>NC_090447.1:382181827-384783533 GCF_031143425.1 Pleurodeles waltl | reverse complement strand
GTTTGCAAAGGATTCTGGGTAACAGAACCTGGTCAGAGCCCCACAAGTCACCCCATCTTGGATTCCCCAGGGTTTCTAGTTTTCAAAAATACGCTGGTTTGCTCGGTTTTCCCCCGGTGCCGGCTGAGCTCGAGTCCAAAATCCACAGGTAGGGACTGTTTTCTATGAAAAAAATGTGATGTGTCCACGTTGTGTTTTGGGCCATTTCCTGTCACGGGCGCTAGGCCTACCTACACAAGTAAGGTATCATTTTTATCGGGAGACTTGGGGGAACGCTGGGTGGAAGGAAATTTGTTGCTCCTCTCAGATTCCAGAACTTTCTGTCACCGAAATGTGAGGAAAATGCTTTTTTTTAGCCAAAAATTGAGGTTTTGCAAAGGATTCTGGGTAACAGAACCTGATCAGAGCCCCACAAGTCACCCCATCATGGATTCCCCTAGGTCTCTAGTTTTCAGAAATGCACAGGTTTGGTAGGTTTCCCTAGGTGCCGGCCTGAGCTAGAGGCCAAAATCTACAGGTAGGCACTTTGCAAAAAACAGCTTTGTTTTCTTCAAAAAATCGGATGTGTCCATGTTGTGTTTTGGGGCATCTCCTGTCACGGCCGCTAGGCCCCACCCACACAAGTGAGGTATCATTTTTATCGGGAGACTTGGGGGAACGCTGGGTGGAAGAAAATTTGTGGCTCCTCTCAGATTCCAGAACTTTCTGTCACCGAAATGTGAGGAAAATGCGTTTTTTACCCAAAAATTTAGGTTTGCAAAGGATTCTGGGTAACAGAACCTGGTCAGAGCCCCACAAGTCACCCCATCTTGGATTCCCCAGGGTTTCTAGTTTTTCAAAACTGCACAGGTTTGGTAGGTTTCCCTAGGTGCCGGCTGAGCTAGAGGCCAAAATCTACAGGTTAGGCCCTTTGCAAAAAACAGCTCTGTTTTCTTTAAAAAAATGGGATGTGTCCACGTTGTGTTTTGGGGTGTTGGCTGTCGCCGCGGCCGCTAGGCCTAACCACACAAGTGAGGTATCATTTTTATCAGGACACTTGGGGGAACGCTGGGTGGAAGGAAATTTGTGGCTCCTCTCAGATTCCAGAACTTTCTGTCACCGAAATGTGAGGAAAATGCTTTTTTTTAGCCAAAAATTGAGGTTTGCAAAGGATTCTGGGTAACAGAACCTGGTCAGAGCCCCAAAAGTCACCCCATCATGGATTCCCCTAGGTCTCTAGTTTTCAGAAATGCACAGGTTTGGTAGGTTTCCCTAGGTGCCGGCTGAGCTAGAGGCCAAAATCTACAGGTAGGCACTTTGCAAAAAACAGCTTTGTTTTCTTCAAAAAATGGGATGTGTCCACGTTGTGTTTTGGGGCATCTCCTGTCACGGGCCGCTAGGCCCACCCACACAAGTGAGGTATCATTTTTATCGGGAGACTTGGGGGGAACGCTGGGTGGAAGAAAATTTGTGGCTCCTCTCAGATTCCAGAACTTTCTGTCACCGAAATGTGAGGAAAATGCGTTTTTTTTAGCCAAAAATTTAGGTTTGCAAAGGATTCTGGGTAACAGAACCTGGTCAGAGCCCCAACAAGTCACCCCATCTTGGATTCCCCAGGGTTTCTAGTTTTCAAAACTGCACAGGTTTGGTAGGTTTCCCCTAGGTGCCGGCTGAGCTAGAGGCCAAAATCTACAGGTAGGCCCTTTGCAAAAAACAGCTCTGTTTTCTTTAAAAAAATGGGATGTGTCCACGTTGTGTTTTGGGGTGTTGGCTGTCGCGGGCCGCTAGGCCTACCCACACAAGTGAGGTATCATTTTTATCGGGAGACTTGGGGGAACGCTGGGGTGGAAGGAAATTTGTGGCTCCTCTCAGATTCCAGAACTTTCTGTCACCGAAATGTGAGGAAAATGTGTTTTTCTTAGCCAAAAATTGAGGTTTGCAAAGGATTCTGGGTAACAGAACCTGGTCAGAGCCCCACAAGTCACCCCAATCCTGGATTCCCCTAGGTCTCTAGTTTTCAGAAATGCACAGGTTTGGTAGGTTTCCCTAGGTGCCGGCTGAGCTAGAGGCCAAAATCTACAGGTAGGCACTTTGCAAAAAACAGCTCTGTTTTCTTTAAAAAAATGGGATGTGTCCACGTTGTGTTTTGGGGTGTTGGCTGTCGCGGCCGCTAGGCCTACCCACACAAGTGAGGTATCATTTTTATCGGGAGACTTGGGGGAACGCTGGGTGGAAGGAAATTTGTGGCTCCTCTCAGATTCCAGAACTTTCTGTCACCAAAATGTGAGGAAAATGCGTTTTTTTAGCCAAAAATTGAGGTTTGCAAAGGATTCTGGGTAACAGAACCTGGTCAGAGCCCCACAAGTCACCCCATCTTGGATTTCCCTAGGTCTCTAGTTTTAAAAAATGCACAGGTTTGGTAGGTTTCCCTAGGTGCCGGCTGAGCTAGAGGCCAAAATCTACAGGTAGGCACTTTGCAAAAAACAGCTCTGTTTTCTTTCAAAAAATGGGATGTGTCCACGTTGTGTTTTGGGGGTGTAGACTGTCGCGGCCGCTAGGGCCTACCCACACAAGTGAGGTACCATTTTTATCGGGAGACTTGGGGGAACGCTGGGTGGAAGGAAATTTGTGGCTCCTTTCAGATTCCAGAACTTTCTATCACCGAAATGTGAGGAAAATGCGTTTTTTTTAGCCAAAATTTGAGGTTTGCAAAGGATTCTGGGTAACAGAACCTGGTCAGAACCCCACAAGTCACCCAATCTTGGATTCCCCTAGGTCTCTAGTTTTCAAAACTGCACAGGTTTGGTAGGTTTCCCTAGGTGCCGGCTAAGCTAGAGGCCAAAATCTACAAGTAGGCACTTTGCAAAAAACAGCTCTGTTTTCTTTCGAAAAATGGGATGTGTCCAAGTTGTGTTTTTGGGTGTATCCTGACGCGGCCGCTAGGCCCACCCACACAAGTGAGGTATCATTTTTATCGGGAGACTTGGGGGAACGCTGGGTGGAAGAAAATTTGTGGCACCTCTCAGATTCCAGAACTTTCTGTCATCGAAATGTGAGGAAAATGCGTTTTTTAGCCAAAAATTTAGGTTTGCAAAGGATTCTGGGTCACAGAACCTGGTCAGAGCCCCACAAGTCACCCCATCTTGGATTCCCCAGGGTTTCTAGTTTTCAAAACTGCACAGGTTTGGTAGGTTTCCCTAGGTGCCGGCTGAGCTAGAGGCCAAAATCTACAGGTAGGCCCTTTGCAAAAAACAGCTCTGTTTTCTTTAAAAAAATGGGATGTGTCCACGTTGTGTTTTGGGGTGTTGGCTGTCGCGGCCGCTAGGCCTACCCACACAAGTGAGGTATCATTTTTATCGGGAGACTTGGGGGAACGCTGGGTGGAAGGAAATTTGTGGCTCCTCTCAGATTCCAGAACTTTCTGTCACCAAAATGTGAGGAAAATGCGTTTTTTAGCCAAAAATTGAGGTTTGCAAAGGATACTGGGTAACAGAACCTGGTCAGAGCCCCACAAGTCACCCCATCTTGGATTTCCCTAGGTCTCTAGTTTTAAAAAATGCACAGGTTTGGTAGGTTTCCCAAGGTGCCGGCTGAGCTAGAGGCCAAAATCTACAGGTAGGCACTTTGCAAAAAACAGCTCTGTTTTCTTTCAAAAAATGGGATGTGTCCACGTTGTGTTTTGGGGTGCTGACTGTCGTGGCCGCTAGGCATACCCACACATGTGAGGTACCATTTTTATCGGGAGACTTGGGGGAACGCTGGGTGGAAGGAAATTTGTGGCTCCTTTCAGATTCCAGAACTTTCTATCACCGAAATGTGAGGAAAATGCGTTTTTTTTTAGCCAAAATTTGAGGTTTGCAAAGGATTCTGGGTAACAGAACCTGGTCAGAACCCCACAAGTCACCCCATCTTGGATTCCCCTAGGTCTCTAGTTTTCAAAACTGCACAGGTTTGGTAGGTTTCCCTAGGTGCCGGCTGAGCTAGAGGCCAAAATCTACAAGTAGGCACTTTGCAAAAAACAGCTCAGTTTTCTTTCGAAAAATGGGATGTGTCCAAGTTGTGTTTTTGGGTGTATCCTGACGCGGCCGCTAGGCCCACCCACACAAGTGAGGTATCATTTTTATCGGGAGACTTGGGGGAATGCTGGGTGGAAGAAAATTTGTGGCTCCTCTCACATTCCAGTACTTTCTGTCACCGAAATGTGAGGAAAATGCGTTTTTTAGCCAAAAATTTAGGTTTGCAAAGGATTCTGGGTAACAGAACCTGGTCAGAGCCCCACAAGTCACCCCATCTTGGATTCCCCAGGGTTTCTAGTTTTCAAAAATACGCTGGTTTGCTCGGTTTTCCCCCCGGTGCCGGCTGAGCTCGAGTCCAAAATCCACAGGTAGGGACTGTTTTCTATGAAAAAATGTGATGTGTCCACGTTGTGTTTTGGGCCATTTCCTGTCACGGGCGCTAGGCCTACCTACACAAGTAAGGTATCATTTTTATCGGGAGACTTGGGGGAACGCTGGGTGGAAGGAAATTTGTTGCTCCTCTCAGATTCCAGAACTTTCTGTCACCGAAATGTGAGGAAAATGCTTTTTTTTTAGCCAAAAATTGTGGTTTGCAAAGGATTCTGGGTAACAGAACCTGATCAGAGCCCCACAAGTCACCCCATCATGGATTCCCCTAGGTCTCTAGTTTTCAGAAATGCACAGGTTTGGTAGGTTTCCCTAGGTGCCGGCTGAGCTAGAGGCCAAAATCTACAGGTAGGCACTTTGCAAAAAACAGCTTTGTTTTCTTCAAAAAATCGGATGTGTCCACGTTGTGTTTTGGGGCATCTCCTGTCACGGCCGCTAGGCCCACCCACACAAGTGAGGTATCATTTTTATCGGGAGACTTGGGGGAACGCTGGGTGGAAGAAAATTTGTGGCTCCTCTCAGATTCCAGAACTTTCTGTCACCGAAATGTGAGGAAAATTCGTTTTTTACCCAAAAATTTAGGTTTGCAAAGGATTCTGGGTAACAGAACCTGGTCAGAGCCCCACAAGTCACCCCATCTTGGATTCCCCAGGGTTTCTAGTTTTCAAAACTGCACAGGTTTGGTAGGTTTCCCTAGGTGCCGGCTGAGCTAGAGGCCAAAATCTACAGGTAGGCCCTTTGCAAAAAACAGCTCTGTTTTCTTTAAAAAAATGGGATGTGTCCACGTTGTGTTTTGGGGTGTTGGCTGTCGCGGCCGCTAGGCCTAACCACACAAGTGAGGTATCATTTTTATCGGGACACTTGGGGGAACGCTGGGTGGAAGGAAATTTGTGGCTCCTCTCAGATTCCAGAACTTTCTGTCACCGAAATGTGAGGAAAATGCTTTTTTTTAGCCAAAAATTGAGGTTTGCAAAGGATTCTGGGTAACAGAACCTGGTCAGAGCCCCAAAAGTCACCCCATCATGGATTCCCCTAGGTCTCTAGTTTTCAGAAATGCACAGGTTTGGTTGGTTTCCCTAGGTGCCGGCTGAGCTAGAGGCCAAAATCTACAGGTAGGCACTTTGCAAAAAACAGCTTTGTTTTCTTCAAAAAATGGGATGTGTCCACGTTGTGTTTTGGGGCATCTCCTGTCACGGCCGCTAGGCCCACCCACACAAGTGAGGTATCATTTTTATCGGGAGACTTGGGGGAACGCTGGGTGGAAGAAAATTTGTGGCTCCTCTCAGATTCCAGAACTTTCTGTCACCGAAATGTGAGGAAAATGCGTTTTTTAGCCAAAAATTTAGGTTTGCAAAGGATTCTGGGTAACAGAACCTGGTCAGAGCCCCACAAGTCACCCCATCTTGGATTCCCCAGGGTTTCTAGTTTTCAAAATTGCACAGGTTTGGTAGGTTTCCCTAGGTGCCGGCTGAGCTAGAGGCCAAAATCTACAGGTAGGCCCTTTGCAAAAAACAGCTCTGTTTTCTTTAAAAAAATGGGATGTGTCCACGTTGTGTTTTGGGGTGTTGGCTGTCGCGGCCGCTAGGCCTACCCACACAAGTGAGGTATCATTTTTATCGGGAGACTTGGGGGAACGCTGGGTGGAAGGAAATTTGTGGCTCCTCTCAGATTCCAGAACTTTCTGTCACCAAAATGTGAGGAAAATGCGTTTTTTAGCCAAAAATTGAGGTTTGCAAAGGATTCTGGGTAACAGAACCTGGTCAGAGCCCCACAAGTCAACCCATCTTGGATTTCCCTAGGTCTCTAGTTTTAAAAAATGCACAGGTTTGGTAGGTTTCCCTAGGTGCCGGCTGAGCTAGAGGCCAAAATCTACAGGTAGGCACTTTGCAAAAAACAGCTCTGTTTTCTTTCAAAAAATGGGATGTGTCCACGTTGTGTTTTGGGGTGTTGACTGTCGCGGCCGCTAGGCATACCCACACATGTGAGGTACCATTTTTATTGGGAGACTTGGGGGAACGCTGGGTGGAAGGAAATTTGTGGCTCCTTTCAGATTCCAGAACTTTCTATCACCGAAATGTGAGGAAAATGCGTTTTTTTTAGCCAAAATTTGAGGTTTGCAAAGGATTCTGGGTAACAGAACCTGGTCAGAACCCCACAAGTCACCCAATCTTGGATTCCCCTAGATCTCTAGTTTTCAAAACAGCACAGGTTTGGTAGGTTTCCCTAGGTGCCGGCTGAGCTAGAGGCCAAAATCTACAAGTAGGCACTTTGCAAAAAACAGCTCTGTTTTCTTTCGAAAAATGGGATGTGTCCAAGTTGTGTTTTTGGGTGTATCCTGACGCGGCTGCTAGGCCCACCCACACAAGTGAGGTATCATTTTTATCGGGAGACTTGGGGGAACGCTGGGTGGAAGAAAATTTGTGGCTCCTCTCAGATTCCAGAACTTTCTGTCACCGAAATGTGAGGAAAATGCGTTTTTTAGCCAAAAATTTAGGTTTGCAAAGGATTCTGGGTAACAGAACCTGGTCAGAGCCCCACAAGTCACCCCATCTTGGATTCCCCAGGGTTTCTAGTTTTCAAAAATACGCTGGTTTCCTCGGTTTTCCCCCGGTGCCGGCTGAGCTCGAGTCCAAAATCCACAGGTAGGGACTGTTTTCTATGAAAAAATGTGATGTGTCCACGTTGTGTTTTGGGCCATTTCCTGTCACGGGCGCTAGGCCTACCTACACAAGTAAGGTATCATTTTTATCGGGAGACTTGGGGGAACGCTGGGTGGAAGGAAATTTGTTGCTCCTCTCAGATTCCAGAACTTTCTGTCACCGAAATGTGAGGAAAATGCTTTTTTTTTAGCCAAAAATTGAGGTTTGCAAAGGATTCTGGGTAACAGAACCTGGTCAGAGCCCCACAAGTCACCCCATCATGGATTCCCCTAGGTCTCTAGTTTTCAGAAATGCACATGTTTGGTAGGTTTCCCTAGGTGCCGGCTGAGCTAGAGGCCAAAATCTACAGGTAGGCACTTTGCAAAAAACAGCTTTGTTTTCTTCAAAAAATGGGATGTGTCCACGTTGTGTTTTGGGGCATCTCCTGTCACGGCCGCTAGGCCTACCCACACAAGTGAGGTATCATTTTTATCGGGAGACTTGGGGGAATGCTGGGTGGGAGGAAATTTGTGGCTCCTCTCAGATTCTAGAATTTTCTGTCACCAAAATGTGAGGAAAACGTGTTTTTTTCTACATTTTGAGGCTTGCAAAGGATTCTGGGTAACAGAACCTGGACAGAGCCTCACAAGTCACCCCATCGTGGATTCCCCTAGGCCTCTAGTTTAAAAAAATGCACAGGTTTGGTGGGTTTCCCTAGGTGCTGGCTGAGCTAGAGGCCAAAATCTACAGGTAGGCACTTTGCAAAAAACAGCTCTGTTTTCTTTAAAAAAATGGGATGTGTCCACGTTGAGTTTTGGGGTGTCTCCTGTCGCGGCCGCTAGGCCTACCCACACAAGTGAGGTATCATTTTTATTGGGAGACTTGGGGGAACGCTGGGTGGAAGGAAATTTGTGGCTCCTCTCAGATTCCAGAACTTTCTGTCACCGAAATGTGATGAAAATGCGTTTTTTTTTGCCAAAAATTGAGGTTTGCAAAGGATTCTGGGTAACAGAACCTGGTCAGAGCCCCACAAGTCACCCCATCTTGGATTCCCCTAGGTCTCTAGTTTTAAAAAATGCACAGGTTTGGTAGGTTTCCCTAGGTGCCGGCTGAGCTAGAGGCCAAAATCTACAGGTAGGCACGTTGCAAAAAACAGCTCTGTTTTCTTTCAAAAAATGGGATGTGTCCACGTTGTGTTTTGGGGTGTTGTCTGTCGCGGCCGCTAGGCCTACCCACACAAGTGAGGTATCATTTTTATCGGGAGACTTGGGGGAACGCTGGGTGGAAGGAAATCTGTGGCTCCTTTCAGATTCCAGAACTTTCTATCACTGAAATGTGAGGAAAATGCGTTTTTTTAGCCAAAATTAGAGGTTTGCAAAGGATTCTGGGTAACAGAACCTGGTCAGAACCCCACAAGTCACCCCATCTTGGATTTCCCTAGGTCTCTAGTTTTCAAAACTGCACAGGTTTGGTAGGTTTCCCTAGGTGCCGGCTGAGCTAGAGGCCAAAATCTACAAGTAGGCACTTTGCAAAAAACAGCTCTGTTTTCTTTCAAAAAATGGGATGTGTCCACGTTGTGTTTTTGGGCGTATCCTGTCGCGGCCGCTAGGCCCACCCACACAAGTGAGGTATCATTTTTATCGGGAGACTTGGGGGAACGCTGGGTGGAAGAAAATTTGTGGCTCCTCTCAGATTCCAGAACTTTCTGTCACCAAAATGTGAGGAAAATGCATTTTTTTAGCCAAAAATTGAGGTTTGCAAAGGATTCTGGGTAACAGAACCTGGTCAGAAACCCAGAAGTCACCCCATCTTGGATTCCCCTAGGTCTCTAGTTTTCAAAAATGCACAGGTTTGGTAGGTTTCCCTAGGTGCCGGCTAAGCTAGAGGCCAAAGTCTACAGGTAGGCACATTGCAAAAAAACAGCTCTGTTTTCTTTCAAAAAATGGGATGTGTCCACGTTGTGTTTTTGGGCGTATCCTGTCGCGGCCGCTAGGCCTACCCACACAAGTGAGGTATCATTTTTATCGTGAGACTTGGGGGAACGCTGGGTGGAAGGAAATTTGTGGCTCCTCTCAGATTCCAGAACTTTCTGTCACCGAAATTTGAGGAAAATGCGTTTTTTTTGCCAAATTTTGAGTTTTGCAAAGGATTCTGGGTAACAGAACCTGGTCAGAGCCCCACAATTCACCCCATCTTGGATTCCCCAGGGTTTCTAGTTTTCAGAAATGCGCTGGTTTGCTAGGTTTTCCCCCGGTGCCGGCTGAGCTAGAGGCCAAAATCCACAGGTAGGGACTGTTTTCTATGAAAAAATGTGATGTGTCCACGTTGTGTTTTGGGCCATTTCCTGTCGCGGGCGCAAGGCCTACACACACAATTGAGGTATCATTTTTATCGGGAGACTTGGGGGAACGCTGGGTGGGAGGAAATTTGTGGCTCCTCTCAGATTCCAGAACTTTCTGTCACCGAAATGTGAGGAAAATGCGTTTTTTTAGCCAAAAATTGAGGTTTGCAAAGGATTCTGGGTAACAGAACCTGGTCAGAGCCCCACAAGTCACCCAATCCTGGATTCCCCTAGGTCTCTAAATTTCAGAAATGCACAGGTTTGGTAGGTTTCCCTAGGTGCCGGCTGAGCTAGAGGCCAAAATCTACAAGTAGGCACTTTGCAAAAAACAGCTCTGTTTTCTTTCAAAAAATGGGATGTGTCCACGTTGTGTTTTTGGGCGTATCCTGTCGCGGCCGCTAGGCCCACCCACACAAGTGAGGTATCATTTTTATCGGGAGACTTGGGGGAACGCTGGGTGGAAGAAAATTTGTGGCTCCTCTCAGATTCCAGAACTTTCTGTCACCAAAATGTGAGGAAAATGCATTTTTTTAGCCAAAAATTGAGGTTTGCAAAGGATTCTGGGTAACAGAACCTGGTCAGAACCCCAGAAGTCACCCCATCTTGGATTCCCCTAGGTCTCTAGTTTTCAAAAATGCACAGGTTTGGTAGGTTTCCCTAGGTGCCGGCTAAGCTAGAGGCCAAAGTCTACAGGTAGGCACTTTGCAAAAAACAGCTCTGTTTTCTTTAAAAAAATGGGATGTGTCCACGTTGTGTTTTGGAGCGTCTCCTGTTGCTGCCGCTAGGCCTACCCACACAAGTGAGGTATCATTTTTATCGTGAGACTTGGGGGAACGCTGGGTGGAAGGAAATTTGTGGCTCCTCTCAGATTCCAGAACTTTCTGTCACCGAAATGTGAGGAAAATGCGTTTTTTTTGCCAAATTTTGAGTTTTGCAAAGGATTCTGGGTAACAGAACCTGGTCAGAGCCCCACAATTCACCCCATCTTGGATTCCCCAGGGTTTCTAGTTTTCAGAAATGCGCTGGTTTGCTAGGTTTTCCCCCGGTGCCGGCTGAGCTAGAGGCCAAAATCCACAGGTAGGGACTGTTTTCTATGAAAAAATGTGATGTGTCCACGTTGTGTTTTGGGCCATTTCCTGTCGCGGGCGCTAGGCCTACCCACACAAGTGAGGTATCATTTTTATCTGGAGACTTGGGGGAACGCTGGGTGGAAGGAAATTTGTGGCTCCTCTCAGATTCCAGAACTTTCTGTCACCGAAATGTGAGGAAAATGCGTTTTTTTAGCCAAAATTTGAGGTTTGCAAAGGATTCTGGGTAACAGAACCTGGTCAGAGCCCCACAAGTCACCCCATCCTGGATTCCCTTAGGTCTCTAGTTTTTAGAAATGCACAGGTCTGGTAGGTTTCCCTAGGTGCCGGCTGAGCTAGAGGCCAAAATCTACAGGTAGGCACTTTGCAAAAAACAGCTCTGTTTTCTTTCAAAAAATGGGATGTGTCCACGTTGTGTTTTGGGGCATCTCCTGTCACGGCCGCTAGGCCTACCCACACAAGTGAGGTATCATTTTTATCGGGAGACTTGGGGAAATGCTGGGTGGGAGGAAATTTGTGGCTCCTCTCAGATTCTAGAACTTTCTGTCACCAAAACGTGAGGAAAACGTGTTTTTTTCTAAATTTTGAGGCTTGCAAAGGATTCTGGGTAACAGAACCTGGACAGAGCCTCACAAGTCACCCCATCTTGGATTTCCCTAGGCCTCTAGTTTTAAAAAATGCACAGGTTTGGTAGGTTTCCCTAGGTGCCGGCTGAGCTAGAGGCCAAAATCTACAGGTAGGCACTATGCAAAAAACAGCTCTGTTTTCTTTCAAAAAATGGGATGTGTCCACGTTGTGTTTTGGGGTGGTGCCTGTCGCGGCCGCTAGGCCTACCCACACAAGTGAGGTATCATTTTTATCGGGAGACTTGGGAGAATGCTGGGTGGAAGGAAATTTGTGGCTCCTTTCAGATTCCAGAACTTTCTATCACCGAAATGTGAGGAAAATGCGTTTTTTTTTGCCAAAATTAGAGGTTTGCAAAGGATTCTGGGTAACAGAACCTGGTCAGAACCCCACAAGTCACCCCATCTTGCATTCCCCTAGGCCTCTAGTTTTAAAAAATGCACAGGTTTGGTAGGTTTCCCTAGGTGCCGGCTGAGCTAGAGGCCAAAATCTACAAGTAGGCACTTTGCAAAAAACAGCTCTGTTTTCTTTCAAAAAATGGGATGTGTCCACGTTGTGTTTTTGGGCGTATCCTGTCACGGCCGCTAGGCCCACCCACAGAAGTGAGGCATCATTTTTATTGGGAGACTTGGGGGAACGCTGGGTGGAAGGAAATTTGTGGCTCCTCTCAGATTCCAGAACTTTCTGTCACCGAAATGTGAGGAAAATGCGTTTTTTTAGCCAAAAATTGAGGTTTGCAAAAGATTCTGGGTAACAGAACCTGGTCAGAGCCCCACAAGTCACCCCATCTTGGATTCCCCTAGGTCTCTAGTTTTGAAAAATGCACAGGTTTGGTAGGTTTCCTTAGGTGCCGGCTGAGCTAGAGGCCAAAATCTACAGGTATGCACGTTGCAAAAAACAGCTCTTTTTTCTTTAAAAAAAATTGGATGTGTCCACGTTGTGTTTTTGGGCGTATCCTGTCGCGGCCGCTAGGCCCACCCTGTCACGACTCACGTGCTGCTTGCGCCTGGAATTTGCAGATCTGGTGGCGTGAATCTTCAATGTTCGGCTTTGGCCCAAAAAGGGGCGACTCTTTCTGGTAGCCACGGTGCTGTAGGCAATGGAGACACCAAGAACAGACCGTGCCCTTCAGAAAGTAGCGCCAGAGGGAAAAAAACCCTTAAAAAGGGGAAAAAACCTCCAAACAGGAAGACTCCTGGAGAAAAACAAGAACAAACAAACAGGAATCCAAAAGGAGCAAAAATCAGAAAACACAGAATGCTGAATCCAAAACCAAAAGGCAAGGAAATCAGGAGCGAAGACACTAACTGAGCAGAAAGTGTTGCAGCGCAAAGAAAGAGGAAAAACACAGCCCTTATATACCAAAAAACAGGAAGTGACCCACAGGAAGTAAAAGGACACCATCTTAGATAGGGAAACAATACATAGAACAGAATAGTAGAGGAACCATAGAGAATAGGGAACAAGGAATGCTGGGAAAGCACAGGAATCTGGGAAGGAGGAAAAAACATAAAGAAAGGCACACAACAGACTGCAAAAAAGAAGAAAGGACAAAGAAACGAAGAAAAACAGGTAAGAGGGTTCAGAGACCCCTGGGACAGTGAAAGGCAGAAGGAAGAACGAGGCCCCAAGCAAATCTGGGGCCTCGAAACGCGCAGGAGAGGCTGGGGGCGCGCCGCGTCTTAATAACGCGGTGCGCGGCCCGAGCCGAACGCCCGGCAGAAGTCGAGCTCTCGGCTCGCGCCGCGCGGTGCGGCGCGACAGTAGGTCCCCCTCCCGAAGGCCCAGGTTTAAGAGGGAATAAACAGTGAAAGCGTTGAATCAGGAGAGGAGCGTGAACGGAAGAGGCATCTTCCCATGAACATTCACTGAGAGGATAACCCTTCCAATGAATCAGATACTGAAGTCGTTTATGAAAAAGACGAGAGTCACAAATTTCCTGCACTTCATATTCAGGAACATCATCCACAAGGACAGGAGGTGGACAAGGAAACTGACGTGAGTAAGGATCAGGCACATAAGGTTTAAGCTGAGAAACATGAAAAACCGGATGGATCTTCCATGTATGGGGTAAGTGAAGACGGACAGTGACAGGATTGACCAACTGGAGAATACGGAAAGGCCCATAGTAACGAGGTGTGAACTTGTTTTGAGAGAGACGTGAGGGCAAGAATTTGGAGGAGAGCCAGACTTTATCTTGCAGATGATAATTTGGATTGGTTGTACGTCTCTTGTCTGCAGCCTTCTTCATATACCTCTTGGTATGTAACAAATTAGATCGAATTAGTTTATGGAGTTGGAGAAGGCGTTTGGAGAAATAGGTAATAGCAGGTAGAGGAGAGTTGGATTGTGGAGAAGTAGGGAAAGAGGTAGGATGAAAACCATAGGAACAGAAAAAGGGAGTGACCTTGGAGGCACTATGGACTGAGTTATTGTAGGAAAATTCAGCTAAAGAGAGGTAAGTGCTCAGTTACTTTGGGTAGAATTGCAAAAGCATCGAAGATATTGCTCTAGTCCTTGGTTCAGACGCTCAGTCTGTCCGTTGGTCTGAGGATGGAACCCTGAAGACAGGGCTCTATTTATATTCAGTGTTTTACAAAAATGCTTCCAAAATCGGGAGATGTACTGAGGTCCTCTATCAGATATTATGGTATGTGGAAGTCCATGGAGACGGAAGACATGATCTATGAATATTTGACTTAGTTCTTGAGAAGTAGGCAGCCTTTTTAGGCCAGTGAAATGAGCCATCTTTGTGAAAGAATCCACTGTGACCATGATAACCCGGTTTCCTGCTGATGGTGGGAGTGAACACATAAAATCAGTAGAGATAGTATGCCATGGGGCCGATGGAACAGGCAAAGGCTGTAGTAATCCTGCCGGTCTGGTGTGAGGTATTTTGACTTGGGCGCATATGGGACAGGCCTGAACGTATTTTTCCACATCCAGTTTCCAGGTAGGCCACCAGAAAAATCGTGAAAGTAGTTCTTGTGTGGCTTTGATGCCTCTATGACCAGCTACAGGGGAATCATGGCACATTTGTAATGCTTTCTTTTGCACCTTGTTTGTAGGGAGGAATATCAGGTCTTGGTAATAAAAATATCCTTGTTTCTTGTACAATAATGGTCTTAGTTCTTCTATGTCATGGTCCGATAGATTGGCGTATTCTTGTTGTACTTCTTCCAGGAAAGACTGAGCCACTCCAATGATCTTACTGGGTTCTAGAAGATACTGGGATGAGGAAGGAGAACACTCTGGATATCGGCGAGACAGAGCATCAGCCAGAATGTTTTGAGATCCTGGAATATATGTAATATAAAAATCGTACTGACTGAAGAAAAAGGCCCAGCGGGCCTGACGACTATTCTGGCATACAAAATTTCTTAAACATTGTAAATTACGGTGGTCTGTCCTCACCTCAAATGGTTCCTTGGAACCCATCAGAAACTGTCTCCACTCAAGGCAGGCTGTTTTCAGAGCCAATAATTCCCTTTCAAGTACGGAATAATGTTGTTCAGCTGTGGAAAGGATATGAGACAAATAGAAAACAGGATGTTCAAGGCCATCATCCTCTTGTCGTTGGAGTAAGACAGCTCCGATGGCTCTCTCAGAAGCATCAGTTACTACTATAAATTGTTTGGTGGTATCTGGATGTCTTAAGATGGGGGCTTGGGTGAAGGCTCTCTTTAAGCTTTGAAAGGCTGCTTCAGCAGCCTCAGTCCAGACAAACCCCTTCTTTAAATTGTCCTTCTTTAAGGTGTGAGTTATGTGGCTATTCTGACTGGCAAAGTCTAGAATGAATTGTCGATAGAAGTTTGCTAAACCTAGGAAACATTGTGTTTCTTTTATGGTAGAAGGAGAAGGCCACTCTAGGATAGCTTGTACCTTTTCTTGATCCATAGCTATGCCGATGGGACTTAAATGATAGCCCAGATATTTGACTTCCGTCATGTCGAACTCACATTTCTCTGGTTTGCAAAATAGTTGATGATCACGAAGTCTTTGAAGAACTTGTTTCACATGGGAAGTATGGAGTTCAGGATTTCTAGAATAAATAAGAATATCATCTAGGTAGATCACGACTGTCTGATTCAGTAGGTCTGAAAACACTGAGTCCATAAATCTCTGGAAGATTGCGGGGGCGTTAGTAAGACCAAACGGCATAACCCTATATTCAAAATGGCCAAATGGGGTCCTGAATGCTGTCTTCCATTCGTCGCCTTCTCTTATGCGTAAAAGGTGGTAGGCTCCTCGTAAATCCAATTTAGTAAAACGTTGGGCCCCTCTGATTGCTTCCAGTATGTCCCTGATGAGAGGCAAAGGATAACGATCTTTAATGGTAATCTTATTCAGACCTCGAAAATCCAGGCACGGACGAAGATCCTTAGTCTTCTTGGGCACAAAAAAGAGAGGGGCCCCAGCCGGAGACGACGATGGAACAATAAGACCACTCTGTATATTTTCGTCCAGATACTCCTTTAGAACTTCCTTTTCGGGTTCCGTGAGGGAGTACATCCTCCCAAAAGGAACAATTGTGCCGGGTTCCAATGGAATTGCACAATCATATTCTCGATGTGGAGGTAGCACAGGTTTTGACGGTTTTTGGAAAACATCCTGAAACTCCAAATAGTGGTCTGGGACCCCTTGGACCGTATTAATGGACATACCAGTGGCACCTTCAGTAGCTAAGGATCTTTTCGGAGACCAATACTTGTCGGAAGTAAAACAGTTCTCATGACAAAATTGCGAAGACAAAGAGACTGTCCGGGTAACCCAATTTATATATGGGTTATGTCTGATGAACCACGGAATTCCAAGAATGATGGTATGGTTAGGGGACGTGATAAGATCGAAGGAGATGTGTTCTTGATGGTTTCCCACCTGTAGACTTATCATCAGGGTAGTGGTGTCTACAGGACCAGAGGATATCAAAGATCCATCCACAGTGTGTACCTGTTCGGGTACTTCTTTTGCTTGAGTAGGAACTAGGTTAGCAGCAGCCCACGTCTTGTCCATGTATATACCACTAGCACCACAATCTAGTAATGCCATAGTCTTTTCTTGACGACCGTCAGGAAGTTGTAACAGGACAGGAAAGATGAACAAGGCAGTTGTATTGTCATTAAAGGAGCTGATGGAAGGTATAGCTGTAGATCCCGTCCCCTCCCTTCTTACAGAGGACGGGAGGTGGCGTTTCCCGAATGCCTGGACGGACGTACTGGACAGGTACGGAGCATGTGACCAGCAGAACCACAATACAGGCACAACCCTCTCTTGCGTCTGTCTTCTCGTTCACTAGCAGAGAGCGGACCTCGGGTAGTATCCACCTGCATGGGTTCCCCTTCGATGTCTCTAGCAGGAGTGCGAGGTTCCTCGGAACGCTGCAGGTATGCACGTGAGCTACTTGGCTGGGCAAACCCTCTACTCCTTTTCTTTTCCGATCTCCGTTCCTGAAGACGATATTCGATGGACAGTGCTTGATCCATCAGGCCACGAAGATCTTCCGCTCTGGTAGAATGCACTAGTTCATCCTTTATTTCTTCTTTGAGTCCTCTACGAAATAATGTTACCAGAGTATGTTCCACCCAAGTGGTCTCTGCCGCCAGCTGACGAAAACGGGTTATATATTGCAGGACGTCTTGGGAGCCTTGTTGGATGTCGCACAAGGCTTCTTCAGCGGAGGCTTCCAATCCAGGACGGCTAAACATCTGTTTGAAGCGACTCACAAAGGCGGAATAGTCTGACAATACAGGGTCGTTGGAGGACACCATCGGGGTTGCCCAGGCCAAGGCTGGACCGGATAAGGCACTGATAAGATAACCCACCTTGGTCCTGTCGTGGGAGAATTGAGTAGGTCGGAAGGCGAAATACACCGTTAAAGCATCCAAGAACTCGCGAAGCTTGGTTGGTTCACCAGAGAAACAAGGGGTAGAAGCGGAGATTGTCGGAACATCACTGGTGCGGAGGGCCAAAGCCTGTCGTAACGCAGCATTTTCATTACGTAGTTGTTGTAATTCCTGGGCTTGTTGCTGAATCGTGGTCAACAGAGATTGCTCCGGATCTGCAGCAGCCGCCACTGTATTATCCATGGTGTTTGAGGACGTCGGAATGGTTAGGCGCTGCAATCTGTCACGACTCACGTGCTGCTTGCTCCTGGAATTTGCAGATCTGGTGGCGTGAATCTTCAATGTTCGGCTTTGGCCCAAAAAGGGGCGACTCTTTCTGGTAGCCACGGTGCTGTAGGCAATGGAGACACCAAGAACAGACCGTGCCCTTCAGAAAGTAGCGCCAGAGGGAAAAAACCCCTTAAAAAGGGGAAAAAACCTCCAAACAGGAAGACTCCTGGAGAAAAACAAGAACAAACAAACAGGAATCCAAAAGGAGCAAAAATCAGAAAACACAGAATGCTGAATCCAAAACCAAAAGGCAAGGAAATCAGGAGCGAAGACACTAACTGAGCAGAAAGTGTTGCAGCGCAAAGAAAGAGGAAAAACACAGCCCTTATATACCAAAAAACAGGAAGTGACCCACAGGAAGTAAAAGGACACCATCTTAGATAGGGAAACAATACATAGAACAGAATAGTAGAGGAACCATAGAGAATAGGGAACAAGGAATGCTGGGAAAGCACAGGAATCTGGGAAGGAGGAAAAAACATAAAGAAAGGCACACAACAGACTGCAAAAAAGAAGAAAGGACAAAGAAACGAAGAAAAACAGGTAAGAGGGTTCAGAGACCCCTGGGACAGTGAAAGGCAGAAGGAAGAACGAGGCCCCAAGCAAATCTGGGGCCTCGAAACGCGCAGGAGAGGCTGGGGGCGCGCCGCGTCTTAATAACGCGGTGCGCGGCCCGAGCCGAACGCCCGGCAGAAGTCGAGCTCTCGGCTCGCGCCGCGCGGTGCGGCGAGACACACCCACACAAGTGAGGTATCATTTTTATCGGGAGACTTGGGGGAACGCTGGGTGGAAGAAAATTTGTGGCTCCTCTCAGATTCCAGAACTTTCTGTCATCGAAATGTGAGGAAAATGCATTTTTTTAAGCCAAAAATTGAGGTTTGCAAAGGATTCTGGGTAACAGAGCCTGGTCAGAACCCCAGAAGTCACCCCATCTTGGATTCCCCTAGGTCTCTAGTTTTCAAAAATGCACAGGTTTGGTAGGTTTCCCTAGGTGCCGGCTGAGCTAGAGGCCAAAGTCTACAGGTAGGCACTTTGCAAAAAACAGCTCTGTTTTCTTTCAAAAAATGGGATGTGTCCACGTTGTGTTTTGGGGCTTCTCCTGTCGCTGCCGCTAGGCCTACTCACACAAGTGAGGTATCATTTTTATTGTGAGACTTGGGGGAACGCTGGGAGGAAGGAAATTTGTGGCTCCTCTCAGATTCCAGAACTTTCTGTCACCGAAATGTGAGGAAAATGCGTTATTTTTGCCAAATTTTGAGTTTTGCAAAGGATTCTGGGTAACAGAACCTAGTCAGAGCCCCACAATTCACCCCATCTTGGATTCCCCAGGGTTTCTAGTTTTCAAAAATACGCTGGTTTGCTAGGTTTTCCCCCGGTGCCGGCTGAGCTAGAGGCCAAAATCCACAGGTAGGGACTGTTTTCTATGAAAAAATGTGATGTGTCCACGTTGTGTTTTGGGCCATTTCCTGTCGCGGGCGCAAGGCCTACCCACACAATTGAGGTATCATTTTTATCGGGAGACTTGGGGGAACGCTGGGTGGAAGGAAATTTGTGGCTCCTCTCAGATTCCAGAACTTTCTGTCACCGAAATGTGAGGAAAATGCGTTTTTTTAGCCAAAAATTGAGGTTTGCAAAGGATTCTGGGTAACAGAACCTGGTCAGAGCCCCACAAGTCACCCAATCCTTGATTCCCCTAGGTCTCTAGTTTTCAGAAATGCACAGGTTTGGTAGGTTTCCCTAGGTGCCGGCTGAGCTAGAGGCCAAAATCTACAGGTAGGCACTTTGCAAAAAACAGCTCTGTTTTCTTTAAAAAAATGGGATGTGTCCACGTTGTGTTTTGGGGTGTTGGCTGTCGCGGCCGCTAGGCCTACCCACACAAGTGAGGTATCATTTTTATCGGGAGACTTGGGGGAACGCTGGGTGGAAGGAAATTTGTGGCTCCTCTCAGATTCCAGAACTTTCTGTCACCAAAATGTGAGGAAAATGCGTTTTTTAGCCAAAAATTGAGGTTTGCAAAGGATTCTGGGTAACAGAACCTGGTCAGAGCCCCACAAGTCACCCCATCTTGGATTTCCCTAGGTCTCTAGTTTTAAAAAATGCACAGGTTTGGTAGGTTTCCCTAGGTGCCGGCCGAGCTAGAGGCCAAAATCTACAGGTAGGCACTTTGCAAAAAACAGCTCTGTTTTCTTTAAAAAAATGGGATGTGTCCACGTTGTGTTTTGGGGTGTTGACTGTCGCGGCCGCTAGGCCTACCCACACATGTGAGGTACCATTTTTATCGGGAGACTTGGGGGAACGCTGGGTGGAAGGAAATTTGTGGCTCCTTTCAGATTCCAGAACTTTCTATCACCGAAATGTGAGGAAAATGCGTTTTTTTAGCCAAAATTTGAGGTTTGCAAAGGATTCTGGGTAACAGAACCTGGTCAGAACCCCACAAGTCACCCAATCTTGGATTCCCCTAGGTCTCTAGTTTTCAAAAATGCACAGGTTTGGTAGGTTTCCCTAGGTGCCGGCTGAGCTAGAGGCCAAAGTCTACAGGTAGGCACTTTGCAAAAAACAGCTCTGTTTTCTTTCAAAAAATGGGATGTGTCCACGTTGTGTTTTGGGGCTTCTCCTGTCGCTGCCGCTAGGCCTACTCACACAAGTGAGGTATCATTTTTATTGTGAGACTTGGGGGAACGCTGGGAGGAAGGAAATTTGTGGCTCCTCTCAGATTCCAGAACTTTCTGTCACCGAAATGTGAGGAAAATGCGTTATTTTTGCCAAATTTTGAGTTTTGCAAAGGATTCTGGGTAACAGAACCTAGTCAGAGCCCCACAATTCACCCCATCTTGGATTCCCCAGGGTTTCTAGTTTTCAAAAATACGCTGGTTTGCTAGGTTTTCCCCCGGTGCCGGCTGAGCTAGAGGCCAAAATCCACAGGTAGGGACTGTTTTCTATGAAAAAATGTGATGTGTCCACGTTGTGTTTTGGGCCATTTCCTGTCGCGGGCGCAAGGCCTACCCACACAATTGAGGTATCATTTTTATCGGGAGACTTGGGGGAACGCTGGGTGGAAGGAAATTTGTGGCTCCTCGCAGATTCCTGAACTTTCGGTCACCGAAATGTGAGGAAAATGCGTTTTTTTAGCCAAAAATTGAGGTTTGCAAAGGATTCTGGGTAACAGAACCTGGTCAGAGCCCCACAAGTCACCCAATCCTTGATTCCCCTAGGTCTCTAGTTTTCAGAAATGCACAGGTTTGGTAGGTTTCCCTAGGTGCCGGCTGAGCTAGAGGCCAAAATCTACAGGTAGGCACTTTGCAAAAAACAGCTCTGTTTTCTTTAAAAAAATGGGATGTGTCCACGTTGTGTTTTGGGGTGTTGGCTGTCGCGGCCGCTAGGCCTACCCACACAAGTGAGGTATCATTTTTATCGGGAGACTTGGGGGAACGCTGGGTGGAAGGAAATTTGTGGCTCCTCTCAGATTCCAGAACTTTCTGTCACCAAAATGTGAGGAAAATGCGTTTTTTAGCCAAAAATTGAGGTTTGCAAAGGATTCTGGGTAACAGAACCTGGTCAGAGCCCCACAAGTCACCCCATCTTGGATTTCCCTAGGTCTCTAGTTTTAAAAAATGCACAGGTTTGGTAGGTTTCCCTAGGTGCCGGCCGAGCTAGAGGCCAAAATCTACAGGTAGGCACTTTGCAAAAAACAGCTCTGTTTTCTTTAAAAAAATGGGATGTGTCCACGTTGTGTTTTGGGGTGTTGACTGTCGCGGCCGCTAGGCCTACCCACACATGTGAGGTACCATTTTTATCGGGAGACTTGGGGGAACGCTGGGTGGAAGGAAATTTGTGGCTCCTTTCAGATTCCAGAACTTTCTATCACCGAAATGTGAGGAAAATGCGTTTTTTTAGCCAAAATTTGAGGTTTGCAAAGGATTCTGGGTAACAGAACCTGGTCAGAACCCCACAAGTCACCCAATCTTGGATTCCCCTAGGTCTCTAGTTTTCAAAACTGCACAGGTTTGGTAGGTTTCCCTAGGTGCCGGCTGAGCTAGAGGCCAAAATCTACAAGTAGGCACTTTGCAAAAAACAGCTCTGATTTCTTTCGAAAAATGGGATGTGTCCAAGTTGTGTTTTTGGGTGTATCCTGACGCGGCCGCTAGGCCCACCCACACAAGTGAGGTATCATTTTTATCGGGAGACTTGGGGGAACGCTGGGTGGAAGAAAATTTGTGGCTCCTCTCAGATTCCAGAACTTTCTGTCACCGAAATGTGAGGAAAATGCGTTTTTTAGCCAAAAATTTAGGTTTGCAAAGGATTCTGGGTAACAGAACCTGGTCAGAGCCCCACAAGTCACCCCATCTTAAATTCCCCAGGGTTTCTAGTTTTCAAAACTGCACAGGTTTGGTAGGTTTCCCTAGGTGCCGGCTGAGCTAGAGGCCAAAATCTACAGGTAGGCACTTTGCAAAAAACAGCTCTGTTTTCTTTAAAAAAATGGGATGTGTCCACGTTGTGTTTTGGGGTGTTGGCTGTCGCGGCCGCTAGGCCTACCCACACAAGTGAGGTATCATTTTTATCGGTAGACTTGGGGGAACGCTGGGTGGAAGGAAATTTGTGGCTCCTCTCAGATTCCAGAACTTTCTGTCACCAAAATGTGAGGAAAATGCGTTTTTTAGCCAAAAATTGAGGTTTGCAAAGGATTCTGGGTAACAGAACCTGGTCAGAGCCCCACAAGTCACCCCATCTTGGATTCCCCTAGGTCTCTAGTTTTAAAAAATGCACAGGTTTGGTAGGTTTCCCTAGGTGCAAGCTGAGCTAGAGGCCAAAATCTACAGGTAGGCACTTTGCAAAAAACAGCTCTGTTTTCTTTCAAAAAATGGGATGTGTCCACGTTGTGTTTTGGGGTGCTGACTGTCGCGGCCGCTAGGCCTACCCACACAAGTGAGGTATCATTTTTATCGGGAGACTTGGGGGAACGCTGGGTGGAAGGAAATCTGTGGCTCCTTTCAGATTCCAGAACTTTCTATCACTGAAATGTGAGGAAAATGCGTTTTTTTAGCCAAAAATTGAGGTTTGCAAAGGATTCTGGGTAACAGAACCTGGTCAGAACCCCAGAAGTCACCCCATCTTGGATTCCCCTAGGTCTCTAGTTTTCAAAAATGCACAGGTTTGGTAGGTTTCCCTAGGTGCCGGCTAAGCTAGAGGCCAAAGTCTAGAGGTAGGCACTTTGCAAAAAACAGCTCTGTTTTCTTTCAAAAAATGGAATCCATTTGGAATGTGTCCACGTTGTGTTTTGGGGCGTCTCCTGTTGCTGCCGCTGGGCCTACCCACACAAGTGAGGTATCATTTTTATCGGGAGACTTGGGGGAACGCTGGGTGGAAGAAAATTTGTGGCTCCTCTCAGATTCCAGAACTTTCTGTCACCGAAATGTGAGGAAAATGCGTTTTTTTTGCCAAATTTTGAGTTTTGCAAAGGATTCTGGGTAACAGAACCTGGTCAGAGCCCCACAATTCACCCCATCTTGGATTCCCCAGGGTTTCTAGTTTTCAAAAATGCGCTGGTTTGCTAGGTTTTCCCCCGGTGCCGGCTGAGCTAGAGGCCAAAATCCACAGGTAGGGACTGTTTTCTATGAAAAAATGTGATGTGTCCACGATGTGTTTTGGGCCATTTCCTCTCGCGGGCGCTAGGCCTACCCACACAAGTGAGGTATCATTTTTATCTGGAGACTTGGGGGAACGCTGGGTGGAAGGAAATTTGTGGCTCCTCTCAGATTCCAGAACTTTCTGTCACCGAAATGTGAGGAAAATGCGTTTTTTTAGCCAAAATTTGAGGTTTGCAAAGGATTCTGGGTAACAGAACCTGGTCAGAACCCCACAAGTCACCCCATCTTGGATTTCCCTAGGTCTCTGGTTTTCAAAACTGCACAGGTTTGGTAGGTTTCCCTAGGTGCCGGCTGAGCTAGAGGCCAAAATCTACAGGTAGGCACTTTGCAAAAAACAGCTTTGTTTTCTTCAAAAAATGGGATGTGTCCACGTTGTGTTTTGGGGCATCTCCTGTCACGGCCGCTAGGCCTACCCACACAAGTGAGGTATCATTTTTATCGGGAGACTTGGGGGAATGCTGGGTGGGAGGAAATTTGTGGCTCCTCTCAGATTCTAGAATTTTCTGTCACCAAAATGTGAGGAAACCGTGTTTTTTTCTACATTTTGAGGCTTGCAAAGGATTCTGGGTAACAGAACCTGGACAGAGCCTCACAAGTCACCCCATCGTGGATTCCCCTAGGCCTCTAGTTTAAAAAAATGCACAGGTTTGGTAGGTTTCCCTAGGTGCCGGCTGAGCTAGAGGCCAAAATCTACAGGTAGGCACTTTGCAAAAAACAGCTCTGTTTTCTTTCAAAAAATGGGATGTGTCCACGTTGAGTTTTGGGGTGTCCCCTGTTGCGGCCGCTAGGCCTACCCACACAAGTGAGGTATCATTTTTATTGGGAGACTTGGGGGAACGCTGGGTGGAAGGAAATTTGTGGCTCCTCTCAGATTCCAGAACTTTCTGTCACCGAAATGTGAGGAAAATGTGTTTTTTTAGCCAAAAATTGAGGTTTGCAAAGGATTCTGGGTAACAGAACCTGGTCAGAGCCCCACAAGTCACCCCATCTTGGATTCCCCTAGATCTCTAGTTTTAAAAAATGCACAGGTTTGGTAGGTTTCCCTAGGTGCCGGCTGAGCTAGAGGCCAAAATCTACAGGTAGGCACATTGCAAGAAACAGCTCTGTTTTCTTTCAAAAAATGGGATGTGTCCACGTTGTGTTTTGGGGTGTTGCCTGTCGCGGCCGCTAGGCCTACCCACATAAGTGAGGTATCATTTTTATCAGGAGACTTGGGGGAACGCTGGGTGGAAGGAAATCTGTGGCTCCTTTCAGATTCCAGAACTTTCTATCACTGAAATGTGAGGAAAATGCGTTTTTTTAGCCAAAAATTGAGGTTTGCAAAGGATTCTGGGTAACAGAACCTGGTCAGAACCCCAGAAGTCACCCCATCTTGGATTCCCCTAGGTCTCTAGTTTTCAAAAATGCACAGGTTGGTAGGTTTCCCTAGGTGCCGGCTAAGCTAGAGACCAAAGTCTACAGGTAGGCACTTTGCAAAAAACAGCTCTGTTTTCTTTCAAAAAATGGAATCCATTTGGAATGTGTCCACGTTGTGTTTTGGGGCGTCTCCTGTTGCTGCCGCTAGGCCTACCCACACAAGTGAGGTATCATTTTTATCGTGAGACTTGGGGGAACGCTGGGTGGAAGGAAATGTGTGGCTCCTCTCAGATTCCAGAACTTTCTGTCACCGAAATGTGAGGAAAATGTGTTTTTTTTGCCAAATTTTGAGTTTTGCAAAGGATTCTGGGTAACAGAACCTGGTCAGAGCCCCACAATTCACCCCATCTTGGATTCCCCAGGGTTTCTAGTTTTCAAAAATGCGCTGGTTTGCTAGGTTTTCCCCCGGTGCCGGCTGAGCTAGAGGCCAAAATCCACAGGTAGGGACTGTTTTCTATGAAAAAATGTGATGTGTCCACGTTGTGTTTTGGGCCATTTCCTGTCGCGGGCGCTAGGCCTACCCACACAAGTGAGGTATCATTTTTATCTGGAGACTTGGGGGAACGCTGGGTGGAAGGAAATTTGTGGCTCCTCTCAGATTCCAGAACTTTCTGTCACCGAAATGTGAGGAAAATGCGTTTTTTTAGCCAAAATTTGAGGTTTGCAAAGGATTCTGGGTAACAGAACCTGGTCAGAGCCCCACAAGTCACCCCATCCTGGATTCCCTTAGGTCTCTAGTTTTCAGAAATGCACAGGTCTGGTAGGTTTCCCTAGGTGCCGGCTGAGCTAGAGGCCAAAATCTACAGGTATGCACTTTGCAAAAAACAGCTCTGTTTTCTTTCAAAAAATCGGATGTGTCCACGTTGTGTTTTGGGGCATCTCCTGTCACGGCCGCTAGGCCTACCCACACAAGTGAGGTATCATTTTTATCGGGAGACTTGGGGAAATGCTGGGTGGGAGGAAATTTGTGGCTCCTCTCAGATTCTAGAACTTTCTGTCACCAAAACGTGAGGAAAACGTGTTTTTTTCTAAATTTTGAGGCTTGCAAAGGATTCTGGGTAATAGAACCTGGACAGAGCCTCACAAGTCACCCCATCTTGGATTTCCCGAGGCCTCTAGTTTTAAAAAATGCACAGGTTTGGTAGGTTTCCCTAGGTGCCGGCTGAGCTAGAGGCCAAAATCTACAGGTAGGCACTATGCAAAAAACAGCTCTGTTTTCTTTCAAAAAATTGGATGTTTCCACGTTGTGTTGTGGGGTGGTGCCTGTCGCGGCCGCTAGGCCTACCCACACAAGTGAGGTATCATTTTTATCGGGAGACTTGGGGGAATGCTGGGTGGAAGGAAATTTGTGGCTCCTTTCAGATTCCAGAACTTTCTATCACCGAAATGTGAGGAAAATGCGTTTTTTTAGCCAAAATTAGAGGTTTGCAAAGGATTCTGGGTAACAGAACCTGGTCAGAACCCCACAAGTCACCCCATCTTGCATTCCCCTAGGCCTCTAGTTTTAAAAAATGCACAGGTTTGGTAGGTTTCCCTAGGTGCCGGCTGAGCTAGAGGCCAAAATCTACAAGTAGGCACTTTGCAAAAAGCAGGTCTGTTTTCTTTCAAAAAATGGGATGTGTCCATGTTGTGTTTTTGGGCGTATCCTGTCACGGCCGCTAGGCCCACCCACAGAAGTGAGGCATCATTTTTATTGGGAGACTTGGGGGAACGCTGGGTGGAAGGAAATTTGTGGCTCCTCTCAGATTCCAGAACTTTCTGTCACCGAAATGTGAGGAAAATGCGTTTTTTTAGCCAAAAAATGAGGTTTGCAAAAGATTCTGGGTAACAGAACCTGGTCAGAGCCCCACAAGTCACCCCATCTTGGATTCCCCTAGGTCTCTAGTTTTCAGAAATGCACAGGTCTGGTAGGCTTCCCTAGGTGCCGGCTGAGCTAGAGGCCAAAATCTACAGGTAGGCACGTTGCAAAAAACAGCTCTGTTTTCTTTAAAAAAAATGGGATGTGTCCACGTTGTGTTTTTGGGCGTCTCCTGTCGCTGCCGCTAGGCCTACCCACACAAGTGAGGTATCATTTTTATTGGGAGACTTGGGGGAACGCTGGATGGAAGGAAATTTGTGGCTCTTCTCAGATTCCAGAACTTTCTGTCACCGAAATGTGAGGAAAATGCGTTTTTTTAGCCAAAAATTGAGGTTTGCAAAGGATTCTGGGTAACAGAACCTGGTCAGAGCCCCACAAGTCACCCCATCTTGGATTCCCCTAGGTCTCTAGTTTTAAAAAATGCACAGGTTTGGTAGGTTTCCCTAGGTGCCGGCTGAGCTAGAGGCCAAAATCTACAGGTAGGCACGTTGCAAAAAACAGCTCTGTTTTCTTTCAAAAAATGGGATGTGTCCACGTTGTGTTTTGGGGTTTTCTCCTGTCGCGGCCGCTAGGCCTACCCACACAAGTGAGGTATCATTTTTATCGGGAGACTTGGGGGAACGCTGGGTGGAAGGAAATCTGTGGCTCCTTTCAGATTCCAGAACTTTCTATCACTGAAATGTGAGGAAAATGCGTTTTTTTAGCCAAAAATTGAGGTTTGCAAAGGATTCTGGGTAACAGAACCTGGTCAGAACCCCAGAAGTCACCCCATCTTGGATTCCCCTAGGTCTCTAGTTTTCAAAAATGCACAGGTTTGGTAGGTTTCCCTAGGTGCCGGCTAAGCTAGAGGCCAAAGTCTACAGGTAGGGACTGTTTTCTATGAAAAAATGTGATGTGTCCACGTTGTGTTTTGGGCCATTTCCTGTCGCGGGCGCTAGGCCTACCCACACAAGTGAGGTATCATTTTTATCTGGAGACTTGGGGGAACGCTGGGTGGAAGGAAATTTGTGGCTCCTCTCAGATTCCAGAACTTTCAGTCACCGAAATGTGAGGAAAATGCGTTTTTTTAGCCAAAATTTGAGGTTTGCAAAGGATTCTGGGTAACAGAACCTGGTCAGAACCCCACAAGTCACCCCATCTTGGATTTCCCTAGGTCTCTAGTTTTCAAAACTGCACAGGTTTGGTAGGTTTCCCTAGGTGCCGGCTGAGCTAGAGGGCAAAATCTACAGGTAGGCACTTTGCAAAAAACAGCTTTGTTTTCTTCAAAAAATGGGATGTGTCCACGTTGTGTTTTGGGGCATCTCCTGTCACGGCCGCTAGGCCTACCCACACAAGTGAGGTATCATTTTTATCGGGAGACTTGGGGGAATGCTGGGTGGGAGGAAATTGGTGGCTCCTCTCAGATTCTAGAATTTTCTGTCACCAAAATGTGAGGAAACCGTGTTTTTTTCTACATTTTGAGGCTTGCAAAGGATTCTGGGTAACAGAACCTGGACAGAGCCTCACAAGTCACCCCATCGTGGATTCCCCTAGGCCTCTAGTTTAAAAAAATGCACAGGTTTGGTAGGTTTCCCTAGGTGCCGGCTGAGCTAGAGGCCAAAATCTACAGGTAGGCACTTTGCAAAAAACAGCTCTGTTTTCTTTAAAAAAATGGGATGTGTCCACGTTGAGTTTTGGGGTGTCTCCTGTCGCGGCCGCTAGGCCTACCCACACAAGTGAGGTATCATTTTTATTGGGAGACTTGGGGGAACGCTGGGTGGAAGGAAATTTGTGGCTCCTCTCAGATTCCAGAACTTTCTGTCACCGAAATGTGAGGAAAATGCGTTTTTTTAGCCAAAAATTGAGGTTTGCAAAGGATTCTGGGTAACAGAACCTGGTCAGAGCCCCACAAGTCACCCCATCTTGGATTCCCCTAGGTCTCTAGTTTTAAAAAATGCACAGGTTTGGTAGGTTTCCCTAGGTGCCGGCTGAGCTAGAGGCCAAAATCTACAGGTAGGCACATTGCAAGAAACAGCTCTGTTTTCTTTCAAAAAATGGGATGTGTCCACGTTGTGTTTTGGGGTGTTGCCTGTCGCGGCCGCTAGGCCTACCCACACAAGTGAGGTATCATTTTTATCGGGAGACTTGGGGGAACGCTGGGTGGAAGGAAATCTGTGGCTCCTTTCAGATTCCAGAACTTTCTATCACTGAAATGTGAGGAAAATGCGTTTTTTTAGCCAAAAATTGAGGTTTGCAAAGGATTCTGGGTAACAGAACCTGGTCAGAACCCCAGAAGTCACCCCATCTTGGATTCCCCTAGGTCTCTAGTTTTCAAAAATGCACAGGTTTGGTAGGTTTCCCTAGGTGCCGGCTAAGCTAGAGGCCAAAGTCTACAGGTAGGCACTTTGCAAAAAACAGCTCTGTTTTCTTTCAAAAAATAGAATCCATTTGGAATGTGTCCACGTTGTGTATTGGGGCGTCTCCTGTTGCTGCCGCTAGGCCTACCCACACAAGTGAGGTATCATTTTTATCGTGAGACTTGGGGGAACGCTGGGTGGAAGGAAATTTGTGGCTCCTCTCAGATTCCAGAACTTTCTGTCACCGAAATGTGAGGAAAATGCGTTTTTTTTGGCCAAATTTTGAGTTTTGCAAAGGATTCTGGGTAACAGAACCTGGTCAGAGCCCCACAATTCACCAGATCTTGGATTCCCCAGGGTTTCTAGTTTTCAAAAATGCGCTGGTTTGCTAGGTTTTCCCCCGGTGCCGGCTGAGCTAGAGGCCAAAATCCACAGGTAGGGACTGTTTTCTATGAAAAAATGTGATGTGTCCACGTTGTGTTTTGGGCCATTTCCTGTCGCGGGCGCTAGGCCTACCCCCACAAGTGAGGTATCATTTTTATCTGGAGACTTGGGGGAACGCTGGGTGGAAGGAAATTTGTGGCTCCTCTCAGATTCCAGAACTTTCTGTCACCGAAATGTGTGGAAAATGCATTTTTTTAGCCAAAAATTGAGGTTTGCAAAGGATTCTGGGTAACAGAACCTGGTCAGAGCCCCACAAGTCACCCCATCCTGGATTCCCTTAGGTCTCTAGTTTTCAGAAATGCACAGGTCTGGTAGGTTTCCCTAGGTGCCGGCTGAGCTAGAGGCCAAAATCTACAGGTAGGCACTTTGCAAAAAACAGCTCTGTTTTCTTTCAAAAAATCGGATGTGTCCACGTTGTGTTTTGGGGAATCTCCTGTCACGGCCGCTAGGCCTACCCACACAAGTGAGGTATCATTTTTATCGGGAGACTTGGGGAAATGCTGGGTGGGAGGAAATTTGTGGCTCCTCTCAGATTCTAGAACTTTCTGTCACCAAAACGTGAGGAAAACGTGTTTTTTTCTAAATTTTGAGGCTTGCAAAGGATTCTGGGTAATAGAACCTGGACAGAGCCTCACAAGTCACCCCATCTTGGATTTCCCTAGGCCTCTAGTTTTAAAAAATGCACAGGTTTGGTAGGTTTCCCTAGGTGCCGGCTGAGCTAGAGGCCAAAATCTACAGGTAGGCACTATGCAAAAAACAGCTCAGTTTTCTTTCAAAAAATGGGATGTGTCCACGTTGTGTTGTGGGGTGGTGCCTGTCGCGGCCGCTAGGCCTACCCACACAAGTGAGGTATCATTTTTATCGGGAGACTTGGGGGAATGCTGGGTGGAAGGAAATTTGTGGCTCTTTTCAGATTCCAGAACTTTCTATCACCGAAATGTGAGGAAAATGCTTTTTGTTAGCCAAAATTAGAGGTTTGCAAAGGATTCTGGGTAACAGAACCTGGTCAGAACCCCACAAGTCACCCCATCTTGCATTCCCCTATGCCTCTAGTTTTAAAAAATGCACAGGTTTGGTAGGTTTCCCTAGGTGCCGGCTGAGCTAGAGGCCAAAATCTACAAGTAGGCACTTTGCAAAAAACAGCTCTGTTTTCTTTCAAAAAATGGGATGTGTCCACGTTGTGTTTTTGGGCGCATCCTGTCACGGCCGCTAGGCCCACCCACAGAAGTGAGGCATCATTTTTATTGGGAGACTTGGGGGAACGCTGGGTGGAAGGAAATTTGTGGCTCCTCTCAGATTCCAGAACTTTCTGTCACCGAAATGTGAGGAAAATGCGTTTTTTTAGCCAAAAATTGAGGTTTGCAAAAGATTCTGGGTAACAGAACCTGGTCAGAGCCCCACAAGTCACCCCATCTTGGATTCCCCTAGGTCTCTAGTTTTCAAAAATGCACAGGTTTGGTAGGTTTCCCTAGGTGCCGGCTGAGCTAGAGGCCAAAATCTACAGGTAGGCACGTTGCAAAAAACAGCTCTGTTTTCTTTAAAAAAAATGGGATGTGTCCACGTTGTGTTTTTGGGCGTACTCTGTCGCGGCCGCTAGGCCCACCCACACAAGTGAGGTATCATTTTTATCGGGAGACTTGGGGGAACGCTGGGTGGAAGAAAATTTGTGGCTCCTCTCAGATTCCAGAACTTTCTGTCACCGAAATGTGAGGAAAATGCATTTTTTTAGCCAAAAATTGAGGTTTGCAAAGGATTCTGGGTAACAGAGCCTGGTCAGAACCCCAGAAGTCACCCCATCTTGGATTCCCCTAGGTCTCTAGTTTTCAAAAATGCACAGGTTTGGTAGGTTTCCCTAGGTGCCGGCTGAGCTAGAGGCCAAAGTCTACAGGTAGGCACTTTGCAAAAAACAGCTCTGTTTTCTTTCAAAAAATGGGATGTGTCCACGTTGTGTTTTGGGGCGTCTCCTGTCGCTGCCGCTAGGCCTACCCACACAAGTGAGGTATCATTTTTATCGTGAGACTTGGGGGAACGCTGGGAGGAAGGAAATTTGTGGCTCCTCTCAGATTCCAGAACTTTCTGTCACCGAAATGTGAGGAAAATGCGTTATTTTTGCCAAATTTTCAGTTTTGCAAAGGATTCTGGGTAACAGAACCTGGTCAGAGCCCCACAATTCACCCCATCTTGGATTCCCCAGGGTTTCTAGTTTTCAAAAATACGCTGGTTTGCTAGGTTTTCCCCCGGTGCCGGCTGAGCTAGAGGCCAAAATCCACAGGTAGGGACTGTTTTCTATGAAAAAATGTGATGTGTCCACGTTGTGTTTTGGGCCATTTCCTGTCGCGGGCGCAAGGCCTACCCACACAATGGAGGTATCATTTTTATCGGGAGACTTGGGGGAACGCTGGGTGGAAGGAAATTTGTGGCTCCTCTCAGATTCCAGAACTTTCTGTCACCGAAATGTGAGGAAAATGCGTTTTTTTAACCAAAAATTGAGGTTTGCAAAGGATTCTGGGTAACAGAACCTGGTCAGAGCCCTACAAGTCACCCAATCCTGGATTCCCCTAGGTCTCTAGTTTTCAGAAATGCACAGGTTTGGTAGGTTTCCCTAGGTGCCGGCTGAGCTAGAGGCCAAAATCTACAGGTAGGCACTTTGCAAAAAACAGCTCTGTTTTCTTTAAAAAAATGGGATGTGTCCACGTTGTGTTTTGGGGTGTTGGCTGTCGCGGCCGCTAGGCCTACCCACACAAGTGAGGTATCATTTTTATCGGGAGACTTGGGGGAACGCTTGGTGGAAGGAAATTTGTGGCTCCTCTCAGATTCCAGAACTTTCTGTCACCAAAATCTGAGGAAAATGCGTTTTTTAGCCAAAAATTGAGGTTTGCAAAGGATTCTGGGTAACAGAACCTGGTCAGAGCCCCACAAGTCACCCCATCTTGGATTTCCCTAGGTCTCTAGTTTTAAAAAATGCACTGGTTTGGTAGGTTTCCCTAGGTGCCGGCTGAGCTAGAGGCCAAAATCTACAGGTAGGCACTTTGCAAAAAACAGCTCTGTTTTCTTTCAAAAAATGGGATGTGTCCACGTTGTGTTTTGGAGTGTTGACTGTCGCGGCCGCTAGGCCTACCCACACAAGTGAGGTACCATTTTTATCGGGAGACTTGGGGGAACGCTGGGTGGAAGGAAATTTGTGGCTCTTTTCAGATTCCAGAACTTTCTATCACCGAAATGTGAGGAAAATGCGTTTTTTTAGCCAAAATTTGAGGTTTGCAAAGGATTCTGGGTAACAGAACCTGGTCAGAACCCCACAAGTCACCCAATCTTGGATTCCCCTAGGTCTCTAGTTTTCAAAACTGCACAGGTTTGGTAGGTTTCCCTAGGTGCCGGCTGAGCTAGAGGCCAAAATCTACAAGTAGGCACTTTGCAAAAAACAGCTCTGTTTTCTTTCGAAAAATGGGATGTGTCCAAGTTGTGTTTTTGGGTGTATGCTGACGCGGCCGCTAGGCCCACCCACACAAGTGAGGTATCATTTTTATCGGGAGACTTGGGGGAACGCTGGGTGGAAGAAAATTTGTGGCTCCTCTCAGATTCCAGAACTTTCTGTCACCGAAATGTGAGGAAAATGCATTTTTTTAGCCAAAAATTGAGGTTTGCAAAGGATTCTGGGTAACAGAACCTGGTCAGAACCCCAGAAGTCACCCCATCTTGGATTCCCCTAGGTCTCTAGTTTTCAAAAATGCACAGGTTTGGTAAGTTTCCCTAGGTGACGGCTGAGCTAGAGGCCAAAGTCTACAGGTAGGCACTTTGCAAAAAACAGCTCTGTTTTCTTTCAAAAAATGGGATGTGTCCACGTTGTGTTTTGGGGCGTCTCCGGTCGCGGCCGCTAGGCGTACCCACAGAAGTGAGGCATCATTTTTATTGGGAGACTTGGGGGAACGCTGGGTGGAAGGAAATTTGTGGCTCCTCTCAGATTCCAGAACTTTCTGTCACCGAAATGTGAGGAAAATGCATTTTTTAGCCAAAAATGTAGGTTTGCAAAGGATTCTGGGTAACAGAACCTGGTCAGAGCCCCACAAGTCACCCCATCTTGGATTCCCCAGGGTTTCTAGTTTTCAAAAATACGCTTGTTTGCTCGGTTTTCCCCCGGTGCCGGCTGAGCTCGAGTCCAAAATCCACATGTAGGGACTGTTTTCTATGAAAAAATGTGATGTGTCCACGTTGTGTTTTGGGCCATTTCCTGTCACGGGCGCTAGGCCTACCTACACAAGTAAGGTATCATTTTTATCGGGAGACTTGGGGGAACGCTGGGTGGAAGGAAATTTGTTGCTCCTCTCAGAATCCAGAACTTTCTGTCACCGAAATGTGAGGAAAATGCTTTTTTTTAGCCAAAAATTGAGGTTTGCAAAGGATTCTGGGTAACAGAACCTGGTCAGAGCCCCAAAAGTCACCCCATCATGGATTCCCCTAGGTCTCTAGTTTTCAGAAATGCACAGGTTTGGTAGGTTTCCCTAGGTGCCGGCTGAGCTAGAGGCCAAAATCTGCAGGTAGGCACTTTGCAAAAAACATCTTTGTTTTCTTCAAAAAATGGGATGTGTCCACGTTGTGTTTTGGGGCATCTCCTGTCACGGCCGCTAGGCCTACCCACACAAGTGAGGTATCATTTTTATCGGGAGACTTGGGGGAATGGTGGGTGGAAGGAAATTTGTGGCTCCTCCCAGATTCTAGAATTTTCTGTCCCCAAAATGTGAGGAAAACGTGTTTTTTTCTACATTTTGAGGCTTGCAAAGGATTCTGGGTAACAGAACCTGGACAGAGCCTCACAAGTCACCCCATCGTGGATTCCCCTAGGCCTCTAGTATAAAAAAATGCACAGGTTTGGTAGGTTTCCCTAGGTGCCGGCTGAGCTAGAGGCCAAAATCTACAGGTAGGCACTTTGCAAAAAACAGCTCTGTTTTCTTTAAAAAAATGGGATGTGTCCACGTTGAGTTTTGGGGTGTCTCCTGTCGCGGCTGCTAGGCCTACCCACACAAGTGAGGTATCATTTTTATTGGGAGACTTGGGGGAACGCTGGGTGGAAGGAAATTTGTGCCTCCTCTCAGATTCCAGAACTTTCTGTCACCGAAATGTGAGGAAAATGCGTTTTTTTAGCCAAAAATTGAGGTTTGCAAAGGATTCTGGGTAACAGAACCTGGTCAGAGCCCCACAAGTCACCCCATCTTGGATTCCCCTAGGTCTCTAGTTTTAAAAAATGCACAGGTTTGGTAGGTTTCCCTAGGTGCCGGCTGAGCTAGAGGCCAAAATCTACAGGTAGGCACGTTGCAAAAAACAGCTCTGTTTTCTTTCAAAAAATGGGATGTGTCCACGTTGTGTTTTGGGGTGTTGCCTGTCGCGGCCGCTAGGCCTACCCACACAAGTGAGGTATCATTTTTATCGGGAGACTTGGGGGAACGCTGGGTGGAAGGAAATCTGTGGCTCCTTTCAGATTCCAGAACTTTCTATCACTGAAATGTGAGGAAAATGCGTTTTTTTAGCCAAAATTTGAGGTTTGCAAAGGATTCTGGGTAACAGAACCTGGTCAGAACCCCACAAGTCACCCCATCTTGGATTTCCTTAGGTCTCTAGTTTTCAAAACTGCACAGGTTTGGTAGGTTTCCCTAGGTGCCGGCTGAGCTAGAGGCCAAAATCTACAAGTAGGCACTTTGCAAAAAACAGCTCTGTTTTCTTTCAAAAAATGGGATGTGTCCACGTTGTGTTTTTGGGTGTATCCTGTCGCGGCCGCTAGGCCCACCCACACAAGTGAGGTATCATTTTTATCGGGAGACTTGGGGGAACGCTGGGTGGAAGAACATTTGTGGCTCCTCTCAGATTCCAGAACTTTCTGTCACCAAAATGTGAGGAAAATGCATTTCTTTAGCCAAAAATTGAGGTTTGCAAAGGATTCTGGGTAACAGAACCTGGTCAGAACCCCAGAAGTCACCCCATCTTGGATTCCCCTAGGTCTCTAGTTTTCAAAAATGCACAGGTTTGGTAGGTTTCCCTAGGTGCCGGCTAAGCTAGAGGCCAAAGTCTACAGGTAGGCACTTTGCAAAAAACAGCTCTGTTTTCTTTCAAAAAATGGGATGTGTCCACGTTGTGTTTTGGGGTGTCTCCTGTTGCTGCCGCTAGGCCTACCCACACAAGTGAGGTATCATTTTTATCGTGAGACTTGGGGGAACGCTGGGTGGAAGGAAATTTGTGGCTCCTCTCAGATTCCAGAACTTTCTGTCACCGAAATGTGAGGAAAATGCGTTTTTTTTGCAAAATTTTGAGTTTTGCAAAGGATTCTGGGTAACAGAACCTGGTCAGAGCCCCACAATTCACCCCATCTTGGATTCCCCAGGGTTTCTAGTTTTCAAAAATGCGCTGGTTTGCTAGGTTTTCCCCCGGTGCCGGCTGAGCTAGAGGCCAAAATCCACAGGTAGGGACTGTTTTCTATGAAAAAATGTGATGTGTCCACGTTGTGTTTTGGGCCATTTCCTGTCGCGGGCGCTAGGCCTACCCACACAAGTGAGGTATCATTTTTATAGTGAGACTTGGGGGAACGCTGGGTGGAAGGAAATTTGTGGCTCCTCTCAGATTCCAGAACTTTCTGTCACCGAAATGTGAGGAAAATGCGTTTTTTTAGCCAAAAATTGAGGTTTGCAAAGGATTCTGGGTAACAGAACCTGGTCAGAGCCCCACAAGTCACCCCCTCCTGGATTCCCTTAGGTCTCTAGTTTTCAGAAATGCACAGGTCTGGTAGGTTTCCCTAGGTGCCGGCTGAGCTAGAGGCCAAAATCTACAGGTAGGCACTTTGCAAAAAACAGCTCTGTTTTCTTTCAGAAAATGGGATGTGTCCACGTTGTGTTTTGGGGCATCTCCTGTCACGGCCGCTAGGCCTACCCACACAAGTGAGGTATCATTTTTATCGGGAGACTTGGGGAAATGCTGGGTGGGAGGAAATTTGTGGCTCCTCTCAGATTCTGGAACTTTCTGTCACCAAAACGTGAGGAAAACGTGTTTTTTTCTAAATTTTGAGGCTTGCAAAGGATTCTGGGTAACAGAACCTGGTCAGAACCTCAGAAGTCACCCCATCTTGGATTTCCCTAGGTCTCTAGTTTTCAAAACTGCACAGGTTTGGTAGGTTTCCCTAGGTGCCGGCTGAGCTAGAGGCTAAAGTCTACAGGTAGGCACTTTGCAAAAAACAGCTCTGTTTTCTTTCAAAAAATGGGATGTGTCCACGTTGTGTTTGGGGGCGTCTCCTGTCACTGCCGCTAGGCCTACCCACACAAGTGAGGTATCATTTTTATCGTGAGACTTGGGGGAACGCTGGGTGGAAGGAAATTTGTGGCTCCTCTCAGATTCCAGAACTTTCTGTCACCGAAATGTGAGGAAAATGCGTTTTTTTAGCCAAAATTTGAGGTTTGCAAAGGATTCTGGGTAACAGAACCTGGTCAGAAACCCCACAAGTCACCCCATCTTGGATTCCCCTAGGTCTCTTGTTTTTAAAACTGCACAGGTTTGGTAGGTTTCCCGAGGTGCCGGCTGAGCTAGAGGCCAAAATCTACAGGTAGGCACTTTGCTAAAAACAGCTCTGTTTTCTGTGATGTGTCCACGTTGTGTTTTGGGGCATATCCTGTCGCGGGCGCTTTGCCTACCCACACAAGAGAGGTACCATTTTTATCGGGAGACTTGGGGGAGCGCTGGGTGGAAGGAAATTTGTGGCTCCGCTCAGATTCCAGAACTTTTTGTCACCGAAATATGAAGAAAATGTGTTTTTTAGCCAAATTTTGAGGTTTGCATAGGATTCTGGGTAACAGAACCTGGTCAGAGCCCCACAAGTCACCCCATCTTGGATTCCCCTAGGTCTCTAGTTTTCAAAAATGCACAGGTTTGGTAGGTTTCCCTAGGTGCCGGCTGAGCTAGAGGCCAAAATCTACAGGTAGGCTCTTTGCAAAAAAACAGATCTGTTTTCTGTGATGTGTCCACGTTGTGTTTTGGGGCATATCCTGTCGCGGGCGCTAGGCCTACCCACACAAGTGAGGTATCATTTTTATCGGGAGACTTGGGGGAACATAGAATAGCAAAACAAGTGTTATTGCCCCTTGTCTTTCTCTACATTTTTCCCTTCCAAATGTAAGACAGTGTGTAAAAAAGACGTCTATTTGAGAAATGCCCTGTAATTCACATGCTAGTATGGGCACCCCGGAATTCAGAGATGTGCAAATAACCACTGCTTCTCAACACCTTATCTTGTGCCCATTTTGGAAATACAAAGGTTTTCTTGATAGCTATTTTTTACTCTTTATATTTCAGCAAATGAATTGCTGTATACCCGGTATAGAATGAAAACCCACTGCAGGGTGCAGGTCATTTATTGGCTCTGGGTACCTAGAGTTCTTGATGAACCTACAAGCCCTATATATCCTCGCAACCAGAAGAGTCCAGCAGACGTAACGGTATATTTATATAGTTTACCCACTCGGGATCTCCCAGCTTCCTGTCTAGCCCAGCCAAATTCCAAGACATAATAGAGAGTTCTGAACTAGTTGTCAAAACACTAGGCCTGGAGCGCTGGGCTTCCCTATGATTTTCAGTCCCATCTAACACTCCAAATTTGGTCACAGGAATCACGTTTAAAAAAAAATCTTTTATTAACTTTTTTCATACAACAGGTGTACAGCTCCAAGCATTATAAAGTCATATGTTAAAAGAAAGCTGTTTTAGAGGTGTCACATGTTCATAGAAAATGGAATAGAAGACAAAGAAAGCCATCAAACATTATGTTTTTCCTAATACAACTGTATCAAGGAGAAATAGTGGTTAAGTTACAGGTACATGATGAGAGCTAAAACAAAACAATGCGAAGAACCTATTATAACTAACAATTGAGATAATGGGAGGGGCACTTGGGGAGGAAAACATACAAAAAGCAGGCATTGTGAGAGCAGAAGCAGAGGGATAATTAGAAGCTGTGGTGACATCATAATAGTGGGTACGCACAAACCCTCTTATTACACATTACCACCTTCAGAATCTTGTTTTCATTCATTGGTGAAAAGTGTTTGGAACAAGCACTGCCCTAACCTACCCCTAAGGTAATGAAATAGAGACAATCAGAAATGTTTTGTGATGAAAGCATGTAACAGATCATTTAAGACCGCTCTCAACCAATATTTCTGAGTAACTCATGTATGAAATAGCTTAACAGCTGTAGCAACTCTACTTGACCACCTTAGATAATTATAAATGGCTGCTTATAATAGGAACTTTTAACACATGGTGCTTTTGGCTGCAATTATAGCAGTATATTTTGCAATATACAACAGAACTTACACAAAGCAACATACCAATACATGTAGAACAAGGAGGGCAAACCATAAATGTACCTCAACAACCACAGTAAAACAAAGCATTACAATGGAATAATGCAATACAGAAGCACAACATCTAAAAAATAACACACAGCATCACCACCTCAAAAAATGCCTCACAATAAATGTGGACAAACATTCCTGTCACACTTTAACAACTCCAGAAATAATACAGATGTTAATGGTGCTTGCACCAAGCACAGCATCAAGCCCCCTATATTTTGACATTTGTTTTTTATTAAAAAGATGTTGCTTGTGCCATGATGTGAACTTTGAAGCTTATTTTGTGATATGTTTATTTTGTCTTTGTCTATGCTAACACAGTAAATCCTAACTATTTAGTCATGACAGACCAAATAGTGGATTTTATCCCCTAGGCTAACAGATCGAACACAGTTTGCTTTAAAGATAACGTCATAATAAAACGTCACAAGCAATATAAATAATAAACATATAATAATCGATTAGTACCTTAATCACCACACCAATTTATTAAGAAGGTAAGAATTTATTTCTCTATATTAACAATGCTAAAGTCACATAAATCATTCTCAGACTGAAATGATAAATATATAGAAACAACAATGGCTGATTTAATCTGCATTTCAATCTAAATTTAATCACTGCAAATAAACACAATATCTCAATGGTTATTACACAAAACCATAGCAAAAGAATTTGAGCAGGAGAAATTGAATACATTTGATTTAATAAGGGAAATACATCAAAAACCATCCAGAAGTTGGGAATGACACCTCGCTAGCCACTAATTAACACTAACAAGTTAGTCTTCATTTAAAAAGAATTTAGCAACACAAATGTAGAGAAATATCTAACTAAGGAACTATCAAAAATAGCAGCAGTATTATGTTATCAGCAGTTGGTACCTGGAAACAAAAGACTAGTAACAAAATACATTGCATAAAATTAACCAATCATTAAGGTATTCATCAACAATGTCTACTTCGTCAGGGGGACAGCAACATCAGACATTGGGATCGGAACAGGATCAGAACAGGAATGATAGTGAGGGTTATGGTTTAGAATTCGGACTTTAAGATTACTAAACCATTAAAATATTTGTTCAGTATTGAACAGACTAAGTACACTCAGAAAATAATAAATACCAGCATTGTAAATAGACTATCTGATGACAAAATTACAAATGCCCAAAACAAATGATGAATGACCAAAGACAAATGGCAAAATAATGACCCCGAATCAATGGAGATTGAACTTTAAATTTAACTTTCAAAGAAATATGCTGAGAAAACTATGTCCAATTAGAAAACTTAACAAATATCAAAATTATATAAAATGTTAGCTCTAAGCCTTTCTATTTGCTGATATTCCATTGATGAAACTCAAACCATGATTACAAAATATAGAAGCATTTTTCATCACACCATTTTCTCCCTCAAGGAAAAGAACATAGGTTAGAAACATAACTGCAAACAAAATATACAAATACAATGAAAAAAGTCTGTAAGGCCGTGGAAATGCAGCTAGGAAACAGAACACACTAGAAACATTTTGTACAGATAACATATTCAGGGCCATATTTATACTTTTTGACGCAAAACTGCGCTAACTCATTTTTGCGCCAAAAAAATTAGCGCCGGCTAACGCCATTCTGAAGCGCCATGCGGGCGCCGTATTTATTCAATGACGTTAGCCGCCGGCGCTGTCTGGTGTGCGTTGAAAAAAACAACGTACACCAGGCAGCGCCGGCGTAGGGGGAAAATGGCGTATGGGCGTCCACAAATGGTGCAAGTCAGGCTGAGGCAAAAAAATCACCACAACCCGATTTGCGCCATTTTTTTACGACGCCCATCCCCCATTGAAATGACTCCTGTCTTAGCAAAGACAGGAGTCATGCCCCCTTGCCCAATGGCCATGCCCAGGGGACTTCTGTCCCCTGGGCATGGTCATTGGGCATAGTGGCATGTAGGGGGGCACAAATCAGGCCCCCTATGCCACAAAAAAAAAAAAAAATAATACTTACCTGGACTTACCTTAATGTCCCTGGGGTGGGTCCCTCCATCCTTGGGTGTCCTCCTGGGGTGGGCAAGGGTGGCAGGGGGTGTCTCTGGGGGTAGGGGAGGTCACCTCTGGGCTCATTCTGAGCCCACAGGTCCCTTAACGCCTGCCCTGACCCAGGCGCTAAAATCCGGCGCTAATGCTGGTTTTTTAGACCCACCCACTCCCGGGCGTCATTTTTGCCCGGGAGTATAAATACGACGCATATGCATCGGAGTCATTTTTTAAGACGGGAACACCTACCTTGCATATCATTAACGCAAGGAAGGTGTTCACGCAAAAAAATGACGATAACTCCATGAACTTTGGCGCTAGACGCGTCTAACGCCAAAGTATAAATATGGAGTTAGTGTTGCGTCGAATTTGCGTCGAAAAGAACGACGCAAATTCAGCGCAAACGGAGTATAAATATGCCCCTCAGTGACCTTGCATCCGCTTCTGCTTTAGTCCAGCAGGGGCCGCTAAATACACATTTGATTCTGACATTTAGTTTAGCAAAGAAACACACTCTTTTGAAAAGACAGAATATTTCATTAGCTTAAGTTAGCATGGAAAAACATAAAGTAGGCCCATCAAGTCGATCACAAACTCGACTTTCCATAAAAATTAATACACACTGATTAATATATCAAATTATGACTATTGATACATGTGTGAAAAACATAACATAAAAATCTACGCTCTTACAACCCGTCCTCTGATGACCATATATGTCATCAACAAAAACCTCAAATAAAATTATTTATTTAAAAATTTTAGAATTTAGTCCTCTTAACATTTTTATAACATGTGTTTCTTCTCAAATTTTCCCAATAGAGTTTTTCCATTTGAACATCTACCCTCCTTAGATTCTTTTCAAGTCTTCTTCTTTTACTCATTTGAAACAATTTATATTTTCCCAAAATTCAAATTAAACAAAACACTGAAATCAAAATCCATTTCACCAATTTTAATATAATACTTTATCTAGGTTGCCAATCCAATTTCCAACTGAAACAATCCCCTTGCCAGCATGTTTCCAATTAGTAGTTTTAGTTAATTCTTTTAATTCTGTTTTATCTCTTGTTAAATTATTAATTAAACCTCTAACTAACTTAGTATTGTCCGGTATGTATGAACAACAGTGACGTGGACCAAGTAATTTACAAACTCCGCCATCTTTTGCTAAGAGAATGTAGACTCAAATGATACATATATAGAAACAACAATAGCTGATTTAATCTGCACATGAATCTAAATGTAAGCAATGCAAATAAACACAACATCTCAATGGTTATTACACAAACCATAGCAATAGAATTTAAGCAAGAGAAATTGAATACATTTGATTTAATAAAGAAAAGACATTGAAAACTATCCAGAAGCATGAGAATGACACCTAACTACCCACTAATTAATATTAACATGTTGGGCTTCATGTAAAAGGAATCTAGCAACACAAATTTAGAAAAATATCTAACTAAGGAACTATCAAAAATAGCAGCAGTATTATGTTATACACATGATGGTAGCCATCAAGTCAATCACAAACTTGACGTTCCATAAAAATTGATACAAACTGATTAATATATCAAATTATGACTGTTGTTACATATGTGAAAAATATAACATACAGATCTAAGCTCTTACATCTATGATGTGTGCACGTGTGTTGTTCACTGTTAGTTGAGATGTGCCCTTTGTTCTGCTGATTTGTGATTCTACTTTATGCAATCTTTGGTTATGAATTGGTTACTTGTCTGAAAGGTTTCATATTCCTGAAAACTGTTTTGGAGGTACTGCGACATTTTATATAACCAGGACTGTGACTGAGGCAATTGTTTCCCCTTTAGGTCTGTTTTGCAAAAAACTATTTCCAAAAATTAAAATCACTGATTCTGCTTGTTGTGAAGGAATGGGATGACTCTGACTATTAAAAAAGTCAACAGTGAGAAGACATCCGTATTTTCCAGCCATTGCTGTTTAACGACTGGTAACAGGAAAGAGCTGTAGAAAAACATTCTACTATCATGCAAAATCCAAAGACAGGCTTGCCACTTCCCTTTTCCACTGTTCATTATACTCCTTCATCTCCTTGGGTGTGACAATAAATCTTGATGAGGGTGCAGACAATGGATCAGGGATGAGTTCATCTTTTCTAATCAGCTGTGCTCTCGGATGGTTCCAGGGAGGATAGGTTGACAGTTTGTGACCACTTTTTTACCCTAACATTGTACCGTACGGTGTGTCTACTATTTAGCTTTTGCAAAATATTATTGGAACCTGCTACAGAAATCCTTTGTCTCTTTTATGAGTGGGGTATGAATGCAGCGGCCTACCAGCAGAAGGATTCAGCCCACAGAGTTATTTTTTGCTAGTCCCTTCTCATTGTCCAGTGAAGGCACAGCACTAGTGATCCTGATGTTTCCCTTTTGATATGGTGACAGACACAGTTGGGGGAATGGCAGGGCCAAGCTGTGTGCTCAAGATGGATGGTCCATAGAGCACGCGAAAGGTCATCATTTTTCTGTTTGACTTCTTTACTTATAACCACATTGTTAGACCTGACAGCTTAGAGTGGTCATCCCCCAACCTTTTGCCTGCCTTCCTCCACTTTTATGACACTGTTTTTACTGGTTTTAGGACTCTGCGAACTTTACCACTACTAACCAGTGCTAAAGTGCATACGCTCTCTCCCTTAAAACATGGTAACATTGGTTCATACCCAATTGGCATATTTGATCTAATTGTAAGTCCCTAGTAATGTGCAATACATGTGACATGGCCTTTAGATTGAATGCTACTAGTTGGCCTGTAGCACTGGTTGTGCCACTCACATAGGTAGCCCTTTCACCATGTCTCAGGCCTGCCACTGCAAGGCCTGCGTGTGCAGTTTCACTGCCACTTCGACTTGGCATTTAAAAGTACTTGCCAAGCTTAAACTCCCCTTTTTCTACATATAAGTCACCCCTAAGGTAGGCCATAGGTAACCCATAGGGCAGGGTGCTGTGTAGGTAAAAGGCGGGACATGAACCTGCGTGTTTTATATGCCCTGGTAATGGAAAAATCCTAAATTTGATTTGCACTGCTGTGAGGCCAGCTCCTTTCATAGGCTAACATTAGGGCTACCCTAATATACTGTTTGAGTGTGAGATTCTGATCACAAAGTGGTAAACAGGTCCTATTTAGTATGGCCAGCATGGTAATAAAAAATCCTGCTTCTTGGTGAGATGGGATTTTATATAACTATTTTAGAAATGTCACTTTTAGAAAGTGAGCATTTCTATGAACTTAAAATCCATCTGTGTCTTACAGCCTGTTGCTTGGTTGGTTGAAAGCTCCCTTGTGCATTTCACCTAGACAACCACAAACACAGGATACTCAGTCACACCTGTGCTCTTCTGCATACTGAATGGGTCTTCCTGGGCTGGAAGGGTGGAGGGGCCTGAAACTTACATTTCAAAGGTCAGTGGCCTGCTCTCACACAATGGACTGTCAAACCCCCTACTGGTACCCTGGCAGACAGACCTGTACTGAAAGGGGACCTTGAGCACTTCAAACCCACTATTTGAAGTCTCCCCCACTTCAAAGGCACTTTTGGGTATGTAGCCTGGGTCTCTGAACCCACCAAAGCAGACATGTCCTGGGTCAGGCACTCTGAACCAGATCCTGCAACCTCCCAAGAGGAACTGCCTGGCTGCCCAAAGGACTCACCTGGACTACTTTGCTGTGAAGGAATGCTTTGCTGTGAAGGACTGCTGCCTTGCTGCTGTCGTGCTGCCTTACTGGTCTCAGGCTCTGCTGAGAAGTGCTCTCCAAGGGTTTGGATTGAACTTATCTCCTGTTCCTGAAGTTTCAGGGCCAAAAAGACTTCCCCTCTTCAAGGAAACTCCTTGTGCAGTGAAAATTGACGCACAGCCTGCCGCAATAGATGCACAGCCTGCCCAGCGGTGAAAGAATCACTGCATCGCTGAACCGGAATGATGCAGCCTGCCTCCACGAGTGGATGTCGACGCAGCACCTGCATTGCAACCAGAGCTTCGATGCACAGCCATACCAGATCGATGCATCACCAAGCCAGAGAGACGCAGCCCGACTTCCTGCTTGAGGAATCGATAAAGCGCCTGCCGTGCGACAGAAACTCCAACGCATCACCATACCTGATCGACACAGCACCTGTTACTTTGTCCTGTATGCCCAGGATTTCTATGCACCATCCCTGGGCATCAAAAGATTCTTCATTGCAGTGAGGGTCCAAGATGCAAAGCCCTTGCAGCGTGGGAAGAATCAACGGATCATCTGTGCACATCAGGAAATCCGATGCACCCCTTCCTTTTACCACGCATCTCCTCCTCTGCAGTCTTTGTGCATGCAATTTTTACGCATACCAGGTACTTTGTACACCCAAGAGACATTTATTGATTTTCAAAGTTTTAAGGCCCTTCTTATCATTGCAAAGATGATATTTCATCTTGTGCTCATCAAATCTTTATCGTTGTGACCTTAATTTACTCAGATAAATATCTTATATTTTTCTAAACCTGCGTGGTGTATTTTTGTGGTGTTTTCACTGTTATTGCATGGTTTCTTGCACAAATCTTTACACATTTCCTTCTAATTTAAGCCTGACTGCTCAGTGCCAAGCTACCAGAGGGTGGGCACAGGATAATTTGGATTGTGTGTGACTTACCCTGACTACGATTGTGGTCTCTACTTGGACAGGGGTGTATAACTCTGCCAACCAGAGACACCATTTCTAGCACACATGTATTAACTTGTACATACAAATGACGGAGGATGGTGAGGTTTATTGGCTCAACTGTGAGGAAGGTCACTATAAGGTACAAGGAAAGATAGGAGAAAATCTAATTCTTGAGACAGGTCTCGGGTTTGAGGGAAAGAGAAAGGGAACTAGTGGGAGGAAAAAGAGGAGAAAGAGAAGAAGGGAAAGACTAAAAAGCCTACAGGGAGTACAGGGATGTGTCTTAGTCTCTGGGTCTAAACCTGGAGGAGCCAATGTGCCTGTAAGACCATATATGCAGACAATTGTGGACAAGCAAATAGTATCAGGAAGGGGCACAATGCCTGTAGTGTAGAAGGTCTTGTGTGACAGAGTGCAGGAGTGTTAAGCAAGAGGATGGCCATAGAGGATGGAGAGGTGCATCAATGGGTTTGAATTGTCATGTTTGGTGGGGGATGATTCTAGGTGGCATGGTAGTTGTGCATTGATGCCATCCATGTCCATATTATAGGGGTGGGCAGCATCCCTGAGGAGGGGAGAGAGAACTGGAAGGATGTCTATGTGAATGAACCATGATGGATCCCCACTTCAGGGGGACTGATTACAGGGGAGTATTGCTTTGCAGCAGGGTAGAACAGCAAAGCAACCATTACATTGATATATAACCCTGTGAGGAAGAATAGAAACATCACAAATTAATAATACATGTAGCAGGTACTCATCTGGCTCGCAGCAAGGACATACACAAGAGGATTAGAATGAATCGTCTCCATACTTCGGAGCCAAGCAGGACTTGTCTCACTCCCCAATCCTGTGTGAGTTCCAAGAACTGCCCTTATCTCTTGGTCCTTTCCAGTTTGAAACCTGAACGTTCATTCCTATATGCTACCCACTCGCAAGGACTTTGTTGCATCCCGTAAGGTGGGGGTGTCAGTGGCTGGGAGATGGGGGAGCATGGTCTGTGGCTGACCCTCTAAGCTGTTTAGGAACGATCAGAGGCCAATTGGGTCCGTGAAGTATTTGGACTTGCCATCAAGCATGATCCACATGTGTGAAGGTTTGGATGAGACAGTATTTGTAATCCCACCTTGGTATCATAGGGTGAGCTGCCAGAAAACATATCAATAGACAAATAGAAAATTATAGAAATTTGGGTGAGAGGGTTTCTGGGTAATCAGAGTTATAAAATGTAAAATTTATTTTTAATTGCTTGAATAAAAAACATCATTGAAATATAATGCTTACTAAAACAAATTATAAAACACATACATCTTTCCCATACATGTCTGTCTTCCTTAAACATTGTACATTTTTTCATCTATACTTCCATTTAAATTAACACATTAAAGACTTATGAACCTCTTGTCCAAGCATACATTAAATACATTCAGAGGGGGGAGCCCTCTTCATACCCAACTAAACCTAGGCCCTATGTTTTCTGGCATGCCTTCCCTAAGGCTGAAAGCAAAGTGTTTCATAGTGCTGGTGAAATACCCACCCCCCCATAACGTGCTCCCCTGTGCCAATTACAATTGAGCTAGAGTGACCCCTGGCACAACAGTGTCTAAATCCTCAATAGTTCTGCAGGCCACTAGACAGCACAAGCAAGTTGCTTTATCCTGTTCCTTCATCCACTGCATCCTCAAAATCCTCAGCCATAGCTCTTTTGCCAAAACTCTAAAGAAATTTCACAATTGCACAGTTCACTTTGGGATGAGCTGGTTCAAAACACGCCATCACTGCCTCCCTGCATGCCCTTATTCCTCGATCTTTCCATTTCCTGCGCAAAAGTGTGTGCCGTTCCCCAGAACAGAACTACTCAAGCATAGCATGAGACTGTACATAGAGAACGTCCTCCGGCCCTTGCATAGCCGACAGATCTTCTGTCCATCCATTTGTTTCCTTGGAAGTCAATGTCTCAAAACAGGTAGCGTCCCCAGCCTGTAGCACTGTGAGCTGAGCATGGAAGCGTTATCAATCTATGGCTACGTTAAGACAGACTGGCTTTATCCTCTACCACGGATAACAACAGAGTTCTAGATTTAGTCAGTATTTTTAACTCAATGTGGCTTAAAGGTGATTCCCAGATGACAGAAAGACCAGGGGTGCAAAAGGCCTGATGCATGTAATTTTGTGTAGGAAACTGATCTACAAAAATTGTGGTGAAGCTTTTAGTCAAGAGTTTTCTACCACCATCTGTGTAGACAACACCAGTTGCTTGGCTCCATGTACCAGTTTTAGAAGAGAGATATGTTTAAGAATAATTTTGTAGCCTGGAATTCCCTGGTCAGCTGTAAGTATGTGACCTTCAATATCTATTTCCAGATTTATCTCTCCTGGTCTGAGATCACTTTCAGATCTCTCCTCTAAGCCAAAAGCGGTGGCAATCTGCAACATTGGAAAGCTCACAAAGGTATTGTCGATCAGGGATGCCCTAGTTTTGGTTAAATAAGAAAGATCAAGCAATTTATTGGGGGTGATATGACCATTTAGTGCTCTGAGACAAAGTGGTGGTCCCAAAACCCAGACCGTTAGGCCAACAAAACAACGCCCATCAGAATATGACCCACAAATCACCACAGCGCACATTCAACGGTGGTAAACCATTGGCGGTACACACCACCACGCCCAGAATGAACACCCAGATACAAAACAACACTACATTGGACAATACCAAATACACACACCTGACATTCATACACATACCACACCCACTCTACTATAAAACATTCCCATATTATCCACAACCCCTTACAAACAACAATTGCCACCAGAAGAGCACAGAGACAACTAGACACACACACCACTTACACCCATACACCCCTCACTCACTCCATATCACACACCCCACCACATTACCCAACACACCCTCACCAACACTCATCAAACAACACCCAAGGAACCACAAAGACACCCCCCGTTTCACTGAAGAGGAATTAAGGGCCATGGTGGAGGAAATCAATAGGGTACAGCCACAGCTCTTTGGAGCACAGGTACAGCAAATATCTATAGGAAGGAAGATGGAGCTATGGCGGAGAATCGTGGACAGGGTCAACGCTGTGGGACAGCACCCAAGAACAAGGGACGACATCAGGAAGAGGAGGAACAACCTGTGGGAGAAGGTATGTTCCATAACAGCAAGTCACCAGCTCGCCATACAGAGGACTGGCAGTGGACTCCCACCTCCTCCCCCACAGCTCACAGCATAGGAGCAGCAGGTACTGGCAATACTGCATCCCGAGGGACTCGCTGGAGTTGCCGGAGGACTGGACACTGGTAAGTCAACATTTAACAATTATCACTCCCCATACCTGCATGCCATCACACACCCTCACCATCACTCCCATCACTCCACCACATCCCACAAACTCCACCAACACATCTCACTAATCCCAATGCCAGGCCCTGCATGCTGTACCAATGCATGGACACCCCTTCCAGCCATGCGTGGACACCCATCTCTAAAGCATGCACAACATATGGAAGCTACCAATCTCACAATACACCAACCATACATAAGCAAAAGCTGGCAGGGTAACACCAGCCATAGAGGGGAAGCTACGGAATACAATTGAAGCATAACACATCATTTACTTCCCCACAGGTACCCCAGCCAATGTCAGTCGAGAGGAGGTGCCACCACTATCCAGTCCCCCAATAGAAGAGGCCCCCAGTGATGACAGTAACTCTGGACTTCTGGATCTGGAGGACCTACCTGGCTCATCAGGGACCACGGGACAGCCCGTCACCTAAGTCCACTCACAGACCACCACAGAGCCTCCCTCATTAGGAACCAACACCACAGCACCCACCAGCATACCCATGCCTCTGTCCCCAGGATACATCAATCAGCAGGGTGCCCACCTGTACAGGGACCCCAGGCCACCCCTCACCCACAAGAAAATTAGGAACCTAGGGACAGTAGCAGTGGGCACACCATTCAGGGGACAGAAGCACAGGGCTACAGGGACACTGGGAGGACTGCTGTGTGCGAGGGGGAGGACAGGCCCAGGGAATCAACTCTCCAGGAGGCACTCACTGAGATCCTGGGAGCTTACCAACATTCCCAGGACACGATGGGCCAGATCCTTGACAACGTGCAGGATAACAGGCGGCTGCAGGAGGGACAGTATCAGAGGATCAGGCAGGACTTGCAGGCCATCAACACCACCCTGATCTCCATTGCAGGGATGCTGGCAGACATGGCCAACATCATGAGGGAGGCAGCGGCACACCAGCGGGCCCCTACCAATAGCCAGTCATCTGAACAGCCCTCCTCTTCCGCCGCAGCTAGTGGCCAGGAGGCCCGCCACAGGACCCACAGGCCACCAGCATCCCTCCCCCTGCTCAAGGTGAACCACCCAGCAAACATTCCCTGTGAACCAGACCGGAGCCAGAGACACTTGCCCAGACCACCACCAGGAAATGAGACTCTCCTGATTGTCCCCCTTGTGTCCTACACTGTCACCTTGTCCATTTTGAACTGCCATTGCTCCCCTACCTATGTCCCTATGGGTACCGCACCTGTGTTACAGACCGACTGGAACAATACCCTAGATTTTACTCCATCTTCACCCCATACCAGTGCACTTTTCCCTCTATATTTTAGCACAACAATAAACAGCCTTGGATAAAACCCGACTACTAATATTTAATGTATTGCAAATTTGTATTGATTGAAACAGCTACAACAATTGCAAATGAACTGTACACAGTGAGCATAGAATGAATGACCTTTTGCTGGCTGTTGTGATCACAGCAGGACATTGTTGTCCTATCACCAACATCTGTAAAATGAATATCCATAGGTGATCGTAAGTAGGGGAAAGAAGTGGGTAGTGCCAGCATGCCAATGCCACACAGAATACAACAATAGTCATAGAAATGTGAAGTTGCACTGTCTCACCTGTGTGTCATTGGAATCACTAATGTTCTGTTGTCCATATCCTCATTCTCTGCCTCCTCATCCTCATTCTCCTCAGGGCCCACTGCTGCCACATGGGCATCTCCAGTCTCCTCCTCCTGCAGGAAAGGTACATGCCGTCTGAGGCCCAGGTTGTGCAACATGCAGCATGCCACTACTATCTGGCAGACCTTCTCAGGTGAGTAGCACAGGGATCCACCTGTCAGGTGGTGGCACCTGAACCTGGCCTTCAGGAGTCCAAAGGTCCTCTCAGTTCTCCTTCTGGTTCGCCCATATGCCTCATTATAACATTAATTTGCCCTTGTCCTGGCATTCCTCACAGGGGTCAGCAGCCACAATAGGTTTGGGTATCACCTGCAAATATTAAGGGACAACATTTAGCCACACACTATCCTATTTTGCCAACAGCATAGGCATACACCAACATACACTGGGTGGGGACCATACCTCACCTATTAGCCACACCCTATGCCTCTGTAGTTGGGACATCACATTTGCGATGCTGCTATCCCTTAGGACAAATGCATCATGCACTGAACCAGGATACTTAGCATTGACGTGGGAGATGTACTGGTCCACCAGGCACACTGTCTGCAAATTCATGGAATGGAAACTGTTACGATTCCCGTACACCTGTTCATTTTGCCCCTGGGTGTTCCGTCAATCGCCCCAATTATATGTCCCATTGCATAAAACCCGGCCTTCACAGTGGCCATATCCTCCACCTGGGGGAAAGCAATGTAGCTGCACATGTGTTTTACCAGGGCAGGCAAGACTCTTGCCAGCACTATTGAGAACATTGGCAGTGACATTCCTGCTGCCAAGCCCACTGTCACTTGGAAAGAATCAGATGCCAGGAAACAGAGCACTGATAGAACTTGCACAGGAGAGGGGATCCCAGTCAGATGACAGATATCTGAGATCAGGTCAGGCTCCAACTGGGCACACAGCTCTGTGATTGTGGCCTTGTCTAGTCTATAGGTGAGTATAATGTGCCTGTCCTCCAGTGTAGCCAAGTACACCAGGGTTCTGTACAAGAGGGTATGCCTCCATCTCCTATTCATCCGCAGCGGTAGGTATCTAAGGGGCACAAGAGTGAGTACGCTGTCACAGTTTGAACAACAATACCACAACAGCAGTCCACATTGTGCAATCATGTTTTGGTACAGTGTAATATAAAAGTATGTGTCTATATATCCTGTGACACAGAAATTATCAATTGGCCTGTTCTTCCCCCCCTGAAATGGCGACCACCTGTCCTGTGGAAGTGAAGTAATGCACCGTGGCAGTAGGCGGTCGTGAACCGCCATACAAATCCTCAATGGATTATATTGGGCCCTCTGAGGTGCAGTGGCCAATGGGGATTTACGCCAATGATGACGGTATACACCGCCGCGGACATGACCGCCAATTTATTTCACATTCCTCACTTGTTTCCTGACCCTCTGTAGGAGAGGAACTACACTGCATGTGGTTCTGTGACCTGTGTCTGGAACCTACCATGTGTCAAACCCCAGCTCACCTGAGTCCTTGTTCAGTTCTGATGGAGGTTGAAGACAATCCGACCCCACCCTGAAACTGCTTGTTCCAGCACAATAGTTTTTAAAACAGTGCACTAAGAACAGAAGCTCAAGGGAAGGGGGGAAGTGGATAAAATAAAATAAAGAGACAACAGCGTTCTTGCGTTTCCACTGTTGAAGTGCTGCACAAATCTGAGGCCCTCTCTGACTTTTGTAGAAACTTGTGCCTAATGAAACATAAACAAAGAACAGATAAGTACATCCTATTCCTAACTGGGTTCCTGACTATCCCTTTATTTATTAGAAATTTTCTTCTAAAAGTACCTCTTGGATCCTGGTCTCTAGTTTCCAGGTTTGGAAAGTGTTACTGCTCTGGGATGTGCTTTCTATTACTCTAAAGCTTCTAAAACATTAAACAAATACCGTTATCAGAATTATCAATATCAAACATTCATCTTAACATAACTAAAGCCTAAATTGCCAATAGCAGACTCACTTTTCCCATATTTCCAGAATCTTTTATAAAACAAATACTGTACTTTTACGTCAAAATACAGCATGTAATTTGTGCAAGTCCTTGATTTACTGTTTGCCTTGCTGTTAATGGTTTCCACGGTTCGATTCTTAAACGTTCCATAAAAAAATGTTTGCTTCACAAAGTTCCGCAAAGTATTGTTGTAACAAAGAGTTTGAATCACAATGTTCGTGGAAGGTATCTTGTTTCAAATTGTCTATTTCTACACGAATCCAGAAATTGTTGTCAAAGTTCTTTCAGGTAATAAAAGTTTTGCACTTACTTCTTGCTGGCAAGAGATACTGATCAGTCTAACCTTGTCTTCTTTCTCTTTTGCAGGTTGCTTGTAGGAGAGAGGCTGAGGCAAGGAGGAACCGGAAACCGGAAGAAGGAAGAGCCAGCAGCTGCGCCCATTGAAGCCAATGAAAGTCTGTAGAGAGCAGGAGTGCCAGCGCCGAGGGATCTGTCCTCAGGTAAGCGGGAGGTAGAGGAGCACAAGCACTGGGCGAGGCTCGAGGGCTGCCTTTTATAGACAGGGCTGGGTGTGGTCCTCACATGCTGCACATGTTCTTGAAAGGTGTGCAGAGCTGGGTGTGGTTTGAAGAGCTGGGTGTGGTCCTCACATGCTGCACATGTTCTTGAAAGGTGTGCAGAGTTTCAGTTATTATGCAAATGAGTTAAATTAACACATGGCCTAGAGAGGAGTGTTTTAAAGAAGCCTTGGTAAAAGCAAGGCCCAATGTGTAAACAAAACAGCACATTAAACAACATACACAGAAGCCTAGGGGGGGGAAGGTGAGATAACAAGAAAGGCTTTCAATAGTAAGTTTAAAAGGGAGCTATTACAGAACCCACTAGTGCAGTGAGAGGGTACATGCTCTTTGCTGTGCACAAACCCTAACAGTTGCCCCCCCTCAAAGGCCCTCCTACAGGACGGGGTTTTCCTGGATTTTTTAAATAAAACCGTCTAATCAGCTGTGGGGCATGTACATATGATGCTGGTTCCCATGAATTCTCAGATTCATCATATCCTTTCCATTCTACTAAATAAAACAGACGTCCACTAATTCTTTTTGAGTCTTTTATGCTTTTCACTTCATATTCTAGATTTCCCTTAATTGGTATGGGTGGAGGTGGTGGTTCAGGTCGGGTTTTTGGATTGTACGGCTTAAGCAAGGACACATGGAATGTAGTATGTACTGGATATTCTTTTGGTAAATCTAATTTTACTGTTACCGGGTTTACTATGGCAGTTATACTAAAGGGTCCAATGAAACGTGGTTGCAGCTTTCGGGATCCCTCTATGTTTAGGTTCTTTGTGGAGAGCCATACCTTGTCACCGATTTTATACATTGGGGCCTCAGATGTGTGTTTGTCTGCTTGTCTTTTCATGCTTTCCTTGTACTTTAATAAATGATTCCTGGCTTTGTCTTGTATGTCACCTAACCTTGTTAGTCTATCCGTTACTGTAGGTAACAGAGAATCTTCTAACAAAATGGGTATAGCTCTTGGATGATACCCCTGCAAGAAATAGAATGGTGAGCAAAGTAGAGCTGAATGCTCAGTATTATTATAAACAAACTCCGCTACAGGGAGAGCTTCCAACCATTCACTAGAATAATCAGCCAATAAACAACGTAGCGTTTGAAGTAAGGTTTGGTTCAGTCGTTCAGTCTGTCCATCTGTCTCTGGGTGGAAAGCAGTGGATAATGCCACATCTATTTTCAGTTTTTTACATAATTTTTTCCAAAATTTCGAGTTGAACTGGCTCCCTCGGTCTGACACCACTTTGCTTGGCAAACCATGTAAACGCACAATTTCCCTTATAAAAATATCTGCAAATTCTGCTGCCGTGAGTAATTTCCGTAATGGTACATAATGTGCCATTTTAGATAAAAAATCCACTATAACCAACACTGTTGTGAAAGATTTTACAGGTGGTAAACCTACAATAAAGTCTATGCTCACAGTGTGCCAAGGTTGCTTGGGTGTTGGCATTGGTATTAACAAACCGTCAGGGGCCTTATGAGAAGATTTATGTCTTGCACAAATTGGACAGGTAGTGACAAATTGCTTAATGTCCTTTCTTATAGTGTCCCACCAAAAGTGTTTTTGCACATTTTCCAGGGTTTTTACCCAACCAGGATGACCTGCCAACGGTGAGGCGTGATGCCAAATTATCACCTGTGTTTGTAATTCAGAGGTGGGCACTAACAGCATGTTGTCGTGATACAATAAACCTTGTTGTATTGTGTTATGGGAATCTTTTAACCAATCCTGAGGTGCTATTTGCATGTGTGCATTATATAGATCTGTGATGAAATCCTTCTGTTGTACTGGTGCCAAAAACTTTTGGGAGGAATAATGGGTTCTCCTATTTTATCTTGTTTCATGTCTGAAGTATGTCCGTATCTAGATAACACATCAGATTGAATTTGTTGTGCACCTGGTCTATAGGTTATTACAAAGTCAAATGTGCTAAAAAAATTTAACCAGCGCATCTGACGTGGTGTTAGTGCTTTAAGTGATCCAAAAAACTGTAGGTTCCTATGGTCAGAAAAGATTGTAACTGGGTACTTGGCTCCCATTAAATGGTGCCTCCATTCTGAAAAGGCTACTTTGATAGCTAGTAGTTCCCTTTCAGCCACAATGTAATTTTGTTCAGCTGGTAATAACTTTTTGGAATAGAAGGCTATAGGATGTAACTGGCCATCTACTGCATCTCGTTGAGAAAGAACTCCTCCTAAAGCTACTTGTGAAGCATCCGCTTCAACAAAAAAAGGCAAGTCAGGATCAGGATGTTTCAGAATTGGGGCTGAAGTGAACTTTTGTTTTAGGAGTTGAAAGGCGTGTGCCGCCTCATCAGTCCAAAGAAATCGTTGCCCTTTCCGCAACAAGGTAGTTATTGGGGCCGCAATGTCTGCGAAATGTGCAATAAACCTCCTATAAAAATTGGCGAAACCCAGAAATTTCTGAATATCTTTTACAGAGGATGGTTCTGGCCAATCAGCAATAGCATTGATTTTCTTTACATCCATAGTTATTCCTTGAGGTGACAGGCAGTATCCTAAAAAGTCCACCTTGCTGACATTAAAAGTACACTTTTCTAACTTAGCAAAAAGATGATTTTCTTTTAACTTTGATAATACTGCACGAACATGTTGGGTATGTTCTTCTGAGTTCTTAGAGTAAATGAGGATGTCGTCTATGTATACCATGACACAAACGTCCAGGAATTTGTGTGGGACCTCATTTATAAAGAACTGAAAGGCCGCAGGGGCATTACATAACCCAAAGGGCATTACTGTGTACTCAAATAAACCAAACTTTGTCTTGAAAGCTGTCTTCCACTCATCCCCCTCTTTTACTCGGACCAGGTGGTAAGCTCCCCGCAGATCTAGTTTAGTGTATACAGTAGAATGTCTTAACTGATCCAACAACACAGGTATTAGAGGAAGAGGATATTTATTCTTTATTGTAGCCTTATTTAGTCCTCTATAATCGATACACGCGTGCAGGGATTTATCCGGTTTCGGGATAAAAAAGAGTGGAGATGACACCGGAGATGTGGAATGACGGATGAACCCAGACTGTAGTAGGTCATCTAGGTAGGTTCTTAAGTATTTGGTTTCTTCGTCAGTCAAAGCATATACTCTGTTATTAGGTAAAGGGGCCCCTGGGATAAGATCTATACGACAGTCATAAGACCTATGTGGGGGCAGCACACTAGCCTTTACTGGATCAAAGACGTCTTTAAAGTCAGAATATTCAGGAGGGAGACTTGGGTCATCTTGTATAACACTAGCACAGTGTAATACTGTGCTCTGTTCTGTACCTGCTTCTTGATAGCAATTGGTTCTACAGAAAGAGGAATCCAAAGTAACATTTCTATTCACCCAATCAATTTTTGGGTTATGAGTTGTTAACCAGGGTACCCCGAGAATCAAACCAAAATTAGGAGTATCTATCAGATCAAAGCTAATCACCTCTGTGTGCCCGTTCTGACAGACCATAACAAGTGGACTTGTTTGTTTTGTGATTAATCCAGAGGTCAATTCTGACCCATCCACTGCACATACTGCTTCTGGACAAGGCTTTAGGCACATAGGAAGTCCTAAGTTTTCAGCTAACTTATTATCCACAAAATTTCCTGTCGCGCCTGAGTCCAGTAGGACAGGGAGAGAATGCCTCACTTGGGTAGTAACAATTAAAACAACCTGAATTATGAAATGTCTAGGTATGTGCGGTACCATGAAGGCTGCAGCATTAGAGGTTTGATTAAGATGTTTTCTCGAACAAGTAACCTCTCCCCTTGTCGAGCTTAATCGTTTCCCGATTCAGTTGAGGAGGTGGAGGAAACAGCACCCTTTCGTGGATTTTTAGGCTTTAATGGACATTCTCTGGCAAAGTGACCTGCCCTTCCACAATATAAACATAATTGAAGTTTTCTCCTTCTTTCTTTTTCCTCTGATGTGAGTGAACCTCTGAGTGTCCCTATTTGCATAGGCTCAGGTTCAGGGAGTTTATTATCTGGGTCTTTCTTCTCGTGTCTAATACAAGTTAACCGTGATTCCAGTTTGTATTTATCTCCCTTTCTTTCTTCTAGTCTATGTTCTAATTTCACAACTAAATCTACAAAGTCCGAATAGTCTTCTGGCAAATTAACGATATGAGCCAGCGCGTCTTTTAACTCGTCTCTCAAACCTTTATAGAAAAGGGAGACACGCTTTTCTTCTGGCCAGTGTGTTTCGGTGAGTAAACGATTAAAACTAGTGAGATAGGTCAATAAATCCTTGTTACCTTGTTTAAGATTTAAAAGCTCATTATCACTTGCCTGCATGAAAGTGTGTTTTGCAAAAAGGCTGGTCATGGTACGTTTAAATTGATTCCAATTATGGAGGATGGGATCATCTCTCTCCACGAAAGGAATTGACCAATTGGCTGCTGTGCCACCCAAATAAGACATGACGAATGCCACTTTCGTAGCATCAGTAGGGAACTGTTGTGGCTTACAAACGAAGTGTAATTGACATTGATTGATAAAAACATGGAATTTGTTACTATCTCCATGAAAACGTTCAGGTGCTGCTAAGGGCACAGCATTAGGAACATTAACAGTGACCTCAACTGGGGGAGGCAAAGTTGTATGTTTTGATGGCACCCCTGTCTCTGAGGAGGTTTTAAACAAAGGCGTAAAAGCTGTGTTCCACTGAGATACCCTAAATTTATACCTGCTTAAATCCTGTTTTAAAGAGGTATTCTCCATCTTTAATCTCTCTATTTCCTCTTGCATATGTTGCAAGATGCCAGACACTGATTCATTATGAGCCAAGTCCTCATTTAGGGCCTGCGCCATATCCGTGACGTCAATGCCCTCTATTTCTTCCCCGATATTCATCGTCCACCAGAACTGATTTTTTTTTATTTTATTTAAGGCTTGTGCTTCTGTCAAAGCCCAGCTCACCTGAGTCCTTGTTCAGTTCTGATGGAGGTTGAAGACAATCCGACCCCACCCTGAAACTGCTTGTTCCAGCACACTAGTTTTAAAAACAGTGCACTAAGAACAGAAGCTCAAGGGAAGGGGGGAAGTGGAAAAAATAAAATAAAGAGACAACAGCGTTCTTGCGTTTCCACTGTTGAAGTGCTGCACAAATCTGCTGCCCTCTCTGACTTCGGTAGAAACTGGTACCTAATGAAACATAAACAAAGAACAGATAAGTACATCCTATTCCTAACTGGGTTCCTGACTATCCCTTTATTTATTAGAAATTTTCTTCTAAAAGTACCTCTTGGATCCTGGTCTCTAGTTTCCAGGTTTGGAATGAGTTACTGCTCTGGGATGTGCTTTCTATTACTCTAAAGCTTCTAAAACATTAAACAAATACCGTTATCAGAATTATCAATATCAAACATTCATCTTAACATAACTAAAGCCTAAATTGCCAATAGCAGACTCACTTTTCCCATATTTCCAGAATCTTTTATAAAACAAATACTGTACTTTTACGTCAAAATACAGCATGTAATTTGTGCAAGTCCTTGATTTACTGTTTGCCTTGCTGTTAATGGTTTCCACGGTTCGATTCTTAAAAGTTCCATAAAAAAATGTTTGCTTCACAAAGTTCCGCAAAGTATTGTTGTAACAAAGAGTTTGAATCACAATGTTCGTGGGAGGTATCTTGTTTCAAATTGTCTATACACAAATCCAGAAATTGTTGTCAAAGTTCTTTCAGGTAATAAAAGTTTTGAACTTACTTGTTGCTGGCAAGAGATACTGATCAGTCTAACCTTGTCTTCTTTCTCTTTTGCAGGTTGCTTGTAGGAGAGAGGCTGAGGCAAGGAGGAACCGGAAACCGGAAGAAGGAAGAGCCAGCAGCTGCGCCCATTGAAGCCAATGAAAGTCTGTAGAGAGCAGGAGTGCCAGCGCCGAGGGATCTGTCCTCAGGTAAGCGGGAGGTAGACGAGCACAAGCACTGGGCGAGGCTCGAGGGCTGCCTTTTATAGACAGGGCTGGGTGTGGTCCTCACATGCTGCACATGTTCTTGAAAGGTGTGCAGAGCTGGGTGTGGTTTGAAGAGCTGGGTGTGGTCCTCACATGCTGCACATGTTCTTGAAAGGTGTGCAGAGTTTCAGTTATTATGCAAATGAGTTAAATTAACACATGGCCTAGAGAGGAGTGTTTTAAAGAAGCCTTGGTAAAAGCAAGGCCCAATGTGTAAACAAAACAGCACATTAAACAACATACACAGAAGCCTAGGGGGGGGGGAAGGTGAGATAACAAGAAAGGCTTTCAATAGTAAGTTTAAAAGGGAGCTATTACAGAACCCACTAGTGCAGTGAGAGGGGACATGCTCTTTGCTGTGCACAAACCCTAACACCATGGCCCGTGTGACTGGGGAAAGGGCCCAAGCCTTCACTTCGTAGGAGTTGGAGCGACTGGTGGATGGGGACGTACCCCACTACGGACAGCTGTATGGGCTTCCAGACCAACAGGTGAGTACACTGTGGGCACGATGCATGTGGCATGAATGCATGGAGTTGTGTGTGAAAGCATCATCTAAGGGTGGGGGGAAGGATTTCCTCTTGGTGGTGTACATGTTGTGCACTGAGCTATGTGTGTGCCAATGGTGATGGAAACAGCCATGGTGGGCCATTTGTGTGACAGGCCGGACTGTTTGTCTAATGGTGTTCTCCTGTCTGGATTGCCTCTGCAGGTCAGTGCCCATCAAAAGAAGGAAATATGGTGTGTCATCGCCAAGGACGTGCGGACCCTTGGGATCTATGGCAGGAGGAGCACCCTCTGTCGCAAAAGGTGGGAAAACCTGAGACACTGGGCACGGAAGACTGCGGAGGCCCAGCTGGGGATGGCCTCCAAACGAGGAAGGGGTGCCCGTCGGACCCTGACCCCCCTGATGGCCTGCATACTGGTGGTGGCCTACCCTGAGCTGGATGGGCACTTGAAGGCATCACAGAGAGAGCTGCATCCCACAGGACCCTTGAGGCAGAGTCCACCGACGCAGAGGAAACCAGTGGGACAGAGGGTGTGGGGAACACCACGGTGGAGACTGAAAGGGACAACACAGACTCTGATACCTCCTCCGATGGGAGCTCCCTGTCAGCCACAGGTACAGTTGCCACCCCCGTACCAGCACCGCTCTCCTAGTAGCCACTCAGCGAGTTGCCTGTGCCTGCTCACCCAGAGGGTGGGCATCTCCTTCGCCCCAGGCATCTCAGGCCCTGCCCCAGTGAACTCTGCTGCTCTGAGTGAGAAGGCTATTGACCTCCTGAGTTCCTTCTCTGGACGGCAATCAACCATTGTGAGTGCCATCCAGGGGCTGTCATCCCGGATTCAGCAATGCAATGTATTCCTGGAGGGCATTCACAGTGGATTGGGGGGCCAACAGAGATCGATTCAGCCTCTGGCCGCCTCTCTGATGGCAGCCATTGCCCCTGTTTCTACTGTCACCCCTCCAACTTCCACTTCCCAGTCTCATTCTCCTCAACCCCAAACCATCCCAAGCACACAGGCAGACAAGCATGCACACAAGAGTGGCACAGGCAAACACAAGCATCACACTTTATCCCACAAGCACTCCACAAATACCATACAGTTGCAGACATGACAAGATCCACTGCTTCTACTGTCTCCCCCTTCTCCTCTTCCTCCGCCTCCCACCCAGTTACGACACTCACACATGCATGCACTACATCAATATCCACTACCAGCATCATTACCACACCAGGCAGAACACACACCACACTGGCAGATACCTCCACAACAGCCATGGCCGCGACCCCTGTGTCCTCTCCCACTGTGTCTGTCCCCCCTCCTAAAGGACACAAACGCAAGCACTCAGACATTCAACAGCCATCCTCCTCACAACAGCACACAGCCCATGCTGCTGCACCCAAATCCAGCACACATACTCCCCCAACAACCACTCCCTCATCCTGCACTCCTATTACTCCTCCCACCCCAACGACCCTAAACAGCTTTTCCTTTCCCAGGTTGACCTCTTCCCTACCCCTCACCCCGTCCTTCACGTATGGGCAGGGTACCAATGACACATCCCAGCACCTCAGCCAAACAGTCCATGGGGACAGTGGTAGCAGCACCTACTAGCGGTGGTAGGGATACAAGAAAAACAACACTGAAAGGGAAGGAGCCAGCACCACCTGGGATGCAAGGGAGGAGTCTGGCACCAGCTGTGAGGAAGGGGAAGGAGCCTGCTCCAGCTGTGAAGAAGGAGAAGGAGCCTGCACCAGCTGTGAGGGAGGGGAAGGGGCCTACACCAGCTGTGAGGAAAGGGAAGGAGCCTGCACCAGCTGTGAGGAAGGGGAAGGAGCCTGCACCACCAAGCAGAGAGGGGAAGAGCCCATATACCCCTGCCAGGAAGGGTCAGGGATCCCCAACCCATGACCAGGAGGACAGGAGGCACTCTATACCTGCGGAAGCTGTCAGGCAAACACCGCCACCACCACCAGCTGTCACGGGGTCCCCAACGCTAGCCATGGATGTGAAACCATCAGTGAGTGCAGGTGGTGCCCAGGAGCCTCCCCCTACCACCACCAGCATGCAGCCATCAGTGAGTGCAGGGGCTGCCCAGGAGCCTACACCAAACGCCACCAGCATGCAGCCATCACCGCTGGCAGACGTCATGTAGTCCACACTCCAAGGGGCTACTATGCGGGCTGCCCCCTCCAGAACCAGTGGGCAAGACACCCACTTGAGAGACTATGGCCTGGCACTCCCCAGGAGAAAGCAGTGGGCATGTTGCCCCCTCCAGAACCAGTGGGCAAGGCTCCCACTCCAGAGACTGTGGCCTTGCACTCCCCAGGACAAAGCAATGGGCATGTCGCCCCCTCCAGAACCAGTGGGAAAGGCACCCACTCCAGAGGCTGTGGCCTTGCACTCCCCAGGACAAAGTAATGGGCATGTTGCCCCCTCCAGAACCAGTGGGCTTGTTCTCGCATCTGGTTGAAGTGCCCCCGAGGTTCCTGCCTATTTGCAAACTGATGCCCCTGCCGTGTTCTATCCCGATGTGGTCAGGAATTGAGTTGAGCCTTTGATTGTGCCCTGTGGCCATTTGGGCCCTTTGGACTTTGGACTGGGCAGTGTCCCTTTTTTGTACATGTGTACACATCTGTTTCATTGCCAAATCGGATTATTTATTTTGATGTTGAACTGATTACACTCAATTGTCCTTGCATTAGTCTGCCAATTTCTCGGGGTCAAATAGTTTTTGTACTGCAGCTGGTTGTGTGTATGGTGTGTGTGTGTTGGGTGTGTGTGGTGCGTGTGTGTCTCACTCTCGTTTTCCTCCCACCCTCCCTTTTGTGCTAGGTGGCTGTACTCACCGTCACCATCTTTGTCAGAGTAGGTGTTCGTGGTGGAACATGACATAGAAGATCATCGGGAAAACTTGCAGATCATGTTCCATGGCAGGTTGGTTCTTCCCTGTGTCTCCAATGGTTAGTCCTTTCACTTCTGTGCTCTGTTTCCACCAGGCTTTTGTTGGCATTGGTACTCTCCCGGAAAAGGTGACTGTTTGCAGGGTCAAAATATGGTGGGCGGAACTTTGACTTCCGTCTGGCTCTTGCCGGCTAGCGCTGTGGTGGCTGTTGTTTCCGCCCTGGCAGTTGGTGTGGTACATTGGCTGTCTCTGGGAGATATCACCGCCATGGTCATAGTTTGGCAGTACTTACTGCCAGCCTGTTGGCGGTATTACTGCCACTTTAACACCCACTGCCAGGGTCGCAATGAGGGGCTTAGTTCTTTATTCAGTCTCTCCCTCTTTTTTCCCAGAATCAGGTCTATCAACTTTTCAGTTAGCTCTGACGTAGATCTTCTTCTTGGGTAAATATAAATCTTCACCACTGTGACTGACTTAGCCAAGCCTTTTGATGTTTTAAGGGCCATCTCTACTACTTGCAGGCCATTCTCATTGATTTCCTTCTCAAAAGCATTTGATTGCACTTGTAACTGATACATACATTGCAAGTCCTCCCTTACAGTACCCATGCTTACTAGATTTAATTGTTGGAACAAAGAAATTGACGACGCCCACAAGAGGGTGTGCCACTTGTGACCAAGTCTCTTGTTAAAGGACTACCTGAAAATAACACAGATATTGATGGGTGTCTAAGTCTTTCAGTTTGCTAACCGGTCCTTTGATGTTCCAGGTACATTTTCTGAGCACCTTATCTGTCTGAAGGACTGGATGGGACTTTTGTCATTTCTAATAGTCTGGTCATGTTCAGGGACCCCAAGAGCCAACTCCAATCTTTGATGCCTGAAACGGGATTCCCAGGAGACTTTCTAGCATGTTGCATTGGAGAGTCTGGGGATTTGCTCAGTGCATTTCTTAAGACAGGATAGACATTTCTGGGTTGACTCAATGTTGTAAAGTCCTTCTTTGTAGGCTCCAGGACATATAGCATCCTGTGCTGCTTGATGGGGTGATTATGATCCCCCAACTTCTAAAGATTTCTGTCTCTTTCAATAACTTCTGAGCCTATTTGGTTGAGCCCCATGTGACTTTGTTCAATTTGCTGTCCGGGGCTTGGGCTGATGAGTTCTATTAAAACATTATATTTTGAGGTGACCTCTCCAAGTGTATCCATGGAGCGAATAAGCTTAAAAATGTTGCTTCTGTTTAAATGACAATGGGCACCTAGCTATATATGCTGGGTAAAATAGAGTGCAGGCAGCTTCATGTGAGTAGCTTGATTCCTTCTTCTGCCGAACACACGACATTGACAGTAATTTTTCTCTGCCCCCCGGAGAAATGGCAGCTGAACTTACTCTTGTAGGGTTGAAATCAGGACCCAAGCAGGTGCAAGTCATTTGTGGTTTAATTGAGTCATTCTTGGCTTTAATACCCATGACTGTGGCCACTTCTTCATTGAAGTGTTCCTCCATAGGGGTCAGATGAAGCTCCTTCGCAGTATCTATCTGTGATCTAACCGATCCTTTTGAGTTTGTGGTCAAGGAAATGTTTGGAATGTAAAGGAGGGGTGGTAACCATAACTGGATCTTGAATATCCAGTGAGGCTGCTTCCTGAACAATTCCTGTACCACTGACCACTTTGATCTCACTACTAACTCCTGCATTGTGCCAGTTGCTCCTATGTCTCCCCTGTATCTATGATTGATTTTCCTTTGTGGGCAGATGGAGATGAGCTGTTTCTTATGTTGAAAATTGTAGAGGCTGCCGAACTGCTTACCAGAAGAGGTTTTTTGTTGCGACCCTTCCTTTTTTGAGCTATTTTAGATTTTGATGCACCACCCATCCTCTGTTTACCACTGCCGATCTCTTGTGTGCATGTTGTTAATGCTGGAGTCTCCCCAGGGTCAGCCCCAACAGGCAACCCCACTCTAGGTCATGCCTTTATTGGTTCCACCCCAAGAGTATCCACACTGCAGACCCACAATCTCACCTGAAGTTACCTCCCTAGTAGTGGAATAATGCTACATTGCAGGCATGCAAGCCTTGGTAGCTTCATCTTGTGTGTGTCCTGTGCCTTTAGAGGGCCTTTCCTCAGCCAAAGTCTTAAAATCATTGAGTAGCTGTGACATTGTCTCAGAAAGAGTTGGCAGGTTGTCCAGAGCAGGGGAGCAATTACAATCTTGTCCACCATCCTATGTGCCCACATGTGCTCCTCTTATCAGTTATTTAAATTTACGATTGTATGGTCAATTCCTGTTACATACATTGCTAGGGTGTTCAGTAGCCTGATCTTCTTAACCATTTTATTTGTTTGAAAGTTCACTGCCTTCACCTATACAAGAAACTAGTGCACCAGAATAGATGCACCAGTTGTCTTGCGCCAGCCCTGGACCCCTTAATAATGCAATGTTAGCACTGTATTTAGGATACAGTGCTCCATGGCACATGTTTCCACAGATGTCACAAATTCTGATGCATCTGTGGTGCTCAACTAAAGCATTGCTGGACTATAATCAAAAAAATGATGCTACTCCAGCAATACGTAGAAGGCTCCCATGTTAAAAATCCCTGCATCAGTTTAATGCCTGCTCTGAGCAGGCATTACATTTTTGACGTAGTGAAGTTGCAGAACGGTGCAGTGAAATGTAAAAAATGTCACTACGCCAGTTCTGTGTGGCTTTTAGCGTAGGAATGCCCACCCTGCATGCATTATACCTGGTGCAGGTATAATTTGGAGCTGGGCTTTAATTTGTAAATGTGGCGCAGTATAGGGTACTGCTTGCACCGTCACAGGGTCACAAAAAAGTGTCTCTACAGCGGCGCAAGAGGCTTGTTAAAAAGCCCCGCAGTATTTCTCATCAAACCACCCGTATTCATAATTTCATGCCTTCGTGCCATTTGTTAAACGAGCCCACACCTTTTCCGGCTCTCCTTCTGGGTTTCGGAGGACAAGAATAAGCGGGAAGTAACTATGGCTGGCAGATGGTGGTTAAGTGCTGTCGAACAATCAATATCTCTTTTGAAAGATAAAATAATTGCACGTTAATTCAAATGAAACACCTTCCATCGATTAAGCTATGCCAAAAACGACTCATGCGTCAGAAAACGGATTCTTTTTTAATAATGCAAAATGGTGAGATATTGGCCCTTCATCCATCCACATAGAAATTACATTATTTGCATTGCACCTTGTGTAGCTTAACTAACCGGAAAGGTTGATTAAAAAGCGTGGATAAAACTAGGCGTTTTTAAACTTTTCAATATGGTTAAGGGCAAAAGGCAGAGGGAGACATTTCAAAGTGAGTAATGCTGCAATCAGTACCTTGGTGTTTGTGGCAAAAGCGCATTTCTGAGCAAGGCAATTATTTGTTAAATTATTATCAAGACAATCAGATTGCTATCCAGACACATCATTAGCGCAATAAGAATGCTCGAATAATTCCCTTCATGGTTGCATTAAGCCATTTTCTGTGGCCTTTAGGACAACAACAAGGATAAATTTAATCAATGTAGCTAGTGCATTTCCTTCCCTACGGTGACTCAGAATGACATTATTGAAATCTTGAAATGAAAATTAAATGTAGGCAGTTTTACAAAGAACATTTAGTACATACAAGAAATCAATTTTTCTGAAAAAAAGGTCTGCCATGAAGGATTAAAATGTGATTATTCTACATAATTTATGTTTTAGATAAAGATTTTACTAAAACTCTACATTAAATGTATTTAATAATTCTAAATTTACTTTCTGATAAAAGACAATATGGTGTATTTTTTAGACAGGTTCCGTGATGGAAAGTATGCTATTCCATTTTTTTTTTTATTATGCATCAAGTCAGAAGGAAAATTGCCTTGTGCTTAGCTTGGTGGACACTATGCTTCTACTTTGAATAGTGGCGCGACGAGGTATGTATGACTGGAGCTCTACTGAAAAAAATAAGTGTTGCCACCTCTCAAACGTGGCAACATAAATACCTAAATGAATCATTTTTAAATTTTCCTGAACCACAAAAAACAGGTAGTCTTTTGAGAGAGCAATACACTACCTCCTTAAAAAGTGCCCTGATGCCCAACAGCGGGGTGTGGCAACAGAGAGAGAGGAATAGCTGGTGGTAAAGAGCCCAAGCAGGAAGAAGTGAACAATTGCTCTCTTTTGATTGAGGTATGGAGGTGAAGGCTGAAGTGACTTTGATTGCCACTGGGGAATGGATGCGAACAGGGTTTCAACAATTTTCTGAAAGCAGGGCAGAAGGTATTTGTGTTAAAAGGAAGAGAGATAATAATCTGAAGTACGTGAAACAAAAGGAAGATCTGGTCAAATGACAAGAGGCAGCTGGACACGCGAAAAGACCTGTACATTTAAGTAGCTTGCAGAGGGAGACCCAGGCTCAAATGAGTTATACACACTTTGGGACCTTAAAGGGTGACCTTCAACCAGCACACAGGAAACAGCAGATAATAAAGCAAGGAAAGGTCTGAGAAAAGTAATAAAAGATTGGAAATGATTCAAAGTTGGAATCTTGCCAAACTGCCCATCTATAAATATTTTAACATAGCAAGCAAAAGCTGAGACAAGAATGCACAAGGAAAACACATGAAGTGTGATTGTGTGTGTGCTTGCCCTTGACCTACTTGCCAACATTTAGTTCTTGTTCACCTCTCACCAAATCTCAGCAAGAGCACTCAACAAATGGCAAAGGTGACACGTGAACCATGGACCAATCTGATAGCGGAAGATCCGGGAAATGGATTCAAGTACGAAGATGCAAAAGGATGCATGGACCAATCTGACACAGAGGAAGATCCGGGAAATGGATTCAAGTACGAATGATGCACTGATAACTTAATCCAAGAAAAAACAAGCATTAGCAAAGCCAGCAGGTCTGGCCTTGGCTGAGGAATCTTTTGGTTTTGCAAACACCTATTTTGTTTGTAAATGGTTTCTTTATGAAGGCAAATATTGGTAGAAGAGAAGCATATAAAATCACACTTAGCACCAGTAGCCACTGACACTGAAGGTGGCTAGTTTTTGTGTGGATGTTCACATTGTGGAAGAGCAAAGTTTTCTGCTCAAACCCAATTAAGCCAATTACTGAATTGGATTGACCCTATGGCCCATGTTGTATACTGTGAGAGCCACTGCAGAAGACCAGTGGTTAGGAAGGATCACAGATAGCCTACGTAAGCAATTATGAAGAGGTATATATACTAATTACTAACAAAACACCTTGGCTAATGCCAGACCTAGGGAAGTGACCCCAGATTGGGATCATTAGTGGAAGAATAGTTCAGAGCAAATAGCTTGCTTTTTGTGTGTTTGATGTAACACACTAAGTGGCCATGGTTATGTCCACAAGTAGGTGCTTTGCACACTGTGACACTGAAGCCAAGATACACCCAACTGACAGGCCCAATTAGGCTGAAGCCAGTTTTGAGTAGTTTGTGTTCCTGTTTAGTGAGAAGCTGGCTAGGGAGTTCAGGCTATACTGCTCCTATTGAAGCAGAACCAAAACTCTTTTGCATGTTACTGGGTCTAATATGAGGTAGCATAGTGGGCAAAAGAAGGGTGAGTAGGAAACTGATTGCCAATGGGTATACTTATTGCAAGCATTCTTCCATCACCTTTTGTGTATTTTATGTCATCCCATAAATGCCCAAAGGTATGCCCAGATGTAAGTTCCTTGCTCACTGTGCCACTGAAACCAAGCTATACCTGACTGAAGAGATCAATCTGGCCGAAACTGGTTGTGCATTGCTTGAGTTTTGGTTCAGAGCTTAATTGGCTTGGCAGTTCATTTTGGAGCAGGACCAATACTGATTTGCATGCGACTGGGTCTAATCTGAGGTGACATGATGGGCAAGGAACCATGGGTTGGATTTCTACCCCAACCAATTGTGAGGGATTAGATTGATTGTAAGCATTCCTTCCATTACCTTTTGTAAGCATTCCTTCCATTACCTTTTGTATGTTTTGATGTACTACAAACCTAGCAACCCACCCTCATTAGGGGTTCATTCAGTATGAAATGAAATACAGCGAGGCAGACAATGAAAACGGAAGGAGCACACAACATGAAGACATTGTTTCTGCATCTAGAACAACCAACACACCACTGAAAAAGATCACATCTTCCATCATGGTTGATACTGCCCTGAATCTAGGCCTCAGAACAAAGAACACATTTCAGAATGATGCAAGGAATTTGGTATCAAAACTACAATACAAAGTGAAGTGCATCTATGTGGACAATGATTAAATAGTAAACACTCAATAACAAATTTGCTCTCTTTAGATAGATGATGACGGTGATGGGGAAGAGTGAAAAACATAGTTGAAGTACCTAGCAAAATTCATGATCTTTATAGGCATAATCCACAGTGAAACTTGCTGCAAGAGCTGTGACTGTCTGCAATCTCCTAAATACCACATTTTCATGTCTGCTCCAGCTGCAATAGGTATCAGAAGTATGGATTCACCTAAGTAGAGATAAGATTGGGCATGAAGTAAGGAAGCTAGTAGCTCATAATACTATACTGGTTTTCAGGAAGTCAATTTCGACGTAAAACACAGCTGCACAAGATAATGGATGCAGAGAGGCATTAAGCTAGATTTTATAAAACGTTGTGCAACACAGTGCCGCAAACGAAGGTCCTGTGTTTGGGGAGAGACCATTGCAGACCCTTATCTACTAATATATGGGGTTGTTGCTATCCTCCTCACTGAAACAGGCTGACACCGTACCCACACTTTAGCACCATAGTGTAAGCTTTGTGCATGATGTGATGTCTTGCAAATGTTTTTCACTTGAAGAATACCCTTCCAGTACAAAATAGGGGGCAGTTTTCAGGAACATTTTGCTGCACCCTGTGCAGAGCCACTTTCCTTGCACCCCTTAACGCGACCATGTGTGCGCTGTATCTAAGATACGGTGCACGGTAGGGGGCAATAGCGTCAACATTTTTGACACTATTGAAGTACTGTTCAGGGTGAGCCCCAAAATTTTGGCTCTTACACTGAACAATACACAGGGGCCCATTGTAAACAATTGTGTGCCCATTTCAACTCCTGCTCTGAAATGATGCAAAGAAATTTCTTAGATTTCTTTGTGCCATTTTTAGGCCCCCCTAACAGGGGGAATGCCCTCTTTATATACATTATGCATGCTGCATGCATAGTGTCGCACAAAGGGTTACAGAGTGGCACAAGGCATGCATTTTGTCACTTTTTAAACATGGCATGTGGAAAAGGCCATCTTAGCATCAAAAAATGACACTAAGGTGGCACTAAAATGGCACTAGGCCCTCTTAAATCTGGGCCTAAATGTTTAGGCATATTTTAAAACTTTTCCTACATTGCTAGTATGCTGTACAGTGCAGTAAACACACAATGTGTCAAATGTAAGGGGAAAAAAAACATTTTTTCATTCCAGCATCTGCCTCTAAAATACATTATTTTTTGACCCAAAGCTCCATTTAGCACGGTTAGTAGATAGTATTTGCATCAGAAGCCATATGTAGTAGCATCTGAACACCCATGCACCACCTACGGGACATCCCTTTGACGCAAAGTAATGCAAAATAGCTCAAAGCACTATTTGCATTCATTTTAGGGCTACTTTCACCACAAGAAAAGGTTTCTGATGGAAAATATATACTTTATCAATACTTTGTGCCAGTTTCCGTAGCTTTTTTGCGACTTTGCACACATGTAGTGTTGCTAAATCTGAGACATTTAGCCCTGTATTCTCATTCTTGAAAGAACCCTTAATAGTACTTTCATTTCTCCTGTCCTACACTGAGGTGCTTTGTGATCATTCTGTGGTTACATTTCCTTGAGAGTGATGGAGCACGGTTTTCTATACCTTAATCTTAAAATGCAATCATCAAATAATCTCCGCCATTGGTCATTTGGACCTTTGTTTGTCGACAAGCAGATGTTAAAAGGAGCAATCATCTACATCAAACCAAATAAGCAACAACATTTCTGACTCCCTACAGCTTTCCAGTGTGGGGAAAGATATATGGGGGAATGTAAGGCCTCAGGTCCCAGTTTGTCGATTTTTCTGGTGACCTCAGTGGCTGAGGTGTTATCTTCTTTCTTCCAGTGTAAATCAAGATATCCCTCTGATCCGATTACCCATCATATACTGAAATCAGTTGCTGATACCATTGGCCCGGTCTATCACCAGGTATTTGAAGCTTCTAATCAAGAAGGGATCTTCCTGAAGGGATGGAAATGAGCTAATGTCATTCCTCTTTTAAAAAAGGCCAATGACGATCCTGAGTCATTGTCAAACTTTAGACAGGTTTCTCTATTACCAGTGGCGGCTAAGGTGCTTCAAACAGTGGTTAATACACAGCTGACCACTTTTCTGTAGGATACCAATCTGCTTCCCCTTCTCAGTCTGGGATCAGATCCTGTCACAGCACTGAGACAGCTTTATTTGAGATCTCTGAGTCCATTAGATGTAATCTGGACTCTGGCCTTAATGTTGCCTTGGTGCTATTTTTGATACTCAGCTTTCTTTTGGGGCCCAGGTATCAGCGGTGGTGAAACCGTGCTGTTGGAATTTGCAGATGTTGAAGAAATGTTTACACTACCTCCCTCATAAAGCTCAGGTGACGGTAGTAAGAGCATTAATCTTATCTAGATTGAACTATTCTAATGCTCTTCATTTGGGTTTGCCTGAATACTTGCAAAACCAATTACATGTCATTCAAAATATGGTGGTACGCTTATTGTTTAAGATTCTGATGTATACTAGGGTGTCTTTGCTGTGAAAAATTTACACTGGCTTCCACTGCGGAAGCACATTCTGTTTAAAGCTTTGACTCTGGCCCACCAGAGCCGTCACAAGCAAGGACCTTAGTACCTGAATGAGAGGATGTCAGAATATTGTCCGGCTCGGTCTCTAGTATGGTGGGCCTACTCAGGGTCCCATGTCTAAAAACACAGCATCACGGAGGCTCTTCCTTCTTGGTTTTGGCTGCTAGAGCTTAGAACTACGACTCATGTACCTCAGACTGATTAACTCCAATGTGAGATTTAGGAAAGAATTGAATACTTTTATTTTTTTTAAACAGGATTGAGCACTATTGGATGGTTGCAACTTTCCCATGTATCTTACCTAGAATGCCAGGACACTCTATAAGTAGATGTGCACTATATAAATACTCTGCATTCATTCATTCTAAATTACTTAAGACTACAGGGTTTTATTTATCAATTTCTTAAAGTTTTATTATTTATTCAATAAGTAGCAGTCTTTTAAGCAACAGCATCAGAGATTAATGTAATCTAATAATCAATATTTCTACACTAATATAAACACACAATATGGCAAATGATAACATGTATTACATTCATTGTTCACAACATCCAACAGGATTTCAGTAAACCACTCAAAATAAATAAACTCCCCAGTTACTCATGTCTTTACAATGTACCACATACACACGTCCTTGAAAAGATACATCATCCACATTTTGCAAGTCAGGAAGATCTTCCCATGAATCATCCTTTCTGTTGCCTCCTCTTCTCCCAGTGAGAGCCTCACTATATGTTGTCTAATACAAAGCAAATGCCTAATCACTAGTTAACAGAAGGCTCCTTCAAAGGTACAGCATCTGCAGCAAAAGAGAAAAAAAAGCTTTTTTTTTAGTCCTCGTTCTACATCCAGTAGTTTTGCTCTCTTCTCAAAGAGCAAAAACTTTGCCATTCGCAGTTCTTAACTGGCTACAACATTTTGCTGAATGATGGTCCAATGAATCCTATTTCCACTCAGCAACGTAAAGGGTGATCATTGAACATTGGCCCTTTATGACCCTATCACACCATGTTATGAAAGGAAACCACCTTTTAACAGCCTTTTTTCTGATCACAAACTATGTCCTTATTACTGTAGAGGCTGACTGCCCTCACCCACTTATGCTTAGGTGGAGAATCCCAATTGTAGTCTGCTTTTGCAAATTTCAATCATTGCCAGCAGCATTTAGAGAAACAATAGACTCCTCTGCCACTTGTTTTGGCCATTTAGCTCCATATCAACCCCATACAATATCAGGGAGAGGCTTACATTGATTTCAACACCCAAGATTTTGCTGAGTGACTCATCTACCTCGTCCTAAAAAACTTTCAAAGCTTGGCATTTCACAAACAAGTGTGCATCACCCACATTTACTGTGCAGCATCTTTTGCACCTTGCTGTACCTCGTGCAAGCTTCTTTGGGTGAGTACACTAGGCCCTGTCAAGTGTGAAGGGATAGTTGCATTTTAGCAAGCACAGTTTCACTATTTTATGAAGACAGTCCAGAGATATCAGGCATGACTTCTGGTTTGCAGGTTCTGGCAGGTCTTTTTTCCAAATCTGATAGGGCTCCACCCCTGTTAGGTCTTAAGCCGCAACCATATACCAATACCACAGAGACATTTCTTTATAGATAGGTCTTGGCTCCACTAGAAGAGCTTCAAGCTCCCACCTACCCCCATTTATGAGGCCCAGCGTAGTCCATAATGAACATAGTTGGAACTATTTCAACTTAGCCAGTGACCCACCTATGCACACCAGAAGGTCTTTGCCAAGTAATCAGGGCTTCCACAACTCTAAAGACCTCCCAGTTTTAAAGTCCACATGTAGGCGACTGAGGCTATCCATGAACTATTCCTGAGTGCCATGGGAGTCCGAAATAGGGATCAAATCAGAATAGTACTGTACTCATATCATTGTTCTTACAGACACACAGGTTGTAAGGTCTGACTGCAGGACATTGAGGTGGACTCATTTGAAAAATTTGGGCTTGACAAATTTATAAAGAAAATTGTCCTGACCCAGCTCAAGGAGAATAGCAGCATATAGCTGTTCCAAATGGCTAGAGTCATGGGTCCTTGTTAAAATGCAGAACTTTTTAACTTGGAAGGCGTACCAATATTTTTGGAAATCAGGCTTAGCCAAACCCCCCTGTTTCAATTGTTTTCTTAGCTTCTTCCAGGTAATTCTTGCTCTTTTGGACACCCATATGAAACTACCTATCAAGCCTTGCAACTTCTCATTCTGCTTCTTTGGAAACTGCAATGGAATAGTATTGAAAAGGAAAGTCACTTTCGGAGAATCATCATTTTTATTGGATTCACCCTACAATATATACTCAATGGCAGGTTATCCCACCTTCTCAATAACCTATCTATTTCCTTAGACATTTTAGCTAGATTTTGCCCAGGCAATTTATCCAAGCTTTAAGTGATTTGAACTCGTAGATGGCTTATCTGATCCTTTAATTGGGGGCTGAAACTCGCACTTGCTCACGTCATCACCTCCGTCTTGTCCTTGTTGATCAGGTACCGTAATAACTCTCCAAATCTTTCTGCATGCTGCTCAAGCTGTGGAATTCAACATTCTGGATTCGCTGTATACAAAATTAAGTCATCCACATATAAGGCAACCTAATTAGTAAGCTAATGATGGCTACAGGAGAGCATTGATCTATCTTGCCTGATTTCCTGAGCCAAAGGTTCAATGTAAAGATTGTAAAGTAGTGGTGAGAACGGGCACCTAGTGCCCCTCATAAGCGGGAAGGGAGACATTTGTTCCCCCAGTAACCAACACTCTATATATAGGGGCCTTGTATACCATTTGAATGGTCTTACCGAGGACTGAAGTGACCCAAAAATCCTCCAACACCTTCCAAAGTTACATCCAGGGCATTCGGTTGAACACTTTCGCTACATCCACTGTGGCTATAGCCACAGGGGGAGTTAAAGGTTTCAGCTAAATCAACAGCCCCTATCATCAAGTGAGTCAACTCATGAAGATGCCTACTTGGAATGAAGCCTTTTTGCTCAGTGCTAACCACTGTATAAATGACTGTAGACAACTGGCAATGATTCCTGCAAAAATCTTATAATCGCAGTTTAATAGTGATATCGATCTGTATGACACTGCTTTCTTTGGGTCTTTACCTGGTTTAAATATGAAAACCACCTTTGCCTCATAGCAACAAGGGGGGACCTCTTTATTGCCTAGATACATTTGATTAAATAGTGGTTTCCAGTCTGGGACCAAATTCCCAACCAAGCCTTTATAAAGTTCTACAGGGAGTCCGCTGGAGCCCCTTGCCTTACCATTTTTCATGCTTGCCACTTGACACAGAGGGACACATTTACTTGTCCCTTGAACCTCCTTGCGCCACATTGGAATCAGTTTTTACACTAATGTGGTGTTAAGGAGGCATTTTCATTAATTTACAAAGTGCTAACCCCATTCACCACATTATGCCTGTGCAAAGCATAATGTATGCAAGCGGGGCGTTCCCCGATTAGGAGGCCCAGAAAAATCGTGCAGTGAAACTTATGAAATTTCACTGCACCATTTTTAGTGTAATGTTTAACCCCTGCCTTAGGCAGGCGTTAAAGTGACACTTACATTGTATTCAATGGGCCTCCCTTGACTTTGGTGGATTAGTGCCATAATTGTTGCGACACATGAGCATCAATATTTTTGACACTATTGGCCTAATGTGTGCCATGGTGCACCATATTGTAAATACGGTGCACACATGGTGTTTTTAGGGGGACGCAATGGGATGCATGAAAAGTGGAGCATCATCTATGATGCGCCACTTTCTTGTAAATATGCCAGTAATTTCCTCCTCACTGTCTTCTGCCTGTAGATAGTTCCTGAGATAGCCTGGGTGACCCCCTATTTAATAGCCAGTCCTTACTTTCTCGAAGAGCTGGATCTAAATATTCATACTATATGTCACTCAGGTGCTTATCAATTCGGCTCTTAAATCTTTCTCAGCCTTCAACGTCCTTCCCATTTTTGCTTCAACCAGAGTATCCTTTTGATTCCTAGCCAACTCTGTCTTTTATTCCATGCCAAAAGTGATCCTCTCTTTTCTCCATACTCAAATGTTGCATCTTACTCATGTTCCATCTATCCCATAATCTTTGCTCAAGGATGGCCATAAACTTGGCTTGAATGATCTCAAACTCAGTCCAAGGTTTTACGACCAGCCCTACTGAATGCTGAGCTGATGTCTAAATTTCCCTTTCCTTCTGCTCAGAGTATGGTCATCATCTATCCCAACCGCTTCCTACAGTTCAAGCATTTTACATGCTCTGCTTTAATAATACATCCCCTCAGAAATGCTTCATAAGCACCCCAAACCATCTGTTCACTAGTGAAACTAGTATTATTCTGAAAAAAGATCTTATACAACCCTGCTATTATTTCACTATTTTGCAATAGTGCTCTGTCTAGCGTCCACCTTCCATTGGCTCTGGCCACTGGTAGTTCAAATTTCAAATGCACTCCGGCATAATCAGAAGTCATGGCTGGAATATGAGATACTAATTTGTCATACTGGGCCAACGTGCTATCCAGAAGAAAATAATCTATATGGGAATGTTGCCCATATTTGTTACTATAAAATGTGTAGCCTCTCTGTTTCCCAATCCACTCTCACCATAAATCCTTCAGACCCAAGTCCCGGGACAGATCACTGAGCGTTACCATCACTTTCTGCATACTTGTGTTTTGGGGCTTAGATGTTCTATCTAGCTCAGTGTCCAGTGCAACATTAAAATCACCACCTATGATATATGAGGGGGGAACTGTCCCAGCTGATATTCTAGAAGACCTTACCATTTTGATTCAACAGTTTTTCTTGATGTGCATGGAGTCCCCCGTAGTAATACATGATTGATCAGAGTGCACCACATCCTGCACCCACGGACATCTCGAAAAGGCCTACAGACACTCGGGCTTACTTATGTGGGTTTCCTGAAATATAAAATCTAGGCCTTAGCATCCTTCAAAATCCCCAGCACCAATCATAATTTTCTCCTAGCTCTTAAGCCATTAACATTCCAGCTTATTATTTCTATATCTGATCCCTGCATTGATATTGTTTGTTCATGCTCCTCTGCTTACTCCATTCCATGTACAAACATTTACTGGGAAGTTTGTGTTTTAATGAAATGAGGAGTGTTATTTTTCTGCTGTTTTCCTTCATGCAACCCACCCGTGTGTACCGTCCCTGAGGAACCCACCCAACTGCATCTGGTGTTGTCATCAAACCTTACAAATCCACCCATTATTATTACAAACCTTTTGAGGCCCTACTTTTGTTTATTAACTCATCAGCTTCATCAACTTCCCTCACATTCTACATTTCATTTATCCACATCAATTCTAAAGCTGCTGGAAACTATAACTAAATTGTGGCACCAAGGTCTCTCAGCTCATTCTTCTTCCACCCCACCTCCCATTATCGCTGTACTGTAAGTCGCCCCACATATGATCTGATCACACATGTAAAATAGTTATAAGAGAGTAATTTTTGTTTCAGAGCAGCTCGGAAAATTAATTCCTTCACCACATACATCTGAAAGTTAACTAAAATCCTTCTGGGGGGCATGTGACTAGAGCTCCATCTAAATGGATCCTGATACACCCTCTGAATTCCAAGTTGACACCCATCCTGTCTTTAAGGAAACTGTTGCTCAATATAATTACCTGAAACAACTTAATGTCAGCTACCTCAGCCTCCTTAGGAATGTTCAGCAATCACAGAGTGTTCTTTCTACAGCGAATTTCCAGCCTTTCCACCTCTTCCATCAATTGTCTATTTTGGTGCTATAAATTCTCAATTTTCCTTGTGTTCTTAGTCATGCTTTCTTTAAGCTGGCCTACACCTTCCTTTAGGTAATATGCCTGTTGAACCAATGCATCCAGCTTGCCATCCAGTGCCTGTCAGACCCCTCCTTTTGGCTCTGTCTTTCCCTGCCCCAAAGCTTTCTCCAGCAATAACCCCAAGTCCAGAGGGCTTCAATATAGGTGTCTCAATCTGTGGTTCTGCCAGGAAGCTGTTGTCTGTTTTCTCCATGATTTTAAAAAAAGGAGTTCAGGGAAGAGGAAATCCTACTCTGGGGGGTCTTTCAACCCTGGCTCTCAAATGTTCTTGCACCCCTACTTAGCATGCTTATACAGTGGAAGTACCTTTCCCAGTGATCTAATCTTTACACTATCTTCACACTTACCTGAAGACAGAGCTGCTGCCCCATTTTCCTATAATGACCTAAGAGAATATCTATTCTTCTCCGTTTCTTTAACTGGCCTAGATATGGCCTTCCAAGCCACAAACATGGGGACCAAACACTGAACCTGAAACACAGCATACTGGCTGTACCCTCTCCATCCTTCACAGGTCTCCAGCAATCTTCCTTTCATTGCTGCCGCCTCTCCTTCATAGTTCCCCCATACATTAACCAGCGCTCTAACAAGAGTGGGGCTCCAATCTACACTAAAGAGCCCGCCGTTGGCACCTAGCATAGTGAATGTCTGCAGGATAGGCCCCCTTCACACAAGAGACACTGTCGCTGACAGTGCTGCATGCTGTGACCCAGAAGCCGGCCTGGGCCACAGCTGCTCATCTTCACAACACCCAGGGTAGAGAACACCAAAAGGGAAGAACTTTGAGCTCCACCATCCGCTCCACACTGGGCATAATGAACAGGTAGGATAGAGGGGTCTCAATCCTTGGTGGCACAACTCCTTATCATGCATAAGGGATGCAGCATAACTGCAGTGAGAATGAGTGGGCCTTGGCAAATCACTAGTCTAGTGCTGCAGCTATGTTCCTCCACTCTTCTCCCAGGGTGTAGCCGATTCTGTCTTAATCTGATTCATTAAAAAAATGAGTGAACAGAGAAAAAAGCATCTTGTGCAAAACAGCAGCTCAAAGTAGAAAACAGACCTTTCCATGCTGGTGCGTTGTTTGTGGTTAGTATGGCATCTACAGTTAAGCTAATTCAAAACAGCATGCCATTATTCCTTACATATGTTAATATTGTCTAACTAGGATTGCCTACTACAAACTGCATTCAAAATCTATGTTATTTTCTATACACATTTGCACTTTTCTACTTAAGAGGATTTTTCTTTGCTAAAGGAAAATTTGTGGCAGCAACTCCCCCCTCTGATGGTTAGAATAACCACCACAATTTTACATAAATTAATATCTAGGGGGCACTTTCCTTCACTGTTGTGTCATCAATTTTATTCTTCAAAGTGGTAACTTCCTTCAGGTTACTGTATGCCCTATTCTATCTTTCTTCCATTTGCATTCTTCTCTCCTTTTTCATTATTTGTTTTTTTTGTACAGCTAGCTAACATCTAAATCATTATTATAATGCAAATAGGCATATTAAACAATTGCCATTGATAAATACAGGATTTAATATATCTCTGGAAAATCCACTCCCTACCGTTGGAAGCAGAAGCATCTTTACCTAAGGTTCCTGACACATTAGTGGTTACAAAATATTCTAATACAGGTATCAGGTGAGAACTATTCTTTGCAAATTCCTCTATCTTTCTATGCTCATCTGGTATGTTTGAACAGCAATGGTGAGCCTTCAAAATGTAATAGACTATGGCCTTCATTATAACAATGTAGGTAAAAACCACCTACAGACATAGTGACGGTTGCCAAAATACCGTCACTGTGGCTACCATCCATCCGCCATATTATGATCACTGCCAGACTTCCGCCACAAGAAGGGCATAAATCCAGCAGTGATCATACTAGGGGTTGTTGGTAAGCTGGTGCTGCTATCACCAGCACCGCCACAATAGTTGAACGCCACCAGCCGTATCATGACTTGTGATACGGCATGGTGGTGTTCTGCTGGCGGGGAACTGCCGAAGGCCTCCTCCACCAAGGTAAGATGGGCGTTTCCGACAGGGGAGAGGGGTGGGAGGGGGGATGGTGTTGTGTGTGCATATCTAAGTGTGTGCATGAATGTGTGAGTGTGTGTGTGTGAATGCGTCTGTGTTTGTAGTTGTGTTTGCGTGGTTGTATGCACCTGAGTGAATGCGCGTAAGAATGGTGAAGTGAGTGCGTGTCTCCATGTCAGTGTGATCGTTGTAAGAATGTGTGCGAGCAGATCTGGAAGTATGCGTGTATGAATGCATGTATGCCAGTGTGAGTGATTGGGTGTGTGCATGTATGGGGGTGTGTGCATGTATGGGGGTGAGTGTGAGGATCAGAGGGGTAGGGCAGGGTTTGTATGGGGGTGGGAATTGTCAGGTGTGTGTTGGGAGGGTGGGAGGGCCGCCTACCAGTGACAGGGAAGGAATTCCTTGTCACCGTTAGGGCCTACCGTCATGGTTTTTGTGGCGTTGCTAACACCACGAAAACCATGGTGGTAGGCAGGCTCATAATGCTGCCAGCGGTACCATGCTGGCTGCCAGGATGGAGATTGACATATCTGGCTCAGTGGCTCATACCACCATGGAGGTATGAGTGGAGAAATGGCGGTTGGCTGCAGCCAACCTGTCATTCTCAGAATTACCCCCTCAGTGTCTTCTGCCAATGATATATCTAAAGCCAGTCAATCTTGCAAAACCATTGATCTAACAGCTACTAATTCTGCATTAACTGATAACAAAGCCCCATATGTACTGATAGCCACCTTATCAGCTATGGTAGATAGCTTTCTAACTTTCTCACCATTTAAAACTGCTCCCACTGCTGGAATGATTGCTCCAAAAATATCCCCTACCAATTGTGTCCCATCAATGGTACTATGTATTTGTATGTGATATGGAATAATTGTTAAAGCATCAATGCTATTCACATGATACTTCTTGGAAAATAATAGAGCAACATTGCAAAAACCCTCCCAGTTAGTCAGTAACTGGAAATATGCATTTTGTCTGCAAAAAAAAATAGACACAAGAAATAACTGCCTCTTCCCCTGTTACTATTTGATCAGACCATCCAAGAACTTCAAATGTGTGTTCATGGCTGCTTATCCCAATACGTATTTTCTAAATTAATTAACCCTTTTGTAAACACATAGGCCTTTAATATGATATTGGCAGACTTTTGTGAAGACCGCCATGGTGACGTCCACCAACAGATTGTCGGGGATGTGGCAATCCATCCACCATGTAATGACACATAAACACAAAACCGACAGAAACCAGCCATAAGAACAATTCTGCCAGACCCAATGGAGGTGAAAAACTGTTGGACCCACCACCCTTCCCGCTCCACCGGCAATTCACTGCCCTCCAAATTATGGCCCACAAAACACCACACTAATAAAAAATTAGCAGGCAGGGACGAATCTGCTCATTATTTTAAACAACCAATATTAACTCTTGGTTTAAAGGGTGAATTACTTTCCCTTATTTATTTAATTTATTTGCAAAACACAGCATCAAACTCATCAAAACAAAACCTATCGCATATTCTATCATAATAACACAAATATATACATATCACATTTATATCACAAACATTTGTCACATAAATCACAAAAATGGTGACATAAAAAACAAAAATTCCCAAAAGAAGGATTGTGCCCATCTACATTACTTTATATTATGATCACTGTAACACAGTTAACAATGTGATCTCATACCCTATGGTGATCAAGGGTCTTGCACCCAGCTGTAAAATACCTAAATATTTTTTTCAAAGGTATTATGTAGTGCTACACCAATTTTGTTTGTCAATTAATTTTCGCACCAAAGCCCTTGATCCCACCAGAAAGAAGTCAACGCGTTTCGGCCTCGTCATTCAGGGCCTCGTCAGGACTGTCACGGGGCACTGGCACCTCTTTCTTTCCATTATGTTAAGTGTCCAATCTTACGGAATATTGCACTTGTTCTCGATTAGTTCTATTTGTACAAGCAACTCAGTCTTAGAGTAGGCATCTATATGCAGAGGCGTTGTCTTTTATGCTGTGCACTCACATCCGTGTGAGTCGTGGCCCTCGCGTTGCCGTAAAAGCTTCTGAATATTATTGAATTTTTCTCGAGTCACGCAAATTAAATAATATTCAGAAGCTTTTACGGCAACGCGAGGGCCGCGACTCACACGGATGTGAGTGCACAGCATAAAAGACAACGCCTCTGCATATAGATGCCTACTCTAAGACTGAGTTGCTTGTACAAATAGAACTAATCGAGAACAAGTGCAATATTTCGTAAGATTGGACACTTAACATAATGGAAAGAAAGAGGTGCCAGTGCCCCCTGACAGTCCTGACGAGGCCCTGAATGACGAGGCCGAAACGCGTTGACTTCTTTCTAGTGGGATCAAGGGCTTTGGAGCGAAAATTAATTGACAAACAAAATTGGTGTAGCACTACATAATATCGTTGAAAAAAATATTTAGGTATTTTACAGCTGGGTGCAAGACCCTTGATCACCATAGGGTATGAGATCACATTATTAACTATGTTACAGTGACCATATTATAAAGTAATGTAGATGGGCACAATCCTTCTTTTAGGTATTTTTGTTTTTTATGTCACCATTTTTGTGATTTATGTGACAAATGTTTGTGATATAAATGTGATATGTATATATTTGTGTTATTATGACAGAATATGCAATAGGTTTTGTTTTGATAAGTTTGATGCTGTGTTTTGCAAATAAATTAAATAAATAAGGGAAAGTAATTCACCCTTTAAACCAAGAGTTAATATTGGTTGTTTTAATTAATGAGCAGATTCGTCCCTGTCTGCTAATTTTATATTAGTGTGTTTAGGCCAGTACCCTAAGCAGGCGTGGGTTATAGGGTACCACCTTTTGGTATGACCACAAAACACCACAGCAGACATTCAACAGTGGTCAGCCATTGGTGGTGCAGAACGCTGGATTAGAATTTGGTACCCAACATCAATAGAAGCCAACATTGGCCATAATTAAAAAAAAACACACCTGACACATATACACACACAGTACACACCCACCAACAGCACAATAAAACACCCCCCCACACAACCCACAATCCTTTGCAAACACCAAAATCTAGCTACACGTTGCCAGGCCAAAAATTAACAGAACTGCACACACAAATCACAACCACCTATACACCTGTCATGCATGACACACCATACCTCAACACCCAACACCCTCTGCACAACATGCACACTATACACAACACACAATAGGCATGTCCTCACAGAAGAATCCCCGATTCACAGATGAGGACTTGCTGGTCATGGTGGAGGAAATCTTCAGAGTAGAGCCATAGCTGTTTGGTGCACAGGTGCAGCAAATATCCATTGCCAGGAAGATAGAGCTATGGCAGAGGATCGTGGACAGGGTGAACTCTGCGGGACAATCTCCACACACAAGGGATGACAATTGAATGAGGTGGAACGACCTACGGGGGAAGGTGTGTTCCATTGATCTAGGCACCAGGTTGCCATCATGAGGACTGGTGGTGGACCCCCACCTCCTCCCCCACAGTTGACAGCATGGGAGGAGCAAGTCTTGGCAATTCTGCATCCTGAGGGCCTCACTGGAGTCACTGGAGGGCTGGACACCGGTAAGTCCCCATTAGTACCCTACCTCCACTGATACCTGCATGGCATGTCACCCACTCACCCTGACTCCCTACATCCACCTCCAATAACTACCACTAATTGGGTACCCCTGCATGCCCTGACCACTGCAAGCACACCCCTCCCAGCACTGCAAGCACACACAACAGTAATGCATGGGCAGCACGTAGCACTACCAATCCCGCAATCCCTCTCCATACACATACCAAAGGTGGGACTACACCAAACTCATAGGGAAAGCCAGAAATGTGGAATATGTGACAGACAAATAAATCACTTACATATTCACAGGTGCCCCAGCCAATGTCAACGGTGAGCATATGGCACGGCAACCCAGTCCTCCACCAGAAGATGCCCTCAGTGATGAAAGCAACTCTGGATGTTCCGATCTGGATGAACTCCCTGACCCATCTGGCACCACTGGGCTTTCGGCTTCCACATCCCACACCCAGTCCACCACTCCCCCCCCAACTCCAACATCACAGCAGCCAGCCAACATCCCCAAATCCCTGTCCTCAGGACACATCGATCAATAGTGTGCCCACATGTACAGGGACCTGGGTCGACACCACATTAACAAGACGGTGAAGGTCCTGGGTTAAGTGGGAGTGGGCACACCGTTCAGGGGACAGAGGTCCAGGGGGTCAGGCCCAGTGGGAGGTCAGCTGTGCACCAGGTGAGGCCAGGCCCAGGGAAACGACTGCCCAGGAGATACTCACACATATCCTGGGGGCATACCAACAATCCCAGGACAGGATGGGCCAGGTGATCACCATCATGCAGGAGAACCACTGGCTGCACGGGTACACCACCAGGAGGTCATGCAGCAGTTGCTGGGTGACATGGCCAACACAATGAGTGAGAACAGAGCTCACCAGTGGCCCACTTCCACTAGCCAGTCCACTCACCACCATCAACATCTGCTGCAGCTAGTGGACAGGAGGACCTGCAACACCACTCACTATTGACCTTCTGAGATCTATCTCTGTAGGACAGTTTACCATAGACAATGCCATCCAGGGGCTGGCATCCCAGATGCAGCAATGGAATGCCTACCTGGAGGGCATTCACAGTGGCTTGGCTACCCCACAGAGATAGTTTCAGGTTCTGGCCTCCTCAGTGTCCCTCATTCTTCCGTCCGCCCTCCAACTACCTGTTCCCAGTCCCAAAGCCCTCTACATCAGCCCATTCCACGCACACAATCAGACAAACATGCAATAAGGACAACAGACAGGACTCGCACAGACAAGCAAAGGCACCACACTTCTCTGCACAGGCACACACACAGACAACACACATGAGCACTTACTACGACAGCCACTGCCTCCACTGTTGCCCCTTCATCCTCCTCTCTCACAGTCACATCAACACACACACCTGCATGCACTGCATCATCAGTTCCAGATCCTGCCACCTGTATAGCCTTGCATACTGTCACCACAACAGCAGACACGCAGAGTAGAACCCCATTCACCACATGCACAGTCACTACCACCACCATCACAACCTCAGGGAGCACTCCCACCTCACTTGCAGACACCATAACTACATACATACACACGTCCTGTTTCTCCTCTCCCACCCTGTCTGCCCCCTCCAAAAACACATAAATGCTCCCACTCAGACACTCAACAGCCATCCACCTCACACCCTCACACTGTCCATGCACCTGAAACCAAGTCCAGCACACCTACTCCTCCTACAACCACTCCCTCTGCCTCTACATCCAAACCTCCTCCTACAACCCACCCCACTGGACTTAAAAAACCTTTCCTTTCCCACCTTGACCTCTTCCCTCCTCTACCCCCGTCCTGCCCACAAGAGAAGGATCCCTCTCCCCCAACCCACTGCCTCCAGCAGTCAGTCCAGTCCTGTTCCTTCCACTAAAGCTACACCTGCCACTAAGGGGCACAAGAGTGGCACTCTGCCCCAAGCAACCACCTCTGCCGCTTAAACAACAGAGAAAGGGCCCAACCCCTCCCAAACCCAAGTCCATGAACCCCCCTCCCAAGAAAAAAAAAACATTACCCCACCCCCCCTGCCCCTGAGGTTGCTGGCCTACTATCGCCATGATTCCCCTGCCCACTGGAGTGACTTGGACTGTCAGGAGTCAAATTGGGCCTTGGATGTTGCCCTGCGGCTTTTCAATGAAATTGGACTTGCCAATGGCCCTTTCTGTATATATATATATATATATATATATATATATATATATATATATTTTTTTTTTTTTTCAATTGCGGTTGCTGTTCCCACATAATTACAGTGGTTGGACAAAAGGTATATGTCCTGGCTTTCTCTGCTCCTGTGTTATATTGTTGTTGAATAACTCTGCAGATAGTTCTCGGTGTGTGGTATGTGTGTTTGTTGTGTGTTGTGTGTGTGGGTGTATCACTCTCCCCTCTCCCCCTTGTGTGGTAGGTGGCTGTATTCACCATTGTTGTCTTTGTCAGCGTTGCTGCTCCTGGACTGCCATTGCATGGTACAGCATCTGCAAGACTTTCAGTTCGGGTTCCATAGTGGCCGCGGACTCCTCTGTGTTCCTAGAGGTGTCTCCTTGCATACAATGTGTTTCCACCAGGCTTTTGGTTGGGGTGGTCCCTCTCCCCCCCCCCCAGAAATCCTGGAAGTCTGCTATATCATAATATGGTGGGAGGGGTGTTGTCTTCCGCCAGCCAGAAGATGGCAACCGCCGTGGTCAGTGGATGGACCACACTGGCAGTTCAGGTGGTACATTGGCTGTCCTGGGATGGTCATAATTTGGTGGTCTTCACTGCCTGCCTGCCGACTGAACTACCGCCATCACCGGCGTGGCAGTCAATATCATAATGAGGACCATAGTCCCCTTTTTGTTGTCTGTCTAATTTTAATTTAGAATATACTTTTTTCTTCTTGTATTCATCTTCCTCCTTCTTCCAACTATTCTTTAAAACATCTTGTTTCTTGTTTACCTTGTTGAACGTGTAAGCTGTTATTTCTGTTAATGCTGAAAATTAATTTCTTTTCTAGTGGCTTCATTAGACAAGTCAGATTTCGTTTGTATGTCTTAACATTTAATATAACTGTAGGGAGCCTGAAGGAATACCTTGCAACTTCTGTATACTGAGCTTGTGGATAAGAAGTTATTATTTTGTGATGGGGAAGTTAAAAAAGAAGCATGTAAAAATTGGAAAATAATATTCAAAATGCTCTTGTCTATAAAATAAACTAAACAATAGAATACATGCAAAGGCACATGAGAGTGGAAGGTGGTGATATTTAGGAGGATAAATTCCACCCCGCCGGTGGAGTTGGCAGAATTTTGGCCACTCCACATGACTCTTGTATCTTTGTGTACTGGCCAAATTTTCCCAACTAACATGTGTCAGAGTTCTTTCTCATGCATAGCTCCCAAACTGTAATTTGGCAAGGGAGAATTGGCATCCCCTAGTAAGATTTTTGGACCCTAGGTTGGCACCCGGTGGGATTTTCTCATTGCAAACAGGTCATGGTGGGAAAGCTACAGCTCGAGCAGCAGCAAGATCAGCTCAAGTAGCAGTGCCCTCTGGCACACCACATGGGCCTACTCACACTGATTTTTCAGCATAGAATGTGTGCCTGGTGCTAAAAATCAGCACATGGTGTGAGATGTGCCAATTTCCACCCATTCACAAAACTCTGCAGAATCTCATGAAGCAGCTGAAGAAGGCAAATGTACACAGATATAACACTCTTTAGCATATAAGGCTCAAGTGTATTCCTCAACTAATCTATAATACACTTTTATTGTAAAATCTCCATTTGGAGGGTTTATAAATTATGATTTAATTTTTCTGTCATCCAGTGAAAGTGCAATGGATGTAGGTACAGGTGTAGATTGTTGTGCTTCTAACCTTTGGGTAAAACATATTCCAACTAGAAGAACTATAAATGCTAACGTAACTTCTATTAATGTCACAGCCATAACTATGCTATACTTAGAGCCTCATCACAAGTGTGACAGTCACTTGATTGGCAGACTCGCTGATGGCGGTTGGAGTGCCGCCAGTGCTGTGGTCTGAGTGCCATATTTTGACCATGGCGGTAGTGCCGTGGTGGGACCACCCGCACTGCCAGGATCAGAGATCCTGGCACTCTGGCGGTTGTGGCGGTAGTAATCCTTTGGGGCAATGCTACAAGCAGTGCTGCCCTGGGGATTATGACCTCGTTCTTCACCAGTCTTTTCATGGCAGTAGCACCGCCATGAAAAGGCTGGCGGAGAATGGGAGCAGGGGGCCCCAGGTGGGTCCCTGCTCTGCCCATGCACTTGACAGATTTAGCAACACAAAAGGTTGATAAACAGAGTGCTGAACAATGCAAACACTCACTCTAAGTAACATATTGGGGTTTAATCCATCGTTCTTTTGGTCACCATGCCACCCCGGGATCCAGCCATATGCATAAGTGGAGGGTATGCCCAGATGTGGGTCCCGTGCTTGCTATGCCACCAGATTCAAGCTAGCCTGGCTGATGAAGGGTGATACCCTCAAACCGGTCCTAGGATTCTTTTTCCTTGGCCAGGGAGGACCAGGCCTATCAGTTCGGGCAGGACTGTTTCCATGGAGAACAGGGTCAAGACTGATTTGCATGTAGCTGGGTCCAAACTGGAATAGCATGGTAAGCAAAAAAAAAAACTGATGGATTATACCCATATCTGTGACTGGAGGGAATGTTTGATTTGCTCAGCATTCCGTCTATCATCTGTTATTTTTGCTCATGCACTTGCCATGGGCAGTGCAGGAGTCCCCCTGGCCAGCACCCTCGCAATGTTCACTGTCTGCTTTGCAGCTGGTGCTCCCTGCATCCTACAGCACTGCTGCCAGCTCAGTTATGAGCTGGAGACAAGGCTGTAGGCTGTTTCCTGCTAGGTCAGCGGGCGGAAACTGACTTTTCCACCTGCTGACTTAGAGGGAAACTCTTAGGCCAATATTTAAAATTTTAGATGCTGAACTCCATTAGCGCCATACTAAGATGCCGGCCAGCCGGGCGTCATATTTAGCTAGTGGGTGAGGGCGGTGTAGGAGGAACAGGGAGTTTAGCATCAGAGGATGATGTTAGTAATGGGAGAGGCAAAAAATGCCTCTGCCCAGACTAGCATCATTTTCTGACCTTAGAACCTCATGGACATGACTCCTGTCTCAGTTAAGACAGGAGTCATGCCCCCCAGCCCAGTGGCCATGCCCAGGGAACTTATGTCCACTGGGCATGGCCACTGGGCCCATTGCCATGTAGGGGGGCCCAAGTTGGGCACCCCATGGCACTTGGTGTGGGTGGGTGAGGATGTTCCTGGGGCCAGACAAGGGCACCTGTGGGCGCTTTCCATGGTCTCTGACCATGGAAAAAGGCCCACAGGTCCCCTACCACCTGCCCTAACCCAGGCATTAAAATAATGGCACTAAGAAAGCTTAGCACCTTTATTTAAGGCCCTCACCCCCCATCCTAGATTTTAGCACTGTGGGATAAATATGCCGCTAAGGCCATATCATAGTTTTCTGCACAGGAACGCCTACCTTGCATCTCATTGACACAAGGTAGGTTTCCACTTCCAGAAACTGATGTAAGCTCCATAAATATGGCGCTAGTTGTGTCTAGCGTCCAAGTATAAATATGGAATTAGGTTTGGGCTGAATTAGTGTAAAAAATTAAATTACACTAATTCTGCGCAAACCAAGCAAAAATATGCCCCTTAATGGGCTTGGTGGGGAGGTAGCCACTATGCCAGCAACCTTCCCATCGAACATTCGGAGGATGGACTAAACGGTCCACCAAACTCATAATGAGGCCCTTAGCCTTGAAAAGTGCACAGATGTTTGTCAACAGTTAGACCTTTAGTAGAAAGTAGCAGCAGGCATACTCAGTAAACTGTATACATTTCTACTTGTGCAAACTGAGCGGAACCGTTGGTGATTAACTTGCAATTAATTAATTGAGTTTACATACAGTATTTTTTGTGAGGCATCCTTAGCCCTACTCTGTCTTCTTCTAAATGTGTTATCCCTATTCTTCTACTCAATCTTTGGCCTTAGGGATTTCTTCTTAAATTTTTGTATTTATCTTTGCTAATGCATAATTGCCACATTCATCTATCACAATCCTTATAAATCAGTTAAGCACTGTTCATTGTTTGTAGAAATGGATCTCTCTGCTTTGCATTAGCAAATGTTGTTTGTCAAGTCTTTTCTTGCAAATTTGTATTTCAGTAATTGACTAAAATACTGGTGTTAGTTTCGCATTTCATGGAGGTTTTGAAGACTTTGATCTTCATTCATTGGGATCAATAACTATTGTTTTTGGTATGCTCTCTGTGTGGTATGTTCACTCATCTGCTGAATACTTACAACAAGGTACTTTTTCTCTTTTCAATCTTCTTGGTGTGGGTTGATCTTCTTCGAACTCACTTGTACAACTGGATTCTGTTTCTTTCTGAGGGTTTGTGGTATGTGTTCAACTGACACTCTAGAACTCCATTGTCTCTGACTAACTGGCTATCCCAAAACCAATAGCGGTCTTTCTATCCTCACACTTGTTCCTTTACCAAGTTCATTAATTTGTTCTGGCAACAGTTCAATAGCTCCTCTGTTTTCAGTTCTCAATTGTCCATTTTCAATGTGTATTTCCACCACACTGTGTGAGATTTCAAGAAATTGCATTGGTGAGGAATTCCATTGTATTTTACCCCCTCTGGTCCTTCTGAATGTTTGGACAGAGGAGGTCTTGGCTCAAAAACACCACTTCTTCCAATGGACATCTCACTCTCTGGGTGTGTGAAGCATGCACCCAATGAAGTGTCCCAGTATATTTCATGGCATTGTTGGTGATCAGGATGACCTGATAGCGGCCTTTCCACCTTGGCATCACGCAGGATTTTTTAACATACTTTTCGATCAAAGCCCAGTTTAACAATGTAGCACTGCTCCTGGTTTGTAATGGCAGTAGCAGCTCCAACCTTCTGGAAAGCAAAACTCACCACAACACCCAATCCTTTGCAGTAGTCAAGTATTATATCATCTGTGATGTTCATAAGCGCACATTCGCAGGCACAGCAAGCAGTTGCATAGCATTTTCCCATGAGTCTCTCCTCAGGAGTGCTTTGAAGACTCGTTAACACCAATGGTAAAGCATCAGCCATTTTGATGAGGTAGATGCAAAGATGTTGGCCAAATGTGATTTCAGAGTTCCATTCAGCTGTTCAACTATCCCCAAAGCTCACAAATACAGCTACAATCTCTGTTCCACTGGGGATGCTACACACAGTATTCTAAGGACCTCATTGTTAAAATGAGTCACTCAGTCTGACTCCAGAGAAACTGGAAATCTGGGTTGTGGAAATTTGGCTACCGTAAGACTGTAATTTCTCTGCACTGGGTAGGCTTCTACCCATCAGGAGAAAAAATCTACACTATAACCAGGATATATCTCAGCCCATGACAAACAATCATAACAATAAAATCCAACTGCATCCTGTTAAAGACTCACCCTGATCTTCCTATGTGGCTTACTGTTACAGGGATTCTTCTCCTTACATTCATCTGCTGCAATGTCACACATCTATAGCCTAACTCATCAGCCAAAACTCAGAACTGAGGATTAAACCAGGTTTGCCTGAACAATTTAACCATTGCATCCCTTCCAATGTGTGCAGGGCCATGGAAATGTTGTGTCATGGGGAGTAACATGCTTTCTGTCTTCCAGCTGCTGAAACCCAAATTTCAATTGCATTTTAGAACATTCTGCTCTAATCCATCCTTATTGTTCTCGCTCTGAAACTTCTTCTTGCATTCTTTTGATTTCTCCCCACGTTTTCACTACTGGCAACAACATTGAAAAGGTGATATCAGAATCATTTGTATATTCTCCATTAAAATTTGCATGCCACAATTGTACAATAACATTCAACTTCATTGGCATATCTATTTCCAACTGTGACATAGTCAATACCACTGCTTTTGGCTTCACATTTAAATACAGCAATTTCTTGAGCCAGTTGTAATCCTTCCAACATTTTAATCACATATTCTCCATTTTGAACTGGTGATCCAGATGTTGTCAGGAAACCCCCTTTGTGACCACAACTGCCCAAAGTCATGAATCACACTAAAGCCATACTGACCACCTGTAAATATAATAATTTGCAATTGAGCGGATAGATTACAAGCTTGTGTAAGGGCAATTAATCTGCCACTTGTGCAGAGGTCATTCCTCTGACCCAGGAGGCTTCCATCACTTCATGAATTGTACAAACAGCATAGGCTGCTCTAAAAGTCCCCTCATTGTCTCTTAAACATGATGAACGTTCTACAAAAAATGTATAATCTGGCTCATCAAGAGGGTCAAATTTAATGTCTGTTCTTGGCTTGGTGCAAGTTCAAGACAGGTTTATTTTCTGATTAATTAAACCCATTTTCATCATAAAAGTAAGGTCAGAAAATTGTCTCATAAACTGCTACACATGTATTATTAGTCAAGGTCAAGCATGATCAAATCTTTCTCAAACCTGTGCGAAAGGATGCTAAAGTGCTTAGTAGTGATTGTCTGACCTTTAGACTCTAGGCTGTATGATGCTGCTGTCTGATCATTACTGTATACTGCTCAAATTGTATGGCGCAATTCTCACAGAAGTGAATTACCACGCAAAGTAAACAGATACAGACAATTCACTGTCTCTTTAGGAGTAATCAAAGTGCCTCATGTTATGACTCAATCACTGCCTTCTAATTAAGAATTTGCATAGCCTATAAAATGTTAGCATAGGTAATATTAATATTCCATCAACCAAACATTAATAAAAAATGTGCACAACTTGCTCATTATAGGCCATTGCCTATTGTCTGATTAAGTAAAAGCATTGTAATCATAAAACAAAATAATGAAATAATCCTGCAACAACTACTCATATAAAATCATTCAAAATATAAGCATGGACAATTATTCTGGAACCTGTGCAAGAAGATGCTAAAGTGCTTGATAGTGACTGTCTGACCTTTGGCCTCTAAGCCACTGCTGTGTGATGCTCAGTTTGAGCAGTGCAAATCTATCAGACAAGAATTGCCACTCAAAGTAAAGCAGACACACATTCTACACCAGATATTCAAGAGTAATAAAAGTGTTTAAGATTATCACTGAGTCCTGCCTTTTAGTTAGGAATTCACATAACCTACAAAATGGGTTAAAATAGGTAATGCTAATGTTCCATTAACCAAACATTATTAGAAGATGTGCACTACCTGATTACAACCAGACGTTCCAGGCAGAGTTATTGCCAGAAGTGTAGGGACTTTATAATTCAGTTGCTGGTCACCTGAGTTGAACATGCTGCTAGGGCTTCCCAGCATAACCATATTGCTCTGTCATTGAATCTTCTCTTCAGGGATTGCAGCCTGAATTAAAGACTGGGGAACACCAGAAGATCCAGACAGTAATAATACCAAGACATTGAGAAATTTACAATTTAGCTGTGAGTCGCCTGGGTTGAAACATGCTACATGGGCCTCCCTGCATGACTGAATGGTTCTGACATTGAAGCGTCTCTCCAAGAATTTCTGTCTGGGGTTCCACAACTGAGGCAAATGTAAATTAAGTGAATAAGATCTTCCTCCAGTGCGTTGCAGTGCCAACACAACATTGAGCCCGGGTGCTTCCATGATGGTATATTCACCAATGTTCGTATGGTTTCCAGATGCACAGCCATTAAACTATGTTTCATGTGCACAGAATACGCAATTAAATGGTAGGCGGCCGGAGCCAATGTGGTGTAATGTTTTATGAGCAACCATGCATGCAAGCATGCACTAAGTTTTGGGTTCCCTTTTTAAAGAAAACATATGTCACACTAGCCTCTCATAGTTCTTTCAGACTCAGTTGATTAATGGAAGTATACAAGCATTTATTATATGATGATTGCAAGTCGTTTCGGAGGTCTGTCCAGTGGTCACTATCTAGGATGTCTTGTGCACTGCTGATCTTTTACCATGTATTAGTGGGTGAGGTGGAGAGGGCCCAGGCGATGTAGGTGAGAGTTTTCTGAATCCATGATCGGTGTGAGGACTGCCATAAAAAGGTTAAAAGGTTAAATGAGTCTGGGGCTAACACGCAGGCCTGTTTTAATTCTTGATATGTTAGATGTTTTTTAGGACAGCCTTGTGACATCTCCAATTTTATTTGGACCCACATGTCTGTGTATAACAATGTTATTGCCTTCAGTAGTAAGTCTGGTAAACCTCAGTGCTCCAGTTTGCTCCAAAGAAATTCTCTTTTGATGCAGTCAAAAGCGGCTTTGAAGTCGATGAAGCTAAGGTGTAGATTCTTCTTCCACTGTTTACTTTGCCAAGAAGGCATTGACTAAAACATTTGTTGTGGTGCCTACTCCTTTTCTAAAACCAGTTTGATTTGGAGAGATGATGTTGTTTTTATTGGGCCAATTTGCTAGGTCAGCTAGAAGCAGGGACACATAGGCCCATATTTATACTTTTTGATGCAAACCAGCACCGGCACTGGTTTGCGTCAAAATTTCTACTGCTGCTAACGCTATTCCTACGCGCCATGCGGGCGCCTTATTTAAGGAATGACATTAGCCGGCGCTGCGGACTGGTCTGAGTAAAAAAAACATGACTCAAACCAGGCAGCGCCGTCGTAGGGGAAAATGGGGGTTGTGCGTCAAAAAATGGTGCAAGTCAGGTTTGAGGCAAAAATCATGCCTCAAACAGGACTTGCGCCATTTCTTGACACACAACCCCAATTGAAATTACTCCTGTCTTAGCAAAGACAGGAGTCATGCCCCCTTGCCCATTGGCCATGCCCAGGGGACTTCTGTCTCCTGGGCATGGCCAATGGGCACAGTGGCATGTAGGGGGGCAAATTAGGCCCCCCTATGCCACTTTAAAAAAAATACAAAAAAATACTTACCTCAACTTACCTGGGATGGGTCCCCCCATCCATGGGTGTCCTCCAGGGGTGGGTGGCAGGAGTTATCCATGGGGGCAGGGAAGGGCAGAGTCAGAGACCATGGACATGAGACCACAGGTCCCTTAATGCCTGCCCTGACCCAGGCGTTAAAAAATGGCACACATCGGGGGCCTCAAGAGGGCCCCTGCACTGCCCAGGCACTTGGCATGGGCAGTGCAGGGGCCCCCATGGACAGTCCCATAGCGCATTTCGCTGTCCGAATTACGGGCAGTGAAATGCGGAACAGGAGCTGTCGCACCCAACACACCACGACATTGCTGCCGGCTGGATTACGAGCTGGCGTCAATGTTGTGGTGAGTTTTCTCTGTGGCAGTGGGCGGAAACGCTGTTTTTGCCCGCTGGTCCAGCGGAAAACTCCTAATAGGGCAGCCAGCATACTGCCAGCACTAGCTGAATGCTGGCTGTAGCGACTTCGGCAGTCCTGAAAAAACACCACAGAGGCCGTAATCACGGCCTGAGTGTATGGGAGATCATTTTCTGCTGAGGCCAGGTAACTTCCAGCCATATTCATAGGCGATTGATTGTTCAAGGTGAAAACAGTTCTACTCTGAGGCTTCATTTAAAAGTTTGCAGTAAGATAATTCACTCACATAATCTCTGAAATGTTTGAATTATTTATACTTCTGCCTGTGAGATTGAGATTGTTTATGATTTCCCAAAATTGCCTAGGGTTGCTCTGCCTGGCATTGAACATAATTTTTGTCCACAAATAATCTCTTGCTGCATTTCTTTTTTTCTATCCACAGCTGCTTCCTGTAGTTTTTCTTTCTGCTCTTCAGTTGTTCCTATAATAAACATTTTACCGCCTGTGCTTTTGAGGACCTTGAAAGTTTCCTTTGTGCTCTTTTGAGTGCAGCACAAGGTTTTGAGTGGCGAATAGACCATGTTGGTGAGGGTACTTGGCCCATGCGCTGACATGGGGGCAGTGTTGGAAAGTACTCAGATAATTTTGAAAAGTACTCAGACAATTTTTTTCCAAAAATGGACCCAAGCATCTGTTGGATGATCTTTCTTCTTAAGCTGTTGATCATTGTCTCTTTGGCCACTGATGCAAGGTCTACAATTGTTTCTGTTGACCACTGAAGCTGCTTGAAGTTCGTAGTTTCTTCTTCATGGGCCAGTGAATAGATCAGTGGTGTTATTCCTAATAACAGGAGCTAGAACAAATGATCGCTGAATGTACTGAACTTAATTGTGAATTGCTTAATCAGGGGAATCAGAGGCAGGGGGAGAATTGTATAGTTGGTGACTGATCATGACTTAGGGCCATAATACATATAAATTAGGAGGGGGTTTCCTCCAAAGAGGTACAGCTTAGAAGCATAATTTTTAGAAATTCCAGTGACGAGACTAGCTGCTTTTCATATTGGTTCAGTCACTTAACATTCAGGTGAGCCTAGGACAGGACATTCCAAAATAAGTTGTCAATGTTAAGTATTTCATCATTCTCTGTTGAGCATATGAGATTAGAGTTAAAGTCGCCCATCATTATTATATCCCACACAGGCTGTAATTGCCTGTAGCTGGTGATGGAGGCCAGTAGTTTTTCTATTATGGCCTTCTTCCTGGAAACGTTAGACTTTATGTAGATATTAAACAGTAAGGCGGGCACCCTGTCTTGCTGTGACCAGTTACTGATTTTGATGATTTTGAAACTGGGATCCACACGTTGTAGTTCTTCCATGACGTTGTCCAGGTGCAGTGATACATAGACTGCTTGACCCCTACTAGGTCTACTGTGTGTGCTTGATGGCCTTGGATTATTATTATTATTATTATTATTATTATTATTATTATTAATAATAATAATAATAATAATAATAATAATAATAATAATGATGGATTTGTAGTGGACACTGCTACCACTATAGGTTTCCCAGTGCAAGACAGAAGCTGTAGAGATAACTCTGAATAAACAAGCCAAGTCTTCAAGCCTTTATGGAAGGCAAGCAGTGACGTGCAAGTTCTAGGATGCTCAACTTAGGACCCAGATAAGAGAAAGAGTGCCCTTTTTATTTGCGACAGGTAGAATCCGGGTAGAGAGAACAGAGTACAATAGGAGGATCTTAAAGATTGAGAGGGATGGTAAGGGGCCATCAAGTTTTGAATATAGCAGTCACCTAAGCCAGCTTTGGCCTTAAACATGTAGCATAAGGTTTTGAAAATGATATGTTTTGTAATTGTAAGCCAGGGCAACTCATGGAAAATATGGGAAATAGAGGTGGATTTTGGCATGCGGAAAAGTAGTCTGACCACTGCATTCTGTACAACTTACAAATGGCACATAGATGCCTTATCTAAGCCCAAGTAAATTACATTTCCATAATCCAGCAGAGACAGAACTAAGGCCAAAGTCACAATTATTAAACCCAAAGACAGGATCATGCAGCTAATTTTCCTATGCCATTTAAGCACCGCAAAACATGTGGCAGTCACTTTCATCACTTGAGGCCACAAAGAGAGGGTATGGTCCAGTATAAAGCCTACGTTTTTAACTTTTGAGGAGGGAGTAGAAAAAGCCCTAAGAGAGGCCAGCCAGTGTTGCAGGCCCCATAAAGAACAGTGTTTGCCCAGGATCAAGACATCTGTCTTGCTCCATTAAGCTTGAGCATGTTTTCTTCATCCATAAATCAATACGGCTCAGGCCAAGTTTAAGATCAATGGGTACACGACTCTGAACTAATGACAGTAATCTGTGTGTCATCAGCATAGCTAAATAGTGTCAGACCACAGCTCACCATTAGGTCCACCAGAGGACGGACACACAATTTAAACAGCAGTGAACTTAGGACAGGACCTTTGGGGACTCTGGACACTAGAGTTTGAAAGCTGGACTTGGCCCCAGCAGAAAATATCTGAAATGAATGTCCTTGTAAAAAGGAGCTCAGCCATGCCAGGGCATAATCTTTAAGTCCTAATGACACCAATCTGTCCAGAAGATGGAATGAGGAATGAGGCATGGTAACGAAAACCGCCCTCACATCAAGCAGGATGATTGCAGCGGATCTGTCTTTATCCAGGCACTGCCTCAGGTCTTCAGTCACACCCAGAAGGCTGTGGTCAGCCTGAAAGCCAGACTGAGAAGCATGAAAAGCATTGTGGGCCTCTGTAAATGCAGGAAGTTGTGCATTAACCCCTTCGCTGCCAGGCCTTTTCCCCCTCAGGTGACGAGCCTTTCTTTTTGCTATTTGGGATAGTTTGCACTTAGGCCCTCATAACCTTTTGTCCACATAAGTTATTCACGCCAAATTTGAGTCCTTTTTTTTCCCAACATCGTAGGGATTTTAAAGGTACCCAGAGTGTATGGGTTCCCCTGGAGGAGACCAAAAAATAGACAAAATACAGCTAAAATTTCATTTTTTTTTTAAAGTGGGTAAAAATTGCTGCAGAAGAAAGCATGTGTTTTTTTCCCTGAAAATGGCATCAACAAAGGATTTATGGTGATAAAATCACTATTTTCCCAGCTTTCAGAAACAGGCATACTTGTATCAGAAAACCACATTTTTCAACACAATTTTGGCATTTTACTGGGACACACCCCATTTTAAATATTATTTGTGCTTTCAGCCTCATTTCAGTTAGTGACAGAAATGGGTGTAAAACTAATGGTGGATAACGGACAGCTAAATATTTCTGAAAAATAGACAAAATTCTAAATTCATCAAGGGGTCACTTGTGTAGATCCTTCAACATTTTCTTGCAGAAAGTAACAGCTGAACTAAAAGAATATTGCAATTGACTTGAAAACAACAGTCATTTCTGTCCATATTTTCTTTTATAACATTTACCATCTATGTCACATTTTTTAGAGCAATATATCGTTACATGTGCTGGACTCTTCTGGTTGTGGGAACATATAGGGCTTGTAGGTTCATCAAGAACCCTAGGTATCTAGAGCCAATAAATAAGCTGCACCGTGTAGAGGGTTTTCATTGTATGCCAGGTAAGCAGCAATTCATTTGGTGAAACACAAAGAGTGAAAAATAGGTATCATGGAAACTTTGTATTTCCAAAATGGGCACAAGATTAGGTGCTTAGAAGCAGTGGTTATTTGCACATCTCTGAATTCCGGGGTCCCCATACTAGAATGTGAAATACAGGGCATTTCTCAAATAGACTTCTTTTTGTAGAGAAAGACAAGGGACAATAACACTTGTTCTCCTATTCTGTGTTCCCCCAAGTGACCCAATAAAATGGTAATTCACTTGTGTGGCTAGGCCTAGTGCCACAAACACAAGATGGACACATAACATTTTTATATTGAAATCTGACAGGTTTTTTGGAAAATGCCAAGCTGTGGATTTTGGCCTCTAGCTCAGCCGGCACTTGGGGAAACCTATCAAACATGTGCATTTTTAAAAACTAGACTCCTAAGGGAATCTAGGATGGGGTGACATGTGGGGTTTTCACCACATTCTGCTACCCAGAATCATTTGTAAATCTCAAAATTTGACAAAAAAACACTTTATCCTCACATTTCGATGATGGAAAGTTCTGGAATCTTAGAGGAGCCACAAACTTCCTTCCACTCAACATTTCCACAAGTCTCCCAATGAAAATGGTACCTCACTTGTGTGGGTAGGCCTAGTACCCACGACAGGAAATGTCCCAAAACACACATGTTCCCTAAGAAAACTGACCTGTTTTTCGCAAGTGCCTAGCTGTGGATTTTGGTTTGTAGCTCAGCCGGCACCCAGGGAAACCAAGCAAACCTATACATTTTTTAAATCTACAAACCTAGGGAAATTCAGAATGGGGTGACTTGTAGGGCTCTCACCAGGTTCTGGCACCCAGAATACTTTGCAAACCTCAGAAATTTGTATAAAAAACACTTTTACCTCACATTTCGGTGCTGCAAAGTTCTGGGATCTGAGAGGAGCCACAAACTTCCTTCCACCCAGCATTCTCCTAAGTCTCCTGATAAAAATGGTACCTCAATTGTGTTGGTAGACCTTGTGCCAGTGACAGGAAACACCCCAAAAAGCAACATGGACAAGTCACATTTTTGCATTAGAAACTGATGTGTTTTTTGGAAAGTGCCTAGCTGTGGATTTTGGTCTCTAGCTTAGCCAGCACCTAGGAAAACCTACCAAACCTGTGCATTTTTTAAAACTAGACCCCTAGGGGAATCGGGGATGGGGTAACCTATGGCGCTCTCACCAGGTTCTGTTACTTAGAATCCTTTGCAGACCTAAAAATTTGGCAAAAGAAGACTTTTTCCACACATTTCAGTGAAAGAAAGCTCTGTAATCTGAAAGAAGCCACAAATTTCCTTCCACCCAGCATTCCGCCAAGTCTCCCGATAAAAATTGAACCTCAATTTCGTGGGTAGGCCTAGTGCCCACGACAGGAAACACCCCAAAACGCAACATGGACACATCACATTTTTACTTTGGAAACTGATGTGATTTTTGGATTTTGGCCTCTAGCTCATCTGGCACCTAAAGAAACCTATCAAACCTGGCCATTTCTGAAAACTAGACACCTAGGGGAACCCAGGATGGAGTAACTTGTAGTGATCTCACCAGCTTCTGTTACCCAGAATCCTTTTCAAGCCTCAAAATTTTGGCAAAAAAATACTTTTTCCTCACATTTCGGTGGTGCAAAGTTCTGGATTCGGAGGGGAGCCACAAACTTCCTTCTACCCAGCTTTTCCCCATATCTCGTGATAAAAACGGTACCTCGCTTGTGTGGGTAGGCCTAGTGTCCGTGACAGGAAATGCCCCAAAACACTATGTGGACACATCAAAATTATCAATTACGAAACTACTGTTTTTGCAGGGGGGCACCTACGTTTTTGGTCGTGGGCTCAGCATCCATTTAGGGAATCCTACCAAACACAGACATTTATGAAAACTAGACACTCGAGGGAGTCCAGGGAGGTGTGACTTGCACGGATCCCCCAGTGCTTTCTTACATAGAATCCTCAACAAACCTCAAATGTAGCTAAAAAATCAAATTTTCCCCACATTTCTGTGAGGGATCACAGCACCAGCACAAATTTCCTATCCCCTCAGTATCCTGATAAAAATGATACCTCACTTGTGTAGATGGGCCATGTGACAGGTAAGAGCCAAAAACATGTCAAAATTGAGGGGAAACCAAAGCGGGTCCAAAAGGGCAGTTTGAGGCAAGTGGGGCAGAATTTTTATCGATATAGATGCGATAACGCTGGGTGGTAGGAATTGTGTGGATTCCTGTAGATTCTGGAAAGTTCCATCACAAAAATATGAGGAAAGTGTGTGATTTCAAGCTAAATTGCAGGTTTGCAGGGCATTGTGGGTAAGAAAATGGTGCAGGGTGCATGTGAAGCACACCACTCTGGACTCACCCAGATGTTTAGTTTCTAGATGTGTCTAGGTCTCGTAGATTTTTCTAGATGTCTGTGTCCCAAAGTCCAAAAGGTGCAGCCCTCACCATTTCAAGTGGGACAATTTGAGAGTTAGCCAAGCTCTCATGGCCCAAATGTAAAATAAAAAAAAACAGAATAATCAAATCTCCTCTTGTGGCCATTGAGATAAGATATTTTAGTGTGTGGGGGGAACCTAACAGACTGTTACCTCCTTCAGTTTGGGTGGGGGCATAAGCATGCCCATACTGGTTGGTAGCCATCACCCCACTATTTTTTTTTAATTCCCTAACATCTAGTAGGGTTTCTGCTCCTCCAGGGAGTGAATAGGGGGTAATTGTCCGAATTGTCCCTCGGTGGGCAGAACAACTTTGTCCCCATTTGTTTGGGGGAGGGGGTATGGCGTCTTGTTGGCTTTCTTCCCCTCTTCGGGGCAGACAAGCCTTACAAAAGTAGGCTAATCTGCCCCCAAGGGTGGGTAGAAACATCCAACAGTAATGTGCTTCCATGGGGAGTGACCCTTGCCCAAGGGGCTTCCCACCAAACAAAATACACACACACCAATAACAGATGTCTAAGTGTGTTTCTGCCACCCTTGTGGGCAGATTGACCCAATTGAAATAGGCTGATATGCCCCCAAGGGAGGCAGAAATGGCCTAAAATATTTTGCCCCCATGGGGAACACCCCTTTTAAAAGTAGGTCAATCTGCCCCCAAGCAGAAATAGCCTAAAATACAATTGCCCTCCAGTCGCTTCCCTTGCGTGAAAAAACAAATCCTTAGTGTCTAGTGGTTTCTGCCAATCTGCCCCCAAGGAGGGCAGAAATGGCCTAAAATGAAATTGCCCCTAGGAGAGCGTCCCTTGCCTAAGGGGTCACTCCCCATCTTTAAAAAAAAATGTTTTAAAATCCAGGTGTCTAGAGGTTTCTGTCCTCAATGAAGAGGCCTAGGACAGGGCTGGGGGACATAACGCTAATGTCAGCTGGAGGGAACTATGGTCATCAAAATCTGCTGCCATAGTAGCCTTCCATAGTAAGGTCAAACAATGATCACATTTCTTGGAGGGCTATTACATCTGCATTTGCCTAGCTCTTGGAGGAAGAGCCATTCTGTAGCAGCGTCTTTGTTCCGGCAATGTTCCAGGATATGAGTTATAGGATTTCCGGTTCAGAGGAGAATGTAGTTTTACTTATTACTCATGGAGATTATGGTGCATTTACGGCTAGGGGAAGCCAGTCCCATTGAGGCCCAGCTGTGCTTGGGCAATGGATGTTGAAAGTTTAGTCTTATAGGTGAGCTCAGATATAGCCTTTTGCACCATCCTAACTGGTGAGGGGAGTGGGCAGCTTTGTTGCAACAGTGAATATGGATACCTGTGGGCCTGGGATCTGTTTAACATGACATCCCAACTTTTGAAGACTGTGACAAAGGAGAGAATTAAATTCACTATTTCATTTGTTTTCTGTGTAGTTAGGGTGGATTCTGATCTGTTAACGGTTGGCAAAATTGTCACTGCTATTAGTTCGACTGAGGTTAAGGCTTTGAGCTCACGGATCTCTCCAAGTAGTCTTAATCTATTCCCTCTATTGAGGATATCATGGTTACCTTGAGTGACATATTCTGGTTGAAATAGTAGTTTGGGCGCCTACTGGCATTGCTTAATGATGAGGTCTGCGTGAGTAGAGAATTTGAAGAGCATCTTGAAGGTAGCTTTCCTTGTTTGCCCATGTGTAGGGAGTAAGATCCCCCTAGTTGTGATCTTGCAGAATTTCCCTTTTTGGTCATTTTTGGGGGCTCTGACTTCCCAATTGAAGGAGCTGTAGTTGGGGAAATTGGAATGACCCTTGGTGAGCTTAGAGACTTTAGAGACATGTTACAACTTTGGCTGTTAATACTAATAGAGAGATGGTTTGATGAGAGAAGTCTGCATTCAATTTGTTGTGCTCTGAATGGGGTGAGTAAATACTATTTAGCCGGGCTGCTGTACTGGGCGGTAAACCACAGTCCTGAGTTTGTAGACAGATTCTGGGATTTCCGCCCTGACTATCTGGGTGGGCCTCCCGCTTGGTCATGTGTTTACAGTCCTCAATCGTGTGTACATTGGTCTGATACTGTGTGTCATGTGCAAGATGATCCACCATTTGTAGTAGGTCAGCGGAGGATGCCCTGTTACTTACTCGCTGGGAGATCTCCTGACTTTGAGGCTGTGCTTTGGCACTGTCAATTTTCTGTGGTGCTGTTGCTGAGTCCACAGTTGAGGTGGTGGTTGACATTTCTGTAGCATCCCAAAGGCTGTTGGACATTTTTGCTTCTGTTCTTCCTGTATCTGCTGTCCTGGACTTGGAAAATTTTGGATAATTTTGTTTAGGGGCTGTCCCCTTAGGCTGTATGCATTTATTTGTTGCTTTCCATATGCGTTTACGCTGCCTCTTGGTGAGCTTAGAAAGAGAAGAGCCTTTATTAATCATAGTGGGGGCATCCACTTGGGATATTAGCTCAAGAGTAGACCCATCTGGTTTTACTTGGTTGATAGGGTTTAGTAACTTATCTTGCTATTCCAGTGGAGCTAAGGGGATGTGCTGTATATCTTGAGATCTGCCATTGGAGTTGTAGAGAATTTTTTTTTTTTTTTTTATGGGAATTCCGTTTGATGCTAAAATATTCAACAGAAGTTCCAGAAGAAAGGACAGTATATCTATTATTGAACCACATGCACATTTTATTGGTGATGGAGTATATACACCGTGCTCCACTGTAATTAAGGATATTAATGCTTCTAATTTTTGATTGATGCTAGAAATGTACACAACTATTAAGTTCATTACATCAATCTGTACATCTAATTTATCCAACTTTGCTGTATGATTGCAAGGTCATTAATAGACTTTCCCACCAATGCGGGGTAAGTTTTGCATTTTTGCCCAATGCCATGGAGGACTTGTACATATGTGTGGTAAAAGACGTGAAAGGAGATGGAGAGATTTGTGCAGGCTTGCTTCCTTGCAGCACAGAAGCGTTCACTATGAACTTAAATTTGGGAGAGGAATTGACGTGGCCACCTGAATAGTGTTTCTCACATGATTCCCGTCTATGATGAAAGGAACATTATTCTCCATTGGTGAGACCCTGGTTCCACCCTGTTCCTTGATTCCACTTTTTGTTGTGCTGACCCGGGAGAAGTAAGACACTCTAGTCTTGATGGGAATGTTGGAGGTTGACTACTCTCTTAAGTTATTGTTTCATGTATAGGGCCTGAATCAGGTCTGCATTACCAGAAATTGAGAGCGAGCAGGACCACGATCCTTCTAGGAGGGTCCCCTGCCCCATATTGATAGCTAAAACATTAGTGGCCCTACTTCCTTCAGAGTCTGGTCTAGGTAATGTGCCGTTTCTTCCTTTGAAATGGTATAAGGTCCATGGACCTGAACTGTTCCTTCAGAGAGAACCAGTAAGTTCACTGTTTGAAGTAAGCCCTGTTGGATTAGACTGCCCAATAGGAGCCTTTAACAGCTGCATCAGGCATGCCTGACGTTCCATCATTTGCTCTTAGATTGGTTGTATGGATGGATGAATGTCACATCCCTGGACCAGTTTGTAAAGAGTAATGGGGCAGGGTAAGCTAGATGCATCATCCGGTGTGGCATATATTATTGTCATAGGGTCTTTCAAGAACGTGAATCTTTGAAGTTGGTTAAATTTCATAAGATGTGCTGCTATGCAGTTTGGGGAAGATCACACCCCCAGACTGCCGTTTGCAGTTTTTTTTTTTTTTACTGGGTTTGCTTGAGTTCTTCATCAAAGTCTACTTCCACTATTTATTCACCAGAGGGTGGCACAAATTCAAGACCTCATTTTCAATGGTTCCCATGGAGATTGAATTAAATGCGATGATGGGCAACTGTTTTAGCAGGAGCACGGGTAAGCACCAATGGATTCCCTTTGTATGTTGGGGGAATTGTCAGGGTGGTTGCCGCTCCTTCTTACCAGTCTTACAACTGAATTGCACAGGTTTATTCATGTTTCTCACATCAAACAGGAATGGCTGGGAGGACATCAGCACAGCTGATTCGATTTGGCCCAGTACCCCCTGACTCCATTTGCCCGGTGCTTCTTGGGGCACTCAAGTTCTATTTGCATTTGTGTTGGCCAGTCAGTGCTTTAATAGTCCACACTTGGTACACATGTGGAATGTAGAACAGTAGAAAGGGGAGAGTGCACCCACTCACAAGCTGCACCCAGGCCTAGCCATCCCACCTCTGCAGCCTCAGGGCTAAATCTGCTTGCACGGTAACCTAATGCAAGCCAGGACTGCTGCAAACTTGAAGTGACTGACAGGGGCTGAAGGAGCTGAAGGAGCTGAAGAAGTGCTGGAGGGTATAAACGATTTAGGAGATATTATATGTTGGTATGCTCTGGCACGCCCTGACACATTCTGACCACATTACATGTGGCAGTGTGGTGAAAGAGGAGACTGCACGTGTTAGGGCTGTAGGAGCAGCAGGTTGATTGTTGATTAAGTGTATTGTAAGTTGGTTGTAAGGTGGCTGAAGCATTTGAAAACTGGCACAGCCCAGATCTCTGCTGGAGTCCTTCTGGTCCTTAAGGTGCAGAAAGCAGCCAAAATTCTTAAGACACTGGCGGCTAGTAGTGCTGGAAATGCTAGCTTAAAGCTGCCCACTTCAATGCAGCACTGAGGCACCTGAGGCACTTATTTCCTGCCACAGCAGCTCACTGGCACAATTGCTCCTCACCGCACCACTTTCGCTCAAATACTGGTACTAGATCACCTCCCAGTTGGACCCATGGGAAACAGCTACACTAACCACACTCCCTGCTCCGCTCCAGCTGTTCCAACCTAGTCCAACCAGGCACTACATGCCCTAGAATGCCATGTTCCTTGCTCTTTCCTCTGACTTCTAAACTCAGCTCTCCAGTTCCGCTTCTGCTCTCCACCACTGTCCTGGTCTTGGCTTGGTGCATAAATCCTTTTCATCAGGTCAGTCATGTCCAACCTCATCTCCATTAATTTCATTTTATGTTATAGTGACAATGTACATGGATTAAGAGTTAGACACTACTTTAGAATCACATTTTCTGCAGCAAGATTTTGGTCATATTTTTTAAGTCTGTTTTTATCAAATATTGAGTTTTCGCAATTTGACAAAGAATGAGGGACCTTCACTGTAAGACGATGTGCCATCAAATTGCTATCAACTCTCAATACTGACACCAACTGCTGTAGCTTCTTCAAGGCAGTTCTGTGGAAACAGGTTCAAGAGAAGTAAAAAAATATGCCAAAGGTCTTTGAAGGTCTCCATGCATAGTGCAACCATCCATCTTCCTGCAAATCAATGTGAACATTTTACTGTAATCAGGCATTCCGAGTACTGGGGCATGACTGAGACGTTTTCTCAAATATGAGAACGCTTTCAAACAATCATTGTCCCACAAAGTAGACCAGGCGCATCCTTGTGCATCAGCCTCAGTAAAGGCATGGCTACTATGGAGAAGCCAGTATCCACTGTATACAGTGGTCCACCTTTACCAGAAACAAACTGATGTCACTCTGAATTTTCAGTGGATTCACTTTCAGTATGGTTGTGATTCTCTCTTGTGACACTCTTCTCAATACTTTTCAATAAGATGTCCAGATAAAAGGCCTCTTTCTGACAGCACTGCAATTTACTCAGGGACAACTTGTGCCCGTTCTCAGCAAAATGACAAAAAAGCAATTGTGTCTTGTATGTGTCTTGTTAAAAAGCTTCTTCTGTACTTGATTTTACAAGTAACTCATCAATATGCTGTATAAAAACTGAATTACAAACCATTTGTAAAGTCTCAACATCATTTTTCAATATCTGGTTACAGATCAAAGGGCTCTTTGTATACACTTGTGGAACTCAGCACCATTCCAAAATTCTATCCTTGAATACAAATAAGAACAAGTGTTGGCTGTCCTCACGAAATGAGATAGAGAAAAAACCCTGGCAGAGATGCATAGCAGTAAACCAATCTGCATGACAAGGAAAATGAAATAATATTGTTGCTGGAGTCAGTACCACAGGACAACATTGAACCACAATTTTGTTCATTTTTCAAAGATCCTGTACTTACCGTTAGATTTCTGTAAACCCATCATTACAAGGATGTCTGACATCCTCTTTTTTAATATTGCATGTCTTAGCATGTTTTCAAACACTGGAGTAATTGCTAGCTCAATTTCAGACACACGATGATATGGTGGTGTTCTCAGAAAGACTGCATTTTGCTCTCTGGTATTTCAGGCTAGTTAAATACCCTTAATTTGTCTAATGTTTTTCCCGGAAAAATCCCATACTTCTAATTTTACAGTATCTTTCAGAGTGGGAAGTAAATCCTTTACCATTCTTACAGGATACACTCCTACAGCTATTTCTTGTTGTGCTTTTTCAATTTTGACATCTTCATCATGTATTTGAAATCCAATACCATCTGGTAGGCAGTAAATGCTGCAATTTATCTTGAACAACAGGTCTCTTCCTAACAAAGTTAGAGCACTTGCATCACTCACCACAAACTGGGGATCTTTCTCAAATTGACCTATGTTTCCAGGGACTGTCTTTGATACAGGGTTAGGTATTCACTTATTTGTAACTTCTACAACTTGTATCTTCTTTCCCAAGGGAGGTAAGTCTGGGACTTCAGCGTTTCTAACAGGATATTGGGAAGAGCCAGTGACAATGAAAAATGGCACAATGACCACTTATCTCTTCTTTTACAAATGGTTCATTTTGATCTATTTCTAAAACTGCACCAAGTATGCAATCTTCTTACCATCTCAGCCACCAACATTGGGAATTGTCAGGCCCAAAGTTCTCATTCTACAACAAGAAAAAAAGTATAAATGGGTTCTGATTTTGGAACAAATTTAAATTTGTCCTTGGTACTTGATTCTTATTGCATCTGGGATTGCCCATATTCTGTGGAGACGTTGGAGCTTGAGGGACCGGCATCATTGGGACTTGTGACTGAGTTGTAATCTGCACTGAATAGTGTTTCTCACATGATTCCCGTCTATGATGAAAGGAACATTATTCTCCATTGGTGAGACCCTGGTTCCACCCTGTTCCTTGATTCCACTTTTTGTTGTGCTGACCCGGGAGAAGTAAGACACTCTAGTCTTGATGGGAATGTTGGAGGTTGACTACTCTCTTAAGTTATTGTTTCATGTATAGGGCCTGAATCAGGTCTGCATTACCAGAAATTGAGAGCGAGCAGGACCACGATCCTTCTAGGAGGGTCCCCTGCCCCATATTGATAGCTAAAACATTAGTGGCCCTACTTCCTTCAGAGTCTGGTCTAGGTAATGTGCCGTTTCTTCCTTTGAAATGGTGTAAGGTCCATGGACCTGAACTGTTCCTTCAGAGAGAACCAGTAGGTTCACTGTTTGAAGTAAGCCCTGTTGGATTAGACTGCCCAATAGGAGCCTTTAACAGCTGCATCAGGCATGCCTGACGTTCCATCATTTGCTCTTAGATTGGTTGTATGGATGGATGAATGTCACATCCCTGGACCAGTTTGTAAAGAGTAATGGGGCAGGGTAAGCTAGATGCATCATCCGGTGTGGCATATATTATTGTCATAGGGTCTTTCAAGAACGTGAATCTTTGAAGTTGGTTAAATTTCATAAGATGTGCTGCTATGCAGTTTGGGGAAGATCACACCCCCAGACTGCCGTTTGAGGTTTTTTTTTTTTTACTGGGTTTGCTTGAGTTCTTCATCAAAGTCTACTTCCACTATTTATTCACCAGAGGGTGGCACAAATTCAAGACCTCATTTTCAATGGTTCCCATGGAGATTGAATTAAATGCGATGATGGGCAACTGTTTTAGCAGGAGCACGGGTAAGCACCAATGGATTCCCTTTGTATGTTGGGGGAATTGTCAGGGTGGTTGCCGCTCCTTCTTACCAGTCTTACAACTGAATTGCACAGGTTTATTCATGTTTCTCACATCAAACAGGAATGGCTGGGAGGACATCAGCACAGCTGATTCGATTTGGCCCAGTACCCCCTGACTCCATTTGCCCGGTGCTTCTTGGGGCACTCAAGTTCTATTTGCATTTGCGTTGGCCAGTCAGTGCTTTAATAGTCCACACTTGGTACACATGTGGAATGTAGAACAGTAGAAAGGGGAGAGTGCACCCACTCACAAGCTGCACCCAGGCCTAGCCAGCCCACCTCTGCAGCCTCAGGGCTAAATCTGCTTGCACGGTAACCTAATGCAAGCCAGGACTGCTGCAAACTTGAAGTGACTGACAGGGGCTGAAGGAGCTGAAGGAGCTGAAGAAGTGCTGGAGGGTATAAACGATTTAGGAGATATTATATGTTGGTATGCTCTGGCACGCCCTGACACATTCTGACCACATTACATGTGGCAGTGTGGTGAAAGAGGAGACTGCACGTGTTAGGGCTGTAGGAGCAGCAGGTTGATTGTTGATTAAGTGTATTGTAAGTTGGTTGTAAGGTGGCTGAAGCATTTGAAAACTGGCACAGCCCAGATCTCTGCTGGAGTCCTTCTGGTCCTTAAGGTGCAGAAAGCAGCCAAAATTCTTAAGACACTGGCGGCTAGTAGTGCTGGAAATGCTAGCTTAAAGCTGCCCACTTCAATGTAGCACTGAGGCACCTGAGGCACTTATTTGCTGCCACAGCAGCTCACTGGCACAATTGCTCCTCACCGCACCACTTTCGCTCAAATACTGGTACTAGATCACCTCCCAGTTGGACCCATAGGAAACAGCTACACTAACCACACTCCCTGCTCCGCTCCAGCTGTTCCAACCTAGTCCAACCAGGCACTACATGCCCTAGAATGCCATGTTCCTTGCTCTTTCCTCTGACTTCTAAACTCAGCTCTCCAGTTCCGCTTCTGCTCTCCACCACTGTCCTGGTCTTGGCTTGGTGCATAAATCCTTTTCATCAGGTCAGTCATGTCCAACCTCATCTCCATTAATTTCATTTTATGTTATAGTGACAATGTACATGGATTAAGAGTTAGACACTACTTTAGAATCACATTTTCTGCAGCAAGATTTTGGTCATATTTTTTAAGTCTGTTTTTATCAAATATTGAGTTTTCGCAATTTGACAAAGAATGAGGGACCTTCACTGTAAGACGATGTGCCATCAAATTGCTATCAACTCTCAATACTGACACCAACTGCTGTAGCTTCTTCAAGGCAGTTCTGTGGAAACAGGTTCAAGAGAAGTAAAAAAATATGCCAAAGGTCTTTGAAGGTCTCCATGCATAGTGCAACCATCCATCTTCCTGCAAATCAATGTGAACATTTTACTGTAATCAGGCATTCCGAGTACTGGGGCATGACTGAGACGTTTTCTCAAATATGAGAACGCTTTCAAACAATCATTGTCCCACAAAGTAGACCAGCCGCATCCTTGTGCATCAGCCTCAGTAAAGGCATGGCTACTATGGAGAAGCCAGTATCCACTGTATACAGTGGTCCACCTTTACCAGAAACAAACTGATGTCACTCTGAATTTTCAGTGGATTCACTTTCAGTATGGTTGTGATTCTCTCTTGTGACACTCTTCTCAATACTTTTCAATAAGATGTCCAGATAAAAGGCCTCTTTCTGACAGCACTGCAATTTACTCAGGGACAACTTGTGCCCGTTCTCAGCAAAATGACAAAAAAGCAATTGTGTCTTGTATGTGTCTTGTTAAAAAGCTTCTTCTGTACTTGATTTTACAAGTAACTCATCAATATGCTGTATAAAAACTGAATTACAAACCATTTGTAAAGTCTCAACATCATTTTTCAATATCTGGTTACAGATCAAAGGGCTCTTTGTATACACTTGTGGAACTCAGCACCATTCCAAAATTCTATCCTTGAATACAAATAAGAACAAGTGTTGGCTGTCCTCACGAAATGAGATAGAGAAAAAACCCTGGCAGAGATGCATAGCAGTAAACCAATCTGCATGACAAGGAAAATGAAATAATATTGTTGCTGGAGTCAGTACCACAGGACAACATTGAACCACAATTGTGTTCATTTTTCAAAGATCCTGTACTTACCGTTAGATTTCTGTAAACCCATCATTACAAGGATGTCTGACATCCTCTTTTTTAATATTGCATGTCTTAGCATGTTTTCAAACACTGGAGTAATTGCTAGCTCAATTTCAGACACAAGATGATATGGTGGTGTTCTCAGAAAGACTGCATTTTGCTCTCTGGTATTTCAGGCTAGTTAAATACCCTTAATTTGTCTAATGTTTTTCCCGGAAAAATCCCATACTTCTAATTTTACAGTATCTTTCAGAGTGGGAAGTAAATCCTTTACCATTCTTACAGGATACACTCCTACAGCTATTTCTTGTTGTGCCTTTTCAATTTTGACATCTTCATCATGTATTTGAAATCCAATACCATCTGGTAGGCAGTAAATGCTGCAATTTATCTTGAACAACAGGTCTCTTCCTAACAAAGTTAGAGCACTTGCATCACTCACCACAAACTGGGGATCTTTCTCAAATTGACCTATGTTTCCAGGGACTGTCTTTGATACAGGGTTAGGTATTCACTTATTTGTAACTTCTACAACTTGTATCTTCTTTCCCAAGGGAGGTAAGTCTGGGACTTCAGCGTTTCTAACAGGATATTGGGAAGAGCCAGTGACAATGAAAAATGGCACAATGACCACTTATCTCTTCTTTTACAAATGGTTCATTTTGATCTATTTCTAAAACTGCACCAAGTATGCAATCTTCTTACCATCTCAGCCACCAACATTGGGAATTGTCAGGCCCAAAGTTCTCATTCTACAACAAGAAAAAAAGTATAAATGGGTTCTGATTTTGGAACAAATTTAAATTTGTCCTTGGTACTTGATTCTTATTGCATCTGGGATTGCCCATATTCTGTGGAGACGTTGGAGCTTGAGGGACCGGCATCATTGGGACTTGTGACTGAGTTGTAATCTGCATTCGCAGAATTGGAACCTGAACTGGAAGCTTTTTCATTTGCTTTTGATTTATACCTTGCTTTTGTCCATCACTACAATATCTCTTCCAATGCCATACATGTTGCAATAGTGAAAACGAGTTGATATCTTCAGTGTTACAATATCTATCCCTGAATTTGGATCAACCAGAACGCCTAAACCTCTACCCTGAGAAGCACTCATTCCATCTTGGGCCATCTGTCCTTCATTCTGGAGCCCAATAACCTACATTCCAATAACATTCTCTACTCAGAACTAATTTCAAAACCCCTTCTGATGCAGCTCAGTTGGGCCAACCTACATTTTTTATACACCTTTTCTGTTTTATCTCCTGCTCATCACTACAGTATTGCACACATACCAGTATATCATCTAAGGGTTTTGTCTGCCAACAAATCATATTCTGTTGTCTATGTATGCTGATTTCTGGTTGCAACCCAAGAACTAACTGTGGCACAAGCCTTCCCATATCTCCTTTTACAAGATTTTCTTCTTCACTGTGTTGTTTAAATACCTACAACAATTGTTCATAACAAGCATGCACTGATTATTTAGCTTCTTGAGTAGTTCTATTGATCTTCAACCAATCAGTCTCTCTCCCTGGAATTTTTCCTTTCAAGAAGAAACCTCATGATACTTTGATTGCACCACAGGTGAAGGTATACAGGTACGTGTATCCCTTCGAGGTTCTGCAGGTAGCTATTGCACAGCTTTTTTACATTTGCCCCATAAATCACTTGGTACCACAATATGAAACAAAGTATTGAAGTATGTCAATAAAACCTTCAAAGTTGTAACAAATCTGTCAACTTGTATATGCTTCTGAGCAGGATTTTCCCTCAAGTTTGGAAAGTTGTTTGCAAATGTCAGAAGATCACCTCTACTTCATGGTATATGAACATACTCTTCACCTGGTATCTCCTTCATAGGGAAAGGTAGACCCTCATCTCTATCTGGGGTTCTGGTGGCGGTTTACCATGTGCTTCTGAATTATCTAATTGTTTCTTTATATTGCCGATTTCTTTGCCCACGCACTCTCTAATCTGTCAAAATTGCGCCTTTTTCTAATGCACTTCACCTGTTCAGCAATGTGCAATCCTACTCCTGAGGATAGCATAGTCACAATTGCTCTATCATCTAACTGTATCCTGAAGCTTTTCTGTAAAGGACTACTCTTACAGATGTCAATTTTGTACTACCCTGATAATTCTCTCAATTTGTCATGTGTGCTCAGTTGTACGTCTTGTGATTTCTTTACTCAGATGTATAAATTAATTTTCCTGATATTGATCAGAATTTGAAATGTCTAAACACCCCCTAATAATTTCTTCCAATTCCAACTTCCATTTTACTAAATCTAGAGGTTTCAGACATGTCTGACTCATAGTTGGTCTCTCTGTATCTCCTGTTCTTTTGTTTTCAGGAGCTTCCTCAAACCATGAGAGAAATCCCATTATCAACCAGTCCTATCTCTCCCTGTGCAATTGATGCCTGAGAACAACGTATCCTTTCTTTCAATGACTGAACATTTTGGGATGGGGTCCAGGTAACAATCTGCAAGTTGTGCTACATTGGAATAAACCCTTTTGTGACTACCCACCTCTAGGGCCCTCAATCAACAGGATTCTGTACAATATTAATTGGTACAATTGCTACATGAATCCCTAAAGGCTGAGCTGACTCAACTTACGACACTGTAGCTGGAACAGTCAAAATAGAAGCAGTAACACCTGGAACAATTATCATAGGTGCTGCTTCAACAGGTGTAGTTGTAATTACTAGATCTGGAAGTGGCCCCTCAATCTGAATTGTATTTAGCTCAATGGGAGCTGCAACCACGGAGCCACTAGTGGTTTTGATACCTTCTGTACTTGCTGTTGGAATAAAATATGTGGTGGTGGTCTGTCACTAGTACAAGATATGTTCTAGACCATCAGCTATGCTCTTCCTCAATCTCTGTTGTCCTTCATCCCATCAAACACCCATGTAATTTTGTGCTACTCCCTTTGCACTATTATGATACCTTCCCCTCTCTGACATGAGCGGCTCACTCTCAATCATTTAATGCTTTTACTGGGAGGTGGATTCATTTAATATAACTTTTCCCTCAAGCATTCAATAATTAGAAAATCAAAAGTACAGTACTGTGGATATCTGAAGGCTCATTCATTTTCAGTGCCACTGATGAAGCCTCAAACATATAAAGCTGTACATTTGTCATCATATAATGCCCTGACATGTCTTCTGGCGGAGCCTGTTCATCCTCGTGAGCAGGGACTCTCACATCCTCTTTCATCAAATCTATTAGAGCTTTAAAACATTTTGCAATTGCAAAGGTTCAAAATAAATGTGCAATTATCAGTTCAGTAAATTTCGATGTTTTAGTTCAATTAACAGTTCTGTACACCTCAATGCTAACTTTTAATTCCAACATGATCCTTCTTCAATAAACCTATCACAGTATAACACCATCTGATTCATCATCAATCCCAACGCAGCACTTCATACGAAATTAATTATTCCAGAGCAGCACACTCTGACATAGCTCTCAGTCCACACAGATGGTCACACTCCTTTTTCTCATACACAAAGTCCACAACTCTAAACAAGCACAATAAATAAATAACTCTTGTGTGCTCCACTAAAGAATTTGAAGTAGTTCATTCATACAAGAAATAAATTGGAGCTTCATACCTAAACAATTTCCGACCTCTGCACATATGCTCACACACATGAAATCTCGACCAGCCGGAAAACTCCCTGGCTGATTTAGTATACCCTTTGCACAATAGGTTTTGCTAACACCAATCAATCTTAGTACTAATCACATTAAATAGTTTTAGTCCTTATCTCAAATGTGTCTCATGAACCTGCACCAGAAAACCTCAACATCAAACACATAAACACAATTAATCTAGCAATTTTACCAAAGCACAAGAAACATAACTTCAACACAATGACAAACTCTCAATAAGGAAAACTGAGATGCATAACCCTATTGATACCCTACGACAACTGCAACCTAGTTTGGTCTTCAAGTTTGGGCTTTGGACTTATGGGACATGGGCAATTTAATTCAGCTCCTTTCCCTCCAGAGACATAAACCGTCCTCTGGCTACCACTCGATGAAGCAGGGTTTTCTATACCTTAATCTTCAAGTGTAAGTGTAATCATGAAATTATCTCCGCCACTGGTATTATGAACCTTTGTTCATTGACAAGGAGATGTTAAAAGAAGCTATAATATATGTCAAACCATAGAGGCAGTAAAAAAACTAAAGCCTTGTAGTACAGTCAATAAAGAGAATTTGTGCTACCTAAAGGGTTTTATTTATCAATTTGTTAAAGTTTGAGTATTTACTCAATAAGCATTAGTATTTTAAGCATAGGCATCAGAAATTAATATAATCTAATAATCAATATTTCAAAATAACTAAGAATACATTGTTTGTAAATTTAGCAGATAACATTGTAAAAACACACAAGGAATTTCAACAATCTAAATAAAATCTGAATGGACTAGAGCAAGGTGTTAGTTTAGAAACCCAATAAAGTTGTGATGAGAGAATAAATACACAAGCATAAGGCCTGTGCATGTCAGTTAAAAGTAAGGATCAAGCTGAACATTATTCTTAGCTATAAATCATGAGATATCTAATAGAACAAGGAATAAGCTCAAAAGCAATCTTCCACAAAGAGAGATATGGCCTCAAGATTCCCAGAGATGGCGCTCTAGCAAACAGGAGTGATAGAAGCCTCATTCAACTTTAGGATTACGCACTAATATAAAAACACAATATTGCAGATGTTAACACTACTATTAAAACACAATATTACAAATGTTCAAAAAATTAGATAGGGTTTCAGTAAATCTTTGGGCATCGGTAAACTCCCTAGTTTCTCACATCTTCAACATAAGACCACAAACACAATTCCTTGAAAAGATACATAGTCCATATTTTGAGGTTCACATTTTTCTTCCTTCCTGTGGCTTCATCTCCTCCGTGTGAGGACCTCTCCATCAGTTGTCTAATACAAAGCAAATATCTATTCAGTAACTAAGAGAAGACTTCTGTAAAGATACATCATCTGCAACAAAAGACAAAAAACATCCTGTGCAAATCAAAAGCTTAACATGGAAAATAAGCCTTTTAATCCTAGTGTATTGTTTGCAGTTAATATGGAATCTATAGTCAAGCTAACTCAAATCAGACAATATTATTCCTTATGTATGCTTATATTGTCTACATATGACTACTTACTACATAGTAAATTCAAAATATATGTGTTATTATAACTAAACCGTTCCACTTTTCTACTTGGGTGTGTTTTTGTCTACAAAAGAAAATTTGGGCAGGTAGAGTGAGGCAAATTATTTCTACAGTCTATTTTTAGTCCGTTACTTCAGGACTGTCATATTGTGCCTAAGTTTGCCTACCTGTTATGTAAAGGGGAAAACTCGTCAATAATCACATTTCCAATTCCTACTTGCCTCATACAACAAGTGCTTCAAATATTAGGTTAAAAAAAGGTCTGAGGACATGTGGTTAAGGAATTGCAAATATATATATTTTTTTCTATGTTCTGGTGCCCAAGTAGACTTTAGCCCTCGAAGAAGCATCAGAGAACAACCCCATGCCTCCATACCGTATAAGGGTAGAATAACAAGCATCAGCAAAGCCAATAGGCTTCGTTGGTACAATGTTCACTTTTTTATTCAAGCATAAGCCACACCTTAAAAGTAAGAAAATACACATAGAGCACCTAAGCATTTCTTTCATATGATTGCATTAAACATTTTACATGAACATTAAGCATATTCACTACGGTGGCTACTTTACTAGTAATGTTTTTAAATAGAATTATTTCAGTTGTGCCAAGTTTTTTAGTGTTATTGTTTATGAAACCGGCAAGAATAAATGACCAAGAAACCAATATCTCTAATTGCAGACAACTACAATGTTACATGGTTACCTAAACACTTTACTAAAAGGCAAGTGAAAATAAATCACCATGGAACTGAGCATCCAAAGTGCAGGCAAACTACATAGCCTGTATTTAAAGTTAATATTAATGAATACAATAAATCACATGCTGAACCATTTTTGTCACTCAAGAGAAAGGGACTATTTTTAGGTTTTGTCACTCAAAAGAAAGAAATTATTTTTAGGTTGAACAATGTGCACAGTGCTTGTGCAGACACTCAAAGTGAGTAGAGTCAATAGGTAATGTGGACTGACCCATTGCCCCTTGTAATATGTTGCAAGCGGGCACAAGCATAATGTGAATGGCAATTTGATGGACCAGAGCATAAAGTCCATTGACCAAAATCCCCTCTTTGCATATTATATATGATTTTCTTTCTAAGAAGCAATTTTCTGGTGAGAGAGTTAAAGCTGTCTCAAAGACTGGATCCTAAATATATTGACAGCACTGGGTGTTCAGGAAGACTACTTATATTTGACTTCCATTTCAGGAGCCTTAATTTGGGGAAAGAAACACTGAACAATGCAGTAGAACTAAAGGACAAAATAACAATTTCTTAAGTGGTTGGAATACAACTAAATCAAATGACTAGGGTTTCAATGATGCAAACTATGGTATCCCAGCACAACCCAAGCAATATTAAAATCAGCTGTAGTGGCCTTAGGGGAAATAACAGAGGTTTAATCACGTGGAGTGGGCGGCTAAGATGTAAACCTGCAGCAAAGGAGATTATAGAGTCTCTCTCTTTGTAGAGGAAGAATGGTAACCTTCATCCTTACACTTTTGCACATGGCTCTATGGATAAAATGAATTATAAGACTCAACGTCTCCAAAAAGAATGTATCTAGAATGACTCCAGTGATGATGCGCTGGTTGCATCAATCAACAAAATGAACAAATAATGACTACAGGCCATATTGAATAACAGAAGGGGTGTGCAAAGTTTTGAGATTTTTAAACATTGCAGTATTCACAAAGTGTGGAGCTTGCAGGATTAACAAGAGGGAGGCTTTAGCATGTGTTCACTGCAGAGGAAATCTGTTCCCACTGGTGCTTGACACAGTAGAGGGACTGGTACTGCTTGAGCTGATGAAGTAATGCGGAAACACGTTTCTGGTTCTATATATTTAGATTGTTGAAAAGAAGATTGTTTCATGCAGATTGCAGCACACTTAGAAAGAGGAAAAAGTGGGAATCAATAAAGATATTTCTCCCTGTTCTGTCTTTTTTACACTGAGGTGGCGTAAATCAGGGAATGCATCAGATTCCTTTGAGTTCCATGGGTGTTGTGTGGGAGCACCCCAAGCAACACCCATGGAATGCCCCTTTCACACTTATGCATGAAATGGATCCATATTTACAAGACCATGGTAAGCCACACAAGGTGGCTTTGCGCAGCATTGTAAATATGGGATGGCACAGTGCGCCAAAGGAGTGTAAAAAAAGTATGCTCCGGTGGAGCAGTTGCCATTAGGATCTAAAAAAATGAGGCACTCAATATTTAACAGTTGCAATAAAATTTGCACAGCTCATAAATCCGGTATGTGTGGTAACAGGAGTTCCAAATATTTTGGAATCATATGAGACACTTGTGGCAAGGCCCTTAGATACTGTGGTGTTGCATCTTGAAACAAATGTCTAGAGGACAATCTTCCTCACTAGCCACCAAACTGTAAACGATTTTGAGGGATATCATAAACTTTAAAACTCAACCATTTGCTGAAAACTCATTCTAGTCTGAAAAGACGTGCATCACTGTCAATAACACATTCAACACCCTGATTTGATGTGTGGTTCTATCTTTCACTCTATACGATTGTATGTGAGAATATGGTGGACAAAAATATTTCCTAATGAAAATATCATGGCAAAAACATACTTTAGAAAGTTGTCATACTATTGAGTGTAGATTTTAAATTATTAACTCCAATGGAGCAATATTTTAGTAAGCAATACTTAGATCAATGTTTTTGTCAGACAGCATTTAGTCCATGATATTCTGGTATGATACCATATATGTATCATCTTCATCTGTTTACTACTTAGGCCCTCCTTATGAACTAGGCGGCAATGACTACGCTGCCGGTGGTGGTAGTAATTACCGCTGACAGCATGGTGGTGCAGACAGCCAAATAAAGATGACAGCAGTTAACAGGCTGCAAAGAAATCGACCGACAGGCCGGAGGTAGCCGCCTTCGAATTGGAGATGGAGCATAGATCGCCAGTGAGATGATGATCCCATTTCCACAAGGGATTTCCTGGCAGGATACTCTCTCAGATAATCCCTGGCCGAAGGCATACAGGTGAAAGGAATTCATATTTCTGTCACCAGTATGTGACATGCCAGCCCCATCCAATAACACAAACCCCACCTGCTCGGCTACAAGTTGCGGGAGGCCTCGCTTAAAAAGTTACCTTCTGACGTAGTCTTTATTTTGAAGATTTTCTTCAGCGGTACGAACCTGCCAGTCGAATCCGACCTCCTGGAGCCCTTGTCCGGATACGCGATGCTGGATTCCTCGGTGGAGATTTTTACCTTCGGACTTAGTCGTTTTTTCGAGGTGTAAATCCTTCGACCGGGGTAAACCTGGATCTTGATCCGACGTCCGTGGAGCCCTTCTCGGATACGATGGCTGGGAGGTCCCGGTCAACTTTTTACCTTCGGACTTAGTCTCTTTTTCTGAGATTTTTCTTTACCGGGAAGAACAACCAAGTCAGGCCGGGTCGCGGTTGAGGCAAGCCGGCTAGAATTTCCGCGGCGGGTCGGTCCCTCTCTGGAGCTTTTTTACAAAAATTCTCAAATCTTCTCCAAACTTCTGGGGCTTCACCCAGATGTTCTTTTAAGGTTCTTTTGGGGTCCACAGCACACCCCAAGGGTCCAGAAGTTCTGAGATGGTCCTTGGGGGGTGCGGACTTGAACTCCCAGAATGCACCTGGTGCAAACTCCTTTTTGGCCACTGGACAGTGGTCCGCTGGTCACTTTTCAGGAGTTGGTGCAGGGGGACTCTGGATAGCAATTTTTCACCTGTAGCAAACAGGGAGTCCCTCCTTGAACCAGTTGAAGCCAGGCAAAGTCCTTCTTGTGGTGAAGCCCACGTGTGCAGCTGGTGCAGTCCTTCTGAGTGCAGGTTCCAGGTGCAGGCCAGGGGTCCAGCAGGGCAGTCCTTCTTCTCCTTTAGTTCTTTTCTTCTTGAAATCTGGCGGGGATCTGAGGTGTGGGGGCAGGTCTGCCAGTTTTATCCTTGCTCCTGGGTGAAAAGCAGGGGGGTCCTGGTTCTCCAATCAGGTACAGGGTCGTCCCCCTGTGATGACTACTTCCTGGGAAGTGTGGCAAAAATCCATCCCAAAAGGCAACATTCTCTAAAGATCCAACATGGCTGAATCTGATTTTTGGAGGTTACATCTGGCTGAGCCCACCCACTGGTGTGGCTAAAAATCATAAACACACCCCTCTCCTGCCCTCTCCTAATCTAATCAAGGGGGCACCTAGTTGTCTGGGGTTGCAGGATGTGGGGGTGTTGCTGGTTGCTCCAAATGTCCTTCTCTGCCTTTGAAGACCAGTTTGGCAGCCCTCCCCCTTCCTGACTCACCATCAGCTGAGGGGAGATTCTCTCCCACAAGCACATTCCTTTGTGTGAAGCCAGGCCACTTCACACCTCATCAAGGCAGCTTGACTAAGCTGCTGCAGGCTGGCCAATCAGAGCACAGCAGCAAAAACAATGCAGGGCTGAAATTGGCAACTTTTTAGGTAAAGTCTAAAACTCTTTACCTGAACAAGTTATATTAAATCCAACAACTGGAAGTTGTGGGATTTATTACAACAATTAACTTGATGCCAAATTCTTGGCATGCAACATTTAAGGAGACTTTAAAATTTAAAATAAAGTCTCCCCATTCTAGCCTATGAAGGCTATTTACTTCAATGAGGGAAAAACGAATTTGGCTGTTTTTACCTCACCAGGGTTTATAAATCTATTTTTATAAAGTCCCTGCTTATAGTTACATGGCACCCAGCCCTAGGGGCACATAGGGCACACCTTAGGGGTGACTTATATGTAAAAATAAGGTAGTTTAAGACTTTGGAACTACTTTTAATTCCAAAGTCGAATTTGCATATAACTTTAATTTAAAAGCAGCCAGCAAGGCAGGCCTGCCTTTAAAATGACACTGGGCACCTCAGCAGTGCACCTAGGTGTGCACCACCTATGCTGTGGTCCCTAAACCTACATGCCCTACCATATACTAGGGACTTATAGGTAGGTTAACTTAGCCAATTATAATTAGCCTAATTTGCATATCCATTTTACACAGAGCACTGGCCCTGGGACTGGTAAGCAGTACCCAGGGCACAGCCAAGAGTCAGTAACCACCAGTACCTGTCCAAAAAGTGTGGGGGTGATCAGGGCAAAAAAGGAGGACTTTCCTACAATACAGTTTCAACATTGGAAGAGGAATAATATGTACATATTGTGGAAGGCTGTCCACTATTAATTACACTAATTTTAGCAGAATGTCCTAACCAATTGCCAAATTCTGATTCACAATTTACACTTTATGCACTCACACTTGCATGGCTCACGTCACCTGTTCTGCATAGTTCTACAGAGTATCTTGCTCAGCACTGCAGAGGGTCTTAGACAATGGATTGAAATAGCAGCTAGACTCTGTCATCATCAACAGATTAACCTTGGGACAGGAACGCTTGCTTCCACCCAAGAGCTACCACAGACTGCACAGTATATCCACTCATGTATTGTAAAGTGACAAACTCCTGACCACATCAACAGGCTGGAGAGTATATACAACAAAATTAAAGAAACACAATACTTGCAAGTCTGGCAAAATGGCAAAAGCAATTAATTATTAGCAAAACAGGTCAAATAGTAAGTAGTATCCTCCTCCTAAAAGACTTGTTTGTCCCTTAAGAAATAGAGTTGCAAAGCAATGTGTCTGCAGGAATACAATATACCTCATTTGTAAAAGGCTAAGACTGGGGCTAGGAGAGGAATAAAGTGGTAATTACAGGACATGCTACTTCAAGCTGAGCCTTGACTGCACCTTATTTTGTGTGCAGAGTCAGAGAAGGAGACATTTGCTCTTATTACCATGTATGAAGCCAATGGACATGGAGGTTTGTTCATAACTGCATGGCATTTTTTGAAAAATAAATGCACTTGTATTTAGTATAGCAATAGAGTTCAACATTCGAAGCATGGGAGAAAGACAAATATCAATTTAATTTGTAAATAACTAATTTTAAGTGCAATACATTTAGAGCAGATCTAGTAAATGGATCTACTGAAAATGCATACAGTGTCGTGGTGGGTTAACTCTTAAAATTCCCTGCCCTGCATCTATAAATTAGTTGATTTTTCAGCAACCTTGCTAATAATTTCAGTTCCCTGAAATATCTCTGTAAAAAAAAATATCATCCATTTTCATTTTTGATTTGTGTTTTTGGATCATTAGAGAACAGTGGCAGACTTTTCTGATCTGGGCTGATTTTTTCTGGATGACATTTTTAAAAATGACTGATGTGTTGAAGTGATGAAGAAATATTTCAAGAACCATGAGATCTAAATACTTCATTTTGGATTCAAGTAGTCTTATAGAGACAGAAAAGAAATTCTTAGAGCAAGCCAAAATGGTGACTATAGTAGAGGAAAAAGAGACATATATAGAAATGAAACACATAACAATGAGTTTTGATCCTCTTTATATATACACCAAACACTGTTTATGATCTGAATATTAAACAAAAGAATGTTTATAACTCCTGTTTTAGTCACATTTTAATAGTTCACTTTATTTATTTGTTTCTACAGTCACATATTGACCGGGACATCTTTTTGTAACACAGGTTTTGTAAGCACTTGTACGTTTAAGTTCTGTGTGTAGAGGCTTTAGAAATTTCATAGGTTTTAGCACCCATCAGTATTTTCCCAACCAAATTCACATGGATCTTTCTCTACATTTGCATGATCAAAAACATTTACACATCTTATGATCAAGTAGAACGCTCTTTTAATGTGTCTATGCACAGAATCTGACGTCAGTGAAAAGTCACTTAGCGGGACTGAACTCTTGAACTCACTGTACTGAAGATCGTCAAATGTGTGACTTCACAGGTTCAGGATATAAAACTGTGCTTGTAGTTTCATCATCCATAAGAATATGTGCCTTAAAAAGAACATGAGGTACAATGCACAGGTCAGCTGTTGAGCTTTTGAACAATTTGGCCCGTACCTTCTGATATATCTCTGCTTCTCCAACTCCTAGTTGGCAATCATTCCACATTTTTTCATGGATGAAATCTTGACCATTCACCGTTGTGATTTATAGTCCACAATAACACCAGTTTTTAATAAGGACACCTTTTTGAATTTAAATTCTTCAGGTGAAAGTTTTTTTTAGCTTTTGTATGAGTATGTGCTTCACTGGTTTGTTTGCAGCATATCCATCAAATAACATGTTTGTTAGAAGAAGGTCATGCAAGAGCACGTCCTCAATAAATTCACCCCTTTCTTTTTCTACATCCATCTCTCTATGTGCTTGCAAAAGTTGATTTTTTGTAACCTTTTTTGTAACCTGTTTTGTAGTGACTGTTTGGACGAAACTCTTTAAATGGCAATTAAAGTGTGGAAGTTTAGCTTTAGTGATTATGTCAAACAGCTTTTTCTCTTTCAATACAAATCTCTCCTGCTTCAGTCTGGTGTATAGTTTCGATCAATGTACCAGGATATATAGTATACATGTCCTTATGTTTGTTATCCATATATTGTTTGGTCATGCAATTGTGTAGTCGCACAGGCTCAATCATTTCAAAAGGGTTTCCTTGCTGCAGCATGAAATGAAGAAGACTTTTAACATGTTCATTAAAATGTTCCACTCTCTTTCCTACAAGCTCATGGTGGGAAACAGTTTCACAGTGGTCCATTAATTTTTACTTTGTCATCTCTTTGAAAATATTGCAAATAGAAAGGACTAAGGGCCAGATGTAGCAAAGGATTTGCGCCTCGCAAACGGCGAAAATCGCCGTTTGCGAGGCGCAAATGCCTCTTTGCTATGCAGAAATGCATATTGCGAGTCGGGACCGACTCGCAATATGCATTTCGGAATCGCAAATAGGAAGGGGTGTTCCCTTCCTATTTGCGATTCTGAGTGGTATGCAATACCATTTGCGACCGCATATGCGGTCGCAAATGGTGTCGCAGTTACCATCCACTTCAAGTGGATGGTAACCCACTCGCAAATTGGAAGGGGTCCCCATGGGACCCCTTCCACTTTGTGAATGGACCCACAAATATTTTTTCAGGGTAGGTAGTGGTCCAAGGGACCACTACCTGCCCTGAAAAAAAAAAAAAACTAAAGGTTTCGTTTTTTTTTAAAGTGCAGCTCGTTTTCCTTTAAGGGAAACGGGCTACACTTAAAAAAAAATAACTGCTTTATTGAAAGCAGTTACGAACATGGAGGTCTGCTGACGACAGCAGGCCTCCATGTTTGCGAGTGCCTAGACTCGGTATGGGGCCGCAATTTGCGACCCACCTCATTAATATTAATGAGGTGGGTCTTTGCGACCCCATACCGACTCACAGAAGGTGTCTGAGACACCTTTCTGCATAACATTTTGCGAGTTGTAGATTGCGAGTCGCTAGAACTCGCAATTTGCAAGTCGCAAAATGTTATTTTGCTACATCTGGCCCTTAATGGCAAACTAGCTGCCATTGAGCCACAAATTAACTTTTACTTGTCTGACCAACAATTCCCGTGGAAGTTTTCAGTGATTACTAGATTGTCTGTTCCAGTTTCATACCTGAGCCACAGCATTAAACCTTCCTTCTCTTTCTTTCACCACAAAATGACTGGATTAATTTTCAGTAGAAGTATGTTCTTTCTACTCGTAGCTTATTCACTCTTTGAAAATACCAGGATCCATATCTCAGGTAGTTCATACAATCAAATTCACAAAACACAGTAATCAGTGACTCCACACTCTTCATGTGCAGCTCCCAGTCACCTTCCAGATCACAATGTACCATGTTTTTCACTAGAGCTATCATGTGTAAAACATTTCCCCAGTACTTGCAAAGTTCTGATTTTTCTTCACATTCTTTGACAAACTCTACGAACTTGGGGGCATATTTATACTCGGTCTGCGCCGATTGTGCGTCAAAATCTTGACGCACAATCAGCGCAAACGTTGCCCCGTATTTAAACTTTGATGCCCGAGCCTGTGGGCGACAAAATTCCGCCGTGTGCGTAATTGTTTGGATGCGGCAACCCGCCTTGCGTTAATTATATGCAAGGAAGGCGTTCCCGTCCAAAAAATTGCTTAAACGGCCGTGCGTCGTATTTATGCTTTCGGGCAAAAATGACGCACGGCCGGGAGAGGGAGCCAGAAAATGACGCACAGCCCGATTAGCGTAAAAAATTAACGCCTGGGTCAGGGCAGGCGTTAAAATGGGGCAAACACACCTGTATTTAATCAGAACACAGAACAAACAGCAGAGCAGCAGAGCAGCAACAGGGAGCCATGGAGGTGCTTCTAATCCAGCGTGCACGCAGACGCAGAGCCCAGCAGCAACAACACCAGCTACAACAACACCAGCAGGGACCCCAAAGGCAGCGCAGAAGGCAGGAGAGGATATTCCGCCCAAGAGCAACCCTTCAGGGCCTCAGGGAACACGACATCATACAGAGGTACAGGTTGAACTGGCAGGTCATTCAGCAGCTGCTGCGAAACATTGAACAGCAGTTGGCCCCCACTTTGTTGACACCCTGCACCATCCCAACAGAAACAAAGCTGCCTGCCGTACTTCACATGCTGGCAAGTGGCTCTTTCCAAACAACTGGTGCCCTGGTTGGCGGAATATCACAACCATCATTCTCCACCTTTTTCCCCAAAGTACTGGACGCCATCATTCGACTGACACCCGCCACATTTGCTTCCCTAACACACTGCAGAAGCAGCAGGATACAAAACAGGGGTTCTACGCAATCAGTGGCTTCCCACACGTCCTTGGTTCAATCGACTGCACACATGTACGCCTTGTGCCACCTGCTGCAACTGAACACCTCTACCGCAACAGGAAGCACACACATTCCATCAACGTGCAGGCCATTGTCAGTTACCAAGGATTGATCACCAACATTGTGGCTAAATATCCTGGGAGTGTACATGACTCATACATCTTCCGTCACTGCACCATCAATGAACACTTCCAGGATGGACGGTATGGCAATGGACTACTTGTTGGTAAGTACAAAAACCTACTTATATACACACTGCACAGCAACCCTCTAGGACACACAACACATACACCACAACAGCAACATGTCAAAAGGAACACACTGAGGTCGTGACTTCACTAACCATGTTTTTTAAGTCACCATTGAACCTGTCACACATTGGAAATTACTGTACAGCCTAATGTGAAGACGTCAATGAGTGTGGTTGCCTAAATGTCACCTTGCAAATTGTAAGTGTCCCAATGACCTTTACATTAATACATTGCATAAGTCTAAAGGTATGGGATGTCCAGGGTACTTTGATATGAACGTGTTAACAACACTTTAAATTTTAACTGTGCATGGAACTATCATCTCACCCCCAGTGAAGACACACGGACACCTGTATCACAAGTCACAATGCTAGGGAGGGCACACTGTACTGCAAATCGCAAAACATACTGCTGACAAACGGTTAGCAGACAAGCACTCGTTCAGCCAAGGAAACAACACAATGCAGATGGTACAGCCTGCAAGCATAGGATGTCACATTAGTACACAAAAGAGTCACAGACAACACAAGACAACTACTGCCATGAAAGGTCTTTTCAATAGTGCCAGCTACATCAACATGATCCCATTCATTTCCCCTGCAGCTGATCAGGGGTATGGCATCCAGCCATGGATTATGACACCACTTGGCAACCCGAGTACAGCTGCAGAGCGTGCATACAACGAGGCCCATAGGAGGACATGCAGCATTGTCGAGCGGACCTTCGGCATCCTCAAGTCAAGGTTCCGCTGCCTCGACATCACTGGTGGTAGCCTCCTATATTCCCCCGAGATGGTCTGTAGGATCATCCTCACATGTGCAATATTGCACAACATTTGTATCAGAAGAAACATTCCCCTCCTGGAACCAGAGCCACACATGCCTGAAGAGGAGGAAGAGGAGGATGCTGGCCTGCAACAGGAGGGGGAACTACAGAACACAGCTGCTGGTATACGCAGGCGGCAACAGATTGTAAATAATTTCTTCTGAATATGATCACCTTCACCACTTTAGTTAACAAATTTAAATAAACACCTATTCTAATCACCATATCATGGTCTGGCTATTCCTTTTTGCACACCTTCATCTCTACTTATCAGAATAAGAGTGTTGCCTCATGGAGCATTGCTTAGATACTGAGTAGGACACGGAACATCCCAGAGCTAATGTGATGCCTAAAATACAATGGTCACATACACACACACTCTTAATGACATATATCATGTACATATCTCCTTTGAAGGCCAATAGCAGAGGACCACAACTATTTCACACATACATGTTGAAAGCAAGGTCCAGCGCAGCATATGGCACACAACTATGACACCATCACTCAATAAGGGAAAAACAAGCCTCATACATGAGGCAGTCAATGTGCTTTGGCATCACTAACAGGAATGTCTGACAAGACCCTTGACAGCAGTTAGTCCAACTGCATCCAATATTTGCAAGGAATATCTGTGACTAGAGTTCCACAGAAGCAGAACATAGACAGCACAAGTGCCACACATATGACATGCATTGTGCACATGACATTCCATGCACATGTCAGCCCATTTCCTAACTCCTGACACACCCATGCACCTGGTCACAACCCACCTGTCGGAAGAGGTCCCTGGAATACTGAGATGTGTACCCTGATAATACCTCCTCTACGCACACAGACCAACATTAGCAAACCAGTGTGCTACACCCTTTCCTAAGGTATGCCATTGTCATATAACATCTGACTGCATGGACGTCAGGTCAATTTAAACACTGTCTTCTAGTTTCAAAGCCCTGTTAGCACATGTAGATTGCTTCCCCTTGTGAAAATGTCTGTTGGCCCTTACAATGCAAGTCTCACCTACAGGACTGGTGAGAAAAAGATGCAGCCCACACCTGTGATCACCTCCATGCAGACCACCCATTTAAAAAAGCACTGCCCCTGATGATGCCTGGAACAGCATAGGAGTTGCCATTATGTCAAATACACCGTCAACCATTGATACTAATTAAGCCATGTAACACAGCCCTTGGGTTCATTTGTCACCTTCAAAAACACAGGACGTACACAGTTTGACATGTCAACTGTCTAGTTTGTCCTCCAAACAGTCTCAGTCAGACCACTGATTGTGTAACTTGTCCAGTAGCTGGCTCCTGAATCACCTTGCATTCTGTCAGCCTGACTGGCAACTGTCTGTGCGTCACACTAAAGTATCCCTGTGTCTACATATGTACCACACTTGCGTTAGCAAACCTGCCATTCATCAGGGGGCATTGGGCATGGGCTTCTTCCATGCATACCCAAATACATTGTATAGCATCATCTGCCTTTTAACTGTACCATTTGAGTTACTTCCTCTTGGAAATGCACAATTCATGGCCCATCCCTTGTCTGGGTTGCATATAGGCATGAATGAAAAAATGTGACAGTGTCCCAGGGTCATAGGCAGGGATTGGGTACGGGCTTTCATCACAACCAGCAACCTCTGATAATGTACATGAATAATACACAAATGTCAGAACCATGACAGTTCACACACAGCATCATAGTGCGCACAACATAGTGATGGGCTGTGTGTGGTGAATAGCTGCGAGAATAAACAGCACAGAGGCTATGATGTTCCCAGATGCAGTTGGAAGTGCAGAGGCCAACCTGTGTACAAATGTTGTAATGACACCTGCCAGAACATGACAATTGTGACATTATATCACTCAGCACACCAAGGTTGCCCTGTTGACTGTCTCATTACACGTCTTTAGTGACAGGGTAAGACCATCCACATGTTGGTTCACATGTCCACATCTACTTTACTCACATTGATCAACAAAGGATACTCAGTACTTACAGTAATAGCTGCCACTGACTCATGATGGGTCCTGGTCCGAACTGTGACAAATTACACCCCAACCAATCTACAGGATCATCATTGGACCACACACATGAACAAGACACCTATATGCAATTGATCACTGGAAATATGTGGACACGTGCTGTCTTGTATGCTGGTCCACCAAAGCCACTTGATAGTTGGGGCTTACTTCTATGGCCTCAGCTGTGGTGTCATTATACATATGAGATTGACCCTTGTCTGTCTGTGCAAACAACACGGTACCCACTTCCTCAATGCATGTGTATGACTCACTGTGGGATTCATCAACTAGTGCCTAGGAAGCTCTTACCAATACTCTAGGACATAGGATGTAGAAAATGTGGACCATTGACATGAACATGCATCTGCCATCCATCTGGTGCATGCTATGTCACATGTGGTGTCTACGTGACCCTAAAACTTGGAAGTATATTTTATGGGTGTTGTTACATGTATGACTAACACATGCCCTTGCTCATTCCAATTTTGACTTGCATCTAGGATTGGACACATGGACGTTACATTCATACAACCATATGTACAATAATGCTTCATGTGATATACACACACACTTGGTCAACCAACAAATTAGTTGTCAAAGCACACACTTTGAGCCAAAGGCATTTAGGTATTGTACATATGTGCGTCACATTGCTATCCTCTCCTTATGACAAACATGCACAATTTGTGCCACACATATATGTAGGCCACACTTATGACCATCTATGACGTCAGCCAACTGCAAAAAATACTGTGAAGGGTGTAGTGGATGATGTTCCGCTGCAGTATGATGTCACACATGTGAACTTACACCATCAACACCATACTGTCTTCAATTAGCCAATCTCTGATGTGTTCCAAATGTAAAATAACCAAAAAAGAAGTAGAAATGCCACAAACCAGTTAATGCACTGTAATTTTGATGTCCGTAGCGGTGTGCGTCATTTTTTGTTTACCAAAACTGTATTTGCGTCATTTTTTTTGACACACAGGAGTGAAATTTAGCCCGCATCCAGATATTTGTACAGTCCATGTATCATTATGTGGATGCGGGTTAATATTCACGTCTGTGCGTCAAAAAAAATGACACAAATACAGTTTTGTGCAACAAAAAATGACGCAGAATGCGAAAAAGGCGGGACTTTTCATACAGGAAGTGATGTAATAGGATATCCTGTTTACAGATCATGTACAGTGGGTGTACTTTCACTTTCACTTTGCAGTCTATGATCCTTCTAGACTGTGTGGCTGTGCAGAGAGTGTTGTCCAGAGATTTTGTGCTGTATTTGTCCTGTGTGCTATCTGTAAAGTCCTTTTGTGAAATAAATATTGTTTGTATATACTGTAGTACTGTGTTTTGTCTACATTTGTCCATTTATCTTGTGTATTTCTTGTTTGTGGGAGTCTGTTGTGGGTAGTGTCAGTTTGGGGATAGTTGGGCTCTTTTAGTGTTTAGGTTTACTTTTTTTATGACTTTTTACCCCTACTTTCACCCATTTCCCCTTTCTATTTCTTTTACCCCTATTCCTTATCTTCAACTATAAGTATGTCTGGTAGGCCACGTCTTGGCAGGATGGGGGAAGAGGAGTTGGGGGGCTCCATCTGGCTGGTGACACATTTCATGCCGCTCATGATCCAGACAGGGGGCAGGGGCGCACAGAATCCGGTGGGGAAAGGTGCTGCATCACCTGCAGCGTGTGTATGCCAGCCAGAGGAGTGACCACCAGCTGAAGCACCGGTGGGCTGACCTCGTCACCAGGGAGCAGGATCTCTTGGACCACCTGGGAATCATGATTGGTGGCGCTGTTGGTGAGTACGACTATTGTTAATGTGCACGATTAAATGCTCTGTAGTGACATCAGGGGATTAGTGCAATGTCTGCCAGCTAACTTGCTGACTGTGTGTAATGCTGGGGAAATATAAGGGGATCATTGAAGCACTATGGCAAGGATCACAATTGCTAGCTGTCAGGTAGCACGTGCTCAGCAAACTTACAGGTAACTTTACCATGAAGGAAATTGGTGCGGCCTTTTTGTCAGCACAGCTAACAAAATAGGAGCCAATCATGTCTATATAGGGTATTATTGACAGAGAAGTACAGATGTACCAACATTTAGGCCAACTATGTTGACGCAATTGCTAGACTGACTTTAGAATCACTACATGATGCTGAAAATGAGTGCTGCCTTCACGTCAATTGATAATAGCAAAGTGGCTCAAACAATGGTCTCATGTTATACTGGTGAGTGTGCAAGGAAAGCGTCCATAGAAGTACTATGAATGTGTGGGATTATTTGGTTTCTTGATCTTTTTGGATACATGTCAGTTCATGATTTAAAAACATTGTGAAAAGGTGTAAGGTGCCCTCAGCTAACATCTTAAGATGTTTGTTGGAATTAGTTGAGCCACAATCTAAATATGGATGGCAGTCCAAGTGTATGCACATGGCTTCACATCTCCATGGATGGTGCAAATCACCATAGCTGGGCCATATCAATTGACTATACTGTAACAACAGGATGGCTTACAGGAGTCCCTGCCCCTCCCTCTGTACATTGGGCCTATGTGCAATAAATGTGTCATAGCCACAAGGCATGTTTGACTGGTAATGCAGTCCTCAAGTAACCAGACGTTGGATGTTTCTCTTGGATGCACATGATGAGACGATTACACTCCATATTTTTTAGTGCTCACCAATTATGGGGCACGTTTGCAACCACATAATAGTTCTGGCCAATGTATGTGTGCAGATATGTATGTAACTGTCACAGGAGAACCAAGCTATGTACAAGTTGGCCGTGAAATATCAGATGCAGTACCATCATGTCTGAATGGCTGCCATGTCCTTATTCAGCCTACACATTATTAATTATAATGACATTGTTGCACTGTGCACAGATTTTGAGCACATTTCTTCCTTCCATACCTTACAGGTGGACCGGCACCCTACACTGTCGGAGAGGTGGCTACATTTGAGGACCCTGACCACTCCAGTAAGTGTTGATATGTCTGTTAAGTGTTGTGTTTGCTGGTTATGTACTTGTGTGAGTTGGACGCATAGCAAGGTGTGATGCGTTGGGCAAGTTTTTCACTTGTTCCATGAGTGGGAATGCAGTTCTCACATGTTTTGAGTTTGCCAATGCATATCCAATGGTATCATGTAGGGATTGTAGGACATCCCTGTAGGCCCCACTGTGAGTACAGGGGATAGTCATGTGTCTGACACTTGTATCACCAAGAGTCGCAATGGAAGTCAGCCCCTATTTAGTCAGCCTGTCAGACCCACATTCTCTAAGATTGGTGGAGCTAATAGCTTCCCAATAGACATCTGCTTCACTATTTACCTACATAAGTTTGAAACAGTAGGTAGAACCTCCTAGCAGCATGTACTTCCGCATGTAGTGCATCAAGTCTGTGGAACCTGAGTGTAATGGCCTAGGTGTGCATGCAATTCATGATCATGGGTGTTCTAGCAACTCTGTGTCTGATGTAAGTCAGGCCTCACTGGAAGTATATGTTGTGTACTAAGTTCTGCATTTCCTGACATGTCTGACCCTATGAGTGCTCTAGGGTTTGCTGACTCCAAATTGTAGATAGACCTTACCTGTGGTGTGTCTGTAGAGACAAACATGTGTGGAGTTGCCTATACACTCTTCGGTGTACATGTTGTTGGCAAATTATAGTTGTGTATCCACCGCCCCCCCTCAACCACGGCCATGGTTTTGTGAATGGGGTACCTAGTATTGATGCTACCAGTATGATACAGATACCTGTGAATAAGTGACGGTTTGGTTTCATAGTAGTATACACACTCAGGTTTGGCACTTGGTACCATACTGGAAAGTCCAGTTACAACTTGCAGACCATGTGGCTTTAGTTTTGCTTTCCATACACTTAAATTTTTAGCCCAGCTCTTGGTGGAGGATATGCAGCATGATTCTTAGATGTTAACTGTCAGAACTCAGATTGCAAGTCAAAGCCAGTTGTTACCCATCTTGTGGGTTATGGATGTGCTTTGTGTGATGTCACCTTTGTTGTCTGGCCTGCCATATACTTCCTCAGGGGCATTTGATGCTCTGTATCGTGATATGAGCTGTTACAAGTACAGTAGATGTAATGTCTGATTAACTTGCTGTGCCGTTTCACACAATGCAGTTACTAATGTAGCATATCTGCATTTGTATTCACAGCAGCTAACATGACTCCAGACCAGGTCCATGAATTTCAGCGTTGGGCCATGCGATACCAGCACATCCTGCTGGTGGAGTCGGGGTTCCGGAGGATGGCCCGTGATATCGCCATGAACGTGCCTCCGGGGCATGGCGAGCCTTCCCACAGGGTGGGCCTACTTTGCCCACCACAGCCACCACAGAAACAACCACCAATCAGGGCCAGGTGGCCCCACCCACAGCTGCCACTGTAGATCCAGCATCTGCTGGACTTCCTGGCCCCAGCATTGCCACCGGTGCAGGACAGCCCACACAGACCTCCTCCACCGGTACCCAGACTGCCACTGCTCCAGCTGTTGACCCTGCAGCCTTCAATAGACTTGAACATAAGATGGACAAAGTGCTGCACAAGGTGAGCCACCTGAGCCGGGACGTGCAGCACATTAAATGGCGGGTCAAGGATATAAAGAGGACCCGCCGGAGGGCCAACCTCTAGACAGTTGATTTGATGGACATGATACCCTCCCCTCCCTCCTCTTTCCTTGTTCTTATAGTTAGTGGGCTTAGGGGGCTTAGTGTTAGGTTAGTATAGGCTGTTAGTTTAGTTAGTGTTAGTGGGTGGGGGGTCCTGCTTGTTTCTTTTTTGACTTATTACATGTGTGGGTGGGTGGGTGGGGGGCTATGTTGGGGTTCTTGTGTGTAAAAAAAAAAATATATATATATATATTTGCTTAGGATAGTATAGTATGTGTTTAGGTTAGTATGTGTTGTCCTCAATGTGTCCCGTCTCATAAGGGGGGTAGATGTTTAGAACGTTTCGTTACATGTGATAAGTAAGTGTAGCTTAGGTTAGTTAGGGACAGTTGTGGGTAATGAGTAGTCAGGGTAGATTAGGGTAGGTAAGATTTTTCCTTCAGTTTTCTCATCTATGGTTAGCTTTTAATAAATATTTGGTTACCCCTTAATAGTATGTGTTGAGTGGTACTTGATCGTGGGTTTGGATTCAGTGTACATCAATTTTGTACTATAACATCTGTGTCCAATGCTACAAACAAATCCCAACTGAGCTGTACGATTGGCAGCTAACCCAGAGCTACCTTGCAAAGTGTCTACCCTTTGTTGCAACCACCAATCACAGTTAATATGGTTCCCAATGTGTTCCTGTTAATAAGTGTGTTTTCAAAGTCACTAACAGTGCTTCCAGACTTGATACTGGGGAAACAGTTTTAGGTCTGACTGCAGTGTGATGATCATGCACACCCTTATAAGATGAGTTCTCATTGGCAATCTTGTATTCTTGTCTTCATGACCCTCATACATCATTTGTGACACAGTTTGGCATGATTACCTATGTGTATGTTAACTCAGACACCTTCATTTGTGCAGTTTTGTAAAAATGTTATTTACTTAGATTAGTGTGGCATGTTTATTGTGTTATTTCTGCATGTTGACAACATTTAGCGGGCACTATTTGATGAGTTACTTATCCCCTGAGGAAGCATTCTTCTGTCCTACACAGCATGGTGGTGTATGGTTTCTCACTTCATCAGATTATTCCCTCAGGATGGGCAGAGTATGATGCAATCATGGTCACTGTGCAGATTTCTCTAACTACATAATATCTGGACAGTTGTATTGACAAGCTACGTTATTTGACAGTAGGCACATTTCAGTTATCTACTGCACAGTCACATTTCCCAGAGACAGATTTGTTGTGTAAGTGCTATTTATTGAAAAGTGCTGTTGTGCTATATGTACATTGTCCATGATTGTGAGTCCATTATAGTGATATCTTCCATTGTGATCCAACACAAGGGTTTACCTAAATGCTTTTGTCATGCTGGGGTTGCTGTTTCAGACAGTGCAGAGGGACAGACTTATCCAATGAGTAGGAGAGAGACAATCACTGGGCTGGGTGACAAGATATACCGTGGTTAGCAGAACAGTGCTTGAGTACAGTTGCTGTAAGACTGTCATGTTTCAAAACGCAGGACTTTGGTAATAGTTGGCCATGTGGCAGGGACTAGTGCTTCCGGGTACTTTTCCTTGTGAATGTGATCTGTTCCATGTCTTCTTCTGATGTGTGTGTTGCCTGCTTTGTCCTTGTTGTTGTTGGTTGTGAAGGGGCAACACACACCTCAGTGTTAGAAGACGTGGAGTCAGACATCCCGGTCGCTGCTCTCTGTGAAGGTCTTAAGGGCAGTACTGCTGCAAGGAGGTCCTGCTGGTTCTTGAGAATAGCAGCCACATCACAATGGTAGGCAGCCAGGTCGGCCCTGAGGGGTTCAATGTTGCATTTGTGCACGCGTTGACAGGATTGCTGTTGTAGGTGTTGGGTCAACTGTATTACAGCTGTGCTGATTTCCTTCTGGGTTTTCTGCAGTTCCTGCAAGATAGATGTTAGGGCTTGCATAGCTGCTGCCTGATCTGCAAATGACATCATGCAGGAACGCACCCCCTCAAGGCTGGCTGCCATATTTTGCATCCCCACCCGCACCTCCTTGGCCAGCTCCCGCTGTACTCCAACTACAGTTCTCTCAAAGCTGGTGCCAGTGTCGTCTGAGTCCTCAGCTGTATCAGAGCTGGCAGGTCTTACAATTGGGGTGGTGGGTGGTTCCTCTGCGATGGCTGCTTGTTCTGTGCTCCTCCTTGTGACAGAAGGTGGGGTCTGGAGGGTTTCAAGGACCTTTTGGATTGTCTCCTAGGGAATGTTTATTGGCTCGTCATCCATGTCATCAGGGAAATCTGGGACAGGCATATCAGCAGGAGATCCATCTTCCTCTGCAATGAAACAGGGTACAATTAGTGTGTCTGTGTTGTGGCAATTTTGATGTGACATGCCTGCCTTTTGATGAATTCACTTTGTGATCTTGTTTTGTGTTAATATCTGCAGTCCTTCAGATGGGCATTGTTTCAGGCCTATGGCCCACCTGTGTGTCACATGTATGTTATTGAGTTATTAGACTTGTCAGCCTCATCGCCTCTAGGTGTAGATGTTAGCCAAATAGAGAATTGCCACCTTCTTTTCCTACTCGACCCTCCGTGTACATCCATTCTCATGGTGAGACCTTTCACTGGCTGTGGGTGTTCTGATGGCCCTGGCAGCACACTTAACAATCTGGACCTGCCCCAATCCCTGATCGTTCACATCGACTCAAATGTAATTGACATGTGGCATATCCTATGCATGGCAATGTTATGATCCAATATGGATGTGGACATTGTTAATGGGTCCTGCTGATGTTGGGTAATGTGTGTTACATTGGATTGCCCTGATAGTCGTATCAGTGTCCTATTTCCTCCTCTGACTGTGCAGGTGTATTTCAGTGACCAGTTACATGTGTCCCCTCCTCTATGCTGTTGTCTGAGCAGTATGACATTTGGGATGTTGCCTTGTTACCCAGGCACAGGATGGACCCTGACATATGCAGCATGGGTGTGTCCTTAGTGATGTGTCGCTCCTATTGTAGTTTACTTTGGCTGATGTTTGTGACATCTATGGGCATTGACATTTGAGTGTACTGGGGACTTTGTCTTGTTTCTGGGGATTGTTGCAGATGTCATCCTCACCCCCTAATTTAGGTGTGTATGATCCATGGGGAGGTTATTGCCACTGGCTACTTGAGCTGCACACAGAGCAGAGGTGGTAGTGGCAAATGTTGTCGCAGTTACATTGCAGTTGTCGGTTTGGCTAGAGGATTGCTAATAGGGCCCTAGTTAATGTAGGAGGTATGTTGGCTGACGAGTGCCAGGATGTAAGTTTGACTTAGTGGCCTTCCCTCCTGTCGTGGCTTTCCCTTTGCTCCATCGTTGGCATGACAGCATGCCCCCATGGGATTGTTGTTGGTGTAGTGTAATGGTGTGCCCCAGCTTCTGTCTGTGCAGGCCATGCCCCAATGCCATGCCCCTTTACCCATGCCACTCCATGTATATGTTGACTTCCATGCATTTTGTGGTCAGTATCCCCCCCCCACTTGCAGTTCACATTTGTGGATTTTAATTCCCCATGCAACTTACCCTGCATGTGCGTTGTCTCCTGGTAGTCTGCGCTGTCCTGTCCTTGAATCCCTGTGACGATCTCCTCAGGGATGACGGCTGCGACCATCTCCTCCATGTGGTCCAGGGCCTCCTGGTGTGCTGTACTCCCACCTCCAGTCTGCAGTGCTGCCTTCCTGGCCATCTTTTCCTTGGTCCTGCGTTTGCAGTCATGCCAGCGTTTCTTGCACTCGATGACAGTTCTGCGTACTTCAGCCACACTGTTAATCTTGTCGACAATTTGTTGCCATATAGCCTCTCTCCTACTGATTGGCAACTTTGATGTGACAAACAGTTGGTGCTGGTGTTCCGTCACCTCTATAACCAGGATTTCCTGCTCCTCTGCACTAAAGCGACACTTTCTTTTTTTCTTAAAAGTGACCTGGTTCTTGTGTGGGTCCTCCTGGCTGGTTCCTGGTCTGATGTCATCTTCCTGGGGTCTGTAGTGGCGTCTGGGATCCATTTTGGCTCTCCTCTGGTGAAATGGCTGTGTTCGCTGTGTTTTTTTATGCTATTGAGTTACAAAAAAACGGCGCATATCCGGTTTGCGGTGTCGTAAATCGACCCACAGTCATTTCCACCGCGTTAACGCCGTTTTCCTTTACGACTTGACACCGCAGTGTGCGTCAAAAATAATGACTCCCACCTGTTGTTTGCGCCGCCGTGTGTCAAAGTATAAATATGACGCCCGCACGGCGCACCAAAATGGCGTTAGCCGGCGGTAATATTTTTGACGCAAAACTGCGCCGGCGCAGTTTTGCGTCAAAAAGTATAAATATGGGCCTTGGTTTTCAGGTTTTCTGATTTTTAACTGAATGTGTTGAACATTGCCTGGCTTTGCATTATGGGAGTCACTACGACCCCAGGGGTCAGTGGTAATTTGGCGGTAAGTACCGCCAATAGGCTGGCATTACTCACAGCCATATTATGACATTGGCGGCTGGGCTGAAACCCACCCTCCAATGTACCACTCCGACCATCATGGCGATAACAGCCGCCGGGCTGGAGATATCCATCTCCATCCCAGCGGCCATCACTGTTCTGCCTGCGGGATTATGACCTCACCTACCGCCATGGTTTTTGTGACATTCAGAACGCCACGAAAACCATGGCGGTAGGCCATATCAGAGACTGGGAATTCCTTCCCTGTCACTGATAGGGGGTCTCCCCCCCCACCTTTGACTCCAGTTACCCCTCCACCCCACCACCTCTATGGACCCACACCCCCTACATTCATACCCCCCTTTCACACACACGCATACACACCCATTCCAACTTGCATCCACGCATGAATACATCCATTCACACAAATATCCGCACACACTTTCATGCAGACACGCATTCACATAACACAACATACTTTCATGCACACCTCCATACATGCATGCACACTTTCAACACACACTTGCATCCACACACGCACAAACATTCACATACCCCCACACACACACAACACCTCCTCCCTTGTCGGAGAGCCAACTTACCTGTAGGCAGGGGATTCTCCGGCAGGATAGGGCGCTGCTACCGGCAGCAGCGCCTGCTGGCAGAACACAGCCAGGTCGTATTATTTCCCATAAGGCTGGCCTGGTTTACTGGCGTGGTGCTGCACCTTACCATCCTCCGGCATGGCCACAGCCAGATTTCTGCCTTTCTTGTGGTGGAAATCCGGTTGTGGTCATAATATGGTGGATGGCTGGTAGCCGTGGCGACGGTCTTTTGGCGGGCATCGTCACGGCGGTAGCTGGTTTTTACCACCAGTGTCAAAATGAGGGCCTATGTCTTTTGAATGAAGTATGAAGATATGCAAAACCTAATTAGTCATTCTTGTTCCAGAAAGCATTCCAACACAATTGCCCTCATTATGACATTGGTGGTAAATCCCACTTACCGCCATGCCAACTGCGCCAACATAACGCCGCAATGGTGGTTAACCACCAAGAATATTATGACACACACATACCAATCCGTCACTATGCAGCCACACACACAAGTCCACCAGCACAAAGGTCAGTGGTAAACTGTCAGTATCAAATACGACACCGTTACTCCAGCAGAACTACGCTCACAACATTATGACCCACGAATCACCGTAGCATACATTCAATGGCATAAACCATTGGTGGTACATGCTGCCACGCTCAAAATACACACACTCAAACAAAACTACACCACATTGGACAATTCAAACTACGCACACCTTATACCCATACACACACCACACACCAACACCACTATAAAACACACACCCACAATACCAACATCACTTTACGACTAGAAAGAATAGCCACCAGAGAAACATACAGCAAGAGCACCCACACAACCAGAGCCACATACCACCATCACCTTATACACCACCCACGCACCTTACATCACACACCCCATCACAGCACCCTACATATCCTCACCCACACCACTCACACTACACCCATGGCACCACAACGACACCCCAGATTCTCTGAGGAGGAGGTAAGGGTCATGGTGGAGGAAATCATCCAGGTAGAGCCACAGCTATTTGGATCACAAGTGCAGCAGACATCCATTGCTAGGAAAATGGAGCTATGGCTGAGAATTGTGCACAGGGTCAACACCGTGGAACAGCAGCCAAGAACAAGGGATGACATCAGGAAGAGGTGGACCGACCTATGGGGGAAGGTGCGTTGTGTGGCAGCAAGAGACCAACTAGCTGTACAGAGGACTGGCGGTGGACCCCCACCTCCTCCCCCACAACTAATACCATGGAAGGAGCAAGTCTTGGCAATCATGCATCTTGAGGACCTGGCAGGAGTTGGAGTAGGACTGGACTCTGGCAAGTCAAATCTCTATTACTATCACCCCTTATACCTGCATGTCCTCACAAACTCCCACCCTCTCCCTCACTCCCATCACTTCACCACCTTCCACAACCCACTCATCCCAATACCAAGCCCTGCATGCAACAACAATGCATGAACACCCCTCACAGACCTGCATGGACACCTATCACCACTGCATGCATACTGGAGAGAATCACCTAGCCCACCAAATAGCAACTCACACAAAGGCAAATCTGCCAGGGCAACAACAACCATAGAGGACAACACACCCATGCACAATATGTAACATGCAGAAACAATAACACTGCATTCACATTCCCACAGGTACCCCAGCCAATGTCACTGGAAAAGAGGTGCCAGCAACATCCAGTCCCCTCCAGAAGAGGCCCACACCGATGACAGCAGCTTTGCTCGCCTGGATCTGGATGATCAACCTGGCCCATCAGGGATCTCCGGACAATTGGTTACCAGGCAGAGTCACACACAACCACAAACCCTCCCCCTCAGGAAACACCACCACAGCACCCACCCTGCGAGCCCATACCACTGTCCCCAGGACAGGTCAATCAGCAGTGTGTCCACCTCTACAGGGACCCCAGGCCACCCCACAAACACAGGACAATCAGGGACCTGGGGTCAGTGGCAGTGGGCACACGGTTCAGGGGACAGAGGCACAGGACAACAGGGAAGCTGGGAGGACTGCTGTGCGACAGGAGGAGGACAGACCCAGGGAACCGACTCTCCAGGAGGCACTCACCGCGATCCTGGGAGCATACCAACATTTCCAGGATACGATGGGCCAGATACTGGACAAGTTGCAGGAGAACATGCGGCTGCAGGAGGGACAGTACCAGGGGATCAGGGAGGACTTGAAGAACATCAACATCACCCTGGTCTCTATAGCAGGGATGCTGGCAGACATGGCCAACATTATGAGGGAGGCATTGGCATACCACTGGGCCCCTGACACTAGCTACACCGATGAACACCCCTCCGCTGCCGCTAGTAGACAGGAGGCCCCACCACAGGACCAAGAGGCCACCAGCACCCCTCCCCCTGCAGAAGGAGAACCACCCCACAGACGTTCCCTGCGATCCAGGCAGAAGCCAGAGACTATTGCCAAAACCCCGCCAGGAAATAAGACTCTACTGATTGTCACCCTTGTGTCCGTCTCTGTCACCCTGTCCACCTTGAACTGCCCTTGCTCCCCTTCCTATGCCCCCTTGGACAATGCACCTGTGATACAAATAGACTGGACTCTATCCTGGACTTTCCTCCATCATCAACCCAGCCCATTCCACTACCCCCTCTACTTCTTAGCACTTAAATGAACAGCATTTGAAAAAATACAAGTATGGAGTATGTCAGATTATTTAAGTATGTATTCATTTAACAAGGTTTAAACATTGCAATTCAACTGTACAGTAATGTATACTTAGTTGGCTGCAGTCAACACACCAGGAGACACAGTGGGGCACAAATATCTGCAAATAGAGATGCCAAAGGGTACAGTGAGTGGCCATAAAAGTGGGAACAACAGCCTGCCAGTGACAATGTCAAACCCAAAACTGTCAATTAAATGTGAATTTACACAGTCTTACCTATTTGTCATTGGAAGTATTAACAAATTATTGCACTTCTGTTGTCCTCATCCTCTGCCTCCTCATCTTCACTGTCCACAGGGTCCACTGTTGCCACACGGCCATCTCCATCCTCCTCCTCCTGCAGAAAAGGCATCTTGCGACGCAAGACAAGGTTGTGTAACATACAGCATGCCACGATGATCTGGCAGACCTTCTTGGGTGAGTAGCACAGGGATCCACCTGTTAGATGGAGGCAATGAAACCTGGCATTGAGGAGGCCAAAGGTCCTCTCTATAATTCTTCTTGTTTGACTATGTGTCTCATTGTAACGTTCCTCTGCCCTTGTCCTGGGATTCTTCACAGGGGTCAGAAGCCATGAGAGGTTGGGGTAACCAGAGTCACCTGCAACTATCGAGGGACAACTGTTAGCCACACACTAACACTTAGGGCCCACACCATACCCATACACCAACATATACTGGGTGGGAACCAGGGCTCACCTATTAGCCACACTTCCTATTTGTATTGTGTGCTTCCATATCTAGGAGACCTGTTACCAGATGAGGATTTTTAAAATTGAGTTTTATGAAGTCTCGGCAACCAGGAAGACCATTTACTCGTTCGGCAGATAAAATGTCATCATGAATGACTGAGCCATGGCCTCTAGCGTGTCTCAGCCAATGCGAGGCCTTATTGACTAGTGAGGCTTTATCTTTTCGTGTGTTTGGGGGCAAAGATGGAACATTACACATATATATATAGTTATTCTTAGTTGGATTAGATTTTTGGCGGGAAGCTTTAGTAGTGTCCCATTTAAAAAGGACATTAGAAGGAAGAGGAATATTGCGTTCGAAAGAAGACATGTGCTGGCTATGAGAACGCTGCCCTTCCATAAGGCCTGCTGCACTTATTGGCGGTGGCAGGGGCCCAGTTGATGAAACACTTTTTACAAATAGGTGTTTGGTTGTCGCAGAATTTGGCTTGGGCTCACAAGCAGGGAGAAGATGTTTGCTTTTAAGAAGAGTAGTGATTTCCAGCAATAAAGATTTCAGCTCATCTATTTCACTCTTAAGGCTAAACACCAGTGCTGGCAAGTCATTTAGTAGGGGAGCACTCTCCGTGTGTAGCGAAGTTGTGGAAATTAATTGAGGATTTTCCAGATCTTGGGGGGCCAAAGAAGAGAAGCAGTTAGAACAAGGAATTGTGGGGTATGTAGCATTGTCTTTTAATGCTTCGGAAACGAGATGAAGTGCAGAAAGAGTAGAAAAACTGCTAATATTAGTAGGGCCTTGGGAGGCTGACACCTGATGAGGTGAAGCAACAGTTTGCGATTTGGAAGCAGTATGCGATCTTGAAGTCAAAAACGGAATGAGACTACCAGATTTCGGCTCCTTTCGTCGGACCCTCTCCTTATTATTTAAGATCTGTTCAACCTCTTCAATCAGATCATCTATTTCCTTAGCAACACAGTTGGTGTGTGGTAATATGGCCTTATTGGTTTGGGGTATTTTAGCCCAGTGCAGGGCTGCCTTTCGTCTTGCGCTTCCCCATTAAAGATTAAGACTACAGAACGAGGTAAATAAAAAGAGTTTTTAAAATGCTTCCCAGCACTAAGTAGTCTGATGCCGTACCTTAGGGCCCAGAGGGGGGGCCCAGCCCGGCCTCCTTCGGTCTCTGACAGGCATGGACGGGCACGCCCATGGCCCGGGCTTTGCCCGGGCGACTCCCGCGCAGCAGTGTTGCACAGTGCGCTTTATAGCGCCCGCGATATAAACAAAATGGCCCCAGGTGAGGGGCGGCAGGCAGCAACAGCAGCGATGCGGAGCCTGGGACTTGGAGTCCCGCCAGGCCCTTAGGCACCAACCAGGAACAGTGTTGCGCGGTGCGCTTTATAGCGCCCGCAATATAAACAAAGTGGTCCCAGGTGAGGGGCGGCAGGCAGCAACAGCAGCAAGGAGGAGCCTGGGACTTGGAGTCCCACCAGGCTCTTAGGCACCAACCATGTGCTCAATCAGGACAGACAACACTCTGGTCAGCACTATTGAGAACATTGGCTGAAACGTTCCTGCTGCCAAGCCCACTGTCACTTGGAAGAAGCCAGTTGCCAGGAAATGGAGCACTTGCACAAGAGGGCGGATCCCGGTGGGGTGATGGATAGCAGAGATTAGGTCAGACTTCAATTGGGCACACAGCTCTGTGATTGTGGCCCTGTCTAGTCTATAGGTATGGATAATGTGCCTGTCCTCCATTGTTGCCAAGTCCACCAGGGTTCTGTACATGGGGAGATGTCTCCATCTCCTATTCATCTGCAGCAGTCACAAAACTAGGGGGCAAACTGGTGAGGAGCTGGTCATTATCTCTTAATTCCAACCACTACAGTTCAATGCATGTTGTGATTGTAAAGTTATTTTGTTGGAGATGTTCAACTGGTGCATTTGTGTACTGTGATGCAGTTAGGAGCCATGGCCTGCCCCCCTGAAACGGCGTTTACCTGTCCTGTATGGAGGGACAGGTGGATATGAGGTAATTCCACTGACGTTGTGCACTGTTGCGGGAAGCGGTCTAAAACCGCAGTGCATCTCCTCATTGGTTAACAGTGGGCCCTATAGCATACATTGGCCAATGGTGATGTACGCCGCCGGTGACGGTATGCACCCCCGCGGACGTCACCACCATTTTCTATCTGTTTACTCACTTGCTACCTGACCCTCAACAGGAGAGGACCTACACTGCATGTGCTGCTGTGACCTGTGCCTGGAACTGACCATGATTCGTGTGACTGGGGAAAAAGCAACTGCCTTCACCTCAGTGGAGTTGGAGCGACTGGTGGATGGGGTCCTACCCCAGTACCGAATGCTGTATGGGCCTCCAGACCAACAGGTGAGTACACTGTGGGCCAGATGCATGTGGCATGAATGCATGGAGTGCTGTGTGTGAAGGCCTCATGTAGGGGGTGGGTGGTGGATGGGCCCTGGGCAGCGTGCAGCATGTATGGTGGGCCATGTCTGTGCTACTTGGGATGGGAAGGGGCATGGTGGACCATGAGTGTAACAGGCAGGATGTTCAGACTAATACCTTTCCCTGTGTCCATTTCCCTGTAGGTCAGCGCCCATCAAAAGAAAGGTATGTGACATTCCATTGCCAAGAACGTGAGGACCCTGGGGGTTTACGGCAGGCGGTGCACCCACTGTTGGAAACGCTGGGAGGACTTGAGACGCTGGACACAGAAGATCACATATGCCCAGCTGGGGATGGCCTCCCAAAGAGGAAGGGGTGCCTGTCGAACCCTGACCAGCATACTGGTGGTTGCCTATCCGGAGCTGGATGGACGCTTGGGGGCATCACAGCAGCCACAAGGGGGTGAGTACAATGTGCCAATATACAACTTTCATATGGTGGGGTGGGATCTGGGTGGGGGTTGGGCCCTGTTGGTCCCCCTAGGCCAGGCCTGGTATAGCAGGATTGGTCCCATGTTGGGCAGGGTTCTGATGTGAAAATTCTCCAACCAAACAAGTAGGCATCCACTACTAGGCAGGGGTCTGTTGGTCTCAGGTATGCTGCAATTGGTGTTAGGTGTCCCTATCCATAGCCTAGTGACTAATATTGTGACTGGTAGTGCATTGCCTAGTGCATAGGGCTGTCACCTGTGTGTGAGTGTGTCATGTATGCCAACGGTGGTGGTGTTGGTGCTATTGACCAAGTGTATCCTTTGTGTCACCCCCCACTTTTTGTTTTGTCACCCTGTCCATATGTGCATTACCATCATCTGGCGGAGGAGCAGAGGCACCCGTGATGGAGGGAGCTACATCCCACAGGACCCAGGATGCCAAATCCACCGAATGTGAGGGCACCAGTTGGACAGAGGCTGAGGGGAGCATCACGGTGGAGACAGGAGGGGACAGTTCAGACACAGATTCCTCCTACGATGGATGCTCCCTGGTGGTGGGGGACACCTCTGTGCCCATCCCATCTACAGGTACAGCTGCCATCCCCCGTACCAGCACTGCCCTCCCAGCAGCCCCTCATCAAGTTTCCTGTGCCCGCTCACCCAGGAGGGTGGGCATCTCCTTCAATCCAGGCACCTCAGGCCCTGCCCCAGTTAGCCCTGCTGCCCTGAGGGAGGAGGCTATTGACCTCCTGCGATCCATCTCTGTTGGGCAGTCAACCACTGTGAATATCATCCAGGGGCTGGCAGCCCAAATGCAACAGACAAATGCATTCCTGGAGGGCCTTTATACTGGCATGGTCGCCCAACATAGATCAATCCAGGCTCTGGCCTCCTCTGATGGCAGCCATTGTCCCTGTTTCTAGCCTCCCCCCTCTAACTTCTTCTACCCAATCCCAATCCCATTCCCCTCAACTCCAATCTATCCCAAGCACAGAGTCAGACAAGCATGCACACAGGACAACACTCAACAGTGTTAATATACTGTTAATATGCTACTTAAAAATACATTTGTTACAAACATATAATTAATATATAATTCTAAAGCCCATAGATAAAATGTTCATCAAATCTCAAGAATGAATAGTGTTATTGACTCACTTGGGGTTTATTTACAAAAAAGACCGCACAAGCACTGAAATATGCACTAGATATGTTCAAAGAATTGTTCAAATGCATTTGATCCTGATAGGCATTATCGCCCTGCAGTCTGCAAGATTAGTTCCAGGGTCACATAATTAAAATGTGATGTCCTTGTTATATTTTTGTGATCCTGATAGGCATTGTTACCCTGTAGTCTTCACAGTTAGTTCCAGGGTCACACAATTAAAATGCAATAGCCTTGTTATATTTTTTGTTCTTGTAGGAGATAAGTCTTTCTCCCTAGACTAATTAAAGATTTTGTTCTACAATTCTCACACAGTACAATATGGATTGTGTTTTAGCATTTAAAAGCATGTGTGCTATGATCGGCGAGAGGTACTTTGTGCTGAAGTTATCATGGAACTGCTGTTTGCTGTGACTGAGATGCACACTTGCTGGTCCTGACATTTATCCTGAGAAGGAAAGTAGTTGTGCAAGAGAAATGGGCAAGTATGCATACATAGATTGGTGCATTCATTAGTACACTGTAGCCGGGCGCCGGAACCCCCAGCTACCAACAATGGCGGCCTCCAGGCAGCCCGATACCCTGGGCACCATGGGGGAGGAGCAGGAAAACACGTACATTGGGAATCCGGATATCCGGATTCCTGTAGAGAAAAACCCAGCGGAACGTCTGCGGCCCCGCGGAAGCAGGGGAGAAATGGAACGTAGGAACACGCAAGGAACGGAGCCGTCCAGATCAGCAGACTCACGAAGAAAACCTCGACGGCGGGCAAGGAAGCCCAGAAACGCAGAGACTCTGCCACGTCCCTGGAGGAGCGTGGCTTCAGCAGGTACGGTCCTGCTTACAAAGCAGGTTAAACGCTTTGGTGGGGAAGGAGGAGGGAGAGAGGGTGGAAAGGGGGTGAGGGAGGAGGAGGGAGGAAGGGAAGGGACTAAAAGGGGGATACTGCCAAAGATTATCACATTACCATTTCCCAGACCTGGTTATTTTATTTGTTGCCATTGTTGTTTGGTTGGAGAAAAAGAGAGCTATTTATTTTTTTTCTTTTAGTGTGGCCTCCTTTCACTAATACCCACATTTATCTTTTGACAAGGGTGGTGTGAATTTGACGTGTCTTTCATAGAGATATAGCCCACTAAGGTGCTTGCACTATCTGATAAACCTTCTTTCTTTCTTCTCCCCCCATCCCAATACACCCTTTTTCCTTACTACCTCACCACACTCTCTCTCCAAACCCTCTCACCATACTAAAACAGCCAAAGAAACCCAGCCAGTTAAGACTTACCTTACCTTCTTTCCTTTCAAGGTTTCCTTGACGACTCTACTCCACCACGAGATCTTCGGCGGGACCAAAGAAGACCTGAAAGAGAGAAGAGGAAAGAAAGGACTATTTCACAGAGAGAGATAGAGAGAGAGAGAGAGAGAGAGAGAGAGAGAGAGGGAGAGAGACTTATGGACTGATAGAAAGGATTTGTGAATTTCCAATAAAATACACATTTTTCCCAACCTCAACACCTGAGTTGTCTTGTATGTCCTTACCGCTACGCTCACTGCCACATGCACTAAGGTCAACTTCTTGGCACATATTGCTAAGGTATGCAGTTAGATCATTCCAATGGGTCTTACAGGAGGGTACTCCTGCTATGCTCTCTCGTGTGTGGATGCACTCCTAACAGACAGGAGTAACTTTGGGAACAATTAACATGTTTGAATTGTTTGTCTTTTTTACCATTCTAATAATGCTTATTACAATGATGTGTCTCATCTGCTTATTAATTGCAGCTCATTTTTTCCTTACAAGGATAAGTTCTTTTTAATTAATTTTTAAAAATGCATTTTTGGATCTTTGTCTTTGTATGTGTTTGTGACATCTTGGGCATGGAAAAGTGAAGGGTTAAATCTGTTTCCATGAATTCCTTGGGAATCGGAGTGGTCATATTCAAGGCTATGGACAACATCTATAACTCTTAAAAGTTAGGTATTTAGATGAGAGACTGTGAGGTAGGCAAAATAACATTGACTGATTATATAGGTCGACTCAATCCCTAGATTGTGAAGCTTTTGTTGACCCTATACACAGTCCTACTACTTTTATAGGAACCGTATACAAAACAAACCAAAGAAATGTATTGAACAGTATAATGCAATATGCATGTATTTGATAATAACCAAAGCCTGCCATACCTAGGCCCTCATTACAACTTTTGCGGTCTCAAGGCCTCCACAGTGGGGGTGGGGGTCGCACTGCTGTGGCACCGGTGGAGCAGACCGCTCAATTTTGGGCATGGGGATAAAACCAACGGAACACAGCTAAGTCACCACTCGAACCGCCACTGCGGACGGACCGCCACTGCTGGTTACCAGTTATCCATGCCAGTGGTGAGGCTGTTTACCATGACCCTATCACGAGGCTTTACTCCTCCAGGATTTCCGAGGTGGTCGCACTGCCATGAAAAGCCTGGCAGAAACGATTCACTCAAAAGGGAACACTCACCTTCAGGAACACAGGCACGTCCGCAGGCACCCTGGCACGCAAATTACACATCTTTCCTATGCTCCTGCTGGCAATTGAACTGAAAGACCAGTGATGGCAACGAAGACAACTACCGTAAGTAGACATGCCTAGCACACTCTGGAGGGAAGAATATTAGTACACACACACAACACACACATGGCACAGCAAGTCACGCCCACACACACACACACGCAAACACCCGTACCAACACACATACACACACACATGCCCAATTGCATATACACCACAGATTCATGTGGAAGGAAACCCAGGACAAGCTTGTTACCATCTACACCAATGGTGCAGTGCTGCATAAATATATGTAAATATGAATATGAAAACATTACAAGCAACATAATCAACTGTGTACAATGGGGCCCAAAGCCCAGCCCATCAATTCCATTGTGCCCCTTGCACACTGGGCACAGAATGAGGGCCCAACTTAACTCCTGACTGAAAACTGCTGGCCGCCACTGGACAGGGTGAACAATGGGGCATGCATGCACCTCAATGGTGTTGGGGGATGGGGTGCTTTGGTTTTGGAAGGGGGGATCTTAGGTTTGGGCTTGGGGGTTCCTTACGCTTGGAAGGGGGAGTTTGGGCTTGGACTTAGATTTTGATGGAGTGGACTTGGGCCTGGGCTTGGGAGAGGTGGCTGTTGACTTGCTAGGGGTAGAAGTCTTAGGCAGGGGAGGGGCAAGACGATGACCAGGGGAGGACTGGGAGGCAAAAGGCAGGGGTGTGGGAGAGTAACAGGGTGTTTGTTGGGGACAGGGACAAGTTCACTGGTGGGGAACAGTGAAAATTCTCATAGAAAACATTTCTTGGGGGCACTAGGGTGGTCATGGGAGTATGGAATGGGAGTGGATGTTGGGAGGTGAGTACATGTAGGTGATGTGGGTGCAGGTGCGTGTGTGGATGCCATGTGTGTGCTGCGTGACTGTTGGGTGCATGAATGTGGGCATTTAGATGTAGTGGGGGGAGGGGGAGTGGAGATGCAGGAAATAGTTGGGGAGATGTGTGAATGTATGTTGTGGTGGTATCTGCAGGTAGGGTGGGGGTGCTGCATGTGGGGTGTTGACAGTCGTGCAGAGTGCGTATTGGGTGTGTGGGGTGCAAGTGTGTGGGTCTGCTGTTGTGATGGAAGTAGTGAGTGCAAATGTGGCAGAATCTGGAACTGATGAGGTTGTGACTGAAGGTGTGAGTGGTGTAGTGCCGGTGAAGGGAGTGGTGATGGGGGAGTCAGTGTAGGGAGTGGATGTTGTCATGTCTGAATCTGAATGTTGTGTATGTGCATGGTGGTGGTGGAGATTGTGGTGCTTATGTCTGTCCTTGGGTACCGTGTCTGTTGATGTGGATTCATGTGGGTCAGAAAATGTGCCTTGAATTGGTGAAGGGAGAGAGATATGGGAATGGGAACTGGTAGCTGTAGAGGAAATGAAAGAAGCAGGGAAACTGGCTGCCGTCAATGAGGAGGCCAGAGCCTGAAACAATCTCTGCAGGCCAGCCATGGCACTGTGAATGCCTTCCAGGAATGCAATGTAGTGCTGCATCTGCGATGCCTGTCCCTGGATGCATTCACACTGGTGAACTGTACCACAGAGATAGACCTCAGGAGATCAATAGCTTCCTTATTGAGAGTAGCAGGGCTAGCTGGGGTGGGGGCAAAGGTGCCTGCGGCGAAGGAGATGTCCACCCTCCTTGGTGAGCCGGCACAGGCAACTGGATGGAGAGTTACAGGGAGGGCGGTGGTGGAGAGGGGAGTGGCAGACAAGTATGTCACTGGAGTGCTTCCAGATGGGTCTGCCACTGCCAGGGAGCCACCATTGGAGGAGGAATCTGAAGATGGTGTGTTCGATCCTGCCTCCCCCTTGAAACTCCCCTCACCCTCTGTCCCACTGGTCCTCCCAGCTCTGCTGGATTCAGCCTCATGGGTTCTGTGGGCTGAAGTTTCCCCCCTCTCCAGTGCCCCTTCTCCTTTGTCAGATGATGCTGATGCACGCAAAGACAGAGGAGGACAGGGAGGGAAGGAGGGTGGAAAAGAGAGACAGGGTGCAATGGGTCAATGCCAGCACAAAAGTCATATAGTGGAACAAAATCATCATGTTATGCCATGCAATGCCACACCATGCCCTCACCTATACATGCCGCAACAGTGGGACATCATGGGGCAAACTGCAGTTATGCTGATCTGTCCTGCTGATGGTGCTACAATTGTACACATGTACTTGATGTGAGTTACATTAGTCACACATGCTCAGTACTTGCCAATGCCACATGGCCGGTTAGGCAAACAAAATCTGTACACCTGTATCAAATGAATCCTGCATGGTTAGGTAGCATGCACACTAAGCCAGTGACATATACAACACTGACATCTCACCCTACTCTGCCTGACTACACATATAGTACAAGGAAGCAGAATGAGGACTCACACATCTCCCTTCGCACAGTGTTGGGAAAATATCTGTCACCTCAGGTGAACGGGTGATGTTGGCAGGAGCTGGCTACCAAAATCCTCATAAGCTACTACCTGATTGAAATGGGCACACATCTGTGATACTAATCCTGGCAGGGTGACTGAGACCCATAGTGGGCTGGCATCTACCTAGTACCTATGCTACAGCTTTCAAATAGTACACAACCCAAAAGAACCTAAGCAACACATTAATGAGGTGAGAGTGTGTACTTACCTCCTAGTGGCTGCTGTGCTGCCCTCAAGTGCCCATTCACCTTAGCGTAGGCCACTGACAAAAGCAGGCCATTCGGGGCGTTAACATACCCAACTGGGCCTCAGCAGTCTTCCAGGTGCAGAGTCTCAGGTCCTCCCACTTCTTTCTTGAGTGGGTGCTCTGCCGGGCATGGACACCCATGGTCTGCACTTGCTTGGCGATGGCCCACCAAATCCCCTTCTCCTGATAGGCTCGGACCTGCATGGGTGACACAGACAGAAGGGCAAAGTCATGTAGAGTGGAATCACAGGGACAGCACATGTCTCACACATCTCATGGCAAAACACAGATGTCTACATGCTACTGTCGTTCAGACTCCTCACTGATCTCCACACATCCACTCTATCTTCCACCTCCCAATGCCTTACATCCACATAAACATCGCTATCAGACAGAACGGTGACAATAGACTCACCTGCTGTTCCAGTGCCCCATACAACTCAACAGTCCATACAGGAGTGGAACACCTCCACAAGCTTCTTATGTTCCTCCTGGGAGAAGGCTTGGGCCCTATCACCTGCAGGACGAGGCATCTTGGCTACCAGAGTCAGAACATAGCAGCACATTCAGGGGCATATTTATACTCCGTTTGCGCCGAATTTGCGTCGTTTTTTTCGACGCAAATTCGGCGCAAAACTAACGCCATATTTATACTTTGGCGTTAGACGCGTCTAGCGCCAAAGTATGAGGAATGAGCGTCATTTTTTTGCGTGAACGCCTTCCTTGCGTTCATGAGATGCAAGGTAGGCGTTCCCGTCTAAAAAAATGACTGCAACGTAAATGCGTCGTATTTATACTCCCGGGCAAAAATCACGCCCGGGAGTGGGCGGGGCAAAAAATCCTGCATTGGCGCCTCTTTTTAACGCCTGGGTCAGGGCAGGCGTTAAGGAACCTGTGGGCTCAAAATGAGCCCACAGCTGCCCTCCCATGCCCCCAGGGACCCCCCCTGCCACCCTTGCCCACCCCAGGAGGACACCCAAGGATGGAGGGACCCATCCCAGGGACATTCAGGTAAGTTCAGGTAAGTATAATTTTTTTTTTTTTTTTATATATTTTTTTGGCATAGGGGGGCCTGATTTGTGCCCCCCTACATGCCACAATGCCCAATGACCATGCCCAGGGGATATAAGTCCCCTGGGCATGGCCATTGGGCAAGGGGGCATAACTCCTGTCTTTACTAAGACAGGAGTCATGTAAATGGCGTCTGGGCGTCGTTAAAAATGGCGCAAATCGGGTGGAGGCGATTTTTTTGCCTCAACCTGACTTGCCCCATTTTAAGATGCCCTAACGCCATTTTCCCCAACGCCGGCTCTGCCTGGTGTACGTGTTTTTTTTCCACGCACACCAGGCAGCGCCGGTCTGCTAGCGCCGGCTAACGCCATTCAATAAATACGGCGCCCGCATGGCGCTTCAGAATGGCGTTAGCCGGCGCTAATCTTTTTGGCGCAAAACTGCGATAGCGCAGTTTTGCGTCAAAAAGTATAAATATGGCCCTCAGTGTAAGTCTTGTGTGCAGGAATGTCAGGAGTCAAATGAGCATTGCCATATGAAATGACAGTCATGTCCACCGCAGACATCACCATTACCACCGACGGCAATCACCATTGGCTCCAGTCTCCCATACGCAACCATGTTATCCAATGATGAGTTGCATGGCGGTTGCGACCACCTACCGCCATGACGTCTAACACCGTCAGGATTAGGTCACTTCCATCTGTCCTGTGCATGCGGCTGCCATTTTATGTGTATATTCAGAATAGGGGTTGAATGTTAGCTGCATCGTGGGTGAAAATTTAACTTTTATATAGCCTTAATGTGTCCCCCTCCTATTCCCAGATACAGTGCAATGTTGAGGACGACATTCTCCTGTGTACTGTCCCCTAGTTGACCTTGCCGCCCTAGAAGGGCGGCACGTCATTCAGATGTATCGCCTGAACCGTCAGACCATAATGGAGTTGGTGACCCAGTTTGAGCCTCATCTGTTGACTGCCACCCATCATCCCAATGCCATCTCTCCCACAATACACGTGTTGTCCGTCCCCCACTTTCTTGCCACAGGGTCACTCCAGATGACAGTGGGCTTGGCAGCAGGGATATCACAGCTGATGTTCAGTAACGTGTTGAGGGAAGTACTTTTTGCCCTGTTAATACATCTGCCCTGCTACCCCCAACCTGCTGCATTAGCCACTGTAAAAAGGGCCTTCTACAATTTTACACAAGTCCCTCATGCGATCGGGCCATAGATGGAAAACACATTGCTTTGGTGCCACCCAGGAGAAATGAACAAGTGTTCAGGAACCGTAAACGTTTCAATTCTATTAATGTGCAGGTGGTGTGTCTTGCTGACCAAAGTAACTCACAAGAGACTGCCAAGTTCCCTGGTTCTGTCAATGATTCCTGCATTCTGTGGAAAAGCAATGTCCCATTCATGATGGCACCACTACAGATGGACCGTGCCTGGCTCATCGGTATGTATCCAATTGTATGTGTGCTCCTGTACACTCAACTGTATTCACACCCTTGCCTGTCTCCCTCCCGGTCTTGAAATGGTTCCTACCTCTTTGCACACTGGTGGCTCTGGCTATCCCAACCTTCCCTGGCTACTGACACCTGTGAGACATCCAACTACAGATGCTGAAAACCGTTTCAATGCGGCCCTTGGTAGGACAAGGCATGTGATAGAAAGAACCTTCGGGCTACGGACGGCCAGATTTCGGTGTCTCCACATTTCTGGAGGTGCCCTTCTCTACAAACCACAGAAAGTATGCCAGATCGTGGTCGTCTGCTGCATGCTGCACCAGTGGCTGATGAAGGGGACATGGGGATTGAAGGGGATTATGATGAGGATGCAGCTGACTACATTGCAGATGAGATATGAAAATTCTTCCACTGAGCTACAGGTATGTGTCAGAGGAATGTTATGTGACCTGCTCGCCTGACTGCGTTGTGACATTGATCCTCCTGGAGTCTGTTTGCACTGGTCTTATTGGGTTCAGCCCTGCCTCTGGGTGGGTTGAGGGGTTGCATTTCACCATATTGCCACTTCAATTGCAATATGTGTGCTACCCATAGTGGTGTCAACAGTATTGCTGCCCCTCCTAAGAGTTCACATTGGGAGGCAGTGCAACATACTGTGTTGACTGTGGAACATGCATTGAGCTCTGCTTTGTCTGCTGTGATGGAGTAACCATTGGGGATGGTTGCCTTGGAAATGTGGATCTCACAATGACACATGGCCAGAGCTGACAGTTCCCAATTCACCCTTGGGACTTTGTTTTTGTAGTTTATGTGTGTTGTGTGGACATTTTTAACTCCTACAGAAGAAGTTGTTCCTCTCTTGTTCTACTTGCAGGGCATTTGTGTGGTGCACTCCAGTTCCTGCACCACCTGTTACCTCCCTTGACACATGTGTCCAGTTTCAGTATCATTCATGTTGCATAGTGGTCCCCCTTCTGTCACTTACACATACTTTGGCAGGACAATGGGTTGACAGTTAAACATGAAATGCCATTGTAAATTGTACTTCTTGCAATAAAGCACGTAGACATTAGCTGTGACTGACACATGCAAGAGGGATTGGTGGAGTCATGGTGGGTTGACTTATCAGATTAGTATGGCCAACTGTGTGTAGTCCGGGTCCAGTATTTGGTGCCCTGGGATTATGGAGAGATGACAGTGGACAGTCAACAGGGTGTCTCTGTGGCACACAAGGAAGAATGTTCAGGTGAGGGTCACTTGCTGGCTGTGGTTTTGGTCTTGGCATCAGTTCCTGCAGAATGTCTGATTGGATGACCTTAATTGTGTGGGGGTAACCTCATCTACAGGGGGAGGGGTGCTTCTGGTCTGTGGGTCCTCAGGCATGGCCTCCATTCCACTAGCTGCCACTGTAGTAGAGGGCTCTGTTGGGATGTGGCTAGTGGAAGGGGTTTGCTGGTGGGTGGAGGACTCTCACTTGATGTTTGTCAGTTCCTTGATCACCCCTGCAATGGTAGTCATTGTGGCATTAAGGGCCTGCCACTGCTTCATCGTTTCCTGATGGTGTTCCCCTGCAGCCTCTGGTTCTCCTGGACGGTGGTGAGTATCTGGCCCATTGTGTCCTGAGTTTGGTGGCATGAACACAGGACTTGGGAGAGGGCTTCCTGGTCAGTCTGTTGTTGTTCCGGTCCCATCACTTGGACCACAGTTCCCCTCCCACTGCATGTGGCCCCCTGTGCCTGTGTCCCTGGTACAGTGTGCCCAATTTCATTAGCACCTGGACCTTCATTGTCTTGAGTGAGTGCCTTTGACTCTGGCACTGTACTGTGGTGCACACTTCTGATTGACCCATCCCTGGGGCACTGGTTTGGGGAGGTAAGCCTGGCTGAGGTGTGGCTACCACATGGGATGTGTATCCAGGGTGGGGCTGCTGGGTATGGACTGACCAGTTGTCCCTGATGGGCCACGCAAGTCGTCACTGTCACGACATCCACTGGGGCCTTCATCCTGGGAGGGCTGTCTGACCCTGGCATCCACTGGCATGTGTCAGCAGGGCCTGTAGATGGAGAGGGAGTGAGTTCAATTTTGTAGAGGTCTTTGTTGGCCACATCATGTGATGCATGGTGGAGCCTGACTTGCTTCCCAGTGATGGCAATGACAGCTGCAATGATGTAGATATTGTTTGGAGGATGCAGATTGTGCCATTGTTTCCATGTGCTATTGAGAGTTAAGGATAGTGGATGACATTGCTGACATTGCCATGTGTTGCGACACAGTTGAGGCTGCCAGTTGATGCGGCATGTGGATTGGTTTTACATGCAGGTGTTCCACTGTGAAGTGTGACTGTCTTCCTCTGATGTGTAGGGAGTGTTGCATTGTGGGAGTTGTGGTGCTTGTCATTTTGCTTGGTATCCGTGCATTTGGGGGTGACAGTGTGGGGGTGGTGGCAATGGAGTGGTGTGGCATGCCGTGGAGGGTTGTGGGGTGCCTGCGGGGTGAAGAGGTGTGGGATGGAGTTGATTGGGGAGTGATGGATGGTGGGGACACATGCTGGCAGGAGTGGCTGATGGTTGGTGGTTGTTGTTGACTTACAAGAGTCAATCCCTTCGATGATTCCAGTCAGACCTCCAGGATGCATGATGTCCATGACCTTCTCCTCAAAGGATGTCAGTACAAGGGATGTAGGTGGGGGTCCACCACCAGTCCTGTTCAGGGAAATTTGGTGCCTGGATGCCATGGAACATACCTTCCCCTGTAAGTCATTCCACCTCTTCCTGATGTCCTCCCTTGTGAATGGATGTGTGCACACTGAGTCACACATTAATTTGATCAACATGGTTACTAGCAGTAGGAAATGGCAACTGCCTGTCCTGTGTGCAGGGACAGGTGGAAGTGACCTCACTCCGCCGGCATTTGGTGTAGGAAAGTACCATCTTGCCTGGCATGTTACCCCCATTTTTCACTGTATATATGTTGTTTTAGTTGTATGTGTCACTGGGACCCTGGTAACCCAGGGCCCCAGTGCTCATAAGTGTGCCTGAATGTGTTACCTGTGTAGTGACTAACTGTCTCACTGTGGCTCTGCTAATCAGAACCTCAGTGGTTATGCTCTCTCATTTCTTTCCAAATTGTCACTGACAGGCTAGTGACCATTTTTACCAATTTACATTGGCTTACTGGAACACCCTTATAATTCCCTAGTATATGGTACTGAGGTACCCAGGGTATTGGGGTTCCAGGAGATCCCTATGGGCTGCAGCATTTCTTTTGCCACCCATAGGGAGCTCTGACAATTCTTACACAGGCCTGCCACTGCAGCCTGAGTGAAATAACGTCCACGTTATTTCACAGCCATTTTACACTGCACTTAAGTAACTTATAAGTCACCTATATGTCTAACCTTTACCTGGTAAAGGTTAGGTGCAAAGTTACTTAGTGTGAGGGCACCCTGGCACTAGCCAAGGTGCCCCCACATTGTTCAGAGCCAATTCACTGAACTTTGTGAGTGCGGGGACACCATTACACGCGTGCACTACATATAGGTCACTACCTATATGTAGCTTCACCATGGTAACTCCGAATATGGCCATGTAACATGTCTATGATCATGGAATTGCCCCCTCTATGCCATCCTGGCATTGTTGGTACAATTCCATGATCCCAGTGGTCTGTAGCACAGACCCTGGTACTGCCAGACTGCCCTTCCTGGGGTTTCTCTGCAGCTGCTGCTGCTGCCAACCCCTCAGACAGGCAGCTGCCCTCCTGGGGTCCAGCCAGGCCTGGCCCAGGATGGCAGAACAAAGAACTTCCTCTGAGAGAGGGTGTGACACCCTCTCCCTTTGGAAAATGGTGTGAAGGCAGGGGAGGAGTAGCCTCCCCCAGCCTCTGGAAATGCTTTGTTGGGCACAGATGCGCCCAATTCTGCATAAGCCAGTCTACACCGGTTCAGGGACCCCTTAGCCCCTGCTCTGGCGCGAAACTGGACAAAGGAAAGGGGAGTGACCACTCCCCTGACCTGCATCTCCCCTGGGAGGTGTCCAGAGCTCCTCCAGTGTGCTCCAGACCTCTGCCATCTTGGAAACAGAGGTGCTGCTGGCACACTGGACTGCTCTGAGTGGCCAGTGCCACCAGGTGACGTCAGAGACTCCTTGTGATAGGCTCCTTCAGGTGTTAGTAGCCTTTCCTCTCTCCTACGTAGCCAAACCCTCTTTTCTGGCTATTTAGGGTCTCTGTCTCTGGGGAAACTTTAGATAACGAATGCATGAGCTCAGCCGAGTTCCTCTGCATCTCCCTCTTCACCTTCTGATAAGGAATCGACCGCTGACCGCGCTGGAAGCCTGCAAACCTGCAACATAGTAGCAAAGACGACTACTGCAACTCTGTAACGCTGATCCTGCCGCCTTCTCGACTGTTTTCCTGCTTGTGCATGCTGTGGGGGTAGTCTGCCTCCTCTCTGCACCAGAAGCTCCGAAGAAATCTCCCGTGGGTCGACGGAATCTTCCCCCTGCAACCGCAGGCACCAAAAAGCTGCATTACCGGTCCCTTGGGTCTCCTCTCAGCACGACGAGCGAGGTCCCTCGAATCCAGCGACACCGTCCAAGTGACCCCCACAGTCCAGTGACTCTTCAGCCCAAGTTTGGTGGAGGTAAGTCCTTGCCTCACCTCGCTGGGCTGCATTGCTGGGAACAGCGACTTTGCAAGCTACTCCGGCCCCTGTGCACTTCCGGCGGAAATCCTTCGTGCACAGCCAAGCCTGGGTCCACGGCACTCTAACCTGCATTGCACGACTTTCTAAGTTGGTCTCCGGCGACGTGGGACTCCTTTGTGCAACTTCGGCGAGCACCGTTTCACGCATCCTCGTAGTGCCTGTTTCTGGCACTTCTCCGGGTGCTACCTGCTTCAGTGAGGGCCCTTTGTCTTGCTCGACGTCCCCTCTCTCTGCAGGTCCAATTTGCGACCTCCTGGTCCCTCCTGGGCCCCAGCAGCATCCAAAAACGCCAAATGCACGATTTGCGTGTAGCAAGGCTTGTTGGCGTCCATCCGGCGGGAAAACACTTCTGCACGACTCTCCAAGGCGTGGGGGATCCATCCTCCAAAGGGGAAGTCTCTAGCCCTTGTCGTTCCTGCAGTATTCACAGTTCTTCAGCCTAGTAAGAGCTTCTTTGCCCCAACCGCTGGCATTTCTTGGGCATCTGCCCATCTCCGAGCTGCTTGTGACTTTTGGACTTGGTCCCCTTGTTCCACAGGTACCCTCAGTCAGGAATCCATCGTTGTTGCATTGCTGATTTGTGTTTTCCTTGCATTTTCCCTCTAACACGACTATTTTGTCCTTAGGGGAACTTTGGTGCAATTTGCACTCACTTTTCAGGGTCTTGGGGAGGGTTATTTTTCTAACTCTCACTATTTTCTGATAGTCCCAGCGACCCTCTACAAGGTCACATAGGTTTGGGGTCCATTCGTGGTTCGCATTCCACTTCTGGAGTATATGGTTTGTGTTGCCCCTATCCCTATGTTTCCCCATTGCATCCTATTGTAACTATACATTGTTTGCACTGTTTTCTAAGACTATACTGCATATTTTTGCTATTGTGTATATATATCTTGTGTATATTTCCTATCCTCTCACTGAGGGTACACTCTAAGATACTTTGGCATATTGTCATAAAAATAAAGTACCTTTATTTTTAGTATAACTGTGTATTGTGTTTTCTTATGATATTGTGCATATGACACTAAGTGGTACTGTAGTAGCTTCACACGTCTCCTAGTTCAGCCTAAGCTGCTCTGCTAAGCTACCATTATCTATCAGCCTAAGCTGCTAGACACCCTATACACTAATAAGGGATAACTGGGCCTGGTGCAAGGTGCAAGTACCCCTTGGTACTCACTACAAGCCAGTCCAGCCTCCTACATTGGTTGTGCAGCGGTGGGATAAGTGCTTTGAGACTACTTACCACTCTTGTCATTGTACTTTTCATAAGAGACAAATATACAAAACAAGGTCAGTGTATATACACATAGCCAAAAAGTTTTGCATTTCCTCTTTTCACTCTTTTCTAAGTGCTGAAAAGTACTTCTAAACTTTCAAAAAGTTCTTAAAAGTTAAAAAAGTTTTTTCTGTCTTTCCAAAAAGTTCTGAAAACTTTTTTTTCTCTTTGTCTATCACTTTAACTCTCTCTAAAAATGTCTGGCACAGGCCAAAAAGTTGAACTGTCCAAACTTGCATATGATCACCTTAGCTGGAAAGGAGCAAGGAGTCTCTGCATAGAGAGAGGTTTGAGTGTAGGGAAGAATCCTTCCTTAGAACTGTTAATTAATATGCTTAGAGTACAGGATAAGGCCATAAGTGCCCAATCTGTAGAAAAAGTAGCTAATGGTTCTCAATCTGATCCAGGGACTCCCCCAGGAAAAGGTTCAGGAAAGAAACTTCTCAGCCTGCCCATTACTAGACAGTCTAGCATAGTTGGTACAGAGGTTGAATCACATCATACTGATGATGTGCTCTCACATTATGCTGGTAGCCAAGCTGTTAGGGTGCCCTTGGTAAGGGACAGGTCTCCTTCTGTTCATTCCCATCACACCTCTGTATCTAGAAAGGTCCCTCCCACCCACCCTGATGACAGATTGTTAGAAAGGGAGCTCAATAGATTGAGAGTGGAGCAAACCAGACTGAAGCTCAAGAAGCAACAGCTGGATTTGGATAGACAGTCTTTAGAAATAGAGAGGGAAAGACAGAAAATGGGTTTAGATACCCATGGTGGCAGCAGCAGTATTCCCCATAGTCATCCTGCAAAAGAGCATGATTCCAGGAATCTGCATAAGATAGTTCCCCTTTACAAGGAGGGGGATGACATTAACAAGTGGTTTGCTGCACTTGAGAGGGCCTGTGCTGTACAGGATGTCCCTCAAAAGCAGTGGGCTGCTATCCTATGGCTATCATTTACTGGAAAAGGTAGGGATAGGCTCCTTACTGTAAAAGAAAATGATGCTAACAATTTCCAAGTTCTTAAGAATGCACTCCTGGATGGTTATGGCTTAACCACTGAACAGTACAGGATAAAGTTCAGAGATACCAAAAAGGAGTCTTCACAAGACTGGGTTGATTTCATTGACCAGGCAGTGAAGGCCTTGGAGGGGTGGTTACATGGCAGTAAAGTTACTGATTATGACAGCCTGTATAACTTGATCCTGAGAGAGCATATTCTTAATAATTGTGTGTCTGATTTGTTGCACCAGTACTTGGTGGACTCTGATCTGACCTCTCCCCAAGAATTGGGAAAGAAGGCAGACAAATGGGTCAGAACAAGAGTGAACAGAAAAGTTCATACAGGGGGTGACAAAGATGGCAACAAAAAGAAGGATGGTAAGTCTTCTGACAAGGGTGGGGACAAATCTAAAAATGAGTCTTCATCAGGCCCACAAAAACACTCTGGTGGGGGTGGTGGGCCCAAATCCTCCTTTAATCAGAACAAGGAAAAGAAACCATGGTGCTATTTATGTAAGATAAAAGGCCATTGGACAACAGATCCCAGTTGTCCAAAGAAAGGCACCACAGCTCCTACCACTACAACCCCTACTGCTACACCTAGTGTCCCTACTAATAGCAGTGGTGGTGGGAGCAAACCTACTAATAGCCAATCCAAGGGAGTAGCTGGGCTCACTTTTGGTAATTTAGTTGGGGTTGGTCTGATTAGGGAGACCACAGAGGCTACTTTAGTCTCTGAAGGGGCTATTGACTTAGCCACTTTGGTTGCTTGCCCCCATTACTTGGAGAAGTACAAGCAACTAACCCTAATAAATGGTGTTGAGGTCCAGGCCTACAGGGACACAGGTGCCAGTGTCACAATGGTGATTGAGAAACTGGTGCACTCTGAACAACACATACTTGGACACCAGTACCAAGTAACCGATGCTCACAACATAACACAAAGCCACCCCATGGCTGTTGTAAATCTCAACTGGGGGGGGGTATCTGGTCCAAAGAAAGTTGTGGTAGCTTCAGATTTACCTGTAGACTGTCTATTAGGGAACGATTTGGAGACATCAGCTTGGTCAGATGTGGAGTTGGAGGCCCATGCAGCAATGCTGGGCATCCCAGGGCATATTTTTGCTTTGACAAGGGCTCAGGCCAAAAAGCAAAAAGGACAGGGAAGCTTGGATCCTGGAACAATGGACCAAGTGCTCCCTAAAGCTAGGGCTAGTAGAAGCAAACCACTTCCTACTATCCCTCCCTCTACAGTGGATTCTACTTCTGAGGAAGAAGAATTCCCTCCCTGTGCAGAACCTACACCAGAGGAGCTGGAAGCAGACACTGCTGAGCTTTTGGGTGAAGGGGGGCCTGCCAGAGAGGAGCTGAGTGTGGCACAGCAAACCTGTCCCACATTAGAGGGTCTCAGACAGCAAGCTGTCAAACAGGCTAATGGGGATGTCAGTGACTCACACAGAGTTTACTGGGAGGACAACCTCTTGTACACTGAGCATAGGGATCCTAAACCTGGAGCAGCCAGGAGATTAGTGATTCCTCAGGAGTACAGAAAGTTCCTCCTAACACTGGCACATGACATTCCCTTAGCTGGGCACCTGGGTCAAATGAAAACTTGGGACAGATTGGTACCATTGTTTCATTGGCCTAGGATGTCTGAGGACACAAAAGAATTTTGTAAGTCCTGTGAAACCTGTCAAGCCAGTGGCAAGACAGGTGGCACTCCAAAGGCACCCCTTATCCCACTGCCTGTGGTTGGGGTTCCCTTTGAAAGGGTAGGGGTTGACATAGTTGGCCCCCTTGACCCTCCTACTGCTTCAGGCAATAGGTTTATCTTGGTGGTAGTGGACCATGCCACAAGATATCCTGAAGCTATTCCTTTAAGGACCACTACAGCTCCTGCAGTGGCAAAGGCCCTCCTGGGAATATTTTCCAGGGTGGGCTTCCCAAAGGAAGTAGTATCAGACAGAGGAAGCAATTTCATGTCTGCATACTTAAAGGCCATGTGGAAGGAGTGTGGTGTAACTTACAAGTTCACAACACCCTATCATCCACAAACAAATGGACTGGTGGAGAGATTTAATAAAACTCTCAAAGGCATGATTATGGGACTCCCTGAAAAACTCCGCAGGAGATGGGATATCCTTCTACCATGCCTCCTTTTTGCCTACAGGGAGGTACCCCAGAAAGGAGTGGGCTTCAGCCCCTTTGAACTTCTTTTTGGACACCCTGTTAGGGGTCCACTCACACTTGTAAAGGAGGGTTGGGAACAACCTTTAAAAGCTCCTAAGCAGGATATTGTGGATTATGTACTTGGCCTCAGATCAAGGATGGCTGAGTACATGAAAAAGGCCAGTAAAAACCTTCAGGCCAGCCAAGAGCTCCAGAAGCCATGGCATGATCAGAAGGCTGTTTTGGTTCAGTACCAACCAGGGCAGAAAGTGTGGGTCTTGGAGCCTGTGGCCCCAAGAGCACTCCAAGATAAATGGAGTGGACCCCACACAATTGTTGAAAAGAAGGGTGAAGTCACCTACTTGGTTGACTTAGGCACTGCCAGGAGTCCCCTTAGGGTGCTCCATGTCAACCGCCTGAAACCCTACTATGACAGGGCTGATCTCACCCTGCTCATGGCAACAGATGAGGGACAGGAAGAAGACAGTGATCCTCTACCTGATCTCTTCTCTTCCACAGAACAAGATGCTCTTGTGGAAGGTGTAGTTTTGGCTGATTGTCTTACTGCTGAGCAGAAAGATAATTGCATAAATCTCCTAGGACAATTTTCAGAACTCTTCTCCATTGTGCCAGGCACCACTTCTTGGTGTGAGCACACTATAGATACTGGAGACAGTTTACCTGTCAAAAGTAAGATCTATAGGCAGCCTGACCATGTCAGGGACTGCATAAAGCAAGAAGTTCAGAAGATGTTGGAACTAGGAGTGGTTGAGCACTCTGACAGTCCATGGGCTTCTCCTGTGGTACTGGTACCAAAACCCAATTCTAAAGATGGAAAGAAGGAAATGAGGTTTTGTGTCGACTATAGAGGTCTCAACTTGGTAACCAAAACTGATGCTCACCCTATACCCAGGGCAGATGAGCTCATAGATACACTGGCATCTGCCAAGTATCTAAGCACTTTTGATTTGACTGCAGGGTATTGGCAGATCAAATTGTCAGAAGATGCTAAATCCAAGACTGCATTTTCTACCATTGGAGGACATTACCAGTTTACTGTAATGCCTTTTGGTCTGAAAAATGCACCTGCCACTTTTCAGAGGTTGGTGAACACAGTCCTGCAAGGGCTGGAAGCTTTCAGTGCAGCATATTTGGATGATATAGCTGTCTTTAGCTCCAGCTGGGATGATCACCTGGTCCACCTATGGAAAGTTTTGGAGGCTCTGCAAAAGGCAGGCCTCACTATCAAGGCTTCAAAGTGCCAGATAGGGCAGGGTAAGGTGGTTTATCTGGGACACCTTGTTGGTGGGGAACAGATTGCACCACTTCAGGGGAAAATCCAAACAATTATTGATTGGGTTCCCCCTACCACTCAGACTCAGGTGAGAGCCTTCCTAGGCCTCACTGGGTATTACAGGAGGTTCATTAAGAACTATGGCTCCATTGCAGCCCCTCTTAATGACCTCACATCCAAGAAAATGCCTAAAAAGGTATTATGGACAGCAAACTGTCAGAAAGCTTTTGAGGAGCTGAAGCAGGCCATGTGCTCTGCACCTGTCCTGAAAAGCCCTTGTTACTCTAAAAAATTCTATGTCCAAACTGATGCATCTGAATTAGGAGTAGGGGCAGTCCTATCACAACTTAATTCTGAGGGCCAGGATCAACCTGTTGCTTTTATTAGTAGAAGGTTGACCCCTAGAGAAAAGCGTTGGTCTGCCATTGAGAGGGAGGCCTTTGCTGTGGTCTGGGCTCTGAAGAAGTTGAGGCCATACCTGTTTGGCACTCACTTCATTGTTCAGACAGACCACAAACCTCTACTTTGGCTAAAACAAATGAAAGGTGAAAATCCTAAATTGTTGAGGTGGTCCATATCCCTACAGGGAATGGACTATACAGTGGAACATAGACCTGGGAGTAGCCACTCCAATGCAGATGGACTCTCCAGATATTTCCACTTAGACAATGAAGACTCATCAGGGAATGGCTAGTCTTATTGTCCTTCGTTTGGGGGGGGGTTGTGTAGGAAAGTACCATCTTGCCTGGCATGTTACCCCCATTTTTCACTGTATATATGTTGTTTTAGTTGTATGTGTCACTGGGACCCTGGTAACCCAGGGCCCCAGTGCTCATAAGTGTGCCTGAATGTGTTACCTGTGTAGTGACTAACTGTCTCACTGTGGCTCTGCTAATCAGAACCTCAGTGGTTATGCTCTCTCATTTCTTTCCAAATTGTCACTGACAGGCTAGTGACCATTTTTACCAATTTACATTGGCTTACTGGAACACCCTTATAATTCCCTAGTATATGGTACTGAGGTACCCAGGGTATTGGGGTTCCAGGAGATCCCTATGGGCTGCAGCATTTCTTTTGCCACCCATAGGGAGCTCTGACAATTCTTACACAGGCCTGCCACTGCAGCCTGAGTGAAATAACGTCCACGTTATTTCACAGCCATTTTACACTGCACTTAAGTAACTTATAAGTCACCTATATGTCTAACCTTTACCTGGTAAAGGTTAGGTGCAAAGTTACTTAGTGTGAGGGCACCCTGGCACTAGCCAAGGTGCCCCCACATTGTTCAGAGCCAATTCACTGAACTTTGTGAGTGCGGGGACACCATTACACGCGTGCACTACATATAGGTCACTACCTATATGTAGCTTCACCATGGTAACTCCGAATATGGCCATGTAACATGTCTATGATCATGGAATTGCCCCCTCTATGCCATCCTGGCATTGTTGGTACAATTCCATGATCCCAGTGGTCTGTAGCACAGACCCTGGTACTGCCAGACTGCCCTTCCTGGGGTTTCTCTGCAGCTGCTGCTGCTGCCAACCCCTCAGACAGGCAGCTGCCCTCCTGGGGTCCAGCCAGGCCTGGCCCAGGATGGCAGAACAAAGAACTTCCTCTGAGAGAGGGTGTGACACCCTCTCCCTTTGGAAAATGGTGTGAAGGCAGGGGAGGAGTAGCCTCCCCCAGCCTCTGGAAATGCTTTGTTGGGCACAGATGCGCCCAATTCTGCATAAGCCAGTCTACACCGGTTCAGGGACCCCTTAGCCCCTGCTCTGGCGCGAAACTGGACAAAGGAAAGGGGAGTGACCACTCCCCTGACCTGCACCTCCCCTGGGAGGTGTCCAGAGCTCCTCCAGTGTGCTCCAGACCTCTGCCATCTTGGAAACAGAGGTGCTGCTGGCACACTGGACTGCTCTGAGTGGCCAGTGCCACCAGGTGACGTCAGAGACTCCTTGTGATAGGCTCCTTCAGGTGTTAGTAGCCTTTCCTCTCTCCTAGGTAGCCAAACCCTCTTTTCTGGCTATTTAGGGTCTCTGTCTCTGGGGAAACTTTAGATAACGAATGCATGAGCTCAGCCGAGTTCCTCTGCATCTCCCTCTTCACCTTCTGATAAGGAATCGACCGCTGACCGCGCTGGAAGCCTGCAAACCTGCAACATAGTAGCAAAGACGACTACTGCAACTCTGTAACGCTGATCCTGCCGCCTTCTCGACTGTTTTCCTGCTTGTGCATGCTGTGGGGGTAGTCTGCCTCCTCTCTGCACCAGAAGCTCCGAAGAAATCTCCCGTGGGTCGACGGAATCTTCCCCCTGCAACCGCAGGCACCAAAAAGCTGCATTACCGGTCCCTTGGGTCTCCTCTCAGCACGACGAGCGAGGTCCCTCGAATCCAGCGACACCGTCCAAGTGACCCCCACAGTCCAGTGACTCTTCAGCCCAAGTTTGGTGGAGGTAAGTCCTTGCCTCACCTCGCTGGGCTGCATTGCTGGGAACAGCGACTTTGCAAGCTACTCCGGCCCCTGTGCACTTCCGGCGGAAATCCTTCGTGCACAGCCAAGCCTGGGTCCACGGCACTCTAACCTGCATTGCACGACTTTCTAAGTTGGTCTCCGGCGACGTGGGACTCCTTTGTGCAACTTCGGCGAGCACCGTTTCACGCATCCTCGTAGTGCCTGTTTCTGGCACTTCTCCGGGTGCTACCTGCTTCAATGAGGGCCCTTTGTCTTGCTCGACGTCCCCTCTCTCTGCAGGTCCAATTTGCGACCTCCTGGTCCCTCCTGGGCCCCAGCAGCGTCCAAAAACGCCAAACGCACGATTTGCGTGTAGCAAGGCTTGTTGGCGTCCATCCGGCGGGAAAACACTTCTGCACGACTCTCCAAGGCGTGGGGGATCCATCCTCCAAAGGGGAAGTCTCTAGCCCTTGTCGTTCCTGCAGTATTCACAGTTCTTCAGCCTAGTAAGAGCTTCTTTGCACCAACCGCTGGCATTTCTTGGGCATCTGCCCATCTCCGAGCTGCTTGTGACTTTTGGACTTGGTCCCCTTGTTCCACAGGTACCCTCAGTCAGGAATCCATCGTTGTTGCATTGCTGATTTGTGTTTTCCTTGCATTTTCCCTCTAACACGACTATTTTGTCCTTAGGGGAACTTTGGTGCACTTTGCACTCACTTTTCAGGGTCTTGGGGAGGGTTATTTTTCTAACTCTCACTATTTTCTGATAGTCCCAGCGACCCTCTACAAGGTCACATAGGTTTGGGGTCCATTCGTGGTTCGCATTCCACTTCTGGAGTATATGGTTTGTGTTGCCCCTATCCCTATGTTTCCCCATTGCATCCTATTGTAACTATACATTGTTTGCACTGTTTTCTAAGACTATACTGCATATTTTTGCTATTGTGTATATATATCTTGTGTATATTTCCTATCCTCTCACTGAGGGTACACTCTAAGATACTTTGGCATATTGTCATAAAAATAAAGTACCTTTATTTTTAGTATAACTGTGTATTGTGTTTTCTTATGATATTGTGCATATGACACTAAGTGGTACTGTAGTAGCTTCACACGTCTCCTAGTTCAGCCTAAGCTGCTCTGCTAAGCTACCATTATCTATCAGCCTAAGCTGCTAGACACCCTATACACTAATAAGGGATAACTGGGCCTGGTGCAAGGTGCAAGTACCCCTTGGTACTCACTACAAGCCAGTCCAGCCTCCTACATTGGTTGTGCAGCGGTGGGATAAGTGCTTTGAGACTACTTACCACTCTTGTCATTGTACTTTTCATAAGAGACAAATATACAAAACAAGGTCAGTGTATATACACATAGCCAAAAAGTTTTGCATTTCCTCTTTTCACTCTTTTCTAAGTGCTGAAATGTACTTCTAAACTTTCAAAAAGTTCTTAAAAGTTAAAAAAGTTTTTTCTGTCTTTCCAAAAAGTTCTGAAAACTTTTTTTTCTCTTTGTCTATCACTTTAACTCTCTCTAAAAATGTCTGGCACAGGCCAAAAAGTTGAACTGTCCATACTTGCATATGATCACCTTAGCTGGAAAGGAGCAAGGAGTCTCTGCATAGAGAGAGGTTTGAGTGTAGGGAAGAATCCTTCCTTAGAACTGTTAATTAATATGCTTAGAGTACAGGATAAGGCCATAAGTGCCCAATCTGTAGAAAAAGTAGCTAATGGTTCTCAATCTGATCCAGGGACTCCCACAGGAAAAGGTTCAGGAAAGAAACTTCTCAGCCTGCCCATTACTAGACAGTCTAGCATAGTTGGTACAGAGGTTGAATCACATCATACTGATGATGTGCTCTCACATTATGCTGGTAGCCAAGCTGTTAGGGTGCCCTTGGTAAGGGACAGGTCTCCTTCTGTTCATTCCCATCACACCTCTGTATCTAGAAAGGTCCCTCCCACCCACCCTGATGACAGATTGTTAGAAAGGGAGCTCAATAGATTGAGAGTGGAGCAAACCAGACTGAAGCTCAAGAAGCAACAGCTGGATTTGGATAGACAGTCTTTAGAAATAGAGAGGGAAAGACAGAAAATGGGTTTAGATACCCATGGTGGCAGCAGCAGTATTCCCCATAGTCATCCTACAAAAGAGCATGATTCCAGGAATCTGCATAAGATAGTTCCCCCTTACAAGGAGGGGGATGACATTAACAAGTGGTTTGCTGCACTTGAGAGGGCCTGTGCTGTACAGGATGTCCCTCAAAAGCAGTGGGCTGCTATCCTATGGCTATCATTTACTGGAAAAGGTAGGGATAGGCTCCTTACTGTAAAAGAAAATGATGCTAACAATTTCCAAGTTCTTAAGAATGCACTCCTGGATGGTTATGGCTTAACCACTGAACAGTACAGGATAAAGTTCAGAGATACCAAAAAGGAGTCTTCACAAGACTGGGTTGATTTCATTGACCAGGCAGTGAAGGCCTTGGAGGGGTGGTTACATGGCAGTAAAGTTACTGATTATGACAGCCTGTATAACTTGATCCTGAGAGAGCATATTCTTAATAATTGTGTGTCTGATTTGTTGCACCAGTACTTGGTGGACTCTGATCTGACCTCTCCCCAAGAATTGGGAAAGAAGGCAGACAAATGGGTCAGAACAAGAGTGAACAGAAAAGTTCAAACAGGGGGTGACAAAGATGGCAACAAAAAGAAGGATGGTAAGTCTTCTGACAAGGGTGGGGACAAATCTAAAAATGAGTCTTCATCAGGCCCACAAAAACACTCTGGTGGGGGTGGTGGGCCCAAATCCTCCTTTAATCAGAACAAGGAAAAGAAACCATGGTGCTATTTATGTAAGATAAAAGGCCATTGGACAACAGATCCCAGTTGTCCAAAGAAAGGCACCACAGCTCCTACCACTACAACCCCTACTGCTACACCTAGTGTCCCTACTAATAGCAGTGGTGGTGGGAGCAAACCTACTAATAGCCAATCCAAGGGAGTAGCTGGGCTCACTTTTGGTAATTTAGTTGGGGTTGGTCTGATTAGGGAGACCACAGAGGCTACTTTAGTCTCTGAAGGGGCTATTGACTTAGCCACTTTGGTTGCTTGCCCCCATTACTTGGAGAAGTACAAGCAACTAACCCTAATAAATGGTGTTGAGGTCCAGGCCTACAGGGACACAGGTGCCAGTGTCACAATGGTGATTGAGAAACTGGTGCACTCTGAACAACACATACTTGGACACCAGTACCAAGTAACCGATGCTCACAACATAACACAAAGCCACCCCATGGCTGTTGTAAATCTCAACTGGGGGGGGGTATCTGGTCCAAAGAAAGTTGTGGTAGCTTCAGATTTACCTGTAGACTGTCTATTAGGGAACGATTTGGAGACATCAGCTTGGTCAGATGTGGAGTTGGAGGCCCATGCAGCAATGCTGGGCATCCCAGGGCATATTTTTGCTTTGACAAGGGCTCAGGCCAAAAAGCAAAAAGGACAGGGAAGCTTGGATCCTGGAACAATGGACCAAGTGCTCCCTAAAGCTAGGGCTAGTAGAAGCAAACCACTTCCTACTATCCCTCCCTCTACAGTGGATTCTACTTCTGAGGAAGAAGAATTCCCTCCCTGTGCAGAACCTACACCAGAGGAGCTGGAAGCAGACACTGCTGAGCTTTTGGGTGAAGGGGGGCCTGCCAGAGAGGAGCTGAGTGTGGCACAGCAAACCTGTCCCACATTAGAGGGTCTCAGACAGCAAGCTGTCAAACAGGCTAATGGGGATGTCAGTGACTCACACAGAGTTTACTGGGAGGACAACCTCTTGTACACTGAGCATAGGGATCCTAAACCTGGAGCAGCCAGGAGATTAGTGATTCCTCAGGAGTACAGAAAGTTCCTCCTAACACTGGCACATGACATTCCCTTAGCTGGGCACCTGGGTCAAATGAAAACTTGGGACAGATTGGTACCATTGTTTCATTGGCCTAGGATGTCTGAGGACACAAAAGAATTTTGTAAGTCCTGTGAAACCTGTCAAGCCAGTGGCAAGACAGGTGGCACTCCAAAGGCACCCCTTATCCCACTGCCTGTGGTTGGGGTTCCCTTTGAAAGGGTAGGGGTTGACATAGTTGGCCCCCTTGACCCTCCTACTGCTTCAGGCAATAGGTTTATCTTGGTGGTAGTGGACCATGCCACAAGATATCCTGAAGCTATTCCTTTAAGGACCACTACAGCTCCTGCAGTGGCAAAGGCCCTCCTGGGAATATTTTCCAGGGTGGGCTTCCCAAAGGAAGTAGTATCAGACAGAGGAAGCAATTTCATGTCTGCATACTTAAAGGCCATGTGGAAGGAGTGTGGTGTAACTTACAAGTTCACAACACCCTATCATCCACAAACAAATGGACTGGTGGAGAGATTTAATAAAACTCTCAAAGGCATGATTATGGGACTCCCTGAAAAACTCCGCAGGAGATGGGATATCCTTCTACCATGCCTCCTTTTTGCCTACAGGGAGGTACCCCAGAAAGGAGTGGGCTTCAGCCCCTTTGAACTTCTTTTTGGACACCCTGTTAGGGGTCCACTCACACTTGTAAAGGAGGGTTGGGAACAACCTTTAAAAGCTCCTAAGCAGGATATTGTGGATTATGTACTTGGCCTCAGATCAAGGATGGCTGAGTACATGAAAAAGGCCAGTAAAAACCTTCAGGCCAGCCAAGAGCTCCAGAAGCCATGGCATGATCAGAAGGCTGTTTTGGTTCAGGACCAACCAGGGCAGAAAGTGTGGGTCTTGGAGCCTGTGGCCCCAAGAGCACTCCAAGATAAATGGAGTGGACCCCACACAATTGTTGAAAAGAAGGGTGAAGTCACCTACTTGGTTGACTTAGGCACTGCCAGGAGTCCCCTTAGGGTGCTCCATGTCAACCGCCTGAAACCCTACTATGACAGGGCTGATCTCACCCTGCTCATGGCAACAGATGAGGGACAGGAAGAAGACAGTGATCCTCTACCTGATCTCTTCTCTTCCACAGAACAAGATGCTCTTGTGGAAGGTGTAGTTTTGGCTGATTGTCTTACTGCTGAGCAGAAAGATAATTGCATAAATCTCCTAGGACAATTTTCAGAACTCTTCTCCATTGTGCCAGGCACCACTTCTTGGTGTGAGCACACTATAGATACTGGAGACAGTTTACCTGTCAAAAGTAAGATCTATAGGCAGCCTGACCATGTCAGGGACTGCATAAAGCAAGAAGTTCAGAAGATGTTGGAACTAGGAGTGGTTGAGCACTCTGACAGTCCATGGGCTTCTCCTGTGGTACTGGTACCAAAACCCAATTCTAAAGATGGAAAGAAGGAAATGAGGTTTTGTGTCGACTATAGAGGTCTCAACTTGGTAACCAAAACTGATGCTCACCCTATACCCAGGGCAGATGAGCTCATAGATACACTGGCATCTGCCAAGTATCTAAGCACTTTTGATTTGACTGCAGGGTATTGGCAGATCAAATTGTCAGAAGATGCTAAATCCAAGACTGCATTTTCTACCATTGGAGGACATTACCAGTTTACTGTAATGCCTTTTGGTCTGAAAAATGCACCTGCCACTTTTCAGAGGTTGGTGAACACAGTCCTGCAAGGGCTGGAAGCTTTCAGTGCAGCATATTTGGATGATATAGCTGTCTTTAGCTCCAGCTGGGATGATCACCTGGTCCACCTATGGAAAGTTTTGGAGGCTCTGCAAAAGGCAGGCCTCACTATCAAGGCTTCAAAGTGCCAGATAGGGCAGGGTAAGGTGGTTTATCTGGGACACCTTGTTGGTGGGGAACAGATTGCACCACTTCAGGGGAAAATCCAAACAATTATTGATTGGGTTCCCCCTACCACTCAGACTCAGGTGAGAGCCTTCCTAGGCCTCACTGGGTATTACAGGAGGTTCATTAAGAACTATGGCTCCATTGCAGCCCCTCTTAATGACCTCACATCCAAGAAAATGCCTAAAAAGGTATTATGGACAGCAAACTGTCAGAAAGCTTTTGAGGAGCTGAAGCAGGCCATGTGCTCTGCACCTGTCCTGAAAAGCCCTTGTTACTCTAAAAAATTCTATGTCCAAACTGATGCATCTGAATTAGGAGTAGGGGCAGTCCTATCACAACTTAATTCTGAGGGCCAGGATCAACCTGTTGCTTTTATTAGTAGAAGGTTGACCCCTAGAGAAAAGCGTTGGTCTGCCATTGAGAGGGAGGCCTTTGCTGTGGTCTGGGCTCTGAAGAAGTTGAGGCCATACCTGTTTGGCACTCACTTCATTGTTCAGACAGACCACAAACCTCTACTTTGGCTAAAACAAATGAAAGGTGAAAATCCTAAATTGTTGAGGTGGTCCATATCCCTACAGGGAATGGACTATACAGTGGAACATAGACCTGGGAGTAGCCACTCCAATGCAGATGGACTCTCCAGATATTTCCACTTAGACAATGAAGACTCATCAGGGAATGGCTAGTCTTATTGTCCTTCGTTTGGGGGGGGGGTTGTGTAGGAAAGTACCATCTTGCCTGGCATGTTACCCCCATTTTTCACTGTATATATGTTGTTTTAGTTGTATGTGTCACTGGGACCCTGGTAACCCAGGGCCCCAGTGCTCATAAGTGTGCCTGAATGTGTTACCTGTGTAGTGACTAACTGTCTCACTGTGGCTCTGCTAATCAGAACCTCAGTGGTTATGCTCTCTCATTTCTTTCCAAATTGTCACTGACAGGCTAGTGACCATTTTTACCAATTTACATTGGCTTACTGGAACACCCTTATAATTCCCTAGTATATGGTACTGAGGTACCCAGGGTATTGGGGTTCCAGGAGATCCCTATGGGCTGCAGCATTTCTTTTGCCACTCATAGGGAGCTCTGACAATTCTTACACAGGCCTGCCACTGCAGCCTGAGTGAAATAACGTCCACGTTATTTCACAGCCATTTTACACTGCACTTAAGTAACTTATAAGTCACCTATATGTCTAACCTTTACCTGGTAAAGGTTAGGTGCAAAGTTACTTAGTGTGAGGGCACCCTGGCACTAGCCAAGGTGCCCCCACATTGTTCAGAGCCAATTCACTGAACTTTGTGAGTGCGGGGACACCATTACACGCGTGCACTACATATAGGTCACTACCTATATGTAGCTTCACCATGGTAACTCCGAATATGGCCATGTAACATGTCTATGATCATGGAATTGCCCCCTCTATGCCATCCTGGCATTGTTGGTACAATTCCATGATCCCAGTGGTCTGTAGCACAGACCCTGGTACTGCCAGACTGCCCTTCCTGGGGTTTCTCTGCAGCTGCTGCTGCTGCCAACCCCTCAGACAGGCAGCTGCCCTCCTGGGGTCCAGCCAGGCCTGGCCCAGGATGGCAGAACAAAGAACTTCCTCTGAGAGAGGGTGTGACACCCTCTCCCTTTGGAAAATGGTGTGAAGGCAGGGGAGGAGTAGCCTCCCCCAGCCTCTGGAAATGCTTTGTTGGGCACAGATGCGCCCAATTCTGCATAAGCCAGTCTACACCGGTTCAGGGACCCCTTAGCCCCTGCTCTGGCGCGAAACTGGACAATGGAAAGGGGAGTGACCACTCCCCTGACCTGCACCTCCCCTGGGAGGTGCCCAGAGCTCCTCCAGTGTGCTCCAGACCTCTGCCATCTTGGAAACAGAGGTGCTGCTGGCACACTGGACTGCTCTGAGTGGCCAGTGCCACCAGGTGACGTCAGAGACTCCTTGTGATAGGCTCCTTCAGGTGTTAGTAGCCTTTCCTCTCTCCTAGGTAGCCAAACCCTCTTTTCTGGCTATTTAGGGTCTCTGTCTCTGGGGAAACTTTAGATAACGAATGCATGAGCTCAGCCGAGTTCCTCTGCATCTCCCTCTTCACCTTCTGATAAGGAATCGACCGCTGACCGCGCTGGAAGCCTGCAAACCTGCAACATAGTAGCAAAGACGACTACTGCAACTCTGTAACGCTGATCCTGCCGCCTTCTCGACTGTTTTCCTGCTTGTGCATGCTGTGGGGGTAGTCTGCCTCCTCTCTGCACCAGAAGCTCCGAAGAAATCTCCCGTGGGTCGACGGAATCTTCCCCCTGCAACCGCAGGCACCAAAAAGCTGCATTACCGGTCCCTTGGGTCTCCTCTCAGCACGACGAGCGAGGTCCCTCGAATCCAGCGACACCGTCCAAGTGACCCCCACAGTCCAGTGACTCTTCAGCCCAAGTTTGGTGGAGGTAAGTCCTTGCCTCACCTCGCTGGGCTGCATTGCTGGGAACCGCGACTTTGCAAACTACTCCGGCCCCTGTGCACTTCCGGCGGAAATCCTTCGTGCACAGCCAAGCCTGGGTCCACGGCACTCTAACCTGCATTGCACGACTTTCTAAGTTGGTCTCCGGCGACGTGGGACTCCTTTGTGCAACTTCGGCGAGCACCGTTTTACGCATCCTCGTAGTGCCTGTTTCTGGCACTTCTCCGGGTGCTACCTGCTTCAGTGAGGGCCCTTTGTCTTGCTCGACGTCCCCTCTCTCTGCAGGTCCAATTTGCGACCTCCTGGTCCCTCCTGGGCCCCAGCAGTGTCCAAAAACGCCAAACACACGATTTGCGTGTAGCAAGGCTTGTTGGCGTCCATCCGGCGGGAAAACACTTCTGCACGACTCTCCAAGGCGTGGGGGATCCATCCTCCAAAGGGGAAGTCTCTAGCCCTTGTTGTTCCTGCAGTATTCACAGTTCTTCAGCCTAGTAAGAGCTTCTTTGCACCAACCGCTGGCATTTCTTGGGCATCTGCCCATCTCCGAGCTGCTTGTGACTTTTGGACTTGGTCCCCTTGTTCCACAGGTACCCTCAGTCAGGAATCCATCGTTGTTGCATTGCTGATTTGTGTTTTCCTTGCATTTTCCCTCTAACACGACTATTTTGTCCTTAGGGGAACTTTGGTGCACTTTGCACTCACTTTTCAGGGTCTTGGGGAGGGTTATTTTTCTAACTCTCACTATTTTCTGATAGTCCCAGCGACCCTCTACAAGGTCACATAGGTTTGGGGTCCATTCGTGGTTCGCATTCCACTTCTGGAGTATATGGTTTGTGTTGCCCCTATCCCTATGTTTCCCCATTGCATCCTATTGTAACTATACATTGTTTGCACTGTTTTCTAAGACTATACTGCATATTTTTGCTATTGTGTATATATATCTTGTGTATATTTCCTATCCTCTCACTGAGGGTACACTCTAAGATACTTTGGCATATTGTCATAAAAATAAAGTACCTTTATTTTTAGTATAACTGTGTATTGTGTTTTCTTATGATATTGTGCATATGACACTAAGTGGTACTGTAGTAGCTTCACACGTCTCCTAGTTCAGCCTAAGCTGCTCTGCTAAGCTACCATTATCTATCAGCCTAAGCTGCTAGACACCCTATACACTAATAAGGGATAACTGGGCCTGGTGCAAGGTGCAAGTACCCCTTGGTACTCACTACAAGCCAGTCCAGCCTCCTACATTTGGCATCATGGAGGAATGGAGGAAGGCGGTCTGCACCATAGTGCAACTCCTCATTGGCAAACATGGACCCCTCAGGGGCTGAGGTGCCTGGAGCAAACAAGACTGCTCCCCTCTTAGGAGAGCATGCCCGCCAACTTTGTGGGGTGCATCAGGGAGGGTGCTGATGGAACTGGCATTGGCAGACATGGATGAAGATAGTAGAGATCACGTGGGGTCTGCCACCTCTCAAGAGTATCCACTGGATGAGGACTCAGAAGATGAACAGCTCCAGCTAGCATCTTCCATGGCAGTCTCTGCTCTCTCTCGACCACTGGGTCCCTTAGCGTCCTGAGACTCATAGCTGCAACCGCTGTGGCTAGATGCTTCCTCAACAAGGTTGTTACTGTCTCCTTCAATGGCCCTGGATAAACATGAAATGACACATTAACAATTGTTGATTGCATCTGCATATATACACACCTGACCATCAGATTCAATCACAAAAGATTACTACAGAAGGACACAGACTACTGCAGCTGCATGGCTCACAACACAGAAATCAACAATAGCAGGAGCACATTTAAGCATGCTGTATTATCAGAAATTAGGGGGTCACACTGATGCCATACCCCGCCAAAAAGCCTACACCATGAAATCACTTAGGAATGCTCCCTTCTCATGTATATAGTCAGGCAGTTGACCACCTTGTATACTCTGGGTCTTGTACCATAGCATTCTGAACTGACAGCATATGATGGCTAACAATAGGATATCTCAATAGTGTCCACTCAAGCTCATGCTTCCCCATACTGGTCATTTCCCTGAAACAACATCATGATGTGATGATGGGCAAGTCGCTCAGGAAAATAGATGCAATAAGGGCTGTGGCAGGAATCATGTCTCATCCAAAGGTTCATTTCACACTGATTACATTTTTCTGGTAATACTTTTTCATATGTCAGTTTCAAGATATTAAACTGAAAGCTGTACTGAGGTATCTTGACTGTTTATCATGTGTAGCATAGAAAAGTAGAGGGAAGAGAATCCTGGCCAAGACATTGTGAGATAACTACTACAAATGCACCCATGACAATGGTACATATGGCACGATGAACATCCCCAATCAGGCTTGGTACCTGTGACAACACCATTCTCAGACTGCATTCCTAGAAGCCCAAACACTTATAATGTTTGGTGTATGTCAGTGAATATCAATGACATGTAGAGCTGGGCGCAATTCACACTTGATGGAATGGCACAAGACTGCACCATTTGGTATAAGGGATGGCCTTGTAAAACTGAGTTCAGGCACTCACATATACTCACAACATTGTGACATATCACGCACTGATGCATGTCATCAGTCAGTGAATGTACCTAGATACAATATTGAAGATGCAACAACAGGGAAAGGTACACTGGGTAACATGTAGGCACTAATGATAATGCCACCAATGAGTTTTGCATACTCATGTCACTGTAAAATACAAATGTACCAATCGGATGTACAGTTAATTCACTGAAGCAAACGTGCACTGCATGCTATGTCAAATGTAATGTGGCTCCCATCACATTAGACACAGAAGTAAGGAAGAATCACTTCTTACACAATGAACAGAAGTGGTCTGCCTGGTACAACCTTCTCTTAAAACATCAAACAACATGAGGTGATCAAAGCCTTACTCATCAATATGTCTGATCTAAACAGACAATTGGCAGTGGACTGGACTGTGCTGGCATCCTGGTCATAAACACATTACGCAAAGAACATCATCATGCACCTACTAACATACCTATGCAATCCAGAACTCTTAATGTGCATTGGACATGGCACACCCACAATGTGTTTAGGCAAATGGCTGAAAACAAATATAGTTTGTAAGGTAACATGGACAACTCTGGCCAGGACTCACACCCTTAAAGCTGTTATTGGGTCCTCAATTGGCCATCAAGTTCAGGTTAGGCCAGCGCCAAAATGCAGACCATTAGGGGGTCAGCTTATGGCGTGTACCCCTTCCTTGTTGGGAGGACCTCCCCAGCTGGACTTCAATGAATCCTGCAATGGATGCTGTACCGATGATAGACCCCCCGGAGTTCGCAACTTCCGGGCGATGGCTTTCCATATGGTATGCTTCTAATGGGTGTTTATCTGTAAGGACACAAGAGAGGAAAGAATCATGTGTGACCGCAATTTTTGGCTATTGTTTGTTGTTGTCATACAATTTGTCTACAATTAGCCCATGCCAGATTCAAAAGTGGGCACATAACAAGTTTGGTTTCCACATGTTTAGCACTACAAAGACATGTATATACACTTGGGTAGTCATCTCCTGACCAACCTCACCCCTGGTCATGTCCTACACTGACTAAGCAAACACATTAACATCATGTAGTACTGGGCCATAATACATATACTGTGTTGCTGGTCACTATAAGAAATTGCACACCATTCTGAGCTGAAGAACAGCACACTATGGCCCATATTTATAGGAAAATGACAGAGCGTGACTCTGCGGCAAAATTGGCAGCCCCGCGCACTCTCATTTTTACAATGCAGGGATGTGCCATATTTAATTGATTACGGTGCACCCCTGTGTTGTCCCCTGCCCAGCTCGGAATCATAGTACAGACTACATCCTAAGTCTTGGACACTCATGACAACCCCTTCATTGTGACTAGTAATAGGTTCCTCTATGATGATGTGTGGACATGTGGACAACTTAACGTAACATCACACTACATCTTTTTTAATGTGTGAAGTATGTTTCAACATTCCATTGTTGTATTTGGTGTGGATGGATGTTAATACATTGTTGATAGATACAGCAAACCACTTCTAACCCAAGAACAATCTGCACTGTAAATGTGTAACATATGCAGAACACCTGTTCAGTGCAATCATTACTTATGGAACATAGAATCCAGATCTGTAAGTGTAAGGGGCCTATCATCACGAAACGTGACACATTGCTAATGTGGGTCAATGGAATGAGGTATAGGACCAGAGGTTATCTCAGTCACCATTCCAAACGTATTCCCTGTAGAGCCAATCATGGCAACTAATGTGTGTTCATAAACTTTCAGTGCTCATCCCAGGATTCAGAGGTCTACTTGGAAAATACTCTTGGCATCAGTGCCAGACAAGCCCTGCCCCAGCCTGACCCATGCTAATGATTGGGCAGAACTCAATCACAGGCCTTGCTAACTACAGACAGAGCATACGAATTTCACATAAAAATCACATTTTTCAAACATTTCAAAATATAATTTTGCAACTTCAGGTAATTCCATAAGTATGCTCAAGGCTGGAGGCACTATGAAGGTGTCTGTGAGCTATTGGCAGTTCACAGTCAACATTTCTTTGAGACATGATCTACACTGAGTGATAAGTGGAAACTTACACCTAACATCATTCTCAACAGTTTAGTCCAAGATACATTCACAGCTCATGTAGTAAGGACTAGATGTATTTGCACGGTTAGCATGCTCTAAATGCAAAATTAGTTACCAGTGCCATGAAAACTATTCATGCATAGATGTCTAAATACACCACTGTGAGGGCTAATTTTCAGAGGTCCCCTAACTTTTTGCCCCCATTTTCCACTTTGTGCTGGTGTTTTCCTGACTCTGATGGTGTGCTGGGTACTGCTAACCAGTCCCAGGGCCTGTGCTCTCTGTAAAATCAGTATGCAAATGAGGCTAGTTATAATCGGCTAAGTCAACCTACCTATAAGTCCCTAGTATATGGTAGGGCATGGAGGTTTAGGGACCCCAGCATCGGTAGTGCCCCCATAGGTGCACTGCTGAGGTGCCCAGTGTCATTTTAAAGGCCGGCCGGCCGGCCGGCCTGCCTTACTGGCTGCTTTTAAATTAAAGTTACGTGCAAATTCGACTTTGGAATTAAAAGTAGTTCCAAAGTCTTAAACTGCCTTATTTTTACATATAAGTCACCACTAAGGTGTACCCTATGTGTCCCTAGGGATGGGTGTCATGTAATTATAAGCAGGGACCTTATAAACATAGTTTTATAAGCCCTGGTGAGGAAAAACAGCCAAATTTGTGTTTCCCTCATTGTAGTGAATGGCCTCCATTGGCTAGAATGGGGAGACTTTATTCTAATTTTAAAAGTCCCCTTAAGTGACAGATACGAAGAGTTTGGTATCAAATTAATTGTTATAATAAATCCCACAACTTCCATTTGTTGGATTTAATATAACTTGTTCAGTTAAAGAGTTTTAAACTTTACATAAAAAGTTGCCAACTTCAGTCCTGCAGTGTTGTTGAGGCTGTTCTCTGATTGGCCAGCCTCTGGCAGCCTGGCCAGGCTGCTTGATGAGGTGTCAAGTGGACTGGCTTCACACAAAGAGATGTGACTGTGGGAGGAGATCTCCCCTCAGCAGATGGTGAGGCAGGAAGGGGGAGGGCTGCCAAACTGGTCTTCAAAGGCAGAGGAGGACATTTGGAGCATCCCAGCAACACCCCCACATCCTGCAAAGCCAGATAGTTAGGTGCCCCCTTGATTAGATTAGGAGAGGGCAGGGGAGGGGTGTGTTTAGGATTTGTAGCCACACCAGTGGGTGGGCTCAGCCAAATGTAACTTCCAAAAATCACTTTGAGCCATGATGGATTTCTGAGGAATGTTTCTCCCTGGGATTGATTTTAGCCTCACTTCCCAGGAAGTGGGCATCACAGGGGGAAGGACCCTGCACCTGATTGGAGAGCCAGGACCCCCCTGTTTTTCACCCAGGAGCAAGGATACAACTGGCAGACCTGCACCCACACCTCAGTTGCCTGCCAGATCCCCATTAGATTCCAGCAAGGAAAAACCAAAGGAGAAGAAGGACTGCCCTGCTGGACCCCTGGCCTGCACCTGGACCCTGCACTCTGAAGGACTTCACCAGCTGCACACTTGGGCTTCACCACAAGAAGGACTTTGCCTGGCTTCAACTGGTTCAAGGAGGGACTCCCTGTTTACTACAGGTGAAAAATTGCTAACCAGAGTCCCCTGCACCAACTCCTGAAGAAATCAACCAGCAGACCACTGTCCAGTGGCCAAAAAGGAGTTTGCGCCAGGTGCATTCTGGAAGTTGTAGTCCACACCCCCAAGGATCATCTCAGAGCTTCTGGAACCTTGGGGTGAGCTGTGGACCCCAAAAGAACCTTAAAGGAACATCTGGAAGAAGATCCAGAAGTCTAGAGAAGTTTGGAGAACTTTTGAAAAAAAGCTCCATAGAGGGACTGACCCGCCGCGGCAAGTCTAGCCGGCTTGCCTCAACCGCGACCCGGATTGATTTGCGGGTTCGTCCCGGTGAAGAAAAATCTCCCAAAAAGAGACTAAGGGGGTCATTCTGACTTTGGCGGGCGGTGGAGGTCGCCCGCCAAAGTAACCCTGTCGGAAGACTGCTCCGCGGTCAAAAGACCGCAAGGGTCATTCCGACTTTCCCGCTGGGCCGGCGGGCGACCGCCAAAAGGGCGCCCGCCGGTCCAGCGGGAAAGACCCTGCACCAAGGAAGCCGGCTCCGAATGGAGCCGGTGGAGTTGCAAGGGTGCGACGGGTGCAGTGGCACCCGTCGCGATTTTCACTGTCTGCAAAGCAGACAGTGAAAATCTTAATGGGGCCCTGTTAGGGGGCCCCTGCACTGCCCATGCCAGTGGCATGGGCAGTGCAGGGGCCCCCAGGGGCCCCACGACACCCGTTCCCGCCATCCTGTTTCTGGCGGTGAAAACCGCCAGAAACAGGGTGGCGGGAAGGGGGTCGGAATCCCCATGGCGGCGCTGCTTGTGGAGGATTCCCTGGGCCAGGGGAAAACCGGCGGGAAACCGCTGGTTCCCCTTTTCTGACCGCGGCTTTACCGCCGCGGTCAGAATGGCCCTGGAAGCACCGCCAGCCTGTTGGCGGTGCTTCCGTGGTCCCCGGCCGTCGGAATGACCCCCTAAGTCCGAACGTAGAAAGTTGACTGGGACCTCCCAGCTAGCGTATCCGAGGAGGGCTCCAAGGAAGTCGGATCAAGATCGAGGTTTGCCCAGGTCGAAGGATTTTCACCTCGAAAAAATGACTACGTCCGAATGTAAAAATCTTCACAGAGGGCTCCTGCGACGTGTATCCGGAGAAGAGTTCCAGGAGGTCAGATTGGACTGGCAGGTTCGTCCCACTGAAGAAAATCTTCAGAAAAATTACTGAGGCCTCCCGCGGGCTGTAACCGAGCCGGCCTGCATCGCGGTCGGCCTTAAACTTTGACTCTGCCCCGGTCGAGGTCCAACGAGATGACCAGATTGGCAATTTTTGTTTCTAGGCACTAGAAAACAATAATTCTTTAAAAATTCATATCTCCGGTTCCCCTTATCCAATTGTATTCTTTTTTGTGTCATGTTAAAGATAAACATGTAATCTATATTACTGAATTGGTTTTGGATTTTTAAACTGTTTCCTGTGTTTTATTCAATTACTGTTTTGTGACATTTGAATGCTTTACACTCCTACGTTAAGCCTTGTCGGTCGTTGCCAAGCTACCAAGGGTTGAGCGGGGTTTAATTTACTGAGACCTAACTGGACCTAAGTGGAGGTTAGTGGCCTATTGCTAAGTGTAGCTACCTACCTGCCCTTACCAATAACCCATTTTCCAACAACCACAAATGTAATACAGGGCTTAACCACACCTCAGACACCCCAAAGATGATGGTCAGTACACAATGTATAGTGAAGCCCAATCCCTGACATTATTATCCTATGTTAATAACACAATACTTTACACAAGTAATCAGACTATACAATTGGACTCAGAGGCAGAATGTGACCTGTGGGAAGGAACATATGGAGACAAACATTGAAATATATGTATGTGAGAGAGTTACCTGTTTCTCTGGTGAACCATAATGCTGGTCATACAGGAAAAGTACCTCATTTGTTAGCAGCTCCTCTGCTGAGAAGGCATTGGCCCTCTCAAATGCTTGGCTTGCCATGATTGCTCCCAGAGGTGATAAAAAGCAGCTGTAATGGAGGAGGTCTTGATAGTCAGTGTCAGGGGGCAAGTGAGTTTTTTTTTCAAACTGCAGCGTAAATGTAAACTACATACACAGTTGTCAGCATATACAGACGCAGCCATTGGCCCTCGACTGACAAAATCACTGTTAGCCTATGCCGGTGTCTGTTGTGTACTCTTACGCCCCCCTGTCCTGTCGACTTCCTCCGGTGGCGTCAGACACACAATGTCCAATATGCAAGGTCCAGCAGCCACTATTTTAGTGTCTGTTAATACTGCAATGGACACTGTTAACTGTGTCACCACTACTACAAATGAGGGGTCATATCAATCCTGAGTGAGTACAGGAGGGCTCCTCCAGTTTTGTCCAGACACCTAAGTCTGGCCTTCAGGAGCTCAGAAGCCCACTCCACTGGCCGCCTTGTCCTTCGACGTGCCTCATTGAAGCAGATTTCCCCAGGCGCTGTAGGATTTCTCAGCTGGACCAACAATCATGGCCGGTTGGGATAGGCTGTGTCTACTAGAAGGAAGACAGTCAGAGATTCAACAAAATATTACACAGTTAATGTGGATGATTTTGCTGATGTGTTGTAGCTGGGGTGGGAGGTGTTGCTGTGGGCACAGTGACACACACAGTTGACGTCTGCCAAGGCTGACCAGATGGACCAGTACCATCCTCATCCAGATCACCAGAAGTGTTGTCATCCCTGATGGCTTGGTCCTGGGGTAATGCGGGTATCTTCTCTGTCTGCAAGCTCTGGTCAGGTGTTCTGCCTGATAGACCTGTTGTGAAATAGAGAACAAAGTTTTTATTGGAAGTGTCTTATGTACATTCAAAAATGTTGTGACACAGTAAGTAGGCACCTAGGAGAAGAAAAATAGATAGAGGTTACTATTGTGATATATATTTCAGTGGTCTTAAAGTAGATGTAAAATACATATACTTAAATTATGTAGCCTGAGGGGCTTACCTTTTGGATTGAGGGATGAACATGGCATCTCCCCAACATTCTAGTTAACACAGTGGAGAGTTAACAAGTATATATGACCATTACAAAGGCCTAGCTATGTACAATACAGGCAATCACACAACTTAGTAGAATATTTTTACATTGGTCATCATTTGACTGGTGCAAAGACAGTGGTTCATGTTTGATTTCTATACAGCTGAGATGGCTTCATGCCTTGCAAAACTTTGGCATACCCATTTGGTATGACATCACTCCTTTTATCAATGTTTCAATTGAGGCAGCCAGGACAACATAAGGAAAAGTAAGCAGAAATGTCTGTGGGTAGAGCATTGCATGTTAATTGCTTACTCATGTGAAAAGGACACCAGTTGTGATATGTCAGATAAGCAAGAATGGTCAGAATTAAACTTTTGTTGTGTTTTGATTTGCTAACACAAGACCTCATAGTAGTAGTGGTCATTTTAGTATCTACATGCCAACACATGCAAAATGGTTGAAGTAATATACCTGTTCACAAACTTCATTTAGGATGGACCATCTACTTACCAATTGACACATTTAATGGGGCCTGAAATTAGATTTTTGGTGGGACTACAGTTACAAACTCCATTGTGACAAGTGGCATGTTATGGTAATTGATACATTTGATCATATCTGCAGCAACACACATTGAGAATGATAAGACAATCTACCTGCTACTTTGTGGATTTCATGTTTGGAAACTAGGCAGACATCACAATGGCAAAAGCTGGATTGAGCATAGACGACATTGAGCTTTGGTGGCAGTTATTGAAATGTAACTTACCGTAGTCTATCCCCTCAGGTAGTCCTGCCAAGCCTTCAAGATGCAGGATGGCCAAGACATTCTCCTCCAATAGAATCCATCTGATTGGGTTGCTAGGAGGACCACCAGCAGTCCTATTGGACTCCCTGTTTTTCTTGGGGGCCAGGGAATGCACATTCCTCCCTCAGGTGGTTCCACCTCTTCCTGATTTCCTCCAGTGTGCACAATGTAGTGACTACTGCATTCACCCTGTCTACTATTCTGGTCCACATTTCCATTTTCTGACTGAAAGTGGTATTTTGGACTTGGGCTCCAAACAATTGTAGCTCTACTCTTATGATTTTATCCACCATGACTGTCAACTCTGCCCCTGAAATGTGTGGGGTTTTGGGTTGTGACATATCCCCATATTAATGTCAGTGACAGTGAAAAATAACTACACAAGGGGATAGGGCAAGGTGTGGTGAGAAGCAATAGGAATGGGTAATAGGACTAGGCCTGCCTTCTCACCAAAATGCTGTGTCCAAATGGCTGTGCTGCAGTGGAGTGGAAAAGAATCATGGTCTGGAATGGGGTGTGTTTATAGTATGATTTGCAGGTGTTTCCACTTTGCAGGTGTGTTGTGTTAGTCTCCATCCAATGGCCACTGTTATGCTGCTCTGTTGCCTGCATGCCTCAGCAGTCGGCCATGATCACCGTCCGCCACCAGTACCACTGTATTTTTGTAATTGGCTTGACAGAAATACGCTGCACTGACGGCAAAGGAGTAGGTATTGCCAACATTACAGTTTGCCACTTCACTGGCAACACACTCTCCGTGGACGTGGGTGGCAGTTTAGATGGTATGCATCATATTTGGGTGTGCAAAAGACTGCCAACTTGATGGTGTACCTGCGACTGCCACTGTGGTGGACTGGTGGTCTGACCAAAAAACTAGTAATGAGGCCCAAATCTGTAAACAACACCGAAATGCTAACCTATATTACATACATTATCCCTACACACAATCCCCAGCTGCAAAAAAGTAACTTAAAATTACACTCACTGGATGCATTGAGCAGCAACAGGGGTTGGTGATCAGACTGAAGAAGGACCGCCCCAAAATGAGGTTGACAGACTAAGAAATGAAAATAGTGGTAAACATATAGCCATTAAATGAATATAAAATGATCATCAGAAGACATTGATTGAAAATATATAATAACATTTAATAAGAATTTGTGTCAGTTGAAATAAAATGTTACAAAAATGCAAAAAAGTGTATAAAAATGTTTAAGTATATACCAAAAATAAAAAGTGCATATGAATATATTTATTATAAGTAATATATATATATATATATATATATATATATATATACAAATTAAGCTTTTTTGTAAATAAGGGTATACAAATGTTTTTTTATGAGAAACATTATTCTTTTCATAAGTGTTATACAAAAATGTCATAAAAAGTTTACACTATGTTGCAAACATAAACATATGAACATGTAAGAAAAATGTCCAAACATAAAAATTTTAAAACACTGTTATAAAATCTATAATAAATATAAAGGTCTGGAACAGATAATAGAAATGCCATAGTGCCTGAAACAAAAGCACTTCAACTGTAAGAATAAAAATGACATTAAAAAACCAATGTGTGACAACTTTTAAAAACAAATGAAACAACAGACCACTGTAACCGACATTTGGAAACCTTTTCCATTTGAAACAAGGCTTTCGTTTACTATTTCCACTCCAGTCTAAGCTACACTAAGGAAAGTGTTGTTATTTAATGAGTGTAGAATTGCTATTTCCAGTTCAATCTAATCTATAGTGCAGAAGGTGTTTGATGTTGAAGCGGACAGATTTACCATTCCCCACTCCAATCTGAGATGTATTGCTGAGGATTTGGACATTTAGGGGGATAAATTTAATTTTGCACTCCATTCTAAACTACACTGGAGAAAGTGATGGACATCAGTAGTGATATATTTACTATTTCAACTCCAATCAAAGCTACAGTGTGGAGGTTTTCGACATTGAGGGGGTACATTTATTATCTTCTCTCCAAAATAAGCTACATTGAGGAAGGTATTGGACATTGTGCTTAGTGGATTTACTATTCCTAATCCAAACTAAGGGCCTCATTATGACATTGGCGGTCCTAAAAATGGCAACACCGTGGTGGCAGTCGGACCGACACCCTTCTGGCCGTCCGACCGCCACATTACGACTGTGGTGGTGGGACCACCAGGGGACTGCCGTGCTAACCAGGAACACGGTTCTCAACAGCCTGACAGGGGTCGAAGTCATGGTCAGCCACAATGGCTTTGAGTTCAGCACTGCAGCGCTGATCACAAGTTCAGTTTCCGCCAGACTTTCATGGTGGGAATCCCACTAGGAAAAGGCTGGTGGAAACACAGTGCAGAGGGACATGGCAGTCCCCTTTACTGCCTGTGCCCATGGATTGGGCAATATAGGGACCCACCTGTCCATCACCCTCTGAATGAGCACTGTCTGCTGTGCAGACAGTGCCTTTTCCAAGGGTTGTGGTGTGCTACGGTATTGGCCTCGGGTCCCTTAGCTTTGTTCTCACCAGAATGACCATCAGGAATGTCGTAATATGATGTTCCAGCTGGTCAGCCCCGAGGGGAACATCGTAATATGATGCGGGTGAGGCAGCTAGGTTGACAACCGCCTCATTCCCTGCAAGTTTGGCAGCCTGTTCAACCCGTTTTGGACTTTAAGGGTTTGGTACATTTACAATTCCTTCTCCAATCTAAGCTCCTTTGAAGGTGTTCAGCATTGATCTGCATATATGTATAGTTCCTAATCCAATCTAAGTTACATTGAGGAATGTTTTGTACATTAAGGGGGTATATTTAGTATTTCCACTCATATCTTAGCTACATTGGGGAAGGTGTTGGACATTAAAAAGGATAGATTACCATTCTTACTTCAATCTAAGCCACAATGGGGCACGCGTTGACATTAAGGAGATAGGCTCAATATGTCTACTCCAATCTAAGCTACAATGGATGAAGGTACTGGACACTGAAGAGGACAGACTTACTATTCATAATCCAATAAAGCTATATTAGGGAAGGTGTTGGATGTTAAGGTGAATACTATCCCAACACTTATAAAACTACAATTAAAACACAGTTTATTTGAAATAATATTACAAAAAATCTACATAATTCTGCTCACTAGTCCTCAGTGCACGTGCTATGACCCCTAAAACATATTGGATATTGTCGTAATTGGCATGTATAAGTTACCTATTGGTCCCTGGTATATGGTACAAAGTGTACCCTGGGCATGTAAGTTATATGTCACTAGTGGACTGCAGCACCCATGGTGCCACCACTAGAGTTAAAGTGCAAAACATAACTGCAGACCTTCCACTGTAGCCTGTCTGTACAGTCTTAAAAATTCAAATTCACCTGGGCAAGCTAACCACTTCCAGGCCTAAACCATTGTTTTAAATATTAATAATTCACCCCTGAGTAGGCCTCAATACTATCATAATTGAGGGTGCATGGTTTTTAGAAGAATGTGAAACTGCTGCAAAAGTGTGCACGGTTACCCCTGTAACATTTTCCTTGTTTGTTAGAGAGGGACCTGGAGTCAACCACAAGGTTGTGGCAGGCATAAAAGTGTCACCCCTATTAACGCTAGTCAGGACACTACTGGACCTGTGAAAAACAGAAGAATGACTGCATCTGTAGTTGAGACCTGCAAAAGGCTAGACCTTCTCCCACTTGTACCCAGGATAAAGAAGTGGACTTTGAGGGTCAGCTGGCCGACCTGTTAAGTTACAGGAACACAACAAACTGATAGAAGCCCTTTTTCCTGAAGAGCCCATTTGACCAGCTCTAACTGGGCTTGCCTTAGACCCGACTGGGGGATTCTGCTGGAGTGAGTCTTTACTGCCAAGTTCTATTCCTGAGGTCCTGGTACTCTTGGCTGCATCAAAGTGTATTCCTCATAACATGTTAAAATACCAGGAACTTAGTAACTGTTTGGCTCCAAAGAATTCCAATGGGCTGGGAGAAAACTGTCAAGTCAATTCTTTGATGGTATGTTGCCTCTGGGTGAAAATTATGATTTCACCTGCTTCGAGCATTTCTTCAGCAGCAAAACCATTTCAGCAGAAGGTCGCAAAGAAGCTATCTGCCCTAGTGGAGCCATGTACAACCTTTTTTGGAGCTCCAAGAAAGCAACTAAGACTGAAGGTAGAAATCTTCACTGGGCAAAGGCATGAATGTTGAATTTCTCCCGCTTTCCTGCCAAAAGCTCTCAAGGGTGCCTGCACTGTGCGCAGGAGGAAAAACAAGAGGGGAAAATAAACAAATTTCTCCTTGTTACACCTCAGCTGGGTGGCATAACAGTTTTATATGTATTCCCAGGTCTACCACTTATGGTAAAGCTGGGAATGTGTCAAAATTAATTGGTGTTGCATGGAAAAAACCCATACACCAACCATGGAGTGCCTCCCTGGTGCAGAAAAATGCATTGTCGAACTTCAGATTTATCGAGCCACAACTGGCCACACAAGGTGACCTTGCATGGCTTGATAAATTGCACTTAGTAGTTGAGACCCATTTGCACCCCGTTTAAGAGTGACTCAACTACTTGATAAATATTTTCCCAAATTTCAGTGCAAGTGTCTGGGTATTACAGTAAAATTGAACTTTTACATGAGTATGACTAGTAGGTTGCACTCTCTTTTAGAACAGTAAAAGCTATGCTCAGGAATACTAATCATTATGATTTTAGTGCACTGCCACAACAGCTTTAAGTCAACAAACCAGGACATGGACAATGTCATAGAAAAGTACATGTTTAGTGTGCTCCTCCAGGTCACAGAGCTGGCTCTGGACATTTCCTTTACCATGGACGGCCAAGGAGGCAGCACATTTACTAGCTAAGCATGTTTTGGCCAACAAAAAAGTTTAACAGAATGGTATTTTCACACTAAGCATAATTATGACCTTTAAAAAAACAGAGTCTGGAAGCTAAACAGAATTTTACAATATGATGGAAATGAAGTTGATTCAGAAAACTATGCATTCAAGGAAAAAACAGTGGAGATCTTTCAAGGTTTAATTAATAATATCAGATATCTCTGGATGAGCAATAGCCGGGCTTCATAATAAAAAGTTTTTAAGGCAAGAAAGAAATACTTTTGAAATCACAGGTAATTAGAATGATTCATAAAGTCAACAGTCCCCTCCTAACTTTTGTCAGATCAATCCTGATCGATTTTAAAAGGAGAAAAGACCCAGGGTCTTATTATGAGTTTGGCGGTCGGACCACTAGACCGCCATGTTGGAGGTCCCGAAAAGACCACCATATTGGTTGTCTCTCAGACTGCCCTATTACACGTTAGACAGGCAGGATTGCTGACAGCCAACCAAAAAAGGAAGACCACCAGGGGCCTGGCGGCTTGTTTGTAGGCGGTCTGACATCCAGCACCAACAGCTCTGCGACCAACCACTGACCGTATTACAAGTTTAAAGTTCCAGTGGGGGGCACCCATGGTGGTCAGCTAATGGTGATCTGAACCACGGTGGTCCGCGGTCACCAAAGTAATGCACAACAGCCATTTGGATGGATTTGAAAAACAACACAGCTGACACACATTGCCAAACTCAACAGACCTGCAAATCACATTATAAAACACACCCCTCCACATACCACAGTCCTTTGCATTATCAACGCAAACACACAAGCAAGAGCAACATATTTGCCACACAGGAACAGATACTAGGCACCACTTTTTTCACATCCCAGCACACACCTTTGTCCACTCACACTCTTTTGCACTACCCCTCTTTAGTAAGTCACCTGCACTCATCTATATATTGTTTTTTCTACCATGTCACATTCCAAAAATACCCGTTTCACAGATGAAGAGTTAAGAGTCATGGTGGATGAAATCATAAGAGTAGAGCCACAGTTGTTTGGAGCACAAGTCTGGCACACTCCTCTCAGTAGTAAATTGAAAATGTGGGTCAGGACAGTCAACAAAGTGATTGCTGTAGACAACACCCTTTGGAAAAAGGATGCCATCAGAAAGAGGTGGAACGACCTCAGGGAAAATGTTTGTTCCCTGGTCTAGAGGGACCATCTGCAGGCCAAGAAGCCATCAGGTGGCCCTCCAAGGGCCCAATTACAACTCTTTCCTGGAGAGGGAAAGGTCTTGGGCATCCTGCATCCCGAAGGCTTGACAGGAATACCTGGGAGGAGTCTGGTAAGTCACAACAATAAAAATGTCACCAGAATATAATGTCATGCCTGCTCACTGCACACCCCGTGCCACCTTCACTCTTACTCAGCTCACCAGCCCAGTGTCCTCTGCACCAAAGACCCATTGTTAACTACCACTTGATGTGTAAGCACCTTGGAGGATAACAGTTCTCTACAGGGTTTAGTACAGGGACTGATATGACTACAACTCACAGCAGGCACTGTTCCTAGACAACCAAACACCAACAAAGGGTTCTCTTGAGCAAGGAGCCCTGTGTCTCAACTCTCTATTGAAGTGTACTCAACTGGGAGGATAACATTTGTACAGTGTGTGAAGTGCAGGGACTGATATGACAGCTAAGACCAGAAGGCTCTCTCACTGTTATTCCACTCAACTAGCCCAGTGTCCTCTGCAATAAAGACTACAGTTTGTCAGCTCCCAATTGAAGTGTGCTCACCTGGGAGGATAACATGTCTATACTAGGTGTGGTACAGGGACTGACATGACTGCTGAGGCGAGGTGGCTCTGTCACTGTTACCCCACTCAGCCAGCTCAGTGTCCTCTGCAACAAAGATCCCTGTTTGCCAACTCCCAATTGAAGTGTATTCGCCTGGGAAGATCACATTTCTACACTGGGTGTAGTACATGGACTGGCATGACTACAACTCCCAGCAGGCACTGTTCTTAGAAAATCAAACACCAACACAGTTTTCTGTTGGCTAAGATCCCTGTGTCTCAGCTCTCTGTTGAAGTGCATTCACCTGGCAGGATAGCATTTGTACAGTGTGTGAAGTACAGGACTGACATGACTTCTAAGGCCAGGAGGCTTGGTCACTGCTATTCCACTCAGCCAGCCCAGTGTCCTCTGCAACAAATACCCCTGTTTGTCAACTCCCAATTGAAGTGTACTCAGGAGGATAACATTTCTATATTGGGTATGGTGCAGGGACTGACATGACTGCTAAGGCCAGGAGGCTCTAGCACTGTTACCACGCTCAGCCCGCTCAGTGGCCTCTGCAACAAAGACCCCTGTTTGACAAATCCCAATTGAAGTGTTCTCACCAGGGAGGATAACATTTCTATACTGGGTGGAGTGCAGGAACTTGCATGACTACTACTCACAGGAAGGTCCCTTTTTGTCACTCCAACCACCAGGCCAGTGTCCTCCTCTTCAAAGACTCTTGTTTGGGAAATCACCAAATAAGTGTACAGAATTGGGGGGGGTGACATTTCTCAAGTCTGTGAATTAGAGGGAGTGACATGACTGCTAAGGCCAGGAGGCCCTGTCTCTCCAACTCCAAACACACGCCCAGTGTACACCTGCTCAAATGCCCCTGTTTGTTAACCCACAATGGAAGTGTACTCTCCAGGGAGGAGCACACTTCTCTTGTTTTGGAAGATAGTTGTAGTGTCCTGAAAGTAAAACACAATGGGCCTTGTTTTGCTAACTCCAATCACCAGCACATTGTACACTTGCCCCAGTGCATCTGTTAGTGAACTCTCAGATGATGCTTACTCACCTGGGAGGATACCATGTTCCTAGTTTTGAGAACTAGGGGAGTGACCTGAATGCAACTACTCGGAGGTACTCTTCAAGTGACTCCAAATAGTGGAACAGTGGTCACTGATTCAAATGTCCTAGCCTGATCACTCTCAGACCATGTTTACTCACCTGGGAGGCACCAAGACACAGATCATGCTCAACTCAGACATGTGGCTGGCCACTTAGCTCTACCCTGAACTGCTAAGCCAAGTTGAAACTATTGAGAACAGGAAGAACAGCTCTCACTGTGCAACATAAATCATCAACAAGGCCTTAAGATGCATCACCAGAATTGTATTGACTGCAGACACATTCACAATACACTGACCACATGATGACTCCAGTCACATATATACCAAACTCCTGCTTCGGCCTGCATAACATTCAACAAGGCCTCAGAATGGTCAAAGTCACATCCTGTCCAGCCACTGTTTTGCCTGCACTGTTGCCAAAATGTAAGTCCCTGCCCATCCTCCCAAGTGCTAATGTACTGTTAAATTCAGTAGCTGCTGGACTTTAATGGAATTGCCATGCTTTACAAATGTCAGCTCAACATAACGAATGGCATGGGTACCATTCACAATAGGATCACCTGCAAATCAACTATGTACACCAGCTGTGCAAAACGTCACTGTTAACTTTTGGAGGTAGCTGTCACAATACCACCAGTAACATTGAATCTTTCACATCAACAGGTCGAGCTGCCACTCTGCACACAGAGGCCACAGACGAGACTGCCACCATCCCCAGGATGAAGTGCGCAGTGATCACTATACTGCTAAACATCTGGATGTGGAGGTTCTGACACATCTGGGCAACCTGGACAGACCCCTACAGTGAGTCTCACTGTGCCCACATCAAGACCTCCCAGCCCAGTTGCCTCAATATCAGAGGCACCCATTCACCCCCCAACCTGTGTCCGTGGGACAGTGCCACCTTGTACCACCAGCCCTTAGACCAGGATCCTGAGTCGCAGAACAACACTTCGGACAAAATGGTCCTGGAACCAGTGAGATTGGACACCCTGTGTATGTGGGAGAAATGTTGTTGGCCATCGAGGTGAGGCCACAGGACATGCTCCTGACTAAGACTCCATCAGCCAAGTCTTGGGGGTCTATCAAGAGTCCCAAGGCGTGATGGGCCAGGTACTTCCTGAACTCCAGGAGCTCAAGCAGCTGCAGAGGGACATCCCTAGGAATATGTGTGAGCTGTGGGAAGCCACCAATAGCAACCTGGTCTCCATAACAGAGGTGTTGAGGGAATTTAGCAGTACCCTGATCGTCAGCAGCACTCTACCCCTTCCATTGGCACAGCAACACCAGGCCTGTCGTCATCGGTGCCAGCCACTGGAAGGGAGGCCCTGTCACGGGAAGAACCCATCACAGACACCCCTGCCTCTGTGGCCACAGCTACCGCTCCCCCCACACACAAGCAGGAATGTCCAGCAAAGAATTCAGTGCAGATTGCCAGACACCGACCACTGCCAGCAAGTGACTTCTTCCTGAAGAAACTCCTTTGTGTGCCACACATTCACTTTGTTGACTGTTCTTTAACCACCTTTCATTTCCTATTGGAGGAGTACACTGGACTTTGGACTTACAAAGCTGTGGCAAGTACTCCAATGATTTCATTCACCATGACTAAACCCTTCACTTTCCTTTTCCATCATGTCCCAATATCAGTTTATGCACAACTATTCAATACATCCACCTATCACAAAGTTTGTGTCTATTTGCTTTTGTTATAATTGTTGCTATGTAGAGATGTAAGAGCATTTGAAGCAAATGATGAAAACGCAAGATACTAGTATAAGGAGGGATGTGTTACAGGTACAGTGTCCTCCTAAGGATTACAACGAACATACACAAACACATGTCTGGCCCCACCAAACATTTAATTGCACTATACAGCACATAGGCTGTCCATATGTTTGGACTGTCAGAACAAAGAATGGCTGACTCATATTGTGTCAGGGTAAATATACGGAGCTGCAGTCCCCAGACCACAGACAGGAAGGACCATGTCAAACATTGCCCTGCAGAATAGGCAAACAGAGAAGTGAATGGTGTCACCAGCTTGACCCTTATCACATAATAAAACCAAGAAATCCAACATCACATAATCTAAGATACAGACAGAGTGCAGTACAACAGTCCCTGATCACAGGTCCATCATAATCCAATAACCAAGCATCTCATGCTATGCTACAAACATATGTCAGTATTGTATCACAGGCACTGTGGCATGTAAAGATGAAACACATCTGTGTTACAAACAGGTCATACAAGAAGAGTGTTTAGACTATGTAAAGGGTGAATGCCTGGCTTGCACTTGCAGATAAAATATTTCATGGACATATGATGATCACACACATAAAGCAATAGGCCCACCACAGTACACTAGACAAGTACAATGTGCACTTCAGTCTTTCTACCCACACACTGACCAAGCTGGCTTGGCACATGTGTTATACACCCCAAATCTGTGAACCACATTACCTGGAACCATCCATATCCACTTCCTATGTCAGAACAGCATAGGATACCTGCCAATGTCACAACTCTAAAATGCCCATATGAGGGTGTCAGGTTGAATGTACCTATACAAAGGCAAAGCAAGGAGCATAGATGTGAAAACATACCTATTACACAAATTACATAGCAGGCATCTGGAAATTAAGTTACTTCACATTGAGACTGAAACAAACAAAGCAAATTCATCAAGGTAGCTATATGTCAGGGGCTAACTCTTAAAGCATGCTTTGACTCAATATTGCTGAACATAAGCTCCCCAGGGTAATGGCAAGACACTCAACTCCACACATTCTGACAACTACATTCCTTCATACAGTCATAGTCACTACATCACATGATATACTTACACTGAAGAAAAATAGTTGTTGATGAGAGTTTGCTGAAAGTCAGATCCTTCCTCTTCAGCACTGTCATCCTCACTTGGTAGTTCAGGAGGCTCATCTAGTGGCACTGCAGGCTCCCCCTGCTTTGGGATGTATGGAATGTTCCGCCACAGAGAAATATTGTGTAGCATGCAGCAGACCACAATAATCTTACATACTTTTTCAGATGATTAGAGGGGGGCTCCGTCAGTGCGGTCCAGATGCCTAAATCTCGCATTCAGGAGACCAAAAGCCTGCTTCCCTACCTGTCTTGTTCTTACATGGGCCTCATTGAAGCTGACTTCCCCTGGCAAAGTTGGATTCCTAAGCAGGCTTAACAACCAATGATGGTTTGGATATACTGAGTCTCCTGTTAAGGAATGGAAGATATGTGCAACAATTAGTCCCTCTTATCAGAACTGTGCCACTAGACATTGCACACACACAAACAGGACAGATGTGACTTGCCAACCAGCCAGGACCTCTCTGGGTACAGTTGTGACATCAGCTGGTGAATTGTGCAGTTCACATAATGAAGGCATCATGAACTGTACCTGGAAACAGACGCAGACATGTGAAATGTAGAGGTCTGCCAAACATACACCTTTGACGTTGATGGAATGGAAGTTCTTTCTGTTGCAGTATACTTCTTCATTGGCATGGGGTGCAACCATGCCAACATATGTACCATCAATAGCCTCCACCACATGTGGGTTGCATGCAAAACCATAAAAGTCAGCCTTCAAATGGGCTAAATCCCCTCATCGGGACTAATGGATGTAGCTGTCCAGGTGTTTCAACATTGCTGAGAGGGCTTCCTTCAACATCAGACTGAACATAGTTAGGGACATACAACAAGTTTGGGCCACTGTATGTTGGAAGGACCCTGTGGCTAGGAAGTGTAACACTGACATGGCTTGTACAATGGGTGGCATGCTGTTTGGATGACTAATAGCTGGCATCATATCTAGCTCCAACTGACAACATAGATCGACTATTGTTTTGCCGATTCAGAAAATAAAGGAGTATAATATGTCTTTCTTCCATTGCCTGAAGGTCTGGCAGGTGGCAGTAGACCGGTGGTTGTCACATCCTCCCTATCCCTTGTTACCTAAATATGACAGGAAATGAGTTATGAAATTAGTCATTGTGTCCACAGCAACATACATGATGTATGTCAACGTTAACATGTGACACGACATTTTATGAGGGATGGACATGGCAAACTGTACACATCACAGCTGTTAATGACACAAGGTTCACCTGTTACTCCCTTGGCTTGCCACACATGAGTATACAACATGTAACTGGACTTAAATCCAAAATGTGCATCACAAACATCCCTTGGAATGTGACTGGATGCAACAAGCACAAAAATTATGATTAACGGGGGTAGACTGTGCCCCATTGTGAATTGCCATCTGTGCCCTGCAACATACAGCAATGGTGTTTGACTAGTAGGTCCTACGCGACAAGATAAGATGAGCAGGTATTCGTGCAAAAAACAACATGTTCCGAGGTGTGACACAGTGGTAATAACCCAATCCTGCATTTCATGGCACTAAAATGGCGGATGCTTGATCTACTCGTAGGCTAAGGTTGTTGTCAGTAGTGGTCCCGGGCCATTGTCTGTGTCCGCCGGCAGGGATGACCGTGTACATGACAGACATGACTACTGTGTTCTGCTAAATCCCTCACTTCACTGCTTCCAGCAAGACCTCCACTACCGAACTGCTGTGTACTGCCTCTGGGAACAAACATGCCATGTTCTGCAGGTGATAGGGCCCCTGCCTTCTCATCCAGAGGAGTTGGAGAGGCTGGTGACTGAGGTCATACCACTGTTTGAACAGCTCTATAGTGCACCAGAGGAGCAGATAAGTATCGTATTTGCACAGTTTTCACAGTACTTAACCATCCGTTCCCTTCTCACAGGCTAGAATGTGCCCTTGTGTGTCAGATCGAATACTCATGTGCCTGTGAGTGTGGTATTTGTGGCAAAAATGTGCATATATTGGTGACCAGTGCCACATGTTGACTTCACTCACATTGTTGTGTGTATCTTCATTGTGTTCCATGATCCACCTTTTGTTGGATGCACATAATAGGTGAGGTGACATTGCAGTCATCCACTGACATCCCTTTCCTCATGAATGTTGCATATGTGAAACTACATATATGTGCATGATAGCATGAGCTGTGTATGCATCTTGTATGTGTGAGATTTGTGAGTAATGTGAGCTATGTGCATGTTGCCACAGATATTTCTTAGCACATCTGCCCTTGCTAGACTGTTGTTTGTAAGGCATGTCATCACTCTCTCTGCCGTCCAGGTTGCCACACACACAACATGCCAATTTGCTGGTGGCTATATGATGTACTGTTATACATGGGGATGACTGAAATGGGATGTCATGTAGGTTCTGTCTGGTCAGTCTGCAGCGACCAGAGTCTGTCACATAGCTCATAGTCTGGGCAGGGGTGGAGTCTCTGCGGCTATGCAAACTGTGGCACTGTGCCCACTGCCTGTATACCTGCAGATCTTGTCACTTGGACAATCTGAGGCTCTGTTGTAAAATGCTGCCCCAAGTGTCTCATTCCTTTGATCAGATTGGGGATGGGTTCAGGGTTGAGTTACTGATCTGTGACAGATGTGCACTTAGCATCATTGTAAAAATGTGTGTCTCTGACTCCTGACAGGACCCTTACTCCCACAGCCCTGTTGTCACCTTCATACAGGTCATATTTGTCCTGTACAGGCATATTGCACAAATGACAGTCCCACAGTACAGACACTGTATTGATTCATGGGAGACCATGATATGTGACTCAGTGGCTTGATCACATAGCAGAAACCGGTCAATGCATGCCTTTGGATTTTGCCTGCCATCTCTTTATGATTGACACAAAGGTCCAAGAGCCTGATCTGTGGTACAGGTAGATACCACAGAACACCACCCCATCGAAGTGGCATGAGTCTAGATTAGTTATTGTAAATTTCCACACATGGAGAAGGTAAACACATTCTGTGCCCACCATGCCAATCTTTTCATTGTTACCCATGTGTGATTTTGGAGTTTGTACTCTGGCAGTAGCCTGTAGGGACTGTATGCAGAGAGTCATCATCACAGAGTGTGAATGTGTTGGTCAATTTATTCCTAAGGAGTCTACCTTGCAGAAGCCACAGAGGTGTGATGTGTCGCATCTCAGTCAGGTTGCTAGGGCACATCCCACAAGATGTCAGTAAGTCTGCCTAGTCATTGCAGTTATGTTTTAGACATATGGGTACAGGCATTCATCCACGAACAGACATCTGGGTTTGCATGACGATGATGGGGATGGTGGGATAACTTTCCATTGGGCAAAATATTGTGGGACTCCTAAAAGTCCTTGCTACTACTCGGTCTCTCCAACATGTAAGGGACTGATGGCTGGTCCTGATGCATTCAGAGTATGTCATTGTAAGCCATGCCAGACATTAGGGGTGATTACCCTGGGGCCTGCTGATTCATTGTGTTGTGTTTTTGGGGACGTCTCTCCCTGACATATTGGGCAAGATGACTACAGTATTCATTTCCATGCCATATGTGTGGCCTATCTGTAAGACATTAATTCTACCTCCTCCACTCTATTGGGACAAAAATCACTTGGTGAAGTGTAAAATTTTTTATATTTTCCCAGTGTCATGGGTATTTCCATGTCACCTTCTCCAGGCTGTTGTGCTTTTGCCATCAACATGGCTGAAGTTTGGAGCATCATTATTTGTTGTAGAGTCACACTGTATGTGACAAATGGATGTGTGCATAGTCTTCTGAGAGATCTGTGGGAATGGACTCTGCATTGTCCTACATTTGTATGCCAACGGGTAACTGAGGTCTGTTCCACGGGGCAACGCTTTGTAGGTGATATTGCCTCCAAATAGTTGACTGGTTATGGTGATTGAACAACTTCAGCCATACAATTGTAGTATTGTTAGATCCAGATTTTCCTGTGGGCAACTGATGATGGTTCAGATGGCATGCATGCATATGGTATGGCCCATGTAAGGGCCACTTAGGTGGGGTTTGTTGCTGCGGCCTACTTGGCATCATGATCATGTTTGCTAATCACAGCTGTTGTTCCACAGTGTTCATGGACATAACCCTAATCCTCTTTGTCTTTGCAGAATCAGCACAGGCAAGTGAAGGAGATGGGGCAGAGCCAAGTGGGGAAGTATCTGGGTCAAGACACAACTGATACCAAGGGACCCACTGGCCAAGGGGGAAAGGGAGTGCCTTAAGGGAGACTGGAGCATCCACAGCATCGAATTCCTCCTCAAGTCGCCTCTCCCTAGTGGTGGTGGACTCATCGGGGAATCCCCCAGTACCATCCTTGTCCACCATCCCCGTTCTTTCACTGGCCTCCCTGCTGCTACTCATCCAGTTGGCTGTGCCCACTCACCCAAGAGGTTGGACGTCTCATTTGCCTCAGGCACCTCTGTATCAGCCCCTGTTAGCCCTGCTCCCCTCAGTGCGGAGGCTACTGTCCTCCTGAGAAGTATCTCTGTGAGACAGATGGCCATTGTGAATGCCATCCAGGGATTGGTGACACAACTCAAGCAAACCAACGCTCTCCTGAAAGGCATTCATGGTGCAATGTCTGGCCTACCAAGATCTTTTCAGTCTCTGGCCTCGTCACTGACTGCAGCCATTATCCTCCACTTCCATCCCCCTCCACCTTCCTCTTTCCACTCCAAATCCCAAATTTCCCTACCTGCCCAAAGCACACAAACTGATCTGCAAACATCCACCTCAACAGACAAGAGTAGTGCACAGAAACACAAGCAGCATAAAACATACCGGCATGCAAACAAACAATAACCACCCACAGACACAGCAGCAGTCACAAATTCCCTTGACACCCCCGCCACCCTCAGCATCACACAAACCACATCCTGCATACCTACAGGCACCACAACAACAGTTAGTAACAGACCCACCACACCCATCAAACACGCAGACACCACCCCAGCAGACCCGCAGATATCCCCCATAAGCACCTCACCACAGACACCAGGCATCCACCATATTCACCATACCTGCAGTCACCACCCCAACAGCCACACACCAGCCCACCACTGCATCCCACAGCATCTCTGCCTCCCAGCCCCACAAGACACACAAACAACCACACTCACCCACCCAACAGACACCCACCAAACACAAGCATACTTCCCATAAGCAAACATCCATATCATCCACACCTACACAGTATACTACCACTCCCTCAACCTCCAAATCCCAACTCCTTACTGATGACCATCCCTGTGTCTCTAAAAATATTTTTTGTTAGACCTTAACCTTAGCCCTGTTCCCTGCAACCCCGCCCCCACTGACCTCCCAGGCCATCCCTTCCACCTCTATCCTGCCCCTATCAGGAACCTACACCTATGTCCCCCAAGAAGAAGCCCACCCCTTGGAAGAAGAAGATGGACTGGCCAATGGCTTTTGGACTTTGGTATTTCCTGTTGAATAAACTGAAACAGTTTGTTTCTTTGGGTATACATTTGTCCTGCAATTCCTTTTTTACTTTACTGTTGTTCCTGAGTTACTTGTGTTGTGTGGCTACAGGTGTGTGTGTTTGTGCCTGCTTGCATCTCTATTTGCTTTTGTTTGCCGTGTGTGACTTTGTGCACAGTACTGGTGTCCCCCAAGACAAGGGTATATGTTGAGTGTATGTATATGTGTGTTTAAATGCAATAGCGGTGTCATGCATTGTATAGGGTAAGTATTTCATCTTGTGTTGTCCAATGTGAGCATGCATGGTGTTAGACTTGTCCCCTGATATGACTTATATATCAATCTGATGTGTGTCAGCTTGAGTTTTGTTAGTGCAGACATGCACTGTTTTCAGTTGTGCTAGCTTTGTTTGCATTTGAGTGTGCATGTGTCCATTTAGGGGTGTGTCCCTTGCAGTTAGTACCTATAGAGGCATGTCCCATGCATTTGGAGTTGTATGTATTTGATGATTTGTACTTCAACATTGTGCATCTAGGCATGCCATTTGTATCTAGTACTGTTTGTTCTTGAGACACATGTAAGGCTATGTCCAGTACAAATCTTGCATTTTGGGCAGTTGCAAGGTGACATGTGTCCCATGCAGCCTCCTTCCCTGAGTGTTCCTGGTACCACTATCCCAACTGTGCAATTTCTGTGTGCAAGGTACTCTTTGTCTATTTGACTCTATGTATTGTGCATGCCATTGTGCTTCCATGGTGCTGTGATATGTGTGAAGTGTGTGTCCATTCCAGGGCAGTTTAATGGTGGTGTTGTTTGTGTTCCATGACACATTGATATATTTGTGTGTTGCATGTGATGATAGTCCCTGGCCTGTGTGGAATATGAGTGTGTGAGTTGTTTTTGTACATATGATGTTTGTGTGTATTGGTGATGTGTGGGTGAATGTTGTGTAGACTTCACTGTCCCTGTAGCAGAGAAGTGTGGCTGTGGGTTTATGTGTAGTGTTACGCTGCAGTGTGATTGAACTGCCCAAAGTGGTTGTATTGTGCCTGCAAATGTTCCCATCTTGATGTATGTTTCGGACTGTGTATGGGATGTGACGTGTACTTGGTGCCTGTGCTGTGCCAGCCTATGATGTGTACGACAGTGCTAAAATCTGTTATCAAGCGTTCTGATACACGTAGGTGTGTGTACTTACGGTCTGTGACATTCATAATGGCATTGGTTTCAAGAAGTTTCAGGGACCATCAGAAGCGTCAGGACATGTGCAATGGGCTCCATGGAAGCATTGGACGAGTCAGGCTGTCTGCAGGTGGGTGTCTCCCTTTATACTGTCCATTTCTGCCATCTAAGAGAAGTTGGTTGGCCCTCCATGGCCACATTGGTCCCGTGCAATCTCGTAATTAGTCCACAGGGTCCGCCTGGCTGCTCGTGCAGCCATGTGACCATGGTGGTCTGTGCTGCCTGGAGGTGCCGGTGGAACTGCAGCGGTCTTGTCTCCCTAGGCCCGCTTGAGTCATAATACTGCAGTCAGAACACCATCACCACCATGGTGGTCGGAAGACCACCAAGCTCGTAATGTAATTACAAGGGTATTATAATGTAATTACAAGGGCAAGCACATTTTGGTGATGTGAGGATCATAATTGTCATGTGGTGTCTCATTTTCAAGGGAAAACTGGTGCCATTTATTGTACCAAATACATCCCAAACACTGTGCTAAAATATATTTCAAAGAATAAATATGGCAATTGCATAGGCACTCCTAAAGAGGGCTATGTGCTTTTGCTCTTGGAACAATTTCTAATGATTCTCATTGAGAGGCAGCCCATAGATTTATAAAATGATTTAATTTAAATGTGATTCTTTGGTGAGCTGAACCTCTGTTCATTTCCAGTTGAAGTAGGAAGGGAGTGAGTAGGTGGGGCAAAGGCAGGTGGGGGGAGGAATATATGTAATTAAAGCTAATTAAAGCTCCTGTGTGTGCCATTATCAGGCCTCCTCCAAAAGTTACAATTTGTAGCACAATTCAAATATGTTTTTAATTCCTATACATTTTTAATATAATTTAAATCCTACAAAGAAGTTTTTCTCTGAGATGTTTGTTTTCACCAGAGTAGCCTTGCTGCATGTATTCATCCCTTCACTTATAAAAGAAAACTTATAGACTTGGGGAAAACACTTAGAGGCATATTTACAAGAAAGTGGTGCATCAGCTATGGTGTGCCACTAATCTTGTGTCACCCCTGGGACTCCTAACGTCAGCAAGGTAGCACCATATTTACAATATGGTGCACAATGGTGCAGGCATAATGTGTCACGAGGGGTTCCAAAGTGCCACAATGCTTAAATTGTGCCACTTTGTAAATCTGGCGCGGGGAAAAAGCCTCCTTGAAGCCACCTTAGCATTAAAAAAATTACGCTAGGGCAGTGCAAGGAGGATCTAGGTGCTTGTAGTAATGCCCCTTAATATTTTGTGAGAAGCAATTACTTTCTCACAACTCACATTAGGATTCTACCCTCTGGCCAGAGATAGAAAGTGCACAGACTATCACATTTTATTCAAGAAGATTGTACAAATACTCATTAGCTATGGTTTAATTTATCTTCTATGCAAAAAGATGGAATTTTGCTTTGTAGTGGATCCTGTTAGGTTTTAATGGGTCTCAGGAGTTTAGCTTAGCCTTCTGGCTTGCAGGTCTGCTCCCCTGTCACCTAGTGACTTTTAACCTACTTAGCCTGCTCAGTCTTAGCCTATTTAATTTATTATTTCTTTTAAGATGGCTTCCTCTGTTTAGATTTAGAGCAATGTGTTGATTTACATTATCAGTGCCACCCTGTGAAGGCCTCACTTTCAGTGTCAAAATAAGTGATGTATATAGGTATTCACATCATATCCCTTTCCTAATTATGTGTGACAGGAACATAATATACTTTTGGTGGGAATTGTTTACATAATTGTCACAACAAGCCTGCCCCTTATCGTTTGTTTGAGAACATACCTGCGTCAGGGATCCTACAAGATCTGTATAAATACAGCTCACACAGACAAGGTTATTAGATGTATTTCTACCAGATGCTATTGATGCCATCTATGCTGCACGTCGCCTTGATGCAGACATAGCCTTCGTGTCACCATGGAGTCTGAACTAGACCTCATTCCAAGTTAATGAGGTTGGTGGTGCTTCTCATGGACATGGTGCTGGCAGATTAGGTTGATCACACCAGCTCTCGTTTGGTTAGGGATTAGGTTCTCTATGCTGGGGCTTTCACATTTTACGTTTATTGCAAGAACGTGGGGTCTTTGTATCTAATCATTGCAGCTCACACATTTTATCATAGATTGCAGCCTTTTCAATAAACTGATTGAAAACTCTCCTGCATCTCCTTCATTGCCCGTGTGTGACTGAGACTTATTGCTAACTTGAGAAAAGGATAACTTCCTTTCCACCACGACTCCCCTGAGATATTGCACTCTAGAATCCATGTGTAAGGCTGATAGAAATCACCTTTTACTGTTTGTGTTTTTAGTGAGGTACTGCGTGTGAGCCAGGAGGGTTGGGCTGTCTTCCCCAAACCAGCAGTCTAGCCTAAGAGTAAGAGTCCAACTATGACAGCTTCACCAGGGGCAGTAAGTTCTGACACCATACCATACAACACCATTATCAGTAGAATTTTAAGCAGAAGTTCCATAACAGAGATCTCTGAAGTTGTGTGAAATTAGTTGCACTTACAAATTCCTAATCTTCACTAGTTCTGCAAGTGAGTGAAACAAGCCAAAATATAACTGCAATTGCAGTATCGACATATAAATTGTGCATGTGACTGATAAAGTAATGCTTATTGTTCACCGTTGTTTAGTTTATGAAAATGTTTGTGTTTTAACCCCTTCCCTGCCACGGATGTAACGGTTACATCCTTGGCTGTGGTGCTGAGGCGCCTAGGATGTAACCATTATGTTCTGGACCTGGCTCCCCCGTTGAGCCTCCCACCCTCCTCCCATGGACCGGGATGGAAGGGGAATTGCTTCCCCTTTCACAGTCAATACCCCCACCCCACCCCAGTGATGTCTAATGACGTCAGACCGTGATTACGCACTGACGTCATCAGAGGGCACCCCCATTTATTTTTTTAGAGGTGGAGAGCGACCCCTTAGGCAAGGGTCACTCCTCTTGGAGGCAAATTCTTTTTAGGCCATTTCTGCCCCCCTGGGTGGCAGTTCGGCCTATTTTAATTAGGCCAATCTGCCCCCAGGGGGGTTCAGAAACAACTTAGGCACCAGGGATTGTTGTGTGTGTGTGTTTTGTTTGTGGGGCAGCCCTATGGGCAAGGGTCGCTACCCATGGGGGCACATTATTTTTGGCCATTTCTGCCCCCCTCTGGGGGCAGATCAGCCTATTTTTGTAAGGCCCATCTGCCCCCAAGGGGGGGCAGAAATTCCACCAGACACCAGGGAAGATTTATTTTTTTTAAAAGACATTGGGGTAGGGCCATACCCTCACCCCAAATAAATGGGGACAAAGTTGTTGTGCCCACCGGTGGGCAGATGGGACAATTACCCCTAAACCACTCCCTGGGGGGGTAGAAAGCCTACTAGATGCCAGGAAAAAAATAGTGGGGTGGTGGCTACCAACCGGTATGGGCATGGTTATGCCCCCACCCCAACTGAAGGGGAGAACAGTATTTCAGCTCTCCCTCACACACTAAAAGATCTTGTTTCAGTGGCAAGCAAGAGGACATTTGATTATATTGGGTTTTAGCTTTACATTTAGGCCATGAGAGCTTGTCTAACTCTCAAAATCGTCCCACTTGGAATGGTGAGAGCTGAACTTTTTGGACTTTGGGACGCTGCCATGTAGAAAAATCTATGAGACCTAGACACACCTGAAAGCTAAACACCTGGGTGAGTTCATGGTGGTGTGCTTCACATGCACCCCCCACCATTTTCTTACCCACAATGCCCTGCAAACCTCTAACTTTGCTTGAAATCGCATAATTTTTCCACATTTTTGTGATGGAACTTTCATTATTGTCACATCTATACCGATAAAAATTCTGCCCTACTTCTCAACCTAAAACCTTTTTTTTTTCAAACTGCCCTTTTGGACCCGCTTTGGTTCCTCTATAATTTGGACGTGTTTTGGCTCTTCCCTGTCACAGGCACTTGGCCCACCTGCACAAGTGAGGTATCATTTTTATTAGTAGCCTGAAGGGAACGTTGAGTGGTAGAACATTTGTGCCACTGCGGTGATCCCACACAGAAATGTGGGGAAAATGTGATTTTTTTTGTTAACCTAAATTTGAGGTTTGCTGAGCATTCTGGGTAAGAAAACACTGGGGGTTCCACGCAAGTCTCACCTCCCTGGACTTCCCCAGGTGTCTAGTTTTCAGAAATGTATGGGTTTGGTAGGTTTCCCTAGATGGCTGCTGAGCCCAGGACCAAAACACAGGTGCCCCCAGCAAAAATAGATAGTTTTGTATTTGATAATTTTGATGTCCCCATGTAGTGTTTTGAGGCATTTCCTGTCGCGGGCACTAGGCCTACACACACAAGTGAGGTACCATTTTGTTCGGGAGATGTGCTGAAATGCTGGTTAGAAGGAAATTTGTGGCTCCCCTCAGATTCCTGAACTTTTAATCACAAAATTTGAGGAAAAAGTGTTTTTTTGCCACATTTTGAGGTTTGCAAAGTATTCTGGGTAACATAACCTGTTTACCCCAACTTGGGTTCCCCTAGGTGTCTAGTTTTCAGAAATGTCCAAGTTTGCTAGGTTTTCCTGGGTGGCAGATGAGCTAGAGGACAAAATCCACAGCTAGGCACTTTGCAAAAAACAGGTCAGTTTTCTTTGGGAAAATGTGATGTGTCCATGTTGTGTTTTGGGGCATTTCCTGTCGGGGCACTAGGCCTACCCACACAAGTGAGGCACTATTTTTATTGGGAGACTTGGGGGGATTCTGGGGGAAAGGAAATTTGTGGCTTCTCTCAGATTCCTGAACTTACTATCACCGAAATATGAGGAAAAAGTGTTTTTTGGGCCAAATTTTGAGGTTTGCATAGGATTCTGTGTAACCGACCCTCGTGAAAGCCCCAGAAGTCACCCCTTCCTGGATTCCCCTAGTTGTATAATTTTTAAAAATGCACAGGTTTGTTAGGTTTCCCTTGGTGCTGGCTGAGCTAGAGGCCAATCTCCACAGCGAGGCACTTTGCAAAAAACAGGTTAGTTTTCTTTAGGAGAATGTGATGTGTCCATGTTGTGTTTTGGGGCATTTCCTGTCATGGGCACTATGCGTACCCACACAAGTGAGGTACCTTTTTTATTGAGAGACTTGGAGAAATGCTGGGTGGAAGGAAATTTGTGGCTCCTCTCAGATTCTAGAACTTTCTGTCACCGAAATGAGAGTAAAAAAGTGTTTTTTTGACAAATGTTGACATTTGCAAAGTATTCTGGGTAACAGAACCTGGTGAGATCCCCACAAATCATTCCTAGATTCCTCTAGGTGTCTAGTTTTTAAAAATGCACAGGTTTACTAGGTGTTCCTTGGTGCTGGCTGAGCTAAAGGCCAAAATCCACAGCTAGGCACTTTCCCAAAAACACATCAGATGTCAATGTAAAAATATGATGTGTCCTTGTTGCGTTTCCTATCGTGGGCTTTAGGCCTACCCGTGCAAGTGAGGTACCATTTATATCGGGAGACTTGGGGGGGAACACAAGAAGAGAATAAGTGTTATTGCTCCTTGTCTTTCTCTACATTTTTTCCTTCCAAATGTAAGACACTGCGTAAAAAAGAAGACTATTTGAAAAATGCCCTGTAATTCAAATGCTAGTTTGGGGAGACCGAGATTCAGAGATGTGCAAATAACCACTGCTTCTCATCACCTTATCTTGTGCCCATTATGGAAATACAAAGGGTTCCTTGATACCTATTTTTCACTCTTCATATTTCACCAAATGAATTGCTGAATACCCGCTATACAATGAAAACCCTTTGCAAGGTGCAGCTCCTTTTTTGGCTCTAGGTGCCTAGGGTTCTTGATGAACCTACAAGCCCTATATAGCCCCCCAACCAGAACAGTCCAGTAGACGTAACAGTATATTGCTTTTAGAAGTCTGACATCACAGGAAAAAGTTACAGAGTAAAACGTGGAGAGAAATTGCTTTTTTTTTCACCTCAATTTCAATATTTTTTCTAGTTTTTCTGTTATTTTCTATAGGAAAACCTTGCAGTATCTACACAATGACCCCTTGCTGAATTTAGAATTCTGTCTACCTTTCAGAAATGTTTAGCTGTCCAGGATCCAGTACTGCTTTCACACCCATTTCCAGCACTAACTGGAAGGAGGCTGAAAGCACATAAAAATAGTAAAAATGGGGTATGTCCCAGTAAAATGCCAAAATTATATTGAAAAATTTGGTTTTCTGTATTTTAGCTAATTTCTTGGTCTCCTCTAGGGCAACCCACAAACTCTGGGTACCTCTAGAATCCTTAGAATATTGGGAAAAGAAAGACGCAAATTTGGTGTGGGTAGCTTATGTGGACTAAAAGGTACGAGGCCCTGAGCGTGAACTGCCCCAAATAGCCAAAAAAAGGCATGGCACCCGAGGAGAAAAAGGTCTGGCAGCAAAGGGGTTAAAATCGATGTGTTTATTGTTAAAGCTGTACATTGCCAGGGCTTTTCTTTGTACCTATAACCTTGGGCTGTTTTATGTCTTGCCTACATGACAGTTTTAGTTGTCTTGTTGCTCATGACCTCTTTGTGAACCTCACCAAAAATGTACAGTTGGCTACTTATTGGCTGACTGCATCATCACTCACTTTGATTGCTTCAGATTCTATTGCTTGCCTTCCTCTTCTTGGGCTTGTCCCTTCACAGCTCCAAAGCCTGTGTTGAATTTAATTTACGTCTTGCAAAATAACTACTCAAATTTATGCAAGGCGCCAGTATATATAAGTCTCCTATAACAATATAAGAATGAGCAAAGTCACTCGCACCATGGTATTGCACATGGTTGTCCTTTTGTTTGGGACTTTTGCCCTCTCTTCACTAGGTTACTACAATCTAAGCATCCGCGACACCATCCTGACAATCATCTCGGCCTAGTTCAGAGCAAGGGTCAAAACATTGATGCTAATTTCGAAAACTGGACTGTCCCTTTTCCTACTGATCGGATCATTGCACTCATATATCAAAGTATAATAGCCTCTTTCCAGTGAAATAAAGGCAGTCATTCTTCTACGTGTATGATATCCAACAAGACTCAGGTTCTGACTTAGAGTTAAGCAGATGGGGTAACTCCGCCAAACTCTAAATCAGGCCCTCTGTGTTTTCTTGCTCTTTCCCTCGTGTGCTGCTCCGCCTTACCAAACCCCTTTCATTCATTACTTTCTGTGTTGTTCGTCCATTACTTCCCCCACCTGTCCCTGCCTTTTCTTTTTCCTCCCCGTGCATCAAGTGCCTTTGTTGTTCCTTTGCCCAAATCCACTCCCCTATTGCCCCTCCACCCATGTGTATCTTTATTTTTTTTAATTTTTTTTAAGGAATATCTTCCAAGGGCGCGTCAGCTTCTCTTTGGTGTTGGGTCATTCAATATGTCAAAATGCCCTTTTGCGCAAATACTATTACATTTTATTTTACCGACACATGTCCGCCAGTCCAGTCAGAAAATAAAAAAAGAAAATGTTGCCTCTGTTATTTTGTGGGCACATATATGACTGCTGATGCATGCGCATGCATACAACATCACACATGCACACGTCAATGGAATGACACAGCCAACATTTGCATTCACATTGTTGCACTTTTCGTTTGTCTTTTTGACATTTTTTCCTCCAGATAATGCAGAGAATCAGCATTTTTTGGTTTTGACCGCCTCAGCAAAAAGCATCGACACAGCCAGTTTGTAAAAAAGAGATTAGACCTACTGACTTTGCCAATACTTGTCTTGAAATGGGACTTGCTGGGAGGTGGATGGGTGATGTGTGGCTTGTTATTTATTATTACCCATGACATCATTATTATAAAGCTTTAAAACGTTTAGTCACCATAGAAACGCCATGCATCTGAATGCAAAGCAAATTTAAAGTAAAGCTACCAATATATACGTAAGATGCTTTCAAACGCTTGGAAGCATGCGCGTGGACACTCGAGTAAAATTCTAGTGCAGTGCAAAAGCAATCAAAATTTCCATCAGAATTCGAAACATGAGGTTGCATTTTAGATTTGAACTGGAACAACATAAAGAAGCAACTTCTCATCTGAAGACATACTTTCTCATGTCTGGGTTCTGGTAGTCTCGGCTGTTACAAATTACTTTTGCAATTATGTACACCTGTCCCAGGCTGACACAATTTCATTTCTTGACGTCCTTCATGCTGTGCTTGCACGTTTGCTGAGATTACATGAACTGAAAACACAATTCTTACATGCAAATTACATTGCGATGCTCTCAGCAGAGATTGGTGAATTGCAGCACACACAGCTTTCAATTCTTATCTTAACTGACTGACTCTTACGTGGATGTCTAGAGTGGAAACCAGAAAGGATGCAGGCTGTCGAGCTCAGCTAAAGACAGTCACCAGGTTCTTTTCAGATTGTAATGACTTCACAGAGAAAAACACACTTAAGCCATTCTGTCATTTAGACGAGTTCCATTGTAGCGGAGTATCTGGAGATTTAAACATTCTTGAACAGCCCCTTGTTCTATGCTCTGCCTTCTCAAGGGAGACTTATCGTCTTTCCGATATGCATTGACCTGATAAGTTTTAAAATGACACCCATGAATCAATGCAGCTTCTGCTGAGGCCTACACACAGTATGTGCCACTTTCGAGATGATGAAGTGCTCAGGGAGGGATGATGGAGATTAACATGATTTTTTGGATAACTTGGATTAAATACTCATGCTAAATCCTAGCTGGGAAGGGCTGTCTGTTAGTAGATGATAAGGTTTTGACTTGAGATGTAAAGACGTAACGGGAAAGGCAGTAAAACAGTACTGTGGAGCCAGCCAAAGATAATATTGAAACATTCCAATAAACAAAATGGCAATTAAGGAAGCAAGGATGGAAATGTTCTATGTGAAAACATGCTTTATTTGTAAAAAATATTTTTTATTTTGTGCTTGAGTACGTTGTAATTCGTGAAATTAAGCTTCGAATTGTCCATTCCTGCTTTTTTCCCCCTGTTCACACGTTTACCAAATCATGCTAGTTATAGCGCAAGTAATTGGGGGCATATTTAGGAAAAGTGGCCCTGCACTGTGTGCAGGGCCACTTTTCTTGCGCCGTTTATCGCCTCCCTGCTGCCACAATGTTTGTGCCGTATTTAAAATACGGTGCACCATGGCACAGGTTGGGGGCAATAGCGTAATTTTTCATGATGCTATCGATGTACTCTGGAGGAGTAGCGCCAAAATATTGCCGCTAGTCCTGCAGAGTACATAGGGGCCCATTATAAAGAATGGAAGCCCCATTTTAATGCCTGCTCTGCACAGGCGTTAAAAGGGCCATAAAAAAATGATTCAAGGAAATCTGTTAGATTTCCTTGCGCCATTTTTTGGCACCCTAATTGGGGAACACACCCTTTGCATACATTATGCCTGGCACAATGCCCACTTTGTAAATATGGCGCGATGACAATGGCCTCCTTGGGCCACATTAGCATTAAAAAAATGACGCTGATGTGGCGCAACATGGCGTTATGGGATTATAGAAATGCCCGTAACTCTTTAACACTGTGGGGAAACTTTACCATTATTTCAAGCAAGCAAAGTGGCAGCATTATGAGACGGAGAGAGAGCATGACAACACCATATCTACCAGCTAGCCTCCTTGCTGTGCTGGAAAGCATTCCGGCCTTTTCCCCTGTGCTGCGCTGGTTGCGTGGCGTCAACACAAGCACCTTTGCACCATGGTGCAAGGGTGCCCCCATTTCATGTAGGATTGTTTTTGTGCAAGAAGGGGCACCTTCCTGCACAAAAACAGTCCCTTGAACTGTATTCCACTATGTGTGCTGCAGAATGCCACCATATAGGAATAGGAAGGAACAAGGAGAAATAGAGATATTTCTCCTCGTTGTGCATCCCCTGGGAAGGCATAGCATTTTGGTGCATTTGCAGGTTAACACCTCTGGTAAAGTTGGGAACATGTCAAAATCCATGGTATTTGCGTGAAATACCCATGCAAGGCCCATGAAATGCCTCCCCGCGGAACACTTTCCCAGGAAAGGGCAAGGCAATGCAGCGATGTGCGCTGCGTTGCTTTATTCCAGATTTATGAAGACCCTCTGTGCCACGCAAACTAACCTTGCATGGGTTTATAAATCACATTTTGGGTTTGTGTTGCACATGTACAACATGTGTGGTGCAAACCCCATCATAAAGATGCCCCTTAGTACATCTGAAACTGCTGCTTTCATACAATCAGGCTGCCTTGCATTATGCACACAGCTTTGCATCATAATCAAATTTGTGTGCTTCCATTTCAAGGGTTCATACACAATTTGGCATTTCTCAGTATACTAACCAGCATGGAGAGGATCTGGAGCAGTGGGTGAGGTGCAATATGAATGTGCCTTTAATAACATTGAAGAAAGATATCTGATCCCATAAAAGGAGCTCATATTTATGTAATCCTTTGACCTCAACGTATACATCTTTCTGTACAGATTAGGTAACCTATTTGTCTGGATGAAGAGACAAATTAATTAATAGGCATGATACAAGTATTTGTTTCAGGTTTTTTTGTCATACTTTGAGAAATGGCAGAATATTAAAGACAAGATGAAAAGAACAGTGTAGGTGAATCAGAGTGAAACAGGGGACAGAAATTGACATAAAGAAGAGAGATAGAAAAGGTAGGCACAGATGTGAAAAGTGAAAGCCGAGGCAGCAGGAAAGCAGCCAGAAGGATGGGCACAGTGAAGTATACAGAGGAAGATTTAGGTAAAGAGCTGTAAAGAAATATGTAATGTCATAGAGTGTGCTTGAGAAGTAGATAGAGCCAGAGATGGGGAAGTACATTTAGAGTGAGTGTGTGAGGTGGGGTCATTTGAGGGAAGAGTTAGAAATAGGTATCATAGAAAATGAAGTGAGTTAAACAGAGGTAGAGGTAGACACAGACAGAGCTGAGGAAATGGGAGATATATGGCTAGACGAAAAGCCGATAAGCCACTATATACATCAACATATGAGGGTGAGGTCAAGACAAATACAAAATGAGTTTTGGAATCCTACAACAATATTTAGCCTTTTGTAGTGTGAAGTGGATTGTCAGGAATTTAAGAAATCCTCCTCTCTTCTAAAATAAGTGTTGGTATGCTTGTCAGGGAAGATTAAACATGCTTAAAAAATACTGTAACGAAGACACCTGTTGTATCAACTTCAACTCAGAAAAGACCAAAGAATGGAGTGTACCTCAGTACACCCACTTTCAAAAATTATAAAAGTTCAGCCGTTAAGCTTAACCTCCACTTCCTCAATAAACAGATACAGATAAACACCATAGACTGAGCTTGAAGCAGAGAATGTGGCCAATGATTTCAACCTTATAGAAATGCAGATCTGCTTGGTATGAGTGATTATACAAAACATGATAAGAAGAAGGAAATCAGTTACAAAAGAAGATTATCTAACAAGTAATCAGCATCGTGCATTCATCTGTGAGCAAGGCTGTACCAAGTGATACATTCATTAAAGACTCTTTTAGCATGCAATGCCATGTTCCTCTGGACACCACAGCAGGTTTACCACTACTAGTGGTTTGTTTCTTCCCCTCCATTGATTGCAAACACATGAGGGATTTCTAGAGGTAACACTTCAACCACTTGAATTTTGAAGTAAACCTCAGCATCTACATCCGGCTGGAATGCTGACACACTATGGGGCATATTTATACTCTGTTTGCGCCGAATGTGCGTCAAAATTTTTGACACACAATCGGCGCAAACCCTGCCCCATATTTATACTTTGACGTCCGACCCCGCGGGCGTCAAAGTCCCACCATGTGCGTCATTTTTTGGAAGGGGGAACCAGCCTTGCGTTAATTATATGCAAGGAAGGCGTTCCCTTCCAAAAAATGACTTTAAGGCCTGTGCCCCATATTTATACTCTGACGTCATTTTGACGCACAGGAGGGGGCAGGCCTTAAAAAACGGCGCCCAGCCTGATGGGCGCCGTTTTTTAATGCCTGGGTCAGGGCAGGCGTTAAGGGACCTGTGGGCTCAGAAGGAGCCCAGAGGTGCCCTCCCATGCCCCCAGGGACACCCACTGCCACCCTTGCCCACCCCAGGAGGACACCCAAGGATGGAGGGACCCATCCCAGGGAAGTTGAGGTAAGTTGGGGTAAGTATTTTTTTCGGGTTTTTTTTTTGTGGCATAGGGGGGCCTGATTTGGGCCCCCCTACTTGCCACTATGCCCAATGACCATGCCCAGGGGACATAAGTCCCCTGGGCATGGCCATTGGGCAAGGGGGCATGACTCCTCTCTTTGCTAAGACAGGAGTCATGTCAATGGAGGTTGGGCGTAAAAAAAAAAGGCGCAAATCGGGTTGAGGCCTGAATTTTGCCTCAGACCTGACTTGCCCCATTTTTTGACACCCAACCTCCATTTTCCCCTACGCCGGCGCTGCCTGGTGTGAGTCATTTTTTTTTACGCACACCAGTCCGCAGCGCCGGCTAACGTCATTCAATAAATAAGGTGCCCGCATGGCACTTTGGAATGGCGTTAGCCGGCGCAAAAAATTTTGATGCACAACTGCGTTGGCGCAGTTGTGCGTCAAAAAGTATAAATATGGGCCTATATTTCAAAACATATTCTAAGTATTTTTCATGTTTCTGATGGTTGTAGCCTCAATGAATGCCAGTAGTGCCTCTTGCATAATGTATAAATACATACATCAAATGTGTCATTCTAGATGAGAGCAAAACATAAATACAAACAACAGTGCACATTTTAATGATAATTTCACCGTTCATGAATCTGACTGGGAACATACTGGAAAAAATCACACCATTAAGCAGGAAACTGAGGTCGCATACAAAAAGTTATTTGTCTCAGTCAGATATAGACAGTAGGCGAATTTAACCAATAAAGCCAGAGATTCCAGAGGGTCGTCTTCAGATCTGCCTAATTCTATAGTACCACATTTTGGACAAACATTGCTATGACTATGGTCACAACTACGGATTTATGGGGTGGTTAGGCAACTGGCACACCACAGATGTCCAGAAACACCCACAATGCACAGGGACATAGCACTAGCCCTGGAAATGAACTGATGATGCATATTCAGTTTGGCGTTATATTTGTTTATTTCTATTATAAATGCATTGAACTAATGACATTTAAACTCTTGCTAACTCTAAAGGACTCGTACTCCCACTGGTTTGTAATGTTTGCTGACAATGTTATGCATCACGTGGATACAACTGGATTTATATATCCCACTAGGACAATGTTTAAATGTCCTTTCACAGACACCCACCTTCGTAATAATGCTGATTCAATAAAACTGTACATGCCCAAAGTCTTATCTAGCTTTTTCAGAAGAATCTCACAAATGGTAGCAAATGTTGTTCTTGTATAGGTGGCGTTCATGAGAAGCTCCTTGTAGTAGAATTCTGAGAGAATTTTGAAATGTATTTACTTTCAACTGTTTCACTCTAGTAAATGCTGAGTGGTTTAACCCTGGGGCTCATGCCCACCTGTATTGAACATATGAAATCTTTAGTTCATAACCCAATAAAAGTTTGTTTGTTTTCTAGGTGTTGGAGACCCGTTTCCTACTGACTTTTAGAGGCTAATCCATACTGGATTGCTCTCCCACTTCACACTTCGTATTTTAATGATCTGAACTTTACTGAGTTCTTTGAATGATTCCGTACTTCAATCTAGCTTTGCACTCTGCTTCATTGATTATTTGATTTGGCTATATTTCTTGATTTTTGTAAGGCTTTAAACCTCAAAATAAACCTCAAAGATTTTATTCTTCCCTGTTTTTTGTTCTTCTAAGACCAAATGGGTTATATGTGTTCATAATGAAACTGGCATTTAGATTGCTTTATTGAGACACATGTCAAGTAAGGAGTGTTGGACTTTTTTGCTTATGCAGGGTCATCCCCAATCTTTTTGCCTCCTGCCTCCTATTTTTTCTGACCTGTTGTTGTTGGCTTTTGAACTCTGAGCACTTTACCACTGATAACCAGTGCTAAAGTGCATATGCTCTCTGTGTAAATTGTATGTAATTGGTTTATCCATGATTGGCATATTTGATTTACTAGTAAGTCCCTAGTAAAGTGCACTAGAGGTGCCAGGGCCTGTAAATCAAACGCTACTAGTGGGCCTGCAGCACTGGTTGTGCCACCCACATAAGTAGCTCTGTAATCATGTCTCAGACCTGCCATTGCAGTGTTTGTGTGTGCAGTTTTAACTGTAAATTCGACTTGGCAAGTGTACCCACTTGCCAGGCCTAAACCTTCCCCTTTCTTACATGTAAGGCACCCCTAAGGTAGGCCCTAGGTAGCCCAAAGGACAGGGTGCAGTGTATGGTTAAGGTAGGACATATAGGTGGTCATTACAACCCTGGCGGACAGTGTTAAAGCGGCGGTAAGACCGCCAACAGGCCGGCGGTAAAAATTTAGCAATTGCGACCGTGACGGAAACCGCCAACAAAGGCAGCCACTTTAACACTTCAACTGCCACGGCGGTACAAATAAACAGCGCGCCGGTCACCGCCAGCAGACAGGCGGAGGACAATGTACCGCCCACACTATTATGACAGGCCAATCCGCCACCTTTTCCGGGGCGGATTCACCGCGGATAAAAAACACTGCGGAAACAGGAATTTCGAAGGGAAAACGCTCACCTCTACACACCCCACGAGGAACGAGAACACCATGGACCCGGAACTCCAAATTGTACCTCCGATAGTCTTCCTGCTCCTCTACCAGGAGCACGAACGCCGGCGGCGAAGACCACGGTGAGTACTGCACCTACAACACAGGGGAGGGGGAGGGAAAAAACAGGGACATGCACACGCAACACGCAACACCCCCACCCACTACAACACACACACTAATGCATATTAATACATCACAGTTACACCCCCCAGGCCCCCCGGAAGAATGCAAAGACAATAGAAAATGAGTCTAACCATTGTAATATATTAAAATCAAGTAGGCAAAAATATATATATATATCTATATATATACACCATTTACAAAATATATACCAAGCATAGTAGTCCAGGTAGTGCTCCAATTAAGTCAGTGGAACACTGGGCCCACACGGTATGGGCGAGGCCCACACAAGATCCCCGACCATGACGGAGAGATCACTGCAGGGGCATCAGACAGCAACTAAACAGGCACCTCAAGGGGGAGGGAAAGGGGGGGGGCACCTCAGCCGCTTGAGTGCACAATGCCAAATCCACGAGAGGGCCACATGCCCACTGTTACATCCTGGGGAGTGCAAAGCCACAGTCTCTCAAGTCTCTACAGTGGATGGCTTGCCCACTGTTCAATCCTGGGGAGTGCAAAGCCACAGTCTCTCAAGTCTCTACAGTGGGTGGCTTGCCCACTGTTCAATCCTGGGGAGTGCAAAGCCACAGTCTCTCAAGTCTCTACACTGGGTGGCTTGCCCACTGTTACATCCTGGGGAGTGCAAAGCCACAGTCTCTCAAGTCTCTACAGTGGGTGGCTTGCCCATCGTTCAATCCTGGAGAGTGCAAAGCCACAGTCTCTCAAGTCTCTACAGTGGGTGGGTTGTCCACTGCTATATCCTGAGGAGTGCAAAGCCACAGTCTCCCAAGTCTCTACAGTGGGTGGGTTGCCCACTGTTCAATCCTGGTGAGTGCAAAGCCACAGTCTCTCAAGTAGATAACAGTCTCCACTGGTTCTGGAGGGGGCCTTGTGCCCAGAGTGCTTCATTCTGCCCGTGACGGACTCAGTAGCGTCAGTGCCCTTGGCGCTCATGGGCCAGCGGTGCTTGAGGTGGCGGTGCCCTGTTCAGCGGTGCTTGAGACGGCGGTGCCCTGTGCGGCGGTGCCCTGTTCAGCGGTGCCTGAGATGGCGGTGACCTGTTCAGCGGTGCTTGAGACGGCAGTCTCCATTGCAGGGACTCAGCTGCTGGCAGTCCTTCATGGCCCAGCGGGGCTTTTGCTGGAGGTCCTTCATGGCCCAGCGGGGCTTGTGCTGGCGGTCCTTCATGGCCCAGAGGGGGCTTTTGCTGATGGTCCTTCATGGCCCAGGGGGCTTTTGCTGGCGGTCCTTCATGGCCCAGCGGGGCTTTTGCTGGCGGTCCTTCATGGCCCAGCGGGGCTTGTGCTGGCGGTACTTCATGGCCCAGCGGGGCTTTTGCTGGCGGTCGTTCATGGCCCAGCGGGGCTCGTGCTGGCGGTCCTTCATGGCCAGAGGGGCTTGTGCTGGCGGTGGCCTCCTGGGCAACTGGGCTTGTGCTGGCGGTGGCCTCCTGTGCAGCTGAGCTGGTGCTGGCGGTGGCCTCCTGGGCAGCTGGCCTGGTGCTGGCAGTGGCCTCCTGGGCAGCTGGGCTGGCGGTGGCATCCTGGGCAGCTGGGCTGGTGCTGGCGGTGGCCTCCTGGGCAGCTGGGCTGGTGCTGACGGTGGCCTCCTGGGCAGCTGGGCTGGTGCTGGCGGTGGCCTCCTGGGCAGCTGGGCTGGTGCTGGCGGTGGCCTCCTGGGCATCTGGGATGGTGCTGGTGGTGGCCTCCTGGGCAGCGGGGATGATGGTGGTCTTCTCCGCTGTGCTGCTCTTCCCAGACTTGCCGGGTTTCTTGTGGCCCTTCCCCACCTTGGAAGGTGTCACTGCTGACTCCACACTCCCACCGAGACCCCTGGGAGCAGCTTTGGTGGCTGGAGTCTTCCCCCTCTCCCGCCGGGCACTGGCCAACTTCTGATGCTTCACAGGTGGGGGACGGTCTGTGCTGTGGCTCCGTACCACACTGGCTGCCCTGGTGGCCTGAGCACTCCAGATTCCGGTGACTACAGGCACCACTGGTCCCGGAGATGTTGTGGCTGAGGTGCTAGTTTGGGACCTAGGAGACGGACGGGGTGAGGGAGGTGAGGGAAAGAGGTCAAGGTTGGACAGGAAAAGTTTTTTTGACACACTGGGACGGGTAGCTGGAGGGGGTTTGGGAGTGGAGGAAGAGGTTGTGGTTGTAGGAGGTGTACGTTTGCTGACTTTGGGTGTAGGTGCATGCGCTGGAGGCTGTCGTGAGGTGGATGGCTGTTGGGTGGGTGTGTGCCTGCTTTGTGTATCTTCGGAGGGGGTGTCACAGACACACTGGGAGAGGACACAGGGGACGTGTGAATGGTAGTGGGGGTGGTGACTGCACGTGAGCGGGGTGTGGTGGTGGGTGTGCTGGAGAGGTACGTAGTGGCTGTAGAGGTAGTGCATGCAGGTGTGAGTGTAGATGAGACAGGGAGGGAGGAGGGAGACGAGGAGGAGGGGGACACAGTGGAGGCAGTGAATGTTGGTGTGTCTGCATGTGTGTGATGCTTGCGTGAGTGCCTGTGGGATGTGTGGTGCTCGTGTTTGCCTGAGCTTCCCTTTTGTGTTGACGTGTGTGCATGCTGGTCTGTAGGTGTGCTTGGGATAGGCTGAGGTACAGGGGATTGGGTCGGGGTGGAGGAAGTAGGAGGGTGGAGGATAGACATAGGGACAATGGCTGCCATCAGTCCTGAGGCCAGAGTCTGAAAAGCTCGCTGAAGGGCCGCCTGACCAGAATGAATGCCCTCCAGGAATGCATTTGTTTGTTGCAACTGCCTTTCTACACCCTGGATGGCATTCAAAATGGTAGACTGCCCAACAGTGAGGGACCTTAGGAGGTCAATGGCCTCCTCACTGAGGGCAGCAGGGGTGACTGGGGCAGGGCCTGAGGTGCCTGGGGCAAAGGTGATGCCCACCCTCCCGGCTGAGCGGGCACGGGGCGAAGGCTGAGGGGCTGCTGGGAGGGCGTTGCTGGAAGGGGGGGTGGCGGCTGTACCTGTAGATGGGGGGGCACAGATGTTGCCGCCACCACAAGGGAGCTCCCATCAGAGGACGAGTCCTGTGATTTTTACAAGACAGCGAAAACCCTCATTGCCCCAATGCTTTTTATGGCACTTAAGGAGGACTCGCTATGCACAACTATAAATAGGACAGTCTTTTGACTCTCCTCGTGGTGGAGAATGAGCCACTGGACTGAGCCAGCTGCTGTCCCATTTCTTTGATTAACATCAAGGTTTTCAACAATGTGTTGGCTACCAGACTTTGTGAAATAATTGCCTCTCAGATACATGGCTCTTGGATGGGTCCTATCCTCAGTCAATCTTCAAATACAAACAATGGGGCTTATTTACAAGCACCTTGCTCCACTGTTGCGCCATTTTTTTTTTATGAAGTGGTGGCGCAAAGCAGTCCCCTATAATGCACCACATTTACAAACTGGGGCAATGGGACCATTGCGCTGGTTTGTAAGGCCTTACGTCACATTATACCTGTACCAGGTATAATGTATGCAAGGTAGGCATTCCCCCATTAAAAGGCATGCAGAGCTGGCACAGTGAAATCTACTCCTTCAGTGCGTCAACATTTTAAAACCTGCTCACAGAAGGCTTTAAACTGACACAAGGTTTTAAAAAATGGGAGCCTTCCATGCATTGCTGGAGTAAAGTTGTTTTTTTATGATGGTCCAGCGATGTGTCATTTTAGTGCCACAGATACGTCAGATGTGTCCAAATTTCTGGAGAATGTGTGTCATGGAGCTCTGTATAGTAAATACAGCACTACCATGACATTGTTAGGAGGGCGCAGAGCGGCACAAGAAATCTGACCCATCAGAGTGGAAGTGTCAGATTGCTGTAAATGAGGCCCACTATGTCCTATATTTCGACAGCCCAGGTGTTTCACAGAAGAGGTGATTTAATTCTTAATTAACAATAGCAGGCATTTGACCATGTTCCTTTGGGTTTCGCTTCAGAACCCTCAATAGAGCAGATCTGTGCTAGGAATTTATATCCATGGACAAATGGTGGTTCGACTCACTCACAGCACAAGTGTGTAATGAGGAATTATATCTAGCTGCAGAGAGGCAAGAGACAGGCATGCTCATTATCCGCTCTCTTTTCCTACTTGCCCTTGAGGCATAATCGGCAGCAATTCATGATTCTTCTAACAGCAAGAGTATCTAGATGAGTTCTGATACTGTTAAACAATTTTTTATGCAAATGCTATATTACATACTCTCTCACATCTAAAAGTTACTCTACTTAACCTGATATTACTGTTACACATGTTTTTGGGCTCCTTTCATTATGGAGTGAACTGGGGGAACGGTAAGGGCTTACCTATGGCAACGATATAAATCGGTTTATCAGGAAAGGAATTATTGTCACGTGGTTCTATGCCAAAAAGAATACTTGGATGTGAAATCTTTAAAGTAGGATTCAAATTTTCCTCTAAAATTATATGCACGAGCTTTAGGTGACTTGGCATAAATATTTTAAACTAATCATACTGTAAATCAACTAATTATAACATAGGGAGAAATTACCCTTATACTTTAGTGATGACATAAGAATAGGATGTTTTTAGAGCTCACCACTTTAATCCATGTTCGCTGAGTGTTTGGCAATAATTCTAACTCATATTATTTATAAGAGAATAGCATATAATAAATATTGGTTGGTTTAAATATAAACGTGTGTGAGATGATTTCCATTTTAGAGGCGGGACTCTACATACTCAACTGCAGGTCACAGAGGCCCGTATTTATACTCCGTTTGCGCCGAATTAGCGTCGTTTTTTTCGACGCAAATTCGGCGCAAAACTAACGCCATATTTATAGTTTGGCGTTAGACGCGTCTAGCGCCAAAGTATGGCCAAATAGCGTCATTTTTTTGCGTGAACGCCTTCCTTGCGGTAATGAGATGCAAGGAAGGCGTTCCCGTCTAAAAAAATGATGGCGACGCAAATGCGTCGTATTTATACTCCCGGGCAAAAATCACGCCCGGGAGGTGGCGGGTCAAAAAAACCCGCATTTGCGCCACTATTTAACGCCTGGGTCAGGGTAGGCGTTAAGGGGCCTGTGGGCTCAAAATGAGCCCACAGGTGCCCTCCCCTGCCCCCAGGGACCCCCCCTGCCACCCCTGCCACCCCAGGAGGACACCCAAGGATGGAGGGACCCACCCCAGGGACATTCAGGTAAGTTCAGGTAAGTATAATTTTTTATATTTTTAATTTTTTTTTGGGTGGCATAGGGGGGCCTTATTTGTGCCCCCCTACATGCCACTATGCCCAATGACCATGCCCAGGGGACACAAGGCCCCTGGGCATGGCCATTGGGCAAGGGGGCATGACTCCTGTCTTTACTAAGACAGGAGTCATGAAATGGCGTCTGGGCGTCGTAAAAAAATGGCGCAAATCGGGTTGAGGCGATTCTTTTGCCTCAACCTGACTTGCCCCATTTTAAGACGCCCTAACGTCATTTTTTCCCAACGCCGGCGCTGCCTGGTCTACGTGGTTTTTTTCCACGCACACCAGGCAGCGCCGGTCTGCTTGCGCCGGCTAACGCCATTCCATAAATACGGCGCCCGCATGGCGCTTCAGAATGGCGTTAGACGGCGCTAAATTTTTTGACGCTAAACTGCGTTAGCGCAGTTTAGCGTCAAAAAGTATAAATATGGGCCAGAGTCTCTAAAAAGACCATTTGACTCCTAAAACATTCACCCACATGAGAGTATCTGAGCCTGAGAGGTGATAGAAACTTGACAGTTTCCCTTTTCTTCAAAATCTAGAAACTCCATTGTCACTGCACGTGCCTAATTAGGAAAAAAAACATTATAGTCTTGATTTAAGAAAAGTACTGCTACATTCAGTACAGCGCCACTCTTCTTTCGCCCCATAGCACCCCACTAACTCCACCATGTATGCGGCGTATCTGAGATACGTACACCATGGCAGTAATGAGGGGAACTATCGTCAAAATGTTTTACGCTAGTTTGAAGTTTTGCAGGATTAGCATCAAATGTGTTGACGCTAATCCTGTAAAGCCCATTGAGGCCCATTGAAAACAATGGTGTGCCTCCTTTTAACACCTGCTCTGAGCAGGCATTAAAAGTGGCAAAAAAAATGATGCAAAGAAATCTCTTTGATTTCTTTGTGTCATTATTTCACACCCCCTAACAAGAGAACCCTCCCTTCATCTACTGCCCCTGGCACAGGCATAATTTAGCCCAAAGTGTTACAAAGTGGTGCAATGCATGTATTGCGCCACTTGTGCATTTGGCATGGCGATTTTGCCCTCGTTGGGCCACATTAGCGTAAATAAAATGTTGCTCATGTGGCACAAGGAGGCACTAGGCTTTCTTTAATCAGGCTCTATATTTGTTAATTTTTATTTTTTGCATCACAAATAAGACACTTGGGGCCTCATTCTGACCCTGGCGGTCTGTGACCGCCAGGGCGGAGGGCAGCGGAAGCACCGCCAACAGGCTGGTGGTGCTTCCTGGGCTATTCTGACCGCGGCGGTAAAGCCGCGGTCAGAAAAGGGGAACCGGCGGTTTCCCGCCGGTTTTCCCCTGGCCCAGGGAATCCTCCATGGCGGCGCTGCTTGCTGCACCGCCATGGGGATTCCGACCCCCTTCCCGCCAGCCTGTTTCTGGCGGTTTTGACCGCCAGAACCAGGATGGCAGGAACGGGTGTCGTGGGGCCCCTGGGGGCCCCTGCACTGCCCATGCCACTGGCATGGGCAGTGCAGGGGCCCCCTAACAGGGCCCCATACAGATTTTCACTGTCTGCTTTGCAGACAGTGAAAATAGCGACGGGTGCCACTGCACCCGTCGCACCCCTGCAACTCCGCCAGCTCCATTCGGAGCCGGCTTCCTCGTTGCAGGGGCTTTCCCGCTGGGCCGGCGGGCGGCCTTTTGGCGGTCGCCCGCCGGCCCAGTGGGAAAGTTGGAATGGCCGCCGCGGTCTTTTGACCGCGGGGCGGTCATTCGGCGGTAACCGCATGGCGGGCGGCGACTGCCGCCCGCCGCGGTCAGAATGACCGCCTTGATAAGGGAACCATTAGTTAACTTCTTTTGTGCTTCCTTACAATCCTGGGAAAGTGATTCAGACCAAGGTACTCTTGCATGACTGGATGCATTTCCATTAGAACCCAGACATATATAGATATGTTATTGGCCCATACAGTGTGGAAACAGACAGGGTTGCCAATGATTAACCTCTATGCTGGATCACAGGAGAAGTCATTCTGCTGCTCTTGACCTGCCAGAGGCACCAGCAGGATGATTCCTTTAGGTGCGGTTGCCTTCTTTGTTCTTAGAAATCAAGAACAACTGTGAAAAGCAATTATAGTTCAAATAATTAGTAATTAGCTAAAACGAATATTAAGAAAGGGAATGCTAAGAATATACCAAAAGGGCTGACGGAACCCTGCGCTTTATTTGCTGCTGATCCCTACAAAGATACTTACATCCACGTATTTCTTTCCTCAATTTATTTAGAATGAGTGCAGTGCTCATGTTGACAGGATTCACGGTTTAGAGGCACATAACTGATCTGATCGTCAGAGCCCTCTGTCACTGAAAAGTCATTCTGTGTTTGCAACACCCTGAACTTCAGCTCTCCCTCTTGTTTAGTAAGCATGTCAACACATTATGACCTCTGATGAAAGGCTTTCTCGGACACAGAGCTAAAATACTTTCATTTGGCAGCCTCATCACAACAGACTTTTGACTCTTCTCAAAGTTCAGTTCTCACTGAGAAAACCCTACCTTTTGTTGTGGCATCTTGAAGTGCAACCAGAAAAAACCCATTTCCATTTCTTGTGGTCACATAGACAACCCACAGCATTGTTCCATTAGTCACAGATCTAGATTTAATCCATCATTTTTTTGCCTGCAATGCCATTTCAGCCTTGACCGTGTTCCCCATGGGAACAGTCCAGTACAAACTGCCAGGTTCTCCCTGGACCAGAAACAAGCATCCTGGGACTGGTTTCAGGGTATCACCCTTCATCACCCAGGCAAGCTTGAATCTGGTTGTTTAGCAAGCACAGGACCGATGTCTGGGCATACCCTTCCCACTTGGGGCAACAAATGCTAAAACAACAGATGATGGACAGAATGCAGAAAAAATCAAACATTAACCCCCAGTCAGAGATCTGGGTTTAATCAATCAATTTGTTTGCCTGTCATGCTATTCTAGTTTGGACCCAGCCATATTCAAATCAGTCTTGACCCTGTTACCCATAGGAACAGTCCAGCCCGAACTGACAGGCCAGGTCCTCCCTGGACCAGAAAGAAGCATCCTGAGTCCGGTTTCAGGGTAATGTCCTTCATCATCCAGGCTAGCTTGAATCTGGTGGAATAGCAAGCACAGGACCCACGTTTGGGCATATCCTTCCCACTCGGGGCAACAAATGCAAAAACAACAGATAATAGACGGAATACAGAACAAATCAAACATTCACCCCCAGTCATAAATCTAGATTTAATCCATCAGTTTTTTTGCCTGCAATGCCATTCCAGTCTTTACCCTGTTTCCCATGGGAACACTCCAGTACAAACTGCCTGGTTCTCCCTGGACCAGAAACAAGAATCCTGAGACTGGTTTCAGGGTATCACCCAGGCTAGCTTGAATCCAGCTGTTTAGCAAGCACGGGACCGATTTCTGGGCATACCCTTCCCACTAGGGGCAACAAATGATAAAACAACAGATGATGGACAGAATGCGGAACAAATCACACATTCAACCCCAGTCAGAGATCTGGGTTTAATCCAACAGTTTGTTTGCCTGCCATGCCATTCTAGTCTGGACCCAGCCATATGCAAATCTGTTTTGACCCTGTTCCCAATGGGAACAGTCCAGCCCGAACTGCCAGGCCAGGTCCTCCCTGCACCAGAAACAAGCATCCTGAGACCAGTTTCAGGGTATCACCTTTTATCAGCTAGGATAGCTTGAATCTGGTGGCATAGCAAGTACGGAGCCCACGTCTGGGCATACCCTTCCCACTTGGGGGGACAAATGCAAAACCAAGGGGGGGCCTGGCCTGGCAGTTAGGCTGGACTGTTCCCATGAGGCTGGGTCCAAATTGGAGAGTATAACACAGATTTGTTGTCAAACACATTTGTAGATAGACTATAACTAAAACACACAATAACATTTGCACATGGTAAAGGACAAGGTTTGCACATTAGGGGCCTTCACATTGGCATACACTCTATACAAATGGAGCAAGGGGTGACAGATTTTGCAAGTGGGCTAATGAGGCTGGCATGCTGAGTGCTTAACGCATTCCGGGGCACATTTATATTCTGTTTGCGCCAGATTTGCTTCATTTTTTTATGCAAATCTGGCACAAACTTAACTCCATATCTATATTTTGGCACTAGACATGCCTATAAAATACGGATTGATGTCCTAGTTGTGCACAACAACTGTGCACAACCTCAGTTGAAGTTTGGTAGTGCATGGTCGATGTGCATGTACTGAGGTTAGAGATGTAGGCAAAATTAGTGCTAATGTGATACTGCTAAAGCATTGTCAAAAAGTCTATGCAGAGCAAAAGTGGTAGCCAGCCAGGACATTTTACCATTGGAACTGCATCAAACCTTTATGTGGATGGTGTGTCTCTCTGATAGGTAACAACACTGGTAAGAAATTAATGAATTTAAACATGAGAAAACGTACGAGTGCCTCACGTCCTTCTAGTGCAGCATAGAGTTCCTGCTCCACAGGGACCACAGGAAAACTACATCCCTTGTGCTGCTCCTTTATTCATTGGTGTCCTATCCCACCCGCCTCTTCTGTAAGCACTTGTCTCATCCTGCCCCTTTACATCACCATGAGCCTTGAGAAGCCGGCACCTGGGCCTCTTTCAGGCCCTTGCCAGTTATGACCTCCATGCCGCTGACTCCGGGTGTTCCTCCAGGTGAGGTTGTGCACTGCTGGCCTCAAGCTGGGCATGCCAGGCCCCCTGCAGGGGATGATAAGTCTGGCAATTCTCTCTGGTAGTGGTAATAAAAGTATCTGTGCCATTCTAGTGAGCAGGTCTTGATTCAGGTCTCCCAGGATCAAGGGTGAGCAACCCCTCAGCGGGATCAGTGGGTCCTTAACACATGATTATAATGGTGGCACCTCAGCCTCTCCCGTGTGTGATCTGTGTATGACATTGGGGCAGGAGACATCTCAGCTTCACATCGCTGGCCTGCAGGGGCCCTGGCTCTGTCCTGCATGCCAAAATCCCCTCAATCTTCATTGTGTCCAATCAGTGCATTGTGTCTTACTCTCTGCCTCTGTATATATTGATCTGGTCCCTAGCTCTCAGGGGTGCCCCTCTGCCTTGGGACTTGGCCGGCCGCTCTCTGTTCAGTCGTGTCCTTACTTGTCCTTCAGGGTGTCTCAGTTGTTAGTAGTTACCCCTTGCACTCTTGCTCCCTGATTTGCAGCTGCCTCATCAGCACTTCAGAGCTCCCTGCAGTCCCCAGTGCATAGTCTGTACAGCAGCCCAGCACTGATAGGAGCTCACACAATAAGGCACGTGCAGCATAGAGCACAGAAGCTAAAATCTGGCATTCCTGTAAACATTGGCCATCAAGCATTTCAGTTAGGAAGTTCTTTCAATGTTCAGCATAAGCATTGTTTTGATGCATGAATACAAATGAAGCAAAGTGCACATGCATTTACTTAAATATGTATTTAAATATTTGTAATCTGTTGTCACCATGACATTTTAGGGGAGGGCATAGGTAAACTCTGCCACGTGGCATTTGCAGAGTTTTTGCTGAGCGCGGAGTGGCAAAGCTCAACGCCGGTGGAGCAGAGTTTACCACACCCCCTGTTTGTGATGCATCCAGTTGCGGATTATAAAGAAAATATATTAGAGCTTAGCTTTTATAAATTACTCCAGTTGAGTTCTGATGTCAGAATGCCTACTGCCAGAACGAGCAGCTGAGAAGAAAGGCAGGTAAGGTCATCAAGCATAATTGAAAAAGCTGTTTAAAGCAAGGAAATTGGAGGGTAGCTTTTTTTTTCTTTCACTGCATTTTAATAGCTTACAATGACTAGCGGAGAGTACATGTGTATTTTTTGTACTTAGATAGAGAAATGCTAGAATCTTTCATCATGTTTCTACACATTCCGAGCTAATGTAGCTTTTTAAAAACAGAAAACTTGTATTGAACTGTTTCTAATATCTGTATGCCACAGGTTTTTATCAGGTTTTTAATGTATCTGATTTTGCAATAGATGTTTTATTTTTATTCTTTATGTTTGCAAAACATGCTCACACTTTCATATGAAAGAGCTATGCACCAATGTTTGAAGTGGTTTGTGGGAAAGGTGTGGTGTGTCCATGTATTATATAGGATAAAATACCCCCTGGTGTACATGAAAAGAAAATAGAAGGTCACCTTGTGTAACATAACCTTGTAAAGGAAGTCAACCTTCGGGTTTGTTTCACTGTAGGGTTAAGGAACTGATTTGTAACTTGTAATATCCTTATAATGTATGGCTGTTTGTACTTTATCCCATATATTCTCCAAATCTTTCAGACAAAATGAGCATGTTCTATGATTCTGCCAAACCAATATAACTGCAACCACTTGAATCTCTGTCAATATTATGATGTCTTCATTTACCTCTAATAAAGAAATGATGTACTATACTTAAATGTAATCAGTAATTATACTGACTTTTGACATCATAATCTGTGAGCCAGCATCCACTATGAAAGTTGAGTCATAAAACATAATTACAACTGCTTTAAGCAATGAAAATTATAACTGGATTTTCTTCTTGTGATCTGATTTTCCAAAATAGAAAGTGACCAGTAGAGAGGAGATATGTATATCAAATGTTTTCTACTTTGTAGGTAATTGCAGGAAAGACTGAATGCCTCTTGTTGTCACTACACATTCTAAAGTACAGCATTTGTAATGTGACTTACATTAGGCTGATTGTAATATCTTTGTTTAGCAAATAACTATTATGCAATCCAGTTTCAACATGTATTATTCATGTCTGAAAAAATGGATTCCTATGAAAGAGCAAGACACCAATATTTAAGCAGGTTGTGCGAAGTGTAATTGTGTGATGTTGTGTTATAAGGAATAAAATACCCTCTCCTGTACATTAAAAAAGTTGTTCCAAGTCAATTTGGAATTCCATGACCTTTGAATAGAACTCTGGGGGTCATTCCTACCCTGGCGGTCATAGACCGCCAGGGTAGGTGACGGAGGAAGCACCGCCAACAGGCTGGCGGTGCTTCCGGGGGCATTCTGACTGCTGCGGTAAAGCCGCGGTCAGAAAAGGGAAGCCGGCGGTTTACCGCCGGCTTTCCGCTGCCCCAGGGAATCCTCCACGGCGGAGCTGCAAGCAGCGCCGCCATGGGGATTCCGACCCCCTTCCGCCAGCCTGGTTCTGCCGGTTTTCACCACCAGAACCTGGCTGGCGGGAACGGGTGTCGTGGGGCCCCCTGCAGTGCCCATGCCACTGGCATGGGCACTGCAGGGGCCCCCTAACAGGGCCCCACATTGATTTTCAGTGTCTGCGTGGCAGACACTGAAAATCGTGACGGGTGCAACTGCACCCGTCGCACACCAGCAACTCTGCCGGCTCCATTCGGAGCCGGCTTCCTCGTTGCTGGTGCTTTCCCGCTGGGCGGGCGGGCGGCCTTTTGGCGGTCGCCCGCCCAGCGGGAAAGTCAGAATCACCGCGGCGGTCATTTGAAGTTAGAATGTTAGAATGACCCCCTCAGTCTTTGGCCACATTCCTCTAATGATCTCCAAACTCCTCTGTGACTTGCATTCAAGTACAGCAGGGGTACTTTATACCATCTATTCCAGTTGCATTTTATTTCCTATAATATTTAGTCCCCATATCAAGTGCATTGGTATCACCAGCTGGAGCTTGCCTAGCCTCTATAGTGCTGGGCAACAACCAAGCCTCACCTCTTAGCATATCCCTACCACCTGCATCAGTATACCACATTAATATCAATGGCTCTAAAAGACAATAGAGAATTGCATGTCATGGTTTGCTGTATCATAAGACCGATATGTATGCCTTTTTTTTATATATTTAGGCAAAATATACATAAAACATTTTGGGGGTTATTACAACTTTGGAGGAGATGTTAATCCGTCCCAAAAGTGACGGTAAAGTGACGGATATACCACCAGCCATATTACGAGTCCATTATAGCCCATGGAACTCGTAATACGGCTGGTGGTATATCCGTCACTTTACCGTCACTTTTGGGACGGATTAACACCTCCTCCAAAGTTGTAATAACCCCCCTTATGTTTAATTTCATAATGCTCTAATGAGCTCATGCTTAGATTCTCTCTTTTAATTTGATGGTCCTGTGTTGTTTTTCAGTGCTCTATGTTTACTTCTCGTCCTCTACTGTCATCAGTACATTCTTACATAGTGCTCTTTTGCTCTTTTATCAAAGTGTTAATGTATGTGTTATTACCCATTCTATACACCTATATCCCTCTTGCACACAGTAAGTGATATTTCTTGTGCCATAGCAACTAGCATGCTCTTTACACAATGTCATTGTTGGTCCACTTTAATAACTTAAACTTTTAGTATTGGTTTATTCAATCTGTATCATGGATCCATGAATATTCACTGTGTTTGTCTCTTTTTTCAGCTTCAAAGATAAAATGGCCCCTGGTATACTCACTACAGGCCTACCAATATAACATCAAGGAAAATATTACAAATATTAAAATGGCTCTCTAATAGCCATCAGTCAGGTAAGTCTGTGACATAAACACATGTATTTCTGTATAAAGTCCATTTTAACTTATTTTCATCCTTTATTATTTCGTACGTATGGCCATTGATAAATATCTGTCATTGGTTTCCAAATTCAATATTTTTTTGTTTATGTTCCTTGGTAACATTACTATTAATGTTTACATTTATCCACCAAATAGTTTTTTTCTTTTAGTCTTTTGAATAACTGCTGGTTCTCTATCTATCTATCTATCTATCTATCTATCTATCTATCTATCTATCTATCTATCTATCTATCTATCTATCTATCTATCTATCTATCTATCCATCTACCTATCCATCCATCTATCTATCTAACAGTTACAGGGATGTTAGAGGTAGGTTCACATTTTAAATGTACAAAATCTGAAAAATTCAGCTGTTAGAGTTAGTTCAAGTAACTGTTATGCATGCCCTAATGTAGCTATAACTCGTGCCCTCACCATGAATTGTTAATTACCCCAGATATTACAGCACTCATGACATCGTTTCATAGCATTGTTGATAATGTCAATGTAATAATTTCAGTAAAGTTACTGAGGAGAAAACTGTGCATGGCTTGACCAAGTTATAGTTACATTAGGGTATCAGCTATAGTCCGCAAGACCCCCCTATTATTTCTTAAATATGTTGCCCCGGAGAGATAGTGGACCCTGCGGCCCCCACTGCATACTTTTCATACATAGCCCTGAGAGGTGGAAGTCTCTGTGGCTAAGGCTGTCCACACTACCTCCCCTATTAATTACATAGTAAGTTGCCCCAGACTGGTGTTGGTCCCTCGGGGCGCAGGTGGGCCACCCAGCCCCCGCATACTTTGTAAACATAGCCCCAGGGAGGTGAGTGTCCCCAGGGCCCAGAGGGTCTTAAGAACTCCCCATTGTATCATTTAATATTCAGCCCTGGTGAGGTGGTGGTCTCTGTAAAAGCCCTTGGAGGGTGGGCCCATGCTTTTTTTGAGATCTTAGTGCCCCTGGGATCTGTTCAACCCAGGGGTAGTTGCTGAGAAATGTGGAAGACTGAGTTTGTTTAAAAATCTTGGTGAAATCCGCAGATCCAGCTGTGAATTTTGGCAAGATATAAAAAAAGGGGCTTACCCTGCCCTTTTCTTCTTTTGTTCTTTTAACTCTTACAAACAGTTTCAAAACACACTCACTGAATGATGTCATCAGTAATGTCATATATGATGTCATCAGTGATGTAATCATGAGTGATGTAGTATGTGAAGTCATAAGCAGTGCAATGCAGGGGCATACGTTGTAGTAAGCTGCGGTAGCTATAACTGTTGATTTTCTCTGGTTTTGGACAATTGAAAGCTGAGTCAAACTACTACATTCCTGTAACCTTTATTCCATTTCCTAACTATAACGTCTTTGTAATCTTTGGTTTCTTTCATTGAATTTCTATGTTTTTTTTATGTTGTATTTTCTAACTATAATATGTCTATTAATTAATGCACTGCAGAGATCTTTGTCATCTGAGAGCAATAGTATTGAAACATAATTGTAGCACTGGAAAATAGTGGCTTGTGTATGTGCTTCATCTGTATCTCAGTGTCACTTACATTGAGGTAAACCATTTCACTGCCGCAATAAACTGCCCCATCACAGTTATCTTTTCACAAAAAATTGGGCAACTGCTTTACATACATTAAAAGAGTATATGCACTGCATTGCCCTGTGACCCTGGTCACTTCAACCATTGCTACTCCTGGCACTTATTCTTTCATTGGCTACGGGGATCAGGTCTTTTTCAGCTGTTAACTTGAGGGGTTAATTTAGTGTTTCACTTACTGTATTTTAAAAAAAATATATTATTCTCAAATTTGTTGCGAAAAGTCACATTAAATGTACTCCGCTGTTGCAGAGCAGACATCAGCAAATTCAGTGTGGTTCTTCCAATATACACATATATTGTAATGAATGTTTGAGGTCTGTACCTCACTAATACAATGTGTAAACTGAACATTTTATAAGTAGCTTTATGATTAAAGACTTTTTTTTTTTATTTCCCGCATTTGCAACAATGTCGGAATACGTGACAATATTGGCATAACTTCGTAACAAAGATATTTCATTGTGAAATACACTTTCATTATTCTGGAAAGTAAACCCCCTACCCCCAGTTTTCTATTCTTCACACTTCCAGTGCTCAAATTGGAAGCACCTATTAGAACACCTATGCTTTCCAATAGTGGAAAGTTATCTTGTTCTTTTTTTTTCATTAAAAAAAATAAAATGGCATCTGGTGGCAGTGCAGAACAGGAGCCACACCCTGTGGAGGATAATTTTTCAGAGGAGGAGAATGCAGCAAAGTGCCAGTCCATTGCTTGGGACTTTTTATCATCCACTCCGAGGAAAAAAAACAGGGTCAAAGCACATGAAGTGCTCTTTGTGTGACAAGACTCTGTCAAGGGGTACATCAAAAAAATACTCCTGTGGCACTACATGTAGGTTTACCCACTTGAAAGCATAACACACGAGCACTTTTGTAGAGCGCAGAGGACGCACAGAGCACAAGTTCCCTCAGCGTCCCATACTACACCAATCATACTATGAGAGCCTATTTCTTCTGAAGTAGTCCAGCATCTCCCTGAGAAGTCCCCGGTTCTGAAAATAATTAGGAAATTTTGTTTGGACTGCAAAAAGTCCTCACTATTGGGGAACAATCTGTTGCCGTAGTTCTACATGCAACAAAGCACGACAAATGTTCTTTTTTTCTTTTTTTTCCATGAAATGACACTTGTTACCCCAATTTGAAGCTTTTGCAGTTAATATTACTTCCAGTTTCAATTTTATCCCTGAAAGAAACAAAAAATACAACATTTTTGAAAACTAAAAAAGTTCCAAAAACACATAAAAAAGGTTCTTGTTAGTACCATCTTTCATGCTTTAAAAAAAGACTAAATATGTGTTTGTGTGTGTATAAGAAAGAGTACAGGTGAGTGAGTTTGTTTAAAAGTGAGTGAGTGGGTGCATGAGTGAGTGAGTGAATGTGTAAGCTTTTGAGTGGGAATGTATGCAGGTGAGTGAATGGTGTGTCAGTACCTGTATGTGTTCTTAAATGAGTGTGTCAGTTTTAGTACGAGTTTCTGAGTGGGTATATGAGTGGCTGTATTGCTGAGTGAGTGGGTGTGTGAATGTGTGTATGGTTGTGTGACTGAGGGGGTCATTCTAACCCTGGCAGTCGGCGACCGCCAGGGCTAAAATGACGGAAGCACCGCCAACAGGCTGGCGGTGCTTCCTTGGCCATTCTGACCGCGGCGGTAAAGCCGCGGTCAGAAAAGGGCAACCGGCGGTTTCCCGCCGGTTTACCCCTGGCCCAGGGAATCCTCCATGGCGGCGCTGATGCAGCGCCGCCATGGGGATTCCAACCCCCTTACCGCCATCCTGTTCCTGGCGGTTTTCACCGCCAGGAACAGGATGGCGGTAACGGGTGTCGTGGGGCCCCTGGGGGCCCCTGCAGTGCCCATGCCACTGGCATGGGCACTACAGGGGCCCCCTAACAGGGCCCAACTAAGATTTTCAGTGTCTGCAAAGCAGACACTGAAAATTGCGACGGGTGCCACTGCACCCGTCGCACCCCTTCGACTCCGCCGGCTCCATTCGGAGCCGGCATTCTCGTAGAAGGGGGTTTCCCGCTGGGCCGGCGGGCGGCCTTCTGGCGGTCGCCCGCCGGCCCAGCGGGAAAGCCAGAATGGCCGCTGCGGTCTTTTGACCGCGCTGCGGTCATTCGGCGGTTCCCGCTTGGCGGGCGGCGACCGCCGCCCGCCAATGTAGGAATGACCCTCTGAGTGTTGTAAGTGCTTGTATGGATGAGTGAATGACTGAGTGAGAGGATGTAAGGGTGAATGAGAGGGTGTGTGAAGTACAGTATGGGTGAGTGATAAAGTAGTGTGTATAAATGGCTGTGTGGGTGAGTAAGAAGGCTCATACGTAGCTGTATGGCTAAGTATCTGAGTAGCTTTACAGGTGTGTGAATAGGTGTGTGATTGTCTATATGCGTGAATGAGTGACTGTGTGAGTGGTAGTATGAGTGAGTGAGTGACTGTGTGATTGACTATGGGTGAGTGATTGGGTGTGTTAGTGCCTCTGTGAGTGAGTGGCTGTGTGAGTGCCTGTATGAGTGCATGAGTAAGTGTATGGGTGAGTTAGTGGGTGTGTTAGTGCTTGTATGAGTGAGTGAGGGGCTGTGTAAGTGCCTGTAAGGGCCAGTGAGTGACTGTGTGAGTGGCTGTATGGATGAGTGAGTGGGTGTGTGAGTGTCTTTGTGGGTGAATGAGAGTGTGTATGAATGGTTGTATGGGTGAGTGAAGGACACATGAGTAGCTGTATGGGTGAGACACTGGCTGTATGAGTGGCTGTATAGGTGAGTGAACGTGTATCGGAGTAGCTGTATGGTGAGTGAGTGACCTTGTCAGAAGCTGTATGGGTGAGCGAGTGGGTGTGTTAGTGTCTGTATGGGTGAGTAATAGTGTGTGTAAATGGCTGTATGCGTGAGTGAGTGGATGTAAAAAAATGCGATAGCCGGATGGGGGTGGCGGAAGGGAAGGAGGGGGTGTGCGTCCAAAAAATGCCTCCAACCAGACTAGCGCCATTTCCTGGTGCACATCCACCGAAAACATGACTCCTGTCTTCAGAAAGATGGGAGTCATGCCCACCACCCCAATGGCCAGCACAGGAGACAAGTGTCTCCTGGGCATGGCCATTGCACCCTGTGCCATGCAGGAGGCCCCAAGTTAGGTCCCCTGATGGCAACAAAATAAATAAATTAAGAAATATTTACCTGGGATGGGGTCCCCATTCTTTCGGTGTCCCTCTGGTGGGGTTAGAGGTGTCCCTGGGGCTTGGGGCAGGCACCTGTTGACCCATTCTATGGTGTTTAACCATGGAAATGGGTCCACAGATCCCCTAATGCCTGGTCTGACCGAGGCATTAAACTCCTCCTCTCTCCTGTGCATCATTTTAGCACAGGGGGATAAATATGGGGGCATGAGGATAGTGTCATTTTGTTTGGATGGCAAGGTAGGTTCACTCATCTAAAAAATGGTGCAAACTCCTATATGTTGACATTATACGTGTCTAACGTGAACATATAAACATGGACTTAAGTTTGCACCGAATTTACATTAAAAAAAATAACCCAAATTCAGTGCGAAAGGAGTGTAAATATGGGCCTAAGTGTTCGAAATCAACATTTTACTGTGTTGCTTGTTCCATTGCAGTTTCCACCTCATTCATGGCTATTGCAGCTTCATTTTCAATAATTGGTTGTCCAAGAGGACCGTGAATCAGTGGTCCTGATTATTGGCTGCTTTGTAAACTCTCCTTAGCTATCTCAGCAGCTATGGTTTTGTCCTGTTGAATCTCATCATTTAACATTTGAAAGTAGTTTGCAAAGACTCAACACGGAATACTGTCTTTTATAACGTTGAAAGAATCTTCATAGCAGTCATAGTTTCCAAATAATTTGGATTCAGCAAGCCAAGGCTTGAAGAGTTGTAGAAGTGTCAAATAGAGAAACTCTTTTTTGCCTGAAGTTCTGCAACTAAGTTTTCTGTGGTAATTATATTTTCTTTGGTATGTCTCACCAAACAACTGTCACATTCAACTACTACATAATTTCCTTTTTGTATGTTTTCTGTCACATTGCTTCTATATCTCTAGTGTGGAAGTACTGCATAAAGAAACTTTTTTTCTAGACGTGGACTCCTCTTTGGATAGTTTGTATCCAACATATTTGATTTTGCGATATCTGAACTTTCCAGATCAAACTCTGTTAGAAACTAAATTTCTGGAAAAGACTTCAACACTCTATTTCACATATGTGCAAAGCTTGGACTTACCCAAACATTTCCCCTGACTTTGAGATCAAACTAGCTGAGCTCAACCGATTAGAGCACTTATCGAACCCCATCTCTCTGTGGTGGAGCATTTTCAAGCTGAAGCTATACAATTTCTTAGTAAGACTCTTTTCTGCAGAAATCTCCTCCTACATCTCCTTCATCTCTTTCTTCTCAGATTGTGTAATATATGAAATGAGCAACAGTGATAGATTTGTCTGCAACAAACTGTATGTCCATGTTCGCATTCCACATTTTCAGAATGACTGGATTATAGTTATTAAGCTACTTGGAGGCCTCTGTTCTTCTCAGTTTGTATGTACTTTTCTGTGATGTTTGTGTCATAGTATGTCTGACTGCAGATACAAAGCTGTTTACTCTTCCTTTTGAAATGACATATCATGGGAGTACAAAACAACAGCTTGTGTAAAATGTACCTTTGCATCTGTGTTTTCAATGACAGTACCTTCAACTTCTATAACTTTGAAAGCACAGAACTTGTTGTCTCAGGTCTTTTTTCACCACTATATTTTTGGATGGCGCATGTAACATACTGTTCTTTGGAAGAGAAGACAGACTCATCACTACCTCTTCCAAATTTTGGTGCATCTTTTATCCATAGCAACATATGAATACGAATAGCACTTCTTGCTTGATACTCCTGAGGCCAAAATAAATCAGGTAGCTTTCCAAGAGATGGATTTGTTTTTTGTTGCAGATAAGAGACATCATGGCTTGAAAACTTTGGTTAAAATATCTGAAAACATTAGCAGGATCAATGTTCACTTCACTTTGACGTCCATAATGTTGAAGTTTGCTTCACTAAAAAATTCAAGCAGATCATGCCATGTATGCTCAGCACAACTGAATGCCAGAAACCAAGTACGTACACCTAGGTTTCTCAACATACATTTCAGCTCACCATGACAATGATACCAATTCTCAATGGTACCACGTTGACATGCCATCAAATTAATCAAGTTGTATTCCAGCTTTTCATCCTTTATTTGAACTTTTCAACAAGTTCCCCTGCAGAGAGATTTTGCAGATTAACTCCTATCTTTAGAATTGGGTTTACTGCATATGATAGTCCTGACTAATGGTAGGCAGAGCTCACAGAGTTCTACTCCACTGATTTGCACGGAGTTATCTAAAAACTCAGTAAAATGATGCAGAAGTTCTTGTGTGGTGGAATGCCTACCGGTCTTCACTTAAGAAAGAAAGAAAGCTAGGCTTTGGGCTTGGAGATGTAGAATTGGTGATGGAAAGCTGCAGGTGCTGGACATCACATAATGCCTTCATAATTAATGAGCCTGCTCCCGTCTGCTGAGGACAGATACTGGTGAGTACCCTTGTTACCTTCAGTGATACTGCTCTCTAAAGGCTCCTTCAGAGACAATGGAAGGATCCTGTGCAGTTATTAACGTAGGGTCCTGGCATCCTTACCAAAGGGTTGCTACCTTCAAATTCCTTCACAGGGGTATGGGAATCATTTCCACTGTGACACTCTCTTTATTTTGAGGGTATAGTTTCACTGACCAGAGCAGCCAATGTCTCCATGTCCAGTACAATACCATTGTGAGCGCTAAAGATTCCTCGAAACACCACTTTGTACGCAGCCTTTTGCTTGCTCTTGCTCATCATGCAGAAAGGTTAGGCTAAGAGTTCCAGTGAGCAAATTTAGAGATGCAGGTGGAGGTGAGCAGCACAGGCTGAACGTGTCAGAACACCTAGAGGCATTTGGCAGCTATGTAAATGCAGTCTACAAGCTACTACCTGTGCTGTACCTGGCATTAGACCAAGCATGAAAGGTACAGAGTTTAAGCTTTAATCTGAGCAGCAGGTTTCTGCCATTTCACTCCCACAACTTTTCCTTCTTATTTTATAGTTGAGCTAACCTGATCTCATGGGGAACAAACCTTCTTAAACAGCAGGATGACAGTGATATCAGAAGGTTCATACATCACTATGGGGAATGCCGTCTTGTTTGCCTGCAACAACCATTGGTTTCAAAGCTGGGCAGGAAGTGACACACCAGTCAGCTGGGTTTGTAGAAGTGCTGGAATCCCAAATTTTGCCAACCGTTATCTCTATGTCTTGTTGACTGGTTCAAAAGGGGTCTGATTCTGATTGCTAGAAATCCATATAAGTGGCACTGGAGAATGTGTTCATGTTTTTTAGATCAACAAAATCCCCTTGTACTTAACAGGGATTTGAAGGGAGATAGCAGAGCCACACTTTGATGCCTGGCAATAGAACTCAGAGCATAGGAATTCTATTAGTCTTTCATTCCTGTCATTGCGGTTGAAAGGGGTATTGTATTGAAAAGAAACACACATAATAAACAATCCTCAATTTTGCAACAAAGCTTAATTAGCAAGCTATCATGGAGCTTTGTACTTTTCCTTTGTATACTTGTCAATATAAGGACACAAAACAAACGTTGATTGAGATAAAAGACACAAGCACATTTTGGCCAGTATTCTTGCTAAGGAAAGAAAGGTCAATCTGTATGTGTTTCAAGAGATGAGTGTTGGGTATGAACTTCACTCTGCCCATGACTGGTGAAGATTTTGGCCAAACTCCTTGCTCCGCTTGATAAATTTCTTCTGATTTAGATCAATCCACCTTGGATCAATCCACCTTTTCAATCTGACCTTTTGAGGGTAATGTTTCATACTCCATATGTGTTGTATCTTGAACAACATCAACATTTTTCTAATAAATATTATTTTGCACCAGGTGTAATGTTGCTTTTTTACTTTAACATCCACTAACTCTTGCCATATTGTTTTTTTCTTGGTAGGGACACCATTTACTAGAATAATAAGTGGTTCATCTAAATCTCTCTGCTCCCAGCACCCTATAGTTTCAATATTCTGTTTGAAATCAAATGGCAAGTACACAACTCTACCTTTATGATCTTTCTGTGGCTCTATTGAAGGTAACTTGCCTGTTTTGGGTTCCATACAAACTATAGCTTGAAGAAGATGTATACATTGTATGAGAATTGATTCATAAACATTTAAATTTTGAACTTCTTGTAGAAATTAAACTAATTCTAACTTGTTATGTACTGCTCTAGCTGGTATTGTATTATCCTATAACTTAATATATCAGTGCTTACATATAATTTGGGATGTGGACAAATCAAGCTGTTCCTCTAAAAACAAATAAGCAGCACATTCTTGTCAATTATCTCTGTTCTCTGCTTCAGTTTTTGAGTACAGAACAACATTAGAAGTTTGACTTTTGTAGTGAGTGTGTCAACATCATATACAAACACAGTTTGGTTTGGTTACTCTGAAGAAATTGTGCTAACTTTCCTAATCCCTTCTTTAAAGTTATCATCACTAACACCTGTGTCCTGTTCCTCTACACTTGCATATACCAAGTCCTCATTTTTCCTACACTCCTGTTTAGGACCAAAGAAACAAATTAAAACATCTTAACAAACTATTTCCACCTCTGCTAATGTATCAATCAAAAGCACTCTATTCATTTTTCCTAACCATAGGGTAGGGGTTTCGACATAGTAAAGCCTCCTAACTAAAGATTGCTTTTTCATGTGGTGTACAGCTAACATTCTGACGTGATGAAAGATGCTATGGCACACTGTCACTGTAAGTTAGTAAAATGTTTTACTTTGCATAGATCTAATCCCTGCAGCGTGCCTATTTTCTGTTTCAGACTCCTTCAGGGAAACATACTTAGGAAATGTCTCAATGTACAAATTGATTTCTGCTAAGCTCTGCACATACTGCTACTTTTCGATTTGTATATATTAATCATACTGAATGTAGCGGTTTTGCATATGCCTATGAATAACTTGGTTTTGGGTCTCTGTTTTTCTCCCCTTGCTCCTTTTTTTTCTTCTGTCTATCTATGGGTTGTTACATTTGGATACTCTGTACCTAGGACTCTCTCTGTCTAGTGACTGGCGGTGCCGGTGGGGGGGTGCATAGGGGTGGGTTGTCTCTTAGGGTTTTCAAGTTCTCTAACTGCCTAAGGGTGGGGGGGATCCCCTCTAACAGAGACGAGGTGGGGAGGGTTGGGTTGGGTGCACTGGATGGGGCCAGCATCGGTTGGGTGTGAGGTATAGGGCAGGCACAGATGGATATAGCTTTCACAGGATATAGGTTGGGAGCTTTGTGGGCTAAAAAATTGTCGGATTAATCAGATCAATCAGTGGATGCTAGACTCAGTATTATGGGAGCTGCACAGAGGTATTTCTATGTTATTAGATGCCACTCTGAGGCCGATGACTATCTATACTAGTGGGGAATGGGGAATGATTAGACTTAACTGTATGTGTTGGAACGTGTCTGGTTTGAATTTCTCCAACAAACAACAACTTGTACGGGATGAAATAAAAACATATAGCCCTCATTTAATATCATTAATGGAAACACATCTCGCCTACAAGGATAATCACTTGTTTAGGCAGTTGGGTTATGATGTTGTTAGCTCATCCCACATAGCCACTAAAAAAGGGGTTGCCATTTTAGTGGCAAAATATTTATCATTTACGGTATTAAAGACTGCCTCTGATGTTAGGGGCAGATGGGCTCTTGCCCAGCTCTTGGTATATGGTCAGAAATTAGTAATTTGTGGGGTATATGGGCCAAATTTAGATGACCCTTAGATGTTGAATACACTTTCAATTGTTTCATGGATTTCATGGATTACTCTATATTTTCAACAAACCATTCTGCTCCATCTTGCATGACTAGGACCAAGGAATCTATTCAATACCTCACCCCGGCTTCACAGGCTTGTTGACGTTTGGAGGAAGTTATACCCCGCTCTCCCGGGGTGCTCTTTTTATTCACATCCACACAGGCACTACCCTAGAATTGACATTTTGGGGGTTATTCTAACTTTGAAGGAGTGTTAATCCGTCCCAAAAGTGACGGTAAAGTGACGGATATACCACCAGCCGTATTATGAGTTCCATAGGATATAATGGACTCGTAATACGGCTGGTGGTAAATCCGTCACTTTTCCGTCACTTTTGGGACGGATTAACACCTCCTCCAAAGTTAGAATAACCCCCTATATTTCTTAACAGGGTCCTTATCGGAGCAGTAGAAACACAGATCTGCCTCAAGGTATGCTCTGACTATAATCTTATACTTTGATGGATTAACTATTCATGCCACAAAATGAAAAAGATTTAATTGGATGAATCAGTTTTGAATCAAATTAATAAGAAATATCCTCTTCCTTTGTTGATCTTTTGGGTGATTCCGCTGCACAGAACACTCCACCCACTTCTAGGAGTTAGAATCCAGTAATTCCTGATGCCAACTCTTCTTCTGAAGAAGATCTTCCAGCAAAAGGATTATCACCGCCGGGGCTAAAACGGCGGGAAACTGCTGGCCCCGGCGGTGTGACCGCGGCTCTACCGCCGCAGTCGTAATAAGGGCCTCCGTACCGCCAGCCTGTTGGTGGTACGGACGCCACATTACCCCTGGCGGTCTCTGACCGCCAGGGTTGTAATGACCACCTGAATGTTGTTTTTCACTGAGTTGAAAGAATCTTCAAAGCAGTCAAAATCCCCAAGTAACTCTGGGGGTCATTACAACCCTGGCAGACGGTGTTAAAGCGGCGGTAAGACCGCAAACAGGGCGGCGAAAAAAAAAAGGGAATTATGACCGTGGCGGAAACCGCCAACAAAGACAGCCACTTTAACACTCCAACCGCCACGGCGGTACAGACAAAAATCGCGCCGGTCACCGCCAACAGACAGGCGGGGGACAAAGTACCGCCCACAGTATCACAACCTACCAATCCGCCACCTTTTCCGGGGCGGATTCACCGTGGATAAAAACACAGTGAAAACAGCCATTTCAATGGGAAAATGCTCACCTCTACACACTCCACGAGGAACGAGGGCACCATGGAGCCGGAACTCCAAATACTCCCTGCGATAGTCTTCCTGCTCCTGTTCGATCATCTTCAACGCCGGCACTGAAGACAACAGTGAGTACTGCACCTACGACATAGGGGAGGGGGGAGGCAAAAGTCAGGGACACACACACGCAACACCCCCACCCGCCCCTCACACACTACAACACACATACCAATGCATATCCAAACATAACAGTAACAACCCCAAAACCCCCCGGAAGAATGCAAAGACAAAAGGAAATGAGTGCAACCATTGTAATGTATCAAAATACAGTAAGCACATATATACAGATATATATATATATACACATTAAACAAAATATACATCACGATTAGTACTGCAGGGGCATCTGATCGAAATACAACAGGCACCTCAGGGGGAAGGGAAGGGGGGGCACCTCAGCCGGATGATAGCACCACGCCAGATCCACGAGGGGCTCCATGCCCATTGATTGTCCTGGGGAGTGCAAAGCCACATTCTCTCAAGTCTCTACAGTGGGCGGCATGCCCACTGTACCATCCTGGGGAGTGCAAAGCCACAGTCTCTCAAGTCTCTACAGTGGGTGGGTTGCCCACTGTACCATCCTGGGGAGTGCAAAGCCACAGTCTCTCAAGTCTCTACAGTGGGTGGGTTGCCCACTGTACCATCCTGGGGAGTGCAAAGCCACAGTCTCTCAAGTCTCTACAGTGGGTGGGTTGCCCACTGTTCAATCGTGGGTGGGTTGCCCACTGTTCAATCCTGGGGAGTGCAAAGCCACAGTCTCTCAAGTCTCTACAGTGGGTGGGTAACCCACTGTACCATCCTGGGGAGTGCAAAGCCACAGTCTCTCAAGTCTCTACAGTGGGTGGTTTGCCCACTGTACCATCCTGGGGAGTGCAAAGCCACAGTCTCTCAAGTCTCTACAGTGGGTGGGTTGCCCACTGTACCATCCTGGGGAGTGCAAAGCCACAGTCTCTCAAGTCTCTACAGTGGGTGGTTTGCCCACTGTACCATCCTGGGGAGTGCAAAGCCACAGTCTCTCAAATCTCTGCAGTGGGTGGTTTGCCCACTGTACCATCCTGGGGAGTGCAAAGCCACAGTCTCTCAAGTGAATGACAGTCTCCACTGGTACTGGAGGAGGACTGGTGCAAAGAGTGCTTCATCCTGTTAAGGACTGAGGTAGTGGATGCTGTTCTCCACTGGTTCTGGAGGGGGGCTGGTGCCCAGAGTGCAACACTCTCCCCGTGACGGTCCCAGTTCCGTCATTGCCCCTGCCACACATGGGCTAGCGGTGCTTGAGTTGGCGGTGCTTGCCCTGTTCAGCGGTGCTTGACTTTGCACTTTCTGACCTGTTCAGCTGGTGCTTGCCATGGCGGTCTTTGACCTGTTCAGCAGTGCTTGCCCTGTTCAGCGGTGCTTGCCATGGCGGTCTTTGCCCTGTTCAGCGGTGCTTGCCCTGTTCAGGGGTGCTTGCCTTTGCTGTCTCTGACCTGTTCAGCGGTGCATGCCATGGCGGTCTTGGTCCTGTTCAGCGGTGCTTGGCCTGTTCAGCGGTGCTTGACTTTTCTGTCTCTGACCTGTTCAGCGGTGCATGCCATGGCGGTCTTGACCCTGTTCAGCGGTGCTTGCCCTGTTCAGCAGTGGTTGACTTTGCTGTCTCTGACCTGTTCAGAAGTGTTTGCCATGGCGGTCCCTCATAGCCCAGCGGGACTGTGGCTGCCGGGGCCCTCCTGGGCGTGACGATGGGACTGTCCTCCTGGGCACTGACTCTGGCGGTGATCTCCTGACCACTGACGATGGGACTGCCCTCCTGGGCACTGACTCTGGCGGTGGTCTCCTGACCAGTGACGATGGGACTGCCCTCCTGGGCACTGACTCTGGCGTGGGCTCCTGACCAGTGACGATGGGACTGCCCTCCTGGGCACTGACGCTGGCGGTGGTCTCCTGGCCAGTGATGATCGGGCTGGCGGTGGCCTCCTGGGCAGCGGGGATGATGGTGGCCTTCTCTGCCGTGCTGCTCTTCCCAGACTTTGGCACTTTCTTCTGCCCCTTCCCCACCTTGGGAGGAGTCACAGCGGAGTGGACACTCCCCCCGGGACCCTTGTGAGCGGCTTTGCCGGCTGGAGTCTTCCCCCTATCCCGCCGGGCACTGTCCAACTTCTGGTGCTTCACAGGGGGTGGACTGGCTGTGATTTGGCTCCGTGTCACACTGGCTGCCCTGGTGCCAGGTGCACTCCACATACCTCTAACAGGCACCACTGGTACCGGAGATTTTTTGGCTGAGGTGCTAGTACAGGACCTATGAATTGGAGGGGGGGTAGTGGGAATGAGTTCAAGGTTGTTCAGGAAAAGTTTCTTAGGAACACTGGTACGGGTAGCTGGAGGGGGTCTGGGAGTGGAGGAAGAGGTTGTAGGAGGTGTAACTTTTGATGATTTGGGTGCAGGTGTATGTGCTGGAGGCTGTCGTGAGGTGGATGGATGTTGGGTGTGTGTGTGCCCCCGTTTGTGTACTTTGGGAGGGGGCGTCACAGACACACTGGGAGAGGACACAGGGGACGTGTAAATGGTAGTGGGGGTGGTGAGTGCAGGCTGGTCTGATGGTGTGCTTGGGATAGGCAGAGGTACAGGGGATTGGGTCTAGGTGGAGGAAGCTGGAGGGGGGAGGCTAGAGACAGGGACAATGGCTGCCATCAGTGCTGAGGCCAGAGATTGCAGGGTTCGATGATGGGCAGCCTGACCAGAATGAATGCCCTCCAGGAATGCATTAGTGTGTTGCAACTCCCTTTCTACACCCTGGATGGCATTCACAATGGTAGACTGCCCAACAGCGAGTGACCTGAGGAGGTCAATGGCCTCCTCACTCAGGGCAGCTGAGGTGCCTGGGGCGAAGTTGATGCCCACCCTCCTGGGTGAGCGGGCACGGGGCGAAGGCTGAGGGGCTGCTGGGAGGGCGGTGCTGATAGGGGGGGTGGCGGCTGTACCTGTAGAAGTGGGGGGCACAGATTTTGCCGCCACCACAAGGGAGCTCCCATCGGAGGACGAGTCCGTGTCGCTGGTTGCTGATCCTGTGACCGACGTGAAGCTCCCCTCGCCCTCCGTCCCACTGGTGCATTCAGAGTCCGTGGTGTGGCCCTCCATGGCATGTGGGATGCAGCTCCCTCGTGCTCCGGTGCCACTGTACCTCCGCCTGATGATGCTGATGCACAAAAGAACAGGGAGAGCACAAAAAGGGGGGGGGCGACAGAAGAAAGACAGGTTGAGTGCATGGATTACCGCTACCGTTGGCGGACAATACAGACACAGCAGCCCCCTGCACTATGCCGCGCTGTTGGGCTCTACAGATGCTGTTCCTGGGATATGGCCTACATGGCTATGGTGGACATCAGCACACATGGATGACACAGGGGCATGTATACCTGTACTTGGCACTCTACAGAGGTGGGGTGGAGTGCCACATGGCCTGCATTACGGAGTGGCCTAGCCTACGGAACTCGCCCTGGCCTAGGGAAACCCACAGCCCTCCTCCCCCACCCAGACACCTTCACTGCGCGCAAAGTCCGCAGAATGATGTTGTACTCACCCCCTTGTGTCTGCTGTGATTCCCTCAAGCACCCATCCAACTCAGGGTAGGCCACTGCCAGGATCCGGAACATCAGGGCGGTCATCATGCGACAGGCACCCCTCCCACGTTGGGAGGCCATCCCCAGCTGAGCCTCTGCCGTCTTCTTGCTCCAGCGACGAATGTCCTCCCATCTTTTAAGGCAGTGGGTGCTTTGTCTCTGGTGGACCCCCAGGGTCCGGACGTCCTTGGCGATGGAACGCCAAATATCCTTCTTCTGGTGGGCGCTGACCTACATGATATGTACAGGGGAAGAAGAGAAGTCATTACCAACTGCACCGTCGAAGTGAGTGGCCCACATCCCTGCCCTTGCCATGTGGCACATGCATTCACAGTCCTTCATGCTCGCAGAACTCCACCCCCTTCCTTCTTACAACCAGCCCTCTCCACCCAGGCATAGCCCATACAACTTGCTCTCTATGTACTCACCTGTTGGTCGGGAGGACCGTAGAGTAGCGTGTACTGTGGAAGGACCCCGTCCACGAGCTTCTCCAACTCCTGTGCAGTGAAGGCAGAGACCCTTTCCCCAGACGCACGAGCCATTGTCGCTTCCAGACCGAGGTCACAGCAGCACTTGCAGTATAGGTCCTCTCCTGTCGAAGATCAGGTATCGAGTGATAAACAGATAGAAAATGGCGGTCACGTCCGCGCCGGTGCGTATCATCACTGCCGGCGCACTTCGTCATTGGCTCCTGGGACCCATAGGGTCCAATGTTAACCAATGCAGCATTGCGCAGCGGTCTTCGACCGCCTACCGCGACGGTGTACAACGCCAGCGCAATTACCTCACATCCCATTGTCCAACTTTAGAGGTCAGGCAGCCGCCATTTCAGGGGCCCACATTGCTTCAATTTCAACTGCGTCACACATACCTAGGCCTGGACTCAACACACTTACAGACAACTTTTTGGATTATGTTTCATGTTCTGTGTAGCTGTGGGTACATACCTCTGAGTTGCTTGACTCTGTGGTCGCTGTTGTCCTTCCTAGGCACCGTCAGCTGAGACATGTGAGGAGATGGCGGAATCCTCCGGTGTACCGACCGCTGGTGGACCTGTTGACAATGGAGGAGCGACATTTTATCATCACCTACAGGTTTGACAGTGCCACAATCCAGGAACTGTGTACCCAGTTGGAGCCTGACCTGATGTCAGCAATCCACCATCCCACAGGAATCCCCCCTCAAGTGCAGGTGCTATCAGTGCTCCATTTCCTTGCAAGTGAGTCTTTTCAAACAACAGTGGCCATGGCATCAGGGATGTCCCAGTCTATGTTTTCCAACGTGTTGTCCAGAGTGTTGTCTGCCCTGCTGAAACACATGCGGGGGTACATCGTTTTCCCTCAGGTGGAGGATTTGGCTACTGTTAAAGGTGACTTCTATGCCCTTGGATATATCCCTAACATCATAGGTGCCATTGATGGGACCCATGTAGCTCTGGTCCCCCCCACAGGAGTAAACAGGTGTACAGGAACCGGAAGAGTTATCATTCCATGAATGTACAGATGTTATGTTTGGCAGACCAGTACATTTCCCAGGTAAATGCTATGTTCCCTGGCTCTGTGCATGACGCCTACATCCTGCGGAATAGCAGCATCCCTTATGTGATGGGTCAACTCCAGAGGCACCGGGTGTGGCTATTAGGGGACTCTGGTTACCCCAACCTGTCATGGCTACTGACTCCAGTGAGGAATCTCAGGACCAGGGCAGAGGAACGCTACAATGAGGCCCATGGGCGGACTAGGAGAGTGATCGAACGCACCTTCGGCCTCCTGAAGGCCAGTTTCAGGTGCCTCCAGGTGGTTCCCTATTCTACTCACCAAGGAAGGTGTGCCATATCATCATCGCCTGCTGTATGCTTCACAATCTTGCTTTGCGAGGCCATGTGCCTTTTCTGCAGGAGGATGGTCCAGATGACGGTGTTGTGGCAGCTGTGGAGTCTGAACCTGAGCGTTTGCGCAATTTTACATCAAAAAGTACAAATATGGGCCTACGTTTCGCAAACATACGGTTAAGTTCTCCATTATGATGATACCAATACTCATTAGAAGCACGTTGACATGCCATCAAATTCATTAAATGGCATTCCAAAGTTTCATCCTTACCTTGAACTTTGTCAACAAATTCCCTTGCAGAGATATTTTAAAGAATAACTCTCTTCTTCAGAATGTGATTTACAGCATAAGATAGTCCAGACAAGTCACTCTCAAACAATAGATGGGATATATATGGAATACACTTGCAAAATCTAGATTATTCTGAATATAGTCTACTTGACCTGTACTCAGCTGCTGATATTTGTACAGGCTAGTCATCATTCCTGCCACCTGCTCCTGTGGAAGATAGATGTGAAAAACAGCAAGCTTCTAAACTTTTTTCCCATACACTCATTGGCGCGCCCTTTGCTTGTTCCATTTGATAGAGATCAAAAGGATCTCCAGTAACGTCTTTGTAATGGAGTGGTTGCATGCTACAATGTTCATATATATCTTCTGACTTCAATCTATCGACATTTCGCCATTTGATGCTAATGTTTGATTATTGATACGATTACATCTACAACAACATCAACATTTTTGTAAAAACCATTATTTTCTTTTAAAGTATATTGTGGCTTTTTTTTACTTTACTAACATCCCCTAACTCTTGCCAGATTTTTTAATTTTTGGTGGGCATAATATTTACTAGACTAATGTGTGGTTAATCAATGTCTCTTCCTTTAAGTCCTTTATGTAGCTCTGTTGGTGGTTGTTTCACTGTCTTTGGTTCCATTTGAACTATTGCTTGAAAAGGGTGTATGGTTTATATTAGAATTGATTCATAAACACTTAATTGATGATGTTCGTCTGAGATCGATACCAATTCCAATCTGTTATACACTACTCTAGCTGGCATTTTATCTTATCATAACAGTATTTACATGTAGTTTCCTTTGTTGCCAGATCAAAGTGTTTCTCTGCAAATAGATATGTAACAATTTCCTGATAATTATCTCTGTTTTCTTGCTCACTTTTTGAAAATACAAATACTTTGCAAGTTTGGCTTTTGTAGTCAGCGGGGTGACAACAGATACAAACAAAGTTTGGTTATCCTGAAGTAACTGTGTTAAACTTTGATATCTCTTGTGCACATTTTTCAATAGTAATCTCTTTGTCCTGCTGATCCACACCTCCAGCATCCAACTCCTAATTTTCTCCACACACCTCTGCAGGATCAAAGAAACAAAAGTGAACATCTTAACAAACTAGTTCCACATTTGCCTTAGTACCATGCAATAGAACTCTATTCATCGCTCCTAAACACAAAGGTGGAGGTTTTACATAGTAAAATCTCCAAACTAAATTTCTAATTTTTGAATTATGCAAAGCTAACATTCTAAAGTGATGAAAAGTGCTATTGCACACTTTCTTTGATAGACACACCAGTGAACGCCCGTGTAAATGTGTGTATTTCCTAACTTTGCATGGATCTAATCCTTGCAACATTACAATTTTCTGTTACAGACTTCTGTGTGAAAATTCTCTTATGAAAGTTCTCAGTTTATAGACTGATTCCTGACGAATACCGCAAATACTGCTACAGTTGCACTTCTATAAAGGGGCTTGCCTACACCTTCCTTGTACTTCTTTAAATATTACTTTCTTTACATTCCTAGGAACTAGCTCTTCTTTTTGTATGGGACTGCCACTTTTTGCCTCAAAGCAATGACCAGTTCTATCAACTGTATGCACTACTATGTTCTCTTGTAAGTAGCTCTCTTCATTAAAATATGGCTCTATACAAGATATGTGCTTCCATCCACCTTTAAAATTTTTAGAAAAATTACTTTTATTAATAAGCTTTTTTCTAAAGGTTTATTCTTCGCACACAATACCATTTTGTCTAGTGTCCTCATTATGGTCAATATTAAGATACATTGGTGGTCATTACAACCCTGGCGGACGGTGTTAAAGCTGCGGAAATACTGCAAACAGGCCGGCGGACAAAAAAAGGGAATTATGACCCTGGCGGAAACCGCCAACAAAGACAGCCACTTTAACACTCCGCCCGCCACGGCGGTGCAAACAAGCAGCGCGGCGGTCACCGCTAACAGACAGGCGGAAGACAATGTACCGCCCACAGTATTACAACCTGCCAATCCGCCACCTTTTCCGGGGCGGATTCACCATGGATACAAATACGGCGGAAACAGCTTTTGCTATGGGAAAACGCTCACCTCAACACATCCCACGAGGAACGAGGACTCCATGGAGCCGGAACTACAAATGCTCCCTGCCCTTGTGTTTCTGCTCCTCTACGACCAACAGCTACGTAGGCGCCGAAGACAACAGTGAGTACTGCACCTACGACACAGGGGAGGGGGGAGGCAAAAGTTAGGGGGACACCCACCAAACATCCCCACCCTCGCATATTACAACATACACACCAATGCATTCACAAAAATCACAGTAACAACCCACAATCCCCCCGGAAGAATGAAAAGACAATGCGAAATTTGGTCAAACATTGTAATGTGGCAATATACATGTCATCCCAAAATATACAGATTTATATTTGAAAATCAGTCATAATTATATATAATACGGGAAGTAGTGCAGATATGTACATAACAATGTCCGTGCACCAACAGTCCAAAAATGCATGGGCGAGGCCCACAAAGGATACCTGACCACAATCGGAGAGAACACTGCCGGGGCATCAGATAGAAATACTACAGGCACCTCAGGGGGAAGGGAAGGGAAGGGAGGGCACCTCAGCCGGATGACTGCAAAGCCAGATGCACGACGGGGCTCCATGCCCATTGATGTATCCTGGGGAGTGCAAAGCCACAGACTCTAAAGTCTCTACAGTGGGTGGCTTGCCCACTGTGCCATCCTGGGGAGTGCAAAGCCACAGTCTCTCAAGTCTCTACAGTGGGTGGCTTGCCCACTGTGCCATCCTGGGGAGTGCAAAGCCACAGTCTCTCAAGTCTCTACAGTGGGTGGTTTGCCCACTGTGCCATCCTGGGGAGTGCAAAGCCACAGTCTCTCAAGTAGATGCAGGTCTCTACTCGTACTGGGGGGGACTGGTGCCCAGACTGGATGAGTCTCCCCGTGAACGTTCCTGTCCTGTCACTGTCCCAGCTGCACATGGGATAAGGATGCCTGATGTGGCAGTCCATTCATTCCTACCCGGTGCTTGCCCTGTTCAGCGGTGCTTTGCCATGGCGGTCTTTGCCCTGTTCAGCAGTGCTTTGCCATGGCGGTCTTTGCCCTGTTCAGCGGTGCTTTGACATGGCGGTCTTTGCCCTGTTCAGCGGTGCTTTGACATGGCGGTCTTTGCCCTTTTCAGCGGTGCCTTGACATGGCGGTCTTTGCCCTGTTCAGCGGTGCTTTGACATGGCGGTCTTTGCCCTGTTCAGCGGTGCCTTGACATGGCGGTCTTTTCCCTGTTCAGCGGTGCTTTGACATGGCGGTCTTTGTCCTGTTCAGCGGTGCTTTGCCATGGCGGTCTTTGCCCTGTTCAGCGGTGCTTTGACATGGCGGTCTTTGCTCTGTTCAGCGGTGCTTTGACATGGCGGTCTTTGCCCTGTTCAGCGGTGCTTTGCCATGGCGGTTCTGATACGGACATTGGTGTGTGGCATGACGTTCTCTACACTGGGCATTGGTGTGTGGCATGACGTTCTCTACACTGGGCATTGGTGTGTGGCATGACGTTCTCTACACTGGGCATTGGTGTGTGGCATGACGTTCCATCATTGCCCAGCGGGGCTGTGGCAGCCGGGGCCCTCCAGGGCACTGACTCCGGCGGTGGCGGTGGTCTCCTGACCAGTGATGATACTTGTGCCCTCCTGGGCTGTGACTCCGGCAGTGGTCTCCTGACCAGTGACGATACTTGTGCCCTCCTGGGCTGTGACTCCGGTGGTGGTGTCCTGACCAGTGACGATACTTGTGCCCTCCTGGGCTGTGACTCCGGCGGTGGTCTCCTGACCAGTGACGATACTTGGGCCCTCCTGGGCTGTGACTCCGGCGGTGGTCTCCTGACCAGTGACGATACTTGGGCCCTCCTGGGCTGTGACTCCGGCGGTGGTCTCCTGACCAGTGACGATATTTGGGCCCTCCTGGGCTGTGACACCGGCGGTGGTCTCCTGACCAGTGACGATACTTGTGCCCTCCTGGGCTGTGACTCCGGCGGTGGTCTCTGGACCAGTGACGATACTTGTGCCCTCCTGGGCTGTGACTCCGGCGGTGGTCTCCTGACCAGTGACGATACTTGGGCCCTCCTGGGCTGTGACTCTGGCGGTGGTCTCTGGACCAGTGACGATACTTGTGCCCTCCTGGGCTGTGACTCTGCCAGTGGTTTCTGGACCAGTGACGATACTTGGACCCTCCTGGGCTGTGACTCCGGCGGTGGTCTCTGGACCAGTGACGATACTTGGGACCTCCTGGGCTGTGACTCCGGCGGTGGTCTCTGGACCAGTAACGACGGTGCTGGCGTTTGTGTGTCAACCGCCGGAAATGATGGCGCACTTCTCCGCCGTGACACTCACAACAGGCTGGGCAGACTTCCTCTGGCCCTTCCGCACCTTTGGTGGAGTCACAGCTGACTCTCCAATCCCCTTGGAACCCATGTCCGTTGTTTTCCCACCAGGAGTCTTAACACGGTCCCGTCGTCCACTCTCCAATTTTAGAGCCTTTACAGGGGGTGGGCTGCCAGTGCCTTGGCTCCGGGTCATACTGCCTGCCCTGGTGGCCGGTGCACTCCAGAAACCTTGAACAGGCACCACTGGTATTGGAGGCTTTTTGGCTGAGGCGCTACGACGGGACTGATGAATTGGAGGGGGGGTGGGGGCAAAAAGGTCAACTTTACAGAGGGACAGTTTCTGACGAACACTGGGATGGGCAGCTGGAGGGGGTCTGGGAGTAGAGGAAGAGGAGGTGGTTGTCGGAGGTGTCACTTTAGCTGTTTTGGGTGCAGGTGCAGGTACTGTAGGCTGTCGTGAGGTGGATGGATGTTGGGTGAGTGATTGCCGGCATTTGTGTACTTTGGGAGGGGGCGTCACAGACACACTGGGAGAGGACACAGGGGACGTGTAAATGGCAGTGGAGGTGGTGAGTGCAAGTGAGCGGCTTGTGGTGCTGGGTCTCCTTGTGCGATTCATGGTGCCTGTAGATGTGGTGCATGCAGGTGTGTGTGTAGACGAGACTGGGAGGGAGGAGGGAGAAGAGGAGGAGGGGGACACAGTGGAGGCAGTGAATATTGCAGTGTCTGTACGTGGGTGAGGCTTGCGTGAGTGCCTGTGGTGTGTGTGGTGCCTATGTTTGATTGAGCTACTTGTGTATGTTGACTTGTGTGCATGCTGGTCTGTAGGTGTGCTTGGGATGGGCTGGGGTACAGGAGATTGGGTCTGGGTGGAGGAAGTTGGAGGGGGGAGGCTAGACACAGGGACAATGGCTGCCATCAGTGCTGAGGCCAGAGATTGCAGGGTTCGCTGAAGGACAGCCTGACCAGAATGAATGCCCTCCAGGAATGCATTACCGTGTTGCAACTCTCGTTCTACACCCTGGATGGCATTCACAATGGTAGACTGCCCAACAGTGAGTGACCTGAGGAGGTCAATGGCCTCCTCACTGAGGGCAGCAAAGCTGACTGGGGCAGGGCCTGAGGTGCCTGGGGCGAAGGTGATGCCCACCCTCCTGGTGAGTGGGTATGGGGCGAACGCTGAGGGGCTGCTGGGAGGGCGGGCTGGTAGGGGAGGTGGCGGCTGTACCTGTAGAGGTGGGGGGCACAGATGGTGCCGCCACCACAAGGGAGCCTCCATCGGCGAACGAGTCCGTGTCGCTGCTTGGTGATCCGGTGGCCAACGTGAAGCTCCCCTCGCCCTCCGTCCCACTGGTGCATTCAGAGTCCATGGTGTGGCCCTCCATGGCCATTTGGGATGCAGCTCCCTCGTGCTCCGGTGCCACTGTACCTCCGCCTGTTGATGCTGATGTACAAAAGGACATGGAGAGCAGAAAAAGGTGGGGAGACAGAATAAAGAGAGTTTTAGTGCATGAATTACTGCTACCGTTGGCGGACAAGACAGACGCAGCAGCCCCCTGCATTACGCCGAGCTCCTGCCCTCTGCACATGCAATTTCTAGGATATGGCCTACATGGCAATGGTGGACATCTGCGCCCATGTATGCCACAGAGACAACTGTACCTTGACTTGGCACTCTGCTGAGGTGGTGTAGAGTGCCACATGGCCTACATTACGGAGGGGCCTTGCCTACCTAACTCGCCCTGGCCTAGGGAAACCCACAGCCCACCTCCCCCACCCAGACACCTCTACTGCACGCAAAGTCAGCAGAATGAGGTTGTACTCACCCCCTTGTGTCTGCTGTGATGCCCTCAAGCACCAATCCAACTCCGGGTACCGCCACCGCCAGGATCGGGAACATCAGGGGGGTCATGGTGCGACGGGCACACCTCCCACATTGGGAGGCCATCCCCAGCTGAGCCTCCGCCGTCTTCTTGCTGCAGCGGCGAATGTCCTCCCATCTCTTATGGCAGTGGGTGCCCCATCTCTGGTGGGCCCCCAGGGTCCGGACCTCCTTGGCGATAGCACGCCAAATGTCCCTCTTCTGGTGGGCGCTGACCTACATGACATGCACAAGGGAAGAGGAACAGTCATTACCAACTGCACCGTCGTTGTGAGTGGCCCCCTCCCTACTCTGGCCATGTGGCCCATTCATTCCCATGCATTGTTGTTCTATGAACTCTGCCCCCTTCCCTCTTCCAACCAGCCCTCTCCACCCAGGCCTAGCCCATACAACATGCTCCCTGTGTACTAACCTGTTGGTCTGGAGGACCGTAGAGTAGCGTGTACTGGGGGAGGACCCCGTCTTCCAGTTTCTCCAACTCCTGTGCAGTGAAGGCAGGGGCCCTTTCCCCAGACGCAGCAGCCATCGTCGCTTCCAGACCGAGGTCACAGCAGCACTTGCAGTGTAGGTCCTCTTCTGTCGAAGGTCAGGTATCTAGTTATTGAACAGATAGAAAATGGCGGTCACGTCCACGGCGGTGACGTCCGCAGTGGTGCGCATCATAACCGCCGGCGCACCTGTTCATTGGCTCCTGGGACCCATAGGGTCCAATGTTAACCAATGCAGCATTGCGCCGCGGTCTACGACCGCCTACCGCGACGGTGTGCAACGCCAGCGCAGTTACCCCACAATCCCATTGTCCCAGTTTAGAGGTCAGGCAGCCGCCATTTCAGGGGCCCACATGGCTTCATTTACTACTGTGTCACACATAGCTAGGCCTACACTCAACACACATAGAGGAAGGTTTTTGTGAGTGGTGTAGTCTTGTGTGTAACTGTGGGTACATACCTGGAGGAATAATGACTGGTTCTTCGCTGTTGTCCTTCGTAGGCACCGTCAGCTGGGACATATGAGAAGATGGTGGAATCCTCCGGTGTACCGACCGCTGGTGGACCTGTTGACAATGGAAGAGAGACATGTCATAGTCACCTACCGGTTTGACCGTGCCACAATCCAGGAACTATGTACCCAGTTGGAGCCAGACCTGATGTCACCAATCCGCCATCCGACTGGAATCCCCCCTGACGTACAGGTGCTGTCAGTGCTCCATTTCGTTGCAAGTGGGTCTTTTCAGACAACTGTGGCCATGGCATCAGGGATGTCCCAGCCTATGTTTTCCAACGTGTTGTCCAGAGTGTTGTCTGCCCTGCTGAAACACGTAAGGAGATACATCATTTTCCCTCAGGTGGAGGATTTGCCTACAGTGAAAGGTGACTTCTATGCCCTTGGACATATCCACAACGCCATAGGTGCCACTGATGGGACCCATGTAGCTCTGGTCCCCCCCCACAGGAGTGAACAGGTGTACAGGAACAGGAAGAGTTATCATTCAATGAATGTCCAGATGGTCTGTTTGGCAGACCAGTACATCTCGCAGGTAAATGCTATGTTCCCTGGCTCAGTGCATGACGCCTACATCCTGCGGAATAGCAGCATCCCTTATATGATGGGTCAACTCCACAGGCACCGTGTATGGCTATTGGAGGACTCTGGTTACCCCAACCTTTCCTGGCTATTGACCCCGGTGAGGAATCCCAGGACCAGGGCAGAGGAACGGTACAATGAGGCCCATGGGCGGACTAAGAGGGTGATCGAACGCACCTTCGGCCTCCTGAAGGCCAGGTTCAGGTGCCTCCATATGACAGGTGGATCCCTATTCTACTTACTGAAGAAGGTGTGCGACATCATCATCGCCTGCTCCATGCTCCATAATTTGGCTTTGCGACGCCAGGTGCCTTTTCTGCAGGAGGATGGTCCAGATGACGGTGTTGTAGCAGCTGTGGAGTCTGTGGAGCCTGTGGACAGTGATGAGGATGAAGCTGAGGAAGAAGACAACGACAACAGGGAGTCAGTCATACAGCAATATTTCCAGTGACACACAGGTGAGAACATTTTCAGGTTGAACATTACATTAACTTTCTCACGTCTACCTCTATCCTGTTTCTCGATTTAAATCACTATTTGGTAACTGAGTTGTACCCTTCCATTACAGTTTCACAGGTGTGGTTACCTACGTGTCAACTGCTTGCATCCTTCAAGGGCTTGTGATGTGTGACATAGGTATGTTAGCCTTACAATGGTAAACCCATTTTGACACTGTCATTGATAATACATATTTATTAAATCACAGACTGACTCCAGATTGTTTTGTGTTTCAAGGGTGTTTATTGAAGTGCTCAGAAATGAGAGAGGTTTGTAAAATGAGGATGGGTGATGGCGGAGGAATGTCCATGGCAGAGTCCAGTCTATTAGTCTCACAGGTGCACTGCCCATCTGGGCATAGGAAGTGGAGCTGGTGCAGTTTAAGTATGGACAGGGTAACAAAGTAGGACAGTGGGAGGACAATCAGGGTGGTCTCATTTCCTGGCGGGGGTCTTGCCATCTTGCTCTGTCCTGTTCCTGGATCTCAGGGACCGCTTGCGTGGTGGTTGTCCGTCTGCAGGGGGTGGGGTGCTGGTGTGGTGGTCCTGTGGCGGGGCGTCCTGTCCACTAGCGCCGGCGGAGGTGGTGGGCAGTTCATCGTCCTGGCTAGTGTCAGGGGCCCCTTGGAGTGCCACGGTGTCCCTCAAAGTCTGCTGTATGTCCTTTAGCACCCCTACGATGGTGCCCAGGGCAGAGCTGATGTTCCTGAGCTCCTCCTTGAACCCCAAGTACAGTTCGTCCTGCAGGCGTAGGGTCTCCTGCAACTTGTCCAGTACCGTCGCCATCGTCTCCTGGGAGTGGTGGTATGCTCCCATGATGGAGGATAGGGCCTCGTGGAGAGTGGGTTCCCTTGGCCTGTCCGCCCCCTGTCGCACAGCAGCCCTCCCAGTTCCCCTGTGTTCCTGGGCCTCCGTCCCCTGGACCGTGTGACCACTACCACTGCCCCCAGGTCCCTGTTGTTGTTGGGGTGGCGGGTTACCCTGGGTTCCCTGTAGTGGTGGACACACCGCTGATTGACCTGTCCTGGGTAGGGAGGTTTGGGACAGCTGGGTGGGTGCTGTGCTGGTGTTACCAGAGGGTGGAAGGTCGGTGTTGGGCTGTGCCTGTGCAAGGGGAACCGACTGTCCCGAGGCCCATGATGGTCCGGGCTGGTCATCAGGATCCAGTAGGGCAGAGCTGCTCTCGTCACTGTGGGCCTCTTCTGGGGGTGGAGTGGTGTTGTCTGGACCCTCTGGTGTGGTGACGGTCCTTCGGGTTCCTGCAGGGGCATAAGAGCATGATTATTGCATGTGTGTGTGTAATGGTGTGCAATGGGTGGGTGTTTGTGTACCCCAGTGCAAGCATTCCTGTGTGTGGGTTTGTGTGATGATGGTTGGAGGGGTGTTCTGGGTATGTGCAGTGGGCATGCTTTAGTGAGGGGTGTCCATGCTTAGTTGTGTCATGCAGGGCTTGGTGTTGGGATGGGTGGTTTGTGTTATGGGTACATTAGTGAGGATTTGGAGTGATAGGGGAGGGTGTGAGGGTGGGGGTGTGATAGCACGCAGGTAGGGTGGGGGATATGATAGTTAAGATTTGACTTACCAGTGTCCCATCCTCCACCGACTCCTCCGAGGCCCTCAGGATGCAAGATGGTCAGGACTTGCTCCTCCCATGTTGTTAGTTGTGGGGGAGGAGGTGGGGGTCCGCAGCCAGTCCGCTGTACCACGATGTTGTGCCTGGAGACCATTGAATGCACCTTCCCCCGTAGGTTGTTCCACCTCTTCCTGATGTCCTCTCTATTTCTTGGGTGCTGTCCCACGGCGTTCACCCTGTCCACTTTTCTGCGCCGTAACTCCATCTTCCTGGCTATTGATGTGTGCTGTACCTGTGAGCCAAATAGCTGTGGCTCTACCCGGACGATTTCCTCCACCATGACCCTGAGCTCCTCCTCGGAGAAGCGGGGGTGTCTTTGGTGTGACATGGGGTGGTGTGTGTGATGTGTGGGGTGGTGTATGTGGTGATGAGTGTGGTGAGTGTAGTGGTGTGTGGTGTTTTGTGCGTGGATGTTGTGTGGGTGATGGTGTTGTGTGCGTCTGTGTGATGGGGTTGTCTATTCTGTGCTCTCTCTCTGGCCTTCGTTCGTGATTTTTTGGTCGTAGAGGTTTGTGGGTGATGTGGGTGTTTGTTTTATATTGTATTGGGTGTGTGGGAGTGGTGTTTGTATGTGTGTCAGGTGTGTGTATTTCGAATTGTCCAATGTGGCGGTGTTTTGGAGATGTGTGTGTATTTTGAGCGCAGCGGTATGTACCGCCAATGGAATACCGCAGTTGAAGGACCGTGGCGTGGATTCGTGGGTCGTGATAGCATGGGCGTGTTTCTATTGGCGTGGAGGTGGAGGATTTGTTTCCGTCAGTTTATCACTGACCTTTGGTGTGGCGGTGTTGTGTGGGTGTCTGAATTTCGGCGGATTCCAAGATGTGTGTCATAATAGCTGTGGCGGAATACCGCCGCCGCCGCGGTGTATTGGCGATCTTCTGCACGGCGGTAAGCGCCTTTTACCGCCAATGTTGTAATGACCCCCATAGTTTCCTCTTCACAGCAAATGCTTTGTCAACTATGGTCTCAATATGTTGGCTTTGTTTACATGCAGCATTTCCCTTTTATACTTCTTCAATATCTTTAGAAAATGTTGTATTATTTTTGTGCTAAACATTTGTACTCTTATCTCCCTAAACTGTTTCAGTCTCCAAGTCTCTATGGTGTTATTGAATGAGTTAAGCCTGACTGCTCAGTGCCAAGCTACCAGAGGGTGGGCACAGGATAATTTGGATTGTGTGTCACTTACCCTGACTAGAGTGAGGGTCCTTGCTTGGACAGGGGGTAACCTGACTGCCAACCAAAGACCCCATTTCTAACAGTGCTCTTACCAGCTGTTCTTTTTTTCTTGTCAAGATTCTCAACCTTAACTGTCTTTTCACTCTCCATTTGAATTATGTAGAATTGTTTCCTGTTTCTTTCTTCTTTGTACAGAAAATAGTATTAAATTATATACTATAAACAATTATGTGTGTCAGCATTTATTGGTGTGTATGTGGGCGTGTCACCTACTGCATTAGTGTTTGCAGGGTGTGTCAGTGTGTGTCTTCATGTCCAGTTTGTTGTGTCAATAGCTGTATCAGTGTATGGATGGATGTGCCAATGTCTACATCAGTGTTTGCTTCTCTCTGTCACTACTCACAATGATATGTTATTGGATGTCTTATTGGATGCATTATAGTATGCCTTTGTGACTGCGGCTGTATTAGTATTTACATGAGTGTGTCAGTGTATGCCCCAGTTTTTGACTGGCTGTGTAACCCTCTTCATTAGAGTTTGATGACAGTGTATCCTGAGTGTGTCAATGCATGCATTAGTGAGTAGCTGGGTATATTATGAAATCCATTAGTGTCTGTTTGAGTATCTCAGCATATGCATCAGTGTCTACTTGGCAGTGTGCGGTTATGGGTGTGTAAGTGTGTGCTTTTGTGCCTCCCTGTCCTGAGTTGAGAATTTGCATGGAAATTTGACTAATAGAGAAAATAATGTGCAACTTGTAAAATGTGCCCACTTGAGTGGTCACCATAAAATACGTAATGCTTTTAGAGAATTCATATTAATTATTATTCAAAGTGTATGAGTAGAGAAATCATAGTAATATGTTATATTAATGATTTCATGTTGTGTATTTGCTTATTAATCGTAGGCCTTAAATTAGCAAGATTTGGGCCTAGTTCGCACAGCCTCATGTTAAACTGAAATGTCTGAATAAAATCGTGGGAATGTATGTCCAGAGAAAAAGAGATGTATTGTTCATACTGTGTTGACCAAACTTTTAGAAGATGTCTTCAACTTTCTCATGAGACCTTCTTGCTAGAATGTTCTGTATTAGTATTTGTTAGAATGTCAACTTGATGCACGAGACAGCGATGTTCCCAGAAACCAACAATGGATATCCTGACTGGAGTACGAAAAGATACAAGAAAGTTACCTGACAAGCCGGACAATGGGAACAGGAGGAGAGGAGCCAATCATCGACATGTGAAAGACAGTTTAGTTATATCTTAATATTTGGGGGTTAATTCTTATTGGATTGACTGTAAATGTACAATTTTCTGACCAATTGCAACGTGGAAAGTTTTTAGGACATTCTAATTTAGCCCGACTACACAGAGAAGAAGTGCGCCTTTCCTACTTTGACTTTCCCCATAAAGGTTCTGTTTGAGGAGCTGAGCAGTTCCTGATGATTTTATTTTCTAACTTTATAGCTTATTAGCTAAATGATTGATGCTGATCTCTTAGATGCTGTTTCTTATATTGTTCAGATATCTTAGAGTCACCAGGGTCTGAACCATTCTCTTTCACTGCCCGTTGCTGATGCTGACCAAACTGATGTACAAATGATGAAGATAATCACAGTTTGCTGATACATATGAGGACAGATATAACAAAGGTTATTGTTCTTGTTATAGGTTTTGTTCTTTTTTTCTAAGTACCAACTGCTCTTTTGATAGAGCCATAGTTAGATGCTTTCCAAATTAACTTTGACTAAATTGTTTTGTATGAAACCCAAACATGCTATTGAAGTCGGAAGGTTAGTTAGGGAGACACTGGAAATGTTAACAAACTGCTATTAACAAAGATTGATATTGTTCGTTTGCTGAATTTAGATGTATGCCATTTCTAATGTGCAGCTATTCTTGCTATTGATTTGTACTGTGATTCTAGAATATCTAATAACCAATGCTCTAGCAAAATTGAGATTCTTTAGAAGACTTTGTCAACCAGTGTTGTTTCTGTATGTATTCCACTTGGTTTTGAGACTAATTTATGAGATGTTAGCATTGTTAATCTAGGGAAATAAACATATAAATGTTATTAAAGGTGTGGTTATTCATGGCCAAATTGGTCATGATGGTTTGAAAATGATCGAGTTAAGAGATGTATTTGATGATGTTTATTGGAGATGATGTTGTATTTGCATTGAACTAAGGACTTATGGTGGAATCACTCTAAGCGTAGTCAAAAGATCTATCGAACTAATAACGTGTCCCCCTATAAAATAAGTATAAAAGAAAAAATAAGGACTAACGCGCTAACAGGAGTGCCACCAAAGGTTGAAGTATGTGTGATGGTTTATGATTGACTTTTTTAGTAACTCTATGGGTTTCTAAATGTGTATATAGGTGGCTGTATCAATTGCTTACTGGCTGTGTGAGTGAGTACAGGGGTATGTAACTGTGTGCACAACCGTCTCTGATATTGCTAGATACCGAACTGCTGTGTGGGAGTGAATGTATAAGTGCTATTGTTGCTGTCTCGGTGTGTGCAACAATAGGTCTATTATTTTTGTAAATAGGTCTGTAAGTTGCAGAATGGGTGGGAGACTGGATGTATAACTGGTTGAATGCCTCTGTAAATGCACGTGTAAGTCAGTGAAACTTAAAATCACATGTCTTATCTTTTATGCACAAAGCACCCTGCTCTATGGTCTACCTTGAGCCTACCTTAGAGGTGACTTATATGTAGCAATAAAAGAGTTTGAGGCTTTGCAATGGGGTTTTAAATTCCACGTTGACCTGGCAGTAACAGTACAGACACAGGATCTCCAGTAGTGAGCCCAAGACATGCTCTAATCAACTAATTAGGATTTATGAAGTGAGGCTAATCATCCGATAGGGTATCCAGGCGCTTGCAGGTCCTGGAAGCTTATTCAAACAGTCAGGTGTTGAGGGCCATTCAGAATTCTGGAACTGAGGTGATGGTCTAGAGGTTCATAGGGAGGCTGTTCCAAGTTTTTGCTGTGATCTGAGAGAAGAAGAGAACTCCATTTCTGATTCAGTAGATGTGGGGAGTATGGGCAAGTGAAAGGGAGGTAGAGTGTAGTCTCCTCAATGGTTGGTGGATGTTCTGGCATTGGTTAATGTATGTGGGTCCTTAGTTGTGTAGATGCTTGTGTGCATGGGTCAGCAGCTTCAATTGCCATCTCTTCTCTATGGCGAGCCAGTGGAGTTGCCTGAGGTTGGTGTGATGTGGGTTCACTGGGAAAGGCCAAGGATGAGTCTGACTGCAGCATTCTGTATGGTCTGAAGTCTCTGTAGTAGGTGTGGGGTGATTCCTACATAGAGGGCATTGCCTTAGTCCAGTTGGCTGGTGATGAGGGCCAGTGTCACGGTGCGTCTCTTGTGTGAGGGTAAACACTTGAAGATATTACACAGCATGCACAAAGTGAGGTAGCAGGCAGAGGAGATGTCATTGATCTGTGATTTTATGGTAAGCTATTGTCAATGATGATTCTGAGGTTTCTGGTGTGGGTGGAGGGAGTGGTCTAGGTCTGATGGCCACCAGAAGTCATTCAATGTGTTGCTGCTATTGCCAAAGATCAGTACTTCTGTCTTGTCTGTGTTCAGCTGCAGGCAGTTGTTCTTCATCCAGTCAGCGATGCTGTGGAAGTTGGTTCTGGTGGTGGAGGGGTGTTCGTTGAGTGAGAGGATGAGTTGGGTGCTGTATGTATAGAAAATTATGTTGAGACCATTGGATTGATGATGTTGGCCAGCGGGGTATATATGCGTTGAAAAGCGTGGGGCTGAGGGATGAGCCCAAGAGGACACTGCAAGTGATCTTCTTGGGTTCAGAGGTGAAATGTGAGGGTTGGATCCACTGGGTTCTTCCGGTGAGGAAGGAGATGTTTCATCTGAGCGTGTCCTATTGGATGCCAATGTGGTGGAGTCTTTTGATCAGCATGCGGTGGGATATGGTGTTGAATGCTGCCGAGAGGTCAAGGCAGGATCAAAGTTGCTGTTTCTCCTTGGTGGAGGAGGATTCGGAAGTCTTCAGTGGCTGTGATCAGGCCAGTTTTGGTGCTGTGATTGCTGGTTCTGCTCCAGGTATGTCATAAGATGGTTGTTGATGATCTTTTCCAGTAGCTTTTCTGGGAGTGGGAGCAGGGAGATTGTCCAGTAGTTTTTTGGGTTCACAGGGGTCAGCGGAGGGTTTTTTAAGTAGTAGTCTGACTTAGGCATGTTTCCAGGTGCCCTGGAAATGTTGCACTGGTGATAGAGGTGTTGAGCAGGGTGGTGAGTGTTTAAAAGGCTATTTGTGTGGATGAGTGACTAGGTTGTGTCAGTATTTGACTATATATCCAAGTGAGCTTATCAGTCCCTATCTGGGTGTGCCACCAGAGGTTGAAGAAAGTATGATGGTATATGTCTGAATTTTGTACTAACTCTATGGGTCTCTAAGTGTGTATGTAAGTGGTTGTATGAACTGTTTACTTACTGTTTTAGTGAGAACAGGAGTATGTAACTGTGTTAGCAACTTGTGCTGATACTGCTAGATACTTAACTGGTGTGCGGGTGTGGGGGTGAATGTATAAGTGCCTTTGTCGCTGTTGCGTGGGTGTGTGAGTGGCTCTATTTTGTAAACAGGTCTGTAAGTTGTAGGATGAGTTGGAGCCCGAAGGTATAACTTGGTGTACGACTTTGTAAGTGCATGCGTAACTCAGTGAAACATAAAAGTACATGTCTTACCTTTTATGTACAAAGCAACTTCCTCAATGGCCTACTTACAGCCTAACCTAGGGGTGACTTATATGTAGCTAAGAGAAAGTTTAGGCCTTGATAAAGGGGTTTCAAATTCCAAGTCAACCTGGGAGTAAAACTGCAGACACAGGCTCTGCAGTAGGAGGCCTGAGACATGTTTAAAAGGCTACTTTTCTGGATGGGTGACTAGGTTGTGTCAGTACTTGAGTCCATATCTGAGTGAGTGTGTGTACCACCAGAGGTTGAAATAACTATGATGGTATATAACTGACTTTTTTAGTAACTCTATAGGTCTCTAAATGTGAGTGATTGTGTGAATTGCTTACTGGTTGTGTTAGAAGTATAGAGGTATGTAAGTGCGTTCATAATTGTCTCTGATACTCTAGATACATAAATGCTAAGTGGAGTGTGAAGGAATGTATAACTAACTGCCTTTGTCGCGGTCTGACTGGGTGTGTGAGTTGCTCTATGTTTTTGCAAATAGTTCTGTAAGTTGCAGTTTGGGTGGGAGACTGGATGTATAACTGGGCATGTCTCTGCAAGTGCACATGTAACTCAGTGAAACTTAAAAGCACATTTAAGTACAAAGAACCTGCAAGGACAAGTGAGTAGATGTATTAGCACCTAAGTACATTTTTAAGTGACATCATAATTTCCTCTTTAACTGTGTCAGTGGAGTTGTGTTTAACTATGCCAGTGATTGACCATTTGTTTTAGAAGAGCTATTGGTGTCTTGATACCTACTAGAAACTATCTAGTACTCACTTATTTACACATTTTCCACATTTACTTCTATAATACTCTACAAATCCATCTTGTTTCTTTGCTAGTCAGTATACTACACCTCATTATCATTTCATCCTCTCCCTTTTCACCCTTTCACTGTTTTCTGCATACTTTAAACTTTCATCCACATGATGCACTCATATTTTTTTCAAACACATTTTTTTTAAGCAACACCCTAAATAACATACCTGTGAACTATGTTTGTTGGTCTGTATTTTTGCCTCTCAATATGAGATAGAATATCTTCTCACTGAAAGTGTGAAAACACAGGCAGAAGAATTGTATACCAATTTCATACAAGGCAACAATGAATGGCAACCTTTTCAATTTTACTTTCAAGGTTATTCAGGCAGAAAACATATAAGCTTCCTTTCCTATTTGGCCTATGTCAGAGTATCTCTGAATGGTTGTTAGAAATGGGGTCTTTGTTTGGCAGTCAGTTTACTCCCCGTGCAAGCAAGGACCCTCACTCTAGTCAGAGTAAAAGAGAATCATACTCAGTTAACCCCCACTCACCCCCTTGGTAGCTTGGCACGAGCAGGCAGGCTTAACTTCAGAGTCTAGGTGTAAAGTATTTGTACCAACACACACAGTAATTCTATGAACCACTACCAAAAACATAACACAGGTTTAGAAAAATATTCAATATTTTATCTAACTAAACAAGACCAAATATGATAAAAATCCACAATATACAGTTAAAAATATGAGTTTAGCACTTAAAAGCAAGAAAACAGTGATCTGAGGTGAAAACAAGCAATTTGGTAAACCATGACGTCGTAACGAAGGCATTTATAGTCGGTCGACTACAGGTACAATACCTTTAGTACAAGTAGAAAACAAGCCAGTGCAGTGTCGGTTCCAGTGCCATGGGGTAGGAAGAACACAGTGTCACGCATCGGCGTTGGGTCCTCGCTACAGGGCAGTGGAGGTGAGCAGTGTCAGATGCAAAGTCGGTCCCTTGATTCTAGCAGATGCATGTCCGGTGGAGTTACGATGCTTCGGTGTGACCTCATGGAGTTGCGATGACGTCATTGGGCCACAGGGGCCACAATGCGTCGGAACGTCACCAACGGGTTCACTTGCCAAGTCGAATTGGCAGTTTAAAAACTGCACACACAGACACTGCAGTAATGACCTGGGCACATTTACTGGAGTAGGATTGGAAATCCTAATAATGAATACTTTTGCTCAATTAATGGTATGTTTCCCTCACTCTGCCTTGGTGTTCTCCAACATATGCAAAAGTCTTAGCGGATCTTTGAGTGGGTGTATGAGTGCCTGAGTGGGTCTGTCAGTGTGACTGGGTGCCTCAGTGGGTCTATGAGTGGGTGCATGAGTGTCTAGTAGGTCTGTAAGTGAGTGTTTGAGTGCCAGAGCAGGTCTGTGAGTAGCAGTGAGCATATAAGTGGTCTGTGAGGGCTTGACTATCTGAGTTGGTCTGTGAGTGGGTGCATGAGTCTCTGAGTGCACCTGTGAGTGTGTGTTTGAGTGTCTGAGTTGGTCTGTGAGTGGGAGTGAGTGTCTCATTAGGTCTGTGAGTGGGTGCATGAGTGTCTGAGTTGGTCTGTGAGTGGGTGCATAAGTGTCTGTTTGGGCCTCTGAGTGGGTGCATGAGTATCTGAGTGGGTCTGTGAGTGGGTGCATGAATGTCTAGTGGGTCTGTGAGTGGGTGCATAAGTGTCTGTTTGGGTCTGTGAGTGGGTGCATGAGTGTCTGAGGGGGTCTGTGAGTGGGTGCATGAGTATCTGAGTGGGTCTGTGAGTGGGTGCATGAGTATCTGAGTGGGTCTGTGAGTGGGTGCATGAGTGTGTGAGTCTGTCTGTGAGTGTGTGCATAAGCATCTGAGTTGATCTGTGAGTGGGTGTTTGAGTGTTTGAGTAGGTCTGTGAGTAGTAGTGACTGTGTGGGTCTGTGAGTGGTAGTGACTGTGTGGGTCTGTGACTATCTGAGTGGGTATGAGAGTAGGTACATTAGTGTCTGAGTGGATGTGTGAGTGGGTGTATGAATATCTCAATGGATCTGTGAGTATGAGTGAGTGTCTGAGTGGGTCTGTGAGTAGGCGCATGAGTCTTTGAGTGTGTCTGTGACTGGGTGCATGAGTGTGTCCTATAGGCTCTCATTATAATAATGAGACTACTGGATTTGGACGGCTTAATCCGGGTTTTGCTCCAGCTAACTAGCAGTGCCTCATCTCCACCCAAGAGCAGGGATGATTGGGCAGCTGAGTGTATGACACAATTGACTCCTCAGGGAAATCATGGTCACTCAGATCACATCTGTTTCTCTCAGTTGCATTAGTCTCACATATATAAGGACAATCAGAGGCAGAATTAAATTAAAAAAGGTTTTATTGAAGCAACTGCATGTTAAACAATAAAGCATGTACTGCAATAACTAGGACGATGAAGCACGACAGGATTAAAATTGTGATGAGGAGGGTAAAGCATAAAAATAGCGCTACTGTATTGTCACTAGAATCATTAAAATAGTTTCTACCTAGGCTATGTTAGAGCACAGCATGTTAATCTCTAGTTCTGCCCTTCAGGTTGCCCTGGGAAGACATATTCCCTCATACCTGAGCAAGAGGCCTGTAATCTACATTAGCAGCTGTGGTGAAGCATTCACTAATCAGCATACAGTCGTGGTCATCTTGCTGGAATCTCCTTCTAACGTACATGGGTCAAAGTAGTGTTTTTATAATAAAACAGCTGATGTTCCAAGAAAGGATCCCTACATAAGAGTGTGTATGTTTCTATGAACACTAGAGACAAAGCATTGCCACGTTTGCCGGCAACCTATCTTACTGCAGCCTTGAGAAAAGCACAGAGTGAAAGAAATGTCTTGTTTAAAAACGTAGTGCTGGCCCAGGCAAAGAACAGCTAAATATAGAAAATAAAACAAGACCCCAAATGTGGCTTTTATTAAAATAATAAAACAAAGCTGAATAAAATATGTCTAGGTTAAAGTACATAGCGGCAGGCCTAGTTTGCTAAAATAACATGTATGGAGCTATAACTAAAATGGCTACACAACAAGTGTCTGAGTGGGTCTGTTAGTGGTTGAATGAGTGTCTGAGTGTGTCTGTGAGTGGGTGCATGAGTCTCTCAGTGGGCCTGTGAGTGGGAGTGAGTGACTGAGTATGTCTGTGAGAAGGTGCATGAGTCTATAACTGTATTTGTGAGTCAGTGTGATGTCTGAGTGGGTTTCCCGGTGGGTGCATGAGTGTTTGATTGAGCATGTGAGTGGTTTTTTAAATTTTTTAATTTTATCAACAAAATTTACAAATCCATTCTAAAGTTACATGGGGGTGGTGCACTGAGTATCGCAATGGATTCGCAAATCCTCACAAGTGGAAAAAAATGTTTGTGGGAATTTTCTTCGCATCATGTGTTCCTCTCACACCCCTATAGCTCACTCAGGGGGTGAAGATACCTCTATATTTTTTCTGTGTCTCCTACCAGGGTTCATTCCCCGATATCTAAAATGGTGGCCACAACGTTCTCCTCAGGTTGTGGCCAAGCAACCAGAGCCTTGCTGTGGTGCAAGTGCTCGGAAATCAGCTTCAAGTAGATTCACTAAAGGTTGGCACCTCTGGAAATACAAATTTTGCTTTCCTCTAATAGCTCCAAAACTACTGAACAGATGTACACCAAATAAGCAAAAGCAGATTCTGTGGAACAAAATCTAGCTTTCTGCTAAATTTGGTGTAATTCTGGGCTATAGTCGTGTTCAAAATCCATATGGAAAAATCCATGAGGAAAATGTGTTTTTGGGATCCCCCTTTTTTCTCATCCTCCACTAGACAGATCACCCCAAAACTGTCATGATAGCAGCTGAAATGACTGCTATATTACTTTTGAAAATGTTGTGAAGATTCCTCAAATGGTGCCAAAGTTATTGGCAAAAGAAAATGTGCTTTTCCTTTAGAAACTAGGTCCTAACAAATGCTACCTAATGGCGAACGTCAGTATGAAATACACATATATGATCTAGTGGCAGTAGCCAATAGGTAGGTATAATTAGGACATAGTTTCTATAGAAAAAGCATTTTTTGTTTTGCTGAAAACTTTGGTGCTGTTTAATGAAACTTCAAAATCTTTTCCAGAAAACAACAGTGGTCACTTCCGCTACTGTCTGAGAAAGTTTCAGGGTGATCTGTCAAGCAGAGGCCAAGAAAAACAAGGGGGAGCCCAAAACACATTTTACCCCATTCATTTTTCCATAGCGATTTTGAACAGTGATAGCACTGAAACCACTGGACGGAATTACACCAAATAGGCCCTCATCTGCAAAAAATTGCACATTTTGTTTCAGCCGATATGTGGATTTGAGGATCCTCCTTGGATCCTCCTTGGTTCCTGGGGAAAAACAAGGCCCTGATTGGCTTGCTGCAACCTGACATAAATATTAATGGGTGCATTTAAAAAAAAACTTTGAAATTCATTAAAAAAAACAAAGGTTAAAGGGACGTTATAGTTGGGTTGACGTTTAACCCATACAAAACTGTATAAATCAGACACATATATACATTTTATATATATATATATATATATATATAGCTTCCACCAAGTCAAAGTAAACACCCTGGTTCCAGCAAGTGAAAGCTGTCAAACAGCTCCCACTTGCTGGAAGCAGAAGTTTCCTGTTTCCCTGCCTGCAAAGACGCAGGCCAGGAAACGGAGGAAACGATTGCTCTCACAGAGAGGGAGTTGTATATTTAGCTCACAGAGAGGGAGTTGCATATTTAGCTCCCACTCTGTGACAGCAATGCTGCCTCTTGCAGGAGGTTGGCAGCCAGCTGGGACCATGTAGGCCCCACTGTTGGTGACTGGATGCCCTGGGGAGGCACCCAGATGACATGGCTGTACCCCAGGGAATGGAGTCCCCGAGGCTGAGATCGTCCTGGGGAGTGGGGCCACGTTGCCTTCTCCCCCCCAAACATTAAATGTTTAGGCTTTGCCCTTAGAGATGGGGCCCCAGGGCTGAGATCGGCCCAGGGAGGAGGTCCACGTGGCCCCCCTCCACAAAAAATAAATAAATTAGAAGGCTGTGTCCCAGGGGATAATGTTCATGCACCTGAGATTGGCCCAGGAAGGGAGGCCATGTGGCCCACCTCCCCCAAAAAATAAATATATTAACTCCCAGCCATGGGGGATGCGTCTCCACAGCTGAAATTGGCCAGGGGAGGTGGGGTCACATGGCCCCCCTCCTAAAAAATGCATTTTAGAAGGAGAGGCCCTGGGGGATGGGGTCCCGCATCCATTGGGATTGTAGTGGGCCATAGGGAATAGGGTCCCCAGGGCTGAAATGTGCCAGGAGAGGGTGGCCATATGGCCCTGCAACCAACTCTTGGTACACATGCCCCAAGGCAGTGTGCAGCATGTGGTTGGGTGGTTAGGGGAGTTGACTGCAGGAACTGGTTGCAGACCAAGCCCTGTCACAAACCACCACCATCATTTTTTTGTGACTCATTATATCCTTTGGGATCCAAACTTTTGCCTTGGGTGGCTGTTGTTTTCTTGTGATCCTTCATCTTCTAGTATATGTCTATGTCTATAGAGAGATAGATAGATAGATAGATAGATAGATAGATAGATAGATAGATAGATAGATAGATAGATAGATAGATAGATAGATAGATAGATAGATAGATAAAGGAAAACGTTGCACTCCAGGTATCCAAGTTATTTTAAAGTTCCTTTATTCAGCGCAAATAATCATCACCAATGCGTTTCGTCGACAAGTCTTCCTCATGCCACTCGGTAATTATATTTAGGACTTTGTTTACATAGGAAAAGTGTTTTTTTTCATTTGCCTATATCTTTGACACAGTTTGATGAAGCTTCACAAAATGTTCACAAAAAATTGTGCCGGTGACTCTTGTTGGGCATGGACTGCTTGGGGGTGATCCATTAAGTGGGGCCAAGAAAAAGGGGTGTAAAAAAAGTTATGTTTCCCATGCTAATTCCCATAGGACCTTAAGACACGACTAAAGCCCAAAAGGCTGGGTGGAATTGCACCAAATTTGGCAGAAATCTAGCTTTCTGTACGCAGATTACGCTTTCAGATATTTGAAGTGAATCTGTTTAGTAGTTTTGGAGATATTAAAGGAAAAACACATTTGTTTATGTAAGGGTGCAACGTTTTCATGCCGATCACGATTATTCGTGAATAAACGTAACAACACAGATGCTATGATTGACTGGTGGCAACCTGACTAGAAAGTTGAGACTGCCATATTAGGGAATGGGTTACTGTCCCTGGGGCTTATATGTGACATGAAACGTGGCTTAAGGGGTCAGGGTAGAGTTACCCTGACCCCAGGGCTATTATATAGGGGACTATGGTAGTCCAAATGAGCTTAAAATAATTTTTGGGTGTGGCTCGTGATATTCACAGATCCGTTGCAACACTCATCACGTCCACATGTAACATTGTGATGAAATCGGCAACAACAACAAAATTCAGTCATACCTACACTAATTCAATAATTTACAGTGGTACTCAGAGAGACCCAGTAGCAATCGAATGCACCCATTTGCTGACTCAGTCACACCCTCATGCACACATTCACAGACCCACTCACTCTCTCACGCACCCATTTACACACACAGTCACATCCTCACACTCCCATTTGCAGATCCAATTCACACCCGCATTCACCCAATTGCAGATCCACTTGCATTCTCACACACCCATTCGCAGACCCAGTCACACCATCATGCACTTATTCACAGACCCAGTCACACTCTCATGCACCCATTCATAGACCCAATCACACCTTTATGCACCCATTCAGAAACCCGTGACAGCATCGCACACCTTTTTCCGTCTTACCCTGATACACTCATTCATAGATCCATTCACACCCTTGTGCACTGATTTAGAGACCTTGGCACATCATCATGCACCCATTCACAAATCCAATCTCACCCTGACACCCTCATTCACAGACCTAGACACACCCTAATGCACAGATTCATAGATCCACTCACACTCTGATGCACACATTCACAGATGTAGGCTCACTCTGATGCACCCATTCACAGAACGAATCATACCACACTCACCCATTTGGAGACTCAGTCACACCCTCGTACACCCATTCACAGATTCAGTCATACTGTTGTCACCAATTGTGCAAAGTTATCCTTCATTAGGATTTCAAGTCCTACCCCAGTCAACGTGCCCAGGTCATTACCACCACATTGCACAATCATGATGTCAGAGGGTTGAGAAGCCAATATCACAAAATAAAATGATGGACGGAGTGTTGAGACTTTTCAAACACTCACCCCCAGTCACAGATCTGGGTTTAATCCATTGTTATTTTTCTTGCCACATCACCCTAATTCAGACCCAGCTATATGCAAATCAGTCTTGACCCTGTTCCCAATAGGAGCAGTCTAGGCCGAACTGCCAAGCCAGGTCCTTCTTGAACAGGATTCAGGCATCTTGGGAACGGTTTCAGGGTATCACCCTTCATCAGCCAGGCTAGCTTGAATCCTGTGGTGCAGCAAGAAAGGGACCCACGTCTGAGCATACCCTAGCCACTCAGGGCGCATAAGGCAATATCACAAAATAAAATGATGGACGGAGTGTTGAAACTTTTCAAACACTCACCCCCGGTCACAGTTCTGGGTTTTATCCATTGTTATTTTGCTTGAACAGGATTCAAGCATCATGCTTCAACCCCCGGAGCATCATGCTTTCAACCAGATTAGCAATTGATTCCACTTTAACCCACTCTGGCCAATCCAATTAATGTCTATATTAGTCCTACCCAAGTCCCTGTCAATACAACTCTTTTTAGCAGCCTCTCTAGCACAAAACACATAGCAGTGCCCCACAATCCACACTCTAACCATTTTGGAGTGAGGTAGTAGTAGCAGTCAAGAGAAAGCTGGATCTGAATGAGGCAGTGTTGGTAATGGGATGCAGTTAAAATGGAGGTATGCTCCTGGTTAAAAAAATGTAAACTTTTGAACGGGTACTGGAAATATGCAGGTGAGTAAAAATAGGTAGTATCTTGAAAAGATAAGTAAGCAGTTCTTTGATTGGCTATAGTAAAAATAGAATTTGTATTGCAGACTTAGATATGGTGTTTTATCTATACAGTAAACCACACCTGCTGTAGTTCATTTTGTAACTAGTATGCCCCTTCTAGAATGTGCTGCAAAATTGTGACCTACTGGGTTTAGTGGCTTGCTATGGACACTGTGCTAAGAATGTTATTGGGGGAAGGGTCTTAAAAAGAGAGTTCTTTCTTTGTAAAAATTAAAAGACTTTTGTATACAGTACTATGTGATAAGTGTTTACTTTCTTAGGGAGGCATTGCTAATTATGTGTAGAATACTATTGAAGTAATAAAACTATGAAGCTAAATATGTTTGTGGACACCCATTTTTTTGCGATTTTTTCTTGAATATTGTGATTAACTTGCGATTACTGATAAAAAGCCTACCATACTGGGCTTCTTCAGGAAAGTGCATGAAAGGGTTACTAACCATTCAGAAATGAGCTTACAAAAGTAAACAATGCAAGGTATCTTTTCATTTATTTACATCTCCAGTATTACACAGTGCAAAGTTAAAAAGGTTGCCATTTTGTGTGAGAGTTCTCATGCTTAGTTTTGACAATTCTTGAGAGTATTGAGTGTATCTGATAAGAGCAAAATAAAAAAGAATTCACCAACGTACTCAATTTTCATGTACATGAACTACATTTAATTGTGAAGAAAAAAAATGTAAAATATATTTGAATGTCAGTTTGTTGAAACAGAGTATGAAATATATAGTATTAGATTGTCAGTAAGTGAGAAGATCTTTCAGTGGTAGCGTGAATACGTTTATATGTTTATTAATAGATGAGTAACACACACTTTGTCTGAGGTACAGACTACCTGTATTAGAAGTTTGTTTACAATGTGTTGCCATGGATCAGAGTATTCTAGATGTGCTATTTTATTGCATGCTCTAATTTCTAGAAAAAAAGTGTATGATAAGTATCAAAGTCAAACATCACAATGTATTACAGGATATGGAGGTTTAACATGTCTATATGATGTGCTGCTTACAAAGAATATATTGCTTAGAATTCTGGGACTTGTAGTCCTATCTATTCTGTTTTAAAAGAGGACTACAAAACACTGTATGGAAATCTAAACAAAATTGTAGTAAGTGTATGTGAAGCATTTATGTGTGAAACTCCACATGAATGTATTACAAATCTGTTAGGGTAGGTGTTGGTAAATTATAGAGTAGTTTTCTATGTGCTTGGATGATAATATATGTATGTCTCATATATAAGGAGATGTTCTAAAAAGTATCTTGATGGTCATACATGTGAACAGCTACATTCACTCAAATGTGTAGGAAAGGAGTGACATAATGTACTCATGTACCCAGACAAATACTTCTTTCATCATGAGTGAGGCCTAGAAGTGGATAGCTTGTCTGTGCTCTGTCCCTGTACACTGACATTGGCCTGTAAAAACCCCGTTTTAAATTATGTTTTACTGCCACTACCTGACCTCTGTGATATGCTGTAGATATACTGTCAAGCATGGTGTGATGTGCTTAAGAGATTAAGGAAGGTACTTTTTAGTTTTAGAAACTTACGCAATGCCAGACCCCTAAACCAAGCACTACACATAGAATAGTACTCACCAAAGTGCTGACATTCATGTTTTCAAAGCTTGCATCCTGTGCTTCTGAGACTGAAGAAGTGACAGAGACACTTCTACAATCAGTCCTATACTCAGAAAGCACGTATATATGCAGCACTATGAAAGGTAATTGCAAAGAAACTCACATACTCCTGTATTCACTAACACAGGTACTGATATACATAGACCTGGAAGGATTGGATTTTCTCATGTATACAGTCAAATACTGCTTTGATTAAGTGTGAGGCCTAGTAGTGCACAACCTGTGTGTGTTCTGTCAGTGACCTCTTGAATTGGCCTGTAGAACCCCTTTTCCAAGCTTTAATGCCACTTTTTATTCTACATAAAGAATGATCCTTTGTCTCAGCCAGTGACAAAGCAACAGAAAGACTTCTACAATCACCTACATACTCAGAAACTACTTATATTTGCAGGACTATCAAAGACGATTGCACACTCACATACCCCTGTTTTCTTTAACACAGGCTCTATGGCATATGTTCAGCCACTTACATACACATTTACAAAGCCATTCAAGAACTTAAACAGGCAGTCACATGCCGGCAGATGTACTAAGACATATCAGGGTGCTACTACAGATGGATACCTACATTCACTGAGATATATAGGCAAGTACTGACACAACTTGTTATGTATTTCGGCAAATAGGGGCATATTTATGGAAAGTGGCGCTGCTTTCCCTGTGCCCCTTTGCAGCCCCCTACCGCCACAATGTGTGCGCCGCATTTAAAATACCATGGTGCAGGGTAGGATGCAATAGCGTCATTTCATGACGGTATTGAGGTACTCTGCAGGAGTTGCACCAAAATATTGGAGCTACTCCTGCAGAGTACATAGGGCTCCATTCTAAAGAATGGAAGCCCTTTTTTAACACCTGCTCTTGAGCAGGTGTTAAAAGTGCCATAAAAAATGGCACAAGCAAATCTCATAGATTTCCTTACGCCATTTTCTGTCTACCCTAATGGGGTAACGCCCCCTTTGCATACATTATGCCTGGTACAGGCATAATGTAGCACAGAGGGTTACAGAGAGGTGCAATGTATGCATTCTGCCATTCTGTAAATACGCCATGGGGATTTTGGCCACACTGGGCTACATTAAAGTAAAAAATAATGAGGTTAATGTGGCGCAAGGTGGTGCTAGGGCATTATAAACATGCCCCATAGTGCTTTAATCATGGATGAGGCCTAGTAGTGGAGAGCCTGTCTGTGTTCTGTCAGTGGTCTCTTGAATCAGCCTGTACGTTTTAAAGCCATGTTTAATTGCAAATAAGTGACATCAGTGATATGTTGTAGGTATGCCATCAAGCATGGTGCATTGTGATTAAGTGATTAAGTAATGTATTTTTCAATTTTAGAAACATATCCATGCACTTGCAGATCCCTAAGCTAAGCCCTACATACAGTATACCAGTCACCAAGGAAATGACATTCATGTTTCCAAAGCTTCAATCTTGTGTCTCACTCAGTCACAAAGCAACAGCCAGACTGCTATATAAATTTATTTAAATAGACAGAAAGTACTTATATATGTAGCGTTATCTAAGGCAATTGTAGACACATTTGCATACCCCTGTATTGCCTAACAATGGTAGTGAGGTATTCATTGAAGCACTCCATTATACATTTAGAGTACTTAAACAGGCAGTCACGTACTGCCAGATGTAGTAAAATATTTCATGGCATACTACAGGGGGACACCAACATTCACTCATATATATATATATATATACGCAAGTAGTGACACTATCATTTCATGTATCCTCATAAATACTGTTTTAGTTAAAGGTGAGGCCTACTAATGTTGAGCCTGTCTGGGCTGTTTCACTGCCCTCAGAAATTGACCTGTAAAACCCCTTTGTAAAGTCTCAATCTCACATTTTAGTGCAAACATCTCACCTTTAGGATATGACGAAGATATATGATAGAGCATGTTGCAATGTTCTTAAGATATATAGAGAATACTTTGCCATTTTAGACTTTCAGACATTTCAGCTAAGTATTACAGCGAGCATACCACTCACCAGGAAACTGACAATCCTGTTGCTCAAAGATGGGTGGAGTGTCTCAAACAGTGACAGAGAACAGAGATACATCTACATTCATTGACATACTCAGAAAACACTATTATATGTAGCACTTTCTAAGGTAATTCTACACCCACTCCATATCGCTCTTTTCAGTAACATAGGCACTGACTTATATAAGCTAGTAGGGACATAATTTTGACATTTTGTTATGTAGATGATTAGTGCTTAATCATCAGTGAGACCTGATAGAGTCTATTTGTGCTCTGTCTGTGACCACTCAAATTGGCCTATGAAACCTCTTTCCTAAATCATAAAGACATATTTTATGGTAAATATGTGAGGTTGCTGTTATACAGCACAATCTTGCCATGTATGTAGAAAAATACTGCTTTAATCATGGATGAGGCCTTCTAGTGCAGAGCCTGAGTATGAACTGTTACTGCCAACTCAAACTGGCATCTAAAAGCCCTTTGTCAATTCTTAAACTCACATTATGGGTGAAGCCTACTATTCCAGAACCTGTGTTTACTGTGTCACTGGCTACTCAAACAGCTGTGCAAAACCACTTTCTGAAGTATTAAAGCTACATTTTACTGGAAATAAGTCAGCTGTGTGAGCCACTACATATTTGCTATGAACCATAATAAGGCAATTCTTTATATTGTACTTAACTATTTAAAATATTTAAAATTCAAGTAAATAATTTTTCAAATAAATCTACCTTTTTTATTTCTTTTCAGGTGGAAGATTCTACTTAGTTACAAAGAGTTGTAATGCTATCAAAAATTGAGGGGAAAATAAAAGAAAGAAAAAAAATACTGCCTCCTTGGAACTGAGAAACAAAAGGGGCAAAATGCTAAAAAAGTGGTATAAGAAAAATGACTTTCTGGTAAGAGAACAAAGACATTTGTATATTTAAGAGCCCCCAGCACCACTGGAGTGTCACTTTTCAAGACACTCCTGTGGCGCTAAGCACTGCTCCATATTTACATGGAGGTGTAATGCCACTCTTTTGTGGTGTTACACCTCCTTGTAAATATGGGCCCCTCCGTAGCAGTTTTCTGATTCAAAGGGGTGTGCAATAGGTGCTGATGTGGGCGTTCCACCATAACACCCATTGCTTTTGACGCTGCCTCATATTTATGAGTTGTTGTAAACCTGAAGCAACACCAAAATCTAACACTACCCCAGGGGTGGCGTTAGCATGGCAAAACGAGGAGGAATGCTTTTATTCCTCCTCGTATTCTGCTTTTTCTATGTGTGCTGCAGAACACAGCACACATAGAAGAAGCAAAATGCCATGGACGATTGTTTAGGTGCAGGAATGGACACCTTCCTGCACATATACAATCATTCAAAATGATGCTTTGGTACATCTATGTGTGCTGCATTTTGCAGCACACGTAGAAGTACCATATTGCCATTATAGATTGTTTATGTGCAGAAAGGGACACCTTCCTATTGTTTATGTGCAGGAAGGGATATCTTCCTGCACATAAACAATCTATCCCCTCAATGCAGACACCTTGGCACTACGGTGCAAGGGTGCCTGCGTTGGCACTAGGCAGCTTAATTCAGCGCAGGGGAAAACAAAGGGGTACACTGCATTCCTCTAAATACCTCTGTGTTTCTAAAGTGACGCAGCACTGCTAGTTTTGGCGCAGCACTGCGCTGCGCCACTTTAATATAAATCTGGGCCCATGTGGTCAACTTGAAAGACAGCAAAATAAAGTCCATAAAAGAGAATGTTTGACAGCAAGTAAGAAAAGAGTGAAAGTATATGATTTCGCAAATAAAAAATCCTACAAAGAAGTACAGAGTTTAACTACAAGACGGCACCAGTTTAATGGAATAAGAGTTACAATGTTCCATTGCACAGTAATCCAGAATATACTGAGAGGTATGAAGAAGTATGGAGGAAGGAGAGAAGCTGTTAGACAAAAGGAACATGTTGGGAGTATAGTTGATAAGACATTTGCCCTAAAGAGGAAGGTATTTTTCTTGATTTTGAATGAAATGAAAACACTACATAAAATAGGGTTGAGTATAAGGAGAAAAAGCCTAAAGAAAAGAGTTATAAACAGTGCTAACTGATGCAAAGCTTTTAGCAATGAATGGAAACATATTTCTAGTACTTGCAAGAGAACAGATTAGTGCATGCAGTTGATGAATCTGGACGTTGTTATGAGATGAAAGATGGTTCTCCTATTGGGAAAGAGGTAAATGTAACTAGAAATGTAGAGGAAGTCATGGATGAAGAGGTACAGGAAAGGGGTACACAAGCCCCTGTATGTAAGTGGAAGTATAGCAGTATTTGTAGTATTCAACAGCAATCAATTGACTTAGTGATACATTTTCTGCGTGTCTTTCCATGCAAAAGTCTTAAACCATTTTGCAAGGATTAGATCCGTGCAAGATAAGAATATATACAAATCTATAGGGACATTCTCTAGCATGTTTATCAAAGAAAGTATGCCAAAGCACCTTTCATCTTGTTAGAATGTTAGTTGTGCACCACTCACAAATGCAAACTTTAGTTAGGAGGCTTTATCATGTGAAGAGCCCTGCACTTTGCTTCCAAGAAATAAATAGAGCTCTTTTGCATGGAACAGTGGTAGAGGTTTGTGATGATGTGCAATTACATTTCTTTGACCTGAAGATGAATGCAGGGAAAATGAACACTTGGAAAGTGCAGGTTGACCAGAACAGGAAACACGTTTTTGTGTTGATAACTTTCATGAAAAGATTAAAAAGCTTAACACCATACTTCATTTGTATTTCTTGCCGACACACTCACTACAAGAGTTCAATGTATTTTGATAGAGTCTTTTCAAAAAATGAAGAAAAGAGTAGAGATAAGTCCTGAGATTTTGCAGCTTATTTATTTGTGGAGAAATGCCTTGATTGTTTCACTCAACAGATTATTTGTAAGTATTGCTATAATAAATTAGAGGATAATAAAATGCCACCTACAGCAGTGTATAACAAGTTACAACTAGTTTGTATTCCACAAGAACTTCAAGAATTAAATGTTTAAGAAAGTACACTGATACAAACTATACATCAATTTCAAGCTATAGTCCATACAGAGTCAAAGACAGGAAAGTTACCTCCAGCTGAGCTCCAGAAAGGTCTTAAAGGTAGAGTTGTAGATATACTGGTAGATTTTAAGAAGAATGTTGAAACAGCAGGTATGCGAAGAGATATGCAAGAAGGACTTGCAACTCTAGTCAATGGTGCACCTAGCAAGAGTTGGTAGATGTTAGTAAAGTAAAAAGAGCAACAGTATATCTGGTACAAAATAGCATTTATTATAGAAATGCAGATGTCCTTCAAGACATTACCCATATGGAGGATGACTCAGAACCATCAAGAGGTCAGATTGAAACGGTGGATCGATCAAGAACAAAAAAATCTACAAACCGTACAATAGTCTTCCTTTACATTCTAAAGAGATTGTTGGGGAACCTATTGATCTATTTCAAACGCAAAAGGAGCTCAATTAAGGGTCTGGGAGAAAAGCTTAGTAGCTCATTGTTTTCCACAACTGTTTCCTACAGGAGCAGGTGATAGGTATGATGACCAGCCTCTACCGATACCAGCAGCCTATATTCAGAGGACCCTAGATCTTACTAGTGTATTTCTTATATGTCGTACCTTCCTGGACTACAACTTGAATAATTTGATGTCCGGTCAACGTGAAACAAACAAGTACTGGTATTGTCATCATGGTGAATTGATATGCATGTTGAGAAATCTAGGATCACCTACTTGGTTTCTCCCTCTCAGTCGTGCTGAGTATGCATGGCATGGCTTGCTTGACATTTCACGAGCAGCAAACTCAAACATAAAATACATTAATCTGAAGACACCGCAAGAACTCTGTTCATTGGACCCTGGAGATGTTTGCAGATGTTCAAATCACAGATTTCAAGCAGTGATGGCTTTCATCTGCAGTAAAACTAATCAACCTCTTGGCAAAATGACTGATTTATTTTGGTGCAGAGAGTACTATGCTAGAGGTGCTCCACATATTCCATGATGCTCTGAGTGAAAGATTCCCCAAAGTTTGGAAAAGACAGTGATGAGGCAGTCTTGTCTTTTATAGAACAGTGTGTAACATGCGCCATTCCAAGAAAAACTGCTGACAAGGGATTGAGAGAACAAGTCCTTAGATATAAAACTCACAGGTGTAGTAAATCCTGTCATCGAATATATAGCTCAAAGGAAACATTTTGAACACAATGTCATTTTGGATTCCCATGTCCTGTTGCCTCAGAAGGAAGAATGAACAGCTTTTTGTCTGCAGTGAGACACACCTAGTCACGGAAATCACAGAAAAATACATAAAACATCAGAAGAACAGAAGTTTCAAAATATATAAATGACTACAACTCTGTGATTCTAAAGATGTTGAATGCAAATATGGATATACAGTTTGTTGCAGATAATTCTCTTTCTATAGCTTGCTACGTCACTTCTTAAATAACAGAGCAAGAAAAGTCAGAGATGAATGAAATGTGGGAAAAGATTTCAGCAGCAAAGAGTCTCACCAAGAAATTGTACAGTTTTAGTTTGAAAATGCTTTTGCATAGGGAAATTGATTCTTATGAATGCACGGATAGGTTGAGCTCTTTAATTTGGTTCTCCAAGTCTAGAGGAATGGTATGGGTAAGCTTAGACCTTGCAAACAGTGGTAATAGAGTATTAAAGTATTTCCCAGAAATAGAGTATCTTGCTGAAGTTGATCCCAAGAGTACAGAAATTCTAAAGACTAACATGCTGGATACATAATACCCATCTTGAACAAGTGTCTATGTGAAGTACTTTAGCATTACACATATAGAAGTAATGTCACTGAAAGCATTGAAGAAGGAAGATTTGCAGTCACTGGATGTGATGGTTGTTCAGTAAGACAGAACATGTCACGACTTACGTGCTACTTTACCCTGGAGGACGCAGAGCGAGTGGCGTGGATCCTGTTCTGGAATGTTCGGCTTTGGCCCAAGTAGAGCCGACTTTTTCTGGTAGCCACGGTGCTGCAGGCAATGGGTACGCCAAGAGCAGGCTGTGTCCCTCAGAAGTAGTTCCAGAGGGAAAAAAAACCCAAAAGGGGGAAAAAACCTCCAAAAAGATAGGATCCTGCAACAGGAACAAAACGATAGGTAACAGCAGGAACAAAATACAGGAAAATACACTGGAACCAACAAGAACCAGCACAGGAATACAAGGAAGCAGGAGCGAAGACACCATCCAAACAGAAAGTGTTGCAGCGCAAGGAAAGAAAGAAACACAGCCCTTAAATACCAACATACAGGAAACGACCAACAGGAAGTAAAAGGACAACATCTTAGATAGGGAAAAGCAAATAGAACAGAATGGACTAGGAACCATAGAGAGTAGGGAACAAGGAATGCTGGGAAGAGAGGGGTACTATGGGAAAGGGGGAAAAACATAAAAGAAGGCACAACCAGATGTCCAGAAAAAAGAAGAAAAGAAAAGAAGTGGGGGGTGAGACCTGCCCAGACACGCGGTGTGCTCAAAAAGAACGAGGCCCCATGCCCAATTTGGGGCCTTGTAAGGTACAGAGCAGGTTGGGGGTGCGGCGCGTCTTGTGACCGCGTGCTGCGGCCCGAGCCAAATGATCTGCTCGTGCCACGCGCAGCGGCACAACAGAACAAGGGAAATCTAATTATTCACAGGATGCTTAGTTACCAAACTCCTGACAGGAAAGAGTGTTTCTACTTGGCACTTTTGCAACTATTCAAACCATGGTGAGCTGAATCAGATCTGCTTAGAAACTATGAGTGTTATGAATATTCATTTAATGCTGCAAAATACACTATTCAGTGTTCTGCCTTGGCAACATACTTACAGATGTTGAAAGATGAGGTTCAACAAGAAAATACTATTGCAGTTCAAATAGCCTGGGACCGTTCACAGAGCAGCCAAAGTTCTGCACCTGTATTCCAAGATCATCTTGGACAACCAGTTATTCAAGATGAAGCAGCTATAGCAGCAAATGAAGTGGAGATTGCCATGCACCTGGCACGAAAAGGAACTGTTGATTTGGAACAGTTAGTGGAACAACTGAACAATGAGCAGAGAGAAATTTACAAAAAAGTTAAAACTAAAATAGAACACAGATTATTCCCTGGTACTGATAAAAGCTTCTTAATTAAAGTTCTCACTACTTATCTACAAAAGACCACTGATTCAAATTTGTCATGAGTGGTAACAGCACTAACAGGATTAGCTGCTTATACCATTGAAGGAATGCATCAACTACTAATGATACTTTTTAAACATGACAATAGACTGAGATATCAGAAGTTATCGGTTTAAGCTTGTCATGAAGTTTCAAGAGTTTTAAAAAAGATGACTCTTCTCGTCATTTTTTAAATGAGCTTTGTATCAAACATAATGCTTACTTTTATACATTTAAGGATGCATCAATATTTGGGAACAGTAATGGTATAGTTAGAAAATAAAATTTAAAAAAACGTTGAAATTCACAGAAAAAACTAAATGTTTCATGGACGTTATCATCAGGAAATAGAATTTAAAAAACTTAAAAATTCACTAAAATAACCAAAGATAACAGACGCGTGATAGTTAGGTTCACATTTTACGATTCTGTAACCTTTTGCCCTTTGGCTTGTTTAGTGATCCATGTATTTATCTATCTATCTATCTAAAAAATAAAGGTAACTATAACTCGTGCCCTTGCCATGCACAGTTTCCTTTCCACTGGAAAGGTTACAGTGATATTACCAATGATGTAATAGAATATGCCATGAGTCATTTAATATGTGTTGTAAGTATCAATGCATGGTGAAGGCAGGAGTTATACTTATCTTAGGACACTAAACTCTAACTATAGCAGCTGAATTTCTATAGTTTTATGCATGTAAATTCTGAACCTAACTATAACAGTTCTGAAACCGTTCATTTTTTAGTGAATCTTTAAGGTTTTTTTAAGCTTAATTCCTTCTTATAGCGCCCCTATAACATTTGTATTTTTAAGTGATTTTCTATGGTTTTAATGATATTTCCTAAAGATAATATCTATGTTTCCTGGGTGTGTTGGAGTGTTTGAGTGTTTGTGAGTGCTTGTGTGGGTGCTTGTGTGGGTACATAAGTTGGTGTGTGTGTGTGTGTGGTGAGTGTGTGTATGTGACTTGTTGATTGGGTCTGTGAGTGGGTGTGGGATTGACTGTGCGGGTGTGAATAGGTGTATGAGTGGCTATGTAGATGTGTGAGTGATTTTGTGGGTCTATAACTGGGTCTGTGAGTGGCTGAATTGGCATATGAGTGGGTGTATAAGTGGTTGTGTGCATATGTAAGTGGTTGTGTGAGTATGTATGAGGTTGTGCACATGCTGCATGGGTCTATGAATGGGTGTGTGAGTGGTTTTAAGGGTCTGTGAGTGGGTGTTTGAGTGGCTGTATAGGTGTGCGAGTGGTTGTGTGGGTGCTTGTGTGGGTGTGTAAGTGAGTGTGTGTGGGTAGGTGTGTGGGTCCTTGAGTGAGTGTATGCATTTTTTTATTGGGTCTGAATCCATGGATACACCCAAATCCAGCCAAAACTAGGAGGATCCGAGTGGATCCATGGATCCTCATGTGGTCAAACAAACATTTACATTTAATATGACTCAGCATTTTTCTTCTACCTACCTCAATCTTCCCATTTCCCTCCACTAAAAATCCTTATGCCTCAGTCGCATATTTCATAAGATACACATATTTTCTGTCCTCTTATAATGGTATTCTTAACTTTAAACTTGCCATCCACCAAATAACGAATCTGCATGTTTTAATTTAGAAAACCTCATTAGTTTGATTCAGTTATTATTACTTTTCTTTTTGATGATTGACTGTGTTTCTCATTAGAGTAGTCTCAACTTTAATTTCTTTGTCTCTGATTGTCTTCAATCTGTAACTACTTACTTTGTAGTCACACTTTCCCCTCTATGCCTTTTTTGACTCTTGCCATAATTACTTAGCTTTATCTGGTTTCTCTGCTATTCCCCATTGACCTAAACTCTGTAGCTTCCCATTGAGTGGATCTGTACTAGTCACTGATCTTCCGCCACCTTATTTGTTTTGCAAATCCTTAGGTTCCACTATTCTTATGTTCTCTGAGGCCTGCTGATAAGGCCTAAGCTACTACACGCTGTCGGTGTAGCCTCCTTTACAGTTGCAATCACCTGATATTGTGTGATGTCAAATGAATTACATTGTTTTGTTTGAAATATTTACATCTCTCACATTAGATGCATTGTACAATTAATGTAGCAGTTCTTGGCTACATCAGACTGGGTACTGTATTTACAATATGTGTGTCCAAATTTGTGTAAATTCTCTTCACATCAATAAGTGCCTCAGGGGGTCTTTGTGAGCCAAATTGCTGATTCACATATACAAGACCCTTCACAATCAAGAACCAGAACACACCAATCACTACCTGAACTTACACCAAGCCTTACGACTCCTGCGCTCCACTTACTTCTCCCTCACACCCACCCCATGCATCCACCGAAGCAACAGTGGAGGAATTATCTTCTTCTACCTCACTGCAAAATCCTGGAATAATCTCCACTTTTACTTACGGACCTCATCCTCTCTTCTGGAATTCAGAAACAAAGACTCAAGACCTGGCTGTTCAACTGAACCCCTTAGCAGCTCTCTTCTCAGCACCTGTATATACTTGTGGGTGATTAGTTGTGCTTTATAAATCCTGATTGATTGATTGATCCTGGAGTGCTACATGCATGTAGCCTTCAACTGTGACTGCAGGGGCAGGTTTATTATGCGGTTTTCAAGTACAAAATCTTGGGTGCTACAGCTCTCAGTCTCACCCAACCTGCTGCACTAGTGAATCAATTTCAATTGGTGTCCAGGCCTGAGTCAGACAGCCATAAAGAAACTTACCAACCAAGTATTACTGTGATCAGAATTATTCTTTTGTTTGTGAATCACCCTACATACAAATAGGTAAGACTGCAAAAAAGAATTTGAAAAGGGCACAATCTGACCTATCATATGAATATTAATGTGGTAGAGTGCAAATTGTGGCTCAATCTGATTGTGGGCAATGATAGGATTGGTAGCCTGCTAGCGTCAGAAGACCACTATGTCTGTGATTGTGACCATGATCCCCTGAACTACTGCCTACTGTCTACAAAAAAAGAGACTTTTGGTCTAAACTTACGCCAAAAGTCTAACTTTACTATGAGTAATATTAGACTTTAGGTCTAAACTTAAACTTTTGGTCTAAACTTAGATTTTTGGTCTAAGTTTACCTTTGTGAATCGGGCCTTATGAATAGAGAGATTTCAGATCAGCTCTCACCCAATCATGAATTCTTCTTTCTCATGTGTGTCTCTACTACTCATCTATTTCTCACTCTTTTGCTTCCTCACTCTACTTCATACCCATAACTTACACACTCCTTAATACCCCCATTGTCATCCTTCCATTCCCTGCCAGTATCACATGATCCTGTCTGCCCTGAGCCTGTGAAAAAATCACCTTCTTGCCCCTTACAGTGCTTTCTCTTATTTGTGATGAGAGGTATGCTGGGGTATATCACAATTGGACTGTGGACGTTATTTGGAGATTCTTTAGAGATGGCATAAAATGGGGACAGGGTGTATTAGGCAGTGCGAGGAAGGGTTATGTTTCCACTTTATCCTCCAAGTAGGCCTGTTATACTGGAGCTACCCTTTTGTATTACTCTCTGCACTTCACAACTCACAAAGTTGGACCCTGGGTCAGATTTTTCAATTATTTAGTCTTGTGATCTGCAGACAGTGAAAGTTGAACTCACTGTACCCTCTTCATTGTTGGGGAGATCAGTATGTCAGAGAAGGCAGGTGTTGGAGCAGAATCATGTTTGTATAGTTTCAACCTGATGGTGGACCTTTCAATAGCCTTTATATGTTCCTACCCCCATCCCTTATGTTTCTTCCTTGCTTCCACACTCTGCTCCACTGCGCACTGCCCTTAGGAGCTTTCTTTTCTCATTGGGATGACATCTCTTTGCTATCCATGTCTGTGCCACCGGATCTGTATCTGGCAAGACGTCCCTGCCTTCTTTGTACGTTGAACCCTAATTCTCTCCCCTTCTAGAAATTTCCACCATATCAACTTTTACCCTAGTTAACTTGGGATCAAAATAGGAGCCACTGCATGTAAAGATGGAAGCATAGGTAGTGACCACTTCCACCATAAAACTTCTCACATATGTGAGGGCAGCAAACGCACCGCCTCCCTACTAGAGAACCCATGAACATCATGAACTTCAGAGAGAAATCATGAACATCAGAAAAACTCTCCCCTGAGACCTTTATTTACTTAACTTTTAGAATATCCTTTTCATTCCTCTTGAGAGGGGTCGCTACTCTGGTCAAAGCTGGGATTCATCTGCTTTGCAAATGACACAAATTACCCTTACACATTATACATCACTATAACATATATAGCATAACATAAATAAGCAGGATATGTGCTTATTCCCGGAGACTTGGGCTATGGACCCTGTCTTCCTGGATGTTTTTTTTATCACATCAGGTGATGTCCCTACCAGCAGATGGCCAAGGGAGGTCTATTGATACTGCTTAACAAGAGGTTGCAGTGCAACCACTTGGTATTAAAAATTGATTCCCTGGATTCCCTGGATTTACTAGATGTGCAACTTGTATTTAATAGAGGTTTCAAGATTATTATAATTAATATTTATGCAAGGTCAGTCTCGTGGGGACAGAAGTCTAAGACTTTGATCCAGTTGTCTGAATATTTAGATACACTGTCTCCCAACACCAAGGTAGTGGTTGCAAGGGACATGAATTGCAGATTTGAACCCTCTTATTTAAGCAAAGACCTAACAGTTGAGGAGGATGAACAATGGGGTATTCCTCATTTAGCGAATGAGTATTCTTGTAGCCGCTCCCATGTTTCCCTCCAGTTGACATCATTGTGCCTTAAGTATGGTCTTAGGGCCTGTAATTGTCGAACGTACTCTGATTCAGACATTGCGCCCACGTTCAAAAGAGGCCAATCGTCTAGTGTTATTGATTATTCTCTATTGGATGTCAGGTTATTGTTATATCCTCCATTGTTGGAGGATATGAAGGTGGACTTCCGCCATGATAGCGACCATAACTCCTTGCTCCTTACTTTAAATAGTGTTGAATTTAGGAGGTTTTTAAATATTCATCACACTGTTGTCTCTGAGCCACATTTGGATAACAGTCTCACCCGTGTTAGTTGGCCAAAAGTGTTGTCCAACCCATATATGATTAGGGAGATGTATAAATTGTTTGTTGGTGTTATGGCGGACTATGAGGGACATGAGGTTGCCAATATCCCAATTATTACCATCCATGAGATAATGACACATTAGTTTCAGAATTTTTTTTACAAGAAAATTCCCACTAAGCAATTCAATCATCCACTTAAAAATAGAGAGTGTTTTAACAAGGATTGTTCGAAGGCCAAACTTACACTAAAGCTAGCCACTGTGTCCCGTTCCCAGGGGGCGATTAGAACAGCCAGACTAGCCTACTATAAAGTCATAGCACAGGTAAAGAAAAGCCGGGATGACTCAATCTGGGACAACAATACAATAAAAACAGGTTTTTTTTAAAATGACTGTCTGATAGACATAGAGAGGGCAAGAACATAATTCGTCCCTATTTCCAACCTGAGAGGTGGGTGGATCACTTTTCTAATCTTTATGTTATGCCCTGTAATTTTTCCTCTTAAAACCTTCATTCCCAACAGTCAGCTGCAGTGTGCCTACCATTTGGTGACCCGGTAACAGATGTGTGCAAACAGGATGACCATATTGTTTTTACCCTGGAAACACTAGCTGCAATTAATTCCCTGAAAACCTCTAAAGCCCCAGGTCCAGATTAGATACCGGGGGATTTATAAAAGTCTGAGCCAGTGATCTGGTCCAGTTATATAAACATGATATCTAATGCAATAGCAGCGGGGGGTCCGATACCCAGTACTTGGAAAGGGACTGAAATAGTCCCCATCTACAAAAAGGGAGTGGTGAGTTCTCCTGTCAATTATAGACCTATTAGTCTCATTGACAACCTTCAAAAAACTTTTGCCAAACAACTCCTGGAAAAGCTTTTAGATTGGGCTGACACCCATTATGAAATGTCTCCACTTCAGGCAGGTTTCCGCCCTAAACTTAGTACCGTGGATCGGGTTTTTAGGCTGCCACTTTTATACTGGAAATATGTAACGCTTGCTAAACAAAAAATTTATTTTGCTTTTGTGGACCTTCGGTCAGCGTTTGATATGGTTCCTAGAGGAAAATTATAGGATGTTCTGTACAAAATAGTTACTCCAATGAGTATAATTCATCTCCTTCAGTGGTTACATGAGGGCACATATGCCCAGGTGAGGTGGGGCAATCAGGGTGAATTAAAAGGCCATATTGCTATTCAACGGGGGGTTCATCAAGGATGTGTTCTGGTACCAACTTTCTTTACTTTATATGTAAATGAGGAGGTACAAGCTGTATCTCTTTGTCAAAATTATGCCCCTTCCGTAAATGAGCAAAATATTCCTATACTGCTCTTTGTGGACGACTCTCTCCTCATTCCAAGATCCCAATGGGTCTTCAAACTCTTGTGGATAAGTTTATAACCTTCTGTACTGACCATGGATTGGAACTAAATGCTAGCAAAACTAAATTAATGGTGTTTAGCCCAGGACCAGTCAGGAGATGTACTATCACTTTAGCTGAGGCTCCCTTGGGGGAAGTAAGCTCAATAGATTATCTGGGTGTGAGGATTTCTAACAAATTGCTCTGGAAAGAACAGATCAACAAGAGTGTGTTCCTTCTCCAACATAGATCGGGAGCCATTCTGCGCTTTTATAAGAGTATAGCTACGAAAGCCGATTCTCTAGCTACAAAGATTTATCTAGCTAAAGCACAAAATGCTGCTACTTATGGCGCTGAGGTGTAGGGCTTTTGTAAAACCTCTAAATTATCGGTGGGTGAGAATAACTCTGCTAGAGCACTACTTGCGTGACCAGGTAGCACTCCCCTGATTCCCATCTTTTTGGACCTTGGTCTTCATCGTATCTCTGATATGATAGCTACAAGACCGTTACTATTCTGGGTAAGAATTTGAACGACTCTCCAGCTTGTTGCTTGTAGGGACTCTCTCCTTGACCTCTTAAAAAGACCTAATGTAGCCTCTATTCCATGGTTTAGGCATGTGCCCAACTGGTTTCACACCCTGGGGCTTGGTAATTACTGGGAGAATCCACAAGATTTAGAGAAGGCCCATAAATTGCCTTACTGGTCCTATGTTAGGAATAACTATCTCCTTGGCTCATCGCATGGACGATTGACCAGTGCTTTTCTCGGTTTTAAATGGCATCCCGAGTTTGAGCCTTATTTAGATCTTATTCCCGACACTCTGGGGAAGATTTTGTATGCCCGTTTCCGCTATGGGTGCTTACTGTTGCTATCTTTTTTTGGCAGTTGGAGGTCATCGCTGGCACCTAATTTATGTCCATGCTGCAATACTGTTCCGGAATCAGTTGAACATTTCATGTTCTTCAGTACAGCGTATGTCCTCCCCCGACATAAGTGAATTCGTCCAGTTTGTCAGATGCTGGTCTTTAGGCAATTTGCTATTGCCCTTAGGATTTTAAAGAGCGATACCTCTGTGATCTTGATCCATGCAATTAGCAAGCTTCTTGTGGCTTCATGGGATATACGGGCTCATTTTTTATAAACATTGTCATTTATAAATATGTATGCCTTGGGACATGTGTTGAGAGATTTTGCTTGTCTTATTGCTAACAATGAATGATGCTTTTATTGTTTTATTATTTATTTTTTTCTACAAAATTTTACTTGTATATTGTAATTATATGAAATAGTGTTTTTTTTTGCTTTGATGGTTTATGACCGAATAAAGCTTGTGTTATGATGATGTTTATTTAAACATCATGTCATAACAATAAAATATGTTATTTTTTTGAACATGGTACTACAAAAAATATTTAGAATCTTACGCAATGAATTTCATATTATCCGTCTTCTGTACCCACAACAGCTTCGTGGGGGAATAAAAGGGACACTGGTTTTCTGGTGAACATTGGCTTTGTCACGTTACCAAACATATCATGATATCAACATTCTCCAAGGAAAGCTGCATCACACAATAAGCCCATCTTCATAATCTATGTAACATTCAAGGGCCCAACACATATTCCTCAACCAAATAAAGCAGAAAAGAGAAGTATTTCACTAAAAGGAAGACATCCAAATATATAACCTACATGAGCCTTTCTGATTCTGTTTTAGGTTGAAGAATATTTCAATCTGAATCTCAGTCCCAAATGTGTAGGAATGCTGATGAATTCCATAGAATCTATATCAATTGGAGTTATTGTACCCCACATTCTAAAAACATTTTTAACAGAAAAGAACAGCCACTGATGGTAACTTGCATCATTATGCTGTGTCATTTGCAGTAAATACCCTCTAATTTCTCACCCTTATTACACTTAGGGTGTCATTTACGACCCTGGTTGTCTTGAGACCACCAAGGTCACAGTAGCAGTTGGACCACCGCCAATGTGGCGGTCTAGCAGCCACATTACAACCTTGGCGGTCGCACCACAGTCAGACTGCCAGCACTGCCAGATCATGACTTTTCATTGGTCTGGTGGTCCTAATCCACGCTGGGGATTATGAGTCCCTTCTTCACTAGCGATTAAATGGCAGTAGCCACGCAATGTAAAGGCTGGTGGAGACGGGATGCAGGGGGCCCCATGGGGGAAACTGCACTACCTCTGCACTTAGCACGGGCAGTGCAGGGGCCACCATGGCCAGCCCGTCGCACTATTCACTGTCTGCTTTGCAGATAGTGAAAAGCACAATGGGTGCTGGTGCACCCTACGCACCACATCATTGTCACTGGCTCAATTATGACCCGGCATCAATGTTGTGGGCTGTTTCCCACTGGGCCAGAGGGTGGATTTTCTGTCTCCGCCCTCTGACCCAGTGGGAAACTCATAATGTTGCCCGTAATGTGGCGGTAACCTGACTGCTGGACTTTGGTGGATGGCCTTTTCCATCCGTCAAACTCATAATGCCCCCCATAATCTCTGTTTACTCTCCATCAAAAGAACAGCCATTGATGGTAACTTGCCTCATTATGTTGTGTCATTTGTAGTACATAACCTCTCATTTCTCACCCCTATTACATTTAGGGTGTCATTACGACCCGGGCGGTCATGAGACCGCTAGGGTTGCGGTAACGGTGGCCCACCGCCAATGTGGCGGTCCGGCAGCCACATTACGACTAGATCACGAATTGTCTGTCGGTCCTAATCCATCCTGGGTATTACTAGTCCCTTCTCTGCCAGCAATTAAATGGTGGTAGCCCTGCCATGTAAAGACTTGAGGAGATGGGTGGGCATGGGCAGTGCAGGTGCCCCCATGATCAGCCCCATCGCGCTTTTAATTGTCTTCTTTGCAGACAGTAAAAAGCACGATGGGTGCTGGTGCACCCTACGCACTGCATCATTGTCACCGACTCAATTATGAGTTGGTGTCAATGTTGTGGGATGTTTCCCATTGGGCCAGCGGGAATCTCTGTTTCCAGCCGCTGACCCAACGGGAAACTCATAATGTAGCCCATGGGAAGGAGGCAGCACTGGAGGTAACCTGACTGCAGGAGTTTGGTGGACAGCGTTTTCAGTCTGCCAAACTCATAATGACCCCCTTAATCTCTGTTTACTCTCCCTCAACCACCAGTGACCGAGAGGAGCTCTGACTAGTGCAACGTCATCTTTGCATAATGCATCATATATTAATATAATAAGTAAAATACAACCAATTATGTTTAGTGGCTGTGTAAAATAAACAGGATCAAGTTGGATAACGCTTCCTATAAATGTATTACATTCATTGCAGTAAGACGGCACATCTTGTTAAATCACCCTTCACACCAAACACTCTCTTTACTTCATATCTGATCAGATGGTCTCATAAAGATATGTACTCTATCCATTTTGGCTACCAACACATTCTTCCCTTACCACTCCCTCACCACTCCTCATGTTCTTCTTACACTCTCATGACACTTCCAACATGATTGCAGAGCCTTGCAAAAACTCCAACCTCACCTTTCAAACACACATTTAGAGTTACAGGTGCAAAGACGTTTATGCATATATCCTCACCACTGCTTATAAACCTTCAGACTTCACATGTTAATTCTCCTGGCCTGTGCACCACCCTCTAGTTCTGAACCTTCTCCACCCAGCCTGAAAAAATTGCACAACTCCTGAAAGTTTATTATGCCTTCACACCACACCACTACTCTCTCACAAAGCATTAACTAAAACTACAATGAACTGCATGTGACTGTAATATTTAAATCCTATCTTTACCCCTAATATAACCATACTGTCAAAACATCATATCCCAAAATGGAAGAATTACTCTAATGCACTACATTTCATTTTAAGCTCAATATGCCACTCCATACCACGTGACACCTCATTACATAAAACTGCATCAAACTTTACAACAAAATAAATAATCACAATTGCAAAACCTGAATTATTTCAGTTTATACTTGGATTCAGATTCACAAAATGCAAGCCCTTATAAATCACTACACAGCCCAGCCATACCACTCTATAGCATAGCACACTACACCTTATCCTCCAATATCAGATCAAGCCATACTATGGGTTATATGACCACACTCATATTCTAATATCAGCACACCACATCCCTGTACACCACACAACACAAACATCACCTCAAATCAACCTCAACACATAACTCCTCAACATTAATATATCACACAAAGAGATTTCCACTTCACAACACAAAATCAAAAGAGATGAAAACATTACTTCCACAAGCAGAAAACTGCTATTTAAAGCAGCTTCCTCTCTGCAGGAGCAAAGCCGGCTCCCACAGGAGACATGAGCCGGTGGGACCGCTGGGGCCTTGAGGCTTTCCCTGCAGTCCCAAAAGAACTTACCTGAACCAAGTGTGTTTTCTCTGCATTCACACCTTGTGAAATTATCTGATGAAGACGCTCGAAGAACAATCACATTAGCAAACAGACAGACTCAAAAGGTCACTGAAGACATTGCCCCAATGTATTTTACGCAGCTGTAGTGTAGGAGATGCACTATACATTACCCAACGATGTAGCACTTACTAATTAGCCAGTATAAATTATTCCAGTTGGGTAGACATTTTGCACAAAACAGTGGCCTCTTCTTGGACAAATTGACATCAGAGGATTCATTCTGGCACAATGCTCCTTTTACAGTACTTAAACCTCAACAGGAAGCACGTACAGATATATACAAAGGTGCTCAGGTTGAAGCTCCACTTGTGTAAACTACTTATCATCCAAATTTCTAGTGCGTGGCGGAAGCTAAACATTGATTTTTTTCTCTGCATATTCACCTTGAAAAGAAAAGTTATCTGTAAACTTTGTTGGGTGTGTTTTTTTAATGCAATATCTCATGTAGTGACTGTGATGAGTGGGTTACTTCTTGTGAACTGCTGCTGACAGCTATATGGTGAAAAGCTAAATGGACTGATGTTCAAGTGGGAGTCTCAAATGTTATGGCAGCGTAACACACACATTTAGAAAACAAAACCTGAGTTAATATTTCCTTTTTCACATTTTTAACTGCAAAAACTGCTTATATGTTGCTGATTGTCTAAATTGTTTTATTTCTCTTTTGACATGTGATTGCAAATTGGGGGTATGGAGATATTAACCCCATGATGTACTACTCAAGTGAGGCCAGGGAGAATGTAATTGGCATCACTTGCGGAGAGTATTTAACTTGTTGAGAAATTGGCGCTCTATTAGGTTGACAAAGGCTGATTGAACAAACAAAAGGTGTTCCAGTTTTAAGCCCTGTCTACAAATAAAATAGAAAATTCTCAAGATTTTGAATGCAATGGGGAGAAATGGTGGCAAATGTTGAAAGACATTTGTGGTATTGCCTTTTCCTGCACCACCGGCGATTAGGAAGCACTCCAGCAAACCACAGAACTTTAGTATGTATGTGTTGCCAGTAGGCAGTTATAGTTAGGACCTAGTTTCCATCGAAAAAGCTTCTTTGACTAGCCTGTCTGTGACTCCACTTGATGAATTTTCCAGAAAGCTTTTAAAAAAGTGCTCTCTAGAACCTTGTTGTATATGGAAAGTTTTGGGTGATCCATCAAGAGGGGTCCCAGAAAAAGGGGGGGTGGGCAAAAAAGTGCATTTCCCATGCTAATTCTCACAGACTCTTTAAACACACCTACAGCCTGAACCGCTGGAAGGGATTATACCAAATTTCGCAGAAAGGTAGTTTTTGGTCTGGAGATTACCCTTTTTGTTATTTGGTGTAAATTGAAAATTTGTTCAGTAGTTTTTGAGATAGTAAGGGAAATCCAAATTTGTATATCTAGAAGCACAAATACTCTGTGAATGGTCCCGATCTCATGCTGAGATTTGATTGGCTGCCAACACTTTAACCAGTAAGTGTTGGCAGCCAGTTAAGGGCTCAGCTTCACCACCTCCCAGGGCTACATTCTAAAACTATGTGGGGACTACCCTGACCCCTAGGGGCCCCAGGGACATCACCTCCCCAGGGCGACTTTTAGAAAAAGCATAGAGGGGGCCTGCAGACTCTTCCATGCCTGGGGAACCACCACCTTCCCGGGGTTAGTTTTTATGATTATACAGGGGCCACGCAGACCACCCCAAGGGGCCCCGAGGACCACCACCTTCCTGGGGCTAAATAACAAAAAATGAAGTGCGGGCTGCCAGACCCCCCTCAGGCCCCAGGGACTACCACCACTATCATGAAACTATTGCTCCAGTACTCAGGATGCTCCATTTTTATCAGCTCCCTGCATGCAGGAGCAATGTCAGCTTCTACAAGAGGCAGAGAGCCAGCTGGGACCGCAGTGGCTTGAGATTCCTCCCACGGTTCAAAATATTTACTAAAAAAACAAAGAAAAATTAACCCTCCCTGCTGTTTTTAATGATATAAATATGCATGACATGATTCATAGTGGCATGATGCTTATTTCACAGAAATAAACTTTCAGAGGAAGCACTTACAGGTATAAACACAGCAGCTGTCCACACTGAAGCTCAACGTCTGTAAAGTAGTATTCACCTTAACTTCATGCTCATGCCCAAAGCAAAGCACGTGTCTTTTCTATGCATTTCCATCATGAAAAGATATCTGTAAACTTTGAAAGAGGTGTTTGTATCCCTGCTTTTTTAGAGCACATTATCTTATGTAGTGACTGTGATGAGTGGGTTATGAAAAGCACCCCTGAAAGCATTTATCTCAGATTATGGTGATGCGTTCTTGATGCAGAGGAATATGATCACATCAGCACCAAACAAAGAATCACTTAATTAGTGCTGTGTGGTAGAGCACTGGGACTCACCATAGGCCAGGACCTGTGGCCATCCCCGCCGCACAAGGCTGAAGGCCGTTGGGTGGTATAGGGTTGGGTGATTGTAGGGGTGGCTGCAGGGCCTGGCTGCAGGCCATGCCTTGTGGCCATTCCCTTCCATGCCCGGCTGAAGACTGTGTGGTGTGGGATTGGGTGGTTATAAGGGGTTGGCCGCTGGGCCTCACACCCTCACCCTGCACAGTTTTTTCTTAAATTCTTTTACTGTAAATAAATATTACATTGACATGATTAGTGATGTTATTAAAAATGTCATGAATGCTGTAATTTGTGGGGTAATTAGCAGTGCATGGTGAAGGCATGAGTTATAGTTACCTTAGGGCATGGGTTATAGTTACTTGAGGTAATTCTAACTATAACCAGTACATTTCTGTGGTTTTGCATGTTTAAAATGTGAGTCTAACTATAAAGTCCATGTAACCTTTGTTTTTTTTAGTGAATTTCAGTTTTTTTTAAAGTATAGTCATTTTTATTACTATACGTTAATCCAACCACCACTGTGCATTTGACTGTGCGTGGCGGAGGTTGGCCAGAGGGCCTGGCCTGCACCCAGGCCCTGAGGCCAACCCCCTATAAGCACCCAACCTTGCACCTTGCATGGCCTTCACCCATGCACAGCAGGAGTTGCCCACAAGGCCTGTCCTGCAGCCAGTTGCTGCGGCCAACCACCCAACCCTGCTCTGCATATAGCCCTTTGACCTTGCGCAGTGGGAGTAGACCTAAGCTTATCTCTTTGGGTGTGAGAATAGGTGTAAGAGGGTGTATCGGGTGAAAGTGGCTGCGAGAGTCTCTGGGTGTGAGAGTATGTGCATCTCGGTCTACATGGGTACATCAGTGTCTGCACAGGTGTATAAGTGACTGCATAAGGGTGTCAGTGGGTCTGTGAGTTAGTGTGTGACAGTCTGAGTGGGTCTTCGAGTGGGTGCGTGAGTGTCTGCGTGGGACTGTTCGTGAGTGCATGTGGGTCTAACTGGGGCTGTAAATGGGAGTGTAAGGGTCTGAGTGGGACTGTGAGTAGGCATATGAGGGTCTTAGTGGATCTGTGAGTGGGTGCATGAATATCTGAGTGGGTCTTTGAGTGGGTGTGTGAGTCAGAGAAAGAGAGTGAGAGAGAGAGAGAGAGAGGGGGGGAGGGAGAGTGATAGAGTTTTTCAGGTTTTGATTGATGCTATAACTACAATGAAATATTTCTGCACAAATTGAAAATAGAAATGTATTTATCAATTTAAAAAAGTAAGATCAGCTTTCAGTATGAACCTTAAACATGTGAGTAAAAAAAAAGAGGGAAATGACCAGGGACACACAGGGATTTGAACTTTCTATGCTCTGCTACCTTTACAGTGAGCTCTTTATATTTTTCATCATTTGTTTGCCCTTTATTGTCTATCTGGGACCGTGTGGGAAGCCTCAAGGCCTCCCCGGTGGTCCCTGACTTTAAAAAAAATGTATTCTGTACTAAGCCCTTTATGGGCTATCTGGGACAGTGGGGGAAGCCTGAAGTCTTCCCCCACGGTCCCTGATTATTATTTTTTTTATGTATTTGTTACTAACCCCTTTACGGGCTATCTCCAACCACAGGGGAAGCCTCAAGGCCTCCCCCACAGTCCCATTGCGTCAGCAAACAAGAAGCTGCTTTTAACAACAATTCCCTGCTTCCTGAAGCAAAGCTTCATCTCTGTTCCCTGCATGCAATCCTACATGAAGGGAACAGAGATGAAAACTCAGCTTTTTGACAGCGGGACCTGTTTGACAAGTCCCGCTGTCAAAAAGTGGAGTGTTTGCTGTTACTTGGCTGCAGCTGCCAGAGCTCCAATCAAGGCCCAGCACATAGCTATGTCCCGGGCGCGGGCACCCTGGAAAATAGCAGCCCCCCTCATTGAGCCATTTATGGCCCTAGGGGATGGCAGTCCCCAGGGCCATAATGGCTCAATGAGGGGGGTTGTGCGGCCACCCTCCAACATGTATAGCCCCTGGGAGGTGGTGATCCCTGGGGCTAATGGGGGTATGAAAGAACCCCTATAATTATTTCTAATATACTTGGTTAACTGCCCCAGGGAGGTGGTATAAAAGCATTTCTCCCCGGGGAGGTGGGGGTCCCCAGGTCTGTGGGGGGCCAGTAGCCTGCCACCATTAAAAAGAAAACAGTACCCCCGGGACCTGGCCCACCCAGGGGCTTATTTAAAAACAAGGGTAGGGGCCCGCGCTTGTTTTTTTTCTTACTTTGGATTTGCGACCCCATAGTCAATTTTTAAAACAAAAAATGCTTTTTGTCCCTGGGGGACCCCAGCACCAGAGGTAAGGGGTCAGGGTCATCATACCCTGGCCCCTTTTGTATTTCTTTTTGTTTTCAGGAACTCGGCTTCAGCTGAGTCTCAAAATGACTGCCAACACTTCCTTGTAGAAGTTTTGGCAGCCAATCAGATCTCAGCAGGAGATCGAGGGGGGTAGCGAATCCTTTATGTCCCTAGATATACAATGTTGGATTTCCTCACATTTCTCAAAAACTACTGAATGGATTTACACCAAATCATAAAAAAGTTTTTTCTGGATCAAGAGCTACTTTCTGCCAAATTTGGTATAATTCCATCCAGTGCTTTTTGCGCTATCGCTGTTCACTTTTTCCTATCAGAATTAACATTAGAAATGCTCTAAATTTCACCACCTTTATCTCAGCCCCCGCTTGACGGATCACCCCGAAACCTTCCAAACAGCAGCTCATGTGACTGGTGAATGTTTTTAGAAAATTTCATGAAGATTTGTCAAGCGGCACAAAAGATATAGGCTCTTTCTATAGAAATTAGGTCCTAACTACCTAATGATGACTATGACTAGAATATATATATATATATATATATATATATATATATATATATATATATATGTATATATATATATATATGTATGTATATATATATATGTATGTATGTATATATATATATATGTATATATGTATATATAAATATATGTATATATGTATATGTATATATATATATATATATATATATATATTTATATATATATATATTTATATATATATATACAATTCACCAGTTATATTTACAGTTATCGCAAGTAACTATAACTAGTCCATTAAGGTAACTATAATTCATGCCTAAACAACATTAGGCCCTAGGAACCCCATCCCCAGATCGTTTTTTTTAAAGGGAGAGGGGGCCTCATGGCAACCTACTTCGAGCCTCCTTAGGCCCTAGTGACCCCATTCCCCAGGGCCTTGTGTTTATGAAAGGGGAAGGGGGCCACATGGCCCAACTCCCTGGGTCTTATTAGGCCCTGGGGACCCCATACCCTAGTGTTTTAGTATTTTAAAGGGTAGTTGGGCATGTGTTCCTCCTTGATCATCATCAGGCCTCTGGGATGCCATCCCCCAGGGTCTAATGTTTTTTAATGGGGAGATGGCCAGGTGGCCCCCTCCTTGAACCTTTTCAGGCCTTGGGGACCCCGTTCTCCAGGGATTTATGTCTTTTAAATGAGAGCGGGCCATGTGCCCCCCCTCCTGAGCCTTATGAGTCCCTGGGGATCCCATATGCCAGGTTTTAAGTATTTTAAAGGCGAAGGGGACATGTCCCCCCCTTTGAGCCTCATCAGTCCTCTGGGACGCCATCCCCAAGGGTCTTATGTTTTTTAAAGGAGAGGCGGACAAGTGGCCCCTTCCTTGAACCTTATTATGCCCTAGGGACAACATTCTCCAGGGCTTTATTTCTTTTAAATGAGAGGGGGCCATGTACCCAACTCCTGAGCGTTTTGCCCCCCAGAGGATCCCATATCCCAGGGCTTAAGTATTTTGAAGTATTTTGAGCCTCATTGTGCCCTGTGGACCTCAAGCCCATGGTCTTATGTTTTCTAAAGGGAAGGGGGCTCATCAAGCCTTATTAGTCCCTGGAACCCCAAGCCTTATAAGGTCCTCGGGGCCCAATCCCCCAGGGCCACTTATTTTTTTATGGGGTAGGAGACCCCATCATCTAGGGGCACTAATTCTGCCACCTGCCCCCCCCTCCCCTGAGCCGCTTACAGCATCAGGGAACCCAACAAGTATATTTTAATGGGAGGGGAGCAAGTAGGCACCCTCCCATGCCTTTAACAGCCCTGGGGACCCCATCTCCCAAGCCCACTAATTAAGGTACAGGGGAGGAGGGGCCATGTGGCCAGCATTTCTCCTGTTATCTCCCTCAGGCCAGGAGCAATATCTTGATCTGTTTCACTGCCCACATCAGTGTGGGCAGGGAAACTGATCTCAAGTATACTTCTTCCTGCTGGGAGCAGACTTTGGCTCTCATTACAACCCTGGCGGTCAGTGTTAAAGCAGCAGTAATACCGCCAACAGGCCGGCGGTAACAAAAATTGAATCATGACCACGGCGGAAACCGCCAACATAGACAGCCACTTTAACGCTCCAACCAACACGGTGGTAGCAGCAAAATCCGGGGTGGTAACCTCCAACAGCCAAGTGAAAGACAATATACCGCCCACCCCATTATAACCCGCCAATCCGCCAGCTTTTCCGGGAGGTACCAACGCCATCAAAAGCACAGCGGAAACAGTACTGTGAAGGGAAACCACTCACCTCTCGACACTCAAGGAAGAACCAGGAGGCCATGAAGCCCGAGCTGCAGGTTCTCCCCATGCTGGTGTACCTTCTCATATACCAGGAGTACCAACGGCGACGGCGACGACCAACATGAGTACTGCACCTAGCACATAGGGGGAGAGGGGAGGAAAAAGAGAGTGACACACACATGCAACATGCAACACCCCCACCCACAACCTCACCCCCAACACCATATACACAAACACATGCAACAACATTACATATACAACCTGTAACCCTCTGGAATAATGCAAGGACAAAAGTTATTGAGTCAAATGAGTGTTATATTATAAATAGTCAGAAATACATTAATATTTCAAAAACAGTATTTACAAAATACACAATATGTACAAAAGGCGGGACAATGTCCACTCAAAATGTCCGTGGCCCACTGGGCCAAAACACATAGGCAAAGCCCACACTTGACTCCTGCCTCAATACGGAGAGAATACTGCAGTGGCATCAGGTCGAAAACACACAGGCACCCCAGGGGGATGGGGAGGGGGGGCACCTCAGCTGGAAGATGGAACAATGCCACAGCACCTGGAGGGGGCTCCATGCCCACAGCAATGTCTTGGGGAGTGCAAGGCCATAGTCTCTCAAGTCTCTCAAGTGGGTGGTTTGACCACTACTTGGTGCTGGGGAGTGCAAGGCCACAGTCTCTCAAGTGGGTGGTTTGCCCACTGCTTGCTCCTGGGGAGTGCAAAGCCAAAGTCTCTCAACTCTCTCAAGTGGGTGGTTTGCCCACTGCTTGGTCCTGGGGAGTACAAGGCCACAGTCTCACAAGTGGGTGATTTGCCCACTGCTTGGTCCTGGGGAGTGCAAAGCCGCAGTCTCTCAAGTCTCTCAAGTGGGTGGTTTGCCCACTGCTTGGTCCTGGGGAGTTCAAGGCCACAGTCTCTCAAGTGGATGTCTTCTCCACTGGTTCTGGAGGGGGCCTTGTGTCCAGTGTGCTTCATCCTGCCAAGGATAGGGTGAGTGGATGCCTTTCTCCACTGGTTCTGGAGGGGGCTTTGTGCCAGTGTGCTTCATCCTGCCTGGGATAGGGTGAGTGGATGCCTTTCTCCACTGGTTCTGGAGGGGGCTTTTTGCCCAGTGATGCAGCACTTGGGGGGTGCCAGGTCACAGTCCCTCACCTGGGTGTCAGAGCCACGAGATTTGCAGTGGTAAGAACGCATGATAGTCCATGGAGCCAAGGCTGCAGTCCATCTGCCGGCGGCTACCGCAGCACAGTGGTGGTAGTGCCGGTGCTGGTGGGGGTGCTGCCAGTGGTGGGGGAGGCTCCAGCCCTTCTCCTGCAGCCTCGGACGGCTGCCCAAAGGCGCTGCTGCTACTGGCAGTGGTGCTACTATCAGCAGTGCAGGTGGCGGTGCTTGTGGTGGGGCAGGTGGCGGTGCAGGTGGCGGTGCTTGTGGCGGTGCTTCCGGCGGTGCAGGTGGCGGTGCTGGCCGCAGTGTAGGTGGCGTGCTGGCGGTTGTGCTGGTAGCCACCAGGCCTTCACCTGCAGGCTCAGACGGCTGAAGTGCCTTGGCTGGTGTTTTGTGCCCCTTCTAGCCCTTGGTAGATGGTTGTGTCGCCTTGGGTTTTGCAGCTGGAGTCTTAGAGGTGGCCTTGCTGGGTGGTTGTGGCTCCTTCCCCTTGCTGGATGCTGTCCCCTTCTTCACCTTGCCAGGTGGAGGAATGTTCTTTGCCTTGGCAGGGGTTAGTGGCACACTGGCTGGGTTGACGGGTGCCCCCTTTGAGCCTCTGACAGCTGCAGGAACCACAGTGGATGTGAACTTGTTGGCTGAGGTCCTGGGCTGGGTTTTGGCCACCCTGGCCTGAGAGGAAGGGGGGGAAGGGGTAGGGAACAGGTCAATGTTGGCTAGGAAAAGCTTCTTAAGGACATTGGGGTGGGAAGAGGGTGAAGGTTTGCGAGTGGAGGAAGAGGGAGTGGTTGTAGGAGGTGTCAGTCTGCTGTGTTTGGGTGCAGGTGCATGAGCTGGATTCTGTTGTGAGGTGGATGGCTGTTGGGTGGGTGTGTGCTTGCTTTTGTGTACTTTGGGAGGAGGGGTCACAGACAAAGTGGGAGAGGACACAGGGGACGTGTGCATGGATGTGGGGGTGGTGACCGCCAGTGAGGGGTGTGTAGTGATGGGCATGCTGGTGATAAAGGTAGTGGATGAGGATGTAGTGCATGCAGGTGTGAGTGGAGACGCTACAGGGAGGTGGATGACGAGGAGACATAGTGGAGGCAGTGAATGTTGGTGTGTCTGCGTGGGGATGGTGCTTGTGTGAGTGCCTGTGAGATGAAGTGTGGTGCTTGTGTTTGCCTTAGCCACTTCTGTGTGTTGATTTGGGTGAATGCTGGTCTGAAGGTGTGCATGGGATAGGCTAGGGATGAGTAGATTTGGACTGTGTAGAGGAAGCTGGAGGGGGGAGGCTAGAGACAGGGACAATGGCTGCCATCAGTGCGGAGGCCAGAGCCTGAAATGCTCTCTGTTCAGGTGCCACAACAGAGTGAATGCCCTGCAGGTATGCATTTGTTTGTTGCAAATGCCTCTCAACACCCTGGATGACATTCAGAATGGTTGACTGCCCAACAGTGAGGGATGTCAGGAGGTCAATAGCCTCCTCACTGAGGGCAGCAGGGCTGGCTGGGCAGGGCCTGAGGTGCCTGGGGCGAAGGAGATGCCCACCCGCCTGGGTGAGCGGGCACGGGAAACATGCTGAAGGGCTGCTGGGAGGGCGGTTCTGGTAGAGGGTGGCGGCTGTACCTGTTGTTGGGGTGGGCACAGAGGTGTCCACCACCGCCAGGGAGCTTCCATTGTAGGAGGAGTCGCTGTCTGTAGTGTCCCCTTCTGTCTTCGTCGTGGTGCTCCCCTTGCCCTCCGTCCCACTGGTGCCCTCACCCTCAGTGGATTCAGCCTCCAGGCCCATGTGGGATGCAGCTCCCTCCGTCGCCGGTGCCTCTGTTCCCCTGCCAGATGATGCTAATGCACACAAGGACAGGGGGACAAAACAAAAAGGGGGGGAGAGACAAAGGATACACTTGGTCAATGTCAGTAACAACACTACCGTTGGCGTACACAGCACACAGGGAGCTGCCCTATGCACTAGGCCATGCACTACCAGTTACAATGCTAGTCACCAGCCCATGGGGGACATAGCATAACGCCATCATCTGCACACTTGAAACCCACAGGACCCTGCCCAGTAGCAGATGCCCACTAACATCATTGGAGTTGGAGTGCTTCAGAGCCTGCCCAACAGGGGACCTACCCTGCCATGTTAGCCCTGGCCTAGGAACACCCACAGTCCACATACACACCCAGGTAAAACCTTAACGCATGCAAACTCATGCATCAGAATTTGTATTCACCCCCATTGTGGCTGCTGTGATGCCCTCAAGCGACCATCCAACTCCGGATAGGCCACCGCCAGAATGCAGAACATCAGGGGGGTCAGGGTACGATGGGCACCCCCTTCCTCGTTGGGAGGCTAGCCCCAGCTGGGCCTCCACCATCTTCCTTGCCCAGCGGCGCAGGTTCTCCCACCGTTTGCGGCAGTGGGTGCTCCGCCTGTCAAAGACCCCCAGGGTCTGCACCTACTTGGCGATGGCACACCAAATACCCTTTTTCTGATGGGCGCTGACCTGCAGGAAAAATACAGCAGAAAAGGGATTAGTAATACCGTCCGGACTGCCACACTCATGGCCCACCATATCCCTCCCATCCACTAACGCACATACATTGATCACCATACATGCAGCACTCTGCCCAGGACACCTCAGCCCCCCCCTACATGTGGCTTACACACACAGCACTCCATACATTCATGGCCCACGCATCATGCTCACAGTGTACTCACTTGTTTGTCTGGAGGACCATGGAGTAAAGTGTACTGGGGTAGGACCCCATCCACCAGTCTCTCCAACTCTTCCACAGTGAAGGTAGGGGCCCTTTCCCCAGACAAATGAGCCATTGTTGCTTCCAGACAGGTCACAACAGCACTTACAGTGTAGGTCCTCTCCTATTGAGGGTCAGGTAGCAAGTGAGTAAATAGATAGAAAATGGTGGTCACGTCCGTGGCAGTGCGTACCATCACCCCGGCGTACATCGCCATTGGCTCCTGGAACCCATTGGGGCCCAAAGATAACCAATGCAAAGTTGCATGGAGGTCATCGACCACCTACCGCAACGGCGCACAACGCCAGCAGAATTTCCTCATTTCCACTTGTCTCTCCTCACAGGTCAGGCAGCTGCCATTTTAGGGAGGCACAGGCGATGGCACCTAACTGCGTCACAGCAGGCATTGGCACATCAACTGACTCTCGTATTCACATACTGGTTCTGTAAATGAAGAGATGCATCATTATTGCAATAGATGTGTGAATATGACCCTCGGCTCACCGTTTTCCTCCCTACGATTCAACCGCTGAGGATGAATATGAGATGGAGACATCCTCCAGTGTACAGACCCCTGGTGGACCTTGCGACAATGGAGGACAGACACATTATCCTAACCTATAGACTTGATCGGGCACAATCCAAGAACTGTGTGCCCAATTGGATCCAGACCTGATGTCAGCTATCCGCCAGCCCACAGGTATCCCCCCTCTAATGCAGGTCCTGTTGGTGCTCCATTTCCTGGCAAGTAGTTCCTTCCAAACAACAGTGGCCATGGCATCAGGGATGTCTCAGCCAATGTTCTCCAACGTGTTGACCAGAGTGTTGTCTGACCTGCTGAAACACATGCGCAGCAACATCGTATTCCCACAGGTGGAGGATTTAGCTACAGTGAAAGCTGACTTTTATGCCCGGGACATATCCCTAACATCACTGGCGTCATTGATGGTACACATTGTAGGAGGCTGGCCTGGCTTTGTAGTGGGTACTTGATGGTACTTACACGCTGTGCCAGGTCCAGTTATCCCTTATTAGTAGATTTGTAGTGTTCGAGCAGCTTAGGGTGATAGAGGTAGTTAAAGCAGCGCAGCTTAGGCTGAACTAGGAGACATGCAAAGCTCCTACTATACCACTTATATCATATGGGTACTATATCATAAGAAACACAATACTCAAAGTTACTAAAAATAAAGGTACTTTATTTTAGTGACAATGTGCCAAAAATATCTCAGAGGATATACTCCCTTAGGAGGTAAGTAAAATACACACAAACCAAAATCAGGTAAGTACAACAGTCAGAAAGTAGTGCAAACGCTGTAGAATACAATAGGATGTAATAGGCCTAAGGGCAACACAAACCATATACTAAGAAAGTGGAATGCGAACCACAAATGGACCCCTAGGCTAGTGTAGTGTGTAGAGGGACGCTGGGAGTGTAAGAAAACACTAAGGGTGTCCAAGATACCCCAGCCCAAGACTCTGAAAAGTAGGAGTAAAGTGCTGCTACTTCCCCAGAAACACACTAAACTTTGTGATAGAGGATTTTGCAAAGACCACAACAGACTGCAAAGCACGGAAGATGGATTGCTGGACCTGAGGACCTTCAAACTAAGGGGACAAAGTCCAAGAGTCGTGAAAGTGTCCATGGGGTGCTGGAGCCCACTAAACCCCGGATGAAGGTGCAAAATGGCTGCCTCTGGATGGAAGAAGCTAAAGATTCTGCAACAATGAAAGGTGCTAGGAACTTTTCCTTCATGCAGAAGATGTCCCATGGAGTGCTGGAGGACGCAGAGTTTTTTTCTTTTGCAAAAGACCGCAAACAAGCCTTGCTAGCTGCAAAGGTCATGGTTAAAGAAAATGGATGCTGTCTGGGCCCAGGAAGGACCAGGATGTCACCACTTGGGAGAGGAGACAGAGGGGGCCCTCAGCAATATAGAGAGCCCACACACAAGAAGGTAGCACCCGCAGAAGTCCTTGAACATGGGTTCAAGAAGACTGAGCATGGTGGTTGTCTTAACACTACATAAGCGGGTTCCAGGAAGCCTCAGGTCAACTCAGGGAGATGAGCAGTGCAGGGCAGAGTGCTGGGGACCTGAGCTTGGCTGTGCACAAAGGATTCCTTCCAAAAGTGCACAGAAGCCTTAGCAGCTGCAGTTCACGCAGTGCCCAGGATTACTGTCTGGAGAGGGGAGGCAAGGACTTACCTCCTCCAAATTTGGACAATTGGACCACTGGATAGTCTCGGTTACTTGGGTCCACCACCTGTGTTCCAGGGGCCACGCTCGTCAGGGTGAGAGGGGTCCCAGAGTACCAGTGACGCTTAAGTTTGGTGCCTGCTGGAGCAGGGGGAAGATTCCGTCAACCCACGGGAGATTTCTTCATGGCTTCCAGTGCAGGATGAAGGCAGGCAGCCCCCAAAGCATGCATCACCAGGAAAAAGTTGAGAAAGCCGTCAGGATTAGGCGCTACAATGTCACTGGTAGTCTTCTTGCTACTTTGTTGCAGTTTTGCAGGCATCCTGGAGCAGTCAGCGTTCGATCCTTGGCAGAAGTCAAAGAGAGAGGTGCAGAGGAACTCTGGTGAATTCTTGCAAGTCGTTATCTGAGGAAAAGCCCACAGGAGAGACCCTAAATAGCCCTCAGAGGAGGATTGGCCACCTAGTGAGGTAAGAACCTATCAGGAGGGGTCTCTGACATCACCTGCTGGCACTGGCCACTCTGAGGCCTCCAGAGTGCCCTCACACCTCTGGATTCAAGATGTCAGAGGTCTGGGACACACTGGAGGAGCTCTGGGCACCACCCCTGAGGTGGTGATGGACAGGGGGATGGTCACTCCCCTTTCCTTTGTGCAGTTTCACGCCAGAGCAGGGACTGGGGATTCCCTAAACCACTGTAGACTGGCTTATGAAAGGAGGCCACCATCTATGCCCTTCAAAGCATTCCCAGAGGCTGGGAGAGGCTACCCCTCCCCAGCCTTTAACACCTATTTCCAAAGGGAGAGGGTGTAACACCCTCCCCCAGAGGAAATTCTTTGTTCTGCCCAGACCCCAGGAGAGCAGAACCCCGTCTGTGGGGTGGCAGCAGCGGTAGCTGCAGAGAAAACCCCAGAGAGCTGGTTTGACATTACCCGGGGTCCACGCTAGAGCCCTGGGGATGCATGGAATTGGTACCCCAATACCAGATTTGGCATGGGGGACAATTCTATGATCTTAGACATGTTACATGTCCATATTCAGAGTTACCATTTTGAAGCTACATATAGGTATTGACCTATATGTAGTGCACGAGTGTAATGGTGTCCCCTCACTCACGAAGTCCAGGGAAATTGCCCTGAACTATGTGGGGGCACCTCTGCTAGTGCAAGGGTGCCCTCACACTTAGTAATTTTGCACCTAACCTTCACTAAGTGAAGGTTAGACATATAGGTGACTTATAAGTTACTTAAGTGCAGTGTAAAATGGCTTTGAAATAACATGTGCGTTATTTCACTCAGGCTGCAGTGGCAGTCCTGTTTAAGATTTGTCTGAGCTCCCCACGGGTGACAAAAGAAATGCTGAACCCCATAGGGATCTCCTGGAACCACAATACCCTGGGTACCTAGCTACCATATACTACGGAATTATACGGGTGTTCCAGTGTGCCAATTAAAATTGGTAAAAATGGTCACTAGCCTATAGTGACAATTTTAAAGGGAGAGAGAGCATAAGCACTGAGGTTCTGGTTAGTAGAGCCTCAGTGACACAGTTAGTCACTACACAGGTATACACATTCAGGCCACAAACTATGAGCACTGGGGTCCTGGCTAGCAGGATCCCAGTGAGACAGGCAAAAACAAACTGACATAGATGTAAAAATGGGGGTAACATGCCAGGCAAGATGGTACTTTCCTACACACATGTAGCATTGCCCCCCCGAGAAATGAACAGGTGATCAGGAATAGAAAAGCTATCACCCTCTGAATGTGCAGATGGTGTGTTTGGCGGACCAGTACATCTCCCATGTGAATGCCAAGTATCCTGGCTCTGTGCATGATGCCTTTATCTTGAGGAATAGCAGCATCCCATATGTGATGGCTCAACTCCAGAGGCACCGAGTGTGGCTAATCGGTGAGCCCAAGGTCCCCACCCAGTATATGTTGGTGTCTGGGTATGGGGTTGTCCCTAAGGGTTAGTGTGTGTCTAACAGTTGTCCCTCGATATTTGCAGGTGACTCTGGTTACCCCAACCTCTCATGGCTACTGACCCCAGTGAGGTATGCCAGCACAAGGGCAGAGGAATGTTACAATGAGGCAAATGGGCGAACAAGGAGGATTATTGAGAGAACCGTCGGCCCTCCTGAAGGCCAGGTTCCGGTGCCTCCATCTGACAGGTCGATCCTTGTACTACTCACCCAAGAAGATGTGCCAGATCATCGTTGCCTGTTGCATGTTGCACAACCTGGCTTTGAGACACCATGTGCCTTTTCTGCAGGAGGATGAGCCTGGAGATGGTCTTGTGGCAGCGGTGGAGCCTGTGGACAGTGAGGAAGAGGAGGCAGAGGATGAAGATGTGGACAACAGAAGTACTATCATACAGCAGTACATCCAGTGACACACAGGTAAGACACTGTAACTTCACTTCACATTTCAGTTTTCTGTTGGACATTGTACATGGCAGCATGGTTTCCCTATGTCTATGGTCACTTACTGTACCCTTTGGCATCTCAATTTTCAGATCTCTGTGCCCCACTCTGGCTCCTGGTGTGTTTACTGCTGCCCACTACAGGTCATACCAATGTATATATAGCTGTACAAATGAATTGCAATGTTTTCAAATTGTTGTACTAATACATATTTCAATCAATTGACTGACTTCAGAATTGTATTAGTTCCAAGGGAGTTTATTTAAGTGCTAATAAGAAGAGGGGGATGTGCAATGGGCTGGGGTGATGGTGGAGGAATGTCCAGTTAGATTCCAGTCTCTTGGTATCACAGGTGCATTGTCCAATGGGGCATAGGAAGGGGAGCAATGGTAGTTCAAGGTGGACAAGGTGACAGAGTGGGACACAAGGGTGACAATCAGGAGAGTCTTATTTCCTGGTGGGGGTCTTGGCAATGTTCTCTGGCTTCTGCCTGGATCGCAAGGACCGTTTGCGGGGTGGTTCTCCTTCTGCAGGGGTTGGGGTGCTGGTGGCCTGTTGTTCCAGTGGCGGGGCCTCCTGTCCAATAGCACCAGTCGAGGTGGAGGGCTGTTCATCGGTGTAGCTAGTGTTAGGGGCCCATTGTTGTGCCACTGCCTCCCTCATGGTGTTGGCCATGTCAGCCAGCACCCCTGCAATGGTGACCAGGATAGTGTGGATGTGTTTCAGGTCCTCCCTGATCCCCAGGTACTGTCCCTCCTGCAGCCGCTGGGTCTCCTGCAACTTGGCTGGTATCTGGACCAAGGTTTCTGGGAATAGTGGTATGCTCCCAGGATCCCTGCAAGTGCCTCATGGAGAGTGGGTTCCCTGGGCCTGTCCTCCCACGGTCACACAGCAGTCCTCCCAGCTTCCCTGTTGTCCTGTGCCTCTGTCCCCTGAACCGTGTGCCCACTGCCACTGACCCCAGGTCCCTCATTTTCTTGTGTTTGTGGGGTTGCCTGGGGTCCCTGTAGTGGTGGACACACTGCTGACTGAGGTGTCCTGGGGAGAGTGGTATGGGCCCGCTGGGTGGGTGCTGTGCTGGTGTTTCCTGAGGGGGGAGGCTCTGTGGTGGTATGGGACTGTGGCAGGGTAACCAACTGTCCAGAGGTCCCTGATGGGCCAGGTTGGTCACCGTGATCCAGGAGTGCAGAGCTGCTGTCATCACTGTGGGCCTCTTCTGTGGGGGGACTGGATGTTGGTGGCACCTCCTCTCCGGTGACGAGTGGGGGTCCTGTGGGGATGAAAATGCAGTGTTATTGTATCTGCGTGTGCCATCTTGTGCCTGGGTGTGTTTCCCTGTATGGTTGTGATTGCCCTGTCAGCTTTGCCTTGTTTGTGTGGTGAATTTGTGGGCTAGGTGATTCTCTCTAATGGGCATGCTGTGGTGATGGGTGTCCATGCAGGTCTGTAATGGGGGTCCATGAATTGGTGTAGCATGCAGGGCTTGGTATTGGGATGGGTGGGTTGTGATAGTGGGGTATATGTGAGGTGGTGGAGTGATGGGGTGAGGGTAGGGGTAGGAGTTTGTGATGGCATGCAGGTAGGGTGTGGGATATAGTAGTAAAGATTTGACTTACCAGAGTCCAGTCATCCTGCTACTCCTGCGAGGCCCTCAGGATGCATGATTGCCAAGACTTGCTCCTCCTATGTTGTTAGTTGTGGGGGAGGAGGCGGGGGTCCACCACCAGTCCTCTGTACAGCTACCTGGTGTCTGGCAACCACGGAATGCACCTTCCCCTGTAGGTCGTTCCACATCTTCCTGATGTCATCCCTTGTTCTGGGGTGCTGTCCCACGGCGTTGAACCTATCCACGACTCTCCGCCGTCACTTCATCTTCCTTGCAATGGAAGTCTGCTGCACCTGTGATCAGAATAGCTGTGGCTCTACCCAAATGATTTCCTCCCCCATGACCCTTAGCTCCTCCTCTGAAAACCTGGGGTGTCTTTGGGGTGCCATGGATGTGGTGTGAGTGGTATGTGTGAGGATGTTTGGGGTGATGTGTGGGGTGATGTGTTTGGTGTGTGCTGTGAGGTGCATGAATGCTGTATGGGTGATGGTGTTCTGTGGCTCAGATTGAGTGGGTGCTCCTGGCTTTTCTCTCTCTCTATTCACAATCTTTTTTTTCGTTGAAAGGGATGTGGGTAATGTGGGTGTGTGTTTTATAGTGTTGTGGGTGTGGTGTGTGTATGTGTGTCAGGTGTGTGTATTTAGAATTGTCCAATGTGGGGTAGTTTTGTTAGTGTGTGTGTGTATTTTGAGCGTGGCGGTCTGCACCCCCAATGGTTTACCACGGTTGAAAGAGCGCTGCGGTGATTCGTGGGTCCTGATACTGTGGGCGTATTCCTGTTGGCCTAACAGTGTGGGTTTTGGTACCACCAGTTTATCACTAACCTTTGGTCTGGCGGACTTGTGTGTGTGTCTGTATAGTGGCAGATTTCTCTGTGTGGGTCATAATACCTGTACCGGTATACCGCTGCGGTCACAGTATGTTGGTGGCCATCAGCACGGCGGTAGGCGGCATTTACCTCCAAGGTTGTAATGAGGGCCTTTGTGTATGCTCTCGTTTGGTGGGAGTTTTGAAAATGTTCCCTCCAGAGAGAGGCAAACACAAATTTCCCTGCCTGCGCCAGTGCGGGCAGGGAAACTGCTGTGTCCTTAGGGTGGTCTCCCCTGGACACAGCAAGTGAGATGGCCCTGGAGGATGAGATTCCCGGGCCATTTATGGCTCAGAGTGTCCCCCCTACATTTTTGTTAAAAGTTGCTACCCTGGGTGATTGGGTCCCCAGGGCCTTTTAAAGGGTAGGGGAGGAAGGTTGTCAGCCCCTCTTCTTTTTGGTAAGTTTTTGCCCTGGGCTCCTCAGTGCCTATAATACCTCATCAAAGAGGACCCCCATAGTCCCCATAATGTTTAATAAGATAAATTGGCCCAGGAGGTAGGGTACCCAGGGTCTTTGAATGCTCAGGGACAGAGCCACATAGCCACCTTCCTTTTTAGACACATCAAGGCCTCAGGGGTGGGCTCCACAGGGCCTTTCAAGGCTTGAGTAGGTGGACCAAGTGCTCCCTCTGTAAAAAACATAGACGAAAGGGTGGGATCCACTGTGCATATAATGGTTTGAAAAGGGGGCACACCCACTGCCCTATCCTTAATTTCCCAATGAGGCCCTGGCTGCCATTTTGTTGTCTTTCTTCTTTTTACCATCCCATTGGAGTCCCAGGGGATTGCAGAAAAAGTTGCAATTTTTTTCACTTTTGGCCCTTAAATCTATTTTTTTCAAACTTCGGGACAAGGGAATAAATCCCTGATCCATGTAATGGCTGCCATCAGCATTTTTCTGATGCTGCTGGCAGCCAATCAGAGCAACTCACTCTGACAGAAGTTTGATTCCAGGAGAAGCAAATTGGCCTGCTGAATTTCTAAGGTTTTGTGCGAGGAAATTCAGAGCCTAACTATAATGTCCCTGTAATTGTAACTGTAATCTTTGTTTTTTCAGTATATATATATATATATATATATATATATATATATATATATATATATATATATATATATAAACACACATACACAGGGCCTGATTTACAAGGGCCTTGCGGCACTGGAGCATCACTTTTTGTGACGCTCCAGTGGGGCTGGGAAGTGTGCCACATTTACAAGGCGTTGCTAAGCCACTTTTTGTGACTTAACGGCACCTAGTAAACATGGGCCCCTCTGACACACTTTTCTGCATCAGAGGGGGGGTGCAATGGGTGTTGTTGTGGGAGTTCCACCTGAAATTTGTGGCAGTGCTAAAAACTAATGCCACCCCAGGGGTGGCGTTAGCATGGCACAATGAGGAGGAATACTTCTATTCCTCCTCGTTTTTGATTTTTCCATGTGTGCTACATTATGAAGCTCACATTGAAAGAGCAAAAGGCCATGAATGATTGTTTATGTGCAGGAAGAACACCTTCCTGCACATAAACAATTAATCCCCTTAACGTAGACACCCTTGCGTTATGGTGCAGGGATGCCTGCGCTGGCAGCTAAACTTAGCTCCAGCGCAGGGGGAAACACAGGGGTGCGCAGTATTTTAGTAAATACAGTGCATCCCTGTGTTTCTAAAGTGACGCAGGGCCGAAAATTTCGGCACAGCACAGATAAAAAGTTGATGTGACTATAGGTCAAAATGGCTTTGAGTCTAGGAGCTCCACCTCCGTTAAATCATTGCAGTGGAGCAGAAATAGCGCAAATACTCATAAATGTCATGCAAAACCAGATTTACTGACAAATCTCTCAAATTAAACCAGGTGCTAACAATGGACCAACTAAATATGGTGTCATATTTCTACAAGTACAATAACTGCAGTTACGTTACACATTTTTATGGTGTTTCCCCTTGGACCTTTATCATTGAATTTAAATTTGCATTGGAAAGCTCTACCTCGAGTGCATATCTCATGCACCTTAGTGTTGGATGGTCCTTAAATCATGTGCACCATGCTTAACTCTCAGCTTAACCCTCAGCATCACAAAAAAATGGCATTTTAGCCTAAGCACACTCAATGACGTTATCGGCTGAACATTCTTCTTAAAAAGAAGGCACTGCATTTTTTTCCCATTTTCCACTGGTGGAGGGGCGTTGGATCCTCCGGATTTTCGCACGAATGTGGGCAGCATGAATATTGATAAATCCGGGCCATTGTTTGAGTGGTTAGCTGCCAACTATTATCTTCTACTTACTAACCAGTAATTAGATGCAGAGTGTTACTATTATCACACATCATGTAATGATATTACGTACGAATCTAATTCGTAATTGGGTTGAAAAGGGCATATTATTACATTTTACTTGAATGAACAGTTTTACTCAAGTTGTTGAGAACTATACAGACATTTCAACTGTGACTGTGTTGTGATCAGAGCTGCGACGGGAAACCTACCTTTCTTTTTTAAAAGGACTCGATGGTAGCATGGGAGAGGCTAATTATAGAATAAAATAAATTTACAGCTAGACAGAGGCATTTTGGCCCGTATTTATACTTTTTTTGCGCCGCATTTGCGTCGTTTTTTTACGCAAAAACGGCGCAAACTTGCAAAATACCATTGTATTTTGTAGGTTTGCGCCGTTTTGCGTCAAAAAGCGGCGCAAATGCGGCGCTAAAAAAAGTATAAATACGGGCCTTTGTTCAGTCATGGATGTTGGGAGAGTTTCTTTCAGATGGAGGGCTAGCTCTCTTCCAAAGAGGAAGACAGTTCTTTTTTCAGACGAGCAATTCTAAGTTATAAAGGGCCTGATTCTAACTTTGGAGGACGGTGTTAAACCGTCCCAAAAGTGGCGGATATACCACCTACCGTATTATGAGTTCCATAGGATATAATGGACTCGTAATACGGTAGGTGGTATATCCGCCACTTTTGGGACGGTTTAACACCGTCCTCCAAAGTTAGAATCAGGCCCAAAGTGTCTTCTTAATTTAGGGCCATATGTACGAACACATTTTCCCATTGACACAGAATGGGAAGAACCCTTTGCTACATCTGGTCCTTAGTTCCGTAAGAATTATTTTCCTGTTCTCTGGCTAAAATTTATTTGGAATACATGAAACTTGTCTTTGTATTTCACTGTACTTTGGGTAAGGAATACACACAAATTTGATTTTAATTCTTCATTATGTGCAAAGGGCTCTGAGTATTTGAGAATTTCTTCACAAGTAACAAAATGTTTGTATCTTTCCTGACATCAAAGAGAAATCAATAAGCGATCATCACTGTTATATAAACTACACAGTAAGTTTTCCTAATTTGATTACAATTTGCTACTGAATAGTTAGCAAGATATATTAAGGCCTACCCTGGGATATTTTGCAAAATCTCTTATGTCTAGAAAGAGACATAGGATGCTGCGAAAGTCAATCTGGCACCTAGCTGGTAGTTCACTGAATGGCTACTTAGTGTAACCTTAATGCTGCATCAGCCTTGAAATAAATAACTACCTGCATTGTAGAGAGATGAGAGCCTGAAAGTGAAGACACCCGGAGCTGTATTACATACAGTGCTATAGCAGTGCAACAGACATCTGCACCCCATTTTTGCACCTGATAACGCGTCCAGCCTTTATAAATTACCTGTACCTGGACACGTTGGAGGTCGGTGAAACTTTTAGCCGAGTTGGGCTCTCCTCATCCTCGAATAGTCGGGTTACTTAAATCAATAATCAGTAACTATTGTATCCGGTAACCAATATTCAATTAATAGATCGAAATAACACATTAGGAATTAATGACAGTTGGCATCTCGACGCGCCATGACCTTTCAGTCATGAATAACCACACCAGTTTATTAAAAGTTAGTGAATTTATTTCCCTATATTAACAAAGCTAGCACAATATATATAAGTCTCAAAACCAAATGATATATGTATACGTACATTACTAGCTGTCCATAGCGGCGGAAGAAACGCAATCTACGCAAAAGCTGAATAATAGTACATTCACTTATGGCAATACAAATCACCAATATAAGCAACTGAATTTGACTAATTTCATACGTCGGTCAGCATGACAAGATTTCAATTCAACATGGTGCGTCAAGTGCATACCTCGACTAACCTCTAATTAGCATTGGCATGTGGGGCTTCATGCAAAACGAATTTAGTCAACACCAATTTGGAAAACTTCTAACTTGGGCCCTATCAAAATAGCAGTTGGTGCCTAAAAGGAAAAACACAATGCATAATACAATTATCCTTTCATAATTACCAATTACATTCAGCATTCAAGAAAGGCTTCGTCCTTCAGGTACCGATTCGATCAGCATGGTGCAGAATTTCAAAAGGGGCAAAGTTAAGGGCAAGTTTCCTTACAGCAGCAAGGAGAATGGGGCAAAGTTACTGCATGGGCAAGACGGGGTAAATTAAAGTTAAAGTCTCTAGAGTGAGAATTCTCAAAGTCTCTTTCTCAGTAATAGAGAAAAAGGCATCAAGATGTCGTCTAAGATGGCGTCTGGCGTTTGGCTTCAAAGATGGCATCAAGGAAAATGGCTGATTTCTCTTTGTCCAGTGGGTTTAAGTAAGAAACATTACAAATTCTTCAGGGTCTTCCATTGGAGGGTTCATAGGGTGGCTTCAAATTGACCAATGAAAAATGTCTTTCTACTAGTACTCATTTATGCATACATTGTCCTTGGAGCCTTGGAACACAAGTTGCAACATGGCTTGCCAATTATTTTTAGTATCTGTACCCTCATTGTCCGCACCTGCAGAGACTGACCTTGCTTCAAAGGGGATGAAACTGGCCTAGTACGAGACCTTGGAGATAAGTGTATTAGTCATCTCTGCTGGAAAAATACAACTTTAAGCAAGAATATATGATACATTAGTTCAAGGAAAAGCCACGCAGTTAGAATTTGAGACTAGGCCAAAGCCTCTACTAAATTTAAGCTAAGCATAAACAGTTTCAACAAGAAATCATGGCACACATTTGCAATTATGACGGATTACTACGTTTTCCAATTCTTCATGATTAATAAAGCTCGTTTATAATGATGGCGAACTACACCGAGGGCACAATTTCCCCCGTACATTATTTTCTTTACTAAAATCACACTTCATTATATGATTTTGGTTACATGATATATGAATATATGTCGAACCCTCATTTTCTGCGTCATCAATCCCTCCTCTGATGACTAATTATGTCATCACATCAAATCTTTCCACAAATTTTATTCCATTAAAATTCTGTTCTAGTAATTTGGCAATTCAGTCAATTCCCTCTTTCTTTTGGTTCCCTTTGATTTTTCTCTGTGTATTTCTACTATTTTGTTTTCTATTTTCTCTTCTCTTTACCTTTTGTTCCTTGCTTTCAATATTTTAATAGCTTTCCATATTCCCCAAATGTCGAATAAACAAATCAATATTATTAATATCCCTTTTACTATTTTCAATAACAATCCGTTCCAAACGTTGCTGAGCCAATTTCCCACTGAAGCAAATCCTTTTCCAACCTTCTCCCATACTCCTGGTTCTTTCGATTCCTTCAAATCTGTACTTTCGTTAGTTAAGTTTGTAAGCAATTTTCTAATTCGCCCACTGCTGTCCGGTATATATGTACAACAGTGACGTGTACCAAGCATTTTGCAAACGCCGCCATCCTTTGCTAAAAGAATGTCTAAGGCAAGCTGATTTTGAAGAGTCATAGCTCTTTCTGCAGCTAGTTCAGCATCCATCAGGATTATAGCTCCTGAGAATTTTGTTAGCATGTTATCCACAATAGTAGACAACTTTCATATCTTAATTGAATTCAATATGACTCCCACTGAAGGAAACATTGTTCCAAATATATCTCCTACCACATCAGAAGCTGTCTCTCTCTTCTGAACATGATGTGATTTAGACAGATTTGGGAATTTCTTTAAGTCATCCAGTTGATAAACCTTTGGGAATATTATCCCCAAATAACATCTCCCATACCATCCTTTAGGGAAACGATAATAGGCGTTAAGTCCACAAATATAATATACCCCTGGAATTATGGGGTATTGTCCATTCAGCATGAACGTCCATTTAGGTTGAAACAAAAACGTGTGTTTACATTCACTCGTTCCCACAAAAACTGTGTCATAATATGATTTATGTCGATGAATGCAAAATCTCCCTACGTGTAATGTATCTAAAGCTATTTTTCCTTGTGTCTTTATCGCGGCAAAAGCATAGTTATCTACAGATGTCCTTTTGTGTAATTCCTTCTCTAATGTCTCCTTCATCTCCTTCCTCCTATCGTCAGTGTTATCTAAAAAGCTTATCTCCATCGGTGAAAGCAAGCATGTAAGGTTTTCTCTGTGAGCGTGAGCTGTGTGAAAAGGTGACAATGGCTCAAAGAAGCCCCTCATCAATTTTATATAATAATCTCTGGCTACTTTACTCAGGTACTCGATTATGGGGACATATGCAAATGCAACATCATAATTAGAATAAAAGTAGTGAATATACTCTTGACCATAAAATCTGGACGTTATTATACTACATGTAATTCCGTACGTAAGAGGCATGCTATGATATGTCACCCCTTCCACTACTGAGGTAGGTATTTGTGTGCACACATAAAAATCTTTCGCATCCATGGTCTCAACATACTCACTCAGCAAGCGATAGAAAACATTAGACAAAAGTTCCTTTTTATCATGCAGATGTCTTTCGTCTTGTTCGAGTCTCTTTAAAGCTGTTAGTTCAGTAGTAGTAGTAGGTCTAGAAGTAAAAACATAATTCGTCCCTTTCTCATCCTTTCCATGCATTCCAATAACTATTGCTACAATGATTAGTACACATGCAGTTAATAGACCTATACACATGTATTTACAACACTTCATTTTAGCCTGTCATGATCTATATAGAATCAGAAAGTTGAAGACACTTTATCAAATCGGATTTGCAGATATATACAAAGCTGAACGAGTTCAATGTTCACACAGTTTTCTTTAGCAGCTTCGTCTTTTATCGGTTTAGCAGCTTTGTCTCAAAATCGGTTTCAAAGTCAATCAAGTTTAGCAATGTCTTAGCCGGTTTAAAAGTCAATCAGGTTATCAATGTCTTACTCTGTAAAGTTCATGGATCTTTACTCCTCAAGTGCCAAAGTGAAGTTCTGCCTCTTCGTTCTCGAGACTGAGGGATACGAATTCGTCTGACCAATCGTTAGTGGCTATGTATACCCACTCCGGACCGGAATACCTTCTGCTCGGTATTCTCTTTTTTTTCAATTTTGCATCTCCCTTTTGCCGGTGCTTTCTTCCTTGGCTGAGTATGTCTCTTCACTTGGTGTTGCTGTTTCAACAGACACTTCTTTTCTTTTCTCTTTCAACTTTGGTCCTTCACTCTCGTTTAATGTTTCTCTTATTCTTAATTTCACTGGCGATATGCTTTGTCTCTGTTTTGCAACAGATTTCGCCTGATGGACCTGCAACCACTTCTGGAAGGGTTTGGACACTTTCACTCTGTCCTGTCTTGTCTCCTCTCTCTAGGAGATCAATCAGGTTTTCCTTTTCTTTTCCTGTATCGTCTGCTTCTGGGAATGCCCTCCTCTGATCAGGCTCTCCTGCTCATTCACCTGTCTCAAGCCTTTTGCCTCCTTCACTGGTCTCAGGCCCTTTGTTGCCTTCACATGTCTCAGGCTCTTTGTCGCCTTCCAGACCTTCGTCGCTTTCTGAGGCTTCTCCTTGGATCTCCTCAAATGGATCGGTTGTTTCTTCTTCAGAAAATATTTCTCCTTCCTCTATTTCTACCTGTTCTCCTCCGGGTCCTCTTTGCTCTGTCCCAGTGCCTGTTACTCTCTTGTCAGACACTGCCGATTTCAGCGCTTCAACTTCCTCTTCTGTGGGGCACGTCACCCTTTTCGTGTGACTGGCATGAATCCAGTTGGGAACTCCCGCACACTTCACAGCGGTAGTAGTTGTCAGAATCACTTGGAAAGGTCCTTTCCAACGGGGTTCCAGACACGACTTCCTCACGTGTTTCTTTATCACGACCCAGTCACCTGCTTTCAGGGTGTGTCCTGGACCTTGGATCGGTGGCAAGGAGGTTGCCTCCACCTGGTGAGAAAAAGAGCGCACCACATCAGCTAGACCTTTGCAGTAGTCCAACACCATATCATCTGCAATATTCAACAGAGCATTTGCAGGAACTGCTGGAAGTCTCATGGCTCTGCCCATGAGAATCTTGTGCGGGGACAGTCCAGTTTTCCTATCAGGGTGTTTCTCATTGACATTAACACCAAGGGCAATGCGTCAGGCCATTTTAAGTTTGTTGAAGCACATATTTTTGCAATCCTTGATTTCAATGTGCCATTCATTTGCTCCACTAGACCTGAGGCTTCAGGGTGGTAGCTACAATGCAACTTTTGCTCAATGTTCAGCGCTGCACAAAGCAATTTTATTATTACTTCGTTATTGAAGTGACTTCCCCTATCTGATTCTAAGGAGATCAGGAATCCGAAACGTGGTATTAGTTCTCTCAGGAGTAGTTTTGCAACTGTGAGACTGTCATTTCTGCGTGTAGGGTATGCTTCAATCCAGTGACTAAAAATACACACAATCACCAACACATACTTCAGGCCTCCATGCACAGGCATTTCAATAAAATCCATTTGCATCCTGCTGAATGGAGCTCCTGCCCTCCCAATGTGGCTCAAATTTACTACTGTCCCCTTCCCTGCATTCATTTGTTGGCAAATGACACAACAATGGCAAACTGCTTCAGCAACTTGATGGAATTTGGGGTTAAACCAATCAGTTTTAAATAGTCTGACCATGGCGTCCCTTCCAAGATGAGCCTGTCCATGGTAGAATCTGGCCAATTGCGTCAACAGACTGTTCGGCAGAATCAATTTCCCTTCTTTTGAAACCCAGAAATCATCTAGTTTCTTTACACATTGCAATTTGGTCCACGAGAGTTACTCATCTTCACTAACATCGTTCTGTAAGGACTTCAATTCATCCATTGTATCTACAACCTTTAGAGCAAAAGCTTCACTTGCTTCAAGTTCTGGCTCATTTATCAAGTTCCATTCATCTCTGAGCAATATACAGTTCAATGCGCAAAACCTCGCGACTTGATCTGCATATCCATTTCCCAAGGAGATGTAATCCTGTGATTTTGAATGTGCACTGCATTTTACCACTGCTACTTCTCCTGGTAACTGGATGGCATGTAACAATTCTCTTATTCTTTCACCATTTTTCACTGGTGATCCTGAAGAGGTCATGAAGCCTCTTTGTGACCACAACTGTCCTAAGTCATGCACTATTCCAAATCCGTACTGACTGTCAGTATAAATGGTGACTTTCATCAATGCGGAAAGCTGGCAGGCTCTAGTAAGTGCTACCAATTCCGCTACTTGCGCGGAGTAAACCCCTTGAAGCCAGGATGCTTCCAAAACACATGTTATCGTACATACAGCATATCCTGCTTTCAATATTCCCAGTGCATCTCTTAAACATGAACCATCAACAAAAAGGACTTGATCATTTTCTTCCAATCGGGTGTCTTTGATATCAGGTCTTGGTTTTGTACAAAATTCAGTCACCTGAAGACAGTCATACTCGACGTCTTCAACGTTCTCAATTTCAACGTTTTCACTAGGAAACAAAGTTGCTGGATTCAACGTAGTGCACCTTTTCAGCTGCACATTGGGTGATCCCAGAATTATTGTCTCGTACCTTGTAAGCCTAGCACCAGTCATGTGCTGTGTTCGGGAACGTATCAAAAGTATCTCCACTGAGTTAGGGACCATGACTGTTAAAGGATGTCCCATCACTATTCCTTCACTCTGATTTAGATTGATGCCAACTGCTGCTACGGCACGCAAGCACCCTGGCAGTGCTGCTGCGACCGGATCCAAAGTAGCTGAAAAATATGCTACTGGTCTGTTTACGCCACCATGGGCTTGAGTCAAGACAGACAAGGAACATGCATCACGTTCATGACAAAACAATGTGAAAGGCTTTGTGTAATCAGGCATACCTAAGGCTGGAGCCCTGCACATGCATTCCTTTAATTCAATAAAAGCATCCATCTCATCTTCTTTCAGCTCTATTTCATCCTGCGCATCTTTCTGTCAGTTTCAGTAATGGTTTTGCTAGGGTTGAGAAACTGGGAATCCATTGGCGACAATAGCTCACCATTCCCAACTTTCTCACCTCTCTTCTTGCCTTCGGTGGACTCATTTGAAGTACACTTGTTATTCTTTCTTTCATAATTCTTCGCGACCCTTTCTCTATTTGGTGACCCAAATATTTCACTTTCTTCTGGCAGAATTGTAATTTCGAAGGGGACATTTTGTGTCCGTTCCTTCCCAAATGGTTCAATCGGGCAATGGTATCAGCTGTACAGTCACTTTCTGTCTTAGATGCGATTAGCAAATCGTCAATGTACTGCACCAATGTTGATTCAAATGGTATCTCCAACGATTCCAAATCTTTCTTTAGAATCTGATTGAAAATTGATGGTGATTCCGAAAACCCTTGAGGAATTCGACACCAACTGTAGACCCTGTCCAGGAATTTGAAACAAAAGAGAAATTGGCTGTCCTCATTAAGAGGCACAGAAAAGAACGCTTGTGACAAGTCGATGACTGAGAACCACTCAGCATCACAGGGAACTTGAAACATTATCACAGCTGGATTCGGTACTACGGGACAACATTTGACTATTATGTCATTTATCTTCCTCAAATCCTGAACAATCCGGACCTTTCCACTCGGTTTTATCAGTCCCATAATTGGTTAATTACATGGACTGCTTAACACTTCTTTTAGTACTCCCTGTTTTACGAACTCATCAATGAATTGGGCAACTTTCATGAGGGTGTCTTGCGCCATATGGTATTGTGGGGTCTGAGGAAAAGTTACATTGGGCCTTACAGTCACTTTCACTGGTTCTACTCCTTTGACCAATCCTACTTCTTTCCCTGTCATATCCCACACTTCCTTTCCGACTGTTTCCTGTAACTCAGCAGGAATGTCTGCTCCAGTGAGCATTGGGTAAAGAGTAATCAGGGGATACTCTTCATCGACAGTTTCTACTTTGTCCCCTCCTACACTGTCCTCTTCTTCCCCATCACTGTTTGTCTGGATTTTAATTCCATCATTTGAACACATAATCGAACATCCCAATTTTCACAATAGGTCTCTCCCTAACAGTGATATCGGGCTTGAGTCACACACCACAAATTTATGTGACCCTTGATAGTTACCGATCCTGACTTGCACTGGATCTGTGATTGGGTTCGTCAGGTACCTATTTGCTACTCCCACTACTTGAACTGTTCTCCCTGAAAGTGGCAAATTTGGTACCTAACAGTAGAGCGTGTACCTCCTGTGTCAACCAAGAATGAAACTTGATGACCCATAACTCTTCCTTCCACATACGGGCCCTTTTGATCAACTTCCAAAGATGCTGCAAGCATACAATTTCCTTCCTCATCTGAACTTTCACTCTCCCATACATCGTTTGTTCCATCCTCACTGTGTAAAGGGAATTGGTGTACTGTGTCATTTTGGTTCATCACTTGACCCGTGACCTGTTGAGGAAGCATTACCTGTTGCTGATTCATTGGTGCTAAGGGTATTTGCATTTGCTGATTGGATACCATGGGAAACTGCTGTTGCATTGGCTGCAACTGCGCCATTTGCGCACGGGGCATTTGCACCTGTTGCGGTTGTATGGGTTGTAAACCCTGCATCTGATTCATATTATTCTGAAAATTTGGATTTGGACCTCTCAATTTCGGTCCTCTCATATTCTGAAATGCATTGACATCATTGTTTTGCTGACCTACACCTTCCTGCACCATCATTGGGCACTCCCGTTTCCAATGCCCGACGATTCCGCACGTGTGACATGGCATCATCTTCTTCATTGTCTGTATACCATTTGGAATCATAACAGTATTTATGTCAGGACCATTATTCACAAAACCTCCTCGACCTCTGTCTCTCATCTGTGGCTGAAACATAGCATTTCCCTGCTGTTGCTGCTGCAGCATCTGTTGTTGAAAACCTTGCAAACCTGTTTGAGCTGCTCTAAGCTGCATCACCATCACCTTTTCTTTCAACTTTTTCTGTTTTGTCTCAATCTCATCACTGCAGTATTTTGCATAGTTCAACACTTCATCGATCGACTTTGACTGCCAACAAATCAAATGCATTTTAATCATCTGACTGACCTCGGGTCTCAGCCCTTCCACAAATCTGAACACGAAATGGAGCATGTCCTTTGCTTGAATCGTTTCTGTGCCACTGTAATTTTTAAACGCTTTCAACAATCTCTCATAGTATGCATGTATCGATTCTTTAGCCTCTTGTGCTGTTCTGTCAATCCTCTGCCAATCCACATTTTTCGACGCAACCTTGGTTTTCAAGTGCTCGATCACCTTATGGTATAAACTCATTACCGTAGGCAATGGTGCACCTGTGTCCCTATCTCTTTCTGGTTCACTCGTCGGCCAACCTACAGCCCTTTTACAGTCTTCCCATAAGTCTGCTGGAACCACAATTTTGAATAAGGTATTCAGGTCTTCCCAGAGACATTTTGCAAGTTTCACAAATCTATCTGTTTGTTGATACCATTCGATCGGTTTCTCTCTTAATTTAGGGAAATCATCCGTGAAGGATTGAATATCACACCTGTGCCATGGTACATGTACAAGTTTTCCCCCTGCTGTCTCTCTCATTGGCAACATGGTTATCGGATCGTCATTTGGTTGTGCCTTCTCGTTCCGATCTGGGGCGTTTCCTTCTTTTTGTCCTTTTTCTTAACCCACCTGCTTTCCCACTTATCTAGGCATCTCCAGACCTGCGCGCTCTGCAGTATCTCCTTAAGGTGCGTTTTCATCCCTGCCGATCTCATGTGTTCAAAATCTTTTGTCTCAAAGTCTAGCCTGTATCTTCTGCTCAAATGTTTATTCTTACCTAGGTCAATCTTGTTTCTATCTGCAATTTCTTGTAACTTCTTATGTGTGCTGCTCACTTCTCTTGTAATCCTAGGGCACATGTACCTCAGCTCTTTTTCTGTGTATGATTCTAACCTGTTCAGACCCATCGTTCCCTCCACTAGTTCATCTGCCTCCTTGCTCAATCTTATTTTATTCAGGTATTCCTCTCCCTTCCCACTGGACGTACTCTGTGGGGAGTTCAGACTGTTGAACCATTGTGTTAACTGTTGCGCGTTCAGTCCCATTAGTGTAGCACTTACATCAACTGCTACTGAAGGTTGCTGTAATGTTTCAGTCTTTGAGGTTAACAGTATTAATAGTGGTGGATTTGACCTTACCACTGTCGACGGAGCACAAATTGGAATTGGACTAAATCCTGACAAGGACCGAGATCCATTTGGCAGTGTTGCTATTGGGGTTGTTTCTGGAGTGTTTCCTATGCATCTTCTCTCTGTCTCACTTTGTGCCATTACCCCTTGGTCACATGCGTTTGAGTTTGCCTGTATATACAGTGGCACTGGCGGACCCACAGTGATAGGCAGAGATATTGCGTCTGGATTCTGTCTGTTCCCTGAATTCTGTGGCATGTTAATCCCCACATTATGGTTCATCATTGCTGGCATACTTAATTGGCTTTCTGTTACTCGAGTGTACCTCGGCACTTCTTGTGCCTGTTTTTGAGGCATCAAAAATTGTGTTGATTCGGCTTGAATCAATGTCGGTCTTTGGTAACTCTGTCCTCCCTGAGCCCCTAAGCCAGAAATTGTTCCCAAGTTATGCTCATCACAGCAGTGTCTTTGAACCTGCGGCTGATAAGTATCGACAGGTTTCAATCTAGGCACATCAGGATATATTCTCTGAACTTGTGGTATTTGTGGTGAAAATGGCATGTCGGGACCACTATGTCTTTGCGATATTCTCAGATTCGGTGTCACATTACCCTGGGTTGGTTCTGGAGGGGCAGTACTAATGCTTGAGCCTTTTTCGCTTTCCACATATGGTGGCGGGCGATCATTTAGCAATTGTATAATAAACTCCTCATCGTCTGACCTTTTCGAGTTTCTGTTGTTCTCTCTATCTCTGAACTGACTCCTATTTGTTTTATAGGTAGCTTTCCTTCCTTCCGTCTCTGCTTCATCAGTAATTGCTGGGAACAATTTAATTCCCTGTAGTACGTCTGATCTCCAAACCTTCTGCTTGCTATCCCATCTAGCATCCGCTAGTGTCTTTTCTACTTTTCTTATTCTTGTCTCAAATTTCTTTTGTTGTTGGTTTCTAGCTATTAGCTCCCAAATTGCTAGTGCCTCAAACTGTGCTGGCCTTGGAGGTACTTTCATGTCGTATAGCTCGAATCTTAAATTCTCCAAAACCCTTAGGTTAAATGACCCATGGATAGGGAACGCTACACGTCCATGCTTCTCTGTTAATTTGCACCATTGCTTTAGCCAAAGACATGGTGCTACACCCTTTTCCTCAATCACGATGTAAGCTGGTGTACCCTCAGGCGGTGTCTCTTCTCCTACATTTGCTTTAATGTAAGCATCTCCCCACATGGCACTCTTAAATGCTTAGAAAAAGTTCATCTTTCCGTCTTTTATTTTTCAAAAAAAATAAGTAATCAATAAGTGACTTTAATTCCCGGAATACTCTTCGCTTGCCTTTCCCCACCAACTGCGCTTTCACGGACTGCGTCCAATCTGTGCGCGACCCTTCTCGCCAACCAACCTATCCCAGCGTTGCTCCTAGTGACTTCACACTCGCACACTGCGGCTGACAAAGTCCTGCGGCTTGTCCTCCTTCATTCAGCTTCACTCAAAACTAATTTCTGCAATATCACGAGCACTAACCAAAAAGAAGAAAACAAATCTGTTGGTTCACTACAGGAAGGGTAATACAATCGCTTCAGAAACCTTAGGGATTTTTCACTAGCCTCGTCAGTTATTCCATCTTTCTCGGTCTCCCACTTTTGCAAGTAAAATTTGACCCGCAAACTTTACTCTCAACTGATCAATGAACTATTCTAGCGCGCTTTAGAATTCGTCAAATCTCAAAGTCGAAAATGTTCTTTCATGCCTTAATATTCATACCGACTTGTTGACCACGCCCGATCAACCTACTAAACCGAACAGATTACAACATCAATCAAGTGTCTCATACACTTTTCAACATACTCCGGAGTCTCTTGACCTCGCAGGGCCCGTCTCAACATCAACAACCACGTGTACAATTTTTCCTGCACAAAGCGCTACACACATGTGAAGTTCGACGACTTCCCTACTCTCACACTTTGGAGTCACACTCCTCTAAAGCTTCAACTGGAGTCCGTAACCCCCCTAAAATCCTCACAAACTTCTCAATTCATCTGCGGCAATAAGCTATGCAAGCGCAAAACCCTACCTTCACTCACACCGTCACTAGAAACGCCGAAAACATTCTCACACCTCCATGTCCTCCATTCGCAAGCTCCGAGATCCCGGGAAAGTCATTGGGGACTTAGTGCATCATCATTTTTCCAACTTGTTTTATCAAAGAAAATTCTAACCTAATTCCGTCTATTCCTCTGATGGGGTCCCGAAGGGCGAAACCTTCAATCTCTGCTACCATCTACTGATAACGCGTCCAGCCTTTATAAATTACCTGTACCTGGACACGTTGGAGGTCGGTGAACCTTTTACCCGAGTTGGGCTCTCCTCATCCTCGAATAGTCGGGTTACTTAAATCAATAATCAGTAACTATTGTATCCGGTAACCAATATTCAATTAATAGATCGAAATAACACATTAGGAATTAATAACAGTTGGCATCTCGACGCGCCATGACCTTTCAGTCATGAATAACCACACCAGTTTATTAAAAGTTAGTGAATTTATTTCCCTATATTAACAAAGCTAGCACAATATATATAAGTCTCAAAACCAAATGATATATGTATATGTACATTACTAGCTGTCCATAGTGGCGGAAGAAATGCAATTTACGCAAAATCTGAATAATAGTACATTCAGTTATGGCAATACAAATCACTAATATAAGCAACTGAATTTGACTAATTTCATACGTCGGTCAGCATGACAAGATTTCAATTCAACATGGTGCGTCAAGTGCATACCTCGACTAACCTCTAATTAGCATTGGCATGTGGGGCTTCATGCAAAACGAATTTAGTCAACACCAGTTTGGAAAACTTCTAACTTGGGCCCTATCAAAATAGCAGTTGGTACCTAAAAGGAAAAACACAATGCATAATACAATTATCCTTTCATAATTACCAATTACATTCAGCATTCAAGAAAGGCTTCGTCCTTCAGGTACCGGTTCGATCAGCATGGTGCAGAATTTCAAAAGGGGCAAAGTTAAGGGCAAGTTTCCTTGCAGCAGCAAGGAGAATGGGGCAAATTTACTGCATGGTCAACACGGGGTAAATTAAAGTAAAAGTCTCTAGGGTGAGAATTCTCAAAGTCTCTTTCTCAGTAATAGAGAAAAAGGCATCAAGATGTCGTCTGGCGTTTGGCTTCAAAGATGGCATCAAGGAAAATGGCTGACTTCTCTTTGTCCAGTAAGAAACATTCAAAATTCTTCAGGGTCTTCCATTGGATGGTTCATATGGTGGCTTCAAATTGACCAATGAAAAATGTCTTTCTACTAGTACTCATTTATGCATACATTGTCCTTGGAGCCTTGGAACACAAGTTGCAACATGGCTTGCAAATAATTTTTGGTATCTGTACCCTCATTGTCCGCACCTGCAGAGACTGACCTTGCTTCAAAGGGGATTAAACTGGCCTAGTACGAGACCTTGGAGATAAGTGTATTAGTCATCTCTGCTGGAAAAATACAACTTTAAGCAAGAATATATGATACATTAGTTTAAGGAAAAGCCACGCAGTTAGAATTTGAGACCAGGCAACTAGGCCAAAGCCTCTACTAAATTTAAGCTAAGCATAAACAGTTTCAACAAGAAGTCATGGCACACATTTGCAATTATGACGGATTACAACATTTTCCAATTCTTCATGATTAATAAAGCTCGTTTATAATGATGGCGAACTACCCCGAGGGCACAATTTCCCCCGTACATTATTTTCTTTACTAAAATCACACTACATTATATGATTTTGGTTACATGATATATGAATATATGTCGAACCCTCTTTTTCTGCGTCATCACACCACTATGGCACTGTCATATATAATTCACATCATAGTAAAATATGATTCTTACTGGCCCAAAGAACAAGCACTTTTAGGTTTAAATTACCGCAAGCCGAATATATGGTTTGAAACAGACACAGGTGACTAAATAAATAAAAACTATTCTATTGGACCTCCAGAATTGGCACTACAGTTCACTTCTTTCTAAAGGGATATGCATACGTAATAAGATACAATGCTCTCCCTTGCAATACAAGAGTATCAGTTTCTCATGCGGGCTGGCCTAATGTCCAATTGTGTATGCTGTGGTGGAAGGAAGTACAGTCTGTATGGCAACTGAGCACACTAAAGGATGAGAAGACTAACCCTAAGTACAATTTTGAATGTATATACCTATGTACTTTTTCATTTATGAATAATCTTAATTACATGAAGCTGGTGAGAAAGCTATAACTGTTTCTAAGCTATACTTGAAAAGTAAACTACCCTGTGAGTACACAGCCCAGACATCTGCAATGCCCTCCTCCATCTTTGAGAGATCTACTTGGCCATCTAATTTTCAGAAATTGCTTAAAACTGAAATGCTTAAAAAAATCATGTTACCGATTACTGAAATTTACCAACATTTAAATCTATACTGCTCAATTGTGAATTCAAGTGAAAGATTATCAACACAATCTGTGTCGACCTAATACATGAAGGAGCATCTTTAAGAGCTCCTAGCACCACCGGAACGTCACTTTTTGTGACGCTCTGGTGGCGCAATGCCCTCTGCCTTATTTACAAGGTGGCATTAAGACACATTTTGTGGCTTAATGCCAACTTGTAAATACAGCCCCTTCACACACAGCTCTTTGCGTGGAAGGGGCATGCAATGGGTATTGCTGTGGGTGGAGCATTACACTCCGTTATTTTCTGTTAAATATGGGCCAAAGAACTTTTCCATTGTCATTGTACCAATGACCTTCTGACTGATACACAAATAAAACTTGCACAGTCTTCTGACAAATGAAAGTATAGTGCTGCACATATCAGCCTTTTGTGTTCAGCTTTATTCATGGACATTTAGGCCCTCATTAGGAGTCTGGCGGGCGGTAGAGGCCGCCCGCTAAACTCTTCCTGCCCTCAGACCGCCTGTGCGGCCTGAACCCTGCCGGCCCTCATAGGATTTCACTGCAGGGCCGGTTGGTGGAAACAGTGTTTCCACCCACTGCCCCTTTGGTGAACAGGGTCTTAACATTGACGCCGGCCAATGTTGGGGTGCCGCAGGTGCAGGAGCACCCGTTGCGCATTTCACTGCCTGTAATTCGGGCAGTGAAATGCGCAACAGGGCTGTGCATGGGGGCCCCTGCACTGCCCATGCCAAGTGTTGCCCTGGAGGATGAGAAACCACCGGGACTGCCAGGCTGCCGGCTTGCAGCATCCTGGCGGTGTCGGTGGTCGGGTCATAGTGTGGAGGTCCCACCGCCAGCCTATTGGCGGTAGGACCATAACTGTGAGTCTGGCGTTCATGCGACCGCCAGACTGGTAATGTGGACCTCAGTTTGGCTTAAAGTGTGCATGATAATGCAAAATAAACCATCAAAACTAAGTTAATATGACATTGCAACTACAAAAGATAAAACACAAAAACACATTAGTAGGGGATTATATAAAATTTATTTTACTAATATTATTTGCTCTTTTTCAGGGGTATGAAAAGAGGTGATTGCAAGACAATGGGGTATTAGTTAGGATATAGGTGAGTACACCACAGTTTATAAGTCCACAAACATGGTGAACACACAGTTTCAATAATTTAAAACTCCGCTCATGTCCTGGTAGCTATGGTACAATGTGTAGATTATTTAGCAGTTAAAAAGAAGCAATTAAAAAGTAAAAACACAAAGCAACAACATTATACAAAATGGATCCAAAAACAGAAAACTGGAGATATGAGTTTTGAAGGTTTTTAGGTTAAAAAGTGCCACAAAACGGCATAGTCTCTAATGGTGTGGTAGACCAGGATCTAGGCACAAGTTGAGGTGGTCTGCAATGCACAGGCAAATGGGTAAACCTGGTTTAAGATCCTGGTCAAGAAAGGTACCTACTGACGTAGGGGCATATTTAAGAGCCCCTAGCACCATTCTAACACCACATTAGTATCATCTTTTGAAACTAATGTGGTGTTAGAAGGCCCAAAGTGCTGTGCCATGTTTACAAAGGAGTGCAAAGCATGTATTGCCCCACTTTGTAACCCTTTGACTAGAGCAGGTGTTAAAGTGGGCCCCTATGTACTCTGCAGGAGTAGCGCCCCAATTTTGTCACTACTCTTGCAGAGTACCTCAATACCATCAAAGAAAATTATGCTAATGCCTCCTACCCTGCGCCATGGTGTGCCATATTTTAAACACGGCGCACACATGGTGGTGGTAGGAGGGCACTAAAGGGTGCAAGAAGAGTGGCACTGCACTGTGGCCAGTGCCACTTTTCTTAAATATGCCCCTTAGTTTTTTTTCTGGAAGTCAAATTCCTCCAATGAAGCAAGGTAGAAAGCTTGATCTGACAATCTTGACTTGAAGTCAGATACCCCTTGGTCAAGGCCCAATTGATTTAATTGGTTTGTCAGAGTAGGAAAATGAACATTATATGCCATAGTAGTCCTCTCAGCGAACAGATAAGCAGCACATTTTTGCCTGGTCAAGATTTGTGCATTAGGACTTAAAGTAAGATTTACAGTTTAGAGGATAGGCACTCTGTCCCAAATGTGATGGCTATCCCATCCACCTCATTGCACATTCATCCATTTGCCTTATTACATGCGCATTAGGATACAATCCACTTGAAAAAGGGTGGATGGGATATCCATCATGTTTGTGACAGAGTATTAATCAGATAAAATCAGGATCAAAGTCCTTTTTCTGGAGCTTGAACACCTCCAGGAGGACAAGCCTGTAAGCTATAGCCAGGAAGGTGGGATAGAAGTCAAGTATTATTGTTTGCGAGTGTTCACTGAAGCCGTTGTTCGAGCAGCAACAAGTTCAGAGGGGGACCAACCTTATTCTCTAGTCCTCTGAGTGCCTCCCTTTGGAAGGTAGTCTTCTGTTGTTAGTTCCAGTTCTCTGAAAAAACAATAAACTTTTACATCACAGGAAAAGGTCTCTTGAAGCTTTTGTACTTTAGACTATGATCTTTCATACTGGGTACATGTGGAAGCAGATTCAGATTCCACAAGTCTTCACAAGGTCACAAACAGTCGGTCCAGTCCCGCTCTGTTCTTTAACTGGTCCAATTGAGAACTGAAGAGGGGAGGTGTTGTGCTACTTTTGGTCAGTTGGATAGTGATAAGAAGGGGGTGGCTCAGGTACACTCTCCAACCAATGGTTGAAAAGTTCCAACTTGTATCACATCCATCTTTTCCAGTACTTACTGTTTGCTTTACTGTAACCTATCTTACTGTATGCTAGTCTCAATGTAATCTAACTTGGCAGAACCTTTCCACTCCCTGAGAAGGTGGTGGCACACCTAGGGTGTGCCTAAGGTAATGCTCATTCCCCTCCTACTCAACCATAGAAGATTGGCTTTGGAGGCATCTGCCTTCTCCTCTGAGATTGGAGCCAGGGGGGCCTAATGCTGATTTTTCTTCCGGGAGAAAAAGTAGAACTTTCTAAAAATTTATATTCATGTATATTTACCAAAAACCCCACTTCACCATTGAATCAGAGTCTTAATAAATATTAACATTTAGGGATTGAATGAAGTGGTTCCAAACCTAATTAAAATTTAACTTTTCATATGGAACAAGCCACAGCCCTATACATTGCAAATAGCATTTAAAGGCTAGTCACTATAGGAACATGCCAACTCTAATTGCTTACATTTCTTGGTTTTTACTACTAGTCACATTCCATTGTGGGCTGAAAGACCTACTTAGGGACTTGCATAATATTTAGAAGTAGGGTTTCCTCCTGTCCAAGAGGTTTAGTTTAACAGGTCTGGCTGCAGGTTTGAAAGCTGCAGCAGTTATGATACACATGTAATCTATGTTTTCCTTGTCGTCACGCTGATGCCCATATTTATACTTTTTGATGCAAAACTGTGTCAAAAGTATAGCGCTGGCCTGCTTCATTCCAGAGTGCCAGCAGGGTGCCAAATTTATGGAATGCCGCAAGCCGGCGCTAAGGGTGGGCTAGCGTCTGGGAAAATTACGTTAGCCGGGTGGGGATGGGGGTGGGGATGGCAGTATGGGGGAAGGAGGTATTGCCTAAAAAAATTACACTAGCTAGTTAGAGGCTAAAAAAATGCCTTTAACCAGCCTAGCATTATTTTCTGACACAAAACTATCCATACTACATGACTCCTGTCTTATAAAAGACAGGAGTCATGCCCACCACCCCACTGGCCAGCACCGGGGATATGGGTCCCCTGGGCATGGCCATTTCACCCAATGCCATGCAGGGGGGCCCATTTCAGGGCCCCCAATGGTACTTGAAAAAACAATTCTAAAATACTAACCCTACTTACCTGGGATGGGGTCCCCCCCATCCTCTGGTGTTCCTCTGGTGTGTGTGGGAGTGTACCTGGGGCTTTGGGTGGGCACCTGTGGGCTCTTTCCATGGTAATTGACCATGGAAATTGGTCCACAGGACCCCTAACGCCTGCCCTGACCCAAGTGTTAAATAATGGCTCTACGCAGGCTTAAGGATAAATAAGGTGCTAGGGGCTTAGAGGCATTTTTTGGACGGGAACGCCAACCTTGCATCTCATTGACGCAAGGAGGTTTCACTCATCCAAAAATTGACGTTAACTCTTATATTTTGGCTCTTGAAGGTCTAGAATCAAAATATAAATATGGGTTTAAGTTTGCGCTGAATTTGTGTAAAGAAAATGATTCAAATTCAGCGCAAACAGTGAATAAATATTGTGTGCTTCACTCCACAGGTGACATTTAGCCTTCCATGCCATGGTTGTATTTCTGAACTATATACTATAACCCTACTGGAAAGGTAAATATGCCAATTAGAAATTAGTAAAGGTTACCATGTTTTAGCAGTCAGAGCACATTAAATGTGTGCTGGACAAAAGTGTCTTAGTGCACAGAGTTCACAAACCAGCAACATCATTCCACAAAAAAATGGGGATGACCACACAAAAGAGGAATTTTTTGGCAGTGAATTTATTGAACACCACAAATTTTTTATTTTTTTACTAGCTTTCATAATTTTCCATTTGTCCACGAAATTACTTAGGAAGGTCTGCAAGATGAGATGGGATTGTTTTCAGATCAGAATCAACATTGCTAAAGGCCTGTGTCAAATTTGTTTGGCTTAGGTAAGAGTGTACAGCCATAGGAAGACAATACATGTGAGGTGTCACATTGCTCCTCCAAACCCTACCCCCATGAGATAGAGTGAATATTATTCCAAATCAAGTTTGAAGCCATTTCTAGAAAGCCTGTTTTCAAAGGTCCTTGGAGCCCTATGCCTGTCATCTGGAATTGGGACTTTACCATGTTTTCAGAAGAGTATTTCTATTGGTGGCAAGGTGCTGTTTTAACCTAAAACTCCAGCAATTCAAAAGTGCAAGTGAACTTAAGCAGTGTACATCATTGTTCCGGTATAACTTTGTAGGACGTTTTATCTGCCATGGTAAAACCTCTAGTGTGTGTTTATTTTATACACATGTTTTGTGGAATATGCTGTATCATAAGGCCTGGTACCAAGTTACAGACATGGTATACTCTGCAGAACCAACATCTATTTCAGGCTGTTCTGGCTGGAGGTAAGATAACTTGGATAACACTGGAATACACGCAAAATGTAACACTTATTTTCAAAGGTATGTGTAGGGCAGAGGATGAAGAATATATTTTAATATTCAAAATGAACAAATGATTTGACAGTTATGTGTGCAGCCTGTCTGAAGGTGAATCAAATTAGCTTAAAAGGATGGTCCGACTGCAAAATGGCAGTAACGTACTAGCAATTTTCAGAGCATTGCTAGATTACATGAAATCTACCAGCGTGAAGTATTTTTTCTTGGCATACACGCACAGTGTTGTCAACAGTGACAGAATTTCAGATGTTGTAGCGGTGTTATTAATGATATCATTGAATATTTAAGGAGTGATTAAATATGTGAGGTCGTAAGCAGTGTATTCAAAGAGCGCAGGTTATAGTTACTTCAGTTCACTACAACTGGTGAATTTAAATGTTTTTTCTTAGTTTTAACTGACATTTTCACATAACTATAAAGTCACTTTTACCTTCTTTTTTTTTTGTGTGTGTGAATTGCTAGGGTTTTTTGAACGTGTAGTAATATTTTTTTTACTGTGCCTAACTAGTCCAACCGTGTGCCATGCTTTACCTACGGCGTTGCGGGTTGTGGGGCTGGCACCTCGGCTTAGCAGCCCATTGGACGCCAGTCCCCATAGTCTTGAAATGCCCCATGCCCCCTTGTTTTTTTATGCAGGGTCCTAGGTCTGCAGTCCTTCCTTAAAATGACATGCTGTCCATGCTGAGCCCTATAATAGTACCAGAGCTCCATGATTTTTTTTTATTTGACTCAGGGGTGTGGAAGTGCCAGGTGGTCAGACAACTCCAACCCTGCCCATTTATCCCTTTTTTGTTTGTTTTCTACAACAATGGGACAGAGTACCTGAATGACCACAGCTTTTTCTTCATGTTGCCACCAGCCAATCAGCTCGCCATTTTTTGAGCTTGTGTACCACATGGTACCTTGCAGTCCTAACTAGATAGTTTCACGTCCTGAAATTTCTTTAGATTTTGAACCATCAGTTTTCAAAAACTACTGAAAAGGAATCCTGTTGGGGCCACTGGGGAGGGGGGGGGGGGGACTACCAGCCCCTGAAATCCACACGCCAGTAGGTGCTGTCGCTCGCACTGCTATAAAGTGCCAAATGCACTCCTGCTGTGTGGGAAAATAAATGCTGTTGGGGGCCACTGGTAGAACTACCAGCCCCAGAAATCCACGCAACAGGAGGCACTGATGTTTCCCACAGCACTATAAAATGCCAAATGCACTCCTGCTGTGCAAGATACACCCGAGTGATGACCGGACCAAGAGCAGGCTGTCTGCATCCGTTAGAGCCAGGATGAGGCTAGGCTGGGTCACTTGCTGTGATTTGGATGGTCTTTTGTCCTGATTCCTGCTTGGGCTGCTTGAGACGATTTTTTTTCTTGTTTTTTTTCCTTACTAACTTCATAGAGAAGAGAAAAGTGGAACTGTAAAATGTTGGCCAAAAATGGTCAGGACCAGCAATACAATGTTATCATTCTTAAACAATGCTATGGGTGCCCTCGCAGACGAGATCTCCAGTGTGAAAGAGCAGCTGATGCAAACTCGCCAGGAGTCAGACTTGTCCAGGGGGTCATTGGATAAAAGTCCAAAGGTCACATGTAGTGCATTGCGCCATTCTGAAACACACGACATGCAGGATAATGCCATACATATTAAGCCTCAGGGGCAGGCTGAATACTCAAAATTTCCTGGTGCAGATGGGGGAGGGGCTACGCCCAAATGTAAAATGTTGGTGTCACATACAAACCTGTCAGGTCACAATTAGGTAGCAAATCTTGTAGAGGCAGTAACGGTGGGCCCCTAGCAGCTCTCTCATGGCATTGGTTTAATCAGTGTCTCTTGTCAAAACTGGAAATAAAAATGTCAACTACCTTTAAAGCTCTTATTGAGCGAATTGTCAAGTTGGAGGAAGCTGTGGACAAATAGGTGAAACAGTGGCGTCTATTTTCAATTAGCAAATATGTTAAGTAAAGTGCACTTGCCAATAACGTGGCACACTGTCAATAATATTTTACTCCAGGCAGGCGGCACCAGCAGGTTTTCTCCTTCTAAATTAATAGAGCATGCAAGGGGTGAGAGGAACCCTGGTAGCTTTGAAATCAATCCTATTAGTACCTCAACAACAATACAGAAGGCTCAGTTATCATCAAAGGGGGCCCCTTTTGGGTGTTGGGAGGAAAGATCACCATTATTTCACTAGTCCACTATTAATCATGACCCCCACTATCCCACTAGTCCATTATTAATCATGGCCCACACTCAGAAGATGGTAGCTCACGGAGGACCCCATTTATCTCAAGAAAGTCTCTCTGGGTGCTGCTCCATGTGATGTGGTTATCCAACTCATTCCTGCATCCACCCTAAATGTCATAGTCCTGGCTAATGTCACAACCTTTAAATCAGAATGAACCAGAAAAACATAATTTCTGCTATACTTGGTATTATTCCGGTCACCCATTTTTCATGTATAGTTGTCTAGAATTCCTAATAAAAATTGTATGGGAAAGTTGCGCTTTGGGACCCCCCCCCCCTCCTTTTTCTCTACCCGCTCTTGCCAGATCACCCCAAAACTTTCCAGTAAGGAAATGAGGTGAATAAACCTTTTTTGGAATGTTTCATGATGATTCATCAAATGGTGCAAAAAGCTATTAGCAATAGAGGCTGCCATGCCATGTACTGCTAATGACCTCACATATCTGGCAAAGGAAAAAGTGAAGATGATAGTGGAGAAAGGAGGAAAACAGAAGAACTTATTATTAGTGAGAGTGTGTAATGTGTCCATTTTTGAGGGGGTAAGGAATCAAGGTGATACATGTAATGCTTGAAATAATCTCAGCCACTGGCAATTGCTCGGGCTGCATTCCAATCCTTTGATTTTTGTCCACTGTATCACCTTAGTTTGGACCTAGCTATATGCAAATATGTATTGACCCAGCTCCTTATGGGAATAGTCCAGCCTGAACTGCCACACCAGGATCTCCCTGAAATGGAACAGAAGTTATGTAAAAGTGGCATCAGTCAGTAGTAAAACATCTCAGGATAAGAGTTCAGCACACAGCTGTGGGTGTGGGCTAAAGAAGGAAATACTTGCTGTGACCACGTCTGGAAGACATGGGCCCATATACATATTCTGTTTGCGCCGGATTTGCGTCAATTTGTTTTTACGCAAATTTGGCGCAAACTTAACTCCATATTTATACTTTGGCGCTAGACCCGTCTAGCACCAAGGTTATGGAGTTTGAGTCATTTTTTGTACGTGAAAATCTACCTTGCGCTAATGACATGCAAGGTAGGTGTTCCCATGCAAAAAATGACTCTAAGGCATGTGCGCCTTATTTATCCTCCGGCGTCAAAATGATGCACAGGAGAAGGCTGGCCTTAAAACATGGCGCCCAGCCGGATTTGAGCAGTTTTTTAACGCCTGGGTCAAGGCAGGCACGAGGGACCTGTGGGCTCATTTCCATGGTGGGGGACCATGGAAGCAGTCCACCGGTGCCCTTCCCTGCACCCAGGGACACCCCCTGCCACCCTTGCCCACCCCTGGAGGACACCCATGGATGGGGGGACCCATCCAGTGCAGGTAAGTGCAGGTAAGTATAATTTATTTTTATTTTTAAGTGGCATAGGGGGCCTGACTTGGGCCCCCTTACATGCCACTGTGCCCAATGGCCATACCAAGGGGACAAAAGTCCACTGGCATGGCCATTGGGCAGGGGTGCATGACTCCTGTCTTTGCTAATGGGGGTTGTGCGCCAAAAAATGGCGCAAGTCAGGTTAGAGCCAATATTTTTGACTCAAACCTGACTTGCACCATTCTTTGGTGCACAACCCCTAGTCTTCCCTTCGCCTCCGCTGCCTGGTTACCGTCATTTATTTTGACGCTAACCAGGCCGCAGCGCCAGCTAATGTAATTCCATAAATAAGGCGCCCGGCTGGTGCGCTGGAATGGCGTTAGCAGGCGGTAAACTTTTGGACCCAAATCTGCCCAAGCGCTGATTTGCATCAACAAGTATAAATATGGGCCATAGTCTCTCTCGTCCTATCTCGCGAAGCCTGGTTACGTTTGCCCTATACAGATATAAGCAGTAATACATACGATACATTGAGCTAGGGGGTGCAGGGTGACACAATCAGACATGGGGTGTCTGCTGCTTTGTCATGTTGTGACACTATTCATGTTCATATTGCTTTGAAACCAAAAATGTTTGGGCAAGTCAAGCAGAGCTGGGCCATTTATGTAAATAAAAATACGCAATTACTCAAATGTCTACATATTGGTACAGAATCCAGATTATGTTATCCAGGACAAAACGATATGTTTAGCAGAATTAGTCACAGTCCAAATTATTATTCCATTCTAAAACTATTAAGGCAGTACATTCCCCTTATTCAGTGCAGTTGTCTTTTTGTTCTGCAAAATTCGCTTTTCTTCCTTTACTAATGTTTATTCTTGATAACTACTTTGAACAGGTGTCTGCTGTATCCTGTATCTCAATAATTCAATCCTTATTAAACCAGCGTGAGGTTTTCCGTTTAATAAGTTATTTGTGTTCCGAACAGGGACAAGCTGTAAACAGCATGTTGAATCACAAGTCACTGACTCTCTCCCGTTTAGTATGATACAGACGACAAGTTTGGAAAATCTTAATGCGTAAAATCACAGCTTTCAGTTGCTCATTGGCACAACACCTTTCACTTTATGACATGATTTGCTTTCCGAATTTTGCAGTCAAAATGAAATACATCAAGAAGAAAATGGGCAGTTTCCAACCTTTTTGGTTTACAGAAAGTATTAGAGTAGGTAATACTTTGGTAGCAGACAAAGAAGGACTGTTAACTGTTTATCTTTTCTTTTTTAATTACTCTTCTGGCAATACCCTGATTGTTGTTAGTGTAGCCCCGTGTTTCTGGGTAATGTGAAAAACATAATCAGTTTGTTAACGACACTTATGTCCCAATATTAGCATTATTTAGTCTATGTCATTTATTTTGATTTTAGCAACAATAAAATGTAATTTAGGGTCATATTTATTTTCACCTCAAATGCTGCTAACCTCTGCTGGAACAATATGTTCAAATCTGCTGGAAGAACCCAGGCACACAATAATAACACTCAATACATGACTGTTCAGTCAGAACTTTTTCTTTAAAAAAAGGAGAAGTACATTTATTACGTACATACTACTAAATACTATGCAGTAATTTACAAATATACACTGGCAGATAGAACATCCATATTTGACATTGTTTAATCACTGGTGCCCCCCTGGAGGGGTCACCCAACGAGATCAAGTGAATTTAAACAGTAGTTTTGTAGTGACTATATTAATTTGGCATGACTTATTATCATAAGAGTGATAATGATGTAGCAATAAAAGATGTACAATCATAATGAGAACCCAGTAAAACATTTATCAGGAATTAACTTTGTGTTTTGTGCATTAGTTTCATATCTTATGCATCAAACTGTAATGGTAGAAACAGCCTGTTAGACCTGACATCCTGAGGGCGGTCTTTCTCCAGACTCTTTTGCCTTTCACCTCCTATTTATGCTGTATCTTTTTGTTGATCTTAGGACACTGAGCACTTTACTAACAATTACTAAAGTGCATGTGCTTCTCCCTTAAGCATGATAACATTGGTCTATCCAAAACAGGCATATTTAATTTACTTGTAAGACCCTTGTTTCACTGCCACTGCAACTTGCCATTTAAAACCTCTTGCCAAGCCTTAAACTCCCCTTTTATTTCATGCAGGTCACCCCTAAGGTAGGAGCATCAGCTGCTGAGTGGTAGTCAGGCTGCCCCCACCAGATGAAGATGTGTGTGGCCTGAGAGAGTGCCTTAGAGCACAGTGGAATGCACGGCTAGGTACTTTGTGAAGATACCAGCCTGCTGGTGGTGAGGTTGGTTGCTGCTGCTAGTGCTGGACCCTAAAGAAAGAGAGGTCTGAGGCTGTGCGTAAGTGCATAGAAAGGGATAGCAAGGCTAGTTCAAGACCACAGGTATGCTTGTCCCTCTGTAGAAAGTTTTTGAAGGGACGGCAGTTGGTGAAGGGAAGTGTGCAAGTGTGAATGAGAGCAGCAGGCTTTAGGCTGGTGGGCTGTGTCAGCAAAAGAGGACTGAAACTGCAGCTTTTGCAGCCTAAGGCATACCACCCTGTCCTGAATGTGCCCGATCTCAGAAGCAGTAGCAGGGTCGGGCCTGGTTAGTAGTACTAACCAGACCAAACCCTGCTTAGAGCTTCAGAGAATGGGCACATTCATACCAGGGTGGTAAGGCAGGTGGCCTCCTGCCACACATGGGACTCCACAGAATTTCACAGAGTTTTTGGCTATCTCCACAGAATTCTGCAGAGTAGAACTCCCTGAGCTCCGCCCACCCCTACTTTTATGCTTTACATGTCCTGGTAGTAAAAAACACCCAAAGTTGTTTTCACAACTATGAGGCCTACCCCTTCCATAGGCCAGCATTGGGCCTTGCTTGATATATTTTTAAGCTGTAATTGCTGATCAGAAAGAAGTAGCTACATCATGTTTTATATCATTGGAATGGTAATGAAAAATCATCTTCAATGGTAAAGTTGGATTTAACATTACTGTTTTAGAAGTGCCACTATTAGAAAGTGGACATTTCCCTGCTCTCACCGATCTGTGTGTCTGACAGCCTGTCTTCAATACACATCTGGACTAGGCTGGGTGACAGCTCCATTTGTGCTTTCCCTCCAGACAGGAATAACACAAGACACTCAACTGCATCTGCATTCATCTGCACACTGATGGGTCTTCCTGGGCAAGAAGGATGGGAGGAGCTCATATTTACACTTCAAAGGGTTCTGGCCTGATAGCACACAAAAGGGCTGATTACCCCCAACTGATAGTCTGGAGTCAGGCCTGGGATGAAAGGGAGACCTGTGCACTTCAATGAGCTGCTTTGAAGTCACTTCCACATTAAGTACTGGGGTTCTGACCCTAGCAAATCAGTACACTACTGGACCTGGGAAGAACTCTGCTGGATTAAAACTGCTGTGCTGTAAGGATTATTACTTTGCCGGCACTGAATCTTTCAAGAAACTGCTTGTCTGCTTTGCTGAGCTGCCCTGTTAACTGCTGATCTGCTAAAAACAAGGACTTGACCCATCTCACTTGAACCCAGAGTGACTCCAATAGCTTTCTACCTTGCACCCTATTCTTCTTCAGCGTCAGGGATATCAAAGACTGCCTGTAACTCTTCTGGTGCTGCTGGACTCTGCGATTTGTGTGTCCTCTCGTTGCCTGAGGTGCCTCCTCTGGTCCTCAGCTTCAGTAGTGGTTTTGCAGCTGCTTTCTGCTAAAAACTGATGCTTTGTCACCACTTTTCTAGTCAGAACCGATGCATTGCCCCTTCAACGCTGAATCAAAGGCTGATGCATAGCATGTGTGGCCTGATGATGCTCTGTGCAGCTTGACGGCAATGCATTGCAATCATCTTTATGGCACTTGACTACATGGAAAATATACCACATGGCCTTTGCATTTGCTTGTCGATGCTTGTTCCATACAAATGACCTCTTCAGTGGACTGCATGGGTTCTGTAGTGGCCTACCCTCCATCGTGGCCAGCCTTAACTTTGGATTTGCACTGGTGCCTCGTGACCTCAAGTAACCGTTCTACCGCTATATTTTTTCAATTGAGTTTATTCTTTTAAAATGAATATCTTGACTTTTACTGATTGGATTTTTGTTGTTTTGTTTTTGTTTTACTCAGATAAATATGTTCTATATCTCTAAACCTGTGTGGAGCATTTTAGTGGTGGTTTCATTGTGTTTACTGTGTGTAAATACCGTACGCATTGCCTCTTAAGTTAAGCCTGCCTGCTCTGAGCAAAGCTATCGGATGGTGAGCACAGGTGAGCACAGGTTAATTTAAAATTTGCATCTGACTTACCATGACCAAGATTGTAGTCCCTACTTGGACAGGGTGCATACCTCTGCCACCTAGCAACCCAATTTCTAACAAAGCCCACAGAGTGTATCATTTTGAAAAAAATTGCATAGCAATCACACCGGTAGCCATAAAGTTGTAACATTTAGACATTTTTAGGCCTTCCAGACCATCTGGGGTATTATCATAAACAAAGCACCTAGAGGGCAAATCACTCACAATTGTAAAGTAAAAGCCCCAGCCATGGAAGAGCTTGAAACAACATGGAAATCCAGGGGAGGTGATAACTTTAGGGTCCCCTCCAACTTAGAGTGAGGATCCAGAAAGTACCCTTGTGAGAAAGGCCATGTTGTGCTGAATACCTGGTTGGAGTCCCACAGTCTTGGGGCAACCATAAGCAGAGATACAGGTGAAAATGTCAATAAAATAAAAGGCCCCATAAAGCATTATGGGGACAATCTCTTAAAAGCACTGAATATTATATTTGTGCTGCTTTTACTTTTGTTTTGTTCTTTTCTCAGGGCTTCAGGGAGGTGCTTAATCCCCTCAGCCTCCTTTGTTATGGGCAGCACAGGGACCCCCCTTGATTGTTCCTGGCGGCTCTCCACACAGGCAGCATTTCCTTCACTGTCCACAGGAGCCGGTACCTCTTCTCGCCTACTCTCAACTGCGGACAGGGATCACTCTGTGTGCGGTGGTTGCCCCTCCCCCAGACATGGGCACAGGAAGCTGGGCAGGCCCACCGTGACTTGGGGGCATGATGGCACTCCCCCATGAGCTCTGGTGCTTTGATTGGCCACGGATGGAGTCCTGGCTGCCTTTTTAAATAAGAAAAGCCCAGGGGATGGTGTCGCCATATCATGAGAGAGTCTGTCAAGGAGGTCCCATGCACACCCTTTCCTTCCCCAGTTTAAACCCCCCCCTAATCTTGCACTGACCCCCAGGCCGTGACCCACCCTGGGGGTAAGAAGTTAAAAGGCAGCAGAGCCCCATGCACTTTGTCATGAGCAAAAGGTCAAAGGTTACCACATTTTACAATGACATAACTCGGGCCCCAATTCTGATGATCTTGGGCTCCTTCTACTCCTGGTGGTGAGCGCTATCCACCAGGGGCATTTGCAGAAACCCTTCTCACCTCTTAGTCCTTGGAAAGCTGGATTTCATATTCCTCTGCATCAGTTTTCCTTTGGTTCATTGCTGATGGGTACAGTAAAGTCCAGGGCTTTCCCCCAACTTGTCTTCCAGGTGTGTAAAGGAGTCAGCTTCATTGGCTCTTGGTGAGACCCACTGCTCCTGGGGTCAAGTGGGGAGAGTCCTGAGTGGGGATGAGGGGTCCCTCCTTCCATTTCTCCATGCCAGTCCCAGGATCCACAGTGCAGTAGCTTAAAAGTCCACAGGCAAAAGGAGTCTTCCCCCTTGTGCAAGAGTTTATAAAGGGGAGAGGAAAGTTCTAAAAGACAGGTACCCCTATCCAATCTTGTTGGAACCTCTCCTCCCCTGCCCAAACCCTCCTGCACAGCATTTTGGAGACAATCCAAAACAGCGTCCTTTAGGAGCCACTGGTCACATCAGCTCCTCAGTCTCAGCTCCACTCCTTGCTGACATCACTGCCAGGGACTTGCACACCAGAAATTCAAAATAAGCCCCTCTGTGGGTTGCATCCAGTTATATGGGCACTCTCCTTTGTTCAGTGGAATTGGGCAGGTCCATCCCTACTGCAGTGTGAAAGCTGGGTGATTGATACGGATCATTCCACCTCACCCCTTTCCTCCTCAGGAGATATGATAAGTAGTACTAAATGCTTCTTTTGTGTTTGGGTTGCTTTTGTTCTTGCTAGTGGAGAAGACTTTAATTACTGGTCACAGCAGGGTGAAAAAGGCCTGGGCTCTGAACCCGAGCAGCAAGTGTGGTTTGCTCGCACAGGCTACACTCCAATTCAAGACGACAATGGTCCCTGCAGTCCAAAGATAAGTGAAACTACATTCTAAGGCAGTTCCCCTAGTGTACACTACCCTAATGAAGCCTATTCTAGGTGAATAACTAACCCTGCAGAGTCCCCGTTGTACCAGACTACTGGGGTGCTGTTACCGGGCTGTGCACAGCAGCAGTCTCCCATGCACAGCCTGCACATGTATGCACATATGGGTGCACACATGTTCATGTGTAACCAGCCAAGTGCCCCTTACCTTTGCTGCATTGCAGCAGTCTTACCTCAAAAGGCGGACACTGGTGGTAAACACCCACAGTCTGTTTACCATGTGATTACCCTGGAAAGTGAGGCTCACCCACAGTAAAAAAGTCCAAAAGCCGGGTGATCAGAAAAGCAAAAAAAATGTGTATACTGTTGGGGCAGAACCCAGTGCAACATGTGCCGCAGTCAGCTGACATTAGGGAAGGGATATTCCCCACTCACAGATACTCTTACTTACTAAACATAACAAATGGCAATAAGTTCTGACCAGACATACCATTCACCAGGTTTCCGCATCCACTAAGAACTTCCACTGTCCCTTTTCTGCTAAGAGCGGCCACCTAACTCAACCATGTGGCTGCTGATCGTGGACTGCACTAAGAAACCCTTTTGTTCAAGATCAGATGCATTCAGAACTTTAACCACCTATAAGGACAGAGCAGGTATAGATCCACCCTTGCCCTAGGTCACCCAACTTCGTGTCCACCACACCATTTCTGGAACGAATTTAGTGCATCTGCACTGATGCCAACACAAATGACAGGTCTAGCACCTGTACCATGGGTTGCTGGGTGTCACCCTCCTCCGAAGAAGACACAACCCAGTACCCTCAAATGAACTGGGTCACACAAACCCCTGGATCAAGCAGCTGACCCTCACACTTAGTATTTACCCTGGGATCTATACTGCCATCACATTTCAGGATGACTATGTCCCCTAAGGGGACTCCAACATAATCATGGAGTGTTCTTGGACAAGAGCCACCGCCAGGCAGTTCCCAATACCGGAACCCCTCCTGTGGACTCCCTCCAGCCCCACTGGGTCAACAGAAGCAATGCAGAACACCTCTTCCAACCTCCGTGCCACAACCATGAAAACCAAATGGGGAACACACACATTCCCCCAGAGAAAGCAGAGGGCTTGTCCCCTCCCACTGAGCCCTTGCATGGTGAACCAGGTTTGAGGGGACCCAGGACATTCTACCTGAGGCTGACACACCAGCAATGCATCAGGCAGTGACCTGTTCCATCAGGGCCTCCTGCACACCCTCACCAGGGGAATTCACCCCTCTTGTACATTTCCCTAAAGTGCACCACACATAAGTCAGACAGGCCCAGTCCTCGACAGCCACCCATATGGCAGCACATTATAGGCACACAAAATAGGCCATCCTTAAATGAAGGGATGGGAAAGAAACTGCTTAATTTTGTTTTCCCAAGACATTTGCTGATACAGCAACCCACATTTACTATTTTACAATGGCACTTGTTCCTAATCTCCCCTTATAGTTGATTTTTCAACTGCAGCCCTCTTGTTTTCTTGTGTAAGACAACAGTAGTATTCTGCTGGGTTCACTTCTCAACGGCACAGCCAATTTTGTTTTTAAGACACAAACAAATGCATGTTATACGTACCTACACCATGATGATGTGTCAATCAATCGTTAAGCTTTATTTGATTATTCCAACACAATCATAAAAGCACATACATCAGTACATTACATGCAAAAATTCAAAACAGACATATAAGATTTTAAAAGTTCAGCCAGTTGTACAAGTGAATGGCATTTTCTAAAAAGACCCCTATGGCAAAGCCCACCAAGGAGCTAGGCAACATGCTTAGAAACTTAAGTGCAAGTTTGTACTGATAAAAGACTTGTGATTTAAAAACTGGCAATAAAACGTTTTGCTTAAGAAGCGCATTGTGTTTACAAAAGAAAAGAAAATGTGTCAAGTTGAATGAAGACTCCATCACAAGGGAAGGCTAAAATAGATGCTGAGTCATGTTGACCATGTCGAAACACAGGTAGATCTTCATAGTACATAACCGAAATGTTTTGAACAAAAACCTTGCACAAGTCTCTTTACCAAGGTGGAATTAAGGTTCAATGCTATGACAGGTTTTGGTCATAACATATTTCTTGACGGTGGGCTTTTCAGTTCAACCCCGTCTCACTTCATCCTACAGAGTGACATGAGAATCTTTTTTGCCCTTACTGTATCTCCCTTGACAATCAAATGTGGACAAGTAAACCGTTCACGTCTCCCAGTGGATTCTGTAATGGCCTTCATGTTTTTTAGCCATTGAATTTCAGAGACCTGGTCCCAAGTCACATAGTCAGTGATAACAATACGATTTAAATGTGGCAATTTATTTCCACATAGATAAATCCAGAGGAGGAGCAGGGCAAGTTTGGTATGATCTTCGGTATAAAAAAGCCCCAGCTCATGTGTGCGGGCTTGAAGGTGGGAGTCCTAGCAGTCGCCTACAGAAGCGATTCTCTTACTGCCGTAATTTTTAAACAAGTTTGGTAGACAGAGATAGCAGCCCTATAAGTCAAGACTAGTGGACAGTTACGTTTCTAGGGGCCTGATTTTTTTTAGCACCGCATTAGTGTCATTGTTTTGATGCACAAGAGGCACAAACTAACAAAATTCACTTATATTTTGTGAGTTTGCGCCGCTTTGGTGTTAAAAAATGATGCAAATGCAGCGCTAAAAATGTCTAAATCAGGCCCTAAATTTCTAAGATAGGTAGCACAGGTTTGTTTCCCACCTTTCTGGCTAGCTGAAAGACAGCCCCCAATGAATGGTTATAGAGAAGACATCTATGCAAGATGCAGGATAACCAGGAGCTCTGGACAACAAAGGTCACAACCAGATATGAAAAGCCATTTACTGTCATGATGGGCTTTCCATTAATGGTGATGGGTCTCACTTTGGATCGTTGGTGACCACGGACCATGTACTGTGATTTAGAAATATTGGTTTTGAGATCCAGTTGTCCATAAACTTGACAAGATTGTCAATTAGGACTCTCAGACCTTCAGTAGTACGTGCAATTAACAAAGCATCATCAGCGTAAAGCAGTGCGGGGATGAGCATAGCTTTAACCTTAGGCATTAATAATCAAAAAGGACAAATAAAATTGGGTTGAGGACACAGCCTTGGTGTACCCCTCTGGCTAGGCTGAAAAGTACAATCCATGCCTTATAGAGGCAGTCACACTGCATTGTAGGGCACATAGGTAGTTCATGATGGGATAACGTAGGCCCTTCTGCATTAAAATGACACATAATTATGATCCTAAAAAAAATATGATGTGCCCAACTACTTTAACAACTCAGGGGCATTTTTATACTCTGTTTGCCCTGAATAAGCGTATTTTTTTTACGCTAATTCAACGCAAACTTAACTGCATATTTATATTTTGGTGATAGACATGTCTAGCGCCAAAATATTGGAGTTAAAGTGATTTTTGCCTGCAGAAAACTACCTTGCGTCCGTGAGATGCAAGGTAGGTGTTACTGGGCAAAAAATTACGATATGGCCTCAGCGCCATATTAATCTCCCCGTGCTAAAATCAAGCACGGGGGATGGGGGCCTTAAATAAAGGTGCTAAGCGTGCTTAGCGCCATTATATAACACCGGGGTCAGGGCAGGCTTTAGGGGGCCTGTGGGCTTTTTTCCATGGTCAAAGACCATGTATAGAGCCCACAGGTGCCCTTCTCTTGCCACAGAGAAACCCCCATACACACCAGAGGGACATTGGAGGATGGGGAACGCCATTCCAGGTAAGTATAGGTGAGTACAGGTAAGTTTTTATTTTTATTTTTTGTATTGCCATAGAGGGGCCTAACCTGGGCCCCCCTACATGGCCATTGAGGTGGTGGGCATGACTCCTATCTTAACTAAGTCAGGAGTCATGCCCATGGGGTTTTAACATCAGAAAATGACGCTAGTCTGGTTAAGAGACATTATTTATTACGTCTTAGGATGGCATTAGCCGGCAGTATACTTTTTGACGCTAAACTGAGTTAGCGCAGTTTAGAGTAAAAAATTATAAATCAGGGCCTCAGTGTATTGGGGAGTGTTGGACTTTTGGCCTTACGGAGGGTCATTCCCAGTCTTTTTGCCTCCTTCCTCCTGGTTTTTATGACCTCTCGCTGTTGGCTCTAGGACTCTGAGCACTTTATCACTGCTGACCAGTGCTAAAGTGCAGGTGCTCTCCCATCTAAAGTTGGTATGATTGACTTATACCAAATTGGCATATTTAATTTACCTATAAGTCCCTTGTACAGTGGTATCTCTATACCCTGGGCCTGTAAATTAAAAACTACTAGTGGGCCTGCAGCGCTGCTTGCGCCACCCACTGAAGTAGAATTTCAAAACCTGTCTCAGTTTTCTGCCACAGGGACCTGGCATCTAAACTTACTTGCCAGGCCCAGAACTCCCCTTTCACTACATGTAAGTCACTCCTAAGGTACACCCTAGCTAGCCCTATGGGCAGGGTGCCATGTATGTAGAAAGGCAGGACATGTGCCAAGTTGCGTGGCCTGTCCTGGTAGTGACAAACAGCCTAACTGGTGTCTCACTGCTGTGAGTGCTGCCTTCTCATAGGATTGCATTAGAAATGCCCTGCTTTATGTGTAAGGGGTATTGTCTGATTTATGAGGGGTAGCATAGGCATGTTTGGTATGGTTGTGATGGTGATAATAAATGCTGCTTACTGGTGTGGGTGTATTTGTTATTACTATCACAGAAATGCCACTTCTGGAAAGTGCGCATTTATCTGTGTTTTGCAGCTTGACTCAAATCCACGTCTGGGCAGAGTGACAGTTGGGGCTTTGTGCATACTTTTCAGACAGCCTGTACACAGGGAGGGTGGAGGTGTCACAGAGGTGCATCTGCATACTGAATAGTCTTCCTGGGCTGAGAGAAGGGAGAGGCGGGGCACACCTACATTTGTAAAGGCTGTGCCCTGGCCTCACACAATAGGGTCGCTAACCCCCCAATGATGTTTGGAGCCTGTGCTGAAAGGAGAGAAGGGGCACTCCCAGAACCAGTTGTAACTGGCTGGAACCTCCTCTCCCTACCATGGTAAAACACTGTAAGAACTGACTATAATTACAGGGGAATTTTCCCCACAATTTGAACATTCTTGGAACTTGAAACTGGACACAGAACGCTGATGAATGGACTCACCAGGAAACCACCATGGACTGCTGCTGCTGTGCTGACCTGTGACCTGCCTGGTCACTAGGATGAACTGCCAGCATCTGCACCCCTTGTGCTGGCCTGTAGCTGGGCCCACCAGCCCTGTGCTTCTTCTTGTTTTACTGTTCCCAGGGGCAGGGTGCTATGGCCCCTGACCCCTGCTCCGATCTCTACATCTTTTCCTTAGCGCTTGGGGAAAAGCGCTCTCTCTGGAATTGATGCTGGAATCACCGCCACGACCTGGGCTATAAATATGGCCTTAGCGCTTTGAAAACCGCTTCCTGGATGCCCCAGATCACCGCCGCAGCCCGGGCGCCCTTTATTTACAAAGCGCGAGACTCATGCACCGTGTAGTGCCCCTGGGGCACGAAGGAAACCTCCTTTCTGCTCGCAGGAGCAAGCGTGCTCCTGTTGGTGCCCCCGGGGTGAGGACCGCTCGTTGGAGCTCCCCCAGGGCACCGGAAGGCCCTGCCCTGGGCTGGAGAATTGCTGGAGAGACGAGGGGAGAGGAGGATGCCTCTCCCCCGCCTGGCAAAGCCGTGTAAGGCTTCAGTTGTTTCTCGGGGCGGCAGCAGCCTCATCAGAGGCTCGTCGCGCCCCAGAGCATTCAAGGCCCCCACGAGAGCCGGCCCCTACAGTTGAGGTCTTACCCCCATAGCGGAGGGCCAGGACAGGCCCAGGGGAGACCCGCAGGCATCACAGGAGGGGCCCGCAACAAAGTTGGAGGGGGTGCGTGACGCACCGCTTCTCCATCTTATTGAGAGGACGTTGCCCCCTCCCTCGTAAGGGCTGGTTGAGGCCTGGGAGGGGCCCTAATAATCACGAGTTACCAGGAGGGACCCAGTAAGGATCGGGGAGGGTGCCTGCTGCCCCTCTCCCACTACAGTACCAAGAAGCCCCCGTTTTGCGCAGGGAGCGCCGGGGGCCCCCTTGTTTCTGTTTCTTAGGCACTGGAGGTGCCTTTAACATCTACCAGGTATTTCAAAGGGACAATATATATCAGAAGTTCTTATTAGAGACTTTATTGCATTATATATTGCCTACCTGTTTTATGATGTTTTTGTGTGCATATGCAAATGTTCCTTTTATGGGCATGACTTGCTAATATGTTTCCCTAACTTGCCATATGTTTTCTAATGTTCCTACTATGGGCGTTTTATGATATTCTTATGACAAGTGTTCTAATGTGATAACGTGTTTCCTGACTCCTGCTTATGTTGCAGAATACTGAGTAACCTATGTGTTATGTGTGACTACTGCTAATTTGCAGAGTAACTAATGTGTAATGTTCGGACAACTGCTAAGGTAGCAGGATAGTACTGATAGTACTGATATGTGATGTTTGGTCTGATAATTGTGTTGTGTACAATACAGTATATTTTCATATAATCTGGTGTTGTGTTTCCTTTGTGGTGGGGATATTGCGCCACATGTGTGTGTGTGTTGTGCAAACGCTTTGCACATTGCCTCCGGGTTAAGCCTGACTGCTCGTGCCAAGCTACCAAGGGGGTGAGCAGGGGTTATCTTGGACGTGTAACTCCCTCGCCCTGACTAGAGTGGGTAAGTTCTGCCTGGCTGAGGTGCATACCCTAGCCAACCAGAAACCCCATTTCTAACAGGGAGATTGGCCTATAGTACTTGGGATTCTGTTTATTGTCTTTCTTATAAATCGAGACAATTGTAGCTGTCTGCCATGGGGTTGGATTCTAATATTAACAGCAGCATTCCAGACGTTGGTACCGGTAAGCCACCAGAATTCAATGTTAGATTCAAACAAATCTATTGGGACCCCATCAGGTCTGAGGCCTTGTGGGATGAGCTAACAGTGTTAGCATCCACATTCTTCTTACAGAAATTAATATTTAACTGGCATCTTAGGGAGGCCTCCTGAACAACATCAGCACCATCCACTCCAAGAGAGTAAATATTAGTAAAGTGCTCCACCCTGTTGTCAACACATATTGTTGCCAGAGTTGCTTTCTATTAGCATTCACAATTTTCCAGAAGGCTATAGAGTCACGGTCTATGCATGCCTTACTCAGATTTGTCCAAGTTTCACTCTTAATTGCAGCCTTCCGTTCCCTAATGGCCAACTTATTCACAGCTCTGATCTGCAGTTCTAGTTAAATCAGCATAGAGAGCTTTTCGTAATGGCACTGGGTGTAAGAGAGTTGACTGAATTGAATTGTTAAACTTGAAAAAAGCCTCAATAATAACAAAGAAAGATTGGTTAAGAGTCATCTGATGATTATTGATTAAGCAGAAGTTAGTGCTAATTAGGGAGGCTAGCAGGGTCAGTTAGTGAGCACCACTCCATCTTACCCTTAGCACTTTTTCAATGCTTTCTAAATAATTGATCCCCTTTTGACGGTCAATTATGTGCTTGATGGCAGGTAGAGTGAAAGCTCACTTGGACTGTCAACACTCACACAATTTTCAATTTGTCTTCAAGAATGGGTTAGATCATTTATGTACATTGTACATGTGTTAATGTTTTATTTTGTAGTCACATAAAGTACAATACTGTGCTGTGATCACTCCAGCATCCACAATATACAACTTACGTAGCAATATGGAGTAGAATTCACAATTTGCTATCCAAAATACACAGCATTCCCTACAAAGCTGATACCCTTTTTCCCACAGTGTTCAATAAGTTGTTTCATTATAATGAACTTCCCCTCCCCATGGCCTGTTTATGGTGACCTAGTATATTCATGAGCCCTCATTTTCATCAGTCTCTTCACACACTCTTCCAGGAACATAGCTTCTCAGTGGACCCCACGCGTCCCTTGGATGGGATGCCCTTGGCAGTAGTGAGCAGTATATTTCTGAGTTTGTGTTACAGGATGCCAAGTTGTTAAGACTTTTGTCTGCTCTGGGAGATGCTCCCCTTCCCCACTACATGATGGCCCGGCATGTACCCAGCAGCAAGGCCAGACCAACAAACTTTCTACTGTTTTTAGGTATCATTTTTACAAAACCAAGAGGGCCACCAGGGCATCTGTCTGCAGTATCAGACAGTCGGTTCCAAGAATCAGCGACCACGGCAAAGTCCCATGCAAAGTATAAAAGATCTCCCGCAGGACTATTAAATCTCTCCCATGCAACACTATCTCTCACCCCATATCTATGAAATTTAGCTGAAGTATAGTAAACCTGGTGAAGGAAATTATAATGTAACAATGTATATCTGCCATTCATTGAGTTCTCTTTGGTGTGTCAACAGCAATATTCCCACTGTGCATCTGTCATTCATGCACTTTGAAAGAAGAATATAGGAACATATTTTTAATGTTTGCGTCATTTTAACCTCATTTGTTTTGATGCTAAAATGGCCAAACTTAACTCCATATTTATATTTTGACACTAAACACATCTAGCATCAAAGTATTGGAGTTAGTGCCATTTTTTGGATATGTGAACTCACCTTGCGTTAATAAAATGCAATTTAGGTTTTCCCGTTCAAAAGTTGACTCTAAGCTCGGAGCGCCATATTTATCCCCTGTGCAAAAATGGCACACAGGTGGGAGGCAGACCTAAATAATGGTACTAGATCTGTTTAGCGCCATTATTTTTAACGTCTGGGTCAGGCCGGACTGTAGGGTAGCTGTGGACCCATTTCCATGTCTAAACACTATGGAATTGGCCACAAATGTCCACCCCATGCCCCAGTGAAATACCCCACCCACATCAGAGGGACACCAGACGATGGGGGACACCATCCTGGGTATGTATGGGTAAGTATAGGTAAGTATTCAATTTTTCTTGGCTGTGCCATTGGGGGCCACTTGCATGCCCCCTCGAAAGGCACTGGGTCCAATGGCCATGTGTACTGGACACTGGTCCCCTGGGCATGGCCACTGGAGTGGTGGGCATGACTCCTTTCTTTACTAAGACAGGAGTCATGTTTGGGTGCTATTGCATCAAGAAATTACGCTAGGCTGGTTAGCGCCATATATATTGGTGTTAACCAACCTAGTGTCATTTCTGGCGCCCTAATGCCTTTTTTCCCTACCGCCACCCCACCCCGGCTAGAGTCTTTTTTTTTACACTAGCTGATTCTTACTGCCGGCTCGCTCCATCCCATAAATATGGCGCTGTGCTTGTGCTCAGAAATAGCAGAAGCCGATGGTAAACTTTTTTTGCGTCAAAAAACATAAATATGGGCCTAAATTCTACATAGCTCAATCCCCCTCCAGTTGACTGTTATTGACACCTTGACTAGGAAGGGGTCATGACAGGTGACCTTGGTTCCAATCTTGGCATTTAAGTCCTCCCAAATACCATTAAAACTGCCAAAAAGTGAGATATATCTAATCTTTAAGACAGTTATCACAAGAAAAGGGATATAAATATCTCCCTCAACTGAGTTGTAAAATTTAATGAGGTTAAAATTAAAAGTATTCAGGACCAGAACCCAGAGGACTTAAATTCCCAAATGGATGAAGGATACTGGGGCACCCTTAAATATCCCTGAATTCTGCATCATGACGAGTAGGCCCCCTTAGCGTGGCTATGGATAGAAATCATTGAAGGGATGCAAAACCATCAATACACATTCCAAACAATAAATAGGCCAGGTTTCCTGAAACATGACATTAGATTTTTCAACAAATGTTAACCAGTCATCACTAGATTCCTTAGACTTGAAATGGAAGAAATTCCAGGACATTAATCTGTAGGAAACTGGGCTTCTTTGCAGATGCATCCCCTCTTTTTGCACCATTTAAAACTACTAGTTACTGATTTAGACTGCTTAACAGACCTTAATACCAGTGTTCCTTCCTTAACAACAAGGACCCATATTTATACTTTTTGCCTCAAAACTGAGCTAACTCAGTTTTGCGGTAAAAGGTTTAGCACTGGCTTGCATAATTTCACAACTCCAGCTGGGCACTGCATTTATTGAATGGTACAAGCCAGCGCTAAACTTGTGCTAGTGTCTTAAAAAAAGATGCTAGCCAGGTGGGGGTGGCGGTAGGGAAGGAGAGGTTGTGCATCAGAAAATGACACTCTAAAAAAGCCTCTAACCAGACTAGCGCCCCTTCCTGGCGCACAACCAACAAAAACATGACTCCTGTCTTAGGAAAGACAGCAGTCATGCCCACCACCCCCGTGGCCAGCACAGGGTGTCAAAGTAAGCCTCAGCAAGGCCTACTAGTGCAAGGGTTTCACCCTTCTCTTCACAAAGTCCTCAGACCATATAGGAAGAAGATGGCACAGAAACTGAAATAAAAAACAACATTTATTAAACCTCATGAGGTGGTACTACAGTTCAAACAGCACCCTTCGGTAATGTTTGAAGCAGCACACTGAACTAAGAGAGCATGGTCCTTTTATACCCACGCAGGGGCTAAAAGAAGGTGGTACAATTCTAGAAGCAAGACTTACATACATATAAGGTCATATGGAAATGCACAGTCGACAGGTAGGAGGGGCTAACAGTTTTCAAGGACTAGTTGACACATTACTGTCTGTTACTGATTACTAACAGCTGCAGATCTTACTGGGCATGTGCGAAAGTGGGAGATGCCAAATATAATGTGTCACTATACAGATTTTCAGGAGTAGTTAACAGAAAGGTAGGACAGAGCACATGGCGAGCACATGGCAGAGAAAATGGCTGCCATGAATACAAAATGGATTCCGCAAAACTGACACAATAGTTGCTAAATACAAGATGTCTTCTGCTAATGCTTAATCTAATCGCTACTGATTTACAACAAGGGGACAAGTGTCCCCTGGGCATGGCCATTGCACCCTGTGCCATGCAGGGTGCCCCAAGTTAGGGCCCCCGATGGCAAAAAAGAATATAGAAAATAAATATTTACCTGGACTTACTTGGGATGGGGTTCCCCCATCCTCCGGTGTCCCACCGGTGTTTAACCATGGAAATGGGTCCACAGGTCCCCTAATGCCTGGTCTGACCCAGGCATTAAGTAATGGTGCAAAGCAAGCTTAGCACCATTATTTAGTCCCTCCTCCCACCTGCACGTCATTTTAGAGTGGGGATTAAGTATGGGGCTATGGGAATAGTACCATTTTTTGGATAGGAACGCCTACCTTGCATCTCATTGACACAAGGTAGGTTCACCCATCCAAAAAATGGTGCAAACTCCTATATTTTGACGTTAGACGTGGCTAACATCAAAATATAAATATGGAGTTCGGTTTGTGCCAAATTTGCGTAAAAAAATTACACAAATGTGGCACAAAAAAGTATAAATATGGGCCAACGTATGTCAAATTGATTGCAATTGGCACAGGCCTTCAGCACCCCTGTAAGTCCCCAGTAAATGGTACCACTAGTACCCCTGGTACCTAGGGCACAGCTACTAAAGAGGGTCCCTAAGGGCTGCAGCAAAACTTATGCCACCCTAAGAGAGCCACACACAAATTGCACACAGCCTGCCATTGTAGACTGAAAACATGACATAACACACACATTGTGGCCATGCCAAAATCACTACATGCATTATATGTAAGTCACCCCTACAGTAGGCCTTAACAGCTCTGAGGCAGGGTGCATTATAAGCAGACATGCCCCTGTGATGCCTACTTTTATTCCTAAACAAAAAGAAGAGATGATGGACGGAATGCTGAACAATGCAAACATTCACCCCCAGTCACAAGGATCTGGGTTTAAAACATTGGTTTTTTTTTACCACCACGCCACCCCAGTTTGAACCCAGCCATATGCAAATCGGTCATGAACCTGTTCCCCATAGGGACAGTTCAGTCCGAACTGCCAAGCCAGGTCCTCACTGCACTGGATACAAGCATCCTGGGACCGGTTTAGAGGCTCATCATTCAGTTCCTAGATTAGCTTGAATACAGTGGCGCAGCAGGCAAGGGACCCACGTCTGAGCATACCTTTCCTACTTTTGGCAACAAAAGCAAAAAGAACAGAGGATGGATGGAATGCTTAGCAATGCAAGCATTCACCCCCAGTTACAAAGATCTGGATTTAATCCATTGTTTTTTTGTTTACCACACCACTCAAGTTTGACCACAGCCATATGCAAATCAGTCTTGACACTGTTCCCCATGGGAACAGTCCAATCCGTACTGCCAACCCAAGTCGTCCTTTGGACGAGAAACAAGCACCCTGGGATGGGTTTCAGGATATCACCCTTCATCAGCCAGGCAAACTTTAAACTAGTGGTGCAGTGAGCATGGGGTCCACGTCTGGGTATACCCTTCCCACTTAGAGTAACAAAAGCAAAAAGAACAGATGACAGAAGGAATGCTGAACAACGCAAACATTCACCCCTAGACACAAGGATCTGCGTTTAATCCATTGCTTTATCAATCACCACACCACCCCAGTTTGAACCCAGCCATCTGCAAATCATTCCATGGGAACAGTCCAGTCCGAACTACCAAGCTAGGTAGTTTGAGGGTATCACCCTTTATCAGCCAGGCTAGCTTGAATCCAGTGGTGCAGTGAACACTGGACCCACGTGTGGACATACCATTCTCACTTAGGGCAACAAAACAAAAAATAATAGAGAATGAACGAATGCTGAACAATGCAAACATTTACCCCCAGTCACAAACATTTGGGTTGAATCCATCATTTTTTTGACCAACACACCACCCCAGTTTGAACCCAGCCATATTCAAATCAGTCTTGACCCTGTTCTCCATGGGAAGTCAAGTCATGGGAACCCTGTTCTCCAGGGGAAGTCTCCATGGAACTGTCAAGCCAGGTCTTGCCCGGACCTGAAACAAGCATCCTGGGACAAGTTTCAATCCAGTCCGCACTGCCAAGCCAAGTCCTCCCTGGACCAGAAACAAACATTCTGGGATGGGTTTCAGGGTATCACCCTTCATCAGCCAAGCTCGCTTGAATTGCACTGGCGCAATGAGCACGGGACCCTCATCTGGGTATACCCTTCCCACTTAGGGTAACAAAAACAAGAAGAACAGAGGATGGACAATGCAAACAATGATGAACAATGCAAACATTTATCCCCAGGCACAAAGATCTTAGTCTAATAAATTTTTTTTGCCCACCACGCCGCCCCAGTTTGAACTTAGCCATATGCAAATCAGACTTGAATCTTTTCCCCATGGGAACATTCCAAACACTTTATGGCAGCATCAAAGGGGTCCGGGCTGCCTTGTGGTTCTGGCAGCCCTTTCCCCAAGTCTATCCTTGTGTCCTGTGCTGTGGGAAAAGGTATTGTGCTAAAAAGTGTTTGAGTCCCTGCCTCGTAGCATTAGCAAGGTATTCTCGGCTTTGTGGTCCTGTCAGCCCTCTCTCCAAGTCTTTCCTGGTGTCTCACATTAAAGGAAAAGGTTTGCGCTTAATAATGCTCATGTCCCTGCATCCTGGTAGCAGTACTGGTGTCCCACACTGCAAGAAAAAGAGTTGTGCCAAATAGTGCTTGAGTCCCCAACTCAAGTGAGCAGCAAGGGAGTCTGAGCCTTGTGGCCCTGGTGGCCCCTACCCAAGTCTTTCTTGGTGTCCTGCGCTGCAGTAAAAGGAGTCACACTAAATAGCACTTGAATCCCCACCTCATGCATTGCTCCACTTTGTAAACCATTGTGCTACATTATGCCATAATGTATGCAATAAAATGGCGCAAGGAAATCAATGAGATTTCCTTGCACCATTTTTGGGGCATTTTTAACTCCTGCTCCGAGCAGGCGTTAAAAGGGCACTTCCATTATTTAGAATGAACCCCTATGTACTTTGCCGAAGTAGTGCCAACATTTTGGACTACACTGCGAGGCATTTTAGTGGCACATATTAGACTACTTTTGACTTTCTAATATGGTGCATGCTTTCTGCAAGGAATAATTTTTTGATCTTAGATAATGAGGCTAGCAAAGAAGTATTGTGATATCTCATTTTCTCTGCAGAGCTTCCATAAAATCCTACAGCCTGAGTAGGTCGCTTGTGTCGTTTACTCGCAGATTGCAATACTGGGCTGGTTTGAAACATATTTCTGTGGTTGACTTGAGTTTCTTATTCAACTCTTTTCATGACCGGAGCATTCTTCTTTAAAAGTGAACAATCTAACTCATCAAATTTCTAACTCATCAGTCTTTCATGCTGAAATAGTTGCATGATGGCACTATTTTTTGATCCCATGATTGTATTGTCCGCCCCTTTCCTACAGACGATTAAACTCCCTAATCTTATGGAATTGTATCCTCATGTAAGAACTATGGGGTCATATAATGTCCGGCAGCAAACAACTAGGCTCAGTGCAGCAGCTCTGTGGCGGATGCCGTAAAAGGCTCAAACGAATGTTGAGGGGGTTGCATGGTTGTTTTTGGCCTGTCCGTCACTTCTCTTGTTTACCTCAAACAATCTCCTGAAGCAGGAGCTTGTGGAAAAAATAGCAATGACCCTGATACATAAAAATTGTTCTCCCTCCTTCGGTTGGGGGACACTGTTTGCTTTCCCTGCCAGATCAGGCGTGTATCACATGGCAGACACTGGGAGGGAAAATCGAAGTTAAGGTACATTGCCATACCAACACTTTTATCACTGCGGAAATGTACCTATTAAAACAGCTACTGACTGTCAGAATCTGCTAAAAATATCTAAGGAGGGCAACACCAGACCCTTTTCCTTCAGAAATATTTGATGAATGAGAAAGAATCAATTAAAACTCCCAAATAATATCTAGTCTTTCAGTAACCCATATTTGTGAATGAACATATTTTGTTTATTTCTGAAAAAAAGACCCAACTGAGTAAAGCATTTAACAGTATTTCTTTTTGCAAGAACATTAATGTCTTAGGTTTAAGGAGGTTGGCTCACTTCCCAGACCTCCGCCAGTCTAGGTCAGGAATGTTTTAGGACTAATTCATCCATCCTCCTTCAATAGTGACTTGTTAAGTAACCATTGTATCTTTTATCTTTTCCTGAAGGAGCACAGATCTTCAGACAAGCAAATCTAAATTTCTCAATAAAAGGAAGGTGTTAGTTTTATTTTCTCTTTTCTCAAGAATCAAGTGTGCTTAATTTTGAAATTCCTCTCTTTTGGCACCAGTCATTGCTGATGTGGGTAGCTGGGAGAAGGTTCTACTAAACACCCAGAAAAGAAGGAAATCAATCAGTTTTTGACCCGCAAATTTAAAGACATTCTATATCATTGTAAGTCACAATTTATATACACTAAAATTCAGTCTCTGATGATATTCATCAGTACACTAAGAGTTACAAACACAGGATTATACATATGTACATCTGCATCATAATGCCTCTACTACCCTAAAGGAATTTAGCTAAATTCCAAAGCTCAATGACAAATAGAAAAATTAAGTGGCTCATGGATTTGCTAATGTTCTAGAATGGTTTGAGCTATTAAATTAATAGGGCAGCACAGTCAGTCTTGTGCTTGTTTCCTCTGGCTGCAGATAGGGAATGGTGGTTGAGGTAGCTGAGAAGTGTTGTCAGTGAGTATTTTATTATAAGTAGGGGACTGATTTAAGAAACGTAGCTCCTCATCCAGTGCAGTGCCACTTTTCTTACACTCCTTTGTGCCCCCCTAACCTCACCATGTGTGTGCCATATCTATGATACGGTGCACCGTGGAGGTAATCAGGGGAACTAGTTTCAAAATGTTTGGCGCTAGTTTAGAGCTTTGCAGGATTACAAGCAAAAATGACATCTCTTAGATTTATTTGCACCATTTTTCAGCCCCCCTAATAGGGGAACACCCCCTTTGCATACATTGTGCCTGGTGCAGGCATAATGTAGCCCAAAGGTTACAAAGTGGCGCAATGCATGCATTCTGGCCTTGTTGGGCCACATTGGCTTAAAAAGAAATTATGCTAATGTGGCACAAGGAGGCACTAGGGGGTCTTAAATGTTGACACATTTGAGGGTAAAGGTGTTCCAGAACAGATGTTTTTATGAAGAGCGTAGAATAAGCATTTTTTGTTTAGTCATTTAGAATCATCAATTCTTTTTTTAAAGCGCACCTTAGTTATAGGAGGAGAAAGGCAACATAGTGAAGACACATTCAGGAGCAGATTTACTAAGTTTTGGTGCAATGAAAGAAGCATAGCAACCAAAATTTGCTGTGCTACGTTGTATCAGGGATGACAAAAGAGATATCTACTAAGATATGGCGATGTTTTCTTTCTCCCAGCGCTGGTGCACTTCAATCTGCCACGTGAAAACATACACGTCCATTCAGTGTGGCGTAAAGGTGTATGTGGTCTGGCAAGCACAGATTTTCTACAAGAATGAGACCCTTCCAGAACTAAAATTATGCATTCACATTTTTCCTCTTTGTACATGTGTTGTAAGTGTAGTGCACATGCAAATTTGAAAAAAAAATAGAGATATTTAAAAATTGTTCCACTGTTGTGTTCTTATGGTGCATAGGGCAAGAAGAGGAGGTAGATCCTTTGCGTTATTTACTACCAAACTCTGAAACTCCATCCCTATTGTGTTGCGCTTGGCCCCCTCTGAGTCAACCTTTCATAAATATTTGAAGCCTTTTGTCTTTGATGCTCAGGCTTCAGGCTTAGAGATTCTGGTTCTTGCGCCGGACTCTTCCTTCAAAACAACGATGTGCTTTATGAAATGTACTGCATTTTATTGTATTGTTAGGTCTGGCTAGGGGAAACATATTTTTTGGCACAGATCCCTGTCTACCGGTGCTATGTCCCTTACACACGAAAGTGCTACTTTGCCTTACAATGGGTAACTTTCCAATGGAAATTATGGTGTGTGTAGGAGTGTAAATACCACCACAACACGTTGTGCAGGGTTTGCATCACTTTTTTGATGCACATCGAGTGCAAACTGTTAGTAATCCTGAGCCAACATCACTAGAAGTCGAGCCCTGGTGAGGTTGATACAGCTGACCATTCAGACATTCTTCGAGTTGGAATAATGGCAAGACAAACTTTACACTGTGCTGAATCGTTTGAACTGCATAAATAAAATCCAAGAGCAGGTAATCCCATAAAGGCCACAACAGAAGAAGTAGCCATTAGAGAAACCCATTAAACCGTTGTTGTTGCCTGACGTGACTACACAAGAGGAACGGGTATTTGTGGTAACTACGGGCTCATTGAAAGTTTGGCAGTGCAAAAAAAAGATTCACATTTGCAAATTGTACAAAGAAAGTTTGGCATTCCAAGGGGGTGTGCAGCATATATGGAGATCAAGTTGAAGGATATCTTTTAAAACTAGGCTCTAGCTTGTTAATTTCTTACAAAGTGGCTTCAGCAGGAATACAGGGCAGATACCATTTCTTGCAACTGCAACTCATGATCAATCAGATGTTTCACGGGAGTCATAAAAATCAGAGATATTCACCATCCAAACAGTGAGCTTCTAAACACCAAAATTATTCATTATTAAATTGTCCCCTTGTGAGAGAGGAATTTAGACTATCTCGTGTTGAACCTAACTTAGCAAGAGGTTTAGGTCAAATATCCTTATTGTGCTTGTGACCTTTGCAATATTTGCGCATTTTTAAAAAATCAATTCACAACACTGCCATGTACTATATTTATTGTGCACAATGCTAGTCTTAACAGTGTCCGAGTGTTCTCACACCACATTTCAAGTTTAGACCTACACTGCAGGGCTTTCTCTTGCCCTGCTCCCCATTTAGCGAGGGGCATAGAAAAGGAGTGTCTTTTCAATAAGCCCTTGCTTAAAGTATCCCTTGTAGGGTCGGACTGGAATAGAAAATAGGCTCAGGCACCAAAATAAAAGGAGCCTCTTTAGTGAATCAAATAGTTAAACAAGCATTGGCAAAACTAATATGTTTCTGTCTTGTTTTTTTTCTTTCTATCTAACTGGATTCTAAAGCATTAGAAAATGTTTATTTCAAAATTGATAAACCGTTAGCGGTTTATCAAATTTAAAACAAACATTATTATAACATTTTTCTTATATTCGTAATCCAGTTAGATAGAAAGAAGAAACAACTGCAAAACCTTGTGGTATGAGGGCATGCAGCGAAGAAGAAAGAAGGTGGCAGTGAAGAAAGGAGACAGGAAGAAAGAAGACGGTAGTGAAGAAAGAAGACAGAAGATGGCATGTGGTAAAGAAGAAAGAAGACACAGTGAAGAAGGAAGACAGAAGATGGCATGTGGTGAAGAAAGCAGACAGAAGATGGCATGCGGTAAAGAAGACGGTGAAGAAAGAAGACAGAAGTCGGCACGCAGTAAAGAAGAAAGCAAAGAAAGAAGACAGAAGACGGCATGCGGTGAAGAAGAAAGAAGACAGCAGCGAAGAAAGAAGACAGAGAAGACGGCAGTGAAGAAAGAAGATGGCATGCAGGAAGAAAAAAGAAGATGGCAACGAAAAGAGAAGATGGCAGTGAAGAAAGAAGACATCAGTGAAAAAAGAAGACTGCAGGCAGAAAGAAATAAGATGACATTAAGAAAGAAAACAGAGAAGATGGCAGCAAAGAAAGAAAGCATCAGCGAAGAAAGAAGACGGCATGCAAGAAAGAAAGTAAAAGTACCTTCAGCATCGTGGCCAGAGGAAGGACAGTGGTGAGTGTCAAATAAGAAGTGACAGGAAGGAGTATTTGGTCCAGACGCAACCCGATGCCAAGATTAATAAAGGAGATGAAGAAGAAATCAGGAAGGGGCATGCAGACGATGGGCTTTCCAATCAGAAGCACATACATCAGAGCGACGTTGGAGTAAGCCAATGGTAATTTCCGGTAAGTAAGGGGCTGGTTGTAAGCCCATTTTAGTTTTTTTTTTTTTTAAATTAATAATAGATTTTGCAAGCAGAGCCCAAGCGCATGTGCATGCGAAACCTAAAGAGTGCCCCACACTTGCAAATCGGGTTAGTTTTGAAACAAGAAAGACAAGCTTGCAAGGTAGGGGAAAGTGCATGCATTTGTGCTTGCTGCAGGCATAGTTTCTGGCAGAATCAGGGAAATATTTAGTAATAAAAACGGACACACCAGCATAAAACACGCCCGCAAACAGCTCAGCTTTCTGAGGCTGCAGAGAGACTAGGAAATACTTGTTACAAGGACAGTAGAGTTCAGTCTCAAATCTAAATGAGTAGTAACAGGCCTGCTTTTCTACTTTTAACCATATAATTTTGCCGTTCTTGTATTAACATAAAGCTAACACTTTCAATATTTAGTTCAAAAAGTAAATAAAAGAAAGGAAAGGTATTTAAATGAGGTACTGGAGATTTAATTGATTCGGCCATTTTTATTGTGTTTTTAGTGCAAGGTGTTGCAATCTGATTCCCAAAATTTTACCTCTGTCCTTTACTCAACAATTAATGCCTTTTCTCTGCATTTCTCTGCAACAAAAAAGCATTCAAAAGCTTGTCAACATCAATCTCACCCTGTCAAAATCAGTGGCTTTTGCATTTGTCTTAATACCTGAATCCGAGTAAATGTTTTCACAACATGAGAATGTGCTTTTGAGACAACAAATAAAACCCTACGCTGTAATCAGAGTCATGATAACTGATGTTTTCATAAGAAACCGCGTGATCTGTTTCAGCTTTTATTATGAAGTAGACACAGTGACCAGTGCTAACAGGCAGCCTTTAAACAAGCTATTTATTTCCATTTTCGAATGTCGTCCACCATCCCTGGGGACATGATTTGTATCTGGCGAGAGCATTAGCTGAGCTTGCTATTTCGGACTGACAGCTTCGGATTTTTAGCAGTGAAAAGAGGCAGAACTAATGGATGTGAATGCTCTTAAAAGCTTGTGACTTATCAATCATATTAAACACCATATATACATATACGCACCGTTTCAAACAGAGGAAAAGTCACTTGGTATGTTATCTGATGCTACGCCAAAGGAAAAGAAAAAGGACGAAGCTAAGTGTTTCACCTCTACTGCGAGAGAAACAAAAATGTGTTTTGTGTTTTATGAAATCCAGGAATTCAGGCGCGTTCTACCATAAAATGAAACTTAAAAATGTGATTCTGTTACTAGAAATCTGAACAGGGTTATTGCAAAGCACAGAACAGAAATGAGGGAACAGAAAAAAAACCGATTTGTTTTATTGCTTCACTAAAGGTAAGGCTGAAGATGGAGGATGGAAATGTAGCAGAAGCAAATCACCAAAGAAGTGTCACGCTGTGGAGGAATGTGTTAGAAGTAAGTATTTGCATATCATAAATGCAGAATCAGAGTAAGTGATTTGGAGATGTTGTGAGCGTATGAGAAAATGGCACATAAAAAGTGCACCCTAAAAGTTTGAGAATATAAGAGCAGAGCCGTGATGTGCAGCACTGAGAACAGGGGTTGCCAGGTCGTTCTGGATGGAGAAGCTGAGTGTGCAGACAAGAAAATAAGACAGATATATATTTTCAAGAGCAAGTAAGTGTAAGTTAGTCCCAGAAGGATAAATGGGCGAATTGCATAGGAGAGTGGGCCATAAATGAGGTATGAGTGGTAGACAATGTAAAAATAAATGAATAATAGTTTATCTTGAAACTTTAGCAGTGGAAGAAGTCATGACGGGATGTATTTTGACTTCAAGAGTTCTGCAACAGCGGATGCGATATGCAGGTAAAGTAAGTAGAACATACACGTGGTGAATGGAAGCACACCGTTTTGCAAGGAAGTAGATGGGGAATTAAATGAGGCGTCAGAGGGAAACAGCTGGAGGGTGTTGAGGACGTACAGGAGAGAAGAGGGTTTCAGTTTTAGAAACACGAGAGACAATGGAATGGATATACTTCTAGAGCTCAAAAGCAGATGAAATTATAAAGACAATTATAGAAAAATTACATAGCGGGTTGAATGCTCACAGCTAAGCAGGCAATGATCCTCGAATCACAAGGTCAAACCCCAATCAAGATGATAGCCTGCCACCTTTCCAGCACTGACCATAGAATAAGATAAATACGATAACACAGAGATAACTGTTTGCAGCGAGAGGTGTTGTTTTTAGGTCTGGCTTAACAGTGCAGCTATCTGCAAGGCGTCTTGTTACCAATTCTTTACAATATGCATAGAGAGGGCTGTGGCTCAGCGCAGAGAAGTGTTGCTATTTCACCTGATGCTATTGGTTGTTTAGGCTCATCGAGAAAGTCCTTCCTTTGACATTCACTGGGGACTATTTTACATCTGAAAAGTGTACTCAATCACCATCTGTTTGTCACATTCAATTTTATACCTCCTTTATGTATTCTGGACAGAAAGCAAATTAATTTGTGTACTTTTTTCCAGCAATGTTAAAGCTAATATGGCCGGATTTAAAGTGATAAAAAGCATTTTTACAAGCAATGCTTTTAAAAAACATTTTTGAATGCATGTGTATGCACGTGTTGGCTCTCTAAATCTACAACTATTGCCATTGCCAAAGTTTGTATTTTAGAGGTTTAAAGTAAGACTGCATAGGTGACTTGAGAAGAACAAGGTGAGATTTAAGTGTTATGTATGGGGGGAATTTGTTCCAGAGTGGAGGTTTGTTCAGAAGAATGCCTGCTTGGGTGTCTATTCAAGTAGAGTCTCCAAAGTTCCAGATAAGCAGCCATTAAACAGGACTAGATATATGACCTAGAATTGCCAGATTGTTGGCAAGATTGTCCAGAAGGGAGGACATTGCAGGTATGTCACACTGTAAGGTTTATATGTGTTAAAAACTGGTAAAGTGAGACACTGTAATTCAGTGACTATAGGATTGCATTGGTCATATTTTGTGTGACCAATGATTTATCAGAATGGCAGCATGGTAGAATGCTTTTAATGGAGTGTTAGTTGAGTCAGGAACACAAAACAGGATTATGTTTCAACACACTATGGACTAGTTATGAGTGGGTCATAGTTTCTGACCCCTGTGTAAACCTCTGTTTGTGCTGTGGTCAGAATTACGAGCTTGGTTATACTTAACCCATCCAATAATTATTGGATACTTTAAATACCTCACCTTTCCTTAAATTTTGTCAGGTATAACCTGCCAAAGCTTAAAAGGGGAAAAGCATACAGTATTTACCACATTATGGTGATTTTAGTGTGTTAATCTAAAAAATCTGCAAATTATTTCCCAGAAGCTCATAATAGGTGCTATTTCTCACACTCAATAAATTGCTTGGCACGAGCAGTCAGGCTCATCTCAGAGTCAATGTGAAAAGTATTTGTACACACACAAACACAGTAATAGAGTAAAAACACAACAAAGGGACTCCACACCGGTTTAGAAAAATAGCCAATAACTATCTGTGTAAAACAAGACCAAAACACCAAAATTCTAACATACACATGCAGAAATACAATTTAAAGATAAAAATTCAGTAAAGCATTTAGAAACACAATAGTTCTAATTGGGGCTATCACAAAATCGTTGACGGAGTCTTTCCCAATAGTCTGACGACACTTGAGAGGGAGTGCGGGCTGGTCATGGAATCGCATGGACCCCAGCCACAGTTCATTTGAAAATGATGAGGAAACAAAGACATTGCAGAGAGTCAAGAAGGTGGTACATTGCTGGAGCTGGTGCGGCGTTGGTTCCTTACTGCTACCGGGAAGGTGACGCATCAGTTCCTTATTGCGAGGCAGAGAAGGTGAGGCATTGGTTCCTTCCGGTTGCAGGGCAGGTGATATGTCATTGGTGGTGAGGCATTGGTTTCTAATGATCAATGAACCCAGCAGATCAAGACAGGAGGCATTGACTTTGCAGTGTCAAGATCACACAACAGGGCCACAGGTGCTGCAGCGGAGTCATGTGTGATGGATGTTGGGGACACAGCACTCAGGACTCAAACTGTCGCAGGGCGTCAGTCGCCATTGTTGCACTCAATGGGGACCACCCTCCAGTGCAGGCAGCAGCGCTGGTTCCGAAGTTGATCATGAGTCGATGCACTTCCTTTCTTCTTGGTTGCACCAGAACTCACTCCCAAAGGCCCAGGAATAGATTTGGCACTACATGGAGAGTCAGGACTCTCAGTAACAGAGCCCAAATGCTGACAGATGAAGTCTTTGATATCCCTGAGGCTTAACAAAAGGCAAGCTCAGTCCAGGCCCTTAGAGAACCTTTGAAAGCAGGATGTAGAAAGCAAAGTCCAGTCCTTTCATTCCCTTAGACAGAAGTAGCAAGCAGCAGGAAGGCACAGCAACAGGCATAGTGGCAGTCCCTCCTACAGCATCTAGTTCTTCTTCCTAGCAGAATGTCCTCTGTCCAGAAGGATTCTGAAGTTGTGGTCTCAGAGGTTCTCATTTCTGCCTTTGAAGTAGGCAAACTTCAAAGAAAAGTATTTGTAGTGCACAAGACCCTGCCTTTCCTGCCCTGGCCCCAGACACACTCCAGGGGGCTGAAGACTGCTTTGTGTGAGGACAAGCACAGCCCTATTCAGGTGCAAGTGTCAGCTCCTCCTACCCCACTAACCAGGAAGAACCATCAGGATATGCAGGGCTCACCTCAACTCCCTTTGTGCGACTGTCTACAGTGAATTCACAAACAGCCCAACTGTCATTTTAACCCAAACGTGTTTTCCAGAGCCAGGCAGAGGCACAGAATGGTTAAGCATGAAAATACCCAATTTCAAAAAGTGGCATTTTCAAACTTACAATTTAAAAAACCAACTTCACCAAGAGATATATTTTTAAATTGTGAGTTCAGAGACCCCAAACTCCACATCTCATCTTCTCCCAATGGGAACATACACTTGAAAGCTAATTCAAGGTAATCACCATGTTAACCTAGGGGAGAGATAGGCTGTGCAATAGTGAAAACCAGATTTAGCAGTATTTCACTATCAGGACATTTAAAACACACCAGTACATGTCCTACCTTTCAAGTACACTGCACTCTGCCCTTGGGGCTGCCTTGGACCTACAATAGGGGTGATTTATATGTAGTAAAAGGGAAGGTTAGGGTCTGGCAAGTGGGTGCACTCACCAGGTCCAACTGGAAGTTAAAACTGCACACACAGACACTGCAGTGGCAGGTCTGAGACATGTTTACATGGCTATTCCTGTGGGCGACACAGTCATTGCTGCAGGCCCACTATTAGCATTTGATTTACACGTCCTGGGCACACATGATGCACAATACTAGGGAATTAGTAGCAAATTAAATATGCCACCCGTGGATCATCCAGTCACCAATACAATTCAGAAAGAGAGCACATTCACTTTACCACTAGTCAGCAGTGGTAAAGTGCCTAGAGCCAGCAAAAATGAAACTCAGCACAGGACCAATAACAGTAGGTCAGAAGCCAAAAAGACAAGGAAAACCACACCAAGAGCTGACAGGTCCAACAGCACCTATACTTGTAATCTGGGCTAATGTGTGCTAGAACCAGGGCCCATGTGGTTATATGAATACTGGATGTTGGAGAAATTGCTTAAAGGTTTAGAAGAGGCTGAGTTATTAAGGGCCATTTTAATTAAATGCTTTGAGAAAGAGAGTTTCAAATAAAGTCAAAATGACAAAGATCCAATAAGCATGAGTTTAAATATCACTCTTAAAAGGTTTATGATTCTCAATCCTTAGAAATCAATAGTTGTTTCTTTGTTACACACAGTACCTGAGACGCTGCAAAAATAACGATGCACGGAGACCGCAGAGGAGAAGATGAATGGAAAAATAATGTGTTGCGCCAGATTTTCTGGCGAGCAGTCTTGATTCCTCACTGAGATGCGGGGATATATTGACACCCAGGGATGATGCGTTGAAAATCCTTGACACGCTGGTCGAAGGAGCAGGCACTGCATCAATCCAGTAGGTGATGTGTCAAATTTTCCTTCACAAGGCAGGCACTGCATTGACTTTACTGTCGAGAAGTCAGTGCTGTGTCGTTCCGGTTGTCGGTGAGGCGTTTTCCCAGCCCCAATGCAGATTTTGTGTCAATTTCTGCAGGTGTTGCAGCGATTTCCAATGCATAAGGATTTTCTTGAAGAGGGGAAGACTTTGTTGGCCCTGAGACTTCAGAAACAGAAGGCAAGCTCATTACAAGCCCTTGGAGAGCATTTCAGGAGGAAGGCAGAGTCGTTCCAGCAGAGTCAAAGGCCAGCAGGGCAACAGGCAGGGCAGCATTCCTTCTCAGCAAAGTTATCCAGATGAGTCCTTCGTGCAGCCAGGCAGTTCCTCTGAGAGAGTGCAGGTGTAGGTCCAGAAGTGTCTGATTTGGTGGGGTCAGAGACCCAGTTTATATACCCAAAAATGCCTTTGAAGTGAGGGAAACGTCAAAGAGTGGTTTTGAAGTGCACAGGTTCCCCTTTCAGCCCAGTCCCATCTATCAAGCTCCCTGTGGGGGTTGTCAGTCTTTTGTATGAGGGCAGACCACTGGCCTTTGAAATGTAAGTGTGAGCCCCTCCGCCCTGCCTGCTCAGGAAGACCCATTTAGTATGCAGATGAATGCAGATGTGACTATGTGTCCTGTGTTTATGGTTGTCTGGGTGTAATGCACAAGGGGAGCTGTCAACCAGCACAGACCAGACGCATAATGGAGGCAGGCTGTAAGGCACAGATGGCAGTAAGTGCAGAGAAATGCCCACTTTATAAAAGTGGAATTTCTAAAATAGCAATATTAAATCCAACTTCACCAGTAAGCAGGGAAATCTACCACTTAAGAGCATATGAGGGTAATTCTAATGTTAGACAATGGGAGTAGCTGGCCTTATAATAGTGGAAAACAAATGTATTAGTTTTTCACTCCAAGGTCATGAATATAAGAACATTTCCTACCTTTTACCTAATTAGCACCCTGCCCTATGGGTACCTAGGGCCTACCTTCGGGGTGACGTATATGTAGAAAAAGGGGAGTTTAGTGCTCAGCAAGTAGGTTTAAATGCTAAGTTGACGTGGCAGTGAAACTTCACTCAGGCCTTGCAATGGCAGGCCTGAGACATGGTTAAAGAGCTACTTATGTGGGTGGCACAATCAGTTTTGCAGGCTCACTAGCAGCATTTAACTTACAGGCCCTGGGCACATGTAGTGCACTTTACTAGGAAGGTGCTAGTAAATTAAATATGACAATTGGGTGGGAAACAATGTAACCATGTTTAGGGGAGGGAGTAAATGCACTTTTGCACTTCACAGCAGTGGTAAATTATGCAATGTCTTAAAACCAGCAAAAACGGTGTCCAGGCTTGCCATAAAGGCAACAAATGTATCCAGTAATGACTGCATTCCCACTGATTCTGCACCATGAGGACCACATCAACTGTATACAGAAGAACAGGTAGCGCTTTCAACCCTACTCTTGGACCGTCGGCCTTAGCTGAAAGAAAAGCTTGTTCCAAACCATAACTATAAAGAGTAAACAAAAAGCCTATTTAAAAGTACCCTCCCCCTGACATTTATCCCAGCACCAATCAATGATATTAGCCCATTACACTTATCCTTGTCCCCTTTTTGTAAAAACAAGGATGATTACAGCTTCAGCTGTAGACCATGAAGATGGAGCACCACCATTACAGCGACATTAAGAACCAACATCAAGGCTGGACCACCGGTGCACTTTCCTTGTATGCTCCGGGGCACCTTTTGAAAGTGGCAGCCGATGCAAACAAGGAGGGTACGCCATATTATAGTGAATATGTGGCACCCAGGGTAGCCATGAACTCGTACTGTTCCCAGGCAGTGCATTTAAGACAAATATGGAGCAGCTGTTTAAAAGCTTCGCCGTGTTTTTCTGTGCAGGCAGCAACACACCTGCACTTTTCAGAGGGATTAGAGATCGCATTGCAGGCAGGTGCAGTGACTCACTGCACCTGCCTGCAAGGGGATATCTGGTTAGTCCATCAGACCCATTTGAATCCTTCTAGAGGGCTACATTTAGACAGTGCTTAGAAATTGTGCCACGTTTTTGTTGGGCACTTTCAGTGCGCCTTCTAAAGGCATGTATTCCATTGCACCCACTTCGGTAATATGGCGCAGGTGCAGAGGCAAAGAGATTCCCTCATTTGCATGAGGCCACACCCCTTGCAAATGCAGAAATGTCCTCCAATGATAGAGCTGGCACTATATATGTGGAAGATTTACTTGTATTACAGAAGGGGCTGTACAAGCATCTGCTGCCCCTTCTGTAATACCAAAGTGTCCCAGAAGCATGCAAAGCAGACGCAAATGCTCTTTGCATCATCGGGGCACTTTGTTTAATACGACCCCAGATCTCAATATCATCCAAAAATAGGTCAGGAGGTACCTCATTAGGCCCTGGGGCCTTATTACATTATACCACCCGCATGCCCTGGATAACTTCATCCAGCGTAAAAACCAAATTAGCTCTGCCCCCCATAAGTCCTCCCAAAACCTCCTTGCCTCCACTCAACTCAAAATGATGTACCCCTTCAAAATGCTCCAAACACTGTTGTTCAGAAATGCAATGACATACAGCCAGGCCACCCACCTCCGCAATACAAGGTTTTTTATAACCCTCCAGAAAAACATCCTAGCTTTAGTGTGACAGGCTTGAACTAGTTCATCCCACGCTCATGTGGTAGGGCTAAGTTTGTGATTTGCAAGTGCCATTTTACACCGCCTCTGACAGGAGACAACATGATCCATGGCTTTGGGTGCATGCTTAAAAGCGGCCTTCACCTGAGGAAGGACCCTAGAACAATTATAGTCTAACCATTTAGATTCCTGAGGCCTAGTATTGAACACTAGAACTCTCAGTAAATCTGACTCATGGAATTTCAGCAAATGCCCACACAATAGCCCCAGTTAAGGAATTAGAATCAAGGCATGTGGAAATCTCTTGCCAGCACCCATAACAAAACAGACACTTTAAACTGCATAGGCTCTGTCTGAGACCATCAGAGCCCCCTACCTTGGTCTGTGCGAGAAAAGAGACCTTGTGTCTCAGCTGACATCCGGCTTCCACCATTTAATCCATCAATATCTAAAGACAAGAAATTAAGGTCATTAAATGGATTGTGGATGATACTAAAATTAGAGATGAGCAAAAACAGAGGAGCTGACACAAAATTTAGATCAATTATAGAAGCACAACCCCTCCATTTAAGCATTGGTAAATACAGGGGTTAGTGGACTTAAATAATTACTTCAAGGAGAAAACCAGGCTATGGGTGCATAATGTTATTTTTAGCTCTGAGCCATCACTTGTGTGGGTCATATGAAGCCCCCGTACCAACCTACAAGTGGGCTTATGATCAAGTGAGTTTAGAGGACAGTCCCACAAATGACAGTTAAAGTCCCCCATTAGTATCACCAACTCCATCCTTCGTCCATACCCCTCCAGGGTTTCAATCGCAGAATCCACTGACGGCCATAGTATTGGGCCGAACTTGGCCCACGTGCCTCCCATGCTGCGGAGATGATGAACACACTTAATAGCTCTCTAGAGCAGCAGGTGTCAGCACTTCAAAGGGTCATATTCTATGGCCCAAGGCAATCTGGGACACGTAGCACCCGCAGCAAGAGTTGCTGGAATTGTCAGAGTCACAATATAACAACTTTACTTGAGAAACCAGTTGTTATATTTAACGGCTGACAGTTATATACATTCATCTTATTAGAAAGGACTTGAGTTAGGGGAGTCAGTGATGGTAGGATGGGGGGGGGAAGAGGAGCAGGTGAAAATTTGCACAGGTAGGCTACCAGGCCTGGGAATTAATATTCAGTTAGGCATTTTCAAAATGTGACATTTTAAATACGTAATTGTTGTTTGAAAAGAATTGTTTTAGGTCCCTCCCACCCACAGAAGCAGCCTAAATCTTGTTCATGTTTGATTCCAGATTGTGAGGCTTTTGGGTGTTAGATACCTTGTATATTAAATCAAATAGAGGAATTGTTTGCTACTCTGCATTCTTTCCATGCCAGAGATGATGAGCGGGGTGTAAAAATAGGGTGACTGGCCTAGCTTTAAGGCTTTGTAGATCAAACTGATGAGTGTAAGTGTAATCTTTGCCTCATGAGGGAGCCAATTGAGTTCCTTCAAGATAGAAGATATGTGAACAAATTTCCTGTTTGTTTTTATCCTAGGGGGCAAATGAAAGAGTGATCTTTTTGAGGCCCATGAGTTTTGATAATTTTTGCTGTTTTTTTTAATGTTAATGACATTGCTAAATTTAGATTTTCAAGTAGAGAAAATCAGATTTTCAAATAGAGTTGTGAGTTGTCTATTTGCATATTGGTGGATGGACACCTCAATGTGTTTCACCAGGTCCCCACATGGTTTCTTATACACGTTGAATGGTGTAGGGATGATAATGGAACCTTGTGGTACACTATGAGGAACTGAGAAGATTTCAGGCATGATTTATCAACTAATTGTACTCTTTTATTATGATGCAAAACATTTAAGCACAGTTGCTGCAATGCCATGCATATTTTGTGAGTCTTGATGAATCTCTTATGACCATTGGTGTCAGATTCTGCCATTAGGTCTGTCAGAAATAGCAGACATTCCTTCCTCCCCAAACTTGATTGATCTCATTAATGATTTTGACTGTCGCAGTATCTGTTTGATAAACTTTGCAGAAGATTCCATTGGTGGGTTTATTTAAAGTTTCCTTATTGTATTCTGCCATTTAAGTAATATACCACACACCTTTCAAACACTTTATAAGCTATGGTACACTGTTTCAGAATTTTTTACTAGAGGGAAAATACATCTCACTTTAAGAGCATTCGGCAAGATGTAGTTAAAAAATGAAGCATGTTTTGGCACTACATTTTGGAAGAACTTTGGAATCATTTCAGTAAGTAAGGCTTGCTTGTACAGAATGTAGCTTCAGTGCTTGATTAGATGTTCCAATTCCATTTCAGTTATCTGACTAAAGACATCCCAAGTTTTGCTAGAGATGATTTGGTGGCTCAAATTCATTGTTTATGAGTCCTGGGTTGCAATGTTTGCATATAATATATTTTTTACCTTTACTTTACATATTGTAAAATCTTTCCATGACATTAGGTGAGGGTTTAGTGTAGTTCTTAAAATAGTTGTAAAGTTCTTTTGGTGTGTTGAAAGTACTGTGGATCTTCTCTTATTGGAATGATGACTTTGTAATCATAATGTTCAACTTGTAATGTTTCCTCTCTTATTTCTAGTTCTGTGAGAACTCTTGGGTCAGAGCTTGTCTTCTACATTCACTCTTTTTCCTGATTTACACTCATTCTTGGCATAAGGCATCTAAGAACCATTGGTTTGTGATTTTTGGGGGGTTTTCTCTTTATCAGTACAAGTTTGTCAGAACTTTCTTCCAGCGTTAAAATGAATAACCATTATATCTACCTTGTAGATTTGTGTGATGAGTTAAATAGATGCCTTTGGGGCTGATTTCAGGGTATTCAGGACATTCTCTTTAAATGATGTCCTGAGTTCTGCGTCCTTCTATTTCTTATTTGTTCTGAGGTATGAAAGGTTATTTTGAAAGGGATTATAGCATGATCAGGCTAGTCCATATGAATTGAATCTAGACAGATCATGTTTACTTGTCTGCAATAACTAAGGGCCTGATTTAGATATTGGTGGACAAGTTACTTTGTCACAACAGTTATGGATATCCTGTCATCTGAAATATAAATCCCATTGGAAATAACGGGATTTAGATTTCAGCGGACGAGATATCCGTCATCTTTGTGATGGAGTAACTCATCTGCCATTTTCTAACTCAGACCATAATTGTGCGATTTTACCATTGTTTTCCACTTATGGGTTACAAAAATGTGATAGGTGGACTGCTAAAGCTGATTTCAGCTACTAGTAATTTCTCTGGGATGCATCCAAGCCCTAAGTGCTATGTGTAGCTGAACTATGCATGTTGAAATAGTTCTGCAGTTACGTGTTTCCATTAAGAAGGAGCTGGGCATGACATTTCAGGCTGGAGTTTTCCAATACAAACAGGACGAAGGCTGATTTTCATGTTGCTGGCTCCTGCCTGTGTTGGCATAATGGACATGAAAAGATGGATTGGAATGCAGATCGGGCAATCATTAGTGGCTAAGATTAATTCAAGTGTTCCCCCAGTCACATTTGTTTCTTCACTTTTAATTTCACATTCCATATCCCTACTTTTGTTTTCAAGGCTGACTAAATCACTAGAAACCATTCATGCTGTGGCCATGGCCTTATGCTAAAACAAACACAAAAGATCACATTCAGGTACCTGAATTTTAACATCATGATTGAGGTGTGGATTTGTTGATTCTCTGCCATTTGGTATAACAACAGCACCAGGTCTTTCTTACAAGAGAGGACCTTCTGTACTAAGCAGGGACTACTTTTAAGCAAATCTGAAGATTATCTCATAGAGGGGTACTTATATCAGTGAATTTCCAGCCTTTAGCAGTGTGGTGTGCAAAGTCAGTTCTTAGAAATGTTATTAAATTAGTTTTTAATTTTACAAGCATCCTGAAGAGGCAGCTTTAGGAGCCGCCAGTGGGAGTAGATTATCCCACGGGGTAACTGTTGCCCCATTCTCTGCTGGTGCCCTCACAAATACTTTTACCTAATGATGCTAGGTTTACCTAATGATGCTAGGTAGGAATTTTCATGCTGCAAGATGTTTCAATTCTTGTGGGTGAGACATTCCACAGCAGGAAAACTTCATTTCAGACAAAGTCATAGACCCCTGCAAAGCACTGTTACCCACTTCCCTCACTGTGCTGGTGATGGTAAGTTATCAGTTAGGTTTTATTGGTATGATTTATTATTCACAGATCTTCAACAAAACTCTGCTTTATGTTTTAATTTGTTATATCTTTTATGTAAACTATGTTGTGAACCTAATAGTAGGAGACATCTATGTTACAATCAAAAGACCTGGCAGCCTTTTGGTGTGTTTCACCTGTCTTTTTGCCTTCTGACCTCCTGCTTTTGTGGTTTACTGGACTCTGTTTTTGCTGGTTTATTGTCTCTACGCACTTTACCACTGCTGCTCAGTGCTAAAGTGCAAGTGCTCCCTAGGTAAATTGTACTGTTGATTGGTTTATCCATATTTGGCATATTTGATTTATTGGTAAGTCCCTGTTAAAATGCACCAGAGGTGCCAAGGGCCTGTAAATCGAATGTTACTAGTGGGCCTGAAGCACTGATTGTGCCACCCAGATAAGTAGCCCTGTAAACGTTGTTCAGACCTGCTGCCACAGTGTCTGTGTGTGCAGTTTTAAACTGTCAATTCGACCTGGAAAGTGAACCCACTTGCCAGGCCCAAACCCTCCCTTTTGGTACATGTAAGGCACTAAGGCAGGCTCTAGGTAACCCAACGGGCAGGGTGCAATGTATTTAAAAGGTAGGACATGTAGTGGTGTGCTATACATGTCCTAACATTGAAATACTGCCAAACTCCGGTTTCACTGTTGCAAGGTATATCTCCCTCATAGGTTAAGATGGGGGCAGCCTTTAAATACCTTTAAAGTGCAGATTTCCTTTGAAGGTAGATAGAAATATGGGGTTTGGGGTCTCTGAACTTACAATTGAAAAATACAACTTTTTGTGAAGTTGGTTTTTTAATTGTGAGTTTGAAAATGCCACTTTCAGAAAGTAGGCATTTTTCTTGCTTAAACCATTCTGTGACTCTGTCTGTTTGTGGATTCCCCATTGGGATTAGTTTGACAGTTGAGCTGTTGTGAATTCCCTCTAGACAGTGACACAATGGGGTCTGTGTTCCAGCCTGCATATCCTGATTGGCCCTCTGAGCTAGAACGGGACTGTGAAAGGACTGTGCCTGCCCTCACACATTGCAGTTTCCAAAACCCTGGCGTGCGTCTTGGGCCTGGTCTGGACAAGGAAGGACCTTGCAAACACTTGAGACTATGCTTTGAAGTTTGCCAAATTCAAAAGCAGGGGTTATAAGAAGAAGACCCAAAACCCCAGAGTTGTACAATATTTCTGGAATCAAGAGAAACCTCTGCCAAGGAGAGGAGCTGAAGAGCTGGAGGAGGAGTACTGTCCTTTTGCTGTGTTGCTTTGCCGGACTGGCCAGCAGTTGCTGCTTCTGCCTGAGAAGAAGGCAAAGGGTGAACCTTGCTGTGTGTCCTGCTTGAGAAAGTTCTCTAAGGGCTTGGAGTAGAGCTTGCCTTCTGTTGGAAGTCTCAGGGACAGCAAAGACTTCCGTTTCCTTGACCTGGAGCACTGGGAACTGTGTGTTTTGTGGTGTTCAAGAGAAGAAACCACTGTGCCTCCGCCAACGAAGCCGTTGGCCTGCACCGTGACCTGCCGACCGTTCACAGAGTTGCATTGCCCCACTTCACACCACAACCTTGATCTCAGTGGCCCCATCCTTGGGCAACTTCACCCAGCCGCTGCTCACACCATGACCTGTGGGCCCCGCACTCTGGCATCACCTGCTCACATCACAGCCTGGGCATCCCTGCCGCTCATGCTGACACCAGCACCGTTGCCTGCACTTCAGCCCTGGTCTACTGGCAACAGAATCATTTACTCCAGTGTTGTCTCCTGGCCGCCTGCCTGCAACGTAGCTTGTGGACTCTGCTTGTTGGGGTCACAAAGCACCGTCCCGTCCCGCACCGCTGGCTTGGGCCTACTGATGACAGCGCTTCAGCAACGATGATGCCGCTGCCTTCGCCATGACCTGGTAACACTGCACCTCGCACCACACCGCTTCACACCGCAGCCCTGGTCTCACCGACACCGCTGGACGTCGTCACTGAGCCACTGCCTGCACCGTGACCTGTGGGAACTGCACCTCACATCATCCAGATTCGCACCTCAGCCCCAAAGCCATGCAAGCCAGTGCTCCTGGCTTCATCAGCCCAGACTTTGATCTGCAAGGCATGTGACTTCAAGGGCCGGATGACTCACGCACCGACTCCAGAACCGACACCACAATGCCAGCGACGTGGCTCTCCGGAGCTCATTAAGAGGATTACGATGCCCTGCAATTCCAAAGGTACTATTTGATTGTCTTCCTGACACCATAGCCGGCCTGCGACGCCGCGGCTGGCCTGAACTGTTGGTTTTGTTGATCATGATGCCATGATAGCCCCAGGTGGAGCTATCCACTTCCAGGAACTGTATTTTTTAGTAAATCTTGCAGAATTCACATATTTATTACTGTATGGTGGATTTGTAATGTATTTTGTAGATAAACATTGGCTATTTTTCTAAAACTGGTGTGGTTTCCTTTTGTAGTGTCTTCATTTATTACTGTGTGTTATGTGCAAATGCTTTACACACTGCTTCTGAGATAAGCCTGACTGCTCCTGCCAAGCTACCAAGGGGGTGAGCAGGGGTTATCTGAGTGGGTATCTCCCTAATCCTGACTAGAGTGAGGGTCCCTACTTGGACGGCGTGCAAACTAACTGCCAACTAGAGACCCCATTTCTAACAGACAACTTAACAAACAAATTGTTGTGGAGAACAAACCTTTACCCCATTTACAAGAAATGGTGGTGACTTTGGGTGAAGCAAAAGTGTTTTCAACATTGGACATAGCTGCATACAACCAAGTGGTTTTGCACAAGGAGCCTCATGAGCTTACATCGTTTGTCACACCAAGTGGGACATATAGGTTTTTCTATGTGGCCTTTGGTTCACATTCTACAACAGCTGTGTTATAAAAGATAACGAACAACCTGTTCCGGGGAATGAAAGGAGTCCACGCTTTCCAGAATGATGTACTAGTATTTTCTGAAGATCAGGAAAGCCATCTGGACCAGTTAAAGGACGTGTTCACACACATTCATGGAAGTGGATTAACCTTCACAAAGGAAAAATGCAGATTTTGCAAAAAGACTAAAGGGAGTGCTTAGGTCATGTTGTCTGTGCCAACAGTATGTACCAAAGCCATGCCTAATTTCTGCAATTGTCCAATCCCCTCAACCGATGAACAAAGAAGAGCTATTATTCTTTTTAGGGTTATGTAAGTTCTATTTAAAGTTTATTAGAAACTATACAGAGAAGGTAGAACCAATGCATCGTTTGGTCAGGAAAGATGCTGATTTTGAGTGGAATAATGAGTACACTGAAAGCATGTGTGCCTTAAATGAAGAACTGTAAATAATGCTGATTTGAAGGCTTTCCTTTCTGTCTATTTTAACTGTAGATGCTAGTCATGTGGGACTTGGGGCTGCTCTGACTCAAGCTACACACGCTCTGGCAAGTTAAAGGGGTCATAAGCTAAATACTTAGTTATAGCGTGTTAGACTTTTTCATCCTTTTGCATGGTCTCCCTTAACTTTTTGCCTCTGTTCCCCAGGTTGTTGATGTGTGCTGTACTCTGATTTTGCTGTTTTTGTTACTCTGGGCACTTTAGCACTGCTAAACAGTGCTAAAGTGCAAGTGCTCCTTTACAGAATGTGTATGTAATTGGCTTATCCATGATCGGCATATTTGATTTACTAGTAAGACCCTAGTAAGGTGCACTAGAGGTGCCAGGGCCTGTAAACCAAATGCTACTAGTGGGCCTGCAGCACTGGTTGTGCCACCCACATAAGTAGCTCTGTAACCCGCGCTGCGGGATTTTCGGATCATCGTGCTGCTAGATTTCCGACGCAAACACCGCAGCCATGTAAAAACAACGCAAGGCCTGCCCGGATCCAAGAGTGCTGACCAGATCGACGCATCGCTGTCCTGCGGAGAGAAGAAACGATGCGCCCGACCTGACAAAAGGAGAAACAACGCAAGGTCTCGTGAGTGAGTGAAATCGATGCATCGCAAGCCCTGTTTGATGCACATGTTTGTCCGTGCAGGGTTATTTTTGACGTACCCAAGGTACATTTTCACGCTAACAGTGTTAGCATGTGTTTTAAACTACATAAAGACTCTTTTTGCTTCTTAATTGATAACTTGACTTGTGTATTGTGGATTTTTGTTGTTTTGGTCTTGTTTTGTTTAGATAAATATTTCCTATTTTTCTAAACCTGTGTTGAGTCATTTTGTATGTTTTCATTAAGTTATTGTGTGTATTGGTACAATTACTTTACTCCTAGCACTCTGAAGTTAAGCCTACAGCTCATGCCAAGCTACCAAGGGGGTAAGCAGGGGTTAGCTGAGGGTGATTCTCTTTTACCCTGATTAAAGTGAGGGTCCTTGCTTGAACAGAGGGTAACCTGACTGTCAACCAAAGACCCCATTTCTAACATAGCACAAGAATTATTATCATGCGAGTGCAATGTTTTTGATGGTGTGGATCATTTTTAATAAGAACCGATCATAAAACCCTTGTTATTATTCTGAGTAGAGGGGGATCTAACAAAGTACCTCCATGTATTAATAAGCTGGGATGCAAATTACATGAATATGTATTTGACTTTGAACACATACCTGGCAGGACCAATATGACTGCCGACTACTTATCTTGATTACCTTGCGAGGTCAATCTTTCTGATGATGAGTGTGATGATGATGTGGCCGTGGCTTATCTTTTGGATGAGCCTTTGAGTGAACATACTATAAGTAAGAAAAATGGATGTCTGTTGTGGCTGAGTATTTAGAATATTTTACGGTATACCGCCTTATCGCCTTATTGTAACTGATTGGCCCAAGAAAAAGAGTTTGGAGGTTAAATTCAGGCCATTCTGGAAAGTCAAAGAAGAATTTTCTTTTCAAAGTGAAATTATACTAAGAAATGGCATTCTTGTAGTACCCACCATGTTGAGATCATGCTTCATTACTTTAGAACATGAAGGTCACCTCAGCATGACTGCAACAAAGAAGAAATTAAGATCAAATTATTGGTGGTCTGCTACTGACCGTTATGTTGAAATGTTTGTGCAAGAATGCCATTCATGTACAGATGCTGATAAATCCTTAAAGGAGCATTTAACTCCCTTATAACCTATTCCCCTTCCTAAGTGGCCTTGGCAGAAGCTAGGCGTAGACTTAATTGGACCTATCAATAAGTTACCTGTTGCTATGCATTGTGCTGTAGTCATAACTGACTGCTTCAGTAAATGGATTGTGCTGGACCTGGCCCTTTTACAGGGTCATTCCTCAGACTTTTTGCCTTTGGCCTCCTTGTTTTTCTGACTCTTGTTGGCGGATGTTATGACTCTGAACACTTTTTCACTGCTAAGCAGTGCTAAAGTGCACGTGCTCTCCCTTGTAAACTTGGTATGATTGGCTTGTCCCTAATTGGTATATTTAATTTACCTATAAGTCCTTTGTAAAGTGGTATCCCTATACCCAGGGCCTGTAAATTAAATGCTACTAGTTGGCCTGCAGCGCTACTTGCGCCACCAACTGAAGTAGCCTTTCAAACCTGTCTCAGGCCTGCTAACACAGGGCCTGTCTGTGCAGTTTTCTGCCACAGGGACCTGGCATCTAAATGTACTTGCCAGGCCCAGAACTTCCCTTTTACTACATGTAAGTCACCCCTAAGGTACGTCCTAGCTAGCCCTATGGGCAGGGTGCCATGTATGTAGGAGGCAGGACATGTGCCTTGTAATGTGGCCTTTCCTGGTAGTGGCAAACAGCCTAACATTGTGTTTAACTGCTGTGAGTGCTGCCTTCTCATAGGATTGCATTTGAAATCCCCTGCCTTAGGTATAAGAGTTATTGTCTGATCTATGAGGGGTAGCGTTGGCATGTTTGGTATGGTTGTAATGGTGGTAAGAAATGCTGCTTACTGGTGTAGGTGTATTTTTTGTTACTACTACAGAAATGCCACTTCTAGAAAGTGAGCATTTCTATGTGCTTGTGACTCTGGTGTTTTGCAGCTTGACTCCCTTCCACGTCTGGGCAGAGTGACAGTTGGGCTTTGTGCATACTTTTCAGACAGCCTGTACACAAGGAGGGTGGAAGTGTCACAGAGGTGCATCTACATATTGTATGGTCTTCCTGGGCTGAGAGACGGGGAGGGCGAGCACACCTGCATTTGTAAAGGCTGTGCCCTGGCCTCACACAATAGGGTTATTTACCCCCCACTGATGTTTGGAGCCTGTGCTGGAGGAGATAAGGGGGCACTCCCAGAACCAGTTGTAACTGGTTGAAACCCTCTCTCCTCCTCATTGTAAAACACACTGTAAACTGAGTATAAGTACAGGGGAATTTTCCCCACAATTTAGACATTCTTGGGCCTTGAAGAGACTTACTGGAAACAGGACAGAGGATGCTGCTGAAAGGACTCACCAGGAACCACCTTGGACTGCTGCTGCTGTGCTGACCTGTGACCTGCCTGGTCACTAGGAGGAACTGCCACCATCTGCAGCCCTTGTGCTGGCCTGTTGCTGGGACCTGCTAGCCCTGTGACTCTCTACCCACTTTTCTGTCTCCAGGGTCAGGGTGCCGTTGCCCCTGACACCTGGAAAGTATCCAGAGCACGAGGAGTGCTCCAGATTCCTTGTTTTGGGCCATATGTTGGGGCAGCGCTGCATCTGAGGGCTCCCTTAGCACCTCATGAGCGCTTTACTGGGCCCTTGGTGCTCGTAACGCTTGCTGGTAGAAGTGCCCTAGCGCTTTGAAGAGAGTGCTTTCTTGCTGCTGAAATCATCGCCGCAGCACAGGTATTTTTAGCCCACGAGCATGTAGCGCTCCACCAAGTGCCCCCAGGGCAAAAACAGAAGAAATAAAGGAGCGAGCGTGCTCCAACCGTGCCCCGGGGCAAAGCGCACTCTAAGACACGCCCCCGGGTAGAAGCAGGCACCTTCCTTGGTGTCTGCACACCGCAGCGGCCCGGGAAGGGCAGAAGAGCAGCTCGTGACCATGGCGGGTGCCGCCACCTCTGAGCAGGAGGGAAGCCTCATTGGAGGCTCACTCACCACTCTTTACTTAGGCAGCCGCACCAAGGATGAGGTAGTTGCCTCCAACTTCGCAGGGCACAGGGTGGAAAGGGAGTTCCTTTCCCCACGGCCACTGCCTTAGGGGCGCAGACGCCCCAATGACTTTTGGGCATCTGTTTTCTAGTGGCCCCCCGGTGGAAGAAGGTCAGTTGCGACCCGTGTGGGGCCCATAGAACGTGTCAGCACCTGGTTCTGGGGCAGGCCACAAGAGAGACCCCAACACTCATCACCAGAGGGGGTGCATTCCACCTCCTCCCCCCAGAATCAACGCGTGGCCCCTGCATCGGGCCTAAGAGCGCCAGCGGCCTCCCTAGTGATACTCTTGGCACTGGAAGTGCTGTTTTTCGCCCTAAAAACAGGTACTGATTCAAAGGCATAACGTAATTCTTATTTCTCTATCCTGGACTGGCTAGAATTGCTAAACTAACCTGTTTTTATGGTGCCACATATATGAACTGATGTTCCTTTTATGGGCATGACATGCTGATATATGTTTATATGACTTGCCATATGTGCGCTAATGTTCCTTTTATGGATATTTATGATGTGCTCATGACAAGTACATATAATTCTTTATTCTGATTCCTGACTACTGCTCATGTTGCAGAATCCTCAGTACTTATGTGTTTAAATGTGACAACTGCTTATTCTTGCAGAGCATTAGTGACTTGTGTAATGTTCTGACAACTGCTAAGGTAGCAGGATATTACTGACATGTAATGTTTGGTCTAATTATGTTTTGTGCAATACAGTTTATTTTTACATAGCTCAGTGTTGTGATTACTTTGGGGTGTACATACTGCGTCACGTGTGTTGTGTGTGTTGTGGAACGCTTTACACATTTCCTCCAGGTTAGGCCTGACTGCTCGAGCCAAGCTACCAAGGGTGTTAGCAGGGGTTATCTTGGACGTTTAACTCCCTTACCTTGACTAGAGTGGGTGGGTTCTGCCTGGCTTAGGTGCATACCTGAGCCAACCAGAAAACCAATTTCTAACAGATTGACTTGGAGTTTTTGGACTCCCCCATTACTAATAACATCCTTGAATTCTTCAAACAGGTCTTTTCTAGGGAAGAGTTCCCTTTAGAAATAGTGAGAGATAATGGCGCACAGTTTGTTTCTACTGATATGTTTTATTTCCTTAAAGCATGTGGCATCACTCACCATAAAGCATCATTGTACCAACCCAATGCAATGATCAGGATGAACCCACTAACTGCTTCATTAAAGAAACTTTACCACTAGCATTCAAAAGTAATTTACCTATCCAAAATACTCTAAGATTGAACCTTTGGGCGTATCGCATCACTCCACACAATGTTACAGTCAAAACCCCTCATGAGTTACTGGGAGGGAGGCTAAACCTCTACTCAGCTGCAACTGCACTGGTTCACATAAACTGAAATGCTGCACATGTTCCTGGTCAAAGCAAAGCTGGGGAGGACATTAGGGATAGATTTGTGAAGTGTCAAGCCGAGATGAAACAACATTATGACCAAAGGAAGTAATTCTATCTGAGTAAGACAAATGTTGGAGATATGGTCAGGATTAGGCACCCACCTCGTAAGTTCAGTGGGGACAAGTTTGGTGATCTCATGAAAGTAGCTAAAGCTGCTTGTTCAGCTATAATGTTTAGCAATGGTTGTTTGTAGAAAAAAATAAGAGGTGTTAAGGTCATGGCACAGCAATCATATTCTCCTGTTAGGTGCCACCATATGGGTTCTCCTAAGCAGCAATTCAGAAGAGTCTGCTAGTTCTACCAAACCCATTACTAGATCTTTTTTTTTTCCTTCGAAGCTCACAGTCCTTTATTACAGTAAAGAAAAACCAGCGTTGATAGGTGGTGCATTAGTAATTTCAAGATAGAAGAAAGCCTAGCATTGACCTTTGTTAGATTATGCTTGACTTCTAACAATAAACAAAATTTAAAATGTTTTTATTATTTGGTCAAATACAAGAACATTAACTTAACATTGCCAGGACAGAAATATGCAGTTGTGAATATATATGCATAAAGAATATTGTACTTATAAATGCATATTAAACGTGTAATTGAATTAGGCATTTACAGCAATATAATATCAAAGACTCCAAGTTCGAATAAAGAAAGAAGAAAAATAAAAGGAGAGTGAGAAGAGCTATAGGGACAGAAAAGGGAATCAAGTGATAGCCATGTGGAGAGAGAGGTAATAGACCTTAGTTACAGCGAATTTAAGATGAAATAAGGATATATAAGAAGAAAAACAGGAAATATATTGACATTTTTAAAAAGGAGGAGAAAAATCCATTTACTTTGCAGTGCATGAGAGATAGGGCCAGATGTAGGAAAATCCTGCATTGTGACTCGCAAATTGCGAGTCGCAATGCAGGATGCAGGATGGTGTCCCTGACACCATCTGCGAGTCGCAAGGGGGTCGCAAAGGCCCACCTCATTAATATTAATGAGGTGGGGTGCAATTTGCTAGAGACAGCAGACTACCATGTGTGTGACTGCTTTTAAATAAAGCAGTTTTTGTTTTTGTAATGCAGCCGGTTTTCCTTAACCCCTTCGCTGCCAGGCCTTTTCCCCCTCCTGTGCCGAGCCTTTTTTTGGCTATTTGGAGCAGTTCACGCTTAGGCCCTCATAACTTTTTGTTCACATAAGCTACCCACGCCAAATTTGCGTCCTTTTTTTCCAACATCCTAGGGATTCTAGAGGTACCCAGACTTTGTGGGTTCCCCAGAAGGAGGCCAAGAAATTAGCCAAAAAACAGTGAAAATTTCGTTTTTTTTAAAAAAATGGGAAAAATGGGCTGCAGAAGAAGGCTTGTGGTTTTTTCCCTGAAAAGGGCATCAACAAAGGGTTTGCGGTGCTACAATCACCAGCTTCCCGGCTTTCAGGAACAGGCAGACTTGAATCAGAAAACCCAATTTTTCAACACAATTTTGGCATTTTACTGGGACATACCCCATTTTTACGATTTTTTGTGCTTTCAGCCTCCTTCCAGTCAGTGACAGAAATGGGCATGAAACCAATGCTGGATCCCAGAAACCGCAACATTTCTGAAAAGTAGACAAAATTCTGAATTCAGCAAGGGGTAATTTGTGTAGATCCTACAAGGGTTTCCTACAGAAAATAACAACTGAAAAATAAAAATATTGAAATTGAGGAGAAAAAAACCATCAATTTTTCTCTACGTTTTACTCTGTAACTTTTTCCTGCAATGTCAGATTTTCGACAGCAATATACCGTTACGTCTGTTGGACTCTTCTGGTTGCGGGGATATATAGGGCTTGTAGGTTCATCAAGAACTCTAGGTACCCAGAGCCAATAAATGACCTGCACCCTGCAGTGGGTTTTCATTGTATGCCGGGTATACAGTAATTCATTTGCTGAAATATAAAGAGTAAAAAATAGCTATCAAGAAAACCTTTGTATTTCCAAAATGGGCACAAGATAAGGTGTTGAGAAGCAGTGGTTATTTGCACATCTCTGAATTCCGGTTTGCCCATACTAGCATGTGAATTACAGGGCATTTCTCAAATAGACGTCTTTTTTACACACTGTCTTACATTTGGAAGGGAAAAATGTAGAGAAAGACAAGGGGCAATAACACTTGTTTTGCTATTCTATGTTCCCCCAAGTCTCACAATAAAAATGATACCTCACTTGTGTGGGTAGGCCTAGCGCCCGCTACAGGATATGCCCCAAAACACAACGTGGACACATCACAGAAAACAGAGCTGTTTTTACCAAAGTGCCTACCTGTAGATTTTGGCCTCTAGCTCAGCCGGCACTTAGGGAAACTTACCAAACCTGTGCATTTCTGAAAACTAGAGACCTAGGGGAATCCAAGATGGGATGACTTGTGTGGCTCAGTACAGGTTCTGTTACCCAGAATCCTTTGCAAACCTCAAAATTTGGCTAAAAAAACACATGTTCCTCACATTTCTATGGCAGAAAGTTCTAGAATCTGAGAGGAGCCACAAATTTCCTTCCACTCAGCGTTCCCCCAAGTCTCCCGATAAAAATGATACCTCACTTGTGTGGGTAGGCCTAGCGCCCGCGACAGGAAACGCCCCAAAGCGCAACGTGGACACATCGAAATTTTTGAAAGAAAACAGAGGTGTTTTTTGCAAAGTGCCTACCTGTAGATTTTGGCCTGTAGCTCAGCCAGCACCTAGGGAAACCTACCAAACCTGTGCATTTCTGAAAACTAGAGACCTAGGGGAATCCAAGATGGGGTGACTTGTGTGGCTCGGACCAGGTTCTGTTACCCAGAATCCTTTGCAAACCTCAAAATTTGGCTAAAAAACACATGTTTCTCACATTTCTGTGGCAGAAAGTTCTGGAATCTGAGAGGAGCCACAAATGTCCTTCCACCCAGCGTTCCCCCAAGTCTCCCGATAAAAATGATACCTCACTTGTGTGGGTAGGCCTAGCGCCCGCGACAGGAAACACCCCAAAGCGCAACGTGGACACATCCACATTTTTGAAAGAAAACAGAGGCGTTTTTTGCAAAGTGCCTACTTGTAGATTTTGGCCTGTAGCTCAGCCGGCACCTAGGGAAACCTACCAAACCTGTGCATTTCTTAAAACTAGAGACCTAGGGGAATCCAATATGGGGTGACTTGTGTGGCTCGGACCAGGTTCTGTTACCCAGAATCCTTTGCAAACCTCAAAATTTGGCTAAAAAACACATGTTCCTCACATTTTTGTGGCAGAAAGTTCTGGAATCTGAGAAGAGCCACAAATTTCCTTCCACCCAGCGTTCCCCCAAGTCTCCTGATAAAAATGATACCTCACTTGTGTGGGTAGGCCTAGCGCCCGCGACAGGAAACACCCCAAAGCGCAACGTGGACACATCCAAATTTTTGAAAGAAAACAGAGGTGTTTTTTGCAAAGTGCCTACCTGTAGATTTTGGCCTGTAGCTCAGCCGCCACCTAGGGAAACCTACCAAACCTGTGCATTTCTGAAAACTAGAGACCTAGGGGAATCCAAGATGGGGTGACTTGTGTGGCTCGGACCAGGTTCGGTTACCCAGAATCCTTTGCAAACCTCAAAATTTGGCTAAAAAAACAGATGTTCCTCACATTTCTGCGACAGAAAGTTCTGTAATCTGAGAGGAGCCACAAATTTCCTTCCACCCAGCGTTCCCCCACGTCTCCTGATAAAAATGATACCTCACTTGTGTGGGTAGGCCTAGCGCCCGCGACAGGAAACGCCCCAAAGCGCAACGTGGACACATCCAAATTTTTTAAAGAAAACAGAGGTGTTTTTTGCAAAGTGCCTACCTGTAGATTTTGGCCTCTAGCTCAGCCGCCACCTAGGGAAACCTACCAAACCTGTGCATTTCTGAAAACTAGAGACCATGGGGAATCCAAGATGGGGTGACTTGTGTGGCTCGGACCAGGTTCTGTTACCCAGAATCCTTTGCAAACCTCAAAATTTGGCTAAAAAAACACATGTTCCTCACATTTCTGTGGCAGAAAGTTCTGGAATCTGAGAGGAGCCACAAATTTCCTTCCACCCAGCGTTCCCCCACGTCTTCCGATAAAAATGATACCTCACTTGTGTGGGTAGGCCTAGCGCCCGCGACAGGAAACGCCCCAAAGTGCAACGTGGACACATCCACATTTTTAAAAGAAATAAGAAGGTGTTTTTTGCAAAGTGCCTGCCTGTAGATTTTGGCGTGTAGCTCAGCCGGCACCTAGGGAAACCTACTAAACCTGTGCATTTCTGAAAACTAGAGACCTAGGGGAATCCAAGATGGGGTGACTTGTGGGGCTCTGACCAGGTTCTGTTACCCCGAATCCTTTGCAAACATCAAAATTTGGCCAAAAAACACTTTTTCCTCTCATTTCCGTGACAGAAAGTTCTGGAATTCCTTCAACCCAGCGTTCCCCTAAGTCTCTCGATAAAAATGGTACCTCACTTGTGTGGGTAGGCCTAGCGACCACGAAAGGAAATGGCCAAAAACACAACGTGGACACAACATATTTTTTCACAGAAAACAGAGGTGTTTTTTGCAAAGTGCCTACCTGTGGATTTTGGCCTCTAGCTCAGCCGGCCCCAGGGGGGGGCAGAAATGCCCTAAAATAAATTTGACCCCCCACCCCCCCCAGGACCCCCCTGCCCAGGAGCGCCCCTTGCCTACGGGGTCGGTCCCCCTACGTGACATTGGCGCCTAAAAACAAATCCCCGGTGCCTAGTGGTTTCTGCCCCCTTGGGGGCAGATTGACCTCAAATCGGCCAATCTGCTCTAAATACAATTTGCCCCCCAGGGGAGCGACCCTTGCCTGATGGGTCGCTCCCCATCTCTAAAAAAACAAACAAACACAAAAAAAAACACAAAAAAAATAATTTGCCCTGGCGCCGAGAGGTTTCTGCCCCCCCTGGGGGCAGATCGGCCTAATACCAATAGGAGGGGCAGAGATGGCCTAAAATAATTTCCCCCGTCACCCCCCCCCCCCCGGGGAGCGACCCTTGCCTACAAGGTCGCTCCCCTTGCGGGACGGCGCAAAAAAAAGATCCCTGGTGATTAGTGGTTTCAGATTGACCTAAAATCGGCCGATCTGCCCCCAAAGCGGGCAGAAATGGCCTAAATACAATTTTCCCCTCCAGGGGAGCGACCCTTGTCCAAGGGGTCGCTCCCCATCTGTAAAACAAAAAAAAAAAAAATCCCTGGTGCCTAGTGGTTTCTGCCCCCCTTGGGGGCAGATCAGCCTAATCAAAATAGGCTGATCTACCCCCCAGGGGGGCAGAAATGGCCTAAAATAATTCCCCCCCTCCAGGGAGCGACCCTTGCCTAAGGGGTCGCTCCCCTTACGTGAAATTCACGCAAAAAAAAAAAACTCCCTGGTGTCTAATGGTTTCTGCCCCCCATGGGGACAGATTGGCCTCATCAAAATAGGCCAATCTGCCCCCAAGGGGGGCAGAAATAGCCTAAATATAATTTGCCCCCTAGGGGAGCGACCCTTGCCTAAGGGGTCGCTCCCCAACAAAAAAAAAAAGAAAACATCACAAAAAGAAAAAAAAAAAAATGATCCCTGGTGCCTAGAGGTTTCTGCTCCCCCTGGGGGCAGATTGGCCTAATAATAGGCCGATCTGCCCCCAGGGGGGGCAGAAAAGGCCTTCCCAATAAAATGCCCCCCCTGGGAGCGACCCTTGCCCAAGGGGTCGCTCCCTTTTGACAGTTTCAGAAAAAAAAAAAAAAATCCCTGGTGTCTAGTGGGGTTTCAAAAGCCGGATTGCAAGCAATCCGGCTTTTGAAACCCTGTGAGAGACTTCAAAGGGAAGGAAATACATTTCCTTCCCTTTGAAGCCTCTCTGGGCCTCTGCCATGGAATTGAAAGAGAAATGCAAAGCATTTCTCTTTCAATCGCGCTGGAAGCAGAGGGGGGAGACCCTGTGACTAATCAGCGCGCGCTCGCGCGCTGACGTCACAGGGGGGGTTGGGGGGGTTGGGGGGGTTGGGGGGTCGGGAGTGGGAGGGGAAGGGCTTCCCCTTCCATCCCTGACTTGGGGGGGTGGGGGGAACCCCACAGAGGGAGCGCTAGCGCTCCCTCTGGGCTCTGTGCACAGGACGTAATGGTTACGTCCTGGGCACAGCAGCACTGTGCCTCAGGACGTAACCATTACGTCCTGGGCACAGAAGGGGTTAAAGGAAAAAGAGATGCATTACAAAATGAAAAAATGAAACGTGTCAGTTGAATTTTTTCAGAGCAGGCAGAGGTCCATAGGACCACTGCCTGCTCTGAATAAATGTTTTCAATGCCATTCACAAAGGGGAAGGGGTCCCATGAGGACCCCTTCCCTTTTGCCAATGGGTTACTAACTGTGATTGCGTTGCGACCATGTTCGTGGTCACAAAGCAATCCTGCATCACGCTGCGACTCACAAATAGGAAGGGGAACACCCCTTCCTATTTGCGACTCGCAGTCCCATTTTACGAGTCGGTAACCAGGTTACCGACTCGCAAAATGGGAATAGGGCATCGCGATGTGGGTTTTGCGTGTCGCAAACAGCGAAAATCGATGTTTGCGATGCGTAAAACCGTTGGCACATCTGGCCCATAGTTACTTAATGGCAACCATAGCTGATGACGTTTGAAGACGTCTGTTGGACTCTTCTGGTTGCGGGGATATATAGGGCTTGTAGGTTCATCAAGAACTCTAGGTACCCAGAGCCAATAAATGACCTGCAACCTGCAGTGGGTTTTCATTGTATGCCGGGTATACAGTAATTCATTTGCTGAAATATAAAGAGTAAAAAATAGCTATCAAGAAAACCTTTGTATTTCCAAAATGGGCACAAGATAAGGTGTTGAGAAGCAGTGGTTATTTGCACATCTCTGAATTCCGGGTTGCCCATACTAGCATGTGAATTACAGGGCATTTCTCAAATAGACGTCTTTTTTACACACTGTCTTACATTTGGAAGGGAAAAATGTAGAGAAAGACAAGGGGCAATAACACTTGTTTTGCTATTCTATGTTCCCCCAAGTCTCACAATAAAAATGATACCTCACTTGTGTGGGTAGGCCTAGCGCCCGCTACAGGATATGCCCCAAAACACAACGTGGACACATCACAGAAAACAGAGCTGTTTTTACCAAAGTGCCTACCTGTAGATTTTGGCCTCTAGCTCAGCCGGCACCTAGGGAAACCTACCAAACCTGTGCATTTCTGAAAACTAGAGACCTAGGGGAATCCAAGATGAGGTGACTTGTGTGGCTCAGTACAGGTTCTGTTACCCAGAATCCTTTGCAAACCTCAAAATTTGGCTAAAAAAACACATGTTCCTCACATTTCTATGGCAGAAAGTTCTAGAATCTGAGAGGAGCCACAAATTTCCTTCCACTCAGCGTTCCCCCAGGTCTCCCGATAAAAATGATACCTCACTTGTGTGGGTAGGCCTAGCGCCCGCGACAGGAAACGCCCCAAAGCGCAACGTGGACACATCGAAATTTTTGAAAGAAAACAGAGGTGTTTTTTGCAAAGTGCCTACCTGTAGATTTTGGCCTGTAGCTCAGCCAGCACCTAGGGAAACCTACCAAACCTGTGCATTTCTGAAAACTAGAGACCTAGGGGAATCCAAGATGGGGTGACTTGTGGGGCTCTGACCAGGTTCTGTTACCCCGAATCCTTTGCAAACATCAAAATTTGGCCAAAAAACACTTTTTCCTCTCATTTCCGTGACAGTAAGTTCTGGAATTCCTTCAACCCAGCGTTCCCCTAAGTCTCTCGATAAAAATGGTACCTCACTTGTGTGGGTAGGCCTAGCGACCACGAAAGGAAATGGCCAAAAACACAACGTGGACACAACATATTTTTTCACAGAAAACAGAGGTGTTTTTTGCAAAGTGCCTACCTGTGGATTTTGGCCTCTAGCTCAGCCGGCCCCAGGGGGGGGGCAGAAATGCCCTAAAATAAATTTGACCCCCCACCCCCCCCCAAGCCCCCCCTGCCCAGGAGCGCCCCTTGCCTACGGGGTCGGTCCCCCTACGTGACATTGGCGCCTAAAAACAAATCCCCGGTGCCTAGTGGTTTCTGCCCCCTTGGGGGCAGATTGACCTCAAATTGGCCAATCTGCTCTAAATACAATTTGCCCCCCAGGGGAGCGACCCTTGCCTGATGGGTCGCTCCCCATCTCTAAAAAAACAAACAAACACAAAAAAAAACACAAAAAAAATAATTTGCCCTGGCGCCGAGAGGTTTCTGCCCCCCCTGGGGGCAGATCGGCCTAATACCAATAGGAGGGGCAGAGATGGCCTAAAATAATTTCCCCCGTCACCACACCCCCCCCCCGGGGAGCGACCCTTGCCTACAAGGTCGCTCCCCTTGCGGGACGGCGCAAAAAAAAGATCCCTGGTGATTAGTGGTTTCAGATTGACCTAAAATCGGCCGATCTGCCCCCAAAGCGGGCAGAAATGGCCTAAATACAATTTTCCCCTCCAGGGGAGCGACCCTTGCCCAAGGGGTCGCTCCCCATCTGTAAAACAAAAAAAACAAAAAATCCCTGGTGCCTAGTGGTTTCTGCCCCCCTTGGGGGCAGATCAGCCTAATCAAAATAGGCTGATCTACCCCCCAGGGGGGCAGAAATGGCCTAAAATAATTCCCCCCCCCCAGGGAGCGACCCTTGCCTAAGGGGTCGCTCCCCTTACGTGAAATTCACGCAAAAAAAAAAACTCCCTGGTGTCTAATGGTTTCTGCCCCCCATGGGGACAGATTGGCCTCATCAAAATAGGCCAATCTGCCCCCAAGGGGGGCAGAAATGGCCTAAATATAATTTGCCCCCTAGGGGAGCGACCCTTGCCTAAGGGGTCGCTCCCCAACAAAAAAAAAAAGAAAACATCACAAAAAGAAAAAAAAAAGAAATGATCCCTGGTGCCTAGAGGTTTCTGCCCCTAGGCCGATCTGCCCCCAGGGGGGGCAGAAAAGGCCTTCCCAATAAAATGCCCCCCCTGGGAGCGACCCTTGCCCAAGGGGTCGCTCCCTTTTGACAGTTTCAGAAAAAAAAAAAAAAATCCCTGGTGTCTAGTGGGGTTTCAAAAGCCGGATTGCAAGCAATCCGGCTTTTGAAACCCTGTGAGAGACTTCAAAGGGAAGGAAATACATTTCCTTCCCTTTGAAGCCTCTCTGGGCCTCTGCCATGGAATTGAAAGAGAAATGCAAAGCATTTCTCTTTCAATCGCGCTGGAAGCAGAGGGGGGAGACCCTGTGACTAATCAGCGCGCGCTCGCGCGCTGACGTCACAGGGGGGGTTGGGGGGATTGGGGGGATTGGGGGGTCGGGAGTGGGAGGGGAAGGGCTTCCCCTTCCATCCCTGACTTGGGGGGGTGGGGGGAACCCCACAGAGGGAGCGCTAGCGCTCCCTCTGGGCTCTGTGCACAGGACGTAATGGTTACGTCCTGGGCACAGCAGCACTGTGCCTCAGGACGTAACCATTACGTCCTGGGCACAGAAGGGGTTAAAGGAAAAAGAGATGCATTACAAAATGAAAAAATGAAACGTGTCAGTTGAATTTTTTCAGAGCAGGCAGAGGTCCATAGGACCACTGCCTGCTCTGAATAAATGTTTTCAATGCCATTCACAAAGGGGAAGGGGTCCCATGAGGACCACTTCCCTTTTGCCAATGGGTTACTAACTGTGATTGCGTTGCGACCATGTTCGTGGTCACAAAGCAATCCTGCATCACGCTGCGACTCACAAATAGGAAGGGGAACACCCCTTCCTATTTGCGACTCGCAGTCCCATTTTACGAGTCGGTAACCAGGTTACCGACTCGCAAAATGGGAATAGGGCATCGCGATGTGGGTTTTGCGTGTCGCAAACAGCGAAAATCGATGTTTGCGATGCGTAAAACCGTTGGCACATCTGGCCCATAGTTACTTAATGGCAACCATAGCTGATGACGTTTGAAGACGTCTGTTGGACTCTTCTGGTTGCGGGGATATATAGGGCTTGTAGGTTCATCAAGAACTCTAGGTACCCAGAGCCAATAAATGACCTGCACCCTGCAGTGGGTTTTCATTGTATGCCGGGTATACAGTAATTCATTTGCTGAAATATAAAGAGTAAAAAATAGCTATCAAGAAAACCTTTGTATTTCCAAAATGGGCACAAGATAAGGTGTTGAGAAGCAGTGGTTATTTGCACATCTCTGAATTCCGGGTTGCCCATACTAGCATGTGAATTACAGGGCATTTCTCAAATAGACGTCTTTTTTACACACTGTCTTACATTTGGAAGGGAAAAATGTAGAGAAAGACAAGGGGCAATAACACTTGTTTTGCTATTCTATGTTCCCCCAAGTCTCACAATAAAAATGATACCTCACTTGTGTGGGTAGGCCTAGCGCCCGCTACAGGATATGCCCCAAAACACAACGTGGACACATCACAGAAAACAGAGCTGTTTTTACCAAAGTGCCTACCTGTAGATTTTGGCCTCTAGCTCAGCCGGCACCTAGGGAAACCTACCAAACCTGTGCATTTCTGAAAACTAGAGACCTAGGGGAATCCAAGATGGGGTGACTTGTGTGGCTCAGTACAGGTTCTGTTACCCAGAATCCTTTGCAAACCTCAAAATTTGGCTAAAAAAACACATGTTCCTCACATTTCTATGGCAGAAAGTTCTAGAATCTGAGAGGAGCCACAAATTTCCTTCCACTCAGCGTTCCCCCAGGTCTCCCGATAAAAATGATACCTCACTTGTGTGGGTAGGCCTAGCGCCCGCGACAGGAAACGCCCCAAAGCGCAACGTGGACACATCGAAATTTTTGAAAGAAAACAGAGGTGTTTTTTGCAAAGTGCCTACCTGTAGATTTTGGCCTGTAGCTCAGCCAGCACCTAGGGAAACCTACCAAACCTGTGCATTTCTGAAAACTAGAGACCTAGGGGAATCCAAGATGGGGTGACTTGTGTGGCTCGGACCAGGTTCTGTTACCCAGAATCCTTTGCAAACCTCAAAATTTGGCTAAAAAACACATGTTTCTCACATTTCTGTGGCAGAAAGTTCTGGAATCTGAGAGGAGCCACAAATGTCCTTCCACCCAGCGTTCCCCCAAGTCTCCCGATAAAAATGATACCTCACTTGTGTGGGTAGGCCTAGCGCCCGCGACAGGAAACACCCCAAAGCGCAACGTGGACACATCCACATTTTTGAAAGAAAACAGAGGCGTTTTTTGCAAAGTGCCTACTTGTAGATTTTGGCCTGTAGCTCAGCCGGCACCTAGGGAAACCTACCAAACCTGTGCATTTCTTAAAACTAGAGACCTAGGGGAATCCAATATGGGGTGACTTGTGTGGCTCGGACCAGGTTCTGTTACCCAGAATCCTTTGCAAACCTCCAAATTTGGCTAAAAAACACATGTTCCTCACATTTTTGTGGCAGAAAGTTCTGGAATCTGAGAAGAGCCACAAATTTCCTTCCACCCAGCGTTCCCCCAAGTCTCCTGATAAAAATGATACCTCACTTGTGTGGGTAGGCCTAGCGCCCGCGACAGGAAACACCCCAAAGCGCAACGTGGACACATCCAAATTTTTGAAAGAAAACAGAGGTGTTTTTTGCAAAGTGCCTAACTGTAGATTTTGGCCTGTAGCTCAGCCGCCACCTAGGGAAACCTACCAAACCTGTGCATTTCTGAAAACTAGAGACCATGGGGAATCCAAGATGGGGTGACTTGTGTGGCTCGGACCAGGTTCTGTTACCCAGAATCCTTTGCAAACCTCAAAATTTGGCTAAAAAAACACATGTTCCTCACATTTCTGCGACAGAAAGTTCTGTAATCTGAGAGGAGCCACAAATTTCCTTCCACCCAGCGTTCCCCCACGTCTCCTGATAAAAATGATACCTCACTTGTGTGGGTAGGCCTAGCGCCCGCGACAGGAAACGCCCCAAAGCGCAACGTGGACACATCCAAATTTTTTAAAGAAAACAGAGGTGTTTTTTGCAAAGTGCCTACCTGTAGATTTTGGCCTCTAGCTCAGCCGCCACCTAGGGAAACCTACCAAACCTGTGCATTTCTGAAAACTAGAGACCATGGGGAATCCAAGATGGGGTGACTTGTGTGGCTCGGACCAGGTTCTGTTACCCAGAATCCTTTGCAAACCTCAAAATTTGGCTAAAAAAACACATGTTCCTCACATTTCTGTGGCAGAAAGTTCTGGATTCTGAGAGGAGCCACAAATTTCCTTCCAACCAGCGTTCCCCCACGTCTTCCGATAAAAATGATACCTCACTTGTGTGGGTAGGCCTAGCGCCTGCGACAGGAAACGCCCCAAAGTGCAACGTGGACACATCCACATTTTTAAAAGAAATAAGAAGGTGTTTTTTGCAAAGTGCCTACCTGTAGATTTTGGCGTGTAGCTCAGCCGGCACCTAGGGAAACCTTCTAAACCTGTGCATTTCTGAAAACTAGAGACCTAGGGGAATCCAAGATGGGGTGACTTGTGGGGCTCTGACCAGGTTCTGTTACCCCGAATCCTTTGCAAACATCAAAATTTGGCCAAAAAACACTTTTTCCTCTCATTTCCGTGACAGAAAGTTCTGGAATTCCTTCAACCCAGCGTTCCCCTAAGTCTCTCGATAAAAATGGTACCTCACTTGTGTGGGTAGGCCTAGCGACCACGAAAGGAAATGGCCAAAAACACAACGTGGACACAACATATTTTTTCACAGAAAACAGAGGTGTTTTTTGCAAAGTGCCTACCTGTGGATTTTGGCCTCTAGCTCAGCCGGCCCCAGGGGGGGGGCAGAAATGCCCTAAAATAAATTTGACCCCCCACCCCCCCAAGCCCCCCCTGCCCAGGAGCGCCCCTTGCCTACGGGGTCGATCCCCCTACGTGACATTGGCGCCTAAAAACAAATCCCCGGTGCCTAGTGGTTTCTGCCCCCTTGGGGGCAGATTGACCTCAAATCGGCCAATTTGCTCTAAATACAATTTGCCCCCCAGGGGAGCGACCCTTGCCTGATGGGTCGCTCCCCATCTCTAAAAAAACAAACAAACACAAAAAAAAACACAAAAAAAATAATTTGCCCTGGCGCCGAGAGGTTTCTGCCCCCCCTGGGGGCAGATCGTCCTAATACCAATAGGGGGGGCAGAGATGGCCTAAAATAATTTCCCCCGTCACCACACCCCCCCCCCGGGGAGCGACCCTTGCCTACAAGGTCGCTCCCCTTGCGGGACGGCGCAAAAAAAAGATCCCTGGTGATTAGTGGTTTCAGATTGACCTAAAATCGGCCGATCTGCCCCCAAAGCGGGCAGAAATGGCCTAAATACAATTTTCCCCTCCAGGGGAGCGACCCTTGTCCAAGGGGTCGCTCCCCATCTGTAAAACAAAAAAAACAAAAAATCCCTGGTGCCTAGTGGTTTCTGCCCCCCTTGGGGGCAGATCAGCCTAATCAAAATAGGCTGATCTACCCCCCAGGGGGGCAGAAATGGCCTAAAATAATTCCCCCCCCCCAGGGAGCGAACCTTGCCTAAGGGGTCGCTCCCTTTACGTGAAATTCACGCAAAAAACAAAAAACTCCCTGGTGTCTAATGGTTTCTGCCCCCCATGGGGACAGATTGGCCTCATCAAAATAGGCCAATCTGCCCCCAAGGGGGGCAGAAATGGCCTAAATATAATTTGCCCCCTAGGGGAGCGACCCTTGCCTAAGGGGTCGCTCCCCAACTAAAAAAAAAAGAAAACATCAGAAAAAGAAAATAAAAAAGAAATGATCCCTGGTGCCTAGAGGTTTCTGCCCCCCCTGGGGGCAGATTGGCCTAATAATAGGCCGATCTGCCCCCAGGGGGGGCAGAAAAGGCCTTCCCAATAAAATGCCCCCCCTGGGAGCGACCCTTGCCCAAGGGGTCGCTCCCTTTTGACAGTTTCAGAAAAAAAAAAAAAATCCCTGGTGTCTAGTGGGGTTTCAAAAGCCAGATAGCAAGCAATCCGGCTTTTGAAACCCTGTGAGAGACTTCAAAGGGAAGGAAATACATTTCCTTCCCTTTGAAGCCTCTCTGGGCCTCTGCCATGGAATTGAAAGAGAAATGCAAAGCATTTCTCTTTCAATCGCGCTGGAAGCAGAGGGGGGAGACCCTGTGACTAATCAGCGCGCGCTCGCGCGCTGACGTCACAGGGGGGGTTGGGGGGGTTGGGGGGTCGGGAGTGGGAGGTGAAGGGCTTCCCCTTCCATCCCTGACTTGGGGGGGTGGGGGGAACCCCACAGAGGGAGCGCTAGCGCTCCCTCTGGGCTCTGTGCACAGGACGTAATGGTTACGTCCTGGGCACAGCAGCACTGTGCCTCAGGACGTAACCATTACGTCCTGGGCACAGAAGGGGTTAAAGGAAAAAGAGATGCATTACAAAATGAAAAAATGAAACGTGTCAGTTGAATTTTTTCAGAGCAGGCAGAGGTCCATAGGACCACTGCCTGCTCTGAATAAATGTTTTCAATGCCATTCACAAAGGGGAAGGGGTCCCATGAGGACCCCTTCCCTTTTGCCAATGGGTTACTAACTGTGATTGCGTTGCGACCATGTTCGTGGTCACAAAGCAATCCTGCATCACGCTGCGACTCACAAATAGGAAGGGGAACACCCCTTCCTATTTGCGACTCGCAGTCCCATTTTACGAGTCGGTAACCAGGTTACCGACTCGCAAAATGGGAATAGGGCATCGCGATGTGGGTTTTGCGTGTCGCAAACAGCGAAAATCGATGTTTGCGATGCGTAAAACCGTTGGCACATCTGGCCCATAGTTACTTAATGGCAACCATAGCTGATGACGTTTGAAGAAAGTTCCTTTTGAATCAAGCTTGTAGCTATCAAGTCTATGATGATAACATGCAAAATTCCACCACTGTCTGAGAGTAATGTTCTCCGAAGATTTCCAGTTAGAAGTAATAACAGAGATTGCAATAGAAAGCAAAAGGTCCACCAATTTTCCAAGAGGCCTGAATGAACTCCAGATACTGTGTATACCACCCAAAAACAGTAATTCATATGACATTGGTAAGGACATCTGTGCTATTGCTGAAATGCGAGACCATATTGAGGACCAAAAAGTAGATAGGGATGGACAAGAATAAAATAGGTGAAAGTCAGTACCCTGCTGAGTGTGGCAGCACCAACAATTGTCATTTTGTGCAAGTTTGAGTTTGTAAAGACGTACAGGAGTGTAGAAAAGTCTATTATAAAAAAAAATAGACGGTCTGTGTGAGGCTTGCAGTGCGTACAGTGGAATGTATGTTATACCATATTCTATCCCATAAAAAAGTTGGCCAAACAACACCATAATCTGATTCCCACATTGTCTCAATAGGTGATTTGAGTCTAGTTGAAACAGACATTCTTAAAAGCTTATAAATTCCAGCTGCCCTAAGATAATTAGAAGTTATGATCGGGTGTGGAGATGATGCAAGAGAAGGATGATTATGATGTATAAGTTTATTGAGGGCCTCTTGGATCAGAGTAGAAAGAATGATATATTGGGATTTCATGCGAATAGGGAGATTATAAATTGCTGAGAGAGTAGTAAAAGGGATGTGAAAGTCTTTATGATATAATTGAGAAATTAGAAGAATACCTTTATTCATCCAAGCCTTCCAACACAAGGTTTTACCTTGCTTTCTAAGAGAACTGTTGTGCCAAATAGGACTGTTAAAGAATTGATTAATGGGGGTAAGAAATGGGGGTAAGAAATAAAAAAAGATTTCAGTAAGTTGACTGAATGGGAGATAGTGCTGGACAACCAGAATTTTGGGGGGTTAGACATAAATATAATGTGTTTATGGGAAAAGGGAGAAATAAATGTTTCCTCCAAAGAGAACCATAGCTTTGGATGGGCATCATTCAGTGTAGATAAATAGGGATGTATTTGCTTAGGGCCAAAAGACTTGTGATAAGTTAATAAGTTAGGAAAATTAACTCCACCTTGTACTTTAGGAAGTTTTAATTTTGAGAGAGAGAGATTCGGGATTGTTTACCGTTCCACAGGAACTTGGATAGAATTTTATCAACTGAACTAAAAAATAGTTTAGGTATCTTAATAGGAAGCATCATAAGGAAGAAGTTAATGATAGGGAGAAGCATCATCTTAATGGTGTCTAAGCGGCCCCACCACGTGAGATATAATGGAGACCATTTCTGTGTGAGATCTACAAGCTTTGCAGGTAAGATTTCTAAATTAGTCTTTAATGGATCCTTGAGAGTAGTGCAGTACCATACCCCCAGGCATTTAATCTTAGAAGAATTCCAAGATAATCCTGCATCAAGGAATACAGAGCCAGTGCAATGAGCATTAAGTGGTAAGACCACTGTTTTGTCTATATTACGTTTATAGCCAGATACGTCAGAATATAAGATGAGCTCATGCACTACTGCAGGAAGAGAAGTGTCAGGATGAGACATGAACAAAAGAACATCATCAGCATATGCCATAAATTTGATGTGTGCATTATTAATTTGAAACCCCATAAATTGTTCAGACATTTTTAATTGGTATAGAAAAGGTTCAAGAGCCAAAATAAATAGTAAAGGAGATAATGGCATCCCTGATGAGTACCCCTTTGAAGAGGGAAAAAAGGAAATCGGATACCAGTTGTTATAACCGAGGAACATGGCGAGGAATAAAGAATGGGTATAAAATGTCGGAATTTAGTACCTAGTCCATGCCATTCCAATGTCTTTGACAAGAAACCCTAGTATACCCTATTGCAGGCCTTTTCCGCATCCAATGATAAAGCTGGCAGAGGAATCTTGAGTTTAGATGCCTTGTTAATAATATTTTTTAAAGTATGGGAATTATCTGCTACATTTCTATTAGGGATAAAACCAGATTGATGAGAATCGAGAAGGTCAGGTATATATGGGAGTAAACGGAGAGCTAAAACTTTGGCATAGAGTTTACAATCAGTATTAATTAAAGATATGGCTCTATAATTTTTACAGTCAGTCGCATCCCAATCTTTTTTGGGAATAAGACAAATCATGGCCTCCGTAAATGAGCCAGATGCAGAACCTGACATTATAAAGTGATTAAGTAATTGAAAGAGTTTGGGGAAGAGAGACTTAGCAAACTAAATAAAGAATTCTACTTTGAAGCCATGTGGGCCTGGAGCCTTACCCTTGGGGAGAGATTGTAAAGCTGTATATAGTTCGGTAAGTTGTAGGGGTTGGTCTAAAAATGAGAGGTCAATCTGCAATGGGCCTCTTGGTTTGAGATTAGAGAAAAAATGGTTGAGAGATTCAACTGTTGGTGTGTGTTCTGGAGTGTACAGGTCCTTATAGTAAGACGCAAAACACAATGCTATAACTTTATCTCTAAAGTGTTTAACACCATTGTTATCTGTGATAGATTTAATAGTTGTTTTTTCTTTTCTCTGTTTCAAATATCGAGCTTAAAGAGAACCAGCTTTATTGTTTCCACCATATAATCTGGCATTTATTTTCAGGAGGGTGCCGCATGCTTGTTCAAAGGTATATTGGTTAAACTCCATTTTAGCTGAGACTACTGCTTCAAGGTGTGATTTACTAGTTTTGTGAGTATAGTATTCATGTTCTAGGGACTACTACATTTTCAAGGATGGAAGTCGATTTTTGTTGAGCAGACTTTTTTTTGAGTTGGCGTAACTTATGATGAAACCCCTAGAGGCTGCTTTTAATGCATCCCACACAAAATGAAAGGATAGTTGATCACTATTGTTGATGTGGAAGTATTCTTCTATAAACTTACTGTAGGAAGCGATAAAAGTAGCATCTGAAAGTAGAGAGTTATTAAACCTCCATGAAGATGTTTTAGAACCATTAAGAAAAAGATCAAGGTCAGTAATCACAGGTGCGTGATCTGAGATCAAAATAGTACCGATTTCAGAGTTGACCATATGTTGCAATAAACCTTTACTCAGAAAGATATAATCAAGCCTAGAATGGGAATGGTGGGTAGGAGAATAAAAAGAGTATTCCAAGAGGTTGGGATTGCATATTCTCCAGGAATCAGAGAGAGAATGCTGTAAAATAAAGTTTTAAAAAGCTTTGTGGGAGGCATGTGGAACGAAATGTTATGTGGAACGTCTGTCCAAAAATGGATCAAGAATTTGGTTGCAGTCACCACCTATTTGTAAAAATTGGATCTGGATGTGTGGGAATGTGTTTAGGATAGTAAGAGAAATATTGTCAATTGTAAATGTAACAAGTACCTAGCGATCTTCTGTATCTTGATGCTGTGAAATTATGGTAGGTTTGAGAGATTTATGACAGAGTATAACTACCCCATTTTTGTTTGTGGTGGAAGGAGAGTAGAAAATGTCCCCCACCCATTGTTTTTTAAGCTTGATTGCCTCAGAGATGTTGAGGTGAGTCTCTTGCAACAAAGCAATGTGGCATTTCAAACGAGCTAGGTGAGATAAGACATGCTGATGTTTAATGGGGTGTTTTTGCCCCTGAACTTCTCAAGTAACAGTTCTAAGTTGCATAACAAGAAGTATTAATAAACAACTGCTGTAACAAGGAAAAAACTAGGCATATCAAGTTTGCAAAATCAAAGAAATGAGAAAGAAACAAGATAGTAAAGAAAAAGAAAAGGAAGAAGATGACCTCCAGAAGTTGTATATACATGGATGTGGCAACACAGGGACTAAAGTCCACAAAAGCTAAAGAAGACAAGATAGAAAGTGAATACCCCGAAAGGTAGAGGGACAGCGGAGAACCTGAAAAGACAGGCAAGAGTGGCTTCAGCACAAGAAAAGTGATATTAGATATTAAAACATATGACGGTGAGTTTCATGGAAGAAAAAAACATACAAATGAAAAATTTACCATTCAGGAGACCAAATAACGTAATAACTACAGTAAAGGAGTGTGACATGAAGAACAATAAAAATCAAACCTTACCAGTGGAACGTGTAGGAGAACAATTTGTATGGTGAGAAAGGGATACGGTTGGGAAAGGAACATGAGGATTGCACAAAGAACACTATCTAAAAAAAATAAAAAATAAGAAGATGCAGAGAAGGAAAACCATGGATATAAATACTTAACATAAACATAACCATTACTATTAAACTGTCCAGAAAAAAAAGAAAGGACATTAAAGAAAATTTAAATTATATCGTCAAGTAATTGCAGATGCTCCTAGTTCCATTGCTCTGTTTTGTGTTGGTTAATAAAAGTTTGTAGTGCCAAAGGTTCCTCGAACGAGTAAGATTTGTCCTTGAATGTAATTTTGAAAAGGCATCATGAGTGAAGAAGACCATATCAAATATTCAAGGATTTGAGTTGTGGACGTAAGTTCAAAAACTGTTTGCGACGTGCAGCTGTAGCAGGGGAGAAGTCTTGTGTGAAAAACACTTTATGACCTGACCATAGCAAAGAGCCCATCTTTTTGGCTTCCGAGAGTATTTGCATCAAGTCAGTAAATTGGAGAAAGAGATTAATAATGCCTCTAGGATTTGCACGAGGGCCAGTTGAAGTCTGTGGACCTAAAGGATGTGCCCATTGGATAGAGAGGGGAGAGGTAGAAGGCAAGCGAAGAATTGAAGGTATTGGTGTTTGAAGGAATGTAATCATGTTAGAGCCTTCAAAACTTCTGGAATCCCAAAAAGGCGAAGATTATTTCTCCTATTTCTATTTTCTAAGTTTTCAGTAAGCCTTTTAAGTTGAGCTATGTCCCTGGAGATCTGAGGATTGACAGTGTTACAATCTTCAAGATTACTGACTCTCTGTTCCAGAGTACAAATTTGTTGTTCGTGTTGGGACCATTGCTCCTCAATACGTTGCAAAGAGGCATTAGTGTCCATCATAAAGGGCTTTAATGCATGCAATTCCTCCATGACATCATCTAGAGTAAGATGTGTAGGTGATTTTGAGGAAGAATCAAGTTCTTTTTTGGGGCGCTTGACGGAGGAGGTGTTAGATTTTTTTTTGCAATTGCGCCAGCAGCATGAGATGAATAGGCGTTATCCTTTAAAAAGTCAGTAGCACTATCCATTGTGAAAGCTGATGGCAGAGAAGATTTAGTTATATATGTGCGCACCAGTCGAAGAGGATTATTAGACTTGGAGGAAGAGGATGACTGGCTGCTCTGAGAATTATGTCGTCTCCCCATAAAAGCCAGCCGCAATTTGGTAATAGAAAGCCAGCAATGTGAGGTGATGATGAAATTATATTACGATGAGAAGCTGCTGCGAGAAGTTTCCAACAACAGAGTAAAATATAATAAAAAATATATAAATAGAAAATCCTAAATTATTCTCTCAGAACAGACATGACAGAATACCCCAAGAGCAAAGCACTTTTCTGCACATACTCAAACAACAGATGACTAGTTTTAAGGGAAACTTCTGAAAAGGAAAAAGCCCCTCCATCAAAGGAAAGCATTTACTTTGTTATGAAGAGCAATTTGAAAGAGCTCCCTGACAACAAGAGCTGCCAGTGAATACTGAAAGTTGAAAACTTCAGCTAAATGTGTTGGAAGAGAGAGGTCAAAAGTTCAGCTGGCTGTCAAAAGGTAATAAATATTCCATTGCAGAGGAAATTAGATTTGTAGAATGACATCCAGACAAGCAGTTAAAAGTCAAATAGAAACATCTCTGTGAAAGTTTAGGTTTGTGCAGAGGCTTTTGGAGTGAAATGCAAATGACTCAGATAAATAATGACTTCAGGCCCTCACATGAAGTCTCTGAAATGACTTCAAAACTCATGTCTCTGTAAGATAAAGGCATATTTATGCAGCACAGAGCTCCAGTGCTTAAACATGCTGAAGAAATTAATCATTTTGATGTGAAAACATCTCCTTCCTTCCAGGAAGTGCTGAAGCCTCATGGAGCTCTAAAGAGCAGCGGTCATCTTGCATGACCTCCAGCCACGCCCCCTTATTACTAGATCTTTGACAACACATGATATGTCACTATCTTGCGACAGTGCAGGTAGCATCCCCAAGATGGTTATGTATGACTTTGGCAGGTACTCATTACATTCCTCACACAATGTGGGAATGCCTGTCAAGTTGAAAGATTATTGGGTCAATTTAATTTATAAGGAGGGAAAAGATGCAATGGTCTTACTGCACCCCTCTTAAATGTGGAATGATGTTAAATTATATGTGCCAGTTGATGTGTTCACCCGTTTGGTCTTTCCCATCCCTGTACCTCCCTCCCTCCTGTGTTTGTGAGTGCTAGTAGCCTTGTGCACGGTTTGTAATGTTAACAGTTCATAGGTGTTGGGCGAGAGCAGGGGAGTTATGGCATCCGGAGAGGGTGTTGTTACCAAGGGGAAATAAATGCTGTTGAGCTCCTTACCTGCGTGTCTGAAATCATCACACAATTTTCTTATGTATGCAAGAGTTTACTGAATGAATACAAATAAGCAGTACACACCATGCCACAAGCTTGAGGATTCCCTGACATGGGATATGGCTAGCTGTTGCTCCCATAACCCATCCAAGTTCCAGCTCAATGCAAGTCATAGTATATAAAGGAGCGAATTACTGCTTCCAAATTCACTCTACTCTCACTGCCAGAAGTGCTGGCACCTACTAGCACATTGACCCTCAGTTCATAATTGTTCTTTCTGGGGAATACAGTACACTAACAGAATAGAATCACTTCAGTCCATCACAGCTACTCAGGGTCGAAATGTTGCGATCTCACCATGCCATAAGGGCTGGTCTGACTGGTCAGTGTTTGGGCTGGTATTTTGGCTGCTAGTGGACCTGTTTCATCTGGTTTTACTGTGAATTTTCCTGGTAATACCAAAAAACATTGCCTGCAGCAAGCAAAAATTCATGCAGTCTGCCATAGCTTGCAAAACACCGATACAGAGGTTCTTTACAAGTTGAAAACCGCTTTGATTTGTAAATGTGGATACTGTTTTATCAATTTGCTTCATTAAAGTGAGTCACTTTTATTTTGGTGTCCATGGCTACTTTCTGTTTTAGGCCGATCTTTCCGCCATTACTCCCTTTTCATTTTAAACTATGTGAATCTTTCATGAACTGAGGTTAACGTTTCAACGCAGGCGGCATTGTTTATGCATTAGAAAGACAAACCACCGCGCTTTGGCGATCCCGTTACCTCTTGTTCTAATTAATCTGTTAAAGGCACCTCTGAGGTCGTGTTTTTTGTTAACTGATCTGCTGCTCAAGCAGTAGATAGAATTAAATGGTAAGCAAACAAGTCGTGTTCGCGCTCAAATACTAAAATACTGGCCATTCAGTAAGAAAAGCTCTCCCCGACGACTCACGCCCTTTGTGAGCAGTATAAATGCGAAACAAAAACTATCAAAAGGCTTATGAAGTAGAAAATTTAAAATCAGCACATGGTGTTCTTATTTGCCATCCCTCCAACTCACATACGTTGGTAAAGACGAATGCTGACAGACTTTGGGGTAAAAAAAACATCCAGGACAACGGCTCAAACAAAACATGTAAAAACTATGAAGGCACATGCATTCTACGCCACCTTTATGTATATGAGGAAGGGTAACTGACATATGTTCTTTTTCTTGTTGTACTTCTCAGAAATGACAATTAAATATTGATGAATATAAAACATGTGTACAATTGTATTTTTTTTCTTTTTCTCCACATAGAAAACCTTTTTTTCTTGCGCAGAGAACCTTTGTTCTACACCTACACAAAATGTGTGGTTACTCTTTCTTTTCCAACTCTGGAAAGAGAATTACTGCAGCTCTTGGCTGGTATACATCTTACATCTTTCCATCCTTATAGATCCATCCTTATAGATCGAAATGTATTGGTGACGCATCGTGTGCGAATATACTTTTTAAGAAAGAATGAAAAAGATGTTCTCTCCCGAGAGCAGGTTGTTTTCGGTATTAAGAGTGTCAAAAAATAACAATACATAATCAAACAAATAAATTATACTATGGGCATAGTCATCTCTTTTGGGTTAAAAGTAACACGACATACAATAAGACAATTTTTTTTTTATAAAATGTGCAATTACATCTATCATATAAAGGGTGAGATAATTAGCACTGCATTTGGTGTGGGAGTTATGGTTTGCATGGCTGTTGTACGAATTAAGGATTTCTGTCCTAACCACAGTGTTTTAGTGGTTTTAGCAGTTTTTCAGTTTTCATGAAAAGCCATAATTGCACTTTGTTAGAAATTGAATTTCTGGTTGGCAGAGGTATGCACTGTGTCCAAAGAGGAACCATAATCCTAGCCAGGTATACACCATATATTAACCTGTTCTCACCTTCTAGTAGCTTGACACAGAGCAGCAAGGCTTAACTTAAAAGTGTAAGGGGCTTATTTACAGGCCTCTAGCACCACCGGAGTGTCACTTTCAGTGATGCTCCGGTGACGCTATGCCCATTTCCACACTTACAAGGCAGCACCAAGGCACTTTGCCTAGCTTAATGTCGCCTTGTAAATATGGCCCGACAGATTTCTGAGGCAGAGTGGCATGCAGTGGGTGATGCTGTGGGCATGCACATGCAACACCCATTGCCACAGATTTACAAGAAATAGTAAATCTGACTGAGCGCCAAAAGCTAACACCACTCCAGGGGTGGAGTTAGAGTGGCGCGATGAGGAGAAATACTTTAAATATCTCCTCATTGTTGCTTTTTCTATGTGTGCTGCATTCTGTAGCACACATTGAAAAAGCAAAGTGCCATGAATGATTGCTTAATTGCAGGAAGGTGTCCCTTCCTGCACATAAACAATCATTAAATAAAGATGATTTGCTACTTCTATGTGTGCTGCATTCTGCAACACATATTAAAGTAACAAATTACCATTATTGATTGTTTATGTGCAGGAAGAGGCACCTTCCTGTCCATAAACAATCCTTCCATGCAATGCAGGCACACTTGCACTATGATGCAAGTGTGCCTGCATTGGCAGTAGACAGCTAATATTAGTGCCAGGGCGGGGGGACAGAAATGTGCCCTATCTTGTAGATGCAATGCATTTCTGCCCTTTCCTGGGGCACAGGGTGGCACAGCAAGACACTTGCTGCACCGCCCTGTACCAGGGGGGATTTTAAATAAGCCCCTAAGTATTTGTGCAACACTTCATACAATACATCAGTACAAACAGCACACAAAAGACACCTGCCCAGAAACATAGGATTTAATTGTATGAACAAAAAAGACCAAAATGACAAAAATCCAACAAGTAGAACTTGAGTTATGAATTTATAAAGCTTAAAAGACAGAATAGTGCTTATAAGCATAAACCACCAACAGGGGGTATCTGGTCTCAATGGACCATGTTAAATCTAAACATGTAGGCCGACCACAATGGAACGCAGTTTCGATACAGTCCTAGGCAGTGCTTTAAATGGAAAAATAGAAGTGCAGGTACTCTGTACCAGAGTGCCTGCTTGTTTCTGAGAAGTGCCGGTACTCTCCAATTAAAAGTATTACGTTTTTCTTGAGATGTGCCGGTACTCTCCCTCTCAAAATAAAAAAGTGCAGGTACTCAGTACCGGAAAGTACCGGCCCATTTAAAGCACTGGTCCTATGTAAATACAGCAGAATTTTTACCTTTTCAAGAATTGGGGCAAAAGTCCCGTTCTCGAGGAAGAAGTTCTCCAGAAACAAGGAGAGCATCACTGGTGGTGGTCCGAAGGTGTAAAGAGTCAGCTCGACTTTACAGAAGGGCAGGCTGGAGCCTCACGACTGATGATACTTGCTCTGAGAAGAGATAAACTTGTGGCAGCTTACACTGATTCTTCGGGTGAGTTTCGCAGTTCTGGTATGAGTGGGCCCGTTCGTGGACACAAAGAGTCCAAAGCCTTGACCTGAAGAGCTGAAAAAACACTTCCAAGGGTTGAGGACTAGAAAGGCCCCTCTTTGGGGTCAAGAGCTCATTGAAGACAAGTCCAGGAGCTGTAGCAGTTTAGTTGGAAGTATTTTGTGTCCTTGAGAGTTCAGAAAACAGGAGGTAAGCCAGGAAGCCTTTGGAGTTCATTTGTATCTGGGTCATAGAGATGCGGGTCCAGTCCTTCTTACTCCCATGCAAGAGGGAAGCAGGCATCATGTGAGCTCAGCAAAGCAGAAGTCCTGCAGAGATGCAGCTCAGCAGAGTGACTGTCCTTGTAGCAGCACAACAGTCCTTCTACCTGGCAGAGTATCCACAGGTCCAGAAGTATACTGAGTTGGTGGTGTCAGAGGTCCAGTACTTATATCCAGTTGTGCCTTTAAAGTGGGAGCGACTTCAAAGAAAGGTATTTGAAGTGCACAGAGGTCCTCCCTTCCTGCCCAACTTCAGATTCACTGCAGGGGGATATTCAGCCTTTTGTGTGGGGACAGGCACGGCCCATTCAGGTGTAAGTGTCATTTTCCCTCCCATCCTGCTCAGGATGACCTACCAGGGTGTGGATGGCCTGTCAGTCACACCTAAGCTCCCTATGTGTGTGGCTGCCTAGAGGGAATGAACAAGCTCAGCTGTTACCCCACCCCAGACTTGTATTGGAAAAGGCAGCAGGCACAAAATGCCTAAAGTAAAAAACTGCCACTTTCTAAAAGTGTCATTTTCAGGGTTTCAAGTTCAACTTCACCATAAGTTGTGATTTTAAATTGTGAGTCCAGAGACACCAAATGTGACCAACATATCTCTTCCAGATTGTGAATTGCACTAATAAAATATCATAAGGTAATCCCAATGTTATCCTATGGGAAAGTCAGGCCTTCAAGTAGTGAGAAACAAATTTGGGAGTTTTTCACTAGCAGGGCATGTAAAACTTAAAGGCACATGTCCTGCCTTTTAAGTGATTTGCACACTGTCTGCTGGGTTGCCCAGGCCCTACCTCAGGGGTATCATATATGTATACAAAGGGAAGGTTTGGATCTGGCAAAAGGGTTATCTGTCAGGTTGACATGGCAGTGTAAAAGTGCACACACAGGCTCTGCAATGCCAGGCCTGAAACATGGTTAGGGGGCTTTTTAAGTGGGTGGTACAATCAGTGCTGAAAGTCCACAAGTAGCATTTCATGTACATGTCCTGCACACATGCAGTGCACTTTCCTAGGGACTTATAAGTAAATTAAAAATATCAATTGGGGTTAAGCCAATGCTACCATGTTCAGGGGAGAGAGCACCAGCACTTTACCACTGGTTAGCAGTGGTAGAATGCACAGAGTCCTAAAGCCAGCAAAAACAAGATCAGAAAATGGAGGTAGGCAGGCAAAAAGTTGGGGTAAGTCCACCCTAAGGCTGTCCCATCTAACACACTTCTATAGTGTATTATTGTGAATTTCTAAGGATTTTTGTAAAGGCAATGTATAAACAAACCACACCATTAATCTTAACTGTGCTTTTTCAATGAGGTAGAGACTGAGAGTGTGTGTGTGTGGGGGGAGTTTAATGGGAAGAGCTGTAACATGTGATTAGCCAGGAAAATGCCGATATGCGAGTCCAGAAAAAATAATATGTAACTCTATTGCTGCCTTCTTATTACCACCACTCATGGATTTCAGATATAGCTAAAATGAGAGAGCAGCTGACCTTGACCTTTTCTTTTCTACCTCTGGTCTTGCCACCCTTCATTTCAAAGGTCATGAAGACAGTAGCAGTAACAGAAGGTAAACTGGATTCTAACAGGTCCATTACTTATGTAGTTTGTACCCTTTCCTTTCCCCAAGCCCCCCCTTACACACACCCTACAAACCGAAAATCAGTTTTTTTTGGGCTAAGCGCTGTATAATAGGTTAGGCTGGTGATGTCATCACTGGTAAAAGGGGATGTGAATTCACTTATTCTACCTTTTGCTTTTTGGTGAATTGACATTCATGTTACCACCTTTGTTTTCCCTTACGACTCTCTTCACTGTATCATTTCATTTTCTCTGAATCTTCATTTGTTTGGTGTGGCCTCATGTGCATCATGTACCAACCTCACTAAGGTTTCTGGAAGCTAATGATAGAACCAAACAACCCCTTCAACCTCAGGGCTGTAGAGGGACACATGCTCCCCACATTTGATTATATCTTTTGACCTGGGGAAGTGCCAGTCCCAGGGCTGTTGGTGGCCGAGTGAAAATCCCACATTTAATTAGATGTTAGCCCTGGGAAGGTGGTCCTTAGGGCTGTGGGGGGAGTCTGCACAGACCACTGCATTTATTACTCTGTTTGGCCCCGGGAGGTGCCAGTCCCCAGGGCTGCGGGAGGGCAACATGCCCCCCTCCCAAGCATTTGAATATATCTTCTGACCCTCGGAGGTGGCAGTCCCTGAGGTTTCGGGGGTGCTGGGTGAGCCCCCGCATTTATTATGGTTTTGCCCCAGGGAGCTGGTGGTTCCTCCATATTCAAAATTTCAATTCTCCATAGAACCTGGCCCACCCAGGGACTATTTACTAAAGAATCAGGGGAGCCCATGCCCCTCTTGCTATTTTTTTTTTTTAAATGCCTTTTTTGTTCTCTGGTGGGGGGTATCCATCTGGGACCCCAGCACCAGAGCTAAGGGGTCAGGGTGTATTTACCCTGGCCCTTTTCTTTTTTTAATATTTGTTTCTGAGACTCGGCTGAGTCCATATCCCAACATGGCTGACAATGCTTCCTTGTTGAAGTGTTGGCAGCCAATAGAACTCAGTACAACATTGAGAGGGTTCGCTGAACCTTCACGTCCCTATATATACATGTTTTTTCCTTTATTTCTCAAAAACCACAGAACGGATTTACACTAAATAACAAAAGGGTGCTTTCTGGAACAAGAGCTACCTTTCTGCCAAATTTGGTGTATTCCGTCCAAAGGTTTGGGAACTATTCGTATGAAAAAAAGCAGAGGGGAAAAAGTGTTTTGGGACTCTCCACCCTTTTTCTCAGTCCCTCCTTGATGGATCACCCCAAAACCTTCCAGACAGCAGCCAAAGGGAGTGTCTTATTAGTTAAAAACATTTGGTGAAGATTCGTCAAACAACACCAAAGTTATTAGCAAAGCAAAAAATGCCTTTTCAATAGAAACTAGGTCATAACTGTAACAACCTAGTGGTGACAGCCACAGGTAATAAATATATATATATATATATATATATATATATATAAAATACATCATTTTTTTACCATGACCTTGTATGATATATAGTCATTTGTATTATTTATACAGGCCAAAAGATGCATTATAGAAGTAAGTCCGTGATCCAATGTGATGAGCATATTATTTTAAAGTTGCTTATCTTTATCTTTCCGTCTTACTTTGTTATTGCTACCATATTTCGTAAGCATCTTAACACCTAAAAACTAGAGCCTTCAGAAAGAGCAATTTGTATAGTCATTGCACACTAAAAAAATGAAAGTTCCTTGTTTATGTTTCTTTTTGGTGTCAGGCTATTAGTGTTCGCTCTGTGCTATTGCCAACTATGTGCTGATAACAGGTCACCCTTGAAATTCTCACCTGGTAAACGTCAGTGACAAGTCTACCCACATATCTGAGGGCCCAATTATTGACCCTTGTAAGCAGCTTCCTAAAATTGATGTGGTCCATTTGGAAGCAGCGCAGCATATCTTTTAGTCATGAGCCACAAAGACCGGCTTTGTACATGTTACTTCTGCCACTCCAGGCATCACATGCATAAAGAATCGACTTGCAGAATCTCCTAGGTGCAGGCCATGGAAGTCACCTTTGGCAAAGAAAACGTAATATTCTGTGCAGAGTGCCTCTTTTTTTCACGTTCGCAGCATTAAGGGCCAGATGTAACAATATACCAAATTGCGACTTGCAATTTGCGAGTCCCTGCGACTCGCAAATTGCAAGTCGCAATTTGGTATGCAGAAAGGTGTCTCAGACACCATCTGCGAGTCGCTATGGGGTCGCAAAGACCCACCTCATTCATATTAATGAGGTGGGTCGTAATTTGCGCCCCCATAGCGACTCTGGGCAATCACGGGGATGGAGGCCTGCTGGGAACAGCAGACCTCCATGTCCGTGACTGCTTTTAAATAAAGCAGTTTTTTTTTTCCAAGTGTAGCCCGTTTTCCTTAAAGGAAAACGAGCTGCACTTACAAAAAAAAAACGAAACCTTTTGTTTCGGATTTTTTCAGTGCAGGCAGTGGTCCCTTGGACCACTGCCTGCTCTGAAAAAATATTTTTGGGTCCTGTCACAAAGGGGAAGGGGGCCCATGAGGATCCCTTCCCGTTTGCTAGTGGGTTACCATCCACTTCAAGTGGATGGTAACTGCGACTCCGCGGTCGCAAATGGAATTGCATACCACTGCGACTCGCAAATAGGAAGGGAACACCCCTTCCTATTTGCGACTTGGAAATGCATTTTTCGAGTCGGTTCCGACTTGCAAAATGCATTTCTACATAGCAAACACGCATTTGCGACTCGCAAACGGCGATTTTCGCCGTTTGCGACTCGCAAAGTGTTTGCTACATCTGGCCCTAAATCACAAAGCATCTCCAAATCACATTACTACGCTAAAATAAAGAATCTAAAGAGTGACGTTACATTTTTTTCTTGCATCAGACGATATATAGTTTCGAATCAATTTTTTTTTAAATCATCCTTGTTTTACTGCTGCATTTTTTTACATTTAGGCTAAAGTGTATATACAAAACCACGGAGGCCTGATTGCTAAAGCATTTTAGAGTATGTAAAGAAGGAACCCTGTGGTATATCTTTACATTCCTCTACATGCATTTTTGAAATGGACCAGAAACAGCCGGTTCCCTATTAGTAGAAGTACAAAGGTATCAAAGTCTATTTTCCAATCTTTATTTCCATATGTACTAATTCTATAGGAAGATTACCTAAATATTACTATTTTATTGCCATTTTAGATATTTTGGCGCTAATTCAAAAAGGCATATATGGGTATGTAAAACAGTATTTCAGTTTGACATATTTATCATTCCGTGGTGAATAGGCTGCATAGTTTAGATAGAACATACCAATAACTATGTTTAAACACACTGCTCAATCTGAATTTTTTCGCACTTAATTAACAGATAGCTTTTTTTAAAGTCAGTTATGGTCAAGTTATCAATTCCAAATGGTGGGTCAGCCTTGCAGCATTTTGAAATTTAGAACTAGCATGTGATGCGGAAACATGTGGAGGTGTTGGACTAACTACGCTATTCTACTAAATTGCATTATTAATTTGATTGTATGATCAAGCTTTTCTAAAGCGACCTTCATGACACTCCTTTGTTATTTGCCAGTTTAATTCCCCTTACCTGTTTATGTATGTTTTGATTTATTTCCTAGCTAAATTGAATTAAGTTAATGCAATATTTGTGTTTCCCAAACGCCCCACAACTAGAAAGTCTGGGAATGAAGCACATTTACCAATAGTCTACCCGATTATCATGGTCACTGTTTAGATGTTCACAGTAAGCTTTAAGCATTTTTGAATGTTTCATCCTGCTTGTCACTCACGACCTGGAATCTTGCCTAAAAAAGCAAGACTAAACAAGGTATGCTATTGTTACAAAAAGTGATGCTAGCTCACCTCTTTCACATCTACCTAACCTACTATTTCACTGTCCTTAATCACGCACCTTTACCTGCTTCAGCTGTTTTTGGATGAAAGTGGAGAGAACGTGGGCTCACTGGATGAGAAGAGTACAATGCAGCACAAAATGTGACCCAAGGATTCATTGACATATTGTTAATGTGTTTTGCAGGTTGAGTGTCCAAACTGACTTATAAGGACTACTGTTTATGGACTGAGTCGTCCAGGGTATAATAGAATGATTCAACTGGAAAGTCCTTCAGCCAAGTTGAGCAGAATATATTACATTTTAGGAATCCTGTCACATCTTTATTCATTACACCATCTATAAAATTGTTGTTTTACAAAGTGTATTTTACAGTCAACATGTGCTTCAAGTCTATATATCAGCCGATTAGGATTTTCAGGACAAATCTGAACGTTGCAGTTGTGAATCTTAAAATGTCCGTTTTTTTATTTGAGAATAATATTGTATTGGATACCATATGTGGTCTAGTCTGGCTGGTTTTACATCAAAAAGTGATTGTCTAGCGTTAAGCTAAGTGATTCAGGAGCATAGTCATGGGTTTTTGGCACAGGGCAGTGCAGCACGTCACTCTGCTTTGCATCAACGGGAAAGGGCAGGAATGTGCCATATTTGTACAATATGGCACATTCCTGTTCTTTCCCCCTGTGCTGGCATCCTTTTGATTGCCTAGGACCAATGCAGGGACTCTTGCACCATGGTGCATGGGTACCTGCGTTGAATGCGGGATTGTTTAAACAATACTAGGAGGTTCTTACCTCTTTCTATGTGCGCTGCAGAATGCTGTTCACGTATAAAGAGGAAACAATTAGGAGAAACACAATTTCTCCTCATTGCGCTTTCTGAGGGGGAAGGGGGTTGTTGCAGCCCCAGGTTTACAAGGTCTTGTAAATCTGGGGATGCATCAAAATCCATGGGTGTTGCTTAGGAACGCCCACCTCAATGCTCACTGGACGTCTCCCTAGCGCAGAGTAAGGCAATGCAGAGATTTGCACTGCCTTGCCTTACTCCATTATTATGAGGACATTCAAAGCCACGCAAAGTGGCTTTGCATGGCTTCATAAATATGATTTAGTGGTGTGCACTGCCATTGCATCAAAAAAGTGACACAATGACAGAGCAAGGGCCTCGTAAACATGGACCCTATAGTGGGATTCAGGAAAGACCTAGGAACTTTGCTCTGTTGTGATCAATTAGATCTTTTCGAAAATAGTTCAGAACCTTATCTTAAAAAACATATTGCCTTTTTGAATTCGAAATAGGGTGTTATGATTGACAGTGTCAAGTTCCACATATAGGTTAATGAGAATCAGGATACATGAATCACAATTATTAAGAACCTATGCAATATCAGTTATTTGTAGAATGTTTGTTTTTCGGTGCTACATTAAGCTCAGATTCTATGTTGCAGCTCGTCCTGGAAGTTACTATTGGCAATCTCTTTCAATCTATGGTACACCAAGCTCTGAAAATATTTGGAGGGGCTGAGTCTGACACTGCACAAAAGTTATTGAGGGCATCAGGGTCAACTGACTATGGGGCAGATTTATGGAAAGTGGCGCCGCACCAAGTGCAGCGCCCCCTCAACCCCTTAGCACCCCCCCAGAGCCACCATGTGTGTGCCGTATTTAAAATACGGCGCACCGTTGCGCAGGGTAGAGGGCAATAGTGTCATTTCTCATGACGCTATTGATGTACCTTGCAGGAGATGCACCAAAATATAGGCCCTACTCCTGCAGAGTACATAGGGCCCCATTCTCAAGAATGGAAGCCCCCTTTTAACACCTCTTGAACAGGCGTTAACAGTGCTGTAAAAAATGGCACAAGGAAATCTCATAGATTTCCCTATGCAATTTTTCCGGCTGCCCTAATAGGGGAATGCCCCCTTTTCCTACATGCATAATATAGCGCAAAGGTTTACAGAGTGCCGCAATGCATGCATTGCCTCACTCTATAAATACGGCACGGGGATTTCAGCCTCATTGGCCCACATTAACGTAAAAAATAATTATGTTAATGTGGTGCAAGGTGGTGCTAGGGGCTTATAAATATGTCCCTGTGTATTTTAAGAGAAGAGAGACTTCCCCTACTTTAAAGCAGTCTGGGAATACCGCTGTGGGAGGCGTTGTTTAGGCTGACCCAGTTAGGTCCTAAATCAGTGTATAAATCTTTACATAGGGTATCAGGAATCGGATTTGAGAAACGTGTGGATTGTTTGAGACCACAATTGTGACCAGAAGACCAATTTGAGTATTGCATTTGAAAAAGGGAGTTCTCTGCATTTATTCTTACGGATTTCCACCAGTAAAATAAATTTTGATAAGTGTGCCCACTACTTCAAACAGTTTGCACAATGTTTGTTAGTCAAGCCAATTTGAAATCTGATGAAAGTGGATTTCGATTTAACTTGTTTTAATAACATTCTCTGGCAGCGCAAACATATGCTCATACTTCTTTTTAGGTATTTTGGCACCAGGTGAGCTGTATTATTCTCTGTTTTTCTACTCCTAAATATGTTGGTGGGTGCACAAAGATCTTATTCATTGTTACTTACTCTTTCCTCCTTGAGAGAGACACCACAGTTGAATTTCAGAGTGACAATATGGTTTACAAAGTGATTGGCTATGTCTGGCACTATACAGGCCTTTGTACAGGACAAAAAGGACAAAGCAAACTTTAGTTTCTCTGTTTTCTGGCCTTTACTTCTATCATGGGATATTTCACTCTCCCTTAGGTCTCATATGTTGGTAGTTGGAGTAGATGAGGGCACTAATATGGGTTTTGATGAAAGGCAGAGCACACTGGGAGGATCAGCCCTCCATCACGGACCTGGGTGCTCCATTTTTGAGTTGGCAGAAAGGGGGCGGGCTGAGACTGGGGAGGAAGGGTGCTGCAGTGGGGGGTGATGGGGAGACAGGGGAGGGGAGGGGAGAGGGTAGGATAGGAGGAGTCTGGGATGAGGTTTGGGTGGTATGTGGGATTTTTTTTAAAACACTGCATCAGACAGAGGTTTGAATTGGGGTCAGTGAGTTTGTTACTGTGCCACAACAGTAATGCAATCATATCAAAAAAGTTATGGAATCATATTATCAAAAATAATGGCTATGGATAGGATACGTATTTGCACTATGATCGTCTGTGGCCTCAGTGATAGAAATAAACATGCTGGGGGTCGCCCTTGCTTTGCGCCACATGAAGGTAGATCTACTCTACCTACAAGAGACACACTTCCCTTGGAAAAACGTTCCTGGTTAGAAGATTTAGATCTGTCTTTCATAGTATCCACCCACTAGGGGTTTTCATCAAGAGGGGTGGTGATATTAGCTAATAAAGCATTATGTTCATGCAAGTGAGTCAAGGAGGACAAATTGGACTGCTGGGAGATTGCTCAGTGCGAGGTACGAGGGGTGCAACTGAAGATTTGTTCTGTCCATAGGTATAACAGATGAGGCAGATCCCCTGGATTGTTTTAATAATAGAATTGGCTACTTGGCCTTACCCCCTTGTGGGGACATAAATATACATTTAGGCATGCATGCAGACTGGTCTGGGGAGAATCATCTTTACTCTGGAAGGAAACCAGCTGTATATAAGGCTGTGCAGTGACTGGTAAGGGACAATGGTTTGGTCGATATGGGCTTAAGGACAAAGCCCCAGATCCTGGTTTTACATTTTATTCTATCGCCCACAACAAATCAGTTTGTCTAGACTACTTTTTCACCTCTCAGATCCTTGCAGGTCGGGCTTCAATTGAGATGCTACCCAGGTTCGTATCAGATCATAATCCTTTGGTTTTGGATATTCCTGCTGAAAGTGGGGAAAGCTCCAAGAATTCATGGTCTTTTGATAGAAAATTATTAGATCAAGCATATAAGGATCATAGGTCTAAATGGACTACATACGTTTTTTTAAATAATAGATGGACGGGTTCGGTAGGCTTGGTCTGGGATGCTTTTAAAGCTGGGGTGGGGGGATTATCTTAGCTTCTCTTTGCATCAACAACAGGTAAAGCAAAATGGCATCTGTAATATGTTTGAAAGGATGAAGTTGGAAGAAAGCAAATTCGCTAGATACGTATGTGGTGGTCAAAATTCACACCACTTATAGCTGGTGGAGGCAATACTTAAGTCACTAATCAATAGACGCTTTGGAGCTGCGACAGCAGCTAAGTACCATTTATACAAAAAGCAATGTTAGGAACTGGGTGAGGCTGCAGGACGTCTCTTGGCAAAACCAATCAGACAGAGAGGGGTGGCTAACTAGATTGGCCAGTCTGGCCTTCGGTGTGAATCTTCTACAGATATCCTGAGAGCCTTTAGGGATTTTTATGTGGCTTTGTATACAGGACCACCACTTCCCTCAGGAGCCAGCACCTCAGATTTTCTTTGAGAGCTCCCTACACCCAAGGTCGATAAAGAGCAGAAGGCCATGCTAGGCGCTCCCATAACCGCAGAGGAAATCTATGTAGCAATCTGTCTGCTGGCATCTTGGAAGACCCCAGGCCCAGATTTCATTCCAGTTGAGCTCTATAGACCCATTTTTCAAGAGATTCAAAAGGATATTGTGGCCACCATCTTGCAGGCTCAACTAGGGATGACTGTGATCATGGGATGCCAGTAGAATTGTAGAGTTCAGAAACAAGGGGAAAGCTCCTGAACTGCTGGATTCATATAGGCCGATCTCCCTCATAAATTGTGATGGCAAAATCAATGTGAAGGTATTGGCCACTAGACTAGGGAGTGTGATTGCCCCCTTAGCATCTCTGCACCAACTCAGGTTTATTCCCAGAAGAAGCACAACTGACCATGTTCGCAGAGTGATTGCGCTTTTTTAGACCACATCTGCTGCTGGATTGTCCCTGGGAATTGTATTACTTGAAGCAGAGAAAGCGTTTGATCCTGTATCATGGCAGTCTCTATGTGCAGTGTTACAATGGAAAGGCTTTGGTATTAAGTTCATTCAATCCATCAGAGCTATGTACAGGACCCCTAGAGATAGGATTAGGTTGATGGGGGAAGAGTCAGATAGCTTTATTATCTCAAGGGGTACACCACAAGGCTGCCCATGCTCCCCATTCCTATTTGCATTGTATATCAATCCCTTCTTACAGAAACTGAAGGAGTACCCCAACATTATAACTGTTATAATTCATCAAACTAAATATAGGTTTCTAGCATATGCAGATGATATTGCTATCTTCACAATGGACCGTGTATGGTGCTCCCCAAGACTGAGATTCAGGCGCTTCTATTTGGATTCCTCTTGGGTTATAAGCTAAATAAATCGAAAACACAAATACTATATACCGACTGCGTTAATTGTAAGGATTCTCAAGTAGCTATAGAAACTGTTTATTTTTATTGTTTTGCTTCAGATTCACACAGAGTTTGAAAGTTAAGTTTATTGACACGGTTAATTAAAACCATCGCAATTCCAAAATACATAATGACGTAAAACTTTGCCTTCTCATTATATTAATAGAGACCTATAAAAACATAAAAGCTTATTTAACACTGAAACATGGCATGGTAAAGAGTTAGTGCATATCTAAAATGTTCACCACTAATTCCAAACCTTGGTCTTAAACTGAACCTTAGGATTTTCTTGCTCCCTTACGAACACTATATTAGTAGATGAGTGAAGCTGAGCGAGCATCCTAAATAGTACCTAGGGCTGTTCCCTGGCTGGAAACTAATCATAAAAGAATGGCCCTTGCACACTTGGCTTCAGCTTTATTCACTAATTCTTTCTGGGCCTGTACCATGAATTTGGTCCCTAAACAAGAAAATGGGATTGAAAGTCCGCTAAGCCAGATAATAATGGCCAGTCTACATGAGCGTATGTTCAGTGTCTTAAAAATGTTTTTCAGATAAAATGTCTTGTGGCCTAGCAAAGCCGGACACACACAAAAAATATTTTCTAATGACTCTTGACTGTACCCACATAATCAACAGGAATGTGTCAGGTCCTGCTGTTTCCATGAAGGGACCATTTGCTTTGTTTCCATCAACCCAAAGCGGAAAAGCATGCTGTCTACTTGCCAGTTTTTGTTTGTCATAATTTTAAGATTTCTTCTTAGTGACAGCGTTAGCCTCCTGAAAAAAACTCCTTTTTGTCTGAGTTCAGGTCCCAGGCTTCTAGCAAACCTAGTGCTGTAATGCAGTTATTTAAGTGATGACCCCAGGTGCTTTTATCATTGTGACGCTGTTGCTCCTCATTTCCATCCAACATAAATTGTTTAGTGTACCAGCCTCAGCTGCACGCATCCTCCAGCATAGTTTAATGAAGGCACGTCTACTCTGAAATTCATAGTTTTTCAGACCCAATTCTAAACGAACCTGAGCTGGAGATAGTGGTTGTGGTATCCGAAAAACTGTTTTGTAAGCCTTCGTCTGGACTTGATTGATAAAAACTTTCTCTTTCCCTAGCATGATTTTGGCACCATAAGTGATGGTGGGCATTAGCCACGCTGCCATGACTGAAAGCAGGTGAGTGTATGAGGGGCAGCTCAGTTTTTGTTTTAGAACTTTAAACCCGTATGTCAATGAGAGGGCTTTTGCTTGAGTGACAGCAAGCTGCGGCTTGAAAGTCAAGAGACGGTCCATAGTGAATCCCAGGTACTTGTATGTGGGTGCAACCTTCACCCGGGATCCATTTATGAACCATGAAGCAGATTTAAACTTCCTGTCAAGTAGACGGACAACCTTAGTTTTAATCAAATTCAATTCTAGGACTTGTATTGTTATACATGTGTAAAATGCATCGATACTATGCTGTAGCCAAACAGGTGTTTGACTGAGTAGAACTATGTTGTCTGCGTACTGTAGCCATGCAATTACTTTCTTGGCCAACACTGTCGGGTGGCTATTTACGGGAGCTAGAGACTCTGCTAGATCTGCAAGATGTAAGTTGAACAGCGTGGGAGCCAGTACACGCCCCTGTTTAAGTCCTTTTGCTGTTAATGTTCTGTTGGTGAGGTGACAGCCCTCTCCAATTTTTACTTGTGCCCAAGTACCTGTGTACAAGTCCATCATTGCGCCAAGAAGGTTGCATGGTGGGCCCAAACCTTTCAGTTTCTCCCATAGGCGGGATCTTGGTACACAATCAAAAGCTGCCTTTAGATCAATAAAGGATGCAAGTAGCCTTTTTTTATTAAGCCTGGCTTTGTTTCCCAGCAGGGCCAGGGTTGCCAGGTTGGTGGAAGCACCCATACCAGCTCTGAAACCTGTCTGGCATTGTGGAATTTATTGTCTGTCATGAATCCATTCTGCTAGTTGTTGCAGTAGACAGGATGCGTAGAGTTTTGCTTCCACGTCTATCAATGCAATTAGCCTGTAGTTTGAAGGATTTGTGAAGTTGCTTGCTTTGTATATAGGGTGAATAATGCTGCCTTTCCATGCATCTGGAAGACCCGTAGTGCCTTGGAGGTCGTTAAAAAGCAAGGCCAAATAGTGTGCCCAGAATGAAGGGTCCCCTCTAAACAAGGCGTTCGGAATACCGTTCTGACCAGCTGCCCCTTCCATTTTGGTTTCTTTATAAGGTTTATCAGCATTTCTATGTTAAAGGTCCTTAATGCGCGCTTTCCTTCATTTCCGTTTGGAGATGAGTCTGTTTGCGTTGTTACTCTAAAGCCAAAATTGATCTTGCTTAAGTCGTTGGCTATCTGTGTGGCCTCCTCCTTCACATGGTGCTCTGGAAGTGAGAACATTGTCACTATGTGGGCTTCCCATGTGGCTGCATCGATACCTGCATTCGTGTGTACATTTATTCCCTTAGTTAGTCCATTTATTAGTTCCCAGATCTTTTTGTTATTTTTCTGTTTGTTGAACATAAGCAGCTTGGTCCACAGATCCTCGTGATAACTCTGTTTTGCCATCCAGCAGTTTTTCTTATATTTGGCTCTTAGTTCAGAAAGCCTTGTGTCATTAGGTTTCCTCCCCCAGTGTACGTCCTTTAGGACTTTTTTGAATTCTCTAGAAACTTGATTTTTCTGATAGCGCAATGTACTGTTGTACCATGGCTTTTCTTCTGTGCGACTCTTTACTTTGTTTTTTGGCTCTATGACCGAAACTGGGAGACGTTTTTTGATGGAAAATGTATTTATTAAAGAGTCACACAAGTACCTCCAAGCGATCACTCGTTCTCCTTGGGGGTGGGCTTCTACTTCCTGCACTCTTAGCAACTCTTTAAGCTCTTTAGTTGTGCCTACACTGCAGTACACTTCTTCCATTACTCTATCGAGTCCCGGCCCCTTCCATTTCAGTTTTTTTGTATCATAAGTCACTGGGGCTGAAATTATGATATTGGCGATGGGGGGCCAATTCCATTCATTCCGGATCTTGATAAGTTGTGGAAAGTGATCGCTCTCTGTGTGTTGTTGGATCCTATATGCTGAGACCAGTGGCAATGCGATTTTGTTTATTAGTGTAAAGTCAATGATAGATTTTTCTGTGCCGCTTGAAAAGGTTACTTGTGCGGACGAGGCGTCCTCAGGGAGAGGTGTCAGGCAGCGCAAACCCAGGGTTTCCAACTTTGTATTTGTGCATGTTCTGTTAGGGTATTTTGTGCTGCCTTTTTGAAAATCAAGGTTGAAATCGCCAGACAAAATGAGGTTTGCCTCCTTGTTTTGTTTCTGCTGCATTTTTTAAATACTGGTCAATGTCTCAATGTTTCCACTCTTTTGGGTTTTGTTAGGGTGTATGTATACGTTGATCAATAGCAAAGTTCTATTGTTGCCTAGTGGCGCCCGGTGTTCCAGTATTATTGGTAGCAGCCAGTTGATTCCCAGGACGATCTGTTTGATCACCCAGTTGATTTTTGTGGAGCAACACGTTGTGAGGCCCCCCTTGGTGTGTCCATGTTTTTGAGGTTGTTTAGCAGAGACGTCTATCCCAGAATAACCCGAAATTTGTATCGGCTCTATGCACCATGTTTCCTGCAACATGAAGATTTCAAACTGCTGAAGCAAACTCAGAGCCGCCCTGTCGGTAACCAAATTTTTTAAGCCGTGAGTGTTCCAAGAGCAAATATGGATATATTCTGGGTTTTCGTCAGGACCATTTATGATTGTTATCTGTTAGATTTTGCCTTCCAGCCTGTTTGGCTGTTGAGGAAGAACCAACGAAGATCTGTTGGCGAGTGCCAGGATGGAACATGCTTTGGTGCTTTCCAATTGTCATGTGGTCCCAACTGCTTGGGGAAGTTTCTACTCCCACGGCCCCTTTTAAGATTGAGCCGCCCTTCTTTTGTTGCGGTACCAGAAGGTTAGGGTATCTGGGCAGTATTAGTTTTTGCACGACGATGCCCCATGCGCTAAACGTATCTTGATGTGCCAGAATTAGATCAATGATGGCAGACGTGGCCCAGGATGTCAGCGTTGCCTCCTTTTCTTTATTATTTGGATGTGGAGTGAACTCCACAGTCATCAATTCTGTTGTTGAAATGTGAGCCAGGGGCAAAATCACATTCGTTAACTTCAGTATGGTTCCTCTATTTAGAATGTCAAAAGCCCCCTTCAAATTATAGCAAGGAATGAAAAGTAATTTGTTTTCCTCTGAGGCCGCATTGTCCTGCATTATCTGGTGTCCTGGGATTCTTTTTTGTGCCACACTATTTGTGCAGTCATCTGACCAAAGATGGTAACCATGATCTAGAATTTGTTTGTTGTTGCCTGCAGGTTGATTTGTTACGATCATGTTATGTGCAGAGCTTATGCGTTGAGGGTTATGTTCCCAGGGTTTGTCAGTTTCCTGTCTGTCCGTTAACTGCTGAATTGCCTGTTCTGAGCACTGCCTGGTGTTTGTTCTATTTCCCTGGAATTCTGTTAAGGCCAACTCTCAGTGCAAAAGACTGCTACCCTGCTTATCACTGGAATGTGGTTTTTCAGAGACTGTTGCTGTGTTGTTGATTGATTAACTAGCTATAAAGACTGTATACTTGGGGGGGGTCAGACTCACTACTGATGTAGGTAGGATTTTTGAGCAAATTTGGCACCCATGTTAGGTAATATTAAGCATGAGTTGGAAAGGGTTGATCGCCTACATTTGACAATCTTTGGGAGGGTCAACATACTGAAAATGAGCATTCTCCCTAGGGCGTTAGAACAATCCCACTAGAATTCAACAACTGCTGACTGTCTGGCATAGAAAGCATTTGCAGTAGGTTTCTCTGGGGATACCATACACCTAGGAGAGCAGGCAAGTGGATGTTACTACCCTGCCTTCGGGGGGATAGTACCCTGCTCTCTGACATGCTGAAGTGAGTTAATTCTGCTGAATCACCTACAATATACGAGATAAGTCTCAGGAATCATGCCACTGGCTATTTTGGTTGGAACTTTGAACCCAGCTATTACAAAAAGTCCAGATAAAACATTGTAAACGCCGCATTTAGGGTGTGGTCTCAGGTTAAGCTGCTGGTGGGTATTCTAAAGCTCAATTTATATACATCCATGACTGCTGACCCTTTACTTCCACCAGTTTTCTGGGACTCCATTGATACTAAATCAGTTCAGAAAGGGGTGACTTCATTGAGGGATATTTATAGTAATGGGCAAATTTGTGAATTTACAGCACTTCAGGAGCGGTTCGCACTTCCTAAAGATGAACTTTTTTAATTTCTGCAGCTACTGGATGTTTGACTAAACACTTTAGAGATTCTAAATCAGTGACTAAGATCCTCTTGCTTGAACCAATTAAGCAGAAAGCTAGGATTGGCATAATATGCGATGTCCTCTTGCAGGTATTTCCTGATGATTGTGAGGCACAAATTTCCAAGTGGGAGATTCGGCTGGGGATAAAAGGCCCCTGGCTACAGGAACCTCTTGAGCTGGAAAACAGGGTTTTGTTAACTGCAAATTTAAGAAGCCAACATTTCATGACAATCTTTAACCTCATTATACCCCGGCAAAGGTGGCTAAATGGGGTAGTAGATTTACAGGCATATGTTATAGATGTAATAGGTGTGGAGCTCAGAATGCGGACTCAGTGCATACTCCTGTTCTATACTGCAGGACTTTTTGTCTGATGTTGGATTCTTTCTGAGAGAAATGCTGGGGGCCCCTCTTCATATTACCCCAGCACTGATGATCCTCAGGGTGGTCGATTTCTCTGAGGGCAATGAGGGACTGAAACACATTGCATGACTTTTTTCGTGGCTATGTCGGTTGCCCGACTATGCATGACATCTCAGTGGCTAAGCCTTGACCCCCCCCTGTTTCTGTCATGGAGAACTAGGTTTCTGGCAATCTATCATATGGAGACTTCATTATATGAATGAAATGGGGCTCACAAAAAGCTGTGGGTACTCAGGTTATGGGCCCTGGTCTTTAGCTGGATGTCGGGACTATCAAGGTAATATTTTGATTGGCAAAGTGTTTTTTTTTATTCTGTCTCCTTAATCTCTGGGGTTTGCCATTTCTTTTCCTGTCAGCTAGGATCCTAAATTCAGCATCAACCAATTTCTTTGTATGAATTCTGAGATCTATGTCTATATGTATTCATCTAATCTGTGAGCCACAGCCAAATGCAGTTTGAATTGGCTGGGACATTTTTGTTATCAAGTATGCAATATGTCCTTTTGTATAAACTTTATGATACATGTTTATATATATTTTTGTAAGCTATGATGCATTTCCAAGGTGGATGTTGATATGATTGGTGTTTTGTATATGAACTTGGAGATATGTCTGGTACGATATAAATAAAAGTTATTTAAAAAAAAAAATTGTCAGTAAACGAAGGGAAATTTGATTAAATTCATGAGGCAAAGTTAATGAGTCTAATGTTCAATGTGTTCTGGTACAATCCCAGAATTTCTGCCAATGACCATGATAAGGTATTTATGTAATAAAATATTAGATGGTATACCCAGTCACCAGGCCACCAGAAGCTAATGCAGACAACCTTCAAATGTACAAAGAATGATTGGGCCCAGGGAATGGATTTTGGCCAAATCTTGACACCAAGTCACTTTTCCCTCAGAATAGAATAATCTATATATCTTCGGCCAAGTGCAGCAAATACTTTTCAGAGTACAGTCCACTATGGATGACTGAGCAGCCAATCAGAGCCTGTTATGTACCGCCTATGGCCACAGTAAGTATTGGACACACAGTGCGATCTTTAGTCATTCTATTTATTCCTATTCAGATTTTTTGTTTTACGTTTTCACTGCATGGGCTTTCAGACTCTGCTGTGCTTTTTAAAATAGACTTTAAATTTTTCAGACACTGGGCAGCCGTTAGATTTCTCGGCCCTACCTGTCTCACTTTGTTATGTGAATGCTGAGAATCTGTCTGCTTACCTGATGACCTGTTTGTTTTGATGCAATTAATGGCTATTGAACTTAAAGGAGAGTGCTTCTTCTATTCTTAAAACTAATCAATACTGACTGGTATCCTGTTAATGTATCTGTATATGAAAGTCTCTAGCATGTTTGTGTTTCTTTTGGTGTAGATGGAGAAGTTAATAGGAATCTGCTTGCATATTTGAAGTGCCCATGTTTAATATGATGGAAATGTAATTCAACAAATTTACTTGCAACTGTATTTGGACCTCTTCTAAGATAAATGTTTAAAGGAAATTGTAAAATGCCTTCATTCAAGAGGCAGAAGCGGAGGTTTCTTTTGGCTCGACGTGATATTTCATTTTATAATGAAGTGCTTGGCTCTGCCTCATTAGGGAAGCCAGAATATCTCCCATTGAGAGGCATTTGTTTTACTAAAACAACGAACATGACCAGCTTTATTGCTGTCTCTAACCCAAAGTAATGTTTAACAGGCATGGATTTTCCCCAGGATCCTCGACTCTTCATTTCTTGTCGCGTAAAAATATTACATTTAAGTAAAGTGTAAACCATATTAAAAATATAAGAAACGTGTCATTAAAATAGAACAAGCTCCCTGCAGCACCGGTGAGAATCAACATACCGTACATTTTCTATAAAAAGTAGATGAACAAATTAACTTTGTAGGAAAGTTGCATAATTTAAATTGAGCGAGCATACATATATACATTTCATTTCCCAGAAGCTGTAAGAGTTCTAAAAAAAGAGTCTCCCCAAAGACACGATATACTTTTGCATGCGAGCGCGTATTCCCAACGACGTGGGAAGTGCTCTACTGTTGAATTCAGATATTACAAAGATACATTTATGATTCTCATAAAACATGTTCTTACTGTCTAATTTACCATAGTTTAATGAGTTGAATCCTGCGATTTACCACTCGTAAAATGTGATGCCTCAAATATTATAGACAAATAGTACCAAGATCCCAGAGTTTCATATACAGTTCTCAGAAGTCATTGTTTACTAGTCAATTGAGGATGTGTACCTTATTTATTAGGGTTTTTTTTAACTGAATTTTGGACAAATGTAATGGCTTTGTTAATTTCTAGTCCGGCTCTACTATTATGTATAATGATGCACTGGCTGAAAATCATTATGGAAAAATGTAATGTCTTAATTATTCATGTTTCTCATATGGTGTTTTACAAAGATGTTCTGCAAAGAAAATCAGGCTGAACTACAGTTAAAAAATACCACCATCGTATAATGTTTCTTTCCTGTGCTTTTCCCAGATAGGATCCTTTCTGAACACCCAATCAAAAAACATGCTCCCCTACGCTGTGCTAAGTGAAAGGGTGAAGACAGGAAAATGCCATATCTATCAAGATGTGGTGCATCCCTACTCTCTGCCTAGCAACAATCTGCTGGCTAGCAAAAGTGCAGGCATCCCTGTGCCAAGGTGCAAGGATGTCTGCCTTTGCAGGCAGGATTTATTTTGTGCAGGCTGGGAGACCTTCCTGCAAAAAATATTTTTGGGCTTTTTCTTCTCTCTTTCTAAATCAGCACACATAGAAATAGGAAACAATTAGGATAAATAAAGACTTTTCCCCTCGTTGAGCATCCCCTGTGAAGGCGCAGCATTTTGACACATTCCCATGTTCACCAATATTGGTGAATCTAGGAACGCACCAAGAATGCACCCAAATCCATGGGTGGCTGCGCATAGGAACACACAAGCTGCACCCATGGAATGCCTTCCTAGGGCAGAGGAATGCAACATAGCAACTAACACTACAGTGCATTACTCCAGATTTACCAAGCAGGGCCAGGCCTGGTTTGCCTGGTAAATCTAACTTACACATTGTGTTGCCCTTGCAACACCATACTTTATAAAAGGGCAATGCCATCCAATGATAAATCGTACCCCCAGTTTGTAAATAATGACACATGAGGGTAAAATAGTTTCAACAGGTTGGATAACAGATTTTATTTGCCTTCAAGAAATAAGCTACTCTTTCCTGCCATTCCACACTGATTTTGGAGCTCAGGTTAACATTATTTGCTTTTCACGGACAGCATTTATTTGAGACATAATAAGATGATTCTCATAGAGAGCAATCTAAATCAATTAAATTAACAAATGTAACACTGGTCTCTTACCAAATGCATCACTTCTTTATTCCTTGAATATTGATTATTTAGTCCTTGTGTATCTGATAAAATTGAATCATGTTAATTTTAAATAAAAATGTAAAATTAAAAAATCACTATTACTATTTAGAGTTGCTTATATGATTGTGGTAATTAATCCAAATTACTTTGCAAGTGTAGTGTACAGTATGCTTGAGCTTAACCACATTTAAACAAATCAGAGTCTGTATGTATACACATTTTAGTGGTCACACATGCTCCGATTCTGAGCTTGTGACCTTTAAAATGATTTTTCCTATCTATGAATCCCATTTTATGAGTCCAAGCTTTTTTTTCCAACTCATAAAATGGGATTTTGAATGGGTGCCAATTCAGTATGTGGAAGGGGCTGGTTATAGGGGTCCTTTCTAAATACAAAATCGGTATACTATCTACCAATGTTTTATGAGTGAAAATCTGTTGCAAAATATTAATGTTCTATTAACATCTCAAAGGATATGATAATGCATTCACGAAAGTGAAGTTGACTCCTTGGGACCCTATGTCCTTTGCAAAGATAAAAAAAGTTTGTTGAAGAGTAGGTAGTGGTCCAGAGAGCACAGCCAACTGTTCAACAAAATAAAAAAATATATATATTTTTTTAAATACAGCAGTTTCTTTTAAAGACAATTGTGCATTTTAGAAAAAACTGTGCTCTATTTAAAAACAATCACAGACATTATGGTGTTCTGACCCAAGTAGGCTACCAACCCTGTTATGGCCTTCAGTCATAGTGAGTTGCAATGTGCATCATACCTCATTAATATTCATGAGGCAGGTCGGATTGCTACCCACTATAATTTGGATATATAAGAACTGGCCTATTAGTACATAGGTCAGTTCTTTAATTCTTTACTGGTCACAAAAATTCTGGTCACAAATTGGGGCCAGTATTTTGCGACCATTAAATAGTACATCTATCCTCAGTTTACGATTTCAAGTGGTCTGGTAAAAACACAAGGCGGTTCATCTCTATGTACTACTGTTACTGGATACTACTAACACACCTTTAGTTGGCCATTATGAGCTTTAACATCATAAATGTGTTCCCGCACTGATTACTTCATCCGTTCACAGCTCACCTTGAATAAGACTCTAATCATAAAGGAGAATCACCCAAATGTTCAGGTGACTCTAATTGGCTGATCATGTGAATTTTTCATAGTTTAAGAATGTGTTTACATAGGAGAGAACAAGACATACAGATAAGTATTTGTGAAAGTCTTTTAGAGTAAGGTATGCCTAAACATGGCACTGCTACAGTGGTTAAAACTGACAGTGACATTTTTTTCAAAGCATCAGAATTAGGTTATCTAAGCATATACCTCTTAGATCTCTTTGTGTACCAGTACAAAGTATATGTTTTGAGCACAATCCGGGCAATGTGTTGGTACAAACCTTGCATCAATATCTCATTGCAGCCTGAAGATGTATTGAAAGATGAATAAGATATGGGACTGAACATGCCCCTTGTAAGATTTTAAGCATTTTTTTCAAAGCATTAGAGTTATTTTGAGTCTCCATCGCACAAGAACATATGCATGCCAATGCATAGCCCCCAAGTTTGTTCCTCTTAATCTCCTGAGAGAGGAGTGCCACACAAATATGGGTTGTTTATGGGTTTGCCTTGCCCAAAAGTAACAGACTGGGTAATGTGCATTTGGGTTATTTTGAAAGTCAACTGTAATGGAAATATCAGTTTAACTACCTGTCTTTCGGTCACATTTATAGCCCCTGTGCTTTGTGGAAAACTACAACACTATATACTTTCAATATCTTCACATAATAAGGTTTCTATTGCTAGGTGACAGGCCGCCTTCACCCTAATTGGCTGGTGAAGAAAATATACTGAATACGGCAAGTTTCAGAATGTTAACCCCTTTATTCTCTGAAACACAGTAGTTTTCTTCACTCTTCCTCATATGGGATCATCCCTTCCAAAGCATGACACAAGTTGTGCTCCACTAGGTCTAGGAATTTCATACATTGTTGGTTTTCTATAGGTTTTCACTAGGGATGGGCATAACTCATGTAATTACATATAGCATAATCATGCAGAGTTACCCAAATATCTGGAAGAATATTCATATTTAGGCAAGAAGAGCTAAGGCCTGATTTAGATAGTGGCAGATGAGTTATTCCATCACAACAGTGTCAGATATCCTGTCGTCTGAAATCTAAATTCCATTGGATATAATGGGATTTAGATTTTGGCAGATTGGATAGCTTGTCTGCCAATATCTAAAACAGGCCCTAAAACAGGCCCTATTTCTGTATTTAGTGTTCTTTTTATAGTTAAAAAATGGCCCCTCAAAATGGATACTAGTATGCATTTTGCCCATACAAACAGTGCTCAATGCAAGAGAACATGTATAGCGAGCATGAGCAGGCACTCTCTAAATGTTTATTTAGGGTAGAATTTCCTCCCAATGTACTCACCGCAATTAGCACTATTTTGAACACAAAAAATGAGCTGCCACTCGCACCCTTGCTAAATGTGTGCCTGCAGTAGGATTTTTTCCACAAAATAACTCTTAATTACACAAGCAGGCTTAAACGAGTTATCGTCTGTAATTACGTGTCAAGGAGTATTATGTAATTACCAAAATTATTTTAATTACTCCAATGTAATTGAAATTCTGCCCAGACCCACAATTTAGATAGGCACCAGAGGATTTTTGATGGGGGAGATTACATTTGGAATGTCTGCAATATTTGGGCCTGGAGGTGGCTGACATCTAGGCGAACCTACAAACAGCAGACATTCCTGAAAACTAGAGACACAGGTGAGTCCATGGTGGTGTGGCTTGCATGAATTCAAGCAAGTTTCACTGCCCTTTAACTAATATGGAGGGCTTCCTTATCATGATGACTTCTTTATCAAGGTATTCAAATTTGGCCATAGTGTCTTGTTGCACCCCTTGAACTGGGTGGTGCAAGATTAAGGAAAAGTAGATGAGATACTGACACTGTAATTTCAAGAGCAATCCACAACTTGATTCATATATATATACCGTGCACAGTATCCAACAATTCTAGATATGCTCAGACATTGCTGTAGGTCTTGCCACTAAAAGTGTTTATTGCTGGCTTCTCAGTTAGGAGAAGTCAGTAATAAGCCCTTTTGGTAGCAAAACCTATAGCGGTGTCTAAGCTTATCTAGAGTTGTTGGATACTTTGTGCCACCTGCTAAATACTCCGGTCTCTCAGGGCCTGAAGCAGGCAAAGAGGAGCAGGTCTGTGCATGTAGTCAAAGGTTTGATAGGTCACAGTACTTAAAGTTCAGTCAAGAGTTCAACAGTTTCACTATAACAGGGTCCAATAGTTCATTACGCTAGAGTTGATATTTTATTTGATTTTCCCTCTTAAATTCCCCCTTTGAGCCAAAGAAGCATATGCGCTTGATGGCTCTCACCTACACATTTATTGACATCAGTCCACATATTTCTTGCCTTTCATGATATTTGTCCTCTTGCATCGTCTGATACATCCTAGCTGTCTTGTGCTCTGTTGGTGGCAATACCATGGTTGAGGATGGAACGAATAGACCTTGTCGGCAGAGCTGCTGTATCAAAGAACAACAATATTGCAATAGACGCAATCTAAGGATCATGGCTATGATGATGTCTATAATTACTATCACACCTTTTTTATTCACCCTGTGGGCAGCCAGGACCCAAACCATGAAAACTCTAGGCCCTCAATGTTTCCCTGAGGCTCCTTTGTGAATACTTTCACAGCTCCCTTTATTCTAGTGATGTCAGTCTCCAGGTTTCCAGATCTGTTGATATAGTAACAACAACTTTCATTGAGGAGTCCACAGACTGCCCCTTTCTGTGATGTTAATTAATCAAGTGCCAATCTGCTCTGCACCGTCATGGCGGCTACAGAATTAACTTCCACCTGTAATCCTTGAATAGCTTCCCTGGTGGCATTGAAGGCAATGACCAACGCTGCAGAAACATTAACAACGGCTTGTTCTAGATCATAAATCCCAAATCCAGGGATATGTATACGTAGGATCTTATAAAACACATTCTGCCCTGACTCCAGTATAGGAGTATCTCTTTTGTGGTGGTGTGCAAAGCTTCCCAAATGCAGAGGTTCGTGAGCTGCTATACATGGGACTACGGTGATATTGAGTGTAAGACTCCCAGTCCCTGGGGATCACCTTATAGGTCCTATTACCACATACAAAATATATGTCTCCTCACATTTGGGTGTCCATCTCATAAAATTCGCTAGCAGGGAGGCCTACCCCTTCTGGCACATCATGACGGAAGCTGCTACACCAGCTGTACTCTCTCCTGGTTATTGTGGAGCCAGTGACATGCATCCAAGGGGAAGTGTATGAGCATCAGACAGTCCAGAGGAGGAACTTCAGGAGTCTGGAGACTAGTTGCGGAGAGGTGCTTGAAACTCAGGGTGTCAATGTAAGGATCATATATGATCCCCTCAAGGGCTACCAGCACAGTATCTCCTTCTATAAGTGTCAATGTAAGGATCATGTATGATCCCCTCAAGGGCTACCAGCACAGTATCTCCTTCTATATACAGGTTCAAACAATGGGCTGTGTAGTTGAGGCTCCGTGACCCAGTCACAAGGGTCCAGTTTGTACTCTGTAACTCTTTTGCCCTCATCCCCCAGTTCCCTGTGACTACGTCAAACTCCAGTAGATTAGGAAACTCATCCTCCTTCATGTTTCCCAGATGCCGGGCCTCTGGGTTGCTTCCCAGCGACTGATGTCGAAAGCCCAATGGGAACCTGTCCTGGGTAGAATTTTCCCTAGTCAAGGGGGACAATTTATACTGGGCCTGGACATTAGATGTTAAGGTGCAATGAGGCTGCTTCTCATCTAACCATGCAGCACACGTCCAGGTGATATCTAGTAAGTAGCAAACATCTCATTTGTGACATTCATAAATTTCCACGGGTGTGACTTATTGCCCCAAAGGGTCACCTGACTGCCTGGACAGTGGTTTACAGATCCAACAGTTCTTAAGACTCAGAAGTTTGGCAAGCTGCTCATAAAGCTTGATCAAGGGTTGCAATTCTTGCTTCTGCAACAAAGGGGTAAAACAGGTAACCATCAAGTTTATCAGAGCAACAAATTCTTGCCACCTCATTTTTGATAGCACTTTGTTATCTCATTAAATGTGAATACTCAAAGATTACATTTTTTAAAGTCCTGGTATCGCAGGTTCTATTGAATATTCAGGTTAACCTACTCTGGGAACCGGTGAAGCAGATTTGCAATTAAATTGCTGACATTTCATGGTGGAAGCTGCTACACCACCCGTAGCTGCCCTGGTTCATAGTCATCCGTTTCTGAGGCATCTTCCCAGACCGGCCCTGCAATGTCCCCTTCAGTCTAGTTTTCATCAGGTGCAGACCAACACCCCTCTTTGAGATTTCATTGTCTAGACTTCACTCAACAGCATCTGGTGGTGCTGGACTTCTTTTAATATTCTTTAGATGAATCCAGGTTGGACGTGCATCCACTTTGAACACATTGTGGGAGGTTAGTAGAACCTGGCAGGGTGCACTCCAACTTGGGTTGAGGGTGTTAGACTTTTCATCTTTGGTGTGGTCTCCCTTAACTTTTTACCTCTGTTTCCCAGGTTGTTGATGTGTGCTGGACTCAGTTTTTTGCTGTTTTTGTTACTCTGGGCACTTTACCAGTGCTAACCAGTGCTAAAGTGCAAGTGCTCCTATGCAAAATGTGTATGTAATTGGTTTATCCATGATTGGCACATTTGATTTACTAGTAAGTCCCTAGTAAAGTGCACTAGAGGTGCCCAGGGCCTTTAAGCCAAATGCTACTAGTGGGCCTGCAGCACTGGTTGTGCCACCCACCTAAGTAGCTCTGTAATCATGTCTCAGACCTGCCACTGCAGTGTCTGTGTGTGCACTTTTAAACTGTAAATTTGACTAGGCAACTGTACCCACTTGCCAGGCCTAAACCTTCCCTTTTCTTACATGTAAGACACCCCTAAGAGGGGCCCTAGGTAGCCCCAAGGGCAGAGTGCAGTGTATGGTTAAGTTAGCACATATAGTTATGTGGTTTATATGTCCTGACAGTGAACTACTGCTAAATTTGTTCTTCAATGTTGCAAGGCCTGCCCTTCTCATAGGTTCACAAGGGGGCTACCTTTAAATATGATTAAAGTGTAGATTACCTTTGGGAGTGGATAGACATGTGGAGTTTGGGATCTCTGAGCTCACAATTTAAAAATACATCTTTTAGTAAAGTTGATGTTAAGATTGTGTGTTTGAAAATGCCACTTTTAGAAAGTGAGCATTTTCTTGCTTAAACCATTTCTGTGACTCTGCCTGTTTGTGGATTCCCTGTCTGGGTCAGTTTGACAGTTGGGCTTGTTGCACCTCTCACTAGACAGCAACACAAAGGGAGCTGTGGTGTAGTCTGCATTTCCTGATGGGCTATCTGTGCTAGGAAGGAGGGGAGGAGTGGTCACTTACACCTGAAAGGGCTGTGCCTGCCCTCACACAATGCATTCTCCAACCCCCTGGTGTGTGTCAGGGGCCTGACCTGGGCAAGACAGGATTTCACAAACAAGAGAGACTTTCCTTTGAAGTAGGCCTACTTCAAAGGGGAAAAATGGGAAGAAGAAGGGAACCTAAAACCGCAGACTTTAGGACACTTCTGGAAACCAAGAGGAACCTCTGCCTGGAGAAGAGCTGAAGAGCTGAGGAAGAAGAGCAGCCCTGTCTGTGACTGTGCTTTGTGGAGCCCTCCTGCAGTTGCTGCTTCTGCCTGTGCTAGAGGATAAAAATGGAGTTTGTGTTGTCTTCCTTCTTGTGAAGAACTCTCCAAGTGCTTTATTTAGAGGTTGCCTCCTGTTGTTTGAATTCTAAGGGACAGCAAAGACTTCTCTCTTCCAGCACCTGGAGTCTCTGCTGAGACTCCTACTCTGCCAAGTGGTGCCCATCCAGTTCCTGGGACTTTGAAAGGAGAAGCTGGTAGCCCCAGTGTGAGAAACTGATGCACCGACCTCAGTGCGGGGAAAAGATCGACGCAACTCTGATCTGCGGCAGAAAAATCGGCGGGCCGCCGGCTTTGCAGCTGAAAATCAATGCTCGGCTGCAACGCGTCCAGACGATCGATGCCCGCGGCTGGAGAAACTACGTGCAGCAGCACTGACGGAGGCTGGTGAGATCGCAACCTGCGCTGTGTGGTTTTTGGATCATCTTGCAGCAGGATTTCCGATGCAAACATCGCTGGGTGTGCAGAAACGACGCAAGGCAGTTCGAATCGATGCATTGCTCTCCTGCGGAGAGAAGAAACGACACACGCCGACTCGACTGAAGGAGAAACGAGGCAAGGTCTTGCTCGTGAGTGATATCGCCGCATCGCAAGCCCTTTTTGATGCACACTCGCCCGTGCAGGGTTAATATTGATGCACCCAGGTACATTTTCACGCCAACAGTGTTAGCTTTCTGTTTAGAACTACATGAGGACTCTTTTTGGTTTTTAATTGATAACTTGACTTGGGTATTGTGGATTTTTATTGTTTTGGTCGTGTTTTGTTTAGATAAATAGTTTCTATTTTTGTAAACCTGTGTTCTGTCATTTTGTAGTGTTCTCATTAAGTTACTCTGTGTGTTGGTACAAATACTTTACACCTAGCACTCTGAAGTTAAGCCTGCTGCTCGTGCCAAGCTACCAAAGGGGTGAGCGTGGGATAGCTGAGGGTGATTCTCTTTTACCCTGACTAGAGTGAGGGTCCTTGCTTGGACAGGGGATAACCTGACTGCCAACCAAAGACCCCATTTCTAACATTGGTGATCAGCGGTTGGGATTGGACTTGTATTTGTACTTGACATACAGTGATTAAGAGTACACTACTGTTTTGAGTGCAGACCACTACGTGACCACATACTACTTGTCTTATTATTTTTGCTTTTTCTCTTTTGCCTGGATTTTTCCCTACATCCATTTTTGTGGTAATCTTTGATTGACTTCTGAACTTCACTGGGAACTTGTTTTCTGCCTTTTGGAACTTTGCACTTTTGTTGACTCTTCATTATGTCCCAATCTGGAGATGCATCAGTTGGAGCTGCTTTTGATATAGAGAAATTAGAGAGCTATACAAAGGCTCAGTTGAAGCAGTTCTGTAAAAGTTTTGACTGTCTGATTAAAAGCTCATCCAAGAAGGAGGAGCTGCACAAGTTGCTGAGGGCCTGGGTGACAGCCAAGAGCACTGAAGGGCACACAATGGATGCAGAGGATGAGGAGGAGGAAGAACATTCCACACAACATGGTATTGTGGGTGGTCCTGTTATGTTAAGGTAGAGGGTCTCCAGGGCAGGTAGCAGTGTCTCATCTAAGGGTCTGACAGGCAGAGAGGGAGCACCAGAGGGAGTTGGGGACAATGAGGATGGCCATAGAGGAGAAAAAGTTGTTGTTGGCCCATGAGCTCAGTTTAAGGGAGCTGGATCAGAGGAGCCAGTCTAGTAGGGATGGTGGTAGCCACACCACAGTGCAGGAGGGTGCACATTCCTAACTCTTGTGAAGGATTACAAAAGGGAGGATGAGGTTTAAGGGGTATGAGTCTGCTCTCCACATGAATCTGGTCCCTGAAGCTCATTGGGGGGCGGGTCTTTGGAAGCACTTTGAGGTAGAGGGGAGGGATGCACTGACAGCCTTAGGGGATGCTCAGAACCTCACCTACACTATCATGAAGGATACCCTACTCACAAGATATGGTCTCACCCCTGAGCAGTATAAGGATAACTTTAGGTCCTATGAGAAGAAGGAATCCCAAACATCTTTAGAACGTGTTGATTCTTATTGCAGGTCACTGGATGGTTGGGTGAAGAGTAGTAAGGTAACTATGTATGAGGGGCTTTACAATCTGATTGCTTGGGAGCACTTGTATAATTTGTGTTTTCCAGGGATGCACCAGCAACTGATTGACAGCACACTGACTGATCCCAGGAAGCTTGCACAGGAAGCGGACCGCTGGGAGAACACCAGGGTCCAAAAGAGGTATGGGGGAGACCATGCCAAGGGTGGGCAGGGTCCCTCTCAGAAGAAAGGGGGAAGTAAGGGTAAACAGGCGGAGTTCTTTAGAGGGCCCCAAACTGATTTCCAGGGTAAAGATTCCCAATGCCCCAGTGAAAAGAAGCCTTGGTTCTCCAAAGGGAAGCCAGTTGCAGGGGGACCCCCCACGTAAGTGTTATGCATGTGACCAGGTGGGTCGTGGGAGGGGGGACCCCTAAACGCCCCAAAAGTACACCGGCACCCACTGGTGCACAGCCCCAGAGTTTGGCTAGTGTAGCGCTTGGGGAGGAGTTGGTTCCAGGTGGGTGAGAGCCAGCTGAGATGACCCTTGTCTCACTAGGGGACAGTGAGATGGTCCAGAGAACCCTTGTGCCTGAGAACACTAAAAAGTACAGGCAGCGGGTGACAATCAATGGACAGAGAATGAGGCTCCGAGAGACACAGGAGCCAGTGTGACTACAGTGAGGAGTCAGCTGGTGTCTGAAGAGCAGATTGATCCCCGGGTACTTCACCAAGTAGTTGCAGTGGACAACTCTGAGCACCTGTGCAGAGTGGAACAGGTTCCCTTTGATTGGGGGGGTCTCAGGTTCCTTAAAGGTAGCTGTGAGTCCAACCATGCCTGTAGATTGTTTGCTATGCAATGACCTGGAGGATTCCCCTTGGAAGGAGGTGGAACACAGGTCTCACTTGGAGATGTTGGGTCTGCCTGGGTGGGTATGCGTATCCACCTGGTCAATGGCAGCCCGTCAGGGTGGTCAAGAGCCCCTGGAGTCTGAAACAATGGCCCAGGGGACCGCCAAGAAGAGGAGGGTGAGGGGTGTGGGAAACCAGCCCCAGAAGTTCCCACGGTCCGGGAGGAGGCAGAGCCTGAGGGTGACATCCCGGAGCCTACAGGGGAACAGGTAGCTAAACTGGGTGAGGTCCCTGAGCTGTTACAGTGGCAGCAGGAAGGGGGGCCTACCAGGGAAGCATTCTGTGCAGCACAGAGAACATGCCCTACTTTGGAGGGTTTGAGGCAGCAGGCTGCAGACCAGGCGGCTGGCAAGGAGCCAGTGTCGCTCCTGATCTTTTGGAAGGATGACCTCCTATATAGTGAGCCTAAGGTTCCTAAGCCTGGGTCTGCCCCTGTGCTGGTGGTACCCCAGTGCTTCAGGGCCTTCCTACTGGGGTTGGCTCATGAGGTGACATTTGGGGCGTGCAAGACCATTGAGAGGCTTGTCACCCACTTTTACTGGCCCCTAATGCGCAGGCACTCAGATGCACATTGCTGGTCTTGCCAAACTTGTCAGGCAAGTGGCAAGAGTGGGGGGAAATGTAAGGCTCCCCTACAACCTTTACCTGTTGTTAGTCCTCCCTGTGAGACGATAGGTATCAACATTGTGGGGCCTCTGGATCCCAAGACAGCCATGGGCAACAGGTTCATCCTGGTCTTGGTGGACCATGCCACCCGGTACCCAGAAGCCATTCCTCTGAGGTCAATCACTGACCCTGTAGTGGGTTGAGCTTTGATGGGGGTTTTTACCAACATGGGGTTCCCCAAGGAAGTGGTATCTGATAGGGGTTCCAACATCATATCCACGTCTATGAAATCTCTGTGGAAGGAGTGTGGGGTAACCTACAAGTACACCACCACTTACCACCCCCAAAGTAATGGTCTGGTTGAGAGATTCAACAGCACCTTGAAAGGCATGATCATGGGCCTGTCAGAGCCCTTGAGGCGGAAGTGGGACATCCTCTTACCATGCATCTTGTCGCTTACAGGGAGCCGCCTCAAAAAGGGACTTGGGTTTAGTCCCTTTGAGCTGATCTATGGCCACCCTGTGAGGGGACCTTTGAGTCTGGTGAAGGGGGCTTTGGAAAAAGCTCCTAGTAAACCCCGCCAGAATGTATTTAGCTACATGCTGGCTTTAAGAAACCAAACTGCCCACTTCAGGAGTCTCGAACAGGAGAACCTAGAAGCAAGCCAGGAGGATATGAAATGGTGGTATGACCGGAATGCCATTCTGGTCAAGTTTCAACCTGGACAGAAAGTGTGGGTGATGGCACAGGTGGAGCCTAGGGAACTCCAAGATAAGTGGACTGGGCCATTTGAGGTGGTGGAGCTCAAGAGTGAAGTCACCTACCTGGTGGACTTGCAGTCTCCAAGGAACCCATTAAGGGTCCTGCATGTCAACCGCCTCAAGCCTCACTTTGAGCGGACTGAACTGTCCATGTTCCTTGCAACAGATGATGGGGTGGAGAAGGAGAGTGATCCTCTTCCTGACTTCCCGTCTGTGGGAGAAAAAGATGGGTCTGTGGAGGGAGTGATCATCTCTCTCTCCCTGACTGAAGAGCAGCAGAGGGACTGTCGCCAGGTGTTGGGACAGTTCTCCTCACTGTTTTCCCTGATCCAAGGGGTCACACACTTGTGCACACATGATGTGGACACTGGGGATAGTACAATCATTAAACAGAAGGTTTACAGGGTGACTGACAGGGTCAGGGCTTGCATTAAGGATGAGGTATCCAAGATGTTAACCCTAGGGGTTATTGAGCACTCCAGCAGTCCTTGGGCCATCCCAGTGGTATTAGTCCCAAAGTCTGCTGCACCTGGTGCCACTCCAGAACATAGGTTTTGTGTGGACTACCGGGGACTCAATGCGTTCAGCAAGACTGACGCACACCCCATCCCCCGAGCTGATGAGCTCATTGACCGGTTGGGAGCTGCCAAGTACCTCAGTACGTTTGGCTTAACGTCTGGGTACTGGCAGCTTGCCTTAACAGAGGGGGCCAAAGAGAGGCCAGCATTTTCTACCCCAGATGGATACTTTCAATTTAAAGTGATGCCATTTGGGATGAAGAATGCCCCTGCCACCTTTCAAAGGTTGGTCAAGCAGGTATTGGCTGGGCGGGATGAGTTCAGTGCCGCCTACCTGGATGACATTGATGACATCCCACATGGGAGGAACATCTGCAACACCTCTGGAGAGAATTAGTGGCCCTGCAGAAGGCAGGCCTCACTATTAGGGCAAGCAAGTGCCAAATAGGGCAGTTTTCTGTGGTGTAGTTGGGACACCAGGTAGAGAGCAGCCAGGTGGTACCTCTACAGCCAAATATTGACACCATTCTAGTTTGTGAGCCTCCCAAAACCCAGACTGAGGTGAGAGCATTTTTAGGTCTCACTGGCTACTCCAGGAGGTTTGTCAAGGGAGATGGTACCATTGTTACCCCCTTGACTGAGTTGACTTCTAAGAAGCAACTCAAAAAGGTGATCTGGACAGAGGCTCGCCAGACCGCTTTTGATGCCCTGAAGGCTGCCATGTCCACAGCACCTGTGCTGAAAGCACCTGACTACTTCACGGAGTTTGTTGCGCAAACAGATGCCTCAGAGCATAGTATAGCAGCATTACTCTCATAGCTTAATGAAGAGGGCCTAGATCAACCTGTAGCCTTCATTAGCAGGAGGTTACTTCCCAGGGAATGTAGGTTGAGTGCCATAGAACGTGAAGCATTTGCTGTGGTCTGGGTGCTGAAGAAGCTAAGACCCTACTTGTTTGGGACTCACTTCCGGGTTCAGACCGACCACAGGCCCCTCAGATGGTTAATGCAGATGAGGGGTGAGAATCCAAAACTGTTGAGGTGGTTCATTTCTCTATAGGGTATGGACTTTACGGTGGAACAGCGTCCTGGTACAGAACATGCCAATGCTGATGGTCTGTCCAGGTTGTTCTGCCTTATTGATGAGAACTCCCATGAGGTTGGGTAGTTGCTCCCCACTTTCAGCTGGAGGGGAAAAGTGTTAGACTTTTCATCTTTGGCGTGGTCTCCCTTAACTTTTTACCTCTGTTTCTCAGGTTGTTTATGTGTGCTGGACTCTGGTTTTGCTGTTTTTGTTACTCTGGGAAATTTACAACTGCTAACCAGTGCTAAAGTGCAAGTGCTCCTATACAAAATGTGTATGTAATTGGTTTATCCATGATTGGCACATTTAATTTACTAGTAAGTCCCTAGTAAAGTGCACTAGAGATGTCCAGGGCCTGTAAACTAAATGCTACTAGTGGGCCTGCAGCACTGGATCTGCCACCCACCTAAGCAGCTCTGTAATCATGGGTCGACCTGCCACTGCAGTGTCTGTGCGTGCAGTTTTAAACTGTAAATTCAACCTGGCAAGTGTAACCACTTGCAAGGACTAAACCTCCCCTTTTCTTACATGTAAGACACCCCTAAGGTAGGCTCTAGGTAGCCCCAAGGGCAGGGTGCAGTGTATAGTTAAGGTAGGACTTATAGAAATGTGGTTTATATGTCCTGACAGTGAAATACTGCTAAAATCGTTTTTCACTGTTGCAAGGCCTGTCCCTCTCATAGGTTAACATGGGGGCTACCTTTAATTATGATTAAAGCGTAGATTCCCTTTTGGGAGCGGATAGACATGTGGAGTTTGTGGTCTCTGAGTTCACAAGTTAAAAATACATCTTTTCATAAAGTTGATTTTAAGATTGTGTGTTTGAAAATGCCACTTTTAGAAAGTGAGCATTTTCTTGTTTAAACCATTTCTGTAACTCTGCCTGTTTGTGGATTCCCTGTTGGGGTCAGTTTGACAGTTGGGCTGGTTGCACCTCTCACTAGACAGTGACACAAAGGGAGCTTGGGTGTATGCTGCATTTCCTGATGGGCCATCTGAGCTGGGAGGGAGGCGAGGAGTGGTCACTTACACCTGAAAGGGCTGTGCCTACCCTCACACAATGTAGACTCCAGCCCCCTGGTGTGTGGCTGCGGCCTGGACTGAACAAGGCAGAATATCACAAACAAGAGAGACTTTCCATTGAAGTAGGCCTACGTCAAAGTGCAAAATGGGTATAAGAAGGGCACCCAAAAGCACAGACTTTAGAACACTTCTGGAAACCAAGAGGAAGCTGAGGAAGAAGAGCTGCCCTGCCTGTGACTGTGCTTTGTGGAGCCCTCCTGCAGTTGCTGCTTCTGCCTGTGCTAGAAGACAAAGACTGGACTTTGTGTTGCCTTCCTTCTTGTGAAGAACTCTCCAAGGGCTTGATTTAGAGCTTCCCTCCTGTTGTTTGAAGTCTTAGGGAAAGCAAAGACTTCTCTCTGCCAGCACCTGGAGCCTCTGCTGAGACTCCTACTCTGTCAAGTGGTTCCCATCCAGTTCCTGGGACCCTGAAAGGAGAAGCTGGCAGCTCAAGAGTGAGAAATCCGCGCACAGACCTGTGTGCGGGGAAAAGATAGACGCAACTCCGATCTGCAGCTGAAAAATCGACACACCGCCAGCTTCGCAGCTGAAAATCGACGCTCCCCAGCAACGCGACCGGAAGATCGATGCCCAAGGCTGGAGTATAGATGCACAGCATCGGTGATGGAGGCTGGTGAGATCACAACCCACGCTGCGTGGTTTTCGGACTATCGTGTGGCAGGATTTCCGACACAAGCATCACTTGGAGTGCAAAAATAACGCAATGCCTGCCTGGACCCAAGAGTGCAATTCGAATCGATGCATCGCTCTTCTGCGGAGAGAAGAAATGGCACACGCCAACACGACTGAAGGATAAACAATGCAAGGTCTCTCTCGTGTGTGAAATCATGCATCACAAGCCCTTTTTGATGCACACTCGCCCGTGCGGGTTATTTTTGACACACCCAGGTACATTTTCATGCTAACAGCGCTAGCGTTATGTTTAAAACTACATGAAGACTCTTTTTGTTTTTTAATTGATAACTTAACTTGTGTATTGTGGATTTGTGTGTTTTTTTTTTTTTGGGGGGATAAATATTTTCTATTTTTCTAAACCTGTTTTGTGTCATTTTGTAATGTTTTCGTCAAGTTACTGTGTGGGTTGGTACAAATACTTTACACCTAGCTCTCTGAAGTTGAGCCTGCTGCTCGTGCTAAGCTACCAAGGGGGTGAGTGGGGGTTAGCTGAGGGTGATTCTCTTTTACCCCGACTAGAGTGAGTGTCCTTGCTTGGACAGGGGGGGTAACCTGACTGCCCCATTTCTAACAGTGAGCATGACAGTGGACAACTGCAGTTTCTGTGGGAAGGTGAATAGCATCAAGCAGAGCTGTAGAAAGTACAGCATGAGAAAAAAGTGGAACAAGAGGACCCTCTCATCTTTCATAGTTGACGAGTAGCATGACAGACATTAAAAGCATACCGTGAATCAGCGTAAATAGTGATCCGAGTTATAGCAGACAAGTCGCTCTAGTGAGAGCAATCAGTTCTGCAACTTGAGCACTGTGGACTTGTGGCAGGGCAGCTGCCTCTAGTGTAGCAGGTTATGAACAGTCCATGTAGCAAACACAAAGCACACCAAAATATTCCGGCAAAGCAGCATCATCAGTGTAGAGAATAGAGTCTGCATTGGGCAGCGGTGTGTCAGTAAGGTCTAGACATGGAGTGGTAGTGATGACCACGACTTTAATGCAATCATGATCCTCTCCATCTTCTGTAGTAGAGAGAAGATTGGCAGGATTGAGGGTAGTAAGCCTAACTAATGTGTGGTTGGTGTCTCCAGAAGAACCTGTTCAAAGCACTGGACTGATAGATGCCAGGTACTAGAAAGGAGAAGCAGTGCTGCAAGTTCATGTGGCACTGCAAGAGTCAATGGATGTGCCAAACAATATCAGCCACTAGCTTCACAAGGGTGGCTGCTGAAGCAACTGCACAAAGGCATGATGGCATGATCCAGTGTCAAGGAGGGCAGGATAGGAGTCCACTGTTCTTTGTTTATCTGAAAAAAAGGCTGTGTAAAGACACCAGAGGCCACTCCCTGGCGCTCATGGCAGTACAATGTGAGTAGCCTTTTGTAATCAGGGCACCTCAGAGCAGGAGCAGAGACTAGGGCTTGCTTGAGAGCAGTAAAGGCCTCCTGCCCTAAAGGGGTCCACTGTAGTGGGTCTGGGGCACTGTCAGCGATCAGCACAAACAATGGTTTAGCAATCAGAGTGAAATTTTGGAACTACAACTGACAATATCCAGCAGTACCTAGAAATTGGACTGCTTGCTGCTTGCTGACAGGCTTGGGATTGACAAGCACTGCCTGTTACGTGGTCAGGGGTCATGGAGATGGAAGCATAGGAGATGACATGACCTAGATATGTGTGCTCAGGTAGGCAATATTGAAGCTTGGAGAGTGATGCTTGTGGCCCTACTCAGCAAGGTCAGTAAACAGGAAAAGGATATCAGAACGGCAGACTTTAGCAGGGACACTGAACAACAAAATGTCATCCACATACTGTGTTTGGACAGACCCCCCTTGGAGTTCAATATCCTGCAAATCTTCTTTCAATATCTGGGAAAAGATGGTTAGACTCTCACAATACCCCATGAGGAGCCTTATCCAAAGTTGAACACAAATAAGAACTGAGAATCGGGGTGTTCTGGGATGGAGAAAAATGTGCAGCAAAGGTCCACCACAGTAAAATGGATAGCACTTGCGGAAATAGTGGTAAGAATAGTAGCCGGATTGTAAACCACTAGAGTGCAGGGGATGAGAAATGTATTCACAGCCCTAAGGTCTTGAAAAAATGGTACTGCAGGCTACTGTCTGGTAAGGATTTCGACTTCTTCAATGTAAGTACTGGGTGTTACATGGTAAAGTACAAGGTACCAAAATGCCCTGTTGGAGGGGAGACTCAATGATAGGGTGTGTGCCCGTAATGGCTTCCATGGAGAGAGGGTACTGTGGTTTGCAAGTAATAGGTGATCAGAATGGTAGGTAATCTGGACAGGATGGGCAGATTTTAGTAATCATACTTCATTTGGATGGATAGACTATAAATAAACAGGTACAGTCTCCAAATAGGAAGGTATGCTAAATCCATTATCTTCAAATGAGTTGGCTGTCAGTATGGAACAAAGGCTGTGCACCTTATCACTTGGGAGTGAAAGGTATATTCCTTTAGGGTCACAATAAATTGTGGCTCTCATTTTACAGAGGCGATCACAGCCCTACAGGTTGTCTGCGGCTTGTGAGCTGAGTGGAAACTTATGTGTATCTTTGATGTGGCCAAAGGAGACAGAAAGAGGTTCAGATAGTGGGAGACTTATGGGACCACCAGGAAAATCTTGGACAATGGTGTTAACATCCGAAGGCAGTATTTGCCCATCCCCAAAGATCTCAGCAATGCCCCAGTGTCAACCAGCATTTCATAACGATGTCTATCAATAGTGAGAGTAATCATGCTCATCTCCTCCTCTGCACCCCGTCCTGCGTGTTATTTCTTCTTCTTTCTTTTTCTTCTTCTTTCTTCATCTGTGGCCTTCTGCTCATCTCCGGGACACTTCCATCCTCTGCCTCTCTGGTCTCTCCTCTTCTTCCTGACTCCTCTCTCCTCCTCTTCTTGACTCTTCTTCCTGACTCCTCGCTCCTCTTATTCTTGACTCTTCTTCTTGACTCTCCCTCGTGACTCTTCTTCTTGACTCTTCTTCCTGACTCTTCTTCTTGACTCTCCCTCGTGACTCTTCTTCTTGACTCTTCTGCTTGACTCTTCCTCGTGACTCTTCCTCTTGACTCTCTTCCTCTTGACTCTTCTCTCTTGACTCCTCTCCCCTGACTCTTCTACCCCTCTCTTCTGTTCTTCCTGACTCTGTAATCCCCCCTTCCCTATCTTTTTTCCCCTCCCCCTCTACCTGTCCCTCCCGCCCTCCACTTTCCCGCCGCCACCTCCCGCTCGGCCCCGCCCCCCCTGCTCCCATTCGTCGCCCTCCCTCCCGCCTCCCGCTGACCCCTCCTCCCTCTTATGGTGGCTGCTGCGCGGCAGAGTTAGCGACCCTTGACCCTAGGGTAGGACGCTCCCCCTGCCGCTCCACCATCCCAGGGTCCTGACATCTCCCAGCAAGACCTGCTAAAACCGTAAGTACTCCCCCCGCCCAGCCCCTCACCCAGCCGCACGCTACTCACCTCTCTTTCCCTGAACTTCTGTCTTCTGCCTTCCGCTCTTTCCTCCAACCTTTCTCCGCACCTCTGCTGTCCATCTTCCTCCGCTCTCTGCTCCTCTTCTGCAGCCCACTTGCTGCGTGTTCCGCTCTTCCTCTGTGCCCCGCTCCTCTTCCTCACCGCGTTCTCTTCCTGTGTGTTCTTTCTTCATCTGTGTTCTTCTTTTCTCCTCTTCCTCTCCGCGTTCTCTTCCTGCTTTGCTCTTCATCTGTGTTCTTCTTTTCTCCTCTGCACCCCGTCCTGCGTGTTCTTTTCTTCCTTTTCTTCATCTGTGTTCTTCTGTGCTCTTCTCTGCCCCTGCACCCCATCCTGCGTGTTCTTTCTTCTTTTTCTTCATCTGCGCTCTTTGTTCTGTGTTCTTTCTTCTTTTTCTTCATCTGTGCTCTTCTGCTCTTCTCCTCCTCTGCACCCCGTCCTGCATGTTCTTTATTCTTCTTTCTTTTTCTTCTTCTTTCTTCACCTGTGGCCTTCTGCTCATCTCCTCCTCTGCACCCATTCCTGCATGTTCTTTCTTCCTCTTTCTTTTTCTTCTTCTTTCTTCATCTGTGGCCTTCTGCTCATCTCCTTCTCTGCACCCCGTCCTGCGTGTTCTTTATTCTTCTTTCTTTTTCTTCTTCTTTCTTCATCTGTGGCCTTCTGCTCATCTCCGGGACACTTCCCTCCTCTGCCTCTCGGGTCTCTCCTCTTCTTCCTGACTCCTCTCTCCTCCTCTTCTTGAATCTTCTTCCTGACTCCTCGCTTTTCTTCTTCACGACTCTTCTTCATGACTCTCCCTCGTGACTCTTCTTCTTGACTCTTCTTCCTGACTCTTCTTCTTGACTCTCCCTCGTGACTCTTCTTCTTGACTCTTCTGCTTGACTCTTCCTCGTGACTCTTCCTCTTGACTCTCTTCCTCTTGACTCTTCTCTCTTGACTCCTCTCCCCTGACTCTTCTACCCCTCTCTTCTGTTCTTCCTGACTCTGTAATCCCCCCTTCCCTATCTTTTTTCCCCTCCCCCTCTACCTGTCCCAACCGCCCTCCGCTTTTCCGCTGCCACCTCCCGCTCGGCCCCGCCCCCCCTGCTCCCATTCGTCACCCGCCTCCCGCCCCCAGCTGACCCCTCCTCCCCCCTCCTCCCTCTTATGGCGCCCGCTGCGCGGCAGAGTTACCGACCCTTGACCCTAGGGTAGGTCGCTCCCCCTGCCGCTGCAGCTCCACCAGCCCAGGCTCCTGACACCTCCCAGCAAGACCTGCTAAAACCGTATGTACTCCCCCCGCCCATCCCCTCGCCCAGCCCCGTGCTACTCACCTCTCTTTCCCTGAACTTCTGTTTTCTGCCTTCCGCTCTCTCCTCCAACCTTTCTCCGCACCTCTGCTGTCCATCTTCCTCCGCTCTCTGCTCCTCTTCTGCAGCCCACTGGCTGCGTGTTCCGCTCTTCCTCTGTGCCCCGCTCCTCTTCCTCACCGCGTTCTCTTCCTGCGTGTTCTTTCTTCATCTGTGTTCTTCTTTTCTCCTCTTCCTCTCCGCGTTCTCTTCCTGCTTTGCTCTTCATCTGTGTTCTTCTTTTCTCCTCTGCACCCCGTCCTGCGTGTTCTTTTCTTCCTTTTCTTCATCTGTGTTCTTCTCCGCCCCTGCACCCCGTCCTGCGTGTTCTTTCTTCTTTTTCTTCATCTGCGCTCTGTGTTCTGTGTTCTTTCTTCCTTTTCTTCATCTGCGCTCTGTGTTCTGTGTCCTTTCTTCTTTTTCTTCATCTGTGCTCTTCTCCTCCTCTGCACCCCGTCCTGCGTGTTCTTTCTTCTTTTTCTTCATCTGTGCTCTGTGTTTTGTGTTCTTTCTTCCTTTTCTTCATCTGCGCTCTGTGTCCTTTCTTCTTTTTCATCTGTGCTCTTCTGCTCTTGTCCTCCTCTGCACCCCGTCCTGCGTGTTCTTTCTTCTTTTTCTTCATCTGTGCTCTGTGTTCTGTGTTCTTTCTTCTTTTTCTTCATCTGTGCTTTTCTGCTCTTCTCCTCCTCTGCACCCCGTCCTGCGTGTTCTTTCTTCTACTTTCGTTTTCTTCTTCTTTCTTCATCTGTGGCCTTCTGCTCATCTCCTCCTCTGCACCCCATCCTGTGTGTTCTTTCTTCTTCTTTCTGTTTCTTCTTCTTTCTTCATCTGTGGCCTTCCGCTCATCTCCGGGACACTTCCCTCCTCTGCCTCTCTGGTCTCTCCTCTTCTTCCTGACTCCTCTCTCCTCCTCTTCTTGACTCTTCTTCCTGACTCCTCGCTCCTCTTCTTCTTGACTCTTCTTCTTGACTCTCCCTTGTGACTATTCTTCTTGACTCTTCTTCCTGACTCTTCTTCTTGACTCTCCCTCGTGACTCTTCTTCTTTACTCTTCTGCTTGACTCTTCCTCGTGACTCTTCCTCTTGACTCTCTTCCTCTTGACTCTTCTCTCTTGACTCCTCTCCCCTGACTCTTCTACCCCTCTCTTCTGTTCTTCCTGACTCTGTAATCCCCCCTTCCCTATCTTTTTTCCCCTCCCCCTCTACCTGTTCCCCCCGCCCTCCGCTTTCCCGCCGCCACCTCCCGCTCGGCCCTGCCCCCCCCTGCTCCCATTCTTCACCCCCCCTCCAACCTCCCGCCCCCAGCTGACCCATCCTCCCCCCTCCTCCCTCTTATGGCGGCCGCTGCGCGGCAGAGTTAGCGACCCTTGACCCTAGGGTAGGTCGCTCCCCCTGCCGCTGCAGCTCCACCAGCCCAGGCTCCTGACACCTCCCAGCAAGACCTGATAAAACCGTATGTACTCCCCCCTCCCAGCCCCTCGCCCAGCCCCGCGCTACTCACCTCTCTTTCCCTGAACTTCTGTCTTCTGCCTTCCACTCTCTCCTCCAACCTTTCTCCGCACCTCTGCTGTCCATCTTCCTCCGCTCTCTGCTCCTCTTCTGCAGCCCACTTGCTGCGTGTTCCGCTCTTCCTCTGTGCCCCGCTCCTCTTCCTCACCGCGTTCTCTTCCTGCGTGTTCTTTCTTCATCTGTGTTCTTCTTTTCTCCTCTTCCTCTCCGCGTTCTCTTCCTGCTTTGCTCTTCATCTGTATTCTTCTTTTCTCCTCTGCACCCCGTCCTGCGTGTTCTTTTCTTCATCTGTGTTCTTCTGTGCTCTTCTCCGCCCCTGCATCCCGTCCTGCGTATTCTTTCTTCTTTTTCTTCATCTGCGCTCTGTGTTCTGTGTTCTTTCTTCCTTTTCTTCATCTGCGCTCTGTGTTCTGTTTCCTTTCTTCTTTTTCTTCATCTGTGCTCTTCTGCTCTTCTCCTCCTCTGCACCCCGTCCTGCATGTTCTTTCTTCCTTTTCTTCATCTGTGCTCTGTGTTCTGTGTTCTTTCTTCCTTTTATTCAGCTGCGCTCTGTGTTCTGTGTCCTTTCTTCTTTTTCTTCATCTGTGCTCTTCTGCTCTTCTCCTCCTCTGCACCCCGTCCTGCGTGTTCTTTCTTCTTTTTCTTGATCTGTGCTCTGTGTTCTGTGTTCTTTCTTCTTTTTCTTCATCTGTGCTCTTCTGCTTTTCTCCTCCTCTGCACCCCGTCCTGCGTGTTCTTTCTTATTCTTTCTTTTTCTTCTTCTTTCTTCATCTGTGGCCTTCTGCTCATCTCCTCCTCTGCACCCCGTCCTGCGTGTTCTTTCTTCTTCTTTCTTTTTCTTCTTCTTTCTTCATCTGTGGCCTTCTGCTCATCTCCTCCTCTGCACCCCGTCCTGCGTGTTCTTTCTTCTTCTTTCTTTTTCTTCTTCTTTCTTCATCTGTGGCCTTCTGCTCATCTCCGGGACACTTCCCTCCTCTGCCTCTCTGGTCTCTCCTCTTCTTCCTGACTCCTCTCTCCTCCTCTTCTTGACTCTTCTTCCTGACTCCTCGCTCTTCTTCTTCTTGACTCTTCTTCTTGACTCTCCCTCGTGACTCTTCTTCTTGACTCTCCCTCGTGACTCTTCTTCTTGACTCTTCTTCCTGACTCTTCTCCTTGACTCTCCCTCGTGACTCTTCTTCTTGACTCTTCTGTTTGACTCTTCCTCGTGACTCTTCCTCTTAACTCTCTTCCTCTTGACTCTTCTCTCTTGACTCCTCTCCCCTGACTCTTCTACCCCTTTCTTCTGTTCTTCCTGACTCTGTAATCCCGCCTTCCCTATCTTTTTTCCCCTCCCCCTCTACCTGTCCCTCCGCCCTCCACTTTCCCGCCGCCACCTCCCGATCGGCCCCACCCCCCCTGCTCCCATTCGTCGCCCCCCCTCCCGTCCCCAGCTAACCCCTCCTCCCTCTTATGGCAGCCGCAGTGCGGCCGCGCGCAGCGTGTGTGCCGCTGGCGCGCCAAAGGCAAGCCCGTCTGCGCCCGTCCGCGCCTGGACTGCGCCCAGCGCCACGACCCCTGGCCCCCAGCACTCCCAAACCCCGCAGCACATCTACGACCCCACCTCCCTCCACGCTCTTAACCCGGGACGCTCCAGAACCTGCTTCCAAGCCAACCTAAACGCACCCATGGACCCTTCGCATGCCTCACCTGCAAACTCACCTTCCACCGTGACTGCACCCCGCCCGCCAGTCCACGCACCAATAACCACCTCAAATGCATCCTGATCAACACACGCTCCTTCCACAAGCACGCCATTGAACTATGGGACCTCCTGGACTCCACCGCACCGGACGTCGCCTTCATCACTGAGACCTGGATGAACGCCTCCTCGGCCCCCGACATCACCATAGCCATCCCCGACGGCTACAAGATCACCAGGAGAGACCGCACCAACCAAGTCGGTGGAGGAATCGCCATCGTTTTCAAGGACTCCATCAACATCACCATCTCCACCGAAGACACCCCCCTCGCCGCTGAACACATGCACTTCCAGATCCACACCGACCCCAGGACCACCCTCAGAGGAAGTCTCATCTACAGACCACGCGCCCTCTTCAGCGAATCCATCGCAGACTTCATCTCCCCGCATGCCCTTGCCTCGCCAGACTACATCCTCCTCGGTGACCTCAACTTCCACCTGGAGCAGAACAATGACCCCAACACCACCACCCTGCTTGACAACCTCGCCAACCTCGGCCTCAAGCAACTGGTGAACACACCCACCCACATTGCCGGACACATGCTCGACCCCATCTTCTCTGCCAGCAACCACGTATCCTTCAGCCACTCCTCCGTAATACACTGGACTGAACACAGATGTGTCCACTTCACCTTCAGTCGCAAGACTCTCCACCTCCGAACACAACCCATCCCACGCAGACATTGGAACAAAATCCCCACGGAACAGCTTCGCTCCACTCTCAGCGACAACCAACCCACCTTCTCCACCGACCCCAACGACTTAGCCCTCAGCCTCACTCATTGGATCACCAACTGCGCGGACAACCTCGCACCTCTCAGACGCCTCCCAAGACAGACCAGCACCAGGAAGCCTGAATGGTTCACAGACTCCCTCAAGGAATCCAAAAAAAACTGCCGTACCCTTGAGAAAGCCTGGCGCAAAGACCACACCGCAGAAAACATGTCTGCCCTCAAAAACGCCACCCGCGAACACCATCAGCTGATCCGCGCCACCAAAAGAACTTCCTTCACAGACAGACTGGACAAGAACACTCACAACAGCAAAGAACTCTTCAACATTGTCAAAGAGCTCTCCAATCCTAACGCCAACTCCAACTCCATCACGCCCTCACAAGACCTCTGCAACTCCCTCGCTACCTTCTTCCATTATAAGATCACCGACCTACACAACAGCTTCGGACACCATACCCAGCCAACCACCACAGAACCTACTACCCCAGCCATCACCCTCAACGCCTGGACTCACATCAGCGCGGAGGAGACCAAAGCTACCATGAACTCCATCCACTCCGGTGCCCCCTCGGACTCCTGCCCACACTTCATCTTCAACAAAGCCGACGACATCATCGCCCCGCATCTCCAGACCATCATCAACAGCTCGTTTGCTTCTGCCGCCTTCCCCGAGAGCTGGAAACACGCGGAAGTCAACGCCCTCCTGAAGAAACCTACAGCGGACCCCAGCGACCTGAAGAACTTCAGCCCCATCTCGTTCCTCCCTTTCCCTGCCAAAGTAATAGAGAAGACCGTCAACAAGCAACTGACCAATTTCCTTGAAGACAACCACCTACTCGACCCCTCTCAGTCCGGATTCCGAGCCAATCACAGAACAGAAACCGCCCTCATCTCAGTCACAGACGACATCAGAACTCTGATGGACAACGGAGAAACAGTCGCCCTCATCCTCCTCGACCTCTCGGCTGCCTTCAACACCGTCTGCCACCGAACCCTAACATCTCGCCTGCGCTCCACTGGTATCCAAGGACTGGCCCTGGACTGGATCACCTCTTTCCTCTCTAGCCGCTCCCAAAGAGTCTACCTCCCTCCGTTCCGCTCAGACCCCACCGAGATCATCTGCGGCGTCCCACAAGGCTCCTCGCTCAGCCTGACTCTCTTCAATGTCTACATGAGCCCCCTCGGCGACATCGTATGCAAACACAACATCAACATCACCTCCTACTCCGACGACACTCAGCTGATACTCTCCCTCACCAAAGACCCCACTGGCGCCAAGACCAACCTGCAGGATGGAATGAAAGACGTCGCAGAATGGATGAAACTTAGCCGTCTGAAACTGAACTCAGATAAAACTGAAGTCCTCATCCTCGGAAACACCCCGTCCACCTGGGACGTGTCTTGGTGGCCCACGGCCCTTGGCACCGCACCTACCCCCTCAGACCACGCACGCAACCTCGGATTCATCCTGGACCCGCTTCTCACCATGACCAAACAAGTCAACGCCGTATCATCTTCCTGCTTCCACACTCTCCGCATGCTCCGAAAGATCTTCCGCTGGATCCCCGTCGACACCAGAAAAACTGTGACCCATGCCATCGTCACAAGCCACCTGGACTACGGAAACACCCTATACGCAGGAACCACTGCTAAACTCCAGAAATATCTGCAGCAAATACAAAAAGCCTCCGCCCTCCTCGTCCTTGACATACCCCGCAACAGCCACATCTCCGCCCACCTGAGACACCTGCACTGGCTTCCCGTCAGCAAAAGGATCACCTTCCTGCTCCACCCACGCACACAAAGCCCTCGACAACAAGGGACCCGAATACCTCAACCGTCGCCTCAGTTTCGACACGCCCACCCGTCAACTTCGCTCCGCCAACCTCGCTCTCGCCGCCGTCCCTCGCATCCGCCGCACCACGGCAGGTGGGAAATCCTTCTCCTACCTGGCGGCCAAGACTTGGAATTCCCTCCCCGCCAACCTCAGGACCACCCAGGACCGCCCTGCATTCCGGAGGCAGCTCAAAACCTGGTACTTCGAGCAGCAGTAACCCCCCCCTTCCCCTAGCGCCTTGAGACCCTCACGGGTGAGTAGCGCGCTTTATAAATGTATTTGATTTGATTTGATTTGATTTGATCCTTAGGGTCCAACAGATAACAGGGCATCATGGAGATAGGTACCTGAGGGGATGGAGAAGACTGTCAGGAGCTAAAGGAATTTCTGGAGTGGTCCTGCTTGGTATGGTCACTCTGGGGATGGTCACGCTGGGGATGGGGTACATCAGATCTATTGTCCCTCCTTATTTTCTTGGGGCAGGACCACACCAAGTGTCCCATCCCCTGACAATACCTACACTCATCATCTGTGTGGGGTCCCCACTGTCCTGTACCATTCGGTCTTTCTCTACCCACTGGGCCACACTGTCTGTGCTCCATCCCTGGCCGATGTACTGTGGCTTGCAGGTTTTTAAGCTGAAGTGCAAGGACCTTACCCTTCTTATCCTCCTCCTTCAACTGATATCTCTGTTTTCTCTGCCACAGTTGAGCTTCTAGGGCAATGATCTGCAGAATTGCCATACCCTGTCAGCTCACGTCATGTTCCTCAATGTACCCTCTAATGTAGGGATGTAAATTTCTGACATAGACTCTGACCACCAAGGGGGCAGAGACCACAGAGTCTGAATTTACTCCCCTGTGTGTTATAAGGGTATCCAGTACTCTAGAAGCAAAATCCACTCAATGTTCAATTACCCCCTACATGCATGATTCAACTCTAGGCCAAATTACTTGTGGCTTTCCCACGTCTTCCCTGCCCGTATGAGTGCCCTACTGGCTTTGCTTAAGGTGCCTAACTGGATACCATCTGTTGCTTGTATGTCCCATAGGGGGTCTTGTGCGGGCCACAACTGTGCAGTATTATCAGTGTCGTGAGCCATAACTGTTTGGGCAACCACTCCTCGCTTCTCAGCTGGAGTAAGAAAAGCGTCTAACATAATTTCAACATCTGCCAATTTGTTTTGTGTGTGCTGCAAATTATCTGAAATCGCCTAATGAAACCATGGGAGTCCTCCCAAAACTTGGGGTAAGTCTGCTGTCAGTGGATGAGGTCACACGTGGTCCATGAAATGTGAACTACCATGGTGTGACCCCTTCAACTGCTAGTGGATACGCCCTAAGGAGTGTGAGTTACACTGACTTGACTCCACTTTCCAGTGGTCCTTTCCCCTTTACCGGCAATGTCTTATTCCTCAAAGCCATTCCCTCATCTCCGGTGTCCAGGATACCTTTGTCTTCCATTTCCTCATTTCCCTCATAATGTACCTCATCTTCCTCTGAGGCCCCCCCATGCAGAGCACTCCATTAGCCACATGTGCCAGAATTTGTGCCAGAATTTGTGGAGGATTGGGCCGAATCCCATGTAGAAATCCAGTATGTTCTCATTCTATGGCGGTGGTCTTATTTCCCTCTCTTACACAGGGGCCTGCAAGGCAACCCTAGAAGGTGAGCTGACATTCACCCTCTTCACCCCCTTTAGTCTCTTGTTTGCATTCTTGCAATTTTGCTTTAAGCTTTTTGTTAGTGTTCTGCAAGCCTGCAATAACAGATTTATCATGTCTGCGTGAAGCTCACTGTACCACAAATAAAAATAGTTAATTTGCTGTGGATGGGTCACTTCTGAGAAGCTATGCAAATACCTCAACCTATCTAGTTGAAAAGTTCCCTTTTCAGGAAATTGTAACCCAGGCTTATTAACTGTATAACCTTTCCAAACCTGACACAATGATACCAACTATTTCTGTGACAATTCCCCTGTTCCCAAAAACTCAGAAAAATGCTTACACATATATGACACAGGGGTGTTGCCAGTGGGCCAAGAAAATGTCCCCCCATTATTTCATCCTCTGTTCTGTCCCTCTTTTACAACACCCAATCTTCACTCTCCAGTGCACAGAGGGCAGTCACACAGATAGTAGACACTGTAGGTGTTGAATCACAAAGGGCATCACCATCCTTGCCGCCGAAAAGGGAGACGGAAAACAATGAGAATAGAGACAGTGTTACAGAGCAGAGAGGATAGGTGTTTTCATGAAATGAAGTCGGACACACGGAGATCATGCATTCAGGAACTAAGATATGCACTCAAAGAGCTACACACCGCATACACTCAGAAGAGGAAAAAGCATTCACATACATAATCACACCCAGCACTAGTTTCCCATCCTTCCCAGGTCTGGAAAATCTCGAGGGGGTTAGGCAATAGGGAGCGACCCTGTACCCTTCACCTGAAGGGGGCTCAAGCGGATCCCTTGCAACAGAGTATGACACTTATATCTTGCACTTTTAGTTAATCCTTGGTCCCCATAGTCTTACCGGGACACTTGTTGGCTGCTAATTGCCCCTGTCACTGATGGGTTGGTGGGCAGGTTGAGACCCTGCACAAACTGCGGACTTGCTGACCTTTGTCTGTTCCCATCATGGCGCCCCCACAGACAGTGCACCAGGCAATCCACCATTCTGACACTAGTGAATTGTTGTGGAAATTACCCTGAGTGTAATCAGAGTATCGCTGGTTCAACCTGGGTGCTAGCTAATCAACCGCAGGCAAAGTGTCTGTTAAAAAGTGTCATATGTTTATTGCACTGTACAATGTGGTGTAACACACTCAGCAGAGGTCCGAGAGTGTGTCACACAGAGTGCTTCATCGAGCATGTATTTATACACTTTTTGCAGGTTACATATGGTGGGCAGGAATGTTCAAGAAGACAGTTTAGAGCATTAATCAAGCATATCTTAGGAATGAGAGTAACAGAGAGATGGTCTCTGGCATTTTCCTGTGACCCCTAAGACACCTCAGAGCCTGCTATTTGTCTTATCTGACTCAAACCACATTCCAAGCAGTCCTACACTTGCCAAACCCTTAGGTCTCTCAGAGCTTGAGTCAGGCGGAGAGGAGCAGGAGCGGATGTGTGCACATCAAAGGTTCAATAGGCCACAGGCCCAAATGTTCAATCAAGAGTTCAACAGTTTCACCAGTTCATTACACAGGAGTTGGATAATTCATTTGATCTTCCCTCCTAATACCTTTCTGGAGTGAGTTGCAAGTTCAGCTTATAAAACAAAACTAGGAGCCTAGTATTCAAAAATGTGCAAAAATATGTGGGGCAGTTAGAATAGCCTAGGTAAAGGATGTCCCATATTTGAGTTTCTGTGCCCCAGCAAGGTGCTACGTGTTGTTTGGGGTTTGTCTTAGCCTAAGAATATCTCAAAACAGAGTCCAGCTCCTTATTGTGGAACAGACATTTGTGTCAATTAACAAACAAGAACCAGAAGTTGTTTGGATTCCTTTGATACCTACGAAAATATGGGTCCAAGGAGTCAGATGGTAATTGATATTTTCTGTGCTTTAGAAAATATCCAAACAGAATGTGGCTCTTTTCTGGGGGGGAGACACACCATTCTGTGCTCCAGCAAGCAACCAGGCACAGTTTAGATATGTACCTAAGCAAAAATAAAAATACAATAAGCATTCGGTTCCACTCAGGGGCACAAATGTGTGTTTCTGTGCCACAGCAAGGAGCTAGAGACTGACTGATATTTTGAGTTTCCAAGGAAAACATCTCAACAACATTTTGCTCTTTTCTCCGACAGGTTCTATACCCCAGGAGTCAACATGGTATGCATTTTATATATGATACAAAATCTAAGGAACATCTGACTCCTTGCTGGGGCACAGAATTGTTTGTATGTGTCCTAGAAAGGAGTCAGACACTGTTTGAATGTTTTTGTAAAGCTAAGAAATATGAAAACAATGTCTCATCCTTTACTGGTGCACAGACATACAGCTCCAGCATTTTTCAATGTTTCTCTTGGACAGAGAAGCATTATGAACCTGCATGAAACTGAATCAGGATGCTGGGATTGCAAGGGGAGGAAGCTAGAGCAATCTTGTCCATTCCCTCCCAATACCCAAAGTCTGCTTTTTTTCTATTGAAGGGTTAGAGAAGCTGAGCACCTCCTCCCACCTGTTGTTCTACTCCCATCCCTCATATCAATCGAGTTAGTGAACATGGCTATGGAGAGGTTTGGATATAATGCAGGGATAGCTTGTAATATCATGGGAACAGGGGGAAGGACTGGAAATAAAAAGTACTTGGAAATCTTATTGGTGACAAATGAGGAAATAATTGCTTTTTAGTGCAAAAAGCTGTCTTAGGCATTTTTCTCAGCCATTTTATTTGGTCTTAAATTATCTACTTATTTGTGTGTGTGAAGTGTTCAATTATTACATATTTCTATTCAATGCAGATATGTTTATAGATTTACACATTTTAGCTCTGCATTCATTAAACTACATATAAATAATTATATTGTTACTTACTTTGCATAAAAACTTTGGCTTAATTTTTAAAAAAACATGGTAAATTGAGACAATTAACTAATCACAATTTATGATTCCTCGATTGGAATGTGCCAAAATGCATTTGGTAGAAGTGGTTGCAATTTGAGCACTGACTTCTCCTGAAAGCATTGGTGTTTTGTGAACCCACCTATGTTCTAATAGGTTGGTTCAAATACACCAAATGGTAGTGGGATGCACTTTGACACACCTCATTAATATACATGAAGTAGGTTCCCACTACAATTGGCTACGTTCACAGGCATACGAGCCCTCTTGAGTTAGCAGACCACCATGTCTGTGATTTCTTTTAGTGAAAGCAATGTACTTTCTAAAGTGTAACCCATTATTCTTAAAGGAAAATGGTATGAAAAATTACACAAAAGATTTTTATTAGGATCAGGCAGGACTACTGACTACTCCTAAAAATGTTTTTATCAACATTCACAAAGGTGAATACATATCCTAAGAAATGAATGCCTGTAAAGGATCCCATTAACACACCTCTTCCAAATGCTGATTCAGTATGTATTCTCAAACCAAAACTGTCATTTGGGGACTTGTTATCAAACAGCAATTTAGGCTTTGTGAATACAAAAATTCCATTTGTGCTCGCAACTGCTCTGATATTTTAAATCAGAGCCTTTCCAACTGTAAAATAGGTTTGTACATGAGGAATCAGAAACCTTGTATTATGAGAAACAATACAGTGTAAGTCTAGCGTCAATTTGCATTTGAAGTCATTCATTCAGTGTTGTATTGATGATAACAGTTAACATCATAAATGTATTTACCCCATTGATTCAAGCCTCTCAAAATGCTGACATGTTTCAGCAATGATACAGCTCACATGCCTCCTTGGGACTAAAGACTAAGGGCCTATGATACAAAGGAAATATTGTAGCTTTTATCACACCAAAGGTAAATAATACACTTATGTGCATGAATACTGTATACATGAAGGTTTAGTGATTTTCAAAGCATTGATGAATCAATCCCCCCACAGTGGTGAGTTTGGCTTAATTGGGTTCAGATGTTGTTCTGCTTGTTGTGTCCCTTTCACAGGTAACAGGAGGCAGATGGACCACTGGGTTGCTATTTCAGTCCTTATTTGGCAGTAGAGGTCAGGAGTCCTTGGCTTTTCTTGTAGCTAACGTTGTTTTACTTCAGTACATATCTACCCATGTGGTAGAATATTCTGAAGAAGTTGTGGTGAGGTCCCAGTCTTATTCTGTTCTCTAGCCAGTGACAGAGAATCACTTACACTCAATACTGGCTACTTTTCTGCAGAATTCTGATACAATTTTCCATTACTTCCTTTCTCAGATTACAATAAACCAATCCAAAATCCCTCCAAAATGGCCTTAACCTTATTCCAGCTTCAGCAGCCTAGTCCAGCCTTCCAACCAGCCACCTATGGATATATAGAGATAATGTAACCTCCCATCATTGCTAGAAATCATTATTACTGTTCCTGCACACACAGCACATCTACGGTGGCTCTCAAAACCAATGGTTGGGGTGTCAAACAACCCCATTTAGGCTCTCCAATTGATCACAAGAGCTATGAAAACAGATTTTTTTATTGCCAGATATCCATGCCGCATTGATGATGGGTTATCACACCTCAATGTCCACTGGTAAATCTAAATCATAAAATGCATTTGTGCTTGGCAGGAATTCCTTCATGAACTCCTGGTAGGTGTAAAAAAAAATGTTTCAGCTTTAAATCTACATTTCAACCAAATTTGCCTGTGTAAATAAGAGCCCAAATATTTGCAGTGAAAAGTGACTCCGTTAAGAGTGCTTGTCAGTCAAAACCCACATAAGTTTAGTACCCGTTGGCCATTGTTCATAGTTAAATAGTAGTTGCTCACTCCAAATTGTTCAAGTTTGCTCAAGATGTGTCCTGCAAAGAAGAGAGGTGTAAAATCTATGGGAGCAGGGAAAGGGAGTAATGCCTGTGGGAGGAGTGAAGATGTACTGTTATCAGAGTAGCTTGAGACTTCCGCCCCCATAGAAGAGAATCACATGGAAACCGGTGGTTCCCAAGTAGTGGGCAAAGCTCACTCTTCAGTAAAATCACTGGTGGTTTCAATAATGGATTTTGTGGGAAAGCACTTTGAGCCTCCAGTTTTAGTTAGATGCCACAAACATGGGCCATGTGATTACCTCAGGGGGAGGTTCCCAGGAGTTGATGAAAGTAAGGGAGGAGGATATTTTGGACCTCTTTGGAACACTGGGTGTAATTCATCATTGGCTTTCCTTCTCTCCATGCATGTTCCACCCCAAAGGGCTGAGCTTCGCTAACTCAGGTAATGATACTGGGATTGAAGAAGGCCCTGCTTCTAGTATGGAAAAATCTGTGGACAGTCAGCAGAAGGGAGTGCAGTGTGGAGCTCCAGCTTTATCAGGCTGGGGACTCCAGAATGGTAACCAAGTGACTTTGCCTACGTCAGCGGCATATATTACTCTCTTTTATCAGGTACTTCAATGGTCATGGATTTGCTTCTGTTAGTGCAGAAAGCGCTACGTGGGCCATTTGAAGCTTCTTTAGCTGCAAATGAGTCACTGAGAAAAGAGGCTGGTGTGTTAAAAGAGATTTTGTTAGAATTAAAAGAAATTAATTCCTGTATGCCATAATTGTTAAGACTGGTACCCTCCCAACCTGTGTGCAATGAGGTGCCACTGAGCCAGGGGGAACAGGGTTGGCCTACCATTTTTGTATCCAAAAGGCCAATGTTGGTGAGGAGATGGAATCTTGGGTGGGGTATGGGCTGGCAGATGGGTCAATTAAAGGAGAGGTTGGGGAGAACGGGAAGGAGTTTGAGATCAAGGCTTCTCATCATAAAGCTCAGACCTGTTCAGGCTCAGGAAATGCAGCTTACCTCTATCAAGAGGCAGCAAATGACAAGAGGGGTAAGTGCAAAGAAGAGGGGCTGATAAAAAAGAGTTAAGAGTAATGACTGGGTGGATTCTACAAAATCTAAGGAGGGTTTAAGGGCTAAGAGTGGAGACTCTGTCACCCAAGGCATTCCTGTGAGGGTGTAATGAGCTCCAAGAAATCTGAAGGTCAAGTATTTCCTCCTCTTTGGCACCCAGATGAAAATTTAGTTCTAGAGCCTACCAGCAATGTACCTAGGGTAATGTGTATTTGGAGGTGACACAAAAAGGGAAAAAATCTAATATATGGAAGCCACTAAATAGGTCAAGTATCCTGTCTGCATTTCCTCTTGTCAGGTACTGGAGGAGATTACATCAAGAGATATTGAATATGTAGCCTTTATCCAGTCCAAAGCAGGGAAAGAAGTAAAACAAATTTTTTTTAGTTCTACTGGATTTTTTTAGATCCGGTATTAGAGGCTAGTGATGTTATTATTAAATTAGGATTAAGAGTAGTGCAGGCAATTGAGGTAGAACCTCCCTGCTCTAAATTATCCCTGCTGGTACACAATGCAGGTTACTATAAGGAACAGGTACATTTGGTGATAGGGGAGGAAGTAAGTTCATCCCGATCCCTGGTGGTGGGGTTTAACAGTGGATCCTTAAAGGTAACTTGCCTGTTTCCGGCAAGAGAGAGAGTGATAGATCAGATACCTCTAAGCAATAAATTTGCAAACCTAAGTGTTGATAGGGAGATTGATCCTGCTTGGGGTGCAGAAGAAGATTAAGTAGCTGCCCCACCTGACAGTTTGGGTGTTGTCTCTTTGAACATACATGGGTTGGGGAATTCAATAGGTTTGACAGATCTCACAGAGAGGAGAACTAGATAATTTGTTTCCAAGAGACTTGGTTGGTGGGTGATACTTTCCATCAGAGTGGTTCTGTGCAGTTTGTAAAGAGAGGAACCAAGATGGGGCCCAAGCAGGCACGAGGAGGGCTTATGACACTAGTTTCAACTAAATGTAGCAAAGGGGCAAGCATCATTAAGACTTGTAGTGATTGGCTACTAGCTTGCTTACTGGATCTTTTTGAAGGTTGCCTTTGGCATGGAACTATAATAGTAGCAAATGTGTACATAAAACATGAGGTGACCAGGAAGGAGGTGTGGTAGGAGTTCTTCAGGGACCTGGTGTGGTTGACAGAGTTCCTGGGGCCTCCCTGATTCTCCTTCTAGGGGACTTCAATCCCCACCTTGATCCAAGACAGTTTGATGGTGGAGCCCCCAGACTTTTAGAAATTTATGGAATCCCTAGCACAATTTTCCCAAATTATGTTCAATCTAAGTTTGAAGGGAAAATTACACAGGTTCTTTTTGAATTATGGTTTTATTTGTTTAACCAGTCATTTCAACTGAGATTTACCAGCAGCCCAAACCTTTTTGTATGGGGATCAGCAGTGCCCAATTGATTATGTATTTATTCGGGCATGGGTTTTTGCCTCTGTACAGAACTTAAGGTGTGCTAAAAATGATCATGGCTGCTGCACCTTTGTCCCTTTGTCCAGGGAGTGACTGATACTGACAGCAGTAGATTTTTCAAAATGCTGGAGAACAAGGTTATGTGAAACATACATGGACCATTTGAGGCAGTATCAAGTTACCATGAGCTGGACCATTATGTCGCTGTAGGTAAATCATTCCTGGTATGGTACTCAAAAACGATTGCAGAGGTAGTTGACTGTTTGATACCGGTGGTAAGGCTATGTAATAGGTAAGCAAAAATGAGTTATTCCATCAGCCTTTTAAGCAGCAGTGGTTTGGTGAGGTGTGTGTAGCTTCTAGAAAGGACCTAAGGAAGGCAGGAGGGGAAAGCTGTTTTATGAACTCAAATGTAATGAGGCCTATAATTGTAAGAAGGGGGAGAATGTGGCCTTGGTTAAGATAAAGAAGCAGGCCTTCTTCCGGCTGAATTGGACTTTATGATTAGGACCCTCAGGAAAAGGACATGAGGAATTTCTGGAAGCTGGTCCAAGTTGGCTGTGGTATTGCGTCCCTACCAGCAGGATGAATGGTCCCAGAAACTGGCAACCTTCTTAAGTGACATCTATAAGACCAGAGAGACAATAGCAAGGGAAAGGTGGCTAAACCTGGGGATGAAGCATTAAAGTTCTTTTCCGCCCAATCCTTAGCCAAGTTGATACCCTCCCTAGATTTAATAAGTGCGACAAGACCTGATAATCTTCCAACAATTGTGATTAAGTCAAATTCAACGTGGTGGGCAATGTTTTTCTCAAGAGCTTTTATAGCTATATAGCTATAACCAAAAGCAATACATTCATGTCTAGCTGGAAGGGAGACATAATTTAACCAATACATAAAAAGGTAAAAATGATTGTACCAGGCAACTACTGTTTGTTAGGTTTGCTGGACACAGGTGCAAAATTATACACTAAGTTATATTAGCTCTCTGAAGAAATGGATAGAATGCAATGGAATCGTACCAATGGACCAGGGGGGCTTTAAGACCAGGCACTCTACTATGGATCATTGTTTTAGTGTGTGGGCCTTGAGGCAGAAGGTGAAAGAAACAACTGGAAGTTTTTCTGCTATTTTGTTGATTTTAGATTGACATTTGATTTGGTAGATCAGAGCATTATATGGGTTAAATGAAGGCAGCAGAAAATCCTCCAAAGTTTATTGGCAATCCTGCAGGAATTGCACTCAGAAACTTGGACCCAAGTGGAATTTGATTTGGAAGGGTCCCTTTCAGGAAGAATTTCTTTAGAGAAAGGATAAAAGCAGGATTGTGTCTTGGCACCCACGCTGATATCCTTGCTCTTAGATGATCTCCCAGGGGTACTGGAGGCGACTCAGTCCTGCTAAGCAAAATAGGGGGTTGTCATATGCAGTGCCTAGTATATGCAGATGATTTGGCAATTTTGGATCTGCCCCAAGTAGGCTTACATAGAAAGCTGATTAGATCAATTACTAATGGGAAAAAAGTTAAACTGTACAAATGGCTGCAAGGAAATAGTAGGGTTGAGGTGGTATTTTCCTATATGTATCTTGGTATGAGGATTAGAAGACAGTTGAATTCGGGCCTTCATAAAAAATTGGTGGAGATTCTGGCCGCAGTGACAATTAGGGACCTACTTTGTTTTAAGAAGGCATTTGTGGGCCCCTCCTGGGCTTCACTTTTTACACCTTACAATGCAATGGTCCCCACTCAATGTCTTTACCGGGAAGAAGAATTGTCTTTAAGTATGGAGGGTAGTTGTTAGAGATGTGAGAATAAGTGTTTGAAAAAGCCGTTAGCCCTCCAAATAGTGTGATGAGTCAGGCAATACAACTGGAAGGGAATTTGTATGCTCGGAAATCTTAGTTTATAAAGCAACCCTGCATTTTTGGGACAAACTTTGGTGTTCGGAGGGACAGAAGATATCAGCTTTGTTTGCCGCTGAGAAAGGAACAAGTGAGTAAGGTGGGCGGTACAGGTCACAAAAAGGTTAGTAGCTATTGCTAGGGCCATAAAAATGGAGGAATTTAGGTTCTCCCATCTGTCAGAAGCTGAATTAAAAATGGCCTGTAGAAGAGAGTCCAGATTGGCTGATAAAGGAGTATTTAGGGAATAGACCCTCAGCTAAGCATATGTTAGAATCTTGGGAAAATAGGATGGCATTTCCGTACATATTCTGGCTAGCTCTGAAGTTTTAATATGTGAAGGCTGGAAAATTCGGAGCCATTGTAGATACAGAGAACAACTGTTCATGAGGTTTGTGATACCAAACTTTTTATGTTCATCTGGTGATTGAATGTCATCATTTTAATAGTATTTTTGTTGTTTGTTTTTAAATTTAAAACCATTGTTTATAAAATATTATATGAATCAACATGATGAGGCACACACACTTTTGTTGAATATGGAATTTTTAGATATTGCATGTGCCCTGGCAACATTTTTAATAACGTCTGGACAAAGTGATGTAAGAAGGTTGAGTATGAGCGTTAGATATTTTAGGGCTTGGGGTTTCTTTTATGTATTAAATGTGCGGTTTCTGAGTTATACCCTGAATCAGAAGTATGGAGCGGGCGATGTGGAGGTGAGTAAATTATGATTTTATTTGTATGAACGTTCTAAAGTCAAGTGTCTAAACATCAATAACCTTTATTATATTAACTCTACCTGCTCAAGTAGGTTTATTAGAGATTTGATGGGTATTTATTTAAGGGAGAGTATGAGTCAAATTGTGTTTGTGGGGAAGTTGTAGGATTTTGTTTCACTGATGTGTTAAGAAAGAGCTGAGTTCTATTGTGATGTACTATGGGTGATGCAATGTTTGTGGCATTGGTGGTATTTGTCTTTCTTTTTTGTTTGTTGAAAATGGGATCAGTATTATGAAGGTGTTCTAGGTTTAATGCTCTAAAATCAACTATAGATGAGAGTCATTGATGGGTGGGTATATGTGAAGATACAGAGGACTTACTGAAAAGTTATTTCTTCTTGTTGCTTATAAAGGCACTTGCAGCCCTAGCAACAAACACAAAGACATTAAAAGACAGAAATTACATTGAGAAACATAGGAGAAGAAAGGATTGCTAACAACAACAAAAAATACTTGTCTCTCTAAGAATACAGAAGAAGAAGCCAGTGAAAGCCAATCCTCTCATTTCTTGAAAGCTGGCCCCAAACTGGGGTGGGCAGAAGAAGCCAGGAGAGCATTAGGCTTGGGAGTTGGGGACATAAGGAGGAGGAGAAACACTGGGACACCGGAGCACCCGCTGTTGGAGGATGCTGAAGCAGGTGGCAGAGAGAGGCTCTCTACCTGCCAGAACACCTCCTGCATATGACTGAACCAGAAAGGAGGAATGTTGCTCTGAAAGGTGGGTGTCCAGGTCTATAGCTGGTCATAAAGCTTAGTCATATGTGTTGAGGAAGGGAGGTGGTTCTATAATTAAACAATTGCAGGCCCAGCACCAAATTAACGATGTGAGAATTTATAAGAGGACAACCAACTACAAAGTGGAAGGATTGGAAATCTAACTTCTTTTTCATGTTCAACAGAAGCCTAATTGCAATGCAACGACTGAGTGGTTTCTCTTATCATGTGCCTCAAGTTTGGAAGAAATAAAAAGAGGAGTAAAAGTGACACCAAAACCAAAAGGGTAACCAAAGAGTTAACATTTCCTTCATTTTCATTTACATTTTCATGTAATTAAATTTCTCATTTATATGTTTTGCTACAACGCTAGTTGAGCATACAGTTAAACGTAGTCCACCTGACAGAGGGATGCTACATAAAAAAATTAAGCCAAGGAAAGTGACAGAGGGGTAGAGAAAGGGAATTTTTCTATAAACCTTTTTCTATAAATTACATATTAATTAGCTGAGCAGTGTTCTCTTTTTGAGGGCGGGACACCTGATATCAGGTCCAACAAATGATGTCCTAAAGAGAAGACAGAAAAAGAACCATTAATAATGGAAGAAAGGCACAATCTTAAAGTCCAATTACAGAACTAGAAACAAGAAAACAAAGACTTGGAATTATAAAACCCTTCCCATTCAGCCCTTTCCCACCAGCTTTACAATTATGATGAATAATTGAATAATATCACTATAATCAAGGTTACTGAAGACACTCATCATTGCTGAGAAGCTCTTAATACCACGGTATGAAAGTTGTGGATGATTTGATTTGTGTGGTGTGCAGTAGTGTTGAGTCATGATGAGTGATTAAGGTGTTAGGTGAAGAAGGAGATTGTGAGGTTGTTTTTTGTGAGAGGTGAGGGTGAAGAAGTATGTGTCTGTTTTGGTGGTAAGATTATTTATGCTATATAATGAGGGTTATTGGTAAAAGGAAGTAAATGTGGAATATGTGAGTTGATGACTCTGTGATTGGGGACTAGGAGGTGTTAAGAGCTAAGGTCATATTGTATATCAGATTTGTTATAAGACATGTTAGTAGTAAGTGGAGGGATGTGTTATGTGAGTTAGGATAAGCAGTTGTGAATTGAGGTATGTTAGGAGATCAGATATATGTGGGGATAGTGTGGATGTACATGATGGAATTAGCATGGCGTTTTGGGAGTAAGACTGGTGCAAAAGTTGGATGGAAGAGGCAAACTAGGATTGGAGTAGAATGGGGTTGATTTGACTGACAGAATAGACTGGGGAGGTCAAAGATGGTAGTGATACGTGAGGGCCCTCATTACGACTTCGGTGGTCTTTTCTGTAGACTGCCGAAGCCGCTGCAGCCAGCAGACTGCCATATCACAAGTCCAAAAAGGAATTCTGCCCTTTTATGGGCAGAAATCCAACTCTGGTGGCCTGGCCGATGGAGCTGAAGAGGCAGTTCCACCATCAGCACCACCACGGCAACAAGACACCACCCACCGTACTACAATACATAATATGGTGTTGCGGTGTCCTGCATAGTGGTGCTATGCTGGAAAATGCCAAGACCCATCCCCCCTGGATGACCCCCTGGATGACCTCCAAAAAGGTAAGTTGACCATCAGAAAGGGGAGGTCGGGGTGTTGGGTACATGTGTGTGGTGTGTGCATGTATGTGTGCCTGAATGGGTGTGCATGAGTGCATGTCTGTGTGCATGGAGGGTGTGTGTGCATGTGTGTGGATGAAGGGGGTGTAGATGCGTGTGGAAGAAGGGGGTGTGGATGAGTGTGGATTAAGGGGACGGGGATGTTTGTCCATATGTGTGGATGAAGGGGTGTGTGTACATATGTGTAAATTTGGAAGTGGGTGTATGCATGTATGCTGATGAGTGGGGGTGCATGGGTGTGTGTGGTCATGTATGTGTGTATGTGCCGGTGACTGCCGCGAAAAGCCTAGTGGTATGCTGGCTTGTAATGTGATCAGCAGCCTGAGGCCTGCCACCGGCCTGGTGGAGCTCACCACCTGCCACGTCGGTGCGACTGCACCGGTGGTCCAGGTGGCGTTGTAGTGGTTTGGCTTCGGTCAAACCCCACAACACGTAATGCGGCAGTCTTTACCGCTGGGTCTGTGGCAAAAAGACCACCGCAAGCAGGCTGGTGGTTTCATGACCGCCAGTCTCATAATGAGGGCCTAGGTGTGGAAATGTAGTATAGGTGTGTGGGAGGTGAGTAGGGCAGGCCATATGGATTACAGTAGTTAGTTGGGATAGAAGCATGAGAGGAAAGAAGGTATGGATGTAAGACTGCACTGAAAGAAGTTGGTAGAAAAAGAGAGCAAGAAAGAGCATAGATAAGTAGGGTGTGAGCATGGATACTTATCTGTTTAAAAATGCAATGAGATAATGTGATGTGCTTGTCACAGCACATCCCAGCTAGTCTAAAAATTATGATAATTTCTCACATTTCTCCCACAGTTTCTGATAAGTGACTACTTTTCATGGTTTTCATTACTGTTCTATCCTCTACCGTCCATTAACTATATCAGTAAGTCTACTAGAACATGATACAGGAGCAGCCCATTACCAAACCTAAACCTAGTACAAGCCATGATGTTTTAACATAACACTCTTACTTGCCCAGTAGCCAAGGAAAATGTTACTTGTAAAACATAATTTGGGGAGGAGGGTGTAATGCGGGACTCACTCCTGACACCTGGTGGGGCTCTGGAGGGAGGAGGATAAAATCAGGGCCATTAGAATTTTGGATGATGTGCCATTAGCTATCCAAAAAAACATTCTGCCCTGCCATGATGGCACCATTAACCCTGCATGTTATATGGTCAAGTAAATTGTGCAGCATTATTTTAATCTAGTAGGTATACACAAGAGAGAACCCAAAGATCACTAGGACCTGGAGTTAATAAATAAATTTACAGTTATCCCTGTCAGGAATGCACAATAATTAACACAAACAAATGGTATTTAAACAATATACTTGGTGCTTTCTAGAAGCATGATACACACATGTGAATAAAGTGATTGGTTCACGTATCATGGTTAAGACAAACACAGCCTGTTTAATTTGGGAACAGACTATTTTGGGTGCATGGCTCAAGTCAACATTTCAAATTCATGTGACGTGAGGGTATCTTCATCAGGATTTTTAAATTGAGGGACCCAGAGAGACAGCAGTAAAATATAGAGGACAGTAAACGTATTAAAAATGTTTGGCATAAAAAATATATTGTACAGTGAAAGGTTTGTCTGCAGCTATTTACTTACATAATGAAAACATGTACAGAAAAGAAAGAGAAAGGAACACATAAGGGAAACAATAGGGGGACTGCCGTTGGAGTAGGCAAACATTCTAGAACATAATCTATCCTCACCTAGTAGTCATTGAGAGACAAGGTGAACTCCATGAATGGATATCTCCTGGGCCTATAGAGATGTATTGTTCCCGACAGGAGCATGGAACAGCTACATAAGGAGTATAAATAGCCACCAGTCTGTCAGGAAAAAAAAAACATTCTTGTCAATTTGCAAAATGTGAGCTGTAGTTAAGAAGTGAAGATTGAATTCTGAATGAATGGGTCTGGTGTAACGTGTAGGTATACTGCCCAACTCGAATCACAGTACAAATTGAGCACCTAGATGAAAAGATAATGTGATTGCTTAAGGCACAAAGATAGCAGAAGTTTTGGGTAGAAAAGGAGATGGCAGTGAAGGTGAGGAGACAAAGGTGAATGTTTAAGACACAATTAGGCCAGAGGTTGTGGAGGGAAGAAAGGTGATTATGAAAATATTGCCTGGCTATGTTGAGGTGGGACTAAGCAGAACGTAAAAGAGAATACACAGGTATGACAGGAACCTGATAGTTAAGCAGTAAGTGATCCAAACCGACAACAGAGAATATAAATCAAATGTGCTTACAAGAAGCTGGATAAGTACTGCAGAGGGCAAAAGTTAAATGCTGATTATAATGGTGAAGTCCAACCTTTGTGTGGTGTAAGCTTAGTTTTCATTGTTTCCAATCACACAGTCTATCTCAATTCTTCTTTTTGGAGAAGTTGCACTATGTCTCCTCCTCGCTCTGGAACAGAATTAAGAGAGATAACCTGCCATTTGAGGTAGTCTTCTGCATGCCAGTGATTTTTGAAGTGTTAAACTAATATGGCAGTGAGGACCTTACATCTGATACAACTCCTACATTGGCTAATTGAAATCTTTATTCTCTGAGTCATTTGGCCAATTTAGAGATGGTTGTATGTGCATGTAATGCCATAAATCACATTATTTTTCTGCAAATTGAAAATACTATCAATTTAACTAATAACTTAGGGCCCGATGTAGCAAAATCCGTTTTTGCGACTTGCAAATTGTGAGTCTGAGCGACTCGCAATTTGCAAGTCGCAAAAACGGATGCAGAATGGTGTCTCAGACACCTTCTGTGACTCACTATGGGGTCGCAAAGACCCACCTCATCAATATTCATGAGGTGGGTCGCATTTTGCGACCCCATAGCGAGTCCATGCACTCACAGGGATGGTGGCCTGCTGAAGTCAGCAGACCTCCATGTCTGTGACTGCTTTTTAAATAAAGCATTTTTTTTTCTTTTCATTTTGCAGCCCGTTTTCCTTGAAGGAAAACGAGTTGCAAAATGAAAAAAATACCAAAACCATATATATATTTTTTTCAGAGTAGGCAGTGGTCCATAGGTCCACTGCCTGCTCTGAAAAAATATTTTTTTCGACATTCACAAAGGGGACCCCTTCCCTTTTGCGAATGAGTTAACACCAGTGTGACACTGGTGGTAACTGCGAGTTGCTTTGCGACCGCATTCGCGGTCACAAAGCAACTCTGAATTGCGATGCGAGTCACAAATAGGAAGGGAACACCCCTTCCAATTTGCGAGTCGCATTCCCAAATTGCGAATCGGTACCGACTGGCAATTTGGGAATGAGCATCGCGTGAGGCCGTTTGCATGGCGCAAACTGAGTTTTTCACAGTTTGCGCAATGCAATCGGCTTGCTACATCTGGCCCTTAGTGTCTGATTCAGAACTCAGTTGACAGGTTACTCTGTCACAAGAGTGACAGATATCCTGTCTTCCGAAATCGAAATCCCATTCTATTCTATTGAATTTAGATTTCAGCAGATGGGATATCCATCACCACTGTGACAGAGTAACCTGTCCATCAAATTCTAAATCTGGCCCTTTGTTTTCCATTTTCATCAATGGCAATATATATTTATATTTGGCAGCTCCTTCATATATTAACACACCTTAAATGTGTGTTGCTACTGTCACCACAAGAAACCATTTCAACGTTTCATCCTTTTAAGAAATACATTCTATTTTTGATTATGGTAGTGGTCATGATTTAATTTATGCCAAGAACTACTACTGCATTAAGTGAAATATGTTTGGGTAAAAAAATGGACCAGTGACAAAGAATCACATCCAAATATTTCCAATGGTTCTGGTGGACCAGTAATGTTTTGCTTCTGTGTTACTATATGAACAGGTGTGTGCATTGAGTACTACAATTCATGTTATTTTCTTCTTTCTTTGGATCATCTAGCTACTCCAGATGCCAGGCTTGGCACAGAGGCCCACTCCAGGAGGGATGAAGTTACTCGGCTGCTCTGTTGGAAAATGGAGGCAATTGTGATAAAGTATGGCTGCCTGGTAGTCCTTGAGCAAGAGATGCAACTGGCAGTTGCTGTTGCCTTGGGTTGTCAACTGGAGGCACCACGACAAATACATTGCCACTACTGCAGGCTGCTGAGGTCCCAGTCACTGTATCCACTCCCAGGCAACAACATTTACAGATTCTGCTCCCCTCCAACAAATTGCAAGGGACCTGGAGAAAATAAAGCATGGCCAGAAGAAACCTATGATGTGGCTGGATGCTGTGGAGGCCATTTAGATTAGGGAGGAATTGAGATTGCTGTTTGGTAGGTGAGGGTTAGAAGGACAGTTAGGGACAAAAGTGTTGTTTTTTGTTTTTTTCTGGAATTCAGGGAGACAGGGTAGGTCTGTGGTGGGAGGAGAGGGTGGGTAAGGACAATTAGAAATAGGGTACTTTCAGACATGTTTCTGTTTTGTTAAGGTGAGGGAGTGGGCCTTTTTTGAGCGGAGAGGTTAGGAGTTTATTTTTGAGCACTAATAAATTGGTTTGTCTTTTTCGTGGAATAGCTGTCTTTGCATTACTAGTTAGTGTAACATCATAGTCAATTAAACAGAAAGATCTACCAACATAGTGATAACTGAGGATGTACTCTGCACCTGTCCTATTGTAAAGCAATTGTTCCCACATTGAATATCCCCTTTGCCCTTGCTAGTTATATACTTCTTACCTCCTTTGTCCTAACCTCCGTAACTAGTATTTACTAACGGGTGGTGCAAATCAATTCTTCTAGCTTTGCCTGTGTCGGGTGCAGGGCCGAAACACATAGCAGGAGCACCATGGAGCTTTCATGAAGCAGAACGTAAGGCATGTGCAATACAAAAAGAAAATGACAATGTTGGAAAGTCAAGGTAAAAATGGGTCATGAGGAGTCAAATGTACCATTAATTAAGAGCCAATCTTGTATCAGTCCCAGAGCCCAGAGCCCAGCCAACCAGACAACTAACTAGCTTCATGTACTTGGCTAGTAACCCAAACAATCGAAAACTTTGTATGTGCCCATTGTGTGACATGTCCCGATTCAAGTCCAGACCACAACCACTTGAACAGCTAATGTGCATTATCTTACTGCCAGACTACATCAACACACATCTTTCCAGTCAGCAGGAGAAGGCCTATTTGTGGCCTTTTGTTTCCCAGAGAAGTAGATAGGCATGGTTTCTTATTCTGGATGCTTAATGGTACTTACAAATGTATTTTCACCTTAAAATAGGTTCAGCTGTTTAACAAGAATAATAAATGAAACATATTTAAGAGCCCCTAGAGCTTTCTTGTGCCACATAAGCTCCATTTGTTAAGGATAATGTGGCTCAATGAGGCCAAAATCCACGTGCCATTTATACAAACTGGTGCAATGCATGCATTGCACCACTTTGTGAATCTTTGTGCTACGTTACGGCTGCGCCTGGCATAATGGGGGTCATTACAACATTGGCGCTAAAAGGCGCTTACCGCCGTGCAGAAGACTGCCAATACACCGCCGCGGCGGGGGTATTCCGCCACAGCTATTATGACACACATCTTGGAATCCGCCGAAATTCAGACACCCACACAACACCGCCACACGAAAGGTCAGTGATAAACTGGCGGAAACAAAACCTCCACCTCCACGCCAACAGAAACACGCCCATGCTATTACGACCCACGAATCCACACGGCGGTCTTTCAACCGCGGTATACCATTGGTGGTACACACCGCCGCGCTCAAAATACACACACATCTCCAAAACACCGCCACATTGGACAATTCCAAATACACACACCTGATACACATACAAACACCACTCCCACACACCCAATACAATATAAAACAAACACCCACATCACCCACAAACCCCTACGACCAAAAAATCACGAATGAAGGCCAGAGAGAGAGCACAGAATAGACAACCCCATCACACAGAGGCACACAACACCATCACCCACACAACATCCACGCACAAAACACCACACACCACTACACTCACCACACTCATCACCACATACACCACCCCACACATCACCCACACCACCCCATGTCACGCCAAAGACACCCCCGCTTCTCCGAGGAGGAGCTCAGGGTCATGGTGGAGGAAATCGTCCGGGTAGAGCCACAGCTATTTGGCTCACAGGTACAGCACACATCAATAGCCAGGAAGATGGAGTTATGGCGCAGACTAGTGGACAGGGTGAACGCCGTGGGACAGCACCCAAGAAATAGGGAGGATATCAGGAAGAGGTGGAGCGACCTAAGGGGGAAGGTGCGTTCAACAGTCTCCAGACACAACATCGCGGTACAGCGGACTAGCGGTGACTCCCACCTCCTCCCCCACAACTAACAACATGGGAGGAGCAAGTCTTGACCATCTTGCATCCTCAGGGCCTCGGAGGAGTCGGTGGAGGATGGGACACTGGTAAGTCAAATCTTAACTACCATATCCCCCACCTTACCTGCATGCTATCACACACACCCACCCTCACACCATCCCCTATCACTCCAAATCCTCACTAATCTACCCCTAACACAAACCACCCATCCCAGCACCAAGCCCTGCATGACACAACTAAGCATGGACACCCCTCACTAAAGCATGCCCACTGCACATACCCAGAACACCCCCCCAACCATCATCACACAAACCCACACACAGGAATGCTTGCACTGGGGTACACAAACACCCACCCATTGCACACCATTATACACACACATGCAATAATCATGCTGAGCATACCACCACTCCCAGGAGACGATGGCGACGGTCCTGGACAAGTTGCAGGAGACCCTGCGCCTGCAGGACGAACTGTATTTGGGGTTCAGGGAGGAGCTCAGGACCATCAGCTCCACCCTGGGCACCATCGTAGGGGTGCTGAAGGACATACAGCAGACCTTGAGGGACACCGTGGCACTCCAAGGGGCCCCTGACACTAGCCAGGACGCTGAACTGCCCACCACCTCCGCCGGCGCTATTGGACAGGACGCCCCGCCACAGGACCAACACACCAGCACCCCACCCCCTGCAGACGGACAACCACCACGCAAGCAGTCCCTGAGATACAGGAACAGGACAGAGCAAGATGGCAAGACCCATGCCAGGAAATGAGACCACCCTGATTGTCCTCCCAGTGTCCCACTTTGTTACCCTGTCCATACTTACGCTGCACCAGCTCCACTTCCTATGCCCAGATGGGCAGTGCACCTGTGAGACTAATAGACTGGACTCTGCCATGGACATGCCTCCGCCATCACCCATCCTCATTTTACAAACCCCTCACATTTCAGAGCACTTCAATAAACACCCTTGAAACACAAAACAATCTGGAGTCAGTCTGTGATTTAGTAAATATGTATTATCAATGACAGTGTCATAATGGGTTTATCATTGTAAGGCTAACATACCTATGTCACACATCATAAGCCCTTGAAGGATACAAGCAGTTGACACGTAGGTAACCACACCTGTGAAACCGTAATGGAAGGGTACAACTCAGTTACCAAATAGTGATTTAAATCGAGAAACAGGATAGAGGTAGACGTGTGAAAGTTAATGTAATGCTAAAAATGAAAATGTTCTCACCTGTGTCTCACTGGAAATATTGCTGTATTGCTGACTCCCTGTTGTCGTTGTCTTCTTCCTCAGCTTCATCCTCATCACTGTCCACAGGCTCCACAGACTCCACAGCTGCTACAACACCGTCATCTGGATCATCCTCCTGCAGAAAAGGCACCTGGCGTCGCAAAGCCAAATTATGGAGCATGGAGCAGGCGATGATGATGTTGCACACCTTCTTTGGTGAGTAGAATAGGGATCCACCTGTCATATGGAGGCACCTGAACCTGGCCTTCAGGAGGCCGAAGGTGCGTTCGATCACCCTCCTAGTCCGCCCATGGCCCTCATTGTGCCGTTCCTCTGCCCTGGTCCTGGGATTCCTCACTGGGGTCAATAGCCAGGAAAGGTTGGGGTAACCAGAGTCCCCCAATAGCCATACACGGTGCCTGTGGAGTTGAGCCATCATATCAGGGATGCTGCTATTCCGCAGGATGTAGGCGTCATGCACTGAGACAGGGAACATAGCATTTACCTGCGAGATTTACTGGTTTGCCAAACAGACCATCTGGACATTCATTAAATGATAACTCTTCCTGTTCCTGTACACCTCTTCACTCCTGTGGGGGGGGACCAGAGCTACATGGGTCCCATCAATGGCACCTTTGACGTTGGGGATATGTCCAAGGGCATAGAAGTCACCTTTCACTGTAGGCAAATCCTCCTCCTGAGGGAAAATGTTGTATCTCCTTACGTGTTTCAGCAGGGCAGACAACACTCTGGACAAGACGTTGGAAAACATAGGCTGGGACATCCCTGATGCCATGGCCACAGTTGTCTGAAAAGACCCACTTGCAAGGAAATGGAGCACTGACAGCACCTGCCCGTCAGGGGGGATTCCAGTCGGATGGCGGATTGGTGACATCAGGCCTGGCTCCAACTGGGTACATAGTTCCTGGATTGTGGCACGGTCAAACCGGTAGGTGACAATGACATGTCTCTCTTCCATTGTCAACAGGTCCACCAGCGGTCGGTACACCGGAGGATTCCGCCATCTTCTCATATGTCCCAGCTGACGGTGCCTACGAATGACAACAGCGAAGAATTCATTATTCCTCCAGGTATGTACCCACAGTTACACACAAGACTACACCACTCACAAAACCCTTCCTGTATGTGTGTTGAGTGTAGGCCTAGCTATGTGTGACGCAGTAGTAAATGAAGCCATGTGGGCCCCTGAAATGGCGGCTGCCTGACCTCTAAACAGGGACAAAGGGATTGTGGTAACTTGGCTGGCGTTGCACACCGTTGCGGTAGGCGGTCGTAGACCGCGGCGCAATGCTGCATTGGTTAACATTGGACCCTATGGGTCCCAGGAGCCAATGAACAGGTGCGCCGGCGGTGATGATGCGCACCGCCGCGGACGTCACCGCCGCGGACGCCGCGGACGCCACCGCCGCGGACGTCACCGCCGCGGACGTCACCGCCATTTTCTATCTGTTCAATCACTAGATACCTGACCTTCGACAGGAGAGGACCTACACTGCAGGTGCTGCTGTGACCTCGGTCTGGAAGCGTCGATGGCTGCTGCGTCTGGGGAAAGGGCCCCTGCCTTCACTGCACAGGAGTTGGAGAAACTGGTAGACGGGGTCCTCCCCCAGTACACGCTATTCTACGGTCCTCCAGACCAACAGGTTAGTACACAGGGAGCACGTTGTATGGGCTTGGCCTGGGTGGAGAGGGCTGGTTGGAAGAGGGATTGGGGCAGAGTTCATAGCACAACAATGCATGGGAATGAATGGGCCACATGGCCAGAGTAGGGAGGGGGCCACTCAAAACGACGGTGCAGTTGGTAATGACTGTTCCTCTTCCCTTGTGCATGTCATGCAGGTCAGCGCCCACCAGAAGAGGGACATTTGGCGTGCCATCGCCAAGGAGGTCCGGACCCTGGGGGCCTACCAGAGACGGGGCACCCACTGCCGTAAGAGATGGGAGGACATTCGCTGCTGCAGCAAGAAGATGGCGGAGACTCAGTTGGGGATGGCCTCCCAACGTGGGAGGGGTGCACCATGACCCCCCTGATGTTCCGGATCCTGGTGGTGGCCTACCCGGAGTTGGATGGGCGCTTGAGGGCATCACAGCAGACACAAGGGGGTGAGTACAACCTCATTCTGCTGACTTTGCGTGCAGTGGAGGTGTCTGGGTTGGGGAGGTGGGCTGTGGGTGTCCCTAGGCCAGGGCGAGTTAGGTAGGCAAGGCCCCTCCGTAATGTAGGCCATGTGGCACTCTACCCCACCTCAGCAGAGTGCCAAGTCGAGGTACAGTTGTCCCTGTGGCATACATGTGCGCAGATGTCCACCATTGCCATGTAGGCCATATACCAGAAATTGCATGTGCAGAGGGCAGGAGCACGGTGTAATGCAGGGGTCTGCTGCGTCTGTCTTGTCTGCCAACGGTAGCGGTAATCCATGCACTAAAACTCTCTTTCTTCTGTCTCCCCCCCTTTTTCTGCTCTCCCTGTCCTTTTGTACATCAGCATCAACAGGCGGAGGTGCAGTGGCACCGGAGCACGAGGGAGCTGCATCCCACATGGCCATGGAGGGCCACACCACGGACTCTGAATGCACCAGTGGGACGGAGGGCGAGGGGAGCTTCACGTCGGCCACCGGATCACCAAGCAGCGACACGGACTCGTTCGCCGATAAGGGCTCCCTTGTGGTGGTGGCACCATCTGTGCCCCCCACCTCTACAGGTACAGCCGCCACCTCCCCTACCAGCCCCACCCTCCCAGCAGCCCCTCAGCATTCGCCCCGTGCCCGCTCACCCAGGAGGGTGGGCATCACCTTCGCCCCAGGCACCTCAGGCCCTGCCCCAGTCACCCCTGCTGCCCTCAGTGAGGAGGCCATTGACCTCCTCAGGTCACTCACTGTTGGGCAGTCTACCATTGTGAATGCCATCCAGGGTGTAGAACGAGAGTTGCAACATGGTAATGCATTCCTGGAGGGCATTCATTCTGGTCAGGCTGTCCTTCAGCGAACCCTGCAATCTCTGGCCTCAGCACTGATGGCAGCCATTGTCCCTGTGTCTAGCCTCCCCCTCCAACTTCCTCCACCCAGACCCAATCTCCTGTACCCCAGCCCATCCCAAGCACACCTACAGACCAGCATGCACACAAGTCAACACACACAAGTAGCTCAAGCAAACATAGGCACCACACACACCACAGGCACTCACGCAAGCCTCACCCATGTACAGACACAGCAACATCCACTGCCTCCACTGTGTCCCCCTCCTCCTCTTCTCCCTCCTCCCTCCCAGTCTCATCTACACACACACCTGCAGGCACCATGAATCGCACAAGGACACCCAGCACCACAAGTCGCTCACCTGCACTCACCACCTATACTGCCATTTACATGTCCCCTGTGTCCTCTCCCAGTGTGTCTTTGATGCCCCCTCCCAAAGTACACAAATGCCGGCAATCACTCACCCAACATCCATCCACCTCACGACAGCCTCCAGTACCTGCACCTGCACCCAAAACACCTAAAGTGACACCTCCTACAACCACCTCCTCTTCCTCCACTCCCAGACCCCCTCCAGCTACCCATCCCAGTGTTCGTCAGAAACTGTCCCTCTGTAAAGTTGACCTTTTTGCCCCCACCCCACCCCCTCCAATTCATCAGTCCCGTCGTAGCGCCTCAGCCAAAAAGCCTCCAATACCAGTGGTGCCTGTTCAAGGTTTGTGGAGTGCACCGGCCACCAGGGCAGGCAGTAGGACCCGGAGCCAAGGCACTGGCAGCCCACCCCCTGTAAAGGCTCTAAAATTGGAGAGTGGATGACGGGACCGTGTTAAGACTCCTAGTGGGAAAACAACTGACATGGGTTCCAAGGGGATTGGAGAGTCAGCTGTGACTCCACCAAAGGTGGGGAAGGGCCAGAGGAAGTCTGCCTAGCCTGTTGTGAGTGTCACGGCGGAGAAGTGCGCCATCATTTCCGGCGGTCGACACACAACCACCAGCACCGTCGTCACTGGTCCAGAGACCACCGCCAGAGTCATAGCCCAGGAGGGCACAAGTATCGTCACTGGTCCAGAGACCACCGCCAGAGTCACAGCCCAGGAGGGCCCAAGTATCGTCACTGGTCCAGAGACCACCGCCGGAGTCACAGCCCAGGAGGGCCCAAGTATCGTCACTGGTCAGGAGACCACCGCCGGAGTCACAGCCCAGGAGGGCACAAGTATCGTCACTGGTCCAGAGACCACCGCCAGAGTCACAGCCCAGGAGGGCACAAGTATCGTCACTGGTCCAGAGACCACCGCCAGAGTCACAGCCCAGGAGGGCACAAGTATTGTCACTGGTCCAGAGACCACTGCCGGAGTCACAGCCCAGGAGGGCCCAAGTATTGTCACTGGTAAGGAGACCACCGCTGGAGTCACAGCCCAGGAGGGCCCAAGTATCGTCACTGGTCAGGAGACCACCGCCGGAGTCACAGCCCAGGAGGGCCCAAGTATCGTCACTGGTCAGGAGACCACCGCCGGAGTCACAGCCCAGGAGGGCCCAAGTATTGTCACTGGTCAGGAGACCACCGCCGGAGTCACAGCCCAGGAGGGCCCAAGTATCGTCACTGGTCCAGAGACCACCGCCGGAGTCAGTGCCCTGGAGGGCCCCGGCAGCCACAGCCCCGCTGGGCAATGATGGAACGTCATGCCACACACCAATGCCCAGTATAGAGAACGTCATGCCACACACCAATGCCCAGTGTAGAAAACATGATGCCACACACCAATGTCCGTATCTGAACCGCCATGTCAAAGCACCGCTGAACAGGGCAAAGACCGCTATGGCAAAGCACCGCTGAACAGGTCAAAGCACCGCCATGTCAAAGCACCGCTGAACAGGGCAAAGACCGCCATGTCAAAGCACCGCTGAACAGGGCAAAGACCGCCATGGCAAAGCACCACTGAACAGGGCAAAGACCACCATGTCAAGGCACCGCTGAACAGGGCAAAGCACCGCCATGTCAAAGCACCGCTGAACAGGGCAAAGACCGCCATGTCAAAGCACCGCTGAACAGGGCAAAGCACAGCCATGTCAAAGCACCGCTGAACAGGGCAAAGCAACGCCAATGTCAAAGTACCTCTGAACAGGGCAAAGACCGCCATGTCAAAGCACCGCTGAACAAGGCAAAGCACCGCCATGTCAAAGCACCGCTGAACAGGGCAAAGACCGCCATGTCAAAGCACCGCTGAACAAGGCAAAGACCGCCATGGCAAAGCACCGCTGAACAAGGCAAAGCACCACCATGTCAAAGCACCGCTGAACAGGGCAAAGACCGCCCTGGCAAAGCACCGCTGAACAGGGCAAAGACCGCCATGTCAAGGCACCGCTGAACAGGGCAGGAATGAATGGCCCGCCACATCAGGCATCCTTATCCCATGTGCAGCTGGGACAGTGACAGGACAGGAACTTTCACGGGTAGACTCATCCAGTCTGGGCACCAGTCCCCCCCAGTACCAGTAGAGACCTGCATCTACTTGAGAGACTGTGGCTTTGCACTCCCCAGGATGGTAGAGTGGGCAACCCACCCACTATAGAGACTTGAGAGACTGTGGCTTTGCACTCCCCAGGATGGCACAGTGGGCAAACCACCCACTGTAGAGACTTGAGAGACTGTGGCTTTGCACTCCCCAGGATGGCACAGTGGGCAAGCCACCCACTGTAGAGACTTGAGAGACTGTTGCTTTGCACTCCCCAGGATGGCACAGTAGGCAACCCACCCACTGTAGAGACTTGAGAGACTGTGGCTTTGCACTCCCCAGGATGGAACAGTGGGCAAGCCACCCACTGTAGAGACTTGAGAGACTGTGGCTTTGCACTCCCAGGATACATCAATGGGCATGGAGCCCGTCGTGGATCTGGCTTTGCAGTCATCCGGCTGAGGTGCCCCCCCTTCCCTTCCCCCTGAGGTGCCTGTAGTACTTCTATCTGATGCCCCGGCAGTGTTCTCTCCGATTGTGGTCAGGTATCATTTGTGGGCCTCGCCCATGCATTTTTGGACTGTTGGTGCACGGACATTGTTATTTACATATCTGCACTACTTCTCGTATTGTATATAATTATGACTGATTTTAAAAAATATATCTGTATATTTTTTTATGACATGTATATTGCCACATTACAGTGTTTGACCGAATTTAGCATTGTCTTTTCATTCTTCCGGGGGGATTGTGGGTTGTTACTGTGATTTTTGTGAATGCATTGGTGTGTATGTTGTAATATGCGAGGGTGGGGGTGTTTGGTGGGTGTCCCCCTAACTTTTGCCTTCCCCCTCCCCCGTTGTCTTCGGCGCCTACGTAGCTGTTGGTCGTAGAGGAGCAGAAACACAAGGGCAGGGAGTATTTGGAGTTCCGGCTCCATGTAGTCCTCGTTCCTCGTGGGATGTGTTCAGGTGAGCGTTTTCCCATAGCAAAAGCTGTTTCCGCCGTGTTTTTATCCACAGTGAATCCGCCCCGGAAAAGTTGGCAGATTGGCGGGTTGTAATACTGTGGGCGGTACATTATCTTCTGCCTGTCTGTTGGCGGTGACCGTCACGCTGCTTGTTTGCACCGCCGTGGCGGGCGGTGTGTTAAAGTGGCTGTCTTTGTTGGCGGTTTCCGCCAGGGTCAGAATTCCCTTTTTTTGTCCGCCGGCCTGTTTGCGGTATTTCCCCAGCTTTAACACCGTCCGCCAGGGTTGTAATGACCACCAATGTATGCAATGAGCGTGTGGCCAAAAAATGGCACAAAGAAATCTAAGAGATTTCTTTGCATCATTTTTTTCAGGACTTTTAACGCCTGCTCAGAGCATACATTAAAAGGAGGCACACCATTGATTACAATGTAGGATTAGCTTCATATTTTTTTGCGCTAATCCTGCAAAGCTCCAGAGTAGCGTCAAAAATGATTACGCTAGTCCCCTAACTACTACCATGGTGCACCAAATTTTAAATACAGCACAGACATGGTCGCGTTAGGGGGCGCGAAGGGCCACAAGAAAAGTGGCGATGCACTGTGAGTAGCTACACGTTTTTTTGTCTGCTAGTCTAGCCTAAGTAAACTGTCTCTAAAGAACCTAGAAATGATGGACTTAAGTTAATGAAAGGACAGTGAACTGAAACAATTAACAACATCAATGATACATGGAAGCATCAATGAATCCAGAACTATCACCCAAACATCACAAATCAAGTTTAGTTTGCCTGTAAAGAGTCAATTCCCACCATACCATCACATGAATATTGAATAATCATCATTTGGCATTCTTTGGTGCAAGTTACCTTTTCAAGCATTGTGCAGCCACGGAAGCAATAGTATTACAGTACAGTCTTTTGAAACATCATACTCTGCCCAGCATGTGAATGAATTTAAGGACTCAGATGGAGGCATTGTCTCATTGTTCTTTTTTTTAAGAACTGGGGGGCTTCCACTGGAGACTGGGGTCATTGCTCTACAGTTCAACTGTTCAATTATTCTTAGTGGTCACTTTTCATTGTTCATTGAGTCCCAGCCAAAAAATGCCTGTGTCCTCCTTAATAGACTTTGAGTGCTGTGCATACTATTCTAAACAAATTTCAGTTTACTATTTACATTAAATGGTGTAAGACTAGCCAACCTGCCACAGTCATTTATGTGACTTAATGTTGCTATTTCATTTGGGAAAGTAGAGTTCGTCCTCAAACTCAAGGAGGGTCATTCGAAGGATGATCACTTCCCATAATTCTGATACCCTTCAAAGTGCCTGCATCAGTTGTTCCTTCTGGAGCCTAAACATTTCTGAGGATGAAATGTCCATTCATTTCTATCATTGTCAGTGGGTCATTCTGACTGTGCAACACTAAAGGCACACTTCATAGATACACTAGTTACTGGACTTGCCAGATATTTTATTGCCAGCCTACTAAGTTCTGCCCACTGACTTTCACTGACACATGGTGTTTGTTGCTGCTGCAGAGTTTGTGGGCCAAAGCACAGCCCTTTCTAAAGGTTGAAGGTTGCACTTCCGTTCTGCCTTGGTCTCATAATTACAGACATTCTTCTCCAATATCCCACACTTTCCTAACAATTCATTTCTTGTAACTTGAGATACCCAATCCAGAACAAGGAATGAAAGTATAAATCTAGGATTGTGACACAGATATAATCCTGGACGGACACAATCCCTTTTTGTAACTTTATGTTGGTGATCTAGAGAAGGAGTAAGCTATGCACCAAAGTAGAGGCTTCTTTATTGACACTAGTAAATGTTTTTTCCACCTTTTGTAAATGCTCCTGCAGCAGATGCAGCAAATGCAACAATAGGATCGATTGACTCATGGTACTGTGTTTCTTGCTCACTACCTCTGCAATTATTTGAATTAGGCCTTCTGCAAGCCCCCATTTGCCTACTTTTAGCTTCATGGCTTTGGCTGTGCAATCCCTCTCCTGTGAAGTATGTAGTCATGGATAGGCCTGCACTGCTTAAACAGGCATTTGGGCATGTAACAATGTCCTGGCACCTCTTGTGTAAGGGCCTTTGCAAGTGCTCAGTTAGTATGCTGGATATGTCTCAACTGCTTCCAAGTCTTGAACAAATGACTGAAATGGGTACAAATCCTAGAGCAGGGGGCCAGTCTGTTGTCAACTATGTTTTCTTTTCCGTGGAAGCACTGCGCAATTAGGGTTATGCAATATACTAAACTTAGGACTCTGAAATAACCACCGTCACCCATGGCTTTGATATATTACTGTGATTATTGGTAGCTGTATCCTGCTATACCTTTGCAATTTAGAATTTGCTGCAGGTTGCAGGTGATGATTGCATGCTATGGGAAAAAGTCATAGGGCTGCTTTGCATAACGCTGCTGCACCCTTTTCTCCCTCATCATCTACTATGTCTATTAGTTCAGCTGTTTCTTCTCTCTCACCACCACCAGCTGTCTTTTTAGGGTGCTCTTCCAACTTGATTGTGTTGATCTCTGCTGGCTTATCATTATAAACTTACTTGTGCCAAAAGGCATTCTGGTATCTCCTCCTCATTCGGGTTAAGTGAAAGAAGTCCCAAACTCCCAAACTGGGGAGGAGAGCTTTCTTGTACCAAAGCCTGAATAAATTGAGGTGGAGTGGAGTGGGGTGTTGTTTGCCTTTATGAAGGACGTACTGTGAATTTCATAGGGGTGGTAATGGCAGGGGCTTGCAAATATGCAAGCAGAACATTTTGGGGAAACCTCATGCCTCTGAATTGGTTGAATAGAGGTGAGCTTAACTTCTTCTGTGTCCACATTGACGATCATTGGCTCATCATCACCCTTCGCACTTCCAGGGCATTTGGGAATCTTCCTTTACCCTTGTTTCAGACTAGGCCAGAGTTAATCCATGTCCTATCATCAGAAGGGGGGGGTTGAGAAATGGGGGAGTGATCTTTCTTTTTTAGGGATAGTGAATCTGCACAGCAGTCTCAAGAGCATCTTGCTCAGCAGCAAACTCAAACTCTTGTGCTGTTCCTACTTCTAGAAGATCTGCTGCTGGCTGTGGCCCTGTTGGTGACTTTCCTGAGTTGATGTGAGGATATGGGTGTACTATATGATAGGAATAGCTAGTCTTATCATGGAGTGCACTCGCAGAGACCCCTTTGGGAAAGAACAGCCTTGTTTACTTAACTTCTAGCTCAACTCTGGGTAATTGTGGCTGTGAGCAATAAGGCTCAGTGAAGGAATTTAGTGCAAAACATTTAACAGCACCACACAGCAGAATTAGAAAATCAAACACCAATAAAAAGGCACCACAAACATTTATAAAAATAGTGTATTTTTATGATTTTTTAGAATTCTTCAGCATCAAAATCGACTGGAGGGTTCAGGAGATACAGATTTTACAACTTTTAAATACTTTTAAATGCAACTGCAAAAAAGCATTGGTAAATGTAAAGTTTGAAAACTTTTGGAAAGTTTGAAAGAGTTAGTTGGAGTATTCTATCTCGTCTTGTGTGACCAAGCCCAACAAGAACGAGGTCTAAGGGGCCCAAAAAGGATACCTTGCATAGCTATATGTCCACCAGAGTGATTTTAAAGGATGTTCCTGACTTTAACACAAGACAGCCATAGGAAACAAAGGAGGGGTCCTGATGCTGAGGGATATGGGCAAATATGCTCACAAGGATTCTCCAGTAGTAGTGAAATAGACAGGGGTGTCTCTGTGGTGGTTCCTCGGTCCACGGGGGATGTGGGGCGAACCTGGTCAAGTAGATAAATGTCCCTCAAAGTCCTCTTTGTTGCAGTACTTGCACAGCTATGGCTGTGCTACCAGTGACAGTACACCAGTGTTTGAGGCAAAATGTTTGGTGGGGACTTGTGCATTGCAGTCCAATGAATCCAGTCACTGACAGCTCTCCCGGTATGGCAGACTCGAGTGCAGACTTGGCCATCTCAGATTCCTTTGTTGATGCACCTGGTGACTGTAGCTAGGAATTTTCCACAGGCGCTACCACATTGTCAAGTCGGGCTCCTTCTGCTCTCGTGACCCTATTGCGGGTTCTGGGGGACCAGCTACCTGATCCTTGAAGTCATAGGAGTTGGTGAAGCTGAGAAATTTAGTTTTTCCAAAATTAAGAGCCACAAAAAGTGTAGCAGGTCCTCTCAGCAATGCAGCATCTATTTGTGCAGTTAAAAGCCAACAGGACAAGCCTTCTTCAGTCATCTCTCTCTTATCCAGTCATGAACTAAGGGTAAGGATGCCAGTGATGCCCATTTCATCCCAGAAGCATGTCCTACAGAGACCATGCAGTCACAATCAAATGGGCAACTGGGTCTCTTCCACTCTAGTGTCACAGTTCCTATGACGTGTGGCATCTAACTATCCCAGAGTGTCCCATTTTTGCCCCTTCCAAAATGGCACAACCCTTCCTTGTTTAGGAGGAGCAAGTTAGCCCACCCTCGGGGGTTGGCTACTAGTGGGCTACACACTTACGGTTCTAACACTGGTTTTCTCCTCTTGGCCCTGTTTCCTAGGTGTCTTCAGGAACAAGTGGCATCCTGCTCAAGAGTGTTACCAGCAGCCCTTCTAAGGCAGCTCCTCCTTTGAAGCTTGCCTTTGGGGCCAACCCCCTTTGCAGGTTTTCTAGGGGAGGGGGTAACATCTCGTTTCACAGCTAATCCTGTTGTTCACAAGTTTGTGATTTGTTCACGTGTCTTCCCTGGTCGTCAAAAACTGGTCTATCTGTGAATGGCGTTTGTGAGGTCAGTGCACTACCTGGAGTGTAGGTTTGCAACTTTCTAAAACTTGCTTAAAATTATTAATGACATTAAATCCGATCTGATCACTAGATGGGGTTTACTTTTCTCATTAATTTGATATCTTACTTGACCTGGTTAGATTGTCCCATTCCGAAGTAAGATGCATTTAAGTGCAAGCCGTCCAATGGGGCTCCTAACCATTGCCCAGCAAAATGACAATGCGTAAGTGTTGCTGAAAAGACATATAAAACATTTGTGTGACATATATATGTAAGGGAAATGGGTCCTTTTCCATTAGGAGTAATGAGAAAGTCAAGCTAGGAGTGTGGAACACTGCCCTTTCAGTCTACAGTGGCAGGCTAAGGTATCTTTCATGTTTTGTGCAAGCAGGATGCACAAATAGTGCTGCAGTCATTTGTGGACACTCTGCTTTACATGCCCGGTTACCTTGGTACCATATACTAGGGACTTATAAGTAAGGCAGTCCTTACCAATTGGGGATAGCCAATTAAACACACTTTTGTACAGGGTACGTGGGGGTCAACATGCAAAAAGATGCATTTCCTTACAGTTTTACTGCAGCACTGAGAGGATTAGATTGTGGTGGTGACACTTTTGATGCCAGATGATCCTCCTCCCTGCCTCTTCCTCCTCAGAGGTGGGTGAAGCAGCTATGTCATGTTTCCCTGCAAAAAGGATGAGGGTGTGATGCCAGGGATGGTAACATACTTCTTCTTCTCACAGGCCACTTTCTTGAAAGGAACCTCCTTCTTTGGGGCATCTTCTTAGCACTAGCAGATGGTATTTGGCATGAGCAAAAGCATAGGACGCAGCTGTCACTGTCACATAATTTGTAGACTTCTCTCCATCTCAGTCCCATTTGTGATGTCTTGTGAACCTACAAGAAACCAAATACTAAAGCAAGAAATCAGGGGTATGTGGGTAATCTGAATCTAGCTAATGTGTCACAAGTGGAGTCATCTTCATTATCATTACAAATGCTTCACAATAGTGTACCCAAACCATGCACCACCAAAACATTTCTCTCATGACATTACACAGGAAACGTTAGTTTTTGTTCCAATGGGATCACTATGGGATGCAAGGAGGTGCAGGGAAAAATTGAATAAATGAAGATAATAATTGCTGGTGTCCCTCCAAAGCCCCATTGGACCCTGTCGAAAGGCAGGTGGGTGCAGGAAAAATCAAATAAATTAATACAATAATTGCTGGTGCCCTTCCAGGGCCCATGGAATCCCAATGGGAGACAAGTTAGTTAGGAGAAAAAAAAAAATGAATTGCTAATAAAGGTCCTTGGATAAATTAAAGGAGGCAGGGGTTGCAGGCAAAAATGGAATACATTAATTAAAGTATTGCTGGTGCCTTCCACGGCTCATGAGATCCCTATAGTGGGCATGGGAGGTGCAGTTAAAAATGAAATACAGTAATCAAAAACAGCAACTATAGGCTACAATCAGCAACAAAAACACATACATATATTAAAAACAATAAAAAAAAAAATCCTAAACCATTGAACAAAATGCCATGGTCTTGTTTCGTCACTATTCCTAGAAAATGGCTTTTAAAAGTTGTGTTAAAATATTCAAACTCACACTGGGTGCATACAGTTGTGGTGGAAGCTCATTCACCATGTGACCACTGAAGGAGGAGGCATGGAAAACAAAAACAAAATGGCCACCAAACACACACACACACACACTCACTGGCTCCACAAAATGATGGCCACTTCATTGGCAGCAAAGAAGGAGGCATACATGACAAAAACAAAAGGACCACCACATACACACTCCGTACACAGAATGGCCATCGCTGAATGACCAGCAAAGAAGGAGGCACAGACAATAAAGAACACATGGCGGCCCATGGCACATGGCACATTTATACACAGGCAACACAAAATGGCCACCTTCACATGATCAGCAAATAGGGAGACATAGGACCTGATGTGGAACTCAGCGGATGGGTTACTCCCTCACAACGGTAATGATTTTGGTGCAAGGGATATCCATCACAGTTGTGATGAAGCAACCCTTCTATTGAGTTCTAAATCAGGCACATAGAGAATAAAGAACAACATAGTTGCACTGTCCTACCTGGAGCCATTTGCCCTCCAAAATCTTCTAGTAGCATTGCAGGGAAAGAATTACAAAGATCTATATTATTTACCCAAAACAAGCCTGGGCCTACACATGGAACTGTTCTTTAACCACCACTATTACATTATCAATGCCAAAAATGAAAATTGAATTTACTTAAAAAAAAATCCAATAACAAACAGCCCAAAGAAACATCAATTACCATTCCAAATGCTTGTAAATGCTGCAGCAAAAAAAGTCAAATACAATATATTAAGCATGTCAGACATGCAAAAGCTCCCAAAATTGGTGGGCAGGCACATGGGGACTGAGGTAGCCTAGAACAAAGGATTATGGGGGTCATTCTGACCCAGGCGGGCGGCGGAAGCCGCCAAAAGACTGTACCGCGGTCAAATGACCGCGGCGGTTATTCTGACTTTCCCGCTGGGCCGCCGGGCGACCGCCAGAAGGCCGCCCGCCGGCCCAGCGGGAAAGCCCCTTCAACAATGAAGCCGGCTCCGAATGGAGCCGGCGGAGTTGAAGGGGTGCGACGGGTGCACTGGCACCCGTCGCGATTTTAAGTGTCTGCACAGCAGACACTGAAAATCTTTATGGGGCCCTGTTAGGGGGCCACTGCCATGGCGGATTCCTTGGGCCAGGGGTAAACCGGCGGGAAACCGCCGGTTGCCCTTTTCTGACCGCGGCTTTACCGCCGCGGTCAGAATGGCCCTGGAAGCACCGCCAGCCTGTTGGCGGTGCTTCCGCGGTCCCCGGCCCTGGCGGTCATGGACCGCCAGGGTCGGAATGACCCCCTATGTCTGTTCACAGAGGCCTGGACTCCATGAGCTATCCTAATCCAGGCTATCAACATGCACATGCAGCCAGAAAATAACACAAATATTGCATTTAATCCAAGGTCATCCACAATAACATAAATGTTTTAAAAAAACAAAACAAATAGCACAGTAGCAGTAAGAATGCGAACAATAGATCAAAATACACCCAAGGACTAGTGGAGGACAGATTGGACCCCAAACAATAAAACAACAACACAGTAACGTATTAACCAAATCAGCACCAAATCCATAAAAACACACACAAGAAAACAGAGGAAAATTATATATAATCCTTCCTTCCACATCCAAAGAATAAACAAACATTTTATTTTGTGAAAAAAGGTAATCACAAACATAATCCCCCAGGCCATCTGCCAAAAAAGATGCAAGAAAAAAAAGCATAAAAATACTGATGATTGTGCTGCAGCGCCAAGAAATCCTAGCTATTACTTCAAACTGAATAGTGGATTTTGCGCCTTAGGCCAATGGATCAACATGACATATGCTTGAGGAGATGTCAATAATAGATGCTATAGACATCAGCAATAGTCAATATATTCAAAGATCTGAACATCAAACAATAACCACACCAGTTTATTAAGAATGATTGTGAATTGATTTCCCTATATTAACAATGCTACTGTCACAAAAATAACTCTCAAATATAAATGATAAGCATATAGAATGGCTGATTAGAACGTCTTATATATCTGAGTTTAATCAAAGCAATCAAACAAATAATCTCAAGAGCCATAAAACTAATTAATAACAATAAGATTGGCAATAAAGATAAAGTATACATCAGGGCAAAAGATCAAAGTATGGCAATATAAATCATGAGCATGTGAGGAGAAATACCCTCACTAACCACAAATTAGCATTAACATGTTGGACTTCATGTAAAAATAATTTAGAAACACAAATGTAGAAAAATCACACTAGCTCGGGTTATTATAATTTTTTTTTTATTATGTAGCAATTAAACTATAAATTGCAGCTGGTACTTGCAAAGCAAAAGAGACGCATATGTCAATGCAATTTCATACATTACCCATGGAACAACAACATGCAGTCTACTTCAGCAAGGGGACACCATCAGGTGAGTCTTCAGAGAATCGGACCTACATCGACAGCTAAACCCACATCGCAAGTATGACTCGAACCATTAAAATCTTGTTCTCTTCTCTCTCTCCCTCCCTCAGAACAGATGACAGATCGTTATATTGAATTTAGAAAAGTCTATGATTGGTCAGTGTATGGAGTCATTTACAATTCAGTCAATGAGTCACTTATTAGGTAATCAAAAGTATTGACAATAGTATTAACTAGGACACAATTATAACTTAACTTTTCCTCTTCCATCTCGTCTGTGACTCCATTGTTCCATCTTGTCTAAACTTCTCTTCTCAGGAAGAAACGTCTCCTTTTGTAACATCTACTTCCATCCTCGAGGAAGAAACCACATATTATTGACAATTTCAAACATAGAACATTCAAACTTGTGTAATGACTTAATAAATCTGACCTTGTAAGGCATATTGCAGCAACCCGCTAGGGGTAGCTGTTTACACATTTATACACATTTATAAGCTATTAATCACACTCTTTTATGTAAGCATTGAGCTACGGATAATAACTACGATTTTAACTGACGTTTTGCTTAGAGAACAAAATGAATTATGGTGACCAATTACAAAAGTTGCCCTTTTTCACATGTTAATTCATCAACGATTAGTACTTTATTGATTAAAAAGAAATCATTAGCAAATTTGCACTCCTGCGCCTGCCCTCGCTCAAACAATAAACATTATCGAAAATGCAGCACTGACGTGAAGATTCCTAGGGTGTGACAGCAAGAGAGATGACAGACAAAAAGAGAGTTATACGTTACCTTCAAATCCAAATCCAAAATGATAAAAGAGCTGAACAAAGTACATGAAGAAGTCTTCAGAACAGAAAAGGAAGTTGCTTCTGTATGCACAAGTCTCTATGGCACGTTCTTCCATTTTTTACTGTGTTTTCCCATACAGTCTATGCAGGTAAAACGGCATCTCAAATATATAATTGTGAGCTGATGTCATGGTCGCTCACACTCAAAATTATGATGCTCACATTAAGGTTTGTAATTTCTGATTAAAAAGTAACGGAAATAGTCTGCTTATGTAAAAAGTCTACCTGAAAAGTTTGCTGACCGTCGTGCTATAGGAACAGTCTCATGAGTTGAAAGATGCTGCTTATGTTCTCAAATATGTGGATTTTGGCCAGAACATGCCACTCATGTTCAGAAAAGATACTGCTCACATTCAAGTCTACCAGGTTGTTTCAGTGCTTCTTGTATTACTATTTATCCAGGGAAATCAATACATGACTTGGCATAAATGTGTAATCTTGATAATTAAACAGAAGTCTTGTCACATGAAATTAAGGAAATTATGGAAAAATACCCGACATTTAAACCCACTTGAAAATACAATGCTTCTCTAACCGCCCCAGAAATGAGTGCTAAGCACAAGACTAATCAAAGTTTAAAAACAGATTAAGATTAAACAGCTGCTACACATTTGAAATAGGTTTTGGATTAACATTTTTGGGAGTTTGTGGACTTTTTGTCACATTAGCATAGTTTTTAGGATGGAAGCCCTTTCATATTAGACTGCATGCGTCTAATAAAAGTGGAAAAATAATACACATCAACAAGTTTCCACATTAATTCCAACAATTGCCTAAAAAATATTTAAATACTTTAAAACTACACCTGCAACTGAAAAATGTAAACTAAACAAATGTTGCAGCATCATTTTTAATATACTTTCCTTAAAGAAAAAATCCTAAAAAGAGAAAGGGATGCAAAAAATGGTTGTCTTGACTGTCAATTTTTTACTGTAAAGGAAGGAGCTATACATTTCAAACATCACATCAAAACATATTACACCTAACATGACAATAGAAAATAACTTATGCATAACTCATACCCTCCATACATACCACAGTATAAATGTAAATTTTATATTACACACCACACACAGGGTCCACAATACAACAGAACAATTGACGTATCCCATTAAGCCACTCATTAAAGCTTTAAATATTATTCCTTAGCACCTATATAAAACTAAAATACATCCAGGTAGTCTTAAACTCTTAGAGTGAGCCAAAATATAAAATATTGGCAGTCTTTCTTTATCCAATGAACCAATTCTGCTGCTAGTGTCCCTGACATCCAGAAAAAGAAGAATTTGAAAAAAGTAATTCTTGAAAAAATGACAGAAAAATGCAAATTAGTAGGTGACTGTTGGGAAATATTTCTTACCTTTAGATGTTTATGAAAAAATAAACCTAAAAAATGTAAAGAAATGCCAGTGAATCTTTTGACATAAAATTGTGGGTCATGTATAGGCTTTAAAAGAGTGATCTGATTAAGAAGACTAAAGAACAACCTCTTTTCTGGTGGGTGTTCAAGGTTTAAAATGCAGGTGGTATTTTGTTGGTTAGGTGGGTGAAAACCTGATAAATAGGGTAACATCCACTAAATGTGGGTTAGTGACAGATATGCTATGTGTTCACTATCTGGCCAAAAGTGATGTCCATTGTTACTTGATTGGTGTTCAAGGAAAAATGGCAACAGGTGTAGATTGTTGAATAACCTCAAGACCAAAAAGCCTGTTATGATCATTGGATGATGTCATCAGTGATGTCATCAATGATGTTATCTGAATTGCCATCAGTGAGGCCATCAATTATGTCATGTCACAAGTCAGTCCATAGGTTGAAGTAAAGTTAGTTGGTTAGTCATATATATGTTTTTTCTTTTCATTAAGTTGTGCATTAGTTGCGTTAGGTTTGTGATCTTGATTTCTTGTGTGTTTAGTAGAGGTTAGAGTAGGGATAGAATGATGAGAATGGATTTGAAAGGAGAAGTAGTAATTTGTTTTGTAAATAGTGGTCACTGTTAGTTGGGTGTCATGGGTAAAAAAAGGAGAGGAACTTTGAGACTGAGTTTGGGGTTTATAGTAGTTAGAAAGGTCTGAGATTAGTTAGAGAGAAGAGGGCTGGGAAAAAGGTTGAAGGGATGAATTGTTTGGTATTGATCCCTCTTTATAAATACCCATATGTGCACAGAAGCAATAATATTAAATATGGTCTGATGTGGAGGTTTATATTTTGGTAAGGTCTGAAAATGTTGTGATAACAATGATAGCTGCGTAGTAACAGCTTTCTGCTATACATAGTTGGTTCTGCTGTGCATAGTTGGTTACGTGTGAGAATACTGCAGTGGTGCGATCTGTATTCTGTGCATAACTGTCATGTGGGAAGAGCCAGTCGGTGGATCTTATATGTGTGAGTAGTGACTTCCATAGATTAGCTGCTTGAACAGAGAAAAACGGTGCACCTATATTTTTTATTGTACGTAGGAAGCATGAGGCTGGGAAGCCTTCTTGAGCACAGGTTCCTATGTTGTATTTGTTTGCCGATTTTCTTTCTGATGAAGGGAATCCTGGGTGCAGGTAGATGCATTACAGTATTCTCAATGTGAGAAAGACAGCTTGGTGTATATGGTAATTTTGAGATTTCTTACCTCCTTAGATATTTTGGTGATAGTGGTAGATCATTAGACCAAATATGGAGAGAGTTATAGGTTTTCCAGTTGTCACAGGTGAAAATATCTGTTTTGAAGGCATTCAGTTTGAGACAGCTCCATGTTATCAGTTGGTCAAAAGCCCGAAGGCAACTGAAGAGTTTTGATGTTCAAATATTCTTTGGGTTTTCACATTTTGTAAGTCTCTGCATGTCATCTGCGTAGTTGATGTCAAAACCAATAATCAGATCTATACAGGTTGAAAAGCATGGATGAGATGACTGAGGCTTGAGGGACTCATGTTCTAACGCTGCATGATTTAGAAGAGAAAGGAGGAGAACACATACTATTTATTCTAATGTGTAGGTAGGATGTGATTCAAGTGGGAGATGTACCCTCTACTTAGCTTTAAGTCTTTGGATTACTATGTTATGATACACTGTGTCAGAAGTCAAAGAGAAGAAGGGCAGCAACCCCGCCGTTGTCTACCTTGTTTATAAGGTAATCCTAGAAAGAGATAAGGGCCATTTCAGCACCTCTTCCTAGACAGAATCCAATTTTGAAGTCACAAAGTAAAGATTGTTCTTCAATGAATTGTGACATCTGGGCAAAAGCTGTTGTTTCTATAAATTTGTCCTGGAACAGTCCATTTACTTGGGCCTGTAGTTGCTGGGGTCTTGACTTTCCAGGGTAGGGTTTTTAATGACAGGTAAATGCATGCCTTTATTAATTCTTCTGGAAATCTCCTGTTGTTAAGGAGTTGTTGATGAGTGCTATAACTGTGATGGCTGCAGAAGCAAATAGTAAAATGTTTTAGAAGATTTGAGGTGGACAGGGGTCTGATAGGCATCCTGCTGGCTTACTTGCTTTTACAAGATCGAAAAATTCAGTTGGGAATAGTTCTTTGAAGTAGCGTAGAGGCTGTACTTACCTTTCCCCGCAGGGTTTTTTTGGAAACGAATTAGGACTATTTTTTTACTGTTTAAATAAGAATCCAACATGTGTGCTTTAGTTGGGTAAAGATTTTCCAGGGTGTCACAAAGGTGGTCATTATGACATCAGTGGTAAAAACCACTTACCACCGCGGTGACGCCCGCCAAAATACCGCCACCACGGCTATCATTCGTCCGCCATATTCTGAGCACTTTTGGACTTCCGCCACAAGAAGGGTGGAAATCCAGCAGTGTTCATGGTGGTGGATGGTGGTAAGGTGGAGCTGCTACCACCAGCAGCGCCACGCTAGGAAAACGCCACCAGTCGTGTTATGTCCAGTAATATGGCCTGGTGGTGTTCTGTTTCCCGTTCCCTGCCCGAAGACCTCTCGGTCAAGGTAAGTCAGGCTTCTGACAGGGAGGGTGGTAGGAGGGTGGGGGGTTTTGTGTATGTGTTACTGAGTATGTGCATGAATGTGTGAGTGAGTGTGTGAATGCGTGTGTGTGTTGTGTTTTTTGTGTGGTTGTATGCGTGTGAGTGAATGCGTATAAGAATGGTGAAGTGAATGCATGTTTGCATGTCAGTGTGATGGTTGTTGTAAGAATGTGTGTGAGCATGTCTGGATGCATGCGTGTATGAATGCGTGTATGCCAGTGTGTGTATGAATGCGTGTATGCCAGTGTGAGTGATTGGGTGTACGTGTGGTGCGTGTCTGCAGGTGTGTGCGTGTATGGGGGTATAGGGTTGTGTCTGGGGAATTGGAGGGGGTGGGGTGTGTGTGTGTGAGGTTCGGAGTGGGTGGGGGGTGTTTGGATGGAGGGAGGGTGGTGGTGTCAGGTGGGTTTTGGTGGGGAGGTCATCTACCGGTGACAGGGAAGAAATTCCCTGTCAACCGGTGACAGGGAAGAAGTTCCCTGTCACCGGTAGGGATAACCACCATGGTTTCCATGACATTGCTAATGCCACAAAAACCGTGGGGGTAGGCAGGCTCTTAATGCCGCCACTGGTACTATGCCGTCCGCCGGGATGGAGATACACATCTCCGGCCCGGCGGCTCATACCGCCATGGCGGTATGAGTGGAGAAGTGGCTGCAGCCAACCCTCCAATCTCATAATTTGGCGGTATGTACTGCCAGCCTGTTGGCGGTCATACCGCCACATTAACACTCTCTGCCGGGGTCATAATGACCCCCAAATATTTGAGAAAAGGGGTACGTGCATTTTTGGTTACAGAATTCTGTGAGTATTTTATAGAACTATTAGAAGTCCTTATTAGCACACTTAGCATTGTTGATTCATTGCTGTAAACCAGCAAGACAGTGAGGTGGTAAGCTCAGTAGTGTATAGGTGCTAGTGGACCTCCTCCTGGTGAGTGGAGCCGGCCGGCATTAGGCCGGTGCGGCTTGTTTATTTGGGGTGTGTTACTCATTCTGCTTCCCCTCTTTCTAATTACCTGATTCTTTTCCTGTGCATGTTCTGTGCCCACACTTTGTGCACTGCACCTGCTGCCATTTCTGCCTGTGTATCACCTGTATATCAGCCCCCTTGAGTTCTTCCACTCCAGCACTTAGCCCTTACATTTGTACTTAATACCCAACCCTCATATTCTTGAGCTTGAGACTTTTGAAACACTGCTGACTTCTGAAAAGAGTTTCATTCCTCTGCCACAAAGCCCGCGTGGGATACCTTTGAATACTTGTGCCCCTACGCTGAACTTTTTGGGATGTAGGACATAAATGGGGTGGTGAAGCAGTGACTGCAGCTGGACAAGGCAGGGCATTGGAATTGTTGTCCTTTTTAGGCCAGGGTTCACAACAAGTCAGTTGCAATGTCTTGCCAGGGTGTTGATGTGGGCTCACGAATGACTTCTGCTTGGCTGGAGATTGTGTGCTGGTAGGGCATAGATGGCAAATCCCCCTAAGCAGTGCAGAGGCAGATGACACTAGGTCTGTGTGGCTTGTTATTCTAGGGGGGCTGTAACCTCCATGCACGCTGCTCCTTTTTGCTCCCTGATATATTTTTGTAGACCTTTTAAATTGACTGTACAGTGTTTGCTGTGTTTGCTGCCACGTTCCTTGTTAATGTCTTCCCTTGTAAGATGTGGAATCGAGGGGTGAAGGGTGGGAGCAGTGGCTATAGGCACTGCTATAGTTTGGACTCATCTTGAGGTCCATCTAGGCATGGGCGTGGCCTGTGCCACCTGGTGAGCTTTCAGCTCCTTACTCTGTTCACCATTGATTTCAACACTGTTTTTAGGTTCCTTCTTGTGTGACCCTACTTAACAACTTGGAGGCAGTCTCTGCATTTTTGCTGTACCATTATGAAAAAAGTGATATGCAGGTGGACATTGTAAGTGCCCTGGCCGCTCATGTAATAGGAATTGATAAAAAGCTGTGAGTTTTGATTAACCTGATAACAAGAGTCCAGTCCAACCCAGCAGTTGCATACCACACTTGTCGTTGTGCTAGTGTGATTGAGTCTCTTGCTAGGATACTCCAAACATTGGATGCTATCCTGGAATGGATTTCAATGCCAACACAGCAGTCTGGCCAGGTTCAAGTTCAACAATTCAAGCTGGAGCATAGTCAGGCTTCTTCTCTGCCTAAATGTGCCTCTGGTCATCCATTGCCTCTGGAATCACCCTGTTCTCTTACTAGATCGGATGTTGTTAAGGCCTCAAAGTACTTAAGCATTTCAATGTCTCTGAATCTCCATTTGCTAGAACTGGCAGCAAGAATGAGGGCAACCTAGTGGTAAAACATTCTCACAATCCCCATTGAGCATTGTAGGAATTTTCCAGTTAACACCGCCTCTTGCTGAGAATGCAATTCTAACACTAAGACATCCAGTCTCACTACTCATAGTGCAGAGCGGCCAGGACAACAAACAGCTACTGTGAACCTACCCACAAAAAGGAAACAACAGTGGCTCTGGAAAGCAAGACATAATAGCAGCATCTGCAGCAACTTGCATCCTAGTATAGTGCCTTTGCAGTCTATTCCCTCCGTCAATAAGGTCCCTGCGGGCAATGGCAATGTCCTTTCTTCAGCCGATAAACAGCGTACTACTGAATCAAAAACGTATTCAATCTTCGCACGTAATACAGCGTCAAAGGCTGAACAAACTACTGACAGTGGACAATGGTGGTAAAATAGAGCAACTGTTTAGTTAGCCCACTGATAGAGAACCACTATAAATATCTGCTATGGACTTATCACCTTCAAATTCTGTTAACATGCACCCTAGGTCCCCATAGGAGCCCTATAATCGCCCCTTAAGATAAGCATGCCTACTACATCAAATTAAGACTTAATGGCTATCAGCATTCAATTGCCAATGGAGCCACTGTCGGCACCACCACCAGCAACACCAGAATCTGGCCCTCAGCTACTTCAATCTTTTGTTGACTCTGTGCCATTCAATCTGCATATTGATCAACAATGTCCAAATCCATTAACAGCTTACCCTCCTGCAGGAAGGATTAAGAATTTACCCTCTTCCAGGAAGGATTACAGAGCCACCAAGAAATCAGGGAAGTACACTATCCCAACTAAAATGTTACATTACTTTTCCAGAGGCAAGCAAAATATTTTAAATAGGAACTCAATTTTAAAATTGGTTGGGACAATGGAGAGCACTAGTCTTATTAACTCTGCACCTCTGGAGACAATGGAGTTCAAGGCAAATCCACATTTGAGAGGGAGAGATATTACTCTCACAATCTGATCTTTCCTGAAGCTAGCAACCTTATTTAGAAGCATAAAGACAAATTCATTTTATGAGGAATTGAGCTGCAGCAAGTGCTCACATCACGCTACCCTAGGCCATTGTCACCCATTACTTGCACCTTCAACTCTCCAGGTTTTCAGAACCTGAGAGTAGCCATTGACTCCGATTTTCATAAACATCTACTCCCAGCTATGAAAGTCATCCATGTGCATAAGTGAGTTGTAATTCAAAATCCAGTTTAATGGTGAAGTCGGATTTTAAGCTACAATTATGAAAACGCCACATTTATAATGCTGCCATTTTCTTGCCCAAACCAACTGTGCTTTTCTGCCAGTGTTCTCTGTCATGTAACTGTGAATTGCTCTGCTGTTGGGTTTTGTGTATTAGTTCCAGACAGTGAGACAATTGAAACCTAGATGTGAGGGTAGAGGTGTGAAGGTAGTGGGTCTGCCTGACAGGATGGTTGAGGAGGAGCTGCCCGTGCCCTGATTACATTTCAAAGGGTCCTGCCTGCAGCATACACAAAGGATTCTGACACCAGGCCTAACCTCTCTTTTGTCATCCTAGGCGGTTTGTAGGCAGGAACAGGGGAAAAAAATGACTAGAATCAGTTTTGAGGGTAGGTAATGGAATTCCCCTACAAAAAGGCTGGCACCACATGTAAATGTAGAACCTTCAGAACTACTTATCAGAACACTCTTGAACACAAAGAAGGACTGCCTTGCTGCCATGACTGCCCAGCTCATGGAATGACTACCTTGCTCTCTGAAGAAATAATTCTGGACTTGCTTGCCATGATCCCAGGCTTCCCAGATTGTATCCACAGGTCAGTTGGCTTACCTGCTGATTGATCTACAAGGAAACAGCAAGCTTTCAGAAGCCTCTCTTTAACTGTCCAGCTGAACAGCACCAATTGAACCTGCCAGGACCTACCTGAGCGCTTCTACTGGCCTTAGTTGGAGTGAGTTCTGATCCCCAAGAAGTGTCTCCCAAGTCCTGGATCCATGAATTGCATTGTTGAGAAGTGCTCCTCAACAAAAAGGTAAAAATCCTGAAGTTTGGGCTCCTTGTGACAGCCAAATGACCTTTTTGCACCAAGAAGTGACCACCTGCAGTGACCACAAATGTGAATCTTCAGTGAGACCTGTTCTTTGGACCAACAGCAACCGTCTGCAAAGACCAACAACGTGAGCCCTAAGGTTTGCACAGACAACAACCATCCACATGATCAACCACTGTGATGCTCCAGTAACAACTAGCTCCTCGTACTACAACAATGACCATCCTTGATGCAAAAAATCAATATCTGTGGAATAACTGGTTGGACTGTTGTTGTTCTGGTATCATTTTATTTGATACATTTTACTCTGTTTCTCTACATCTGCCTGGTTTGTTTCTTTTGTTGTGTTGTCACTTTAATACTATTTGTCTGTTGCACAAATACTTAACATATTGTCTCTAAGTTAAGCTGGACTGCTTTATGCCAAGCTACCAGAGTGTTAAGCACACGTTAATTTATTGACTTTTGTGGCTAACCCTCTCAACCAGTAAAACAATTTCTCACACGTTTGTTAATATTCTTGAAAAAGTTAATGGCAAAGCAATGTGCAAGTGTGCAATGGTGAGTGTCTGTCGATTTTAGGCATTTTTGAACCACATAATTTGATACATACTTTGCTCAATTACTTTGCAACCTTTGCAGATTCCTCCGAATAGTTGTTTGTGTCTGAAATGAAAATTATTCTAACAGCGAATGTGCTACATATTATAAAAGTTTTGCTGCATAATTTAGATCACACAGCTCCAAGTTGTCCCCCTCACCCATAATCAAACTAGGCCTTGACAATGTTAAAACCCTGCAGATTGATTTGGGGCAGTCATTGTGATGATGTAATCCATAATTCAGAGGCAGTTGTCTAACTATTTACCTATTTCAGTGTTTCTGTGAAATATATGTGTTTATACCACTGTATTTTGAACAATTAAAGGACCATATAAATATACACGCAGAAACACAGACTATACATATATGTTTGTGTATGTGTACAATTGATTGAGAGCTGTGGAGTTTTGGTGCGAGTTTCTCACAGTGCCTTTAAGCGGGTCATAAGGAGTAAGAATTATCAACCGGAGCTGCACATCTGTACTTCCTACTTGTGTAAAAGAGTGAAGACGCGAGTGCCGGTGAAGACGCGAGTTGTGCGAGTGAGAGAGACTTTTCCCAGATGAGCATGCTGGTGTTGAGAGCAGCAGACGAGCACGCTTGAGCGGTGCTGCTTCTTCTCTGAGTGCCTCCAGTGAACGGGGCTGGGTGAGGAGCTCCTGTGATACGAAGAGGCGATCCGAGTCCAACAGCGGCTGGGGAGCCGCGCCCTAACCTGACAGAGCTGCTCAGCTACTGGGGGCGGCAAGGTGTCTGGTCGACCACGGGCAGATCCAGGAGCCTCCTGTACAAAGAGAGCCCTCCAGTGCGCCGCTGTTTCAGACCTGCTGCCTCCCTCGTTCCAGACTCCTTCGCTCGCTGCCTCTCTGTTCCGCCCGGACCTCAGAAGAAAGGCTGCACCAGGACGCAGCGGTTGACACAGCTGTTCGCCCTTCTAGTTGCCTCTGGGCGGCTCCCTTCCACCGCCACTGGGATCTTGAGGGCCAGAGTGATCTCTTGGCTTGGCACCGTTGGATCTCGTGGAGTCTGATCCACCAGACACCCGCAGCCCGGAGGACGCCATTTATTTTTTTTGGGCTAAAGTTGACTCTGCTGAAGTCTGCCTGCAGAGAGCGGAGACTGTCACTTAGGAGGCGGTATCTGGGTTACCGTGCGGTTGTTGGAGTCGCCGGACGCTGCTGCTGCCAAGGCTACCTTGCTTCAAGGTAGGGGCTAGGATCTTGTTGTACTATGAGGTCTGGCAAAATAAGGAAGGAGTACTTAACCCCTCAAAAGCCCCCTCAAAAGCACAAGAAATGCTGTCGCGCAGTCAATGCGGGCAACGTCACTCCGCCCTCACCGTTAGCATCAGCCTCTGCAACTTCTGCAGCACCACTTTCATCGGCTGCTGATTTATCCAACTCTGAGACTCCCAAGAGTTATCCTTCTGTTGCTCTTACGCCTCATTCATGCTCTCTGGATTTTCACAAATCCTCTCTACTGTCGTATTTTAAGAAAAAAACTAACTTGGAAGTCTTGATCAATGGAGGGGAGATCAAGTTAGAGCTAGGCCAGAGCACTTCTACGGAGCTTGCAGTCATCGATCCTTTACCTACTGCTCACGGATATTCTACAACTGTGGCACAGGTTGACTGTCTTGCTTCGCCCACTTCACCTGTCTTCACTCAGTTAGCACCTCAGAGTGAAGTGTGTCATCCACCACTCCCTGTGGACCAGCGGGCTGCACCTTCGTTAAAACACAAACCCCTTCCAACTCTTATCTCCAGGGATCATTCCTTAAATCCAGGGGAGGGGGCATCCTTCTTAGTGGCATCTCCAGCAACTTTTCACCAGCTGGCTGGGCCGGATGGGCAGACTGCAGATTGCCACGATTCCCTGCAGGACCAGGACATCTTCTTGCTATCCAGCCCCCCGGCAGCCCAATGGATCCGGAATTCAACAGGCAGTATCCATCCAATATTACCATTAAGGTCCTCAAGTGGGGCTGCTCACAGTTCCCAAACGAAGTTCATCAAAGGCGAACTCAACAATCAATCTCTCCTTGATCTCTCGTGCCTTTTATCTGATTCCTTGAGTGGTGTTGTTAAGGAATCTAATCGTGTGGCCTCCCCTATGCTCACGTAAACCAGTTCTGCCTGGCCTCAGCTTCTGCAAACCCTTCATTCGACCGTGCTGGCTTTGAATTACCATTGTAATAAACTGGACGTCCAAGTTGATCTGCTGAACACATTGGCTTCTTATGTAGCTGGTATTGATCAAAAAATTGAGAACCTCAATCAGCTTATTTCCAGAGCACAGACAAGTGCCAATTATGTTCAACCGACATGTTGCTGTTCCCCAATCATCGAAAGTTTGTCATCTCTCCCTCCCTTTTTAAGTTCAGTTGTATGTGAAATTAAAAGATTAAATTCACCGCCTGTGCCATCGGCACTCCTGTCGAATCCTATTGATTTGGTTCAGGGGTCCACCTAACCGAAAATATTAGACAAACTTTGTCCAGTCATGAGTGTAAATTCGATCAACTCTCCCTGGTCAGCTGTTACTGGAGCTCTGGAGCTGGTCATCGAGGCCTGGGGGCCTCTACGTCTCCTCCATCCTCCGCACCTGAGCTTGTGGTGCCTGCTTCTTCTCATCCATCTTGCACCCTTGTACAACCTGTTTTAGTTCAAACAATGTCCTCAGGAGTAGACCCTGTGGCTCAACCTCCGTTGAGCAAGAGGGAAAAAAAAAGACTCCGCAAACAACAGAACAGCAAGCGGAGCCAACTATCTCAAAGACCCTCGATTGACGTCCGATTGTCGACGTATCCTGAGGTGCAGCTGCCTTTGCAGTTTCAAGGTGCACCTAGGGAGGCTTTACCCCCTAATTCCCTCCAGCCTGTGCTTATTAACACCCCCTTGGTGGGAGCAACTGTACAGGAGACTGACTCTCCCCTTAAGGATTACCTGATTTTGTGTGAGAAAGGAAATCCTGGCAGTGCGTTGGTTTCGGCAGCCCCACATTGGGGTAGTGGAGGTTCTGCTTGCCCTGCTACCACACTGTTTGTATCCAAAATCGCCCATGGGAATATGAACGGCGATGCTCTGGACCTTGGTTCCTCTCACTCTTTTTTGCCGTCTGTTAATAGAAGCAGTTCTTCTGCAATCCTGCCATCAAGCCCTCGGACCACTTCTGCTGAAAATCAGGTCCTGGTGGTTCTTACAGGTTTATTGAATACAGATGAACAGTTACAGCCTCCAGTTTCCATGTACCCCTTCATGACCCCAGTGGATCGTTTAACTTCAAAACTTGTATTTACTCCAGAATATCTCTCCAGGGTTCTCCATGATATATTGAATAGGGGGAATATTTTAAGACTTCTTAATGCCATTTCGGATCTTAACCATATTGGTTCCAAGGATATTGTGTCAGTTGAATTTTAAGACTCTAGGGGGCCTCACTCAAGTGACTCTACTCTGGTTATACTAATTTCTGCTACAATAGCTCAGTCTATTCTCCATAGGAGAGATTTATTTTGCTCATGGGGTATTATAATAAATCCCTTTAAGGAGTCTGGATACCCGGCGTTATCAGAATCTCAATGTTTGTCGGCTCCTACAGTTTTGAAATCATTTTCAATCTTGAAAAATGCCCTAGGTGGCTCCTCTACTTGAAAGGCATTCTCCCTACTGGCTCTGGTTTCAAGGCGTCTTCTAACTGGGACTAGCTGCCATCCACTCCCTTACATGGTCGCCCCCATTGACCTCTACGGGTGGGCGGTTGTGTTCCAACTTCTGGACATCTGTCCCTATGTTCATGGAACATTAATGGGGTTGCACATAAGTTTGCTTTGGCCATCCTTTTAACATTTTTTAACAGTCATGATGTAATTGCCCTTGAGGAAACCTGGGCTGAGCATAGTTGTCCACTGCCAGGGTAAATAGAAATATGGAAATCTATTCACAGAACGAGGAAGAATGGCCGTGCCAAGGGTGGCCTGGCCATTTATGTGACCGTTAAATTAGACGGGAGTATACTACCTCTGGCTTGGGAGGATAATTGGATCCAGGGAATTCTTATAAGGAATGGGAATGCGCAGAAGTCCATTATAATAATTAATGTTTACATTGCCCCTGGAACCAAGGAAAAAAGGGGTAGGTTTTTGCGATTGATGAAGATTGTAGCCAATCTAGTTGGGGTTTACCCATGTGCTAGTTATCTTATAACCGGTGATTTAAACACAAACCTGTTTCAGGATACAATGGAGGCTCTTGAGGGTCCAGACTGAGTTAACTGCCAGTTAATACATGAACAATTAAGGCCCCAAGGTTGTCTGCACTGCCCTTTGGGAGAGTACTTAGTCATGCATCTTAATAGTATGGGCTTTATAGTTTTGAATGGTCGCTTATGTGATGATGCCCCCCCACGGTGGACAAGATCCGATGGTCGAACTTGCTCCTATTTAGATTATACCATCTGTAATATTGAACTGTTTCCTCTCATTGAAAAGTTTCAGATTTCCCCTCGGAGTGAGAGTGACCATTGTCCACAAATTGTATTTAATAAATCCACATTTCCTGTTCATGATGTCATGCTGGTTGTGGGTGGTGTAGTTTGTTTTGAATCACTAAAGCGCATAAAATGGAATGCTTCTATTGGTGGCACAATATTGACTGAATGCATCAATGTTTTTAACTCTGAGAGTTTGGGTTGTGTGTTCCCTATTGAGTCATGGTTTAAACTTTCTTGCCTCCTATTGTTAAAGTTTCACCAACCCATGCGCAATTGTGCTCTACCCCAGTCCTTTGTTGTCTCCAGGGAAACTAAGAATTTAAAGAGAGCACGGAATAGGCCTGCAAGGGCAATCAGGAAAAGTCCCAATTCAGAGCGTTTATTCATGGAATATAATAAATTAAGGAAAGATTATAGGAAAGCTGTTGATGACGACCATTAGACCTATCTTGGTCAGTTTTGGGCTAAACTTCTAAGCGCAAGCAAAGATTCAAACTCCACGAACTGTTGGACCCCTATTAACAATCTAACCAGAAATCAAAGGGGCATGGGCTTTGTTGACATTTCAGAAGGAGCATGGGCATCTTATTTGACCAACCATTTTTCTGATAGTGAGCAGGATGGGGAACCATTGGATGAGGGGGCCCACAGATCTACTCCTGCTTTGTTTAAAACATGTTCTTCATCTATAGGGTCTCTAATTCCCATGCAGGGAGTAAGGAAGTCCTTCCAATCACGCCTTCCCCACATCATCTCGAGGGCTTAGCAATTTGGAGCCCCCGGACCCAGTGGTCTTCCACAGGCATTATTTAAACAGGATCCTCTCTTTTGGGCTAATCGTTTCACACATTTGTTCGAACATTGTTTCCTAACCTCAACAATACCTGAGTCCTGGCGTGGTGCCATCCTCCACCCTTTATATAAAAACGGTTCAAGGTCTGATCCTGCTAATTTTAGGATGATAGCCCTGCTGGACAACGAGGCTAAGTTTTATTCCAGCCTTTTGTTGCAGAATCTTCGAGCTTGAGCTGAATCGAAGGCCTTAATCCCCATAGTTCAAACGGGGTTCTCAGCTGGCTCAGGTACCTCAACCAATTTATTAGCCCTCTGTTTTGATTGATAGGGCGGTTTCATTAGGCTTGACGCTGAATTGCTGTTTTGTGGACTTCAAGGCAGCATTCGATCGGATTCCCCGGAGTGCTCTATGGGCCAAATTACAAAGCTGGGGCATCCCTCCAGTACTTTTGGGTGCTATTATAGAACTCCACACTAACACCTGGCTCCGTATTAAGCTTGGCGATGGGTGCTCCCTTTCTAGGAAAATTTTGACCACTCGTGGTGTGAAACAGGGCTGTGTACTCGCTCCTCTTCTTTTCAATTTGTTTATTGCTGATATGTCAACATCTCTTGACGCCGTAAATTCTCATCCCCCTAAGATCGGTGGCCTTAGGCTTAGTCACTTGCTTTATGCCGACGATCTTGCTTTGTTCAGTTGTTATAAGATCGGCCCTCAACGGTTTCTTACTCAACTTGCAACGTGTACTTCCGCTAACCAATTAGAAGTTAACTTGTGTAAAGCAAAAGTGGTTCCCTTTGGGAGGAAAAAACATTTGGGCTTTAGCTGGTGCTATTAGAACCGCAAACTTGTTTCCGACCAGTCTTACAAATATTTAGGGGTACATTTTCATTCAAGAGGCAGCTTTGTTAATCAGAAGAAGGCAACTGAACTTAAAGCTGTGGCTTTGCAGGTTGCCTTTTCTAAATTAGCAAAAGTGTTAAAGGGGCCGACCCTCATTCCTTTAATGAAAGTCATGAAAGCAAAGATCGCCCCCACGTTGGTCTATGGTCAAGAAATTCTGTTGGGCAAAGGCTCCTGTCTATTAAATAGGTTGGTTAATAAAATCTATAAAAGAGTTTTTCATGTTCCGCACCTGGCTTCATCGGCGCAGGTACGGTTGTGGAGTTTGGGCTTCCGGATCTGGTGGCAGTTGATGCTGGTGCTTTCCTGAAGTTGTGTCATAAACCGCATCAGGCCTCAGTTGGCCATCTGGAGGCAGTCCTGTGGCAAGAAATTTGTGAGCTGAAATCGAAGTGCACTTACTCCCAATTTATGGTTGACTGTAAACGGCGATTGGATGCTGGTGATCTCTGGGAAAGCCATCCCCCCTATTCCTTGTTTAAATCAGAGATTAAAAGACTTATTCAATTGTACTGTTATCACTCAGACTGTTCTCTTCCAGCTCATTGGAAGCATGCCTGGGCAGTAATTGGCTCTTTTAAACCAGGTATGTCCTCCAGTTTCTTCTCCTGCTCATATGGGTTCTGGTTGAAAAAGGCCTTTTTGGCCCTAAGGATGGGTGATTGTGGTTTTTTAAAATGGAATGAATTAGGAATCCGCTCTTGCCGACAAGCAATCATTCAGTCTCTGGACCCAGGCAATCCAATGTTAAATGTGTTACTGACCAAATGTATTAAATTTGCACAATCTAAATTTAATGTCACTGCGAGCAATGAAAACGCCTAGTTGATATTTTTCCACGCTCTTGCCATTTTGCCAGTTATTGGTTAGGACGAGGAATTTTATCGGTATTTGATGATGTTCAGTGAAATTATTATTTTATGCACCATGCACTTTAGAGTTGTGCCTATGTGTATTAGCCTGTGTCTATTGGGGCTTTGGGTCATGTGGCTGGCATTGTACTGTATTGTTTCATAATGTTTTTATTATGTTGCATGCACAATTTATGGTGTGCTTTTAGTTTGAACTCAGTTCTTGTGGGCATTTGTTTTTGATTGTTTGTTTTTCTTTTTTCCTTTTACCTTTTGTCTTGATTATTTGTATTGGATTTTATTATCTGTACAATAAATTATTACTTACGTACTTACCTATACATATTATATATAATGTGTGTATGTATATGTATATATATATATAATCATCAACAGATGGAACAATAACCATCCGCCGGCTGCACCAGTCCCTTGGTTAAATCCCAACCATTAGAACGAAGTCATGTTCAACAGCGCTGGATTTAATTATATCAAATTTATTCCTTGTAATGGTGACACAGAGTCCTGCAGTGAAATGTCAACGCGTTTCAGCAAAGCGCCTTCTACTGGACAGTTCTGGCCAAAAAAACTGCACCATATACGCATAAGTTAAAATCCATCATTTGTTTCCATAGCATTCTAATGTGAACTACTGCGGCGGCAATCTTAAGACATGCAATGACCTAAAAACAATCAACATATCTATACCCAGTTTTGAATCAACAATCTTAACAAAAACTGTTTTCAATGGTCTAGACATTAAGGCATTGTATATTCCACATATATTTCATAAATATAAGATACATATCCATAATTAGATAGGAGAAAGACATGACACAACATTATTATTGAAAAATCAATTAAGAATTAAAAAGAAGAGATTATTAATTAACAATCCATTCGTATGTCTCATTGATGTATGTACCTAATGTGCGACAATGTCATTGCAAGTGAATCTCTCCTCATTGTCTCAATATTATGTCCCAATTGGCATTTAAAAAAACCTTTTGTTGTTATATTATTTTGACAAATGTCATAAATTTTTCTAATCAACAGTCTTCAAACTAATTAATCAAATATTTATAAGATATATTCTCCAATGTGGGTCTCTATATATGAATATTTCAAACATTTCAAACAATGTGAGTATAAATGTCTCAAATGTAATAAATATTGTAAATAGCATAAACATCTATAAAATATTGTAGATAATTGATACACCTTAAATAATCAGCATAATACACATATATACTTGTATATTCATATGTGTATGCACACACACTCATTGAACGTATACGATAAAAAAAGGTTGGGCAGCACTCTACTACATGCATTATCTAGTGTGAGACATCAGACATTTCTGCCAACAATGAAACTACCCGGTGAATGCCAATATGCATTAATAATGGGCTGAAAGGAAGGAGTGTTACAACAACAGATGCCATTTAAAGCTAATATTGACTGTCAGAAACATGTCAAGCTTAATATGATGCTGGCAAGGTCAAGGAGTAGTTTGTGTGAGTATTTGCAGTAGAGTAACGTTTTGAACTAGGAAATTGTATTTCAAGGAAGCACAATACCTAGTATTGGAACAATACACTAAACAGTATCCTTGTGTAATTAAGAAAAAGACTCTTAGATCTGTATTGACTAACATGAAAATCAGTATTGCCGTTGAATAAAAAAAAACATGCAGCAACATATTTAGCATGAATCGATCACTGATTACATAAACAGCACAATCACCTTCACAGTCTAGGCCCAGATTTATCAAGGTTTTGCATTGCTCTTGTGTCACGCAAGGTGATGCCGGGCAACATAGAACCTAGACTGATATTTACCAAGCCATGCATGACTTGGTAAATCTGGTTAGGCGCAAACAGGGCAAGTCGGCACCTTGTATTACCCTATGCTGGGAAGGCATTACGTGGGCAGCGTGTGGGAGTTCTCATGCATCCACCCATGTAGCCTGAAGCATTCTCTGATTTACCAACACCGGGAGACATGGGAATGTGTCAAAATTGTACACCTTTCTGATAGAGGCACAATGAGGAGAAAAATCTTTATGTGTCCGTGTATCCTCCTTTTAAGTGTGCTGCATTCTACAGCACACTTAGGTCGTGGAAAAGGTCTCTGAGGATTGTTTTCATGCAGGATGGTACCCCTTTCTGCACAAACACTTCTGCCTTTAACCTCTTCCATGCTAAGGATGGAATGGTTCAGCCTCAGCCACGGTGGTCGTGTGCTGTGGACGGAACAGTTCTGTCCTCTGCACATGCCCAGGAAATCCCTCTTCTGTTAAAGGCAGAGGGATTTCCTTTGTGCCAAAAACAGCCTTGGGAAGCTTGGTTTTCAGTGAAATGATGATCATCGTGCATGAAGTGCTGTCATTTCACTGAAAACAAAAATGAAATGAGCCGTTTGGCTCATTTCAATTTAACTACCAAGGTTTTTGCAGGGCAATCTAGCCCCTGAACACCTAGATAGGAGGGGGAGGTATCATTAAAAGGGGAGAATCTACCCATTACAATGGCACCCTTCCTTATTAGATCCCTAGGTTGTGATAGATCATAGGCGGGCGATCCCTGAGCAGAGATCCATTGCACTAGGCACTAGGGAGGAGGGAGTGTCCCCTTGGGAAAGGGCTTATGCCCCCCCTTAAACATTTACTTAAATTCAATCTTTCTGCCCCCGGGGGCAGATTGGGGAAATAGCTCCTGACCTGCCCTCTGGGGGGCGCAGAAAGCCCACAAGACACCATGGGTAATTTTTTGTAAATCTTAGGGGTGATGGCTGCCCTAAATGGGCGTGCTAACACCCCCACCAAATCACAGACACAAATAAAGAATCTTTCTGCACCCCCTGGGGGCCGAAAGTCCACTAGGCACCAGGCTTTTTTTTTAACATAAAAGAGAGTTGGGTGGCCCAAAATGGTATTGCATATGCCCCCACCCCCAAATGCACAAATCAAAAAAGCCTTTCTGCCCCCCTGGGTGGTAGATGGGGGTTATGACCCCGATCAGCCTCCAGGGGTGGGCAGAAAGCCCACTAGACTTCAGGTATATTTTGTTTAAAAAAGGGGCTGGGGGCTGGCCAAAAAGGGCAAGGCCATGCCCCCACCCAAAATAAATGGGGAGTAAAGACTTTCTGCCCCCTGAGGGGGCAGAAAGCCCATTAGACACCAGGATTATTATTTTTTTGTAATGTTTAGGGATGGGGGCTTCCCAGTTTGGGGATGGCAATGCCCCCCCCCCAAAAAAAAACATGGTAATTACCCTGATCTGTCCCTTCAGGGGTGTAAAAGCCACTAGACACCAGGAAAAAGAGGGGTGAGGGCTGTCCACCACCAAGAGCATGATTATGCCCCCACCCCAACGGAAGGGGGCATCAGTCTTTCTACTCCCCCTGCAGACTAAAGCATCTCATCCTAATGGCAAGCAAGATAAAACATGACTCTTTTGGGTGTTGATTTTACATATAGGCCCTGAGCGCTTGACTAACTCCCAATATCGTCTCACTTGCAATAATGAATGGCTGCACTATTTGTGCTTGGGTAGGCTATTGCCTGGAAAGCCCAAGCAGACCGAGAAACGTCTGAAAACTAGACATCTGGGAGAGTCCAGGGAGGTGTGCTTTACATGCACCCAACACCATTTTCTTACCCACAATGCCCTGCAAACCTCCAAGTTCGCCTGAAGCGGCGCATTTTCCCTACATTTCTGTGATGTAAACTTCTGGAATCTGGAGAAATTCACATAATTCCTACCACCCAGCAGCACCCCATTGCTACCAATTAAAACTCAGCCCCACTTGTGTGGTTGGGCCTAGTGCTAGTGACAGGAACGGATCCAACCATGGTCAATGGGAGTCTCTACACAAGGCTCCCATTGTCCTTTCTCAGACCTGTTCTTGTCACGGCACAAGGCCCAGTGGGCACTGTTTATATTGACACATGTGGACAATGCTGGGTGGTAGGAATTTTGTGGATTCCTCTATATTCTGAAACTTTCATTGACAGAAATGTAAGGAATATATATGCTTTCAGGCAAAGTTGGAGGATTGTAGGGCAATGTGTGTAAAAAAAGCTAAGGGGATCCATGGAAGTCACACCATCCTGGATTCCCCTAGGTATCTAGATTTCACAAATGTACAAGTTGGCTAGGTTTCCTAAGGTGCCAGCTGAGCTAGGGTTTAAAATCTAGAGCCACCCACGTTTTTAAAAGTGGGTCCGTTTTTGTTTGAAAATTGTGCAGTGTCCATGTTGTGTTTTGGGCCATTTCTTGTTGTAGGCACTAAGAATACCCACAAAAGTGAGGTGCCATTTTTATTGGGAGACTTGTGGAACCATAGAATAGTAGAATGTTTGTTATTACCTGTTGGATTGTACTGCATTTGTGCCTTTCAAATGTAAACCAGTGTATAGGAAAGATGGCATTTTGAAAAAAGATCCTCCAAATCATACATTAGTACGGGTACCCACAAATTCAGACATGTAGAAATAATCACAGCTCCTAAACTCTAAGGTGGTCATTACAACCTCAGCGATTTTTTTGACAGACCACCGAGGAACCGCCGTGCTGAAGACCACCAGTGCAGGCGGTTTTCCGCTCGGCGAATTACGACTGCTGGCAGCCCTCTGTCCTTTTTCGGACAGAGAGCCGCCAGCAGCCATACTGGCGGTCGGCGGGGAAGTGGAGGTTGCTCTACCTCCACCATCCCGTCATCAGAACACCGGAACGTGATTCGGTGTGGCGGTGTTCTGGTGACGGGGTGCTGGCGGTGGAGCAGCCCCCATGGATCCCGTCTCCTCCCGGAAGATCAACGGACAAGGTAAGTTGATCGTCCGTTAAGGGAGGGTTGAGGGGGATGTTGTGTGTTGTGTGCATGTATGGGGGTGTGTATGTGAGTATGTAGAGGGGGTGTGTGAGTGCATGTATGCATGCGGGGGTGCTGTGTGGTTGAAAATGTGCACGTGTCTGTCTGTTTGTATGTCTGTGAGTATGTGTGCGTGCATGTCTGTATGTATGTGTGCGTGTATGACTGTGTCTGTGTATGTTGGTATATGTGTTGGTATGCGTGCGGGTATGTGTATTGGTGGTGTCTGTCTCCGTGTAGGGTGGGGGTGTGTTGCAACGTTCAGGGTAGGGGTGAGGAGGGGGGGTCCTGCCACCTTTGGGGAGTGGCAGGGGGAGGGTTGGGAGGACTCGGCGGTCGGGGTCGGGGAGACCCCTAGGAAGGGATTCCCTGGCACTGATAGTGCCTACCACCATGGATTTCATGGCGGTTCCAAACCACCTGAAATCCATTGCAGTCAGCAGGGTCGTGATTCCGCCGGCGGTCTTGTGATGGCCGCTGGGCTGGAGAGTCTCCAGCCCAGCGGTCGTCTCCGCCCTGGCGGTCGGCATAGAGAAGTGGAGGATGACCATGGCGGTAACCGTCATGGTCATGATTACATTTTCTTTTTCCGCCAGCCTGTTGGCGGCAATATCGCCACTTCTCCACCGACCACCAGGGTTATAATGAGGGCCTATATCTTGTGCTCATTTGGGAAATGCATAAGTTTCCTTGATACCCATTTTTCACTCTGCCTCTTCTGCTTTAAGAGTTGGCTTACACTTGGTACTCAACGAAAAACCATTGCAGAGTGCAGCTAATTGTTTTCTCTGGGTACCTTGGGGTCTTGGAGAACCTCCAAACCCTATATGTCCCCACAACCCAAAGGATCTACCAGACATAGGGGGTCATTCTGACCTTGGCGGTCCATGACCGCCATGGCGGAGGGCGGCGGAAGCACCGCCAACAGGCTGGCGGTGCTTCCTGGGCGATTCTGACCGCGGCGGTAAAGCCGCGGTCAGAAAAGGGGAGCCGGCGGTTTCCCGCCGGTTTCCCGCTGGCCCAGGGAATCCGCCATGGCGGCGCTGCTTGCAGCACCGCCATGGGGATTCCGAGCGCCTTCCCGCCAGCCTGTTTCTGGCGGTGTCTGGGAGCTTTGAGGGATCTACACATATGACCCCTTGCTGAATTTGGAATTGTGTCTACTTTTTAGAAATCTGTAGCTTTTCTGGATCACCCATGAGTTTCATATTGGTTTACACCACAAACTGGAAGTAGGCTACCGTTTAGAAAAATGCTAAAACTGTGGTACACAACTTTTTTTTTTTCATTCAGCTCTGCATTTCCTGAAAGCTGAGAAGATGATGACTTTAATATTGCAAACTTTCATGGATGCCATTCTTAGGGAAAAAACATACACTTTTACCTGGATCACTTTTTCCCTACTTTTCTAAAAACAAAACCGTCAAGATTTTGCTATATATTGTCTATTTTCCATCCAGGGGAACTCACAAACCCTGTGAAGCTTCAGAATCCCCAGGAGGTTGGAAAAAAGGACACAAACATGGCTTGACTAGCTTATGCACACAAAAAGTAATGGTGGCCTAAGTGTCAACTACCTCAAATAGCCAAATCAGGGCTCAGTAGAGAGGGATCAAGGCCTAGAAGCAAATGAGTTAATGTAGGCATCCTTGTCCCATGTGCAGGGGTGCCTGCATTGACCTTAGGCTGCACTGAGTGTTCCTGCTCCAGGAGAGGACAGGAATGAGACATTTCTTAATAGATATGGCGCATTCCTGTCCTCATCTTTTCATGCAGTGCAGCAAGGTGTCGTGTCGCTTGAAAAAACTATAAATCCGGGCATGAGATTTATACATGAAATTTGATTAATGCTGCCATCTGAGGCCGTATGCAACGTTAACCATCACACTGCATTGCACAAGCACCCGCGCAAATGTAGAGAAAAATCCGGCCCTCACTTTTTTTCTTTTTAAGCCTTGCCCTATTTCACTTTTCACTGGGGGAAAGAATAGTTTCATTCACTCTCCGTCGTGTTTTTCGAATTTGGTGCAACGCACTGCACTCCTGGCAATGGGGTGGTGGAGGCATTTCTTACGGAACAAGGAGGAAAGAACCTGGAGAAAACTCTGGAGGAAAAGAGCTCTAAGATAAAGTTAAAAATGTCATTTACATTCACAGACTGAACAATTTCTGTATTCTAGTGCTTTTACAGATTTATGATTTAATTCTGTTTGAAATTGTTGAATCTATTATCTACTTAAAACCGCCTCTCAATATTTCATGCATAATCCACCCTTGAGTTCATGGAATGTGAATGGTTTTAATGTTCAAAAAAGTGCAATGGGATCATGACCTGGATAATACCAACACCATCAAATATATTTTTGTGACATGAAACACATTCCTGTCATTGATGCTATGCATTTAAAATGCCCCTTTATCACATAATCGTTATATCCGCCTTAAGCTGTATTTTGTAAGTGAGTCAATGTATTAAACATTGCCCAAAGAAGAATTCATGATGTTAGCTTTAGCCACAAAGCCAGAGGATTAGAAGACATCAGGAGTGCACTTTTTATTCTTAAACGTGACTGTATTTTAGGGCAAACACAAATGGTGACCCAATATATCAAGAGGGGAAGCAAGATGAAAGATATGATAAAACATACAAAATCATGTTGCAAACCTCAGTAGGTATAACTAGTCCTTTGCAAAATATTACAGTGCATTAGAGGGACTTAAGGACTGTCGTACCTACACAGTGGTGGGAGAATACCATTAAAGACTGCTGTTACCCAGAAAACACAAAAGGCACACATTTGTGAAATGGTGAATGCTAATATAAGTTTCTGTGGCCACAGGGGTGAGTGTGTGTGTGTGCGTGTGTGAGTCGATGTGTATTCGAAATCCTTGGTACTCATGCTCTAGATAACACTGGGCTGCTTTCAAGGGCAAAAGGCCTGAGAGATCCGCAGCTCTTCAAACCCAGAAAATAGGCAAAGTTTTAGTTTTCTAAGCAGCACATAAATGATTCTCTGCTGAGAAGTCTAATGTTCTTAAATGCTTTTGGGATTATAGGACTGGCTCTTGAGCTCCTCTTAGCAAATGCTTATAAGATTAACTGAAGCTCCATTTCTAATGTGTTTTCTAGGTGGGAGCTCATGCACACTCTAGGGAAGATCGTCGGGCTGGTTAGGTAAACCTGAAACGAGTTTGGTTGTAAAGTGGTACTGATGGGTGATGATACCAATGCTACTGCAACTACAACTTGAACTCCCAATTTTCATGGTATAAACTGCACCAGTTTTCAACCTAGGACTGGCAAAATAGCTTCAGTAGCCTCTAAAACCAGGCCTTAAATTGTGCTGGTGTTTTACGGTGAATGGCACGAGTAATTCTATTGTAACACCTAAGGTACTCTACCACATCTTTTTTTAAGACAAAGGACATTAGTAAAGTGTTTAAATAATAAATGCACCATTAAACAATTTTCAAAACAGACTGCCCAGGACTGCTTTATAGTTCTGTGTCAGCTGGTACAGTCCATATTGTAACACTTGTAGGACTATAATGAAAAGGAGGTTTCAATGGTACTGGCATTTGGCAGCGCTGGCAGAGAAATTAAGTGGCACAAGCAGCAGTGGCCTATTGATATGTAAGTTGGGGCCTGGCAACTATTATTATACAAATTTAAGCAGTGTCTCAACCTGTTTTAGCGATGGGAGATATCACCCTGAATATATCTCACTGCAGACTTATGCAAGACCGACTTGGAGGAGCCAGTAAACGCATAAACAAAACTGAACAGAGGGAACAAAATTACAAATATATTGGGTTTGGCCGATGTACATTCTCCTAAATTAAGCCTAGACTAGAGAAATTAGAGGAAACAATGGAGAAGGATCTGGAACGGAACTCATGGACGAAAGTGATGTTTCAGAACTTTGGTAAAGTAGTCCATATCAAGGAGAAACTAGAAAAACAACTTTTATAAAGGAGTAATGTCTTCTCAGAAAGGAACAAATAAAAATAACAACCCCAATAAGAGGAAAAGGATGTGGACTCACAGGAGGTGCAAACAGAGGAAGAGGAACCAATGTGGAAAGAGGAAGAAGGAAATCAGAAACGACGTTGTGGGAATGAAAACGAGGGGCAAATCAAGCAAATAATGATGGAAATGGTAAATAGAACAACAACTAACTTACCTACTAAAACATTGACTCCGGACGAGGAGGAGGTCTTGAAGTTGGGTCTGTCATTTTGCCCCATCACATAATTTGACTATGTACAGACAAGACTAGATTTATTCAAATTAGTATGCAAATTGAAATTGAAAAATCACTGTGTCTAAAATTAAAACTACACATGAAATTGAAAATAGAATGCTACCAGATCAGCGCAATCTCAAAATAAGTGATGTTGAAAACATTGAAGGAATTAGAAAAGAGTATTAACCTCTTAGCTGCTGGGCCGTTTCTCCCCCCCCCCCCCCCCCCAGTGCTGAGCCCTTTTTTGGCTATTTGGGGTAGTTCGCGCTTGGGCCTTCATAACTTTCTTTCCACATAAGCTATCCACGCCAAATTTGCGTCCTTTTTTTCCAACATCCTAGGGATTTTTTTTTTAAAAATGGGAAAAAGGGCTGCCGAAGAAGGCTTGTGTTTTGTTCCCTGAAAATGGCATCAACAAAGGGTTTCTGGTGCTAAAATCACCATCTTCCCACCTTTCAGGAACGGGCAGACTTAAATCAGAAAACCACATTTTTCAACACAAATTTGGCATTTTACTGGGACATACCCCATTTTTACTATTTTTGGTGCTTTCAGCCTCCTTCCAGTTAGTGACAGGAATGGGTTTGAAACCAATGCTGGATCCCGGAAAGCTAAACATTTGTGATAAGTAAAAAAAAATCTGAATTCAGCAAGGGGTCATTTGTGTAGATCCTACAAGGTTTTCCTACAGAAAATAACAGCTAAAATAAAAAAATATTGAAATTGAGCTGAAAACAACAGTCATTTTTCTTTATGTTTTACTCTGTAACTTTTTCCTGCAATGTCAGATTTTTTAAAGCAATATACCGTTACATCTGCTGGACTCTTCTGGTTGCGGGGATATACAGGGCTTGTAGGTTCATCAAGAACCCTAGGTACCCAGAGCCAATAAATGAGCTGCACCCTGCAGTTGGTTTTCATTCTATACTGGGTATACAGTAATTCATTTGCTGAAATATGAAGAGTGAAAAATAGGTATCAAGAAAACCTTTGCATTTCCAAAATGGGCTCAAGATAAGGTTTTGAGGAGCAGTGGTTATTTGCACATCTCTGAATTCCGGGGTGCCCATACTAGCATGTGAATTGCAGGGCATTTCTCAAATAGACGTCTTTTTTACACACTCTGTTATATTTGGAAGGAAAAAATGTAGAGAAAGATAAGGGGCAATAAGACTTGTTTTGCTATTCTATGTTCCCCCAAGTCTCCCGATAAAAATGATACCTCACTTGTGTGGGTAGGCCTAGCGCCCGCGACAGGAAATGCCCCAAAACACATCGTGGACACATCCCATTTTTTGACAGAAAACAGAGCTGTTTTTTGCAAAGTGCCTACCTGTACATTTTGGCCTCTAGCTCAGCCGGCACCTAGGGAAACCTACCAAACCTGTGCATTTGTTAAAACTAGAGACCTAGGGGAATCCAAGATGGGGTGACTTGTGGGGCTCTGACCAGGTTCTGTTACCCAGTATCCTTTGCAAACCTCAAGATGTGGATAAAATAACACGTTTTCCTCACATTTCGGTGACAGAAAGTTCTGGAATCTGAGAGGAGCCACAAATTTCCTTCCACCCAGCGTTCCCCCAAGTCTCCCGATAAAAATGATACCTCGTTTGTGTGGGTAGGCCTAGCACCCGCGACAGAAAATGCCCCAAAACACAACGTGGACACATCCCATTTTTTGACAGAAAACAGAGCTGTTTTTTGCAAAGTGCCTACCTGTAGATTTTGGCCTCTAGCTCAGCCGGCACCTAGGGAAACCTACCAAACCTTGCATTTTTTAAAACTAGAGACCTAGGGGAATCCAAGATGGGGTGACTTGTGGGGCTCTGACCAGGTTCTGTTACCCAGAATCCTTTGCAAACCTCAAAATGTGGCTAAAAAACATATTTTCCTCACATTTTGGTGACAGAAAGTTCTGTAATCTAAGAGGAGCCACAAATTTCCTTCCACCCAGTGTTCCCCCAAGTCTCCCAATAAAAATGGTACCTCGCTTGTGTGGGTAGGCCTGGTGCCCGCGACAGGAATAGATCACACAATGGTCAATGTTGGTCCTTACATGAGGCAGCAGTTGACCCTGGGGTGATCCATTCCTGATGCAGCCACTAGGTGTAGGTACTCAAGTGGGGTAGTGTTTTTATCAGGACAGGTGAGGAATCACTGGGTGGTAGGAATTTTGTGGATCCCAGCATATTCTTGCAGTTTGTGTGACAGAAATGCGAGAAAAATAGAGTTTTTATTCAACATTTCAGCTTTGCAGGTTATTCTGGCTAAGAAAACTTTGGGGAATCCACACAGATCACACCTCTGTGGACTCCCCTGAATGTCTAGTTTCCAGAAATGTTTGGGTTTAGTGTGTTTCTCTATATGGTCGCCAAACCCAGGACTAAAAACACAGGTGCCTGCCTTACAAAAGCAGTTTGTTTTGCTATAGATTATTTTGATGTCTCCACAATACGATTTGGGCGGTGGAATTTGGGGCTGAACTAAATTGGGGAGCTCCCAAGAGAGCAGTCTCTCTCTCTGCTTGCCGCCGCATTCACCTGCTCTCTGGGTTGGGCTAACCCACTATTACCCAGTTGCACAGACTGCTTGCGAAGGGACAGCAGGACTGTCCTCATCACCTCCATCATAATTTACTGGAAGAGGAGTTATCGAATGGGACTCCTCCGACTGAAAAATCACTCCCAGAGTCTGAGCCATTGTCCTAGCCCTCAGATGCTGTCTCAGTATCTGATGTCTCAGTCTCTGATCCTATGTCAGAGCTGTCCTCTATAACCCGAGTGACGGCAGCAGTCATCCATCAAGATGCCATCTCTGCTATTGGCTAAACTGTTGCTCTAAAACAATAGCCTACGTAGACAGTCACAAAATCGATGGTGTGTGTGAGATACGTGCAACAGTAGAGGCCACCTTACCTGTGCTTCTTCCCTCAATCAGCACGTTCTTTCACGACACTCAAAAAACACCTTGTCACATACCATTCGTCACAGTTTTTAGTACCTCCTGCGCCCAGTCCAACAATCATTATTGGTGTTCCCACTCACTCCTCCTCGGATTCCCTCATTACCACCCAGCAAAAGTGCCCTTCATCTCTCCATAGCCGCCCTCCACCCCGCACATACATTTCATTTGTATTATAGCGCAGGTAATGGCTGACTTTACTAATGTACTCAGCTATTTACATAAAATACAGATTTGCTCTTTGCAGTAGGCATATAAACCTTCTGCGCTTCTTTATGGCACTAAAACTGCCACTAGACAAGTCTGACCCTTTTGTAGCAGAAACATAATCACAATATTTACTTGACTTTTTTATTGCTGCCTAAAAGCTACAGTTGAAAAGCGTCAGTTGAAGTATGTGCATTGCTTTGAAGATGCAAGCTGCAACTGCAAGACAACTGGTGGCAAATCTATATAAATATATATATATATATATATATATATATATATATCACTTTTATATGTGGGTCTGGTTTCCTGGGGGCCGATCGCAGCCCCCAGGGAAACCACACACGTATTGACAAAAGTGATATATATATATATATAGATCTATCTCTATATATATATCTATCTACATAGATATATCTACATATATCTATCTATATATATATAGATATATCTATAGATATATCCATGTAGATAGATATATCTACATAGATATATCTATATATATATATATATAGATCTATATTTTTTTTAGTTGTTGTATGGTTTCCTTTTTCTATTTTTTTATTTAAAAAAAAAATCTATTTTAGCCCCTGGGGGGGGGGGGGGGAGGGGGGGCACGTTCGCGCCCCCCAGGTGGCACCTACCTTTTTTTTTTTAAAAAATATTCCCCTGGGGGGGGGGGTAGCCAGTTTTCCGAGGGGCTGACCCCCCCAGGTGAAATCCCTGGTGTCTAGTGGTGTTTCCTGGCCCCCTATCACAGCTGTGCTGCGATCGGGGGCCAGGAAACACTTTCAGAAGGCCTCATAAGAAAGGGGAGACTCTCCCCTTTCTAACGAGGCCTTCCTGAAAGTGTTTCCTGGCCCCTGAAAGTGTTTCCTGGCCCCCGATCGCAGCTGTGCTGCGATCGGGGGCCAGAAAACACTTTCAGGAAGGCCTCGTAAGAAAGGGGAGAGTGTCCCCTTTCTTACGAGGCCTTCCCGAACGTGGGGAAGGCCGTTTGTGGCCGTTTTCCCCATCTGAGAAGGAAGCGGCCGCAAGGCCGCTTCCTGCTCCGATGGGGAAATCCACATGGTTATGTCGCGGGTGGGGGGTGGGGGGAGACAGGGAAGAGCTTCGTGTCTCCCAGGGAATACAAAAAAAAAAAAAAAAATACTCGGGTGCGACGCACCTGAGGATTTAGTAACCCCCTCCCTGGTGTCGGCCACTGGTTGTCACCTGCACCAGGGAGGTAGTGCGGGCGTCGGCCAGTGGCCGACGCCCGCATTTATGGGGTTAAAATAGTGGAAAACAATATAGGAAAATTTCTTAGATAATTTAGGGATTATGTACGGCAAAACGGTCTCAAGTCATTTCAAGTAAGGAAGAAAAATCAAACATGGTCATAGACAAAAACATAAAAACATTGGCAAACAACAGGAGTATAATAAGCCGCCCTGCAGACAAGGGAGGCAATGTGGTACTACTACCAGTTGATATGTGCAAGAAGGAAGCTTCGAGACAGTTTACTACATAAGACTGTTATGACGTCATCAGTAAGGAGATATACCACTCAATAATAGAGGCATTTTAGAGAAAACGTTGGAACTGGAACGAAGGTTAACTATAACAAGATAAGTTTGATTGCCTTAATGTGACTTCCCACATATTCCAGTCCTTTACCTCTGACCTAAAGTGCATAAACATTCTGGTAATTTGCCTGGAAGACCAATTGTTTCATCAACTGGCAGCCTTTCTTGAGAACAGCTCAAAATGTGTCGATCATTTTGTCAGATTGTTGAAAAGTCCTCCTTTTTGCCCTGGCCACCCTCAAACTTTTGGACAGAGACTGGTGGTTACTGACTCTTGGCTGTGCCCTGGGTACTGCTTTCCAGTCCTAGTGTCAGTGCTCTGTGTAAAGTGGGTATGCAAATTATGCTAATTATAACTGGCAAAATTAATCTACCTATAAGTCCCTAGTATATGGTAGAGAATGTAGGTTTAGGGACCCCAGCATAGGTAGTGCACCCATAGGTGCACTGCTGAGGTGCCCAGTGCCATTTTAAAGGCAGGCCTGCCTTGCTGGCTGCTTTTAAATTAAAGTTACATGCAAATTCGACTTTGGAATCAAAAGTACTTAGACAACCTTATTTTTACATTTAAGTCACCCTATGGTGTGCCCTATGTGCCCCTAGGGTTGGGTGCCATGTAACTATAAGCAGGGACCTTATGAAAATAGTTTTCTAAGCCCTGGTGAGGCAAAACAGCCAAATGTGTTTTTCCCTCACTGTAGTGAATGGCCTCCATAGGCTAGAATTGGGAGACTTTATTTTAATTTATAAAGTCCTCTTAAGTGATAATATACCGCAAGTTTGGTATCAAATTAATTGTTATAATAAATCCCACAACTTACAATTGTTGGATTTAAAATAAGTTGTTCAGGTAAAGAGTTTTAAACTTTACCTAACAAGTTTCCAACTTCAGCCATGCAGTGTTTTTGCTGCTTTGCTGTGCTTGGCCAACTGCTGGCAACCTGGCCAGGCTGCCTTGATGAGGTGTGAAGTTGCCTGGCTCAACACAAAGAGATGTGCCTGGGGGAGGAAATCTTCCGTCAGCAGAAGGGGAAGCAGGAGGAGGGGAGGGCTGCCAAACTGGTCTTCATAGGCAGGGAAGGACATTTGGAGCAACCAAGCACCTCCTTCACATCCTGCAAACCCATACAATTAGTTGCCCCCTTGATTACATTAGGAGTGGGCAGGAGAGGGGTGTGTTTATGACTTTTAGCCACACCAGTTCGTGGGCTCAGCCAGATGTAACCTCCAAAAGTAATTTCCAGCCATGATGGAATTTTGAGAAATGTTGCTTCCTGGGATTGATTTTTGCCACACTTCCCAGTAAGTGGTCATCACAGGGGGAAGGACCCTGCACCTGACTGGGAAACCAGGACTCCCTGTTTTTCACCCAGGAACAAGGATAAAACTGGCAGACCTGCACCCACACCTCAGATCCCTACCAGAAGGAACTACAGGATAAGAAGGACTGCCCTGCTGGATCCCTGACCTGCACCTGGGCACTGCACTCTGAGGGGAGGAACAAGTGAGCTTTGCCGAGAAAACATATGAATGGTTTGAGCATATAGTGCTATGGCTGTGTTAAATAGATGATCTTGTTATTATTTGAAAAAAAATACAAGATATGGCTGAAAGATTTGTTAAAAGCTTGAATAATAATAAATATATACGGAAACTTACAGCAGAAAAAAAATAACTTTTCTGGATATGCTGATACAAATATGTGATGGTAAGATCACCACTAATCTCTCCAGGAAACCTACAGTAAGGAACAGTGTTCTTCATGCCCTCAGTGATTATGCTAAACCACGGAAATATAGCATCCCTTAAGGAGAACTGCTTATAGCATGGAGAAACTGTAGTATGGATGAAGCATATGCTAATGAAAATATGATTTGCAGACTCAGAAAGAAAGGCTATCCGGATTGGCCGTGGGTCAGAGAGTAAATGAGAAATTCACTACTGGTCAGTGAGACTGCTAGAATTCAACCAGAAAATAATGAGGGAATCTGATTCATCACTAAATATAATGAGGCATAGAAAACATTCAAGAAGATTATATTTAAGAATTTTCAAATGCTCAAATGCGATTCCATTACACGGAATACTAAAAGTGATACATCATTCATTATATATAGAAAAGGAAGATCGCTGAGAAATCAACCTATGCAGAGTGAATTTAGGGAAACATCATATATCAGAATCTGGCGCTTTTCCTTGCAGGAAATGTAAAGCATCGAAAAATATTGAAAGTACTAAAGATTACCAGGTACCCTCTGGTAATGGGAAAAGGTGATTAACCACTTTCTGAGCTGTAGTTCCAATTCTGTTCTGCGTTCACTAGGTAGTACCATTCACCCTGTGAAGAAATCTAATTTGGAACACATGAGGGCAATCGAGATCAATGATAAACTTTACCCTGTTGCATAGCATTCTTCTTAATACCTTTTTCATCAATAGTAACTATCCTATAGAGCAAATAAAAAATGAACCCAGAGAAGATAATAGAGCTCTTATGTTGAGATAAAGTAGTCAAAATATATTGTTGACGTAAAGACTAAGAATCCGATAAGTTTGAACACTGTAAAGGATCTCAGGATTCAAATAGAGGATTAGATGGGATATCTGTCTCTCATTTGGTATGGAGATATCATGGATGTAAGATTTTAATTGTTTTTTATTTCACTTACCATACGAGGAGAAGGAAGGGGTTCTCATTGCTGATAGCGAGAAAGATATACCCAGCTGCCTCCACCCCTAACCTTTTCTTCATTTCAAGCAGACAGGACGCCTAATCACCCACAAAAAAGCTATCTTCCTGTAGATCATGTTCTTCTCTGAACTATGAATACTGAAAATGTATTACAAATAATATAGTAGAACTAGTAATATAACTTTATTTCGCTGGCCCAAAAAGTAGAAAAGCAATAATAAGAATAATATAACGTGTTGTAATACACAGCTTAGTGGCAGGTAATCAACATCGAATAAATCATTGATTAAAATTGGAAAATGCATTAAAAGAAGAAAGTAAGAGTAGAGCGAGTACATATGATTCCAGAAAAAGGAAATAACCCATAAAAGGGAGAAAAAGTAAAAACACATAGGTTTACTCTAGGCTAAAATACATTTCTAGGAGCCATTGAGCATCCTCAATAAGAATTGTGCAGTTAAACAAGCTCGTCATAGTTAGGAGCTTTTTAGTCAAATTGAGGACAATAATAAACGTTTGAAAATGCTTTCTTGATTTAGCATGCATGATTCCAGAGCATAAAGGTTAAATAGCGATCACAGACAACTAAGGCTTGTTTGAAAAATGCTTTCTTAGTTTGGAATACATGACTCTAGATTACAAGAATTAAGTGGTGGTCCCAGTTAACTACAATCAAAGAATAGGCGACAAAACACAAGCAGGGGGACAAAAACCTCTTTTTGGTTCGGTATGTGCTCCTAATTGTGCATTAAACAATCCTAATCAACTAGGCCCCATTATGAGGGTGACCCTGCTCTCCATATGCCACCTGTTATATTACCAAGAGTCTTGCATCTAGCTTAAAGCTAAAGACCAACATGTCCAAAATAGATGATTTATTAGTAAGCAATATTTTGCACAGGATGCCAGCTTGAGCGGGGACAGCCTTTCATTCGAAGGGTACACCTATGGAGCCAACATTAAAGGATTAGGTATCCTCACAATTAGCATAAAATCTGGGATAAGTGGTTTGTTCAAATGCGAGGGTATGAGGTTTTCATCTCTTCGACTCATAGAATTCTATTAGTATCCATAGCAATTAACTCTGCGTCAATAGTGCCTTCCTCTGAACAATCCACATCCTACCCAAAAATGTTGCAGCAGCACAAGCAAGTGTTGAGATGGGATATGATCTCAATATTCCAACGGCCACATCATGGTGGTGTGTACCCAAAAGCCTGCAAGCCGTTTTGATATATGTTGAGCGCTGGCAGACATAGGCCGCACATACAAATAAAATATGTGCCACAGTTTCTTTGAAGATTTTGCAGCATGGACAGAATAGCAGAGTTGCATGATTTGCTGTGATGTGTACCATTTAGCAGTGAATGATTTTAGTGGTAAAAATCCCATCCTAAATTAGATGTACAATTTTCTATCCATTGGTTCTGATATAATGTCTAGATCCTACTCGTAGGTACTAGTGGATTTAAAGTCAGTAAGCTTCCTTACCAGTGCACCTTTTGTGTTATTTAGCTCATCATTGTGGGCTACCCAGGCCCAATAAGGCTTCTTAAGCTGGTCTTTGGATGGAATAAGGTCAGGCCACCAGGAGTTTCAAGCCTCCTGCAAGCTCAGGCCACGCAAGACTCTTTAAATATTGCCAAGCCAGACTATTTTGTGAGCTTTATCCAGATAAACTACTTCCTTTAGCACCTTAGTGTACGGAGAGAGCTCTGATGTGGTGAGAGGTCTCCTCCAAAACAGGAGTGGTTGCAGCCTGGCTTTTTCTTGTATCGATTTGGTGCCTGTAGGAACTGACAGCCTTAGGGTGGTCATCCCCCAACTTTTTGCCTGCACTCCCTCCACTTTTCTGACACTGTTTTTGCTGGTTTTAGGACTGACTACCAGTGATAAAGTGCAAATGCTCTCTCCATAAAAACATGGTAACACTGGTTCATACCCAATTGCCATGTTTGATATTCTTGTAAGTCCCTAGTAAAGTGCAATACCTGTGCCCAGGGCCTTTAGATTGAAAGCTTGTAGTGGGCCTGAAGTACTGGTTGTGCCACCCACATAATAGCCCCTTAACCATGCCTCAGGCCTGCAATTGCAAGGCCTGTGTGTGCAGTTTCAGTGCCACTTCGTCTTGGCATTTAAAAGTACTTGCCAAGCCTTAAACTCCCCTTTTTCTACATATAAGTCACCCCTAAGGTAGGCCTTGGGTAACCCTGAGGGCAGGGTGCTGTGTAGGTAAAAGGCAGGACATATATCTGTGGGTTTTATATGTCCTGGTAGTGAAAAACTCCCACATTTGTTTTCCACTGCTGTGAGGCATTCTCCTTTCATAGGCTAACATTAGGGCTACCCTCATATACTGTTTGAGTGGTAGATTCTGATCAGAAAGGAGTAAACAGGTCATATTTAGTATGGCCAGAATGGTAATACAAAATCCTGCTTATTGGTGAGGCTGAAATTTATATTACCATTTTAACAATGCCACTTTTAGAAAGTGAGCAGTTCCCTGCACTTAAAATCAATCTGTGTCTCACAGCCTGTCTCAAATCCATGTCTGGCTAGGCTGGTTGACAGCTTCCTTACGCATTTCACCCAGACAACCACAAATACAGGATATGCAGTCATACCTGCACTCATCTGCATACTGAATGGGTCTTCCTGGGCTGGGAGGGTGGAGGGCCTGACATTTTAAAGGCTAGTGGCCTGCCCTCACACAATGGACTGCCAATCCCCCCATGGGACCCTGGCAGACAGGGTTGTACTGAAAGGGGATCTTGTGCACTTCAAAACCACTCTTTGAAGTCTCCCTCACCTCAAAGGCACTTTGGGGTATTTAAACTGGGTCCCAGACCCCACCAGATCAGACACTTTCTGGACAGACACTCTGAACCAGATCCTGCAACCTGCTGAGAAGTGCTGCCTGGCTGCCCAAAGGAGTCACCTGGACTGCTTTGCTGTGAAGGACTGCTGCCTTGCTGTTGCCCTGCTGCATTGCTGGCCTCTGGCTCTGCTGAGAAGTGCTCTTCAAGGGTGTGAATTGAGCTTGCCTCCTGTTCCTGAAGCCTCAGGGAAAAAAAAGACTTCTACTCTTCAAGGAAACTCCTTGTGCGGCGAAAATCGATGCACAGCCTGCCAGAATCGATGCATAGCCTGCCCAGTGGTAAAAGAATCACCACATCCACGAACCGGAACGATGCAGCTCGGCTCCCCGAGTGGAGATTGATGCAGCGCCTATGTTGCAACGAGAACTTCGACGCACAACCGTAACGGATCGATGCATCGCGGAGCCTGAACAATGCAGCCCGACTTCCTGCATGAGGAATCGATGCAGCGTCTGCCGTGCGACAGAAACTCTGACGCATCATCATACCGGATCAACGCACACCTGCGACTGCATCCTGCACGCTCAGGATTTCCACGCATCGTCCCTGGGCATCAAAGGACCCCGCATCCCAGTGAGGATTCAAGACTGCATGTCGGCAATCGTCACAAAGCCCTTGCAGCTTCGGAATAATCGATGCATCGTCTGTGTGCGTCAGGAAATTCAATACACACCTTGCTTTTTCCACACATCTCCTCCCCTGCAGTTTTTGTGCATGTAATTTAGACGCATACCAGGTACTTTGTGCAACAAGAGACATTTGTTGATTTGTGAATACTCAAGACTCTTCTTATCATTGCAAAAGTGATATTTTAACTTGTGCTTATCAAATCTTGATCATTTCAGCCTTAATTTACTCAGATAAATATATATTATTTTTCTAAAACTGTGTGGTGCATTTTATGGTATTTTCACTGTGTTATTGTATGATTTATTGAACAAATATTTTACACAGTGCCTTCTAAGTTAAGCCTGTCTGCTCAGTGCCAAGCTACCAGAAGGTGGGTAGAGGATAATTTGAATTGTATGTGACTTACCCTGACTAGGATTGTGGCCCCTACTTGGACAAGGGTGTATACCTCTGCCAACTAGAGACCTCATATCAACACCGCCCATATTGAGCCTTACAGAATGTAAAGGAATGCTAACTGCCAATAGTATTACTTTCCTTAAATACTTGTTTTCTGTCCTTATTAGCTATTTTATGTTCAAGAACCCTCACAATTTGGTTCCATAGAGTGCATCCCCCACCACCTTCACCTCATATATCTGATTGGCAGGTTTAACTGGTTTGCTGTGGGAAACACAGTGTTCTTTCATTAGGGGGCCTACGACTTGCCAATGTGTCATACCCATTTTCTATGTGTGTGATTTCCAACACATGTTAGCCATCAATGTTATGCCCAAGTAATGTAATAACATAGAATGTGTTTTTTGATTAATTTCATCTGTGAGATTACATTACATGTATAAATTCAATTTTGAATTTTGTAATGTGTACTGGATGCCCACTGGGGCTTAATTCAGGAGACTGTCCCTTAGCCAACCCCCAAGAGGGTTGACACATGTGACTATACAAGGAACTTTGTTCTCTCTATTCAGTTTTGCTTACTACAGGACATTGTTTCTATTGTGATCTGTCCTAACCAATCACTTTTCAAAACAAAACATAGTAATGCTGTTTTGAAATGATCACATTTAGTACAAATAATTTATAAGATGTATAAACAAGCAGTTATAAGGATGTACGTAAGGATTTGCATTATGTTACAAAATGGCCTCAATATTAACAAACTGGGTGTAGTCCTTTGCATATTTTCATCTCTTACATTGTATATACTGAGCACTTGTATTTCAGAGCCACAATCTAAAATAATAACTTTTGTGGTTGAAACAAGTCTTGAGGAATTTGGCAATACATGTACCTACATAGCATACCTGAGTGTGCCTTTTTCTCGGTTTTCTCAGATTTAGATTATATATTCATACATATATATATATATATATATATATATATATATATATATGTGTGTGTGTGTGTGTGTGTGTGTGTAAGAGCTATGATTGAAAGAATTTGGTGCAGATGTAGGACATAAATTTGCTATAAATAAAAATATAATAACCTAATTGTCTCAGACAAGGATGAAAACATTTTTCTCAAAGAAAAATGATCAGAGCTTCCTGAAAAGCAATGATTGGAACCTGTGGATACATCTGATCAAAACATCATATGCATCAAGTATGCCCACAAACTTCATCTTCTTCATCAATACTGCTTTTATAGAACATCTAAATCACAAAGCATTTTCCGTGAGATGTTGTGTCTTACTCCTGTATTACGTTTGAGTTACATATGGCTATCTTAAGTTTACATTTCAGGTTGGCAACCTCAGCACAACAGGTATGCCCAGATGTGGACTCCGTGCACACTGTGCCATTGGAACCAAGCTACAACCAAGTGAAGACCCCCTATCAGAGTAACACCGCTCTTGGGTTGCTTACATCCTTGTCCAGGAAGGACGTGGTCTTGTGGATCCGGCTTGACTGTTCCTATGGGAGCAGGATCAACAGTGATGTGCACTTGGCTGCGAACAAACTGTGGTGGCATGGTGTGGAAATTAATGATGCACTGAGATGGGGCCCCAAGAAAATACCAGTGAATGAGAATAAAGTTAATAATTCTACTTATCATTGTTTGTATACTTCAGTCCATGGTATCAGACATGTCTTTCTGCAGCTGAACCTAAATGCAAACTATTCTCCGTATTTAGCTAATCAAAGGGTGCATACACATTTTGAAGCTGGACTTCAGAACCTATGATAAATTGTACTGATCTCCATCAGCTTAAGTCAATCACTACTTAGCTCTTTGAATTTCATTTGACACTTGCTGCAAGTGGCAGATTTGTGGAAATGAAGGTATACGTACGCCCTGTGGCTTTTCTGCTATTTGCTTCCTCTGGCAGGTCAAGAAATGGTAACATTCTTAGAGCCTCATTACGAGTCTGGTGGCCGACAAGCCAACCACCAGACTCACAGTGAGGAGACCACTGCGGAGCTGGCGGTCTCACCACCAGACCTATTACAAGGTTCCTCACTATGATGACCGGTGGAAACCAAGGTGGAAACTTTGCAGAAACATTGGGCTTGGCTCCACATTGAGCTGGAGCCGACAGTGCACATTCCAATGGTGCTGGTCAGGTGGGGCCTGCACTGCCCATGCCATCGGCAATGGCACTGCAGGGGGTCCCCCTGTGGCCCCAGGGCACTGGCTTTCTGACAGCTTTTCCATGGCAGGTTCCCTGCCATGGAAAAGCTGGCAGAAAGGTGAGTTGTAATCAGCTGAGTACAACTCCGACTGCCTTCACGTCATCGGGAACCATGTCCCCTGGTGGATTAGGCCTGCCAAGGGTTGTTATGTGGCAGTCAGACCACCACAGTTGTAGCGGTCTGACCGTCACCGCGATGCTGGCGGTCCTCCGACTGCCAGCCTCGTAATGAGGTAAGTAGTGTCACAGGGAGGAGACTCATTTGAAGAATCATTCTGAGGATTTCCTATCTATTGGAAGATTATGAGGTTTAATATTTTACAACTGCAAATAAGCTTGTCTGCATCTGTTTTCATGTGGCTATCTGTCACTCTGTTGGCGCATGGGGAATGATTAAAGGTAGGAATGTTCATAGGAATGTTTAGACAGAATGAGGCTACCCGGGGGGACAACCACCAGGCAACTCCTGAAGGTGGAACTAGTGATCGCATGTCTCAGACTACCCCTTGGTCATTTTCCTAGGCCTAGGGGGACTTTTTGAGACACAGAACTAGAAATCAGAATGCAAGCAGCAGTGTTTTGACAGCAAGTACCTGGAAATCAACTCAAAATTATATTTTCAAATTTAATTTTTACCCAAATGGACTGTTGGCATGATCTTTTTAATTTGAGATGCTTTTCAAGCATTTATGCATAATGTTGTGCAATTTTGTAGTAATATTGCATAATTTCCCCACATGGAACCAAGGGAGTTACGTCCAACCCCACTCTTCTATCAATTGCCAATTAATTTATGAACCTTAGGGGCACCTATGTTGTACTTGACTCGTCGTGACTGTAACGCAGTGCTTAGTTTGTAAATAAAAATGTGCCAGTGCCCAAAGCCCGCCTCTTCAATCCATTTACAGCCCCTCCCTGCCCATTCAGCTCACTCCTGCAGCTTTCTGTTTTTTTCCCATTGTGACGCTTTTTCGTTTTTCTCTTCCTCCGTCTGTCCCATATGTGTCTTTTGTTCGCAATAAATGTTTGAGGCAGAAAAGTAAGCACTGGCCCTCAAAAATAAGTGCTGGTGCTCCGCACCGGGAACAACAAGCATACATTAAGCACTGCTGTAATGTGTTTGAGAGTACCTAACATTCTGAGTACAGTCATACCTAAATCTTTTTTAAATCAGCTAATGATTCAAAGTCAGGAAGTCAGTGTGTGCAGCAATGAGTGATAGTCACACTATCAGCAAGTGTTGTCCTATTAGGAATGTTAAAAACGAAGACAGAATCATTATTTATTGAGATGTTTGCTCTATGCACCAGCCAGAGGATTATACTTTTGCGATGGTTGGTTCAGGAAATGATCCTTAAATGTGATTGGATGACATAAAGTGTTGTATTTTCTTTACTTTAAAATGCAATTACATCATCAAAGATACGTGAAAATTGATTAAAGAAGTGATACGAAATAAAAAAAGAGCTTCTACAGTATTAAGGGGGTCATTCTGACCCTGGCGGTCACCGACCGCCAGGGCCAACAACCGCGTAAGCACCGCCAACAGGCTGGCGGTGCTTCCTGGGCCATTCTGTACCGCCGCGGTCAGAAAAGGGGAACCGGCGGTTTCCCGCCGGTTTACCCCAGGCCCAGGGAATCCTCCATGGTGGCGCTGCTTTTAGCGCCGCCATGGGGATTCCGACCCCCTTCTCGCCACCCTGTTCCTGGCGGTCTTTACCGCCAGGAACAGGATGGCGGGAACAGGTGTCATGGGGCCCCTGGGGGCCCCGGCACTGCCCATGCCACTGGCATGGGCAGTGCAGGGGCCCCCTAACAGGGCCCCATAATGATTTTCAGTGTCTGCTTTGCAGACACTGAAAATCGCGACGGGTGCCACTGCACCCGTCGCACCCCAGCAACTCTGCCGGCTCCATTCGGAGCCGGCTTCATCGTTGCTGGGTCTTTCCCGCTGGGCCAGCGGGCGGCCTTTTGGCGGTCGCCCGCCGGCCCAGCGGGAAAGCCAGAATGGCCGCGGTCATTCAGCGGTTCCCGCCAGGCGGGCGGCTACCGCCGCCCGCCGCGGTTGGAATGACCGCCTAAGTGTGAAAAGGTGATACAGTTTGCATATAAAAGTACATTACACTAACAGTGCTAACTAAATGCAAGGTCATTTCTTGCTGTGACGATTAGAAGCAAATTCAATAGGATTTCAAGTCTAGGATTCAATCATTCTCACAATATGGATAATTAATTTTACATAAAAATGTTTAATGCATCAGTTACGTCACCACGTTTCCCATGATGCGTGACTTATTTTATGGCAACTAACAGGAAAGTTACAGGGATTTGATTCCCTAGAAATTAAACCGCATTTTGCTCTTTGCGTTTTATACATATCTTCATAGAAATTGGCCTTAGACACTTTTTTTCTTTCTTCTACGTAGTTTCAACATAGCTAACTGGAGTAACATGAATTACCATCCTAATTAAGATTACATGAGCAGTTCTTTCTCATTCAGTGATGACATTTAGAGGTGTAGTGGTGAAATTAGTTTAGGATTTGAGAATAAGTAGATTTCAATGCCTTGGCAATGTCCAACAAACAGGAATGTACAAAGTCAAACACCTTAATGGTGCAAGTCAGCTGCATCCGAAAAGATGGGCTAAATATAGGTGTGTATATTTAACTAATTGTAGACCTGTTCCTGTACATACTCCCACTCCTAGGTCTAACGCTCAACATTTTGCTATTCACCATTGCCAAGTGGGAATTTACACCTAAGTGTAGATTTACGTTTCCACCCCTTCAAACAATTGAGTGACGCCTTCTACAACATAATTTACAAGTCTAAAGTTACAACTAGTAACTTTTCACATGTTGGATGCACATCTTCACCACAGAAGATGGTTGTCCCTGAGACAAAGTATGGGACAATTAATACATATCAATAAATATGAAATATTAAATATTATTTTAAAATGTTTAAATATGTAAAATGATTTTAAAAAAATGTTTATATTTTTAAATATATAAAATGATCTAAAATAGCATAAAATAATTTAAAATATGTATCATTAATCTTGATCTAATGAACTAAAATGTTGCAGCACATCATGAAATGTGTTTTACTTAATAAAAATCTTCATTTATTATTTTAATTTATACATAGTCAATTTTAAATAATTATTTAAAAAAGTTATCCACACAAACACAGTTTTATTTTTCTTTAATTTAATTTTTGAGTTAACTTGGTTAAAATATATTTTTCAATTAATTCAAATAGTTATAAATGTTTTCAAATAATGTAATTAATTTTCTTTAAAAAGTTTACTATTAATTTTTAAAAACAATACCTATGTGAAATTAGGTCACAAGGCATGGGTCTGGTGTGCTGGATACCTGTCCAGTGGCACTGCAGCTCTGGACTAGAACTCTGAATGAATCTCTTGGAGCTAACTGTGGATGGAGAACATAAATTGTACGGGTAGCAATAATTTGCTTCAGGTGATAATTACCTCTCTATTACACATTTTAACTGTTTTGTATTTACAACGTTTCTTTTTGAGGTGGTCAGTGTTGTTTTCCACTATAAAACTCAATGCTGCATTTAATTAGTATTGAAAGCATACTAACATTGATCCTACAGCTATATAGCACTGACTCAGCAAAATATTATATGGGTGTTATTACTACAATACTGGATACAGTAAGATTGCCCTATTTTGCTGACCTTCAAAACTGCAAAACAGCACTGACTGGTGTAGCTTCCGTGTTGTTTGTCAATCCGACCCTTTATTGTTACATTCCTAACTATGCAAAAGTGGAAGTTCCACAAAGCAGACTATACACAGTTGCAGCGTAAGGAGAACGAGGTTTATGCAGGTCTTTCGAGATTATACGTTTTCCAATGTTATTCCTCAGGCATTTGTGTATCAGACTTGGCGAGGAGAAACCTCAGCTTGCTTGACTAAACAAACATCCCGAACCAGGCTGTAGCTTAGTCAGTGAGATTCGCAGGGGGTGGAGGGTGAATATCACATTTCCCAAATTAAACTCAAGAGAGCAGCAGGGTGAACTGATGTGATGATCAAGGTTTCAGATGTAATATTTCCAGGAGGAACAGTCAGTACAGGGTCATTGTCATTATGCTGCCCAAAGCATTTGTCACTGTTTAGACTATTTGCACGCATTCATCCCATCAACTTTTGTTTGCCAGTAGTATGCCTGGAAAAATAAGACTGGCACATCTTTCTAAGCCTACTACTGCTAATGTTTGTGAATGCCAGAAGAAGTACATTTACAGCCATTGAGGGGGTTCTTCTGTGGGTGCAAATTTACTACATTTTTTGGTGAACTGGTAACATATATTTATAGTTCACAGGAATTAGTGTTGGATGTATCCTGATACTGCACATTGCAAGAAGTGGAGGCAGAGCTGAGTAGAGCGAAGGGGGACACAGGTCACAGAGTGCTCCCTCAACCCTCCCCACAGACGATTCCACTTGCTGCACCCTGAACCCCAAGCCCCATGGTTCACACAGGCAGTAGGGAACGATTGAAGGATTGAAGGCTAGGTGGAGGAGACCCCACTGTGCGCAGGCCACACTAGGTAATAGGCAGCCTGAGGTGCGGATTGTCAGCAGTGTCCTGGTGGCCATGTGGTGAGCGGTGAGTGAGGAAGTAGGTGGGAGTGAGGAGCAGGCCCAGAGCCAAGGACCCAGCTAGGGAGTATAAGTGGGCAGCACTAGGATGGTGTGGATTGCTCCGGCGGCAGGACGGCCTCCTTCTCCCCATATGTTAAGCGAATACCTGGCCTCCCATTCTAAAGTTTTAAAAAACACATTAAAAATCCCAAAGGCTTTCAATATTTCATTCAAGCACCATAAGCCTTATATCCTTTCTTCTCTGACTCTTAGGGTCTTCAGGACCATGAAGGAGAGCGTGCTCGTGCTTCCCTACGTTAAGGAGTGCAGGGGAGACCAAGGGATGAGGCAGCGCTCTGGGGACTATGGTCACATTCTGCAGTAGTATTTGTTAAGGGTGCCTTATTGGCACTTTAAAGACTGAAGGCTCTAAGCACTCTTGGATCCACTCTTGTAGTTTTGGGAGCCCTTACATAGTAAGGCAAGGAGGGGGCCCTTATTGCTCCGCAGTGCTCCTGCATTTCGCCCGCAGCTGCCGTTCAAACTATCAGAATGGAAACAAAAGGTGCAGATATCGTAGTGGTTAGTAGGGGAAAATGTAGTAATGCCGTGGCGGGCTCGGGCTGTAATCAGCCTCCGCTGAGTGTGTGCCCCAGTCTTTGCAGAAGCGGTTGGGCTAGGTCTGGGTGAGGTTTGCGTGGCTCCAGCATGTCCTGCTTGGCTGTGATTTTACTGCATATAAATAACTGAACTGACACCCTGTTTATTAACAACTTGGCCAACTTAATTTCTGCCATCATTTGGATGGAAGTAGCCTATGTTGGTTTTGGGTACTGGAAATTGAAGTAGTCTCTAAGCTCATGGTCTTGGAGAATTTGGAGCGGAGGAGTCTTTATACATCATAGTGCTAGAACATTATATTATTGTGTTATTTTAATGTGAGAGTGACCGATTGAGTACATGGGCTGTTCCACTGAAGCCTGTGAGCAAAATCCCTTGGATTCCAAAGGGTTTGAGGTGACAGCAGCCTTCTTGAGTGGGTTCAAAGATGACAACAAAAAAATTGAGGTCAGGATGTATTTTTAGCACTCGATTGTTCACAAAAGACTAAGGCAAATCCGATGAAGGACAGAGCCTCCCCATTTGGGTATCCTAAAAGGAGGGGGCACAATTCCAGCGTTTTTTTTTTTTCAAAAAGTGTCAGAGGATAAAGTTTCTATGTTATAATATATGGCAGAAGCTGTCCAGTCAATCCCTCAGGGGGAGTCTGAAGTGGAAGCAGTTCATGTTGAAGATTGAGTGGGCTGGGGGGAAGTCCAGTGCCTGCCTCAGTGCCCAATACCAACTCTCCAAATCTGTTGATTAAGCAGACTCAAGCGTCTTCGCTGTGTGTACTTAACCAGCATTGATGTGGAGAGTGGTCATCAATATGCTTAGGATCAGGAAGTGATGGGGAGGGGGCGTTTATCTCCCTAGTTCCCAACCCACTTTAAGTCTGGACCATACGCTGACTGAGATCTCGCCATTTAAACTGGAGTCTCTGGCTCCGAACAGGAGGGAGAAATCACTATCAGACTTATTAAAACAACAGAAACAAGCTATGGTCCTGTATTCAAGCACACCATTTTTGTCCATTTCAGATCAGGGGAATTTTTCTGCCTCTTCTCATTTAATGCTGAAACCACCAGAGAATATTTCCCAAGACTATGTATGTTTTTCCAGGTTCTTACAGTCTTGAGCACATTTTGTGTTCTATCTTATCCACAGTAGAAAAGAACACTGACAGTGGTGGGTGGGAGGCTGCAGTCAGGTCCTAAGCTGGACATATGGTGGGAGATGAACCTAAAAGTCAATCCCTATGATAACAGGATTTGGGGTCTTCAGTTGTGGACATCTTCATGGGTGCGGAGGCAGACGGGATCCTAAACAGATTCTGGTTATTAGCACTCCTTCATTCTATCTCTCTGTTGGGGATAATCTCCTCTAAAGACGCTGCTTTAGTTATCCAGCCACATGCAGGGGTGTTGTCAGCGGGCTGGCTTTATATTTGGGATGATTTTCATTCTAGGGTAGTGGCTGAAGAGATCATGAAATCATTGGATGGCCTTAGGTAGTCAAGCTTCAATGTATGTGTTATGCCATTAAACTAGCAGGATCTTCTATCATATCATTATTGTCAGCATCAAGCTGTGGGGTCAGGCTACTGGCCCCTGTCTCTTCACCTGTGGGGGTCGAGAATAGCGATTCTGGTTTTGGGAGGGAGCAGCTATTTGTGGTGAAGATGGCTCAGGGAAGACACATTTTTTCCAATTGTGTGGAGCCGGCGGAAAAAATTAAAACAAGTTGGAATTAGTTTGCCTGAGCAATTCACTCAAAAGGGGTCATCAAAGCCCCTATCCCATCATTTCTGATACTCTCTGGGTTACTTTTTTGTCCTGGAACATTGCGGGCTGAGAAGAAATTTTGAGGTGCTTCAATCAGTTATCAAGGACAATAAAGTTGTGGAAGCGGCCCTGCAGGAAACCTGGGATATGGTGGAATGGGTGTTGCCAGAATTTGTTGTTTTCAGTTCAAGGGCAGTGAAGGGGCACTTTGGATGACCAGTGGAGGGGTCTTGCAGTCTTGGTAGCTGCAGTGTGCAATATAGGAGTGTCTGTTATCTCCTGGAATTCTATAAACATATATCATTGTTGGGCTTATCATCTTCTTGGCCACCGAGGGGGGGGCGCTACTTGGGGGTTCAGACTTGATTATTATTAATATGTATCTTCTCCTAAATTCTAGCAAGGAGTCTCAATTCAAGGAGCTGGCCCACTTAGTTAAAATGATCAAAGAGAGCTTCTCACTGGTGCCTTTTCCTTTGATGGGGGATTTAGATGTCAAAATCTCCACAAAGCAGATGAGGGAGGCCACTCATAGTGCTAGAGAAAGTGTATTGAATATCATAAGCAGGTCTGTGAGAGTCAGAGAGGGAAGGCAGCAGGTACACTTCTAGGGATCCTGCTTTAGAGTTTTAACCTGGCAATTATTAATGGTAGGTGTAGGAAGTTGGCTTTGTATATACTATCTCAAAGTGAGAGATAGTGTGCACAGGGTTCCCCTTAGAGGTTGATAGTGGCAAAATGGGATAATACTAATGCTCTATTTTGTGGTAGTGTGGTCGAGCAGTAGGCTTATCAGTAGGCATTTGTTGTACACACACAGGCAATAAATGAGGGACACACATTCAAAGACTTAACTCGAGGACAATAGGTTTTTTATATCGAAAAATATATTTTCCTAATTTATTCTTAGAACCACAATATTCAAATGTGAAGTAAGTACATAAAATGCAAGGTACTTCACACAGGTAAGTATAGAACTTTGATTTAAAACAGTAGTACACAGTTTTGGTTAAAATGGCAAATAGCTATTTTAAAAGTAGACACTGTGCAATAATCAATAGTTCCTGGGGGAGGACGTTTTGGTTAGTTTCTCAGGTAAGGAAAGCACTTAAACAGTCTCCTGGGCATAGGCAGCCCACCTCTGGGGGTTCAAGGCAACCCCAAAGCCACAGCACCAGCAACACAGGGCAGGTCATGTGCAGAGGTCAAAGGAGGACCAAAAACACTTAGGCGCCTATGGAGAACAGGGGTGCGCCGGTTCCAGTCTGCTAGCAGGTAAGTACCTACATCCTCGGGGAGCAGACCAGGGGGTTTTGTAGAGCACTGGGGGGATACACACAAGCACAGAAAACACACCCTTAGTGGCATAGGGGTGGCTGGGTGCATTGTGCAAAGTAGGCGTCGGGTTTGCTGTAGAAATCAATAGAGGGACCCAGGGCTCACTCTGGCGATGCAGGCAGGGCACTGGGGGGCTTTTCGGGCCAGCCACTGACTGGGCTAGGATGAGGGCCGTCTGCTGGTCAGTCCTGCACTGATAGATGGTTCCTCTTGGTCCTGGGGGCTGTGGGTGCAGTGCTTGGTCCAGGTGTCGGGCTCCTTTGTTACCAGGCAGTCGCGGTCAGGGGGAGCCTCTGGATCCTCTCTGCAGACGTTGCTGTGGGAGTGCAGGGGGGTCGACTCAGGGTGTCCACGTCATTGGAGTCAACTGGGAGTCCTCTTTGCAGTGTTTGTTGTCCTGAACTCGCGCCAGGGGCGTTGGGTGCAGAGTGTGAAGACTCACACTTCTGGCAGGAAGTGAGAGTCTCTTTAAAGTTGCTTCTTTGTTGCAATTATGTTGCTGTTTCTAGACAGAGCTGCTGTCCTTGGGAGGTTTTTGGTCCTTTAGGTGCAGGTTAGTCCTCTGAGTCCTCAGAGGTCACTGGTCCCGCTGATTCCACCCCTATGCAGGTTTTTTGCGTCTGGGGACAGGCCGGTAGGGCTGGGACCAAGTCAGTTGTCGTCTCTGTCATCTCTGCGGGGCTTTCAGGTCAGCAGTCCTTCTTCTTGTTGTAGGTTGCAGGAATCTGATTTCCTGAGTTCAGGGTCACCCCTAAATACTGAATTTAAGGGTGTGTTTAGGGCTACTGCCCCGAGGGTGGCTACACCCTCTTTGTGCCTCCTCCCTGAGAGGAGGGGAGCACATCCCTATTACTATTGGGGAAATCCTCCAAAACCAAGATGAAGGATTTCTTAAGGCAGGGGTCACCTCAGCTCAGGACACCTTAGGGGCTGTCCCTACTGGTGGGTGACTCCTCCTTGTTTTTCTCATTATCTCCACCGGATTTGCCACCAAAAGTGGTTGCTGTGTCTGGAGGGGCAGGCATCTCCACTAGTTGGGATGCCCTGGGACGCTTTAACAACAGGCTTGAGCTTTTGAGGCTCACCACCAGGTATTACAGTTCCTGCAGGGGGAGGTGAGAAGCACCTTCAGCCAGTAAAGGCTTTGTTCCTGGTCAAAAAATGACAAAGGCACTCACCCCATGTGGCCAGAAACTCGTCTGGTTGTGGCAGGCTGGCAGGAACTGGGCACCCTAACACTAGGAATTGGACTGGTATACAGGGGGCATCTCTAAGATGCCCTCTGTGTGCATTTTTCAATAAATCCCACACTGGCATCAGTGTGCATTTATTGTGCTGAGAAGTTTAATACAAAACTTCCATGATTTCAGTGTAGCCATTATGGAACTGTGGAGTTTGTAATTAACAGACTCTCAGACCATATAATATTTATGGCTAACCTGCACTTACAATGTCTAAGGTTTGGCTTAGACACTGTAGGGGCATAGTGCGCATGCAACTATGCCTTCACCTGTGGTATAGTGCACCCTGCTGTAGGGCTGTAAGGCCTGCTAGAGGGGTAACTTACCTATGCCACAGGCAGTGGGTTGAGGGCATGGCACCCTAAGGGGAGTGCCATGTCGACTTAGTCATTTTCTCCCCCCCACCACACACAAGCTGTGAGGCAGTGTGCATGTGCTGATACATGATACATGCAGCGGCCCTTAGAGACCTTCCCTGGCCACAGGGCCCTTGGTACCAGGGGTACCAGTCACAAGGGACTTATCTATGTGCCAGGGCTGTGCCAATTGTGAGAACAAAGGTGCAGTTTAGGGAAAGAACACTGGTGCTGGGGCCTGGTTAGCAGAGTCCCAGCACACTTTCAATCATAACTGGCATCAACAAAAGTCAAAATGTTAGGGGGTAACCATGCCAAGGGAGGCATTTCCCTACAGTAGGTGTCCAGGAGATCAGACGGCAGAATCAATGTTTGATTATGGGAGTGTTACATCCTTGCTTAATTATGCAATTATCTCTTCGCAGCATTTTGGGATGGTAATGGATATGGTTGTAGGGGCTCTGGAAGGTAGTGACCATAAGCCTGTTATCATCCCGCTGGCCTGGGAGGCTTTGAGAAGGAATCAGTGGCCCAATAATTTGCATTTGCACTGTAAGAATAACCACAGTATACTGTGGCCAGACAATTTAAAATGTTATGTTAAAAATATTTTGAAGAAGTTGCTAGTGGAGCATGTCAGCTCTCCCTCCCATCATGAAGTCAAGGACTTTGAAAAATGTATCTCCTCTATAAGGACACAGCAGAGTTGGGGATAACTGAAAGATGTGCTGGTAAGGCTAGGCAGAACCCTGAGATATTAAAGGTCAAGATTATGCTTAATAGTAGTATTGGAGAGGCGTTTAGTGTAGGGGCTAGTGGGGGGAGAGTCAGATCAAACTGCAAAGAAAAGATTTCAGGAAACAGTAGTGGCACATTAAGTGGAAGGAAAGAGAGATCCTTTGGGCAAGGGTAATCTCCTCTTTGCATAGCCGTAACCTTAAGAGCTTTTGGAGAGTTTTAAAGGATACTCTGGGGTTAGTAAAACAAACTTTAGCAAGGTTAATTTTGGAGGACACATGGGCCAGTTACATTTCAGATTTGTATAGAGCTAGAGACAATAGGGAAAAGGTTGTGGAAACTCAAGTGATGAATATGTCCTGCAAGTGAGAGGAGGAGGAGAGCATACCCTCCCCTTCAGCCAGTGAGACTGTAGCTGTGTTCATGGTTTTGAAAAGTTCAAGGGTGCAAGGGCCACATGGTATACCATCAGACATTAATAAACTTAATGCTTAGCAGTGGGCTCAGTCTCTGGCACATGTGTTTGAGGAAATAATAGAGGGCATGAGGAGCTCAACAATTGAAAGGGTAGTATAAGGGGACCTCTGTTCAAAAAGGGGGATAGGTCCCTGTCCTGTAACTATTGTATGATCACATTGCTGGATATCACAAGTAAATTCTATGCACAACATGTGTTCTGTTTTGTAGAAGACTGGGTGTATCCAGTGAGTATTCTCCCTTTGACCCAAATGGACTTTATGAAAGGGTATTCAACTGTGGATGGTTGTGTGACACTGAAAGTGTTGGCTGAAGTCTATTCCCTCAAAAGGAAACAACCACTTTAATGGGTATACATAGATTCAACAATAGCGTTCAACACTGTGAACAGATCTCACTTATGGGATAAAATGGTGAAATGAAACTGTCCAAGGGGTCTTCTGAAACTGAGGCTTTATAGACCAGAATTAAGTTAGGGAGGAATGGGGCTTTATCAAAAAAGATCAGCACCCCTAATGAGTTGAGGCAAGGGTGTATCTTGGCTCCACTGCTGTTTTCAATCTATGTTGCAGATGCTGTGAGGACCATGAACCAGGTGAGACGTTTTTCCCCTAAATTATGGCTGGAACCTATAGCAATGCTGTTTTATGCAGCTGACACAGTGCTATTAGACTTGACACCGAGGCAATTAGAGGCTTTCTCAGTGTTTTGTAAGAGAAATGAGCTAAGGATAAACACAGCTAAAACTAAGATTATGGTTTTATCAAAAAGTGAGAGGCGGACGCGGAGATTTAAGTGGTTTGTTGGAGAGCTCACAAGTTGAGGTGGTCAAGGAGTATAGCTAGATGCTTCGGCCTAAAGTTAAGATATAATTTTGACTTTGGCATTCACATTTCTTTGCAAGAAGCTAGTGCCAAGTCTGTAGCCAGGGCACTGCCGTGATTGGATTCAGCTCAAGGCCAAAAACCTGTGGAACTGCTTATGGAGGCGTATAATGCTAAAACCGTCTCCGTGTTGCTATACGGCTGTGAGGCACTACTTGAAAAACTGTGAACTGTATACAAACTATAGAAACCAAACTTTGGAAAAGTTGGTTGGGCTTAGCAAGGTGTTCAGTCAGTAGTGCCTTGAGGCTAGAGCTGAGCCTTAAAGATATATTATTTACATATAGACAACTGGTGCTTAACAATTGGACCGGTCATCGAAAAGCTGAAGTAGGGACCTTTAGGTTTTTAAAAATATATTTGCAAGCGATACACCGGGGTGAATGGCTAAATAATATATGGGCCATTGAGTGAGCTTTTAACTTGCAGGCAGAGTATACTCCCTTGAAGATGTTGGTGTTTCACCAAAAAAAAGCACTGAGATGTTTAATAAAAGACTGTTTGCGTAATAGCGATGATGCCACTGTGTGTAAGAGAATTAAGTTGCAGCATTTATGGGAGGTTGAATATATGGTCCATTTACAGCACTACCTGAAGGATATTAAGAGCATGTCGGTCTGGCAGTGGGCTCTGAAGGTCAGGGTGGGCCAGATCCCAGCATTTATTAGTTGGAGGAGTATTATCCAGGAGGGGTTGGCTTGTGATCCCGGTCCTTTCTGTAAGCTGGAATCACTTTAATTGGTTCATATCCTTGTTTTCTGTTGCTTCTTTTTATAATTTGCAATACAGTATGCTATTACCGGTTTTCAGAACAATGCAGGTACTCCATGTGAGAGAGCTGGAGTGGTTAATAATATAGTGTAACAATATGCCAGTTTGTTGGGTCATGGATACATTTCTGTGGTACCTGAACGTTAGCAGGTATGATTTTACGATATTGCCATTTTTGCATATCATTTTGGATTATGGGCCGTGGCTTGACGGCCTAAGATGGCGGCCGTCAAAAATCAGTGCTCCGTGCCAGCCTGCATTAAATCCTGTTAATATCGGCGGCTGGGGGGAGGCCTCCCAGCGGATGCAGAGCTGAGCGGTGTGGCCCCGGGAGCTGTGGGCCACATTCGGAAGACGGCGCGGGTCGGACGGGTGAGCCGGTGGGTTGACCGTCGGATCCGTGATTGCCTTTGGGGACGGGCACGGCCCCATTGTGGAGTGTGCTGGTGCCTGGGACTTGCCTAGTGAGACATTGAGAACAAGCACAGGTCTGCCCCCTGCATCGTGAGCTGATGGTGAGTTGGAGACAGGAGGCCCCCGAAAGAACTGAAGAACAAGTGATCCCTATTGCCAAGTGAGGAGGCTGACCAGAGGTAGAGGGAAACCTCTGGACAGTGTGGCCCAGAAGTGGAAAGGAATTGGTGGAGAGAGCCCCCTCTAGGGACCGTCGGGGGTGCCCTTTGCCCCAACCCCCTGCGGACGTCGGTGAACTCGAGCCGGGGATATTGGCAGAGGCACCTGGAGCTGTGATAGGTCCAATGGAGACCTCAGGTTGGCGGACAGCTCTGACTCAGTGTGGGCTGGAGAGGGCTGAGAGGGTTGTCCTATGGGTGAAGACCTGACTTTTTTGTGAAGACCTGCCCGACGGAGCTCCCCAGTTAGGGGAAGAGACTTTGCGACGAGGGGCTACCAGTGCCCTAGGCAGGTAAGGCTCAATCATTTCATCTGTCCTTGATGTGCGATAGAACTCGGTTGCTACATGCGCCCATTGAACAATGGGGAAACTTAGACATAAGATACAGGGATCATCCCAAGCGGAGAGGGGACTTGATTGACCATTGGTGAATTGGAAGAGGGGGCAGCGTCTAGTACGATGCAGGATACACTGAACAAGATCCTAGGAGTGAACGAAGACACTAAGTTGACCCTAAGCCAAGAAATCGGGAAAGTCTCCTCTGAACTGAGTCACTTACGATCGGATCACCACAAGTTCCTAGATAGGGTAACTACTACAGAAACCTCGCTGGAGGAGCTGCAGCCCACGTACAGGGCCCTCCTGGCCCAGGTTACAGGCTTATCCGAACGAGTTCAGGTCCTGGAACGACGGGCGGAGGATGCAGAAGGTTGTAGTTGACCCAACAGCATACGGATCGTCGGAATGCCAGAAGGCGTGGAGGGCACGGACGCAGTGGTCTATCTAGAGACATGGCTGCGTACTATCATGACTGGACGACCCTTCACGCCCTTCTTCGCACTGAAGAGAGCACACCGAGTACTTAACTGGAGACGGGAAGACCATCCGACCAATTGCAGCGAAACGTCTACTCTATCGTGACCAGGACCTACTGCTACAGTTGGCTCACAAGAAGGGTCCCTTTTCCGGTGGACAGAGGCAACGCTGGATGACGTCACACACTTCTTCCAAGAGCCTGATGAGGTTGGACCTGGTTAGAGGCCTATCATAAAGGACACACAGATATCAAACAGATATAGCACAAGCAGCCACGCCACCGGGGTAAGAGGCAACATGCTCGAGATTCCCAGAAAGATCGCCAAGTGACGAAGCCCACGAGCCAACAGGCGCACTAGGGAAAGAGAGCCGCACTACAGGCAGCGGCCTCCCTGACGGAGGCGAGAAGCTCCGAAGATGGCCTGAGATCTGAACCTGAGTCCCTGAATGTAGAAGACACTACAGATACAGAATCAAGGATCAGCGGGGCGGAGGGCCACCCCCATGTGACACCTCAGACATCAGATGGCATCATTTGAGGTCGAGGGATCAGCAGACTCCCGGCCCTGTCGCTTCTCAGCACCTTCGTGATGGGCCGGCAAGGGCAATGACGGACCAGCTCGGTGCTTTATGCTTGCCCCCACATCACCCACCGGAAGCTCCGGCCGGATGATGACAATAACTGTTCGTACATTGGTTACTAAGGTTTGGGCGGGAGGCAGTTGCTTGCCTGCTCTTGGGATGGGGAGTTGGGGAATGTTAGAATTGTTTGTTTTTGCCTATGGTGCCTCAGACAAGTGTGATATGCCACTGTAACTGCCATTGAGGGGATCCAGGGAAGTGGGGCACGAGCCTCCTTACACTCCCCCAAGAAGATAAGACTATGACACGTCCTTTATCTAAAGTACTGTCCTGGAATGTCAGGGGTATGGGCTCGATGGCGAAACAGCACAAAATACTTGATTATATAAAGCGCAGGGGAGTGGAGATTGCCATGCTGCAGGAATCCCATCTCGCACAGATGGAATTGGACTGCCTCCATAGACGCTGGCTGGGGCAACTGTTTGCAACCACGTACTCAGCCTATGCGAGGGGGCGACGGTGTGGGCGAGAGCAGGAATCCCATTTGAGCCCATGAACACTGACATTGACAAAGAGGGTCGCTATGTATTAGTAGAGGGACGATTATATGGCAGACCGCTGGTGCTGGGGAGTATTTATGCCCAAACCAGGATCAGCTTCAATTCCTGCACAACTTATCTGCCGGGCTTGCACGTTTTGCAAATACCCAGTTACTGCTTGGGGGAGACTTCAACGGAGTATAAGATCCGGATTTAGATCGCTCTACTACCCTGCTGTCAGGGGCAACTGCAGTCAGGGTTGCCAAGGGCATGAGGGACTGGATCACACACTGGAACCTATTAGATGTCTGGCGCCTTCAGCATCCTCTTGAAAGGGGCTACTCTTACTATTCCCACCTCTATCGGGTGCATACCAGAATAGATAGAATGCTCTGCTCGACTTCCCTTGGTGGCTTGGCACTGTACTCTGAGTACCTGGGCCGGAATACCTCTGACCATAGTCCAATACTGATACACTTGGCCACGACCGAGAATCGGCAGTCTATCCCGACATGATGCCTGAGTCCAACAGCACTGGAAGATGAGGTATTCCGTACGGAATTACTCAATAAGTTATCGGACTATTTGACGCTGAATCCTGGCTCGGCGTCCAGTAGGGGTATTGAGTGGGAGGCCCTAAAGGTGGTGGTGAGAGGCCATTGCTTGGGGTAGTCCGTGGGTATTCGTCGGGACCTGGAGCGGGACATCTCACAATTAGAAGACGACTTACATAAGGCCGACAATGACTTAGGTGGTTTGCCAGACGCACATGATAGGTTACTCGAACTTCGGGGGAAATATGCGACAGCGCTGGAACGTCTTGGGTGCCACGATTATAGGACCTACCTGACCAAAATACATGACGAAGAAGGCAAAGCCGGGAGGCTATTGGCGTGGCTCATTCACCCGGCTGCTGGAGGGGGACAGATCACCCGCCTGTTGGATGAGGAGGGAAACGTCATTTATACACCTTCCCAAATTAACTCCAAATTTAGGGAATATTATCAATCATTGTATAGTCATACGCCGGTGGACCCTGACGCCTTGCGAGAGAGGTTTCTATCAGCTCTACCTGGAATTGGTCTGACTGACACAACTGGGGAAGGGCTGGGGGACCGAGTTACTATAGGAGAGATTAAGGAGGCCATTAAGACACTGGCGACGGTTAAGACCCCGGGTGCGGATGGCTTACCTATGGAATTTTATAGGCTGGGTTGTGATGTCCTAGCCCCTAGGCTGGCGGAGATGTATACCGAGGCCTGTGAAATCAAGCTCTTGCCGGCCTCCACTAGGGAGGCCATAGCGGTCCCACTGCCCAAGACCACACAGATTGACCGACGAGTCACGGACTTTATACCCCTGTCCATGCTCAACACGGACTTTAAAATCCTCAGCAAAGCATTGGCTGCAAGACTATTACCACATATGAATTCTCTTATACACCGAGATCAGAATGGGTTCATCCCAGCCCGCAGCACCTCTAACAATCTACGCTGGTTATACTCCCTCCTACACGACGACACCCACCCTCCACATCCGACAGAAATGATCATGTCGGTGGACTTTGAAAAAACCTTCAATACAATAAGCTGGGAATTCCTAGATGCGACTATGGCACGACTCGGACTAGGGGAGAACTGAGGTTCCTGGGTCAGATTACTGTACACGAAGCCAACAGCCCAGATTAAAACAGGAAAAACGACATCCCATAGCTATGAGATACATAGAGGTACCCGTCAGGGTTGCCCTTTGTCCCCCACGCTGTTCGCCATTGCCATAGAACCTCTTGGGGCAAGGCTCAGGTGCAAGGCCCCAGAATGGGGTGTATATCGGCAAGGAGCTTTCCATGTAGTATCTCTGTACGCAGATGATCTGCTTATTTACCTCTGTGTAGGCCCGGATACACTGCCCCAGGTGTTTCGGATGTTGGAGGAATTTGGGCCTGCTCGGGCCTCCACATCAACAGGCGTAAGACCCAAGTTTTCCCACTGGTCCGAGAGTCGAACTGACCACATTCTTGCCCTAAAGAGGTAGCATGGGCGCGGCATACTTTCCGCTACCTGGGAATACAGATATATCATGGGACGCAAGACCTCAGAGAGGGCAATCTGGGTCCAGCGATTAGAGCCTTACGGTCTAGTGATGCCCTCTGGCGCTCCCTGCGACTCCCGACCATGGCATGGGTGTCTCTTATCAAGATGGTGGCACTGCCTAGACTGCTATACTATTTTGTTAATTTGCCTATCACCCTCTCCCCCTCCTGGTTCCGACCACTGGATACGCTGCACAGGAAACTGATGTGGGATGGTGGGAGACACCGAGTGGCACTGACCATTCTGAAACTACCCAGAGATGCCGGGGTACTCAGGGTCCCTGACTTTGAGTTCTACTTCCTGGCAGCCCAGTTGCAGTGGCTGGCGAGATGGCTCAGTGGAGTGGGATTGGAGGAGCTCGGGGTTGATGGGGAAGTGCCCAATTATATTGGACTAGTGACGGGATTGCTCCTACCTACTGTACGTGGCTTTAAGAGAGGAGTGTTACTGAAGATGGCCCTTGCCAACTGGCGAAGAGCCCTTAGAAAAACACAAGCAAAAGTACCTTATGCCCCGGCTATTTTGCTTGTGGGAATGCCTTTGTTAACGTGTTCGTCTATGTCAGTTTATACACATCAGGACTCGTTTTAGGACGATGAATCTTTGGGCCCAGTGGTGAGACTCCGTAGGACGAGATAACTGATCAATATATCAATCAATATGTCAATAACATTGTCAATAGTTAACACCAAAATATATCTTACTTTAGTCATTAATAAACCTTCGGCGCAATCATGACCTTTCAGTCACGAATAACCACACCTTAATGGAGTTTTATGAATTTTATTCCCTATTGATTACAATCTAATAGCAAAAGCATCAGTCTCAAAGCCAGGAAGCATATAAGCACAGTTACAAGATGATAACCATAATAAGCTTTCAATAATGCATAGATCAGTAGCATAGATAATCAGATGGATATAAGTGAATCATAATACATCGAATACATCGAATGTTCTAAGATACTAGTTCAGCATAGCATCACGTCAGTCACGTCGGTTTGTCAGTCAAAATGAATACCTCGTCTAACCTCTAATTAGCATTAGCATGTTGGGCTTCATGCAAAACAATTTGAACACCAATTTGGAAAACATCTAACTAAGGTCTCTAATCAAAACATACAGCAGTTGGTACCTAGAAAGAAAAGGCAAATAAATGAATTTTCATTAGCAACGTTATAATTACCCTCCTCTGATTAAGTCAGCATTCAGGATCAGTCTTCGTCTTCAGGACATCAGTTAGATCGCCGACAGTCAATCTAAGTTAAAGGCAAAGACACTCTCCTCATAAGGAGAAAAGTGTAAGGGGCAGTCTATGGGCAAAGATAGTTTTCTCTAAGTCTCAAGTCACCAAATAGAGTGACAGAGTTTCGAGATGCAATCGATATCATTCCCTACCTAATGACTGTTTGTCTCCTGTGTCATGGGTTTTTATCCCTTTTCCGTGATTCATTCCCCCAAAATTCTATTGGTCAGTCAATACACCCCACCATTGTTAACCTATCAAATTATACATTAAGTAATGCATTTTGTCATTTTTGATAAAACTTTATGTTCTAATTGGTCATCATAATTGACGTATTTTCGTAGGTGGCTCATCCGGGATTACTTCATTGTCTTTATACGTATCAGGTCAAAAGTTCTCTTCTTCTCGCTCCATCGTCCTTGGAAGTGTCCATTAATGTTTCGAAGCACATAATTTTATACTAAAAGCTGCTAGCATGCGGATGGGAAAATCTGGTATTGTTGCGAACTATTGAGGAAAAAGAACAATCGCTGGGTCATGGTCTTTTACAAGTCAGCACACTGAAGAGACAGAAGAATACGCTTTAATATGAGAGCTACACAGCTTTGCTTGACTCATGCTAACTTAAGATATACGAGTTCTAATGAATGCAGTTTTATACGTTTTAATGTGCACAGTTTTAGCAATCTATGAACGATTATTTCTTATAGTTGACATTAGTTTACATACATAAAATTCTTTATGTTAATGAATATATTTCAATGAATATTTTATTTAATGTAGCATTGTTAATCATAAGCATTTCACGTCTATAATATGTAATAAAAACTACGCTCTCTCACCTTGTAGGGACCCTCTCGTCAGCTTTACACATGGAAGATTACACTGTTGGACTGCTGCGGGTCTGACCACACTGGGGGCACTGTACAATCAGGGATCGATGATACCGTTTTAGGACCTACCGGAGCAGACTGGTCTGCCCCGAGGACAGTTCTTGACTTATGAGGAACTATCGGGAGCCGTCTGAACTCTATGGACAGGGATAGAGGGCGAGCCCCCCACACAAAAGGTGTTACAGACTATGCTCTCCATTGGGGAGGCTCACACCTGGTCTCCTGGTTGTACAAGTCACTGTTGACTACGGTACAGAATCTGATGGATGGCCTGCGGACTAGGTGGGAGATGGACCTGGGTAGACACCTCACGGATGAGGAGTGGAATAGATTCCTTGCATGTGCTCCTCTGGTCTCTCGAAACACCCAACTGAAATATATACAATATAATTACTCACATAGGACCTACCTCACTCCAAGGCGCCTATCACTCATTTACAAAGGGGCTGGAATGGGCTGCCCAAGGTATCATCTATTGAACGCAGGATTTGGGTACATGACATGGGAATGCCCATAGCTGCAACAATTATGGAGGGGAGGTAAGCACAAAATTAACAGTACACTGCATAGACACCTATAACTCTCAATAGAAATATGCCTCCTGGGACTTTTTAATCGGCCGCGCCCCAAGAAAGTAGGCAATAGATTTGTAGACCTTGCACTGGCACTGGCCAAACATAGAATATCCATAGCATGGAAAAGCGCTGAGGGTCCTGACCTCCAGGAATGGACACAGAATGTCACGAGATGGGGGAGAGCGGAGCCTAGCACCTTGAAGAGAGAGGAGAGTGGAGGGATGAGGCGTAGACCACTGGCCCCATTGTGGTCTGAGGTGAAGGACAGCTGGGAGAACTGAGCCGGTGGAGTTGAATCAGACTCCGGGAATGATACTGATCGCTCTGTGATGAGCCTATAGAAGGGAAGGCAGGAATGGTTATTCGGTGGTGCCCCTGGAGCCTAAGAGACAAGATACAAAAGTAAATAAACCCTCCCCCTTACTCAATCAGCAGGGGTGCAGCCCCGAAGATAGTCCTTGATTGCTGTTGGGCATGTTCAGTAGCACCATACCTATTGATCATACATATGTAGGAACCATGGGCAGATTGTTTCTTTTGATTATTCTTTGGTTCTGTTATTTTGTTGGCTTTGATCCTGACTACCCCCCACTGGAAGCGCAACGCAAGACATGAACAGGCAGGGAAACCCTTAGAACGTAGAAGGGAGCACTATGGTAGCCATAAGCCAAGGGATTACAAAAATACGAACGCTACCACCCAATGTCCCACATTACCTAAGAAAGCTACTGAAAACCACTGAACTCTTTATTACAGTAGGTATGCACATAAAGGGGTGATAATTTCAGCGACTCAAAGGTACTAACATGGTACAATGGCACTACGCTTGATCTATGTGACATGTGTACACCATATATATGTATATTATGAAGTGTGATGTACAGAATACCAAGTATCTGATGTACCTGACTGTACTTTAATTAAAAAGCCAGTAAAATAAAAGTTATAAAAAAAAATCTTTGTGGTTTATGGGAAGGAATGTATTAGACTGCTCACCATTTCCCATGGTTGCACTCTCTATTAAGCTTGCCCTGTGAAGTTCAATGTTCACAAGTGATATAGTTGTCCCAATTAATTTTGATTGTGAACAGGGGCGCTTTACGGGTGATGATTCTATACATGTGGTGGAGTTCAGGAAGGGTGAAGGTCAGGTATTTAGTTTTTAATCATATTTTTATTTGTTTGAATTTTATTCAAATGCTTATTGCATGATTTTTATTGCATAATGTTATTATCATTTGAAAATATCAACTGCTGAGCAGGGTTAGGAGTATTGTGGGCGGGGACAACCTCATAAAGTTGCAAGATGAATTTGCAAATTGACCGGCACATGTCCATGTTTTTCGTACATTATGTTACTTACACATATGTTGCCAGTGTTGTGAGGGTTGGATCCGTTTATGATTATTAGATGTTGTAGTGATATTTTGAATGAATTTTAAGACTACTGTAAGGTTTATTATGTTTTATGATTACTGGGATATTGTTTACTGTTATTTTATGAGTTATGGGGTTTGTATGGCCTAATTGGCTTGATATCAAATTTATAAAATAATTTTGATTTTAAAAGCATTTTCACTACACATCATCTTCTTCATCTTTGCTACAAAAAAACCTCGATTAAAGAGTTGTGAAATCAGTGTATGTGGACAGGGCAGTATATTCGTAGTGTTTGTCTTTTCTAAATTATTTTATCAAGTGCCTGACAGCCTCATGTACTAAGCCAGAGTTGCAAAGAGAGGAGAATGTGCAGGCAGATTAATAGGGTGAGCTGGCTATGGGTCTTGCATGGTTCTAGGAGTGTGTAAGCAGGGTATGATGGCCTTACACCCTATTATGTCAGCCAATAAGAGTCCCAGGCTTTCATCAGGACTGGATTTAGCATCCAGTAATCAGTATTCTTTCTGTGCTATGCATAGTTCTTATTTACTGCCTAGTGTCCTTTCCCTATTTGGTCTTGGCTAATGCCAAACATATTGCATGCAAAGGGTCTTCCTGCCCAATTCTCATTGCATATGAAATATTTCATGTAAAAGTTAAAAGGCAGGGGCACAGTGCAATGTTGTCCGTTAACGCATAAGATTTTACACCCACGGAATGATCACAAAGCACAGGACGCCAACAGGCAAAAATGCAGGGGCATGTTTAGGAGTTCCTAGTGCCATTCTAACGCCACATTAGCTTAATTTTTTGACGTTGTGGTGTTAGAAGGCCAAAAACGCCACACCTTGTTTACAAAGTGGTGCAATGCATGCATTGATGCACTTTGCAACGGTTTGCTCTACATTATGCCTACACCAGGATTAAATATGCAAAGGGGGTGTTCCCCCGTTAGGGGTGCCGAAAAAATGGTGAAAGGAAATCTAACAGATTTCCTTGTGTCATTTTTTCAGCACTTTTAACACCTGCTCAGAGCAGGCATTGAAAGGGAGCATGCCATTGAAGAGGCGCTACTCCTGCAGAGAACATTAACAGAGTAAAAAACAATTACTCTTTTGCTCCCTACACTGCACCATGGTTTGTCATATTTAACACCATTGAATGGGTTCACAGGTGCCCTCCTCAAGCCCTAGGAACACCCCCATCCAAACCAGAGAGACACTGGAGGATGGGGGACCCCATCCCAGGTGAGTAGGTTAAGTATGGGTAAGTAATTATTTTCTTTTTAAAGTGCAATCGGGGGCCCAACTTGTGGCCCCCTTCATGGCACAGGGTGCAATGTCCATGCCCAGGGACACTGGTCCCCTGTGCTGGACATTGGGGTGGTTGGCATGACTCCTGTCTTTTTTAATGCTAGGCTAGTTAGAGGCATTTTATTTTTTACTCTAACCAGCCTAACTTCATTTTTTGGTGCAAAACTCCCTTCTCCCATACCGCCAGCCCCTCCTGACTAACGTTTTTGACGCTAGCTCACCCTTTGCACTGGCTTGCACCATTCCATAAATATTGCGCCCTGCTGGTGCTAAGGAATGGCGCAAACCGGTGCTAAATTTTAGTTCAGTTTTGCACCAAGAAGTATAAATATACCTTCTAAAAGAGTTCTTGCCAAGTTGGGTGTGAACCATGATATAAATGAATATAAAAAATTCCTCACCCACAGTAAACTCAGTAAGTGACGAGAGGGCATAAAAAAATTATCTTATGAAAACCTTACCCCTGCATTGTAGATTGTGATACAAATAAAACACAAGATCAAACAAACCAAAAGGACACAACTAGAGGGAACAGCATGTCCTCATCTCCGTCTCTGATGGATGGTGATAACTCCACCAGCAGCTCAAAAGGAAAACACAATAACCATAGAGATAGAATATATATGAATCAATATTTTCAATGAACACCACCACAACATATGTACCGTTGGCCGACCCATATGGTCCGTCACCTCCCATGGGCCTAAAACCTTAATACAAAGAAAATCATCCCTTTTTTTTAGAGAGAAGTGGTTGGAGAGGGAGAACTAAAAATTACAGTGGGAAGAACAAGAATCAGAAGGAGTAAAAGCATAAAGCAAAACCAAAGAAAGCCCACAAAAGGATGAGGAGCAACTGTGTTTTATTTGGGAAGACCATAAGTAATCATAGTAGTTCAAGCTGACACTCTTCTTATTAGCTGAAGATAGATTTGATTTAGCAGAACTTCCAAAGAAGGATAACACATGCTTTAAAGGGCTGAATTTGAATATATGAGGAATGTAAACAGGCTTATCGACTACTGGAATCTGAAAGATGTTTAGTGTCAACAGATAAAATATTGGATGATAAGGCTGAAATTAGAGAGGTACCACTTGACTGTTTACACTAAATGAGGAATACTTACGACTTATCCAAGCATGAAGTGATGCATCGCATGTCTCTATGAATTGTGTAATACACATTTTACACAGGAGGTGTGGAAATATAATTCTAGATGGGAACATGATTTGATAAAGGTGGTGACTACTGAATCCAGGAAATCTTTGTGGAGGGATCCATATCAACAGTTTTTCAGATCAACATAGAAAATCGTTCCTCTAGATCATGACAAAATGATAACTAACTACCAACCAACTAAGCAAAATGTTCCCTGTGGTATTGGATAGGTGCTACAGAGGATTTGAGGATGAAGATACATCCCTCATATGTGGTGGAGGTGGCCTTTACTAAAAAAAATATTTGAAAGAGGTGCTGGCTTTTATAAAGTTAATTGCAAGCTTCAACAGGATGAGGAGTATTCCATTATGATTCTAGGTGTAAATCCAAGGGCCTGGGAAGAGATAGCCTCTGGGTCCTGGATGATGATTTATCAATTACTGTTAATAATTAAACTGCCCATAGCGAGTTAATAGAAGCAAAGGTTCATCCAAAATGGCATGAATGGAGCTGGAGGACAAAGGTGACTATAGCTCTTCAATCAATCAGGTTTCATAAAGCACAGCTAATCACCATATAGGGTATCCAGGCCTTTGCAGGTCCCAGAGGCTTATTCAAACAGCCATCTCTTGTGGGCCCTTCAGAATTCCAGAAGAGAGGTGATGGTCCTGAGGTGTGTGCGGAGTCTGTTCTTGATTTTTGCTGCAACAAGAGAGAAGATACTTCAGTAGATGCAGGGAGTATGGGCAAGTGAAAGGGAGGCAGAGCATAGTCTTCTCAACGGACTGTGGAAATTCAGGTGGTGGCTAATGTACTCAGGTCCTTGGTTGGGTAGAGCCTTGTGTGCGTGGGTCTGGAGCTTGAATTAGCATCACTTCTTTACGGGTAGGCAGTGAAGTTCCTTGAGGTTTGGTTGTGATGTGGTTTCGCTGGGGAAGGCCAAGGAGGAGTCTGGTTGTGGTGTTCTGTAGGGTTTGAAGTAACGGTAGGAGGTGTGTGGCCATTCCTACGTAGATGACGTTGCCGTAGTCCAGCCTGTGTCATGGTGCATCTCGTGTGTAGAGGGAGCCACTTGAAGATCTTACATAGCATGCACAAAGTGAGGAAGCAGGAGGAAGAGACGTTGCCTATCTGTGAATGTCAATGATGATTCCGAGCTTTCCATGTGTTGCTCCTGTTGCCAAAGATCAGTACTTTTATTTTGTCTGTGTTCAGCTGCAGTCAGTTGTTCTTCACCCAATCAGCGATGTTTGTCATGCGTCTTTGGAAGCTAGTACTGGTGGTAGAGGAGTCATCAGATTCTGTCCACCCCAGTGACCAAAGAGTTGATGTTTTTGGACAACTCGTTGTGTACTATGATACATAGAGAATGAGGGCACTGTGACTAAAAAATGCCAAAGGTTGAGAAGTCTAATGGCTTGTATTCAAGAATCAGTGCATATATTATATTAAATAGAGGGAAACATTGCATATCTTAATAGTGAACCCATTGATTGACCAAGGGGTTACTGATAGGAGGTATATTGATGATAGGTTTGATTTTTCTCATTTATCATTAAAACATTTGCTTTCTAAAATCTGGTGCTTTCTAGAAGGAGCTGAATAACAAGTTTACCAATATGTATGGTGGGGTGGTCATATTATATAAAACATTTTTACAAGTAGGTGCAATTAACAGGTGATGCAAGAACATTTTTTTTTCCTGTTGAAGCTGAATTAACTACCTCATTATGTGGCTTCAGAATCAAAACTTATTCCAAGAGATAATGTTCACACTCCATTGTAGAAGGCTATAAACATAGTTGACAGAGATGACACATTTTATGGCTGAATAGTAAAATTAGAATGTGTCCCAGAATGTATGACTGAATTTAAGGGGCAAAAGTGACAGCAGTCATTAGCCGGAGAGACCGCAGTTATGGTTGTGTTAAGGTGGATATTAAAATACCAATCAATCAAAATAGTGTCTATTTCCAGAGATACTGAATTACTGCCAAAAGAATACATAGAATGATGTTTCATAGAGTTTTGACCTGACTACTGCTGTTGTTGATGGGTCCAGTGGCAATAGCTAAAATTATGATCTTCCCTAGGTGTCTGTATGTACTGCAGAATGTTCTGTACCCAATCCCACAACAGTCATTCTGACAATTAGATAAACTACTTAACCATCTGGTGTGTGTGTGGGAAAGAGAAGCCGGGTAAAGCTAGACACCCTGAAACTCCCCCTGGCAGAAGGCGGTCTGGGTCTTCCTATTTCTATACTATGTGCAAACACAGAGTCAGCACATGATAGGTTGGTTTGATGAAGATCCCAACCTGGAGCAACCTCTATTGGCAGGAACGCACGTGTGATACAGCATACAGGACCTCTTTTTCATGGGCAGGGGCATTCCAAAAGACCTTTCCTATCTTATTTGAATCATGGGGCCATCTGGCATAGAGTGGTTAACAGAATGCTACCAAGAAGGCCCTTTGCAGAAAATCTACCACTATGGCAGCTGCTGCCCTTTGTCTTACTGCTAGACTAAGTGTCCTTCTCTCTCTAGCAGGAGGGAGGTTGCGTGACAGTGGGCGATATTGTAATAAAAGATTTATAATATTTGGTCAAGTGTGAGAACAGTTTGGAGTGGGAACAGGTTATTTTGTACACTATGAAAGATTAGCTCATGTGGAACACCAGATGTTGACGACATTCCCAGACGAACCCCCCAAAGCATAATACGGTACACACGCTAGTGGTGTCGGCAGGTTGTAGGAGGCCCGTCAAACTTCTGCACAAGGCACTGTTAGAAGACGGGTGGCACAATGGCCAGAGTGGAAGTCAAGTGAACGGAGGCGTGCTCAGAGACACTGACAGGACTAGAATGGTAAAAAGCTGGTGCATCGGTGAAAATGCTATCTACCAGTCCAAGGTTTAAAATTATTAATTTTAACTTTTGCATCAGACCGACCTTATACTCTGTAGACAAATATGCATAGACCTCGTAGCTCCAGTGTCTTGTGGCAGATGTGGGTTGTATCCAACTAATTGTTGACACATGACCTGGTCTTGACCCGCGGTGGTGGGTTTTGGGGCTCAATCACTGCAGAAATGTCACAGATTATGGATTTGCCCCTTAATAGGTCAGTAAAACTATGTTTATGGAACATCCTTAAAGAATGAAAAAAAACAAAAAATGAGGAAACGTAAGGTGGCTCTAGAAATGGTCTTTGCTAAACACAGGACTGCAATTCACTGGAACTCACAACACGCCCCCTTGCTGCTGAGGTGGATGAGGAACCCCCTAGAATGGGCAGTGGCTGAAACATGTGAGGTGAGATAAAAGATTAAAAGAGGATTTAGAGATGTTGGTTAGGATGGTAAGCGAGATCATGGGACAAAGTGCAGGGAAATCATAAGAGTCTGTGGGGAGTGATAGGAACACCAACGACTGCAGGCAGTCATGACTGGGTTGGGTCTCCTTGGGATGGCGCTATGGAATACCCTGATAATGATTGTGTTTAGGAAGGTGTCAGATATCAAAGTAAACTGCTGGATTGATTGCAATTCCTGTTTACTGTCCAATTATAAAACCAATAAAAATAATTTACAAAAAAGAATGATCTTTATACATTATTGATGTAATGTTGAAATTAATTAGAATATATTAAATGTATAATTCTTCTCCAGTATATTGATGATCGTTATATATATCAATGGTCATGACATCTTCATCTCTATCAATCCAGTAAATTATCCCTAATATAATTTAGGTGGAATCAGGGGGTCAAGAGCTGAATCAGTACAGTGAACATGCTAGGTCTCTGTGACAAACAGACGTTGCTAATAAAGTCTAGTAAAACTGCTGATATATCATTAGTACCTCTATATCTCAGGTCAGGCTAGACTATTAGAAGGATGCTTTATTACATTACCAAATGAATCACTGAATCTGTGAAAATGATTGTACTGCAGGACTTATGCTGTTTCTCATGTGTGCAGGATAGGTTCACTGACGATAAAGGCAAAATATATGCAAGTAGAAACAGACAAACATGAGAACATATTGCTTGAATAATACATTCTGTTGAAGAAAGGACCCAGCTAGTACACATTCCCACAAACATTTTTGCACTGGAGCTTTAGAATGAAATACATTATAAATGTCCTCTCCTTCTTTCTAAGAATACTGCTTTCATTTGTGATGTAAAAAGGCTGTGTGTATCAGAAAAAGTATGGGTAGTGGGATGGCCAACAGTGACCTTCATCAGGGTGAGTGCAATGCCAAGTGTTTGAGGATACCCTTTTTCTGAAGAAACACATCCTTTTTTCAAGTCACAGAGGAGTGGAACAGCCATAGGTAATGGAATGCATGCTTCTAACTGGTCCTAAATGTTCCACCTGCAAGCACACCTGTCATACACTGTTGTCATGAACACATTGTGCATGTCAGTGATGGGGAGATGGCAAAAGTGGTTAATAGACAACGGGATCACAGTGGTGTTGAACTGGCTCAGTGAGGCATTCAGGGAATATAAGCATTACCTTCCAGGTACTATCTTTTCCAAAGGTCCTATCAACATGCATTCAGGGAACATAAGCATTTACCTTCCAGGTACTATCTTTTCCAAAGGTCCTATCAAGTGAGCAGCGGTTGTTGGCAGTGGAGAAAACATCCTCCTCTATATAATTTTCCCTATCCCACTAAATATGCTTACCCATTTATGATATGCAGTGCACATCAGTGAGGGACAATATTGCATGTATTTATCAGTTAAGTTGACTTCTAAATAATCTAAGCAATATCTGAGATGGCTCTGAAACAATAGTTATGGTTGCATCTTTTTGGGGCAAACTACTTTTCAATTAATTAAGGCATAATCACTGCTTGATTTGTAAAAGAGAGAATGCTGGGTACCAAAACACTACTCAGAAGCCCACAGCCAGTTTAATTAAACATTGGTGCACTGAATATCAAGGCTGGTAATTATACGTCAATCACATGCCTCTTTAATACACCACCAGACACTTTCTGTCCCTTTATCTCACATTTGCAGCCTCCTGCTTTCTCCAGTTGTGACTGTTTTGCTGTCTTTCTCGTGCTCCATCTTTCTGATCTGTAAGTTTCTCCCCCTCTTGTACTATCTGTAGTGAAAAATAAGTGCAGGTCCCCAAAACTATGGGCCTAATTTACAAGGCCATAGCAGCACACTGCACCACTGAAGCATATTTTCTTTTAACACTCCAGTGACACAGTGTGCCAGCCCGTATTTACAAGGCAATGCAAAGCCATCTTGCAGGGCTTTCTTGGGCTTGTAAATATGGACCCCTTTCACGCATAATACTGCATGAAAGGGGCATTCCAAGGGTGTTTCTTGGTGTGTGCCAACACAATACCCATAGTACCTGAAGACATATGATGCAGTCCCATATTTACAAGTCTGCAATGTGTCAGATTCCTAATCCACTTCAGGGGTGGTGTAGGAATGATACAACAGGGAGAAATACCCTTATTTCTCTGTGTTTTCTTTCTTCCTATGTGTGTTGCAATCTGCAGCACACATAGAAAGAGGAAAACACCTCTGGTGATTTTGTTGTGAAGGAAGCTGACCCTTCCTGCAAAAAAATCAATCTTCCCCACAATGGAGGCACCCTTGCGCCATGAAGCAAGGGTGGCTGCATTGGTGCTAGGCTGCAATTTGTGCACCAGCGCAGGAGGAGAGGACAGAAAGGCTCTGTATCTCGTAGACACGGCACATTTCTGCCCTTTCCCAGTGGTACAGGGTGGTGCAGCAAAGTATTTGCTGTGCCCTGCACCACGGGCCTCTTAAATGAGGCCCTAAGTGCTCATGCACCCCACTGGCAACCACCGGCTCATATTAAGCACTGGGCATTATGAATATTTTGAGAGTCTAAGAATGAGTGATCAATGCATTGATTGTTATTTTGTGAAGTGGGAAGTAGAATAATATGTCTAACCTATGTTAAGAATCTGGCCACATGAAACATCACTGACCTGAAGTTACCTTTTGTTGGGAAATAAGAACTGAAAGCAGCAAAAACACATGGTTGAACATCATAAAACCTTAGCATTTTAGTTTAGTCAGAAGACACTTTCACCCTCTAGATCTCACATGTCATAAAACCTTCAACCACCAGATAATGACGAATTGATGCATAATGGCCCAAAACAAAAGAAATAAACAAGTGTAAATGACAAGACCACTAATAGTTACATTACCTAAGTTGCAAAATTACCAAAGCCATGTTAGTGGTGTATAATGCAACTGACCCATCAAACACCATACATTGGCCATCAAAAACAACATGCCAAAAATCAAGCTAATTTAAAGCTACAGTCATGATCCAAGCCAAATGTATTAAAATTAAAGTTCACATATAAAATAATCCAAATGCATAAATTCTACCTGTAGACATACTCTATTAACATCCAACAATAGAACTGGAGAAATTAATTTTAACATTTTGGGGCAAAACTCACAAAGAAAAAGTTAAGTATCAATTGGAAAATGCTGTCTATGGTCGCAAGAAGCTAGGTGTAATTTAAGGGCCAACTGTGATAGAGCAGAGCAGAACTCGAATACCCTAAGAGGGTTATTCTGTTCAAAGACTTTACCTTCTTTATTTAGTCTCTGAAAATTAAAATTCTACAGCAGTGCAAGGTTACAATTGTATCCCATGAAGTCCTCTCAAAGCTGGATAGCTATTGAGTGAGGTCCGGGTGAAGTTGGTGGTTTTGGCAGAAAAAAACTCTGTGCTGGGAAATTTTAATTTGACATCTGTCACAGTCCACTTGGAGATCAGATAATTTCTGAGCCTTGCCCTTCACCCAGTCAAGATTCCTACCTTCACTCTAAGGGGCCAATTCATATGTTGGTGGAGAGGGAACTCTGTTGCAATGGTGACCAATTTCCCTTCCTGCTAACACAGTAGTTCACCTGCCTTTTTAAATGCAGGCAAACCATAGGTCTGGCTATTGCAGTGGCTATTCTGTCACTTCTGTCGCCAAACTTCTCTGACAGAGTAAGGGGCATCAGCCCCCTAATCAAGATGATTGGACATGTAGCCATTTCTTTAATGTTTGCTACTGCCAGGATAGCCTTGATGGTAATGGACAGTAAAATAAACCCAAAATGCCACCCTTGCCATAGAAGATGACACCCATGGTAAGGATGGGCATTATCATTTTTATTTTGAAAAAGAAAATCACACTTTAGGATTTTCAGTTTGAAAATTAAGAAAAGAAAACAGTTTAGTGCAAGGCTCCATTATGTTGATGGAGCTCTGCACCAAATTCCAAAAAGCATTGACAGAAAACTCAGGTGGTTCTCCACAATGCTTTAAAAATGACTGCCAGCTTGTCAGTAATTTCTAAATGTGGTGGGCGAAATCTCCTTCAGGGAGACTGAGTACTTTATGCCGTCACCTTGGCAGCAAAACAGACCTGTTGCTGATGAAAAAATTGGCCACTTAGGGGCTGATTACGTGTTTGGTGATCCGAGGACCGCTGTGTTGGTGGTCCGACCGCCAATAGACTGGCCGAATGGACCACCATATTATGAGTTTGGTTGTGTAGGTAACAAAAAGCCATCAGGGGTATGCTGCCACTGCCAGGTAGCACAAACCGCTGCGGTCTGTCTGAGCCAAAAAATAGACTGTCGAAGACCATTTTTCCTCTGGTCCTATTGAGAGGGTGCACACCTCCAATGTGACCGTGACGATCCAACCACCACGTATCAGGAGGTGGAAACGAACACCATAAATGGAGACACTCACCTGGAGCCGTCATTCCTCTAAGTCATGCCGCTGCTCCTGTTTGCCAAACGACAATAGAATCAACGCCGTCGTGGATGACACCAACCATAAGTACACACACCTCTCTGTAACATTAACCCTTTTAAAACAGCATGCTGTGCCGGCAATCAATTCAATGGAGGGAAGGTGGGCAGCAACTCCACCTATCATTCTAGATACACACACTCTCATACTGGAAGAAGGGCACACACATTTTCACAACACGCACACTTCAGCCAGCACACACACAGCATAGCAATGCTACACGTATAAACACGGCTACACAGCACAGGCTCAGGGACACTGAAGGCCACACAACATTCACACACACAGCAGCCACAATACAACTACTGCACACATACAAATACATTCCACACACTCACATCTAACACTGGCCAGGGACTGTTCACACATACAACACACATAAACATCCAAGTGCCATGGAACATGCATCACAACCATCAAATAACCCTGCAGTTGACACACACATCACTCACACATTGCAAAATGGAAGCACAATGCCATACACAATACACACAGAGGCACATAGACAAATGACACAAAGCACACCACCACAACAAGACCTACACAGCTGCGATGGGAGCAAAAGGACCATACATGGAAGGAGGCTGCACTATGACACATTTCATGTTGAACAAGGCTCCACAAAACATGTGCACAGGAATTACCCACAACTGGATCCCAGGGACAAGCAATGCTAACCTCAATTGTCATGCAAGGACACTTAGTAGGTGAAGGGCAAGGCAACATTGCGCACACAACTCACACTCCATGGGACATATACCTACACTAACCAGCTCACAGGGACACACACCTAAATGGACATATGCGCACACAAATGCAAAGCAAACTACCACAACTCAAAAAACTCCATGTCTACACTGACAAAACTCAAGAACACACACATCAGGTGTAGACAATAGCCATATCAGGGGACAAGTTATACACCATACATGCCCATATTGCACATCACAAAAAGAAACACATACCAATACAAAAACAATGCCATGACACCAACATTTCAGCTACATAAACATACACATCACACAACACACACCCTAAGTTTGGGGGACAACAACACTACTCACAAACTCACAGACTGCAAAAAAATTACATGGAGCAGCAAGCAGCACAAACACAACTACAAGCACACAACCAATGAAAGCATGGAACAACAGAAATCTAGGAAAGGAAATGTGGGACAAAGGTGTATCCAAAAAAACAACAACTGGTTGGCTTTAGTAATAAATAAGTCTATTAAAAGATGTTTTTGTCCAATGCCATTGACCAGCACAAAGTATGTAGCCCAAAAGCTATAATATTGGGCTCCAACTGAACTCCAGACTGCCATGTAACATCCACAGCTAAAGGCTTCAGGGGACAGGAAGGCACTTCAGGGATTATCTGGGGGGGTGCTGGAGGGGGGTTTGGGCTTGGGGAGGGGAGCCTTCTGGCGAAGGGGTGTCCTTCTTCTTGGTGGAGGGAGAGGCATGGGTACTCGCAGGAGAACAGGGGAGGTCTTGGAAGTGGAAGGGAGGGACTTTGGGAGGGAAAATGTCCTTTTTGGTGGTGACACGGAAGGCAAACAGGATAAGGTGAAGGCCACAGAGAAAACCTTTTGAGACACAAGGGGGCAGTCATCAGAAGGGGTTTGGGTTTTGAAGGTTGAGGGAGTGGTTGTCTGAGGTGTAGGAGTGGATGTCTTGGGTGTGTGTTTGTGGGAGGTACGCTTGTGTGTGTTGGGTGTATGTTGGGTGGGTGAGTGAGGGCATTTATATGTTTTGGCTGAGGGGGTGGTGGTGTGGAAAGATGCCATGGAGGGTGTCTATTGGGGTGGTGACTGCAGGTATGTGGATGTGGTGCATGTAGGTGTATCTGTGGTGTCTGCGGGTGTGGTGACTGGAGTCGATGTCTGAGGGTCTTCTGTGATGGTGTCTGCGGGTAGGATGAATGTGGTGGCTATATCAGTGAGTGTTGATGCGGTGTCCATGGGTGTGCCAGATGTCATGTGTGATGCTGGGGGTGGGGGATGTCAGAGCAATTTGTGACTGTTGCTGTGTCTGAGGGTGGATGTTTGTGTGCGTGTCAGTGGTGTGTCTTGTGGTGCTTGTGTTTGTCTGCGCTTCCTTTGACTGCTGAGGTGGATGTATGCGAGTCTGTGTGTGTGCTTATGTTAGATCGAGGATGGGGGATATGGACTGGGAAGAGGAAGGTGAAGAGGGATGGTAGGCCAAGGGTGACTGGCTGTCGTTAGTTTAGAGGCCAGAGCCTGAAAAGATCCCTGTAGGCCCTCTATTGCACCATAGATGCCCTTCAGGAACACATTTGTGTGCTGGAGTTGTGTCACCAGTCCCTGGAAAGCATTCACAATGGCAAACTGGCCCACAGAGATGGTTCTCAGCAAGTCAACAGCCTCCTCTCTGAGGGCAACAGGGCTAACAGGGGCTGGGGCAGAGGTGCTGTGGCAAAGGAGATGCCCACCCTCTTAGGTGAGCAGGCACAGCTAGCTGGGTGAGGAGCAACAGGGAGGGCGGAGATAAAATGGGGTGGCAGACAAAGATGGTACTGGGGTGGTCACTGATAAGTGTGCCACCACTAGAGAGTGGCCACCAGAGGACAAATCCATAGATGTAGAGGCTGATTCGGTCTCTCCCGTGGCACTCACTTTGCCCGCTGGGCCACTGGGTCCCTCTGTGTTGGTGGTGTTGTTACCTGAGCCCCTGTTCCTAGATGCTTCCCCACTTGGCTGGGCCTTGTCTCCTTCTCCTGCCAGTGCTGATGTTAAGAGAAGAAAGTGATGTGGGGTCATAATATGTACATGATAATGAAACATGATATCACAACTCTGAGAGACAAAACATACCATCATGTCAAGTGACTTCCCACATGCATTGACAGCAAAGTGGCACCATCATGTGCCAATACACTACCATGCATGGCACCTTGAATTACAAAGGCAACACATGAGCAAAACTTAGTCACAGCTGACTACAATAGCAGGCAAGAAGTCTAGCAGGCCATGGAGAAGAGACATGTGATTCAGATCTACTGCCTGGATCGGCAGACAATCATGGATATCTGTCATCAGTTGGAGCCAGATCTGATGCCAGCCATCAATCATCCAAATAGCATACCACCCATTGCACACGTCATGTCAGTGTCGCACTTCCTGAACACAGGGTCCTTCAAAAATACAGTGGCCCTAGCTGCTGGGTTGTCCCAGCCTATGTTGAGTCTGGCCTTGAAGGATGTTCTCTCAGCAACCTCAGCAAACACCTAGACAGCTCCATCCATTTTACTCAACCTGAGAATTTTGCCCACATAAAAGCAAAAGCCAGGTCCAATCCCTGTTTTGACCTAGCACTTCCCTTTTTTATTTATTTTGCACTTTTATATATTCTTTCTCTCACAAAGTATTTAAATTCAATATAATTCACTTGCAGTTCCTGGAATCCAACAATGGCGGTGATTCTAACCGCGGCGGGCGGCGGTCGCTGCCCGCCATGAAGTTACCGCCAAATGACCGCACCGCGGTCACAAGAATGCGGCGGCCATTCTGGCTTTCCCGCTGTGCTGGCAGGCGACCGCCAAAAGGCCGCCCGCCAGCACAGCGGGAAAGACCCAGCAACGATGAAGCCGGCTCCGAATGGAGCCGGCGGAGTTGCTGGAGTGCGACGGGTGCAGTAGCACCCGTCGCGAATTTCAGCGTCTGCTAGGCAGAAATTCCTTTTGGGGCCCTCTTACGGGGGCCCCTGCAGTGCCCATGCCATTGGCATGGGCACTGCAGGGGCCCCCAGGGGCCCCGCGGCACCCCCTACCGCCATCCTGTTCCTGGCGGGAGACCCGCCAGGAACAGGATGGCGGTAGGGGGTGTCAGAATCCCCATGGCGGAAGATTCTCAAGGGCAGCGGAAAGTCGGCGGGACACCGCCGACTTTCCGTTTCTGGCCGCGGCTGAACCGCCGCGGTCAGAATGTCCAGCGGTGCACCGCCAGCCTGTTGGCGGTGCTACCGCGGTCATTCGCCCTGGCGGTTTTTACCGCCAGGGTTAGAATGACCCCCAATATCTTTAATTCTCCCAAATTAATGGTATTAGCAAACCATTAATCCAAAAGACATTTACCCATTGTTTTGGGTAGCTGCTTTGATCACCTTCAGGATGGCTCTGTGGCATTTCCATTACCTATTAATACTGGTGTATTAGGTTAGATTCTTCATTCAACTTATTTCCCCTTTTTTATTTCCAATAAGTATTTATTTACCCCTTATTTTGGGAAGCCACTCCACTCACCTTCTGGATGGCTCTGCTGCATTTCTATTACCTATTAAGGCTGAATTACTAGGTTTGATTCTCCATTCAACCTTCCCCTTTTTTTTTCCTTTCCCCCTTTTCTATTTCTGCTCAGTATGTATTTCTAATATATTACATTCACATCACTTATACGTCTGTTACAATTCACATTCAATTATTGTTTATATTACCTAATCCAAACATGCCCAAGGTATAATATCTTTCTCTTGAACCTGTCCACAGCTGTTTCTAATTGCCTTTTGCCCTTGTGCTAGTGCCAAAGTGAGGCTTGTCTCCAGAGGCTATTTATAGAAGGAGAGTCAGATCTGACTTTCCCTTGTGTCCAGACTTCAGAATACAGAAACTACAGCGTTCCCCACTGTTGGAAGATGCTGCCAGTCTACCCAGCTCCTATATTATGGTAAAAAAAATTATTTTCTCCCCTCAAGGTGTCATTCATTTAGTTTCCACAGGCTCATGAATGCTTTTCATTTTTTAGGTGACAAAAGCACCATTCTGGGTCAAACAGTGGTGAGTTATGCCTTAATATAACTTTCTCCCACAAATACTCATTTTAATATAAGCTTTTTCACTGAATTGAGTCCACTTTTTTCCAGATACTAATATTCGATATCCAGTTGAAGCTTTCTTTAATAATTCCAACATTTCACCAGTACGTATATTATTTTAAATATACTCCTTTTTGTTTCTATACATCACAGCACACTCCTTACTGATGGTCTTTTCCTTGACAGTTCCCCAGGTCATTTTTTGTCCTGATAAGACAGTAGAATCAAGTATGAGAGTCGAAACACCGTTGAAATGTTAATCAGACAAGACCTCTTTGATTATGTTTTGAATTATCAATCAATGTATTGACAAGCATAGTTTATTACTTCATAAGAGGCTGTCTTTGTGAGATACACCAAAGATCACAGAACTATAAGCACTTCTTTTATTGCTTTATGGTGTGGTGTCTCTTTTCTGACTTGGGGATCACTTGCTTCAACTATCACCATTATATGTGGATGCAATTTTCAAAGCATTAAGAACATGTTTTTCACATATGTGTTGGTACTGGATTCAGTGGAGATTTTTTGAAAGATTCTAGACAGATGATTTTTGTCTTCATTAAAGAATTATTTTTTGCATGAGGTAACCAGTAGCAAGATTTTTCAGCTATAATATTTAAATTGATTGTAAATGAGTTTCACGTGGATATGTATTTTGTGATATTCATCTTGCGCAACAGTGCTATTTCCCAGCTGATGACACAACTGTACCCAGTCAGGGACTGGCTGGTTGGTAAGTAACATATGTCATGTGTGTTTCTATGATGTGTCTGTTGCCAGTGAGTCCATGCTCTGTGCTCATGTATGTGATGTTTTGTGATTTCTGTGACTGCATGAGGTACTGTTGGGATCAGGATTTGTGGAGAAGGGTGCTCTGTCACCATGTGATAGGGCATCTGATGCTATGCATCATACAGCCAAGGTTTGCTGGCTACATCAGACTTGAAGATGTGACTCTTTTGAGGATCTCCTTTGTTTGGAGCAGTCTCATTGCATTGTCAGAGAATCTACAGTATTTTAAGAAGAGTTTGCTGTCTCATGTTTACCGTTACTGGCCTACAGTCCTTGTTTATCTTTTTTTCCTTGCAGGTATCTTCACCATGCCATCTTCATGTGGCCATTTTAGAGTTGCGTCATTTGCAGGTGGCTGTTGCTGGTCCGACATGTGAAGTGGACATGGATTGATCCAGGTACTCTTGTTTGCAGATTTGGGGTGTATGTGTCCCATGCCAATGCTGCCTGGACAGTGGGATGGCAGATATCTGATCTACACAATAGACCTGTTTGCCCTAGTATCTTAGTCCAATGGTCCCATGTGTATGATCATGTGCCATTGTCACGTCATTTGTGCAAACCATTCCCTCTACCTTCACATTGTGCCAACAAGGATTCTGTATGACCTGTATGTGGCTGTCAATGTGTTACCTCACAGGTGCCCTATGCCACAACACTGACATAGGTGGGTAACATGCCAACAGATGGCTGACCATTGTAAGAGGATGGACCTTTGAGTAGGAAATGTTGTACTGTCATCTGTCTGTGTCATAGGTTATGTTAAGTTGGAATACATGGTTTTAGTATGTGATAAGGTCAAGCTGGTGAGAAAAACCACCAATCTGTTAGCCTATTCTATGAACAGGGGCTGACATAGCCCTTTCCTATGTGGTCAGGGGGACAATACTTCGAGATATCTAGCCAGAAGCAACGTTTTATCATTTTTGGCTATGTCAGTCCAGACCTTTTGACAGCCTATGTGCTGCACAGTGTATATAAAAAAGTGTGTGTATCACTTGTTTCATTGTGTTGTTAGTGATTCTGAGCATGACACTACCTGTGACATAACCCTTCTTACATTACCATCTTATGAGTACCTTATTTGCACCACATGAATTTCCCGTTGAACATCTCACACTGGTAAAAAAATTACTAGCAAACATTGAATGTGTATTTATTCTGTTTATTTACATGTACACAGGACAAAAGGGTGAAAATGTGAAAACAAAATGTTAAATAGTGAAGAGGGTAGTCATGGTGGATATAATCATTAGAGTAGCTGCCACATTTGAAGTCCAATGCTGTGTGTCCTACTATCATGGATAATGGAAAGTGGTTGAAGAACAGTCAACAGAGTGAATATGTGGAACACAAAGGGGTTCCATCAGTAGCAGCTCACTCCCTGGCAGTGTGTGTGGTCTTGCCATCTGCAACTCCTGGATGTTTGGGTTGACATCCCCGCTTGTGGGGTTTTTCTTCAACTACAGCAGCAGGGGTGTCTGGGGCAGGCCCTTCCCTTGGCAGGGCCTCCCTTCCACCAGCTGCCACAGATGTAGAAGGGGATGGTGTTAGTTGGCCAATGGAAGGGGTCTGTTGTTGTTGAAGATCCCTGCTCAGGGTGGTATTAATGTCTCTCAGCACCCTTGTTAGAGAGGCCATGTGGGTATTGTGGGTCTCCCACGGTGCATAATTTCCTGGTGGTTGTCCCTCTGCAGCTTCTGGATATTCCAGAGTATGGTAAGTACATGGCCCATCATGCCTTGGGATTGCTGGTATGCTCCCAAGACTTGGGTAATTGTGTCCTGGCCAGAACCATCCCCAGCAGCCTCATGCCGCTGGCCCACAGCAACCCTCCTACACACCCTACCTCCATGGGCCTGCACCCTTGGAACACCTTGCCTCCCACCATTAGTTCCAGGTCCTTCATTGTCAGGGGTGTCTTGTTGTGACTTTGGTACCTGGACTGGGAGGCAGAAGATGGTTGTAACTGTCCTTGGGACACTTGTTTGGGGTGACTATTGCCTGCAATGTTAATGCTACAGGGCTGGGATGAGTTGATGTGGTCAGGGTGAGGCTGACAGGTATCAGGGAGGGCTTCATCCAGGGGGTACTGGCAGACTCTGGTGTGATCTCAACTGTCCCAGTGACAGATAGACCTGTTGAAGTTAGAAACAGAATGTTACAGGTTGTATTGTCACATGTAGCTCCAACAGTTTACAGTCACATTAGTTTAGGGTCATGTACACATGGGCTTTGCAGTTTTCTCTTATGTGACAGGTACATCTGCTACCAAACGTTTAGAGATTAAGGGGGTCATTACAACCCTGGCGGATGGCGGAGAATCGGCGGTAAGACCACCAACAGGCTGGCGGTCTTACCTTGGTGAATTATGATCCGCCAGTTCTCCGTCCTGCCCGCCAGGGCGGAAACGACCGCCGGGCTGGTTTACCGCCATGGTCATCCGCCAGTTCTCCGTCCCGCCCGCCAGGGCGGAAACGACCGCCGGGCGGGAGACCTGGGTCTCCAGCCCTGCGGCCGTCAGTATTTCGCCAGCGGTATTTGGACCCGGCTTACCGCCGTGGATTTCCAGCGGTTTGAACCGCCATGAAATCGATGGCGGTTAGCACTATCAGTGCCAGGGAATTCCTTCCCGGGCACTGATAGGGGTCTCCCCTACCCCCCACCCGCACCCCGACTCCCTCCCCTACACCCCCCACCACCCCTGCCACCCCCCAAAGGTGGCAGGGCCCCCTCCCCACCCCGACCCCCAACCTAACATTACTCACACACACCCAACACGCATGCAGGCACCACCAACACGCACACACCCGACATACATGCCCACAGCCACACACACAGTAAGGCATGCACACCCACATTCAAACATACACGCACACATCCATACAGACATACACACACTCATTCCTATACACCCAACACCCCCGCAAGCATACACGCACTCACTCACCCCCTCTACATACACACACGCACACCCCCATGCACCCACACAACACCCCCCACCCCCCTCCCCTAACGGATGATCCACTTACCTGTTCCGTCGATCCTCCGGGAGGGGACGGGAGCCATGGGGGCAGCTCAGTCGACACCGCCACGCCAACAGAACACCGCCACGGCGAATCACAGGACTTGCAACCGCCAGTCTTGTGGACTGTGAGCTGGTGCCTGGTGGCCATGAAACATAGTTTCCTTTCCCTGGAGGTCGGTCCATCTCTTCCTGATGTTGACCCTTGTGCGCAGGTAGCTTCCTATAGAATTCACTCTGTCGACTATTCTTTGCCACATTTCCATTTTCCTCACAATTGTAGTCTGCTGGAACTGGTTCCCAAATAAATGTGGCTTCACTCTAATGATTTCATCCACTATGACTCTTTACTCATTATCTGTGAAACGGGGATGTTTCTGTTGTGACATGGTGGTGGGGAACAAGGAACAATATAAGTAATGTAATGTAGGTGCTGTGTAATGACTGGGAGCAAATTTGCCATAGAGGTGCTATTATGTGTGGTGGGGGTGTTGTGAGGGTGTGGCATGTGTGCCCAGTAAAGATGGAGGGATAGAGGGGTGCCTATTCTATGGTACTGTATTTTTAAATGGCGCTCTGTCTCCTGTGTGGGTCCTTGTAGATGCAAAGGATTGTGTTGTGTGAAGGGGCATGTGTTATAGTGTAATTTGTAGGTGTGTTGAGTGTGTGAATGTGTGTCAGCTGTGTGGTTTTCAAAGCTCACCAATGTGGTGTAGTGTATTGCTGTGGTCACCACCACTGCCGTGGTTCATTTCACCATTGGAAGACTGCAATGGCATGATCGCCATGCCGATTTTCGACTTGTAATAGGTTCGGTGGTAGGTTGACGGGCTCTTTGGTTCAGGTGATTGGACTACCTTTTTCCCACCCTCCAGAGTCCAGGCGGTGTTGGGATTTTGGCTGTTTTTTGGCGAGCCTGGCTGTGTGACTCGTAATACCGCAGTATGTGAGTCCACCAACATGTTGGTCTTTTGGCAGCCCCGACCATGGCGGTCTGGTGGTCCGACTGCCAAACTCAAAATGAAACCCTCAGTCTCTTTTTTGGAGCTCAAAATCCTCCAGAAGGGAAACCCTGAAAGCTGTTTCTGATGAAGTTGTCTCAAAATCAGACTCCTTTGCTGTGCTGCTTAATCTCCAGAGGTTTTGGGAGGCCAAAACATTTGCAAGTTTGAAGTTTTCAGACTTTCTGTATCAATTCCCATTGGTCTCTTTGAAGGCTCTTAGAACCTCAAGGGCATCACTTCGGCACTATCACTCACTTAACCAGTGAGGGTCCTTTCCAGGTCCAGTTGTAGCTGTTGTATTGTAGCACCAGCAACCAAGTATAAACCTTCCAGTTCTACATTTGTACAATCTAGCACTGCAAAATAGCTTCAATAAATTGAATTCCTCAAAAAGAGAAATACTTACTCTGGATCCAGGTAAACATTTTTGACCCCTTAAAATAGGACACCTATGGCCCCATCAAGTAAAGTCAGTAAATCTTGTCATAACCCTGGACTCGATGGTCTCTTTAATCCCAAATCAATTGGTGATGAGAGTCACCTAATATACAATGATGATTCTTCAGCGTATCTTCCTCTACCTAGACTTTTTACACAGGATACAGGAATATTTAGCCCTAGTCATGTACCACTTAGACTATGCATATGGAGCCTACTATGGACTTCTTAAAAACGTAAGTAATAAGTTTAAAAGAATCCAGAATACAGCAGCCAATCAATTCTTTAACCTAAGCAGAAGGGAACATATTACTCCAACTCTAAAAATGCTTCACTGGTTAGCCACAAGAAAAATGTCCCAATAAGCCCTTTGCTTTGCACACCAGGGATTCATGGAACAGGACTAACCTTCTTACATTTCAAACTGGGGTCATACAACCAAAAGAGAAACCTTAGGGCAAACATGCCTCATTACATTTAACTGCTTATCAAAGAGCATGCCTGGGTGAATGATTTTTTTAAATGCAGGCTTGCAAGTCCTGGAACATGCTCCTTAATATAACACAGGCCATTCACCATTTATGAGAATTCAGATGAAAAATAAGGACCAGGCCTTTTCCAAATACTGGAATCAAGTCAACACCCTCCTGCAAAATAATATCTGATTTGTATATGCTGCTGGTGAGCCTTTGCCTACAGCCATATTTGTACATTATACATACATAATGCTGCAGAATATCCGGAGCACACTCTGAGCCTCACACATGACTTCAAAACTCAACTCTTAAAGATGTATATATTGCTAACACCATTCTCCAACGCATGTATCACGAATGCAGTTATTACTCACCAGACCAATCAACGGGTGCTTAGGTGCCTTGTTATAGAAAAGCTACAATACAATACTACACTACCCTTTTGCATATTTACATATACAGACATTAACATACATAAATTGTAATAAAAACTCATCCAGGTGACCACCCAGGTTGCCTAATACATTATTTAGATTCCCATACACTCACACATTGTATTGGGGAATTTTTCCATTGGCACAAATATCTTTTTTACGAAAGCTTCGGTGTCACCATTTTAGCATTTTAACTTACTTCCTGCTAAGTAAGTGCCTTGGCTGTGATCTGTATCTTTTCGTGAAAAAGTCGACAGGGTGTTCTGACTCACTTCTGTTTTCTTTTTCAGACTTCTAGCAAGCTTCAGCATCAACATGTCAGGGCTGGGATTCGGTTTTAAGATTTTATTGCCTTTTATCGTAGATGCCTGCTTTCTAGTCCTGTTTTACCACTTGGTCAAAAAATGTTGTGCGATGCGAGGATACTTGGGGCCAGATGTAGGAACATTCCGAATTGCGACCTGCAAATTGCGAGTCTGAGCGACTTGCAATTTGCGACTCGCAATTCGGAATGTTGGATGGTGTCCCATCTGCGACTTGCAAGGGGGTCGCGACCCCCTTGCGAATGGCGGCCCTCACAGGGATGGTGGCCTGCTGGGGACAGCAGACCATCATGTCTGTGACTGCTTTTTAATAAAGCAGTTTTTTTTTTTTTTTGCAATGCAGCCCGTTTTCCTTAAAGGATGTATTACAAAAACGAAAAATGAAACGTTTTAGTTTAATTATTTCAGAGCAGGCAGTGGTCCATAGGACCACTGCCTGCTCTGAAAAGGTTTTTGCAGTGCCATTCACAACGGCGAAGGTGCAAACTGCGATTGGTTTGCGACCGCGTTCGCGGTCACAAAGCAATCCTGCATTGCACTGCGACTCGCGATTAGGAAGGGAACACCCCTTCCTAATTGCGACTCGTAAACCCGTTTTGTGATTCGTTAACCAGGTTACCGAATCGCAAAACGGGGTTTGTGCATTGCAAAGTGCTTTTTGCACATGACATACAGAGAAATTTGCTGTTTCCGACGTGCAAAAAGTTTTGTACATCTGGCCCTTGAGCCCTCCATGTCTCAAATTGCTACTACTTGTGTAGTATATATAACTTCTCTCCCTTGCTACATCGTTCTCTGTCTTTATCTCTCTCACTTTCTGCTTCTGTCTTGTCTTCCTCCACTTCTCCTGCTTTTTTATCTCTTTTTGTTCCCTTCTTCTACTATTTCATACTGCCCCTCTCTCCCTTGTTCTTTGATTTCATTCTGTCTAACTCTTCTTCTCTCTCTTTCTTCTTAAGCCTTCCTGTCTCGTACCCCGGCTCTCTCAAATCTTCTTTTAATCCTCTCCTGCTGTCTCTCACTTAATCTATTTCTCGCTAAATCCCTAGCTTTATGGATCTGACTGCACTCTTTTGCTAGGATTTCTTCCTTTCTGTTGTAAAGTACTGCTCACTGAGGGGTCCTATAGCTCTCTCTAGTTGTATTTCTTACAAATTGTACTCCTTTCTATGTTTGCTTTTTCTCTGTCATTCACTTCACCTTTATGTTTGCTTTCCCTCTGTCTCTCACTTACTCACTTGTCCTTGACTTCTGTTCTTCTTTATTAGCCATGCGTTTTCACTCTCACTCTTTTCTCCTCTGCAACTTTTTATCTCTATGTCACACTTTGTTTCCCTCTGCTTCTCATTATGTACCCATCTTATTTAGCTCTGAATGTTTCTGGTATTTCCTTCATTGCACTCTCCTCTCTCGCCTTTCATGGGCATCAATTCACCGACTTGCTAAGGGTAGCGGAAGTGACATCATATACCGTTTGATCTTAATGGCATCACAAGGAATGGCATCATAAGATCTTTGACCCAGATTTTTTCTAGGATGGCATGTCACATTACCCTAACATCACAACAATACACATCCATGAAGTTCCATAACAACTGCATGATTAGTGTAACAGCATAACATACACAAATGTTTATTTTATATAACATTAATGCTATGGTACCGACTCGATATTTGAAAGTTCTGGAACATAACACTCAGGAAATGCTGTGGGTGAGCAAAGGGAGTAAGCTAGACCTCTTCTCTTGAAAACAATGTAGTAAAATCAGGCATTTCAATGCAGAATTTTAACTCAAATTTGTGCACAGTCTATATTGTTTAAGAGAGGAACAGGCACTCATTGAATATTCAAACTCTTTCGTGGTGTGCCAAACCAATAAAACCTGATATTCCACAGGAGTTGACAAATTATTTTTCAAAACCTGGTATGGATGCATCATATGTCAAAGAATGACCTCCATTGTGCCATGGCTAGCATTATGTCATGGCTGCTCCCATATGCTATTGGTGCCCCTTTATATCAAAATGACATAAAATATGCCAGTGCCAGAATTTTACAATTTATACTGTCCATATGTCATAGGTAACCCTGATGTCAAAAACAACATCAGTATGTCCTGGACCACCTTTTGTCATGGACGCTACCCACTCATAAGCCAGGTTGTCCACCTTTATGCTATGAATAACCTCCATTGTGCTACTATCAGCATTCTATCACTGGTGTCTGCATGGAAAAAATGTCATCAAGTACATCAGTATTTGCCACAGGTGCCCTTTATGACATGAATTACCTGTGGTATGCCAGGTCCAGTATTTCAACATTGGATCCTTTTATGCCAAGAATTATCCTGAATGTACCACTGCCTGTGATCTGTAACTGATGTCTATCATGCTAAAAATTGTAGCAAGAATACCAGCACAAATATTTTGACCTGGGTCTTTTTGAAAGACAATAGTTACCTTCAGTGTGTCAGGTCCAATGGCAAACTTGCAAGCATCACATCACATTGTCGCTGACACTCACACTCATTCTCTCACACTCTCATTCTTTCTCACTCACACTCCCTTACACCTGATTATACACATTCATATTCATTCTTACTCATATGCCTTCACTCTTAGTCTCACTCATACTCACTCATACTTACTGACACTCACTCCCTTGTTTACTGATCCTTTGCAAAGGATTTGCATCACTTTTGTCACACAAACCCAGTGCAAAGTGTTAGGGTAGGATTTACTATCCAACACAAATCTTGATTTGTGTTGAACAGTTCCTAAAGTAAAGTAAAATAGTGCTATGCACTGCTTTGCATTATTCTGCATCAAAGATGCATTTCATGGGTGGTGCATGGGTGTTTCATTCCAACCACCCATGGGTTTTGAGGCAAATCCCTGTTAGCAAACATTGGTGAACAGGAGGTTGTGCCAAAATCCTATGCCTCCAAAGCAGGCATAATGAGAATAATTGCTTCTATTTGTCATATTTTTCCAACTGTGCATGTGTGCTGCATTGTACAGTACACATACAAAGAGGGAAAAGCCTCAAAGCAATAGTTGTTTTTTTACTGTCAGGGACCAATTTTAGTACAAAACCTATGTGTCAGACAATGTACTTAACCTTATTCTTGCTCTGTGGTGCAAGGGTGTGTGCATTGGTGCATAGCTGCCAAAACATAAGGAGCAGACGGGGAGAGAAAAATGAACCACATCTTCATACAAATGGTGCATTTTTTTTCACTCCTTTTGACACAAGGCAAGGCAGCAACTTGGTCCTGCATCGCCTTGAGTCAAAGTATAGTAGATGACGGTCTCATTCTCACCTAGTTTTACCTGTCACTGACTCTCACTCACTTTCACTAACAAACGTGCTTGCACATTCAGATACATGCTTACACATGCACATACTGTTTCTCACATAAACACACTCCCACCAACAAACACACAACATAGACTTAAAACCATTTTGGGGGGCGTGGCGAGGGACCTGGAGATGGCGCACGCCTGAATTTCTCGCTCCGGAGGGGCCGGCGAGAAAACGGTCGGGAGAGTGCCTTCTCCGGGCCGATCAGGGTCTGAGCGGAGGGGCTGAGCCGACGGAAGTGGCTGGGCGTGATCGGGCCCCTGTGGCGACCCCAGAGGGTGCCGGGGGGCGGAATTGGTCCGTCGGCGAGATCAAGGGCCGGAGGCCTGGGCGGGCGGACGAAGCTGCGGCCTTGCGTTGGGCCGCGACCCGACGCGGCGCGAGGGCGGATGGCCCAAAACAGCGGGGGACTCTGGACAAGTCTCCCCGCGGCTGCGGGGATGCCGGTGGGGGCCCGAGAGCCCAAGTGAGGACGCGCCCAGTCGGGGTGCGGCGAAGCAGCGCTTCTGGATGCGGGCGGCCCCCTGAAAATACAGGGGACGGCCCTCGATTGAGATTGTGGCCTCGCGCTGGGCTGCGGGCGGAAGCGGCTCGGGCGGTCGGCCCAAGGACAGCGGGGGACTCTAGCCGAGTCTCCCCGCTGCGGCGGAGATGCCGGTTGGGGCACGGAGGCCCAATTGAAGACACACCCAGTCGGGCGGCGGAGCGGCGCCACTCCTGAGCACAGGCGTGGCCACAGAGAGGGTCGGGGCCGGCACGAGGCAGTGAGGGAGACGGAGCAGCACGACGCCGGGGTGGCGGTGCGACCCGGGGGCATGCTGCGGGGCCGCTTGACTGGAGGAGGAGCTCTGGGCCCTGGCAAACACTGAAGAAGCGGAAAGAGTAGCGGACAACGAACCCTGGTAAGCCCCTGTGGGCACTGATGAGATTGTGGCGGGACAGGTGGTCCAATTGAGGTGGGTGCCGGAGTGGAGCGGCCCGGGACCGCGCCGAGCCGAGACCCCTGGGAGCTGACCTGGAGACAGGGGCAGGAGGATCCAACTGGCAGGATCAAGCCAGCGAAGCAAAAGGATCAATCGTGGTGCTGGTGAGTGGCGGATCGCGCCCTGGGGGGAAGCGGTGGGTGGAATGCCCAGCAGATGGAATTGCGGACTCCCCCGGGTGCCCGGGAGCGCCAGAGACCTCTAAATGAGCAGGATGGAGTGCAAGAGGGAGGCAATATCGGAGCCAGGAGGAGAGGGGGATAGATGCGAGCCTACGACGCACAAAAGGGCCCGGAGCTGAAGAGATTAGTGGCTAAACAGAAAGTGTCAGAGCGGAGCCCCCAGCGCCACAACCAGAAAACAGCGGGTCCCGATGGGGTGCAGGGATCCTGCTGAGGACAAACCGGGAACGAAGATGCGGCCTAGGGAGAATGGGGAGTGAAGACCCGGAGAGGAATTATAGACACTGTTGGGGCTGCTGTCGGGGCCCCTGGGGTGCGGCCTTCCGCCGGTCCGATGTCCCCCAAGAGCCGCCACAAGAACAGAACCATGGACACCGAGGCTCCGGCCGAGAGTGGGGGACCGGGCCCACAGGACCACACGCAGGTCAAAGTCCAGGATACTCTAGATAAAATACTCGGGGCGATTGAGGACACAAAAGCAATGTTGCAGCGGGAGATCAGCCAAGTCGCGGTTGAGGTGAGCCTACTGAGAGCGGATTACCACAAACTGGTAGACAGAGTCATAGAGACAGAAACCGCACTGGCGGACATTGCACCAAAACAGAAAGACCTGGCGGCCGAAGTGACTTCCCTTGTTGACAGAGTGACGCACCTCGAAAAGAGAGCTCAGGACGCGGAAGGGAGGAACAGAAGGAATAATGTACGCGTGGTGGGCCTCCCGGAGGGGGCCGAGGGGACGAACACTGTTGAATTCCTAGAGAGGTGGTTCAGTATGACAGTGGCGCCCGGGCGCCTGACTCCTTTCTACACACTGGAGAGGGCGCACCGTGTACCAGCGAGAGCCCTTGCTCCGGGTAGGCCCCCCCGGGCCGTGATAGCTAAACTGTTACACTACAGAGACAGGGACACCCTCCTGCAGAGGGCCAGAGAATCGGGCCCATTTAAAGTTGCAAACGGGGAGGTGACACTATTCCCGGACTTTACCCTGGAGGTACAAAACAAACGAGCTTCGTTTCTGACAGTCAAGAGAGCCCTAAGAGAAGAAGGAATTCAGTACTCGCTACTCTACCCAGCCAGATTAAGAGTGATGCTGGAAGGGAAGACAACGTTCCTCCGGTCCCCTGAGGAGGGGTGGGAGTGGCTGGAATCGCATAGCCCTCAGGCGGGGGGGTCCGCAGGAGAGGGCCCGACTGGGGGCAGGGCTCGCAGAGCTCTGAAGGGACGGAAATCCAGAGACCGTCGACGACTGGTGCCATCGCAAACACAGAAGGAGAAAGGCAGGAAGGAAGCGCTGGAAGCAGCGGCACGCAGGGGTGGTGAGGCGTCCCCCCAGGAAGGTTCTGGGGAAGAATCGGACAACACACTGGTGTCATCTGCGGGAGACCTGGAACACTCAGCCCGAGCCCCGAAGGTGACCCCACAAACGGCTGACGAACTTGGCTAACCTGGACCTGCAGAGGGCACCGGAGATAAGGCATGTCATGGGAACTAGCGGGCCCTCCGGACTTGGCCACCCCCCGGACCAGAACCTCGCCTATCGAACAGAATGGCGAGTACTACTGACAAGTGGTTGAACAAGTTGCACTGTTGCACAGTTTGCTGGGCAACCTACAGGTTAAGAGGCGCCCTGGGGATCGGGAGTTGGGATACACAGTTACAAGTTAATATGGCAAAGTGGGTGGCGGAACTAGTTTATGGCAAAGACATGAACATGCGAAAAAACAACTCCGAGGCCTGGGAGAGCCGGGGACAATGTCACCAGACTGATATTATGAAATGGCAGATTACAATCTCTTGACCTGGAACGTTAGGGGGATGGGCACACCAGCTAAAAGGCACAAAATACTCTCCTGTTTAAAGAGAAGGGGTGCACAGGTGGCATTACTGCAGGAGACCCACTTGGCGCCAGGGGAGGGAGAGAAGCTAAGACGCAGGTGGAGGGGGCAAGTGTTTGCATCGGAATACTCAGCCTACGCGAGAGGGGTATTGGTATGGATCAGAGCGGGGGTCCCTTTCACAATGATCTCTTCCAACATAGACCGGGAGGGAAGATTCGTGATATTAGAGGGGAGGCTACATGGTATACCGATAGTCTTGAGTTGCATTTATGCCCCTAACCAGGACCAGGTACCCTTCATGACGGGCCTTTCGAGACACCTTACACGCCAATGCACCGGAGAACTATTAGTAGGGGGGGATTTTAATGCAGTGGTAGACACAAACATGGACAGGTCCACCCCGCCTCTACAGGGGGCAGCGACAATTAAAACAGCTAAAAGGTTAGGCAAGTGGTTGGACACGTGGGGGTTGACGGATGTCTGGCGAATGCATCACCCAACTGCTAGAGATTACTCTTACTACTCGGGTCTCCACCGGGTGCACACTAGAATTGACAGAGTGGTCTGCACTGCAGGCCTGATAAATAATATGACACACTCAGAATATCTAGCCTGCACCCTGTCTGACCATAATCCCTTGCTAATAACGATGAGGGTGTTGGAGGATAGACCCCCAATACCGTCATGGAGACTGTCCCCCTCAGCACTTGAAGTCCAGGCGTATAGGGAGGCCCTACACGGTCATCTAGCAGAATATATTGAGACGAACAGTGGGTCCACCTCCTCTAGGGCCTCGGAGTGGGAGGCACTCAAGGTGGTGACGAGGGGCTTCTGCTTGGGGCAATCAGTGGGGGTGAAGCGCACACTTGAAAAGGAACTGAATGCCCTGGAGAAGGATATGCATGAGGGGGAGTTGGGACAGGGGAAGGCAGCTCAGGAGAATGAAGAATATAACCGTGCCCGCAGGGAACACTCCCGGATTGAAGAACAGCTCAGGTGCCACAATATGCAAAAATACTTAGCATCCCTGCAGGCGGAGGAGGGCAGATCGGGGAGACTGTTGGCATGGCTGGTCCGCCCAGGGGGGCAGGGTGAGCCTATCACATGTGTGCTAGATGGGGAGGGATCTCGCAGGCTCAGACCGGGCCCCAAAAATGACGCATTCAGGGAATACTGTACGCAATTGTACGGGAAACCCAGCGAACTGCAGACGGAGACCTTCGATAGGTACTTACAGCAAACTCCACTGCCAACACTGAGTGCAGAGGAGAGAGATAGCCTGGGGGGACCAGTGTCGGTGGAGGAAGTAAGCGACGCCATTGCGCTGTTAGCACCTGGGAAGACCCCTGGGACAGACGGTCTCCCCATGGATTTTTATAAAAAATACAAGTCCCTGCTGGCTCCCCAACTGACAGAGATGTATGCGGAGGCACTGCATCAAGGAGAGCTACCATGCACACTGCGGGAAGCTTTGGTGGTGCCACTCCCCAAGACAAAAGTCAGGGAAGCTTTGGTGACGGACTTTAGGCCTTTATCAATGCTAAACAGTGATTTCAAGATTCTTAGCAAGATTATGGCGGGTCGGCTGCTCCCCCTTATGACCAAGTTAGTGCACGCTGACCAGAACGGCTTTGTCCCTTGCCGCAGTACCTCCCTGAATCGTAGACGGGTTTTTACGGTTTTGCACATGCCCAAGGACCTGAAGTCACCAACGGGGGTCTTGCTCGCGGTAGACTTCGAGAAGGCCTTCGACTCTATCAGGTGGGACTATCTAAGGACTGTGATGCTTAAAATGGGGCTGGGGGAGGAGTGGGTGAAATGGGTGGACCTGTTGTACTCATCCCCACTAGCAAGAGTTAAGACCGGAAGGACGATTTCCAGTGCATACCCAGTATACCGGGGGAACCAGGCAGGGCTGTCCCTTGTCCCCATTACTGTTTGCCCTGGCAATTGAGCCCCTGGCATCGCAGCTGCGGTATGAAGGCATGGGCAAGGGAATCGTTTGGGGTCAGACTGAGCATATTGTTTTGCTGTACGCTGATGACATACTTCTCTACCTGAGGGATGGGACAAGAGGACTCACGTGGGCATTGGGGATCCTGGAAGACTTCGGGGGCTTATCCGGACTTCGCCTTAATCGGAGGAAAACATTTGTGTTCCCCGTACTGTCAGGCAGCGCGTGCCCTGATGCGTGCCCTGTGGATGTAAACTGGGCCCGTGGACTTTTAAATACCTGGGCATACAAATATTTCACGAATTGAGCGACCTCAGGGACGGTAATCTGGGCAGGACACTCAGATCCCTGCGCTCCTCGTGGGGTTCTGGAGATCATTGAAACTATCAATAATGGCCAGAGTGGCGCTCTCAAAAATGATCATGCTTCCACGCCTCCTCTACTACTTTGCTAACTTACCACTACAGATCCCCTCTGCATGGTTCCGAGAGTTGAACGCTCTGCTTAGAGAGCTGATATGGGATGAGGGTCGCAGGAGAACGGCGCTCTCGACTATCTGTAGACTGACACATCTGGCGGGCCTGGGCGCCCCTGACTTCGAGGCTTATTACTTGGCATCCCAGTTACAGTGGGTGGCCGGCTGGCTGGCAGGCAGGGGACAGCTGGACCTGTCTACCGCACACGGAGTAATAGACACAGCTCGGTTAGCAGCAAGTATGGCGGGCAGGAAGATTGCCCCCATAAGAGACAACATACTGTGCAATGTGGCAATGAAATGCTGGAAGCGGTGCACGAAAAGGACTGGAGTGGGGCCGCCATACTCTCCCGCACTGCCGCTGGCGGTCGTCGCCCTGGACCCGGGAGTGGGGGAGCGGGGGGCTGGGATTGGGACCATGGACGAGAGCAGGGATAGTGACAATGGGGGGGCTATTCATGGAAGGGGTGTTGAGGATCTTCACTGATGTAGCAGAAGGGGGAGTGCCACGAGGACAATTTTTACTCTTCAGGAAGCTGGTGCACACCCTGAAAGAACATTGGGACACGATTAACGCGGAACCCACTGTCCACGGGGTGTTGCACCTCCTGTTGACAGCAGGAGAGGAACCTCACCTGATTGCTAAAATCTACCGGGCCCAGATAGAGGCAGCGGTGGACCCCCTGCATTCCCTAAGAGAAAACTGGGTGAGGACAATTGGGCTGTCTGAGTCAGAGTGGACCAGAGCACTAGCTTATCCCAGGATGATCTCACGCAACACGAGGCTGAGATACATCCAATACAACTACCTACACAGAACATACCTCACTCCTCAACGGCTGCACCGCATATATCGGGGGGCGCCCAGGACATGCCCCAGATGTGGGGATGGTGAGGCCGACTATGATCACATGATGTGGGGATGCTCGATACTCCAGAGGTGTTGGGGCGCGATGATGGCAGTCCTCACAGAGCTGTACGGGGCGGAGCTCCGGCCAGCCCCCGCCATGTGTCTATTGGGCCTTAGAGCTGGCGTCAAATGGAGTAGGGTTGGGGGTCGTTTCCTTGACTTGTCCCTAGCCCTCTATAAAAGACTGATTGTGAGGGGCTGGAAGTCACCCGGCTGCCCCTCTCTGTCTGAATGGAGAAGTGATGTCACAAGATGGTCCAGGGCTGAGCTGCAGGTCCTTAAGGCCGAGGAGGCCAGGAGAGTTCGCCAGACCCCCATCGCTTCGGAGTGGGAAAACCTAGTGACAAACTGGGATGACCTAACGAAGAGACCGATAGCACCTGAGGGGGTGGGATGAACTAGCTGAAACGGCCAATGGATATGATTGCTGGGGAAGGTCCCTGGAACCAGGACGGGAGAAATACCAGACGCCCCGCCAGGCCAAACGTAGGGACAGAGAGTGGGGGGGGATAGGACACAATAACTAAAAAGATAGAGGAGGGGGGGGAGTGGAGTACCGGCCACCACTACATGATAAGAAACGCCCCGGCAATCCTCCCTTTAGAAATTAAGCAGATCCACCCATGTAAGCCAATAGGTTTATTTACAGTTTGAAGTTGAGTTAAGTCTGTTATTAGGTCACCAAACACAAAAGGTAACAAGGGGCACTGAAAGAACTGACGCCCAAAAAACGGACTGATTAAAGAGCTGGAAACAATGATGTATAAATGTTAATTTGTAAGTGAAATGAACAGGTGATTGTGAAACACATTGCAAACAAAGCATAACAGAGACGCGGCACAGTTAGTAGAAATGTACAATAAAGACAAAATTTTACAGAAAATAGACCTACATATGTAAAACAGCAAACAGTTAATAAAAACATATTTGAAAAAAAAGAAAAAAAATAGACTTAAAACCATTTTTACTTAGCTACCTACTGAGCTGCCAACAAAGGTCCTGTTCTAGCTAAGTGTACTCAGTTTTCTATTTCACTAACAGTGATTAATAGAATATTATTCTCTATTAGTATAATGAAAAATTAACAAAAAAACAAGGAATGCAGAGACACCCATGTTTTCCTGGAACTGATTTTGCCACCTTTGAGGCCAGGGATCGAAAAGATGGTGGCAGACATCACAAGGACAAGCCAGGGATCATATCTGTGACCCCTGTTGACCCCAAAATGAAGTCTGTGTTGCATTAACACAATCTGTTTGTATATGTTGCAATCTGGCCTCTCACACCCTCACTTCCACTGTATGGCTACCTTTCTATCTCTTCCTTAACTCATACTCCAAAGGTGTGTTACTGTTTTTTTTTTTTTTTTACTGTCTCTCTCCTATATACACTTTCTTCCTCTTTATGCTCTCTTTCTCATTCAGCCTCGTTCTCTAATGGGTATGGAGTTTGATGCAATTGGCTGCGTTCTAGGTTCTGAATAAAATCTTGGCAATGTATACTTGGCTGTTCTGTAGCTTGCCACCTTAATTTTTCAGAAACGTAAACTAATAATCATGAAGGAGTGCTGTGTATTTTTTTTTCCCACAAGAGAAATTATTTCCTATTTCCTGCTGATTCCAGAAGTAGGGGTCCTTGGCAACGTCATATATGATTTTTGCATTTTGCCCTACAAAATTCAATGAGGCGTTCCCTTTCCACCTTCACCCACCCTATTGCATTTAATCACTAGTATACCCTCTTCCATGACAGACTCATCCTTCAGTGAAACAAGAAAAAGGAAGTATGCAGTGCATACTCCACTTTGCCACTAAAGCAAGGATCATAGGCTACTACTGACTTCGATGTGAATGTCCCATGCTTAAATGAGACACATAGGGGCACAAGCACCCATGAATTATCTCACTATAATTTAATAAAAGTATGGTGCCTCTTCACAAATTAGATTTTGTAGTATGTGAAGAAGTACTACAATAGTACAACTCAATTATTCCATATCAGTATTGACAAAACTATGCACAGGCCCACCATCTAGCCTATATTTTTCTATTCTTAGATCTTTGCCAGCATGACCAAGATCCTTACACACATAAGTATACAATTTAGGTGAGAATATGGCAGGTGCCAAAGCACAGGTATGATGAAAAAGGGAAATAAATGCTCAAATTTGGGAGGGTTTTAGGGAAATGTAAGGTGTGTTTTATAGATGGGCATACTAATACAAACCCACTTCCACAAAATAGTAAGGACCTTGCTAGCGCGCCTGGTCCTTAGTAAGTAAACTTACAAGGGGACGGGTATAGGCCGATGAACCTTGTGGATCGCATGGAGTATCCTAGCCATGTGGTGACTAGTGTCATCAATAATCAATGTAATCAATACAATAACCACCAAGAGAATCATTAAACATTAGACACTATATCAACATTTCATGAATAACCACCACTCAATAAAAGTTTTAACAATTTTTATTTCCCTATTAGTTACAATTCTAGTGCATAAGGTTAACTCAAACTTTATTCAATCAGCTCAGAATTTGTTTATTAGCGATTACCAATAGCATAATCTAATCAGAACTTGAGGAAACATATGCTAACAAAGAAGAATATGTCATAATCAATAGCAGAGTTCAGCAGTCAGTTTGTCAATCATTTGTCACTGTCAACGTCACCCAAAGGATCCTTACCTAACCTAAGATTAGCATTTAGCATGTGGGACTTCACGCGAAAACAATTTAGAAATGTGAATTTGGAAAACATCTAACTAAAAGATAAACTATAAACAAAAGTGCAGTTGGTACTGAGATGAAAAGGCACAAAGTTAATCAGTCAGATTGTCATAGCTACCAATCCACAGAATGGATCAGCAACAAAGTCAGTCTTCGTCTTCAGGTCATCAATTAATCAGCAATGCACCTGGCTCTCAGCGTATAAGCCCAATGACAGAATCTCGAATTGTGTCTCCTGAAATCATCAACTCTCCCCTCTTCAATCTCGCATCTCATCTGAAGTTTTTGCCCTTTGTCATGACTTTTTATTAGAGTTTTTCAGTCCATACCCCTAATTCCTAATTGGTCAATTAATCACCAGTTATGACTCTATCCAGTAATATTATTTTTAAAAATCTAAGAATTCTAATATTTCGCCATTCTCAGTTCATCAATTGGTTCACTGACCGATGTCCTCATCATCCGGCTTATCAGGTATCGAAAATGTTGCATTTTCTTCTCCAGTCAGTGTCTCTATCGTTTGAGTCCTGGGAAAGTACATTGAGTCTGCCTTACACCAAATTGTAAAATTTTTAATTCCATCATCTCCTGTCCATCGGTATATTGCAGAAAACTCGAGCAAAGCAAATTTAACTAAGCAGCAAACAGTTCACGGTCAGTTCAATGCACCAGCAACTTCTACATTGTGCATTTATTAATTCTGGTCCTGCATGAGGCCACGAAAGACTAGGCCACAACTTCGGCTAAGTTAACTCTACAATATAATGCAAAACATAAGTTATACATCTTAATATGACACATTACTACATTATTACTATATAGTTTCATTATTTCATGCATTTTTTGTCATTTTAGTACATGTTTGTTTAACTGGCTGGCACTCTATGTGGGCACATTTTCAAACGTGCACATTCATTTTTCTACAATTAATTTTCTATTAACTTCTTGTTAATCAAAACATGTAAACATATATTAATAATTTCTAATTAGCATATCTGCTTCAACAACCTGATATAGACGTTGGCATATGGGGTTACTCCATTCAAAACGTGACTGATATCCCGTCCGCCATTCATAATATTTTATGAAAATCATGATATGGCAGGCGGGTTATCCATCACAATTGAGGAGTAACCCGTCCGACAAACCCTAAATCAGGCCCTAAGACCATTGTTATTAACAAAGTACACTTCCAAAGATACTACAGCCCTTATGGTCATTAAACATTAAATGTGGCTAAGCCCATCCTTGAAGTAATTCTAGCACCACACATGACGAATCACAGGTAGTGCAACATACCGCCATAGAAAATAACAGCAGGAGGGACTTAAAATAACTTCCCATTGGAAATAATGTTTAAAAAGTTTGTATATAAAAATATAATACATATATATATATATATATATATATATATATATATATATATATTTATATAATTTTAAAGGTAATATGTAACTTATTTAATAAAAATATTACTTAATTTACACTAATTAAATGCCTAACTTTTAATTCAATGCACTGTACATTAAATAAAAATAAAAATGTTGATGCGGGTGGAATTGTTTTGCTTATGAATTAGTATTTAATAAATAAATGAATGTGTTTAAATGATTTACTTATTTACTTAACATTTAGGCAAGATAAAACAGGATCAAAGATGGCCAGATCCTGTCCTCAAAATTGGAGACAATTGTAAAATTGAATTAGAGGAGTCATAGTTACAAATAGCGAATCACAATTACAGTGGATGTGTGTTGGCCCTGTGGATCCTGAAAAACATAGGGGGAGTCACCTTTTATCAACAGAGCTCATATGAAGTCAGTAGATTTAAAGAAAGAATACAAAATAAGAAGAATGCAGTGCCTAGGGCATGAAGAGTAAGGAGCTTGAGCACAAGGCCTACGCTCTGACCAGACTTGAAGACAATGTTACTGATTTCAAGACATGTATAGGCCATGTAAACTACCAAAAACCCTTTGCACATGGTGAAAAGTCAATCGCACAGAGTTCTGTGGTAAAGATGTTAGGCATAATATGTGGGAGGAATACATGCCAACTGACTTGAACTATCACACCATGCCAAATACACACGAGTCGCGCTCAGAGCTTATCCAGAGGCCATACCCTCTGTCCAGATTCAACTGAATACAGTCAAAAGAATTATAAGGACACAATGAATGGCTGGGTGCTGAGCCTAACTGTCACTACTGAAATGTGCACTTGGCTTGTCAACATCATAAACTCGGTTTTACACTCAGAACATGGCCTATCAGATAGCTCCTACTCCAAGAACTTATTGGTTACAGCCAATGTAAGAATTGGCAGAGACTTCGCTCTGTAAACCTGTTGAGTGTCTTTAGCATCATCATCCATGATGCAATTGGTGAGGTGAAATGAGCTATCACTTCTGAGATGTTATCTTTTGTCATGTCTCCTGTGACATCATTTGTTAGGTCAGGAACAGTGGATGTTTACATCAGTCACCAGAGCTAGTGAATTATGTTGTTTTTAGGTTGAGCGTTGCTTTTCTGACGTGTTGGTATTGATGTGGGCTTTTAGCCATGCCCACTTCACGCCCATCACTTTCACTCGTTTGTGGGCTTGCCTTTCAAAAATGATTTGATGACATTGGTAAATGCTTTACATTTGTCCTGCCTTAGTGCTGTTTTGTTACCGCCTTAGGGACCGACCCTGTTCCATGGATAATTGCATGTTTGCCGATATGTTTGGCTGCAACCAAACTTCTTTCTCCTTTTCTGTCTCTCTTTCGCGCTCGCGCTCATGGTGGCCGTGGTGCTTTGAATCAGCTTGCTTATGTCAACTATTTTACTTTTCATTTTTTATTTATGTGGCTAGAAAAGTCCACTTAGGAATTCACAATGCTAATAGCTCTATCTTGAGCAAACGCTAGACCGATTGCTTTGCAAATGCTTGTTTAGGATTTGGATCAATACCATAAAACTCCTTCACTGGAAGATTTGCAGGGCCATTTCTTTTTTCTTACCAACATTTTTTTCTGTGAGAAAATAAAATTAAATTTTCGTACAACAAAGCTTTCTTCAGTTCCTATAGGGTAGTGGAAATTAATTTTACCAATAAAATGCGTATTTAAGTTATAAATAAAATAACATTAAAAGACAAACACTTTATTCAGCAAATATGCATACTCCCTGCATGGGGACACAAATTGAGATTGTTTTAATAGAAAATCTCTCTTGAATCTAGACTCGCCATCAGGGCCATAAATAGGTCACTGCAGCCATTGCAGCATAGTGAGGCCCCCAACCCTTCAGAGGCCCGGAGACTGTTCAAGGGGGACCCGTTTCACTCATGGCCACAGAATATTTGTGAGATATGGGCGACTCAGGGGCCCCTCTTCACATTCTGAAGGGGGGGTCATCATTTCACCTTACTTCTCTGCCGTCTACTGCATAACTACATTATAAACGGGTCTTCTAACAAATACGGATGCAATGTTTTACCAATTTCTTGGCTCTGGACAATTTAGCAAATAAAAATTGGGCTAAAGAGAAATAAATTAAGTGAGAGTTGTTATTTACTGCAGCTCCGGTTCTGTATTACTACTACGAATTTAAGCAGGCTGCACTTTCAATCACTCCTGTAATGATGCAGGTGAGAGTGATTTAATGCTGTCAGCCTCAGGGTATGGCAATCATCTGAAAGAATTTTTCTGCCTTGACACACACTTTCTTGATCTAAGTTAAACATCAAGCCTTATCACATGGTCAGGCGGTACAAGCTCAAGATCATTACGGCACGGGTCAAACCTAGGCCACCAATATATTCTCTTTATTACTGCGGTCTCTCTCACTATAGGATGCTGACCGTTTTGTAAACATATGTTATTATTTAGAGCATTGCGGCTGCAATAAAGCACCGAACTGAGACTTCAAAGCGCAATCGAGTTTTATTTGCCGGCGTGCGTATATCTGATTCAGGCCTGAAAATGAGATGCAAAGCGTGCTACATGATAAAATAGGTGCAGATGAGTTTATTTTCCTTTCAAAGAAATGTGTATAAATAAAAGAGAGACGTCTCATTTTTTGACTGATATAGGAAGTGCTTCCTTTGAGTTGCATTACATTCTGCTGCTATTACTTAAATGGCATCCGCCATGCTGGTCTTTACAGTGTCCTAATAAGCCATGCAGAGATAATTATAGCGCGTTGTTGAATTAGAGTTGATTTCCACCCCACGGGAAATAAGGGCCCATATTTATGAAGCCTTTGCGTTGCCTTGCATCACAAGGCGGCGCAAGGATAACACAAAGGCTTCTATAATATTTACAAAGTAATACAAGACCTGATTTGCTTGGTATTGCGTGGTTTTCTAAAGAAATGTTATACAAGGAAGATGCTTGTGTCGTGTTACGTTACTTTTCAACTTGGGAGGCTTTCCATGGGTGGAGCAAGGGCTTTCCCATGCACCCACCCATGGATTTTGGCACTTCCAGATTTACAGGGTTGTAAACCTTGGAATGCTAGACTTTCCAAGTAAGGAGTGTCCTTGAGCAATATCTTTATTTCTCCTAGTTATTTTCTCTTTCCACACATACTACACACAGAAAGAGTCAAATAACTCTAAGGACTGTTTTTCTGCAGAAATGTGTCCCTTTTTGCACAAAAATATCCAGCCTATAATGCAGTTATCCATGCATTATGGTGCCGGGGACCTGCATTACAGCTAGGCAGAAAACAGTGCTCCAGCCAGCGCAAAGAAAGTGCAGAAATGATCCCTATCTTTGTAAACATGTACTTTTTCTGCTCTTTCCCTTTCAAATCAGCACAGCAAGTTGTCTTGCTGGACTGCATTGCTGGAAAGTTTACTAAATGCACCCCTACATTTTTTTGTGAAGCATGATGGATTTTATGGTGGTCTGCAGCAAACAGAAAACTCTTCCTGGGCAGTGGCAACTGGTGAACATTATAAGTGGCACAGTGTAAATGTCTATCTTGAGTTGAACTATTCATTGAAAAACAAAGAGCCTTACTTCAACTTTGACTTCTTTAGGAGGGTAGTTGTGGGAAGAGGTATGGTTTCACTATGTCCATGGTGCCAAACATCTCCTAAAAATCGCCGTCATAATACCCGGTGGTGTTCAAATTATACCAGACATGCCTACAATTCATGAAGAATAGCAACCAACATGCCTAAACCACCATGGATTGGCTTGACCATGGCATATTTAAAAATGATGTAACAAACACCTTAATGTGATGGATTGGTTATATCGTTCCAGCAATGCCATCAAAATTCCAACATTGGCCATCAAGATACCAGAGTCAAAATTATGGTCTAGAATGAAACGTCTTGCCATGGGTGCCCAAATATTACCGATATCAATGACTATTGTTGGAGAATCTGTATTAGCTGATACTATGGCATAGAGGGAAACATTAAGCTAAAGATGCCAGTAATATGTCAATAACAACCTTCATTAAACCAGGGCCTGCATTATCCTAGTGAAAGGTGGCATCATGCCAGGTACTCATAATATGCCAATGAAGGCCAAGCCCACCCATAGTCCAAGTGTCAGCTTCTTCAAGCCACAAAGCCTTCATATGCCAAGGATGAACACAGGGCCAACATTATGCCACGGTTGGGAAACATAAAGCTAAATATTCTCAAAAAAATGCAGAGTATGACCATTATTATTCAAGACCACAGTTAGTCTAAATAGTGGCTGAGGTGGATGCTATCAATCTAAGGGTGCCAAAACATGACAGCAATGTCCATCATTAGACCAAGGCCTTAATAATGCCTAATTATCACACAGATCCGCACTATCATGCCAGGAATGTAAGCAATGTGTCATGAATGGCCATCAATATGTAAGTTGGGAGCCAGGAATGGCTACGATTATAAGAGGGACATTATTAGGCCTAGACGTTATCATGAAAAGGACACCCATAACGGTTATGATCAATACAAGTCTTTCTTCTTGGTTCAACATGTGAGAGCGTAAACAAAAATGTAAGTACCAGTCTGAAGATCCTCTATGTAAATTACAAAAATGAAGAAATCCAAAAAGCCCTTAAAAGGGACACAGAAATCAGGATAGTAGCATTTGAAATGGAGTTAAGAGAAAACAAACATTAAGAGAGATGTAGAGGGGAGAGATAAAAGGAACTAGGGAATGGGAGAGGTAGAGGTATGGAGTCATAGAGAGGAATAGCTTGCTAGGATATATGTACTGCTATAGGTACTAAAGTATGGGTAATTATAGGTATACTAGACAAACCTTTTGCTTTCACACCTCCTGTTTGCTGAATTTGCTTTTGTTGGCTTTAGGACTCTCTGCACTGTACCACAGCTAATCAGTGCTAAAGTGCCCGTGCTCTGCCCTTCAAACATGATAAAATGGACTACACATATTTAGCACATTTAATGTACTTGTAAGTTCCTAATGAATGGCACTACCAGTACCCAAGGACTCTAAATTAAATGCTACTGATGAGACGCAACACTCATTGTGCCACTGTTGGAGCATAAAACCTTAATAAAAGTGTGCTACTAAAATGAAATTAAATAATGTGTTTAAAATGTGTAATGCTGAAAAGAGTGCTTTAGAAAAGCTTTAGAAAACAGTAGCACTCTGGTGGCAGCCATAAATCTAGTTCGACATAATAATAAATAACTATCTAAAGAAATGTATTTTTTTTGGTTTATAATCAAATGTACTAAAAGTATTAATTGTTTGAAAGTTATGAAATGTAGTGCTGCAATTTTTTAGAATTAGTTTAAAAAAAGGCCTCATGTTAGAAATGCAGCTGCAATATTTAAACTGCTAACATTGTGAAATTATTTTTCCAAGCTCACTGTAGAGAGGTTATGTTCTTATGTTAAACATTTGTCTGGTTTCCTGAAGATAACATGTACTCCAGAAACGAAGGCTTACTGAATTTCTGAATAGGTTTTATGTGTAATATAGGTTTTATGTGTAATCTGCAACATTTGTATTTTGCTGCTGAAACTGGTGACTGCATGGAGAAAGGATGAACTAATGATGAACGCAGTAAATGAAAAGGCTACAGCAGAGAACGTGGAGTGAATTCAATTGGCATTTGGCCCAAATCACCCCATAGACTGACCAATAGTGTTTTAGTTAGTTGCTTTCTAGCAGTTTGGATAACAGAATTAGGTCATGTAGAATTTCGGAGTTCTGCTGCTCATGTCAGTGCAGACTTCTTCTGTTCCTGTGTGCCTTGCAGCTCTTAGCTGTTTTGCAGATGTGCTTTGTTTGAATAATGGGAATAATGTGCTGTGTTTTAGCTTTCTGCCACTGGCAGTTCAGATGCATTAAGGCCAACATTACTGAACTGTTTTGTACATTGTCACTGACCAATGAAGATGACCAGAAGGTGCTCCACAGATGAAGACTTTGCTGCATTCTGATCCATTTAGGACAGGCATAACCAAATTGCACATTTGTATTTCTTGGTGACTTTTTATGTTTTCTCTTTTAGAAATCCAACCACTATTTTTGGTTAGTGCCAAAGTCAGATGTTTTCCAAATTAATTTTTATCTTATTTTCTTTTTGCATGAAGCCCAAACATGCTTTTCTGATTAGAGTAATAGATAGGGTAGTCACATGCTAAATTTGACTGTTCCATATAAATTGATTGCAAACAATTAATATGCAATAACTAAATGTATTCTGTATCAGTCATTTATTTGCTATTGTTGTTATTCCTCATGGTGGTTCTTGAATGCCTAATGATACATATTCTGTCTAGGTTAAGATTGCTACAAACGTTTGGTCAGCCTGTGTTACTCATGTACTTTTCTCATTTTGGTTTTCTTGATTTTAGCATTGTTAATCTAAAGGGCAATAAATGTATGAGCTTTACTAAACTGGTGTGATTCATGGCCACATGGGTCATTGTGTAAAGGTTACTGACTCCAATATTGATAAGTGATGTTTACTGATTTGATTTCATTGTTGTTAACCATCTCACCACTATCTGAGTCGACCTCTAAGGGTAATTGATGGTTACCCTATACGTGACACCTTATGAATAAATTATCCAAAGAAATATAAGGCTAGACACACCCACACCACCCACTAAAGTAGCATGTCCCAGCAGTGAAAAACTCCTAAATTCATTTTCCACTGCTATAGGGCTTATCTCTCCCACTGACTAACAGAGGATTACAAGATTGCATTTAATATGTACTAACCCTGGATTGGAAATAGAAAGAGACATGCTTTTTACACTCAAACTCATTGCAATTGAAATGAGGAATTCATATTTTAAATGACAATTCTGAAAATGCAACTTTTAGAAAGTTGGCATTTTTTTGTTCCAACCAACAGTGCTTTTTTATGAGTTTCCTGGGTCACATGACTGTGGATGGCTCTGCTTTTGAGGGTTTGTTTATTGATTACAGCCAGTGGGACAAAGGGGGCTTACAAGTGGACAGGATCGGCCAACCTGATAGGATGGCTGGGGAGGGACAGTACCCAATCCTCGTATGCTTCAAAGGTTTTTGCCTAGAGCACGCTTAAAGGAACCTGACATCAGGCCTGCCCTGTCTTTTGTCACCCCTGAGAGTTTGGAGCCCTAACCAAAAAAAGGGGATGAAATTCCAGGGCCAGTTTTGTGGGTATAGCAGGGTGTGCCTCCACACAAAACTTGGCAACAGATCAAATATTGGACCACCACGGCCACTCATTTGAACACTCCTAGACATGTGGAAGATTCAGATGATGACTGCCCTGCTGCCTTTAGGACTTGATTGTTCTCTGATTAAAAACATTTAGATCTGCTTGACATGATCTTGGGATACTCTGAGTGGCGCCAAGGATTAGTTGGCTGACCTCCTTTGTGAGCTATAGGGACACAACAAGCTTACAGAGGTCTCCCTGAAACTGCCCAACTGACCAGCCGCAACTGGACCTACTTGAACATGCTTGGACCTGCCTGAGACCTTCTGCTGGCCTCTGCAATAGTGAAGTAGTGATGCCTGATCGCCAAGAGGTGCCCCCCATGTCCACGTCCCTTGTTTGGAATCAGTGGAAGCTGCTTCTAGAAGAAAAAGTTGAAAATCATGCAGTTTGGCTTTTCACAATTGTGAATCAGCCTATTTGCACCAAAACTCTATGGAAACTGCCAATGTGAAGTTCAAGTGAGACCTACTCTTTATGTGGACAGCAAGCTTTCACAATGACTAAGACCTGCATTTCGTGTTAGAGCAATGACAGACCACAACAGCAGCCAAAACAAAACTCCAGCAACAACTGGTCTTCACACCACACCAACTACTGTCTGGAATGCTTGACCTGTTCTTTATGCCAAACTCCTCCTCCATGTGTCCTCCTCCAATCCAAACATATCCATTTCTGCCAAAATTGAGAAGGTATCTCTTCAGTGGTATTAACCTAGTCCCCATATCTGATCCATGCTCCATTGCAGTCAGCATGAACTTGTGACTTTCTCATGGTCTAGCATGGGCAGATGACTGTGAGTGAAGTTTTGTGCTTTTAGGCTCTATTTTCACTAACAAGTTTAAAATTGCCTATCGCTGGTTCTACTGATTGTATTTTTGTCATTCTGTCATCACTTTATTTAAAAAATATTATTTCACTTAATTAGTTTGGGATTTTTCTTGTGTTGTGCTTTCATTGTAATTCTGTTTGTGTGCTGCATAAATACTTTACACATTTCCTCTAAGTTGAGCCTGACTATTTTTGTGCTAAGCTTGCAGAGGGTTACGCACAGGCTCATTAAATGACTTTTGTGGGTCTCCCTGACAAGGATTGTGGTTGTTGCTTGAGTGGGGCTTCTACCCCTAAAGCAATAACCCCATTCTTTGACAGTAAAAGTACAGGTAATAAGGAGGAACAGGAGTAAAGCATAGTTGAGGGAGAATGGAAAGGAACAAAGGTGAGCAGTGGAATGTAGACAGCAGGAGAGGAAATAGGGAAGAAACTGTACTGCAGAGTCAGTCTCCTGTCTCTGATCCAAATCGTCCGGCTTGCTTTGCTTCTGTTGCCCCAGCTCCAAAATCCAGAACCTTGATTTGTCTCAACTCCAAAATCATGAATCTTGTCCCACTCTTGTTGGGGGTTCCTTTTCCTCTTCTTCCCTCATTGCACATTGTCCCTATTCCATGGCCTTGTTTTGCCTTGGCACCTTGAGGAATCAATTGAGCAGTTTGTTCCAAAGGACTCATCCCACTGGATTTCTCTCAGCTCTCAATCAGAAGTAGATCTTACAGGAATTTGGCCAAGATCTTAGAGAAAACATTGCCTTGTGGAATTTTACTCTTGCTGTATTTTGGTGGTCATTTTGAGTTGTGTCTGTAAAAACAACACCCACATTTGCAAAATTTGCTTCCTGTAGTCTTCAGGTAAATAGACCTATTTGTACCTAATCTGGCACCAAAGTGAACCACTTTAAATACTGTGGCGAAATCAGGATTCTGACCACCTCCCAGGTCACAGCAATACAGATTTCAGCACTCTTCAATGCTCGCAGTGATCTGCAAGGGAAAAAGAAGGTAGCAGTTAGTGCTGATTTTGCATCTCATAGCAAGCAGTTATTGTTGTCGGATAGGTGTGTGCATTATGAGACAAACATTGCATCTGGGTTTGCTTGTGTTTCCATCTTGGGGTGGTCTGACCTGACAGTTCGGGCTAGAATGACCGTTTAGGAGAATGACCAAGATGGATTTGCATATTGCTATTCTACATCAATGGTAGCATAGTAAGTGAAAAACAATGTTGCATCATTGTTTCTTAAACAATAACCAGTGGCTGAGATTAGTTCAAGCATTCTTTCCATTACTTGTCTTTTAAAGTAGACGTCCACTGACCTTTATGCCATAGTGCTGAAGCTGCATCTCGGTAATGAGGCCCAAGTAGGCCAAAACCTGTCTGGAGGAGACAAGGCCTGGCAGTTCGGCTGAACTTCTCCCACAAGATCAGGACCAAAGTTGGTTACCATCCAATTGGACCAAAACAGCATAATGCAGGGACATGATGGACTGGAATACAGCCTGAGTGATAGCTAGTGGCTGAGTTTAATTCAAGCAGTTATTCTACCACATTTTTGTGGTAAATGTCTTAAGTATGATGTGAAAGCCCAGTCATGCATCCTGTACTCACTGTGTTTCTGGATTCAAGCTGCAGCTCACTGAAGAGGCCTGCATAGTCCGGAAGCAGTCTAGAGTTTCTTATTTTATGGAGGAGACCAGGACTTGCACTTCTGGGTTGACTGTTCATATAAAAGATTTACATCTGGCTAGTCTCCATCTAGAGTAGCACAGAATGCAAAAAACAATATATTATAATCCAACCTACGCAATAACAAGTGGTTGAGATTAATTTAAGAATTTCCTCATCACTTTTTTTTTTTTTTCTGGGGTAGACATCCTTAATGCAAAGAGTATGCCAAGAGGTGGGTCTGATGCTCACTGTGCCATATAACTCAAGCTTCAGATCACTGAAAAGGCCCATTTAGGCCAAAACATGTCTTGAGTTACTGGCCTTCCCATCTAGAGGAGATCTGCCCTGGAAGTTTGGACAGGACTTTTTCAATTGGTGCAAGAGCACAATTAAGTGCATACTGTTTGTCTCTGCCTAGAGTGCACAGTGACTGAATGGATGTTAGTGCAGCCCAAACAATCATCAATGGCCAAGTTTAATTCAAGCCTTCATTCCTTCACTTCATTATATGTTGCAATGCACACTCTATGTGTGACAGGTATGTAAGTCATGGGGCTTGTTCTAATTGTGTTATAGGGCTTAAGCTGCATAACACTGGTTAGAGCATTTCGGCTGGAGCTTGTCTGGGGTTTCTTCAGCTCACTTTGCTCCTCTTCAGCCTTCTTAGTGTCTCTCCCTTGTATTTGGAGAGTCACGCTTGGTGGCCACTGCTTTGGCTATCTTATAGCTCAAGCCTGCAACATTTTACTGCTCCGTCTCCCCAGCACAGTTACCCTCTTTAAGTTCAGAAAATGCTTTAAAATTCATCTTTAAAGTTTCTTATCTTATCTTTGTTTCCAATTAACTATCTGTGGTCACAGTGCAAGAAGACCAACAAGGGTAACAAGGCACTCTACAAATCCTTGCCAGACTGTTCCAATAGGAACAGAACCAAGATTGGTGTGCATATGACTGATCTCTCTCTCTGTCTCTACAGTGGGATTATGGGTAACAAATGATAGGCTACAATGCAGCCTTGAGTGCTTGTCAGTGACTGAGATTAATTCAAGCATTCAATCTATCACCTAGGGCCAGATGTAGCAATATACCAAATTGCAACTTGCAATTTGCGAGTCCCTGCGACTCGCAAATTGCAAGTCGCAATTTGGTATGCAGAAAGGTGTCTCAGACACCTTCTGCAAGTCGCTATGGGGTCGCAAAGACCCACCTCATTAATATTAATGAGGTGGGTCGCAATTTGCGCCCCCATAGCGACTCTGGGCACTCACGGGGATGGAGGCCTGCTGGGAACAGCAGACCTCCATGTCCGTGACTGCTTTTAAATAAAGCAGTTTTTTTTTTCCAAGTGTAGCCCCTTTTCCTTAAAGGAAAACGAGCTGCACTTAAAAAAAAAAAAAAGAAACCTTTTGTTTCGGATTTTTTCAGGGCAGGCAGTCGTCCCTTGGACCACTGCCTGCTCTGAAAAAATATTTTTGGGTCCAGTCACAAAGGGGAAGGGGTCCCATAGGGACCCCTTCCTGTTTGCGAGTGGGTTACCATCCACTTCAAGTGGATGGTAACTGCGACTCCAAATGGAATTGCATACCACTGCGACTCGCAAATAGGAAGGGAACACCCCTTCCTATTTGCGACTCGGAAATGCATTTTGCGAGTCGGTTCCACTCGCAAAATGCATTTCTACATAGTAAACACGCATTTGCGACTCGCAAATGGCAATTTTCGCCGTTTGCGAGTCGCAAAGTGTTTGCTACATCTGGCCCCTAGATATTTGTTGCATTAGACTTCTAAAATGTGATGTGTAGGCCCCATTGAGGGTTCCATGCTCAATGACACCTTAAAAGAGAGGTAGGCCTACATACTCCAGAGACTGCCTAAACAATGGCAAATTTGTTGATATTCTTTTCCAATTAGATCACAGATTAAAGGAGATAAAGAGAGAGATGTGTATGAGGGATCTTCAGTTTTATTTCAGGATGTGCAAACAATGACTAAGAAAGCTTGCCCTCTTTCAAAATAACCAAAATGTGTGGACACCATCAGAACCTCCTTGTTTTGCAAGTACAATGAAATAGGAGACTGGGCAATGTATATTTTTACTGTGGCTTATTGTAGGAAGCTGGCTCTCTATATGGGACACTTAAAGAAGTACACAGTGAAGAGAGTCCAGTGGATCCCCAATTGGTTTGTAGAGGCAAACGTAGATAGGACTAATGCCCTACTTTGTAGTATTGTGGGTGAGTAGTTTGTCTTATCTGATATTTCGTGATAAACATTTGTTGTACTCACAGAGGCAATGAATGAGACACACACTCAAAGAATCCATCCAAAGCAAATTTAGAAAAATAACACTTCTTTTTTTATATATACTTTAAACCCAAGAATTTTGTTATAAGGTAAGTACGTTTTTAAGCACAAATTCTATTCACTTGCAAAAATCGACTTAGTGGAATTTCAGAGTTCTTCAATGTTATCCTATGAAAGGAAAACTAATTCAGCAACCAAGCACGTTACGATGGCTCATGGGGCCAATCTTGTAGACTTAAGGTGAGTACTGGGCAAGGGTCAGGGCCACACCAATAGGTAACTCCAGGCAGCACTGGGGAGGCTGGGTGCAGAGGTGTAGTATGGCGTAAGCTTCCCAATGTATTTTAATGGGGATTGGTTTCCATGGATTTGGGCTGCAGTATCTAGCTGGGGGCCAATCAGAGACAGCCAACAAGTAAGTTGCAAATACGCGGTGCTCAGGGATGTAGATGCACCTATGGTCCTCTTCACTATGTCCCAGGGGCGTGGGATGCAGGGGTGTCCTTTGGCGTCAGGTTTCCTTATCCAGGACCACTTGCGGATGTGGGGTCCTGTGGTCTGAGGCTGCAGGCGTCACTGTGGAATCCAGGAGGGGTGAAACCACATTACCGTCGAGCAAGATGGAGACATCAAGGACACCTGAGGTCCACTTCAACTCGGACCAGTGGTGATGGGTGCAGTAGTTGCTTTTGGTGTCAGGTTTCTCTCAACTCAGACTCTACAGGAGAGGGGCCTGCATGCCGGGGCTACAGGATAATTTAGCGAGTCCAGTAGGGTTGAAACCACAATGCAATTGGACACTGGACAGCTGCAGAACCTTCCTGCCACTGGAGGTTCACTCCCACTGGGGTCAGCAGTGTCTTCAGGTGTCTTGTCTTTAAATTCGGGAGGCTACAGAATCCTTTCTGTAAAGTTGACAGGGAGCAGGTCTGCTGCTCATGGGAGACTTGAGACTTTTTTGAAGGCAGACAGTCCTCCCAGGTTTCTAGAGGTTCTGCTTCAGGATGAGGCGTCTTCTGGTGCAGAGTCTGTTGAGGTGTGCCTATAGGCTGCCGGGGTTAGTATCAGGTAAGCTGCTGCTTCTTCTCCTGTTCAGTGGGTGCAGCTCTTCTTTGGCCCTCTCTTCTTAAGTCATCAGGATCTGAGTTCTGGGGTCCCACCTAAATATTGAATTTAGCGGTGTTACAGGTAGCTCCAGGTGGCAGCCAATGGGGTGCCCACCTTTAGGGTGACTACACCCTTTTTATGACCACTTCTATGGGAAAGTGGGCATTGCCCTGACCCTAGTGGCCTAATTCCTTCCAAACCAAGATGGAGGAATTTAAAAAGTGGTGTCCACTTCAGCTCATCTACCTTAGGGGTGGGACTAGCATGAAGTGGGCACTCCTCCTAATCTGAACCCTGTGAGTGCTAGTTCTCAGCTTAGGAGATCAGAAACGTGGCTAAGGTGGTTAAACCGGTCAGGACCAGTTAGTTAACACACTAGTAGGTAGTAGGTTTTCAGGGGGCACCTCTAAGGTGCCCTTGGGGTGCATGTATTGGTAAATCCAACACTGGCATCAGTGTGGGTTCACCAATACAAGATGTTTGATACCCAACATTCCTGTTTTCAGTTAAGCCATCATGTAGCTGGAGAACTCATAGTGACCATTGACTAGCACATGTATTTACAATGGCTTCCCTGTAGAATTACTATGTCAAGGATTCAAGACTTAGCAGGGGCATATTCGCTAGTGCATATATGCCCTCACATGTAATATAATGCACCATGCCTTAGGGCTGAAGGCCTGCTATAGGGGTGATTTACAGATATTACAAACAGTGTTTTAGGGGACATGGCATACATGTGTGTGCCATGTGGTGTTTTCAGTTTTGGGAGTACCTTGTCACGCAGCCTACAATGGCAGTCTGCATAAGGTTGGTGATGGGTCCCTCAGAGTGGCACAAGTTGTGCTGCACCTTAGAGAGGCCCTCTTCAGTACTCATGCCCTAGGTACCAAAGCTACCATTTACTAGGGAATTACAGGGTGCTGAAAGGCCTGGTCGCTTGGGGATCAAGTGACTAGATGTCTTGCTTTAGGATAGAAACACTGGCACTGGGGACCTGGTTTGCAGGAACCCAGTGCACTTCAGTCAATGTTGTATCTAAAAAACAGGCAAAAAGTGGGGCGGTACTGCAACCAGACCACAACTCCCTACACTTAGCAAGCATTTTGTGAATGCATATGGAAAGAAGTCAAAGAAACTGTTGCAGGTGTCAGTGCCACAGCACCTCAGGAGCACTGACCACTGCCACAGTTTATTAGAATCAGGAACCTCAACACACCAATAACTCATTAATACAATTCAAATTTGACCAGCACACAGTCATCAGTCTGTATTTGTATCAGTGGAGGAAAGGTGTGTCTTTCACTACAACTTAGCTTTAATGGATTCAGGAATCAAACAGTTGTATGGACACTGGAATTATCAGAAACTTTGGCACCCAATTCTAAAGATCGATAAGGTGCCAAATACAAGTGTGGTTGATAGGAAAATATGCACATCATTGATACAGACAAGTTTCTACTTTCACTAGGACTTTCTTGGTTATGTCTTCATAATGCAACAATAGATTGTCAGTAAAACATATTTATCCCTTCCACTCTCTGTAATACCAGCTGTATTGGTGATGGGTCTCTCCCTATGGTGCATTCTACAGCAATGAGCTAACAAGTCGGTAATCTAGGCTTGTCACCAAGTGGTTGAGGCAGAATGAGAATATGGAAGACCAACGTGGACCATGAAATAAGTACCGTGAAGATCTAATTGTATGAATCACTTCCCGCAATGTACAATCAAAGTATCTGGCTGAATGCTTATGTAGAATGCATCACTGTAGAATCGAGGTTTCTTTCAATCTGCATGGAAGTGGCATTTATTACTGATCACTGTGTACAGGCCACGAGGAAGGACACAATAAACAATACCACTGGTTACAAGTGCTGAAATAAAATAGCTCAAGGAGCCCTAGAACGCATACGCTCACGGTTAAGTTGGAAATGATACAATGTATCCATTTAAAAAGGCGTGCAAGTCACCGTAAGGCCACCTTTTTTCTGTGCGCAAGGAGCAGTACACTTCAGATGACTCGAGGAGATACCTATTGACGGAGCAGGGGGTGAGCGCGGATCCTTAGTGCATTATCTTTGAGGCAAAAACGCATAACCGTGGGGTTAATGACAAAATCTTCTGTCCCTGACTCTTAAAGTGCCCATACAACTTTGCATACTTTGAAATCGTATTCCTAGTGTGTAATCAGTGATGCGTTTCTTATGAAACCAGAGGACATTATAGGATGACTCATGGGGTGAGTGCTGACCCATAGCCCACGATGCGCACAGCATAAACAGCACGTATTGGTGGATAAATGAGCAAGGTTGTTGTTTTTTTGTTTTTTGACCTTCTGTGGGTGAACGTGACTTTGTAAAGATTTAAGGGTATTCTTATAAAAAAATGATTATAGTCTAAGAAAACCCGAAGAGATAGGTAACTTGCTAAATTCAAATCCTTCTTATTAACCAATGACTAAATTTAATAATTCATCCTTAAAGTTTATTTGTGTAGCTTTCTATCATTCAGGCTATCATTGGAAGCCATTCTTGAGAATTAAGAGGTGACAACCAGAGTCAGAGATGCACTCATGTTGTAATGAGTAATGAAGATTCGGGGAATCTGCATACTAATAAAAGGGGGCACACATACTTTCTAGAAACATGCAAGGGCTGACACTTCGCTATTTTATTGAGTAGAGTGTTTCATTTTCTTCTTCCCAACGAAAATCGTAATAGATGACTGTGCTACACACAAACTGGTAACGGGTCGAAAGGTGGACAGAACACACATTTGGCCCGTAGTGTAAGACTGTGTTGGAAAATAAGGTGTAGGATGTACTTATCTGTCAACTTCAGATTCGAGTTAACAGATTTTACAGTCATGTCCAAGAATGGATTATAAAAAGGAAATGCGATCACTCGTTACTTTTTAACATAATCACATGAGCACGTTTTTCTCACAAGTGCACAGACCACCTTGCTTGAGTTGTACTGTTGATGACATAGTATGAAATTGTTGCAACAACAATATACACTCTGTATTCCTAAGTGTGTTTCTGTAGTCAATGTATATGAGGGAGGATTGGTTAACCTCTATTGAATTGATGACATGCCAGTAAATCTATTCTGACAGTCATCTTTGGTATCTAAGGACTGACAGCCACTCAGAGCATCACTAAGAGTGAAGGAATACTCATTCTGGGTTTGTTCAGGAATGGTTAATGGCTACCTGTAATTTCTAGTGCTGATAGTAGGTCTTTAAAGACAGGCTGACGGCCGTGAGGGCACATTCGCTATTTTTTCTGGCTGTATGAAGTAATGTGATGAAGAACAAAGTGCCCTTGAGAGTCAGCAGAGGATCTGTAATGACTAGCTATGGGGCATAGTAACAGATGGGCGCAGCATATAGTTTATCAGGCTCCCAAAAGCTGGGTAGAAGGAATTGACAGGTCCTGATTGTCTGATAGAGGGGTTCTGAAGAATTACTGGGGTGTCCTGGGGTGTGGGTTGTGGGTGGGATCCATTCTGCAGGCCACTGCCCAAGACCTTCTTATCATGCTTCTGTCTCCACAGTGTATTCTGTATATACCCCTTGGGGCATGGCGACCTTGAAGCACGGACCTATTAAGGGGTGCACACTACTGCCAGTACCTCTGATGTGTGTATTAGAAATCCTTGCACTAATGATTAACATATTCACTATGCTTTCTGTCACAGTCAAGGACATTACAACAATATATAGGTCACTATCCCCCAGTTCAATAATCGAGATTCAAATCAATGACTTTTCAGGTGGACTCTTCGACATCTGAAGTGATTGCATTAACTAACTGAGCTTACTTGACAGAACAATTAATTAGTTTTGTAGCACATGTGAAGTTTTGGTGTGAGGAAAGTGTGCACTGTAGCTGGAGCCTGTGTTATAAAGAGTATTGTACACTATTCACATAAATATTTGTGCAACAGGTGTGTGGGCGCACACTAAATATCATGTGTTTCCAACCTTCTTTGAGGTTCGCCACCAAACTGTTCTTAACTTCTGATATACTATCAAGTAGCATGCAAAGCTCCCTACTATGTTCCTTAGGGTGCTGGTCAAGAGGTTTTTTAATAAAAGGGAATCAGCACAAAAGGTTTAAAGGTTTGTAATACTGTATATTTAAATAAAGATGTTTTTATCTGCCAGAACATCTATGTAGAATCATCATTTTCACAGCTACAGTGATGCCATTAATAATGCAAATGGTGACTTGTTTTCAAGGGTTAACATGATTTATCATTTTTGACATTCTCTGTGTAGTCTACATTTATGGATAAGAAAGGATATGACATTGAATGCATGAAGATCAAATCCACATAACCATTAGATGTAGGTGGAAGACTGAACTAAAACGTTCAAATATAGATGCTGCTGCAATGGATACAAATAAATAAGACCATGCCAGCAAAACAAAATTACAACAATTTCAGATGTGCTGATTTTTACAATTTTCTCTGCGAAACAGGCAGTCCCCAAATAGTCATTTTCCACTCCCGGCATAGTCAATCCATTCTGTCACTTAGTTGTTTCTTGCCCTCCCATATTGATAGAATATATATAAATGAATAACAACAGTTAAATGAAAGAATGAAAAAAATATTGGATTAACAGGGCTTTATTGTTACGTTTCAGTTCCAAAACCTAAAAAAGTACTGAAAAACCTCCCTAGTGATATGCTAGAAACAAAGTGCACTGCTCTTTTTCCCTCAATATTTTAAAGCATGACCATTCATGAAAAAGCATTGACGAAAGTAAATACGTCTCTTCATGAAGAATTATTAGGTCTCAGGAGATTCCATGAATAAAATAGTTTAAGGGGCAGTTCACAAAGATATGACGACTAGATCTGGCTCTAGCATAGGTAGCCGTTGTTGTGACAATCTGTGTTGTTGTCCTCACCCCCGCAATGACATCCTTGTCCTTGGATTCTCTCACTACCACACTGTAATGACACTGAGATCTCTTCACAGCCCCTCACACGCGTTTAGTTCATTTCTTTTATATAAAACTAATCACCCCCATGTAGGCCATCAGAGTGCCTTACCTTCACACGCCAATACTATACAGGAGACAATGATACATACACGTTTGTAAATCGATGTGTTTCGCTCATAGTTACAAACAAGCAGCTTGTGTGCCTCGTCAGTGTGGGAGCCTCTGTTACACTGTGTGTAGGTGATTGTTTAATGATCCTTTCTGTCACAGACAGGGCCGTTAGAGCAATATAAATACACATGCTATTCCCCAGTTCACCAACCAAGATCCAAATCCATTACTTTCCAGATACGCACTCAGACATCTCAAGGGATCGCATTAACCAGCTGAGCTTACTTAGTAGAATAATTCATTTTCTAAGTATACATTTAACTTGCATTTATTTTTTATTTAAGGTGTGTGCATTACATGTTAAATACAGTTACTGGTCATTTAAAGGCCAACAATTTAGTTACAGAATATTTTGCTCTTTTATCTACTATTTGAAACCGGCACCGCAACCACGGATCCCTCCTCATACTTCACAGAATCACGGTCCTAATATTTTTTAACGCACTTCAGTAGCTGCCCGCAATGCAGTAAACTACTGGCATGAAGGGCAAAACAAGCAAAGTGCGACTAAATATTTATTTTTAAAATCTGTGCAGTGTATTCCAGAGAGCCACCAAGAAATACTGCACAGATAGGAGAAGCCTGGCCTTGTCCCTGGATCCCTCACTGACAATTTAGCAGGGAATTGGGGCGGGGGGGGGGGGTCTGGAAAATGCCCCCCACCCCAAGCTCGAACTATACGCCTGTTACAGAAGAAAGGACACAGCTATAGTGTGATATGAAGGTCTGTATATAAAACAACTTATTTTTCCCGTGCTTTTATTCTACTTAATACTGTTATAACAAATATAATAACAATACGTAGTATTATTATTAGTAATAATAGTATCATTATTGCTTATGAAAAGAAAGCATTAGAATACATTAATTAAAATATATACTTTGACCATTCGTTTTGCCCTTGTAACACGTAACGGTAGAAAAAGCTTTCCAAGACGTACAATTCCACTGCATTAAAGCAAACATGGATACTACAATTATATTTTATTCTTTATTTTACCCATTTTGTGATATTTACGGCACAAACGTGCTGCATCTCATTCAGCTTTAAAACTGGTTATTTGCTTTTACTGCCTGACAGGAGTCATTGCTGTTTAGAATGTAAATTCAGAACTGAACCTTTAAAATGCACATGAACCAAGAATTGGCATTTCTTTGTCCTTCATAAAATGGACGTAGCTCTTGTCACTGAGTATGACATCAATATTTTGCCCCTTAAATAAAACCTAAAAAAGTAAAGTTCCATTCTCGTGCAAGTGCATCAAGAACTAAATACCGGGGGGCAGAATTATCATTTAGTCATGCAGCAACCAGCAATTCACCCTGCTGAGCTGCGTGAAAGGGCAGGAATCTATCTTATTTACCACTGTACAGTGCATTGCTGTCCTTTCCTAGCACTGGCACACTTTTGTCTCACTAGCGCCAATGCAGGCACTCTTGCTTCATGTTGCAAGGGTGCCTGTGATGTGGGCAGGATTGTTTTTGTGCCGGAAGGATTGTTTTTGTGCCTGAAGGGCGAACTTCCTGCACAAAAAAAAATCCTGATAGGCATTTTCATCTTTCTAAGTGTGCTGCAGGATGCATCAAATGTAGAAAGAGGAAAAAATGAGAAGTAAAGATATTTTTCCATGTTACGCCTCACCTTGGGAAGCGCAGTATTTTTACGCATTCCCTGAGCTACAGCTAAAGGTAAATCTTGGACTGTACCAAAACCCATGGGTGGATGCTTGGGAACACATATGCTCCACCCATGGAATGCCAACCTGCTGCAGATAATCGTAAGGCAGAGATTTGCACTGCCTTGCATTACTTTACATTTATCAAGCCATGCAGGGCCACACAAGGTGGCCTTGCATGACATGATAAATCACACTAAGGCTTTATGTTGCCTGCGTCCTCTTGCATGGCACAAGGGTGACGCAAAACCTTGACAAACATGGGCCCAGATGTACAAAGCAAAAGAATAGCAGTTTTCAATTAGCAAACTTAGAATTACATTTTCCTGTGTACTAATTTGGGAATTGCCCAAATATCAAGACAGTATGGTTCTCATTCACAAAATAGTGAATCGCTAACAAAAGGTTTGTGAAATTCTCCAAGTGAATGTTCCACAGAGGCAGCAAGTGACCACCTCATAAGCAGAATATATACTTTCACATGCTAAGCAGTGTCTTGGAGGGAAGAGAGGAAGGGAGGCATGCAGCACTCTACCTCAGTCCATCACAATCCTGCTCACTCCATCCTATTTCCAGAAAAAACATGAAAAGCCACGATACAGAGAGAGACATAGGCAGTGGGAAAATAAAAGTTTAACTTAGCAAAACAGAGCTGGAAATACTTGCTGAAGAACGTGATAAATTATTGTTTGGGAAACCATTGTTGACTGCCACAATGTTTCAGTATTTGTAGGAAAGAAGCCTTTCTCTAGCTTGGTTACCCCCACTTTTGGCCTGTTTGTCAGTGGGTTTGACTGTGTCTACGGGGATCCTGCTAATCAGGACCCCAGTAGTTATGCTCTCTCCCTTAAATGATGATTATTGCATACTGGTAACCCACTATTTCACCCAAAATTAGCATACTGGTGCCCCCTTATAAGTCCCTAGTATATGGTACCTGGGTACCCAACGCATTGGGGTTCCAGGGGATCCCTATGGGCTGCAGCATTTCTTTTGCCACCCATAGGGAGCCCATGCAAAGACTTCTACAGGACTGCCATTGCAGCCTGTGTGAAAAGGTACATGCACCCTTTCACTGCCATTTACACTGCACCAGGTCACTTATAAGTCATCCCCATAGTAGGTCCTTCAGCCCTGAGGGCAGGATGCAGAGCACCTGTGTGTGAGGGCACACCTGCACTAGCAGAGGTGCCCCAAAACCTCCAGGACCATTTTCCCAGACTTTGTGAGTGCAGTGACTCCATTTTACTCTACTCGTGTACTGGACACAGGTCACTACCAATGTCCAGCTTCGTAATGGTAACTCAGAACACAGGCATGTTTGGTATCAAACATGTTGGAATCATACCCCAGTGCTTTTGCATGCATTCGTTGTATGATTCCTGAACTCTGGAGGCTCCTTAGAGGACTCCCAGTATTGCCATTCCAGCCTTTTGAGGTTTTCCAGGCAGCCCCAGCTGCTGCAACCTCTCAGACAGTTGTGGCCCTCCTGTTGCTTGAGAAGCTCAAGCACAGGAAGGCAGAACAAAGGATTTCATTTGGGAGAGGTGTGTTACACCCTCTCCCTTTGGAAATAGGTGTTACAGGCTTGGGAGGGGTGGCCTCCCCAAGCCACTGAAAATGGTTTGAAGGGCACATTTGGTGCCCTCCTTGCATAATCCAGTCTACACCGTTTCAGGGACCCCCCAGTCCCCACTCTAGCATGAAACTGGACAATGGAAAGGGGAGTGACCATTCCCCTGTCCATCACCGCCCCAGGGGTGGTGCTCAGAGCTCCTCCAGAGGGTCCCTGGGTTTTGCCATCTTGGATTCCAAGTTGGCAGGGAACTCTGGAAGCATCTGAGTGGCCCTTGCCAGTAGGTGTCATCAGAGCCCTCACCTGATAGGTGCTTATCTGTGTAGCTGACCAATCCCCCTTTCAGGGCTATTTAGGGTCTCTCTCTTGGGTGGTTCTTCAGATTCAGATTGCAAGACTCCAGTAGAAATCCTCTGCATCCTTTACTTCACCTTCTTACAGAAGAAACTGCATCTGGACTCTCCAGGAACTCTACAAACTGCAACAAAGAAGCAAAGACTACTTCTGCAACATTGTATCTTCAGCTTCTGCCAGCAACTGCAACTGTTTAGTCGTGCATCTTCAGAGGACAGCCTGTCTCCAGCCTGCATCAGAAGAACAAAGGAATCTCTCTTGGAGAGAAAGAGTCACTCCACCGCTATAGCAGGCACCTCTCTGCACGATGCTCCGTGGCGTGGGTCCCCTCTCCTGATAAAGTGCATGGACCCAGCATCACGGGTGGTAAAGTGAAGTGGTCCTGACGGTCCTGACATCCTACTGTCCAACTTTGGTGGAGGTAGGAGCTTGCCTCCCCATGCAAGACAGTACCCCCATGCACTGCATGTTTTACAGTTGCCAAGGCTTGTTGGCATCCTTCCATGAAGTTCTTCATGCACCGTGCAGCTCCTGCCCCCAGCACTCTGTCCTGCGACATACAGCTTCTTGCGTGGTTCTCCGGTGGCGTGGGACCCTTTGTTGTAGCGCTGCATGTGCCTCCTTTTGCACCTTCCTTGTCCCCGTGCTGTGGGACTCCTGTGCACACTGCCTAGTCTTCTGAGGGCTCTCTGAGTTGCTGAGAGCCCCCTCTATCTCCCTGGCTAGAGTCCACCAGGTCCCTCCTGGTCCCAGGCAGCGCTATATTCCGCTAACCGCGAGCTTTGCATGTGCCAAGGCTTGTTGGCGGGATCTAGCAAAGCAAATCAGACGCAATCATCCATCCTGTGTGGGACATCATCTGCATCAACCAGGAACCCGTATCCATCTTCTTGGGTGCAGTACTGATTGTTGTTCTTCACTGGTGGTTCTTCATTTGCACCTTCATCCTGGTTAGCAGGGGTTCCTGTTCTCCCTGTACTCTCCTGTGCTTCTTGGACTTGGTCCCCTTCTTTCACAGGTCTTCAGGTCCAGGAATCCATCATTAGTGTCTTGCAGTCTCTTCTGGTTCTTGCATTATCTTCTTTCTTGTATGCTTGTGTGTTCTAGGAAAGTTACTGTGATTTATTTCTGCTTTCCTGGGCTCTGGGGTGGGTTCTATTACTTACCTTTGGTATGTTCTAGTACTCCCAGCACCCCTCTAAACGCTACACTTGCCTAGATGGGAAACCGACTTTCGCATTCCACTTTCTTAGCATATGGTTTGTGTTCCCCCAGGCCCATTTCTAACTATTGTGATTTTCACTACTTGCACTGTTTTCCAACTGTTTTTACAGCTATTTCTGCATACTAGTTTTTATAATTTGTGTTTTACTTACCTTCTAAGGGAGTATAGTCTCTATGGTATTTTTGGCATTTGTGTCACTAAAATAAAGTACCTTTATTTTGTAACACTGAGTATTTTCTTTAATGTGTGTGAGTACTGTGTGAATACAGTGATATTGTCTTGGCTGCTCATCCACACTATCCCTAGATAGAGGCTTCTAGACACTGTCTACATTTCACTAATAAGGGATAACTGGATATGATATAAGGTGTAAGTACCTTAGGTACCCACTACAAACCATTCAGCCTCCTACAGTATTCAAATATAAATCAACACAGTTTTGATGATACACTATACCACCAAAGAGACAAGGACCATAGCAAGGTCATTAAGCATCATTCCGACCAGCAGATAATTATTATAGAGTAGGTGAGAGGGCATGGGTTCCACAACAGGTGACCAATTTCCAGTACACAAACCATAAGGACAATGTTAAATAATTTCATCAGATGTGTAATGGTTAATTAGTGTCAGTAGGAGAGTGGAGCTCCAGGCTGAGCCCTTCGCTCCATCACAGTAATATTCCCTGGAGTCCACCTCCCCCAACAGTGATGGGGGAGCTGGACTGGTTCTGCTACCTTCATGGCTGCAGCTGGTTCCACTTCTTTCTGTTGCTCATGCGGGGCTTTGAATCAGGATAGATCAACACCAGCTCTGAATCTTTTCTCCTTCCTTGCGGGTCTGCAGGACATTCCTTGTTTTGACAGCTAACTCCCCCTTCTCAGTATCAAGATGATCAATCCAGTCCCAAAGTGTTTGGGGTGGTGGTGAAAAAGTGCACCACTTGTTCAAGGGTTACCCACAGTCGGGCTGGAAATAACATTGCATTTGTTATACCCAGGTCTCGAAGATGCTTCTTGGCATTTTGGAATGATGCCTGTTGTTTTTGGACCTCACTGGTGAATTTCGGGAATAACATCACTTTGTGGTTGAATACCCTGACATCACCTTTTAGTCTGGCCTGGGCTAGGAGGTGATCATGATCTCTGTAATGCAGTAGCTTTGCCACAATTGGTCTGGGAGGCACCCCAGGGGCAGAGCCAAGCTGGAAGTCGATGGGCGCATTCAAAGGCATAGAAAGAAGACAATCTGTCGGGGGCCACATTGTCACAAGCCCACATCTCTAGAAAGTTAATCTTGTTCCCCTGTGATCCCACAGGCGTTCTGGCAGGCCTATTATAAGGATGTTGTTTCTCCTGGCACTATTTTCAGCATCTCCCCTCAGGAGGCAGTGATGGCCTGTAGGATGATATCCAATGTGGCTTGCTGTAATTTCCACTAGTTTGAAGTAGGTTCCGTCATTGTAGGAGGGATCAGTTCTTGGGACGATGTCAGGCGAGGTACGTCCTTCTTTCTTAAGTGTTTACCAAACCCAACTCCCTAGTGTGGGCTCATGGACCACGGGGCTAATCTATCGGTTTGGGTGACTTTGTCACAACAAGTGCTCTGGCTATTGCAGTCTCTATGCCGTCCAAACCCTCTGGCTATACAAACAGGATTTCCAGTCTCAAACTAGTGGGCCCCTCCAGTATCAACAGCGATGAATTCTGTATCCCGTGGGTGCTCTGCATGTCTGCAGTGCAGTGCAAGTTCCTCAAGTCTGCAATTGCTCTTAGGTAGGTCACAGGGTACCGCACTTGTTGATTCGGAAGCACAGGTTAGTGATTAAATTAGTGTGTCACCTCCACCGTGCCCCAAGGCCCAGACATGAGACCAGTAGACTAAGGTCTGCAGGCACCTTCTCCTGTAATGCTCAGTTTCCTAAACTTCACCAGCCACTATCCATCCCAATTCACTGGTGGGGTAGAAGGGTAATGTAGGGGAGAGAGAAGGAGAGGAGTAGCACCTCAAGGGTCCCCAGCAGTATATTCACCGGTGACAGATCCAGCAAGTCCTCCCCCTCGTGATACAGGATCAGGGCAGGGTATCCAAATCCCACCTTAGGCCTACCTCCTGGAGGCCCCAGCTGTGTCACCTTGTCCAAGCAGGCACAGGCACAGTTCTGCTTATGTGTCCTTACCAGGCCTCCTCAATAACACAGTTATGTTGTCTCCAGGCCCTGCTCAGAGGTCATGGCAGTCGATGTGAAGGGGGCCCATTCTCACAGGTCACACTCTTGGCACCCCCCCTTAACATTGATTAGACACCTCAGTGCTTCATAGTGGGAATCAGTTACTGTGTAGATGCTTCTCAAGCTGTGCGCTGGATCTTCACCCCGCCATCCATCCCACTTGGGATTATCAAATTCACTGCGCTTCCATCAGCTCTGGATTCGAGCCCCACACCCTCACCAGCTATTATTTTAGTCAGCGGGCAGTTCAGACGGGACAACCTCCTCTGACCCAACACGGAGCATCACATTCAGGTCAGTGCCGCTCCGCAGCTGCGTCAGCTCGGCAGCCATCCTGGGTCCCGCTGCCTTTTTGCAGCACAGCACACCGCCTTCCTGCCCCTAGAAGTGCTGCTCATGACTCAACTTTCGAAAAAGCAGTCTGGGGTCAGCTATTCAATGGGAATCAGGCTATGTGAGCAGCGGAAAGCCCCCGATGGTGGAGTTAGGCCAGAGTGACAAAGCACCCGACCTACTCCATCAGTATCAAATAATGTCCCCAGGAGGACAGAATAGACCTTTTTATCTGTGTCACTGGAATGAGGCCCTCTAGGCTCACTCATGTAAGTTCTGCTGCTGTGTACTTAATTCACCATTGGCCTCATAATGTTAGTATGTAGCACTGTGCAGCATGTGTCTTGTATTTTTGTGCTGGGTGTATGTGTGGCTTTGAATGGTATAATACATGGAGAACACTGGGCTCCATTTTGTGGGACCTAGACCTGACTGGGAGAGCATGAGGAGGTATCGGAATCCCCTTAGACAGATTTGTGCTTTGCCGTATTTTTTAGAGCTGGGCGGGACAGACACTAGAAGAAGAAGAGGCAAGACCATGAGTACCATTGAAAGAGTACACTTTGATTCAGGGAGAGGCCACTGGGAAGGGACCTGGGCACATCACAGGTAGGAGATGGAAAGGAGAAGAAAATTCTAAATAGCAGGGCTAGGATTCTGGGTTACCCCTTTAATGCACTTATCACTATGGCTGAAATCCAAGTGTGAACCTCTACTCACTCCCACGACCTTTGCTGGTTGGCTATCAGATCTTGAGTTGATCCTGCTGTGGCAGGCTACTTTCTGGAGGAAAGACAAGCTGGAGCAGTAGGAACTTTTTAGAATTTGGGTTTCTGTTTGGAAGATGTATGCACTTTGCCCAGGCAGGAACCATAGACCTATTCAGGGTAAGTCAACAAACACCCTAAATTAACCTGTCTTCTCCCCTTGGAAGTTTGGTACAGAGTAGTTAGGGTTAACTTAAGAGGCAATGTCTTATGTATTTGTTCAACACTTCAAACAATAAAACAGTGAACACACCACACAATAAGATACCACACCTAGTTATAAAAATATAACTTAATTGAATGAACAAAGCAAGACCAAAACAATAGAAAATCCCATAAGCAGAACTTGAGATGATTTTTTAAACAATACATTGAAATGTAGTGCTTAAAAGCATAAAGCACCATCCAAGGCTATCTGGTCATGCTGGACAGGGTCAAATCTCAAAAGTCAGGCTGATCACAACGGAGCCGAAAAATACCTTTGTTGCGTCCATGTTGAGGAAGATTCGAGGAGCAGGGAAGGAGATGAGTAGTTATTGATCCTTTGAATGTGGGCAATGCATCAGTTACAATCCACACAAAGTCAAAGATGTGTCGGAGCTGGAGGTTATGCGCTGCACTGGCGGTGATGCAAAGTTCCTGATCCTCACAGCTGCAGTGATGCATTGGCGTAGATGGAGACGTGCTGATTCAGAGTGGCAGCATTGATGCATAGATTCTGGGCTGGACTACCACTTTATACCCACTTTCAAGGGTCTAGAACTGGATTGGCACCATTTGGCAGGGCAAGACTCACAAACTTGAGAGTCCAGGTGCTGTAGTTGATGAGTTGAAAGTCCTCTGTGTCCCTGAGACCTCAAAGGAACCGGGGGCAATACCAAAACTCTGGTTCTGGGTTCAAGTGATGTGAGTTTAGTCACCCAAGAAAGGAGGGCAGCAGACAGCAGGTCAGCACAGCAAGAAAGCTGTCCTTCCAGAGCAGCAATCCAGCAGCAGAGTAGCACTCCTTGTTGCAGCACAGCAGTGTCCTTCCTCCTGGCAGAGTGTCTACAGGTCCAGAAGTGTACTGAGTTGGTAAGGTCAGAAATCCAGTTCTTATACCCAGTGGTGCCTTTGAAGTGGGGGATACTGCAAAGAAGGGCTTTAAAGTGCACAGAGGTCCTCCCTTCCTGCCCTGGCTCCAGACTCACTACAGGGGATTAAGCAGTCCTTTGTGTGGTGACAGTACATGGCCTATTCAGGAGTAAGTGTGGGGCTGTGCCTAGATCCTCCCTCTCCTGCTGCCCAGGATGGCCTATTAGGATTTTGATGGTCCATCAGTCACACCTAAGCTCCCTTTGTGTGTGGCTGCCTAGAGGGAATGCACAAAGCCCAGTTGTTACCGCACCCCTGACGTGTATTAGAGGAGGGATGCAGACACATAGGGCTGAGAGCAAGAAAAAAACAGCTTTCTAAAAGTGGCATATTTAAAATTGTATTGATAAATTTGACCTTCCCATTAAAGAGCATTTATTATTACAAATCCAGAGGTACCAAACATGACAGACCCAGCCCTTCACAATCAGGAATTACTGCTGATTAAATGTAATAAGGAATCCCCAGTGTTATCCCATGAGAAAGGTAGGCCTGACAGCAGTGAAAAACGAATTTGAGAGTTTTTCACTACCAGGACATTTAGAACTCTTCATGTCCTGCTTTTCATTACATAGCACCCTACCTTAGGGGTGGCTAATATTTAATTAAACTGGAGTATAAGGCTTAGCAAGAGGTCTTAAATGCAAAGTCAACAATGCAATTTAAACTACACACACAGGCTCTGCAGTGGCAGGCCTGAGACATTTTTTGTAAGGGCTGCTTATGAGGCAAGCAGGCAAAAGGTTTGTGGGAAGAGCTCCCTAAGGCTGTCATGTCTAACAGCACTCCAAAAGAAAGCTGACCCGCCCAAAATACATTCCAAATCCTCATATCCTAAATCACACTTGGGGCCAGATGTACAAAGCCCTTCTGCATTTCTTAATCAGTATTTCGGGCTGTTAAGAAATGAAAAACGGCTTTTTCTTTTGTACAAAGGCCTCTAAGGAATCACAAATTGCGATTTCTACACTGTATTCCCAGATTCGGAAATCACAAATAGGGATTTCCCATTTGCAATTCCTATTCTGATGTACAAAGCATTTCTTACATGCGACTTGGGCATTTAGGAAAAGAAGTTACCACCAACTTGAATTGGGTGGTAACAAGATGCAATTTTAAACAAAAAGCACCCCACGGTGCTTTTTTAAAATTACAGTAAAGCACACACATGCTCCTTAGGTATATGTGTGCTCTTTAGGAAATACAAAACCGGGCCATTGATTAAAATGCAATGAGACTTCCTAATACCAATTTCCTAATAGCGATTCCTACTTTGTAGGAATTGCCATTAGGAAATCTGTATCCCTGTACATAGCATTTTGCATTTCTCAAATAGCGATTTCTATGAAGTCGTTATTTAAGAAATGCTAAATTGCATTTTTGTACATCTGGCCCTTGGTGTCTGGAAATGGACTAGAAGAAGGGAAGCTAGAGGTCTCCAAACTTGTCAACTGACAAACAGCCAGTTGCGCATTTTAAGGAGGACAAGCTGTGTGAGACTTCTGCCTGTGGCCAGGACAGGGGGCTAATGCCTGCCAGTCTCCCAGCTAGTTGAGGGGACATCACCCAATGAAACTCAAGACCACCTGCTCCAGGAGCATGAAGCACCAATGCCTGTCTGTTTGACAAGACCAGTGTGCCTTGTGAAGAAGAGGAGAGCGCTGGAGGGAGCGATGTCCAGGGGGAGATCCTGGTGAGTGGTTCTGATTCACCTGATAGCCCTAGGGTGGTCATCCCCCAACCTTTTGCCTGCCTCCCTAGTGCATAAGCTCTCTCCCCTAAACATGGTGATATTGGATCCTACTGAATTGACATAATTCATTTTCATGTAAGTCCCTCGTAAATTGCACCACCTGTGCCCAGGGCCTGTATATGAAATGCTACTAGTGGTCCTGCAGCACTGATTGTGCCACCCACATAAGTAGCCCATTAACCATGTCTCAGGCCTGCCATTCCAAGACCCGTGTGTGCAGTTTCACTGCCACTTGGCATTAATAACTACTTGCCAAGCCTTAAACTCCCTTTTCTACATAAGAGTCACCCTAAGGTAGGCCCTAGGTAACCCATATGGCAGGATGCTATGTAGATAAAAAGGCAGGACAGGTACTTACGTGTTTTACATGTTCTGGTAGTGAAAAACTTCTAAATTCATTTCCACTACTGTGAGGACAGATCCTATCATATACTGGCATTAGAATGGCCCTCACATACTCTTAAGTGGTAGATTCTGATCTGGAAGGAGTAGCCATGTCTTTATTGGTATTGCAAGACTGGTAATAGATAATTCTGTTCACTGACAAAGTTGGATTTAATATTACTATTTTAGAAATGCCACTTATAGACAGCGGGCATTTCTCTGCACTTACTGCCATCTGTGCCTTACAGCCTGTCTCCAATCCATGTCTGGTCTATACTGGTTGGCAGCTCCCCTTGTGCACTCCACCTAGATAACCATAAACACAGGACACTCAGTCACATCTGCATTCATCTGCATACAGAATGGGTCTTCCTGGGCAGGCAGGGTCGAGGAGCTCATACTTACATTTCAAAGGCTAGTGGCCTGCCCTTGTACAAAGGACTGATAACCCTCCACAGGGATCCTGGGAGACAGGACTGGGCTTCAAGGGGGAACTTGTGTGCTTCAAAACCACTATTTGAAGTTTCCCCCACTTCAAAGTCATTTTTGGATATAAAAACTGGGTCTCTGACCCCCACCAAATCAGTCACTTATGGACCTACAGCTGCACCCTGTCAAAGAAACTGCCTGGTGGTCCAAAGAACTCATTTAGTCTGCTTTCCTGAGAAGGACTGCTGCCCTGCTTGTTGTCCTGCTGCCCTGCTGGCCTCTGACTCTGCCTTCCCCCTGAAGTGCTCTCCAAGGGCTTGGACTGAGCTTGCCTCCTGATTCTGAAGTCTCAGGGCCAACAAAGACTTCACCTCTTCAAAGAAATTTATTGTGCATCGCAAATCAACGCAACGCCTTCAGAATTCAACACAAAGCCTGCATTTCAGCTGAGAAATTGCTGCACCACTGACCGTAATGATGCAGCACCGACTTCCTGACTGTATTTTTCTAAACATGTGTGGTGTATTTTTGGATTGTTTTTCACTGTGTTATTGTATGATTTATTGCACAAATACTTTACACATTGCCATCTACATTAATGACTGCTTAATGCCAAGCTTCCAGATGGTGGGCACAGGCTAATTTGGATTGTGTTGTGACTTACCCTAACTAGGAATGTGGTCCCGACTTGGACAAGGGTGCATACCTCTTCCAACTAGAGACCCCATTCCTAACACTGGTGATCAGCTGTGAGGATAGGACTTGTGTTTTGTGCAGTGCCATACAATAGCTAAAAGTACACTACCTACCCACAGTCAAAGGTCAATTTGATTTGTTTTCTTTTTCTGCAAACTTTCCCTGCTTGACATTCTTTAATCAATCCTATACATCATGTCTCTGGCTGTGTCCACAAGTGGAGCTGGGGAGTTTGACCTGGCTAAGCTGGAGGTATAATTAACCAGCTGAAGGGCTCTTCAAAGGGATGGGGGTATGTACCTGTTGAGCCTCCAAGAGGGAAGATTCCCAAAAGGCGCTGAGGGTCTTGGCAGAAGCCCGATCACAAGAGCATGATGAGTTGGGGGAGCAAGTGGATAACTCTCCTGAGAAGCTGCCAACAGCAGTGGGGGATGACACCTCTGCAATTGTGCCCCCTGCTAAAGCAGGGAGCAGCGTCTCAAGTCACAGCTGGACTGCAAAGGAAAGGAGAGAGGAGAGAGAATTCAGGCTGCAGTTGGCATGATTAAAAATGGAGGCAGAGGAGAGGAAGGCTGGGAGGGAAGCTGAGAGAGCCTTGGCAGAGAGTCTAAAAGAGGTGTACCTCAAGGCTAGGCAGTCTGAGTCCAGCAGTGATGGAAGTAATATACATATAGGGCCTGCTGGAGACAAGAAGATTCATATTTCCAAGGATTTCGTGCCAAGTTATGTGGTAGGAGATGACATTGAAAAGTGGTTTTCTGCTTATGAAATTGCACTGAGGGCCCGTTGGGGTTCCAGAAGAGCACTTGGGGGGCAGGCCTGTGGAAATATTTGCCAGCACCTGGGAGGGACACATTTCTAATATTAAAGGTTGAGGACCAGATCAAGTACACTCCTATAAAAGCCATTTTGACTGTCAAATTTGGACTGACCGAAAAGTATCGCTAAAGATTCAGGGACCGTAGCAAACTCTCCAACCAAACCTGGCTAGACTTTATTGATTTTTCCAGTAAGGTACTAAATGGCTGGGTGCGGGGCAGCAAAGTCAGTGATTATGTTGGGTTGTACAGGTATCTGGGGGGGACACCCACAAAGGTGGTCAGGGTTCCCAACAGGAGAAAGAGAGGGGAGAAACTTGAAAATTAGGAGTTCTCTAAAGGCCCCCAAAATAATTCTCAAGGGAATAGTGGTAACCAGTCCAGTCTGATCCTAAGAAGAAAGGGTCTTTGATCATGAGACAGGGAGGTTTGTACCCCAATGTATATAGTGCTCCAAGTATGGTCACTCTAAGGGTGACTCTGAATGTCCAAAGAGGGCACAGCCCCCCACTGATGGGCAGACACCTGGGTTGGCTAGTGTAGCGCTAGGGGAGGTGGAAGTCACAGTTAGTTTTAGAGAATAGACACAGGTTACCTTAGTGTCCTTGGGGGGATGTAGATATGGTGCCAAAAGCGCACATGCCTGCCAATACTTCTAAGAATAGATAGTGAGTCACCATTAATGGGCAACAGATGGAGGCTCTGCGTGACACAGGAGTCAGCATGACTACTGTCAAGGGTCAGCAAGTGTCAGCACAACAGGTCCTACCGAACACATTCCACCAAGTCATAGTCGTTGACAAAGAGGGAGCCATCTACCAGTGGCTCAGGTTCCCTGTGAGTGGGGTGGTGGTCGCTGGTACTCTGAAAGTAGCTGTGAGTCCTGCCATGCCTGTAAATTGTCTGTTAGGCAATAACCTACAGCACACTACCTGGATGGAGGTAGATCTCAGGTCTCACTTGGAAATTATGGGATTGCCTGATTGGGTCTGCATGACCACACGGTCCATGGCTGCCCGGGAGGGAAGTCGAGGGTATATAGAGCCTGGAAGAATGGCCCAGACAGCTGCCAAGGAGAGGAGCAAGGGGTGTGGGAAACCAGTCCTAGTAGTTCCCATGGTAGAGGTTGACAGGGTCACTGAGGTGGAGCCCCCGGATCCTACTAGGGAGGACATTGCCACCCTAGCTGATCTACCTGAGCTTGCTGGCTGTCAAGGTGAGCGGAGGTCCACAAGGGAGGAATTTTGCAAAGCACAGAAGGAGTCTCCCACTCTTGAGGGGTTGAGGCAACTTGCCTCAGCCCATGCAGTAGATGAATCCTCTGGGGATTAACTAATCATCTGGGAGAATGATCTATATTGTGAGCCTAAGGCTCCAGGCACTGGTGTAGCATATGTGCTGGTGGTCCCTTAGTGTTACCGGGCCTTCCTACCGGGGTGGGCTCATGACATACCCATGGCAGGACTTTTAGGGCAAGACTAGACCTTTACCAGGCTGGTCACCCACTTTTAGTGACCTCGAATGAGGTCAGCCTCTGGTGCATTCTGCAGGTCCCGTTCCACCTTCCAGCCAAGTGGGAAGTCAGGGAAAAAGAGCTGAAGGCTCCCCTGATCCCACTTCTGGTCGTTGGCACCCCCTTTGAAAGGGTAGGCATGAACGTCATTGGTCCATTGGACCCCAAGACATCCCTAGGCAACAGGTTCATCCTGGTCTTGGTGGACCATGCCACCCGCTGTCCAGAGGCAAGCCCTCTGAGGATGGTAACTTCACCGGTGGTGACCAGAACTGTGATGGGGATTTTTACCTGTGTGGAGTTTCCCAAAAAGATAGTGTCTGGCAGAGGCACCATCTTCATGTCTGCATACATGAGGTCCATGTGGGATGCATGTGGTGTAACCTACAGGTTCACCACACCCTATCACCCTCAATCCAATGGTCAAGGTGAGACATTCAACAAGACCTTGAAGGGCATAATTACAGGCCTACCTGAACCATGAGGTGTAAGTGGGACATCCTCTTGTCATGCCTTCCCTTTGCTTGCAGAGAGGTGCCCCTCTCTGTCCCTTTTAGCTTCTCTATGGCTACCCTGTCAGCAGGCCATTAAGCATTGTCAAAGAGGGATGGGAGAAAGCTCCCAGGAAACCCCCCTCAGGATGTGGTCAGCTACATGTTGGCCCTCTGCAACCAGATGCACCACTTCTGCAAGAAGGCCAAAAGCAACCTTGAGGCCACTCAAGAGGTAATGAAATGCTGGTAAGACCAGAATGCCACTCTGGTAGAGTTTCAACCTGGAAACAAAGTATGGGTCATGGAACCGGTAGAGCCCAGAGCTCTCTAGGACCGCTAGACTGACCCATATGAGATAAAGGAGCATAAGGGGGAGGACACTTACTTGGTGAACCTGCAGACCTCCTAAGAGTGCTCCATGTAAACAGACTGAAGCCTTACTGTGAGAAGTCGGAAGTCAGTATGCTTCTAGTGACAGATGAGGGTGTGGAGAAGGAGAGTGAACCTCTCTCTGACCTCCTCTCTGCACAGGAAAGTGATGGGTCAGTGGAGGGTGCCAACCTCTCTGACTCCCTGACCCTACATCAGTGAGGTGACTGTTACCAGTATTGGAACAGTTTTCCACCCTCTTTTCCCCTCACCCCTGAACTCACACACCTGTGCATCCATGATATTGACACCGGAACAAAATTCACAGGTTGCCAGACAAGGTTAAAGCCAACATCAAGGATGAAGTTGCCAAAATGCTAGCTTCAGGGGTGATTGAAACCTCTAGCAGTCCCTGGGCCAGCCCAGTGGTATTAATACCAAGGGCTGCCCCACCGGGCACCAAACCAGAACTTTGGTTTTGTATGGACTACTGAGGTCTCAATTCAGTCACAGACTGACGCAACCCCCATCTCGAGCTGATGAGCTAATTGACAGACTAGGCGCTGCCAAATTCCGCAGTACCTTTGATTTAACATCAGGTTACTGGCAGATCACCTTGACTGAGGGGGCCAAAGAGAGGTCAGCATTCTTATCCCCTGAGGGACATTACCAGTTCTGGGTAATGCCCTTTGGCTTGAATAATGCCCCTGCTACATTCAAACAGTTGGTTAACAGGGACCTGGCTGGTAAAGAGGCATTCTGTGCTGCCCACAGAGATGAGATTGGAGTCTAGAGTGCCAGCTGAGAGGAACACCTGCTCCACCTTCAAAAGATGCTCCAGGCCCTGCAACAGGGAGGACTGACAATAAAGGCCAGTAAGTGCCAGATTAGGCAGGGTTCACTGGTGTACTTGGGGCACCTAGTAGGTGGTGGCAAAATGCAGCCCCAGCAGGCCAGGAATAATGGTCTGACAACCACCTAAACTCAAACTAAAGTGAGGGCTTTGTGGGTCTCACTGGTTACTACTGTAGATTTGTTAAGGGATATGGCACCATGGTGGCCCCGTTAACTGATCCGACTTCCAAAAAGCAACCCAGGTTGGTGATATGGTGATATGGACAGAGGCTTATCAGAAAGCCTTTGATTCTTTCAAGGAAGCCATATGCACAGCACCCGTGCACAGGGCCCCTGATTACTCCAAGAAATTCATAGTGCATATGGTCACTTCAGAACATGGCATAGGGCCAGTCTTAGCCAAGCTGACCAACCAGTAGCCTTCATTAGTTAGAGGTTACTTCCACAGGGATGGAGGTGGAGTGCCATTGAAAGAGAACCATTTGCTATGGTCTGAGCACTGAAGAAGCTGAGACCATATTTGTTTGGGGCTCATTTCCGAGTTCAGACAGGCCACAGGCCCATCAAATGGCTCATGCAGATGAGGGCTGAAAATCTTAAACTCTTGAGGTGGTCCACCTCCCTACAGGGAATGGACTTTACTGTGGAGCATCGCTCGGGTCGGAGATCGACCATGCCAATGATAATGATCTCTAAAGACTCTTCTGCCTTAGTGATGAGAACTCCCAAGGGGTTGGGTAGCTCTCCCCATTTTCAGGGGGTGGGGGAACACATAATAGCTCTGACAGCCTTAGTCATCCCCCAACCTTTTGCCTGTTTTCCTCCACTTTACTGACACTGTTTTTGCTGGTTTTAGGAATTTGCACACCTTTTCACTGCTGTCCAGTGCTAAGGTGCATATGCTCTCTCCCCCTCAAACATGATAACATTGGTTCCTACTCAATTGGCATATTTAATTTACCTGTAATTCCCTACCTGTGCTCAGGGCCTGTAAATTAAATGCCACTAGTGGACCTGCAGCACTAATTGTGCCACCCACATAAGTAGCCCCTTAACCATGTCTCAGGCATGCCATTGCAAGGTCTGTGTGTGCAGTATCACTGCCATTTCAACTTGGCATTTAAAACTACTTGCCAAGCCTTAAACTCCCCTTTTCTACATATACGTCACCCCTAAGGTAGGCCCTAGGTAACCCGTAGGGCAGGGTGCTATGCAGGTAAAAGGCAGGCCTTATGTGTTTTACATGTCCTGGTAGTGAAAAACTCCTAAATTAGTTTTCCACAACTGTGAGGCCTGATCCACCCATAGACTAGCATTAGAACTGCCCTCATATACTCTTATATGGTAGATTCTGACCTGGAAGGCGTAGCCGTGCCTTGTTTGGTATTGCCAGACTGGTAATAGAAAATCCTGCTTACTGGTGAAGTTGGATTTAATATTACTATTTTAGAAATGCCACTTTTAGGCAGTGGGAATTTCTCTGCACATACTGCCATCTGTGCCTTGCAGCCTGTCTCCAATCCCCATCAGGTCTGTGCTGGTTGACAGCTCCTCTTTTGCAGTCCACGGAGAGACCCATAAACACAGGACACTGAGTCACATCTGCATTCATCTGCATACTGAATTGGTCTTCCTGGGCAGGAAGGATGAAGGGGCTCACAATTACAATTCAAAGGCCAGTGGCCTGCCCTCACACAAAAGACTGATAACCCACAGCAGGAGCCTGGCAGAGAGGACTGGGCTGAAAGGGGAACTTGTTGTGCACTTCAAAAACACTCTTTGAAGTTTCCCCCACTTCAAAGGCATTTTGGGGTATTTAAACTGGGTCTCTGACCTCACCAAATCATTCATTTCAGGACCTAATTGTTAGAGGAACTGCCTGGCTACCCAAAGGATTCATCTGGACTGTTTTGTAGAGAAGGACTGCTGTCCTGCTGGTTGCCCTGCTGCTTGCTGGCCTCTGACTTTGCTGGAAGGAGCTTTCCCCCTGAAGTGCTCTTCAAGTCCTTGGATTGAGTTTTCCTCCTTTTTCCGAACTCTCAGGGCCAACAAAGAAATTCCTTGTGCATCAAAAATCGACACAATGGTGGTCATTCTGACCCTGGCGGTCTTTGACCGCCAGGGCGGAGGACCGCGGGAGCACCGCCGACAGGCCGGCGGTGCTCCAATGGGGATTCCGACCGCGGCGGTAAAGCCGCGGTCGGACCGGCACCACTGGCGGGGTCCCGCCAGTGTACCGCGGCCCCATTGAATCCTCCGCGGCGGCGCAGCTTGCTGCACCGCCGCGGGGATTCCGACCCCCCCTACCGCCATCCAGATCCCGGCGGTCGGACCGCTGAGATCCGGATGGCGGTAGGGGGGGTCGCGGGGCCCCTGGGGGCCCCTGCAGTGCCCATGCCACTGGCATGGGCATTGCAGGGGCCCCCGTAAGAGGGCCCCTACATGTATTTCACTGTCTGCTGCGCAGACAGTGAAATACGCGACGGGTGCAACTGCACCCGTCGCACAGCTTCCACTCCGCCGGCTCGATTCCGAGCCGGCTTCATCGTGGAAGCCTCTTTCCCGCTGGGCTGGCTGGCGGTCTGAAGGCGACCGCCCGCCAGCCCAGCGGGAAAGTCAGAATTACCGCCGCGGTCTTTCGACCGCGGAACGGTAACCTGACGGCGGGACTTTGGCGGGCGGCCTCCGCTGCCCGCCAAGGTCAGAATGAGGGCCAATGTCTGCAGAAATCAACGCAAAGCCTGCATTGCGGCTGAGAAATCACCACAACACCAATGGAAACAATGCAGCACAGACTGGAAATTCAATGCATTGCCTGCCTTGCAACAGAAAATTTGATGCATCGCCTATCAGATCAATCCGGCGCCTTCTTCTTCTATCCGCGCCTCAAGAATTTACAACGCATTGTCCCTAGGAATCAAAATATCCCTGCATCGCAGTGAGGAACCAAGACTGCGAATTTGAAAAACAACGCAAACCCTTGCAGCATGGAAAGAAATGATGCATCGTCTGTGCCGTGCTGAAAAATTCAAAGCAACACCTTATTTTTCCATCCATCTCTTGGTGACCTGTGCTGGTGTGAGCACGCAACTGAGCATTAGATCCAGAGCAATCTACCCCCACCTGTGGGTAAAATCAAATGAACTTACCGTTTCACCAGAGAAAGCGCAATAGACGCCCAGCTGCTGCTCCTGCAGTGCCGCTAGTGCTATTCAGCAACAGCAGCCATTGAAGTTCTCTGAGATGTCTGCGAGTGAAGAGCTCTTCAAGCCTCCAATAGCAGAACCACGGGAAGAGTATGCAAGACTGGTCATAGGGCTGAAAGACCCCAGGGAAATTTGTTCTAACACAGAGTGCTTTAGGGTCTGAAATACTTTTGACTTTTATAAGAGTGTAATAGCCAGAATGGGACTCCTGAGACTTGGACTGCAAGGTGGATCTACCCTGAATGTCACCTACAGTGAATGAAGAATAACTACTACAGTAAGTGAGAGGTAAATGGTACTCAGGGACCTGCTAATGGAAATCTGGACCCCTGATCTCGGGGGGGGGCAGTGTGCCTTGTTTGAGTATGCCGTATTTTACTTTGTGTTCATTTATATTTATTCCTTTTTTCAGAAGAACATGTATTTGACTGAACAATCATTTATTGCTTTTATTGAACATATTTTGGGTTGTGGGCCTGCGTTCACCACCTGTATCTTTTGCCCTGCCTCAAGAAGCCTTGGATTACTTGACCCAGTCTACTACTGACTGTCAAGTGCAGAAGGGGTACCTGGCCCAATTGCTCAGGGTTCATAGTATGTCGGGTCCAAGGACATCAAAAGTAAACTGCCTCAACTCCAATGGCTGGGCTGAGTAGCTTCTGTTTGCCACCTGCACCTTTTAAAGGGGTTCTGTAAACATATGGAAGTAGACCACAATCATGCATACATCATGCAGCTCAGGACTGGACAGTTTCTCCATCAGAATTGTGAAAAAAACACATTTTTCTATTACTGAACCACAGCACTATTGGACAATAATCCAGGGTTGGGCAAACTAGCATAGTTAAAACACTTTCCAAAATTGTGTACTTTATTTTTTTCAGAAAAGGAGTGAAATCAATATATGAGAGTTGGACCATTTTCCACTGTCCCTTGGGGCAAAAAGGTTGACCAGCAGGTGGCAAAAATCTCTGGGACATCTTGAGGACTGGCTGCTAAGCACCAGCTAAAGTGTTTCCTCAAAGCTCCTCTAAAAGCAGACCTGAATGACAATGGGGAAAAACATTTCCTGCAGACACAAGATCTATGCATCATTAGAGCCATACAATTTTGTAGAGAAGATGTGGTAAATATTAACTTTATCTAAGGTGAAGTCAGTAAAGTTGGGAATCGTCGCCAATCTACACAAAGTGCAAAAACTGTTGAATGCACTAACTTTCACAGGAAACATTTTAAATTCATCCAGTTCTATTACATTTCATCTAGTGATGTTCACTTTCCTAAGTATTCTTCTTCCTCAGTTCTCTTTACTTACAAACATTTACATGAATTCTAAACAAGTCACTTCAATGGAGGGTACAAAGGGCGTCACACTGGACTTAAGTCACACAATTCCAAAAAATAGTAAGCAGAGATAACTGTGATGGTAAAACGTGTCCATCAGCTCAAATGAGTATGAGGACTATGCTAAGTAAAAAATTTTGTAATTACCATTAATTAAATTCAGTCCAGACATTAATTTTCTGTCTCTTCTTCTTCATCATTATCCATAACAAGCAGTGACATAACAAAGGCCCTGCAGCCCTTGCAGTATGGGGGACCACCACCATCTGCGTAGCGGTCCAGACCGCCATATTCTGAACAGTTCACTACCACCCACCAACAGGCCAGAATCGACCGCCCGGCTGACAGTAGGCACATTCGACCCGCTGGTGGAGGCCGGACCGGTGGTGGGATTTTGATCCCATTTCCACCAGGGATTCCCTGGCGAGATACCCTGTCAGGTAATCCCTGGCTGGAAACATACCGGTGACAGGAATACCCATTCCTGTCACCTGTATGAGACACACCAGGCCCCACCTTGCCACTATACCTACCCACCACCCCAAACCCCTAGATCTGCTGCCACCCTGAGTCCCGAAAACTGACCCCCCAACCCTCGACACCCAAAACCCCATGAAGGCCCCCCAGCTCGACCCTCACCATCCCCAACCTCCGACCCCCTACATACAGGTCCCCCCAACCCCAACCCCCCACATCCACATCCACCCATTCACCTACATGCGCGCTTCCATACATGCACTCAGACACTCATCCCCCCACACATACACTCACGCACATCCCCATGCACTCGCACACTCACACACACCCCCCTCACCCCTTCCATTTCAGACACCACTTACCTCTTCTGTCACGCTGCTCCGGGAGGGAATGGGCTCCCTGGATGCTGCTCCGCTGCCATCGCCGCCTGTCCATACACCGCCACGCCTAAAACTGCTTCATTATAGGTGTGGCTGTGTATGGTCTGATGTGGCGGTGAGGGTGAAGCAGCATCGACCCCCGCCACTGACCGCCAGCATGCCAGCCCTCACCGCCATCAATGGCGGTGAGGCTCCATGCCTCAATATTTGGCAGGAGGCCAGCCGCCGCCACTGGCGGTGTTCCATTGAACGCTGGCACGTTGGAGGCAGGGCATCCCACCAAGTTCATAATGGGGCCATTACACTGTTTTGGCATTCAGTTGAGGAGGATTCAGACCATGTACACTTGCTAGTGATAAGTGAGGTACAGATCTGGTATTTCTGACATCACATGTCTTTCTACAATTGTGGTTGAAAGGACATATTCACTCTCTACTTTGAGGACAAATGTAACATAAAAAGTCATTGGGCCTTATTTATACTTTTTGGTGCAAAACTGCACTAAGGCAGTTTTGCCCCAAAAAGTTTTGCACCGGCTTGCACCATTTTTTAGCGCCAGATGGGCACCATATTTATGGAATGGTGCAAGCCGGTGCAAAGGGTAGGCTAGCTTAAAAAAAAATGACGTTAGGCAGTTTTGAGTCAAAACAAATGATTCTCACCAGGTTAGCATCATTTTTTGATGCTAAGGGGCATATTTATACTCTGTTTGCACTGAATTAGCGTCATATTTTTTAAACTCTAATTCAGTGCAAAACTAACTCCATATTTATACTTTGGTGCTAAACCCGTCTAGCGCCAAATTTATGGACTTAAAGTCATTTTTTGGAAGTGGAAACCTACCTTGCCTTAATGAGATGCAAGGTAGGCGTTCCCGTGCAAATACATGACTCTATGGCCTTAACACCATATTTATACTCCCATGTAAAAATGGTGCAAAGGAGGGAGGAGGGGTCAAAAAATGGAGCAAAGCTTGCTTTGCCCCATTTTTTAAGACCTGGTTCAGGGCAGGCGTTAGGGGACCTGTGGCCCTATTTCCATGGTGGAACACCATGGAATAAGCCCAGAGATGCCCTCCTTAGTCCCTAGGGGCAACCCCACCCACACTAGAGGGACTGCGAGGATGGGGGACCCCATCCCAGGTAAGTACAGGTAAGTGCATTTTATTTTTGAAAGTGCCATAGGGGGCCCTGAAATGGGCCCCCATACATGGCACAGGGTGCAATGGCCATGCCCAGGAGACCCCTGTCCTCTGTGCTGGCCATTGGGGTGGTGGGCATGACTTCTGCCATTTCTAAGGCAGGAGTCATGTGGCATGGTAGGTCTAGCACCTTAAAATGACGCTAATCTGGTTAGAGTCATTTTTTTTTACTCTAACCTGCCTAAAGCCATTTTTGGGTGCTAAACCCTCTTCTTCTATACTGCCAGCCCCACCCGACTAAAGTCATTTTTTTTAACTCTAGCCTACCCTTTGCACCGGCTTGCACCATTCCATAAATATGGTGCCCGGCTGGTGCACAGAAATGGTGCAAGCCGGTGCTAAACTTTTTGGTGCAAAACTGAGTTAGTGCAGTTTTGCTGCAAAAAGTATAAATAAGGGCCAATATTTTGTAAGTTTGCGCCACTTTTGCGTCATAAAATGACCTTAATGCGGTGCAAAAAAAGTTTAAATCAGGGCCTTGGTGCTAGATGGGTCTAGCACCAAAGTATAAATATGGAGTTAGATTTGCACCGAATTAGAGTAAAAAAAAATTACGCTAATTCGGTGCAAACAGAGTATAAATATGCCGCAGAGTATAAATATGCCCCTAAATATGGCGTTAAGGCCATAGAGTAATTTTTTGCACAGGAACACCTACCTTGCATCTCATTAAGGCAAAGTAAGTCTCCACTTTCAAAAAATGACTTTAACTCCAAAAATTTGGTGCTAGAGGGGTCTAGTACCAAAGTATAAATATGGAGATAGTTTTGCACCGAATTAGAGTAAAAAAAAATGACACTAATTCGGTGCAAACAGAGTATAAATATGCCCCTTTCTACCTTACCTCTACCTCTTAAGACAGAAGTTTTTTGGTGAAATGTTGGGTTAGATTATGAAATAGATAGGGAGCTGTCTGTCAAATGTTAACCTAAACCACAAAGGCCTTGATTCTTTTGAGCCTTACATTGCACTGCCAAACCAGACACTATCCATCTTCTAGTCACAAGACAGAGTGAGAACATGTGAATGTGGGGGCTTAGTAATTATCTTTAGCTTCACACTATGTACAGCCAAACTCACTCCCATAGCTCCAGTCCTGAGTACTTCAGCTCCTCTTACCAGCCTGCAGTGATATTCAAAGGAAATCCTCTGCAGTCTGAGGACAAAGGACATGTAATACATTGCAATACAATAAAGATCTAACTCAAACTTTGCAGAATGATATTTAAACGGTGAGTGAAAGAAGTGGTGGTTCCCTTTCTTTCATAAGTGAGAGTTTTTGCACTACTAGTCCACTCCTTTCTTGGTCATAAAGGTATCTGGATGATTTTGTTCACAGCTGTAGCTAAAGTGTACATCTAAAATTCAAACTTGTCACCATCAGTACGGAACATACATTTCTCCCTATCTGTTCCAAAAAATTATCTTTGGTCATCACACCCAGCTTTGCAACTTTACATTTCATGGTAAACTCTCACCATGTGTGTGCACTAAGTTGCTGGCTCCCTTGGTGATTCTTCATGGATAAAATCTAACAATCCATCTGTATCTGGATGACTAATTAGTGCACACATTAGCATTCCACTAGGCTTATAACACCTACTAGTCAATATGCAAGCTGTTGCACATACAAGGTGGCTCCTCAATTAACTGAAATCGTATCCTTTTCCCAAACATACCCATTATATTTTCATAACAATGTATAATACTCCTCAGGTCAGAGTGTTCCCCGCTTGTCCCCCTGCATGGAAATTTTGGAAATGATTACTTGCCCAGATTACCCCTCAGTATGTGGTCATCTCACCTTAGGCTACAAGTTCATGGCTAGAAAGCAGTGTGTCCTCATGATAAAATGAAATAGCCTTTATTTATAGACATTGACTTTACATATTCTGCAATAGTGAGTTCCTGGTTCGAAAAGACATAAGCAGCTTATTCCAATGACTACCCAACTGGCAGAAAATCTTCAGTAGTGGTACTCTCAACCAAACGTCAACAAGGTGTGAAACTGAACTCTCTTGGCCTGATGATCTTGACCCCAGGAGCAATCAAGAGGAGCTGGGTACCCACAATAGAAACCTCTCAGCGAAAGGTACATGGGCATTTAAAACGATCAGAACATTTTCAAAGTGGACAGAACACATGGACATCTTTCAGGTTTCTGAAATGTTTTCCCATGTCTGGAAACAAAAACTATCCTCATTTGGGTGTACAAATCATTTGGGACAACATATGAATGTAAACAATGGTGAAACTAATCCACCCAACTGGTTTTTATGGTTGTTATTCCTTATAAGCTGTGTCAATTAGGCAAATATTCACAATAATTCCTTCTGGACATATCACAACCAGGTATTAAAAACACCCAAGCAGTCTTTCCTTGGTGGCCCTTTCTCTCCACTTTGATAATTTCATTGATAAAAAAGGGTAATCAAGCAAATATGTCATGTATTCAGTTATTTTTAGTTTGAATTATTTGTTTCTAGGTCCATTGCTTTGTACCCCCAATATTCTTCAAAGGGAGAACCTGAAGCATGGGCTTCCTTTCTTTCAAGAAAATGTGGAACATTCTTTTTTTTTGTTGTCTCCTCTTTCCCTTATGCAAAGGTTTTCATGCAAGAGTTACACAAAAGCAGCTCACTTGATAATGATAATTCCACATTAGACAAAGAATCAAGTTTCCTCTTTTCATTTTGATGGCCTGACAAAACTGTTTCTCTGATACTCTAACTCCATTACTGCAGGCAGACCACTTTCCTCTGTCTATGTTTCTGAGTACGGAATTTAAAGGGAGAAAGGAGCTTATCAACAAAAGTTGCTACAAGAGCTGACAGTAGCGGCTCTAAAGTGTAACATCTTCCACTACCTCAGAATTCAAATCAACACAAGACCACAGAAGCAGCTGCAGCCAGCATACCGCCAGTGCTGACGCTATGCTGGCCGCCCTATTAGGAGTTTTCCGCTGGGCCAGCAGGCAAAAACAGTATTTCTGCCCACTGGCCAAGTGGAAAACTCACCACCACATTGATGGCGGCTTGTAATCGCTTCAGCAGCAATGTTGTGGTGCATCAGTTGCGACAGCACCCGTTGAACATTTCACTGCCCGTAATTTGGGCAGTGAAAAGGGTGACAGGGTTGCCTATGGGGTCCCGACACCCCCTTTCTGCCAGCGTTTGCATGGTGGTGAGACTACCATGCAAAGGCTGGCAGAAAGGTGGCTCGTAATCCCCAGGGCAGCGCTGCTTGTAGCGCTGCCCTGTCGGATTGTGACACTGAGACCGTCAGGATGTCAACAGGCGGCAACCTGGAGGTGCCAGCGGTCAGACCGTGGCCCATTTGCCATGGTCATAATAGGGCGGTCGGGCCTGCCTGTCTGCAGTGGTCTGACCGCCATTGTGCGTTTGGCGGTCTTGAGACCACTACATCCGTAATGAGGGCCTAGATGTATGAGTGGTGTGGAGTAAAAAGGTGTAGCCTCTTTCATGTGATTTGTTCAGAATCCTTGATTTGAGATCAATAATCTGATGTCACTTTAGCCTCCTTTACCATTACGGCTCATTTGTGAGCCTGAAGAACATTTTGAGAAATTGCTGGTCTAAACAAGTGGCCAGACAAACAATCATTATGGCATATGAATTGCAGATGGGATTTGGAAAGATCCCCAAGAGGAAGATCACATCTTAGGGAAAGATAAAAGGGATCCATGCCTAAGATATTTGGAAAAAAGATGTACCTGGGTGTGCCAGGATGGTAATGCCAGTGTTATGTGAGTGAATTATGCTATTTCACACAACTTACGGCCTCAGGATCATAGTTCTCTATGGCTTGTTATCAGTGGTGTAAGAAAACCTAAGGGGGGCCCCTAAAAAGTACCTGTGTGGGCCCCTCTGCTGCCTGGATCCAGTCAGGAGAATGCCGCCCATGCACAAGGCCATGTTCATAATGACCACCAATGTCTTGTAACTAAAAGGTGTAGAAATAATATGCTGCTGCCCAAACAATAAAGTTGAGTGATGGACAAAACTGCTCTGATATTTTTCTACCATGTTGTCTTTCTAATACTGCAGAGGAACTTTATTGTGCTGCCATGATGAAAAGGAAGTAATCTAAATTTGGGATGCTGGAAAGGCGTATGTGTGCTCCTGCTCCCAGTTCAAATTTGATAAGGAGTATGGTATACATGATCTTTCTGGGTCTCTCTATTCTACCAGAAGGCCACACCAAAAGATTCCCAGGAGTTGTGAGCCTAGACTGGGAGCTAATCTCACTGCTGGAATGTATCTCCAGGTGAATGGGGCTAATCTCTGTCACTAAACCCAAGGTTCCCTTTGCATGAGATAGCACCTTTGCTAGAATATCCCTTTGAAAGTATCTATGCTTTCTTGAGAAGGGTGTCAATTTCTACTTTGCTTCAGGATCCGGTGGGGGGTCATCCTGGACATTCTGGCACATCTCTGGATGTTCTTGTAACTCCATCCCTTTCAATCCATTTGCCATCACTGAAAGGGTAATCACTTTCTTTAATAGCTGAAAGAACACCTCTAAAAATGCAGACAGCATGCTGCCACTGTTACCTGTTAATAATGTGTAGATTAATAAATGGTCTGAACTCTATAATTCCTGCAGGGCTTAGATATTTGCTTACCAATCAACATCATACTAAAGTACTGAGATACCTGAGTTTGTCATCAAGTCTGTCTGTGACTACACCATTACATTCTTGATTTAATAATGATGGGAAAGGGCTAAACCTTCTCTTTCAGTGAGAAACAAACAGAAGTTAACAGAGTTACATTTACTTTGTTTACCCTTTTCGAAGCAGATGTGCTTAGAACACAAGTGTAAAGGGTGCAAGCAACAACATAGGATAACAAGAAGGACTAGAATGAACAGTGATGGATAACTAAAAAGGAATGAGCAGTGTTGCTTTAATTTAGATTAAGAGATCATTAGTGAGAAGTCAGTCATTTTAAAGTGTCTCAGACAAATCTGTGGTATGCTTGTGGTTGGTCAGAGTGCTGGTTTAAGGGATTAAAGGGCTGAATGATCCTGACCACACCCTATCCAGAAAGTAGATCACATGTTTAGCTGTCTTACCAGCCTCATATGTTTCCATTCTAATCATAATAAAAATACACACAGATATGTATACACCTAGGTATTTTCGACCAGCCTTCTACACCCCATGACCTGTACAAGAGTTACTTACAATATGCTTGTGTCCATCACAGTCTGCAGTAGGAGGGTTTCAGGATTTGTTCCCTGTGCTCACATGCCCACCCACTAGGGGGTATGTCTGATGGACTATCCAGTGTTTACCTTGGCTCTCTGACATTATCCAGTATCCAGAGACTGACATCCAGGCCTCCTGAGCAATATTCTAAGAATATCTTTTATTTCAAACTATTACCTGAAACTTCAACAACAATTACCTGAAACTTGCCAGGTCCAAACCTTCCTTTTTATTGCATTTACATCACCCTTATGGTAGGCCCTGGTTAGCCCAAAGGGCAGGGTGTAGTGTACTTACAATTTTGGACATGTACTTTTAAGTTTAATATGTCCAAAACTGCTGAATGTGCTTTTCTATATTGCAAGGCCTATCTCTCCCATTGGTGAACATTGAGGTTACCTTAAAGCATCCTTTAAGTGTAACGTTCAACTGGGAAAAGAGAGAATTGTGGATTTTGGTGTCTCTGGATTCACAATTTAAAATCCTTATAGTGGAGTCAAAGTTTACATTGTAAGTCTGAAAATGCCATTTTTGAAAGTTGGCATTTTCTTATTTGAACCATTCTGTGCCTCTGTTGGTCTCTAAACACATATCTGGGGTGGGTGGCAGACAGGCTTTGTGCATTCTCTCTAGACAGCCACACACAAAGGGAGCTTGGGTGTGACATTTGCATCCTGATAGCCCATCACCAGTCTGATGGGTCTTCGTGGGCTAGACGGGTGCGAGGAGCTGACACTTACACCTGAATAAGTCTGTGCCCTTCCTCATACAAAGGGCATTACAGTATATCCCTCTGTAGAGTGTATGGAGCCAGGTAAGAAAGGTCAGGGGCCTCTTTGAAGTTTTCCCCTCTTCAAAGGCACCTTTTGGTATAAATGCTGGCCCCAAAACTCCACCAAATCAGAATTCTACTGGAGACAAGGACATTCTACAAGGAAGAAGGACTGTTGTGTTGCCAAGAGGGACTGCCCCTCTCTGTAACTGCATTGCTGAGTTGGCCTACTGCTTGGTCTGTGCTGTAGGAGGGATTGTCACTTTCCTACTTGTTTTGCTGTGTTGGATTTCTGGCTGCTGCTTTGTGCCTGCAGTGAGAAGAACTGGACTTGTTCTCTACATCCTTGAACCCAAGATTCTCCAAGGGCTTGTTGACTTGCCCCTGTTCTCCTGCAGTCTCGTGGACATCAAAGACTGCCTGCAACTCTGGTGCTGCTGGACTCTGCAATCTGTGAGTCCTACCCTTGGCTGAGGTGTCCTCCTCCAGTTCTGGGCCTTAGAAGTGGGTGTCAGCAGCCTTTTCCCTCTCTATGTTGATGCATCGGGGACTCTATACTCCTTCATGACATCACCTTGACTGCCACGCAGCTCGATGACGACCGACTTTTGACACCCTAATCTCCTCAGCTTGACATTGACACATTTCCATTCATTTCCATGGAGTTCGACGACGATGCAGGATCCCCTATGTGCAGCTCAATGGCAACACAGTAGACTCTAGATGTTGACAAAGGCTTCATCAAAGGTACTGTTTCAGTGAGACCTGTCTGGGTCCTGTAGCCGGCATCCATCGTGGTCAGCCTGAACTTTGATTTGCACTGGTCCCTCATGACCTCAAGGAACCTTTTGACCGCTATTGACTTCTAAACACAGTTTTAGATGTAATCTTTAAAAAATGATATCTTGACTTCAACTTATTGGATTCTTGCTGTTTTTGTCTTATTTTACTCAGATAAATAGACTCTATTTCTCTAAACTGGTGTGGAGTTTTTTTGTGGTGTCATTCGTTGTGTTACTGTAATTAGGTGCTGCACAAATACTTTATACATTGCTCTTAAGTAAAGCCTGACTTCTCTGTACCAAGCAACCTGAGAGTGGGCAAAGGTTAATTTAGGGTGTGTATCTGATTCACCCTGACTAGGATTGAGGTCCCTACTTGGACAAGGTGTATACCTCTGCCAACTAGAGACCCAATTTCTAACGAGCGCCACATGTTACAGGTCTTCAGACTTTGTCATTGTATGTTGCCCTACACATGGATATGTTGCTGTCAGTTTCTGTAATTGTAATTGTGGGTGAACAACTCACTGAGCTTAAATCTCACTGTATGAAGCACTAAACTGCCTTACCCCACATTCCTTTCATTATTTATATTGTTATATGTATGTCTTGCATATCATGCATGTTAGTTATTCTGAATACTGAATTACCTCTTGAGTTCCTGTTCTTTGTGAGCATTGGCTTTCTTGTTATCTTGTGCAGAGCTTCACCATTGGATCCATATCTAAATAGGACTCTGTATGATCTTGAGCAGCTATAAACTTTGTACTTGTATACCGCACTACTCACCCGTTAGGGTCTCAAGGCGCTGTACGCATACCGCTGTGGAACCCCTCCTGGCTTTTCCCTGTGAGGTGCCCACTCCTGGGCAGCCTCCAAGGTGAAGCCAGGTATCCCAGCGCTGTTGGGGTCATTGTGGAGATTAAGCAAGCTATTGCCCAGAGTTACAGAGTGGGACCCATGAATTAGATTAGGCACCGATGTGAGAATTATCAGGTCTGAGGATATTGAGCCCAAGACCCGCAGAGGCGGGAAATCAACCCTGGTCCCGGGCCAGATTTCTGCATCAGGGTCTGCCGCACTAACCATTGAGCCACACTTCTCCACTAGCTATGATGTCAATATTCTCTTCACTTTGTCTACTCGGCTCCCAGTTCTTGCTAGACACCTGTAAGGGGTAAAGAGTTATCCCACTTCAGCGATTTGCTCTGTTTACTGCACGTGACAGCATATTGCGCTAACCTATGTGCACATTCATCTAGAAAGCCATCCACTTTAGTATTAGAACTAGTGAGCCCAGCATCCATTTCTTTATTTACGTTTGTGATTAATTATTTTTGTGACAGTTTTTTTGTATTTCGTTTTTTTAAAATATGCGAATTACATCTTTTGATATTTCTACAATGGTACTTTTTCTAACGTTCACAATTTTACTGCCTTTTGCACATGTTTGCTAAAAAGGGAAATAGAAAAAATAATCCTTGCTAAGGTCAGAACTGTTGCAGGGGCCACTGCTTGTTCTTATAAATGCAGAGATGATTGGCTGTCGGGAGAAATTATGCTCCGAAACATGTTTATGAGTTTGTATCTAGACGTTCTTGTTCAATTTAAGTTTTTATCATATATTTTAATAAACGTTATAGTAAATTGAATTGTTATGTATGTTGTCCATTGAGAGGGATCCACTCACTCATTCAGTAAAATATGGAACTGATATAACAATATTTTTGAAGGCTATGACTACCATATGATGTCAAGGGATTCACACATCAGAATCACTAAATAAATATTTTGCAATAAACAACAAGTTGTATTACAAAAATGGAAATGAAAGCTTTGACTATATCAGTTTACCTACAGGGCACGTGTCTTACGGTATGCAGTTCACCATTCTACATATGAATTGACCTAGCTACATACTACAATGAATACAAATGTAAACTTTACTAAATGGATTTTACAATTTTAACATGTAAGTTGAATTACAAAAATATAAAGAAGACATAAATAAACATGTAAGTTTGCTTACAGACCACAGGGTCTACCTCCTCCTATCACCACTCTACACACCAATCATGGTCAATGAATGTGGTAAACATGAACCTTTATCAATCATCAAATTCCCATCTGTGAATATTAGAAAGCCACAAAACGACTCCCCTGCTAAAATGTCAGTCCCAAGTGTTTTTTTTCATACATGCATAATTCGTTTATAACTTCCTTCCTATTTTCAACGCAGCAGCTACACCAATTATCACTTCAATCTGTTGAATTTCTCAAGATAAAATTTGCATCTCAGGAGCTCGGAGCGGCATTACTAGCTGCAAAATCTAGGTATAATGAAGCCTGTTGCCACTTCGCGCGTAATGCCGCATGCAATGGATGTTCTTACCTTTCTCCAGACAAATTGAAATGAATATTAATCAGCGTTTTTACATACAATGAATATTTTCGCTGTTTCCCCGTGGAGTCGATGATTTGATAAGCAACTTAGCAGAATCCCTGCATACGTGTCAATAGTTTATAGAGAGAGCGTAATTACTGCCTTGTCAGAATCAAGTCAATAACTGGGTGGCGCGCTTCCATGAAGTGTTTTTCCATTTTGCTGTTGAGTGATTTAACACTCGTCTGCTTTTTCTCCTCTTTGCATCTTTCCAAGGATCTAAGACCCTCGAGATACAGTAGCTCGTGTCAGGGAGTGACGGCTACCTCAAGCGAGGCCTCTGAGGGAATTTAGCATAAATGGGTCTGCTGCGGGAGGGAAGGCCCGGGTGCGCGCGGCCAATACTCAAGCATAAATCTGTCTCTGGCTTCAAGCGAGTCTAAGTAACATCAAGTGGGCAGAAAATCAAAACGTGGCAAGGATGATTTAGAGGGAGGGATTCTTAAAAGAGTCTATTCTAGGCCGTAAATCAGCAAAGGGTCAAGAACGCCTGGAACGACTGGACATGCCGGAGAGCCTTGGGGATTATCAAAAAGCACTTGGAATTTGAAAGTCCTGCTCGTGGGTTTCTCGCAAGGAAATGTTCTCAGGACTAGGTATGTGTACTCTAAGTGTAATAAATGTTAGCGAGCGTAACTGAAAGCAAACCCTGACTGTCGGTTTCTTTCATGTTGTTACGTTGGGAATAAGTGAGCAGTTTAGTCTCACGTCAAAATGACTGGCAAGCTCGCTCCCTTGGAGCTAATTCGGATGAAAAGCCAGCATTGTTTTATTTATTTACTTGCATGGTTTTGTCACGCCTCAACCAGGCATCCCAGGAGTCTCATAAGAACTGACATATTGACTATACAAAAGGGCATCGAATTAGAAGGTGGCTCAAGGGTACAGTAATCGAGCAGAGTACAATCTGCCTTTATGAGGCCAGCACAGCAATTTAGATAAAATGCATTGTATTCAGGGGCTATATAGAGCTGCATTAAATTCCAGGTCCCACTATGACTGACGTGAAGGAGCGGATCCGAAGAAGTAGGAGAATAACTACTATTAGTGTAGCAGGTGCAGTGGCACAGGGCCCAAAATATGTGATCCACCCAATTTCTTTCTGACCCCAACTATGGATTGTGGGCTCTGAGAGTAACTCCACACCTTGCCCCATCACTCGAGCAAACTACAACGATCTGTAGAGAAACCACCTACATTTGGCACATGCACATCACCGCAAAATGGGTAAAACGGGCCGACGCCGTGCAGTACAGTCCTCTAGACTCTTAGGGCATTTGGAGGTAGTTCTGTCTGAGTTAGGAGTGAGATGCACTCCTTGCACCATTTCTTCACAGCTGTGCAGCACTTAGGGCCAGTTGCAACGTTTAGATTTGCGCAAGTACGCACGCTGGTCTTTCGCTGTATTGGCAGCAACCCCGACATTCTGGACACAGGGCATTTGAGCCCCTTTGGGTTGGCCAGTTGACTAGGGGGTCCTGGTGGTTTGTAGGGCGCCAGGCCCCATTGTGTATTTGTAGTGCTAGGAAATGTATTTCTTGTAGTTTGATTTTCAGACCCTGTTCTGGCTACCTCTAAATTGTGTTATGATTTTGAGGTTGTCTGGCATACTTTGGGTTATGCTAGTGAAATTATGTTCCACCCTGTGCTTTTTGCCCATAATGCTGCTGATACTTAGGAGATAAGTGTCTAATATTAGACTGTTGAGATTTTGGGCGTACAATGTCTTTGATACCTATTGTGATGCTGTGCTTTATGTGGTTTATATCTCAGGATGATAAGTACAGTGATTTTCCTCTTACACCACTCCACCTTCAGTCCTATCTTGTTGAATCAGCCCTGTTCTGAAGTAACAACCTATCCCTAATCGCCTCACTTTCCTGTCGCCACAATAACTCAGGTTCCTTCTCCCGACGTATGGATTATGTGCCCCCTTCTTGCCCTCATACTTCTCCTCACCACCACCGTCCTAGTAACACCCTTCCCTTATCCCCACCACCCTCCTCCTCCCCAATTTCCCAACATGGCCACCGCTCGAATTAAGTCTGGTATTAATTAGCCTGTCTAAAGCTGCAACAAAACGTTTCGAGCATAACACCATTGAATATTTCCCCGATTCCCTTTTTGTCGATCAGTTTTACAATGGTCGATATGGGGGGCTCAAAAACGATCTAATTTTTTTCACGCACGACATACCCTCTTGGTCTACCAGCTTTTACAATTCCTTTAACGTCACCTCCTCCTCCTCTATCCCTCATGGGAAACAGCTAAAAATTTCCCCCTCTGCGTGTTTTAACGGCTCCCTCACGGTACTGTTATGATCCAAGCCAAAGACACCTGTCTCTCTCTCTTTGACCGCCTCTTCCCTTCCCTACTCCCCTCCCCTGCGACCGGGCTATCCATTGACTCTCCATCTAGCTCCACCAATTACTCCCTTTCTCCTCCCCTGACCCCCCCACTCTCCAACAGGCTGCACCCTGGGGAGGCACAGGTCGACCCTCTTCTCTCCCCTCGGACCTCCCCTCGCATTCTTCCCCCCTCACAGTTTGCCCCTCCCCTCTTCACTCCAGCCTTACCTCTAGCTAACACGCTCCTCGTCCATTCCGCACTGTCCCGGCACTCCATTCTCATCTCCTCCCCCCTATCCCTGCCGGCCACCCCCCTCCTTAGACCACCTCTCCTCCAGCCCTCTCCCCTTGTCTATGTTCCCTACGCTCCCCTTGTTCCCTCCTCCGCTCTGCTTTTCCGCCCACTCCTCCCCTCACTATGTACCCCGATTTCCCCGCAAATACATTCCATCTCTCTCCCTCCCCACTCTCCTCCAGCTCTGCTGTGCTACCCCCTTTCCTCCCCTGGTAACCCCTTCCCTCCCTCGGACCAAGCAGAATCACTTCCTTTCTTCAACCTCCCTTTCTCCCAATCCCCCCCACTCTGCCCGATACCCGCTCCATCACAGCCACCTCACTTAGCTACCAGGACCTATCCAACCCCCTCCCCTCCCTTCCTTTCATACCTCCCTAATCCCTATGACTCCTCACACTCCTCCCCTCTCCTACCGCCCCACCGCCCCACTCCTCTCCTATCGCCCCCTAATTCTGCCCTTAATTCCTATCCTTCTTGCAACGCCAACAACGACAACTCTCCTCTCACCCCTGGTGCACCAACTCCTGCTCTCATCCTAAACCTTTCCCCACCTCTGAACCCTATACCCCTACTCCCCTCCCGTTCCCCCACCTCTTCCTGCCGTACACTGCCTAGTGCACCCCCTCCTGTTTCCATCGAGCCACCCATTACGCCGTGCTCTTCCTTACTCTCTCTGGAAAATAAGCTAGGCTCTCTAATCACCGCCATCTCCCAACTTGAAGCTACCATTTTAGTTTTAAGCTCCAAGATCTCGACTTTTCCACACACCTCAATTCCTTTGGCTAACACTCACCCTTCCACGAGATGCACCTCACCCTCACACCCCATTATAGCTAAACATAGCCAGTCGTCTGCAAATCCACAAAAGCACTCGAACGCCACCCTTCCTTCACTTCCACTTCCCAGTAACCCTGTAATCTACACTATTCCGACCATCTCCTCTGTCAGAACCACTCACCCACCTAAACCCTCCCGAGCGCCCTCATATAAGCACAATATCCCTATCACCCCTCATAGCCCAAGTGCCCCCGTCACCAAAACAGTTGCGTCAGAGCTGCGCTGTCTGCTCCACAACTGCAGATCTGCAATAAAACACAAACTTGAAATCTCCGATACCATCAACCTGCACAATATTGACATGCTCTTCCTCACAGAGACCTGGTTCAACGATACCTCTCACTCAATGTTTGATCTCCTTGTACCCACAGCCTATTCTATACTTAGAAATGACAGAATTGACAAAGTGGGGGGAGGTGTTGCGGTCATCTTTAGAAACTCCCTTCAACTTAAGGCTCTTCCTAACAGCTCCTTCCACACTTTTGAATGCCTATCACTTGAGCTTCAATTGCACCACCGCTCACCTCTCAGATTCCATGCTATTTACCACCCGCCTGGTAGCAGCCCTTCGTTTATGGAGGAACTCACGGACTGCATCAGCGACCAATTCACGCAAAGTGACAATCAGATCTTCGTGGGTGACTTCAATGTCCACTGGGGCTCGCCTCAAGACACCAATGCGAATTTGCTGGCCACCTTCCTCTCTGCAAACGATCTTATCCAACACTGCACAGAAACAACACACTCTAAAGGCTCAATCCCGGACCTTGTCATTTCTGAAGCAGGCTTGCTGACTATCGCTACCCCTATTCATGTAGACTGGTCGGATCACCTCCTCATCCCATTCTCTCTTCACCTATCACACTCTATAACTCTGGGCCAGCCTAAGAGGGCTACTTCCTGGTTCCGTGACACTAAAAATATTGACCTCAGTACCCTCTGTGATTCTGCTTTGCTATCACTTCCAAGGCTAGACCCGGACCTAGATGTCAACGAACTCACCTCCCAATGCCTCACAGTCCTTGCAGTCGAAATCAATAATGTCGCTCCTCTCCAAAGCAAAAAGAAAAGGCCCACTCCCTCAGCACCTTGGTTCAACAAATCCCTCTATGAAGAAAGGAAGTTCATAAGAGCCCTTGAGAAACAATGGAGACAAGCACCCTCCACTGAAAATTTGGCCACGCTTCGTTCAGCAAGATCCAAGTACCACAAGCTCATCTTCCTTGGAAAAGCGTCGCACTACAAATCCCTCCTTGACTCAGCCAAAAATAGACCCAAAAAACTATTCGACCTCATCAAGAACCCTAACAGCTCTCCCCCAACCTCCTAATTGGAAGATTCCACAAAGAAAGCAGCGGAATTCGCTATATTCTTTGACGAAAAGGTAAAATCACTTGTAGATCAGGTCATTCATCCTACCCCCACAGAAGAGTGCAAATCCTTAACCATTTGGCAAAATTTTGACCCCATCTCTGACGATGCTCTCCTTAAATGCATCCTCGATACAAAGCCCTCTAACCATTCTCTTGACCCCATCCCTAGTGCCATTGCCATTGACTTCTATACTAATTCTCTTTCCTATTGGACCACTCTGGTCAACCTCTCCCTCAGTCAAGGCTCCCTTCCTGTGTCCTTCAAAACTGGGCAGGTCACCCCTCTGCTAAAAAAAACCACCGCTGATGCGAACGACCTCAACAACTACCGTCCCATCACTAACCTACCCTTTCTTGCGAAAATCACAGAAAAATGTGTAGCGAAACAACTCTCTCGCCATATCAAGGAAAATGATCTTGACAATTTCCAGTCTGGCTTCATTCAAAACTGCAGCACTGAAACAGCCCTGCTGCTAGTGATTGATGATGCGCTGCGGATACTTGATTCAGGGGAGTCTTGTCTTCTAATTCTTCTTGACCTTTCTGCAGCCTTTGACACTGTCAATCACAACACTCTCCTTAACACTCTTCAACAGAGAATGGGCATGGAGGGCACTGTGCTCAAATGGTTTGCCTCCTTCCTCTCTGATAGATCCCAAATGATCAAAATAGCGAACAGTCTTTCAGCTCCTTTAGTGGTCAGCCAAGGTGTCCCTCAAGGCTCCATACTTGCACCCACACTGTTCAATCTCTATTTAGAACCGTTGGGAAATCTCCTGAGTAAATCCGGGATCCACTATCATCTATATGCGGATGACACTCAGATCTACCTTAAGGTGGCCTCCACTCACGATCTCTCCTTCCTTAGCTCTACTCTCGACTCCATTCAAAACTGGATGATAACTCATCAACTGATCCTGAATCCCTCCAAAACAGAATTCCTCCTCCTCTCCTCCTCACTTTCTCATCCCCCAGTGCAATCATGGATGGATCAGATCAATCTAATGAACAATAAGCCCATCATTGTCGAGAGCGCAAAATCCCTTGGTGTCATACTCGACAAAAAACTCAATCTACTCTCCCACATCGACTCCATTGCAAAGTCTGCTCGACACCAACTGCGCCTTCTTTGGGGGATGCGTCGCTTCTTCCCGGAGCACGACCTTAAAACCCTGGTCCAATCGCTGGTTCTCTCTAGATTGGACTACTGCAACTCTCTTCTTACTGGCCTTCCCAAATCCCACCTTTCCCCCCTGAAGTCTATTCTCCATTCAGCAGCTCGTTTCATATATGGGGCCAAAAGAAGCGACCACATCACACCCATGTTATCCACCCTCCGTTGGCTTCCCATAGAGGCAAGATCTATCTACAAAACTGCATGTATCACCCACAAAGCCTTGCACTCCTCCTCCCATCGCTACCTGGTGAATAAGCTGAAACTCTCTGGGGGCTTCAGACCATCACGTAATGCAGAAAAATTATTGCTTGAACCTCCCATTTTCAAGAAGGAAAGATCGATGGCCCAATCCTTTTCAGGCAACGCGGTGAGAATCTGGAACTCACTTCCGCCTCAGCTTCGGACCACCACCTCTTCCCAGGCCTTCAAAACTGACCTCAAAGCTCTCCTCCTTCAAAGACACTTCCAAAGTTAATTCAAGCCCTCTGTTTTCTGAAGGAAGTCCTTCCATTATAGGAAATTCTGTTCTCCATGCCAATAGAAGTGCCTTCCCAGGGTGTTTTTGTGTTTTGAGTGTCTGCCATTTAGTGCAGTATTATACCTCTACCTGTATTTTGTACTCGTTTGTAACATGCACACGGCACCTTTCCTTTTCAACGTATCATTTGCTACCTCTTATATCTTGTTTGCTTTTGATACATGCACAACAGCCATCACTGCCTCATGTAACGTAACTATTGTTTTAGTGTTTTGAGTGTCTACCATTGATTGCAACTTTTTTTACCTCTATTCGTACTTTATTTGCTCTTGTAACCTGCACACGTCACTTTTTCCTCTCATAACGTATCGTTTGCTACCTCGTTTATTTTTTGCTCTTGATACGTGCAGAATTATCACGATTGCCTCATGTAATGTAACGCTTGTTTTTGTAACAGGCTCACTCGTATTTCTTCTCCTCTTGTATCTTTACTTTGCCTATTGTGAAGCGCTCTGACACCTTCGGGTAAAGTCTGCACTATATAAAAACGCATTAAATAAATAAATAAAAATAAATGTGCAGTGCCTACTGCACCCGGTTATGGCAGCTGTTTACTACCAAAGAGGGCAGTAGGAGGACTCCTTTTCCTTGCTCACAGCAGGCCCATAGCAACCTGGCTACACCACGAAAAATTGAAATACTGGAACAAATAGTATTGTAAGCAAAGATGGAGGTTTGTTCAGGGTTCCTTCTTCGTCTGGGGGTTGTAATAGATTTCTTTTCATGATCAAGTTTTATTAATTTTCTAAAGGTATAATACAACATAGCAATATCTCGACAATGTAAATAGTGTTACATATGGCAAGAGTAACAATTTTGCAGTAGTGCGTGTACTCAGGATCTGCTAAATCATTAGACGTAGATAGAAAAAGTTGTAACCGATTTATCTATATATCATGTATGGCTCTCACTGAGACCACTAGGGTGAATACCCGATTTCTAATGTGGTTATTCACTAATATGAAGTGCCAACAGTGGGTAACAAAAGTTGCTACCCACTGTTGTTACATCATAGAGAGATTTCCAGGCTGCCCTGACAAGGCTCTCTCGCAGCCTTTCAGTGCAGGACTGGCTCTGATGGGAAGATGAGGACACAGAGGGTCTTTTTTATATTAGGGATAGGGGGAGATATTATGTTATGTATAGCTGCCCATTACTCCTCTGCCCCATCATAGCAGTAGAAAGCAGGGACAGGTGAATTTTGTTTGGGGGGGAGGACTATATGTAACAAAGTTATACAGTGGTAAAAAGTGAATAACAAGGATATTTTTCACCTCCGGGTTATGAGTTACATTTGACGCATTGAGCTTTAATTCTTGTTGTCCATATGATTTTATTCAGAACCCCTCAGTGAAAATCATCCATTTTTTACAGTTACCCATCTAAACTTCTTCAGATTTTATGTGAAAGAGAGTGCATTCAATAATTCTCATGTACACTGCAGTATAACAACCATTTATATTAGCTTCTGTTACATGTGAGCACAGTATCTATTTCAGGCCGGCATTGTTGAAAAGCATAATACCAGTACCCAAGTTTTCTATACTACACAAATTTTGAGTTTCAAGGTTAACCTTAAATTCAGGTCCCTCCTTTGATTGAGACTTGTAAAATATGCCAATGACAATCAAATTCAGGGGCATATTTATAAGCCCCTTTTGCCTCCTTGCCACCCAGCACCTTTTTTGTATGCCCAGGGGCATATTGACAAGCCCCTTGTGCCTTCTTGACACCCTAGCACTTTTTTTTTTAACGCTAAGGAGGCATATTTACAAAGTGGCACAATGCATGCAGTGCACCACTTTGTAACCCCTTGTGCCACATTGTTGCTGCATCAGGTATAATGTATACAAGGGAGGGGGGGGAGGGGGGCGTTCCCATGCATGGAGGCCTAAAAAAATGGACCAGTGAAATTTACAAGATTTCACTTCACCATTTTTTCCGTCATTTTTAATGCCTGCTCAGGGCAGGTGTTAAAGTGACACTCCCATAATGACATATGGGCCTCCCTAGGCTTTGCTGGACTAGCGCCATAAGTTATTGCACAAATCCATCAAAGTGCCATAATTGCGTCATAAATTATGATGCGATTGTGCTAACTTTTACTACGGTGCACTCTGTTGTAAATACAGCACTACCATGGTGACATTAGGGGGGGGTAGGGTGGTGCAAGAAAAGTGGCACATCAGCTCTGTAAATACGCCCCTCAGTCATTTTCTTTTTGTTGCTATGCCGATGGGTACACAACTATGTGTTGTTTAAAAGGGAGATCATTCTAGTCTATGCATTGCACTATAAAGTGTTGTTTTTCAATGTATCCTCTGTAATGGAAGGTGTGGTATCCTAGGAATCTGGGTGCGTGCACGTCTGGCACGAGACGAAGGTGAGAATGTTGTGTTTGCTCGAGATGTGGCTTGTGGAATGTGAGAGCGACAGTTGAAGGGGAGAGAAGAGGACGTTGGTTGGTGTAGGGCTAATCGTTTGGCGTATTACTTAAATAAATCATCAGCACTTCATTTAACTTTTGGTGTTGTTCGTGACTACCTCTCTACCGCCCCTCTTACATTGGCGACGAGGTGAAAGTGGAACTGATTGGCTTCTGTGGAGTCTGCGGAGGGGGAACGGTAGGCAGCTCTGGATTAATCTCTATTGTACAAGCGCCAAGAGCCCTGACAACACGTCTGTGGATCTTCTCTGTCAAGTTGTTCACGCCCAGGTATTTCATTTCGTGCTGGCGTGTTTATTTTATTTTAATTGGCTTCAGTTACCCCTCGAGTTTCGGCGCGCGAGAGCCAAACGCGCAACCCTAGCAACAGCAGCCATAGAAATAACGCGTCTCGTGCTAGAGGTTTATACTTCGCCAGGAACTCACGCGCACCCCGACAACAGCAACTTTTGATGCTCATTGACATATTGTGTCTTCTACTGAGGCCAGTCTGCTCAGGTAACCGTAACCTACAGACAGCCTTCATCTGTTCCTGTTCCTGTTTATTTCTCTGCAATATAGGTAGTCACGTTTCTGCAATAGAGGGTTCATCATCGATTTCGGTGACACTTCTTAATTCTGGTTGAAACAGCTTTAACTAATTGCTTGCCCTTTTAAACTATTTAAAGTTACTTTGTCTCAACCTGCCGATTGTGGAGTTCTCTTTCACTGGTCATCATGCAGAATGTTCCTGCTGCACCGTTTTTTTTAACCTCTCCTGGTGACCCACCCATACCATGGCAAAAGTGGAAAAAGGTTTTTAACAACTATGCTAGGGTGTGTGGCACTTCATTAAGTGCTGAAAGGAAGACTTCACTTTTAATGCACTGTTTAGGCACTGAGGGCCAAGAAGTCTTTGAAAACCTTCCTGATCTTTCAGATACAGACTCTACTGGCCTCAACGAATTTGATATTTGTCTAAAGAAACTGGACCTGCATTACTTACCAAAAGTAAGTACAGTTCTTGAAAGATACCAATTTGGAAAAAGGATGCAACGCCAAGGTGAAACAATGGAACAATATATTACTGAGCTGAGAAGGCTTGCTTCTACCTGTGCTTTTGGAAATTCTTATGAGGAACGTTTGAGGGATCAATTCATGCTTGGCTGCTCCTTGGAAAAAGCAAAGGAGAGCATGTGGCAAAAGGACAACCCATCTCTAGATGAGGTTCTAGTGTTGGCTAGAACCTGTGAACACTCCAAGAAATGTGTTGAGGTACTTCGAAAAGACTCTACTGTATTTGACACAACAAGGGATGAAGGAGCGTCGGTGAAAGTAATACATTGCAATAACACTGACAGTAAAGTTGGTGGAGAATCAGTAAAGTCAAAGAAAACATTTGCTGGGAAGTGTTTTAGGGGTGGGAATGTTGGTCACATGGCCAATAACAAGGAATGTCCTGCCTGGAAAATACTCTGTAGGAACTGTGGTAGAGTTGGTTATCTTGCTAGATGTTGCAGGGTGAAGAATAACACAAAGAAAATAAGAGAGGTGTGGTGTGATGGTGACGCAGATGGTGCTGAAGCAGTGAATGTCGTTCAGGTTCTACAAACTAGTGTTGGGTCTTTTGATGGTCCTGTAGAGTCAATCTTGGTTAATGGTAAACCCCTGAAAATTTTATTTGATTCTGGGGCAAAACTTACTTTGATACCTAAAATATTTTATGATCAGTATTTAAAGGGGACAGTCGACTTGTTAAAACCTGATGTGTTACCTAAGGGTTATGGTGGCGAGCCAATCAAGTTGTTGGGTTACTTTTGGGGAACGGTAGAGTTTAGGGAGCGTGTCATTCCAGCAAAAGTGTACGTCTCTGTAAAAGGGGAGTCTTTAATTAGTTGGTTTCATCAACGTGATCTCATAGTTTTGCTTGATCCAAATGAAGACCCACCTGTTAGGCTGAAGGATAACCACACAGTTCAGTCTGTTTCGGAAGATGTGGGGGTTTGGGTGAAGGAGTTTCCAGGCGTGACTAGCAAGAAATTAGGCTGTCTGAAAAACTATGTACACAAAATTAAGCTAAAGCCTGGTGCACAGCCGAAGGCAGCGAAAGTGAGAAATGTACCTCTGGTGGTGAGGGATAAGATGAAAGCTGAGATCGATAAGCTCATCATGAATGGGATTATTCAAGAGGTTGAGGCTTCAGAATGGGTGGCACCAGTTGTTATGGCAAGGAAGTCCAACGGCAAAGCTAGACTCTGTGTTGATCTGAGAGATCTAAACAAGTCAGTCATCATAGACCACTATCCTCTTCCAAATATTACAGAGTTGTTGTGTTCGCTGTGTGGGGCAAGTCACTTCTCAACCCTAGATTTGACCTCTGCTTACCATCAAATTAATTTGCATAATTCTTCCCAGGAACTTACCACTTTTATAACACCATTTGGCACATTCAAGTTCTTAAGAATGCCGTTTGGGTTGATTTCTGCAGCATCTGTTTTTCAGAAGGCATTGGAAAGGATTTTGAGAGGCATGGAAGGGGTGAAAGTATATCAGGATGACCTTTTAATCACAGGGACCAATCTAGCAGAACACAATAAGAGACTGAGGATGGTTTTAGAGAAGCTACGAGACAATGGCCTGACTCTCAAAGCTGAGAAGTGTCAGATAAACATTCCCAACATTGAGTACTTAGGTCATGAGATTTCGGTGAAAGGAATTCGCCCCAAGGAAAGTTTAGTCAATACTATAAAAAAATTACCCAGTCCACAAAATAAAGAAGAACTTGTAAAGTTTCTAGGCAAGGCGGAGTTTTATAATAAATTTGTCCCACGCTTTGCTGAAAGAACTTATTACATGAGACAATTGTTAAAGAAAAAAGCAGAATTTAAGGGGGATCAGGTATGTGAAAAGGAGTATCGGGACATCAAGGTGAGCTTGGATAAGGCAGCAGATTTAGGGAGCTTTGATGCACACGATGAGATTATTGTGATGACTGATGCCAGTTCTAAGGGTCTTGGGGCGGTTTTGTTACAGAAAAAACATGGTCAAATGAGGACTATTCTTTTTGCATCCAGATGTTTGAAGGGAGCTGAATTCAATTATTCAGTTGTTGAAAAAGAGGCGCTTAGTGTCTTTTGAGCAGTAAGAAAACTGAGGAAATTTTTGTGGGGACATAAATTTCAGATTGTGACTGACCACAAACCTCTGGTAGAGGTATTTACAAAAAAAGGAATAGAGTTGATCTCACATAGAATCAGGAAGTGGGTAGTGGCATTGCAAGAATTTGTATTTGTAATCTCTTATATGCCGGGGACATTAAATGTTCAGGCTGATTGTCTGTCGAGGTTGTGTCCAGACACGGGAAAAGATGATGAGATCATTGAAAGAGGGTGTTTTGCGGACATTGTAGCTGACGAGGAGATAAAGGTCTGCATTGTCACTGAGGGAACAATCTCAGAACCAATGTGGTTGGATGAATTGTCGAAAGACGTCACGTTGCAGGATGTAGTGAGTAAAATTACAAATGGTTGGGGTGTCAAAGAGAAACTGTGTGAAGAATTAACAGGGTACTGGCAGGTCAGAAAGGAATTGTCCGTAGTTGGTGGGTTATTGATGAGAGGCAGCAAGTTGGTTCCACCAACTAGCTTGAGAAAGAATCTTGTTAATTTTGCTCACTCAAGCCACTTGGGCTTCTCCAAAACGAAGGAGAGATTAAGGAACGCCTACTGGTGGCCTGCCATGGACATCATGGTGGAAAGGGAAGTGAGGAACTGCCGTGAGTGCGCTTGTTCAGATAAGGTATTAAAGTGTAGGGTTCAGCCCATGGTCATACGTGAGGAATCTTCCGATCCCTGGGTTGACATAGCCTTGGACAATTTTAGGCCCAATTAAACTGAAGTCTGTTGACCGGTATATTTTAGTCTGCATTGACATGTTCTCCCGTTGGCCAGAAGTCAGATTTGTGAATTCGGTTGAATCAAGAGACATAATTAATTTTCTTGATGACCTGTTTGAAAGAGAGGGCTTTCCCTCTACTTTACTGACCGACAATGGGGTGCAGTTTGTCTCTGATGCAACAGAGTCTTTTTTAAGAGAAAGGAATGTGGTTCACAAAAGAACTGCTCTTTATCACCCAGAGTCTAATGGTGTTGTTGAGCGCTTTATAAAAGTAATGAAACAATGCATGCAATTAGCACTTATTAATAATATTGAGTGGGAGTGTGAAGTAAAAAAACAGGTTCGGGAGTATCGTTTCACAACACATTCCACTACAGGGGTGACTCCTTTTCAGTTATTCAAAGGTAGAGTTCCTTACAGTGAGATTGAACCCAGATGGGTTAATGAGAAAAGAAAAGAGGTCAGTGATCAGGTTGATAGCATTGAAGGTTGGAGAGAGAGAGAGAGAGAGAGAGAGGTGAAAGGGAGAAGAAAGTTGAGGTATGATGAGCGAAAAGCTGTTAAAAGAACTGTGTTGCATGAAGGGGATTTTGTTAAGATAAGATCTCCAAGGAAGGAGGGAAAACCATCTAAGTTCAAGGGTCCATTTAAAGTCATAAGACTGTTTAGGAATGCGGTGAAAACAGAAGATCATAGGATATGGAATCTGAATAGGGTAGCTAAGTGTTCGGGACCCGATGTAGAAGTTCATGACTCTCAAGGTATCTCACTGGATGTTCCTGCTCAAGATATCTGTATCACTCCAGGTGTTACTAAAATGCGAGGCCCAGCTGAAACTTGACCAAAAAGGAATGTTTCAAAACCATCTTGGTTCAGGGACTATGTAAAATGAACTGTGAAATGAACTGTGTTCTGTGACACCTTTATGGACTTTGTGATGCAATGTTCGTTCAATTTGTCTTAGTTTGTAAGCAACATTAATTGTTCAAGGGCCATGTGTAGTTTGTATTTAGGTATGTTAAATATTTTTTTTTTTTTTAGTTTTGTTATTCTGATATGGGGAAGGTGGTGTGGTATCCTACCATGGTGACATTAGGGGGCGTAGGGTGGTGCAAGAAAAGTGGCACATCAGCTCTGTAAATACGCCCCTCAGTCATTTTCTTTTTGTTGCTATGCCGATGGGTACACAACTATGTGTTGTTTAAAAGGGAGATCATTCTAGTCTATGCATTGCACTATAAAGTGTTGTTTTTCAATGTAGCCTCTGTAATGGAAGGTGTGGTATCCTAGGAATCTGGGTGCGTGCGCGTCTGGCACGAGACGTAGGTGAGAATGTTGTGTTTGCTCGAGATGCGGCTTGTGGGATGTGAGAGCGACAGTTGAAGGGGAGAGAAGAGGACGCTGGTTGGTGTAGGGCTAATTGTTTGGCGTATTACTTAAATAAATCATCACCACTTCATTTAACTTTTGGTGTTGTTCGTGACTACCTCTCTAACGCCCTTCTTACAGAAGGCAACTCTAAGGGTTATCAGATCTTGGTTCTTTAACTTGTTGAAACTAGGGAAAGCGGGCTAGAATTTTTTTTAAATGATTGCACAGTTTCCATACGTTGGGTAAGTAAATAGCGATTTTCCACTTTGTGAACTTCTAGATTTTTATACATATTGTTTTGGGTCTTTATATTTAAATTGGCATTTCCACTAGAGGGATGTGATGTTACATTCAAAAAGTTAAAGTTAGAGTTGCTGAAATAAGTGCGACAAAACTGAGCAGAGTCGAAGGTAATGTTATCTGAATGTAAGGAATTATATGTAGATTAATATTAATGCACTTGTTCAACACTCTGGGCCTGATTCACAATTAAACATAACTGCATGCATTGCATACATCTCTCAGAAATCCACCATAGGCTTCCTACCTGTCATAAATAGAGTTATGTGTGTGAGTTTCTCCAACATGAGGTCAGAGAAATTCATCCTCATAAATCCTACTGAAGGAGTGAGAAGTGCACATATTAACCCCTTCACTGCCAGGCCTTTTCTCCCTCAGGTGCCAGGCCTTTTTCTGGCAATTTCGGCAGTTTGTGCTGAGGCCCTCATAACTTATTGTCCACATAAGCTACCTATGCCATATTTGCATCCTTTTTTTCCAACATCCTAGGGATTCTAGAGTTACCCAGAGTTTGTGGGTTCCCCTGGAAGAGACCAAGAAATTTGCCAAAATACAGCAAAAATGTTGCTCATTATCAAAAAAATGGGAAAAAAGGGATGCAGAAGAAGGCTTGTGTTTTTTTTTTCCTTGTAAATGGCATCGACAAAGCGTCTGTGGCGCTAAAATCAACATCTTCCCAGCTTTCAGGAACCTGAATCAGAAAATTAAATTTTCAACACAATTTTGGTATTTTACTGGGACATACCCCAATTCTACTATTTTTTGTGCTTTTAGCCTCCTTCCAGTTAGTGACATAAATGGGTATGAAACCAATGCTGGCTCCAGGAAAGCTAAACATTTCTGAAAAGTAGACAAAATTCTGTTTTCACCATGGAGTCATTTATGCAGATCCTACAAGGTTTTCCTACAGAAAATAACAGCTGAAATAAAATAAAAATGAAATTGAGGTAAAAAAAAGCAATTTTTCTCCACATTTTACTCTGTAAGTTTTTCCTGTGATGTCAGATTTCGAAAAGTAATATACTGTTATGTTTGCTGGACTCTTCTGGTTGTGAGGATATATTGGGCTTGTAGGTTCATCAAGAACCCTAGGTGTCCAGAGCCAATAAAGGAGCTGCACCTTGCAATGGGTTTTCATTGTAGACCTGGTATACAGCAATTCATTTGGTGAAATATAAAGAGTGAAAAATAGGTATCAAGGAAACTTTTGTATTTCCAAAATTGGCCCAATATAAGGTGTTGAGAAGCTGTGGTTATTTGCACATCTCTGCATTCCAGGGTGCCCATACTAGCATGTGAACTACTGGGGATTTCTCTAATAGGCGTCTTTTTTACACACTGTCTTAAATTTGGAAGGAGAAAATGTAGAGAAACACAAGGGGCAATAACACTTTTTCTACTATTCTGTGTTCCCCTACTATTCTGTGTTAGCCTAAGAAAAATAGGCCGATCTGCCACCAAGTGGGGCAGAAATGGCCTAAAATAAAATTGCCCCCAGGGGAGAGACCCTTGCCTAAGGGGTCACGCCCCATCTGTAAAAAAAATATAAAAATAAAAAATCCCTGGTGCCTAGTGGTTTCTGCGCCCCCTAGGGGGGGGCAGATAGGCCTATATCAATTAGCCCCCCGGGGGCAGAAATGGCCTAAAATAAATTAGCCCCCCGTGGAGCAACCCTTGCCTAAGGGTTGCTCCCTTTACATGCAACTGACATCCAAATTAAAAAATCCCTGGTGTCTAGTGGTTTCTGCCCCCCTTGGAGCAGATTGACCTAAGTAAAATAGGCCAATCTGCCCTCCGTATAGAAAGAAGAGGTGTCCTTGGAAACAGTCACATGATATTTCCAGACCACATGGAAACTTGCACCCAGCACAGCTATACATACGTATTTCTGGGAATCTTTCTGAAATCCAAACTGTTATAAATATGCAGCTGCATTTAGACATACATCTATGGGTGCAGACAATACTTTTTGTGATTTAGAATGTTTTTATCTGCCTTCTGTGTACAACAAAGTCTTTGGGACTAACAACCAGGAGCGTGCAATATGTTTGCTGCTGTCAGAAGGACATAATGATAGAAGTAAAAAATAAGGAGTCTCTAATGCTAAAATTTCCAGCTACGTATGGGCCCTATAGCAGCTCAAGATGCACTAGAGGGAAGTTCTTGAAAATGAAGATACCCGTTACTGGCCAGAACTCTAGAAAGAGGTGCAGAACTACATATAATTCAAGCATCCAAGAGGGGAAAGAACTGTGCTTACAAGTACTATGTCAGTGAGACATCAAAAAGGATAGCTTTTTGGGTGTGTTTTTCACCCTGGTCTGAATCACAGCTTTGACAATTGTAGGAACTAACAGTAGTAAAACTTATGTTGAATGGAGTCTTGAGGATGGCCTCATAGGACTAATGTTTCCTCTAATATTTTGAAGAAAGAAAACTTCACTTGAATAAACGCGCATAGCAGCTGTCCACTTCTACTTATTTGTTGACCAGACTTGATCCAGTTCTCAGTCATTTTTAATGCAACACTATTTCTGCCACTTAATTTGTGGCATTTTCAATTTTTTTTAATTCTCATTGTTTTCCGTCATTGACTGTTATTGCCAATCTAGCTCCATAAAATTAGATCCTCTTTTCCATTTTTCTTACAATTTGCTTTCTTGCTCGAAATATATTTGTTCTGTTTTACTTAAGCTTGTTTTTTTTGTTGTTGTTTAGTCTTTATCGTAAACACAATAGTCACCCGGAAGAAAGGAAAGATAATAAGGTTACCAAGTGGACTGCATTTTATAGAGCACTTCTTAAATTAGAAAGACATTCATTCACATAATCATATTTCAGATGTATTCAAAGTCAAGTTATCATGTTCATAGTCAACATAATCATTTAGCAGTATTTTGAGGTGAGATCCTAAATACTGATGGCAACTAGTTTTGTGGCATAGGACGAGGTACTCACATCTTACCATTTACAAATCTGTCCTAAGTACTGCATAAAAAGCATCTTCAAGTTTTCTAAACAAACATAAACAATAAGAGGTTCACTCAATGCAGCAAATGGGTCCCATCTATGTAATACACCTGAATTATTTGCTTTGAAAAACACAGTTTTGGACTTTTACAAAGGGTGAGTCTCAAAACGCGAGCCTCACTTGTGGTAAAATGGTACTAAATAGACTGAGAGTGCTAACCACTAGTGTCTGCCTTTTAAGATAAAGCCACTAAGCGCACCTAGAGTTAGTGGCTCTGGACAAATTACATGCATGTGCGCACATGTGTGGGCTCCAGGTTTGAGACTAACATCTTCCCCAGCCCGGTATCTGTGCACAGGCAGCCTGTAGCAGAAAGGACCCTTTAATGATTGGTGCTGACTTTGAGTAGGCCTTTTAATATAAGTGGGCATTCATAGTGTAGGTCTGTAGTGCTTACTGAAAGTCTGTGGTACTTAAGTGAATTACACATTACAGATAAAGTCGGCACCAAAGTACAGTTTTGTGCTACTTAGGCCTGCAGAGTTCAGTGTGGTATGAATTCTAGGGTAAAAATGCACCCTAAGTGTCGATTCACATGAGGGGGCGTGGCCGGCAGCCAATGAGGCTGCAAGCTTAGTGCGGAGCTCCGGAGCTGGATCGGGGCCCGGCCGGCATATATACCGCACTGAACCCAACAATTTAACAGCGGACCGCCGTGGGCCCTTCCAGAGTTCGGCTGGACCTTGATGTGCTACTTTTTCTTGAGTATTGCACTCTGTTAGAGGAGAGTTTTGTGAAACTCTCGGTCGGCCAGAGAAAGTAGCGCGAAAACAAAATGGCGACCGCGTCATACGCGGCGCCCATGGAAGGCCAGAGAACAAGAGGAAACCCCTGAGCAAGCGCTGCAACCGGAGCCCGAAGCCGAGTCCAAAAAACTGCAACAAAGAACCCGGTGAGTAAATGAGGGCGTGCGCAAAAGATTGCGGTGCAGCGCCGCCGGAGAACAGGGAGAGCGCGGAGGGTCGCCTTCGGCGTTGGGGTATGAAAAATAAAAGAAACAGCTGATCACCGGGACAAGTTTGACACATGGGAAGACTCGGGGGCCGCCGTCGCATTCCCAGTCTGCGCTGAGCGGAGATCACTCGTTACTGGCTCTGAGAGATCGGGGAAAAACCAGAACTATCCCATCGTAGAGACCCGGGGGAAAATAGGACCACTAACACCCGCAAGCACAGCGGGGACCCCCCATTTTTAAGAATCGGACCCACAAGCCACTACACCCGCATGACTCAGTAGCTGAAGAAGGGTCCGGGGTGCCGGAACAAAGTACCCCCGCTTCGGGGCCCGCGCGGTAAGGAACCTGAGACACTACTTACTGGGGCGAACCCGCGGGACCTCGTACCTGACTCACCGGTCTGATTCAGAACCTTGTGCTGGCCTCACCAAGAAACAAACGCACCGACGAGAGGTGAGGCACCGCAGCGTGTCCCGGATGCGGCCCTCGGATCCCTCTCTGAGGGTTGGAGCTGATCCCCCTGGAGGCACACTAGATAACCGACGCTTCAAAGCCAAGGGAGTAATCATTAACAGCAGAGGGTCTACACTGAAGGATCTCAATGGTAAAAAGCTATAAAACACCCGGTACACCCCAACCTGCTCCGCGAAACCTGGCCCCGTATGAGCACCCCAAGCAGAACGCGCAAGAGGGTGCAGAGTGAGGGGCGGGGAAGACCCGCGCACCCCCCGTCAATGATAGAAACTTGTGGACAGTGGTAATTGGATGGGGAAAAAGCCAGGCAACCTGAGCAGAAACTGCTAAGTTAGACCCCTGCACTTGTAAAATTTGCACAACTCACCGTCTTTATCCATAGCACAGTTCCAGCCATGGGGAAACCCAAGAAGCGAGACGATCAGGCCCAAACGGAATGTACAAATGTGAATCAATCCACCCAGTACTCCAGCCAGAACTCCTCACCCTGCCCTACCACTCAAGACGCAACGTTAGACACATGTACTCCTGGCTATCAAAGCATCCTGTGAAGCACTCGAGGGGAAAATCGACCACCTCTCATCTGAACTCTCAGTACTCAGAGACGACCACCGCAAATTGAAAGAAAGAGTGGACTCGAGTGAAAAATCTTTAACCAATATCGACCTCAAGCAACAAACTGCATCCAAAGAAATGGTACATTTGACTTCCCGAATTAAGGCATTAGAAACCAGAGTGGAAGATGCCGAAAATGGAGAACGCAGGAATAACCTTAGACTTATTGGAATACCGGAAGGCATGGAGTCTTCAGCAACCAGCACTGAAGCCTTTCTGGAGGAGTGGATTAGAACCAGTATGGCACCAGAGGGCCTGACGGCTTACTTCGCAATAGATAGAGCACATAGGATCTTCAACAAAGCACAGCACCCCGGGAGCTAGACCACGCACAATCATAGCTAAACTGTTACACTACAAAGACCAAGACCACATCCTCGCCCAGTCAAGACAACTAGGCGAAATATTATGCAACAACCAACGGGTCATGATCTTCCAGGACTTTACGATAGAGACCCAGATGCAGAGGGCTTCCTTCCACGGGCACAAGTGCACTCTAAGAGACAATGGGATTAAATATGCAATGCTCTTTCCTGACAAGCTCAAAATAGAACACGAAGGCAAAACACATTTTTTCTCTTCGCCACAGCTGGTGGAGGAATGGCTAGAGTCACTGAACCTAACCTCGTCGACGATGCCATCCAGCCCCCTCAACGAACTGAAGAAGAAGCGCAGCCACTCATCTAAATGGATCACGGAGGCGGCCCCCCCTAAGCACCAATCCTTACGGGAGATGCGAGATGCAGTAGATGCGGCAGCGGCCCTCAGCAAGGGAACTAACCATAGACACCGAACTTCGAGCAATTTGTCAGATCCTGACTCCAGCTGTGGGGGCTCATCCATATCCTCTCGAGACATGGCCACTAGCCTACCTAGAATAACTCCAGGAACATCTGAAGAAATCATCTGACGCTAACAAGAGTGGGTCCTCTGATCCATGAGTACTTAAGAGAAAAACGTATAAACCCTGCTAGGATCCTTACCCAGCAGTTGGGCCGGGACAATAATTGTTAATTCTTGGGATAAAAGAGTGCATAACTTTGATCCTACCATTTTGAGGCCGGGCCCCAGGAAAAGCCCGGGACATGCACTCTCGGTCCCTACCAGCACCCTCCTATAGGATTATAGAACTGGAATGCTATCAGTTTGGACGAGAAGAGTTTTTGTAACCAGTCCTGGGGAGTGGGAGTTGTGATTTCTGTTTTTTCAATTAGTTATAAGGGAACTTTGTGCACTGAGGCCTAGAATGGAAGATATGTCTAGTCCCAAACATTTACTAGAAAGTTGTAGCGAAAAAGCACCCCTGAACCACACCTTCATTATCCACCAACAACCAGTGAACCAAGTCCATGACTTCAAGCTACAAGCTAATAACCTGGAATGTTAGGGGTTAAATAATATAGCCAAGCGATATAAGGTACACAGCTACATCAAACGCAGAGAGGCACATATTGCTATTTTACAGGAAACCCATTTGCTAGAGCAGGAACTCATGGCACTGCGAAAAAGGTGGAGAGGCCAAATATTTGCCACTAACTACTCGGCATTCGCGAGAGGAGTACTAGTTTGGATACGCCCTGGCATTCCTTTTCAAGCATTACATACATACATAGATAAAGATGGTAGATATGTAGTCATCTCGGGCAGACTAGATGGGAGAGAAATAACCATCGGAGGTCTCTATACCCCGAACCAAGACCAGAAGAAATTCTTTGACAAAATGTCTGGGGAGTTGAGTCCAATTCTGGCGAATCCGAAAATAATAGGAGGTGACTTTAATTGCATCTCTGATATTACAATGGACAGATCACACCCCCCTCTCACAGACTCAATCTATAAAAGCAGCTAAGGCCCTTTCAGAATGGCAACAAGGCTGGCAAATCAGAGACTACTGGAGACACCTCTACCCACATAATAGAGAATATTTCTTTCATTCCGCTGTTCATGACCTACACGTAAGATTAGATACAATACTAGTCTCTCTGGAGCTACAACCCGTTGAAATCTCAGCTGAATACCTGAGCCATACCATCTCAGATCACAACCCCTTATTAATCTCAATTAATTGTCATAAAGAAAATCAGTAATACCCACTTGGACACTCAGTACTGAGATATTAGAGGATGAGGCCTTTAAACATCACCTCCTCAATAGTATCCAAGAATACTTCAAACTAAATGCAGGAACTGCATCCTCTAGAGCACTAGAATGGGAAACCTTTAAAATAGTAACTAGGGGTAACTGTATTGGGAAAAGTATTGGAGTGCGCAGATCTATCGAAACAGAGCTTAATAAATTAGGAGACTCCCCAAGAGATACTAAGTGCAAGCTCCCCTCTAACTCTGAACTGTCCTCTCTTTTGAGGGAAACTAAAACAAAAATAATAGAGGAGAACATTAGACTCTCTCGCTTCAACTATAAGCAATACTTAAGTAGACAGCATGCGGAAGGGGATAAAGCAAGCGCTCTTCTGGCTTGGCTAGCTAAACCCCCCAAACATCAAACTATTATCCTTGAAATAGAGTTAGATCCAGAGATTAGAGTACTTAGCCAAAAAGAAATGAATAATTGCTTCTTTGAATACTACTCCTCTCTATCTGCTCCACCCTCCGAAACAATTAGTTGTACCCAGATCGCGGAACTAGAGTCACTGAGGCTCCCTAGATTAGAAGCTAAAGAAAGCACAACCCTAGCAGCCCCTATCTTGATTGCAGAAATCAAAACTGTAATACAAAGCATGGCAAAGGGTAAAGTACCGGGAGCAGATGGTCTCCCGTTAGAGTTCTATCAGCTATATCAGGACACTTTAGCACCCAGACCCTGCACACTATATACAGAAGCTTGCCAAAATAACAAATTGCCGCATTCCACTAATGAGGCCATAATGATTCCCTTATTAAAACCAGACAAACCTGCTACCGATGTCCGCTCATACCGACCGCTTTCAATGCTGAATTTAGACTATAAAATATTAAGTAGCGTACTAGCTAACAGACTTTTACCACACATGACCTCTTTGATTCACCAGGATCAATCAGGATCTATCCCACTATGCAGCACAGCGCTAAACATCAGGCGATTAATATCACTTCTTAATTCCCTACCTGACACCTTATCGCAAGCTACTATAATCTCAATAGACATCGAAAAAGCATTCAACAGCCTGAGATGGGATTACCTAGAGCAAGTCATGTTAAAACTTGGACTGGGAGAGGGCTTCGTCCGCTGGACGAAATTACTGTACACAAACCCCACAGCAAGAGTACGTACGGGCAACACCTTCTCTGAGCCCTTCACGGTGGGAAGAGGGACTAGACAAGGCTGCCCACTCTCCCCTCTTTTATTTGCAATCGCAGTAGAACCCCTTGCACAAACTGCAAGATCCAAAGGTCACTTTGAAGGCATCCCAATTAACAATTGGACACACCACATCGCGCTATATGCAGATGACATGCTATTATTCCTTAAAAACTTGGTGGTGGATCTCCCCGGAGTGATAGAAATGCTAGATAATTCCGGCTCGGCCTCGGGACTCAGGATTGATTGGAGAAAATCCTCCATTTTCTCAACCTCCAGGACACCTCGAAACCCCCTGACACTAAGGGCTTACCCTGGGCCTCATCCACCTTCAAATATCTTGGAGTCAATATCTATCATTCAGTAGAAGATTTACTAGAAGGGAACATACAAAGCGCAATCAGGGGAATTAAAGCTAGCATGCAATTCTGGAGCACCTTACCCCTTACAGTCGCTGGAAGAATTGCACTGATTAAAATTATAGTACTGCCCAGGCTTTTATACTTCTTCTCCACGCTTCCTCTAATAATTCCCTGCTCGACATTTCAAAGTGCTGAGTCATTAATTACAAGCTTCATTTAGGGTCCCAGTAGACACAGAATAGCACTTCAGACCCTACAAAGACCTACTTCGAGGGAGGATTAGCTGCGCCTAACTTAGAAATCTACTATTGGGTGGGACAAATGCAATGGTTAGCAAGACTGATTAACAAACCCCGAGTCGCAGCTGACTTACAAATACCATTAACCTGCCCATTAAGCAAAATCCTGCACATAATACTGATCCCCAGGAAACATATAAAGCCGCTTCCTATAGAATGGGAATCCATCAGACACTGGTGGGAACAGTACCTCAAACGCTCCCGTTTAAAAACACCTTATGCTCCTGAAATCCCCTTGGAAGCTCTGAATTGCTTCCCAAATAAACAAATCTTCAAACATATTAACAAACTGACCCCGTTCAACATCACAAAAATAGGTGAGCTATTTGGTAATGGGAAACATTGTTCCTTTGTGGAGCTGCAAGACCAGTTTGATCTCCCTCCTGGATTGTTTCTCACACACACTGCCATCGTAAGAATCATTAAAAAAATGTGGGGTAAGGGCACCTGTGAACCCCCAGCCCATAAGGGATGCAAACTCCTATGCTCAATGGACGAGCAGAGGAGATTAATCTCTGGCATATATAAACTCATGCAAGGCAACACCTGCACTCCGCTAAATAAACTCAAGACAAAATGGCAAAATGACCTTGACATGATATTAGAAGACAATCAATGGGACAGAATTACATCCCATGTCTACACTATCTCTAGAAATGCAAGATTTAAATTGATAAATTGATATATTTTCCACAGAGCTTACCTAACTCCTAAAAGGATAGCCAAAATATATAATACAAATAAATCTGATTGCCCACGTTGCTCTGATCCGGCAGCAGACATAATACATATGTTTTGGAAATGCCCCCTAATTAGCGCATACTGGTCGGAAGTATTCGGGAAGCTAGCTGGCTGCACTGAAAGAATGCTATTACCTACCCGATAGCAGCAATCCTGGGGGACTTCCCACGCCCATCGACACATAAGATGTCAAACAAATTCATAGACCTAGCTTTGATCTTAGCGAGGAGAGAAATAACATTACATTGGAAGGACCCAGGTGGCCCACTAATAATTAGATGGCTAGGTGCACTAGAAAAATGGGCCGAAATAGTACAGTACTAATGAAAGAAGCATCTCGAGGCCAAAGACCCAGAGAAAGTGTTACGCAATGGGACTTACTGCTTGAAAACTTCAAACTGGCTGATGCCCCCTCCTCGGACGAAGACAACTCTTTATCGAACTCAGACTTCGAACACGCTGCTACAACTACTTAATAACAACGCCGGAGCGTTGACCTACCTCGAGACTTTTGAGACTTTTCATCATACGAAATATATTGAAGGACTTAGTGCACGATGGGGGGCGGGAGGGTTTAAGTTGCCGGGGATTATCACAACGTGTTTTGATTCATGTTATCACCCTTATAAAAGTAATAAAAGATATATTTAAAAAAAAATAAAGTGTGGATTCACATTTCCTTTCATGACACTTACACTCCTTAAGGCACTTTAAGAATTTTCATTTTTCCTGGCTTCAGCTCGTAAAATTCCAGGCCTTTGCCTCCACAGCAAGGCCAGGTTGATTACTCTGCTGGCCAGAAGAAGGATCAAAGTCCTTCCCGCAAAATAGGGCATCAGCAGTACTTGAGTTCATTCATCTGAAAGGAAGGGATGGGGAGGAAATCTGCATCTGATAATTATCTTGTCTCATTGCACCTGCAACGGGAAAGCTGAAGCCCATGGAAAAAAAAGATAAAGGCCAGACCTATGGAGCCACACACAGGAGGGGCTTTACTTTGAAGTTTTGATCAGAAGGGCTCAGTGAGGTGAGATAGAAGCTGAGGCTTCCAGAGAAAGTCTTTTCCTGGACCCCTTGAGCTCACCATATTTGAATCTTCCCGAAGACTCTGCAGGATTTTTTGGACAAAGTTAGGATGGTGATGTGGTACCCTAAAATTGGCCAGGTGTGCCCAGCTTCTAGAACTTTCTGCTGTCACTTCAATACTCCTGCACACGGTGGGGGGGGGTAGTGAAAAAAACCAAGACTTCGGAGCAATCATGTTGAAAGGATGACCAGAGAGAAGGAGAAGCTGTTGTCAATGCAATCATGGACAGATTGACAAAACGTCCAGCTGACCCTAGGATTAGGATGGGTCTATGCAGGGCCAGTGGCACCGGACCGCATTATAAAGAATGTTGGTGAAATCAACCTGCTGTGGGACCCTGGATGGGTTCAGCTGGGACTTTTGTGAACTGACCGTTGATTCTGTTGACACATAGGTGCCCTTCAAGAAGCTAGAAGGATGTGGGACCTGGGGAGGGTGGCACAGAGGGTATTATGGTGACTGGCTGTGCAAGACCCCCCCCCCCCCCCCAACCCAAGCAAGAGAGAGCATCAGGAGCCAAGGAAGAGGAAAGGTCTAGCAAGTGAGCAGTAAAACCAGTCTCTCTGAATATAAAGCTGTTTAGAGGCTATGAGGACTGACAAAAACTCTCCTAATGTCTAGGACTACTTACAAGAAGCAAACTGAGGTAATAGTCAGGCAGATCAGACCTGTAGGGCTGAAAAAAATAAAACAGAATTGTGCTGGTACACTACTGTCAGAGGCAGGAGCCAAAGCCAAAGAATTTACTCCCACCCAAGGTAGGGACAGAAGAATATGTTGCAAGCTTCTGTGCTCTTCCAGGAAGGTCAGTGGTGAGCAGGCAGGGGTTATGGGGGCCTTGGGGCTCCTTCCAAAGCACCCAGTGAGAGTGGCCATACTGAGGTGGCTGATGGTAACCTAAAAACAATGCTGCATAAGGATGTGGAAAACAAAAAACAATGTGAATGAAAGCCACTCACTACACATTCACGCCACATGGCAAAGGGGAGCCATATTAGTGGCAGTGAGGGCTAAAGGAATTAGTAGTTTGTCTTCAGTGGTGTCCCAGTAGGGGCAGGGGCAACACTAACATTCCTAAAGTTTATTTGGAGGGGCTGCAGAAATTTTCATCAGCCCCTGAGAATTGTTTAAAATATCTAAGTCTCACAGGGGATTTAATCCCTCACCACAGGAGAAGTTTTACATTGATTCAAGCGCTTCTAGCGGGGGACCTGTTTGCTAATAAGCTCTTGAGTATAGTAGAAATAAGATAGTGGGATACATGTTAATTATAGCAATGCTTTATTGACAATGGTGGAGGCTAACAAGGCAAGGTTTTAAAGTGTAATGAATGCTATTGAATGTTACTATTACACCTTTCACTTCAATGGTGGATAATAATGTATTACATATTGATACTCTCCCCATTGATTTCAGTGGTGCTGTTGTGGTGAAATATAACATGTTTTGTTTTTACTGGTGTGGCAACACGACGACAAAGAAAGGCCTCTCCTTTTGATAATGACACCCCTGTATTTCATGAAAGTGCTTCCAGTGTAGGTGTGTGGGGGGGGGGTACTGTGGTTATAGGGTTCAAGACCGACTAGGAGTGTAACATGACTTGAGGGTTCCACCAAAGGTATTTCCATCTGCCTGATTGTACATATAATCTAATACACAGTATTTAGTGGTATGTTTCTACAGTCAAATCACTTTTTGTTTTTATGAGCTAGAGGAGTGACTGGACAGTCATTGGTTGAGTGTTGTTGTATATCAGAGAGCTGGGTTTACAAGCTCACACCACCTCCCCTGAGAAGGCTTTGGGCTGCTCTGCTTCGCTAGTCTGGGAGACTCAAGTGTTACAATGGAGTACTTAGTTCCTGGTGAAAAGACAATTGTGGACTGATTACTTGTGAAGGACTCACATCCTTTATGACTATTAACTCCATGTCTTATACAAATCTCACTGCTTTTATCCAATATATCTGATAGAACTTCTTAAAGAACCATACTTATGCTCTTTCAATACGTTTGAAAAGCTGAACATATGGCAAACATATGCACCTCAGTGGCATAAATTTCACATTACATACCCTTGATAGTAGAGGATGGAATTATTTGATATCCCACACCATTATGAACAGTTGATATTGAATAGAAAGGTGACAATTCAGCAGGGCAAGCTAATATTGAGAGAGGAGCTTTTTTAGAGGTTCATTATGCCTATATTTTGTTATCCTTAGGAATGCTCTTGGTTCCAAAATTTAAATTCCTCTAAAAGACAATGTCCAGTAATACATTGTAAGGATGACTTATGCAAAGGAGGTGTCTTTGGTAAGACACCACATTACATGTGCACTGAGAATTTGGGGAGTTTTATGTTTTTGATTCTGTTGTTAATAGCCTTTCAATTGACAGTTTGAATTGGCTCTAAATTGTTAGTGTGGATTTCTGAATATTTGTGCAATGGAAATCATGTGAATTGTAGTTCTTACAATCCTGTTTTAAAAGCCAGTACTTTACAGGTTATTTAACAAATGAAAAAAATAAAACTACAGTATGTTAGAAATTAGTTTTCTGGTTTGCAGTGCCCACCACTTTAGTCAGGGCAAGTAAGTTACACACCAAAGAGAATCTGTGCTCACCCCCTGGTAGCCCGGAGCAAAGCAGTAAGGTTTATATCCAGAGGCAACATGTAAAGCGTTTGCACAACACACTCACACCAGTGATGCAATAAATACACCACAAAAGAGACTCCACACAGGATATATAAAAATTATTCTGTATTGTAATATATATCACAGACCAAAAATTACCTGACTCATAAGTACTGCACAAATAAAACAATTACTAAGAGATGGTACTTGTTATCCTGAGTAATACAATAATCACCAGTGATCTACAACACATTATCAGTGGATATTTAGAGCATGAAATGTACCCCACTAGAAAATACACAAATGAAGCATGAGAAAGACATATGTCTCCATAAATACATGAAGCATGATAACTGTGCACATTATGCAAGTATTGTGATCTTATTCAGTATCCTGAACATAGGGTTCAGCAGACCTGCATTCCCACTAATGCTTATAGGTTAGTTTATGCATCTATTTTAGGGCACCACAGAACCTGCATGCCTAATATCTTTAATACAGTAATTCATAGGATCCTGAGAGGACGACTTCCCCAGGCGGTCAAGGCCACCTGCACTGGTGAAGTGCCCAAAGAGTGCCCCCAGGTAAGCTTTAATCTGCTAAACAGTGGGGGTAGAGGCACAAGTTGCAAAATCAGTGGAGAGACCTTGCTGATTCCCCCACGTGCAAGATTGGCAAAGAGTAGCTGCCCGCAAGCAATCAGAGCAGCTGCTGTAATTACAGGGTGTGTGGTCACACTGCAGGCATAGGGGACCTCCCTTGGTCTCTCCTGGTAACCACACACTGCCGTTGTGGGTTTCAGATCAGTAGAGTTACTAGCAGGCCATGGAAGTGTGGAAACCTCAAGGTTCCTTCACGTGTGCACACAGCGCTAATCCGGGTTAAGGGAGCCAGTGTGCATGCCTCAATCTCTTGGCTTGCTTTGGAAAGAAGGTGGCTCTGGGACTCGGTGCAACTATCCCGTGTAGTGCAAATCTGGAACACTGGCTCTCGGCCTCTCAGAGCACCCAACATGCTCTACAAGAGGAGCGCATGGCCGTCTTGAGTCCAAGTGTTCCTTTTGGCAAGCATTCCCACATCCTGGGTCGCAGGAAAGTATACAGTGCTACACACTCGCTGAAGAGCAAAGAAGGTGCGTCCCATGTGCTATGTTGAAATGTACATTGGACCATTCCTGAGGACACACAAACAGTGGTACCTACTTGCTGGTGAAGAGAAAATGTAGAGCACTAGGAGGAAGAAGCCAAGGAACAGGAAAAAGCACTCCCCACACACTGGGATCCTTGTGGGGCACTTGAGGGTCTTGAATTGGTCAGCAGGTCAGCACGAAGAAGCAAGTAGGCTATATAGTGGATCCTCCTGGCAGCGCAGCAGTGCCTAGTGAAACCAAAGTCAGAGAGCAGCTGGCATTCATCAGGGCAACAAGCAGAAAAGCAATCCAGTGAGTCCTTTGGGCCACCCAACAAGTAGCAGACTGCAGTGAAACAGCATAAGAGCAATCCAGATGAGTCATTTGAGTAGAGCTGCGGTCCTCTTGACCGACGTTTAGTCCCAGTTACAAAAGTTCTCTCCACATAAGGGGTCAGAACCCCTGCACTTATACTTGTATATGTCTTTGATGTAAGGAGTGGTTTCAAAAGAACTCTTTTGAGTGTAACACTACCCCTTTCAACCCAGCCCTGGATCCAGACAGCAGTAGGGGGTAAATCAGCTCTTTAACTGAGGGCAGGACACTGCTCATTGACATGTAAGGTATGAATGACCTGTCCCTCTCCCATCCATGGAAGACTATCAGTATGGAGATGAATAACATGTCACACCCAGCCATTCCTGTGTTTCGGCTGTCTAGAAAGTATGCACAAAGTGTTACTGTCACTCAGCCCTAGTCATGGATTGGAGTGCGAATGCAAAGCACTTGTGGCCTCATTTACAAGGAGCTTGAGCTGCTGTCCATCATTTTTTGTGACACAGCGGCGGCACAATCAGTGCTCCCCACTACTCCATATCAACAAACAGGCACATTGGGCCCAATGTGTCAGTTTGTAGAGACCTGTGTTCCATTATACCTGTTCCAGGTATAAAGTATGCAGGGTAGCCGATCCTACCTTAAAAGCCACACAGAACTGATGCAGTGAAATTTACAACTTTTCACTGCGTTACTCTGTGTCAAAATTCTTAAGCCTCCTCAGACCAGGAGTAAAGCTGGACACAGGGCATTTAACATAGGACTCCCCTCTGTGTCCATGGCCTTGTTAGGGCATTTGTGGCAGGTGCAAGAAATCTGACGTATCAATGCTGTTACGTTAGATTCTTGTAAATGAGGCCTTATGTATATGGTCTACCACTTTACAGGGGGGCTTACAGGTAAATTAAATATGCCAAACATGAGTAAACCAACCATAACATGTTTAGGGGAGAGAGCACATCCTTTTTAGCACTGAGTAGTAAAAAGCCCAGAGCCCTAAAGCCAACCAAAAGAGGATCAGAAAAATAGGTGAAGGAAGGCAAACATTTTGGGGATAACCCTACAGAAAGGGACATTTCCAGCACAGTAAGTATGCCATAACTGGGCTGCAGTAAGATGCCCACAGAAAGCATGACTGAGTAAGGAAGAATTGGGGAGTACGGGGGATATGGACTGGAACAGTAAGAGCTTACGAAGAGGTACCACTGGGGATAAATGATGAGATGTTAAAGGGACACTCTAGCAATTACTGAAAGCCCAGCTAAAGTAAATTTAAGAAAAACAAAGAGGTGAGTGATATAGGTAGACCTCACCTTTGCAGAAGATGGAGCAGCATTTGCTAGGGGAATAGACAAATAGTGTTATACTCTGGAAATATATTGCTAAGTGTTCAGAATGAACACATTGTCTCAGAGACCATAGTTGATAAAGCAGTATTATTTAATATTATAGATTTGACTAAAATAGCAAAGATTGCAAATATAAACCAACTTTGAAGACTATCATTGAGTGCCTCTTTTCTGAGTTAAGGGAAAATAAGCACCCACCCCCACTATTTACTCTTGGTAATCTTTTCACTGCTTGGTATATTGCGGAATAAATGTTTTGTTCATTCCTACTCAGTACACAGGTCTTCTTCTTTGACAATAGATGTATGTTTCACTAGCAAGTCAGAAACAAATATTCATTAGCCATCCTAACAGCACCGAAACCTAGCCTTTCACTGCCTCATAAGCCTAACCAGAAACCCCACAGAAGCAAGTTCAACATCTACACCTGAAATCATAGGCTGGATGTACAACATACCTTGTTAAATGTCACCTATAATCTGTCCATTTCAAATGACGCTTAAGCACTCTTCCACTTTCAAGAGCCCCTGCTTGCTCAATTGCTGACCAAATCAACCACTCATTATTTCCTTTATTGATCCCTTTGCTAACTCTTCTCTGTCTGGTTGGTTGATTGATTGGATAACATAATACCTATTTTGATGAAGCCAATGCTGGGTCAGCGATGATGGAGAATTTCTGTCCCTTGCTTATCTTTCCTTTTCTTGGCATAGTGAAATATTTTACTACCTGTATCACTTTCTGTATAAAGAATTTTGTGGCTATCAATTCATTACTAGGGACCATTCACTTTATTTTCAGGCAGGAGCACATTATGGAAGCCATCCTCTTACAGGTGGTTGTCAATGCCATGACTGGAGAAGCCTTCTGGGGTTGGGGAATAGGGAGGGAGAGTGGTGTGGCTACAATATATTGCTGCAGTCTAATGTCCCATCCATGTTTGATGGGGGCCAGGCAAGAGCTACCAACATCCATAATCACAGGTCATTGACAACCACCTGTAGTAGGGTGGCTTCCAAAATGTGTTCCTGCATGAAAATGAAGTGAATGTTTCCTAGCAATGTAGTGTTAGTCACAAAACAAGACTCTATAGCCTGATCCCCATCCATGTTCGATGGGGGTCAGGCTACAGAGTCTTAGCTAATATTATAAACGCTGCCTCTGGAAAATATGTAGATCGGCACACTCACACACAAATAATTACAATTCAGCTAGTGATCCAAATTTGAAAACCTCACTAAGAGCCTGCATCTCATACAAAAGTTGGGCATTTGTTCTTGAAATACGTTTCTGACTTTTTCAGAATTCTCAGAGATTTCCTGGAGATTCCTGGAAAGTAGGAAGCATTGTAGCTTTCCAAGAGTGGTTCTAAAATAGTTTTTCTGAAATCTTTAATGCTATATGTAACTGATGTACATTTGTGTGCTATCCGTATGCCTATTTTTGAGTAAATATCACCTTTTTTCGGAATTTCCACAGGTTTCCTGCAGAACGCCTGGAAAACAGGACGTGCTGTAGCTTCCCTGGAGTAGTTCTAGAATGATTTTCTGAATTGTTTCATCAGTATATGTAACTGATGTACTTTTCTGCATGTGTGATATCCCTGTGCAAGCACTTATAAACTATATCTATCCTTTTTCCAAATGAAAAACATTTTATCCTTTGGAGATAGCACGTGCCCTCTATCTCTTTTAAGTTTGGGCATAGTAATACCCACAAACAGTGGGGCCCGTATTTATACTCCGTTTGCGCCGAATTAGCGTCGTTTTTTTCGACGCAAATTCGGCGCAAAACGAACGCCATATTTATACTTTGGCGTTAGACGCGTCTAGCGCCAAAGTATGGGCAAATAGCGTCATTTTTTTGCGTGAACGCCTTCCTTGCGTTAATGAGATGCAAGGAAGGCGTTCCCGTCTAAAAAAATGACGGCGACGCAAATGCGTCGTATTTATACTCCCGGGCAAAAATCACGCCCGGGAGTGGTCGGGTCAAAAAACCCCGCATTTGCGCCACTTTTTAACGCCTGGGTCAGGGTAGGCGTTAAGGGGCCTGTGGGCTCAAAATGAGCCCACAGGTTCCCTCCCCTGCCCCCAGGGACCCCCCCTGCCACCCTTGCCCACCCCAGGAGGACACCCAAGGATGGAGGGACCCATCCCAGGGACATTCAGGTAAGTTCAGGTAAGTATAATTTTTTTTTTTTTTTTTTTTTTTTGGTGGCATAGGGGGGCCTTATTTGTGCCCCCCTACATGCCACTATGCCCAATGACCATGCCCAGGGGACATAAGTCCCCTGGGCATGGCCATTGGGCAAGGGTGCATGACTCCTGTCTTTACTAAGACAGGAGTCATTTAAATGGCGTCTGGGCGTCGAAAAAAATGGCGCAAATCGGGTTGAGGCGATTTTTTTGCCTCAACCTGACTTGCCCCATTTTAAGACGCCCTAACGCCATTTTCCCCCTACGCCGGCGCTGCCTGGTCTACGTGGTTTTTTTCCACGCACACCAGGCAGCGCCGGTCTGCTAGCGCCGGCTAACGCCATTCCATAAATACGGCGCCCGCATGGCGCTTCAGAATGGCGTTAGACGGCGCTAAATTTTTTGACGCTAAACTGCGTTAGCGCAGTTTAGCGTCAAAAAGTATAAATATGGGCCTGGGGGTGTTTACCTGGAGAAATAAGGCAGACTTCCCTGCCCTGGAACGGCATCTGCCAATCGTTTTGAACCATAATATTACACCATACTGTTGAGATAATAAACATGAACAAATAAATTCATCATTCGTGAATACAAACCATCTCATTAAACTCAAAATTGAAAGGATGTTCACATCTAAGTTAACCTTAGGTACACCAATACCTGTGTGAATCAGTCTCTACGTCTAGGGCACATAAATGAGTCCCATCAGCCCATACATTTCCATTTATTCACTCATGTAACACAAAACGTGTTACTGGAGGGTGAATATTTTCAGATGTTTGAAAAGAATCAAGAGAAATTCCTTAACTGTGCACCGCAAGATTTATGCAGGTATTTCCGATCATGAATATTCATTCGAATCAGGGGCTGGTATGACCATACAAGAAACATATGGAAAACACTTGGCTCCTGTTATAGCTGAATGTTTACAGGAGTCCTCATCCCATTTAGCCCTAAAATGAGCCTGGCCCAGGTGGTACATAATTTTCTTGTGCCCACCTACGTTTCCTGGCTAGGATGCCTTAGAACATTAGTATTAATGTTTCTGCAGCTAAACCTGATTTGGGAAAAGGTGCTACACCATATATAGTTTCGCCTCACTAAAAAAGGGTTGTGAAGAAAAGTCCCCTCCACTCGGTAAACTCTCTTAATTTGTAGACATGTGGGTTTAGCATAAAACCTTTTTTCAGGACTACATTTTGCTCCTAGTCCAACCCCGGGATCTATTCAATTTAATGTCTTCCTTTTTAATGGGATTCTGTTCAAATTGGCACCTATGGCATGCCTTGTAAAAGGCAGCTGGCACATTTGATCAGAGCAGGTAAACATTATGCACATATAATAATGTAGTCAGGTTTGCATTTAAAATTCATATATTTCTCAGAAATGACTTGTACCAACCTTTTCATTGACGCAATGAGCATCAGCAATTTTGTTTGTAAACAAGCCCACTTTATTATCCTCAAATAAAATGCAAAAAGCAGGAGTTTATATATTTAAATTAAAATTATATGAAATCCATCACAATCTCAATTGACTTGTAGCAAGTAAAAACTGAAACAATATGAATTTTTACAGAATCTAAAGTAATTGCATGTGAAAATGTATGTGATTACATTAATTTGAAGAATATTCGGCTTTTGTAATTCTATTTGCCAATCCCCAGTCAACACAATCTATTCAGTGCAGCGTTCTTAATTCACTTTAACGTGAGCATGCCAATTAGCTTTAGTCACTTCAATTTTCTCATTTACACTTTTGAAAATTGTTCTAATAAGCAATTTTCAGGTTGTTCTTCTTTAATTGCTTCTATATTCTTGCATTTTTCCTAACTTAAATTTTACATCACTTTTGCTTTGTTCTGGCAATCCATTTTTAAGTTTGCACATTTCCTCTAAAACGTGCGTACAAACGACTTTCGAGCATATAGGAAGTATTTGTCTGTAAGTAAAGTAAATCAAGGCCGACCTCAATGTATAAACTTTTGTGACTTTGGATATGTTACAGCTGTGAATCGTGTTTACACATTCTGCTGAGGATGATGCCTATTGCTAACGGGTATATTGGCAAGTCCCTGTTACTATATATATTTTTTTTTTTCATCCACATCAAAGCTAGGAAAAAGGGCCAGCCCAGAATTTTCTGGCTCCGTGGGATCCAAAAGCTTGGTGTTTTCCAATATTTTCAGTGTTCAAAAAAGCATGCAAAAATCCTTTTTGTACCAATTTTGCTGCATTCATAAAGAGGAAATGGAGCAACTTATATTTACACCAGCATAAACATGGCTCAAGTTGATTTCACACTGTTTTGCTGTGTTTACTTAAAAAGAACCGGAAACAATCAAATGTCTCAATTTTTCGACTATAAGTCAGTACACCTTTTCTTTTCTAAAAACGAATATTGATAGACTAGAATTTGTCTGTTAAATTAGGGGTGTTTGTCAGAGGGATGGTGGGACTATTATGGATTATGCAGCCAAATTTAAGACACATTATGGGCCTTATTTATACTTTTTGGTGAAAAACTGCACTAACGCAGTTTTGCACCAAAAAGCTTTGCCCAGGCTTGCACCATTTTTTAGCACCAGATGGGCTCCATATTTATGGAATGGTGCAAGCCGGTGCAAAGGGTAGGCTAGCGTAAACAAAAATTACGTTAGGCAGGTTAGAGTCAATCAGATTAGCGTATTTTTTTTTACGTTAAGGGGCATATTTATACTCTGCACTGAATTAGCGTCATTTTTTTGTACTCTAATTCGGTGCAAAACTAACTCCATATGTGTACTTCGGTGCACCATTTTTGCATGGGAGTATAAATATTGCATTAAGGCCATAGAGTCATTTTTTGCACGGGAACGCCTACCTTGCATCTCATTAAGTCAAGGTAAGTCTCCACTTCCAAAAAATGACTTTAACTCCATAAATTTGGCGCTAGACGGGTCTAGCACCAAAGTATAAATATGGAGTTAGTTTTACACTGCATTAGAGTAAAAAAAAAATACGCTAATTCGGTACAAACAGAGTATAAATATGCCCCTATATGTTTCGTGCCTCATGAATACATGAGGTGTTGCGTTGATGCATGGATGTCTTGTTAGATGCATACTGTAATGGGTTCCTTAATTGCTTCAGAAAACAATAACATGGTTTTAAAAAAAATACGAATTAGGGGATTTTGAATCTGCTGACTCTCAATACATACATTTTATAACATGTACAAGCTTTGCCAAATCTGAAGCCTGCAAATATTTAAAAAAAACAACTAACGAAGTACAATCAGCTTCCGGGGGGAAGGAGAAATAAAACAATATATTAATTTTTTAAAAACTTACCTTTCTTGGCGATGGCCGCCTTGCTCCTGTTCCTTCTTAATGGTGTTGGTCTCCCAGCAGTCCTTGGGAAACCAGCACAGGCTCTCCATGCAGTCCTGGTACTTTTTTGTATTGCTAGAAATAGCCAGCTGCTCAGACACTGCATTGGAGTCTGTGCAGTTTCTCCAACCCAGCTGTGTAACACAGCTAGATTAGTTAAACCCAAGTGCACATGTAGGTTTCACTGGCCTAAGATGGCCAGCCAATCACACTTGTGCTCTTAAGTGCACTGCACTCCACCTGCCCTTTCCCATGGCCCAGCACGACCCTCCCTTCACATGCTGCTGGCTTAGCCAGGGAGTGACACTCCTTTGCCATTGAGAAGGAGCCACCCCTGAGTACAATGATTGCAATTGGATGCAAGGTCGGACTGAGACAAATATAGACTGAGGTACCAAAAAAGAAGTGGGCCCATTAGCAGACGGGAGACCAAAAACATGGCCCACATTTGGAAATCAGGTTAGGTTTAATTTTGTAAAGTCACATTGTATGGGTATTTTACAAGGCATGGGAGACTGTTTGCTTTTGTGTTTCATGAAGGCAATGCTTTTGGTAAAAGTCAAGAGTAAAACCTGGCCCACCTGGCCATAAAAATAGACACACAAACTTCTAAAAAAACACTATAGGCCAGCACACAGTAGTTACATTAAACAGACCTGCAGCTGCTAATAGGCATGCACTGCTGCACATGGCCCACTGTTAATGGAACTTCTGAACACTTAGGGTAAGATTTACTTGGAGTTCAAGCAATGCAGTGCAGCAAGGCAAGTTGGTGCCCTGTGTTGTGTGAATGGGAGATGGCCGAAGAGTACCGTGCTTACAAAGATACAGTGTTCTTCAGCTCCCTCCCAGAAGATGGTGCACTAGGAACTGTCTAGCACCAATGCAGTCGCCCGTGCACCATGCTGCAAGGGTGCCTAAATTATGGGCAGGATTATTTTTTTGCAGAAAGGGATACGGGATACAGACTATGCCCAACCTCTTGGGCAAATTAATTAGCTCCATGTAACCCTAGTAAATGTCTCTAGTATGTTTGTAAACTATTTATAAGCAATATAGATGTTATACATGGTTTCTTACTCTGTTCCTTCCATATTTGCTTTTCTTTAACAATACACTTGTTATATGGACTGTAGACTTTTTTTGCCCTATGCCATACCACAGAAGCAGTAAAAAATATGTAAATGTATTTGCCCAGTTTTTATGCACCATTGAAAGAGTTTGCGATAGAAATATATATCACAGTATCCCTCCACTGTGGGAAATGTAGGAACATATGCATTCTTTTGAGAGCAGATAAATAAAAAAGGTTTTATGGGGAAAAGCAAATAACGTGATAACAAGCCACGGCTTTAAAGAAAGAGAAGTCTGAAAGAATTCAAGTATCGTTTGCTGCTGTAAGTAGAAAGTAAAAACCTGCATCATCTAATTGCATACCTATTCAAATGTGGAATTTTCGAGTAATTCTATGCAGGTGTCGGGTTTCAATTATATCTAGCTTTCACAGTGTATCATGATTCACTCACGTGGTGCTGTACAATTTTGTGCTGTATCTGTGGGCTTTTATAATCATTAGTAAATCAACAGAATGCTATGTATCACTTTGTACCAAACCTTAATAAATACCTAGGGGTATGGAAATTCATATAATTAGCTTTTATGTAATTCTGTGAAATATTGGGAAAATTACGTAAAATTAAGCATAATTATGCAAAGTCCGGATCTGTCATTTGGCACTATATTTTAGCACAAAATGCATCCTTGCATACATTTTTGATACAAGAAAGCATCTCATGCGAAAAAGTAGCAAAAAAAATCACAATTTGCGAGAAGAACAGCCACTCACGTTCCTCTTGTTCGCGCATTCCTGTGCCATCATTTTGCATGGAAAATTGAATAATTATGGAACAGGTGTAATGGTGTAGTTTAGCATATCAAGCATAATGACACCTGAGCAAACCAATCAGGTGTAATATAAGTTTGATTGGGCCTACAAATAACCCTCTTACACCGCTGGATCCAGATCTGAAATCCTTGAGGGGCAATTAATTTATAAAACCCTTATGGGTGCAGGGATAGTAAGGGCTAGAGATAGGCAGTTTACCTGAGACTGAGGCTACATTTGGGTGGCTCCTTACCTGCCCCTCAGCTGGAGAGTGTATCAGGGCTCGCACATTGAAGTGGGCACATCCAGTGCGATGGACCACAGAGCCTGAAGAAATCACTTTCTTGCACCCTAAAGCCCGCTAGGGACACACTATTCCCTTATTGCCCAAACGCCTTCTTTGTCCTTCTTACCCCAGCATCATTGGTCATTATTATTGGCCTATGTTGAAGCCTAAGGTTGGTCAAATCATTTTAGCCTGTTTCATGTGCATCTGTACCCTTTGTTTGTTTCTCTGCTTTCGCTTCAGTGACTTTCAGTAAACTGGATGCTTGCAGACACGAGCTTCCCTATTTATATACCTCGACTGACAGTTTTTATCTAAAAATTATATTTTCTGGATTAAGGATACTATATTTCTCAATAATTGATTGTATATATGAATGTTGTCAATTGCTTAATACCTAGATAAAGGTCTCAGGATGAGTGCATTTTATGCAACTTTGTGGTTATTTCCCAACTTTCTTTGGATGGATATATATAACTTCATTAAAATGAAAACATGTTTAATCACAAATCGCATACAATTCTTGTTCTAGTTATAGGAAACACACATAGCCTCAAGTTGACACTACCATAAAAGATATAAGAAACTAATAGTACACTTTTTCATTGGTAGCCTACTGGTGTAAATAGCTGTGCATTCTTGTATTAAATGAAAAGGTACATCTCTAAGCCAAAGGAGGATTAAAACATAATGGCCCAGATGTAAGAAAAGTCACGCTTCACATTATGAAGTGCCACTCTTCTTGTGCCCCCTAATTCCACCATGTGTGCGCCATATTTAGGATAGGGCACACCATGGCAATATTAGGAACAATAGTATCAAATTGTTTGATGCTACTTTGGTGCCTTGCTCCACTAGCATCCAAAATTCGGACGCTAGTAGAGCAAAGTGCAAGGAGGCCCATTGAGTCCAATGTGTGTGTCCTTTTAATGCCTACTTTCAGCAGGTGTTAAAAATGACGTCAAAAATGGCACAATGCAATCTTGTAGATTTCATTGCACATATTTTGCAGGCCTCCTTGCACCGGAACGCCCTCTTTGCAAACATTATGCATGGCACATGCATAATATGGAGCAAAGGGTCGCAAAGTGGTGCAATGCATGCATTGCACCACTTTGTAGATATAACGTGACGTTTTTGGCAATCTAATGTTGGATTAGTGTCAGAAAAAGTATGCTAATGTGGCGTTAGATGACACAAGACTATCCTTAAATTTGTGTTTTGGATTCTGTGGCTAAACATATTTACCCCTTAAGATTAAAATGATACTTATCTGACAAAATTAGTGTGGAGAAAGTGTACGGAATTTTCACTCTTCTTGAAATCTCGAATGAATGAAAGCCATTGATTGAATTGCTGTATCTCTGACTTACGTTTGAAAAACCATCACCTGACTCAAATTGTACACCTTTGGTCATCTCTTTCGATTATGTCTACACCTTTTATTACTAAGTTACCTGCCTTTGGCAGGCGCCAAGTGGTCTTGGGAAGTCCTGCACTCTCTCACAACCTAGGGTCAAATCATTAAGAACATTTCTGGTAGAGGCTATGGCTGCTAGAAGTATTTGGTTGCAGTTGTGAATCTTTGGTTCTTAACATAACGACGACCTTCTGAATCATGATAGTTTTACAGGTGAGTGATATAATGTGCAGCTCAAATATTATTTGCCTCTTTCACTTCTGGATTTGCCAGGGGGAGAGGTCAATGAGACCGAAATGTATTGGGATGAGAGAAAAACACCTTTGAATAGATTTTAAATACATTTGGATGTAATGTGAAAATGATAGATAATTCAGTACATTTCTTTTTTTTAGGAATAAGTTGAATTTACATTAATAAATTAAATCATGACATCAGTTTTTTCAAGCTGTAATGTGTAAGAAATTGGGTTATTGGTTTTAAGCATTGGAGGCTATAACCGCAATCAGGGGGAGACACAAAAAAATCTTTAAACAAACGGATGCTTAACCCTCTGGTAGCTTGGCAAAAAATCAGGCATGCTTAACTTAGACCCAATGTGCAAAGTATTTATGCAGTATGTAGCTATTAATAAACGGAAAATACAACGCAAGAACAATTCCAAACCAATGTAAAAAACTAGAGTACATTTTAATAAATAAAATGCTGCCAGAAGGACAAAAACCCATTTCTGTAGAACTGGATATATTATATTTTAGGTTTTTTGAGAGAAAAGCAGAAAATGCCATTTATAATTATCTGGTCGCAGTTGATCAAGGGGGAAGTCATAAGTACAGGCTGACTAAGGTGGAGGGCGGCCTGAGTACAGGGACCACGTTAATCCCACTGAGCTACCTTTTCAAGTCTGGCACAAAGAGTTCTATTAACTTTGAAGTATGCAGCAAGTGTTGGTGCAAAGAGCAGTTTGAGTGTTACATGTGGTCAGTGCTGAAAAAAAGAGCTGGTTGTTGTTAAAGTTTCTAGTTGGTGGTCACTGTAGGCCGTCACTGTCATAGTGTGAAGTGTTGGTCTTGCATTGCCAGTCATTGATGACAGTCGCTGTTGGTGCGAAGAGCCGGTGTCACCAGAGCTTCATTTTGTCAGTCATCACAGGCAGCAGATCCTTAGCACGAAGAGGTCCATACATGGTCACGCTGCTTCCAAACTTCATGTTTTTCACCTTTAATTTAGGAGGAGCTCTCACTGGTGCCAGCCAAGGGTCCAGGATCCAGCAGCAGCCACCAACAGGTCTCAGGCAGGTCCATAGAGATCCATTTGCAGTTGATCAGCTAGGCAGTTGTAGGTAGGCCTCTGGAAGCTTGTTGTGTCCCTGTTGCTAATAAAGGAGGTCAGACAACTGACCGTTCAATTTACTGTAGTTAGTCCGGGACCAAGCCAAGCAGGTCCAATCTTCCTTCTTTAGATAGCAAGGCAGTCCTTCAAGCAACAGGGTAGTCCTTCCTCTGAGTCTTCCACAAGCCCCGGAGAGTTCCGATGAAAGGTTCTGAAGGTCCTATTTCATACCTGCTCTTCGTCTTTATGTGGAGAATTCCCTTGATTTACCAGTCAAAACTGGTTCTGGGCACGTCTTCTCTTTCACCTGGTCCTGGCCCCAAACTCTTTAGGGTGATAAAAGCCAAGGAAGGCCTGGTGTTAGGATCATTTGTGTGTGTTGTAGACAGAGCCCTTTGAAGTGTAATGAGCACAGGGTACATCTCCTCCTCTGCAGGCCTGAGACAAGTTTTCCAGGGCTACTTTAGACAGTGGTACAGAGTGCTGTTGCCCATTAGTAGCTTTTCAATCAATCAATAGTTTATTCGGTCCAGGTTTGGACCATTTGAGAAATTAAAAAATAATCATACATACAGAAGGATAAAAACCATAGACCATCAGGTAAAAAGAGACATTAGCAATTAGTACACTGCTTATATAAAAAAAGGGTTCATAAAACTACATAAAAAGTTTAATAAATAATTAAGACAAGACTCTTAAAATAGTGTCTGGATCTTGCCCTATACAAGAAGCTAAATTCTAAAATAATACGAATCAATTGTTAAAAACATAAAAACTATTCTAAGACGGATTAGTACATAAGATAAGACATAGAAACTACATACAATAGGTCCTGTTTACAAAAGTTAGAAGTCAATCAGTGGAAAATGGAGCCCTAAGTTAGTCAGTTCTCTTAAATAAGTTGATCAGATAAATTGCATCTTGCCATTTATAAAATTATATGCGCCAAGGGGCTTATGAGTCACTTCAATTGGGGTAACCCACTAGACAACATGCTCGGAGATACAGTCTTATGTCCTTGATAGATCGCACTAATGATTTCGCCCAGACTATTATGACAGGATGCTAATTTGCTAACTTCTAGACCGTTCTTCAACCAGTGGATTTAAGATCTGTAATGATTCTACTGCGGATTTTCCATGCTGCTGCCAAATATTTAGAAACAGAGCTCACTACCAGCGTTGAAGTGTCATATTTACACATTCTATAAACACTGTTTCGGTTTTGTGTTGACAGTGTTTTGCACAGAGGAATAATCCACTTCCCTCGAGGGCATTTGTACAAAGGACAGAAAAATAGGACATGCTCAGAAGTTTCCTTGCATAGATGGCAGTTTATGCATTTGTCAGATAAAGGACTATTGGTCGACCAGCAAGCCGTAAAGCTGTTGACTGCCAATGTTCCATATCTGAACTGAAGTAGTAAAGAGCGGGCACGGGCTGGTATAGGGAGATCCAGGAAGCTTTCAGGCAGAGGTTCGTGTTTGACCAGCAGAAACTCTGTTGTCAGCCAACCTAACCCAGTTGAGCCGAGAGATTCCTCATGATTTTTTTCCCAATATCGATCTTTGATCAGGCGTCTAGCGTTACCAGGAATCATCTCAGGATTCTCCCAATAATGGGATAAATTCAGTTTGACCCAAGCCGCTTTCATCTCCCTTAGCCACCTTACTTTTTCCCATCCGTAGCAAGGTGGCAATAGTTCTTTAACTGCTGACCTGAAGGGTTCGAGTTCTTCCGTTTTCCATAGTCTGACCCAGTACAGAAGTGGTCTTAAGCATGCTGTATCTTTAATGCTATTTAGACCCAGGTCCAGTCTTAGGGGGAGCATCGGCGAGCCCTTCCCTAGTCTGGATATGTGTCTAATGAAATTATTTTCTTTGATTTGAAGAGTGTCCAGTTGTCTGTGAGATCCCCAAAGTTCCGCTCCATATGGGGCCGTGGCACGGATTTGGGCTTTGTAAATTTCTGAGATAAGTGTCAGAGGGGGGCTTATTGCAGTGCAAGCCTTACGTCCTATCGCTCCACATCTTTGGCTGATGGTTAATGCCCCTTTCCTTATACCTGCATCCCAACTGCCCTTATCAGATAGTCTGATGCCCAGGTAATCGTATTCCATTACCCTCTCCAGGTGAATTGAGTCAATCTTTATATTTGCTCTAAGCTTCTTGTTCGGGGCACTGTATATCATGAGTTTAGTTTTCTTAACATTTATATCTAACCCGTAATCTCTGCAGAATACCCCGAACTGGTTAACCAGATTTTGGATTCCCATAGATGATTTAGACAGGAGGATAGTGTCATCTGCATAGAGTAGGCATGGAACTTTGTTTCCGGCCAGCTTTGGGGAATCATTAATGCAATTTGCTAAATAGTTGATACAAATATTTATGTATAGAAGAAAAAGAGTAGGGGCCAAAACACACCCCTGTCTGACTCCCCTCTCGATAGCCACTGCTTCTGTTAGATCACCATCCTTACCGCTCCTGATTTGTGCATAAGTATTCTCGTGTAGTCGGGCGATAAGTTTCAAGAGGCCGTGTGGGATACCCATATTGGCTAGTGTCAGCCATAGCTGGTTTCTGGGGACCAGATCAAACGCGGCTCTAAGATCAATAAAAACTACAAAAAGGTTGCCCCCTCCTACTTCCACAGTCTTCCATTTTATTGTTAAAAATCTTAGCACCTGATCTATGGTACTAACTGCTGGCCTAAACCCTGCTTGTAGATCAGAAATGGCATTGGTTTCCAGAATCCATTCTTCTAGACGGGACAAAATTTGCTTTGCAAAAAGTTTTTGGAAGTTGTCAAGTAAGGAGATTGGACGGTAGTTGACAGGGTTAGAGGGGTTACCTTTCTTAAAGATGGGAACTATCTCTGCTCCCATCCAGGAACTCGGGACAGGTGCTCCTGCAGTTACCGCATTGGAAATGAGGTTCTGATATGGGGCCCATATATCCGGGTTTGTCTTGTATAAATCGCCTGGTATTTTATCAAGGCCGGGGGCCTTTCCCCATTTCAGTGAAACGATCGAAGCCCTGGTTTCAGCCAGGGTAAATTCAATTTTGGGGGTCTCAGTAATCATGATATGGCTCAATTCCCTGGTAGTAACACTGGTAATCCCAGAATATAATCGGGAAAAGTGATCTGTCCACTCTACAAGGAGTATTGAGGCACCAGGTGAACGATTAGGTTCTTCACTGGCATCAGCCACCAGTTTCCAAAATTTTGAGGTGTCGTTTATTTTAGCAGACTCCAGGAGGGAAACCCATCTAGATTCATCCCATCTCCTACGGGCTCTACTTTGTTCCTGTTTATAATCTTTCCTAGCTTCCCTTATATGATCTGACTGGCCTCCTCTTAAAGCTCTCAGCAGTTTGTGCTGTGCTTCCCTGCATGCATCGTTAAACCACCTTGCGTTGCACTTCTTTTTAACTTCTTTTGCAGGCTCTTTAGTAAAAAGATTTTTTAGAGAATGAAAAAATTGAGTGTGGGCTGCTATAAGCCCACCACTATCTTCTAAAGGCTGAGAAATGCAATCCATGTGATCAGCCAACTGCCTGTAGACAGATGCCAAGGTGACTGTGTTGGTGTTCAGGGGTTCCCATCTGACATTTCGTCTATTGTTGGTCAGTGCGAGCTGTTGTTCGTGAGTCTTGTGACAGGAGACTTCAAGTAGGGGTAATAAATTCCTAAGAGATAAAATCAATGGCTCATGGTCACTTTCCTCATGTTCTACAATATTCATGTCAACCATATAGCCCCACAAGCGGATGTCAAGCAAAATATAATCTATCTGGCTCTTCTGTGTCCCGCGCCTAAATGTAGGGTGAAGATTTGGGTCCGAACGGGAGCGACCATTGCAGGCCCGCAGGCCATGTGCCAACGTAATATCCACAACCTGATGTGTTAATCTATTTATTTTTGGTCTTTTGCTTGACACCAGTTGAGGGATACCCCAGTAGGCGTCTTCATCTTTGTATAGTTCCTGGGCCAGCAAATAGGGTTCAAAAGTGACATTAAAATCTCCTGCAATAAGAATAAAGTGGGAGGGTGATTTGCAAGAGAGAAAGCTGTCCAAAATAGTCAATGTGTCGGACTCATATTTGCTACCCAGGCTCCTGTTTTAGATATTGATTATTAAAAGTGGTTTCTCGCTAAGGGATGGTATTGATAAACCCATCAAATCGGGGCAGCCCAAGTCAATTGTTTCAACCCGGCATTTGAGGGAACAGCTAAGCCATATAAGCAGCCCACCTGAGGGTCTCCCTGAATTCACCTTAGTTGCTGGGACCCAGTAACTTTTATAACCAATTCTGTATTTAGGCTCCAGTGCCCACGTTTCTTGGAAAATACATATTTTATGTTCGTCTATGAATTTGCCCCATTCAGGGTTGTTCATTTTATTTTCCAACCCTGCAATATTCCAACTAAGGATGGTATCTAGGACATCTGTTTTGGCTTGGGGAGCTTCAACCACAAGGTTCTCTCTTGCAAATGGGGTGTCGTGGGGAGGTTTTATACCCTTTTCAGTCATATATATACCAGCCACGTTTGAATTTCCCACTACAGTATCGCCCAAGATATTTCTTATCCCGTCTAAAACGGGGGGTGGCGTGAACAGTTCAAGTATCTGAGATGGTGGTGAATATCCATGCTTACTGGGGTCTATTAAATCCGTGGCTAAATTGGTCTCAATCACCTTGGCCTCCTTATTTGCACCCCCAATATAAGTTTCAGAACTCTGGGCACAGGAGGGAAGCCAGATACTAGTTTCCATCTTAAAAAGATCTGTCTGAACAAGTGCGGAAATTGACGTTGGGTCTCTGGTGTCTGCAGTAGGGGTTTGTTCAACCTCACAATTACCTTGCCTTATTTCGTGTGTTTCAATTAGTAGCTTTTAGTTTACAGGCCCTGGGTGCAATTAGTACCATTGACTGTGACCTGCAAGTAAATTAAATGTGGCAATAAGGTGTATGCATGTTTACCATGTTTTAAAAAGAGAGCACAAGCACTTTAGCAGACGTTAGCAGAGGTAAGGCGCACAGAGTCCTAATGGTAACAAAAATGGATTCAGCAAATTAAGGCAGAAGAAGGTAAAACATTTGCGATGACCCTAACGAAAGAGGCAAGCCCAACATAATGACTGTCATATCACATAATCTGTGCAGTCATTAAAACGGTGATGTGGTACTGGTAATTCTATGAATCATATTGTAGGGAAGTGCAGAATCTCTTTCACGCACAGCAATTATTTAAGACATTTCCTTGTGATAGAATACTGCTTAATATTTTGATGAACCTTTTCTCTTGCTGTACCATATATCCTAGTACAGCTGGCAAACTCCATGTAACAAAACAATACTAGGATAAAGGAAAATGTGGCATTGTGCTAGAAGTGACATAGTTTGCTTAGGGCTTCAAATATTGTACAATGAATGTAAAATAATGTTTTTTTAATGGTATAATACTTTCTTAATCTCTCACCTGAGTTGAGTGGTGGTATGGAAATTACCACACCCTAAAACGCCTCCTGTTAAGTCACTGCAAAAGGTTAAGAGGTAAGCATTACGTTAGACTGGGTATTCCCATGCAACATCCATGGTTTTTCATGCATTCCCAGGTTTACCAGAAGTGGTAGACCTGGGAATGTGCCAAATTGCTAGGCCTTCCAAGGTAAGTAGTAACTAGGAGACATATCTTTATTTCTCCTCATTTTTCCTCTTTCTATGTGTGCTGCATTCTACACCAAGTGGGCATGAAGTTCAGAAGATTGGAGCAGTAGTGAAGTAAAAAGGACACCCTCACTATTTAGGATATCAAGTGGAACCAGCATATTATCAACAATTGCCAGTGTCTTGGTAACCAGCATTTTCCAGTGAAATGCCTGCACCCTCCAATTAAAAGGCCAGGGCAGAGGAAGAGGCAGACAATGGCAAAGAAGAAAACAACCAAATGTCCAATAGACCGAAAAACCTCAGGTTTTGACAAAGAGCCCCGTGATGTAGTGCAGTGTACTGTGACCCTTGTTGAGCTGGCTCTTTCTTCATTTTTTACGATTTTACTCTGCATTCTCATTAACAACTTACTACCATTTTTTTCATCAATGATGAAGCGTTTACTCCAAGAAAATACAATGTAAAGCTATTGCCATAAACAATGTTGTGTATGTGTTTATATATACATATACATATCTATATGAATATAGATCTATATAGATATAAATATGTATATATATATATATATATATATATATATATATATATATATATATATATATATATATATATATATGTATATCTATATATGTGCATATATATATATACATATATATATATACTCACCTAGTTGTAGTTTCCTTAGGGGAGGAGTTATAGTAACTTGAGATAACTATAACAGGTGAATTTCTATGGTTTTGTACTTTAAATTGTGAGCCTAACTTTAACATTCCCTGAACCTTTGCATTTTAACGTGAGTTTCTATGTTTTTTTAAATTCCATTTCCTAACTATACCACCCCTGTAATCTTTGTTTTTTTCTGTGAATTTCTATGGATGTTTTAACATAAAGTAATTTTCATTACTATGCATGAATCCCAGCGCCACCGTGCACGGCCTTTGGCCGTGCACAGCGGCTGTTGGCTGCAGGGATAAATGGATGTTATAGTTAGGTGAAAATGTAAGTTAAAACATGGTGCCCTACACAAACAAAACCTCTGAAATTCACCAGTTATATTTATCTGAAGTACCTATAGCTATTGCACTAAAGTAACTGTACCTCGTACCCTCATCTTGCACTCCTAATTGCACCACCTATTACATCACTCATTACGTTATCTATGGCATTATGGGTGACACCACAGCAACATTTGAAATTACATTATTGAAGGAAAACACTGTGCATGGTGGGGGCACGTGCAACAGTTACTTTATGGCAACGGTACTCAAAGTACGGCCCGCGGGCCGCCAGCAGCCCCACGGACCTAGCTTGGCGGCCCGCGAGACGCACACCAAACGGCACATCATAATGGCAGCAGTATGTAAACATAGAAGAGGGCCGCGGGAGCATGCTCCCACGGCCCTCCTCTATGTTTACATACGGCGGCCATTGTTTATGGTGTTGCCCTGACGATCCTGGAAGCCAAAGCCCCATAAAAGTCAGCGCTTGCAGCTAACTTTTATGGGGTTTTGGTCGTCTGCTTCCTGTCACCGGCTCCACGTCTGCTGCCCGCCTGCCTGCCTGCTGTTCCACATTTGTGGCATCTTTACAGTGCTTTGAGTCAGGTAAGGCTCTTTGGTTATTTATTTATTTGTTTTTAATGTAGTGTGTGTTACTGGGGTAGGCGTGAGAGCAGATTGCGCTGTGTGTGTGCGCTGTGTGTGTGTGTTACTGGGGTAGGGGTGAGAGCAGATGGCGCTGTGTGTGTGCGCGCTGTGTGTGTTACTGGGGTGAGAGCAGATGGCGCTGTATGTGTGCGCGCTGTGTGTGTTACTGGGGTAGGGGTGAGAGCAGATGGCGCTGTGTGTGTGCGCGCTGTGTGTGTTACTGGGGTAGGGGTGAGAGCAGATGGCGCTGTGTGTGTGCGCTGTGTGTGTGTGTTACTGGGGTGGGGTGAGAGCAGATGGCGCTGTGTGCAGATGGCGCAGTGTGTGTTACTGGGGTAGGGGTGAGAGCAGATGGCGCTGTGTGCAGATGGCGCTGTGTGTGTTACTGGGTAGGGGTGGGAGCAGATGGCGCTGTGTGCAGATGGCGCAGTGTGTGTTACTGGGGTAGGGGTGAGAGCAGATGGCGCTGTGTGCAGATGGCGCTGTGTGTGTTACTGGGGTAGGGGTGGGAGCAGATGGCGCTGTGTGCAGATGGCGCAGTGTGTGTTACTGGGGTAGGGGTGAGAGCAGATGGCGCTGTGTGTGTTACTGGGGTAGGGGTGGGAGCAGATGGCGCTGTGTGCAGATGGCGCAGTGTGTGTTACTGGGGTAGGGGTGAGAGCAGATGGCGCTGTGTGTGTTACTGGGGTAGGGGTGAGAGCAGATGGCGCTGTGTGCAGATGGCGCAGTGTGTGTTACTGGGGTAGGGATGAGAGCAGATGGCGCTGTGTGTGTTACTGGGGTAGGGGTGAGAGCAGATGGCGCTGTGTGTGTGCGCGCTGTGTGTGTTACTGGGGTAGGGGTGAGAGCAGATGGCGCTGTATGTGTGCGCGCTGTGTGTGTTACTGGGGTAGGGGTGAGAGCAGATGGCGCTGTATGTGTGCGCGTTGTGTGTGTTACTGGCGTAGGGGCATTGTTTTGAAAAAGGGGGTGGGGTGGTTGTTCCCCCTCTAAGCCCCGCTCCCTCTAAGCCCCGCCCCCCGCTGTCACTTCAGTGCGGCCCTCGGCCGCAACCATACTGCAATTTTGGCCCCCGAGAAAAAGTTTTTGAGTACCCATGCTTTATGGCATGAGTTATAGCAGCTGAGATAATTACTTATACCTGGTGCATTTCAGTCCTACTTTTCGTTTAAAACAGCACGTTTTTACTGACATTTTCACCTAACTTTAACAACCATTATACTTTGTTTTTTCAATGAAATATATGTATAAATATATAAATATAATTCGTAACTAAAAAAATCCATACGACATGTCAGCAGAGTGTTAATTCACGTCACCGCCGAGCAGTGGTGCTGCCTCCTACAGTCTTCATTCGCAGCGGTGGAAAGGGACATATTGATTTTGATTTAAGGCAAACAGGAGAGGTCTCTGTATATTTTGTAATCCCTTCTAATTTTTTACCGAGCAGAAATGAAAACCATTGATTTTTTACTTGTTTAGGTCAATTGTTCAAAATTATCTCATTTTAATGAGCTTTTGTCTCTCATACTGTTAGGAACACAAGATCTGAAACAGAGAATTATGTTAGCTTTTTGCCTCCTTGTTACTGAAAAATGTTATTAGCGCGCTCTGACATAAAGAAGTCCTTACAGGGTATGTTATTTCCCTAAAACGCAGACTTCTAATCCTTTGTGCTATACTAGTAAAAGGGAAAAAAATGTAAATTGATGTTCAAAATGATTGGAACATGCGCTTGACAATTGTTGAGCGCTGATTGTCTGCATAGGTTAATGCAAACGTGCAATGTAATCATTTTATCAGCATAACGTTGTAGATAAATCAAGTCTGATAACACTGAAAATCTTTAGAAGATGTTTGCTCTGCCGCAGGGCACAAGAAGGTATGTATGAATGTCCATCTAGGGAAATGAAAATGCGTGTGAAACTCTTGTAATGTGCGCTTGTGCAGTTTCGAAATATTTCAGGAACCCTATATAAAAATATTTGTAATTATTCGAAATGAAAAACCTGCATTTGGCACTTCTTTTAAGGCAAAATGTGTCCTTGGAAAACACATATTGCTAACAAAACAATAGCGCAAACATGCTGCACACAACATAGCTCACATTTTGGTCGTTTGGTTTGTTCCTGTGTGCTTGCACTAGTTGTCTTCTCTGAACCACGGCAGTGGTTCCCAACCTTTTGACTTGAGTGAACCCCACTTTATCATTAGTTGAACCTCGGGACCCCCACTAAATCATTATTATAATACGGGGACTCTTCACTGAGTCATTACTGGAAGCCGGGGACCCCGGCCTAAACACTGTTGATGCCTGTTGATGATTTGAAATGCAAGACAGTAATAAAAAAATACAGAAACAACCATTCATCAAACACATACATAAGTAAAAACCATTGTATTTAATTCGCTAACAGATATGAATACAAAATAATTTCATTTTAATAGAAATGTTGGAGCTCTTCTAAATTTAATGAAAGTCGCAAATCATCCATACTATATTCTGTTTGATGCACCTGCACTGCTCCACTAATCAATCTGATTGTACACTTAGACACTTTATTTATACACAGTTAAATACTATTCTATTTTCTAATCAGTCATAGACCACCGGAGGAGGCTTCGCAGACCAGAAGTCCCTGGACCACAGGTTGGGAACCACTAAACCACGGGACACACTTAGGCCCTGATTTATACTTTTTTTGCACTGCATTATTGTCATGTTTTGATGCAAAAGCGGTGTAAACATATACAATTGTATTTTGTAAGTTTGCGGCACTTTTGCCTCATAACATGACGCTAACGTGGCAAAAATTTTTTATTAATCAGGGCCTTACTATTATTTCATGCAATGTGGTGCAGCAGGAGAACTTGGTGTGTTGCATTATGGAGAATTTCTGGAGCCATATTACATAAAATGGCCCAGGGATGCCATGGGCGAGTGCGCCTATTCTGGGCACCCCTGGAGACTTTGGTATTACTAAAGGTGCCCCAAATGCTTGTGCATCCCTTTCTTTGATGCGGATAGCGTTGCCACACATGTACCGCCAGCGTTATGATTAAATGGCATTTCCTGATTTGCATAGAGGGTGGCCCTATGCATCGGAGGGAATCCCTTTTGTAAGCGTCCTGAAAGGGTGCCACAAAAAGGTGCCACACTTTCAATGTGACTCCTAAAGGCAGCCCTTTGCTGGTGAGAAAAGGGATTTCCATGGATTGCCCAGACATCCCCTTGCAGGCAAGTGCAGTCACTCACTGCACCCACCTCCATAGGGATCTCTCTCCTCTTGTGAAAGAGAAACACAGAGCAGCTTTTAAACAGCTACTCTGTATTTTTCTTGAATGCGCTGCCATGGGGGGTAGCTTGACTTTATGGCAACCCAGAGCGCTGTGCATACCTCATAATAAGATGCACCTTCCATGTTTTCACCTGGTGCACCTGCTTAGATGTCCACTGTGGCACAAACCGGGAAAGTGCACCCTATCTGTAGTATGGCCCCTGCTCTCTTCTTGCACTGGTGCACTGTTTGCTGCCTAGCTCCAATGCAACCATCCTTCCAGTATAGTGCCAGAGTATGTGCATTTCAGGTAGGATTGTTTTTGTGCAGGAAAGGAAACATTCCTTCCCAAAAACAATTCTTAGAGACATATTTCTCAGCACACATAGAAAAAGAAAGTGAGGCAGAGAAATAAAGATATTCCTTCTTGTTATGCCTCTGTTGAGTAGACACATCATTTTGGTGCAAAATCTGGTCCAGAATTCTTTGTAAATCTGGGTTTTTATCAAGATACATGAGTGGATGTATGATAATACCCATGCTCCATTCATGTAACGTCTATGTATTCCTATGAAATGCATTACTTTGTATTTACTAAACCACGCTTAAAAAAGTGGCTTTGCTTGGCTTAGTAAATGACAAAAATGATTTTGCGCTGGTGCTGCATCACAAAACTGACAATAGTAGATTGCAGTAAATCTGGGTCTACATATAAGTCTGCAATGTGATGTGATAGTAAACTTTGGGGAATTTCACATTACAAGCATAACACAAAACGACAAACATTACACTGGCCTAAAGAAAATTACACTTAGGCATAATTAAAACAAGCATCCGATTCATAGACATACTGAAAATAATCCCTACAAATCTTGAAGGGTTGAAAAATAAAGATTACTTCCACATGCACCCACCTGCAAAGTAAATGACATAGACTATTAGCACCTTGTAAAACAATGGCGAAATTGTTCACCAGAGGAAAACGTTTTGTCAACCTATTTTATGTTATGTCAACCCAAAAACCTTTTTTCAACCTAATTTATGCTATGTCAACCCAAAAACCTTTTGTCAACCTATTTTTTTATTGTGTCAACCAAAGGTGGTGCCTCAGGAAGTAATAAACCATGAGATCATTTTCATATCCACCAGTGTAAGACATTTCACAGAGATGGGGTCTCAGAGCTTTGATTCTCGGGCCCATATTTATACTTTTTTACCTCTGCATTTGCCCCGCTTTTTGATGCAAAAATGGCGCAAACTTACAAAATACAATTGTATTTTGCAAGTTTGTGCCACTTTTGCGTCAAAAAATGACACAAATGCAGCGCTAAAAAAGTTAAATATGGGCCTAGGTTTCTTGTGAGTTGATGGATTACTGGAATCTATTGATGAGCTGAGGCTACAGAGACTGAACATTCTACGCTGTCTATAGACACAACCATTTCACAATCTGATACCAAATAAATGTCTTCTACATTTGAAACAGGAGCAAAATGTGGAATTTCACGAATTAGGCATAATTTAAAAATAACATAAAATCCATCTGAGGGAGTGCATGTGCTGAATCCAATGATAACTACAAACAAAAGCTCACATATCTTAGCTTGGAGTGTTTTACCCCATGCTCCTGCTCATATTTTGTCAAAGGACAGACACTTCATCCATGTGCATGGTTTGACCTTTGTCTCTTCTCAATCTCCAAGGCGGAGGCTCCACTCCCACCACAAAGGAGACAAATTGAACTGCTTTTCAAAGAACTCCATGGAGCTCGGTGAAAAGCAGATTTTCAATAACTTTGCTGTTTCTAGTATTGCCTGCTGCCTGTGCATTGACATCAAAAGGTTCAGACTGTGTGAAGTCATGTGGGAAGGGGAGCCAGATTTGGAACTGGTGAGCAAAAACCCCCAAAAATAAGCCCTTCGAGGATCATCTGTCCCATTTGATTATTTCCCTCCATGTTTCCCTCGCTATGCCAATGATAACTTCTTGCTCCCATGTGTAGAAGTATGAAGCACTGCTACTAGCCCTGACAAAGTTGTAAAGACTCTTAAATTTATTTCCTTGGTAGACAGCTTGCAATTTCCAGCAGCAATGAAAGCAATGTTCTAAAACATGTTTCACTAATCAGATCGGAATGAGAAATATAAATAATGCTCCAGAAGTAATGCAGATAAGCATGCAGCCATAAACATTCACCTGCGTTCAGTTTTGGATTGGGATGGTGTGAACATCAATTGAAGAAGCTCCCTCAGTTTTTAAGTCAGGGGTGCAGCCAGAAGTGCTGGAGTTGTTGTTGGTGGTGGGGGGGGGGCAGTAATTTAAAATTATATAAAACGTCATTGTGCTGTTGAACACCTGATTGGTCCTGGTTCCTTGCTGGCATAAGGAAGATCAGTTGGTTCATGTATAGTAACCAATTTAATATGTGAGTACACTACACATGGGCCCAAACATTTAAAGAGGGTTGTGTATTTTAACTATATTTAGCTAATACAATACAAATATCACAGAAAATACTAATGCTTATACCACACGTGGGAGTAAACTGTATGAAAAAGTGTTGGGCTCCTGGAAGAATTAGAGGTCTCTCAGATGGGTTTTTATTAGTAGCTCTATTGGAACCTTTCTCACTAATAGTTTACATGGATTAGATGTCAGAACATCATACACTGAAATATCATTTAACATAAATATCATGTCTTAAATCTCGTTTACACAACTATCAACTCGAGTGTAGATTTTCGATTATTTTCTTCAATGGAGTGATATTATTGTTAATTATTAATAAGGAAACACTATTTTATGGCAGACAATATTCTGATAACTTTGTTCTGGTACTATGGATAGGTCTGTAATTGTAAACAGGAAGACTCCATAGTTCAGTTTCATCTTCAATTTCAATGTGTGGGTTTTTTCTCATGTTCTGTGGAAATCATTTAATGCATGCTGGGAATACCAAAATTCAACGCTTTTAATTTTGTGTATCATTGACATTACATAGTTTGTTGTACATTTTCAAAGTATCTTCGCCATACTCATTTTGAGTAACAATGCTTTATAGTCTCATCATTTATGTGGTCTGTTGTTCAACAGACAATTTCCTGCTCTGTTTTGTCTTCTTACACTTGTTTCCCAGTCAAACCAGTTTAGGTAAAATAAAGAATATATATCTTGACATCCCTTCTTTTTAACTTTCTTTTCAGTATGTTCGCTGCACAGATGTGCAGCTAATCTGGCACTCATGGCAGTTTCGTTAAAATAGATGCACAATTGCATTTCCTGAAGACAGTGACTGCTGCTTTCAAATGTCACCAATACTAACCGTCAGTGATGAACCTAAAGAGTACTGTTGCAACACCAAAGTGATGCATACAAAACAAATTGATAAACAAAAACTTGTCAGACACACAAAGTTATACCTTTATATATTAATTTACCTTAAAAGTGTATCATAAAACTAGAAGAATACAGTCACTGACCTTTGAGTATCACTCCTCTGCATCACCAGAAACTACAAACTAGGACATCTCTGCTAAAAGCTTATACATCTGTCAATAACTTTAAATCATTAGGGTGGGAAAGCAATCTGAAAACTGCTAAATGGCAAACAGAGAGGGGAGGAAGTACATTTTGAGCAAATAATGGGATGAATGAAGTCAGTGTCATTCAATAATTGGTAGGTAGCATCAGGAAAGAGTTGGCTTCCCACCTACGTTTTGTGACATAATCTCAACACCTGAATCCAAAGAACATTCTTTAGTACACAAGACAGCAACCTTCATGACATTTATGGTTGTGCTGGTATCTCAAACTACCAGCAGTTCAAACAATATTGCCACATATGTAATGTTGGTTGGCAATTTTTCCCTACTTAAATCTCCCATCTCAATTCCAGAAGCATTGAAAAGACTTCCTCCCCCAAAGGAAACAATAAAAAGCCTAGGATTATGGCTGGACTCTCGTCTATCGATGAAACAGCATGCAAAAAATTAGCGGTTTCTTGCTTCAATCTTCTAAGAATGCTTAGAAAATTTTCCAAATCTCTCCCCTTTCTTGCCAAAAGACTTATTATTCAAGCCCTCATATTATCCCGCATAGACTATGGGAATGTGCTGTTCCTGAGTTCTCCCATCTGTGTATTAAGGGGACTGCAGATAGTGCAGAATTTGGCAGCCCGGCTACTCATGGACATCCCCAGAACTGCCTCGGCCAAACCAGCCTTAGCCTCCCACCATTGGCTTCCTATCTAGCAAAGGATTAATTTTAAAGCTGTGTGTATGGTACATCGAGCTCTTCCTGATAAGGAAACTTCTTTTATCAAGTGCATGATCACACCCTACACTCCCGAGAGATCCCTTAGATCCTCATCTGCTGCTCTAATTAACACCTGCCATGCTAAAAAAACAAGATGGGGATGTAGGTCCTTCACATTCAAAGCAGCAAATCTATGGAATGTATTCCCTCTGTCACTTCAAATGGACAATTCTGAACTCTCTTTTCAAGGTAAATTGAAGACTCTACTCTTTCAAGCATAAAATCTCACTGTGATGCCTTCATCCTCTTTCAGCACTGGGAGGCCTTCGGGTAGTCATGCGCTTCATAAATCTATTAAACTAAACTAAATAAACTAATTATGTTTTATACAGTAAGCATCTATACTTAGGATACTTCATTTCACTTTAATATTGTATGGAAGCTAACTATAAAGACCAAATGCGGAGACATTTAAATGAGGTTGCATTACATAACATTACTACTTGGTCAAAATACAAGCACCCTCACCTAGGCATTAGAAGCCACCAGATGTCTCTGAGAATCTCTCTGTTTACCTTTAGATGCTGCCAGCAGACCTAGCCAGAAGGCCTTCAGAGACCCTCTGTCCAAGACCTTTGTCACCAGCAAATAACTCACAAGAATATAATCTCCCTTTTGATGGCCCACAGCTTTCTATCAGAAACCCTCAGCTGGTCCTGCGGTCCCCAAGATAGCCCCTTCAGATCTTTGGCATGATCTTAGGCAGAACCAGTAGGACTTTTTGAGACCCTTGCCCAGCTTATAGAATTCTTCACCCTTTTTTTAGATACCTCCAGTCAATCAAACACTTCTGGCTTGCCCTGAAATTCCCTGAACACCAATCAGTGCTCCTGAGCATACTCTCAGACTATGGCTCAGCCAAACTGCAGAGACACGTTTTGGTCATTAGTTACTTCACCCTCTTACTGACCAACATTCAGATGCTCCTAGCAGGTCAATAGATCCCACCAGCTGTCTCTTAGAGATGCTGAGCCCTCCTTTAGACTTCTCAGCAGGGCTTCAGTGATTCCTGAGATTGTCACAAGAAAGCCTCATTTCACATAAAACACTTGTAGAATATGCTAAGAAAGCCCAGACCATCACTCAGCGATCCCTAGCAGGCTGTTAGCCTGCCCAATTAGACCCCTTCATTTGGCCCCTAGAGGTGTCCAGGTGTTGCTCAGTTTTCTTTCAGAAATCATGCGCCACTATTTAAACCACTGAGGTGTTCTCTCAGAGACCATTGGTGTTCCCACTTACCCCTTGACTATGACTACCCATATTCCTTGCTGGTCCATAAACACTCTCCATTGGCCAAACAGATTATTGGCATACCCTCAGATATCTCTGCTATGCTCTCAAGAGGCACTGAAAACATACTAGAGGTATCTGGGGTATTCAGTCACCTCAAATGGCCTGAATACTCTTCCAACCAGTCCTTAGATATTCCGCTTGGGCCTTCAGGCACCTTCAGTAGGCCCTCAAAAGACCCTTGTTTCACTCTCAGAGACCTTCAGCAGGACCACAGAGCTCACACACAGATATAAACAGCTATCCTTCGAAAATTCAGCCTTTAGACACCCCTATTTTCTCCTTAAATGCCAGCCATTATATCTTTCAGAAATCTGATGCTCAATTGGCCAAAAATGGCCTAATCGTCAGATACTGGAGGGGCAGGTTGTTACCCAAGCTACTCCCTTGCCTCATGCATAGGGAGATAAGGACTATACTGATATTATGTCAGCCCAATAAGGAACTGAGAGGTCAATTTAGCTTTTCTAGTTGATCTTCTGCTAATACTATGATGGACCTATATCTTCCAAAACACTGGCAGTGGAAAATCCACTGTAATTTGAATTCTTCTCCATCAGTTGGGAGCTGGATCTCCTAGTAGAGAAGCCACGTAGAGGGATTTGGCAGAAATTCCTCCAGTGTTGATACAGGATGGTGAAACGTACTAAAAATGTATCTCAGTTTGGAACCACATTATTTTTATAAACTGGTTGTATTTACCAGCACATTTAGGACTTTGTGCTAAACATTTCTTAAAAGACCACCACCCTTACCTTAACTTTCTTTCATAACAGTAAGGGAGTTATTAGGAGTTTCGTGGACAGAAACATCTGTCGACCAAACTATCAACAAGGAGACCACTGCGGTGCTGGCGGTCTCCCCACCGGCCCAATTACAACTTTCCTACTGGGCTGACTAGCGGTCTGCCAGTCAGCCCAGTGGGAAAGGAGCAGCAGCATTGTTCTCGGCTCACCCTTGAAATGTGCACTGTCTGCACAGCCCCCTGCACTTGTGCTCCACCAGCCTTATCATGGTGGTGAAACTGCCATGAAGAGGCTGGCAGAGAACAAGGTTGTAATCAACGGGGCGGCGCTGTGTTCAGCATAGCCCCAACTTATTACAACCAGGACCACCATCAGCCCATTGGAATCTTGTATCCTGGTGAGGACAGTGGTAGTTTGGCAGGACCGCCCACCAACCTCATAATCTGGTGGTCAGACTGCCGTGGCGGGCTTACCACTACCGCGGGTCTGGCAGTCTTGTGACTGCCAGACTCGTAATTGGCCCCTAGCTCTGGCAAATAGTCGCCAAGATTTTTTTAAGTGTTGCACAGGGCTAGCGTGGTGCTGCACAATATGAAACAATACTTTGCATTTCCTTGTGCCATGCAATCACGCATGTAAAATGCTGGTAAATACGCCCCATTCTGTGAGACCTGTAAGTGTATAAGGGGTGACTAAACTGCCTCCATTTCGTAACGGTCAGCAATGCAACCTAGAAGTATATTAGTGTGGCAAGAAGTGTTTTAGCTTGTATGACATATGATGTTCACCTTGTATGGTCCTGTGATTTGGGTCGCTAACTGTCCTGACACACAGGGATTTCTGGCCACTTCACTATTGCTACCCTCTTCTATTTCAGTCACATTGTCCGCAGAGACTGGGAAATGAAGTTCACTTCTTTACAATCAACATTTAGATGGCTCAAAAACTCTTTGCAGCTCCAAAGGATTATCTAGATCTGTTGCACGGCCTCACTTATGTGATTTAAACCTCTGAATGAAATAATAAGAATGTATATGTCACAGAGTTTTTTTTAAATGTGCCATTCCTTAACTGAAAGAACACATTTGATAAAAAAAATAAATAAAAAAAAAAAAAAGTACCACTTGTGTCATTCCAGTAGAGTCAAGTTGTCCTGGTTTCTCGTTTTCTTCTCCAAATTGGATGTAATTACTTTGGGGTTTCTTCGGGTATGACTAGAATACATGGAATTTGCTACTTGACTCTACTGGAATGACACAAGTGGTACTTTTTTCAAATTTGTTTTTTTTTCATTGTTATGTCTGTACTTGAGTCTTTTTGTTATGTTTAATGTTTGTACTGATATGTGTATGTATTATGGATGTATTTATGTTATTTCTCATACATTTTGCAGCCCTGATGAAGTCACAGGGAGTATTCCCTCCCAGGACGAAACACGTGTTGGCTGTTTTGTATCACATTAAAGATGAATATCCCATCTAATGGACTCTTTTGAAATCTTGTCTTCATATATGTCTTATTTGAATACTGTTATTGTTTTGCTATCTCTACACTTATGAAATACTGACTTTACATTTGTGAATCATGTGTGCCTTGGTCTCTGTTTTGAATTGTCTGTGTCTTTGTGACACATCCTTGGAGGATAGGGAAGATCCTCCTGTACCTGGAGCACCGTGCCTGTAATTGTTTATATTTATCATTACTAAGGAGGGGGACTTTGAGAGCGCTTCTTTTTCCCTTAAAATCTCTTCCCTATGTTTTTTTAATTAGACTACTATGCCTGAAATCAAGGATTGTGGGTAAAAAGCTAATTACAGATGATGTTGTTCATAGTGACCTAAAATCAAATTGCCCTCCTACAAAAACACAACAATCTATTTACCATCTTTAACACATACTCATGTGTGTGACACTCTTGAAACACTTTCTCAGATTTAAAACCTTTCTTAAATGCCCAAAGATACACATTTAATCAATGTCAGTGTAAAAATCCTTGAGAATTTCAATCGGAACTTGCATTCTAATGTAAGATGACATTTGTTTAGGTTGTGCAAGGACCATGTACGTCTACTCTGGCATGTGAATGCAGGAACAATGTTCTTTGTGGGCATTATTGTATTTATATAGTTAATGCACATTATGTACACTTTCCTCTTCTATCAAATGGATTTGTCATTCATGTTTACTTGGTTAAAGATTTTGTCGCTTCAAAGTTCCAGATGCTTTTTATGTTTAAAGAAAGTTTATTGATGGAAAATATATGGTGATAACAAATGGTAAAAACATTGAATATTACAATAATATACATTCATAGTTGCATTTATAAGCTCTAGCAAAAATGCAGCACTGCAAGAAGGTTGAGAGGCAGGGTAGACATTTAAATTTCATATTGCAAACAAGGATTGAATTTCAATTTTACATATGTGTATCAATAAATATGTAATCTGGTATTACAAAGGTAGAAAGCTAATTATGAATATATAATAAATAATAATGCACTTATCTTGTTGACCTGGGTGGATCCTCATTGTATGTAGAATTGAATCTTGAGGTAGTTGAAATATTAGCTCAAAAGGAGGCTGCAGGTCATCATAACAACTCTTGATGGATAGTCATAACCTATCAGGCAATTTGAATTATCTTTCCAATACTTTGCAATTTGTTGCAATGTAACAGCAATCAAATGAACAACTATACAATATTCAATTTTCTGATAAAATGCCAAGAACTAAATCTTTAAACAGTAATCAGTGTATTGGTATGGAAAATACAATTAAATTGATACCAAACTTTATGCCAAAATTCTGAAATGTTTTTACATTGGAAAAGCATATGTTCCAAATCTACATCAGGTTCATTTACATGACCAACAATTAGTTTGCAAGGTAGGCTTAATCTTATAAATTTATTAGAGTGTGAATGACAATTGATCTTATACATAAAAACTAGAGTCTGCGTAGCATTAGCAGTGCAAGTAGATTTATGTAGTTTCTGCCAAAACTTAATCCTTAACAAGGGAGGCCATGAGACAATTAAACTGTGTTCCCAAATAAAATAAATTTTGGATTTGACCCTATCTGCATGAGAGAGAGGCTTTTGGGGCATTAAAGGGGATTCGTAAAAGAGGGCTATCTTTTGTACTTGAACAGCCAACAACAGTACAACTTTCAAGAGTATCAGAAAGTATGTGTGATAATAAAGTGTATTTATTTCTAAAAGATATAGGTAAGTTAAATAATTCTCTAACTTTTACATTTGAGATAGGCTGATGCACCCAAATAAGTCCTTTGAGTTTCAAAGTAGGATAGTATATCGATTTGTGATTTATTCTATTGAGTGTATTTTACCATATGGGGTAATTAATGAAGGTAAGAATATCATTTTGATTAGATAGGATAAGTGGTTGTAGTAAGCTATACATTTGTTTAAATATAGGAATGGTTAAGTTAGGAGTTTTTTTATGAGTAGTAAATGTAGTTTGAAAGTCAACAGATTCATGAGAACTTTATCTAAACCAAGCCATAATGCTGAAAAGGGATTATTAGATTCAGAAGGATAATTGTTTGTATAGGAAAGCTTTATGGTATTAAATACAATCTGGAAAACATACTCCACTGCCATCTTTTCACAATCGTAATCTAGAAATTGAAATGCATGTTTGTTTATTGTTCCATAAAAAACAAGAAAGGAGGGGTTCACATGTTTTAATAAAATACATTGTAATTTAAATTGTTGGGGCAGAAACAAAACCATTGAAGGAAGTGAAACATAAAGTCCCTGCCCATTCTATTAAATGTTTTTTAAGCATTGAGAGTGATGGCTGGCTATCGATGTTTGTAAGAAAAAGACATAGGCCCTCATTATGACATTGGCGGTAAATCCCACTTACAGCCACACTGACTGCCGCCAACTTTCCTCCGCCGTGGTGGATATCCGTTCCCCATATTATGACACACACACACACCAATCTGTCAGTATTCAGCCACAGACACAAATCTGCCACACCAAATGTCAGTGATAAACTGGCGGTATTGAAACCCACACCATTACTCCCACAGAATTACGCCCATCACATTATGACACACGAAGCACCACTTCGGACATTCAATGGTGGTAAACCATTGGTGGTACATACCGCTCCGCTCAAAATGGACACACACAAACAAAACAACACCACATTGGACAATTGAAACACATACCTGGCACACATACACACACCACACCTACTCACCCACATCCACACCACTATAAAACACACACCCATATTACCCACACCCCTTTACCATTACAAACAATTACCAGCAGAGAGACATCAAGACCACAGACACAACCAGAGCCACACACCATACACACCTATACACCACTCACGCACCCCACTCCCACATCCCAACACTTTACCCAACACACCCTCCCCTACACACCTCACACAACACCCATGGCACCACAAAAACACCCCCGCTTCACAGAGGAGGAGCTAAGGGTCATGGTGAAGGAAATTATCAGGGTAGAGCCACAGTTATTTGGAGCACAGGTGCAGCAGATATCGATAGCTAGGAAGATGGAGCTATGGTGAAAAATTGTGGACAGTGTCAAAGCCTTGGGACAGCACACAAGAACTAGGGATGACATCAGGAAGCGGTGGAATGACCTACGGGGGAAGGTACATTCCATTGCAGAAAGACACCAGCTCACTATAAAGAGGATTGACTTTGGACCCCCACCTGCTCCCCCACAACTAACAGCATGGGAGGAGCAAGTCTTGGCAATCCTGCATCCTGAGGGCCTGGCCGGAGTAGGAGGAGGACTGGACTCTGGTAAGTCAACTCTCTACTACTACTCCCCCCCACCTGCATGCCATCATATACCCTCACCCTCACTCCCATCACACCCTCACCTCCCACACACCCCAACATCACATGTCACCTATCCCGGTGCCAAGCCCTGCATGCTCTACCAGTGCATGGGCACCACTCACAGCTCTGCATGGACATTTATCACTAAAGCATGCACACCATAGAGAACTAACAATCCCACCATACACCAACAAACACAAGTGAAAGCTGCCAGGGCAAATACAACCAAAGAGGGCAAACCACAGAACCAAAATGTGTCAAACACAGAAACCTTAACACATCATTTACATCCCCACAGGTATCCTAGCCAATGTCAGTGGAGAGGAGGAGCCAGCACTATCCAGTCCCCCAACAGAAGAGTCCCACAGTGATGACAGCAACTCTGGTCTTCAGGATCTGGATGACCAACCTGGCCCATCAGGTACCTCTGGACAGCCGGTTACCCAGGCCCCGTCACACACCACTACGGAGCCTATCCCATCAGGAAACATCTCCACAGCACCCACCCAGCATACTCACACCTCTGTCCCCAGGACAAGTCAATCAGCAGTGTGTCCTCATCTACAGGGACCCCAGGCCACACCTCACCCCCAAGACAATCAGGGACCTGAAGTCAGTGGCAGTGGGCACATAGTTCAGGGGACAGAGGCACAGGACAACAGGGAAACTGGGAAGACTGCTGTGCGCCAGGGGGAGGACAGGTCCAGGGAACCAACTCTCAAGGAGGCACTTGCAGAGATCCTGGGAGCCTACCAACATTCCCAGGACACGATGGGCCAGATCATGGACAATGTGCAGGAGAACAGGCGGCTTCAGGAGGGACAGTACCGGGGGATCAGGGAGGCACTGCAGGCCATCAACAACACCCTGATCTCCATAGCAGGGGTGCTGACAGACATGACCAACATCATGAGGGAGGCAGTCACACAACAATGGGCCCCTGCCACTATCCAGACATCTGAACAGCCTTCCACCTCTGCTGCCGCTAGTGGCCAGGAGGCCCCGCCACAGGACTCACAGGCCACCAGCATCCCTCCCCCTGTAGAAGGAGAACCAACCTGCAAACGTTCCCTGTGATGCAGACGGAAGCCAGAGACGCTTGCCAAGACCCCCACCAGGAAATGAAACTCTCCTGATTGTTACCCTTGTGTCCCACTCAGTCACCCTGTTCACCTTGAACTGCCATTGCTCCCCTTTCTATGCCCCCTTGGACAATGCACCTGTGCTACAATCAGACTGGAACAATACCGTGGACTTTCCTCCATCATCACCCCATCCCACTGCACTTGCCCCTCTATAGTTTAGCACTTCAGTAAACACCCTTGGAAAAAAAAGAAGTCAGAAGTATGTCATATTTTCAATTATGTATTCATTGAAACAGGTACAAACATTGCAATTCAACTGTGCTGAAAATGAGCATAGATTAATTACCTGTAGATAGCTGCAGTGATCACACCAGGAGTATATGTGAGGTCACCAACATCTGCAAAATGAATTGCCAGAGGGGACAGTAAGTGGGCATAGAAGCGGGAAATATCAGCATGCCAATGCCACACAATTTCAAACAAATGTCATTGAAATGTGAAGTAACACTGTCCTACCTGTGTGTCATTGGAAGTATTGTCTGATCACTGATGTTCTATTGTCCTCATCCTCTGCCTCCTCATCCTCACTGTACACAGGTTCTACTGCTGGTACACAGACTTCTCCTGCCTCCTCCTCCTGCAGGAAAGGCACATGGGGTCTCAGGGCCAGGTTGTGCAACATGCAGCATGCCACTACTATCTGGCAGACCTTCTTAGGTGAGTAGCACAGGGATCCACCTGTTAGATGGAGGCACCGAAACCTGGCCTTCAGGAGGCCAAAGGCTCTTTCAATTATCCTTCTGGTTCGCCCATGTGCCTCATTATAACGTTGTTCTGCCCTTGTCCTGGCGTTCCTCACAAGGGTCAGCAGCCATGATAGGTTTGGGTAACCAGAGGCACCTGCAAATATTGAGGGACAACATTTAGCCACACTATCCTATATGTCCCACACCATACCTATACACCAACATATAATGGGTGGGAACCAGGGTTCACCTATTAGCCACACCCTGTGTCTCTGTAGTTGGCCCATCACATTTGGGATGCTGCTATTCTTTAGAACAAAAGCATCATGCACTGACCCAGGATACTTAGCATTGACGTGGGAGACGTGCTGGTCTGCCAAGTACACCATCTTTACATTCATAGAGTGGAAACTCTTACGATTTCTGAACACCTGCTCATTCTTAACACCTGTTCATTCTGACGGGGGATGAATGCAAGAAGTGTTCCAGCAATCGCCCCATTTATGTTGGGGATATGTCCCATTGTATAGGACTCGGCCTTCACTGTAGCCAAATCTTCAACCTGGGGAAACACAATGTAGCTGCACATGTGTTTAATCAGGGCAGACAATACACTTGTCAGCACTATAGAGAGCATTGGCTGTGACATTCCTGCTGCCAAGCCGACTGTCACTTGGAAAGAGCCAGTTGCTGCGAAATGGGGAACTGATAGCACTTGCACAAGAGAAGGGATCCCAGTGGGGTGACGGATAGCAGATACCAGGTCACTCTCCAATTGGACACACAGCTCTGTGACTGTGGCCCTGTCCAGTCTGTAGGGGAGGATAATATGCCTGTCCTCCATTGTTGCCAAGTCCACCAGGGGTCTGTACACTGGGGTATGTCTCCATCTCCTATTCATCCGCAGTGGTAGGAATATATGGGACAAAAGAGTGAGGACCCGGTCACAAACTGAACAAGGGAGCTACAACAGACCTTTCCATGCTGTTAACTTGTAATGGGAAAGTGTGATTTGTCCAGTATGTCCTAATTTCACCAGTGAGGCAGCAATTTTCGAGGGCCTGCCCACCATGTAATTCCTCACTGGTTGACATTGGGCCCTATGGGTTTCAGTGGCCAATGGTGAGGTACGCCGGCGTTGACGGTATGCACCACCGTGGACGTGCCCACCATTTTCTATCTGATCCCTCAATTGGTACCTGATCTTCCACAGGAGAGGACCTACAATGCATGTGTTGCTGTGACCTGTGTCTCGAACCTACCATGGCCCGTATGACCGAGGAAAAGGACCCAGCCTTCACTTCATAGGAGTTGGAGAGGCTGGTGGATGAGGTCCTACCTCAGTACGGACTGCTGTATGGGCCTCCAGACCATCAGGTGAGTACACTGTGGGCACAATGCATGTGGCGTGAATGCATGGAGTGGTGTGTGTGAGGGCCTCATGTAAGGGGATGGTTGGATGTCTTCTGGGTGGTTTATAGATTGTGTGCTGTGCCATGTGAGTGTAAATGGTGATATGAAGGGAAATGGTGGACCATAATTGTAACAGGCAGGACTGTTTGTCTAAATCTATTTTCCTGTGTGTAGTGCCTCTGCAGGTCAGCGCTCATCAAAAGAAGGGTATATGGCGTGCCATCACCAAGGAGGTGCGGACCCTGGGGGTCTATGGCAGGTGGAGCACCCACTGTCGCAAACTGTGGAAGGACCTGAGACGCAGTGCATGGAAGACGGCGGATGCCCAGCTGGGGATGGCCTCCCAATGAAGAAGGGGTGCCCGTCAAACCCTGACCCCCCTGATGGCCCACATATTGGCATTGGTCTATCCTGAGCTGGATGGGTGCTTGAAGGCATCACAGTGCCACAAGGGGGTGAGTACAGTGCCCATCATTACAACTAACGAATGGTAGGGTGGTATCCGGGTAGGGGATGTGTGTCATTGGGTGCCCCCAGGCCAGGTTTGACATGGCAGTGTAGGTCCCCTGGTGGCTCGGGTTCAGAAGGGGAAATCTTGCTACCTAGCTTGTAGGCATCCACTAATTGTCAAGGCTGCGTGGGTCCCAGGTGTGCTGCATTTGGCTGTGGGTGCCCCTCCCCATGCCTTGGCTGCTAACTATTTCTCTGGTAGTGCAATTGAATATTGCGTAGGCCTGTTCCCTGTGCGTGAGGGTGCTGTGTATGCCAACGGTGGTGTTGGTGCAGCCATTGACCAAGTGTATCCTTTGTCTCTCCCCTCCTTTTTGTTTTGTCATCCTGTCCTTATGTGCATTAGCATCATCCGGCGGAGGAGCAGAGACACAGGCGACAGAGGGAGATGCATGACAGTGAGGACACCAGTGGGATGGAGGGCGAGGGGAGCAGCATGGCGGAGACTGGAGGGGACAGTTCTGACACAGATACCTCCTCCGATGGAAGCTCCCTGGTGGTGGCGGACTATTTGTGACCACCCCAGCTACAAGTATAGCTCCATCCCCTGTACCAGAACCACCCTCCCAGCAGCCCCTCAGCGAGTTGCCCGTGCCCGCTCACCCAGGAGGGTAGGCATCTCCTTCTCCCCAGGCACCTTAGCCCTTCCCCAGTGAGCCCTGCTGCCCTGAGTGAGGAGGCTATTGACCTCCTGAGATCCATCTCTTTAGGGCAGTCAGCCATTGTGAATGCCATCCAGGGGCTGCCAGCCTAGATGCAAAAGACCAATGAATTCCTGGAGGGCATTCACACTGGATTGGCAGCCCAACAGAGATCAATCCAGATTCTGGCCTCCTCTCTGATGGCAGCCATTGTCCCTGTTTCTACTCTCCCCCTCCAACTTCCTCTTCCTACGTGAATTATCCTCAACCCCAACCGATCCCAAGCACACAGACAGACAAGCATGCACACAATACAACACACAAGAGTGGAACAGGCAAACACAAGCACCACACTTCATCCCACAGGCACTCACACAAACACCATTCAGATGCAGACACACCAACATCCACTATTTCCACTGTCTCCCCCTCCTACTCCTCCTCCACCTCCCACCCTAGGTTACATCCACACTCACACCTGCATGCACTATATCATCATCCACTACCAGTATCACCACCACACCAAGCATCACACACACCTCACTGACAGACACCTCCACAACAGCCATGCATACATCCCCTGTGTCCTCTCCCACTGTGTCTGCCCCCCCTCCTAAGGTACACAAACTCCAGCACTCAGACACCCAACAGCCATCCACCTCACAACAGCATACAGGCTATGTACCTGCACCCACAAGCAGCAGACAGGCACCTCCAACAACCACTCCCTCTTCCTCCACTCTCCTTCCTTCTCCCTCTTCCCGCACCAATGTCCCTAGGAAACTTTTCCTATCCACCATTGACCTCTTCCCTCTCCCCAGTCCTGCACATATGGGCAAGTTTGGAAGAACTCAGCCAAGCCTCAGCCTCCCAGTCCATGGTCCCAGTCATCACCACACCCACTCGTGGTGGAAAAGGATTGAGGCCACATGTCCGGAAGGTGAAGGAGCCTGCACCAGGCAGCCTCAAGGGAAAGGAAGCCTGCCCCAGCTACCAGAAAGAGCAAGGAGCCTGTCCCAGCAGGCAAGAAGGGAAAGGATCCTGCCCCAGCTGCCAGGAAGAACAAGGAGCCTGCACCAGCAGGCAAGAAGGGAAAGCAGCCTGCCCCAGCTGCCGGGAAGACCAAGGAGCCTGCACCAGCAGGCAAGAAGGGAAAGGATCCTGCCCCAGCTGCCAGGAAGACAAAGGAGCCTGCACCAGCAGGCTGGAAGACCAAGGGGCCTGGGGCAGGAACTGTGATGGAGCCCCCACCACCAACCCTGATTGTGCAGCTGTCCAAGGTTGCAGGGGATGGGTAGGAGCCTCACCCCCATCAGCACCACCACCTCCACTAAGCAGTCGTCTGAGGTTGTTGGGGATGGGCAGGAGCCACCCCCCAGGCAGCAGCACCACCTCCACGCCATCTGAGGTTGCAGGGAATGGGCAGGAGCCTCCCCCCCAGGCAGCACCACTACCTCCACATGGCAGCCATCTGAGGTTGCAGGGGAAGGGCTGTAGCCCCCCACAGCAGCACCACCACCTCCACTGAGCAGCCAACCGACCGAGGTTGCAGGGGATGGGCAGGGGATGGGCAGGAGCCCCCCCAAAAGCACCACCACCTCCACTGAACAGCCATCCGAGGCTGCAGGGGATGGGTAGGAGCCCCCCCCCCCCAGCAGCACTACCACTTCCACTGAACAGCCTTCTGAGGTTGCAGGGGATGGACAGGAGCCTCCCCCCCAGCAGCACCACCACCTCCACTGAGCAGCCTTATAAGGTTTCAGGGGATGAACAGGAGCCTCACCTCCCACAAGCAGCACCACCACCACTGAACAGCCATCACCACCTGACACGGTATACAATCCTGCCTCCATGGGCTGCTGTGCAGCCTGCCCCCTGCAAATCCTGTAGGTATAACACCCATCTGAGAGACTGTGACCTTGCACTCCCCAGGATCAAGAGCAGATGGTACATGGCCCCCTCCAGAACCAGTGGGTATGACATCCACATGCCCAACACTCCCCAGGATCAAGAGCACAGGGCATGAGGCCCCCTCCAGAACCAGTTGGTAAGACACCCACATGCCCAAAACTCCCCAGGATCAGGACACAGGGCACGATGCCCCTCCAGAACCAGTGGGTATGACACCCACATGCCCAACACTCCCCAGGATCAAGAGCACAGGGCATGAGGCCCCGTCCAGAACCAGTTGGTAAGACACCCTCATGCCCAACACTCCCCAGGATCAGGACACAGGGCACTATGCCCCCTCCAGAACCAGTGGACAAGTCACCCACTCAAGAGACTGTGGCCTAGCACTCCCCAGGGCCAAGCACAGGGCATGTTGCCCCCTCGAGGGTAAGTGGGCAAGTCATACACTCGAGAGACAGTGGCCTTGCATTCCCCAGACCAAGCACAGGGCATGTTGCCCCCTCCAGAGCAAGTTGGCAAGCCACCCACTTGAGAGACTGTGGTCTTGCACTCCCCAGGACCAGGCACAGGGCATGTTGTCCCCTCGAGGAACCAGTGGTTTTGTTCCATCTCCGGCTGAGGTGCCCCCCGTCCTCTGTTCCCCTGAGGTGCCTGCCTATTTACCAACTGATGCCCCTGCAGTGTTCTCTCTGTGTTGATGCAGCTGACATGTGTGGCCTTAGACTTTGGCCTGTGGTTATGTGGCCTACGAACATTGTGGACTGGGCTATGTCCCTTTTTGTGTACATATATACATATATCTATTATCTTGCCTAATTTATTTTTCATGCTGTGTTCATCTCATTACATTCACTTTTTCAAAATCGTTGTGTAGTTACATTATTCACCCAAGTTACGGGGTCAAATTGTTTTCGTAATGCAGCTGATTGTGTATGTGGTGTTGGGGGTGTGTGTATGTATGGTGCGTGTGTGTGTCACTGTTGTTTTCCTCCCTCCCTCCCTTGTGTGCTAGGTGGCTGTCCTCACCATCGTCATCTTCGCTGGCATTGGTGTTCGTGGTGGAGCAGAACATAGAAGATCATGGCGAAGACATGCAGTTACGGATCCATGGCGGTGTAGTTCTTCCCTGTGTCTCCAATGGTGAGCCCTTTAACTTCTGTGCAGTGTTTCCGCCAAGCTTTTGATGTTGTTGGTATCACCCTGGAAAAGGTGGCGGTTTGCAGGGTCATAATATGGTGGGTGGAACATTGACTTCCGTCTGGCTGTAGGCGGCTACTGCTGTGGTGGCTGTTGTTTTCTACCCTGGCAGCCGGTGTGGTACATTGGCTGTCAGATATCTTTCCACTATGGTCATAATTTGGCAGTAGTTACCACCAGCCTGTTGGCGGTATTACTGCCACTTTATCACCGACCACCAGGGTTGTAATGAGGGCCATAGTCAGTACATTAAAGAACAGTATAGTATTATCAAACTGCTCTTGGTTAATCAATTGAAAGAGATAAGTTTCTAAATGACTGGTAATGATTTTGGCAAACATTTTATAGACTGAGGGGGTCATTCTGACCCTGGCGGCCGGTGGCCGCCAGGGCCACCGACCACGGGAGCACCGCCAACAGGCTGGCGGTGCTCCCACGAGCATTCTGACCGCAGCGGTTCAGCCGCGGTCAGAAGCGGCAAGTCGGCGGGCTCCCGCCGACTTACCGCTACTCGGGGGAATCCTTCATGGCGGCGGAGCGCGCTCCGCCGCCATGAGGATTCTGACAGCCCCTACCGCCATCCTGTTCATGGCGGGAAACCCGCCATGAACAGGATGGCGGTAGGGGGTGCCGCGGGGCCCCTGGGGGCCCCTGCCGTGCCCATGCCAATGGCATGGGCACGGCAGGGGCCCCCGTAAGAGGGCCCCGCAAAGTATTTCAGTGTCTGCCTTGCAGACACTGAAATACGCGACGGGTGCAACTGCACCCGTCGCACCCCTGCAACTACGCCGGCTCAATTCTGAGCCGGCGTCCTCGTTGCAGGGGCATTTCCTCTGGGCCGGCGGGCGCTCTTTCGGAGAGCGCCCGCCGGCCCAGAGGAAATGTTTAAATGGCTGCCGCGGTCTTTTGACCGCGGTGCGGTCATTTCACGGCGGTACCTTGGCGGACGGCCTCCGCCGTCCGCCAAGGTTAAAATCACCCCCTGAATTCTTAAAAGAGATAAGCCGGTAACTGTTACATAATTTACGATCATCGTCCTCTTCAAGTATTAAGCATGTGGGAGAAAAATGAAAACCATTTAAAAAAAATGCAGAGTGCATAAGTAGAAAGGGTAAAAAGTCTGAATATTAATGTATGAGACAAATGGACATAATATTCAATTGAAAAACCATTAGGAACAGGGACTTTAGTTTTTTGATTAAATGCATTGCTTTAGTAAAGTTAATATTTGAGGCAAATGTCTCCCCAATGGAATAAATTTTTTTTTTTTTTATCTGATGGGGCTTTTCTGGAGTTTGTAGTGATCGCTAGTACTCTAAAAATGACTGGGGAATTCTCTAATCATGACAGGGTGAGACACTAATAGCATTATTTGCATGTTCATCTCTGTTTTGTTTTGAATTCCATAATATCTGGCACTAGACTTAAAAATGAAAGCAGATTTGGAGTAGAACACTTACTAAATTGGAATTTTGCTTCACATCATCTAAGCATTGTGAGATTTAGAGGTATAATGCATGTGTTCAGGATTAATGAGGGAGGTTAGGATATCCTTTAATTTCACTGCCTCCATCTCTCTTTTATTGGAAAAAGGTCTGATATTGAAATCTCTGCATGCGGCTTCAAAGGAGTCCCATATTATTATATGAAATCCCCTGCCAGGTGTAGTATTCAAACTAAAATAGTTCTTCAGCGAAGGTTTAAAATAATTGAGTAAATACTTGGTCAATCAATATTATATTATCAAATCTCCATTGCAGAGAACTTTGTGCATGTAAGATAAACTTCAAATTATCTATAACTAGAACATGGCCTGAAGCTCGAGTATGGCCAGTTTCAACATTTTTTATTTGTTGTGTTAAAAATTGACTTAGGAGAATGTAGTTAACCCTTGTTTGGGATACATGAACTGGTAAATAGAAAGTGGATTCTTTTTTGTCTTGATTACAGAATTTTTCAAGCACCAATAAAGGAACGTTGAGTAAAGGCTTTTAAATGGCCTTTATATAGACTTGAGATTATATTTAACCTTAAATTGTCTATCCAGAAATTGTTGTAGTATTTGGTTACAATCACCGCCAAACATTAGATTATCATCTGCATATTCCATTAGTTTAGAAGAAATAGAATGTAATAAAGTACTCACCCCCTTGTTGCTGCTGTGATGTCCACAAGCGCCCATCCAACTCCGGGTACGCCACCGCCAGGATCCTGAACATCAGGGGGGTCATGGTGCGACGGGCACCCCTCCCACGTTGGGAGGCCATCCCAAGCTGGGCCTCGCCGTCTTCCTGCTCCAGCGGCGAATGTTCTCCCATCTCTTCCAGCAGTGGGTGCTCAGTCTGTGATAGACCCCCAGGGTCCAGACGTCCTTGGCGATGGCACGCCAAATATCCTTCTTCTGGTGGGCGCTGACCTACATGAATTGTACAGTGGAAAAAGAGAAGTTATTACCAACTGCACCGTCACAGTCATTGGCCCGCATCCCTATCCTTGCCATGTGGCACATGCACTCTCTGTCGTTTCATGCACGCATCATTCTCCCCACCCCAATCTTTCATCCGCACCACTCCACACAGGCCTTGCCCATACAGCATGCTCCCAGTGTACTTACCTGTTTGTCTGGAGGACCGTAGAGTAGTGTGTACTGGGGGAGGACCCCATCCACAAGTTTCTCCAACTCCTCCGTGCTGAAGGCAGGGTCCCTTTCCCCAGACGCACGAGCCATTGTCTCTTCCAGACTGAGGTCACAGCAGCACTTGCAGTGTAGGTCCTCTCCTGACGAAGATCAGGTATCAAGTGATTGAAGTGATAGAAAATGGCGGTCACATCCGCGGCGGTGTGTACCGTCACCGCCGGCGTACATTGTCATTGGCTCCTGGGACCCATAGGGTCCAATGTTAACCAATGCAGAATTGCGCTGCGGTCTTCGTCCGCCTACCGCGACGGTGTACAATGCCAGCACAGTTACCTCACATCCCATTGTCCCACTTTACAGGTCAGGCAACCGCCATTTCAGGGGCCCACATGGCTTTATTTTAACTGCGTCACACATACCTAGGCCTTGCCTCAACACTCATAAAGGCAATATTCGTGTTCTATATGGTTTTTTGAGTAAGCTGTGTTACGCTGGTGGACCTGTCGACAATGGAGGAAAGACATGTGACCATCACCTACAGGCTTGACCGTGCCACAATCCTGGAAGTGTGTGCACAGTTGGAGCCAGACCTGATGTCAGCTAACCTCCATCAGCTGTCAGTACTCCAATTCCTTGCAAGTGGGTCATTTCAAACTACAGTGGCCATAGCATCAGGGATGTCCCAGCCTATGTTTTCCAATGTGTTGTCCAGAGTGTTGTCTGCCCTGCTGAAACACATGCGGAGCTACATCGTTTTCCCTCAGGTGAAGGATTTGCCTACAGTGAAAGGTGACTTCTATGCCCTGGGACATATCCCCAACATCATAGGTGCCATTGATGGGACACATGTGGCCTTGGTCCCCCACGCAGGAGTGACCAGGTGTACAGAAACCGGAAGAGTTATCATTCGATGAATGTGCAGATGGTGTGTTTGGCCGACCAGTACATCTCCCATGTTAATGCGAAATTCCCTGGCTCAGTGCATGACGCTTACATCCTGCGGAATAGCAGCATCCCTTATGTGATTGGTCAACTCAAAAGGCACTGTGTGTGGCTATTAGATGAGCACCTGGAAGCAAGTCAGTGGGAATAGTTGTCTGGGTCTGGGGATATCCCTACAGGTTAGTGTGCATCTAACAGTTGTCCCTCGCCATTTGCAGGTGACTCTGGTTACCCCAACCTGTCATGGCTACTGATCCCAGTGAGGAATCCCAGGACAAGGGCAGTGGAACGCTACAATGAGGCCCATGGGCGAACTAGGACGATTATAGAGCGGACCTTTGGCCTCCTGAAGGCCAGGTTCTGGTGCCTCCATATGACAGGTGGTTTCCTATTCTACTCACCAAAGAAGGTGTGCCAGATCATCGTGGCCTGCTGTATGCTTCACAACTTAGCTTTGCAACGACACGTGCCTTTTCTGCAGGAGGATGGTCCAGATGGAGGTGTTGTGGCAGCTGTGGAGCCTGTGGACAGTGAAGACGAGGAAGCAGAAGAAGAGGACATCGACAACAGGAACTCTGTGATCCTGCAATATTTCCAGTGAGACACAGGTAAGAAGACAAACCTGCCTACTACATGTACTTTAACACTACTGCCTCTCTACTGTCTGTCCTTTTCACCCAGTGTATGGTCACTGAGTTGTCACTTTCCCTTACGATTTCACAGATGTGGGTCCCACTGTGTGACATCTGCTTTGTTTCCTCATGGACTAGAGCTGTGTGACATAGGTATGTTGACATTACATTTGCAAGAGCATTTTGTCACTGTGATTGCTAATACACTATTTCGAAATCACAGACAGACTCCAGATTGTTTTGTGCTACAAGGGTGTTTATTTAAGTGCTCAATATTGGAGGGTGCTGTAACATGGTGAGGGGTGATGGTGGAGGAATGTCCATGGCAGAGTCCAGTCTATTAGTCTCACAGGTGCATGTCCCAAAGGGGCATAGGAAGTGGAGCTGGGGCAGTTTGAGGATGGACAGGGTGACAAGGTGGGACAAAGGGATGACATTCAGGGCGGTCTCATTTCTTGGCGGGGGTCTTGGCATCGTTCTCTGTCTTTGTCCTGGATCTCAGGGACCATTTGCGGGATGGCTCTCCATCTGTAGGGGGTGGGGTGCTGGTGTGGTGGTCCTGTGGCGGTGCCCCCTGTCCACTAGCGCCGGCGGAGGTGGTGGGCAGTTCATCATCCAGGCTAGTGTCAGGGGCCCCTTTGTGTGCCACAGTGTCCCTCCTGGTGTTGAGGACTTCCTTCAGCACCCCTACGATGGTGCCCAGGGTGGAATTGATGGATCTGAGTTCCTCCCTGAAGCCCAAATACTGTTCCTCCTGCAGCCGCTGGGTCTCCTGAAACTTGGCCAATACCGTTGCCATCGTCTCCTGGGAGTGGTGGTAGGCTCCCATGATGTTGGAGAGGGCCTCGTGGAGAGTGGGTTCCGTGGGCCTGTCCTCCCCCTGTCGCCCAGCAGCCCTCCCAGTTCCCCTGTTTCCCTGGGCCTCTGTCCCCTGAACCGTGTGCCTAGTCAGCCTGCCCCCAGGTCCCTGTTGTTGTTGGAGTGGTGGGGTAGCCTGGGTTCCCTGTAGTGGTGGTCACACTCCTGATTGACGTGTCCTGGGGACAGAGGTATGGGCCCGCTGGGTGGGTGCTGTGCTGGTGTTTCCAGAGGGGGCAAGCTCTGTGGTGGCCTGTGCCAGTGTGAGGGGAACTGACTGTCCCAAGGTCCCAGATGGGCCGGTCTGGTCGTCTTGATCCAGTTGGACAGAGCTGCTGTCATCACTGTGGGCCTCTTCTGTTGGTGGTGTGGACATGTCTGGACCCTCCTGTCCGGTGATGTTGGGTAGGGGTCCTGCAGGGGTGTAAAAGCATTATTATTGCATCTGTATGTGCCATGGTGTGCAATGGGTGGGTGACCGTGTACCCCAGTGCTTGCATTCCTGTGTGGGTCCTTGTGTGATGATGGTTTAGGGGGGTGTATGGGTATGTGCAGTGGCCATGCATTGGTGATGGGTGTCCATGCTTTGTTGTTGCATGCAGGTCTTGGTGTTGGGATGTGTGGTTTGTGATATTGGGACATTTGTGAGGAGTAGGAGTGATGGGGATGAGGGCGAAGGTGGGGTATGTGATGGCATGCAGGTAGGTTGGGGGATATAGTAGTTAAGGTTTGACTTACCAGAGTCCATTCCTCCAGCTACTCCTACGAGGCCCTCAGGATGCAGAATCACCAAGGCTTGCTCCTCCCATGTTGTTAGTTGTGGGGGAGGAGGTGGGGGTCTGCCGCCAGTCCTCTGTACCTCAAGGTGGTGTCTGGATACCACGGAACGCACCTTCCCCGTAGGTCGTTCCACCTCTTCCTGATGTCATCCCAATTTCTTCGGTGCTGTCCCACTGTGTTGACCCTGTCCACTATTCTGCGCCATAGCTCCATCTTCCTAGCTATGGAGGTGTGCTGCACCTGTGATCCGAATAGCTGTGGCTCTACCCGGATGATTTCCTCCACCATGACCCTGAGCTCCTCCTCAGAGAACCAGGGGTGTCTCTGCCGTGCCATGGGGTGGTGTGGGTGATGTGTGGGGTGGTTTGTGTTGTGATATATGGGGTGATATTTAGTGGTGTGGAGTGAGTGGATGTTATGTGGGTGATGGTGTTGTCTGCCTGTGGATGCTTGCTTGTAGATTGTCTCTCTCTCTGGCCTTCTTTTGGGATTTTGGTTGTAGGGGTTTGTGGGTGATATGGGTGTGTGTTTTATATTGTAATGGGTGTGTGGGAGTGGTGTGTGTATGTGTATCAGGTGTGTGTATTTCGAATTGTCCAATGTGGTGGTATTCTGTAAGTGTGTGTATTTTGAGCACGGCGGTGTGTACCACCAATGGAATACCGCGGTTGAAAGACCGCCACGTGGATTCGTGGGTCATAATAGTGTGGGCGTATTCCTGTTGGCGTGACGGTGGAGGTTTTGTTTTCGCCAGTTTATCAGTGAACTTTGGTGTGGCGGACTTGTGTGGGTGTCTCAATTTTGGTGGATTCCGAGCTGTGGGTCATAATGGCTGTGGCAGATTTCCGCGCCCGCAGGTGTGTGTTGGCAGCCTTCTGCATGGCAGTAAGCGGCTTTTGCTGCCAATGTTTTAATGACCCCCAATGTCTGCTGAGAGTTACAGTCTAGTCAATCCCTGTTCTACAAACATTGTACAAACGTGAAAACCCCAGCTGAGTGCAATTCAATGATGGCGTACAGAAAAAAATTAAGAAAAACAGGTGACAGTGGGTAACTAAACTGAGGTAGTGCAAAAGGGTGTGCATGGTGTGAATCCAACCACCAGCCCAGTAAATACTGGGCTGGTGGTTGGATTGAAAGACACAGGGCCTTCCTGGCCTTATCAGTTCTGCCAGTCCGTGTACCACATACAATAAACAAATGTGACTCCCCCCCAGCTTGTACATGTTGGCCCTGGCCCTTTTACAGGGCCATTCCCCAAATTTTTGGCCTTTTTCCTCCTTACTTTTCTTACCCTTGTTGGCTGACGTTATAACTTTGAGCACTTTTTCACTGCTAATCAGTGCTAATGTGCATGTACCCTCCCTTGTAAACTTGGTATGATTGGCATGTACCTAATTGGCATATTTAATTTACCTATAAGCCCCTTGTAAAGTGGAATCCCTACACCCAGGGCCTGTAAATTAAATTCTACTATTGGGCCTGCAGCACTGCTTGCGCTACCCACTGAAGTAGCCTTTCAAACCTGTCTCAGTCCTGCTAGCGCAGGGCCTGTGTGCACAGTTTTCTGCCACAGGGACCTGGCATCTAACTGTACTTGCCAGGCCCAGAACTTCCCTTTTACTACATGTAAGTCACCCCAAACATACGCCCTAGCTAGCCCTATGGGCAGGATGCCATGTATATAGAAGGCAGGACATGTGCCTAGTAATGTGGCCTGTCCTGGTAGTGACAAACAGCCAATTTGTTTTCTCACTGCTGTGAGGGCTGCCTTCTCATAGGATTGCATTGGAAATGCCCTGCCTTATGTGTAAGGGGTATTGTCTGACGTATGAGAGGTAGCATAGGCATGTTTGGTATGGTTGTAATGGTAGTGAGAAATGCTGCTTAGTGGTGCAGGTAGAATTTTTATTATCATTACAGAAACGCCACTTCTAGAAAGTGAGTATTTATTTGGGCTTATGACTCTGGTGTTTTGCAGCTTGACTCCAATCCACGTCTGGGCAGAGTGACAGTTGGGCTTTGTGCATTCTTTTCAGACAGCCTGTACACAGGGAGGGTGGGGGTGTCACAGAGGTGCATCTACATACTGAATAGGCTTCCTGGGCTCAGAAAAGGGAGAGGCGGGGCACACCTGCATTTGTAAAGGCTGTGTCCTGGCCCCACACAATAGGGTCGTTTACCCCCACTGATGTTTGGAGCCTGTGCTACAGGAGAAAGAGGGCACTCCCAGGACAAGCTGCTACTGGCTGGAACCTCCTCTCCCCTTCTTTTGTAAAACACACTGTAAACTTAATAGAAGTACAGGGGCATTTTCCCCACAATTTAGACATGAAGACTTGAAGAGACTTACTTGAAACTGGCCACAGGAAGCTGCTGAATGGACTCACCAGGAACCACCTTGGACTGCAGCTGATGTGCTGACCTGTGACCTGCCTGGTCATTAGGAGGAACTGCCACCATCTGCATCCCTTGTGCTGACCTGTTGTTGTGGCTTGGTAGCCCTGTGCTACACTCCCTTCTGTCTCCAGGGGCAGGGTGCTGTGGCCTCTGACCCCTGTAACTTTCCACAGCATGAGGAGTGCTGCTTCAATATATTTCCAGAGCGCTCCTGTGTGCCCCCTTGCGCTTCTAGGTGCATTACAATGCTGAAAACTCACCGCTGCGACCTGTGCGCAGTGCGCTGAAAAGCGTGAGAGTCGCACTGTCTTCACAGCCCCCAGAGCACCACAAAGGGAAAGGAAAGGAGCGAGTGCGCTCCTATCATGCCCTAGGGCGAAGCATGCTCCAAGGAAGCCTCATTGGAGGCTCCACCTGCCCCGAGGGGCCCTTACCCGGATCCCAGAGCCTCAATGGAGGCTACCCGTGCCGTAGGTCTCCGTCTTTGGGCCTTTATTGTTGTTTTGGCTTGCCTTGCCCCCCACCCCCTCATTGGAGGACCATTGAAGGCCCAGGGGGGGGGGCCAAGATCGTGGGCCCCAGTAGGGGCACGTTGTAAACACCAGAGAGGGTGCAGACCGCTCCTCTCCCCCTGTAGCAACACGTGGCCCCTGTTTCACGCATAGGAGCTCCAGGGGCTCCACATTTATCTTCCTGGCACTAGGAGTGCCTTTTCCTCTGGCTACAGGTACTTTTGGGGCATATTAGTGTCTTATGATTCTCATATGGACACTGGGGGGGTTACATGTTACCTGCATATTTTTCTAATTCCATATATGTTTGCTAAATATTCCTTTTATGGGCATGGCATGCTAATATGTATTTTTTTGACTTGCCATCTGTCCTCTAAGGTTACTTTTATGGATATTTATGATGTGGTTATGACAAGTGCATTTTTTCTTTACTGTGATTCCTGACTACAGCTTATGTTGCAGAATCCTGAGTACTTATGTGTTCTAATGTGACTACTGCTTAATCTTGCAGAGTATTAGTAACCTGTGTAACGCTCTGACAACTGCTAAGGTAGCAGGGTATTACTGACATGTACAGTTTGGTCTAATTATGTTTTGTGCAATACAGTTTATTTTTACATAGCTCAGTGTTGTGTTTACTTTGTGGTGTACATATTGCGTCACGTGCATTGCGTGTGTTGTGCAAACGCTTTACACATTGCCTCCAGGTTAGTCCTGACTGCCTGTGCCAAGCTACCAAGGGGGTGAGCAGGTGTTATCTTGGACATGTAACTCCCTTGCCCTGACTAGAGTGGGTGGGTTCTGTCTGGCTTAGGTGCATACCTTAGCCAACCAGAAACCCCATTTCTAACGTTGGTTGTCAGTGGTGCGGATAGGACTTGCGCTTGCACAATACCATTGTGACTCATTTTTTGCACTGCAATTTGCACTTAGACCACTATGGGCCTCATTACAACCCTGGCGGTCGGTGTTAAATCAGCGGTAGCACCGCCAAAAGGCCGGAGATAAAAAAATTGGGATTACGACCACACCTCCTCAGATGATGAAGTCCTCCTAGCATTGAGCTGGGAGACAGGACCAGATTGTAAGCTGGTGATCCCTGAGGGTAGGAGTAGGCATTTCCACCCCATTCAGGTGAATGGGATCCCTACCGCTGGCCTGAGAGACACCTGTGCCAGTCACACTATAGTGAGTGACCGGTTAGTGACCCCAGACATGTATGTCCCAGGAGAGACCAGGAAAGTCAGGATAGCCACAGGGGAGGTCACCTCCAAATCTGTAGCCATAGTGGCCCTGAGATGGAGGGTATCCTTGACTGGTTTAGGGTGGTAGTCAGTGCTGACCTCCCCCTAGATTGTATCCTGGGCATTGATCTCCCAGAGGTGAGTCTGGTCCCAGATGGGGCGGTCCTGGGGAGTCAGTCCCTACAGTTAGGAGACAGGGGTCCCCAAGAAAAGGGAAGAAGAAAAGTAAGGGTGGGCCACTCTTAAAGAGAGTTCCAGGGAGCCAAAGGCCTTCTGCCCCAGTAGGGGGGGAGCCCAGAGTTGGCACTGTTGAGACCTCACCTTACCCCAAGGAAGTCCTGAGTAGTCAGGCAGCTGTCCAGATGCAGGGTGTTGCCCTTGCACTGACAGAAGGGAGAGTGGAAGTAGGGTGTCTGCCACAGGCGGTGGTAGCCCCCCACTCTAGACAGCAAGAGGGCCCCACAGTTGCACCTAAAGCAGCTCAGCCACCTGTCAGTGGAGAGCTTAGGGTGTGGTTCTGGGTACTGACAGCTGTCAGTAGCCTCTGCTGGGTGCCAGCCTTCCTGGCAGCACTGTACTTGGCCTGGGAGGCAGACCCCAGGGCCAAAAGCAAAGTAGGCCCCCTGACCCTGTTGGTCATGGTGGGGTTGCTCAAGTGTTGGCTGACCTCTTTTGGTAAGCTAGGTGTTGCCCTAGCAAAGTTAGGAGTAGGGGAGGTTGGCACCTCACTACCCAAGTTGACAGGGAGAGAGGAGGAAGACCCCCCTAGAGGGAAGTTTCAGTTTGAGGTGGGTCCTATCACTGTTGGGATGGATTCACTACCCAGAGGGAGTGACCATGGCAGGAGGGTATAAGGCAGAGTAGGCCTTGCAAAGGGATAGCCTGTTCTCTTCACTGTCTTCCTCGCCTGACAAGCCAGGAAGACTCTCCCAGGGTTGGGCTGAGTCTCCTGGGTGTGTGGGCTGGGGGGGCTTGTGTGAGAAAACAGGGCTGATTGCAGAGCCCCCCTACCTTTTTGCCCCCATTTTCGACTTTTTGCTGGTGTTTTCTTGACTCTGATGGTGCCCTGGCTACTGCTAACCAGTCCCAGGACCTGTGCTCTGTGTAAAATCAGTATGCAAATTAGGCTAATTATAATTGGCTAAGTCAACCTACCTATAAGTCCCTAGTATATGGTAGGGCATGTAGGTTTAGGGACCACAGCATAGGTAGTGCACAGATAGGTGCACTGCTGAGGTTCCCAGTGTCATTTTAAAGACAGGCCTGCCTTGCTAGCTGCTTCTAAATTAAAGTTATATGCAAATTCGACTTTGGAATTATAAGTAGTTCCAAAGTCTTAAACTACCTTATTTTTACATATAAGTCACCCCTAAGGTGTGCCCTATGTGCCCCTAGGGCTGGGTGTCATATAACTATAAGCAAGGACCTTATAAAAGTAGTTTTATAAGCCCTGTTGAGGTAAAAGCAGCCAAATGTGTTTTTCCCTCATTGTAGTGAATGGCCTTCATGGGCTAGAATGGGGAGAGTTTATTGTAATACGAAGAGTTTGGTATCAAATTAATTGTTATAATAAATCCCACAACTTCCAGTTGTTGAATTTAATATAACTCGTTCAGGTAAAGAGTTTGAAACTTTACCTGGAAAGTTGCCAATTTCAGCCCTGCATTGTTTTTGCTGCTGTGTTTTGATTGGCCAGCCTCTGGCAGCCTGGCCAGGCTGCCTTGATGAGGTGTGAAGTGCCCTGACTTTACACAAAGAGAGGTGCCTGTGGGAGGGAATCTCCCCTCAGCAGATGGTGAGGCAGGAAGGGGGAAGGCTGCCAAACTGGTCTTCAAAGGCAGAGAAGGACACTTGGAGCAACCCAGCAACACCCCCACATCCTGTCACCCCAGAAAACTAGGTTGCCCCTTGATTAGATTAGAAGAGGGCAGGAGAGGGGTGTGTTTATGATTTTTAGCCACACCAGTGGGTGGGCTCAGCGAGATGTAACCTCCAAAAATAATTTTCAGCCATGATGGATTGATTTTTGCCACACTTCCCAGGAAGTGGTCGTCACAGGGGGAAGGACCCTGCACCTGATTGGAGAATCAGGACCCCCCTGTTTTTCACCCAGGAGCAAGGATAAAACTGGCAGAACTGCACCCACACCTCAGTTCCCTACCACATCCCTACCAGGAAGAACCACAGAAGAAGAAGGACTGCCCTGCTGGACCCCTGGCCTGCACCTGGAGCCTGCACTCAGAAGGACTGCAGCAGCTGCACACTTGGGCTTCACCACAAGAAGGACTTTGCCTGGCTTCAACTGGTTCAAGGAGGGACTCCCTGTTTGCTATAGGTGAAAAATTGCTAACCAGAGTCCCCTGCACCAACTCCTGAAGAAATCAACCAGCTGACCACTGCCCATTGGCCAAAAAGGAGGTTGTGCAGGTGCATTCTGGGAGTTGTAGTCCACTCCCCCAAGGATCATCTTAGAGCTTCTGGACCCTTGGGGTGAGCTGTAGACCCCAAAAGAACCTTAAAAGAACATCTGGGAGAAGACCCAGAAGTTTGGAGAAGTTTGGAGAACTTTTGAAAAAAAAGCTCCTTAGAGGGACCGACCTGCTGCGGCAACTCTAGCCGGCTTGCCTCAACCGCGACCCGGCCTGATTTGCAGGTTCGTCCCGGTGAAGAAAATCTCAAAAAAAGTCCAAACGTACAAAGTTGACCGGGACCTCCCAGCCAGCGTATCCGAGGAGGGCTCCTAGGACGTCGGATCAAGATCCAGGTTTACCCCAGATCGAAAAAACGACTAAGTACGAAGGTAAAAATCTCCACTCAGGACTCCCGAGACGCGTTTTCGGAGAAGAGTTCCAGGAGGTCGGATTGGATTGGCAGGTTCGTCACGCTGAAGAAAATCTTCAGAAAAACGACTAAGTGCGAAGGTAAACTTTTGACGGAGGCCGTCCGCAGCCTGTAGCCGAGCCGGGCTCCATCGCGGTCGGCCTTAAACTTTGACTTTGCCCCGGTCGAGGTGCAACCAGATGACCCGATTGACGCTTTTTGTTTCTAGGCGCTAAAAAAACAATAATTCTTTTAAAAAATCATATCTCCGGTTCCCCTTATCCGATTTTATTCGTTTTTGTGTCATTTTAAAGATAAAAATATAATCTATTTTTATAAATTGGTTTTGGATTTTTAAACTGTTTCCTTTGTTTTATTTAATTACTGTTTTGTGATATTTGAATGCTTTATAATCTGTCTCCTAAGTTAAGCCTTGTCGTTCGTTGCCAAGCTACCAAGGGTTGAGCCGGGTTTAATTCACTGAGACCTAACTGGACCTAAGTGGAGGTTAGTGGCCTATTGCTAAGTGTAGGTACCTACCTACCCTTACCAATAACCAATTTTCCAACATCCCTCATGGGCCATGTGGGATGCAGCTCCCTCCGTCGCCGGTACCTCTGCTCCTCCGCCAGATGATGCTAATGCAAATAAGGACAGGGTGACAAAACAAGAAGGGGGGGGAGACAGAGGATACACATGGTCAATGCCAGCAACACCACTACCGTTGGTGTACACAACACACACCGAGCTGCCCTATGCACTAGGCCTTGCCCAACCACTCACTATTGTAGTCACCAGCTCATGGGGTACAATGCCTAATGCTAGCACCTGCACACCTGACACCCACAGGACCCTGCACCCTAGTAGTTGGCCACTTGTTCCATTGTGGTAGGGGTGCTTCTGAGCCTGCAAACAAGGGACCTACCCTGGCATGATCGCTCTGACCTTGGGGCACCCACAGCCCACATCCCCCACCCAGCTAGTTCCAAAAGCGTGCAAAATCAGCTTTCTGAAACTGTACTCACCCCCTTGTAGCTGCTGTGATGTCCTCAAGCGCCCATCCAACTCCGGATAGGCCACCGCCAGGATGCAGAACATCAGTGGGGTCATGGTGGGACGGGCACCCCTTCCACGTTGGGAGGCCAGCCCCAGCTGGGCCTCCCACTGTCTTCTTGCTCCAGGGGTGCAGGTCCTCCCATCACTTGCGGCAGTGGGTGCTCCACCTGTGATAGACCCCCAGGGTCCACACCTCCTTGGCGATGGCACGCCAAATACCCTTCTTCCGGTGGGCACTGACCTAGAGGGTAAACACAGCGAAAAATGTGATCACTTCCCCGTCCGGACCGTCATAGTCATTGCCCACCAGTTCCCACCCATGCCCTGATGCACGTACACTGACCACCTCACATGCAGCACTAAGGCCACCCCCCATGTGGCTGACATCCACACCACTCCAAACAGGCATTGCCCACGCATCATGCTCACAGTGTACTCACCTGTTTGTCTGGAGGACCGTAGAGTAGGGTGTACTGGGGGAGGACCCCATCCACCAGTTTGTCCAACCCCTCCGCAGTGAAGGCAGGGGCCCTTTCCCCAGACACTGGAGCCATTGTCGCTTCCAGACTCAGGTCACAGCAGCACTTGCAGTGTAGGTCCACTCCTGTTGTTGATCTGGTATCAAGTGAGTGAATGGGTAGAAAATGGCAGTGACGTCCGTGGCGGGGCGTACCGTCACTGCCAGCGTACATCGCCATTGGCTCTCTGGACCCATAGGGCCCAATGATAACCAATGCAGAGTTGCACAGTGGTCTTCAACCGCCTACTGCGACGCTGCACAACGCCAGCACAATTACCTCATTTCCTCTTGTCCCTCCTCACAAGTCAGGCAGCCGCCATTTCAGGTGAGCACATGGCATGGCACCTAACTGCGTCACAGCACATATTGGCACATATACTGACTCACGATTTAACACGCGGCTTCTGTAACATCAATTCAGACACAGTTGTGCTATATATGTGGTAAATTACCTTCTGCTCACCTTTCTCCTCCATAGGCTACAACCGCTGAGGCAGCATATGAGATGGCGGCATCCTCCGGTGTACAGACCGCTGGTGGACCTGTCGACAATGGAGGACAGACACATTATAATCACATACAGACTTGATTGTGCCACAATCCAAGAACTATGTGCCCAATTGGAGCCAGACCTGATGTCAGACATCTGCCAACCCACAGGTATCCCCCCTCCAGTGCAGGTCCTGTCAGTGCTCCATTTCCAGGCAAGTGGCTCCTTCCAAACTACAGTGGCCATGGCATCAGGGATGTCTCAGCCAATGTTCTCAAACGTGCTGAGCAGGGTTTTGTCTGCTCTGCTGAAACATATGTGAAGCTACATCATGTTCTCCCAGGTGGAGGATTTGGCCACAATGAAAGCTGACTTTTATGCCCTGGGACATATCCCCAACATCATTGGTGCCATTGATGGTATCAATTTAGCATTTGTCCCCCCTTGGAGAAATGAACAAGTGTACAGAAATAGAAAAAGCTACCATTCAATGAATGTGCAAATGGTGTGTTTGGCGGACCAGTACATCTCCCATGTGAATGCCAAGTATCCTGGCTCAGTGCATGACGCCTATATCTTGCGCAATAGCAGTATCCCTTATGTGATGGGCCAACTCCAGAGGTACTGGCTGTGGCTAATAGGTGAGCCAAAGGTCCCCACACAGTATGAGTTGGTGTCTGGGTATGGGGTTGTCCCTAAGGGTCAATGTGTGTCTCACAATTGTCCCTCAATATTTGCAGGTGACTCTGATTATCCCAACCTGCCATGGCTACTGACTCCAGTGAGGAATCCCAGGACAAGGGGAGAGGAACGCTACAATGAGGCACATGGGCAAACTGGGCGGATTATTGAGAGGACATTCGGCCTCCTGAAAGCCAGATTCCGGTACCTCCATCTGACAGGTGTCTCCCTGTACTACTCACCCAAGAAGGTGTGCCAGATCATCGTGGCATGTGGATGTTGCACAACCTGGCATTGAGACGCCAGGTGCCTTTTCTGCAGAAGGAGGAGCCTGGTGATGGTCTTGTGGCAGTGGTGGAGCCTGTGGACAGTGAGGAAGAGGAGGCAAAGGAAGTAGATGTTGACAACAGGACAAACATCATCCTGCAGTACTTCAAGTGACACACAGGTAAGAGACTGTAACTCATCTTCACATATCAGTTACTTTAGGACATTGTACATGGCAGCCTCTTAACCTCTGTCTATGGACACTGACTGTTCCCTTTGGATTTCTTTTTTTCAGATCTGTGTACCCCATTCTGCTGTCTGCTATGTGTACTACTGCCCAACAACTGTCATACATTGGTATGAGTAAATGAACATATACCTTGCAATGCTTTGCTAATGTTGTAGTAATACATTTGTGAATCATCAGAATGACTCCAGATTGTAATTTAATTAAAGGGTGTTTATTTAGGTGCTAATGAGTATAGGGGTATGTGCAAGGGGCTGGAGTGAGGGTGGAGGAAGGTCCATGGTAGAGTCTAGTTTCTTGGTATCACAGGTGCAATGTCCAAGGGGGCACAGGAAGTGGAGCAATGTCAGTTCAAGGTGGACAGGGAAGCAGAGTGGGACAGAAGGGTGAAAATCAGGAGGGTCCTATTTGCTGGCGGGGGTCTAGGCAATGTTTTCTGTCTTCTGCCTAGATCGCAGGGACCATTTGCGGGGTGGTTCTCCTTCTGCAGGGGGTGGGGTGCTCGTGGCCTGTTGGTCCTGTGGCGGTGCCTCCTGTCCACTAGTGCCGGCGGAGGTGGAAGGTTGTTCCTCGGTTTGGCTAGTGTAAGGGGGCCTTTGTTGAGCCACTGCCTCCCTCATGGTCTTGCCCATATCAGCCAACACCCCTGCTGTGGTGACCAGGATGGTGTAGATTTTGGTGAGGTCATCCCTGGTCTCCATGTACTGTCCCTCCTGCAGCCGCTGGGTCTCCTGAAACTTGGCCAGTACCATGCCCATGGTCTCCTGGGAATGGTGGTATGCTCCCATGATGTTTGAGAGCGCCTCGTGGAGGGTCGGTTCCCTGGGCCTGTCCTCCCCCTGTCGCACAGAAGTCCTCCCAGTTTCCCTGTTGTCCTGTGCCTCTGTCCCCTGAACCATGTGCCCACTGCCACTGACCCCAGGTCCCTGATTGTCCTGGGTTAGTGGGTTTGCCTGGGGTCCCTGTAGTGGTGGACACACAGCTGATTGACCTGTCCTGAGGACAGTGGAATGGGCCCGCTGGGTGGGTGCTGTGGTGGTGTTTCCTGAGGGGGGAGGCTCTGTGGTGGGTTGGGACTGTGGCAGGGCAACTGACTGTCCAGAGATCCCAGATGGGCCAGGTGGGTCATCGTGATCCAGGCGTGCAGAGCTGCTCTCATTACTGTGGGCCTCTTCTGTGGGGGGGACTGATGTAGCTGACACCTTCTGTCCGGTGACGTTGGGTAGGGGTCCTGTTGGGATGCAAATGCATTGTTATTCTATCTGTGTGTGCCATCTTGTACAATGGGTGTTTTTCCCTTGTAGAATTTTGCTTTCCCTGTCGCCTTGGCCATGTGTGATTGCTGATTGTGTGGGTGGGTGAGTCTCTCTAGTGTGCATGATGTGATGATGGGTGTCCATGCATGTCCCTGCTGGGGGTCCATGCATTGGTGGGGCATCCAGGGCTTGGTATTGGTATGCGTGGGGTGTGATATTGGGGTATATGTGAGGTGGTGGAGTGATAGGGGTGAGGGTAGGAGTTAGTGACGGCATGCAGGTAGGTGGGGGGAATACAGTAATAAAGATTTGCCTTACCAGAGTCCAGTCCTCCTGCTACTCCTGCGAGGCCCTCAGGATGCATTATTGCCAAGACTTGCTCCTCCCATGTTGTTAGTTGTGGGGGAGGAGGTGGGGGCCACCGCCAGTCCTCTGTACAGCAATCTGGTGTCTTGATGCCACTGAACACACCTTCCCCTGTAGGTCGTTCCACCTCTTCCTGATGTCATCCCTGGTTCTTGAATGCTGTCCCACGGCATTGACCTTGTTGACGATTCTCCGCCATAGCTCCATCTTCCTTGCAATGGAGGTCTGCTGCACCTGTGATCCAAATAGCTGTGGCTTTACTCCACCATGACCCTGAGCTCTTCCTCAGAGAACTGGGGTGTCTTTGAGGTGCCATGATGTGGTGTGAGTGATATGTGTGAGGTGATGTGTGGGGTGATGTGTTGTGATGTATAATGTGATTTGCGTTAATGGTGTATGAGTGATGGTGTTCTGTGCCGCAGAGTAAAGGTGTGCTCTTTGCTTTTCTCTCTCTGCTTGTTCTATTTTTTTCGTTGAAAGGGTTGTGGGTTATGTGGGTTTGTGTTTTATAGTGGTATAAGTGTGAGGGTGTGGTGTGTGTATGTGTGTCAGGTGTGTGTATTTTGAATTATCCAATGTGGTGTGGTTTTGTAAGTGTGTGTGTATTTTCAGCTTTGATTCCTGGGTCGTGATACTGTGGTCGTGTTCCTGTTGGCATGACGGTGTGGGTTTTGCTATCGGCAGTTTATCACTGACCTTTGGTGTGGCGGTCTTGTGTGTGTCTGTTTTGTGGCGGTATTCTCCGTGTGGGTCATAATACCCGTGGTGGTTTACCGCCGCGGGCACGGTATGTTGGTGGCCGTCAGCTCGGTGGTAGGTGGCATTTACCGCCAAGGTTGTAATGAGGGCCAATATGTTCTAATTCTCTTTTTTTTATTATTCTCCTGTTGTCTCAAACCAGTCATTTTTATGTTTACTCCTTTGTTGTATATTTGCACTTGGGACTCTGGTTGTTTTACGCCTGTGTTGTGTTCTCATCAAAATGGATTCTACCTTTGACGTAGAAGACTTGTGGTTTTACACTGTAGAAGAGTTAAAGGGATTCTGCAGGGAGAAAGGGATAACTGTTATGTGTGGAGAATCAAATATAATGTTCCTCAGGAGAGCCCTGTATTAATTTAAGCATGTACATGAGGAAGCAACCGAAGAGGAAGCCTAAGGGGGGGATGGTTCTGAGGGATACCCTGAAGAGACCCATGAGAGTAGTGAGAACTCTGAGAAGATGACTGGCCAGGGACGCCAGTAGAGAGAGAGGACACCATAGATAGGGAGACCCTTGTTGGGTCCTTGCTTAGCAGCTGCGCCACCTCCCCTTACCTGTCACCTGAGGAGCTCACAGATAGGGGGGAAGAGAGGAACCAGAGGCTTCAGCTAGGTGGGCTGGCTGTAGAAGAGAGACGGGCTGAGGTAGAAAAAACCTTAGTTCAGGAGAGAATGGCAGAGACTGAAAGGGCCTTTGACATGGAAAGACTCGCTCTAGAGTGCAGTTTGACAAATCTGGACTCACCAGCACTGCAGTTGGAGTCCAGTGGTGGCAGCATTGATTGCAGTTTTAGGCACAATCCTTACCCACCCACAGACTGATGCCTGGGTTCAAGGAAGGGGATGACATACGTTGGTGGCTGTGGGAGTATGAGGAAGCTCTAGCTGCACGGGGGATCCCTGAGTGGGATTGGGGAACTATCCTAGAGAGCTGTATTCCTGAGGTGGAAAGGGATGCCCTACTGGCCCCAGATGGGAGTGACAGGCAGGGGTATCCCCACATCAGAAAGGCCCTGATTGAAAAGTATGGTCTCACCCCTGAAGACTACAGGTTTAGGTTCAGAGGCAGCAAGAAGCGGTCTAACCAGTCTTGGGAGGATTTCATGGGGAGTTGTTGCAAAGTACTAGAAGGATGAGTGGGGAGTAGCACAGCAGCCACTTATGAAGGGCTGTTTAATCTCGTTACAAGGGAGCACATGTTCCATTGCTGTTTTTCAGAGCTGCGCCAAAACCTGTCACACTGTGAGTTCTGACGCCAGGGAGCTGCAAAGGAGGCCAACCTCCGGCTTAGTGCTAGAGGAACTGGTCAGGCATTAAGGGCTGTCTCAGGTTCACCCCGGAAAGGGGTGGGGAAGGTTCTGGGTAAACCAGGCCAAGTTATGAGCAGGGAGGGTGCAGGATCTAGAGGGACCTGTCCTCTTACGCTAGTTTTGAATGGCACCCACAGGGGGCCCCAGGGCAGGAACTTAACAGACCCTGACAAGATCCATCGCAGGAAGGGTGCAGGATCCAGAGGGACAAGTCCACTTATGCTGGTCTTGGAAGGCACCCAAAGGGGGCCCCAAGGCAGGAAATTAGTTGTTACCAAAGGCCGATCCTCTGATAGGGATCCCCTGGTGTCTGAAGGAGTGGGAGGGACAACTGGAACCAGTGTCCTGCCTGCTCTGGAGACCAGCAGCACTGCCCCACAAAGGGGGGTGAGGACGCTTACTTTGAAGGATTTGAGGGAGAGGGAGGACTCTCCCCTAACTCGTGTCCATCCCAAGGGTACCGTCTCTAGGTTGCAGAACCAGGTCATGGGCAAATCCCTAGATCTGGAAGTAAAGACTGCTGTACCCAGCATCCCTACTGTTTTGTTCCCTAGGAATTCCACTTCTGAATGGAAGGGATTGAGGGAGAGGGACGACTCTCCCCTAACTCATGTCCAGCCCAAGGGTACAGACACTAGGTTGGAGATCCCGGTCATGGGCAAACCCCTTGACCTGAAGAAAGAGACAGCTGTCCCCAGTCTCTCTACCAATTCTTCTAGGGGTTTCACTCCTGGTGGGAGGGTGCGCAACTTTAGAAGGAGGGGCAGGAGGAGGAAAGGCTCTTTCCTGATCCCGGCTCAGCCAGAGTGGGAGGACCCTAGGTTGGGAGACCAGTGACAGAGGGGCTCCTCTGAACTGGTGGTTGAGCTGACCAGGACGACTGACACCAGCGCCCTGGCAGTTCTGGATTCTGGGGGTACCACTCCTCCACAGAGGGTGCGGAACCCTAGCATGAGGGGCAGCGGGAGGAAAGACTCTACGCTGACCCCTATTCAGGCAATGGGACCTGTTCCTAGGCTAGAAGACCAGTGGCAGGGGGTAAGCCCCAAACTGGTGGGAAGGAGAGTGCAGAGAGGATGCTATGCACCTTGGGCTCCCGCCCCCCCACTCAGAGAGGTGTCAGAGACCAGAGGCCCTGGGATGGCATGGGACCTGGCTCTGGCCACAGACAACTAGGACGCCACCCTTGGTTAGCTTAGATTGTCTGGGGAACATACACAGAGGGATCCAACTGGGTTCAGATTGGCGTAGAACTGTATCATGCCCCTGCAGTTGCGGGCCAAGGACATGGTTCTATCGCCCCAAGCAGGGAAGTCCATCAAGTTATTGATTGGTTACCCCCCTGGCTTTAGGCTGGTAGGGGGTCATGTTGGACCTGGCCCTTTTACATGGTCATTCCCCAAACTTTTTGTCTTTTTCCTCCTTACTTTTCTGACCCTTGTTGACATTATAGTTGTGGCCCTTGACCCCTGTAACTTTCCACAGCACGAAGAGTGCTGTTTTGATATATTTCCAGCACTTGGAGAGCACTTGTGTGTGCCCCTTTGCGCTTCTAGGCACATTACTGTGCTGAAAATTCACACCGTGACCCGGGTGCAGTGCTCTGAAAAGTGCTTGCCGGAGTCAGAGTATCACCCTCGCGACCCGGGCTGCTTTTGGCCAAGCGCAAGAGTCGCAATGTCTTCAGTGCCCCAGGGGCACCACACGGAGGAAGGAAACAAGTGCACACGCTCCTATCGTGCCCCCATGGCAGAGCATGCTGCATGGAGCACCCCTGGGGCACAAGCAGGCACCCGCTTCGGTGCCTGCTCGCATTTCCAGGGACGGGCGGGGAAGAAAGCCTTATCAGAGGCTCCCCAACCCACAGGTCCTCTTCATTCACTCGCGACAGGGCCAGCAGGGGGAAAGGAAGCCTCATCAGAGGCTCCACTTGCCCTGAAGGGCCCTTATCCGGATCCCTGAGACTGCGGGTGGGGCGGAAACCTCACCGGAGGCCCCTGCGCCGTAGGTTTCCGTCTTTGGGCCCTTATTGTTGTTTGTGCTTGCCTTACCCCCCCTCATTGGAGGGCCAGTGAAGGCCTGGGGGGCAGTGTGAAAGACCGCTAACACTGCGGTCTGGCGGTCCAATCGACAAACTCGTAAGAAGTCCCTTAAGCATGATAGAAAAACCAAGGACAAGATGCCTCATACTAGCTGTAAGAAGCATATAGTCTACAGTTGTCAGACCACTTCTACCAGTGAACGTTGGCTAATGTAGGTAGGGCCCTGGGCGCACATCATGCACAAATTGAAAAATGTTATTTAATAAAATAATTAAGGGCCTCACCATATTGATAATGTGTAAACTGGATTGGATTATCCAAGAGGTATCAACCCTCCTTCAAATTAATTTGGTTGAAATTAGCAGAGATGGCCATTAGAATCTCCTGTCCAGACAATATGTAGATCATTGTATCTTTGCTGTAAATACTCTCCTAGATCAGCTTCAAGTGCATGAATAATATCTGCCCTATGTTTATTAAACAGGTTGTTATAGACATTTCTCAAACCAACATCAAGCCTCCCCTCTTAACTATAGAAGCAGAAGTTGATAAAATTGTGAGTCTGAACAAATCCTCTGCTCTGTACCTGGTGACAAAAGAGAAACCTTTATGGAATGTCCTCTTTCACCCTTCCAGCCTTCAACGGGATCGAGGATTGGGCAAAGCTGTTTAACAATGCATACAGGAAGAACAAATGGCCAATGTCTCTTGATAATAAATAAGATTGTAGTTCATAACAAACATAACCCAATCTTGATTATAAAGTTTCAATTTCATCCCTACCAGATTCCGAGAAACCAATTTAATATTAGTCAAACTAGTTTAATCCACAACCTTAGAATATTTACTCAGTCTCATGCTCAATCACAAACGGTTGAGTATCTTAATTAGACATCTCTTGCATAAAATGATTATCATATGATCTAGAGAGAGCAGGAAGGGAAGTTAATTAATATATTCCACTGACGCTAGTGCAGTGCTTAATTTGTAAATAAAAACGTGCCACTGCCCAAAGCCCATCTCTTAAACATGCGGCTGCTCTAATTAAATGTGGGAACATGGAATACTGAAGCGGCGTAATCCTGAAGCCATCTCGGGCCTCTTCAATCCATATAAAGCCACTCCCTGTCCCTTCAGCTCACTCTTTCAGCTTTCTGCTGTCTCCCTTTGTGACGCTTTTTCGTTTTTCCCTTCATTCGTCTTTCTCATATATGTCTGAGAGAGCATAGTTTACATAATCCATGTTAACATGAAACGTATATATATTAATGTGTAACGATGCTGCCTAGTAAGTATAATAATAGCGATATTGCTTAAACGTGCACCTGAATTGTGACTACGGTGAGTGGCCACCAATGTATACGCAGAATTAAATAATGATGAATAAGATGTTTTTATGTTATGTTCAATTAAGCCTATATTAACCTTTTGCATTACTGAATTTGTATTGAAATTCCTCATAGGCCTTAAATTAGCATGAGCTGCAGATTAGCTGCTCAGCTCTCATATTAAATGCATTTTCTCTGTTTTTCCAGTGTGCTGACTCACGAGGGGCCATGACCCCACCATGTTCTTTTCTTTCTCGCTTGGAAGATGAATGTAACCATGTAAGATCCGTTCCCAGGCGCATCTTCGGTGCCATGGAATAATTGTTATAAATGAATTGAAACAAGTGTAGATTAATGGAACGTACAAGGTCATTCAAACCGGGTCGATGAAGAACTGCTGACCAAAAGATGTACAAAGAATTGCCAAGAAAATGAAGTAATGCCAGATGTGCCACCTCTAAACACGTCAAATATGAAGACCAATCAAAACCTCATAAATAATATGGGGTGAAGATTTGGGATTACCTAATGTGTTATGTGATAGGTTAAAGAAAGTGGGGTTAGCAAGTGTCCAATTGAATTTTGGGGGAATGTACTACGAAAAAGGGATAAAAACCCATGTCACAAAAGGGTCATTAGAATTAGGTAGGGAATGCTATTGATTTTATCCAGAAACTATATCACTCTGTTTGGTGACTTAGAGACTTATTAAAACCATCCTCACCCATAGACGGCCCATTTTACACTTTTCCTCCGTATGAGGGAAGTGCCCCTATGCCTTTTAGTTAAGTTCTGACTGATGGCGTTTTGACTGATGTCCTGAAGACGAAGACTGATCCTGTATGCTGACCAAATCTTTGGAGGGTAATTATGACAATGCATTTGTGATTTGTCTGTTTGCTTTTCCTTTCTAGGTACCAACTGCTTGCTTTGACAGAGACCATAGCTAGATGTTTTCCAAATTGGTGTTCTAAATTGTTTTGCATGAAGCCCAACATGCGGATGCTAATCATTGGTTAGGACAGGGGTTCATCGAAATTGACGCAAATAGACAAACTACTGACATTATGCTATGTTGAAATGTCGCGTATTTGACACTCTGTTATCTTGATCTATGTTTATGCCATGCTATGTTCCAATGTTTGTGATTCTTGCCATATTGAAATCTTATCAAAGTGGCCATATCGTGACTATGCTGTTGTGTTTCTTGGCTTTGAGGTTAACGCAGTTAATCTTAGATTGTAACTAATAGTGAATAAAATTCACAAAATTCTAATAACTGGCGTGGTTATTCATGGCTGAAAGGTCATGGTTGCATCGTAAATTTTGATTAATGACTTTGACTAAAGTGAAATGCATTGTAGTAATAAATATTGATGACATTATCGATATATTGATTGACGTATTGATTAGCTATCTCGTCCTACGGTGTCTCTCAACTGGGTCAAAAGATTCATTGGCCTAAAACGAGTCCTACGGTGTAATAAATTAACATAAAGGGACGCGTTAGCAGTTCTGGTAGCAGAGCGACGGTTTGGCCCTTTGGGGCCCTAGGACGGAGAATCATTGTTTAATTTGTTTTTCTGTGATAATGCAAATTGGAGGTCTGATGTGTTTCTAAATTCACCATGACTTTCCCGGAATCTCGGAGCCTGCCTAAGTGAGTTGGGAATGTTCTCGGCTTCATAATGTGTGGTATAGGGTTTTGCGCTTGCTCAGCTTATGCCTTCTGCAGGTGATCGGTGAAGTTTGTGTGTATCTAGGCCAGGTAAATGTTGTTTTAGTAGGAGTGGGCGTACTCCGCAGTATGAGAGTAGGGAAGTCGGCGTACTTCACATGAGTGTGGCGCTTTGTGCTAAAAAATTATCCACATGGTTGGTTGTTTTGTACGGACTCGTCATGGTCTAAGACTCCGGAGTATATTGACAAGTGTAGGAGACACTTGGGTTTATGCTGTAATCTGTACGGTTTAATAGGTCAATCGGGCGTGGTTGGCAAGTCAAGTTTGAGACAAAACGTATGTGTGAAACCTTCGATGGAGATTTGGCAAGTTCTGAAGTGCACTAGAACAAACCATTGACAAGTCGAGAGTAGAATTTGAGGGTCGAATTCTGCGTACGTATGCGGGAGCTGAAAAGGAGAGAGTAGCGGCCGAGGCTTCAAGTGAAATCTCTGTAAAGTTCTGAAGCGAATGTGTTACCCTTCCTGTAGTAAACCGGCAGATTTGTGTTGTCAATAAAGGTGCCCGCAATAATATTGCATTAGTTTGTGTGGATTCAGTGAGGGGCGGATGAGCCGCAAGACTTTGTCAGCTGCAGTGTGTGAGTGTGACGTCAGTGGTGCCGCGCTGAAATAGGTCAGTTGCCGAGAGGGGTCACGCACGGATTGGCTGCTGTCCGTGAGAAGCAAGAGGTTGAGAAAGGTGGGTGAAGAGTGTCCTGGGAACTAAGTCACTTTCTGATTAAATACAAATAAGAGAAAACCGTAAAAATGAATTTTGTCAAGGCATTTAAGAGCACTCTGAAAGGAGATGCATATAGTATGGCAACTGATGGGGAGCCTATACCGCCTGAGGGTACTCCAGCTTACATGGTTATGGAGGAGAAGGGTGTCGCGCCTTGTTTATGGATGAAAGAGTGGCGCAAATTAACAGAGAAAGAGGGATGTTTAGCGTTCCCAGAACATGGAACGTTCAATCCGAAGGTATTATAGATTTTAAGGTGGATGTTAAGTACACAAAAACCACCTCCGAGGCCAGCTCAATATGAGGCTCTAGCGATTTGGGATTTGATGGCTCTTAAACATAGACAAGAAAGGTTCCAGAGAAGGCTGAAAAGGGCAGAAAATATTTATGCAGAAGCCAGGTGGGATAACGAGAACAAAATGTGGAGACAGGGAATCGTTGATGGATTAAAGTTGTTCCCAGCAATAGCTCAGGGAGAAGAGACGCAGGGAAAGAAAGCTTCCTGTAAAACAGACAAAGACTCTAGTAAGTCTAAGGAAACTAAGAGATCTTGGGAAGAGGAAGACGATTCAGATGACGAGGAATTCATGGACCGATTATTACATGATCGCCCGCCACCTTATGCGGTGAGCGACAGTGTTCCAAGCACTAGTGTGGGTCCTGGGAACCAGACGCAGGAGAAGGGAGTTACTGATAAGGTACAGACTAGTGATACGACTTCGATACAGAATGGTGTCAGTGTACCCACTGCACCAGACATGCAGATACAGTTACAACCTCCACCGCAGATACAGAGAATCTATCCAGACGTCCCAGTACTTGAGACTACTACAAATCTGATAGTACCGCCAGACCCGATATATACAAAATCAAGGTTAGTGCAGATTGAGTCAACTCCGAAATTGCTGTCCCAGCCGCAACCACAATTGATACCAGGGTATAACCCAGTGGCTGGTCCTCCATTAGTACCGGTCCCGGGTACTTTGGAACAGACTTATGGAGTTACTGCTCCACAGAGTTTGGGACAAGGACAGACACCTGCTGCAATATCATTACCAATCACTGTTGGTCCACCAGTGCCATTATATGCACAGGGCAAATCTGGCATATGTGACCAGGGAGTAATGAACCAAGATGCGATAAGAGCAGGGTCTATAGGAACTCCCCAGATTATGGCCCCAGGAGAACAAGCGGTTGAAAAGCCGAGGTCCTTAATAGACCTTAGCCCAGTAGAAGCACCCTTGGAAGCAATGCGTCAGACACAGTTAGGAGTTCTAACTCCTCAGACGATAAGTACAAATACTTCACAGTCGCCAATGATACATGCAGGAAACATTTCACTGCAGGGTTTTACAGTGCAACAGTTGAATGAATGGCTAGAAAAGACTTATACTTCACAAAAGACTACAGTGACTGCAGTGGAACCGGAAAAGGTAGGGCAAGATGACTACCTACATTTTGTAAGACTGGGAGTAGAAGCTGCTGAAGTAGTGGGCGGGACCATGGGGGTAAATAGATTGGAGTCATACACTGAAGCGGAACTGAGATTCCTGTGCCCTAAGATTACCAAAGAAGTGGGCAAGGTGCATCATAGATTAGCAAACCTGGCAGATAAATACAATATTGACATTGAGAACACTAAACATTTGAAAAGAAGTTACAGATTAGACTTTGATTCGAAAGACTTTGAGCACATGAGGTCTGCCGGAATGAAGGCGCACTTAGAAGAACTATTGCAGAGTACGTAAATTTGCGGTGCATTCGAAAAATGGGAAGGCAGATGGGCAAAGAAAAGAGATAGGGAAAAAGGTGACAGTCCAGGGTCAAGTCAGACTAAAGCCTCACCCAATACAGAATCAGTAAAAATACTACCCATGAGAGAAACAGCTGGTGGTGTTTTAGTTCATGTACCATGGTCCAGAGGTGATATCCTATCTTTTACTAATGATTATTCCAGGTTGAGGGAAAAACCGATTGAGTGGTACCAGCAAACAGACAGATTCGTGAAACTTGCAAAGTGTCTTTGGGAAGACTTGAATACTTTGTTTGAGATCCTTGTCCCGCCTGATTTGTGGCTTGAGTGCAAAAGAGGGATAGACTGGCCAACGAAGGAGCCGGCAAGAGATAAGGTGACTGGAGCACCATCTGAGGAGGTGATGAAATACTATCATAAAGTGATTGAGTTTTTGAAACAAATGGTGTCACCGAAGGTGACTGATTGGCAGAAAAGCGACCGGACCTCGCAGGAGGTTAAGGAATCTATACATGCTTATTATGAGAGATTGTTGAAAGCATTCAAACATTACAGTGGTACGGAGACCATTGAGCTGAAAGACATGAACCATCTCGTGTTCAGATTTGTTGAAGGGCTGAGACCAGAGGTCAGTCAGATGATTAAGAATCATTTGATTTGTTGGCAAGCGAAGCCGATTGATGAGGTGCTGCAATACGCAAAATACTGTAGTGACGAAATCGAGCTGAAGCAGAAAAACCTGAAGGAGAAAGTGATGGTGATGCAGATAAGGGCTGCACAGGCAGGAATACAGGGAAACGGAATTCAACAGATGATACAGCAGCAACCGCAAATGAATGGTGTGTTTCAGGCGCAACCGAGAGGTCGTGGCCGACAGTTTGTGAATCGCGGCCCAGACTTGAATACCGTTGTGGTTCAAAATGACGTATAAGCGATGAAAAAGATGTCACCATGTCACACGTGCGGGGGCGTGGGGCACTGGAAACGGGAGTGCCCGAATGTGGTGCAGGATGGTGTCGTTCAACAAAGCACTAATGTCGGAACATTGCAAAATGTAAGAGGTCCAAAACTGAGACATCAAAATCCAAACTTTCTAAATAACCTGGTACAGATGCCAGGGGTACAGCCCATGCAGCAGATGCAAATGCTGCGTGTTCAGCCAGTACAAATGCAACAAGTACAACAGCAGATTCCCATGGTACCTAGACAGTAAATGCAATTACCAATGGCTCCGATGGGACAGCAACAGGTGATGCTTCCTCCACAGGTCACAGGTCAGGTAATGAGTCAACATAGTGCAGTACAGCAATTCCCATTACGAGGTGAAAATGGCATGAATGAAGAGTGGTCGGATGACAGCTCAGATAGTGAAGAATGCAGGCTTGCAGCATCCCTAGAGGTAGACCAGAGGGGTCCCTATGTGGAAGGGAAGGTAATGGGTTACAAGGTTTCATTCTTGGTTGACACTGGAGCTACACGCTCTACAGTTAGAAGTGCGAGGTTCCGAAACTACCACTTTTGGGGCGTACCATAAGGGTGGTCGGAGTAGCAAACCAGTATCTGACAAACCCGATAACAGATCCAGTGCAAGTTGAGATCAGCAACTTCCAGGGACTGCATAGGTTTGTAGTCTGTGATTCAAGTCCGGTATCCCTATTGGGAAGGGACTTACTGTGCAAGACAAAATGTTCAATTACCTGTTCCAATGATGGAATCGAAGTACAGACAAACAGTGATGATGAAGGAGATGAGGGTCAGTTCTTAGAGGAAGAAACAGGGACGGCAAATGAGGATTATCCTTTGATTACCTTGTTTCCGATGCTAACAATGATTGACCTACCTGTCGAGTTACAGGGAACTGTGACAGAGAAAGTGTGGGATTTGATAGGAAAGGAAGTGGGACTGATAAAAGGTGTGGAACCAGTTAAAGTTCAAATGAAGCCAAATGCAGTTTTTCCCCAGGTACCACAATATCACATGGCACAAGATGTTCTTATTGAAGTGTCACAAATAATTGCAGATTTTCTGAAACAGGGAGTCCTGAAAGAGGTTTTGAGCAGTCCATGTAATTCTCCGATAATGGGTCTGAAAAAGCCCTGTGGGAAAGTCCGAAATGTGCAAGATTTTGAGGAAAATAAATGAGATTGTGCTAAAATGTTGCCCCATAGTGACAAATCCAGCAGTGATCGTGTTTCAGGTTCCGTGTGATGCTGAGTGGTTCACCGTTACAGAATTGTCACAAGCCTTCTTTTCGATACCTCTTCACGAGGACAGCCAATTTTTGTTCAGTTTTAAATTCCTGGATAAGGTGTACAGTTGGTGCAGAATTCCTGAAGGGTTTTCTGAGTCACCGTCCATCTTCAATCAGATATTGAAAAAGGATTTGGAATCCTTAGTACTGCCTTTTACCTCGACTCTAGTGCAGTACATCGATCACTTGCTGATTGCTTCCAAAACAAGGGATAACTGTAAATATGACACAATTGCCTCACTGAATCATTTGGGAAAAAACTGACATAAAGTGTCACCCAAGAAGCTGCAATACTGTCAGAAAGAGGTGAAATATTTGGGGCATTTGATTGAAAGAGGGTCCAGGACAATATCAAAGGAAAGAATAACAGCCATTCTGCAAATGAACCCCCGAACGACAAAGAGAGATGTCAGAATGTTTTTTGGAATGGTGGGCTACTGTCGCCAGTGGATACCCAACTTTTCGATTATCTCAAAACCTTTGATAAAACTAACAGGTAAAGAGATCAAGGATGAGCCATATATCATAGCTTTGTCCAAAGAAGAGCTTGGGTCATTCATGGAATTGAGAGAGTGCATGTGCAGGGCACCAGCGTTAGGTATGCCTGATCATACAAAGCCTTTTCTACTGTTTTGTCATGAACGTGATGCTTGTTCTTTGTCTGTCTTGACACAGGTCCATGGAGTTGCAAATTGCCCTGTAGAATATTTTTCAGCTACCTTGGACCCCATCGCAGCAGCCTTACCGGGTTGTTTGCGCGCAGTCGCAGCAGTTGGTCAGAGCCTTACGCAATGTGAAGGCATAGTGATGGGATACCCCCTAACAGTAATCGTTCCGCATTCAGTTGAAATTTTGTTGACTCGAACCAAAACCCAGCACATGACAAATGCTCGACTTACCAAATATGAGACAATTATACTGGGGTCACCAAATGTTGCTCTGAAACGATGTACTGTGTTAAACCCGGCAACTCTACTTCCTGCTGAAAGTACTGAAGTCAATAATTAAGAAGAATTTGAACATGATTGTCTTGAGGTAACGGAATTATGTACCAAACCACGACCTGATAATCAAGACACACAGTTAAAGGAAAATGATTGCATTATGTTTGTTGATGGATCTTGTTTGAGAGATTCCGTCGGAACACTGAGAGCTGGTTACGCTGTATGCACTATAGCTGGTATCATTGAAGCTTCCTGGCTCGAGAAGGTGTTTTCCGCACAAGTGGCAGAGTTAATTGCCCTTACCAAGGCATGCCACGCAGCTGTGAATCTTAGAGTCACTATCTATACTGACAGCAGATATAGATTCGGAATTTTACATGATTTCGGCCAACTGTGGTCACAGAGAGGTTTCATGACCTCTTCTGGTTCTCCTATGAAAAATGGTGAACAAATAAAGGATTTGTTACATGCGATTCAGTTACCTCTTGAAATTGCTGTGGTGAAATGCAATGCTCACGTTAAGTCACAAGACTTTGGGGGTCATTACAACATTGGCGGTAAAAGCTGCTTACCGCTGTGCAGAAGACCGCCAATCCACCGCCGCGGCCGCGGAAATCCGCCACAGCTATTATGACCCACATCTCGGAATCCGACAAAATTCAGACACCCACACAAGTCCGCCACACCAAAGGTCAGTGATAAACTGGCAAAAACAAAACCTCCACCATCACGCCAACAGAAACACGCCCATGTTATCACGACCCACAAATCCACGCGGCGGTCTTTCAACTGCGTTATTCCATTGGCGGTACACACCGCCGCGCTCAAAATACACACACATCTCCAAAACACCGCCACATTGGACAATTCTAAATACACACACCTGCGGTAAGCCATGCACTCAACCTGTCTTTCTTCTGTCGTCCCCCCCCCTTTTTGTGCTCTCCCTGTTCTTTTGTGCATCAGCATCATCAGGCAGAGGTACAGTGGCACTGGAGCACGAGGGGGCTGCATCCCACATGGCCATGGAGGGCCATACCACGGACTCAGAATACACCAGTTGGACGGAGGGTGAGGGGAGCACCACAGCGGTCACCGGATCAGCAACCAGCGACACGGACTCCACCCAGACCCAATCCCCTGTACCTCTGCCTATCCCAAGCACACCATCAGACCAACCTGCACAGACGTCAACACACAAGGGTAGCTCAGGCAAACATAGGCACCACACATCCCACAGGCACTCACACAAGCATCACCCACATACAGACACAGCAACATCCACTGCCTCCACTGTGTCCCCCTCCTCGTCGTCTCCCTCCTCCCTCCCATTGTCGTCTACACTCTCACCTGCATGCACTACCACTACAGCCACTAGGACTCGCACCAGCACACCCACCACCACACCCCGCTCACCTGCACTCACCACCCCCACTACCATTTACACGTCCCCTGTGTCCTCTCCCAGTGTGTCTGTGACGCCCCCTCCCAAAGTACACAAACGGGGGCACACACACACCAAACATCCATCCACCTCACGACATCCTCCAGAACATGCACCTGCACCCAAATCATCAAATGTTACACCTCCTACAACCACCTCCTCTTCCTCCACTCCCAGACCCCCTCCAGGTACCCGTCCCAGTGTTCGTCAGAAACGTTTCCTGAGCAACGTTGACCTCTTTCCCACCCCCCTCCAATTCATAGGTCCCCTACAAGCACCTCAGCCAAAAAATCTCCGGTACCAGTGGTGCCTGTTAGAGGAATGTGGAGTGCACCGGGCACCAGGGCAGCCAGTGTGACACGGAGCCAAAGCACAGCCAGTCCCCCCCCTGTGAAGCACCAGAAGTTGGACAGTGCCCGACGGGATAGGGGGAAGACTCCAGCCGGCAAAGCCGCTCACAAGGGTCCCAGGGGGAGTGTTGACTCAGCTGTGACTCCTCCCAAGGTGGGGAAGGGGCAGAAGAAAGCGCCAAAGTCTGGGAAGAGCAGCACAGCGGAGAAGGCCTCCATCATCCCCACTGCCCAGGAGGCCTCCGCCAGCCCGATCGTCAGTGGTCAGGATACCACCGCCAGAGTCAGTGCCCAGGAGGGCAGTCCCATCGTTACTGGTCAGGAGACCACCGCCAGAGTCAGTGCCCAGGAGGGCAGTCCCATTGTCACTGGTCAAGAGACCTCCGCCAGAGTCAGTGCCCAGGAGGGCAGTCCCATCGTCAGTGGTCAGAGACCACCGCCAGAGTCAGTGCCCAGGAGGGCAGTCCCATCGTCAGTGGTCAGGAGACCACCGCCAGAGTCAATGCCCAGGAGGGCAGTCCCTTTGTCACTGGTCAGGAGACCACTGCCAGAGTCAGTGCCCAGGAGGGCCCCGGCAGCCACAGCCCCGCTGGCCAATGCGGGACCGCCATGGCAAACACCACTGCACAGGTCAGAGACAGCAAAGTCAAGCACAGCTGAACAGGGCAAGCACCGCTGAACAGGGCAAAGACCGCCATGGCAAGCACCATTGAACAGGTCAGAGACAGCAAAGTCAAGCACCGCTGAACAGGGCAAGCACCGCTGAACAGGGCAAAGACCGCCATGGCAAGCACCACTGAACAGGTCAGAGACTGCAAAGTCAAGCACCGCTGAACAGGGAAAGCACCGCTGAACAGGGCAAAGACCGCCATGGCAAGCACCGCTGAACAGGTCAGAGACAGCAAAGTCAAGCACCGCTGAACAGGGCAAGAACCGCTGAACAGGGCAAAGACCGCCATGGCAAGCACCGCTGAACAGGTCAGAAACTGCAAAGTCAAGCACCGCTGAACAGGGCAAGCACCGCTGAACAGGGCAAAGACCGCCATGGCAAGCACCGCTGAACAGGGCAAGCACCGCCAACTCAAGCACCGGTAGCCCATGTGCGGCAGGGGCAGTGATGGAACTGGGACCGTCACGGGTAGAGTGATGCACTCTGGGCACCAGTCCCCCTCCAGAACCAGTGGAGAACAGCATCCACTACCTCAGTCCTTAAAGGATGAAGCTCTCTGGGCACCAGTCCCCCTCCAGAACCAGTGGAGACTGTCATCCACTTGAGAGACTGTGGCTTTGCAATCCCCAGGATAAAGCAGAGTGGGCAAACCACCCACTGAAAAGACTTGTGAGACTGTGGCTTTGCACTCCCCAGGATGAAGCAGTGGGCAAACCACCAACTGAAAAGACTTGTGAGACTGTGGCTTTGCACTCCCAGGATGAAGCAGTGGGCAACCCACCCACTGAAAAGACTTGTGAGACTGTGGCTTTGCACTCCCCAGGATGAAGCAGTGGGCAACCCACCCACTGAAAAGACTTGTGAGACTGTGGCTTTGCACTCCCCAGGATGAAGCAGTGGGCAACCCACACACTGAAAAGACTTGTGAGACTGTGGCTTTGCACTCCCCAGGATAAAGCAGTGGGCAAACCACCCACTGAAAAGACTTGTGAGACTGTGGCTTTGCACTCCCCAGGATACATCAATGGGCATGGTGCCCCCTCGTGGATCTGGCGTGGTGCTGTCATCCGGCTGAGGTGCCCCCCCTTCCCTCTCCCCTGAGGTGCCTGCTGTATTTCTATCTGATGCCCCAGCAGTGTTCTCTCCGTTTTGCTCAGGTATCTGATGTGGGCCTCGCCCATGCATTTTGGGGCCAGTGGTCCACGGACATTGAATGGTGCATACCTGCACTACTAATCGTGATGTATATTTTGTTGAATGTGTATATATATCTGTATATATTAGCTTACTGTTTTTTTATACATTCCAATGGTTGCACTCATTTCCTTTTTGTCTTTGCATTCTTCTGGGGGGGTTAGGGGCTGTAACTGTGATGTTTGGATATGCATTGGTGTGTATGTTGCAGTGGGTGAGGGTGGGGGTGGCGGTGGGGGTGTTGCGTGTGTGTGTCCCTAACTTTTGCCTCCCCCCTCCCCTATGTCGTAGGTGCAGTACTCACCGTTGCCTTCGGCGCTGGCGTTGCTGATGTTCGTACAGGAGCAGGAACACTATCGCAGGGAGTATTTGGAGTTCCGGCTCCATGGTGTCCTGATTCCTCGTGGAGTGTGTAGAGGTGAGCGTTATCCCTTTGAAATGGCTCTTTCCACCTTGTTTTTAGCAACGGTGAATCTGCCCCGGAAAAGGTGGCGGATTGGTAGGTTGTGCTACTGTGGGCGGTACATTGTCTCCCGCCTGTCTGTTGGCGGTGACCGCCGTGCTGTTTGTCTGTACCACTGTGGCGGTCGGTGTGTTAAAGTGGCTGTCTTTGTTGGCGGTTTCCGCCACGGTCATAATTCCCATTTTTTTACCGCCGGCCTGTTTGCGGTCTTACCGCCGCTTTAACACCATCCGCCAGGGTTGTAATGACCCCCCTTGTGTCTATTGGAAACGGTTATGTAGATCAAGTCGCAAGGTTTTGCGCATTGAACTATATATCGTTCAAGGAACAGTGGGAATTGTTACCGCAAACGGAAAATGACACATGTTTGAACTTTGCATTAAGGGTGGTTGATACCCTAGATGAGCTAAAGACATTACAGGGTCGTGCTAGCAAAGAGGAAAAACGTTCCTGGCAAAGAATGCAATGTGTACAGAGGGCTGACGATTTGTGGGTCTCAGAAGAGGGGAAATTAGTTTTGCCAAACAGCCTTCTGTCACAATTCGCAAGGTTATATCATGGACAAGCACACCCTGGGAGAGATGCAATGATCAGGTCATTCAAAATCGATTGGTTTAACCCAAAGTTCAGACATGCCGCAGAGGTTACCTGTCACAGGTGCATCATCTGTCAACAGATGAATGCTGGAAAAGGGACTGTGGTAACTTTGAGCCACTTTGGGAGAGCTGGTGGTCCATTCAGCAAAATGTAAATGGATTTCATTGAGATGCCTGTTTGTGGAGGATTTAAGTACGTGCTGGTGATTGTGTGTGTTTTCAGTCACTGGATTGAAGCCTACCCCACACGTAGAAATGACAGTCTCACAGTTGCAAAGCTGCTACTTAGGGAACTAATACCAAGGTTCGGGTTTCCGGTCTCTATAAAATCAGATAGGGGCAGACACTTCAACAATGAAGTGATTAAACTTCTGTGTGCCACACTAGACATCGAACAAAAGCTGTATTGTAGCTACCGCCCTGAAGCATCAGGACTAGTAGAACAAATGAATGGTACTCTGAAGTCAAGAATGGCAAAGATGTGTGCAGCTACCAATATGAAATGGCCAGATGCATTGCCCTTAGTGCTGATGTCAATGAGGAACACCCCTGATAAGACAGGACTGTCCCCCCATGAGATCCTCATGGGCAGAGCTATGAGGTTGCCAGCAGTACCTGCAAATGCTCTAGTGAATATCACAGATGATATGGTGTTGGACTACTGCAAAGGTTTGGCTGATGTAATTCGCTCTTTCTCTCACCAGGTAGAGGCTAACACATTGCAACCGATTGGAGATCGAGGTCACACCCTACAGGCCGGTGACTGGGTGGTTGTCAAGAAGCACGTGAGAAAGTCGTGTTTGGAGCCGCGCTGGAAAGGGCCGTATCAAGTAATCTTGACAACAACCACTGCTGTGAAATGTGCAGCCGTTCCAAATTGGATACATGCCAGTCACACAAAGAAGGTAACGTGCCGAACTGACGAGGAACTTGAAGTTTCCGGCACAACAATTCCAGAAAGAGAAGTCTCAGGGCCAGAAAACAGCCAAGAAGGAACTGAGACTGCAGGAGAGCCCACTGAGAACAGCCTCATCCCTCAAACAGTGAATGAGTTTGAGAGAGGTGACAGAGTGCCTATCTCAGTAGAGGCGGCAGGAGAACTAAGTCAAGGAGAGGTTCTCCCAGAAGTAGACGGATACGGGTTAGAACTCGAACCCGTTACAGATCAAAAAGAAGAAGAAGAAGAAGAAGAAGAAGGGGAAACAATAGAAAGAGATCAGAGTGTACCAGCATCCCCTGAGCCAGTTGCAGGTCCATCAAGTGAAAATACCATATTACCAGAGGAGGGTGCTGTCCAGCGTCCTGAAAAGACAAATCGGAAGAAGACGCATAAGGGTGATAACTGGCCAGAGAAACCAGTTCTAAGGATAAGAAGCATACCAGGTGAAACAATAACAGAAGAAACTGATACATCCCGAGTAGAAGATCTAAGTGAAGGGGAACTGCAAGGTGAACACAGATTGAAAAGAAAGAGGGTTGCAAACAGAAGATATACAGGTCCTGAATGGGCATATGCTACAACATCTGAATGGCAACATGAATTCCTAGCATTCTGTTTTGATCAAGAAGTGCCAGGTCAATACTACGGTACCTGAATTAACTCAAAGAAAATACTTTATTGAAAATCAAAACTGAAAACCAAGAGAAAGAGACTTATAAATTACCGGATGTAACATTAGAACCTGATTTGACTTTAAGAAACCTGATTGTGACAAGCTGCTAACCTGATTTGACAAAGGGGTCCTGGAGTGAGTGAAAATGCTGTAAATACACGCAGAGAGCAAGAGAGAAAAGAGTTTTATATCATCCTCGAGTTGACTATTATTCTGCTATCTGATTCTGTACAGACATGGTTCATAATAGGGGTAGTAACAAGAAAAGTAAAGTGTGTGGTTGGTTAAGCCTTATAATAGGTATTGTTTGTGCAATAATAATTGTGGGAGTGATTGTGGGAATGCTGTGGTTAGATAAGAAGAATATTAATGCTACTTCAAAACCGGAAACTTCAACACTAACACCGTGGGAGAGGTTTGAGCAGGATGCAAGACACTTGCATGAGCGAACTATTTCAAAGGGGGAACTTTCTACTAATGTCTTCTATCGCTTGCTGAGTGAGTATGTCAAGACCATGGATGCGAAAGACTGTTATGTGTGTACCAAGATTCCTTCATCTGTGCAAGAAGGGGTTACCTATCATAGCCTTCCTCTAACATACGTGATTAGCTAAAGTTTGCTACTAACCAGATTTTATAATCAAGAGCATGTGCAATACTTTTATTCAAATTTGGATGTTGTGTTTTCCTTTGTGCCTGTGATTGAGTTCTTGAACAAGCTAGCTAAGGAGCATGATATAAAAATAGTTAGAGGTTTCTTCGAACCGACGCTTACATTTGGAACTGCTTATGCACGTCGCAACAATCTGACCTGTTTGCTGTCACCTGTAGAGAAAAGCTTCTTAGATCACACTGATGATAGACGCAAAGCATTAAAAGAAAGATTAGAAAAAGGATTAGAAAAATGAACATATGCAAATGATTATGCTTACACCGCAATCAAAACGCAAGGCAAGCTAGCTATAGATGCATTACATGTAGGCAGGCTTTGTATATATAGGCTGAAATCTGAGCAGGACAATTCAATGTAGACATGTGTTTTTGTTTCAGAGTAAATGGACATTTACGTTGAATGGACAGGATTCAGCGATCCCTGGGATCTATTATATTTGTGGACTTAATGCTTATTACCGTCTCCCTAAGGGATGGTATGGGACATGTTATTTGGGGATAGTTTTCCCAAAGATATACCAGATTGATGACTTAAAACAAATACCTAAAACGTCTGAATTACAACATACTAGACAGAAACGAAAATCAGTGGCGGCTGAAATAGGTGATATATTTGGGGCAATAATCCCTTCAGTAGGGGTTATTTTAAACTCCATGAAAATTCCAAAGTTGTCTACTATTGTGGACAACATGCTGACAAATTTTACAGGGGCTATACTCCTGATGGATACTGAACTTGCTGCAGAAAGAGCTATGACTCTTCAAAATCGGCTTGCTTTAGACATCCTTTTGGCAAAGAGTGGAGGGGTCTGCAAGATGCTCAACGAGCAAAATTGTTGTTCGTTCATTCCAGACAATAGAAAAAAGATTAGAAGTATGTTTACTAACCTAACTAGAGACAGTACAGATTTGAAGGAACTTGGAGTTTGGGAGAATTTTGGAAAGGGAATTGCCAGAGTAGGGAGCTGGTTTATCAACATTTGGGATAGGGTACTTGCATAAATACTAATGGGTCTATTAATTGTTCTGGCCTGTCTATTAGGATTATGGGGAGCATGCAAAATTAATGATAAAATTAAAAGAAATTGGACAAAAAGAACCAGGAGAAATGAAGAAAGTGAAAGAGAGAAGATGTTCAACGAAATTTGGGAAAGTTCACACAAGGGACAAGATGTTGAAATGCACATCATCCGAAAAGTGAAAAATTGAGAGAAAGATTGAAAGGGGAAGGTTTATGTGATGACGTGCGTCATCAGAGAAGGGACTGAGAGAGCGTAGTTTACATAATCCATGTTAACATGAAACGTATATATATTAATGTGCAACGATGCTGCCTAGTAACTATAATAATAGCGATAATGCTTATACGTGCACCTGAATTGTGACCACGGTGAGTGGCCACCAATGTATACGCAGAATTAAATAACGATGAATAAATTGTTTTTATGTTATGTTCAATTAAGCTTATATTAACCTTTTGCATTCCTGAATCTGTATTGAAAATCCTCATAGGCCTTAAATTAGCGTGAGCTGCAGATTAGCTGCTTGGCTCTCATATTAAATGCATTTTCTCTGTTTTTCCAGTGTGCTGACTCACGAGGGGCCATGACCCCACCATGTTCTTTTCTTTCTCGCTTGGAAGATGAATGTAACCATGTAAGATCCGTTCCCAGGCTCATCTTTGGTGCCCTGGAATAATTGTTATAAATGAATTGAAACAAGTGTAGATTAATGGAACGTACAAGGTCATTCAAACTGGGACGATGAAGAACTGCTGACCAAAAGATGTACAAAGAATTGCCAAGAAAATGAAGTAATGCCGGATGTGCCACCTCTAAAGACGTCAATTATGAAGACCAATCAAAACCTCATAAATAATATGGGGTGAAGATTTGGGATTACCTAATGTGTTATGTGATAGGTTAAAGATAGTGGGGTTAGCTAGTGCCCAATAGAATTTTGGGGGAATGTACTACGAAAAAGGAATAAAAACCCATGTCACGAAAGGGTCATTAGAATTAGGTAGGTAATGCTATTGATTTTATCCAGAAACTCTATCACTCTGTTTGGTGACTTAGAGACTTATTAAAACCATCCTCACCCATAGACGGCCCATTTTACACTTTTCCTCCTTATGAGGGAAGTGCCCCTATGCCTTTTAGTTAAGTTCTGACTGATGGTGTTTTGACTGATGTCCTGAAGACGAAGACTGATCCTGTATGCTGACCAAATCTTTGGAGGGTAATTATGACAATGCATTTGTGATTTGTCTGTTTGCTTTTCCTTTCTAGGTACCAACTGCTTGCTTTGACAGAGACCACAACTAGATGTTTTCCAAATTGGCGTTCTAAATTGTTTTGCATGAAGCCCAACATGTGGATGCTAATCAGTGGTTAGGACAGGGGTTCATTGAAACTGACGCAAATAGACAAACAACTGACATTATGCTATGTTGAACTGTCGCGTATTTGACACTCTGCTATATTGATCTATGTTTATGCCGTGCTATGTTCTAATGTTTGCGATTCTTGCCATATTGAAATCTTATCAAAGTGGCCATATCGTGACTATGCTGTTGTGTTTCTTAGCTTTGAGGTTAACGCACTTAGGGCCTGATTCTTACCTTGGCGGTCGGAGGAGAGGCGGCGGTCGGACCGCGAACAGACCGGCGGTCCAAAAAATGGCATTCTGACCGCGGCGGTCACCGCCGCGATCGACCGCCACTTCCCCACTCCGACCGCCACGGCAGTCATGACCGACGGGCTGGAGTTCGCACACTCCGGCCCGGCGGTCGACCCAAGACCGCCAACCGTATCATGACCCTGCTTACCGCCGCGGTTTTTGGCTGTCAGGAACCGCCATGCGAACCATGGCGGTAGGCACTATCGGGGCCAGGGAATTCCTTCCCTGGCACTGATAGGGGTCTCCCCCACCCCCCACTGCCCCCCACGAGTCCTCCCCCCACACCCTCCACCCCCCTGCCACCCCCCAGAGGTGGTACGAACCCCCTGCCCCCCCCACCCCGACATGCACATACACGCACCCCGACATGCACGCACCCCCAACATGCACATATGCACACCCCCTACACACACACATACACAACGGGGGCACATACCCGCACACATACATGCCGACATGCGCACCCGCCGAACTACACACATTGCCCAAAGGCACAGCAGCACCCCCCGCCCGCATGCACGCACTCACACACCCCCTCTACACACCCCCATGCACGCACACATCACACAACACCCCCCCACCCCCTCCCCTCACGGACGATCAACTTACCTTATGCGTTGGTCCTCCGGGAGGCGACGGGAGCCATAGGGACGTGACCGCCAACAGAAGACCGCCAACAGAAGACCGCCACACAGAAATGTGGGTCGTAATTCTGGGGGCGGTGTTCTGCTGGCGTGGCGGTGGAGGTTGACCAGTCTCCACTTTTCTGCCGACCGCCAGTGTGGCTGCTGGCGGTATTCCGGCGGAACGCTCCCAGCGGTCGGAATACGCGCAGCGGCATACCGCCGCGGTCGGCGGTCTTTGCCGCGGCGGTAACTCGGCGGTCTTGCGAAAAGACCGCCAAGGTCAGAATCAGGCCCTTAATCTTAGATTGTAACTAATAGTGAATAAAATTCACAAAATTCTATCAACTGACGTGGTTATTAATGGCTGAAAGGTCATGGTTGTGTCGTAAATTTTGATTAATGACTTTGACTAAAGTGAAATGTATTGTAGTAATAAATATTGATGACATTATCGATATATTGATTGACATATTGATTAGCTATCTCGTGCTACGGTGTCTCCCAACTGGTTCAAAAGATTCAATAGCCTAAAACGAGTCCTAAGGTGTAATAAATTAACATAAAGGGACGTGTTAACATGTCTTTTGCTCACAGCAAATGCTTGAGACAGAAGAAGAAGCCCAGGCCCCCAAAAATAAGTGCTGGTGCTCAGCACCGGAAACAACAAGCACAAATTAAGCACTTCTCTAGTGTGGTAAAGTGACCAAATAGCGAAATAGTGTAATCCTGATCCAAAATTCCCAGGTGGCTATAAGATGAGGGTACATTATCTAAATTTGTTAGTTATTAGTCGACAAAATTAGCTAACTGGAACAACATTTAATTAGCTCTGTTCCAGCTGGGAGAAATTTAAATGGCCAGTACATTTCCTGCTGCTGTGGCACATCGAAAATTCACCACGATACAGTCTCCTAAGCAGCTAGTTTCCCATCCACTTCACTCTCGTTACGATAGTGATGTCTTCAAACAATCGTTGCATAGATCTTACCCTTTCAGCAATCCACTGTACCACCTCACGTTTTAAGTCAATCGACTTTACAGAATAATTAGATCGTAAAGGGGTAGAGGTCACTTTTCAAGATGATTATATAGGGTGTTACCAAGTATGGTAATTTATTGGGCAAGTGTTCTTGCAAAAACATAATAGCCATGTCCTGTTACAGATATAACAACCTGAGGAGTTAATCTATGGATTGAATTTACACTTCTGTCTTACTCTCTGAAATAAGGTAGTCTCCTCTACAGAGTTTTCTCAACCACTTTGAACTTTCAGAGGTTGAGTAATGATTTTCTTTGGGGCAATACCATTCACAGATATAAGTGGGAAAATAATGCAATGTCTTGCGATAGAACGATGAACCTTCCAACCTTTCTGTGTTGTGTCCTGAATAAAAATATTCTCTAGTGAATGCATACGTTTATGACAGATTTAGATCCATTTCAGGGATATATTTGCAAAAATGCAAACATTTATTTTAAAACTCTTGGTTGCAAACGTGTATAGCCTGTAAAGAATAGCAAGGCTTCTGCAGCTAGTGTATTTTATAGATACCATTACATTCAGGAATGTACAGTGAGTTTTCAACTACAGAAAGATAGTCAATTTAAATTAACTAAACGAAAAAAAGCAAAATAAGACATCATAATGATGTATTGATGGATAAGACCTTGGAATATACAACTCTCAAGAACAGCCAAAAACTCTTAAAGTATAGCATAATGCAGACTCACACTCCTGAAGCATGCTCGCTGAAAGATATTTTCACAGGGAGGGTTTTTTCATTCAAACCAATTTGTAAATTGACAATATATTTGATGCCCATAAGTGTTTTAAGTCGTTGGTGTGTTTAGTGAGTAGGGCAACTTCTGTTGTACAGAGTCAGGGTGGTGAGCAATGTATATATTTCTATGTGGGCCAGTCTAGTGGTTTGCATCTTTTCATCAGAAGGTAATTACCGTGACTAACCAACGAAAATGGTGAATTGCATTGTATTGTAAATACTAACCCAACACTTTATGGTGTGGCATCCGAACGCTGTCTCATCTTGTAAGAAAGTACCATCTTTCTCTGCATGTTACCCTCATTTTTACCTGTATGTCAGTATGTTTTTGCCTGTCTCATTGGGATCCTGCTGGTCAGGACCCCAGTGCTCATAGTTTATGACCCAATATGTGTGTTGTGTCTAGTGCTTAACCGTGTCACTGTGGCTCTGGTAATCAGAACCTCAGTGCTTATGCTCTCTCTGCTTTTAAATTTGTCACTATAGGCTAGTGACTTCATTTACCAATTTCAGTTGGCACGCTGGACCCCCTTATAAGTCCCTACTATATAGTACCTAGGTACCCAGGACATTGGGGTTCCATTAGATCCTCATGGGCTGCAGCATTTCTTTTACCACCCATAAGGAGCTCAGACAAACCCTTTCACAGGACTGCCACCGCAGCCTGCGTGAAATAGTGCACACATTATTTCACTGCCATTTTCACTGCACTTAAGTAACTTATAAGTCACCTATATGTCTAACCTTCATTTAATGAAGGATAGGTGCAAAGTTACTAAGTGTGAGGGAACCCTTGCACTAGCAAAGGTACCCCCACATAGTTCAGGACCAATTAACAGGACTTTGTGAGTGCGGGGATGCCATTACACGCTTGCACTACATATAGGTGAATACTTATATGTAGCTTCACAATGGTAACTCCGAATATGGCCATTTAAGGTGTATAAGATCATGGAATTGTCCCTCCATTCCAATTCTGGTATTGGGGAGCCAATTCCATGCATCCTGGGGGCTCCACCGTGGACCCCCAGTACTGTCAAACCAGCTCTCTGAGGCTTGCAATGCAGCTACAGCTGCTGCCACTTCACAGACAGGGTTCTGCCCTCCTGGGGTCTGAGCAGCTCAGTCCCAGGAAGGCAGAACAAAGCATTTTCTTTGGGAGCATGGTGTTACACCCTCTCCCTTTGGGAAATAGGTGTTACAGGTTGGGGGGGCAGCCTCCCCCAGCCTCTGGAAATACTTTGAAAGGTACAGATGGTGCCCTCCTTGCATAAGCCAGTCTACACCTGTTCAGGGACCCCCAGTCTCTGCTCTGGCATGGAACTGGACAAAGGCATGGGGAGTGACCACTCCCCTGTCTATCACCACCCTAGGAGTGGTGCGCAGATCTCCTCCAGTGTTTCCCAGATTTCAGCCATCTTGTTTTCCAAAGTGTGGGGACACTCTGGAGGCCTCTGAGTGGCCAGTGCCAGCAGGTGACATCAGAGACCCCTCCTGATAGGTCTATACCTGATAAGGTAGCCATTCCCCCTCTCAGGGCTATTTAGGGTCTCTCCTGTGGGTTCTCGTCAGATTCTACTTGCAAGTGTCCAGCAGGAATCTTCTGCAACTACTACTTCATCCTCTGACCTCGGATCAACCACAGGCTGCTCCAGGAACCGCTGTAACAGCAACAAAGTATCCAGAAGGGCTACTTTTCCTCTGCAACTTCAGCTCCAGCCAGCAACTGCAACATTTTCCATGGTGTGCACGCTCTGGGGACTCCCAGTCTTCACCCTGCACCAGAAGGACTGAAGAAATCTCCTGTGGAGTGACAGAGTCACTTCCCTGCTCAAGCAGGCACCTTCTAACTTGACGACTTGGACTCCTCTCCTGGCAACGAGCATGCTCCTTGGAACACAGAGGGTGGAGGTCCTGCTGTCCCAATTTGGAGGAGGTAAGACCTTCCCTTCCCCGGGACCGAGAGTACCCCTGCGCACTGTGTCTTGTTCACCTCCTGAGGCCTCTTTGCACTATTTGCAAAATTAATTTGTGCAGAGTCTGGCCCAGTTCCCCAGCACTCCATCCTGTGATGCTCATCTCACTGAGTTGACCTCCGGTGGCGTGGGACCCTCCTCTGTAGTGCTGTACCAAATGCATTTTGCACCTCCTTTGTCCCCATGTCCAAGGACTCCTGTGGGTGCTGTCTGATCTTCTGATGGCTTTCTGAAGTGCTGAGAGCCCCCTCTTCCTCCTCACACAGAGTTGAGGCCCCTAGGTCCCTCCTGGGTACAGACACTGCCACTTTGACGCAAAACATGACTTTGCCGGAACCAAGGCTTGTTGGAAGAATCCAGTGCCAAAACTCACCTGCATCCAACTTCTCTTCATGGGACATCCAGTGCATCATGCAGGAACCCACTGACATCTTCCTTGGGTGTATTTCTGCAGTCGTCGTCCAACCGAGGACTTTTCTTTTGCACCCTCTTCTGGGTTGGCAATGGGCTCCTGTCCTTCCTGGAACTTCTTTCGACTTCCAGACTCAGTCCCCTTCCTTTGCAGGTCATCAGGTCCAGGAATCCACCATTTGTTCTTTGCAGTCTTCCTTGGTTCTTGCAGTAACTTTAATCACGACTTGTAGTGTGTCCTAAGGAAACTTGCAGGACTTTACTCCTGCTTTTCTGGGCACTGGGGTGGGGTATTTTACTTACCTTTGTTGTATTATTTCTCTGCCAGCGATTCTCTACACTCTACACTTGTCTAGGGATGAATTTGTGGTTCGTATTCCACTTTCTTAGTATATGGTTTGTGTTGCCCCTAGACCTATTTTCTCCCATTGCATTCGATAGCATTTCCTATTGTTTGCACTATCCTATGTGCAATTACTTACATTATTTTGGTGTCTAGTGTATATATTGTGTATAATACTTATCTCCAGAAGGAGTATTGCCTCTAAGATAGTTTTGGCCTTGTGTCAACCAAATAAACTACCTTTTTTTTTGGTAACACTGATTATTGTCTTTACTTGTGTATAAGTACTGTGTAACTATAAGTGGTATTGCAGGAGCTTTGCATGTCTCCTAGTTCAGCCTAAGCTGCTCTGCTATATCTATCTCTATCAGCCTAAACTGCTAGGGCACTACTACATTTCACTAATAAGGGATAACTGGTCCTGGTGTAAAGTGTAAGTACCCAAGGTACCCACTACAAACCAGCCTTCTACTCATCTTCTGTCAATTATTATTATCTTGTTTCCTTCCTAGCAGTTCATACTGCACCTCTGCCATTTTAAGCTTTGTAAATCAGCATTTAAATGGTATTCAGTTTATCGATCTTGGAAGAATTGAAGTCTGAGTCAGTCGTGCCATGATTATTCTTGTAGTCATCAGTTCACCTCATGTTTCAGCAGTGAGATGTCACCTAATTCTGCCATCTAGCCATCGTTATTACAGCATCTCGTCTGAAGTGGTTACTTGTGCAAGGGTGTCTGTATTGTGATCAGCATAGTTTTGTGTGAGAAGGAGTCCTTTCCTGCACAAAATGTATGCTGAAAGGAAATTTCCTCTTTGTTTCGTGCTCCCAAATACTTCACAAATGCAAAGAGGAAAAAAAATGAGAAGAAATAAAAATATATCACCTTGTTGAGCCAGCCTCTGGGAGGTGCAGGATTTTGGTGCATATCCATGTGTTGAAGTTTTTGTAGATATGAACCTGCATTATGGTTGGACCACCCTTAGTTGGATGCACCGAAATGCCCTTTCACTTCTCATGGAACACCTCCATGATGCAAAGTACACTCAAGGCAGCGCACTGCGCTGTGCAGCATTACTTTTGGTTACAATCCAATGAAAATCCTGATTTGTGTTTGTAAATCTGTGCCACTGTTTTCGACATGCTCCTTGATAAACTCATGATGACTGGAATCCAAAGGATTGCAGCTGCCTAAATTGTAAAATTTCTCTCACATTCCTTTATTTGATGCTTCATATTTATTGTAAACCCTTGCTAAAAATGCTCCTTTGTGTTCTTCGATTTTCACAAATACTTAAATATACATGCAGATAATAATATACAAGTCAAATATTATCACCAACATTTTACGAAATATTATATCTTTATCCTAATCCCTAGTGGTAAATTATAATATTGTTTATTTTGCAACGCTAAATACATTTCGAGGAGGAGAAAAGGATTGCAATCCGCTACTGTGGCTCTAACTTGCATCTATAGCCGATTCCCGCCTCCATCAACACTTTCTCCAACGCCCGACATTCCTTTCTTCTCAGTGGTGGAAAAAGAACCATTGATTTTTCGAAGCCACATACAGGGAAGGGTTAAGTATTACCTTTAATCCCTCATAATTATTTCCCAAAGGTTCTCGCCAGATGAGAAGAAATCGATTTTTCACTTGGTTTGTACGGCTGTGCAAATTAACTCCTTTTAGTAAACTTCGATCCCCTACACCATCAATATTCCAAAATTGAAAAACACAATGAGATTTATCTGTTTTGCTTCTTGAGACATGATTCAATTGAAATATCTTCCATTAATACGCTGTCAGGTCTGGTAATACTTAACTTCAGGAACATATTATTGTTACCTGAATAAAGGGCAGTCAGAATTAATCATTTGAGATAAGTTAGCAAATAATGGAAATGTTTCAGGGTGTCGCAGCTATCAAGACCTTAAGCATTCCACTGAATGTAAATTGGATGATTGCAGATTACAGTCACAGAATGCAGCCACTGCGTGAATGCAGCACGCTTTTTTCTGGACAGAGCACACAAAAGCGTGCTGCACAAACAGTGCCACGAGGCACAACCCATAAAAATGCCGAGCTTTACTAGTAGCAGGAGACAACGGAAACTGCCCTTTCCGAATTATGGGTGTCATTATGAACCCCGGCGGTTCAGCCTGCCATGCCGGCGGCGGCTGAAAAGCCCGCCTCCGGCATGGTGGGCTGAACTGCCATATAATGAACTGCGTGAGGCGGCCCTCACTCACCGCCAGGCTATCTCCGACAGGCAGCCTGACGGTGGACGGCATCATTATCTGACAGGGCAGCGCTGCTGCCCCTCTGATAATGATCCCATGTCCTCCGGCCTTTCCCTAGCGGGTTTCCCTGCCAGGGAAAGGCTGGCGGAAAGGGGTGCTGCAGGGCCCCCCTGGGGGCCACTGCCCTGCCCATGCACTTGGAATGGGCAGTGCAGGGACCCCTGTGCAGTGCCCCATTGCGCAGGTCACTGCCCGATTTATGGGCAGGGATCTGCGCGATGGGTGCAGCTGCACCCGCCGCATAGAGGCATTGACGGTGGCTCCATGTGGAGCCTCCAGCAATGTCCCAGCCAGGTATTGTGCTGGGCCGGCAGGGTACCAGGGGGGCTGGCGGTCAGTAGAATGACCGCCGGCCTGAACACGGCAGTAAAAACCACCATGTTCATAATGAGGGCCTATATCTATGAATTTGGGGCCAGATGAATGACGGATTGGGTCGCAAAGCAGTTGCTGCCTTTGCATAGCGCTGTCAAATTGCACAATGCTTTTTTGTGCTGCGTGTAAAAATGAGGCAGAATTTCTTCTGCAAATCCTGTAAATAGCTGTGACAGTAGGAACTCCACAACGTAATTCACAGCAAAAAATGTTTATCCTGTCTAATTCCCGATGCCCACGAAATGTCGTTCACAAAGTCGATTCTCTCTCTGGCGGACAGATTCAACTTTCCGAATGGACACTGGTCCCTTTCAGTGGTAGGTATTTTATTAATGGGTTGCATTTTTTGCAAGTTTTATAGAGTGAGATGACATGTTTTCAAATACAGATAACATACTGTGCTCCTAAATGGCTAATGTGAACATTATAATAGTCTGTCCTTATGTTAATTATAGCAGGCTCTACGTTAAACGTGTGCTGCCTAGCTCAATATGATGTCACATTTAGGTCAAATTGACTCGACTTCTGAAAACCTGCATGTTTATCAATGTATAGACAAGAGGATGTTTCCTTGCAAAACCTATATACACCAAAGCAGTTTCTCATCTTTTGCAGTGTGCTCCAGGCTTTTATTTCCAGAAGTGCACTGTATGGGACCTAAAGTGGATAAAAACGATGTGGGGAGGATGTGTCGGTCCACAGCTCTTTGTCCCTAAAACACAGAGACATTGCTGATGTGCGTATGCAGTGATCACCTAACGACAAGTGGATGTGTGCGTTAATGGATCTGTAATGTGCTCCTATCATGGTGCAGCAAATGATAGGCACATCTATGTCAGCGCGTAGCTGGTAGTCTACATTATATGTCATTCTGTTCTTTCACTTAGACCTGATAAGTAAGAAGTAGGGTTGTTTCCAGTTTTCCGAATAGTGCATGTTACTATATTGAACTTCATGGTGCATGTGAATGGTTATTGAGGTTTCAATTCCCTATCTGTGCATGGAGCGTTCTGCAGTCTTGACCAAGAAGGTCAAATTTCAATGTATGAATCATTGTAAGCTGGGATTTTGATTCTAAGGTGCATCTTTGATCAGAGACTTCATGTAGGGTGGAGTGGTATGTGCCAATTTTCCTCTAGACGAAGGATTATCCTACTAATACTGTGGTGAGACTTGAAGACACATCTCCCTACATCCAGGAGTCTGATTTGGGCTGGGCTGATGAAGAAATGTGGTTACTTGTGTAAGACAAGCCTGCTGTAATTTTCTTTAACACAGTGTAGAAGAAATTAGAAGCAGCTTCGTGAGAAGTAGAGCTTTCACATGGTACCCACGTGACAGTTTCCTTAGGGAGTCACATGATTCATGGTCTCTTCTTTTAAGAATAATCTAATTCTAGATGACAGTCATAACATATCTTTGATGTTGTCTTTTTTTGTGGCAAAAACTTGGGTGTGAAGAAGACAGGAGTGACATTGATATTAAACATGGGATCAGCATATACTCCAGCCAATAGGGAACAGATTACCTACACTTATGTCAATGGGCCTGGGATAGAGACCACACCATGTACAGACCATCTGATTGGAAATTTAGGTCCAAGGTCTGCCAGACTCGTGGTGGCAGCCTGAGCAGTGCTCTCTAGGCGGTCCCACCACCGCCTTATGACCCTGGTGCTGCTGGTTAAAGAGGTGATTGAGCAACATCTCCGGAAAGCACTGTATATGAATGTAAAATAAAATGCAGTATAAAGAAATTGCTAAGGTGGATGCAGATATTTTCACTATTATCAGTAAATTATCCTGTCTAGAGTTGTGGAACTGGCTAAAGTCTTGCAAATAATCACAGAAGGCATAATGCCAGCATCAAGTGGCTCCCAAACAGCCATGGAATAAGCTAGGAATAAAGTAGAGGTAGTTGTTGTTGATAAATGAGTTTATGGAGAAGAAGAATGATTCAATCTGTCTACTGATCATTATTTTTGTGAAGTTAGCATGAACATGTTTTGTTCAAATTCTCATCATTACGGAATAGGTCATCTTTTTCAGGAAGAGGCAAAGCAGGTTGAAGATTGCCTTAATAAGCAACAGTAGATAAGTTTACAGGTAAAACAAGAACATTTGGAGATCGTGTGCCGGAGCAGCTAAGATGGCCGCTCGGTAACGACGTTCCTGAGTCACTGAGGACATTTCTTTATTGAAGGAGAACATTTTCGACAGCTGACCCATTTTTTCTCCAGAATATGATGTGTGAAAGTGCAGGGAGCAGTATGGTGAGTTTTTAAAATCTTTTTCACTGTGGCATTTCACCGAGTTTATTTCTTTCAACCTGCTGCTCCCTTTCTCACAAGAATGCGGCCGCCATATTAAGAACAAAGAACATTTTTATTCCCCAATTTTTTCTTTGCTACGTTCTATTTAACCTACTATTATTTTAATTAAGTGGGGAACTTTATGCTTTTGTGGCATTTTTGGATGTCGTTTCTGAGGTTGTTTTAGACAATTTATTCTGGGTATTCTCATATAACTTTGAATATTCGTCCTTTGAGGTGACCTAATCGACTGTGAAGGAACATCAACTAAAATACTGTATTAAATATTCACAGCATTGCTCAAATTGAATTTTCCCATACTTCAAAGGTATCTGTATCCTCTGTTTCCAATTCTAATGGTCGTAAAGACACCGGGGGCAACAAAAGAGCTAAAAAAACTCATCCTCTCCACCAAGTCTCCATTGCCTATCACATTGGACGACATTATGGATGAACTTAAGTTAATAAAGCCTTTTGTTATGGAGATAAATATTGTGTTACAATGAACTGAAGAGAAATGGTCACTTCTGGATTCTAGACTTCCTGAGATGGAACAGAGGATCTGCGACGTACAAGATACTACTATTAAAGCTGATAATCTGACTAAAGAAGCCATACTACTTAAAATCTAGCATTCATAGATCTAAAAGCAGGTCGGAGATCCAGAAATTCTTTCCTTTTTTAGCTGTCGCCGTGGCCAAATCCTGAGTAAAGAATATCTTTTGGCCTGACCACAACATTTGTTTACGTTGTTTGGCGGCAGTTAAAACTGTCATTAAATCCGAGTATTGTAGAGAGAGGGCAATAATGCCTCTTGGTTTAGATGGAGAAGGAGGACCAATATGATGAGCTCGCTGAATGAGTCTTTCTGAATCCCATAAATACGAAGGTTATTTTGTCAATTACGATTTTCCAAATCTTCTGTTTTTTAAGTAGTATGACTTCTTTAGTCAGATTATCAGCTTTATTTGGGAAATCGTAATTGACAAAATAACCTTTGTATTTATGGGATTCAGAAAGACTCAGAAGACCAAGATTTGATAAAATTTTTGCAAACTCATATTCCAAAGATTGTTGGTCTACAGAATGCCACGGTGCTTAACATTCAGCGAGCTCAGCGCACCCCAGGAGGACGCCCAAGGATGGAGGGACCCATCCCAGGGAACTTAAGTTCAGTTCAGGTAAGTATTATTATTATTATTTTTTTTGTGGCATAGGGGGGCCTGATTTGTGCCCCTCTACATGCCACTATGCCCAATGACCATGCCCAGGGGACATAAGTCCCCTGGGCATGGTCATTGGGCAAGGGGGCATGACTCCTGTCTGTGCTAAGACAGGAGTCATTTCAATGGGGGTTGGGAGTCCAAAAAAATGGCGCAAATCGGGTTGAGGCCAATATTTTGCCTCAGACCTGACTTGACCCATTTTTTGACGCCCAAGCTCCATTTTCCCCTACGCCGGCGCTGCATGGTGTGGGTCATTTTTTTTTACGCACACCAGTCAGCTGCGCCGGCTAACGTCATTCAATAAATAAGGCGCCCGCATGGCGCTTTGGAATGGCGTTAGTCGGCGCTAAAATTTTTGACGCACAACTGCGTTGGCGCAGTTGTGCGTCAAAAAGTATCAATATGGCCCAAAGAGTTCTCCAACATCTCTCTAGATTGAATTGTCAGGTTGCTCTTGTACAAAAAACACATCTTAAGGAGCAGGACTTTGAAAGTCTAAATAGAAACTGGGTTGGTCATGTTTTTGGTTCCTCTGCAGTAAATAACAAGAATGAGGTAATACTTTTGTTTCATAAATCCTTACAATTACAGGATATAGAAGCGATTAAATATGTTACAGGCAGATGGATTTTACTGACAGTTAAAATTAATGGTGTGTTTTTTTTCCATTTGCAATGTTTATGGTCCATCTGGAGTAGAGCCTCAATTTTGGGTTAATTTTTCTTCTTTATTACTATCTTGCAATTCTGAAAATCTTGTGGTAGGAGGTGATTGCAACTACCTTCTGGATCCTTTTGTAGATCGTCACTCTCAAACTCGTTAAATTCCTAATAAAATGCAAAAAGCATTTCATCAAGCAATTTCCTCCAGAGGTTTATGTGATACATGGATAACTGCTCATCCAGATGTATTAGAATTTACATTTTATTCTTCAGTACATCACTCATAATCTAGAATAAACTATATATTTGCTACACAAAGTATTCTACAATCAATTTCACATTCTGATGTTGGATCTATTCTTATATCAGATCACAACCCGGTTATTATTGATTTCAACTTTCCAGGTAGTTCCCTCTTTCCTAATCGCTGGAGTTTTAATAACACTTTATTGCAAGACCATTTATTTATTGAACAATTTACAATGTTTTCTAAAGAATTTTTTAAGCACAATTTACCTTCCGACTCTCAGATGAATTTCAGATGGGATGCCTTTAAAGCTACTGCTAGAGGCTTTATTATAGATTATGTTGCCACTAAAAAGAAAGCACATTCTAAAGTTTCCTCTCAATTGCTTGCACAAATTAAGCGTCTTGAGCATGAATATTTCTCCTCTAACAAACCAGATACTTTATCCAGGTTGATTGATGCTAAAATACAATACAATAAGCAATCTTTGGAAAGTGCATGTGGTACTCTACTCAAAATAAATTCAAAATTTTATGGGGGGAAAAATAAAGCAGGTAAACTATTGCCAAATTATTTAAAGATTAAAAAGCAAAAGTCTAAAATTACTGTTATCACAAACACATTTGGAAACAGACACACTAGTGACAAAAAAATCCTGGAATGCTTTACTGACCACTAAACCACATTATACTCCCCCAAACGTCTTTCTAATATAACTAAAGTTGATACCTTCTTCCAATTTATTCCTCTGACACATAAAGTAGATCTGTCTCTGTTAGACTCTGAACTGTCTCAGACAGAAATTAAAACTGCCATTACCAAACTTCCAAAAGATAAGGTCCCCAGCCCTGATGGCTTTTCAATTGAATTGTATTCAACATTTGCATCTATTTTAGTTCCAAAGTTATTAACACTTATACAATATTTCATATCACAAGATCAAGCAAAGGGCACTCTGAAGCTATGTTGTGCTTGATTCCTGAAAAGGATAAAGATTTATAAAAATTGTGGTAATTATAGACCTATATCCCTTATCGATGTTGATTGTAAAATCTTGCAAAAAGTTTTTGCCTTACGGATTAATCAGTTGATCCCAGATTTAATAGGCATTCATCAGTCAGATTTTGTTGAGGGGTGATACATATCAGATAATTCTAGATCTTTTCTCAATATTATCCATCTTGCTTCTATGTCTAGGGACCCTATAGCTGCTATTACTCTAGATGCTGAAAACGCCTTTGATCAAGTTTGTTGGATTTTATGTTTGGAGCATTAAAGTGGCACGGTTCTAGTCTTCATATTATTAAACTTATCAGTATTTTATACTCCTCACCCTATACATCTATTTTAGTCAATGGTAAATAATCCCATTACTTCCCTCTACACAGAGGTACTAGACAAGGTTGTCCTCTATCACCTCTTTTATTTATATTAGCCCTTGAGCCCCTTTCTAGAGAAAATATGTAGGTCATCTCTTTTTTATGGCTTTAAGCATAAAGATATAGAGATTAAATTCACAGCATATGCTGATGATATTTTGCTTTTTATCTCTAATCCTCGAAAAACGATTCCGGAATTTTTTCGCTTACTACGAGAATACTCAAGTGTCTCAGGGTATAAGCTTAATGTAGACAAATCAGAGGTTTTGCCATTAAATGCTTATTGTTTACCTGACATGTTGAAAGATACTGGTTTTACTTGGAACTCTAAACATATCAAATGCCTGGGCATCTCCTACTCCAATTCTATTAAAGACACTATTCAAATTATTCTCAAAGAGGTTGAGTCAAAGATTTTGAAATTGCTCGACAGATGGTACGCTCTTTATTTAAGTTTGTGGGGAAGATTGGCCACAATCAAAATGATGTTGTTGCCCATTTACATTTTTTATCTATCTATGCTCCCAGTTAAACTTCCCTCTGTTTTTTTTCAAAACTATAAATTTATTATTTGTGACATTTTTATGGAACAAACTTAAATCTTGTTTATCTTTAATTAAATTACAAAAACCTAGAGATAATGGAGGTGTCAATTTTCCGAGCCTTAAAAGATATCACTCTGCATTTGTTTTAAAACAAATATGGTTGTCCCTCTCTCCCACTTTTTACAACGGAACCTCATTATGGAGTCAATTGGAACACTCGCAAATTACACCATTTACTTTTAGAGATGCAATTTGGCTTTCAAAACCCCCTAAATCCCTTCTCTCTCCAATAACCACTCATTCTATCTCTATTGCCAAGCCATTACTTATTGCCTCTCACTCCTCATATGAGAATCTTAAGCAAACTCCTATATGGTACAATAATGATATTACATTTCAGAATAGAACTGTAGCCTGGAAAGAATGGATGCATAAAGGCATTATAACTCTAGATCATTTACATTTTAGATGATGCTTTACTTGAATTTTAAGATATTCAACAGACATTTCATATCTCCTCTTATTACGCTGTGCAGTACCAAACTCTCTATGCTATCCTCTATAAATTGTTGTCTCACTTTTTAGATAATCCCCCTTCTACACAGCCTATATCCCAGCCTCATACTTTTTCCTCACAAGTCCAAGCATCCTTCCTGTACAGAACCCTTACACATACCAGTCTAGTGAGATCAGAGCCTAAAACAGACTGGGAGCAGGATTTCAATCAAAACTTTACTATAGCTACATGGAAAAAATATGATCAAAACTCCATACAACATCCAGTTCAGCATCTACAACCCAAACATTATTTTATTTTTATAATAGGTTGTACTATACTCCTATAGATCTTTATAAATTTAAACTTTCTACAGACAGCAAGTGTTGGTCATGCTCTAAAGAAATAGCTCTCATATGCACATATTTTCAGATTGCCCTTCAGTTCACACTTTTTTGGAACAAGTTTAGGATACAATCAATCAGATTTTGTCCACTAATGTACCTTTCAGTATCTTACATCTTTTTCTGGTTAGTATCTCATCAATTTGGCATTCCCAGTTCCTGCTTGGTAAACTGGCTTATTTACTCATTGCTAGTGCACTGCAAATTATAACTTCTAATTGGAAAGATGCCACAAAAATATCTGTTGTAGATTGGTGAATTCTGATCTGTTATAATCACAGAATGGATTGACAAATGCTAATACTACTCAACTGTTAATTAAAAGAGACAAGCTATGGCTTCCTTTCACCTCTTTCGCAACACAAGACCTTTCAAATTACTGTTAATATTGTTTTTGAACCTCCTTGAATGTCTTTTTTAGAATTAATGGTTGCTTTATTGTGAACATGATTTTTTCATTTTACACTGTTTTAACTTTTCTTTTCTTTTCTTCTCTCTCTTCTCTTTCTTTCTTTACTAAAACATAACAAAAATGCTAGTGTTCTGTAGTACAATATTCTATTCCGGTTATGTATATAAATTGTTTTTATGGGTACAATTATCTTTATGTCTCTATGGGTACAATATGTTTATCTTATTGTATTAATGTATGCTAACTTATTCAATAATGCATTATTAAACAAAAGAAACACAAGAACATTTATCCTCCCCTAGCCACACATTGGCCTGAAATATGGTGATGCTCACAGAGTCCCCAACAAGCTCGTTGAACTGTCATGAGGAAGAGAAAGATGATGAATGGATGTTTTTCCATTGCATTTTAACAATGAGAAGTTATAATTTGCAGCGTCAGTAATCTGATGCTTTCCCAGTAATGTGACGGGGGTCCAATGTTAAAAAGCCCAGCGTCACTTTAATGCCTGCTGTGAGCAGGTGTTAAAAAAGTGAGGCAGTGAAGGCACAGAATGGTGCAGGGAAATGTAGTAGATTTCACTGAGCCATTTCTGCATGGCTTTTATCATTGGAACGCCCACCCTGCATGCATTATACCTGGCAAATGTATAATGTGGTGCATGGCTTTACAAACTGGCTCGATGTTCTCATTGCAGCAGTTTGTAATTGTGGCGCAGTGTAGGGAGCTGCTTACACTGCAACAACGTCACAAAAAAGTGATGCTATGGTGGCTCAAGGGCTTTGTAAAGAAGCTCTATGTGTATTTCTTCCTGGAACGGTAATTGGACAAAATATCAAATTAAAAAAATATTGTGATACATAAATATTGTGTCAAGAATATTGTGATGTAAAAAATGTCTTAGGCAGGAATATCAAACATAAGAATAATTTTCAAGTATTGTTTTTGATATCGGTATGAAAAATATTGTTTTGAATAATATAATTGTATGGGTTAATGTATACAATTGTATGGGTTAATAGAGAAGTGTTTTGTAATTTTTTTATCTGTATGTTCGTTTTTGTATTTTTTGTACATTTTTCATGTGATTTGAAAAAGTTACAATAAATATATTTTTTTTAAATTTGAATAATATTTTTAATTAATGTATATATTTTTATATTGTGGTAGTGGAATGGTGTTTTTTTAAGGAAAAAGAGTGGGGAGATTATTAAATTATGTGAATATTCTTCTATCCTTACCCTTATCCTTTCTGATTCATTCGATGGCCATACATAACAACGTTCCCACCACCACCCCCTCTACCCAAACTTCTGCCCTTTTATCCCCTTTTCCTCCTCTCCCCTTCCCTTTTGCCCATCCTCCCCCTCTCGATCGCCCGCTCTTGAAGATGCACACAATGCCCAAAACTGCTTACTGACTACCCCATCCCTGTACCCATGCCTCGGCATGTCTCTGAATGCCTCGCAGTGATCCTCCCTCCAACCACGATCAGACATCACTAAGTCCTCCATTCAGGGACCTGAGCTTCAGTTTATGCTTTAGAAATAGACCTATTATTTATACAGAACTATGTATTGTAATTGCAATATGATCAATGTACCTTATGGACATGTATTGGTTGAGATAATGCTCCCCTGATGTCTCATATTCATCCCCCGGTGTTTCTTCCTTGTAATATATTGTGATGCTTCAATAAAGTATTGCGAAATAAAAAATATGTGATTACTAATTTGCTTGTTAGCATTTATTTAAATAATCTGCATTTTTCAGACATTTTATTTTTGTGAGTATACAATTTAATAACAAAGGAGAATTTACTACAACATTTGTATTTTTTGTAAAGGTTTACCTGTTCTATAGACTAATGTGCATTAAACATTGTGTAATGACATTTTCTGTAAAAAAATAAAAAAATGATGTCAAACTTTTTATTTCAAATTCACATCTTTTCCGTTAACATTTCATCACTATAGTCAATTTTCAGTTTTTAAATTTGTAAATACTTTTTTGTGATTAAGTAAATATTAAATTATAAAAAAAAAAAAATGTAATTTGTATATGGTTTTACATGTTTACTTTTGAAGCATTGCATGTGCTCATTGTATATTAAAATAAGTTTCTGTTTAAAAAAATTTAAAAATGTAGTTTTAATTATTATTATTTTTTTTAACAGAATAGTTTTTTACTTTTTATTTAGAGAAAAATATATAAAATTAACTGGCAAATCAGGTAATTGTAAAGATAATTTAAATACTGTGTGTAAACAAAAATGATTAAATGTTATATACGTATCATAATTAATACATAGTATTTTAAATATATAATTTGAAAATAATTTGTGTAGTATTGTCATTTTTCTCACACACATACAACCACACAGACACACACACACATATTAGTTATACTAGTTTATATTTTTTTATTAATAATATTGAATATAATGTATAATTTATTTAATGTTATGAATTAAAAACAATTGTTTGTTTACATAATTTGTACTGTTAATTATATATACAAAAATAATTAGGTAACAGTGAGCTATAAGCTATTCTTGTTTATTGTTAACCCCTTGTACGCAACAGACGTAATGGTTATGTCCATGGCAGCGCCTCTCAGGCACCACAAACGTAACCATTACGTCTGGGTACGGGCCCTCGGGGGAAGCGTTAGCGCTCTCCCACTGAGGGCCGCCCCCCCACCTCTCCAGGTCACGGTTGGAAGGGGAATTGCCTCCCCATCCACACCCAACCCCCCAATGACGTCAGTGTGCGATCACCCTGACATCATGAAAGGGTGCAAAGACACGCTGGAAGCCATTTGCTTCCAGCGCATCGAACAGAACGGGAGGTGAGTTTTCCCTCTGGGCGGGGGAATCCCCCTAAAAGAGGCATCGGGGGAAAGGAAAGGGTTTTCCTTCGGGCAGCATGAATGCCCACTAGACACCAGGGAATTAGTGTGTGTGTGCGTGTGTTTGCAGTGTGGGAGAGCGACCCCTTGGGCAAAGGTTGCCCTCCCTTGGGGGCCAATGTATTTTTCGCCATTTCTGTCCCCCTTGGGGGCAGATCGGCCTTTTATTTTTAGGCCAATCTGCCCCCAAGGGGGGCAGAATACACTTAGCGCTGGGGATCATGTGTGTGTTGTGTGTGCTTTGTGCGGGGGGTGGCCCCTTGGGCAACGGTCGCCCCCCAAAGGGGGCAATATAATCTAGGCCATTTCTGCCCCCTTGTGGGCAGATTGGCCTATTTTTTTAGGCCCTAACCATGAAGACGCCAGGGATTTTTTTTTTATGATCTTTTTTTTGTGTTGGGGGTGCCCCCTTGGGCAAGGTCTCCCCAAGGGGCAAAAAGCACTATTGGGCAGCTCTGCCCCCCTTGGGGGCAGATCGGCCTATTTGTTTTTTTAGGCCCATCTTGGGGGCAGAATCCACTTAGCACCAGGGATCATGTGTGTGCTTTGTGTGTGGGGGCGGCCCCTTGGACAAGGGTCGCCCCCAAAAGGGGGCAATATATTCTATGGCATTTCTGCCACCCTTGGGGGCAGATTGGCCTATTTTTTTTAGGCCCATCTGCTTCCAAGCAAGAACACTAGACACCATGGAAAATGTAAAAATGGTTGGTGGCAGGGTGTTTGTCAACTGGCAAGTATTTGCAGTTATAAGAAGAAAGAGTTTATTTCTCCTTTTTGTTCTAGTTCAAAGCTTTTGCTTCCTTTGCTGTGGCTTGTTGCCGTTTTGGCAGTGGTTGCCCTGTGGTTTGCGTAGTTGCATGTTTTAGGAAAGTAAGTAAATGTACTCCAAAGGAGTATTGTTGGCATGCATAAATGACATGTTTCTAGGCGGTGTACTGAATGCAGGATTGTGTGTGAAATTGTCCTTAGATTTATGCACAATGATTATTGTGTTGTCTTAATTCTAATTTGCTTTTTTTCTCTTTTTAGTGGGATATCATTGGTAATTTCTGTGGCTGTGCAGAGTAGCTGCTGGTGAGTCAAGCTTTTTCAAGCAAATGAGCAGTATAGTTTTTGAGTTTATAATTCTTAGTGATAAAGCTATACTTTGTTTGTTACTTATCGTACACAGTGCTGGTTGTTGGTGGTGCATTTGTCCATATATTTTTTGTAGGAAGGATCCTGGCTAGCCGTAGGATGACTGCTCAGCTGGTTGTTGGTGAGCTTTTTGAGTCGTCTTCTGACCATGATTATGAGACTGACCCTGCATCTGAGGCAGATGAGAAATGCAAGATTCTGGAAGTGAATTTTCTGTCAGAGAGGAATCATCTGATGATGAAGCCACTCTCAGTGCTAATGAAGGGCCAGTTTTAGAGTAGGACACTGATGTGCCAATGGTGCAGCGGCCAGCGACTGAAAGGCTTCCCATTGGTAGACCTGACACGTGGGTTGCACCAAACATGGAGCAGCCACAGTTGCCTGCGTTTACTGGTTTCCCAGGGTGTCGAGTTAATATGGAAAACGTTTTGCCTGTCAACGTTTTTGAGTTGTTGATGGACAATATATTTTTAGAAGAGATTGTTGAGCAGACTAATTTGTATGCAGAGCAGTATTTGAGGGACAACGCTGCCAGACTTACGGCACACTCTAGAGCTACCTGATGGATAACCACAACTCTGGAAGAGTTGAAAAAGTTCTTGGGTTTGAGATTTTGATGGGGCTGATAAGGACGCCATCACTGTCTTCATATTGGTCTACTAGTCCCTTGATGGCAATTGCTATATTTCCTGCAATCATGAGTTGTAGCCGGTATGAGCTTCTTCTTCGAATGTTGTATTTTGTAGATAATGCTTTAGCCTTGCCACGAGATCACCCAGATTCTGACCGTCATTTTACGATTAGACTTTTCCTTGATCATTTGGTACATCGGTTTTCAGAGATCTATGTTCCAGGCAAATAAATATCTGTAGATGAGTCTTTGGTCCAGTTCAACGTCGTTTGGTTTTTAAGCAGTACATTCCTAGCAAGAGGGCACAGTATGGAATTAAATTGTATATGCTTTCTGAAAGTAGTACAGGATATGTTTATAATTTCCAGGTCTACACTGGTAGGGATTCCAGTATTGACCCCCCTTGTTGTCCACCCACTTTTGGAGTTAGTGAGAAAATTGTGTGGGAACTTGGTAGACAACTGTTTAACAAAGGTCACCAATTATATTTAGATAACTTCTACACTGGAGTTCAGTTGTTCAAGGAGTTGTTCAGAGTGGACACTGTTGCTTGTGGCACAATCCACTCTAATCGGAAAGGCTATCCAAGAGAGCTTGTCTGTAAAAAACTTGAGAAGGGACAGTGCAGTGCCTTGCGGAATGGTGAGCTGCTAGCTCTGAAATTTGTAGACAGGAGGGATGTGTACACGCTAACTACCATCCATGATGAGAGTACTTCACCTGTGGCTGTTTAGGGTCAAGTTGCTGAAGTGCGCAAACCTGTGTGCATTTTAGACTACAATAAGCACATGGGTGGTGTTGATAGAGTAGATCAGACCTTACACCGCTGCTCGTAAGTCTTATGTTTGGTATAAGAAATTAGCGGTTCACCTGTTCCACTTGGCAACTTTTAATGCTTTTGTTGTGTTCAAGGATAGTCCTCTAGAGTCAAGGATGACATTTGTGAAATATCAGGAGTCTATCATAGCGAGCCTTGTTGTGCTGGAACAGGCAAGAGTTCCTAGAGAAGCAGTGGTGGAGGATGTGGCTAGATTGAAAGATCATCACTTTGCTGAGCACATCCCTCCTATGGCCAAACAAAGCTTTCTTGCTAAGAGATGTAGATTCTGTCCTCGAAGAGGTATCAGGCAGGAGACTAGGATGTACTGCCCTGATTGTCCTTCAAAGCCTGGGATGTGTGTGGGTGGCTGTTTCAGGAGCTACCACACACAGAAGAATTATTGGGAAATACAGTAAGTGTAAACTGCTGTTTTATATTTTCATATGTTCAGTTTCACGGTTGTCATTACTGTCATGTATTCAGTGAGAGATTTTGTGTTTGTAGTTTTGTACTTATTTATAATTAGTGGTTTCTTTGTTGTTTAAAAACAAAAAAGTGATGGCGGTGTGCATGGGGTGGCTCTTGGCTGGCGGTGTGTGTGGGATGGCGCTTGGCTGGCGGTGTGCGTGGGGTGGTGCTTGGCTGATGGTATGCGTAGGGTGGTGCTTGGCTGGCAGTGTGCATGGGGTGGCGCTTGGCTGGTGGTGTGAGTGGGGTTGCACTTGGCTGGCGGAGTGCGTGGGGTGGCGCTTGGCTGGCGTTGTAAATATTGACTTGCTGTTGGCTACTGCAACACACTGCCAGGCAAACGCAAGTTCACACACTCCCATCAGCTGGTGTGATTGCTGTATCAGGCATGAGGGCGTATGTAAGTGATGTGCTCTTAAGTGGCGCTGTCTGTCGATGCAAGTGTTGTAATGTGCTGGGCCCATGGCTGGCGGCATGAATGGTCTTGTGCATGTCATGTATGAAAGGTGGGTGAATGGACTGTAAAGCGGTTGGTGCCTTGTCGTGGCTTTACAGGTCACGAACTGTGAGTCGTTGGTTCAATTTTTTGGCCTTTAAGTTATTAACAGTTTCATTTTTGTGAAAATTCTTGTTCATAAAATTTGATCAACTGAACTATCACTCACCCTCGTGCCAACTCCACCCAGTAAGTGTGGTAAAAATAACAAAACCTGCTCCGCTGTAATCAGGTGTCGCAGCACACCCGTGACACGCTAGGTGTCTCGGGTGGGACCCCGATGATGACACATGCCACCATCTTGGTTGGTGGGTGAGGGGTCTTTTAAACATAATCTAAGTGTGTTTCTTTTCACAATTTTAGTGTTTGGAACATCACATAAGTACGTGGACACATCAAAATGATCTATTGCAAAACTACCTGTGTTTGGGGGTGTGGGGCACCAATGTTTTTGGTCCCGGGTGCGGCCTTCATCCAGGGAAACCTACCAAACCCTAACAAGTTTTAAAACTAAGCACCCCAAGGAGTCCAGGGAGGTGCGGCTTGCCTGGATCCCCCAAAAGTTTCTTACCCAGACTCCTCTGCAAACCTCAAAATTTGCTGAAAAAAAGCATATTTTCCTCACTTTTCTTTGTAGGATCACAGCTTCTGCACAAATTTCCTACCACCCAGCATTTCCCTCACTCAAAATATAAGTCATTTGTGTGGGTCCCCCAAAGCAGAGTCAGCCTAAAAGGTGTATAAAAGAAAAATATGTGCTTAACAACTCGCTGTGCTAACCCCTCAATCTCTACAGGTTGTTGGCATTTTTCTGTTGCAGGCACCTGGGCCTCCCACACAAGTGAGGTATCATTTTTATCAGGAGACTTGGGGGGACGCTGGGTAGAAGGAAATGTGTGGCTCCTCTCAGATTCCAGAACTTTCTGACACAAACGTGTTTTTTTTAGCAAAGTTTGAGGTTTGCAAAAGATTCTGGGTAACAGAACCTGGTGAGAGCTCCACAAGTCACCCAATCTTGGATTCCCCAAGGTATCTAATTTTCAAAAATGCGCAGGTTTGGTAGGTTTCCCTAGGTGCCGGGTGAGCTAGAGGCCAAAATCTATAGCTAGGCACTTTGCAAAAAATTGTTCTGTTTCTTTGTGAAAATGTGACGTGTCCACATTGTGTTTTGGAACGTTTCCTGTTGCGGGCTCTAGGCCTACCCACACAAGTGAGGTACCATCTTTATCGGGAGGCTCTGGGGAACACTGAGTGGAAGGAAATTTGTGGCTCCTCTCAGGTTCCAGAACATTATGTCACCGAAATGTGAGGTTTCCCTAGGTGCCAGCTGGGCTAGAGGCCAAAATCTACAGCTAGGCACTTTGCAAAAAACACGTCAGATTTCAATGTAAAAATGTGATGTGTCCATGTTGTGTTTCCTGTCGCGAGCATTAGGCCTACCCACGCAAGTGAGGTACCATTTTTATCGGGAGACTTGGGGGAATACAGATTAGCAAAACAAGTGTTATTGCCCCATGTCTTTCTCTTCATTTTTTCCTTCAAAATGTAAGACAGTGTGTAAAAATGATGTCTAATTGAGAAATGCCCTGTAATTCACATGCTAGTATGGGCACCCCGGAATTCAGAGAAATGCAAATAACCACTGCTTCCCAACATCTTATGTTGTGCCCATTTTGAAAATACAAAGGTTTTCTTGATACCTATTTTTCACTCTTTATATTTCAGCAAATTGATTGCTGTATACCCGATATAGAATGAAAACCCATTGCAAGGTGCAGCTCACTTATTGGCTCTGGATACCTAGGGTTCTTGATGAACCTACAAGCCCTATATATCTCCGCAACCAGAAAAGTCCAGCAGACGTAACAATATATTGCTTTCTAAAATCTGACATCGCAGGAAAAAGTTACAGAGTAAAACATTGAGAAAAATGGCTGTTTTTTCACCTCAATTTCAATATTTTTTTATTTCAGCTGTTATTTTCTATAGCAAACTCTTGTAGGACCTACACAAATTACCCCTTTCTGAATTCATACTTTTGTCTACTTTTCAGAAATGTTTCTGGGATCCAGCATTGGTTTCACACCCATTCCTGTCCCTAACTGGAAGGAGGGTGAAAAAAGAACAAAAAATAGTAAAAATGGGGTATGTCCCAGTAAAATGCCAAAATTGTGTTGAAAAATTGGGTTTTCTGATTCAAGTTGGCCTGTTCGTGAAAGCTGGGAAGATGGTGATTTTAGCACTGTAAACCCTTTGTTGATGCCATATATAGGGAAAAAAACACAAGCCTTCTTCTGCAGCCCTTCCTTTCCGTTTTGTTTTAAAAAAAAAAACTTTTTGCTGTATTTTGCCTAATTTCTTGGTCTCCTTCAGGGAACCCACAAAGTCTCGGTACCTCTAGAATCCCTGGGATGTTGGAAAAAAAGGACACAAATTTGGCGTGGGTAGCTTATGTGGACAAAAAGTTATGAGGTCCTAAGCGCGAACTGCCCCAAACAGCCAAAAAAAGGCTTGGCACCTGAGTGGGAAAAAGCCTGGCAGAGAAGGGGTTAAATGTTAGAACACCTATGTATGATGTCTTACTGTGAAGTAGAGGTAGTAAATTTAACCCTTTTAGTGTCCAGCAAATTCCCCTAAATGGTTTAGATTGAAGTGACATAGTAAATATAACCCATCCCATTTATTGACCGACACCTCCCCCCAAATGGTTTAGATTGGAGTGGGAATAGTAAATGTGACCCCTTTAGTGTCCAACACATAGATTAAAATGGTTTAGGTTGGATTGAATCAGTAAATGTAACTGGTGTATTGTCCAACACCTTCCCCAAAATGGTTCCAGGGGCTAAAGACATATATGTCTACACTCTTTAGTAACTTTAGACTTGTAAATAGTGAGTAACACAAAGCTATAGAGTTACTCAAAAGTGTAAAAGTAAACTTACATATGTAGATTCACTAACATGTACGTTTGTAAATAGTTTGTAAATAGCCCCTCTTGTTTTCAAAACATAAAGCAACCACTCATATACATTATTGCAGGTGTATAAATTGATACAAAACAATCTGTGTACATTTGGTTTTTATGACCAGCACAAATTTGATTATGCAAAAACAGGGGTTACAATACAAAGGTGCCAAAGTTGTAATCACTCAGTGTAATAAAGAAAGATTAATTTAATTAAACTAACGCCATCCCCCTCATCAGAAGCATACATGATTTTTACCAGTATTTCACCACTATTTCACAGGAGGCCAGGTATAAAAAGTGTTAGAACCACTTTGAGAATAGCTTAAAAATGTGTATCTACCCAGAAAGAAAATTTCATGGTGGATACAAGGGTCTAACCATACAAGCCCCCTGTCTTTACCCTAAACAGCATCACAATTCCACCCAAAGGCTTGCACACACAGCTAGCAGAGTGCACCTATCCAGACAGTGCCCTGTATGCACTGCACAGATCCATGCCAACAGCACTTTGTTCTAGTTTAAAGAACAATCACATTTGATTTTTATGCTAGATCGTTCAATTACTCCATCATCCACTTATGAGTTTGGTGAACAGCAAGACCCGTCCGCCAAACCCGATGGAGTGGTTGCCATTGTGCTGGCTACCTCCCTCTGGCCACATTAAGACTTTCCCACTGGGCTGACCGGCAGAAACCAAAGTTTCTGCCGTTCAGCCCAGTGTGAAAGTGGCGGCAATGCTGCCCCCGCAGGGGGCACCAGCACCCTGATAATGCGCATTGTCTGCACAGCAGACAGGGCGAATTATGAAGTGCTGAGTAGACCTGTAGCATCCTGCACCTGTTCTGTGCCAGCCTTTTCATGGCTGATTCCAACCTGCACCGCCATCAGCCTGTCGGGATATCTGATCTCTGATCCCGGCGGAGATAGCGGTAGGTTGACGGGGCTGCCCACCAACCTTGTAATGTGGCAGTCGGACAACCACGACAGTCTGACAGCCGCCAGGAGTGTGGCAGTCCGTGGACCACCACACTCGTAATTAGGCCCTCAATTTGAAAGACCCAACTTATTAACATTTAGTTTTGAGCATAAATCTATTAAATAAAAGTTGTTCCTACAGCAACCCATTCAATAGCTCCACATTTCATTCGAAATATTTGAGAAATGTCTCACAACCATGATAAAAACATCTGGCAATGAATACCACCCTTGTCAATCCAGAAAAGCCTAATGACTAGTAATGGATTTTAGGTATGATGGAAAGACTTTTACATACATCATGCTGAAAATATCCTAATTTTCAAATAACGCTACTGCTGCGTAGGTTCTCTTTATGCTAATGAGACTACTGGATTTGGAATCACCTGGACTGTGGGAGTCTGATACCGCACCATGTGACACCTGTCAGCCTAATCTGGGTTTGTTCCGGCTAACTAGCAGTACCTCATCTCCACCCAAGAGCAAGGATGATTGGTCAACCAGGCGCATGACATAAATGACTACTCAGGGGAATCGTGGTCATTCAGATCTCATCCATTTCTCTCAGTTACATTAGTCTCACGTATGCAAGGTCAATCAGAGGCAGAGTAAGGTTCAAAAGGTTTTATTGAAGCAACTGCATCTTAGATAATAACACATGTATTGCAATAACTACGATGATGAAACACAATAGGATTAAGATTGTGACAAGGAGAGTAAAACACAAAAATAACATTACCATATTGTCACTAAGATTGTGAAGGATAGTTCTAACCTAGGCTATGTTAGAGCACAGCATGTTAAGCTCAATTCTGCCTTTCAGGTTGCCTCTGGGAAGACATTATCCCTCATACCTGAGCAAGAGGCCTGTAGTCTACATAAGCAGCTGCAGCAAATCAATCAGTAGTCAGCATACAGTCGTAGGCGTCTGGCTGGAATCTCCCTCTAATGTACAGGGGTCAAAGTAGTGTTTTCATAATAAAACAGCTGATGTTCCAAGAAAGGATCCCCACATAAGAGTGTGTATGTTTCTGTGAACATTGGAGACAGAGTGCGCCACTTTTGCCGGCAACCTATCTTACTGCAGCCTTGAGAAAAGCACAGAGTGAAAGAAATGTTTTGTTTAAGAACGCAGTGCTGACCTAGGCAAAGAACACCTAGATAGAGAAAATAAAACAAGACTACTGTTGCTACTGTTAAAATAATATAATGAAGCTAAGATAAAACATATCTAGGTTACAATGCACAGCGGCAGGCCTTGTTTGCTAAAATAACGTGCTTACAACTATAGCTAAAAAATGACTACACAACACTACAAAACAAACTACATACAATGATAGTTATATCACCAATAATAATCTATTACTTTGCTAAAAGTGTATTACACAAAGCGCATCACTGCTTCACAGATCACATGTAATACCAACAATTCATGAGGGGGAGCAGAGTGTAATTACTCTAAATAACAGCATACTTTTCTTTTAAGTCACTATGGCCTTCATTATGACCCTGGTGGATGGTGGTATTATGGAGAAAATTACTGTCAACAGGCTGGCAGTTCTTCTCCCCATAATATGACATTGGCGGTTTGGCTCTAGCCAAACTACCAATGTACCACTCTGACCGCCAGGGCGGTAAAAGCCGCTGGACTGGAGACTTCAGTCTCCAGCCCGGCGGCCATCACTAGCCCGCCTGCGGGATTATGACCCCGCCTACCGCCATGGTTTTCGTGCGCTCCTTACAAAAACCATGGCGGTAGGCACTATCAGTGACAGGGAATTATTTCCCTGTCACTGATAGTGGTCTTTCCTGCCCCCTCCCCCTCCCCAGATGTCCCTCTACACCCCCTCCCTCTCCAGTCCTACCCCCAACATACACACACCTTCATGCACCATCACACACACTCATACACACACTTATACCCACATGCACCCACACATGCATTCATCCATTCACACACACATCCAAACACAGACATTCAAACAAGCACACATGCGTTCACACAACACAACATACATGCACTCACACATCCACACATGCACACACATTCCACATGCAATACACACCTGCATTCATGCACACACAAACACACACACACCTCCCACACACACAACGCCCCCCTCCCCTGACGGAGCACCCGACTTACCTGTAGTCATGGGTCCTCCGGCAGGAGATGGGGCAGCAGCGCCCACCAGCAGAACACCGCAAGGCCATATCATTGTTCATGATATGGTCTGCGGCGGCCCACCTTACCGCAGTCCGCTGCCATGACGGTAGCCGGAATTACGCCATCATTCTGGCGGTATTCTGGCTACGGTCATAATGTGGCGATTGGCTGGTATCCACGGCGACGGTCTTCTGGTGGCCATCGCCGTGGCGGTAGGTGGTTTTTACCTCCACTGTCACAATGAGGGCCTATGTAATGCTTCTGAGAGGAAGCAATGGGCTTCATTTTCACAGACTGCTTTTTGATGGCTATGTGCATGTTTAGCATACAAATGCTGCTGAATACTGCTCTAAACATGTGTTGCCAATATGTTGTTATATTTGGTGAGTGATACCATGTGAAAACATAGTTTGTTAGTTTAGGTGGATTGGTGTCCACCACAAGCAAGAAAATCGCTGTCTTGTTAGGTCCAGTGAAAGATTTCAGTATTTTAAACCTGAACTCACCCTCTGACAGCTTTACTACAGAGCAGACATGCTTAGCTTAACGAAAATGTGTTAAACATTTACACATGCCAAAATGTTGAAAACACAACAAAATTAATATCCCAGTCCAAAATGACCATAAAAATGACAACAATCCAAAAATGGGTTTCATGAATTTGAATTTTGATTAACTCAATTGGAAGAAGCGCTAAGAAAAAAAACTTCCAATGATAGTCAATACTTTTGAAACACTAGGAACAAGGTGTTATTTCAGGATGACTGCAATTAAGTTCAGGTCCGGTACACCAAGTGTATTCGTTCCTGTGAAAGTCTGGTAGTCCAAAAAGTTAAAAAAATGTCCAAGTCCTACTGGTCTGGAGGACATTTTTTCTTTTCAACAGTTTCCAAACTTACTTCTAGTGCCCAAAAAATCACTGTAGTACACGTCTAATGCCTCCAGATCCTCAGCAGGGCACCTCGAGAATCGCAGGGTGTAAGGCAGAGGTCACCAGCCTAAGCCTAAGTCTAGGCCATGTTCTAGTTGCTATTGTCAGCTTGGAATTTCCGGGAAAAGGCCTGTTGCAGTTTGTTGTGTTCCTGTAGTTACAAAGGAGGTCTGTCAACTTATCATAGGAGTCTACTCTGTCCTGGGTATAAGGAGAGCAGGTCCCATCCTTCAGGTTGCTTATCAGGTGATAGATAGAAAATCCAGTCCTGTTCTGTTCTTCCACAGATCCAAAAATCCTAGAAGTAGCCTTGGGGTGCCATGTTTATGCCTGCACTAGCTAGTGGATGGGCGTAAATCCTAAAGTTCCTGGGAGCAACGTTTTTTAGGACTTCATTTTTAGGTTGAGCATAGCAGCGCACAAGTGCTGCTTTTCTGACGTGTTGTTATTTATTTGTGCATTTAGCCACCCCACCTCACGCCCATCACTAACGCTCTTTAATGGGCTTGCCCTTCAAAAATCCTTTATCATTGGTAAATGCTTTATGTTTGTCCCTCCTTGGGGCGGTTTGGTTATCGCCTTGGGCACAGACCCTGTTACATGGCTAATTGCACTTCTGCTGATACTTTTGACTGTGAGCGAACTTCTTTTTCCTTTTGTGTGTCTCCTTCATGCTCATGGCGTGGAACTTTGAATCGGCTTGCTTATGTGAAACTGTATTACTTTTTATTTTCAATTTATGTGGCAAGAAAAGTCCAGTTAGGAGTTTACAATGCTATTAGCTCGAACATGAGCAAATGCGAGACCCATTGCATTGCAAGTACTTGTTGTCTTGATTCAAACAGGCCTAAAATGCCATGTTCCAGGGCATTTTGGAGATGGTGAAAGTCTTCAGTGACATTAAACATGAGCTCTGAGGGCTGTGTTGTGTAGCAGAGTGGAACATGAAATCACCAGTGCCCACACACAACTAACACTAAAGGCCTGATTGCAAGGCAGGCAGTCTTCAGATCGCCGCAATCGAGGCTGTCCCACTGCCACATTTTGACCTTAGTGGTCAGACCACCAGGGGACCTCCGTCCCCACCAGGAACATGGTTCCCGACATGCTGACAGTAAGGGAGCCCAGGACAATACCTTTGTACTGTTCCTGCTAGGCTGACCAGCAAGAACGTCATAATACGATGTTCACGGCTGGCGGGCACATCATAATACCACTTGAGGGAGGCAACCAGTATGACGGCTGCCTTCTCCCCACAGGAGCTTTGGCAGTCATAGTATTCTAACAGCCAAAGTCGTAATGAGGATGTAAGATCCTGCTTGAAGTAGACTGCTCCACAACAAACCAGGAGACAGAAGTCTCTCTGGGCAAAAGCAGTGTCCTTAATCAAAGGGAGAGGGGATAAGCAAGAACTGTCCTGGAATCCATTAACTATTAAAAAAAGTTTAATTATTTTTCTAGCAAATGTATACATGTTTTAGGCGTCAGAACACATACACTGGGCACTGACCAGCAGTAACTCAGTGTGCAGGTCCTAAAAACCAGTAATAAAATTAAGCACAAAATAAAGGTGACAACAAAAAAAAAAATTTTTGTCACATCCTATGACATGTGCCACACCTGCAGCCAGCCCAGGTATTTTATTTACAGGTACATTGCTTTTCGGTACTTGTAGCTGAATTTTCCCATTACAAGTGGAGTTTAAAGTCCCAGAACTAAGTAGGATTCACTACATAGGTATCACTGTTTGAGGGTGTAGCACACTAATATATCCTTATATTGTGTGTATACCTTCCTAATATTGGCTTCCTGGCTCCTAAAAGAACCCATAATAACAAAAGGGCTGGTTGTCCAATTTACTGTTTGCAAAATACTAGTGGCAATTTGTGACCAGTATTTTTGCAATCAGTGAACAATTTTACAAACTGACTTATGTAACACAAGGTTGGTTCATGCAAAACAGAATCAGACGCTGTTGCGGTCCAATCCTATCATATAAATATTTATTAGGTAGGTTGTGACCCATTCTGATTGGCCACAGTCACATGACTGGTGACCTGCAATAGTCTGCAAGTCACCATGTTTGAGATTGGCTTTCAATAAAGTAAACTTAAAAAAAAACTGCCGGTTTTTCTAAAGAATACAGCGTTTTTTTTTTAGTATCCGTTTATATCTTTGCAATAATGGTCCCAAGAACCAACAAACTTTTTGTTTACATTGGTAAAGGGGAAAGAGTACACAGGTTTTAACTTTCCTTTTGCAAGTGGATTGCCCTTATTTGAAGTGCTAGAACATTTTCAGTGTTCTGTGGCCTGATTTTTGCATTTGGAAGAGACACTTACAAGTCCCTACCACAAACAGAATCAGTAACCATTCAGAATCCGATGTTAGAATTCAGAAAATCTTTTCTGAGATAAAATTGGAGTAGTGCATAGGAAAAATCATTGCAACTGTCACAAATACCAAATTAGGTCCTCTGCAACCATAAATTCTTATTACATCTGGCCAATGCAATGTAAACTTTAGGCTTATTAATATACATCGAGTTTAATTGCCTCAGTTCTCCAACCCAGTTTAGGGTTCACACTGGTGGAGGGTTGAGCACACCATCCTTTAATGTTAGATTCATCCAGTGGCTTAATTTGTGGAAATTATTGTGAAAAGCTGAATACTCCCATTTCAGACTTCTCCACCCCATCCTGCTCGACCATAAAAAATGTAACAGTGGGATTTTACTCAGGTTGCATTGCATGCTTGCAAACGGGTGCAAACACTAGTCACGCGCGGAGTTGAAATCCCACCAGCTTGCGTTTCAATCTGTCACTGAGATTTTGGCAGACTTATTGGGAAGCAGGATGAATAAACATTCTATGTAATGCCAGAAGAAACAGATTGAGAAACCGAGGTTGTGTATCGAGAAACAGCATAAACAAGCACGTGCACAAGATTTAACAATTAAAATTACCATGGTTCTAACTTCTAAGCCTATTTTTGATGGGTATCAAAGCGAAATCTTTTCTTGGCATTCCTGTCCAATTCTGAGGATAAATTGTCATTTGAAATTTGAAGAAATGTATTCAAAACCCAGCAACAAACAATTGTTGTGTAAGGTATCTATTGCATTAATAAATAAGAATCAAGCTGTCAGAGTTGCAGTTTTTAATTCTTTAGAACCTAAACATTAGGCAAATAAAAGTGGGTCTGTATAAAATTAAAACTGTACCAAGAATATGATCTTGACAAGCAAATAGAATTAAAATGTGGCAGGGACAATTTTTAACACCTATACTATTTGCTTCGGAAAACTCGCATTTACTTATTGCAAATATTTTAAATTTCCTCAGATATGTTGGAGAGTTGATTAGTCCTTGGATTGAAATGTTCATGATTGATGCAAGTACTGTGCTTGCCAAACACAAAACACTCAGGCCCATATTTTCAAATCATCAGAAGAACTAAGTGCAGCACCCAAAATTGCTGTGCTGCCTTGTGTGACAGGGAGACAGCTGAAAAGCACCATATCTACTAATACTAAGGTATGTCACCATCGTGCCCCTCCCTAGCACTGATACCCAACTAGGCTGAGGAGAGCCACACCCACACATTTGCTCCATAGTGAAAAGGTGTGTGAATATAGCATACGTTTTGTACAGAAAGGGTACATTTTGAGTAAAAAATACTATGCTTAGACTAATTTTAACCCTTTTCCCGGGTTGGCTGTGTGCTGTACAGTGCAACACATATACACCTTCTTTTTAATACCTGCTTTGAAGTGTCATTATTTTTTTTGCAAATCCATGTCTACTAGTTTTAGTACCCATGGTTTTGTATGAAAACTATGCATGGTTGCACAGGAAATCCCATGTACCACCCATGGAAAGCCCATAGTAGCAGAGTAATGCAAAGCAGTGTTTTGTGTTGCCTTGCTTTACTTACTTTCAGTCAATGTTTTAGTGCAAATCAAGTTTTGCGCTGGAAAGTACATCAAAAACATTTCGTGCAGGTTTGCATCACTTTAGTGATGCAGACACAAACCCACACAAAAATCTGCCCCTACAGTTTCTGTGTGTAACACAACCCGCCATTTCTGGCAACATAAGCAGTAGTCAGGTAAACATTACTCAAAGAAGGCACGGCATAATACCACCATAAATGCCCATAAAAGGAACATCAGAGAACACATGACAAGTCATACATCATCATAAATGCACATGTCATAGTAAACATGATATCAGAGACACCATTATCAAGGCAACTAAGGGAAACTCTTCTCATGAGGCATATATAAAGGTAACCACATTGTTTTGAATGCCCACATGTCAGTATGAATGACCAAAACACTTCCAGAGTGCCTCTGTTATAATCAGACTCTTATGAAAGAGACATTATTGTGCATTTAGCACCCCACTCCTCCCCTTTGAAAGGCCTCAGTGTTCATATCACTTGGGGTCACGAAGGACATCCAATACGGGCAATAATGTTTCGCAATCCCCGGGGGACCTGTGGCGCAAATTGCAGGCACAACACCATGAGATTGGGTGCCCCTGCATCTCTAGCATCTGGCAATAAATGGATGTGACTCGGTCCCCCAGGAGCCCTCGGTCTCCTACTACTCGAGGGGGGGAATGAGGCAGATCACAACCTACCCAGAACAGGATCTCCCATGCTCCTAAAAGTCAAAAGAGAGGGTTTTCTCCTTGGCAGGTCGTGCCTCAGTCAAGCTCTCAGACCCCGTCTTGTGAGGAAAAATGAAACAACAGCCCCATGTCCCCATGGGACTCCATTGAATGATGGGGGAAGACTCACTTTCGACTCTGTGGGTGGGGAGCACTCTCCTAGCACAGCAGCTGCCTGGCCTCTGTGGAGCTCTGCCTGCGCTTAGCTCTCCTTGAACCCCAGAGGTGGGCTACTGCTGACGGCTTTTCTTTTGCTTCTTTCCTCAGAGTGCCGCCTGGGCCACGGCGGTGATTGCACCAGTAGGTGTCTGCTTGTGCCCCAGGGGCACTCCTCTCAGAGGCCTCGCCCTGGGGGCACCACCAGGAGCACGTCTGCTCCAGCCTTCATTTTCCTGTGCCCTGGGGGCACTCTGAGAAGCACGTTTTGGATGCAGTCCATCCTGGCAGCCCACCCAGGTTGCTGTGGTGATTTCTACCTGGGGAAGATGAAGGAAGCACCCACAATGCACTTTAAGCAAATAAAGTAGAGCGCTCATCAGGCGCTATGCTCCAGCACAGGAGCATTCAAACATAGCACTGTCCTCGTGCTTTGAGTCAAAACAGGTCCGGGGAACAGGCGCCACAGCACCCAGTCCCTGGAGACAGCAAGGGGAGCACTGGGCGGTAGGGCCCAAGAACACAGGCCACCGCAATGGATTGCAGTCAGGCAGTTCCTTCTATTGACCTAGCAGGTCACAGGGCAGCACAACAGCAGCAGTCCAAGACGGTTCCTGGTGAGTCCCTCCAGCATCATTCTATGTCCAGGTCAGTGTCTCTTCTTGTCTCCAAGTGTGTTTTTTTCATGGGGAAAACCCCCCTGTACTTATACTTAGTTTTGCACAAGCTTTCACAAGGAGAAGGAGAAGAGGTTTCAACCACTTCCAACTGGTTCTAGGAGTGTCCCCTCTCTCCTCCAGCACAGGCTCCAGACATCAGTTGGGGGTTTAAAGAGCCCTGTGTGTGAGGTCAGGGCACAGCCTTTATAAATGCAGGTGTGCCCCGCCTCCCCTCCTCTCAGTCCAGGAAGACCATTCAATATGCAGATGCACCTCTGTGACACCTCCACCCTCCCCCCTCCCTGTGTATAGGCTTTCTGAAAAGTATGCACAAAGCCCAGCTGTCACTCTGCCCCAGACGTGAATTAGAGTCAAGCTGCAAAACACCAGAGTCATAAGCACAGAGGAAGTTTCACTTTCTAGAAGTGGCATTTTTATAATGGTAATAAAAATCCACCTACTCCAGTAAGCAGTATTTCTCACTACCATTACAACCATACCAAATATGCCTACGCTACCCCTCATAAATCAGACAATAACCCCTAGTCATAAGGCAAGGCATTTCCAATGCAATCCCATGAGCAAGGCAGCACTCTCAGCAGTGAGAAACCAAATAGGCTGTTTGTCACTATCAGGGCAGACCTCACAACCAGGCACATGCACTGCCTTCTACATACATAGCACCCTGCCCATAGGGCTAGCTAGGTCCTACATTAGGAGTGGCTTACGTGTAGCAAAAGGGGAGTTCCAGGCCTGACAAGTAAATTTAGATGCTAGGCCCATGTGGCAGTAAAAGGTGCATGCAGGCCCTTTACTAGCAGGCCTGAGACAGGTTTGAAAGGCTACTTCTCTGGGTGGCGGAAGCAGCGCCATAGGCCCACTAGTAGCCTTTCATTCACAGACCCTGGTTATAGAAATACCCCTGTAAAAGGGACTTACAAGTAAACTAAATGTGCCAATTAGATGTAAGCCAATCATACCAAGTTTAGAAGGGAGAGCACCTGCACTTTATCACTAATCAGCAGAGATGAAGTGCTCAGAGTCTCAGAAAAAACAGGAGGAGGAAGGCAAAAGGTCTGGGGATGACCCTGAAAAAGGGCCATATCCAAAACATCCCCCCACCAGCCTAAAGCCAGAGGAGACCAATCAATACCTTGATGGGCTTGCCTGGTTGGGGCGATAGAACATGGACCCTGGCCCACAACTGCGGGGCACGCTCCATTTCTATGTCACTCTGATCCCAGTTGGGTCCCTCTGTCAATGCTTCCCAGGCAGTCTAGGCTAACCCACGGGGGCTCCCTAGCTGCTAGTGCCCATTGCCAGGCCCCAGGTGTAGGAGGCTGGCCTGGCTTGTAGTCAGTACCAATAGTACTTACACCTTATGCCAGGTCCAGTTATCCCTTATTAGTACAGTGTAGTAGTGTTCCAGCAGCTTAGGCTGATAGAGGTAGCTATAGCAGAGCAGCCAAGGCTGAACTAGGAGACATGCAAAGCTCATGCAATACCACTTATATCATATAGGTACTATATCATAAGAAAGACAATACTCATAGTTACTTAAAATAAAGGTACTTTATTTTAGAGACAATGTGCCAAAAAATCTCAGAGGATATACTCCCTTAGGAGGTAAGTAACATACACAAAATATACACAATTAACCAAATCAGGTAAGTAAAACAGTCAGAAAGTAGTGCAAACACTGTAGAATACAATAGGATGCAACAGGCCTAGGGGCAACACAAACCATATACTAAGAAAGTGGAATGCAAACCACGAATGGACCCATAGGCTAGTGTAGTGTGTAGAGGGTCACGGGGAGTGTAAGAAAACACTAAGGGTGTAAAAGATACCCCACCCCAAGACCCTGTAAAGTAGGATTAAAGTACTACTATTTCCCCAGAAACACACTAAAGTAGTGATAGAGGATTTTGCAAGGACCACAACAGACTGCAAAGCACTGAAGATGGATTCCTGGACCTGAAGATCTGAGGACCAAGTCCAAGAGTCGCTAGAGAGTCCGGGGCGGAGGAGCCCACTAAACCCCGGATGAAGGTGCAAAATGGCTGCCTCCGGTTGGAAGAAGCTGCAGGTTTTGCAACAACAAAAGGAGGTAGGAAGTTCTTCTTCTTGCAGAAGGTGTCTCACGGTGTGCTGGAGGATGCAGAGTTGTTTCCTTGGAAAATACTGCAAACAAGCCTTGCTAGCTGCAAGAGTCACGGTTGGAGAAAAGGGATGCTGCCCGGGCCCAGGAAGGACCAGGATGTCACCACTTGGGAGAGGAGATTGAGGGGGCCCTCAGCAATGTAGAAAGCCCACACACGAGAAGGAATCACCCGCAGAAGTCCTAGAACACGGGTTCAAGAAGTCTGAACACAGCGGTTGTCTCAACACAGCAAAGAGAGGTCCCACGGCACCGGAGATCCACTCAGGGAACTGACCATTGCAGGACGGAGTGCTGGGGACCTAGGCTTGGCTGTGCATGCAGGCTTTTTTCGAAATGTGCACAGAAGCCCTTGTAGCAGCAGAACACGTGGTGTACAGGATTACTGTCTGGGGAGGGAAGGCAAGGACTTACCTCTTCCAAATCTGGACAGTCGGACCACTGGACAGTCTGGGTCACTTGGGTCCCCCACCTGTATTTCAGGGGCCATGCTCGTCAGGATGAGAGGGGACCCAGAGTACCGGTGATGCTGATGTTTGGTGCCTGCTGGAGCAGGGGGAAGATTCCATCAACCCACTGGAGATTTCTTCATGGCTTCCAGTGCAGGGTAAAGGAAGGCAGCCCCCAGAGCATGCACCACCAGGAAACAGCCGGGAAAGCCGGCATGATTAGGCGATACAATATCACTGGTAGTCTTCTGGCTACTTTGATGCAGTTGTGCAGGCGTCCTGGAGTAGTCAGCGGTCAATCCTTGGTAGAAGTCGAAGAAAGAAGTGCAGAGGAACCCTGATGAATTCTTGCAAGTCGTTATCTGAGGAAAAGCCCACTGGAGAGACCCTAAATAGCCCTCAGAGGAGGATTGGCCACCTAGTCAGGTATGCACCTATCAGGAGGGATCTCTGAAATCACCTGCAGGCACTGGCCACTCAGAGGCCTCCAGAGTGCCCTCACACCTCTGTAAACAAGATGGCAGAGGTCTGGGACACACTGGAGGAGCTCTGGGCACCCCGCCTGGGGTGGTGATGGACAGGGGAGTGGTCACTCCTGTTTCCTTTGTCCAGTTTTGCGCCAGAGCAGGGACTGGGGGTTCCCTAAACCGGTGTAGACTGGCTTATGCAAAGAGGGCACCATCTGTGCCCTTCAAAGCATTTCCAGAGGCTGGGAGAGGATACCCCTCCCCAGCCTTTAACACCTATTTCCAAAGGGAGACGGTGTAACACCCCCTCTTAGAGGAAATTCTTTGTTCTGCCTTCCTGGGACTGGGCTGCCCAGACCCCAGGAGGGCAGAATCCTGTCTGTGGGGTGGCAGCAGCTAGAGCTGCAGGGAAAACCCCAGACAGCTGGTTTGGCAGTATTGGGGGTCCATAGTGGAGCCCCAGGATGCATGGAATTGACTCCCCAATACCAGATTTGAATTGGGGGGACAATTCCATGATCGTAGAAATGTTAAATGGCCATGTTCGGAGTTACCATTGTGAAGCTACATATAGGTATTGACCTATGTGTAGTGCACGCTTGTAATGGTGTCCCCGCACTCACAAAGTCCAGGGAAAGGGCCCTGAAATATGTGGGGGCACCTTTGCTAGTGCAAAGGTGCCCTCACACTTAGTAACTTTGCACCTAACCTTCAGCAAGTGAAGGTTAGACATATAGGTGACTTATAAGTTACTTAAGTGCAGTGAAAATGGCTGTGAAATAACATGCGCATTATTTCACTCAGGCTGCAATGGCAGTCCTGTGCAAAGGTTTGTCTGAGCTCCCTATGGGTGGCAAAAGAAATGCTGCAGCCTATACGGATCTCCTGAAACCCCAATACCTGGGGTTACCTAGGTACCATATACTATGAAATTATAAGGGTGTTCCAGTATGCCAGTTAAATTTTGGGACAAGTGGTCACTAGACAAGGCCATTACAAAAATGGAGTTTGTGTGGCAGTCCCTTGCGGTTGTCAGATGATGGCAGTCGGTCGCCGCAGTACGCATTCAGCAAAGCAACAGACAAGTGCCCATTGGAAAACAACACCGCTGGCATATATTGGTCCAGCTGACACACCTGCAAAACACATTATAAAACACAGAAATGTGGTAAAGGATAGTCAACACAGTGAATGTTGTAGGCACCATCCTGCATGCAAAGGAGGACATAAGGAAGAGGTGGAACAACCTGAGGGGGAGGTTGCATTCCCTGGCCTGCAGACAACACATGGAGGCCAATAAGACTGGTGGTGGTCCTCTAGTGTCCCATTACAACTCTTTCCCTGGGAGGAGAAGGTCTTGGCCATCCTGAATCCTGAGGATTTCACATGAATAGCTGGGGCAGTGGAGTCTGGTAAGTCACAACACTCAAACTGTCACAAATCATCAATGTCCTGCATGCTCACATCTCATCTTTTGCCACTGTGTTTTTCATGTACATTACGAATATGCAATACCCAGTGTTGCAGAGATGTAAGCTTGTCAATGTGCATTGCCATACACATCACATGTATCAATCCCAATTACATCCCATATGCTGGAATGGGGTCTGCAAGTGTTTCAGCATCAAAAGATCAACATTTGTCAAGTGTTGTGAATTACAGAGAGTGACATAACTACAACTACCAGGAGGGCCTGATTCTGTACCTCAAACCAGAAGGCCCTCATGAACTTGTCAAAATACACCTGTCTGCCATCTCTCAAATGATGTACTCTCCCCTGGGAGTTTAGCATTTGTGTACTGTGGGGAGGCAGCAAGTGGCATCACTACAACTACCAGGATGTCATGTTTCTGTACCTCTAAACAACATTCCTTCTTGCACTTGTCCAAATACACCTATGCACCATCTCTCAAATGATGTACCCTCCCGTGGGAGTTTAGCATTTGTGTGGAGTAGGGAGGCAACAAGTGACATGACTAGAACTACCAGGAGGCCCTGTTTCTGTACCTTTAACCAACAGGCCCTCCTGCACTTGTCCAAATACACCTGTGTGCCATTTTCCAAATGATGTACTTTCCCCTGGTAGTTTAGCATTTGTGTATTGTGGGAAGACAGCAAGTGGCATGCCTACAACTATCAGGAGGCCCTGCTTCTGTACCTTTAACCAACAGGTCTTCCTGTACTTGCCCAAATACACCTGTGTGCTATCTCTCAAATGACGTATCATCCTTTGGACGTTGGCGATCTACATATCATGCTTAACTCAGAGACATGCTGGTCTACCTAGTTTACTCTTATCCTGGTATCCCAAAATGAAACTATTGAGGACAGGAATTACACCTTACCAAGTGTGTACATTAAGTGTGCCTAAGGCATTGGGCAGCTTTATCAGTTTGGCAGTGGCAGTTAACACATTTACTCAGCACTGCTCATGTGATAGCTACAGCTACATATACCATTTTGGTGTTCACATGTATCTCACACAACTAGACTTTGGAATGGTCAAAAATGCATGTCCTCTCCACTATGTTGGCTTAACTGTTTCTAAGATGTCATGTTCATTCCCTCATCTAAAGTGCTGATCACCACATCTAATGAGCTGCTTGAATCTAATAGTTTCTGCAAGCTTCACATAGGTCATGCTAACAACTTCAATACCATGATAACATAGCACAATCAGCAAACCTACCATTTAAGAGTGGCCAAGGTCTCTACTTATAGCCACACAAAACCTTTGGATGCAGATTCCACACTTCAACCAATAACATTGTACTCTATTTTTCAACAGGTCGAGCTGGCACAGCACCTGGACAGGCATCGTCCACTGACCAGACTCCCAGGCCACCTCTGGATGCAGCCCTCAGTGATGATGACACTCCTGGACATGATGACGGTCCTGGCCCATGTGGGCAACATTGTCAGACGGCAACAGTGAGTCTCACTGTGCTCATAACAAACCTCCCACCCAAGTTGCTTCAACATCACAGACAACAATGTGCCCCCCAACCTGTGCACCTAGCACAGTTGTTACCATCTTATACCCCCCAGTCCTGGATCCTGAGGTGCTAATCAACAACCCTGACACTCATGGCCCAGGACCCAGTTGAGAGAGAGCACCATGTGTGGGGGAAGGGCCTGTGAGAGGGATGCCCAGAGTGAGGCCACTGGGGCCACTCACGACCAGGACACCGTCAGCCAAGCCTTAGTGGTCTATCATGAGTTCCATGGCGTGATGGGCCAGGTGCCAACTGAACTCCAGGAAATCAAGCATCTGCACAGGGACATGAACCAACATATGGAGGCCCATAACTCCAACATGGATACCCTATCAGCGGTGCTGAGGAATATCCCCCAACATCAACCCCTTCCTGTGGGCCAACTACATCAAAACCAAGTGCACCTGCTGCAGACCCAGGAAGGAAGGCCCTGCCAGAGGACCAACCACCCTCAGACACCCCTGCTTCTGCAGCAGCTGAATCCCCCCATCCTTGCAAGTGGGAAAATCCATTTAAAAATCCAGGCAGTGAGGATGTAAAGACACCCACCACCGTAGCAAGAAACCTCATCCTTAATGTCCTCCTTTGTGTCTCACAAATTCTCCTGTGGACATTGGACTTCAGATAGTGTGACATCTACTCCATGATTTCATTTACCATAACTGAACCCTTTATTTTTCATGTATATTACCTTTTGCCACAAGTTTGCTTTCAACTTTAGCACTGTAATAAATGAACAAGTCACGAACCCATTGTCTGCTGTCTTAAATTTTACATTCAGAAATGTAAATATCCAAGAACATGTGAACCATACAATGAAAAAACAACCTACTTTTGGAAGCAGGGATATGTTGAATGTACACAGTGTCCAGCTGAGGATTACAACAATTCCACACAAACACATTAATACAAGTGTCTTGTCAAGGAAGAAAATGTATTACATTGCTCAGCTCATAAGCTGTCAATATGTCTGAAACTTAGCAAATCACACATGTATGAATCATACTGGGTAAATGATCACAATTGCAAGTACAGACCTCCAGACCATGGACAGAAAGGATATATCAGACATTTTCCAGTGGAGTAGGCAAACATGGAATTGGTTGATGTCATCAGCTGGAACCATATTGCCTGTATCACAAAGGGAATCCAACATCATATAATGCAAGACTCAGACAGATGGCAGTACAGCAGTTTCTGATCACAGTGTCATTACAATCCAGTGCTTCTGCATGAGGTGGTATGACACAAACAAATGTCCGTGATGTGCCGCAGGCACTTTGGCCTACAAAGATGAAACACATCAACAGCTACATACAGTTCATACAAGAAGAGTATTTAGCCAATGTGAAAGGAAACTAACATGAATTCAGCCTAGTACTACATATTTTCTGACCATATGATGACACACATGATGCATCAGGGCCACCACATGACAAGGAGCAAATAGAATGGAGTTTTCCAAACTTCCATCCTATCACTGTGCAAGCTGTCTTGTCGCAGGTCTTGTACACTCAAAGTCTGTGACCTACATTCCCAGGAACAATCCATGTGCACTTCATATGTCCGTACAACATCATATGCCTGCCAATATCACAACACAGAAATGTCCCAATGAAGATGTCATGGTGAAGGTACCTGAACAAATGTAAAAACAAGAAGTATAGTTATGAAACCATACATTAGACATGATTCACATAGAAAATGTCTGGAGAACGCAGTCCATTTTATAAATCTCTCATAAATAAATAACATCTCCTGAATGTTATTGTGTCAAAAGCTTCCACATCAGACACGCTTTGCCAGTTTTTGCTGGAGCTTCAGATTCTTAACTGTTCCAACAACATCACATCATCATAACAAGAGTTCATTGTACATTCAAAGTCATGACATCTTATGACATACTTACACTGATGAGAAGAAGCTGTCGATGAGATATTGTTGCAATTCAGCTCCTTCCTCTTCACTGCTATCATCTTAATTTGGCCTTTCGGCATTTCTAGATTTTTACCCAGGGGCACTGTAGGCTCCCCCTCCTGTGGGATGTATGGGATGTTCCTTCACAAGACAATGTTATGGAGCATGCAGCATGTCACAGTGATATGACACACCTTCCTGGGTGAGTAGAAGGGGCTCCCACAGTCTTGTCCAGACAGCAAAATATGGCCTTCAGGAGCACCAAAAGCCCACTCAACTGGTTGTTGTGTTCTTCCATGGGTTTCATTGAAGGGGACTTCCCCTGGTGGAGTTGGATTCCTCAGCAGTGTTAGCAAACAAGGACAGTCAGGATATACTTAGTCTCCTGTTTTGTAATGAGATATAAGTGCCACAATGAGTAATACACTTCCTGATTCTAGCACCTGACATTGCACATACAAGATCACAATAGATCTCACTTCCCAACCTGCCAGGGTCTCTCGGATTGTAGTTGTGACATCAGTTGGGGTATGGTGCTGTTCTGCACTACAAAGAAATCATGGGCTGAACCTGGGAACTGGGCACAGACGTGGGAAATGTATAGATCTGACAAGGAGAGAACTTGCACAACGATCGAATGTAAGTGTCTTCTGTTGCAATCGACTTGTACACTGGCATGCAGTGGCACAAATGCAATATGGGTGCTATCAGTGGCCCCCACAACATGTGGGAGGCAACCAAATCCATAGAAGTCAACCTTCACATTGGCTAAATCCTAACATTTGGCAAACCTGATGTAGATGTCAATGTTTTTCATCATTGCTAATAGCACATCTTTTAAAACACCACTGAAAATAGGTTGTGATATATGAACAGATATAGCCGCTGTATAGTGAAATCACCCTGTGGCCAGGAATTGTAATACTGCCATGAGTCTCACAATGCATAGTAAACATGTTGGATAAGTGCTTTGAGGCATGAGATGTGGCTCTAACTGACAGCATAGATCTTGGATTGTTTGCCTTTCAGACGAAACTACTTTACTGTGTCACGTTCTTCCATGGTCTGGATGTCTGGAAATGGACGGTGGACTGGAGGTTTTCACATCCTTCCTCTCCCAAGGTACCTATTTATGGAATAAAATGACTGTGTCCAGACCAACATATCTGATGGTGAAGACCAAAGTCATGTGACAAATACATTACACCCATTACACATCAAACCTGACTACTACTGAAGGTCCAGCTATGATCCACATGGTTGTCTAGACATGTGTCTACTATATACATGTGCACATGAGCCACCCCTGAATTTAGGCTTTATGTGGACTACCGTGGGCTCAATGCTGTCCCTAAGACTAACGCGCACCCATCCCCCGAGCTGATGAGCTCAAAGATCGGCTAGAAGCAGTCAAGTTTCTCAGTATTTTTTACTTATCGTCTGGGTACTGGCAGACTGCCTTGACCAATGGGGCCAAAGAGAAGTCAGCGTTTTCAACACCAGAAGGGCACTACCAGTTTCAGGTCATTCCATTTGGGCTAAAAAACGCTTCTGCCACCTTTCAGAGGTTCCTCAACCAGGTACTGGCTGGGCTGGAGGCTTTAAGCGCCTGGATGACATTGCAGCATACAGCTGGGAGGATCACTTGCATCACCTCCGGTAAGTGTTGAAAGCCCTGCAGAAGGCAGGCCTTACTATTAAAGCCAGTAAGTGCCAGAGAGGGCAGGGGTTGGTGGTATACTTGGGCCACCAGATGGGGAGCCTTCAGGTAGTGCCCCTACAACCCAAGATTGACACCATTGTGGCTTAGGAACCCACAAGACTCATACAGAGGTGAGATCCTTTTAGATCCTTTTCGGTCTCACTGGTTTTTACAGGAGATTTGACAAAGGCTACTGCACCATAGTTGATCCCTTGACAGGACTGACTTCCAAGAGGCAGCCCAAAAAAGAGATCTGGACTGAGGCTTGTCAGACCGGTTTTGATGCCCTGAAGGCAGCCATGTGCTTGGCACCCGTGCTGAAGGCACCCGACTTCTCCAAGGAATTTGTTGTGCAGACCAAAGAAGCTAAGGCTCTACTTGTTTGGGACTCACTTCGGGTTCAGACAGACCACTAACCCCTTAAATGGTTGATGCAGATGAGGGGTGAGAACCCAAAACTGTTGGGGTGGTCTATCTTCCTACAGGGATTGAACTTTACAGTGTAATACTGCCCTGGTACAGAACACCCCAATGATGATGGTCTGTCCAGATTCTTTCACCTTATTGATGAGAACTCCAATGAGGTTAGGTAGTTCTCCCCACTCTCAGCTAGGTGGGACATGTGTTAGACCTGGAATTCTTGGGTTTGTTTCCCCTGACTTTTTGCCTGTGCTTCCTGTATTTCTGACTGTGTGCTGGATATCGTTTTTGCTTTTTTCGGTTATCTAGGCTCATTACCACTGCTGATCAGTGCTAAAGTGCAAGTGCTCTCTGTGCAAATTATAACTATGATTGGTTATCTATGACTGGCCTACTTGATTTACTAGTAAGTCCCTAGTATAGGCCACCATGTGCACCCAAGGCCTGTAAATCAAATGCTACTATTGGGCCTGCAGCATTGATTGTGCCACCCACATTAGTAGTCCTGTAAACATGTCTCAGACCTGCCATTGCAGTGTCTGCAGTTTTAAAATGCCATGTTGACTTGGCAAGTGCACCCTTTTAATACATGTAAGGGACCCCTTATGGTGAATCCTATTTAGTTTTATAGGGACTCAGGAGATTAGCTTAGCCCTTTGGCTTGCAGGCCTGTGCTCTCGTCACCTAGTGAGTTTTGTCCTACTTAGCTTGCTCTGTTTTAGTCCATTTTTTTTTTTTTTTTTTTAGGATGGCTGTTGTTGTTTACATTTTATAAAGCAGTTTTGATTTACATTATCAGTGCCACTCCATGAAAGCGTCCCTATCAGCGTCATAATCAAGCAGTGTATGCAGGTATTCATATCTTGTCCCTTTCTCACTTACGTGTGGCAGGAACATAATGTATACTTGTGGGGGATTGTTTGCATAATTGCCACCCCAAGTTTGCTTCCTTATTAATTGTTTGGGAGCATACCTGCATCAGGGGTCCTACACGATCTGTATAAATACATCTCACATGGACAGGGTCATTATAGGGATTCCTTCCAGATGCAATCTGCACTGCATGTCACCGTGCTGCAGAAATCAGCCTTTGTGTCATCACAGAGTCTGAGCTAGATACCTGATTCCAAGGTAACAAGGGTTGGGATGCTTTTCGTGGTCATGGTACTTGCAAAATAGGTTTATCATACCTAGCTCTCATTAGGTTAAGGTTTCGGTTCTCTATGCTAGGGCTTTTACATTTCATGTTGATTGTAAGTTGATGTGAGTCTTTGTATTCACAACTCTTTCTTCACAATTACCCTCCTATTATTGTTAGTTGTACTAATCATTGCAGCTCATGCATTTTACCGTAGATTGCAGTCTTTTAAAAAAAACTATTGAAAACTCCTGCATCTCCTACATTGCCTAAGTGTGACTGAGAGTGGTTGCTAACATGAGAAAAAAATAACTTCCACCAACTTCCACCACGACTCCCCTGAGATGTTGCAATCTAACGTCCATGCATAAGACTGCCAGAAATCACCTTTTACTATCTGGGTTTTGGTGAAGTACTACTTCTGAGCCGGGAGGGTTGAGCCGACAGTTGCGCCTTGTTGTGGGAGTGGCTTAGTCACCTACAAACAAGAGTGCTGTCATCTCTAAACCAGCAGTATTGCCTAGTAGCGAAAGTCCTACTACAACACACTAAAGTAGGCCCAAAGTAGACAGACGGGCAGGGTGTATATAAAAGGCAGGCCATGTATTGATGTGTTTTACCTGTCCTGATAGTGAAATACTACTAAATTTGGTTTTCACTATTGCAAGGCCTATCTCTCCCATAGGTTACCATGGAGTTTGCCTTGAAATATATGTTAAGTGTAATTTCCCATTGGGAGCAGATAGAGAGGTGGAGTTTGGGGTCTCTGGACTCACAATATTTAAATACATATTTTGGTAAAGTTGTTTTTTAGATTGTAAGTTTGAAAATGCCACTTTTTAAAAGTGGACATTTTTTTGTTTAACCATTCTGCCCCACTGCCTGCTGCTGAATACATGTCTGGGTCCAAATGACAAATGGGCTATTTGTGAATTCACTCAAGACAGTCACATAACAGGAGCTGAGGTGTGTCCTGCATATCCTGATGGGTCTTCCTGGGCTAGAATGGTGGGAGGAACTCACACTTGCACCTAAATAGGGCTGTGCCTGTCCTTACACAATGCAGTCTCCAACCCCCTAGAGTGGGTCTGGGACCAGGGCAGGAATGGCAGGATCTTGTGCACTACAAAGACTTTCTGTTGAAGTTTTCCTACTATATCAATCAATCAATCAATCATTTCTAAAGTGTGGCATGCTGCTTAATCCAAGAGCCAGGTCTTGAAGTCCTTCCTGAACTGCTTGAGCGATGCTGTCTGCCTGGGTTTGAGAGGTAGCATGTTCCATATCTGAGCTGGGAGGTAGGAGAACAATATCTGCTGTGCTTTTCTGGATCTTGGGAATGGCTGTGAAGGTGAGCTGGGACAAATGGAGTTGTCTGTTGGGTACATAGAAGGCAAGGAGGTGTTTGAGGTATGCCAGTCCTATGTTGTGTAGTGCCTTGTAGGTGTGGGTCAGGAGTTTGTATGTGATGAGCTTGTTGACTAGTTGCCAGTGTAGGACTCTGAGGTGGGATGAGATGTGGTTGTGTCGGGGGATGTCCAGCATGAGTCTGGCTGCTGCATTCTGGATTCTTTGTAGTCTTCATTGCAGTTTCTTGGTGATGCCGACATAGAGTGCATTGCTGTAGTCCAGTTTGCTAGTAATGAGAGCATGGGTGACTGTGTTCCTTGTGTCGGAGGGGATCCACTTGAAGATCTTTCGAGGGATTAGGAGGGTGTGGAAGCATGACAAAGAGACGGTGTTGACTTGGTGGATCAGGGATAGTGAGGAGTCCAGGATGATGCCAAGATTGCAAGCATCATCCGTGGAGGTGAGGGCGTTTCCCAGGGGGGTGGGCCACAAGGAAGTCATTCTAGGCAGAAGGTGTGGAGCAGGTTACAGTGAACTCAATCTTGTCCGAGTTGAGTTTGAGGCAGCTGGCTTCCATCCATGCGGCGACTACTCTCATCCCATTGTGGAAACTTCTCTTGGTCTTCACAGGGTCGTAGGACAGAAAGAGGATCAGTTGAGTATCGTCAGCATAGGAGACGATGTTTAGCCCGTGTTGTTTGGTGATCTTGGCTATCGGGGCCATGTAGATGTTGAAAAGCGTGGGGCTGAGTGATGATCCTTAGGGTCCTCCGCAACATGTATCTTTGGATTCTGATGTGAACAACGGTAGTTTGATTTCTTCCAGTGAGGAAGAACCTGATCCATTCCAGTGCTGTATCTCGGATGCCATAGTCGTGGGGTATTGTGCAGAGGGTGGGGTGGGAAATGGTGTAGAATGCAGCCTAGTGGTCGAGGAGGATGAGTGCAGGCATGCCTCTGTGGTCTAGTATGGCGTTTATGTTGTCGTGGCTGCTAGTAGTGTTGTTTTAGTGCCATGGTTGCTCCTGAATCGGATTGGGAAGGGTCTAGGATTTAGTGTGTCTCAAGGAATTTGGTGATTTGCTGGTTGACGGCCTTTTCCGTTACTTTGGGTGAGAAAGGGAACAGAGGGATGGGTCAGTAGTTCTTCAGCTTTTTTGGGTCAGCTGTGGGTTTCTTGAGTAGAGGTTTGATCTTAGCATGCTTCCAATCTGATGAGAAGGAGGTGGCCTCAAAGAATCAGTTGATGGTTTGGCAGAGCTCAGGTGCTATGGTGGCGCTGGCCAGTTTGAAGATGTGATAAGGTCATGGATTTTAGGGTACTCCTGGGTGGATGGAGTTCAGTGGTCTTTTGGGGACCTCTTTAGTGACGGGGGTCTAGGAGTTCAGGATCTGGTGTGGTGCTGGGTCTGTGGTGGTAATTGTGAGTGGTGTTGGAGGGTTTTGGTTTGTGAAGCCTTCTTAAATGTGCTGGATTTTTCAGTGGAAGAAGATGGCGAAGTCATCAGAGAGGACTTGGGAGGGAGGGATGGATGAGGTGTCTGTCTCTGGGTTCCTGAATTCTTTTATGATGGTGAAGAGCTCTTTGCTGTTGTAAGCACTGGTGCTGAGGAATTCTTGAATGGCAGCTTTTTTAGTGGCTCTGATGTTCTGGTGGTGCATGGTGACTGCGTTCTTGTAGGCTATTCGGTTTTGGTTGAATTGTTGTTCCTCCATTTCCGTTCCAGTCATCTACTGTAGCATTTTGACTCTTGTAGATCTGTTGTGAACCATTTAGGTGTTTTACTATGTCAGTTTCCAGCTGGTTTCCTGAGGGGGACTAGGCTCTTGGTGCATTCCGATAGCCAGCACTGTAGATTGGGTGCAGCTCCATTAGCGTCTGCTGCGTCCACTGGGAGAGAGTGGCTGAGAGCGTTAGTGAGTTGCTCTTCTGTAACTTTTCCCCAGTGTCTGCTAGAGGGGCGGGGGGCATAATGGCGTGCAGTTTTCTTTGTGAAGGTAAAGTGTATGCATTTGTGGTCAGTCCAGTGGTGTTCTGAGGTGTGAGAGATGGTGATGTTGTTCCCTGTTGAGAAGATGGGGTCAAGGATGTGTCTGGCTCTGTGGGTGGGGACATTGACAAGATGTTTCAGACCAAGTATTGCAAGGTTGTCCAAGAGGTTTGTGGTTTTCGGGTCATCGTGGATATCGCGGTGGAAGTTGAGGTTGCTGAGTAGGATGTAGTCAGAGGAGGTGAGCAATTGGGGTGGATGAAGTCGGTGATGTCTTCGCAGAATTGAGGTCGGGTCTGGTCCTCCTGGGGAGGAATTTAGGTTGGTTTTAATCTGGAAGTGTAGGTGTTCTTGGGTTGGCTGAGACTGTGACTCGTTGGTGGTTGTCAGGCGGAGGGTGTTCTTGTAGACTAGGCCAATGCCTCCTCCAGGCCGGTTGGCTCTGTCCTTGTGAATGATTTTGTAGTTGTCCGAGATGGTCGTGGCGATGTCCGAGGCGAGGTGGGGGTGATCTACATCTCCATGAAGAAGGCAACGTCCGAGGCGGTTGAGTTGAGGAGGTACCAGACTTCCACTGTGTGCTTGATGAGGGAGCTTGTGTTGGGGAGTATGTACTTGAGGTGGTAGTCGGTGCGTGGTGTGGGATTGCATGGTGGTCCTGGGAGGGTGCTGGAGCATATTCAGCACAAAAAAGGCCCAAAAGTGTTCCTCGGGTCAGCTAGGTGGCAGGCTGAGGATCTTCCTGGGTTGAGGGCAGGTAGTGTGCTGGAGTTGAACCAGCAGATGGAGCAAAGACTAGGGTCCATGTGGCACGGCCGTGCAGTAGCCACCATTAAGAAGAGGAGGGATGTGGGGTGTCCAGTCAGCTGGGAAGCAGGAGGGTGGGAAGAGTGCTTCGCAGAGAAGGAGGGGGATGGGGCCAAATGGGCAGCGCAGGGAAAGTGCAGGGAGAGCAAAGGGAGAGAGAAAGAGACAAAAAGGAAAGAGAATCAAATGGAATAAAAAGACAGAAAAATCCACAGTGAAAAAAACAGAAGTAAAGGCAGAAGTAAAAGCAGGAGTAAAGAGAGACAAAAGATACATACATGCAGATGGCCACTAGGCCATCAGGGAGAGCCTGCTAGAGGAGGTGTGTCTTGAACTGAGAATCAGGCAGGATCTCAGTTTGCTCAAAGCAGAGGCAGCAGCAGCAGCAACAGGTGGAACTGCCCGTAGGAGGGCAACAGATGTCGCCGAGAGACACAAATGAGTATAAGTATTGGACTGCTGACCCACAACTTTAGAACACTTCTGAATCGAGAGGAGACTCTACCAAGGAGAAGATCTGAAGAGCTGTGAGGAGGGGTACTGCCCTTTTGCTGTGTGTGCTTTGCTGGGTTGTCCAGCAGTTGCTGCTTCTGCTTTGAAGAGGACAAAAGCAGGACATTGTTGTGTATCCTGCTTGTGAAGTTTCTCCAAAGGCTTGGACTGAGCTTACCTCCTGTTAAGAAGTCTCAGTGTTATCTTGCTGAGGACTCTGAATCACCAGGAACTGTCCAGTCCAATTTCTGGACCATATGCCGTGAAAGCTGGCCTAAAAACAAGAAGAACCACACACATGGACAACTCCAGAACCTGCACTGCTGTCCTACTCTGCGCCGCAGGTGCAAAGCTACTGTAGTGCTTCTGAAACCCCACAACATCGTGAGTCCCGAGTGCTGTATCACCAATGTCCGTGAAACTTGACTCCGCAGCAGTGCCTGTGGCCCAGTGGTGTGCCTGCGATCCTGAGAGGTCACCCAAAAGCGTTTTGACCTTCTGGATTCATTGACCCCACCGGATCGTAAGGAACCGGTGCTTCATGACCAATACCGCATCACCTACCCTGCAACCGCAAGGAACTGATGCCTCATCTCTCCTGCCTCGCAGTAAGGAACCAACGCCTCACCTTCCTGGTAGCAGTCAGGAACCGACACAGCACTGGCTCCAGCGACACCTCTTCTTCTGGACTCCATTGTTTCTAAGGTACTGTACCTGGGGTCTGGGAAACTCCGTGACTGGCACCATACTCCCGTGCGGGTGGCGTTGGACTGTTGGGAATAAGTCAACAACTTTGTAATAGGCCCAGTTGGAGCTATTGTTTTGTAAGTGCTTTATTGGGATTTAATCCTAAAAAAAAAAATGTTTGTTTGTGCATGTTGGATTTTTGTCGTTTTGCTCTTCTTTAACTTAGATGAATATTGCCTATTTTTCTAAACTGGTGTGGTGTCTATTTGTTGTATTTTCACTATGTTACTGTGTGTGAGGGTACAAGTACTTAACAGTTTACCTCTGAGATAAGCCTGACTGCTCGTGTCAAGCTACCAAGCAACCAAGGGGGTGAGCAGGGGTTATCTTAGGAGTGTGACTCTCTTACCCTGACTAGACTGAGGGTTCCTGCTGGGACAGGGTGTAAACTGACTGCTGGCTAGAGACCTCATTTCTAACATCCAGTGCACTTTCAGTCAAGTGGAAGTGCCATTGCATTACTAAACAGTAGCTGTTTGAAAATAAGAATAAGGTATACTTCAACTAGCAAACAACATCAACGATTATATGCGTGCTCCTCCGGTAGACGAGCAGCCTTCTGACGTAGCAAGTAAGTTGTTACAGCACAAAATAAACAGTGCATTGAAACAGAACATATTTTTGCCTATTTTATGAAGAAAGGAAAACCCCAGAATGAACAAAAACCTGCACACAATGTACTTTCTGAAAGCCACATTTCTTTTAACTGTAAGTGCAATCATGTCAAGCCCTTGCAAATTAGTTTTCATCCCATGTATGCTAAAATAAACACTCACTTTTCTACAATACATACCTTTTTATAAAAAAAAAACACTTATGGTTCTAGAAGCTTTTATTGTGTGATTATTCTCAATCTTTATAAACAAAGAGAAATCATCCCTAATAAAAGAAAATATACAATAGTTCATAATTTCTGTTTAGCTAAAAATAACCTAGATCAAAGCAACAGTGATCACTTCATCAAAGTTAAACTACGACATATTATAACATTTTAAAAGTGAGAGGTAAGAAAGCTCAGAAGAATAGCAGTGCAAATCATCAGCGTATTATATAGTTATTTTCTGATAAGTCATTTATTGCCTCAAAAGAGAACTATGCGGAGAGTGCAAATAGAATGTGCAAAATCTCATGCATTAGGATTTTAGGAAGCTAGTGCAGATAAAAACCCAGGCAGGTAGCAAAGCATGCCATCATCACCATCTATGCTTACTTTCAGCACAATTACATTTACATTTCCAGAAGAAGACAATAATGTTCACGAGAATGGTCTATGCATGTCCTCTACTATGACCCCTAATTCATCACAGGCTAAGTGTTCATGGGAAAATAGTCCTAACAGCATGCGTAAGTTAGTAAAAGTTAGCCAATTCAGCCACATGTCGAGAAGATAAAAAAATCAATAGGGCAAAACAGGTGACGAATTGCTAATGACCACTTTTCAACATGCGGAAATTATGGATTAAATACGGTTTCACCCTTCTGTTTTTGTGGAGTTATAAATCTAGACAGACTTAATGCTTTCGTTCAACAAATTTTGTAGCTGATAATTGTACTTTCCATATTTGACCAGATCAGATGACTCCTTCAAAGTGAAAACAAGATTCCTAGCCTCATTACAAGTTCGTCTACCATGGCCTAAAAAGAGGGGTTTTAATAAAGTTCGACTTGCGTTCATCAGTGCCGGGCAGCAGCATAACAGGTGAATAAATGACTCAATTTTATATCCACAAAGCCTGCAATTGACATTCATGGAAAGAAGTGCCATTTTGGATTAATCTCCTTAGTTCTGAGGAACAACAACCTTGCAGCCATGATTTGTGTCAAGAAGGCTTTCCCAATCGCACATTCTAAACATGGCTGTGGACACAGAAGGTATGTGAATTTATCGTAAGGTAATCTCACTGCCGCTAACACAGGTGTGCTGTTCAATTTTGCCAAATCAGTAGTCATAGAAAGTGTTTTCATCTGCTTTTTCAGAATAGTTTTAAGGGCGGTAAGTGAAAGCACCAACTTATTTAGTTCTGTCTGATCTATTTGAAGGGAGTCAAGTGCTGTGGTTAAGTACTGCAACCAATGGTTCATTTTTGAGTCAAAGATAGGGCAAAGAGCTGATTTCATTGTATTGGGCAAAGCCTTGGCAATCCTATAGTGGTATTTTTAAAAACCGCCCATATTGGCCCACTTCTGTCCTTTCAGGTCAAGTTTCAACCTTATCAAACACCCTCTTATGTATTGAGGTAGTTTGAACACTGTCTCATAGGCGTTGACTTACAGTTTTTCCACTATTTTGGTGAATTGCCACAGGAAGGCTTTATGTCATAATTTAGGCGGTCATTCTGACCGCGGCGGTCGCCGCCCGCCAAGCGATTCCCGCCGAAAGACCGCGGCGGCCATTCTGGCTTTCCCGCTGGACCGGCGGGCGACCGCCAGAAGCCGCCGGCCGGCCCAGCGGGAAAGCCCCTTCAACAATGAAGCCGGCTCGGAATGGAGCCGGCGGAGTTGCAGGGGTGCGATGGGTGCAGTGGCACCCGTCGTGATTTTCACTGTCTGCAAAGCAGACAGTGAAAATCTTTGTGAGGCCCTGTTAAGGGGCCCCTGCACTGCCCATGCCAGTGGCATGGGCAGTGCAGGGGCCCCCAGGGGCCCCACGGCACCCGTTCCCGCCATCCTGGTTCTGGCGGTGGACACCGCCAGAAACAAGCTGGCGGGAAGGCGGTCGGAATCCCCATGGCGGTGCTGCAAGCAGCGCCGCCATGGCGGATATCCTGGGCCAGCGGGAAACCGGCGGGAAACCGCCGGCTCCCCTTTTCTGACCGCGGCTTTACCGCCGCGGTCAGAATCGCCCAGGAAGCACCGCCAGACTGTTGGCGGTGCTTCCGCCGCCCTCCGCCATGGCGGTCATGGACCGCCAGGGTCAGAATGACCCCCTTAGTGCCTGTCAGAGGCATACTCTGAGCACTCATTGAATAGGCACTGAGGAGGGGCTTTCTATTAAATTATTGAGCTGTCATACTCTTGTAATTATCAGTTCAGCCTTTGTTTTGAGGTGTCACAGATGACCTTTAGAGTTTCCGTTTGCAGTCAACCACACTTGTAATTGTACAGTTTGGTCCCACTAATCTTAAGGGGGCCCACATTCCAATGATGATTCAATTTTTTGGGCATCCTCCCAAAAGGTATTACTTTAGTCTAAGATGCATTTGCATTCATTGTATTAGTCTTGTTATAGTCATGGAGGGCAGTTAGTGCTTTTTGGAGCCCAATTCTGAAATGATCTAACAATATCATTAGCAGATTGCAGCAGCGTGACTTTGAGGTTCCCATTTTTGGGTGGAATTAAGTTAATCATTTTAAGGCCAGGGACATATCTGCTGTATACAAATTGAATAGAAGTGGGGCAAGGACACAGGATTGCTTTAGGCCATTATCTGTGAGGATGTTCCTGCTTACAGCAGTTTGTGACAACTTGACCCTCACCCAGGTTGATATGTAGAGTGAGAGTATCACCCTCAGCAAGTTATTAAGAATGCCCCACCCTTGTAGCTTCCTCCATAAATGATTTCTATCCACTGCATGGAATGTGGCAGAATAGTCCATGAACAAGGCATAAAGTGGGGGCAATTTCTTGCTGGAGGCTTGATGTATTACCTAATTGATTGCATCATGTCACCCTGGGCTACAACTTTATTTACTTTCAAGTCCAAGCCGATGCTTAAATATACTGAAAGGCCACCAGATGGCTTTCAAAGATGTTTCTTTTTATTGCTAATTGATGCACTTCGTGGAACCCAGGAATTGCCAAAGGATTTGTTAGCCAGGTTTCTTGTGAGAAAAGTATGTCAGCACCCATAAAAAACTGATTGATTGAAACAACTTTAAGGAGTCTAGTCAGCCTAGTGACGTTCCATGACAAGATTTGCAGATGACGTTCCCTTTCTAGTGCTCGATTGCTCATGCTATGAATAATTATGTGGGTTGATAGATAAAGCAGATGGTAGCCATGCCCAATCTGGTGTGCCATTTGCTTTGCTAGATTCTACAGCAAGTTTATAGATGTTTAGTAAGATCAATATATACCGTTTTTATTGTTGGACCAGTTTGATTTAGAGAGCCCTCCTCTTTTAAGGATGCTGTAAGTGCAAGAATTCATGTTTGAAGATTCAACTTGTATTTTCAATGGAAGAGCGTGCTTAGGAGGCCTTATTTTGAAGATCTCTATACCCCATTCCTCCAAGATCGACTTGTTTGCTAAATTTTGTTCAACCAATGCAAGAGTTCCTAATGACAGTATTGTTGATTGTCTACCTTTATTGTGCTCTGGTAGTACTTTAAATGCTACACTCAAAATATATTCCGATTTTATATTGATCGGCTTTGGTAGTGCCTTAAACAGACATAGCAAGTTTGAACGATCCAGGATGTCCAGACTGCATTCTGTTTGATTATGTGGTCTGAGTACCAGCTTGGTGAGCATTGATCCCCTAACCAGGTCATTTGGCATGTGGACATTGTTTGTAATAGTGTCTTTTGGTTGCTCAAGGATAAACCCATCTCCACTACTATGATTGGCTCCAGTGAATGATGAAATGCTGGTGTTTGTAATTTGATATCTTGGGACCTAGCTAGGAAGCTACTTGACTTGGGCAATATTGGCTTGAGAATATCAGGGTGTTTGCAAGGTGGTATAAATGTTGCTAAGTTATGGTGTCCTAATTGCTTAGAGACTGACGGCGCATTGAGCTTCGAGGATGCAAGGACAGTGTTATGTGCACTGATCAGGCTTGGCTTGTGGTCTCTTTAGGTGCTTGGTGCAGGCTGAGGTTCTGGCAGTTGAGACACATTCGGGTAATCTGAGTCATTTTTGCCTATCTTCCAATTCTTGAAGATGGGATATTCAATAGTTGCATCATGGTCCACCGACCTTTGTTCCTTTGAGTACTGAATTTGCAGTTGTTCTTTTGCAGCCTGATATTTCACCTTTTTAAAAAAAACAAATGTTGGCTCTCTTTGATAGTGCCCCTGACCATTGTGTTTCCATGCTGTCTGTGTTATCCTTTGTATTGCAACTGGAGTTGGTCTTTGCCTCCATTCTATGTTTGGGCTTGATTGGGACTTGTTGAATAATGACGTGGGCCTCAAAATGGGTGTCCACCCCAGGGGGGAGTTAGGGTGATTCGTTATTGTATCCTGCCAGGAGGGGCCCTCATAGGTGTAATTGACGTTAAAGGTGCCAAGCAACCCAGGCGTGCTGTAGCATTGACTGTGGATGCTGGATTCAGATTTGACAGATCTGATGATGCAGATTCAGGCAGTTGCTGCTAGACAATAGCTTAAGCATGTAGAGCCAATTTCTATAAAAAAATCATAGAGGTCAATACTTCTGGCAAGGTAGATAGTTTGTCAACAATTGGGGGGCAGGCACATGTCGGTGTACCAGCATTGGCTGTGCTGGTGCTGATACTAAGCCTTCTTTGTTCCAGAGCAGTGAGTTTAGCCTCCATCTTAGTAATGATGTAGGTAAGGCTTGTATCAGATCCAACTGCACCTCTAACTTATCAGATTGCCAGGTAAGAGCATTTATCGTGGTGACCAAAGTCACATTAATCAAAGCCAGTAGATTGGTCTGGCCACAGTCAGATTGAGAAACTGCTGGATCTGTCCTCTGCTGGCCACTTGAACAGTTCATATGGCTGAGGTCATGGGCAGAATGTAACTGGGCATGTTCTTGAAAAGATTCTATGATGTTTGCTTTGCTAGGTTCCACCTCGCTACAAATTAGCAATTGTGAAAATGGCATGAGTAAAAGCTTGAGGCCCCAGTAAATCTCCCACAGGACCAGCTGGGTCAGCTAGTTTTGCCGAAGCTAGATTTCCTACATTACCACCCTCCAACAGGGTGCTGTGCCCTTCTTCTGTTGATTATAGGAGGCCAGACCAATGAGTCAATTGAGGTAATCATGGCAGCAGAGGGTGCCCGTTTCTCCTGCAAGTGTAGAATGACCAAAGAGGAAGAGAGATTAGGCATGCCCCTCATGCTGATGATAGCTGTGCCCTTTTGTAACAGTTCCTAAAATTTTGATACAGAGTGAGGCGAAAGCTCTGCTGCCATACTGTCTGTGAGACTTTTAGATGGTATTTCTATAATTGTGTTGTCCCCTGGCTGTATAGCACTGTTGTTTGTTTGCTGATAGAGTATTTATGGTGGTAAATTGGTAGCCTTCATATCGCTTGAGATGGCTGCAGAACCAACAGTAGGCTGCCACAGTACTAAGTCTGAGAGTGCATTTGGCTTTTTCCTAAAGAAGTCCAAAATTGATATTGCTGCTGGGGCGGCATTTGTTGTTTTGCCACTTTTTCAGGTATTGCTGGACTTGTTTCCGTTGCACTGTACCAGATGGCCGTGCCAGGCTGAGATTCGCTGTGTGAAGAGCATCTTTGGGCTGCCCGTGGGCCTAACAGGCCATCCTCAAGACGCTTGCAACCCTTGAGCTCTGAGCCATATCAGGCGGTAAAGACTCAACTTGTATACTCCCCTGATCTACTTTCATCTTTGTGGCGCTGGTAAGCCCAGTGCTGGAAAGATGCCCTCCCCTCCGTGCCATAATTCTGAGTTGCTTGTGAAAGGATTATAAATGGAGTTTCCTTCACTCAGCTGGGTGTGTATTTGATATATTTGATCAAATTGTTAACTTCCTATTCTATTCTATTTGAATGCCGCTAGTGTTGGGCCATGCATCATAAATCCACCAGGGCTGGGCCAAGATGACGCTGTAGACATCCATAAGCAAACATTAGTAAGTGCCCATGGGTAAGCATTATTTTTATAACCTTGGTGAAGTGCTTAACCCCTTACCTGCTGGGCCTCCCCTCCCCCCCCCCACCCTCCTCCCAGTGCTGAGCCCTTTTTGACTGTTTGGGGTAGTTCACGCTTAGGCCTTCATAACTTTTTGTACTCATAAGCTATCCACCCCAAATTTGCATCCTTTTTTCCAACATCCTACAGATTCTAAAGGGACCCAGAGTTTGTGGGTTCCCCTGGAGGAGACCAAGATATTAGCCAAAATACAGCTACAATTTTATTTTTTCAGAAAAATGGGAAAAAAGGGCTGCCAAAGAAAGCATGTGTTTTGTTCCCTGAAAATGGCATCAGCAAAGGGTTGGCGGTGCAAAAATCACTATCTTCCCAGCTTTCAGGAACAGGCAGACTTGAATCATAAAACCATAGTTTTCAACACAATTTTGGCATTTTACTGGGACATACCCCATTTTTACTATTTGTTGTGCTTTTAGCCTCCTTCCAGTTAGTGACAGAAATGAGTGTGAAACCAGTGCTGGAACCCAGACAGCTGAACATTTCTGGAAAGTAGACAAATTCTGAATTCAGCAAGGGGTCATTTGTGTAGATCCTACGGAAAATAACAGCTGAAATGAAAAAATATTAAAATTCAGGTGAAAAAACAGCCATTTCACACCACGTTTTACTCTGTAACTGTTTCCTGCGATGTCAGATTTTCAAAAGCAATACCCTGTTACGTCTGCTGGAATCTTATGATTGCGGGGATATATAGAGCTTGTAGGTTCATCAAGAACCCTAGATACCCAAAGCCAATAAAGGAGCTGCACCTTGCAATGGGTTTTCTTTTATACCAGGTATCCAGCAATTCATTTGGTGAAATATAAAGAGTGGAAAATAGGTATAAAGGAAACTTTTAAATTTCCAAAATGGGCACAAGATAAGGTGTTGAAAAGCAGTGGTTATTTCCACATTTATGAATTTGAGGGTTCCATACTAGCCTGTGAATTAAACAGCATTTCTCAAATACGCTTCTTTATTACACACTGTCTTACATTTGGAAGGAGAAAATGTAGAGAAAGACAATGGGCAGTAACACTTGTTCTTCTATTTTGTGTTCCCGATAAAAATGGTACCTCACTTGTGTGGGTAGGCCTGGTGCCCGTGACAGGAGACACCCCAAAAAGCAACATGGACAGATCAAATTTTTACATCGAAATCTGACTTGATTTTTTAAATGTGCCTAGCTGTGGATTTTGGCCTCTAGCTCAGCCGGCACCTAGGGAAACTTACCAAACCTGTGGATTTTTTTAAAACTATTCACCTAGGGGAATCCAGGATAGGGTGACTTGTGGGGCTCTCACCAGGTTCTATTACCCAGAATCCTTTGCAAACCTCAACTTTTGGCCAAAAAAAACACTTTTTCCTCACATTTCGGTGATGGAATCTAAGAGGAGTTACAAATTTCCTTCCACCCAGCATTCCCCCAAGTCTCCCATAAAAATGGTACCTCACTTGTGTGGGTAGGCTTAGTGCCCGCGACAGGAAATGCCCCACACAAAATGGACACATCACATTTTCCGAAAGAAAACTGTCCTATTTTTTGCAAAGTGCCTAGCTGTGGATTTTGGCCTATAGCTCACCTGGCACCTAGGGAAACCTAGCAAACCTATACATTTTTGAAAACTAGACATATAGCAGAATTCAGAATGGTGTGACTTGTGGGGCTCTCACCAGGTTCTATTACCCAGAATCCTTTGCAAACCTCAACATTTAGCCAAATAAAACACTTTTTCCTCACATTTCGGTGATGGTATCTAAGAGGAGTTACAAATTTCCTTCCACCCAGCATTCCCTCAAGTCTCCCATAAAAATGGTACCTCACTTGTGTGGGTAGGCTTAGTGCCCGCGACAGGAAATGCCCCACACAAAATGGACACATCACATTTTCCGAAAGAAAACTGACCTATTTTTTGCAAAGTGCTGTGGATTTTGGCCTATAGCTCACCTGGCACCTAGGGAAACCTAGCAAACCTATACATTTTTGAAAACTAGACATCTAGCAGAATTCAGAATGGTGTGACTTGTGGGGCTCTCATCAAGTTCTGTTACCCAGAATCCTTTGCAAACCTCAACATTTGGCCAAAAAAAAAACTTTTTCCTCACATTTCGGTGATGGAATCTAAGAGGAGTTACACATTTCCTTCCACCCAGCATTCCCCCAAGTCTCCCATAAAAATGGTACCTCACTTGTGTGGGTAGGCCTAGTGCCCGCGAAAGGAAATGCCCCAAAACACAACATAGACACATCACATTTTCCCAAAGAAAACTGAGCTGTTTTTTGCAAAGTGCCTCGCTGTGGATTTTGGCCTCTAGATCAGCCAGAACCTAGGGAAACCTAGCAAACCTGCACATTTATAGAAAGTAGACATCTAGGGAAATCCAGGATGGGGTGGCGTGTGGGGCTCTCTCCAGGTTCTGTCACCCAGAATCCTTTGCAAACCTCAAAATTTGTTTTAAAAAAACACATTTTCCTCACATTTCGGTGACAGAAAGTTCTGGAATCTGAGAAGAGCCACAAATTTCCTTCTACTCAGTATTCCCCCAAGTCTCCTGATAAAAATGGTACCTCACTTGTGTGGGTAGGCCTGTGCCCGCGACAGGAATGGATCACAAAAGGGTCAATGGTAGTCCTTGCATGAGGGCTACTGTTAACCCTGGAGTGATCCATTCCTGATGCAGGCACTAGGCACAGGCATACAAGTGAGGTTGTGTTTTTATCAGGACAAGTGGTGAAACATTGGGTGGTAGGAATTTTGTGCATCCCTACACATTCCTGTAGTTTCTGTGATAAACAAGCAAGGAAAAATAGTGTTTTTAATCAACGTTTCACTTTTACAGGGTAGTCTGGGTAAGAAAACTTTGTGAAATCCCAAAATGCCACACTTCCATGGATTGCCTTCTGTGTCTAGTTTTCAGAAATGTCTGGCTTTGGTAGGTTTCCAAATATGGCTGTTAAGCCCAGGACCAAATACTAAGGTGACTCTTACACAACTAGGCTGTTTAGTGGAAGGTAATTTTTTGTCTCCACAATCAGTTTTGGGTACTTCCCTGTTGTGGCCACTTGCCCACCCACTAAAGTGAGGTAATGTTTTTCTCTGGAGACTTAGTGGAAATCTGTGGCTGCCTGCAGATTCCAGGACTTCCCCTCACTGAAATGCAAGGCAAGGCAAAAGTGTTTTTTAAGCAAATTTAGTGAATTCAAGGGGATTGTGGGCGAAGGAAAACTGATGAGAGACAAGCAAGTCCTGCACCTTTGGACTTCCCTAGTACTAGTGTGTTAAAGTTAATCCACCACTCACACTGGTTGGTTTTAGCACCTCCAGAAATTATGGTTTCAAAGCATGAATACTTATCAAAGTATCTGAATATTCAAACGAAGCCTTCTGAAAGTGGGCCATAAAGCCTCATCCAGACACCAACCTCTTTATGGTCCATTCACACGGCATTCATGCACAACAAAAAACACTTTCATATCGCCGGCCACGGTCCCAATCCAACCAATCACTGCACTCACATTAACTTACCGCTGCTAGACAAGGGCCCATCACATTCATACGCCACAGGACGGAATACTTTTGACTACATTTTACCACCTGTCAAGGAACTGTCTCCTTGTTCCTGAACATTACCAAAGGCATGCATAAGAAACCTTTATAATGTCTCTCAGGACAGCCTCCCGAGGCTCAGGAAGACAAGTTTTTCATGCGCTTTTAGCGCACTCACTGTGCTAACTACAACTCCTTCCAGTTTGTGGATGCAAGTTGGGGGTGTCCTAGTATGCCATACAAAGCGATTCCTCTAACTGAGCAAGCATATCTACCTTTAAAACTAAGGCAGACATGCTGGAGAATTCTCGTGATGTTCCCTAATGAGACGGTCATAGACTATGAAAAAGGATAGAGCATAGCATATGTCCCAGCCAACATGATGTGCAGTGCTGTGACTGTAATGCACTTATCATACAGCAAATTGAACATCTACTAAGTTCTGATGGAGGATGAACATGAAAAGCAGGTCAAACACTGACCCATACGTGTCATTGTCCTTCCGTGCTGGGATGGCACCAATTGGTTTGAATCCATAGGTGTAGACGATGTACATCTGTACTACCTTTACTATCTGCTTTCTACCTGTGCAATATCCCTGTGAAGGCACACCTACCATAATATTTCCTTACCCAATCATGTCTTTCCTCATCAGAGTCCTGACTAATCCTGTATAATTGGCAAGTGGACCTATACTAGTTTGTAGATGCAAGTTGGGGGTGTCTGAGTATGCCTTGGGAGGCCTATCCCTCGAACTTAGCGATCATATCTACCGTTGAAACTAAGGCAGACATGCTGATGAAGAAATCCTAAGGTCTCTAAAGTAAAAAGTCAAACAAATATCCTTTGGGACTCATTCACCAACACTTCTACTTTTGCTTTGAGTTTGCACACTTTCAAACAAGTAGAAAAGTTGGTGAATTAGTCCAACAGGACATTTGTTTGACTTACTCTGGTTCTCGGTGGCAATCATGGTGGTCCTTGTATAGCATACATAAGTTCCCTCACAAGTACTTCAAATTTCAGTCATATCTTTAGCATTTTGCCACCCAGCGTACCCAGTGATATTGTGGCATATGTTCTGTCCACTAGTATGTGCAGTATGGGGACTATAATGCACGTTAATTGAACAGAACATCTACCACATTCTGATGGTGGATATAAGTGTCAAGCAAGCCATAAGTAAGTCCATGATTTCCTGAAGTAGATGAACTAAATTGTGTGGCTGCTTGCCTAACAAAGCAGTGGCCCATGGACATTCGGTATCCATGTACAAACACTGAAAGGATTACCCAAAGGCAGCTCCACCTCAGTCGATTTCCCAGAACTTTGCCTTAGTATGATACAATGTAACGCAAGTAGGGACACAGAGGTCTGGTTGAGATGGGCACTGGGGACAATAATACCGACTCTCCTGCCGCTTTCCATGCTTTGAGCACACTTTACAGTGACGACATGGACGATCCATTTTGGGTGTTTTAGGAATGCTTCTGCAAAGTGTCTCTTCTGCAGCCTTGCCACATCCTACATCTTACAAATCGGGTGGGGGTGCGTGGCGCCCCCCTCTTACCTTCACTACTTGGAGGACTTTTGCCCCCCTTGTGAGGGCCGGTTGAGGCCTGGGGGGCCCCCAGCGATCGGGGGCCCACTGGAGGGGCCCATCAGTAGCACAGAGGGGATGTGTGCCACCCCCTTCTGCTTCAGAGGTTATCAGAGGCCCCCATTTGGTGCAGAGGAGCGCCGGGGGCTCCATGTTTTCGTTCTCCGGCACTGGAGGTGCCTTCATCATCAAACCAGGTACTTTTAAAGGGACAATATATATCATAGGTTCTTTCTAGAGACTTTGTTGAAGTATATATTGCCTACTAGTTTATGATGCCTTCATATATGTATGCAAATGTTCCTATTATGGGCATACCATGCTAAAATGTTTTTCTAACTTGCCATATGTTTCCTAATGTTCCTAATATGGGTGTTTATGATATTCTTCTGACAAGTGCTTTGGTGTAATAACGTGTTTCCTGACTATTGCTTATGTTGCAGAATACTGAGTAATCTGTGTGTTCTATGTGACTACTGCTAATTTGCAGAGTAACTAATGTGTAGTGTGAAGTGAGCTTGAAACAACGCGAAGGGAGGCTTGTAAGTTCCAATCTTCACGCTGCTATTACATTGTGCTTAAGCACTACAATTAGTTTTCCTTTTTAACAACAAAAAAACAAACAACAAAACAAAAAAAACTTACAAATATACCCCTTATGAAAACAAACAATAGTTTGATAACCATACATGCCAAGTATTGAAAGAAAACATGTTCAACCTAAACAAATCCACATCACCGATACCTTATAGGTAACCTGTGAACTCTATCACTTTTTCTGGTAGGCACAAGATCCAAGCATGGACTTCCCCTCTTTGAACTGAAGTCCTTTGCTCCTCCTGCTTTTTTGACCTTTAGGCATTCCTTCTCTTTCGAATAATGATCCCCTTTATCTTGAGACGGCAACAAAACCTCCTTTGATTCCACTTTTACAACTTTACCTATGTTCCACCAGTTTCCTCCATCAACACGCACAGCATTACCACATACCTTGTCAATCTTAAGTGGTTCAGAAAACTGAGAGTCACCTTTCTTCACAAAAACTGGCAATTTAATTTGCACCCAATCACCAACGGTGAACTGGACATCCTTCACACTCTTTTTCTTATCATAATACATTTTCTGTCTTCGTTGAGCATTTTCCACATTAGAACGAATTTTTGAGTGTATGTGTTCCTTACATGTAGTATTTTTAAAAAACGTATCCAACCAAGCTGGCCTAAAAAGAGTGGCAGGCTTTCTCCCTTTAAGTGCCTCAAACGGAGATACCCCTGTGGTGGTGTGAGGTGTTGTTCGGTAAAACCAAAGCATACTCTTAACAGCGGCGTCAACTCCACATCCATTGGCTAACGCCCACTGAATACATTCACCAATCACTCTATTAAAACGTTCAACCAAACCATTAGTTTGCGGTTGATAGAAAGAACTTTTCAAATGTTTGATGGCACACTCATTTAAAAAACTATCAAATTCACTAGATACAAACTGAACCCCGTTGTCCGACAAAAGTTCCTTAGGAAACCCTTCCTCTAAAAATACATCCTTCAAAAACGTTACACTTGACGTGGAATCTGCATGACTCACAAACTTCACATGAGGCCACTTGGAAAAGTAATCAATAACAACATAAGCATACCGTAACTTAGGAGGAAGAGAATTAAAAGGTCCCAGCAAATCGATTCCTAACTTTTCCCAGGGACCTGCTGGACATTCTATTGGCTTTAGCGGAGGACTTGACGTTTTGAGAGTCTTATAACTAGATGAACAAATAAGACATGATTTGACTAATGTATCAATGTCTCTGTCCATTTGCGGCCACCAGTAGTATTCTCTCACCCTTTTTTTTTTAAAAGTAGCACCCAAATTACCGTCATGTGCTTTTTGGATAATCTTATACCTTATAACATCAGGAGGAACAATCTTATCATTTCTCAACACTACCCCATCTTCAATAGACAGTTCTTCAGACACCTTTGAAAATGGTTGATCACTCTGGTTCAAATTCTTTTCATGTGGCCACCCTTCCTCAATGTATGTCAAAATTCTAGAGAGAACATGATCACTTGAAGTCGCTTCTCTCCATTGGGTTTCAGTGAACGACCCAGTACGTTCCAAATCGATGACAGCAATGAAACAGTTTTCATCTTGACAATCCATTTCCTCTTCACAGTCTTCAGAAATCGGATTCCTGGATAGATAATCAGCTCTCACGTTCTTTCCCCCAGAAATGTGTACCACAGAGAAATCAAATTGTAACAACCTGGCAGCAAATCTTGCGATTCTTGGTGTGCTGCTTTTTACATTGGTACCATTTAGAATAGAAACTAATGGCTTATGATCTGTCTGAAGAACAAAATGTCTTCCCCATAAATACGACTTAAATTTTTCTATACCCCACCAACATGCCAATAACTCTTTTTCAATCACCGCATAATGTACTTCATTAGGTCTGAGTATTCTTGACGCAAATCCAATGGTATGTTCCTGTACCTCATTCATTTGCGTCAAAACAGCACCCAGACCAAATTTACTGGCATCCACTGTCAAACAACATTTCAAATTGTGATCATAAGATTGTAAAACTTTAGCACTACACAACTTCTGCTTAATCGAGCCAAAAGCTTCCATACACTCAGCATTCCACACAAACTCAGAATTAGTCTTGAGTAAATTAGAGATGGGTCTGACTAGCGTAGCAAAATTTTCAATAAACCTAGAATAAAATTCGCAAAGTCCCAAAAATGATTTGACACCACCTTTGTCCTGAGGATCTGGTGCACTCACAATCGCATCCACCAGACCTGGTCTGGGATGCACACCTTCAGCTGTGATGACATGACCCAGATACTCTACAGACGTTTGTAAAAACTGACATTTTTCTCTTTTCAACACAACACCAGCACCATCAAACTTACTTAAAACCTGTTTCAAAATTGAATCATGTTCCTCTCGGTCACACGCATGTATCAACACATCATCCTGGAAAATACACACTTTGTCTATTCCTTTGAGAAGAGTAGACATAATCCTCTGAAATACAGACGCCGCTGACGCCAACCCAAACGGGATACGACAATATTGTTATGTTCCCCACGGGGAAACAAAAGCCGTGAAGTGCCGAGAATCCTGAGTCAATTCAACTTGGTGATAAGCAGTAGCCAAATCAAGTTTAGAAAATAATTTCGCTCCATTAATACAGGAGAGCATCTCACCAATCTTAGGCAGGGGATGAGAGTCTACCCAGATCTCTTTGTTAAGTGCCCTCAAATCCACACATACTCTCAAGTCTCCATTTTTTTTCTTTGCGACAACCAATGGAGATAACCATAATGAAGAGTCAACAGGTTCAATAATTTCTTTTTTTTGTAAGTTATCTAATTCTTTTTCCAGCTCATCTCTGACACTGAATGGCACTCCTCTCAACTTATGTTTAATAGGAATAGCCTTATCCTTCACCTTAATCTTGTGTGTAAACCCTTTTATTTTCCCTAACTCACCAGAGAAAACCCTTGGAAACTCATTCAACAAATTCTCAATATCAGAGGAGTCTCTGATAGCAGACACCTGTTCACACGTGCCTGGGCGCAAAACCATTCCAAACAGCCCTTGGTGAAACCATCCTAAAATGTTCAGTCCTTTCACTGCTACGTAGACCTTCCCAATAATGCGTCGACCCTTGAAAACCATGATGTCATCAAAGTAACCTACTAAATCAATCCTCCTTCCCTCATAAGAAATAGGAGTCCTATCTGGTGGATTCAACTTTCTTGTTCCCCAGTTTTGTACAAAAAGCTCCTGGGTGATCATAGTGATTCTAGCACCCGAGTCAGCCAGTAACTTCAACGTTTTGTCTCCAACTTGAACAAAAACATATGGATCAATACAGTGCTCAGGATTACCAGACACTATGTCCTGGTCTCCCACCGCCAGAATCATCTCTTGTATTTCATTCATCAATTCATCCATCCTGTCATCAGTATCATCACTGACCGCATTAACCTTAGTGAAACTGTTTTTGTTACTTTGACAAACCCTTGCAAAATGACCAATTTTGCCACACGATCTACATTGAACATTTTTTGCTGGACATGCTTTTCCACCTTTTACATGTAATGTGTAGCCGCATCTAAAACAGATATTAGACTGCTTGAAAAAACTACAGGATTTGTTCGCCTCGACTTTGTTGTGAGAAAATGCCATAGTCTTGCGTCTGTCATCCGATCTCTGAACTACATTCACCATTTCATCTTTAGCACATTCCAATTCTTTAGCAGATTTAATAGCAGTCTCACTGCTTTTAGCAATCCTAATGGAATCCGACAAAGAAGGATCCCCCAAGGATAACAATTTTTGCTTTATAGCTTTATCAGAACAGTGACAAATAAATTGGTCACGTATTAACTGATCCGTAAATGTTTCAAAACGACACTCTGACGCAAGTTTCCTCAGTACCGAAATGTACATGTTAACATCTTCTCCACTTTTTTGCTCTCTCCTAAAAAACTTATGTCTTGAAATAACTAAACTTGGAGGTGCATCAAATCTGTTGCCCAATTTCTTAATAGCGTCTTCAAATTCATCGAGTTCCTCGCCTTCATCCGCTTGAACTTCTGGCAAATGTTTATATACCGACCTTCCCTCAAAACCTAAAGAATGGAGTAACAAGCATTTTTCCTTTCCGGTCTAAATCTTGACGCTCCAATAGCACCCATATATGTTTCAAACGCATCATACCATTGCCTCCATGGTATAGTTGGCTCACTGGGTGTTTCCAAAAAAGGTGGCGGAGGGTTGACCGACTGCATGACTGGAAACGTAGACCCAAGAACTATTTACAAACCAATAAAAAAATTAATTCAATGTAGACTTGAAAGGTCCCGTGCAACTACTGCTTGATCAAAACACTATGAAAGTTGAAACTTACTGATGTTCAAAGATGTCCGCCACCCTTTCCATCAAAAATGGGCCTGCCTGCACCATCACCTCCAGAATGAGGGATACACGAAAAAAAAACTCACTGTAATTAGTCCGGGAGGTCATCCATTAGCAGAGAACTAGTACTAGCACGAGTGGGCTACACGATGTGTGCCTGGGGTGATCCAGTTTCACAGCTCCTCGTCGCCAAAATGAAGTGAGCTTGAAACAACGTGAAGGAAGGCTTGTAAGTTCCAATCTTCAACTGTTTATTTCAATGGTACAAGAATAAACTGACAATAAATCACCCCAGCGCCAGCAGTCGGCCCTCCGATGTCGAAATCCGCCAGCCGCGGCGTCCGACCGTCGCTCTGGAATCCCCGGCGTTCCTCGCTGCATAATACAGCACGAGGAACACCGAGGAACCAAAACACGGGCGCGTGTCAGCGTCTCCGCTGCGCGCGCGGTCTAATACACAGCTGAATAAAGCTGACCGGCCCACGCAGCGAACACGCTGCTATTACATTGTGCTTAAGCACTACATAGTGTTCTGACAACTGCTAAGGTAGCAGGATACTACTGATATGGGATGTTTCGTCTAATAATTGTGTTGTGTATAATACAGTATATTTTCATATAACTTGGTGTTGTGTTTCCTTTGTGGTGGGGATAGTGCGTCATGTGTGTTGTGTGTTGTGCAAACGCTTTACACATTGCCTCTGGGATAGGCCTGACTGCTCGTGCCAAGCTACCAAGAGGGTGAGCAGGGGTTATCTTGGACGTGTAACTCCCTTGCCCTGACTAGAGTGACTGGGTTTTGCCTGGCTGAGGTGCCTACCCTAGCCATCCAGAAACCCCATTTCTAACAATACATATATATATATATATATATATATTTAAATAAATATGGTCCTTTCCCAGGAAGCCTGCCCCAATTTGCACAATGTTCTTTGGGCAATTCTGAGAGACGGCACGTATCCACTCCGACTAGTTGCTTTTCAAAAGGGATTTATTGCTTCATTCAATAAAGTGCAAAGTACAAGGTGCCACAAAGAAAACCTGGCCTGCGCGTTTCGGCAAAAAGCCTTTGACTGGGCCGTCCCATAGTGCAGTGCAAAACATAGATTTAAATGGAGCTCCTCATTTTTGTCTACACCTTCTCTTAAAGGTATAAACACACACAAGCCACTTGTGTAACCATGTAGAGCTATTCCTATACAATCAATCCTCCTTTTGGCAGTATGAGAATCCAAATCATATAATGACCTTGTAATGAGTTACAGTTTATAGAATCACATGATCATTTGCATTACTTTACTCATTTTTTGATACAATACTTCTTTTGATGAAATACTATTTCTTAATAAAAATGCTTATCATAGGTTTGAGTCCTTAATATCATGATTATTTACATTCGCAATAGCAAATAATTAACTATTTTTTAAACTATTTTTTACTATTAGCATATGATCATTTACTAAATGTCACTTATTTTTTAGTACGGTACTTCTTTTGATAAAGTGCTTTTTCTTAATAAAGTGCTTAATATAGATTTAACTCATTGATATATTTATTTACATTCACTGCAGCAAATGATTTTCTCTCTTTCACTATTGCCATCCCATCGAGAAGTAAAGTGCGAAGTGCTGCAAATAAATCTGACCCGGTAATGTACCTCATGGTTCATCCTTATCTAAAAAAACAGTCAGCCCCGTGGGAACAAACCATATAACAAATAAATAATCCATCAAATGTTTGCTTGAGGTGGAACTATCTCCCATTAAAGTACTTATATTTAATCAAGGATTCATCATACTTGCCTCATATAAGCTAACAATTTCATGACTGTCACATTCTTATATATTCCCCATGTAAACACTTATATCTCAAAAGAAAGAGAAGATTATATAACGGACAACCTAAATATAAATTATGTGGAAAAACGTGTGCAAAGATGGAGCAGGTGATAGGTAAAGGGATGGCATCATCTTCTTTCTTTGAATATTCGCCTGTTATAAAAATCAGAGATTTCCTAACAACATTTATAATTGTCATACTATTTACAAATGGACATAAAGTTCTGCATCCGTATTCAAACCCCAAGGTATTTCTGTTCCTATCGTTATGATCCATCTGGATTCCGCTCTCCTAAGGGTCAGCTCTCGATCTCCCCCCCTTATGTTGGTTTTCAAATGATGGATACCATAATAACAAATATCCTTATAATCTCCAGCATGGTGATCCGAAATGTGTTTGGCGACAACATGAGAGTAGTCTCTATTTGCTATTGCTCTTAAATGTTCCAATATGCATAGTTTCAGTTTGTGTACAGTACTTTTTGCCACATTTACATTCTGAGATGTAAACAACAAATGGGGTTTTACATGATATCCGGTTCCTGATCCTCCTCATGGATCCATCAAAACATTTTAACTCAGTCATACTCTCACCATACCGACAGGCTTTGCACTTCGTGCATTTGACAAAACCTTCCATTTGGAGCCAGCTTCTTGTTCCACTTCCTTGCGAGGGCAGATAGCTTTTGACTAGCAAGATGTTGTTTTTCTATAGGTGATTCTTGGATGTTCCGTCACCCATTCTTTCAATTCTTTCCTAATATATCACTTTTATATATGTGTGGTTTCCTTTGGGGGCAGATTGTGGCTTCCAGAAAACAACACATGTAAAAAAAAAATATATATATATATATATATATATATATATATATATATATATATATATATATATATATATACATATTTGATACATATGTAAAGAGAGACTGACTCTTTACATCACTCTTTTTATACATGTGTGCTTTCCCCGGGGCCGATCTTGGCAAAGCACACATATAAAACTAAAAAAATGCCCCCATTGAGGGTCTTTTTTTAAAACAAATATTCCCTGGGGGGGGCGCGATCGCCCCCCCCAGGGAAAACTATTGCGTTGAAATTACCCCCAGGGGTCGGCCTGTGTAGGAAGGGCCGACCCGGCTATTTAAAAAAAAAACATTTATGCAATATCTGGGGGCACGATCGCCCCCCAGAAGAACCCAACTTATTTGTTTTAATAATTATGCCTGCACGGGGGGGTGTCGCCCATTTACACGGGGGCCAAACCCCCCAAACAAGATCCCTGGTCTATAGGGGTGTTTCCTGAGCATGGATCGCAGCCGTGCTTCGACCCATGGCCAGGAAACGGTGCCAAGAAGGCATCGATGGAAAGGAGAGACCCTCCCCTTTCCATCAATGCCTCCCTGGCATCTGGGGAGGCCTTCTTGGCCTTTGTTTCCCCACCGGAGTAGGGAGAGGACGCTTACCTGCTCCTTTGCTGCTCCGGTGGGGAAAAATGTAACGTCAGCGTGCTGCGCAGAGAGCTGACGTCACAGAGGGGACTGGTGGGACGCAGAATTTCTTCCACAGCTCCCGGGGTAATGAAAAAAAAAAATCCTTTGGTAGACCAGAGAATTTTGTAACCCCCTCCCCCTGACCTGCACCAGGGAGGTAGTGTGGGCATCGCCCACTGGCCGATGCCCGCACCACTGCGGCTTAAGCAACACAGAGCACAAGTGATTGCGAGCGAGGAAAGGCCACTGTTAGCCTGACCGAGGAGGTGGGAGCCAAGTAGAAATGTAGAAGGTGGAGCGGGGCTCGCCATACCCCGCAAGTCACACCCCGCACTAGCCGAGCCGCTTCTGTGGGACTCTGGGGCACACAATTAACAGTGGCTGCCTACAGCCACTGCGCTCCGCCTTCTAGGACACCGGAGCTACCCAAAGCTCCAGGGTCTCATGAACACGAGGGGGGTTCTGCATTCTGCAGCACACATAGAAAGAGGAAAACACCTCTTGTGATTGTTTTTGTGTAGAGGGGTTTCCCTTCCTGCTGAAAAACAATCATCCCTGCAATGCAGGCATCCTTGCATCATGAGTGCAAGGGTACCTGTGTTGGAACTAGTCAGCAACTTGTGCCACAGAGCAGGGATAGAGGACAGAAATCCACCACATCTTGTAGATACAGCACATTTCTGCCCTTTCCTGGTCGTGCAGGGCAGCGACGGGCCTCGTAAATGAGGCCCATTGTTTGGAGGTATATGGTTGAACTTTCTTTCAATAGCTTTCATTTGCTTTTTACATCATTTTTACATATTTTTGTTGCTCAATATTGTATTCTCTCTCTGCGATACTGTAAACTGACAAGCACATGTTATTACTTAAAGGGCCCTAGGCAGCATACAGAGCATCAGCGCTAGAAGGCAACACTATATCTAAGTTGAAATGCACATCTTAGTTAATATGGTGCATTTCTGTTCCCTTCCTTTCACGCAATGCAGCAAAGCAGCTTTGCTTGGTGCCATGTGTTGGCTGTAAATGTAGAAATTTGGCCCAAAATGTCTGGATGAAATGTACCATGTCGGTAGTTTCTTAGCTTATTTCTGATGGGGCAAGATCGAAAGATGGCATAAATCTGGGTTTTTCTCGGGAGCCAGATATCATAATAGATATGCCAGTTATGAATGGGTAATGTCTTTGCCAGAGATTTCTTGTTAACTCCTGGTTAGTGAACCTATGATGAGAAAGCCTTGGTGAGGACAGAGACACAGTTGACCAAATGGGTTAACTGGTGACCATAGCTCAGCTAAGGTGCCTGAGCTTCAAATATATATCGATTAGTAAGTGGCTACTGAACCTTCGTTTCGCAAAGTGCAATTTTTTTCGGCTTTCTGTCCACTTTCGAAAATGCAAAATTGCTTTTCTCAAAGACAAAAGATAATCTTTTTTCAAACTCTGTGGTTTTGTCACGTATGCCATAGGTCAGCTTTCTAAAAGGCTTAAGTGCAGGAAGAGGGTATTATAATAACAAGCAAAAGGCAACCATAATTTACATAATAACGGTAACAAGCGTTACATTTTAGGAGGATAAAGCATATGAATTTAGTTCTGTTGGGTACAGTTGTAATATTGAAAAGATTCTCATTTCTTTGCCCTATTAACTGGAAATAATTAATTAGAGGGTCCTTTCGTCTGTGGTCTTGCATATACGTAAACTGCACCACATTCTTGGAAGCTAATAAATATTGCACCGTGGGTTTAAATGATGCTGGATTTTATTATGGTCACACATCTCTTTCTCGCTCTTTGAATCACTCTTTCACTTTAACGAATGGTCACATTCCCCTGTATTACGATATGCAATGTTTATGTAAAAGTTTTTAAAAATAATTTTCTATTTTCTCTAAACTAGTTTAAGCTTTAACTAATAGCCTAAAAACAAATACATTGTAGGGACGTGTTAAATTAAAAATAAAGAAAACGCAAAAGGTGTTGCTATAACTTAATTAGCAAGTTGCAAAGATCCCAATTAACACCATATAGCTGAAGAAGTTGAACAAGTGCGGGCTTTTTATGGGCTGCAGTTACAAAAAAGTCACAGCTGGTCACACATTTAAGGTTCTTGCGACTGAATTTGATTAATACATGATAATAAGCCGAAAAGCTCTGGGACTAAAAAAACACTTCCCAAGGCTTGCCACTAATGCCTCAACCATATTCATTTATATTGTTTGTTCGGTTATGTGTGCTAGCTTGATATGTCTGTGTCTCTATTGCTGTGAATTATGTCATGTATTCCAAGACAAATTCTATAATTAATACACAAAGAAAGTGTCAAATGTGAAAAACCATTTTTAAAGATATTTATATACTGCTGAATTGGAATTTTAATGAACCCACTCATTTAGATCAACTTTAAGCAGATTATCAAATCTTTATACCACAGAAGATGAACATTGAGCTTTAACCCTTTCGCTGCCAGGCCTTTTCCCCCTCCTGTGCCGAGCCTTTTTTTGGCTATTTGGAGCAGTTCGAGCTTAGGCCCTCATAACTTTTTGTTCACATAAGCTACCCACGCCAAATCTGCGTCCTTTTTTTCCAACATCCTAGGGATTCTAGAGGTACCCAGACTTTGTGGGTTCCCCAGAAGGAGGCCAAGAAATTAGCCAAAAAACAGTGAAAATTTCGTTTTTTTCAAAAAAATTGGGAAAATGGGCTGCAGAAGAAGGCTTGTGGTTTTTTCCCTGAAAAGGGCATCAACAAAGGGTTTGCGGTGATAAAATCACCAGCATCCCAGCTTTCAGGAACAGGCAGCCTTGAATCAGAAAACCCAATTTTTCAACACAATTTTGGCATTTTACTGGGACATACCCCATTTTTACGATTTTTTGTGCTTTCAGCCTCCTTCCAGTCAGTGACAGAAATGGGCATGAAACCAACGCTGGATCCCAGAAACCGCAACATTTTTGGAAAGTAGACAAAAATCTGAATTCAGCAAGGGGTCATTTGTGTATATCCTACAAGGGTTTCCTACAGAAAATAACAACTGAAAAAGAAAAATATTGAAATTGAGGTGAAAAAAACATCAATTTTTCTCTACGTTTTACTCTGTAACTTTTTCCAGCAATGTCAGATTTTCGAAAGCAATATACCGTTACGTCTGCTGGACTCTTCTGGTTGCGGGGATATATAGGGCTTATAGGTTCATCAAGAACTGTAGCTACCCAGAGCCAATAAATGACCTGCACCCTGCAGTGGGTTTTCAATCTATGCCGGGTATACAGCAATTCATTTGCTGAAATATAAAGAGTAAGAAATAGCTATCAAGAAAACCTTTGTATTTCCAAAATGGGCACAAGATAAGGTGTTGAGAAGCAGTGGTTATTTGCACATCTATGAATTCCGGGGTGCCCATACTAGCATGTGAATTACAGGGCATTTCTCAAATAGACGTCTTTTTTACACACTGTCTTACATTTGGAAGGAAAAAATGTAGAGAAAGACAAGGGGCAATAACACTTGTTTTGCTATTCTATGTTCCCCCAAGTCTCCCGATAAAAATGATACCTCACTTGTGTGGGTAGGCTTAGCGCCCGCGACAGGATATGCCCCAAAACACAACGTGGACACATCACAGAAAACAGAGGTGTTTTTTGCAAAGTGCCTACCTGTAGATTTTGGCCTGTAGCTCCTAGGGAAACCTACCAAACCTGTGCATTTCTGAAAACTAGAGACCTAGGGGAATCCAAGATGGGGTGACTTGTGTGGCTCGGACCAGGTTCTTTTACCCAGAATCCTTTGCAAACCTCAAAATGTGGCTAAAAAAACACATGTTCCTCACATTTCTGTGGCAGAAAGTTTTGGAATCTGAGAGGAGCCACGAATTTCCTTCCACCCAGCGTTCCCCCACGTCTCCCGATAAAAATGATACCTCACTTGTGTGGGTAGGCCTAGCGCCCGCGACAGGAAACGCCCCAAAGCGCAACGTGGACACAGCCAAATTGGTGAAGGAAAACAGAGGTGTTTTTTGCAAAGTGCCTACCTGTAGATTTTGGCCTGTAGCTCAGCCGCCACCTAGGGAAACCTACCAAACCTGTGCATTTCTGAAAACTAGAGACCTAGGGGAATCCAAGATGGGGGGACTTGTGTGGCCCGGACCAGGTTCTGTTACCCAGAATCCTTTGCAAACCTCAAAATTTGGCTACAAAAACACATGTTCCTCACATTTCTGTGGCAGAAAGTTCTGGAATCTGAGAGGAGCCACGAATTTCCTTCCACCCAGCGTTCCCCCACGTCTCCCGATAAAAATGATACCTCACTTGTGTGGGTAGGCCTAGCGCCCGCGACAGGAAAGGCCCCAAAGCGCAACGTGGACACAGCCAAATTGGTGAAGGAAAACAGAGGTGTTTTTTGCAAAGTGCCTACCTGTAGATTTTGGCCTGTAGCTCAGCCGCCACCTAGGGAAACCTACCAAACCTGTGCATTTCTGAAAACTAGAGACCTAGGGGAATCCAAGATGGGGTGACTTGTGTGGCTCGGACCAGGTTCTGTTACCCAGAATCCTTTGCAAACCTCAAAATGTGGCTAAAAAAACACATGTTCCTCACATTTCTGTGGCAGAAAGTTCTGGAATCTGAGAGGAGCCACGAATTTCCTTCCACCCAGCGTTCCCCCACGTCTCCCGATAAAAATGATACCTCACTTGTGTGGGTAGGCCTAGCGCCCGCGACAGGAAACGCCCCAAAGCGCAACGTGGACACAGCCAAATTGGTGAAGGAAAACAGAGGTGTTTTTTGCAAAGTGCCTACCTGTAGATTTTGGCCTGTAGCTCAGCCGCCACCTAGGGAAATCTACCAAACCTGTGCATTTCTGAAAACTAGAGACCTAGGGGAATCCAAGATGGGGTGACTTGTGTGGCTCGGACCAGGTTCTGTTACCCAGAATCCTTTGCAAACCTCAAAATGTGGCTAAAAAAACACATGTTCCTCACATTTCTGTGGCAGAAAGTTCTGGAATCTGAGAGGAGCCACGAATTTCCTTCCACCCAGCGTTCCCCCACGTCTCCCGATAAAAATGATACCTCACTTGTGTGGGTAGGCCTAGCGCCCGCGACAGGAAACGCCCCAAAGCACAACGTGGACACAGCCAAATTGGTGAAGGAAAACAGAGGTGTTTTTTGCAAAGTGCCTACCTGTGGATTTTGGCCTGTAGCTCAGCCGCCACCTAGGGAAACCTACCAAACCTGTGCATTTCTGAAAACTAGAGACCTAGGGGAATCCAAGATGGGGTGACTTGTGTGGCTCGGACCAGGTTCTGTTACCCAGAATCCTTTGCAAACCTCAAAATTTGGCTAAAAAAACACATGTTCCTCACATTTCTGTGGCAGAAAGTTCTGGAATCTGAGAGGAGCCACGAATTTCCTTCCACCCAGCGTTCCCCCACGTCTCCCGATAAAAATGATACCTCACTTGTGTGGGTAGGCCTAGCGCCCGCGACAGGAAACGCCCCAAAGCGCAACGTGGACACAGCCAAATTGGTGAAGGAAAACAGAGGTGTTTTTTGCAAAGTGCCTACCTGTAGATTTTGGCCTGTAGCTCAGCCGCCACCTAGGAAAACCTACCAAACCTGTGCATTTCTGAAAACTAGAGACCTAGGGGAATCCAAGATGGGGTGACTTGTGTGGCTCGGACCAGGTTCTGTTACCCAGAATCCTTTGCAAACCTCAAAATGTGGCTAAAAAACCACATGTTCCTCACATTTCTGTGGCAGAAAGTTCTGGAATCTGAGAGGAGCCACGAATTTCCTTCCACCCAGCGTTCCCCCACGTATCCCGATAAAAATGATACCTCACTTGTGTGGGTAGGCCTAGCGCCCGCGACAGGAAACGCCCCAAAGCGCAACGTGGACACAGCCAAATTGGTGAAGGAAAACAGAGGTGTTTTTTGCAAAGTGCCTACCTGTAGATTTTGGCCTGTAGCTCAGCCGCCACCTAGGGAAACCTACCAAGCCTGTGCATTTCTGAAAACTAGAGACCTAGGGGAATCCAAGATGTGGGGACTTGTGTGGCCCGGACCAGGTTCTGTTACCCAGAATCCTTTGCAAAAGTCAAAATTTGGCTAAAAAAACACATGTTCCTCACATTTCTGTGGCAGAAAGTTCTGGAATCTGAGAGGAGCCACGAATTTCCTTCCACCCAGCGTTCCCCCACGTCTCCCGATAAAAATGATACCTCACTTGTGTGGGTAGGCCTAGCGCCCGCGACAGGAAAGGCCCCAAAGCGCAACGTAGACACAGCCAAATTGGTGAAGGAAAACAGAGGTGTTTTTTGCAAAGTGCCTACCTGTAGATTTTGGCCTGTAGCTCAGCCGCCACCTAGGGAAACCTACCAAACCTGTGCATTTCTGAAAACTAGAGACCTAGGGGAATCCAAGATGGGGTGACTTGTGTGGCTCAGACCAGGTTCTGTTACCCAGAATCCTTTGCAAACCTCAAAATGTGGCTAAAAAAACACATGTTCCTCACATTTCTGTGGCAGAAAGTTCTGGAATCTGAGAGGAGCCACGAATTTCCTTCCACCCAGCGTTCCCCCACGTCTCCCGATAAAAATGATACCTCACTTGTGTGGGTAGGCCTAGCGCCCGCGACAGGAAACGCCCCAAAGCGCAACGTGGACACAGCCAAATTGGTGAAGGAAAACAGAGGTGTTTTTTGCAAAGTGCCTACCTGTAGATTTTGGCCTGTAGCTCAGCCGCCACCTAGGGAAACCTACCAAACCTGTGCATTTCTGAAAACTAGAGACCTAGGGGAATCCAAGATGGGGGGACTTGTGTGGCCCGGACCAGGTTCTGTTACCCAGAATCCTTTGCAAACCTCAAAATTTGGCTAAAAAAACACATGTTCCTCACATTTCTGTGGCAGAAAGTTCTGGAATCTGAGAGGAGCCACGAATTTCCTTCCACCCAGCGTTCCCCCACGTCTCCCGATAAAAATGATACCTCACTTGTGTGGGTAGGCCTAGCGCCCGCGACAGGAAAGGCCCCAAAGCGCAACGTGGACACAGCCAAATTGGTGAAGGAAAACAGAGGTGTTTTTTGCAAAGTGCCTACCTGTAGATTTTGGCCTGTAGCTCAGCCGCCACCTAGGGAAACCTACCAAACCTGTGCATTTCTGAAAACTAGAGACCTAGGGGAATCCAAGATGGGGTGACTTGTGTGGCTCGGACCAGGTTCTGTTACCCAGAATCCTTTGCAAACCTCAAAATGTGGCTAAAAAAACACATGTTCCTCACATTTCTGTGGCAGAAAGTTCTGGAATCTGAGAGGAGCCACGAATTTCCTTCCACCCAGCGTTCCCCCACGTCTCCCGATAAAAATGATACCTCACTTGTGTGGGTAGGCCTAGCGCCCGCGACAGGAAATGCCCCAAAGCACAACGTGGACACAGCCAAATTGGTGAAGGAAAACAGAGGTGTTTTTTGCAAAGTGCCTACCTGTGGATTTTGGCCTGTAGCTCAGCCGCCACCTGGGGAAACCTACCAAACCTGTGCATTTCTGAAAACTAGAGACCTAGGGGAATCCAAGATGGGGTGACTTGTGTGGCTCGGACCTGGTTCTGTTACCCAGAATCCTTTGCAAACCTCAAAATTTGGCTAAAAAACCACATGTTCCTCACATTTCTGTGGCAGAAAGTTCTGGAATCTGAGAGGAGCCACGAATTTCTTTCCACCCAGCGTTCCCCCACGTCTCCCGATAAAAATGATACCTCACTTGTGTGGGTAGGCCTAGCGCCCGCGACAGGAAACGCCCCAAAGCGCAACGTGGACACAGCCAAATTGGTGAAGGAAAACAGAGGTGTTTTTTGCAAAGTGCCTACCTGTAGATTTTGGCCTGTAGCTCAGCCGCCACCTAGGGAAACCTACCAAGCCTGTGCATTTCTGAAAACTAGAGACCTAGGGGAATCCAAGATGGGGTGACTTGTGTGGCTCGGACCAGGTTCTGTTACCCAGAATCCTTTGCAAACCTCAAAATGTGGCTAAAAAAACACATGTTCCTCACATTTCTGTGGCAGAAAGTTCTGGAATCTGAGAGGAGCCACGAATTTCCTTCCACCCAGCGTTCCCCCACGTCTCCCGATAAAAATGATACCTCACTTGTGTGGGTAGGCCTAGCGCCCGCGACAGGAAACGCCCCAAAGCGCAACGTGGACGCACCCAAATTGGTGAAGGAAAACAGAGGTGTTTTTTGCAAAGTGCCTACCTGTAGATTTTGGCCTGTAGCTCAGCCGCCACCTAGGGAAACCTACCAAGTCTGTGCATTTCTGAAAACTAGAGACCTAGGGGAATCCAAGATGGGGTGACTTGTGTGGCTCGGACCAGGTTCTGTTACCCAGAATCCTTTGCAAACCTCAAAATGTGGCTAAAAAAACACATGTTCCTCACATTTCTGTGGCAGAAAGTTCTGGAATCTGAGAGGAGCCACGAATTTCCTTCCACCCAGCGTTCCCCCACGTCTCCCGATAAAAATGATACCTCACTTGTGTGGGTAGGCCTAGCGCCCGCGACAGGAAATGCCCCAAAGCACAACGTGGACACAGCCAAATTGGTGAAGGAAAACAGAGGTGTTTTTTGCAAAGTGCCTACCTGTGGATTTTGGCCTGTAGCTCAGCCGCCACCTAGGGAAACCTACCAAACCTGTGCATTTCTGAAAACTAGAGACCTAGGGGAATCCAAGATGGGGTGACTTGTGTGGCTCGGACCAGGTTCTGTTACCCAGAATCCTTTGCAAACCTCAAAATTTGGCTAAAAAAACACATGTTCCTCACATTTCTGTGGCAGAAAGTTCTGGAATCTGAGAGGAGCCACGAATTTCCTTCCACCCAGCGTTCCCCCACGTCTCCCGATAAAAATGATACCTCACTTGTGTGGGTAGGCCTAGCGCCCGCGACAGGAAAGGCCCCAAAGCGCAACGTGGACACAGCCAAATTGGTGAAGGAAAACAGAGGTGTTTTTTGCAAAGTGCCTACCTGTAGATTTTGGCCTGTAGCTCAGCCGCCACCTAGGGAAACCTACCAAACCTGTGCATTTCTGAAAACTAGAGACCTAGGGGAATCCAAGATGGGGTGACTTGTGTGGCTCGGACCAGGTTCTGTTACCCAGAATCCTTTGCAAACCTCAAAATGTGGCTAAAAAAACACATGTTCCTCACATTTCTGTGGCAGAAAGTTCTGGAATCTGAGAGGAGCCACGAATTTCCTTCCACCCAGCGTTCCCCCACGTCTCCCGATAAAAATGATACCTCACTTGTGTGGGTAGGCCTAGCGCCCGCGACAGGAAACGCCCCAAAGCGCAACGTGGACACAGCCAAATTGGTGAAGGAAAACAGAGGTGTTTTTTGCAAAGTGCCTACCTGTAGATTTTGGCCTGTAGCTCAGCCGCCACCTAGGGAAATCTACCAAACCTGTGCATTTCTGAAAACTAGAGACCTAGGGGAATCCAAGATGGGGTGACTTGTGTGGCTCGGACCAGGTTCTGTTACCCAGAATCCTTTGCAAACCTCAAAATGTGGCTAAAAAAACACATGTTCCTCACATTTCTGTGGCAGAAAGTTCTGGAATCTGAGAGGAGCCACGAATTTCCTTCCACCCAGCGTTCCCCCACGTCTCCCGATAAAAATGATACCTCACTTGTGTGGGTAGGCCTAGCGCCCGCGACAGGAAACGCCCCAAAGCACAACGTGGACACAGCCAAATTGGTGAAGGAAAACAGAGGTGTTTTTTGCAAAGTGCCTACCTGTGGATTTTGGCCTGTAGCTCAGCCGCCACCTAGGGAAACCTACCAAACCTGTGCATTTCTGAAAACTAGAGACCTAGGGGAATCCAAGATGGGGTGACTTGTGTGGCTCGGACCAGGTTCTGTTACCCAGAATCCTTTGCAAACCTCAAAATTTGGCTAAAAAAACACATGTTCCTCACATTTCTGTGGCAGAAAGTTCTGGAATCTGAGAGGAGCCACGAATTTCCTTCCACCCAGCGTTCCCCCACGTCTCCCGATAAAAATGATACCTCACTTGTGTGGGTAGGCCTAGCGCCCGCGACAGGAAACGCCCCAAAGCGCAACGTGGACACAGCCAAATTGGTGAAGGAAAACAGAGGTGTTTTTTGCAAAGTGCCTACCTGTAGATTTTGGCCTGTAGCTCAGCCGCCACCTAGGAAAACCTACCAAACCTGTGCATTTCTGAAAACTAGAGACCTAGGGGAATCCAAGATGGGGTGACTTGTGTGGCTCGGACCAGGTTCTGTTACCCAGAATCCTTTGCAAACCTCAAAATGTGGCTAAAAAACCACATGTTCCTCACATTTCTGTGGCAGAAAGTTCTGGAATCTGAGAGGAGCCACGAATTTCCTTCCACCCAGCGTTCCCCCACGTATCCCGATAAAAATGATACCTCACTTGTGTGGGTAGGCCTAGCGCCCGCGACAGGAAACGCCCCAAAGCGCAACGTGGACACAGCCAAATTGGTGAAGGAAAACAGAGGTGTTTTTTGCAAAGTGCCTACCTGTAGATTTTGGCCTGTAGCTCAGCCGCCACCTAGGGAAACCTACCAAGCCTGTGCATTTCTGAAAACTAGAGACCTAGGGGAATCCAAGATGTGGGGACTTGTGTGGCCCGGACCAGGTTCTGTTACCCAGAATCCTTTGCAAAAGTCAAAATTTGGCTAAAAAAACACATGTTCCTCACATTTCTGTGGCAGAAAGTTCTGGAATCTGAGAGGAGCCACGAATTTCCTTCCACCCAGCGTTCCCCCACGTCTCCCGATAAAAATGATACCTCACTTGTGTGGGTAGGCCTAGCGCCCGCGACAGGAAAGGCCCCAAAGCGCAACGTAGACACAGCCAAATTGGTGAAGGAAAACAGAGGTGTTTTTTGCAAAGTGCCTACCTGTAGATTTTGGCCTGTAGCTCAGCCGCCACCTAGGGAAACCTACCAAACCTGTGCATTTCTGAAAACTAGAGACCTAGGGGAATCCAAGATGGGGTGACTTGTGTGGCTCAGACCAGGTTCTGTTACCCAGAATCCTTTGCAAACCTCAAAATGTGGCTAAAAAAACACATGTTCCTCACATTTCTGTGGCAGAAAGTTCTGGAATCTGAGAGGAGCCACGAATTTCCTTCCACCCAGCGTTCCCCCACGTCTCCCGATAAAAATGATACCTCACTTGTGTGGGTAGGCCTAGCGCCCGCGACAGGAAACGCCCCAAAGCGCAACGTGGACACAGCCAAATTGGTGAAGGAAAACAGAGGTGTTTTTTGCAAAGTGCCTACCTGTAGATTTTGGCCTGTAGCTCAGCCGCCACCTAGGGAAACCTACCAAACCTGTGCATTTCTGAAAACTAGAGACCTAGGGGAATCCAAGATGGGGGGACTTGTGTGGCCCGGACCAGGTTCTGTTACCCAGAATCCTTTGCAAACCTCAAAATTTGGCTAAAAAAACACATGTTCCTCACATTTCTGTGGCAGAAAGTTCTGGAATCTGAGAGGAGCCACGAATTTCCTTCCACCCAGCGTTCCCCCACGTCTCCCGATAAAAATGATACCTCACTTGTGTGGGTAGGCCTAGCGCCCGCGACAGGAAAGGCCCCAAAGCGCAACGTGGACACAGCCAAATTGGTGAAGGAAAACAGAGGTGTTTTTTGCAAAGTGCCTACCTGTAGATTTTGGCCTGTAGCTCAGCCGCCACCTAGGGAAACCTACCAAACCTGTGCATTTCTGAAAACTAGAGACCTAGGGGAATCCAAGATGGGGTGACTTGTGTGGCTCGGACCAGGTTCTGTTACCCAGAATCCTTTGCAAACCTCAAAATGTGGCTAAAAAAACACATGTTCCTCACATTTCTGTGGCAGAAAGTTCTGGAATCTAAGAGGAGCCACGAATTTCCTTCCACCCAGCGTTCCCCCACGTCTCCCGATAAAAATGATACCTCACTTGTGTGGGTAGGCCTAGCGCCCGCGACAGGAAATGCCCCAAAGCACAACGTGGACACAGCCAAATTGGTGAAGGAAAACAGAGGTGTTTTTTGCAAAGTGCCTACCTGTGGATTTTGGCCTGTAGCTCAGCCGCCACCTGGGGAAACCTACCAAACCTGTGCATTTCTGAAAACTAGAGACCTAGGGGAATCCAAGATGGGGTGACTTGTGTGGCTCGGACCTGGTTCTGTTACCCAGAATCCTTTGCAAACCTCAAAATTTGGCTAAAAAACCACATGTTCCTCACATTTCTGTGGCAGAAAGTTCTGGAATCTGAGAGGAGCCACGAATTTCTTTCCACCCAGCGTTCCCCCACGTCTCCCGATAAAAATGATACCTCACTTGTGTGGGTAGGCCTAGCGCCCGCGACAGGAAACGCCCCAAAGCGCAACGTGGACACAGCCAAATTGGTGAAGGAAAACAGAGGTGTTTTTTGCAAAGTGCCTACCTGTAGATTTTGGCCTGTAGCTCAGCCGCCACCTAGGGAAACCTACCAAGCCTGTGCATTTCTGAAAACTAGAGACCTAGGGGAATCCAAGATGGGGTGACTTGTGTGGCTCGGACCAGGTTCTGTTACCCAGAATCCTTTGCAAACCTCAAAATGTGGCTAAAAAAACACATGTTCCTCACATTTCTGTGGCAGAAAGTTCTGGAATCTGAGAGGAGCCACGAATTTCCTTCCACCCAGCGTTCCCCCACGTCTCCCGATAAAAATGATACCTCACTTGTGTGGGTAGGCCTAGCGCCCGCGACAGGAAACGCCCCAAAGCGCAACGTGGACGCACCCAAATTGGTGAAGGAAAACAGAGGTGTTTTTTGCAAAGTGCCTACCTGTAGATTTTGGCCTGTAGCTCAGCCGCCACCTAGGGAAACCTACCAAGTCTGTGCATTTCTGAAAACTAGAGACCTAGGGGAATCCAAGATGGGGTGACTTGTGTGGCTCGGACCAGGTTCTGTTACCCAGAATCCTTTGCAAACCTCAAAATGTGGCTAAAAAAACACATGTTCCTCACATTTCTGTGGCAGAAAGTTCTGGAATCTGAGAGGAGCCACGAATTTCCTTCCACCCAGCGTTCCCCCACGTCTCCCGATAAAAATGATACCTCACTTGTGTGGGTAGGCCTAGCGCCCGCGACAGGAAATGCCCCAAAGCACAACGTGGACACAGCCAAATTGGTGAAGGAAAACAGAGGTGTTTTTTGCAAAGTGCCTACCTGTGGATTTTGGCCTGTAGCTCAGCCGCCACCTAGGGAAACCTACCAAACCTGTGCATTTCTGAAAACTAGAGACCTAGGGGAATCCAAGATGGGGTGACTTGTGTGGCTCGGACCAGGTTCTGTTACCCAGAATCCTTTGCAAACCTCAAAATTTGGCTAAAAAAACACATGTTCCTCACATTTCTGTGGCAGAAAGTTCTGGAATCTGAGAGGAGCCACGAATTTCCTTCCACCCAGCGTTCCCCCACGTCTCCCGATAAAAATGATACCTCACTTGTGTGGGTAGGCCTAGCGCCCGCGACAGGAAAGGCCCCAAAGCGCAACGTGGACACAGCCAAATTGGTGAAGGAAAACAGAGGTGTTTTTTGCAAAGTGCCTACCTGTAGATTTTGGCCTGTAGCTCAGCCGCCACCTAGGGAAACCTACCAAACCTGTGCATTTCTGAAAACTAGAGACCTAGGGGAATCCAAGATGGGGTGACTTGTGTGGCTCGGACCAGGTTCTGTTACCCAGAATCCTTTGCAAACCTCAAAATGTGGCTAAAAAAACACATGTTCCTCACATTTCTGTGGCAGAAAGTTCTGGAATCTGAGAGGAGCCACGAGTTTCCTTCCACCCAGCGTTCCCCCACGTCTCCCGATAAAAATGATACCTCACTTGTGTGGGTAGGCCTAGCGCCCGCGACAGGAAACGCCCCAAAGCGCAACGTGGACACAGACAAATTGGTGAAGGAAAACAGAGGTGTTTTTTGCAAAGTGCCTACCTGTAGATTTTGGCCTGTAGCTCAGCCGCCACCTAGGGAAACCTACCAAACCTGTGCATTTCTGAAAACTAGAGACCTAGGGGAATCCAAGATGGGGTGACTTGTGTGGCTCGGACCAGGTTCTGTTACCCAGAATCCTTTGCAAACCTCCAAATGTGGCTAAAAAAACACATGTTCCTCACATTTCTGTGGCAGAAAGTTCTGGAATCTGAGAGGAGCCACGAATTTCCTTCTACCCAGCGTTCCCCCACGTCTCCCGATAAAAATGATACCTCACTTGTGTGGGTAGGCCTAGCGCCCGCGACAGGAAACGCCCCAAAGCACAACGTGGACACAGCCAAATTGGTGAAGGAAAACAGAGGTGTTTTTTGCAAAGTGCCTACCTGTGGATTTTGGCCTGTAGCTCAGCCGCCACCTAGGGAAACCTACCAAACCTGTGCATTTCTGAAAACTAGAGACCTAGGGGAATCCAAGATGGGGTGACTTGTGTGGCTCGGACAAGGTTCTGTTACCCAGAATCCTTTGCAAACCTCAAAATGTGGCTAAAAAACCACATGTTCCTCACATTTCTGTGGCAGAAAGTTCTGGAATCTGAGAGGAGCCACGAATTTCCTTCCACCCAGCGTTCCCCCACGTCTCCCGATAAAAATGATACCTCACTTGTGTGGGTAGGCCTAGCGCCCGCGACATGAAACGCCCCAAAGCGCAACGTGGACACAGCCAAATTGGTGAAGGAAAACAGAGGTGTTTTTTGCAAAGTGCCTACCTGTAGATTTTGGCCTGTAGCTCAGCCGCCACCTAGGGAAACCTACCAAGCCTGTGCATTTCTGAAAACTAGAGACCTAGGGGAATCCAAGATGGGGTGACTTGTGTGGCTCGGACCAGGTTCTGTTACCCAGAATCCTTTGCAAACCTCAAAATGTGGCTAAAAAAACACATGTTCCTCACATTTCTGTGGCAGAAAGTTCTGGAATCTGAGAGGAGCCACGAATTTCCTTCCACCCAGCGTTCCCCCACGTCTCCCGATAAAAATGATACCTCACTTGTGTGGGTAGGCCTAGCGCCCGCGACAGGAAAGGCCCCAAAGCGCAACGTAGACACAGCCAAATTGGTGAAGGAAAACAGAGGTGTTTTTTGCAAAGTGCCTACCTGTAGATTTTGGCCTGTAGCTCAGCCGCCACCTAGGGAAACCTACCAAACCTGTGCATTTCTGAAAACTAGAGACCTAGGGGAATCCAAGATGGGGTGACTTGTGTGGCTCGGACCAGGTTCTGTTACCCAGAATCCTTTGCAAACCTCAAAATGTGGCTAAAAAAACACATGTTCCTCACATTTCTGTGGCAGAAAGTTCTGGAATCTGAGAGGAGCCACGAATTTCCTTCCACCCAGCGTTCCCCCACGTCTCCCGATAAAAATGATACCTCACTTGTGTGGGTAGGCCTAGCGCCCGCGACAGGAAACGCCCCAAAGCGCAACGTGGACACAGCCAAATTGGTGAAGGAAAACAGAGGTGTTTTTTGCAAAGTGCCTACCTGTAGATTTTGGCCTGTAGCTCAGCCGCCACCTAGGGAAACCTACCAAACCTGTGCATTTCTGAAAACTAGAGACCTAGGGGAATCCAAGATGTGGGGACTTGTGTGGCCCGGACCAGGTTCTGTTACCCAGAATCCTTTGCAAACCTCAAAATTTGGCTAAAAAAACACATGTTCCTCACATTTCTGTGGCAGAAAGTTCTGGAATGTGAGAGGAGCCACAAATTTCCTTCCACCCAGCGTTCCCCCACGTCTCCCGATAAAAATGATACCTCACTTGTGTGGGTAGGCCTAGCGCCCGCGACAGGAAAGGCCCCAAAGCGCAACGTGGACACAGCCAAATTGGTGAAGGAAAACAGAGGTGTTTTTTGCAAAGTGCCTACCTGTAGATTTTGGCCTGTAGCTCAGCCGCCACCTAGGGAAACCTACCAAACCTGTGCATTTCTGAAAACTAGAGACCTAGGGGAATCCAAGATGGGGTGACTTGTGTGGCTCGGACCAGGTTCTGTTACCCAGAATCCTTTGCAAACCTCAAAATGTGGCTAAAAAAACACATGTTCCTCACATTTCTGTGGCAGAAAGTTCTGGAATCTGAGAGGAGCCACGAATTTCCTTCCACCCAGCGTTCCCCCACGTCTCCCGATAAAAATGATACCTCACTTGTGTGGGTAGGCCCAGCGCCCGCGACAGGAAACGCCCCAAAGCGCAACGTGGACACAGCCAAATTGGTGAAGGAAAACAGAGGTGTTTTTTGCAAAGTGCCTACCTGTAGATTTTGGCCTGTAGCTCAGCCGCCACCTAGGGAAACGTACCAAACCTGTGCATTTCTGAAAACTAGAGACCTAGGGGAATCCAAGATGGGGTGACTTGTGTGGCTCGGACCAGGTTCTGTTACCCAGAATCCTTTGCAAACCTCAAAATGTGGCTAAAAAAACACATGTTCCTCACATTTCTGTGGCAGAAAGTTCTGGAATCTGAGAGGAGCCACGAATTTCCTTCCACCCAGCGTTCCCCCACGTCTCCCGATAACAATGATACCTCACTTGTGTGGGTAGGCCTAGCGCCCGCGACAGGAAACGCCCCAAAGCACAACGTGGACACAGCCAAATTGGTGAAGGAAAACAGAGGTGTTTTTTGCAAAGTGCCTACCTGTGGATTTTGGCCTGTAGCTCAGCCGCCACCTAGGGAAACCTACCAAACCTGTGCATTTCTGAAAACTAGAGACCTAGGGGAATCCAAGATGGGGTGACTTGTGTGGCTCGGACCAGGTTCTGTTACCCAGAATCCTTTGCAAACCTCAAAATTTGGCTAAAAAACCACATGTTCCTCACATTTCTGTGGCAGAAAGTTCTGGAATCTGAGAGGAGCCACGAATTTCCTTCCACCCAGCGTTCCCCCACGTCTCCCGATAAAAATGATACCTCACTTGTGTGGGTAGGCCTAGCGCCCGCGACAGGAAACGCCCCAAAGCGCAACGTGGACACAGCCAAATTGGTGAAGGAAAACAGAGGTGTTTTTTGCAAAGTGCCTACCTGTAGATTTTGGCCTGTAGCTCAGCCGCCACCTAGGGAAACCTACCAAACCTGTGCATTTCTGAAAACTAGAGACCTAGGGGAATCCAAGATGGGGTGACTTGTGTGGCTCAGACCAGGTTCTGCTACCCAGAATCCTTTGCAAACCTCAAAATTTGGCTAAAAAACCACATGTTCCTCACATTTCTGTGGCAGAAAGTTCTGGAATCTGAGAGGAGCCACTAATTTCCTTCCACCCAGCGTTCCCCCACGTCTCCCGATAAAAATGATACCTCACTTGTGTGGGTAGGCCTAGCGCCCGCGACAGGAAACGCCCCAAAGCGCAACGTGGACACAGCCAAATTGGTGAAGGAAAACAGAGGTGTTTTTTGCAAAGTGCCTACCTGTAGATTTTGGCCTGTAGCTCAGCCGCCACCTAGGGAAACCTACCAAGCCTGTGCATTTCTGAAAACTAGAGACCTAGGGGAATCCAAGATGGGGTGACTTGTGTGGCTCGGACCAGGTTCTGTTACCCAGAATCCTTTGCAAACCTCAAAATGTGGCTAAAAAAACACATGTTCCTCACATTTCTGTGGCAGAAAGTTCTGGAATCTGAGAGGAGCCACGAATTTCCTTCCACCCAGCGTTCCCCCACGTCTCCCGATAAAAATGATACCTCACTTGTGTGGGTAGGCCTAGCGCCCGCGACAGGAAACGCCCCAAAGCGCAACGTGGACGCAGCCAAATTGGTGAAGGAAAACAGAGGTGTTTTTTGCAAAGTGCCTACCTGTAGATTTTGGCCTGTAGCTCAGCCGCCACCTAGGGAAACCTACCAAACCTGTGCATTTCTGAAAACTAGAGACCTAGGGGAATCCAAGATGGGGTGACTTGTGTGGCTCGGACCAGGTTCTGTTACCCAGAATCCTTTGCAAACCTCAAAATGTGGCTAAAAAAACACATGTTCCTCACATTTCTGTGGCAGAAAGTTCTGGAATCTGAGAGGAGCCACGAATTTCCTTCCACCCAGCGTTCCCCCACGTCTCCCGATAAAAATGATACCTCACTTGTGTGGGTAGGCCTAGCGCCCGCGACAGGAAACGCCCCAAAGCACAACGTGGACACAGCCAAATTGGTGAAGGAAAACAGAGGTGTTTTTTGCAAAGTGCCTACCTGTGGATTTGGGCCTGTAGCTCAGCCGCCACCTAGGGAAACCTACCAAACCTGTGCATTTCTGAAAACTAGAGACCTAGGGGAATCCAAGATGGGGTGACTTGTGTGGCTCGGACCAGGTTCTGTTACCCAGAATCCTTTGCAAACCTCAAAATTTGGCTAAAAAAACACATGTTCCTCACATTTCTGTGGCAGAAAGTTCTGGAATCTGAGAGGAGCCACGAATTTCCTTCCACCCAGCGTTCCCCCACGTCTCCCGATAAAAATGATACCTCACTTGTGTGGGTAGGCCTAGCGCCCGCGACAGGAAAGGCCCCAAAGCGCAACGTGGACACAGCCAAATTGGTGAAGGAAAACAGAGGTGTTTTTTGCAAAGTGCCTACCTGTAGATTTTGGCCTGTAGCTCAGCCGCCACCTAGGGAAACCTACCAAACCTGTGCATTTCTGAAAACTAGAGACCTAGGGGAATCCAAGATGGGGTGACTTGTGTGGCTCGGACCAGGTTCTGTTACCCAGAATCCTTTGCAAACCTCAAAATGTGGCTAAAAAAACACATGTTCCTCACATTTCTGTGGCAGAAAGTTCTGGAATCTGAGAGGAGCCACGAATTTCCTTCCACCCAGCGTTCCCCCACGTCTCCCGATAAAAATGATACCTCACTTGTGTGGGTAGGCCTAGCGCCCGCGACAGGAAACGCCCCAAAGCGCAACGTGGACACAGCCAAATTGGTGAAGGAAAACAGAGGTGTTTTTTGCAAAGTGCCTACCTGTAGATTTTGGCCTGTAGCTCAGCCGCCACCTAGGGAAACCTACCAAACCGGTGCATTTCTGAAAACTAGAGACCTAGGGGAATCCAAGATGGGGTGACTTGTGTGGCTCGGACCAGGTTCTGTTACCCAGAATCCTTTGCAAACCTCAAAATGTGGCTAAAAAAACACATGTTCCTCACATTTCTGTGGCAGAAAGTTCTGGAATCTGAGAGGAGCCACGAATTTCCTTCCACCCAGCGTTCCCCCACGTCTCCCGATAAAAATGATACCTCACTTGTGTGGGTAGGCCTAGCGCCCGCGACAGGAAACGCCCCAAAGCACAACGTGGACACAGCCAAATTGGTGAAGGAAAACAGAGGTGTTTTTTGCAAAGTGCCTACCTGTGGATTTTGGCCTGTAGCTCAGCCGCCACCTAGGGAAACCTACCAAACCTGTGCATTTCTGAAAACTAGAGACCTAGGGGAATCCAAGATGGGGTGACTTGTGTGGCTCGGACCAGGTTATGTTACCCAGAATCCTTTGCAAACCTCAAAATGTGGCTAAAAAACCACATGTTCCTCACATTTCTGTGGCAGAAAGTTCTGGAATCTGAGAGGAGCCACGAATTTCCTTCCACCCAGCGTTCCCCCACGTCTCCCGATAAAAATGATACCTCACTTGTGTGGGTAGGCCTAGCGCCCGCGACAGGAAAGGCCCCAAAGCGCAACGTAGACACAGCCAAATTGGTGATGGAAAACAGAGGTGTTTTTTGCAAAGTGCCTACCTGTAGATTTTGGCCTGTAGCTCAGCCGCCACCTAGGGAAACCTACCAAACCTGTGCATTTCTGAAAACTAGAGACCTAGGGGAATCCAAGATGGGGTGACTTGTGTGGCTCGGACCAGGTTCTGTTACCCAGAATCCTTTGCAAACCTCAAAATGTGGCTAAAAAAACACATGTTCCTCACATTTCTGTGGCAGAAAGTTCTGGAATCTGAGAGGAGCCACGAATTTCCTTCCACCCAGCGTTCCCCCACGTCTCCCGATAAAAATGATACCTCACTTGTGTGGGTAGGCCTAGCGCCCGCGACAGGAAACGCCCCAAAGCGCAACGTGGACACAGCCAAATTGGTGAAGGAAAACAGAGGTGTTTTTTGCAAAGTGCCTACCTGTAGATTTTGGCCTGTAGCTCAGCCGCCACCTAGGGAAACCTACCAAACCTGTGCATTTCTGAAAACTAGAGACCTAGGGGAATCCAAGATGTGGGGACTTGTGTGGCCCGGACCAGGTTCTGTTACCCAGAATCCTTTGCAAACCTCAAAATTTGGCTAAAAAAACACATGTTCCTCACATTTCTGTGGCAGAAAGTTCTGGAATCTGAGAGGAGCCACGAATTTCCTTCCACCCAGCGTTCCCCCACGTCTCCCGATAAAAATGATACCTCACTTGTGTGGGTAGGCCTAGCGCCCGCGACAGGAAAGGCCCCAAAGCGCAACGTGGACACAGCCAAATTGGTGAAGGAAAACAGAGGTGTTTTTTGCAAAGTGCCTACCTGTAGATTTTGGCCTGTAGCTCAGCCGCCACCTAGGGAAACCTACCAAACCTGTGCATTTCTGAAAACTAGAGACCTAGGGGAATCCAAGATGGGGTGACTTGTGTGGCTCGGACCAGGTTCTGTTACCCAGAATCCTTTGCAAACCTCAAAATGTGGCTAAAAAAACACATGTTCCTCACATTTCTGTGGCAGAAAGTTCTGGAATCTGAGAGGAGCCACGAATTTCCTTCCACCCAGCGTTCCCCCACGTCTCCCGATAAAAATGATACCTCACTTGTGTGGGTAGGCCCAGCGCCCGCGACAGGAAACTCCCCAAAGCGCAACGTGGAGACAGCCAAATTGGTGAAGGAAAACAGAGGTGTTTTTTGCAAAGTGCCTACCTGTAGATTTTGGCCTGTAGCTCAGCCGCCACCTAGGGAAACCTACCAAACCTGTGCATTTCTGAAAACTAGAGACCTAGGGGAATCCAAGATGGGGTGACTTGTGTGGCTCGGACCAGGTTCTGTTACCCAGAATCCTTTGCAAACCTCAAAATGTGGCTAAAAAAACACATGTTCCTCACATTTCTGTGGCAGAAAGTTCTGGAATCTGAGAGGAGCCACGAATTTCCTTCCACCCAGCGTTCCCCCACGTCTCCCGATAACAATGATACCTCACTTGTGTGGGTAGGCCTAGCGCCCGCGACAGGAAACGCCCCAAAGCACAACGTGGACACAGCCAAATTGGTGAAGGAAAACAGAGGTGTTTTTTGCAAAGTGCCTACCTGTGGATTTTGGCCTGTAGCTCAGCCGCCACCTAGGGAAACCTACCAAACCTGTGCATTTCTGAAAACTAGAGACCTAGGGGAATCCAAGATGGGGTGACTTGTGTGGCTCGGACCAGGTTCTGTTACCCAGAATCCTTTGCAAACCTCAAAATTTGGCTAAAAAACCACATGTTCCTCACATTTCTGTGGCAGAAAGTTCTGGAATCTGAGAGGAGCCACGAATTTCCTTCCACCCAGCGTTCCCCCACGTCTCCCGATAAAAATGATACCTCACTTGTGTGGGTAGGCCTAGCGCCCGCGACAGGAAACGCCCCAAAGCGCAACGTGGACACAGCCAAATTGGTGAAGGAAAACAGAGGTGTTTTTTGCAAAGTGCCTACCTGTAGATTTTGGCCTGTAGCTCAGCCGCCACCTAGGGAAACCTACCAAACCTGTGCATTTCTGAAAACTAGAGACCTAGGGGAATCCAAGATGGGGTGACTTGTGTGGCTCGGACCAGGTTCTGCTACCCAGAATCCTTTGCAAACCTCAAAATTTGGCTAAAAAAACACATGTTCCTCACATTTCTGTGGCAGAAAGTTCTGGAATCTGAGAGGAGCCACGAATTTCCTTCCACCCAGCGTTCCCCCACGTCTCCCGATAAAAATGATACCTCACTTGTGTTGGTAGGCCTAGCGCCCGCGACAGGAAAGGCCCCAAAGCGCAACGTGGACACAGCCAAATTGGTGAAGGAAAACAGAGGTGTTTTTTGCAAAGTGCATACCTGTAGATTTTGTCCTGTAGCTCAGCCGCCACCTAGGGAAACCTACCAAACCTGTGCATTTCTGAAAACTAGAGACCTAGGGGAATCCAAGATGGGGTGACTTGTGTGGCTCGGACCAGGTTCTGTTACCCAGAATCCTTTGCAAACCTCAAAATGTGGCTAAAAAAACACATGTTCCTCACATTTCTGTGGCAGAAAGTTCTGGAATCTGAGAGGAGCCACGAATTTCCTTCCACCCAGCGTTCCCCCACGTCTCCCGATAAAAATGATACCTCACTTGTGTGGGTAGGCCTAGCGCCCGCGACAGGAAAGACCCCAAAGCGCAACGTAGACACAGCCAAATTGGTGAAGGAAAACAGAGGTGTTTTTTGCAAAGTGCCTACCTGTAGATTTTGGCCTGTAGCTCAGCCGCCACCTAGGGAAACCTACCAAACCTGTGCATTTCTGAAAACTAGAGACCTAGGGGAATCCAAGATGGGGTGACTTGTGTGGCTCGGACCAGGTTCTGTTACCCAGAATCCTTTGCAAACCTCAAAATGTGGCTAAAAAAACACACGTTCCTCACATTTCTGTGGCAGAAAGTTCTGGAATCTGAGAGGAGCCACGAATTTCCTTCCACCCAGCGTTCCCCCACGTCTCCCGATAAAAATGATACCTCACTTGTGTGGGTAGGCCTAGCGCCCGCGACAGGAAACGCCCCAAAGCGCAACGTGGACACAGCCAAATTGGTGAAGGAAAACAGAGGTGTTTTTTGCAAAGTGCCTACCTGTAGATTTTGGCCTGTAGCTCAGCCGCCACCTAGGGAAACCTACCAAACCTGTGCATTTCTGAAAACTAGAGACCTAGGGGAATCCAAGATGGGGGGACTTGTGTGGCCCGGACCAGGTTCTGTTACCCAGAATCCTTTGCAAACCTCAAAATTTGGCTAAAAAAACACATGTTCCTCACATTTCTGTGGCAGAAAGTTCTGGAATCTGAGAGGAGCCACGAATTTCCTTCCACCCAGCGTTCCCCCACGTCTCCCGATAAAAATGATACCTCACTTGTGTGGGTAGGCCTAGCGCCCGCGACAGGAAAGGCCCCAAAGCGCAACGTGGACACAGCCAAATTGGTGAAGGAAAACAGAGGTGTTTTTTGCAAAGTGCATACCTGTAGATTTTGGCCTGTAGCTCAGCCGCCACCTAGGGAAACATACCAAACCTGTGCATTTCTGAAAACTAGAGACCTAGGGGAATCCAAGATGGGGTGACTTGTGTGGCTCGGACCAGGTTCTGTTACCCAGAATCCTTTGCAAACCTCAAAATGTGGCTAAAAAAACACATGTTCCTCACATTTCTGTGGCAGAAAGTTCTGGAATCTGAGAGGAGCCACGAATTTCCTTCCACCCAGCGTTCCCCCATGTCTCCCGATAAAAATGATACCTCACTTGTGTGGGTAGGCCTAGCGCCCGCGACAGGAAACGCCCCAAAGCGCAACGTGGACACAGCCAAATTGGTGAAGGAAAACAGAGGTGTTTTTTGCAAAGTGCCTACCTGTAGATTTTGGCCTGTAGCTCAGCCGCCACCTAGGGAAACCTACCAAACCTGTGCATTTCTGAAAACTAGAGACCTAGGGGAATCCAAGATGGGGGGACTTGTGTGGCCCGGACCAGGTTCTGTTACCCAGAATCCTTTGCAAACCTCAAAATGTGGCTAAAAAAACACATGTTCCTCACATTTCTGTGGCAGAAAGTTCTGGAATCTGAGAGGAGCCACGAATTTCCTTCCACCCAGCGTTCCCCCACGTCTCCCGATAAAAATGATACCTCACTTGTGTGGGTAGGCCTAGCGCCCGCGACAGGAAACGCCCCAAAGCACAACGTGGACACAGCCAAATTGGTGAAGGAAAACAGAGGTGTTTTTTGCAAAGTGCCTACCTGTGGATTTTGGCCTGTAGCTCAGCCGCCACCTAGGGAAACCTACCAAACCTGTGCATTTCTGAAAACTAGAGACCTAGGGGAATCCAAGATGGGGTGACTTGTGTGGCTCGGACCAGGTTCTGTTACCCAGAATCCTTTGCAAACCTCAAAATTTGGCTAAAAAACCACATGTTCCTCACATTTCTGTGGCAGAAAGTTCTGGAATCTGAGAGGAGCCACGAATTTCCTTCCACCCAGCGTTCCCCCACATATCCCGATAAAAATGATACCTCACTTGTGTGGGTAGGCCTAGCGCCCGCGACAGGAAACGCCCCAAAGCGCAACGTGGACACAGCCAAATTGGTGAAGGAAAACAGAGGTGTTTTTTGCAAAGTGCCTACCTGTAGATTTTGGCCTGTAGCTCAGCCGCCACCTAGGGAAACCTACCAAGCCTGTGCATTTCTGAAAACTAGAGACCTAGGGGAATCCAAGATGGGGTGACTTGTGTGGCTCGGACCAGGTTCTGTTACCCAGAATCCTTTGCAAACCTCAAAATGTGGCTAAAAAAACACATGTTCCTCACATTTCTGTGGCAGAAAGTTCTGGAATCTGAGAGGAGCCACGAATTTCCTTCCACCCAGCATTCCCCCACGTCTCCCGATAAAAATGATACCTCACTTGTGTGGGTAGGCCTAGCGCCCGCGATAGGAAACGCCCCAAAGCGCAACGTGGACACAGCCAAATTGGTGAAGGAAAACAGAGGTGTTTTTTGCAAAGTGCCTACCTGTAGATTTTGGCCTGTAGCTCAGCCGCCACCTAGGGAAACCTACCAAACCTGTGCATTTCTGAAAACTAGAGACCTAGGGGAATCCAAGATGGGGTGACTTGTGTGGCTCGGACCAGGTTCTGTTACCCAGAATCCTTTGCAAACCTCAAAATGTGGCTAAAAAAACACATGTTCCTCACATTTCTGTGGCAGAAAGTTCTGGAATCTGAGAGGAGCCACGAATTTCCTTCCACCCAGCGTTCCCCCACGTCTCCCGATAAAAATGATACCTCACTTGTGTGGGTAGGCCTAGCGCCCGCGATAGGAAACGCCCCAAAGCGCAACGTGGACACAGCCAAATTGGTGAAGGAAAACAGAGGTGTTTTTTGCAAAGTGCCTACCTGTAGATTTTGGCCTGTAGCTCAGCCGCCACCTAGGGAAACCTACCAAACCTGTGCATTTCTGAAAACTAGAGACCTAGGGGAATCCAAGATGGGGTGACTTGTGTGGCTCGGACCAGGTTCTGTTACCCAGAATCCTTTGCAAAGCTCAAAATTTGGCTAAAAAAACACATGTTCCTCATATTTCTGTGGCAGAAAGTTCTGGAATCTGAGAGGAGCCACGAATTTCCTTCCACCCAGCGTTCCCCCACGTCTCCCGATAAAAATGATACCTCACTTGTGTGGGTAGGCCTAGCGCCCGCGACAGGAAACGCCCCAAAGCGCAACGTGGACACAGCCAAATTGGTGAAGGAAAACAGAGGTGTTTTTTGCAAAGTGCCTACCTGTAGATTTTGGCCTGTAGCTCAGCCGCCACCTAGGGAAACCTACCAAACCTGTGCATTTCTAAAAACTAGAGACCTAGGGGAATCCAAGATGGGGTGACTTGTGTGGCTCGGACCAGGTTCTGTTACCCAGAATCCTTTGCAAACCTCAAAATTTGGCTAAAAAAACACATGTTCCTCACATTTCTGTGGCAGAAAGTTCTGGAATCTGAGAGGAGCCACGAATTTCCTTCCACCCAGCGTTCCCCCACGTCTCCCGATAAAAATGATACCTCACTTGTGTGGGTAGGCCTAGCGCCCGCGACAGGAAACGCCCCAAAGCGCAACGTGGACACAGCCAAATTGGTGAAGGAAAACAGAGGTGTTTTTTGCAAAGTGCCTACCTGTAGATTTTGGCCTGTAGCTCAGCCGCCACCTAGGGAAACCTACCAAACCTGTGCATTTCTGAAAACTAGAGACCTAGGGGAATCCAAGATGGGGTGACTTGTGTGGCTCGGACCAGGTTCTGTTACCCAGAATCCTTTGCAAACCTCAAAATTTGGCTAAAAAACCACATGTTCCTCACATTTCTGTGGCAGAAAGTTCTGGAATCTGAGAGGAGCCACGAATTTCCTTCCACCCAGCGTTCCCCCACGTATCCCGATAAAAATGATACCTCACTTGTGTGGGTAGGCCTAGCGCCCGCGACAGGAAACGCCCCAAAGCGCAACGTGGACACAGCCAAATTGGTGAAGGAAAACAGAGGTGTTTTTTGCAAAGTGCCTACCTGTAGATTTTGGCCTGTAGCTCAGCCGCCACCTAGGGAAACCTACCAAGCCTGTGCATTTCTGAAAACTAGAGACCTAGGGGAATCCAAGATGGGGTGACTTGTGTGGCTCGGACCAGGTTCTGTTACCCAGAATCCTTTGCAAACCTCAAAATGTGGCTAAAAAAACACATGTTCCTCACATTTCTGTGGCAGAAAGTTCTGGAATCTGAGAGGAGCCACGAATTTCCTTCCACCCAGCGTTCCCCCACGTCTCCCGATAAAAATAATACCTCACTTGTGTGGGTAGGCCTAGCGCCCGCGACAAGAAACGCCCCAAAGCGCAACGTGGACGCAGCCAAATTGGTGAAGAAAAACAGAGGTGTTTTTTGCAAAGTGCCTACCTGTAGATTTTGGCCTGTAGCTCAGCCACCACCTAGGGAAACCTACCAAACCTGTGCATTTCTGAAAACTAGAGACCTAGGGGAATCCAAGATGGGGTGACTTGTGTGGCTCGGACCAGGTTCTGTTACCCAGAATCCTTTGCAAACCTCAAAATGTGGCTAAAAAAACACATGTTCCTCACATTTCTGTGGCAGAAAGTTCTGGAATCTGAGAGGAGCCACGAATTTCCTTCCACCCAGCGTTCCCCCACGTCTCCCGATAAAAATGATACCTCACTTGTGTGGGTAGGCCTAGCGCCCGCGATAGGAAACGCCCCAAAGCGCAACGTGGACACAGCCAAATTGGTGAAGGAAAACAGAGGTGTTTTTTGCAAAGTGCCTACCTGTAGATTTTGGCCTGTAGCTCAGCCGCCACCTAGGGAAACCTACCAAACCTGTGCATTTCTGAAAACTAGAGACCTAGGGGAATCCAAGATGGGGTGACTTGTGTGGCTCGGACCAGGTTCTGTTACCCAGAATCCTTTGCAAACCTCAAAATGTGGCTAAAAAAACACATGTTCCTCACATTTCTGTGGCAGAAAGTTCTGGAATCTGAGAGGAGCCACGAATTTCCTTCCACCCAGCGTTCCCCCACGTCTCCCGATAAAAATTATACCTCACTTGTGTGGGTAGGCCTAGCGCCCGCGACAGGAAACGCCCCAAAGCGCAACATGGACACAGCCAAATTGGTGAAGGAAAACAGAGGTGTTTTTTGCAAAGTGCCTACCTGTAGATTTTGGCCTGTAGCTCAGCCGCCACCTAGGGAAACCTACCAAACCTGTGCATTTCTGAAAACTAGAGACCTAGGGGAATCCAAGATGGGGTGACTTGTGTGGCTCGGACCAGGTTCTGTTACCCAGAATCCTTTGCAAACCTCAAAATTTGGCTAAAAAAACACATGTTCCTCACATTTCTGTGGCAGAAAGTTCTGGAATCTGAGAGGAGCCACGAATTTCCTTCCACCCAGCGTTCCCCCACGTCTCCCGATAAAAATGATACCTCACTTGTGTGGGTAGGCCTAGCGCCCGCGACAGGAAACGCCCCAAAGCGCAATGTGGACACAGCCAAATTGGTGAAGGAAAACAGAGGTGTTTTTTGCAAAGTGCCTACCTGTAGATTTTGGCCTGTAGCTCAGCCACCACCTAGGGAAACCTACCAAACCTGTGCATTTCTGAAAACTAGAGACCTAGGGGAATCCAAGATGGGGTGACTTGTGTGGCTCGGACCAGGTTCTGTTACCCAGAATCCTTTCCAAACCTCAAAATGTGGCTAAAAAAACACATGTTCCTCACATTTCTGTGGCAGAAAGTTCTGGAATCTGAGAGGAGCCACGAATTTCCTTCCACCCAGCGTTCCCCCACGTCTCCCGATAAAAATGATACCTCACTTGTGTGGGTAGGCCTAGCGCCTGCGACAGGAAACGCCCCAAAGCGCAACGTGGACACAGCCAAATTGGTGAAGGAAAACAGAGGTGTTTTTTGCAAAGTGCCTACCTGTAGATTTTGGCCTGTAGCTCAGCCGCCACCTAGGGAAACCTACCAAACCTGTGCATTTCTAAAAACTAGAGACCTAGGGGAATCCAAGATGGGGTGACTTGTGTGGCTCGGACCAGGTTCTGTTACCCAGAATCCTTTACAAACCTCAAAATTTGGCTAAAAAAACACATGTTCCTCACATTTCTGTGGCAGAAAGTTCTGGAATCTGAGAGGAGCCACGAATTTCCTTCCACCCACCGTTCCCCCACGTCTCCCGATAAAAATGATACCTAACTTGTGTGGGTAGGCCTAGCGCCCGCGACAGGAAACGCCCCAAAGCGCAACGTGGACACAGCCAAATTGGTGAAGGAAAACAGAGGTGTTTTTTGCAAAGTGCCTACCTCTAGATTTTGGCCTGTAGCTCAGCCGCCACCTAGGGAAACCTACCAAACCTGTGCATTTCTGAAAACTAGAGACCTAGGGGAATCCAAGATGGGGTGACTTGTGTGGCTCGGACCAGGTTCTGTTACCCAGAATCCTTTGCAAACCTCAAAATGTGGCTAAAAAAACACATGTTCCTCACATTTCTGTGGCAGAAAGTTCTGGAAACTGAGAGGAGCCACGAATTTCCTTCCACCCAGCGTTCCCCCACGTCTCCCGATAAAAATGATACCTCACTTGTGTGGGTAGGCCTAGCGCCCGCGACAGGAAACGCCCCAAAGCGCAACGTGGACACAGCCAAATTGGTGAAGGAAAACAGAGGTGTTTTTTGCAAAGTGCCTACCTGTAGATTTTGGCCTGTAGCTCAGCCGCCACCTAGGGAAACCTACCAAACCTGTGCATTTCTGAAAACTAGAGACCTAGGGGAATCGAAGATGGGGTGACTTGTGTGGCTCGGACCAGGTTCTGTTACCCAGAATCCTTTGCAAACCTCAAAATTTGGCTAAAAAAACACATGTTCCTCACATTTCTGTGGCAGAAAGTTCTGGAATCTGAGAGGAGCCACGAATTTCCTTCCACCCAGCGTTCCCCCACGTCTCCCGATAAAAATGATACCTCACTTGTGTGGGTAGGCCTAGCGCCCGCGACAGGAAAGGCCCCAAAGCGCAACGTGGACACAGCCAAATTGGTGAAGGAAAACAGAGGTGTTTTTTGCAAAGTGCATACCTGTAGATTTTGGCCTGTAGCTCAGCCGCCACCTAGGGAAACATACCAAACCTGTGCATTTCTGAAAACTAGAGACCTAGGGGAATCCAAGATGGGGTGACTTGTGTGGCTCGGACCAGGTTCTGTTACCCAGAATCCTTTGCAAACCTCAAAATGTGGCTAAAAAAACACATGTTCCTCACATTTCTGTGGCAGAAAGTTCTGGAATCTGAGAGGAGCCACGAATTTCCTTCCACCCAGCGTTCCCCCATGTCTCCCGATAAAAATGATACCTCACTTGTGTGGGTAGGCCTAGCGCCCGCGACAGGAAACGCCCCAAAGCGCAACGTGGACACAGCCAAATTGGTGAAGGAAAACAGAGGTGTTTTTTGCAAAGTGCCTACCTGTAGATTTTGGCCTGTAGCTCAGCCGCCACCTAGGGAAACCTACCAAACCTGTGCATTTCTGAAAACTAGAGACCTAGGGGAATCCAAGATGGGGGGACTTGTGTGGCCCGGACCAGGTTCTGTTACCCAGAATCCTTTGCAAACCTCAAAATGTGGCTAAAAAAACACATGTTCCTCACATTTCTGTGGCAGAAAGTTCTGGAATCTGAGAGGAGCCACGAATTTCCTTCCACCCAGCGTTCCCCCACGTCTCCCGATAAAAATGATACCTCACTTGTGTGGGTAGGCCTAGCGCCCGCGACAGGAAACGCCCCAAAGCACAACGTGGACACAGCCAAATTGGTGAAGGAAAACAGAGGTGTTTTTTGCAAAGTGCCTACCTGTGGATTTTGGCCTGTAGCTCAGCCGCCACCTAGGGAAACCTACCAAACCTGTGCATTTCTGAAAACTAGAGACCTAGGGGAATCCAAGATGGGGTGACTTGTGTGGCTCGGACCAGGTTCTGTTACCCAGAATCCTTTGCAAACCTCAAAATTTGGCTAAAAAACCACATGTTCCTCACATTTCTGTGGCAGAAAGTTCTGGAATCTGAGAGGAGCCACGAATTTCCTTCCACCCAGCGTTCCCCCACATATCCCGATAAAAATGATACCTCACTTGTGTGGGTAGGCCTAGCGCCCGCGACAGGAAACGCCCCAAAGCGCAACGTGGACACAGCCAAATTGGTGAAGGAAAACAGAGGTGTTTTTTGCAAAGTGCCTACCTGTAGATTTTGGCCTGTAGCTCAGCCGCCACCTAGGGAAACCTACCAAGCCTGTGCATTTCTGAAAACTAGAGACCTAGGGGAATCCAAGATGGGGTGACTTGTGTGGCTCGGACCAGGTTCTGTTACCCAGAATCCTTTGCAAACCTCAAAATGTGGCTAAAAAAACACATGTTCCTCACATTTCTGTGGCAGAAAGTTCTGGAATCTGAGAGGAGCCACGAATTTCCTTCCACCCAGCGTTCCCCCACGTCTCCCGATAAAAATAATACCTCACTTGTGTGGGTAGGCCTAGCGCCCGCGACAGGAAACGCCCCAAAGCGCAACGTGGACGCAGCCAAATTGGTGAAGAAAAACAGAGGTGTTTTTTGCAAAGTGCCTACCTGTAGATTTTGGCCTGTAGCTCAGCCACCACCTAGGGAAACCTACCAAACCTGTGCATTTCTGAAAACTAGAGACCTAGGGGAATCCAAGATGGGGTGACTTGTGTGGCTCGGACCAGGTTCTGTTACCCACAATCCTTTGCAAACCTCAAAATGTGGCTAAAAAAACACATGTTCCTCACATTTCTGTGGCAGAAAGTTCTGGAATCTGAGAGGAGCCACGAATTTCCTTCCACGCAGCGTTCCCCCACGTCTCCCGATAAAAATGATACCTCACTTGTGTGGGTAGGCCTAGCGCCCGCGACAGGAAACGCCCCAAAGCGCAACGTGGACACAGCCAAATTGGTGAAGGAAAACAGAGGTGTTTTTTGCAAAGTGCCTACCTGTAGATTTTGGCCTGTAGCTCAGCCGCCACCTAGGGAAACCTACCAAACCTGTGCATTTCTGAAAACTAGAGACCTAGGGGAATCCAAGATGGGGTGACTTGTGTGGCTCGGACCAGGTTCTGTTACCCAGAATCCTTTGCAAACCTCAAAATTTGGCTAAAAAACCACATGTTCCTCACATTTCTGTGGCAGAAAGTTCTGGAATCTGAGAGGAGCCACGAATTTCCATCCACCCAGCGTTCCCCCACATATCCCGATAAAAATGATACCTCACTTGTGTGGGTAGGCCTAGCGCCCGCGACAGGAAACGCCCCAAAGCGCAACGTGGACACAGCCAAATTGGTGAAGGAAAACAGAGGTGTTTTTTGCAAAGTGCCTACCTGTAGATTTTGGCCTGTAGCTCAGCCGCCACCTAGGGAAACCTACCAAGCCTGTGCATTTCTGAAAACTAGAGACCTAGGGGAATCCAAGATGGGGTGACTTGTGTGGCTCGGACCAGGTTCTGTTACCCAGAATCCTTTGCAAACCTCAAAATGTGGCTAAAAAAACACATGTTCCTCACATTTCTGTGGCAGAAAGTTCTGGAATCTGAGAGGAGCCACGAATTTCCTTCCACCCAGCGTTCCCCCATGTCTCCCGATAAAAATAATACCTCACTTGTGTGGGTAGGCCTAGCGCCCGCGACAGGAAACGCCCCAAAGCGCAACGTGGACGCAGCCAAATTGGTGAAGAAAAACAGAGGTGTTTTTTGCAAAGTGCCTACCTGTAGATTTTGGCCTGTAGCTCAGCCACCACCTAGGGAAACCTACCAAACCTGTGCATTTCTGAAAACTAGAGACCTAGGGGAATCCAAGATGGGGTGACTTGTGTGGCTCGGACCAGGTTCTGTTACCCAGAATCCTTTGCAAACCTCAAAATGTGGCTAAAAAAACACATGTTCCTCACAATTCTGTGGCAGAAAGTTCTGGAATCTGAGAGGAGCCACGAATTTCCTTCCACCCAGCGTTCCCCCACGTCTCCCGATAAAAATGATACCTCACTTGTGTGGGTAGGCCTAGCGCCCGCGATAGGAAACGCCCCAAAGCGCAACGTGGACACAGCCAAATTGGTGAAGGAAAACAGAGGTGTTTTTTGCAAAGTTCCTACCTGTAGATTTTGGCCTGTAGCTCAGCCGCCACCTAGGGAAACCTACCAAACCTGTGCATTTCTGAAAACTAGAGACCTAGGGGATCCAAGATGGGGTGACTTGTGTGGCTCGGACCAGGTTCTGTTACCCAGAATCCTTTGCAAACCTCAAAATGTGGCTAAAAAAACACATGTTCCTCACATTTCTGTGGCAGAAAGTTCTGGAATCTGAGAGGAGCCACGAATTTCCTTCCACGCAGCGTTCCCCCACGTCTCCCGATAAAAATGATACCTCACTTGTGTGGGTAGGCCTAGCGCCCGCGACAGGAAACGCCCCAAAGCGCAACGTGGACACAGCCAAATTGGTGAAGGAAAACAGAGGTGTTTTTTGCAAAGTGCCTACCTGTAGATTTTGGCCTGTAGCTCAGCCGCCACCTAGGGAAACCTACCAAACCTGTGCATTTCTGAAAACTAGAGACCTAGGGGAATCCAAGATGGGGTGACTTGTGTGGCTCGGACCAGGTTCTGTTACCCAGAATCCTTTGCAAACCTCAAAATTTGGCTAAAAAACCACATGTTCCTCACATTTCTGTGGCAGAAAGTTCTGGAATCTGAGAGGAGCCACGAATTTCCTTCCACCCAGCGTTCCCCCACATATCCCGATAAAAATGATACCTCACTTGTGTGGGTAGGCCTAGCGCCCGCGACAGGAAACGCCCCAAAGCGCAACGTGGACACAGCCAAATTGGTGAAGGAAAACAGAGGTGTTTTTTGCAAAGTGCCTACCTGTAGATTTTGGCCTGTAGCTCAGCCGCCACCTAGGGAAACCTACCAAGCCTGTGCATTTCTGAAAACTAGAGACCTAGGGGAATCCAAGATGGGGTGACTTGTGTGGCTCGGACCAGGTTCTGTTACCCAGAATCCTTTGCAAACCTCAAAATGTGGCTAAAAAAACACATGTTCCTCACATTTCTGTGGCAGAAAGTTCTGGAATCTGAGAGGAGCCACGAATTTCCTTCCACCCAGCGTTCCCCCATGTCTCCCGATAAAAATAATACCTCACTTGTGTGGGTAGGCCTAGCGCCCGCGACAGGAAACGCCCCAAAGCGCAACGTGGACGCAGCCAAATTGGTGAAGAAAAACAGAGGTGTTTTTTGCAAAGTGCCTACCTGTAGATTTTGGCCTGTAGCTCAGCCACCACCTAGGGAAACCTACCAAACCTGTGCATTTCTGAAAACTAGAGACCTAGGGGAATCCAAGATGGGGTGACTTGTGTGGCTCGGACCAGGTTCTGTTACCCAGAATCCTTTGCAAACCTCAAAATGTGGCTAAAAAAACACATGTTCCTCACATTTCTGTGGCAGAAAGTTCTGGAATCTGAGAGGAGCCACGAATTTCCTTCCACCCAGCGTTCCCCCATGTCTCCCGATAAAAATGATACCTCACTTGTGTGGGTAGGCCTAGCGCCCGCGATAGGAAACGCCCCAAAGCGCAACGTGGACACAGCCAAATTGGTGAAGGAAAACAGAGGTGTTTTTTGCAAAGTGCCTACCTGTAGATTTTGGCCTGTAGCTCAGCCGCCACCTAGGGAAACCTACCAAACCTGTGCATTTCTGAAAACTAGAGACCTAGGGGAATCCAAGATGGGGTGACTTGTGTGGCTCGGACCAGGTTCTGTTACCCAGAATCCTTTGCAAACCTCAAAATGTGGCTAAAAAAACACATGTTCCTCACATTTCTGTGGCAGAAAGTTCTGGAATCTGAGAGGAGCCACGAATTTCCTTCCACGCAGCGTTCCCCCACGTCTCCCGATAAAAATGATACCTCACTTGTGTGGGTAGGCCTAGCGCCCGCGACAGGAAACGCCCCAAAGCGCAACGTGGACACAGCCAAATTGGTGAAGGAAAACAGAGGTGTTTTTTGCAAAGTGCCTACCTGTAGATTTTGGCCTGTAGCTCAGCCGCCACCTAGGGAAACCTACCAAACCTGTGCATTTCTGAAAACTAGAGACCTAGGGGAATCCAAGATGGGGTGACTTGTGTGGCTCGGACCAGGTTCTGTTACCCAGAATCCTTTGCAAACCTCAAAATTTGGCTAAAAAACCACATGTTCCTCACATTTCTGTGGCAGAAAGTTCTGGAATCTGAGAGGAGCCACGAATTTCCTTCCACCCAGCGTTCCCCCACGTATCCCGATAAAAATGATACCTCACTTGTGTGGGTAGGCCTAGCGCCCGCGACAGGAAACGCCCCAAAGCGCAACGTGGACACAGCCAAATTGGTGAAGGAAAACAGAGGTGTTTTTTGCAAAGTGCCTACCTGTAGATTTTGGCCTGTAGCTCAGCCGCCACCTAGGGAAACCTACCAAGCCTGTGCATTTCTGAAAACTAGAGACCTAGGGGAATCCAAGATGGGGTGACTTGTGTGGCTCGGACCAGGTTCTGTTACCCAGAATCCTTTGCAAACCTCAAAATGTGGCTAAAAAAACACATGTTCCTCACATTTCTGTGGCAGAAAGTTCTGGAATCTGAGAGGAGCCACGAATTTCCTTCCACCCAGCGTTCCCCCACGTCTCCCGATAAAAATAATACCTCACTTGTGTGGGTAAGCCTAGCGCCCGCGACAGGAAACGCCCCAAAGCGCAACGTGGACGCAGCCAAATTGGTGAAGAAAAACAGAGGTGTTTTTTGCAAAGTGCCTACCTGTAGATTTTGGCCTGTAGCTCAGCCACCACCTAGGGAAACCTACCAAACCTGTGCATTTCTGAAAACTAGAGACCTAGGGGAATCCAAGATGGGGTGACTTGTGTGGCTCGGAGCAGGTTCTGTTACCCAGAATCCTTTGCAAACCTCAAAATGTGGCTAAAAAAACACATGTTCCTCACATTTCTGTGGCAGAAAGTTCTGGAATCTGAGAGGAGCCACGAATTTCCTTCCACCCAGCGTTCCCCCACGTCTCCCGATAAAAATGATACCTCACTTGTGTGGGTAGGCCTAGCGCCCGCGATAGGAAACGCCCCAAAGCGCAACGTGGACACAGCCAAATTGGTGAAGGAAAACAGAGGTGTTTTTTGCAAAGTGCCTACCTGTAGATTTTGGCCTGTAGCTCAGCCGCCACCTAGGGAAACCTACCAAACCTGTGCATTTCTGAAAACTAGAGACCTAGGGGAATCCAAGATGGGGTGACTTGTGTGGCTCGGACCAGGTTCTGTTACCCAGAATCCTTTGCAAACCTCAAAATGTGGCTAAAAAAACACATGTTCCTCACATTTCTGTGGCAGAAAGTTCTGGAATCTGAGAGGAGCCACGAATTTCCTTCCACCCAGCGTTCCCCCACGTCTCCCGATAAAAATAATACCTCACTTGTGTGGGTAGGCCTAGCGCCCGCGACAGGAAACGCCCCAAAGCGCAACGTGGACGCAGCCAAATTGGTGAAGAAAAACAGAGGTGTTTTTTGCAAAGTGCCTACCTGTAGATTTTGGCCTGTAGCTCAGCCACCACCTAGGGAAACCTACCAAACCTGTGCATTTCTGAAAACTAGAGACCTAGGGGAATCCAAGATGGGGTGACTTGTGTGGCTCGGAGCAGGTTCTGTTACCCAGAATCCTTTGCAAACCTCAAAATGTGGCTAAAAAAACACATGTTCCTCACATTTCTGTGGCAGAAAGTTCTGGAATCTGAGAGGAGCCACGAATTTCCTTCCACCCAGCGTTCCCCCACGTCTCCCGATAAAAATGATACCTCACTTGTGTGGGTAGGCCTAGCGCCCGCGATAGGAAACGCCCCAAAGCGCAACGTGGACACAGCCAAATTGGTGAAGGAAAACAGAGGTGTTTTTTGCAAAGTGCCTACCTGTAGATTTTGGCCTGTAGCTCAGCCGCCACCTAGGGAAACCTACCAAACCTGTGCATTTCTGAAAACTAGAGACCTAGGGGAATCCAAGATGGGGTGACTTGTGTGGCTCGGACCAGGTTCTGTTACCCAGAATCCTTTGCAAACCTCAAAATGTGGCTAAAAAAACACATGTTCCTCACATTTCTGTGGCAGAAAGTTCTGGAATCTGAGAGGAGCCACGAATTTCCTTCCACCCAGCGTTCCCCCACGTCTCCCGATAAAAATGATACCTCACTTGTGTGGGTAGGCCTAGCGCCCGCGACAGGAAACGCCCCAAAGCGCAACGTGGACACAGCCAAATTGGTGAAGGAAAACAGAGGTGTTTTTTGCAAAGTGCCTACCTGTAGATTTTGGCCTGTAGCTCAGCCGCCACCTAGGGAAACCTACCAAACCTGTGCATTTCTGAAAACTAGAGACCTAGGGGAATCCAAGATGGGGTGACTTGTGTGGCTCGGACCAGGTTCTGTTACCCAGAATCCTTTGCAAAGCTAAAAATTTGGCTAAAAAAACACATGTTCCTCACATTTCTGTGGCAGAAAGTTCTGGAATCGGAGAGGAGCCACGAATTTCCTTCCACCCAGCGTTCCCCCACGTCTCCCGATAAAAATGATACCTCACTTGTGTGGGTAGGCCTAGCGCCCGCGACAGGAAACGCCCCAAAGCGCAACGTGGACACAGCCAAATTGGTGAAGGAAAACAGAGGTGTTTTTTGCAAAGTGCCTACCTGTAGATTTTGGCCTGTAGCTCAGCCACCACCTAGGGAAACCTACCAAACCTGTGCATTTCTGAAAACTAGAGACCTAGGGGAATCCAAGATGGGGTGACTTGTGTGGCTCGGACCAGGTTCTGTTACCCAGAATCCTTTGCAAACCTCAAAATGTGGCTAAAAAAACACATGTTCCTCACATTTGTGTGGCAGAAAGTTCTGGAATCTGAGAGGAGCCACGAATTTCCTTCCACCCAGCGTTCCCCCACGTCTCCCGATAAAAATGATACCTCACTTGTGTGGGTAGGCCTAGCGCCCGCGATAGGAAACGCCCCAAAGCGCAACGTGGACACAGCCAAATTGGTGAAGGAAAACAGAGGTGTTTTTTGCAAAGTGCCTACCTGTAGATTTTGGCCTTTAGCTCAGCCGCCACCTAGGGAAACCTATCAAACCTGTGCATTTCTGAAAACTAGAGACCTAGGGGAATCCAAGATGGGGTGACTTGTGTGGCTCCGACCAGGTTCTGTTACCCAGAATCCTTTGCAAACCTCAAAATGTGGCTAAAAAAACACATGTTCCTCATATTTCTGTGGCAGAAAGTTCTGGAATCTGAGAGGAGCCACGAATTTCCTTCCACCCAGCGTTCCCCCACGTCTCCCGATAAAAATGATACCTCACTTGTGTGGGTAGGCCTAGCGCCCGCGACAGGAAACGCCCCAAAGCGCAACGTGGACACAGCCAAATTGGTGAAGGAAAACAGAGGTGTTTTTTGCAAAGTGCCTACCTGTAGATTTTGGCCTGTAGCTCAGCCGCCACCTAGGGAAACCTACCAAACCTGTGCATTTCTAAAAACTAGAGACCTAGGGGAATCCAAGATGGGGTGACTTGTGTGGCTCGGACCAGGTTCTGTTACCCAGAATCCTTTGCAAACCTCAAAATTTGGCTAAAAAAACACATGTTCCTCACATTTCTGTGGCAGAAAGTTCTGGAATCTGAGAGGAGCCACGAATTTCCTTCCACCCAGCGTTCCCCCACGTCTCCCGATAAAAATGATACCTCACTTGTGTGGGTAGGCCTAGCGCCCGCGACAGGAAACGCCCCAAAGCGCAACGTGGACACAGCCAAATTGGTGAAGGAAAACAGAGGTGTTTTTTGCAAAGTGCCTACCTGTAGATTTTGGCCTGTAGCTCAGCCGCCACCTAGGGAAACCTACCAAACCTGTGCATTTCTGAAAACTAGAGACCTAGGGGAATCCAAGATGGGGTGACTTGTGTGGCTCGGACCAGGTTCTGTTACCCAGAATCCTTTGCAAACCTCAAAATTTGGCTAAAAAACCACATGTTCCTCACATTTCTGTGGCAGAAAGTTCTGGAATCTGAGAGGAGCCACGAATTTCCTTCCACCCAGCGTTCCCCCACGTATCCCGATAAAAATGATACCTCACTTGTGTGGGTAGGTCTAGCGCCCGCGACAGGAAACGCCCCAAAGCGCAACGTGGACACAGCCAAATTGGTGAAGGAAAACAGAGGTGTTTTTTGCAAAGTGCCTACCTGTAGATTTTGGCCTGTAGCTCAGCCGCCACCTAGGGAAACCTACCAAGCCTGTGCATTTCTGAAAACTAGAGACCTAGGGGAATCCAAGATGGGGTGACTTGTGTGGCTCGGACCAGGTTCTGTTACCCAGAATCCTTTGCAAACCTCAAAATGTGGCTAAAAAAACACATGTTCCTCACATTTCTGTGGCAGAAAGTTCTGGAATCTGAGAGGAGCCACGAATTTCCTTCCACCCAGCGTTCCCCCACGTCTCCCGATAAAAATAATACCTCACTTGTGTGGGTAGGCCTAGCGCCCGCGACAGGAAACGCCCCAAAGCGCAACGTGGACGCAGCCAAATTGGTGAAGAAAAACAGAGGTGTTTTTTGCAAAGTGCCTACCTGTAGATTTTGGCCTGTAGCTCAGCCACCACCTAGGGAAACCTACCAAACCTGTGCATTTCTGAAAACTAGAGACCTAGGGGAATCCAAGATGGGGTGACTTGTGTGGCTCGGACCAGGTTCTGTTACCCAGAATCCTTTGCAAACCTCAAAATGTGGCTAAAAAAACACTTGTTCCTCACATTTCTGTGGCAGAAAGTTCTGGAATCTGAGAGGAGCCACGAATTTCCTTCCACCCAGCGTTCCCCCACGTCTCCCGATAAAAATGATACCTCACTTGTGTGGGTAGGCCTAGCGCCCGCGATAGGAAACGCCCCAAAGCGCAACGTGGACACAGCCAAATTGGTGAAGGAAAACAGAGGTGTTTTTTGCAAAGTGCCTACCTGTAGATTTTGGCCTGTAGCTCAGCCGCCACCTAGGGAAACCTACCAAACCTGTGCATTTCTGAAAACTAGAGACCTAGGGGAATCCAAGATGGGGTGACTTGTGTGGCTCGGACCAGGTTCTGTTACCCAGAATCCTTTGCAAACCTCAAAATGTGGCTAAAAAAACACATGTTCCTCACATTTCTGTGGCAGAAAGTTCTGGAATCTGAGAGGAGCCACGAATTTCCTTCCACCCAGCGTTCCCCCACGTCTCCCGATAAAAATGATACCTCACTTGTGTGGGTAGGCCTAGCGCCCGCGACAGGAAACGCCCCAAAGCGCAACATGGACACAGCCAAATTGGTGAAGGAAAACAGAGGTGTTTTTTGCAAAGTGCCTACCTGTAGATTTTGGCCTGTAGCTCAGCCGCCACCTAGGGAAACCTACCAAACCTGTGCATTTCTGAAAACTAGAGACCTAGGGGAATCCAAGATGGGGTGACTTGTGTGGCTCGGACCAGGTTCTGTTACCCAGAATCCTTTGCAAACCTCAAAATTTGGCTAAAAAAACACATGTTCCTCACATTTCTGTGGCAGAAAGTTCTGGAATCTGAGAGGAGCCACGAATTTCCTTCCACCCAGCGTTCCCCCACGTCTCCCGATAAAAATGATACCTCACTTGTGTGGGTAGGCCTAGCGCCCGCGACAGGAAACGCCCCAAAGCGCAACGTGGACACAGCCAAATTGGTGAAGGAAAACAGAGGTGTTTTTTGCAAAGTGCCTACCTGTAGATTTTGGCCTGTAGCTCAGCCACCACCTAGGGAAACCTACCAAACCTGTGCATTTCTGAAAACTAGAGACCTAGGGGAATCCAAGATGGGGTGACTTGTGTGGCTCGGACCAGGTTCTGTTACCCAGAATCCTTTGCAAACCTCAAAATGTGGCTAAAAAAACCCATGTTCCTCACATTTCTGTGGCAGAAAGTTCTGGAATCTGAGAGGAGCCACGAATTTCCTTCCACCCAGCGTTCCCCCACGTCTCCCGATAAAAATGATACCTCACTTGTGTGGGTAGGCCTAGCGCCCGCGATAGGAAACGCCCCAAAGCGCAACGTGGACACAGCCAAATTGGTGAAGGAAAACAGAGGTGTTTTTTGCAAAGTGCCTACCTGTAGATTTTGGCCTGTAGCTCAGCCGCCACCTAGGGAAACCTATCAAACCTGTGCATTTCTGGAAACTAGAGACCTAGGGGAATCCAAGATGGGGTGACTTGTGTGGCTCGGACCAGGTTCTGTTACCCAGAATCCTTTGCAAACCTCAAAATGTGGCTAAAAAAACACATGTTCCTCATATTTCTGTGGCAGAAAGTTCTGGAATCTGAGAGGAGCCACGAATTTCCTTCCACCCAGCGTTCCCCCACGTCTCCCGATAAAAATGATACCTCACTTGTGTGGGTAGGCCTAGCGCCTGCGACAGGAAACGCCCCAAAGCGCAACGTGGACACAGCCAAATTGGTGAAGGAAAACAGAGGTGTTTTTTGCAAAGTGCCTACCTGTAGATTTTGGCCTGTAGCTCAGCCGCCACCTAGGGAAACCTACCAAACCTGTGCATTTCTAAAAACTAGAGACCTAGGGGAATCCAAGATGGGGTGACTTGTGTGGCTCGGACCAGGTTCTGTTACCCAGAATCCTTTGCAAACCTCAAAATTTGGCTAAAAAAACACATGTTCCTCACATTTCTGTGGCAGAAAGTTCTGGAATCTGAGAGGAGCCACGAATTTCCTTCCACCCAGCGTTCCCCCACGTCTCCCGATAAAAATGATACCTAACTTGTGTGGGTAGGCCTAGCGCCCGCGACAGGAAACGCCCCAAAGCGCAACGTGGACACAGCCAAATTGGTGAAGGAAAACAGAGGTGTTTTTTGCAAAGTGCCTACCTCTAGATTTTGGCCTGTAGCTCAGCCGCCACCTAGGGAAACCTACCAAACCTGTGCATTTCTGAAAACTAGAGACCTAGGGGAATCCAAGATGGGGTGACTTGTGTGGCTCGGACCAGGTTCTGTTACCCAGAATCCTTTGCAAACCTCAAAATGTGGCTAAAAAAACACATGTTCCTCACATTTCTGTGGCAGAAAGTTCTGGAAACTGAGAGGAGCCACGAATTTCCTTCCACCCAGCGTTCCCCCACGTCTCCCGATAAAAATGATACCTCACTTGTGTGGGTAGGCCTAGCGCCCGCGACAGGAAACGCCCCAAAGCGCAACGTGGACACAGCCAAATTGGTGAAGGAAAACAGAGGTGTTTTTTGCAAAGTGCCTACCTGTAGATTTTGGCCTGTAGCTCAGCCGCCACCTAGGGAAACCTACCAAACCTGTGCATTTCTGAAAACTAGAGACCTAGGGGAATCCAAGATGGGGTGACTTGTGTGGCTCGGACCAGGTTCTGTTACCCAGAATCCTTTGCAAACCTCAAAATTTGGCTAAAAAAACACATGTTCCTCACATTTCTGTGGCAGAAAGTTCTGGAATCTGAGAGGAGCCACGCATTTCCTTCCACCCAGCGTTCCCCCACGTCTCCCGATAAAAATGATACCTCACTTGTGTGGGTAGGCCTAGCGCCCGCGACAGGAAACGCCCCAAAGCGCAACGTGGACACAGCCAAATTGGTGAAGGAAAACAGAGGTGTTTTTTGCAAAGTGCCTACCTGTAGATTTTGGCCTGTAGCTCAGCCACCACCTAGGGAAACCTACCAAACCTGTGCATTTCTGAAAACTAGAGACCTAGGGGAATCCAAGATGGGGTGACTTGTGTGGCTCGGACCAGGTTCTGTTACCCAGAATCCTTTGCAAACCTCAAAATGTGGCTAAAAAAACACATGTTCCTCACATTTCTGTGGCAGAAAGTTCTGGAATCTGAGAGGAGCCACGAATTTCCTTCCACCCAGCGTTCCCCCACGTCTCCCGATAAAAATGATACCTCACTTGTGTGGGTAGGCCTAGCGCCCGCGATAGGAAACGCCCCAAAGCGCAACGTGGACACAGGCAAATTGGTGAAGGAAAACAGAGGTGTTTTTTGCAAAGTGCCTACCTGTAGATTTTGGCCTGTAGCTCAGCCGCCACCTAGGGAAACCTACCAAACCTGTGCATTTCTGAAAAGTAGAGACCTAGGGGAATCCAAGATGGGGTGACTTGTGTGGCTCGGACCAGGTTCTGTTACCCAGAATCCTTTGCAAACCTCAAAATGTGGCTAAAAAAACACATGTTCCTCATACTTCTGTGGCAGAAAGTTCTGGAATCTGAGAGGAGCCACGAATTTCCTTCCACCCAGCGTTCCCCCACGTCTCCCGATAAAAATGATATCTCACTTGTGTGGGTAGGCCTAGCGCCCGCGACAGGAAACGCCCCAAAGCGCAACGTGGACACAGCCAAATTGGTGAAGGAAAACAGAGGTGTTTTTTGCAAAGTGCCTACCTGTAGATTTTGGCCTGTAGCTCAGCCGCCACCTAGGGAAACCTACCAAACCTGTGCATTTCTGAAAACTAGAGACCTAGGGGAATCCAAGATGGGGTGACTTGTGTGGCTCGGACCAGGTTCTGTTACCCAGAATCCTTTGCAAACCTCAAAATTTGGCTAAAAAAACACATGTTCCTCACATTTCTGTGGCAGAAAGTTCTGGAATCTGAGAGGAGCCACGAATTTCCTTCCACCCAGCGTTCCCCCACGTCTCCCGATAAAAATGATACCTCACTTGTGTGGGTAGGCCTAGCGCCCGCGACAGGAAAGGCCCCAAAGCGCAACGTGGACACAGCCAAATTGGTGAAGGAAAACAGAGGTGTTTTTTGCAAAGTGCCTACCTGTAGATTTTGGCCTGTAGCTCAGCCACCACCTAGGGAAACCTACCAAACCTGTGCATTTCTGAAAACTAGAGACCTAGGGGAATCCAAGATGGGGTGACTTGTGTGGCTCGGACCAGGTTCTGTTACCCAGAATCCTTTGCAAACCTCAAAATGTGGCTAAAAAAACACATGTTCCTCACATTTCTGTGGCAGAAAGTTCTGGAATCTGAGAGGAGCCACGAATTTCCTTCCACCCAGCGTTCCCCCACGTCTCCCGATAAAAATGATACCTCACTTGTGTGGGTAGGCCTAGCGCCCGCGATAGGAAACGCCCCAAAGCGCAACGTGGACACAGCCAAATTGGTGAAGGAAAACAGAGGTGTTTTTTGCAAAGTGCCTACCTGTAGATTTTGGCCTGTAGCTCAGCCGCCACCTAGGGAAACCTACCAAACTTGTGCATTTCTGAAAACTAGAGACCTAGGGGAATCCAAGATGGGGTGACTTGTGTGGCTCGGACCAGGTTCTGTTACCCAGAATCCTTTGCAAACCTCAAAATGTGGCTAAAAAAACACATGTTCCTCATATTTCTGTGGCAGAAAGTTCTGGAATCTGAGAGGAGCCACGAATTTCCTTCCACCCAGCGTTCCCCCACGTCTCCCGATAAAAATGATACCTCACTTGTGTGGGTAGGCCTAGCGCCCGCGACAGGAAACGCCCCAAAGCGCAACGTGGACAAAGCCAAATTGGTGAAGGAAAACAGAGGTGTTTTTTGCAAAGTGCCTACCTGTAGATTTTGGCCTGTAGCTCAGCCGCCACCTAGGGAAACCTACCAAACCTGTGCATTTCTGAAAACTAGAGACCTAGGGGAATCCAAGATGGGGTGACTTGTGTGGCTCGGACCAGGTTCTGTTACCCAGAATCCTTTGCAAACCTCAAAATTTGGCTAAAACAACACATGTTCCTCACATTTCTGTGGCAGAAAGTTCTGGAATCTGAGAGGAGCCACGAATTTCCTTCCACCCAGCGTTCCCCCACGTCTCCCGATAAAAATGATACCTCACTTGTGTGGGTAGGCCTAGCGCCCGCGACAGGAAACGCCCCAAAGCGCAACGTGGACACATCACATTTTTTCATTGAAAACAGTGCCTACCTGTAGATTTTGGCCTGTAGCTCAGCCGGCACCTAGGGTAACCTAGCAAACCTGTGCATTTCTGAAAACTAGAGACCTAGGGGAATCCAAGATGGGGTGACTTGTGTGGCTCGGACCAGGTTATGTTACCCAGAATCCTTTGCAAACCTCAAATCCTGTCTAAAAAAACACTTTCTCCACACATTTCGGTGACAGAAAGTTCTGGAATCTGAGTGGAGCCACAAATTTCCTTCCACCCAGCGTTCCTCCAAGTCTCCCGATAAAAATGATACCTCACTTGTGTGGGTGGGCCAGGTGCCTGCAACAGAATAAGGCCCAAAACTTGTAGAGATAGAGGGGATAGCACAGCAAGTTTATAAGGACATATTCTTTTATACATCTTTAGACTGACTCTGCTTTGGGGACCCACATAAGTGAGGTGTCATTTTACTTGGGAGGCTGAGGGGAACACTGGGAGTAGGAATTTTGTGCTGGAGTGGTGACCTTACGAAGAAAAGTCAGTAAAATATGCTTTTTTTATGCACATTGAGGTTTTACAGAGGAGTCTGGGTAAGAAAATGTTGGGGGATCCACGCAAGCCACACCTCCCTGGACTCCTTGGGGTGTCTAGTTTTATAAAATGTCTGGGTTTGGTAGGTTTCCCTAGATGAAGGCCGCACACAGGACCAAAAACATAGGTGCCCTCTCCCCCCCAAACACAGGTAGTTTTGTAATATATCGTTTTGATGTGCCCACATACGTCCGTGATGTGCCAAACACTAACATTTTGAAAAGAAACACAGTTAGGTTATGTGAAAAAGACCCCTCACCCACCAACCAAGTTGGTGGCATGCTTCATCATCGGGGTCCCACCTGAGGCACCTGGCGTGTCACAGGTGTGCTGCGACGCCTGATTACAGCGGAGCAGGTTTTGTCATTTTTACCACACATACTGGTTGGATTTGGCACGAGGGTGAGTGATGGTTCAGTGGATCAAATTTTACTAACAAGAGCTTTCACAAAAATGAAATGCACTGTTAGTAACTGAAAGGCAAAAAACTGAACCAATGACTCACAGCTCGTGAGCTGTAAAGCCGCGACAAGGCACCAACCGCTTTACAGTCCATTCACACAACTTTCATACATGACACACACAAGGCCATTCACACCGCCAGCCACGGGCCCAGCACATTACAAAACTCACATCGACAGGCAGCGCCACTCAAGGGCCCATCACTTACATACGCCCACGTGCCTGATACAACAATCACACCAGCTGATGGGAGTGTGTGGACTGGTGTTTGGCTGGCAGTGTGTTGCAGTAGCCAACAGCAAGTCAATATGTACACTCTCAGCCAAGCCCCACTCCACCCACAATGGCATCATTTTTTTTTTTTTTTTTTTTTAACAGAGTAACCCCTAACTAAGTAGAAAGAATTACAAAACTACAAACACAAAAGCTCTAACTAAGAACATGACAGAAATGCTAACCATGAAACTAAACACATGAAAATACAAAACAGACATGAGTTTACACTCATGGTTGTTCCCAGAAATTCTTCTGGGTGTGGTAATTCTTAAAACAAGCACCGACACACAGCCCAGGCTTTGAAGGACAATCCGGGCAGTACATTCGAGACTCCCTCCGGATACCTCTTCGAAAACACACTCTACATTTCTTAGCTGGAAAGTCTTTTTTGGGTGTGGGAGGAATGTGCTCAGCAAAGTGGCGATCTTTCAATCTAGCCACATCCTCCACCACTGCTTCTCTAGGAACTCTGGCCTGTTCCACCACAATAAGGCTCTCTATCACTGACTCCTGAAATTTCACAAATGTCATCTTTGACTCTGGAGACCTATCCCTAAACACAATAAAAGCATTGAAGGTTGCTAAGTGGAGGAGGTGAAGTGCTAACTTCTTATACCAAACGTAAGACTTACGAATAGCAGTAGAAGGTTCCAACCTCTGGTCAACTCTATCTACACCTCCCATGTGCTTATTATAATCTAAAATGCACACAGGTTTGCGCACTTCAGCAACCTGGCCCCAAACAGTCACAGGGGAAGTACTCTCATCATGGATGGTACTTAGCATGTAGACATCCCTCTTATCTGAAAATTTCAAAGCTAGCAGCTCCTCGTTCCGCAAGGCACAGCACTGTCCTCTCTCAAGTTTTTTACAGACAAGCTCCCTTGGATAGCCTTTCCGGTTAGAACGGATTGTGCCACAAGCAACTGTGTCCACTCTAAACAATTCCTTGAACAATTGCACACCAGTGTAGAAGTTATCTACATACAAATGGTGACCTTTGTTGAACAGTCGTCTACCAAGATCCCACACAATTTTCTCAGTAACTCCAAAAGTGGGAGGACAACCAGGGGGGTCAATATTGGAATCCCTACCAGTGTACACATGGAAACTATACACATATCCTGTCCTACTTTCAGACAGCATATACAATTTAATTCCATATCGTGCCCTTTTGCTAGGAATGCACTGCCTAAAAACCAAACGACCCTTGAAGAGGACCAAAGACTCGTCCACACTTAACTCTTTGCCTGGAACATAGACCTCCGAAAACCGATCTACAAAATGATCAAGGACAGGCCTAATCTTAAAAAGACGGTCAGAATCTGGGTGATCTCGTGGCAAGGCTAATGCATTGTCAACAAAATGCAGCATCCTAAGAAGAAGCAAATACCGATTACGACTCATGGTCGCTGGAACTATAGCTGTTGCCATCAAGGGACTAGTAGACCAATAAGAAGCCAGTGACAGCTTCCTTATCAACCCCATCAAAAAAGTCAAACCCAAAAACTTTTTTAACTCCTCCAAATTAGTGGGAATCCACTGGGCAGCTCTAGAGTGTGGCCTAAGTCTAGCAGCTTTGTCCCTCAAATGCTGCTCCGCATACAAATTAGTCTGCTCAACAATCTCTTCCAAAAACACATCATCCATGAATAACTCAAAGAAATTGATAGGCATAAAGTTCTCTGTATTGGCGTTACACCCAGGGAGACCAGTAAAGGCAGGCAACTCTGGCTGCTGCATGTTTGGGGCAACCCAGACATCAGGTCTTATAACGGGAAACCTTTCAGCCCCAGGTTGCTGCACTATTGGCACATCAATGTCCTCCTCTACAACAGGCCCTACATCTGCACTGAGTGTGGCTTCATCATCAGAAGATTCCCCTCCAAGAGAAACATCACTGCCAGAATCTCTGACTTCCTTCTCTGCCTCAGATGCAGAGTCTGTCTCATAGTCATGATCAGACTGTGACTCAAAAAGCATACCAACCACCTGCTGAGCGGTCATCCTGCGGCTAGCCATGATATCTCCTGCTAAAATTAACTGGACAAATTCACCACCAACAACCAGCACTGTGTAAGACAAGTGACAAAGTGTAGCTTTGTTAGTAAGAGTTATAAACTCAAAAACTATACCGCTCACTTGCCTGAAAAAGCTTGATTCACCAGCAACTACACAGCAATCACCAATGATATCCCACTAAAAATAAAGAAAGAAAGGCAAATTAGAAATAAGACAAAACAAATATCATTGTGCACAAACCTAAGGACAATTTCACACACAATCCTGCATTTAGTACACCCCCTACAAACATGTCATTCATGCATGGCAACAATACTCCTTTGGAGTAAATAGTTTTTACTTACCTAAAACATGCAACTGTGCAAACTGCAGGTCAACCACCGCCAAAACCGCAAGGAGCCACAGCAAATAAAGCAAAAGCTTTGAACTAGAACAAAAAGGAGGAAAACATTTTTTATCACAAATGCAAAGACTTCTTCAGTTGACAAACACCCCACCATCAAACATTTAGAAATTGGTGCCTAAGTGGATTCTGCCATGGGGCAGATGGGCCTACTAATAAAGTAGACCTGTCTACCCCAAGGAAGCCAGAAAATACCTTTAGTAGTGTGTCCCCATGGAGAGCGACCCTTGCCAAAGGGGACAGCCCTCAAAAAAAAAAGCAAAAAAAAAAAAAAAAACACACACAACACTATCCCTGGTGCCTAAGTGGCTTCTGCCCCCCTTGGGGGCAGGTGGGCCTAAGAAAATAGGCCCATCTGCCCCCAGGGGGTGTAGAAATGGGCAACAGGTCAATGCCCCCCTTGGGGGGGCGCCCCGTGACCAAGGGGACGCCCCCCCACAAAAATAAACAAATTAAAAAAAATCCCTGGCGTTCTAGTAGTTTCTGCCCCCCTTGGGGGCAGACCAGCCTAAAAATAATAGGCTGATCTGTCTCCAAGGGGTGCAGAAATGGCCTGGGTACATGTGCCCCCAAAGTGGGGGGCGACCCTTGCCCAAGGCCCCACCCATCCACTAACACACACACACACACACTATCCCTGGTGTCTAAGTGGCTTCTGCCCCCCTTGGGGGCAGGTGGGCCTAAGAAAATAGGCCCATCTGCCCCCAGGGGGTGTAGAAATGGGCAACAGGTCAATGCCCCCCTTGGGGGGGCGCCCCGTGACCAAGGGGACGCCCCCCCACAAAAATAAACAAACAAAAAAAATCCCTGGCGTTCTAGTAGTTTCTGCCCCCCTTGGGGGCAGACCAGCCTAAAAATAATAGGCTGATCTGTCTCCAAGGGGTGCAGAAATGGCCTGGGTACATGTGCCCCCAAAGTGGGGGGCGACCCTTGCCCAAGGCCCCACCCATCCACTAACACACACACACACACACACTATCCCTGGTGTCTAAGTGGCTTCTGCCCCCCTTGGGGGCAGGTGGGCCTAAGAAAATAGGCCCATCTGCCCCCAGGGGGTGTAGAAATGGGCAACAGGTCAATGCCCCCCTTGGGGGGGCGCCCCGTGACCAAGGGGACGCCCCCCCACAAAAATAAACAAATAAAAAAAAAACCCTGGCGTTCTAGTAGTTTCTGCCCCCCTTGGGGGCAGACCAGCCTAAAAATAATAGGCTGATCTGTCTCCAAGGGGTGCAGAAATGGCCTGGGTACATGTGCCCCCAAAGTGGGGGGCGACCCTTGCCCAAGGCCCCACCCATCCACTAACACACACCCACACACACACACACTATCCCTGGTGTCTAAGTGGCTTCTGCCCCCCTTGGGGGCAGGTGGGCCTAAGAAAATAGGCCCATCTGCCCCCAGGGGGTGTAGAAATGGGCAACAGGTCAATGCCCCCCTTGGGGGGGCACCCCGTGACCAAGGGGACGCCCCCCCACAAAAATAAACAAATAAAAAAAAATCCCTGGCGTTCTAGTAGTTTTTGCCCCCCTTGGGGGCAGACCAGCCTAAAAATAATAGGCTGATCTGTCTCCAAGGGGTGCAGAAATGGCCTGGGTACATGTGCCCCCAAAGTGGGGGGCGACCCTTGCCCAAGGCCCCACCCATCCACTAACACACACACACACACACACACACACACACACACACACACACACACACACACACACACACTATCCCTGGTGTCTAAGTGGCTTCTGCCCCCCTTGGGGGCAGGTGGGCCTAAGAAAATAGGCCCATCTGCCCCCAGGGGGTGTAGAAATGGGCAACAGGTCAATGCCCCCCTTGGGGGGGTGCCCCGTGACCAAGGGGACGCCCCCCCACAAAAATAAACAAATAAAAAAAATCCCTGGCGTTCTAGTAGTTTCTGCCCCCCTTGGGGGCAGACCAGCCTAAAAATAATAGGCTGATCTGTCTCCAAGGGGTGCAGAAATGGCCTGGGTACATGTGCCCCCAAAGTGGGGGGCGACCCTTGCCCAAGGCCCCACCCATCCACTAACACACACACACACACTATCCCTGGTGTCTAAGTGGCTTCTGCCCCCCTTGGGGGCAGGTGGGCCTAAGAAAATAGGCCCATCTGCCCCCAGGGGGTGTAGAAATGGGCAACAGGTCAATGCCCCCCTTGGGGGGGCGCCCCGTGACCAAGGGGACGCCCCCCCACAAAAATAAACAAATAAAAAAAAATCCCTGGCGTTCTAGTAGTTTCTGCCCCCCTTGGGGGCAGACCAGCCTAAAAATAATAGGCTGATCTGTCTCCAAGGGGTGCAGAAATGGCCTGGGTACATTTGCCCCCAAAGTGGGGGGCGACCCTTGCCCAAGGCCCCACCCATCCACTAACACACACACACACACACACACACACACACACACTATCCCTGGTGTCTAAGTGGCTTCTGCCCCCCTTGGGGGCAGGTGGGCCTAAGAAAATAGGCCCATCTGCCCCCAGGGGGTGTAGAAATGGGTAACAGGTCAATGCCCCCCTTGGGGGGGCGCCCCATGACCAAGGGGACGCCCCCCCACAAAAATAAACAAATAAAAAAAAATCCCTGGCGTTCTAGTAGTTTCTGCCCCCCTTGGGGGCAGACCAGCCTAAAAATAATAGGCTGATCTGTCTCCAAGGGGTGCAGAAATGGCCTGGGTACATGTGCCCCAAAGTGGGGGGCGACCCTTGCCCAAGGCCCCCCCCCATCCACTAACACACACACACACACACACTATCCCTGGTGTCTAAGTGGCTTCTGCCCCCCTTGGGGGCAGGTGGGCCTACAAAAATAGGCCCATCTGCCCCCAGGGGGGGGCAGAAATGGCCAACAGGTCAATGCTTCCCTTGGGGGGGCGCCCCCCCACAAAAATAAACACATAAAAAAAAATCCCTGGCGTTCTAGTGGTTTCTGCCCCCCTTTGGGCAGATCAGCCTAAAAATAATAGGCTGATCTGCCCTCAAGGGGGGCAGAAATGGCCCTAAAAGACATGCCCCCCAAAGGGGAGCGACCCTTGCCCAAGGGGGCGCCCCCCCCATCCACTACACACACAATCCCTGGTGCCTAAGTGGCTTCTGCCCCCCTTGGGGGCAGATGGACCTAAAATAAATAGGCCGATCTGCCCCCAAGGGGGGCAGAAAAGGCCAACAGTTCTCTGCCCCCTTGGGGGGGGTGCCCCTTGCCCAAGGGGGCACCCCCCTCCACATAAATGCACATAAAAATATAAAACCCTGGTGATCTAATGTTTTCTGCCCCCCTTGGGGGCAGATCTGCCTAAAAAGTAGGCCAATCTGCCCCCAAGGGGGGCAGAAATGGCCGTAAGTAATTGCCCCCAAAAGGGGAGCGACCCTTGCCCAAGGGGCCGCTCCCCGCATGCCAGAAACACAGAAGTAAAACAAAAAAAACAAATCCCTGGTGTCTAGTGGGCATTCCTGCTGCCCGATCGCAATGCGATCGGGCAGCAGGAATGCTCAAAGAGACACCGGGGAAAAGGAAAAGCCTTTCCTTTTCCCCGGTGCCTCTTTAGCCCCAACCCCCCACCCACCGGGACGAGGAACTCACCTCTTCTCTCGTCGCCGCACAGGAAGCAAATGGCTTCCTGTGCGTCGATATCCCCATAATGAAGTCAGCGCGCGATCGCGCGCTGACGTCATTATGGGGGGGTGGGGGGTCGGGTGTGGAAGGGGAAGGGCTTCCCCTTCCATCCCCGACTTTGGGGGGTGGGAGGGAAGCACACAGAGGGAGCGAGAGCGCTCCCTCTGGGCTGTGTGCCGAGGACGTAGTGGTTACGTCCTCGGCACAGCAGCACTGTGCCGCGGGACCTAACCACTACGTCCGCGGCACAGAAGGGGTTAAGTACCACAGAACTCCCACAAAAATAATAATGATGAAACATTCCAATGCAGTGTCATCGTCTGCTGTAGCGGCAGAACATAATGGCATAACAATGTTTGAGTCATTCCTCCTCCCTGATATTTTTACATGGCGGCACATTGGGGGTGACAATTCACAAGAACATAGGTAAAGAGTCATTTCAAAATGCATAAATGGTCTTGGCAATGAAAACTCTTTTTGCAACATAAGTATCAAGGTCGAGTGCAATGGGATAGACCAACACAGGACAATGCCAATCCCCTAATATAAGGGTTCCTATTCCCCAGTGCAAGCCTGTAGTTCTCTGTTTGCTTACAATGTCCCCTGGCACTTTCAGGTTATTGTGTATCAGTTTACCACTATGTAAAATACCCCCACATAAAAACAAACAATAGTAAGCACGGTGCACTCAACCTTTGGCAATGCTGAGAGAATGGCAAACTGTCAATTGTCAAAGTTACTATAGAGCCATCTCCCCATTGCATACTATATGTCATGCAGTAGAGGATCACCTCACACTAAAAAGGTGGACTTTCCCATCCATCCCATTGACACTTCTCCAAATGCTGAGGTAGTCTGAGTGTATGTTCTCAGGAATCCAGGCTACTTTAGGTTGTGTGTAGCGATAACTCCCAAAGAAAATGCATTTTTATTACCGTGACCATGCTTGAGTTGTGACTCATTTGACAATCTCTTCACTTCAGTAAATTGAAGGAAACCTTTAGGTGATTTGCCATCAGTGTTCCAGTGTTTTCCCAAGCTCTGCCTCTGAGTCTAATTGTTTATTTGCAAACACAACAAGGTGAAGGATGAAATGCTTGAATTAATCACAGCCATTGGCAATTGTTCTGGGAACCATCCCAATCCATCGTTTTTCATCCACCATGCCACCTCTGTTTGGTACTAGCCATATGCAAATCAGTCTTGACCCTGCTCCTCGTGTGAACAGTTGAGCCCGAACTGCCAGGCCAGGTCCTCCCTGAACTGGAACAGAAGAAACCTAAAACCAGTTTCGAACTAGATATGGCTCTTCATCCAGCTGTAGCTTCATACTAGTGGCACAGTGAACTCAGGTCCCAGGTCTGGGCATACCCGATGCACTTACAACAGCAAATACTAAACAACAAGATAGTGGATGGAATCCTTGAATTACTCACAGTCTCTGCCAATTGCTTAGGCAGCATCCCACTCTAATGTTTTTTGCTCACCATGCCACCTCAATTTGGACCCAGCCATGTGAAAATCAGTCTTGACCCTACTTCTCATGGGAACAGTGCAGCCTGAACTTCTTGGCCAGGTCCTCCCTGAACAAAAGCAACCTAGGACCGGTTTTATCCTAGTTAGGGATCTTCAACCAGGTACCTGGGTACCTGGTTACCTGTTTTCCGATTCAGGGAAGCCTGGCCTGGCCATTTTGGTAGGAATAGAGAGGCAGACAACATAAGAGGTATTGGGACAAGGCGCAAATTGCATGTGGTAGCTGGTTACAGAGATGGTCAGAAAGGTAGGAACAACCAAATCTAGTCCAGTAGCTGTTCTTGAAAAGAGAATAATGGAAAGCCTTTGCAATGTTTATTGGAAGAATTTGTGATGTTTCAATTGGAGAGGTTGGGCCATTCAGAGAAGAAACAAAATGATAATCTCAGAGAATGTAAATATGGGTTCGCTTAGCTACTACCAGCCACTGATGTTGCAAAATAGCTCAAGCAACAATATAATTTTTCTGCTAAGAAGCATTACTGTTGAAATTTTGAAATCTCTGGACTGTATGAAAGATACATTGTGACAGTCCAAGGGAGATAGGGCCAGATGTTCAAAGCCCTTTTGCATTTCTTAATGGTCCGAATCAGTATGTCGGGCCATTAAGCAATGCAAAACGGCCTTTTCTGGTGTACAAAGCCCTTTAGGCAATCGCAAATTGCAATTTATATCCTGTAGAAATCGCAATTTACGATCCCCAGAATAGGAAATCACAAATAGGGATTTCCTATTTGCGATTCCTATTCTGATGTGCAAAGCATTTCCTAAATACTAATTGGGCATTTAGGAAATGCATGCAATTTTAAAAAAACACCCTAAAATGATTTTCTAAAATTGCAATGGAGTACGCACATGCCCCATGGGCATATGTGTGCTCTACATGTGCACCACTATTTTTGGGGTGCTCCAAGGGGGGCCTTTTGCCCATGACCATCCTTGGTTTTGCAATTCACAAATGTTTGGGAAATGTAAAGCAGGCACATTGACACAAATACAATGGGATTCCTTATTTGCAATTTCCAGTAGCCATTCCTACTGCAGGAAATACAAAATTGCACTTTAGTGCATTTGGGCCTTTATTTTAGAATGTGTGAGGATATGACAGCTGTGACAATCCAAAATGTATGAGAAAACTATAATACTTTCTTTGAGACTTTTAAATAGGAAAATATGAATTCTGAAATTGCTAACGATGTGGTGTTTGAGGAAGATAAAACCCACAGTAAAAAGTGTCTGATTCTGACCCCCCTGTATAGCAGGTAGGCAGTCTGCAATAGTATATTTCTGTGGGAAATAAAACTGGCAGGCAAGTGTAGATAGAGGTCACAGCATGAGTGAGAGCTGTGGCTGAGCTCCAATCTTGCCCAAACAAGGGCAATTTTCAGTATATGTAGTTTTAGCTTATGTTTCATAGTGTGGTTTTGGCTCCTTAGTGAGACTGTTGGTTTAGGGGTGACAGCACTTCTGTTTGTTGGTGACTGAGTCACTCCTACAAGTTACAAATGTCTGCCCAACCCTCCTGGCTCACAAGCAGTACCTCACCAAAACTCAGACAGTAAATGTGATTTCTAGTAGCCTTATGCATGGACTCTAGATGCAACTTCTCAGGGGAGCCGTGGTGGAATGAAAGTTACCCTTTTCGCTCATTAGCAATAAGTCTCATACACACACAGTAAATGAAGGAAATGCAGGAGAATTTTGAATACATTTATCAAAAAGACTGCAATCTATGGTAAAATGCATAAATTCCAATGATTAGGATAATGAGCAATGATAAAATCGTGAAGATGAGAGTTGTGAATATGAATATCCCCATTATATTGCAATGAACATAAGATATGCAATTCCTAGCAAAGAAAGCCTAATCTCTACTTTAGCGACAGCTAGGTGTGATAAACCCTAATCTGCAAGTACCATGTCCTTGAGAAGGACTTCCCGTCCCTCATTACTTTGAAATGAGGTCTCTAGCTCAGACTCTGTGAAGACACAAAGGATGAGCTCTGCAGCAGGGTGACGTGTAGCATAGATGGCATCTGAAAGGAACCCCTCTAATGACCTTGGCCGTGTGAGGTGTATTTATACTAATCATGTATGATCCCTAACGCAGGTATGTTCCTAAACAACTGATAATGTGGAAGACTTGTGTCAGCAATTACATTAACAATCCTCAACAAGTGAGCATCATGTGCCTGTCAAATGTAAGTGGGAAAGGGACATGATGAAAATACCTACGTACATCACTGATAATGACACATTCTCAGAATGGTACTAATTAGCAAAAGCAAAACATTTCTTATAAAATGTAGGCAGCTGGGAAGTGCTAAAAGAAATATTAAAATAAATGGAATAAAACAGAGCATGCAAAGTAGGTAAAAGGTCACTAGGTGACAGGGACAACAGAACTGCAAGCGGAAGGCTAGTCTAACTCCTGTGCAGAGTTGAAAACTAAAACAGATTAACCACAGTTTGAGCAATGTGGTAATTCAGAACAAAATACAGGATGTGTCCTGAATAACCGGGCAAGAAGCAATATGAATTACAGACAAAGAAAGTTAAATGTCAAACTATGGTTAATACAAAGAGAATAACATAATTGAAAAGTCACAAAAATGAAGAAAAATGGATAATAGGCTTAGATGGTATGAGGCAAGGAAACACATGCCATCAGAATCAAAGGAAAGGGTAGAGGCTGTTCACTTTCTGGACAACTAAAGAACTATTCAACATTGCTTAGGAGCCTGGGTTAGATTTGGGCAGAAGCAGAAAATCCTTTTATTTTTGGGTGAAGTGTCAATACGTGAGGAGAATTTACTTGGGAATTATCACCATGCTAAGGAGTGTAAGGTGAAGGGGAGCTGCATTAAATATTCTTCTTGACAGCACTTTTTATGCACATCAGGTGATTTCCTTTTCCCACCAACTCGATATCAAGCCTAACGTATTTATTTGCATGATGTGGATAGAAGTTGGCAATTTGACCTTGGTATAATGTTGCATTGCTATGCATTATTCCAGTAGGGCCAAATGCAGGTTGTATATGAGCTTTTCTCCAGCCTCTCGTGACCACTGAGTGGGACCTATCATGAAATCTGGGCATCATGTTCAGAAAGGGGTGAGCAGATTCAAATCAAATCAGGGTTTATAAAGTGCAAATACTCACCCATGATGATCTCAAGGGTATAAGCCCTCAGCTTCATATGGCCAAATACCGTGAAGTGGTTTAGCTTTTCAACAGGTCTGCATTGACTATTAATTACTTGGTACATTGATCAAAGACAAATAACCTTAGGGGCATATTTGAGAAAAGTGGTTCTGTAGACAGTACAGCGCCACTTTTGTTGCCCCGTTTACCGCCTCCATACCGCCATCATGTGAGTGCCATATTTAAAATATTGCTCACCATGGCACATGGTAGGGTGCAATAGGGTCATTTATTATTACATTATTGATGTACTCTGCAGGAGTAGTGCCAACATGTTGGCACTACTCCTGCAGAATACTTAGGGGCCTATTGTTAACAATAGTGTGCCCTCTTTTAACGGCTGCTGTGAGCAGGTGTTAAAAGTGCAGAAAAAAATGACACAAGGAAATCTGTTGGATTTCCTTGAGCAATTTTTTGGCCCTTCTAGAGGGGGAATGCCCCCTTTGCATACATTATGCCTGGTGCAGACATGAGGTAGCGCAAAGGGTTACAAAGTGGATGCGTGTGTTGCGCCACTTTGTAAATACTGCCTGGGGATTTTGACCATCTAACAAAACATTAGTGTCAGAAAATGACACTAATGTGTCGGGAGATCGCCCTAGGGGCTCTTAAATATGTCCCTTAGTTTGATGACCTGCTGAACACAGTTTATGGGAACAATTAGCTTCCCAGTGGAACAGTAAGGTTTCCAGTGGAAAACAAGAATTGTTAATAATCAAAATAAGTATCATTGTTTTATCCGAGGTTACTTCAGAAGTGATTCCACAAAGCCTATACAATTTTAGAAAAGGCTAGAGTCCTTTGTGTGTGTGCAGTCGTCACAAACATATCACATGATTATGGGTAAGAGGAAGATCCTTCTACTTCACAACTAACTAACTGAACACGTTTGTGCATGGCTAGGGTGGTAGGCTGCCACTACAACTGGACCAAAGGTAGTAAGTTATTATTAGTTAGTTATTAGAATTTGACGCTTGCTAGTGGCAACGTACGAACCTTGAAACAAGGAAGACAGTCTTATTCTTATTCATAATACAGCATATACTCATTTTAAAGTGAGGCCATATGACTTTAGTCTGATGAACAGAAGTCAGATATCTGGGTGATAACTAAAATAACGGTTGCCAATAATCCTTATGATGGGGCACAGAGACAGCTCATGGGACTAATGATGTCGACCGAAGCCCGGCATGATTAATGGAATCTATTCCAAAACAAACCTTCTAAAGCACTTTTATTTAACCTGTAGAGTGTTGAGCACCATATTGTTGTCAATAAAGCACTACAGTTGCATAGTCCATTGCACCAAAAACAATTTTGTTAGATTGGAATGATGTGAAAGGTCCCTAAAGCTAAATTGTCAAATGGATTGAGAGTATCCGTTGTTAAACAAACTAGCACTGATGGTGTGCGAACTACCGATTTCCACTCTCTAGGTTTCAGAGAACATACCGCTTTACTAGTAAAGGAGAATTATCAGTGAGCAAGGTCATAGCAGAAATTGGTACGGTAGGTGCAGAGATACTGGGGTCCAGAGCACGGAGGGGGTCATTCAACCTTGATTGGTTCTATATTTTACAATTCAAACAGCAGCTAGGGGGGGGGGACATATCATTCCTTGCACTGGGGCATATAACACACTGGCTACACTATTGTCATTTGGCTCTGTCCAGCAAGCTCCAACCTACCACAGGAATTAACAACACTTGCAAATTACAAACTGCAAAACGATCCCTTTTCATTGCATATAATAACCCTTCTCTATTGTTATCATTCATCTTTTTTACTTTCTGTTCTTCACCTCCCTTCATGACCTCAATATCCACCTTCACTAAAGCAGTTAGTTAATAAAAAGAGATTCTCCTGGGAAATATGTTTCTCTGTGGAAAAAAACAAAAAGCAATTTACTTTTAGATTTTTCCAGGTAGGAATTTCAAACTGGTTAAAACTGAGAATGCATAGGTTGTATACGAATAAAGATGCACGGACGCCTATGCCCTGTGTAGATTTTAAGGAGGCCTAGTGGAAAATAAAATTATATATATATATATATATATATGTGTTGGCCTGGATTGTATGGAATTTGTTGCTTTTCCCTGCACATTTTTCGTTTTTTTGCGCATAATAAAATATATTTAGCATGAAAAAATTGGTCATGGGACATTATTGAGAGCTCTGTGCCACTGCATTGCGGACCTGTGAATGGAATGCTATGTGAGACACATATATATATATATTGATGGAAAATGAGTTATTGGTAAGGGCAGGTAAGTACCTCCACTTAGCAATAGGCCACTAACCTCCACTTAGGTCCAGTTAGGTCTCAATAAATTAAACCCATCTCAATCCTTGGTAGTTTGGCAACGAGCGACAAGGCTTAATTTAGGAGACAAAGCGTAAAGCTTTCAAATATCACAAAACAGTAATTAAATAAAATACAGGGAACAGTTAAAAAATCCAAAATCAATTTAGAAAAATAGGAAAGATTTTTAGCTTTAAAATGACACCAAAACAATAAAATCAGATAAGGGGAACCGGAGATATGAACTTTGAAAGGATTATTTTTTTCTAGCGCATAGAAACAAAAAGCATCAATCTGGTCATCTGGTCGCACCTCGACCGGGGCAAAGTCAAAGTTTAAGGCCGACCGCGATGGAGCCCGGCTCGGCTACACCCCGCGGGAGGCCTCGTCAAAAGTTTATCTTAGGACTTAGTCGTTTTTCTGGAGATTTTCTTTAGCGGGACAAACCTGCCAGTCCAATCCGACCTCCTGGAACTCTGCCCCGGATGCACATCGCGGGAGCCCTCATGGAGATTTTTACCTTCGGACTTAGTCATTTTCTCAAGGTGAAAATCCTTCAACCGGGGCAAACCTGAATCTTGATCCGACGTCCTTGGAGCCCTCTTCGGATACGCTGACTGGAAGGTCCCGGGCAACTTCCTACGTTCTAACTTAGTCACTTTTTGGGAGATTTTCTTCACCGGGATGAACCTGCAAGTCAGGCCGGGTCACGGTTGAGGCATGTCAGCTAAAGCTGTCGTTGCGGGTCGGTCCCTCTATGGAGCTTTTTTCAAAAGTTCTCCACACTTCTCCAAACTTCTGGATCTTCTTCCAGATGTTCTTTTAAGGTTCTTTTGAGGTCCACAGTTCACCCCAAGGTTCCAGAAGCTCTGAGATGCTCCTTGGGGGTACGGACTGCAACTCCCAGAATGCACCTGGTCCAAACTCCTTTTTGGCCACTGGACAGTGGTCAGCTGGTTGGTTTCTTCATGAGTTGGTGCAGGGGACTTTGGTTAGCAAGTTTTCACCTGTAGCAAACAGGGAGTCCCTCCTTGAACCAGTTGAAGCCAGGCAAAGTCCTTCTTGTAGTGAAGCCCAAGTGTGCAGCTGGTGCAGTCCTCCAGAGTGCAGTGTCCAGGTGCAGCCCTTCTTCTTCTGTAGTTCTTCCTTGTTGGAATCTGATAGGGATCTGAGGTGTGGGTGGAGGTCTGCCAGTTTTATCCTTGCTTCTGGGTGAAACACAGGGGGGTCCTGGTTCTCCAACCAGGGGCAGGGTCCTTCCCCCTATGATGACCACTTCCTGGGAAGTGTGGCAAAAATCAATCCCAGGTAGCAACATTCCTCAAAAATCCATCATGGCTGAAAGTGATTTGTGGAGGTTACATCTGGCTGAGCCCACCCACCGGTGTGGCTAAAAATCCTAAACACACCCCTCTCCTGCCCTCTCCTAATCTAATCAAGAGGGCACCTAATTTTCTGGGTTTGCAGGATGTGAGGGTGTTGCTGGATTGCTCCAAATGTCCTTCTCTGCCTTTGAAGACCAGTTTGTCAGCCCTCCCCCTTCCTGCTTCCCCATCTGCTGAGGGAAGATCTCCTCCCCCAGGCACATCTATTTGTGTTGAGCCAGGCCACTTTACATCTCATCAAGGCAGCCTGGCCAGGCAACCAGAGGCTGGCCAATTAGAGCAAAGCAGCAAAAACACTGCAGGGCTGAAGTTGGCAACTTTTCATGTAAAGCTTAAAACTCTTTACCTGAACAAGTTATATTAAATCCAACAACTGGAAGTTGTGGGACTTATTATAACAATTAATTTGATACCAAGCTTGTAGTATCTGTTACTTAAGGGGGCTTTTAAAATTAAATAAAGTCTCCCCATTCTAGCCTAAGGAGGCCATTCACTACAATGAGGGAAAAACGAGTTTGGCTGTTTTACCTCATCAGGGCTTATAAAACTATTTTTAGAAGGTCCCTGCTTATAGTTACATGGCACCCAGCCCTAGGGGCACATAGGGCACACCTTAGGGGTGACGTATATGTAACAATAAGGTAGTTCAAGACTTTGGAACTACTTTTAATTCCAAAGTCGAATTTGCATGTAACTTTAATTTAAAAGCAGCCAGCAAGGCAGGCCTGCCTTTAAAATGACACTGGGCACCTCAGCAGTGCACCTATGGGTGCACTACCTATGCTAGGGTTCCTAAACCTACATGCCCTACCATATACTAGGGACTTATAGGTAGGTTGACTTAGCCAATTATAATTAGCCTAATTTGCATACTCATTTTACACAGAGCACAGGCCCTGGGACTGGTTAGCAGTACCCAGGGCTCCATCAGAGTCAGGAAAACACCAGCAAAAAGTGAAAAATGGGGGCAAAAATGTAGGGGGCCTCTGCAATCAGCCCTGTTCTCTCATATATATATATATATATATATATATATATATATATATATATATATATATATATATATATATATATTTGAGTGGCTGTGTGAGTGGCTGTGTGGCTGTGGTAGTTGCTTTAGAGGTGTGTGTTTGTGTGGCTGTGTGGGTTTGTAAGTGGATGTGGGAGTGGCTGGGGGAGGTGTGAGTAGCTGTGTGATAGAGAGAGGGGTCTTGCACCTCCCTCCCCTTTAATAAACAAATTTGTCCCCAAAGGATGGGATCCGCAAGGCATATCAAGGCTCGGGGAGCCAGGCCTCGCAGCCCCAATCCCCTTTATTATGCAAATTTAGCTTCAAGGGATGGAATCCCCATAGCCTCTTAAGTCTCAGGGAAGGGAGCCTCAAGAGGAATATTGAGCACAACCCTCGGGGCCTGGTCCACCCGGGAAAAGGGCGGGGTCAATTTAAGCACGGGAAACCATTTTTTTGTGTCAGTTTTCCCCTGACTTTGCAGATTCTCCACAAATTTGTGGCAACATTTAAAATATGATTTTGCCCCAAGTGTTCCTCCCGGCCCCCCCCTACAAGTTATAGGGGTCAGAGTATCCCTTCCCTGCCCCTTATGTCTTTTTTACCTTTTTATTAGGAGTTGGGACTGAGTACTGAGTCCAGAGGTGGCTGTCGCGACTTCATTGGTAATGTGATGGCAGCCAATCAGATCTCTTCTTGTGAGATCGCCACTGGGTAATATGTACATGTTGAAAAGGATGTAGTCAAGGGTTGCAGCTTCTTATTTGTTATGAAAATATGTAACTGTAATGCCAGGCCATCTGGTTTTAGGCTATAGCCAGATACGTAAAACTTTTAAAAAAACATTGCGATAAGTGTTTACATGGAGGAAATGGTCTGGTAATGCTGCATTACCCAATTGTGGTTTGTGAGATAAAGAGCACAGTCTTAATAAAATGGTGTTCTCGTGCTTCTTGAAAAAAATAACTGATTTCATGATGTGAAACATTTTAACTACGTATTTTTGAACACAGAATTCAGTTTGATTTTTTCTTGCGAAATTGCTGTATTTTCTGATGGGATACAATTTACATCATTCGTTCTTTGTGTTGATTTCATAATAACACTGTGACTATGGGTTACACATGTACAGACAAGTACTGTGATGCGATGTATTATATTGTGATTGCTTACATGTGGCGCTTACTACCCCTAACGAGGCACTGAAGAGCCTTGAGGTTGGGCACTAGGAAAGCATATCTTTAGAGGTATGTAAAATTACTGATACGGGAGAGCAGCCTCGCCAATTCACGTATGGTTTATTTTTTTATTTTACAAAACAATTTATTGGGCTTTGCTACATGAACCGACAAGGAGGTTACAAACATATACTGTAAATTACTTCCTTTCATCCAACGCCCTCGTGCAGCACATTCTTAGGAACTGCAGTTGGCACATTAGGAAACTCCTCCTTCGCCACCCATCCCATTTATATAGTCCCACCTGGTTCTTAACTGGGTTGTCAGAATCATCAGATCTCAGTCTGAAGTTCATGGCTGCTTCAGGACCCTAGCCAGGTGTTTATATTTTGGAGGGTATGGCCCCTGTTAAACACTACAAAGTAAATGGGATTGTCGTGAAGGTTAGATAGATATTACCAACCGAATGCTGTTAAAAACTATGATTTTATTGTGAGATAAACATCATATTGAGTTTTTGATTCTTAGTAGTATACGAAAAAGATATTTGGAAAACAATTGTATGATAGTGTCTATTTTATGGCACGCTGTGCTCGGGAACTTTGGTGAAAAAAGTATAGAACTGGAGGTGTTGTAAGGAACTCCCCTTAGCAACTTCTGTGAAATCTGTGACAAAACGTGTTTTAAAGCACTTTATTTGAGCCAGTAACATTGATGAAAGCTAGAAAGAAGTGAACTGCAGGTTTATAGGGGGATATCTGATATCTCTCGTTAAGTAGATTTTTGCTTAACCTAATAGCATACAGTGCATTTTGGGTCAAACACTGGTTACAACAAAACAGCATTTAGATCTGACTTCGTAGTGAATTTGTAGGACATCTCCACATGAAGGCATATGACAACTGGTGTATTTGTAGGCTTACTAAAATTCTGAGAGTGATTGAAGTGAAAGCCAGTGAGAGAGCGTATTTTGATATTACATATTATAGACGTGAAATGCTTATGTCTAACAATGCTGCATTAATAAAACATTTATTAAAAGCGTATTCATAAATATGGAGAATCGTTCATATGTACAAACTAATGTCAACTGTAAGAAATAATTGTTTATAGTTTGCCTAACTGAGCACATTAAAACGTATAAAACTGCATTCATTAGAACTCGTATATCTTAAGTTAGCATGAGCCAAGCAGAAGCTGTGTAGCTCTCATATTAAAAGCGTATTTTTCCTGTCTCTTCAGTGTGCGGACTTGCAAACGACCATGACCCTGCTATTGTTCTTTCTGTATTAGTTTGAAACATGGGGACATTTTCCCATCCGCATGCTAGCATCTTTTAGTATAAAATGATTGTGCTTCGAAACAGTTGTAGATACTTCCAAGGACAATGAGACGAGGGAAAGAGAAATTTTAACCTGAGACGTGTGCCAAGATGATGAAGTAACCCCGGATATGCCACCTACGGAAATTCGATTATGAAGACCAATTAGAAGACAGGACAATATCGAGAGATGACAAACGCATTACTTAATGTATAATTTGATAGGTTAACAATGATGGGGTGTATTGACTAACCAATAGAATTTTGGGGGAATGAAGCACGAGAAAGGGATAAAAACCCATGACACAGGAAATAATCATCATTAGGTAGGGAATGATATTGATTACATCCCGAAACTCTGTCACACTATTCTGTGATCTGAGACTTAGAAAAACCATCCTTGCCCATATTGCTGCCCCTTACACTTTTCTCCTTACGAGGAGAGTGTCTTGCCTCTAACTTAGATAGATTGACGGCGATCTAACTGATGTCCTGAAGACGAAGACTGATCCTGAATGCTGACTTAATCAGAGGAGGGTCATTATAAAATGACTAATGAAAATTCATTTTGCCTTTCTTTCTAGGTACCAACTGCTGTATGTTTTAATAGAGACCTTAGCTAGAAGTTTTCCAAATTGGTGTTCGAAATTGTTTTGCATGACGCCCAACATGCTAATGCTAATTAGAGGTTAGACGAGGTATTCATTCTGACTGACAAACTGACGTGACTGACATGGTGCTATGCTGAACTAGTATCTCAGAAAGTTCGATGTGTTATAATCCGCTTATATCTGTCTGATTGTCTATGCTACTGATCTTTGCATTATCGAAAGCTTATTGTGGTTGTCATCTTGTAATTGTGTTTATATGTTTTTGACTTTGAGATTAATGCCTTTGCTACTAGATTGTAATCAATAGGGAATAAAACTCATAAACTTCATTAAGGTGTGGTTATTCATGACTGAAAGGTCATGGTTGCGCCAAATGTTTATTAATGTCTAAAGTAAGAGATATTTTGGTGTTAAACGTTGACAATGTTATTGACATATTGATTGATATTTTGATCAGTTATCTCGTCCTACGGTGTCTCACCACTGGGCCCAAAGATTCATTGGCCTAAAATGAGTCCTGATGTGTATAAATTGACATAGACGGACGCGTTAACAGTTCTGGTAGCAGAGTACGGTTTGGCCCTTGGGGGCCCTAGAACGGAGTTTTCACTGTTCAATTGTTTTCTTGTGATAATACAAATTGGAAAGATGATGAGTTGCTAGATCTGCCATGGGCTTTCCCGGGATCTCGGAGCCTGCCTAAATGAGTTGGGAATGTTCTCGGCGCCATAGTATGTGTGGTTAGGGTCTTTGCGCTTATTAAATCTTATGCACTTTGCAGGTGATTGTGAATACTTGAGTGTGATTAGGCCAAATTAAGTGTTGTTTAGAAGGAGTGGGCGTACTCCACAGCATGAGAGTAGGGAAGTCGGCGTACTTCATGTGAATGCAGTGCTTGTTGCCCAAAATTATCCACGTGGTTGGTTGTTGTATACGGGCCTATTGAGGTCTAAGACTCCGGAGTATGATGTTAAAATGGTTTATGTTGTAATCTGTGCGGTTTAATAGGTCAATCGGGCTTGGTTGACAGATTGAGTTTCGAGTTATGATGCATGTGTGTAACCTTCGATGGAGATTTGACAAGTTCTAAAGTGCACTAGAAGGAGTCATTGACAAGTCGAGAGTAGGATTTGCAGGTCGAATTCTGCTTGCGTATGAGGGAACTGAGAAGGAGAGAGTAGCGGCCGAGGCTTCAAGTGAAATCTCTGTAAAGTTCTGAAGCGAATGTGTTACCCTTCCTGTAGTGAACCGGCAGATTTGTGTTGTCATTCAAGTGCTAGCAATAATTTGCATTAGTTTGTATGAGTTGTAAGGAGTTAGTGAGGTGTGGACAAGCCGCACGACTTTGTCAGCTGCAGTGTGTGTGAGTGTGACGTCAGTGGTGCCGCGCTGGGATAGGTCAGATGTCGAGAGGGGTCGCGCACGGATTGGCTGCCGTCCGTGAGAGGCAATAGGTTGAGCAAAGGGTCGGTGAAGAGTGTCCTGGGAACAAAGCCGTTTTCTGAGTAAAAATAAAATAAAATGAATTTTGTTAAGGCATTCAAAAGCGCATTGAAAGGAGATGTGTATATCGTTGCAACTGATGGGGAACCTACACCACCTGAGGGTACACCAGCTTACACGGTTATGGAGGAAAAGGGTGTTGCACCGTGTTTATGGATAAAACAATGGCGCAAACTAACAGAGAAAGAAGGGTGTCTAGCGTTTCCCGAACATGGAACGTTTAATCAAAAGGTTTTAGAAAATCTGAGGTGGATGTTAAGTACGCAGCAACCACCTCCTCGACCAGCACAATATGAGGCTTTGGCAATTTGGGACCTGATGGCTCTTAAACATAGACACGAAAGATTTCACAGGAGATTGACAAGAGCAGAAAAATCCTATGCAGAGGCTAGATGGGATAATGGGAACAAAATGTGGAGACGAGGAATAGTGGATGGGTTGAAGCTGTTTCCGGCAATAACCCAGGGAGAGGAAACACAGGGAAAGAAAGCTTCTTGCAAAACTGACAAAGAACCAGACAAACACAAAGAAAATAAAAGATCTTGGGAAGAAGAGGACGACTCAGATGATGAGGCGTTTATGGATAGACTGTTACATGATCGTCCACCACCTTACGCGGTGAACGACAGTGCTCCAAGTACTAGCTTGGATCCTGGGAACCAGATGAAAGAGAAGGGTGTTACTGATACAGTACAGACTAGCGATACAGCTTTGATACAGAATGGTGTCAGTGTACCCACTGCTCCAGACCCGCCGATACAGTTACAGCCTCCACCACAGATAAAAATTTATCCCGATGTTCCAGTGCTTGAGACTACTACGAACTTGGTGGTACAGCCAGACCCGATATATACAAAGCCAAGGTTAATGCAGATTGAGTCAACTCCGCAGTTAGTATCACAACCGTCAAAACTGATACCTGGGTATAACCCAGTATCGGGTCCTTTAAAAGAACCTGCACCAGGATTATTAGATCAGACCTATGGTGTTGAAGCTCCAAGAAGCTTGGGAGCAGGCCAGACCCCTGCCGCTATATCACTACCCATTACAGTTGGTCCCCCGGTGCCGTTATATGCACAGGAGAAAACAAGGATGTGTGAACAGGGAGTCCTAACTCATGAAACGATAAGAGGAGGGCCTATTATAACTCCACAAATAATGACACAGAGAGGACAGGCTTGTGAACAATCAAGACCCTTAATGGACCTTAGTCCAATAGGGGCACCTCTTGAGGCAATGCGACAAGCAGGATTGGGAGTCCTAACTCCCCAAACTATGAGTACAAATACCTCATACACTCCAATGATACATGCAGGGAACATTTCACTGCAGGGTTTTACAGTACAACAGTTAAATGAGTGGTTAGAGAAAACTTGCACATCACAAAGGGCTACAGCAACTGCAATCGAACCTGAGAAAGAGAAACACGATGAATACCTAAATCTAGTACGACTAGGAGCAGAAGCTGCTGAATTGGTGGATATAACAATGGGAGTAAATAGGTTGGAGTCTTACACTGAGGCAGAATTAAGGTACTTATGCCCTAAAATCACCAAAGAGGTAGGCAAAGTACACCAGAAATTAACGAATTTGGCAGACAAATACAATATTGACATTGGAAACACAAAACATTTGAAACAGAGTTACAGATTAGATTTTGACTCAAAAGATTTTGAGCACATGAGATCTGCAGGCATAAAGACACATTTGAAAGAGCTGCTGCAAAGCGCACAAATTTGGGGAGCACTAGAGAAATGGGAAGGCCGATGGATGAAGAAAAGAGATAAGGGGAAAAGAGATAGTCCAGTATCTAATGAAACAACAGTTACACCAAACTTAGAGACAGTGAAAATCCTACCTATGAGAGAAACAGCTGGTGGTGTTTTGGTGCATGTGCCTTGGTCCAGGGGAGACATTTTGTCCTTTACGAATGATTATCCCAGGTTAAGAGAAAAACCGATCGAGTGGTATCAACAGACAGATAGATTCGTGAAGCTTGCGAAGTGTCTCTGGGAAGACTTAAATACCTTGTTTGAGATTATTGTTCGCCAGACTTATGGCTTGAGTGCAAGAGAGGGGTAGATTGGCCCACAAAGGAACCAGCAAGGGATAAAGTGACTGGAGCACCTTCTGAAGAGGTGATGAAATATTATCATAAAGTAACTGAGTTTTTGAAACAAAAGGTGTCGCCGAAGGTGACTGATTGGCAGAAAATTGACCGGACCTCTCAAGAGGTTAAAGAGTCAATACATGCATATTATGAAAGATTGTTGAAGGCATTCAAACATTACAGTGGTACTGAAACAATTGAGCCGAAGGACATGAATCATCTTGTGTTCAGATTTGTCGAAGGGCTGAGACCAGAGGTCAGCCAAATGATAAAAAAATCATTTGATTTGTTGGCAAGCTAAACCGATTGATGAAGTATTACAGTACGCGAAATACTGTAGTGACGAAATTGAGTTAAAGCAGAAAAAGTTGAAGGAGAAGGTGATGGTGATGCAGATAAGAGCTGCACAGGCTGGAATACAGGGAAACGGTGTTCAGCAAATGATACAGCAACAATCGCAATTGAATGGTGTGTTTCAGGCACAGCCGAGAGGTAGAGGTCGAGGGTTTGTGAACCGTGGTGCGGACATGAATAATGTTGTTGTTCAAGGTGATGGTCAAGGAGTGAAAAAGATGTCACCATGCCATGCGTGCGGGGGCGTGGGACATTGGAAACGGGATTGTCCAAATATAATGCAGGATGGTACAGTTCAGCAGAGTATCAATGCCGGTACATTGCAAAATTCACGAGGTTCAAGAATGAGACACCCGAATCAGAACTATCAAAATAATTTGGTACAAATGACAGGGGTGCAACATATGCAGCAAATTCAAATGCCGCTTTTCAACACAGTATCAGTACAACCAATACAACAGCAGATCCCTATGGTGCCTAGGCAGCAAATGCAGTTACCCCTAGCTCTGATGGGACAGCAACAGGTGACGTTTCCTCAACAGGTCACAGGTCAAGTAACAAATCAAAACAACACTGTACAACAATTCCCATTACGAGGTGAAAATGAGATGAATGAGGATTGGTCAGATGATAGTTCAGACAGTGAAGAGTGCAGACTCACCGCATCCTTAGAGGTAGACCAGAGAGGCCCATATGTGGAGGGAAAAGTAATGGGCTACAAAGTCTCATTTTTAGTTGATACTGGAGCTGCACGCTCTACTGTTCGCAGTGCAGAGGTACCAAGATTACCTCTCTCGGGGCGCACCATACGAGTGGTTGGTGTGGCTAACCAGTACCTGACTAATCCAATCACTGACCCAGTGCAGGTTGAAATTGGAAATTTCCAGGGCCTGCATAGATTTGTTGTATGCGATTCAAGTCCAGTATCCTTGTTAGGAAGAGACTTATTGTGCAAAACCAAATGTTCAATTACCTGTTCCAATGGTGGAATAGAGGTTCAGACAAACAGTGATGACGAGGCAGATCAGGGTCAGCTCATGGAAGAAGGAGGAGAGATGAATGAAGATTACCCTCTAATTACCCTTTTCCCAGTGTTCACCTTGATCGATCTACCTGCTGATCTGCAAGGATCGGTGATAGAGAAGGTGTGGGATTTGACTGGAAAGGAGGTTGGATTAATAAAGGGAGTAAAACCAATCAAGGTGCAGATAAAGCCGAATGCAGTGTTCCCACAAGTGTCACAATATCACATGACTCAGGATGTCCTTATTGAAGTGACACAGATAATTGCAGATTTTCTCAGACAGGGAGTTTTGAAAGAGGTCCTGAGCAGTCCGTGTAACTCTCCAAATATGGGTTTGAGAAAGCCCTGTGGGAAAGTTCGAATTGTGCAGGATTTGAGAAAAATAAACGAAATCGTGGTAAAATGCTGCCCTGTGGTTCCCAACCCAGCAGTAATAATGTACCAGGTTCCTTGTGATGCTGAGTGGCTTACCGTAGTAGACCTATCACAAGCGTTTTTCTCGATTCCACTTTACGAAGACAGCCAGTTTTTGTTCAGTTTCAAATTCCTGGATAAGGTATACAGTTGGTGCAGAATTCCTCAGGGGTTCTCTGAGTCACCATCCATCTTCAATCAGATATTGAAGAAGGATTTGGAACCTCTTGTGCTACCTTACAATTCGACTCTTGTGCAGTACATTGATGATTTGTTGATTGCATCCAAAACCAAAGACAGCTGCAAATATGATACCATTGCCTTATTGAATCATTTAGGGAAAAACTGACATAAGGTATCACCTAAAAAGCTGCAGTACTGCCAAAAAGAAGTATAATATTTGGGGCATCTGATTGAAAAAGGGTCTCGAAGAATATCAAAAGAGAGAATAACAGTTGTTTTACAAATGAATCCCCCAACAACAAAGAGAGATGTCAGAATGTTCTTGGGAATGGTGGGCTACTGTCGCCAGTGGATACCCAACTTCTCGATCATTTCAAAACCATTAACAAAACTGACAGGAAAGGAAGTTAAGGATGAACCATACACAATCACATTGACAAAAGAAGAGCTTGAGTCATTTCTAGAGCTGAAAGAATGCATGTGCAGGGCTCCAGCATTAGGAATGCCTGATTATGAGAAACCATTTTTGTTGTTCTGTCATGAACATGATGCTTGTTCTTTGTCTGTTTTAACACAGGTCCATGGAGATGCAAATCGCCCTGTAGCATATTTTTCAGCTACTTTGGACCCTGTCGCAGCAGCCTTACCGGGTTGTTTGCGAGCAGTCGCAGCAGTTGGTCAAAGCCTTTCACAATGTGAAGGCATAGTCATGGGATATCCCTTGACAATATTGGTTCCACATTCTGTTGAAATTCTGCTGACACGAACTAAGACACAACACATGACAAATGCCCGACTTACCAAATATGAGACAATTATTCTGGGGTCACCAAATGTCACATTGAAAAGGTGCACTGTACTGAACCCGGCAACTCTACTTCCCATTGAGAATACAGAAATAAAAGATGGGGAAGAGTTTGAGCATGATTGTCTGGAGGTAACTGAGCTCAGTACCAAACCTCGCTCAGATATAAAAGATACCCAGTTAAAGGAAAACGAATACATTATGTTCGTTGATGGGTCCTGTCTAAGAGATTCATCAGGAACCCTGAGAGCTGGTTATGCAGTATGTACCATATCCGGTATAGTCGAAGCCTCCTGGCTCGAGAAAGTGTTTTCTGCACAAGTGGCAGAATTGATAGCTCTCACAAAAGCCTGCCATGCTGCTGTAAATCTAAAGGTCACAATCTATACAGCCAGCAGATACGGATTTGGAATTGTACATGATTTTGGTCAACTCTGGTCACAAAGAGGGTTCATGACATCCTCTGGTTCACCAGTGAAAAATGGAGAACAGATAAGAGATTTGTTACATGCGATTCAGTTGCCTCTTGAAATTGCTGTGGTGAAATGCAGTGCTCACACCAGATCACAAGATTTTGTGTCAATGGGGAATGGTTATGCAGACCAAGTTGCCAGATTTTGTGCATTGAACTGTATATTTTTTAAAGAGCAATGGGAACTGTTACCACAACCTGAGAATGACACAACCTTAGGTCTAGCATTACGAGTGGTTGATACTTTAGACGAATTAAAGACACTACAAAGCCACGTTGGTAAGGAAGAAAAACGTTCCTGGCAGAAAATGCAGTGTGTGCAGAGAGCAGACGATATTTGGGTATCAGGAGAGGGAAAACTAGTGTTGCCAAACAGTCTTCTGTCACAATTTGCCCGATTGTATCATGGGCAGGCACATTTGGGAAGAGATGCCATGATCAGATCATTTAAGATTGATTGGTTCAATCCAAAATTCAGATATGCCGCAGAAATTACTTGTCACAGGTGCGTCATTTGTCAACGCTGGAAAAGGAACTGTGGTAACTTTGAGCCACATTGGGAGAGCTGGTGGTCCATTTAATAAGATACAAATGGATTTCATTGAAATGCCTGTTTGCGGAGGACTGAGATACGTGCTGGTGATTGTGTGTGTTTTCAGCCATTGGATTGAGGCATATCCCACACGTAGGAATGACAGTCTTACAGTTGCAAAACTACTACTCAGAGAATTAATACCCAGGTTCGGGTTTCCGGTTTCTATAGAATCAGATAGGGGAAGACACTTCGACAATGAGGTGATTAAACTTCTGTGTGCCGCACTCAACATTGAATAAAAGCTGCATTGTAGCTATCGCCCTGAAGCTTCAGGACTAGTCGAGCAGATGAATGGTACTTTGAAATCAAGAATAGCAAAAATGTGTGCAGCAACAAACATGAAGTGGCCAGATGCATTACCTCTAGTGCTGATGTCTATGAGAAACACGCCAGATAAGAAAACTGGATTGTCCCCACATGAAATCCTCATGGGCAGAGCAATGAGGTTACCGGCGGTACCTGCAAATGCACTAGTGAATATTACAGATCATATGATGTTGGATTACTGCAAAAGTGTGGCTGACGTGATTCGCTCTTTCTCTCACCAGGTGGAAGCTAACACGTTACCACCAATCGGCGAACCAGGACACTCTCTGCAAGCTGGAGATTGGGTGGTTGTCAAGAAGCACGTAAGAAAATCGTGTCTTGAGCCGCGTTGGAAAGGGCCATATCAAGTGATATTGACGACCACTACTGCTGTGAAGTGTGCCGGGGTTCCCAACTGGATACATGCCAGTCATACAAAAAGGGTAGCGTGTCCTGTTGAAGAGGAACTTGAAAATTCCGGTGCAGCAACCTCAAGAGGAGAAGTCTCAGAATCAGAGATCAGTCAAGAAGGATCTGAGACTACAGGAGAGCCCACTGAGAACAGCCGTGTCCCTCAAACTATCAGTGAGTTCGAGAAAGGTGACGAAGTGCCAATCTCAGTGGAGGCAGCAGGAGAACAAAGTCAAGGAGAGGTTCTCCCAGAAGCAGACGAATACAATTCAGAATCTGAATACAGTGTCGAACAAGGAGAGAGAGACGAAGAAGTGGCAAATTTAAATCAGAACGAATCAAGATCTGCCGAACGAGTTCCAAGCCTATCAGGAGAAAACACAATATTATCAGAGGAGGGTGCTGTCCAAGGTGCTGAAGGAAAACGCCGAAGTAAGATGAACAGAGGTGACAATTGGCCAGACAAATCACACTTTAGAATAAGAGAAATAGCAAACGAAACAATAATAGAGGAAAGCGATACCTCACGGGCAGATGATCTGAGTGAAGGAGAACAGCAAGGTGAACGAAGAATAAAAAGAAAAAGAATAGCAAACAGAAGATATACCAGTCCTGAATGGGCATACGCTACAACCTCTGAATGGCAACAAGAATTCTTAGCATTCTGTTTTGATCGAGAAATACCAGGCCAGTACTACGGTACCTGAAGAAAATACAACAAGAAAATTGACGAGAAAAACATTGAAAATTGTGAAAGCTAAAAAAATAATAAACAAGAATCTTACAGAAGAAATAAAACTACCGGAAAGTGACATTAAACCTGGATTTAACTTATAGAAACCTGATTATGACAAGCTGCTAACCTGAATTGACGAAAAAGGGTCCTGGAGTGAGTGAAGACGCTGTAAATTACGCAGAAAGAATTTGCTACTCAGAGTTGATTGTTAATCTGCTGTTTGATTCTATACAAACATGGCTTATAGTAACAAAGGAAGTAAAGTGTGTGGCTGGTTAGGACTTATGATAGGTGCTGTATGTGCAATAATGATTGTGGGAGTGATTGTAGGAATGCCATGGAGAGAGAGTGAAACTATTAATGCAACTTTAAAACCTGAGACTACTACTACAACTAATAAACTATCACCATGGGAGAAATTTGAGCAAGACACAAAACATCTGCATGAGGGAACTAATCCAAAAGGGGAGCTTTCTACTAATGTTTTCTATCGCCTACTAAATGAGTATGTGGAAACTATGAATGCGAAAGACTGTTATGTATGCACTAAAATTCCTTCATCTGTGCAGGAGGGAGTTACTTATCATAGCCTCCCTCTTACGTATGGGATTAGTTGTAGCTTGCTACTAACAAGATTTTATGATCAAGAGCATGTGCAATATTTTTATTCAAATTTAGATGTGTTTTCTTTTGTACCTGTTATTGAATTCTTAAATAAGTTAGCTAAAGAACATGATATAAAATTAGTTAGAGGATTCTTTGAGCCAATACTAACATTTGGAACTGCTTATGCACATCGTAATAACTTAACATGCTTACTGTCTCCTGTAGAGAAAAGTTTTTTAGATCACACATATGATAGACGAAAAGCATTAAAGGAAAGATTAGAAAAAGGTTTAGAAAAACGCACTTATGCAAATGATTATGCTTATACTGAAATTAAAACACAAGGCAAGTTAGCTATAGATGCATTACACGTAGGTAGACTCTGTATATATAGACCAAAATCTGATCAAGATATTTGTTTGTGGGAACGAGTGAATGTAGGCATGTGTTTTTGTTTCAGAGCAAATGGACCTTTATGTTAAATGGACAAGACCCAGCGATTCCTGGAATCTATTACATCTGTGGGTTAAATGCATATTACCGTCTCCCTAAGGGATGGTATGGGACATGTTATTTGGGAATAATATTCCCAAAGATTTACCAGATTGATGACTTAAAACAACTACCTAAAACGTCTGAATTACAACATACCAGACAAAAACGAGAATCAGTGGCGGCTGTCATTGGTGACATATTTGGAGCTATAATCCCTTCAGTGGGGGTTATTCTAAATTCTATGAAAATTCAAAAGTTGTCTACTATTGTGGATAACATGCTGACAAATTTTACAGGAGCTATACTTCTGATGGATACTGAACTTGCTGCAGAAAGAGCTATGACTCTTCAAAACCGGCTTGCTTTAGACATTCTTTTAGCAAAGAGTGGAGGTGTGTGCAAAATGCTTAATGAACGACATTGTTGCTCGTATATACCTGACAATAGTAAGAAAATTAGAAGCATGCTTACTAACATGACTAGAGATAGTACAGATTTGAAGGATATAAAAGAACTTGGTGTTTGGGAGAAATTTGGAAAGGGAATTGCCCGAGTGGGAAGCTGGTTTACCAACATTTGGAATGGGGTACTTGCAAAAATTATGATGGGATTATTAATTGTTCTGATCTGTTTACTGGGATTTTGGGGAGCATGCAAAATTAATAATAAAGAGAAGAAAAATTTGGCTAACAGAACCAAAAGAAACGAAGAAAGTGAAAGAGAGAAAATGTTTAATGAAATATGGGAAAGCTCACATAAGGGAAAAGATGTTGAAATGCACATTATGCGTAAAGTAAAGAATTAAAACCTGGAAGATTTGTGATGACGAGCGTCATCAGAGGAGGGACAGAGAGAGCGTATTTTGATATTACATATTATAGACGTGAAATGCTTATGTCTAACAATGCTGTATTAATAAAACATTTAATAAAAGCGTATTCATAAATATGGAGAATCGTTCATATGTATAAACTAATGTCAACTGTAAGAAATAATCGTTTATAGTTTGCCTAACTGAGCACATTAAAACGTATAAAACTGCATTCATTAGAACTCGTATATCTTAAGTTAGCATGAGCCAAGCAGAAGCTGTGTAGCTCTCATATTAAAAGCGTATTTTTCCTGTCTCTTCAGTGTGCGGACTTGCAAACGACCATGACCCAGCTATTGTTCTTTCTGTATTAGTTTGAAACATGGGGACATTTTCCCATCCGCATGCTAGCATCTTTTAGTATAAAATGATTGTGCTTCGAAACAGTTGTAGATACTTCCAAGGACATTGAGACGAGGGAAAGAGAAATTTTAACCTGAGACGTGTGCCAAGATGATGAAGTAACCCCGGATATGCCACCTACGGAAAGTCGATTATGAAGACCAATTAGAAGACAGGACAATATCGAGAGATGACAAATGCATTACTTAATGTATAATTTGATAGGTTAACAATGATGGGGTGTATTGACTAACCAATAGAAATTTGGGGGAATGAATCACGAGAAAGGGATAAAAACCCATGACACAGGAAATAATCATCATTAGATAGGGAATGATATTGATTACATCCCGAAACTCTGTCACACTATTCTGTGATCTGAGACTTAGAAAAACCATCCTTGCCCATATTGCTGCCCCTTACACTTTTCTCCTTACGAGGAGAGTGTCTTGCCTCTAACTTAGATAGACTGACGGCGATCTAACTGATGTCCTGAAGACGAAGACTGATCCTGAATGCTGACTTAATCAGAGGAGGGTAATTATAAAATTACTAATGAAAATTCATTTTGCCTTTCTTTCTAGGTACCAACTGCTGTATGTTTTAATAGAGACCTTAGCTAGAAGTTTTCCAAATTGGTGTTCGAAATTGTTTTGCATGACGCCCAACATGCTAATGCTAATTAGAGGTTAGACGAGGTATTCATTCTGACTGACAAACTGACGTGACTGACATGGTGCTATGCTGAACTAGTATCTCAGAAAGTTCGATGTGTTATAATCTGCTTATATCTATCTGATTGTCTATGCTACTGATCTTTGCATTATCGAAAGCTTATTGTGGTTGTCATCTTGTAATCGTGTTTATATGTTTTTGACTTTGAGATTAATGCCTTTGCTACTAGATTGTAATCAATAGGGAATAAAACTCATAAACTTCATTAAGGTGTGGTTATTCATGACTGAAAGGTCATGGTTGCGCCAAATGTTTATTAATGTCTAAAGTAAGAGATATTTTGGTGTTAAACGTTGACAATGTTATTGACATATTGATTGATATTTTGATCAGTTATCTCGTCCTACGGTGTCTCACCACTGGGCCCAAAGATTCATTGGCCTAAAACGAGTCCTGATGTGTATAAATTGACATAGACGGACGCGTTAACACCAGTTAACAGGGTTGTGATGTAATGCTATGGGGCAGCTGAGACCATAGATAATAGACAGTTGCAGCATTTACCAACAAGGATGCCATGTCTGACCACATGCTCAAACGTTTGAGCCCTGGGGCTCAGACCTCCGTCCTTATGAGGTGTATATAATAATGCCATTTAGTTGGTTAAAAATGAAACTCAGTTACATGTTATTAGTGTCCAGTGACTTCTACCGGAGAACGTGCACAGTCAAAATACACATTATGGCGGTTATTCTGACCCTGGCGGGCGGCGGTTGCCGCCCGCCAGGTGGGAACCGCCATTTGGCCACTACGCGGACAAAAGACCGCTGCTGGCATTCCAACCTTCCCGCTGGGCCGGCCGGCGCTACCCATGGTAGCGCCGGCCGGCCCAGCGGGAAGGAGGCCTGCAACACAGAAGCCGGCTCCGAATGGAGCCGGCGGTGTTGCGGGCGTGCGACGGGTGCAGTTGCACCCGTCGCGCTTTTCACTGTCTGCTAGGCAGACAGTGAAAAGCTTCATGGGGCCCTGTTAGGGGGCCCCTGCACTGCCCATGCTAGTGCAAAGATGCCAGTGGCATGGGCAGTGCAGGGGCCCCCAGGGGCCCCAAGACACCCGTTCCCGTCAGCCTCTTCCTGGCGGTGACAACCGCCAGAAACAGGCTGGCAGGAAGGGGGTCAGAATCCCCATGGCAGCGCTGCCCTGGCGGATTCGCCCAGCCGGGGGAAAACCGGCGGGAAACCGCCGGTCCCGGTTTTCTGACCGCGGCTTTACCGCCGCGGTCAGAATGGGCATGGAAGCACCGCCAGCCTGTTGGCGGTGCTTCCGTCATTCGCGACCCTGGCGGTCAAAGACCGCCAGGGTCAGAATGACCCCCTATGTCACGTTTCCAGTAAAGGTGTTCCAGCTCCACCCAGTTTCAACCTCCTAATGCCAGTGTCCCAATGACATTGACCCTCCGATTGTGCCTGCTTGGCTCACTATGGGGGTCATTCTGACCCTGGCGGTCATTGACCGCCAGGGTCAACGACCACGAGAGCACCGCCAACAGGCTGGCGGTGCTCTCAAGGGCATTCTGACCGCAGCGGTTTGGCCGCGGTCAGAAAGGGAAAACCGGCGGTCTCCCGCCGGTTTTCCGCTGCCCTCAGGAATCCTCCATGGTGGCGCAGCTTGCTGCGCCGCCATGGGGATTCCGACACCCCATACCGCCATCCTGTTCCTGGCGGTTCGCCCGCCAGGAACAGGATGGCGGTATGGGGTGTCGTGGGGCCCCTGCAGTGCCCATGCCAATGGCATGGGCACTGCAGGGGCCCCCGTAAGAGGGCCCCACAAAGAATTTCAGTGTCTGCTTAGCAGACACTGAAATTCGCGACGGGTGCAACTGCACCCGTCGCACCTTCCCACTCCGCCGGCTCGACTCGGAGCCGGCTTCCTCGTGGGAAGGGGTTTCCCGCTGGGCTGGCGGGTGGCCTTCTGGCGGTCGCCCGCCAGCCCAGCTGGAAAGCCAGAATGGCCTCCGCGGTCTTTCGACAGCGGAACGGCCATATGGCGGTTCCCGCCAGACGGGCAGCGACCGCCGCCCGCCGGCCTCGGAATGAGGCCCTATGTCTGAATCCCCATGGGTTTGTGACCGTGTACTGGCCTTTGTTACAGAGTCAGTACACCCCCTGTGAACATCATTATATCATTGCTTCTTTGTTACTGCCCCCATGTCCCTTTCACTTGTTCAGTGATCACTGTACATACTCCCTGTACAACATAAATATTCCAGTGCCAACTGCCCTTGGCACTTGTCCTGTGTTAGTGTAACATTGTCCAATCCCTATTATCAAAGTCCCATTACCAGTATGCCTGTGTCAGTCTCTCTGTCAGTGTTCCCATGTCGGTATCTCTCAGTGACTCATGTTCATTTTATCATTGTTAGTGGACCTGTGTCAGCGTCTCATGTCAAAGCCAGTGTCAGGAAGTTTGCGTGTGTGCTCTGTCATCCCTGCATCCTAGTGTTCTCAGTGTCACTGCCCATTTGTAAGTGCCACTGTGTTAGTTTCTGAGGCCCTACTTTATACTTTTTGATGCAAACCTGTGCTAACGTAGGTTTGCGCCAAAAAGTATAGCGCCGGCTTGCGCCATTCCAGGACGTCAGCCGGGCGCCATATTAATGGAATGGCACAATCAAGCACAAAGGGTGGGCTATCATCAGAAAAATAGCCGTTAGCCGGGTGGGGGTGGCGGTATGGGAGATGGGTACTTAGCACCAAAAAATTACACTAGGCTGGTTAGAGTAAAAAAAAAGACGACTCTAACCAGACTAGCGTCATTTTATGGAACTACACCTACCATGTCACATGACTCCTGCCATAGAAAAGGCAGGAGTCATGCCCACCACCCCAATGGCCAGCACAGGGGAAAAGGGTCCCCTGGGCATGGCCATTGCACCCTGTGCCATGTATAGGGGCCCATTTCTGGCCCCCTATGGCATTTTTTTTTTAAAAAGGTAAATACTTACCTTTACTTACCTGTACTTACCTGGGCTGGGGTCCCCTATCCTCCGCTGTCCCTCTGGTGTGGGTGGGGGTGTACCTGGGGCCTCGGGAGGACACCTGTGGACTCATTCCATGGTGTTCCACCATGGAAATGAACCCACAGGTCCCTTAACGCCTGCTTTGACCTAGGCATTAAATAATGGCACTAAGCAAGTTTAGCTCCATTATTTAGGCCCACCTCCCTCCCGTGCACAATTTTTGCACAGGAGGAAATATAAGGCACAAGGGCCTTCAGGTAATCTTTTGCCTGGGAACGTATACCTTGCATCTCATTGATGCAAGGTAGTTTTCCGCAGGCAAAAAATGACTTTAACTCCAATATTTTTGGCGCTAGACGGGTCTAGAGTCAAAATATAAATATGGAATTAAGTTTGCGCTGAAATAGCGTAATGAAAATGACGCTATTTCAGCACAAACAGAGTATAAATATGGGCCTTAGTGTCTGTCACTTATGTGAGTGTGCAGGTATCTCCATGTCAGCGTCCATCTGCCATGGCCTTGCTACTGTTTTTCACCTGTCAGTGAAAGTGTTCTCATGAGCTACCGATGACGGTGCCACAGTCAGAGTCTCAACTCAGAGTTCATGCCCCAAGTCCTTGCCTCCCTGTACATATGTTTATATTCCAACGGCAGTGCTTCATCCCAGTGTTCCTGTGCTTATTCAGGTTCACTGTGTTTATATCTTAGTTGTGTACAGGTAGTAATAGTCTGCATAGGAATGGAAGTACGGGATACGAGATGCATAGAAGAAGCCAAGAGGGTGCAGTTGGTGCTAGAGAAAAAGAGACTAGGATTTAGGAATCTTTCAAGCTGACGAAACGGAAAAAACATTGTGAATATCACTTTTGTGTAAAGAAAGGAAGGTTAATTTAAAAAGGGGCACCGGCAACCCGTTTCAGCACAATTAAATCATGCATAAACCGTTGCTAATCTTTACATTGTTCAGTCTCACCTGTGCTCGATGGAAAGAAACACTTGCAGCTGTGGAAATATTTGTTTTCTAATGCACTGCAGCTTTTGCACTTTAAATTGAATGGTTTTTTTCAAGTTTTTTTTTTTTTAAATGAGCTTAAAATTGTCATGAATATCTCCTAGCCTCACAGTTCTGCATATTTCCCAGGAAGTTTAGAGAGGCCAGAAGTCAACGTGGGCTGGCCTTGTCCTCATGGCTAAGGCCCCGGGCTGCCTGCCATATGTCTATGGAAGAATGCCCTTGCACTGACACAATCTTCGACGCCTCGTCAGGGGTAGTAAGCGCTATATAAATACGATTACAATACAATACAATACAATTGTTTCTAAATCCGTTGATGCTTATGTAGGCATCATCTGGGGGTGTGTATGGCCATTTCCAGGCCACATATGGTTTCAAATAATAATCATTGCTGATTGACCTTTGTTGCAGTCCCCACGTTTCCAAGAGCCCTCTTAGTGCACAGTATTAATCCATGCCGCGACTTTGAGTTTTATGAGCTACAGAAATACACATTCATAGTTAGCATCATCATTCTCCGCAGAACTCGTGCCCCTTGCTCGAGACTGCGACATATACTGCCGAGCAGCTTCAGAATCCCCACAGAGATCAAAGCCTAGCATTGAGAGAGGTAAACAAAAAGGCACCAGCATTGTGTCTGGAACATGAAGGAAACAAGTGAAGCACGCAGGGATGCTAATTTATGGAGGCCGTGCCACTTTGATTTAATAGTTCAATAACTGCATTTAAGAACAATGTATTTTTTATTGCTGCCTGCTGGCTTGAAGCCAATTCGTTGAGGGAAATAAATGGCCCAACTCAGATCGCAATGACTATGGCGACAAAACTGCCATTTATCTAACAATCTCTAAAGCAACCTTTAAAGAGCTGGTAGGAAAAACACCGTTAACAAATGCGAGGGTAAACCCTATGCTACCTGTTCTTTGAATTTTATGAAAAAGTTAGATCTATTGATTGACAATGACATGCATACTTATACAGAGGCTTTTTAATAACAGACTATTTGGCACAATTGTTCCATAATGTAGCTCCTTTAAAAAAAAAAAAACACTAAAGGGGGCTTTACTGAATTGCTCATTATATATAGAAAAATATTTTTTACGCTAAGCAGATACGTTCTTACTGACGTATATAGAACATTAGTAAATCCACTTCCTTGAGTTTGGTGTAGGTGCTGTCACTTCAAATAGCACTCCTGAACTCACAGAGAAAGCAAGCATTGACATTGTCAATAGGTGTAGCTTATAGAAAGTACCTCTTCACTCACTGAGGCGTTCAGGCACCTAGTAGGTCAACATGCAGGCTCTCTGACACCTATTCATGCACTCATTCATCAACTTTGCCATACAGGGGCTTGCTAATGCATTGACCTACTTATTTATCCACAATAAAACAGACATCAAAACTTAACAAGCATATGGAAGATACATTAAACGAAATAGAGAAAAATGCGATCACCTAAACTTGGCAGACACATGCTCTCAGTACAACAATATAATAAAACATACTATAATAAAACATAGCAGCAGGTGAGGGCTTGTAGTGGTATTGTACATAGTGTGCCATGATTTAACGTTCTAACATACCTGCCACAACCAGAAACAGTGATTTGGCCAATTTTCGGGAAAAAACAATGCCTAACTATGTACAACACTATTCCATGGCTTTTCAGTAAACTTCCCACTGGACACCCATCTTTGAATGCTAACGTGTGCAGTGTTGAGGTACTGGGTTTTTCAGAACCGGTACTGATCCGGTAACCCAGCGGTGCCAGGGTACACCCAAAGACCTCGGGTACTTTCCTGATTCAGACTACAGAAACTCAGAGTCTTCTAGGTGAAATCAAAGATCGAATTTATTGGCTGCAACCAATTGACAAGTGTCCTAGAAGTACAACAGCACGATTTGTATGTTCTCAGGAGACTGTGTTTCAATGCAAAGTCAGGTTTCCTTATATACAGTTTTTTAAGCTTCAGGCAAACATTCTTGACATTTTGGTTGGTCATTCACATGTTTTCACTACAAAGGAAAAAACAGTGTCATGATGAAACCTCATATTTCATGTCATCCAACCCATAATAAATTACCCGGCAAGGCCTAGTATTTTATATCAGATAAGTGTGGACCCCCAATAAAAACGGGCACCTCCCCCTCGTAAAGTAAGAAGAAGAAAAGAGCAGGTGCAGGTGTGAGCAAGATTAGGCAGGGTGTGTGAGCGATAATAAGGGTTTTATGGCATGGTGTGCCTTGATGCTATCTGATTCGGCCACTGGGAGAGGGACTGACCAAACAGGTTTGGCCTGAGGCAATGGTTCCAGCTTGCCCAGGTCAGAGAAAAGTCAATCAAGGTGTACGTCTCCTTGGAATCAAATCTGACTGTATTATAAGCCTATGTGAGGGCAACTTTTAAAATGGCTGCCGTGTATAAAATGGGAGCCACGAGTGCAGGACGAAAATGGCGATTTCGAGGTGAAAACGCTGCTGGAATTGAGCGAAAATGCTCATGCTTAGTGTACTAGTCATTATCGGTCTTTTGATACTAAAATTGTACTGCTGTGGCAAAGTAAATTACATGGGTCCAGAATTTTTAGAACCACAGTGTATCAATACCGTACTGACTACAGGTGCCCACCATAATGGTTATTAAAATGGTGGATATTTTTGGCTGTCAAGAACCTGAGACTACGGATAATGCTATTGCTAGATTGCAGCCAATTTTAGTAAAAGTGGATGCACAGTACACTGCAGAGGAGATAAACAGCAAGCAAGCGATTGTCTGAAAAAAGATGAAGAAAATAAAAGCTACAGGGCTGACCACCAGCCTAGATACTGAAGTGCACGCATTTTCAGGCAGACTTGCACATGTGATCAAATAAGATGACACTAATCACAGGGCAGTAGAGCCATTGACAAAAATGGGCTAACCTATTATCTCGGAGTATGCTGTCATGGGAAAAAATAGAATGTGAATGACATTTGAACAGGTAGAAAAGGGCTGACGGAAAAACCCTCTAGACCTAGGTATTTATTTATTTATTGATTGATCTTACAAGAGCCTAGCAGACAACTACAATCACAGAATGTTGTCGAATACATAACCAACCCCATACCCTTTACATTCTATGAGAACGCATGTAACAATATTCTTATTTATTGGCTTTAAAACAGTATATTAACAAGATACTTCTACAGGTCTGTTGGCTTTAGCATACACGTTTCTCAGTAAGCAAGCCAGACATTCTGCCTTTCTTGTAACGTCTCATAGCAAACAGATTAGACCTATATCCCATAACCAACTAAATCCTTCTGTTGTGAGCATACATATTCTTACAAGGCAAAATGTACAATACAAGAACTCTTTTTCTAGCAGGCACACCAATTTCTGACCCATTAAAGTCGGTATCAAATGGAATAAACAGATGGGCTGAGCTAAACTCACTCCCTCAGTATTCATAAAATTAGAAGTATTTACAAAATTACAGCTGCAAAACTCCATACAACCTTTTCTATAGCCAATTAATAAGGATTCTCAAACTTCATATCTTTTTCAACGAGGAATTGTCAGGTGCATACCCAACAGCAAAAACCTTGTCTACTATTGTAATCTGCTAGCATCCCTTCAATAAAACACCTGTCTACTAGCCATAACACAGAGTAATGGCAATTCACCCTTGAAGGCATATTGGTTTTAACAAATGTTTTTTCAACATAAATTTCAGGCCTTCTGCTTTGTCATGTTTTCCTATTAAACAGACAGGGGCCCGCATTACAAGTTTGGCAGGCGGTGAAGGCCACACGCCAAACTCTTTCTGCCTGTGCGACCTGAACCCCGCTGGCTCTATTAGGTGTTCACAGCAGGGCCGGCAGGCGGAAACAGTGTTTCAACCTGCCAGCCCTGCAGTGAACAGGGCCTTGACATTGATGCCAGCTCCCAATGGAGCCAACGCCAATGTGGCAGTGTGTTGGGTGCAGCAGCACCCATCGTGCACTTCACTGCCGGTAATTCCAAGTGCATGGACAGTGCTGGGGCCCCCAGGGGTCCTCCGATGACCCAATTCCACCGCCTTTACATGACAGTGTAAACCACCATGGAAAGGCTGGTGAGATGGGGACTCGGAATACCCAGGGCAGCACTGAAAGCAGCGCTGCCCAGGAGGATTGAAACCACTGGGACCTCCAGGCTGCTGGATGGCGGCAGCCTGGCAGTGTCGGTGGTCCGACTGTGGTGGCTCCGCCAAGGTCATAATGTGGCGGTCCCACCACCAGCCTGTTGGCGGTGGGTCCTCCACTGCAAGTCTTGCGGTCATGAGACCGCTAGATTCATAACGAGGGCCCATGTCTATCGTCTTGACCAATGGTTTATTGTTCTGTTCGAACCACTCACCTTAATTCCAGGTGTTCCAGTGGGGTGAACAAAATTCCCCAATCCCGGTGAAGAATAACGTGACCACGATGAAGAGTACATTGCCATCTCGCAAGTCCTCAAGGAAAAGGGTTTTTTGGGAAGAGAAAAAGAGACAATACCAGCTTCTGCGTTGTGGCCTACAGAATAGGCCTGCTGGACCATGGACTGCACGTCATGTTGGGCGTCAGGACTTCTGATTTCTCAAAATACTGGGTTCTTGGTTTTTAGGAATCTGGGCTGCAAAAGAATTACTTCATTAGTACATTGAACCTGCCTAAACTATTGTACATTACATAATGTCAATTATTGTTGACACATTGTGCATACATGTCTATGGGACTGAACAAGTCTTTTCCTCTTTTTACAATATTTTCAGAGTATTTAAAGCACTGTCTAAACTCAAAAACAATCAACTTAACTAAAGGGCTTATTTGTGTTCTGGTGTAATCTCTTGCCAATAATAGTTTTAATAAACTTGCTCTATTTCCAATCTCCTAATTCTCAGGGGAGCTCTTGTTATAGGAAATATGTCTTTTCTTAATGTTTGTTTATCGGTGTTTTGGATTCCCACCCAAATGGTAAATTACACTAGTTCTTATTGTCATAAATTATTTAAAAGAGAGAGCTCTATTTTGTTTCATTTAAGAGATTAATCTTTTTTATCTTGAAATCAAGTTACTTGCTTCAAAATTTCAAAAGAACCCAAACTGGGTTTTATTCACTTCTCTTATTTTTTCTCTTTTACCGGAAATATGGGATCATCTGCAGAAGAAAGAAGAGGGGAACCTGGGACTTCACAGGAACCCAGCTGGAGGATGAAGTTCGTCGGAACTCAACTTGAGGCTGTCCGGAGATTGAGAAAGACTGGAACTCGACTGGAAGCTGGTGAGAGAACGAGGAACACTGGAACTCGACTGGAGGCAAGCTGGAGAACAAGGAACTTGACTGGCACTGGAACTCCACTGAAGGCAGGCTGGAGGAGAAGGAATTTGACTTGACTGGAAGCAGATGAGCAGCGCAATAGGTATGCAATCAAGCAAGGCCTTAGACTCACAAGCCTCCTTAAATAATCAAATGTGCACATGTGCCCTGTAGCAGTTGATTACTTGCTAAGGAAATTAGCAATTATCCTCCTGATTGTTGGACATGTTGTGAAGAACACATATTTTGGCAGTTACAATTGGAGCAGGTGGAATACAATGTGCATAATCTTCAAGCATTGGTTATAATAAATGAGGCATTTAACAAGCATTGGTTGTTGCAAACGTTATCTTCAAGAATGTAATAAATTTACTTAAATAAGTCTAAATGTTGCAAGAAACAGCATCTTACTGTAATCAAGCTCTTGGATGTGCGCACAACAGTTCTCCCCCCTAAAGGGCGACATGCTGGGCATGGTTTCCTAGGATTCAACAGATGAAATTGTCGCACTAAATGATGGGAATGAACGAAAGATTCAGTTTCCCAAGAACGCTTAGAAGGATCTTATCTTTTTCAGTCTATCAGATAATGCAATTTACCATGGATGCTCTTAGCGTCTAAAATGAAACGTACGTCGTATTCCTGATGCCCACAGACAATGACTCAAGCGGGTGGTGAGTCAGGTCTGGTGTTTGGGTTTGAGAGTTTTAACAGAGATACATTAAATACTGGGTGTATCGTATATTCAGGAGGTAGTTCCAGCTTCATTGTAACTGGTTCTAAGACTTGTGTGATCTTGAATGGTCCTAGATAACGTGCTTGCAGTTTTCTGTGATCTGCTAGGGTAATGTTATGAGCAGAGAGCCATACTAAATCTCCAGTTTGGTAGGTTGATTCAGGGCTTCTGTGTTTGTCAGCTTGTAATTTCATTTGGGTCTTGTGTTTAGCTATCTTGTATTTCGCTTTCCATTTGATGTCTTGTAAAATCTTTAATTGTTCAGTGGTGGAGGGGACTGAAGGGGTTAAGTCCGGAAGGGTTACCAGGAGATTAGGGGGCTGAGTGCCGGTGAGAAAATAAAACAGTGAGCACCCTAACCCTGAGTGGATCGAGTTATTATATGTGAATTCTGTCAATGGTAGGGCTTGGTCCAAGTCCCTGTTAGTGAGAACTGGAGGCACCTGAGTGTTTTTTCTAATGTCTGGTTAACTTTCTCTGTTTGACCATCGATTTGAGGGTGGTTGGCAGTGGATAGGCTATTTCTATGCCAAGTGAAGAAAAAAGGCATTCCAGAATCTTGATGTGAATTAACTTTCACGATTGGAGATAATTTTCGTGGGCAAGCCGTGGAGTTCAACTATGTGGTGTAGAAACAGAGTGCTAAGTTCAGCAGTCATTGGTAATTTCTTGAGTGGCATGGAATGTGCCAATTTTGATAAGAGGTCTACTACAACTAACACAGTAGTAAGTCTCAAATAAAATCCAAGCTGACTGTGTGCTATGGTTTATGGGATATTGGCAAGGGTTGGATAAGACCAGTGGAGATGATGTGTGAGGATTTATTCAGAGCACAGGTTGGACATGAATTTACATGGTCATAAACATCTTGGTGCATGGGTTTCTAACAAATTTTCTTGAACAGTTTTCTAAAGTTTTTTGTATACTAAGATGTCCAGCCAGAGCGGAATCTTGACTCCAGACTAGTACTTGATGTTGCAATTCCTACATTGAAATGTACAGTTTCACTGCATGTAAATAATAGTCCTGTTTGATCGTATTATTTGGTTTTCTGAGCCACTGTTCAGGGGTGAGATGATGAGATGCTGCCGTGATAATATCCATGAAGGTATCCATTGTGGTTAGAGCTAGCACTTTGTCTGCAGGTATGATACTGGGAGGATTACAAAAATAGCGTCCTCTGGCTTCCCTAAATATGACAAGATATCTAACTGAAGTTGTTTGGTCACTGGTCTGTATGTGATAATAAAATCAAAACTGTTGAAGAAGTGAAGCCAGCATTTTTGTCAAGTGGTTAAAGCTTTAACTGAACTGAAGAATTGCAAATTCTTATAGTCAGTGTAGATGGTGACAGTGTGCTTTGCTCCCAGCAAATGATGTCCCCACTCAGTAAATGCTATTTTAATAGCTAATAGTTCTCTTTCAGCAATGGTATAATTTTGCTCAGCTGAAAGGAGTTTCTTAGAATAAAAGGCTACAGGATTGAGATGCTGTGTTTGTACATCATTTTGCGATAGCACACCTCCAGAGTGAATTGAGAAGCATCAACTTCAACATAAAATGACTGCTTGGGACCTGGGTGGCATAAAATGGGAGCAGAGGTGGAACTTCTTTTGAAAGATGTGAAGGCCTGTTCTGCTGCTAGTGACTAGATAAATGGCTGTCCCTTCTTTAGTAAGGTGGTTATAGGGATCACTATTTGTGAGAATTGTGGGATGAAGAGCCTATAAAAATTGCCAAAACCAAGAATCTTTTGGACATCCTTAACAGATGTAGGGGTTGTCCATAAAAGAATAGTGTCTACCTTTTTGGGGTCAAATGTTAATGCTGCTGGGTGATAAGTGATATCCAAGTAACTCTACTGAGTCAGTGTTAAAGGTACATTTTTCTAATTTGGCAAACAGGGAGTGTTCACGTAGACATTGCAGAATGGCCCTAGCGTGCTGAGTGTGTTCCTGCTTATTATTGGAGATTATCAAGATGTAATCCATATAGACAACAGCACAGACATCTAGAAGCTTATTGAATACATCACTGACAAAATTTTAGAATACCATCAGGGCATTGTAAAGCCCAAAGGGCATCACGGTGTATTCAAACAAACCAAACTTTGTCTGAAAGGTGGTCTTCCATTCGTCTCCTTTCTTGACACAGATCAAGTGATATGTAACACGCAAGTTTTGCTTGGTGTAAATGGTGGACCCTCTGAATTGGTACAACAGGACCGGTATCAGAGGCAAGGAGTAACTATTTTTAATGGTTGTCATGTTAACCATTTTGTAATCAATACAAGCCTGCAAATCTCTGGATATTTTTGCAACGATGAAAAGAGGCGACAAAATGAGAGAAGTAGAATGTCTTATAAACCCAAAATCCAACAACTCGTCCGAATACTTGCGCAGGTATTGATTCTCGGCTTCAGTTAATGCATATATTCTACTTCAAGGAAGGACTGCTCTAGGAAATAGGTTTATCCGGAAATCATAAATCTGATGGGGTGGCAACTGAGTTGCTTTGACTGGGTCAAGGACATCTTGGAAATCCCGATATTCTTCTGCTAGAATAGTGGGAGAAGGGTCATTGCTTGTGGCATAATATAGGGATGTCATAGGACAGCTGGCTTCTTGATACTATGTGGTCATGCAGAAGGGGAAGACCAAGGAAACCCTATCAATTTTGACGATTATGGCGTTCCAGTCAGGGAATACCAAAAATAACACCAAAGGTGGGGGTATCAATTATGTCAAAGGTTGTATCTTCTCTATGACCATTGTCACATACTATGGTTAATGGATTAGTATGAAACCAAATAAGGTCAGAGGACAAGGCTGAGCCGTCAACTGCCCTAGCTGGTTCGTATGCTGCCTTGATAGAATGTGACACTCCCAGCTTGGCCACTAGGGCCAGTTAAGCAAAGTTACCTGTAGCACCTGAATCTTTGAGCACTGACAGACTTTGTCTCTTTGAGGGGATAGTATGGGGGTTACTCTAATGGTCGGGTATCTAGGTACACAGTTTAGGACATTAGCCAAGTATAGGAAGATCTGGTAAAGGGACCCTCTAGGAGAGGCAATCTCAGTTCTCTCTGAGAGCATTAGTGTTCCTGCTGCAGTTCGGAACACTCAAACTAGCAACAGCATTTTCTTTTTAGGTTTAACTGTGCAGTCTTGTGCTAAGTGACCAGATTTACCACAGAATAGGCTCAGATTGACTTTATGGTGCTGATTCTTCTCTTCAATAGATAAAAGAGCTCCCCCAATTTGCATGGGTTCTGCTTACTCTGCCTTTTCTTCAATTTCTCTTTTATCTGTCTGTAAAACTATCCTGGGTTCATTCAGATGATGTTCTGATTTCCTTTCTCCTAATTGATGATCTAGTCTTACTACTAAATGAATAAATTCAGTGCAATCTCATGGTACTTCAACAATATGGGATAAACTATCTCTTAAATCATCCCTAGGTCCTCTGTAAAAAAGTGAGGTACATTTTTCTTTTGGCCATCTAGTATCAGTAGTTAACGGGTTGAAAGTAGTAATGTAAGTGAGGAGGTTTTTGGACCCTTGTCGTAAAGTAAACAATTTGTGATCAAAAGACTGGATAAAAATGTGTTTTGCACACAGTTGCGTTAGTGCTGCCTTAAGAGTGGATCATTGTTTTCAATACGTGGAATAGACTAATTGTCGGCAACACCACCATAATAGGAAATTACAAAAGCTACCTTAGCAGTATCAGCTGTATACATTTGAGGTTTGCACAAAAAATGCAATTGGCATTGATTCATGGAAGCAGCAAAGCGAGAACTATTCCCAGGGAATTCTTCAGGGTTGGCCAATGGCACAACAGTCAGAGTGGTCACTGTTACATGTAGATTCTGGTCAGAGGGATTAGCAGGAGTGGAAGTGGAGGGTTGAGTATCAGATTTTGGGGTATTAATAATGGGCCCTGGACCCGAGGGATCCCTCCATTGCGTGAAGGATAAGAAACATGTTAGTGTCTCCCTGAACTCTTGATTCTTGGTTCGCAATTTCAGGACTTGTTCCTGTAAATTTTATACTAGGACTGCCAACTGCTCAGTATTGGTTAAATGATCTGAATCAGTTACAGACTCGTGATCCATGATGACTTCTCCCCAAGGACTTTTAGTTGTGGCTGGCTTTCTGTTCTGCATGAGCCACTCACCTGAATTTCTGGCGTTCAGATGGGGCGATGACAATTCTCCAATCCTGGTGAGGACTAACGTGATCGTGATGAAGAGTACATTGCCCTCTCACAAGTCCTCAAGAGGAAGAGGGTTTTGGGAAGAGAAAAAGAGAAAATACCAGTCTCTGCTTTGTGGACTGCAGAATGGGACTGCTGGATCCTGGACTGTGGGGGTCATTCTGACCACGGCGGACGGCGGTCGCCGCCCGCCACGCGGTTCCCGCCGAAAGACCGCTCCGCGGTCAAAAGACCGCGGCGGTCATTCTGGCTTTCCCACTGGGCTGGCGGGCGACCGCCGAAAGTCCGCCCGCCAGCCCAGCGGGAAACACCCTTCCCACGAGGACGCCGGCTCAGAATTGAGCCGGCGGTGTGGGAAGGTGCGACGGGTGCAGTTGCACCCGTCGCGAATTTCAGTGTCTGCTAGGCAGACACTGAAATTCTTTTTGGGGCCCTCTTACAGGGGCCCCTGCAGTGCCCATGCCATCGGCATGGGCACTGCAGGGGCCCCCAGGGGCCCCGCGGCACCCCCTACCGCCATCCTGTTCCCGGCGGGAGAACCGCCAGGAACTGGATGGCGGTAGGGGGTGTCAGAATCCCCATGGCGGCGGAGCGCGCTCCGCCGCCATGGAGGATTCTCAAGGGCAGCGGAAAGTCGGCGGGACACCGCCGACTTTCCGTTTCTGGCCGCGGCTGAACCGCCGCGGTCAGAATGCCCAGCGGTGCACCGCCAGCCTGTTGGCGGTGCTACCGCCGACCTCCGCCATGGCGGTAATTACCGCCAGGGTCAGAATTACCCCCTGTGTGTTGTGCTGGGTCAGGACTTCTGATTTTTCAAAATACAGGGTTCTTGGTTTTTAGGATTCTGGGTTTCAAAAGAATTACTTCATTAACACATTAAACTTGCACAAACTATTGTACATTGCATATTGTTAGTTATTGTTGACACATTTGGAATACGTTTCTATATGGCTGAACAAGACTCTTTTTTCTTTTTTCACAATACTTTCAGAGTCTGTGAAGCAATGTCCAAAATCAAAAACAATCAACTTGACTAAAGGACTTCTTTGTGTTCTGGCTTAATCTCTTGCCAATAATAGGTTTGATAAATTTGCCCTTTTTCTAATCTATTAATTCTTAGGGGAGAGCTTGTTCCAGGAAATACATCTTTCCTTAATATCTTGGATTCCTACCCAAACAATAAATCACACTAGTTCTTATTGTCATAAATTATTTAAAAGACAGAGCTCTGTTTTGTTTCATTTAAGCAGTTTGTCTTTCTTTACCTTGAAATGAAGTTACTTGTTTGAAAATTTCAGAGGAACTCAAACTGGGTTTTTCCACCTTTTTTATTTTCTCTCTTTTACAGGAAATACAGGATCATCAGCAGAAGTTGGAAAAGGAGAGCGGGGACTTCGCAGGAAGCCGACCAGAGGGTGAGGATCACCAGAACTCAACTGGAGGCTGTCCGGAGGACGAGAAAGGCTGGAACTTGACTGGACTCTGGTCAGAGAATGTAGAACACTGGAACTCGACTGGAGGCAGCCTGGAGAACAGGGAATTTGACTGGCACTGGAATTTGACTGAAGGCAGGCTGGAGGATAAGGAACTTGACTTGATTGGAAACAGGTGAGCAGAGCAACAGTTATGAAGCCAAGCAAGGCTTCTAAGTCACAAGCCTCCTTAAATAATCAAATGGGCACATGTGCCTTTTGTCAGTTGATTACTTGCTAAGGAAATGAGCAATTATCTTCCTGATTGTGGCACATGTTTAATGCAGATCACATTTTGAAGAGTATGTTTTGGCAGTTGCTGTTGGAGAAGATGGAGAGGCTGTTTGTTGCTCGTTAAGGAAATGAGCAATTATCCTCCTGATTGTGGCACATGTTTGATACAAATCACATTGTGAAGAGGACTTATTTTTATAGTTGCAGTTGGAGCAGGTGGAATGCAATGTGCATAATCAACAAACATTGGTTAGAATAAATGATACATTGGACAAGCATTGATTATTGAAAACGTAATATTCAAGGATGTAATGAATATACCCAAGTAAGTCTGAATGTTGCAAGCAACAGTATCTTAATTTAATTGAGCTCTTGGATGTGCTAGTGGTTCCAAACTTATTACCATAACCAAATGAATTCTGTCACACTGAGGAAATGCTTTCCTACTAATCAAGATGAACAATGAAAGTCCTCCTTTTTAGTCGAACCAAACAGCTTCTGCCCAACTAAAATCAACATTTGAGCAGAGCCAAATCCCCTCTCTCAGTCATCATAAAATTAAAAATATGCATGAAGTTCCACTTAACAAAACAATATACAGCCCTTCTAAAACGTGCGTAACAAGGATTCTTAAAGTGCAAATGACCTACCCATAGAATCCATAGCAGGGGTTAACCAGAACCAAAAACTAAGCCTACCCTGGTAATGAAAGTGACTCCCTGTAACCAAACACTTGTCTACAGGCTTTAACACAGTGTAATAACAACCCACCCTTAAAAGCCTATGGCCTTTAACTTATGCTTTTCACAATAAATGAGTCATGCCTTTGTCCTAACTTTTCACACTAATCAGAACAGACCTCTTGCTTTGATCCATGGCTTGTCACCATAAACAACTAAGTCCTGTTGTGTTGAGAATAAACTTTCCCACAGGGTGAAAAATTCAATAGAAGTACCATTTTCAGAAGAAGCATACAAATTTTGCCTAATCAAAATCTGTAGTCAATGTTTCAACATGTGAGGTGATCTGAAGCCCCTCTCTCAGTGGTGCTTCTTAAAGCTCTTTTTCTGTTGATCACATAAGGCACGGTGACAGCTTTACAAAGGAGATGCTTTAGAAAAAGAAAAAAAAAGGTGTCTTTTAGAAGGAAGGTTACATTTTAGAGGTTACTGAAACATAATATTATTTGGTCCACACCAAAGCATTCAACTATTTCTTTAAAAACAGGTGGAGGTAGCACCTCTGTAGTCATGGAATCTAGATTTCTGCAAGAGAAAACATGTTTTGTTTTTACATCAAGCCTGGGCATATGTGACAAATCTGTAAAAAACGTTCTAACACAAAGTAATTAACTTATTGTGACCATTATTGTGCAGGTTGCTCAAAGGTGATGAGGAGCAAGGAGGATGAGATAGGAGAGGCGAATGTTTCCAAAAAAGTAAAGTTACCCATATTAATTTTAGGGGCAAAACAACAGAATGTCGGATTACTGAAATCAATGTGCCATACATGCTAATTCTGCAGAGTTCTGTACTTTTTCTGTATGGTATATATGTCATTAGTATTCACTCAGATCAATGGCAAATAACTAGTTAAAACATGTAAATCTGGTTTGGAAAGAAAGATCCTAAAATGAGGGGCAGCACATTTTGGAGCTGAGCTTGAAATCTGATTGGCAGTGAAGGGTTGATCATTTTGCTGTATCTACCACTTTCAAAGGTCCACAGACGTCTACAAACCAAACCCTCTGACAGAAAAAAAATCTTTTGGCCTAAGGGTCGGATACCCCATTTCCAAGGTGAGTAGAGATGATCTCTGGAAGGGTAGAAAACAACCAATAACATGCCCAGGAGTATCTGGGGGTAATGTGCCAATGGGTCTGGCTAACAACAGTGTTCTTTGTGATCTATATTCAGAACTGGGTGAAGACTGTGGTCAAAGTTTGAATTGTTCACAGAAAGATTGCATTGCCTGGCTTAAAGCAGTGCTCTGGGGAGTTTAGCGACTAGAGCACTGGGGTCTGCGCTTGGCTAAAGAACACTATCTAGAGCTAGCTGGGAATGTCCAAAGGTCTTGCCCGGTAGACACTAGGAAAGAACAACAAGGATAAGGGTGCACTCAGCTCTCCTTTGTCATGCACATAACAGAGGAAGACATGATAAATATATAGTGCCCAGAACAATTTGATTTGGATTTAGTACAATGTGCATTACTAAAGATCAATGTTATGGGCATTGGGAATAAGCCACCACCTGGGCCAAGTGCTTGCTAGGTATGGCAGAATGCCTTGAACATAACACTTGTATGGCAGGGGGAAAATGGAGCATAGGGGAAAGCCAGGGGAACTGGTTTCATTGTGGTCAAACCCCACACAATACAAGCATTTGCAATGCAACGGGTCTCGCGTTTGCTCATGTTAGAGCTGATAGCGTTGTAAACTCCTAACCCGACATTTCACCTATCGGCAAAAGTGCATTTATGTACCTAACCCGAAAAAATGCAATTAACTATGTAAAGCGCTCTACTTCTGCCAAGCGAAATCGCACTAGTAAATTAGAGAAAAAGTAGCCCACGAGCCGGACAGAAAACAGCAAGCCTCACATGTTTCCTGTACTTGGTCGCTGCGCTCGAGGAGGGCTAGCTACCGGAAAAGGCATGATGTATGCATGCTTTCGACTAATGAAAGTAAGCAGATTGTAATAGGCAAGCCCACGAACCAATGAAAAAAACTGACGTGAGGTGGACAGGGCTCCGAGCCTTTTTCTAACTACTACAGCGTCCCGCTGCGATACTCATGCGCGAGCGCATGCAACGCAGGCTCGACCCTAAAAACGTGAGTATTGCCAATAGTCCTAAAAAAGCTAAGTGTGACCATTATTCCTGACAAGTTGCCTCTAAAGACTGGGGAGTTAGGGCTTCTGATGGATGGGGTGTGAATGAATGCCTGAAAGAAATAATGAGTTTTGGGAGACAATATGAAGTCCAAAGCCTGTGTGCAAAGGATCCTAGGCTTGCTTGGAGGCCATGACTAGTGAGTACTGGGGTATGATGCCAAAACTGATGGATGTCAATTAGATGGGCATAGGCTGAGGTCATTGTTTCTAAGATCCAGTAACATGGAGAGTGTAGTAGAGTGCTGGGTGTGGAAAAAGGTCACATGCTCTCCGGATGCAGAATTTCTTGCAGATTCAGGGAACGGTGCTAAAGCCTTTAGGGACTGCAGCTAGGATGGCAGCTAAGGGCATAGTAGTATTAGCTGCCATTTTACTGTCCTTTAATAGCAGTGTCTACTACCAGAATAGCATTTTCAGAGCATAGTTTGACATAAATATGTTGTCCTAAATATTTTTATAAAAATATTTTGTAAGTATCTTATGTATTCTTTCTGGGTATCTCCTTTTTGAAACTACACATGACTAATATTGAGACATGTGACAAATATAAAATGCATGTTTATTAATATAATTATTTAGGCAACATGATGATCAAGTCTTCTCAAATATATTTACAGTATTTAATCGGAATTGAGCTTTCTGTTCTAAATAATTGCTGAGCTGTGATCAAGTTTTCATGAAAACTGATAATTACATTGTTTGTTTATTATTATTAATATTATTATTATTATTATTTTTATTGGCACAGTTTTATACAACAAAAAATACATGAAAGGACATCATACCTCTTTCTGCTAATTGTTTATTCTGCATGATTCAACAACGCACAGAAACAAATTCTATAAGTTAGGAACAGAGTGAAACGGATTAGAGGGAAGCTTTGTGCCAGAAGACTGAGATGAGACAGGCTATGAAGAATCATATCATCTACTTTGACTGAAGCCTAATGGGAGGCACTGAGTGCGCCTTCACTTGCTGGGCTTATCAGCCTGCCTTCCAATGTAGATGAGAATGGCAGACCTCACTGCTGTATTCTTATTGTTCAAAGGAGGTGTGCAGGTGTAATCTAATATGTTCTTTTGGTGCTGAGTTTAGCTTAGTAAGCAAAAAATGTGAGAGTAAAATTTCTATAATTTACCAATTTGATACGTTCTGATCTTTATACTTATTGTAAACGTTGAATGTACTATTTTGTTTTTATAATACAAAGGGGACTGCTGTTCAGGCAGTCCATTATGAGCAAAAGAGATTGATATGGCATCAAGGTGTGCATGCTGTGTGAGAGCTCTACTGGCTATGTGTACAGCTCCAGAGAGTAAGAAGGAAGGACCTTGAGGGATCTTCACATATGACCCCTTGCTGAATGCGGAATGTTGTCTATTTTGAAGAATTCTATAGCTTTTCTGGATCACCCTTGGATTTCACACTGGTTTTCGCCACAAACTGAAAGTAGGTTGAGAGCACAAAAATAGAAAGAAATTCAAAATTGTGGTACAACATTAGATTTTTTGATTCAGCTCTGCATACTCCTGAAAGTTGAAAAGATGGTGACTTTAGTAGAGCAAACCGCTCATGGATGACTCAAAATGTTGCTATATTTTGGGTATTTTCTCAGTCTCCTCCAGTGGAATCAACAAACTCTCAGCATCTTCAGAATCCCCAGGATGTTAGAAAAAAGACTGCAAATTTGGCTTGGATACCTTATGTGGAAAAAAAGTTACGGGGTCTTAAGCTGTAACTACCCCAAGTAGCCAGAAAGGGGCTCAGTGCCATTGGATGGATGGGTGAGCCCCAGCAGCTAAGAGGTTAAGAAAGGTAAAGCAACGTTCAGAGCACACCCCATATAACAATTCTTATGGGGCATTCTTTGTCCAAACCAGTGTCCCTCGAGTAAAATCACAAAAAATCGTACCTGTGAAGATAAAAAAGTTCTAAATTGGCAAAAAGTAGTGAAATTACACAAGATTTCAGTTGTGGAAGAAAATATTTTCGGGAGCTTCCTTAAAAATTAATCGCAAGCGAGGCAATAATTTTAAAGCACACTTTGCTATCTAAATGTTACTGTTTATTCAGTGTCTCGTATAATATTTAAGTATCACGCTCCTTTAGTGCTATTATGTTGTAATGATAACTGTACAATCGGCATTGAAATACCGGCATATATGTTTAGCAGAAACATAAAATGTAAAACAATGCGAACAATTGAGATCATCCTATTTGCAGTATATTCTTCTTTGACAATGGAACGGTACAATCTGTAACCTGAATGTTAAAAAATGCTCAAGCATGAATCCTTTCAGTATCTGGAAGCTACAATAAGAACCTAGATATATTTGAGCTGTTATAATGTTCCAGCGACATCACTTCAGTTTCTAAAGACTGAATATTTTTCCCTCTTACCCAATTTGAATCCTGTCAAATTGATATTGAAGTTTTACTGCCTCCTGGGGAGTCACATTTTCCCTTGATAAATAACTGAGTCATCTCTATTAATATTTACAAAGCTATCCCCATAGACATTATTTTTGAATGCTGGAAATGAACGAAAAAATGCGGAATTAAAGCATGAGCTCTGCAAGGGTCAGGTTCTACTCAATCTGCATAATTTCAACATCCAATATGCTTTTTGAAATAGTCACTTGACAGCCGTAGGCAGAATTGCATAAAATGCTTCTGTGGATCGGTTATACAAGGAAAAGGTGACACTTGAAGCTAAAACACTATTCACACCGTATCTCTCTGTGGGCATAAACTTAAATATTATGGGGCATATTTATACTCCGTTTGCGCAATTGCGACGCAAAACTAACTCCATATTTATACTTTGGCGTTAGACGCGTCTAGCGCCAAAGTCCATGAAGTTTGCGTCATTTTTTAGCGTGGACACCTACTTTGCGTTAATGAGATGCAAGGTAGGCGTTCACGTCTAAAAAATCGACTCCGAGGCATGTGCGTCGGATTTATACTCCCGGGCAAAATTCACGCCCGGGAGTGGGCGGGTAAAAAAAAATGACGTACTGGCGCTTTTGCGCCGTTTTTTAGTGCCTGCAAAAGGCAGGCGTTAAGGGACCTGTGGGCTCTGAAGGAGCCCAGAGGTGCCCTCCCATGCCCCCAGGGACCCCCCCTGTCACCCTTGCCCACCCCAGGAGGACACCCAAGGCTGGAGGGACCCATACCAGGGACATTAAGGTAAGTTCAGGTAAGTGTTTTTTGTTTTTTTTGTGGCATAGGGGGGCCTGATTTGTGCCCCCCTACATGCCACTATGCCCAATGACCATGCCCAGGGGACAGAAGTCCCCTGGGCATGGCCATTGGGCAAGGGGGCATGACTCCTGTCTTTGCTAAGACAGGAGTCATTTCTATGGGGGTTGGGAGTGAAAAAAAATGGCGCAAATCGGGTTGAGGCAAAAAAATTGCCTCAACCTGACTTGCCCCATTTCTGGACGCCCAAGCCCCATATCCCCCTACGCCGGCGCTGCCTGGTGTACATCGTTTTTTTCCACGCACACCAGGCAGCGCCGGCAGCTAACGCCGGCTAACGTCAATGATTAAATACGGCGCCCGCATGGCGCTTCAGAATGGCGTTAGCCGGCGCTAATTTTTTTGACGCAAAACTGCGTTAGCGCAGTTTTGCGTCAAAAAGTATAAATATGGCCCTATATGGCTAAGCTGTAGTGACACGCCATTAGCAAATAATAGCTTGAGTGTATAACAATGTTAAGGTATAGGAGGCCAGTCTTTGCAGGATAGACCCACACAGTATATTCATGGATTAGTTTAGTTAATCATTATAAAAATGTATCTTTCATTACTCATTCCACAGTGCCCAATCTCAGTCTTCAAAACAAGAACATTAAAACCTGCAAGCGTGTGTCAACCTTAATGAAATAACATATATTTCTGGGGGATAACCGAAATTCGACGGGTCTGACATCATTGGCATGGCTTCTATATTGTGATTCGTGCCAAACATTATTCAATATTGGTCTAGTCCGATTTAAAAAACGGGGGACTGTTGAGAAACGTGTACATATGGGGGCTTTTCACAAAGGATCAGACACTTGGAGTAATTGACGATTACACGCTTGAGTAACATTACAGTTTTGGGCTATTCACAAAATGGCATTTCATCTTATTTTCAGTTTTATGGTGTTTATAGGCAGACCTAATACCCAATGTTCGTTTGTTGGCATGTTTGACTGCAGTTTCCTTTACTGTGCTCCTATAAAGTATAATTTATAGCTCTAATCTGCCCATAGACCTGCCTATACAGCTCTAGAAAGCTTTTCTATTCAAAATAAATAAAAAATAGCCTTCTATTCCTCAAAATAGGAATGCTACACCTTGCCTTACAGTCAAACCAAGTATAGACCTTTCACAACAGTTAGCGCGTCAGTCCTTAATAAATAAACTTACGAGGGGACGCATATAGGTCGATGAACCTTTTGAGTTGTTTAAGATGTTCTTACCATAGTTCCAGTACACAACAATATTCAATACACAATAATCAATAATAATTAGTCAATCAATAATCAATGGAGTCAGTAATTACCACACACCATGACTGGAGGGTCATGAATAACCACACCTTTAATGAAAGTTTAGTACGTTTATTTCCCTTATATTAACAATGCTAAAGTCACGTAGATTAATCTCAATATCAAATGAAACACATATAAGAATAATACTGGTTGACCAAAGTGACGGAAGAAACGCAATCTAATCAATGCTTGAATCACAACATATTCTAAGGCAACGGTACAGAGCAATAGCAGAGTCAGCTGCAATAGTGATATGGCAAACATAGAACGCAGCAAGGTAATTTGTCAAACATTAGTCTCTGTAAATTGTCAGACATCATGTGAATACTCTCATCTAACCCAGATTAGCATCAGCATGTTGGACTTCATGCAAAACAATTTAGAACACAAATTTAGAAAACATCTAGCTAGGAAAGACAGCGCAGTTGGTACCTAGAAAGAAAAGGCATAAAATGCAATTCAGTCACATAGTCATATCTACCTATCCACGGTATGGGTCAGCAAGCAGAATCAGTCTTCGTCCACAGGTCATCAATCGATCAGCAAAGCACCAGGCTCTCAGTCAGAGAGTATGAGCCCAAATTACAGAATCTTGAGTCTCTTCTTCTCAATATCGCATCTCACAACAAGGTAAGATCTGAAGTCTTTTTTCTCTGTTGCGTTGGTATATCAAAGTCACCCAAACTATCCCCATATTCCATATTGGTCAGCTAATCATACGTTATTACTCTACCCAATCATTTTTATATACTAAATCTATGAATTCTAATATTTTGCCCTTCACACGTTGTTGATTGGTCTGCTTTACGATGTTCTCATCATCCGGCTCGTCAGGTATCGAATTTGTTGCATCTTCCTCTCCAGTCAGTGTCTTCATTGTTCGCGTCCTGGGAAAGAACCTCTTGCATACATTGCACACAGTTGTTACATTTTTAAGGACACTGTCTCCTGTTAGTTGGTTCTCAAGGAAAGCTTCTGATAAGCATTTTTAACAAGACAATGAACATTTCACAGTTAGTTCACTCTGCCGGCATTTTTCTATTAAACACTAAGAAATACAGCTTCTGCATGAGGCCTGGCAAAACTAGGCCAAGACACACGCTAAGTTAAGGCCTACAATTAATAAGCTAAAGAATACTTCATAACCCTAAATATGACATATTACTACATTAATCTAATCCATTTTCAATATTTCATAAGTATTAATCATAAATTAGTACAATTTGTGAACACTAGTGGCCATTCTTCGAGGACACAATTTCAAACGTGTGCATTATTTTTCTACGTTATATAATTTTCTACATAATTCATTATTCAAAATACATAAACACTCATTAATAATTTCTAATTAAGACACCTGCTTCAGCACAACCATAGAGATGTGTCTGGAAATGTTCTACAATGGTTCAGATGGAAAGCAACGTTACAAAATATCAATAACAGGTAGGACAGCCATAAACACCAGTTCACATACAATCAAAAGATGAGCACACCAATTCTTGCAGCCTATGAATCGCTGTAAGTTGCAAGACAAACACAAGTCAGACATCCCATTTATATTGTCAATTTAATAGAGTTCTAAACAGAGTTCTTTAAACAACGTTTGTTTTATCTGATGATGTGGAGTTGGACAGGCAGTGATCACAGAAAGACTGAAAGGATGCCACCCAAAAGGCAGGATCCAACTATCATGGCACATCATCCGCAATAACCCTAAACTAACTACATTCTCTATCTGCCATCCACACCACCTCAAAGGAATTGACTTAATTCTCTACGTGAATATGAGGCACTGATGGAGTACATTTAGGCCCTCATTACAACCGTGGCGGTAAATGCCACCTATCTCCGTGCTGACGGCCGCCAACATACAGCGGCGGTATACCACTACGGGTATTATGACCCACACAGAAAAATCTGCCACTATACAGACACCCACACAAGTCCGCCCGAACAAAGGTCAGTGATAAACTGGTGGTATCAAAACCCACACCGTTACGTCAACAGGAATACGCCCACAGTATCAGGACCCACAAATCACTGTGGCGGTCTTTCTACAGCAGTAAACCCTGCCGCGCTCAAATTACACACACACTTACAAAACTACACCACATTGGACTATTCAAGCTACACACACCTGACATACATATACCCACACCACACCCACACCACTGTAAAACACACACCCACATTACCCACAAACCTTTCTATGAAAAAAAAAAAATTGCTCACAGAAAGAGAGAGAGAGAGACAAGCCAGGAGCACCCACTCCATCTGAGCCGCACAACACCATCACCCATACCCCATCCACGCACCTCACAGCACACACCACAACACATCACCCCACACATCCTCACACATACCACTCACCCCACATCCATGGCGCCTCAAAGACACCTCAGGTTTTCAGAGGAGGAGCTAAGGGTCATGGTGGAGGAAATCATCCGGGTAGAGCCACAGCTATTCGGATCACAGGTGCAGCAGACATTCATTGCAAGGGAGATGGAGCTATGGCGGAGGATCGTGGACAGGGTCAACGCTGTGGGACAGCACCCCAGAACAAGGGATGACATCAGGAAGAGCTGGAACGACCTACGGGGGAAGGTGCGTTCCGTGGTATACAGACACCAGATAGCTGTACAGAGGACTGGCAGTGGACCCCCACAAATAACAACATGGGAGGAGCAAGTCTTGGCAATAATGCATCCTAAGGGCCTCGCAGGAGTAGCAGGAGGACTAGACTCTGGTAAGTCAAATATTTACTATTATATCCCCCACCCTACCTGCATGCCATCACAAACTCCTACCCCTACCCTCACCCCCAGCACTCCACCACCTCACATATCTACCACCATCACAAACCACCCATCCCAATACCAAGCCCTGCATGCAACACCATTGCATGGACACCCATCACAAACCTGCAGGGACACCCATCACTAAAGCATGCCCATTAGAGAGAAACACCTAGCCCACAAAATCACCATACCCACAAGGCAAAGCTGACAGGGCTTTCACAACCATACTGGGAAAAACAGCCATGCACAAGATGGTCCTCGCAGATACAATAACACTGCATTTACATCCCCACAGGACCTCTACTCAACGTCACCGGAGAGGAGGTGCCACAAACATCAAGTCCCCCCACAGAAGAGTCCCACAGTGATGACAGCAGCTCTGCACGCCTGGATCAGGATGACCAACCTGGCCCATTAGGGACATCTGGACAGTCAGTTACCCTGCCACAGTAACAGACAACCACAGAGCCTCCCCCTCAGGAAACACCAGCACAGCACCTACCCAGCGTGCCCATACCGCTGTCCCCAGGACACGTCAATCAGAAGTGTGTCCACCACTACAGGGACCCCAGGCAACCCCACAAACCGAAGACAATCAGGGACCTGGGATCAGTGGCAGTGGGCACACGGTTCAGGGGACAGAGGCATAGGACAACAGGGAAGCTGGGAGGACTGCTGTGCAACAGGGGGAGGACAGGCCCAGGGAACCCACTCTCCACAAGGCACTTGCAGGGATCCTGGGAGCATACCACCATTCCCAGGCGACCTTGAGCTAGATACCGGAGACAGTACCTGGGGATCAGGGAGCACCTCAAACACATCCACACCATCTTGATCACCATTGCAGGGGTGCTGGCTGACATGGCCAATACCATGAGGGAGGCAGTGGCACACTAACGGGCCCCTGACACTAGCCACACCAACGGGCCCCTGACACTAGCCACACCAAAGAACAGCCCTCGACCTCCACCGGTGCTAGTGGACAGGAGGCATTGCCACTGGAACAACAGGCCACCATAACCCCACCCCCTGCAGAAGGAGAACCACCCCGCAAACGGTCCCTGCGATCCAGGCGAATGCCAGAGAACATTGCCAAGACCCCAGCCAGGAAATAAGACTCTCCTGATTGTCACCCTTCTGTCCCACTGTGTCACCCTGTCCACCTTGAACTGCCATTGCTCCCCTTCCTAGGCCCTACTGGCCAATGCACCTGTGATACCAATAGACTGGACTCTACCCTGGACTTTCCTCCATCATCTTCCCAGTCCATTGCAATAACCCCTCCACTTATTTGCACATAAATAAACACCCTTGAGATTGAAATACATATTAGTTCAACAATCTGTAAACATTGCAGTTCATATGTACAGTTATATATACATTGGTATGACCTGTAGTGAGCAGCAGTAAACACACCAGGAGCCAGAGTGGGGCACAGAGATCTGAAAATAGAGATGCTAAAGGGTACAGTAAGTGGTCATAGAAATAGGGAAAACATGCTACCATTTCCAATGTTCAACAGAAAACTGAAATGTAAAGTGAAGTTACAGTGTCTTACCTGTGTCTCACTGGAAGTACTGCTGTATGAGAGCATGCCTGTTGTCCACACCTTCATCCTCTGCCTCCTCTTCCTCACTGTCCACAGGGTCCATTGCTGCCACAAGACCATCTCCAGGCTCATCCTCCTGCAGAAAAGGCACCTGGCATCTCAAGGCCAGGTTGTGCAACATGCAACATGTAACGATGATCTGGCACACCTTCTTGGGTGAGTAGTACAGGGATCCACCTGTCAGATGGAGGCACCTGAAACTGGCCTTCAGGAGGCCGAAGGTTCTCTCAATTATCCTACTTGTTCGCCCATGTGCCTCATTGTTACTTTCCTCTGCCCTTGTCCTGGCATTCCCCACTGGGGTCAGTAGGCATGAGAGGTTGGGGTACCCAGAGTCACCTGCAAATATCAAGGGACACCTGTTAGCCAGACCTCACTCTTATGGCCAACCCCATATCCATACACCAACATATACTGTATGGGGACCTTGGGCTCACCTACTAGCCACACCCTGTGCCTCTGGAGTTGAGCCATCACATATGGAATGCTGCTATTCCTCAAGATAAAGGCATCATGTACAGAGCCAGGATACTTGGCATTGACATGGGAGATGTACTGGTCCGCCAAACTCACCATGTGCACATTCAGAGGGTGATAGCTTTTTCTATTCCTGAACACTTGTTCATTTCTCCGGGTGGGGACAAATACTACATGTGTACCATCAATGGCACCAGTGATGTTGGCGATATGTCCCAGGGCATAAAAGTCAGCTTTCACTGTGGGCAAATCTGCTACCTGGGGGAATATGATGTAGCTGTGCATGTGTTTCAGCAGGGCAGAAAACACTCTGGTCAACACGTTGGAGAACATTGGCTGAGACATCCCTGATGCCATGGCCACTGTTGTTTGGAAGGGACCACTTGCCAGGAAATGGAGCACTGACAGGACCTGCACTAGAGGGGGGATTCCTGTGGGCTGGCAGATATCTGACCTCAGGTCTGGCTCCAATTGGCTACACAGTTCTTGGATTGTGGCCCGATCAAGTCTGTAGGTTAGGATAATGTGTCTGTCCTGCATTGTCGCAAGGTCCACCAGGGGTCTGTACACTGGAGGATGTCTCCATCTCATATTCATCCTCAGCGGTTGAAGCCTAGGGAGAAAAAAAGTGAGCAGAGGGTCATATTCACACATCTATTGAAATAATGATGCATCTCTTCATTTATAGAACCAGTATGTGAATCGGAGAGTCAGTTTATGTGCCAATGTATGCTGTGACGCAGTTAGGTGCCATGGCCTGTGCCCCCCTGAAATGGCGGCTGCCTGACCTGTGAGGAGGGACAATTGGAAATGAGGTAATTCCACTGGTGTTGTGCGCCATTGCGGTATGCGGTCGTTGACCGCAGCGCAACTTCAGATTGGTTATCATTGGGTCCTATAAGTTCCAAGAGCCAATGGCAATGTATGCCGGCGGTGACTGTACGCACCGCTGTGGACGTGACCACCATTTTCTATCTATTCACTCACTTGCTACCTGACCCTCAACAGGAGAGGACCTTCACTGCAAGTGCTGCTGTGACCTGTGTCTGGAAGTGACAATGGCTCATGTGTCTGGGAAAAGGGCCCATGCCTTCACTGCGGAGGAGTTGGAGAGACCGGTGGATCGGGTCCTACCCCAGTACACTTTACTCTATGGTCCTCCAAACAAACAGGTAAGTACACTGTGAGCATGATGTGTGGGCCATGAATGTATGGAGTGCTGTGTGTGTAAGCCACATGTGGGGGGGGTGAGGTGTCCTGGGCAGAGTGCTGCATGCATGGTGGTCAATGTATGTGCATTAGGGGATGGGAGGGGTCTGGTGGGCTATGAGTGTGACCGTCCTGACGGTATGAGTAATCCCTTTTCTGCTGTTTTTTTCATGCAAGTCAGCGCCCATCAGAAAAAGGGTATTTGGCATGCCATCGCCAAGGAGGTGTGGGCCCTGAGGGGTCTTTGACAGGCAGAGCACTGACTGCCGCAAATGGTGGGAGGACCTGCGTCGCTGGGCCAGGAAAACAGCAGAGGCCCAGCTGGGGATGGCCTCCAACGAGGAAGGGGTGCCCATCGTACCCTGATCCCCTGATGTTCCGCATCCTAGTGGTGGCCTATCCGGAGTTGGATGGGTGCTTGAAGGCATCACAGCAGCCACAAGGGGTGAGAACAGATTCAGAATCATGACTTTGCGCACGTTAAGGGTTGCCTGGGTGGGGGATGTGGGCTGTGGGTGCCCCTAGGCCAGGGCGAACATGGCAGGGTAGGTCCCTTGTTGGGCAGGCTCTGAAGCACTCCTACCCCAATAGTGTTAGTGGCCATCTACTATTGGGCAGGGTCCTGTGGGTTTCCGGTGTGCAGTTAATGTTGTTAGGCAATGTAACCCATGGGCTGGTGACTATCTTTGTGAATGGTAGTGCATAGTGCTGCTCCCTGTGTGTTGTGTACGCCAACGGTAGTGTTGTTGGCATTGACTAAGTGTATCGTCTGTCTATCCCCCCCCTTTTTGTTTTGTCACCCTGTCCTTGTATGCATTAGCATCATCTAGCAGAGAAGCAGAAGCACTGGCGATGGAGGGAGCTGCATCCCACATGGGACTGGAGGCCGAATCCACTGACGTGGAGGGCACCAGTGGGAAGGAGCGCAAGGGGAGCACCACGACGGGGACAGGAGGGGACACCACAGACCGCGACTCCTCCTCTGATGGAAGCTCCCTGGTGGTGGTAGACACCTCTGTGCCCACCCCAACCACAGGTACAGCCGCAAACCCTCCCTACCAGCAACGCCCTCCCAGCAGCCCCTCAGCGTGTTACCCGTGCCCGTTCACTCAGGAAAGTGGGCAGCTCCTTCGCCTCAGGCACCGCAGTCCCTGCCCCAGTCAGCCCTGCTGCCCTCAGTGAGGAGGCTATTGACCTCCTGAGATCCCTCACTGTTGGGCAGTCAACCATTCAGAATGCCATCCAGGGTGCCGAGAGGCATTTGCAACAAACAAATACATACCTGGAGGGCATTCACTCTGGCATGGCGGCCCAACAGAGAGCATTTCAGTCTCTGGCCTCAGCACTGATGGTAGCCATTGTCCCTGTCTCTAGCCTCCACCTTCCAACTTCCTCTACCCAGTCCCAATCCCCTCAGCCCCAGCCTATCCCAAGCACACTTTCAGACCAGCATTCACCCAAATCATCACACAGAAGTGGCTCAGGCAAACACAAGCACCACACTTCGTCTCACAGGCACTCACACAAGCAGCCTCCCCATACAGACACACCAACATCCACTGCCTCCACTCTGTCCCCCTCTCCTCGTCGTCCACCTCCCTCCCAGTAGCATTTCCACTCACACCTGCATGCACTACATCCTCATCCACTACCTCCATCACCAGCATGCCTATCACTACACGCCCCTCACTTGCAGTCACCACCTCCACATCCATGCACACGTCCCCTGTGTCCTCTCCCACTGTGTCTGTGACCCCTCCTCCCAAATTACACAAACACAAGCACACACCCACCCAACAGCCATCCACCTCACAACAGCATCCAGCCCATGCACCTGCACCCAAACACAGCAGACCACCACCTCTTCCTCCACTCTCCAACCCTTCACCCTCTTCCCGCCCCAATGTCCCTAAGAAGCTCTTCCTGGCAAACATTGACCTCTTCCCTACCCCTCTCTCCCCGCCCGTCCCCTCGGGCCAGGGAGGCCAAAACCCAGCCCAGCACCTCAGACACCATATCCACATCCACTGTGGTTCCTGCAGCTGTCAAAGGCTTTAAGGGACCACCTGTCAGCCCAGCCAGTGTGGCACCAACCCCTGCCAAGGCAAAGAACATTCTGTCACCTGGCAAAGAAGGGTACCGAATCCAGCAAGGAGAGGGAGCCACAACCACCCAGCAAAGCCACCTCAAAGACTCCAGCTGCCAGACCCAAGGTGACACGACCATCTGCCAAGGGCAGGAAGGGGCACAAACCACCAGCCAAGGGACTTCAGCCATCCAAGTCTGCAGGTGAAGGCCTGGAGGCTACCAGCACAACCGCCAGCACCACCACCTGCACCGCCGCAAGCACCACCGCAGGCACCGCCGCCAGCACCGCCAACTGCACCACTGGCAGTAGCACTACTGCCAGCAGCAGCAGCCCCTTTGGGCAGCCGCTTGAGGCTGCAGGAGAAGGGCTGGAGCCTCCCCCACCCCTTGCAGCACCGGCACCTGCACCGCGGGCAGCACCACCACGTGCACCGCCACAAGCACCGCCACCTGCACCGCTGACAGTAGCACCACTGCCAGCATGAGCAGCCCCAGTGGTCAGCCATCTGAGGCTGCAGAAGAAGGGCTCGAGCCTCCACCCACCACTGGCAGCACCCCCACCAGCACCGGCACTACCACCACTGTGCAGCCATAGCTGCAGGCGGATGGACTGTAGCCCTGCCTCCATGGACTATCATGCATCCTGGTTACTGCAATTCTTGTGGCTCTGACACCCAGGTGAGGGACTGTGACCTGGCACCCCCGAAGTGCTGCATCACTGGGCACAAAGCCCCCTCCAGAACCAGTGGAAAAAGGCATCCACTCACCCCATCCTTGGCAAGATGAAGCACACTGGGCACAAAGCCCCCTCTAGAACCAGTGGAGAAAGGCATCCACTCACCCTATCCTTGGCAGGATGAATCACACTGGGCACAAAGCCCCCTCCAGAACCAGTGGAGAAAGGCATCCACTCACCCTATCCTTGGCAGGATGAAGCACACTAGGCACAAAGCCCCCTCCAGAACCAGTGGAGAAAGGCATCCACTTGAGAGACTGTGGCTTTGCACTCCCCAGGACCAATCAGTGGGCAACCCAGCCACTTGAGAGACTTGAGAGACTATGGCTTTGCACTCCCCAGGACCAAGCAATGGGCTACCCAGCCACTTGAGAGACTTGAGAGACTGTGGCTTTGCACTCCCCAGGACCAAGCAGTGGGCAAACCACCCACTTGAGAGACTGTGGCTTTGCAGTTCCCAGGACAAAGCAGTAAACCACCCACTTGTGAGACTTGAGAGACTGTGGCCTTGCGCCCCCCAGGACATCACTGTGGGCATGGAGCCCCCTCCAGGAGCAGTGTCGTTCTCCCATCTTCCGGCTGAGGTGCCCCCCCTTCCCCGTACCCATGAGATGCCTGAGTGTTTTCAACCTGATGACCCTGCAGTGTTCCCTCCATATTGAGGCAGGAGTCAAGTGTGGGCTTGGCCTATGTGTTTAGGCCCAGTGGGCCACGGACATTTGTGAGTGGACATTGTCCCGCCTTTTGTACATATTGTATATTTTGTAAATACTGTTTTTTAAATATTGACGTATTCCTGACTATTTCTAATATAACACTCATTTGACTCCATTCCTTTTGTCCTTGCATTATTCCAGAGGGTTATGGGGTGTGCATGTGATGTTGTTGCATGCGTTTGTGTGTATGGTGTTTGGGGTGAGTGTGGGGGTGGGGGTGTTGCTTGTGTGTGTCACTCTCTTTTACCTCCCCCCCATGTGCTAGGTGCAGTACTCACTGTGGTCGTCGCCACTGCCATTGGTACTCCTGGTATATGAGAAGGTACACCAGCATGGGGAGGACCTGCAACTCGGGCTCCATGGCGTCCTGGTTCTTCCTTGAGTGTCGAGAGGTGAGTGGTTTCCCTTCAAAGTACTGTTTCTGGCATGCTTTTGATGGCATTGGTACCGTACCCGAAAATCTAGCAGATGGCGGGTTGTAATGGGGTGGGTGGTACATTGTCTTCCGCCCGTCTGTTTGCGGTTACCGCTGCGGTGTTAGTTGCTACCACCATGGCGGTCAGAGTGTTAAAGTGGCTGTCTGTGTTGGCGGTTTCCACTGTGGTCATGATTCCATTTGTGTTACCGCCGGCCTGTTGGCAGTATTACCGCCGCTTTAACACTGACCGCCAGGGTTGTAATGGGGGCCTTCGTCTACAAGAACCCATTTCAAACACTGAACACTCAAGATTAAACATGACTATGATACCTTGTCAGGAAAGTTTGAAATCAGTCAAAGTATTACACAGATCTATGATCCCAAAGTCTATCCATAAAGACAATGGAGGTTTGGCCAAGCGGAGTCTTTGTAATGAGACATATGCATAACCATAATCAATGTCATACTCTATCCTTGTGGCAATCTTCTGCATAGCACAATGTTGCAGCAAAAGTTAAACTTCAGAGTTTTGGTCACAAACATTGTGGATGAGTTTGGAGATGTTGAATTTTGGCCCTGATGTTCTGTGAGTAAGCATACTTTTGTCTAGGAAGGATGCTGTAATATGCAGTTATCACAAGACTGGAAAGTGAGAACTTATTCTGTAGACAACACTTCACCTGGCAAACATAAAGACCTTTAGCAAAGCTTATACAGGAGAATGGAAACCCTTGCCTAAATGTTGGTTACAGTTTGTTGTGTAAAGAAGAATTCAATTCTAGCAATCTGATGAAAAATATTTTGTTAATAGCACTGACTCAGCCTGACTAGTTCCAAAGCATATTCGATTTATGGTGTTTTCTTGCAAACCAACAAGTATGTGTTGTATATCGCTCAATTGAGGTCTACAATATTGGCCTACAATAATATTACTTCCATGACATTGGCATACCAAGAGAAATTGGGATATTTGTTGAAAGGGGTGAGTACCCATGTCAAATAATAGTCACAATCAGTGTTAGGTTGAAGCTCTAAAGTCATTAAATTAACCTGAGCTCACCCCCTCTGGTAGATAAAGCATAGAGCAGGCATGCTTAATTTAGAGGCAATGTGCAAAGTATTTTTGCAGTACTCAAGCAGTAATATAGTCAAATATGTGTAAGAATAATCCCAAAACCATTTAGAGAAATTGAGTAAATCTGAATGAATAAATTGACTCCTCAGCATCATAAATCAGACAACTATACAGAGAGTTATGGATTTTTAAATTTTAATTAAAAGTTAAGGTTTAAGGCTGACAGTGATGGAACACAGGTCAGACACAAGGACTAGGATCATCCAGGTCAAACATTTTACCTTTAGACTGAAGGCCTCATTACGGTCTTCCATTATATCCTATGGATTTGATATGGTGTTCTGGATATCTGTCATGTTTGTGACGGAGAATCCCATACGTTAAGATCATAATCAGACCCTTAGTTTCTGGATTGGGAACAAAAGCCTTCAGAAGACAAGATGCAGGATTTAGCGGAAGAGGGCTCCATGTTGTTGAATAGCCATTGGACAAGGTCTTTGTGAAGCCAGGAAAGCTCTTACTTTTAGACGTAGTCACTTTTTCTGAGGGACATATGTTTTCAGTGGTGAGGACTGTAGGCTGTAACCCAAGAGGGCTCCACTAGGATGTATACTTTCTCATTAAGGTACTTCTGAATTAGATTTGCTGCTGTGCAGAAGAACATAGCAGAGGCAACCTGAACCTTTGGCCCAGTGGCAAGGGTTCTTTGTCAGATTGGCTTGACAGGATGGTCCCTGTTCTGAGTCCCAGGTTTCAGGAATCATTAGGATGCGTACACTTTGACACCAGCTAAAGTTCCAATATTTTGGGGACAGCACTTGGGTATCAAAACGCACTGTAGCAAAGGCCAGCAGCAAGGTCCTGGACTTGGACAGCTGCAAGTTCGGAAGAAAAAGGCCTCCTGAAGCTTGTTGTGTCCCTGTAGCCCAAGTAGGTGACCATCCTTATGACCCCTGCGGTCCAGTTCTTTGCCCTGGGTATGAGGTGGAGAGTAGGAGGAATCTTCAAGGCTCATCTCAGATCACAAAAAGCAGGTCTAGGCCTCTTCTATTTATCGAGAAGTGATCTAAGGAGGTTACTGTGGGTGCCACACTTATGGCCAGTGCCAGGCTGTGTTTGGGAGAAACTCCTGGCAGCTTCCTAACCAATGGGGCAAACGTTTCCAGGGGTGACCCTGTCCATTTTTGTAGCACTGCCTGTGTGTTTTAGTGCAATGAATTCCACCGTGGCCCTCTCTGACCAAAACTAACATGCCAGAAATGTTCTTCCCTGGGGCAGAGCTCCTGTGCCCACCTTAGGTGTGTGGGTCACACAAAACTGGTTCTGGGAGCAGCTCCTCTTCTAGTGGGCCTGGTGCCTGTCTGGAGGGGGCAGGCCCACATGTCAGCTACATCTGAGTGTGACAGGGAGGGCTCTTCTGAAGATTATTATGTTCCTGGGCACAGTCCAGATAGTCATCATGCCAGAAAAACAGAACACCACCCCACAGCCAAGATGATTATTTTAGCTGAGAGAGCAAGTTCACAACAAATCATGGAGCTATACAACTCCTGGGTGACAGTTGGAAGCTCATGCAAGTGGCCTTCCAGAGGCTTTAGGCAGATAATAGGTAACTTCTCCAGAGTGTGTTTTAACATATTTATTACAATTCTGACTTTTCCAGTTAATTTGCCTTGTAATAAATATTTTGCAAAGTCCACACATGAACTCTGTAGCATCTTCCTAATAGGAGTTAGGTAACATTAAATGTAATATTTTGCATCCAAACGCTTTCACATGGAACAGCAAAACATGCTACGGTGAAAATAGCCTTTTGGGCCTTTTCACAGTAAGGACTTGTTTAACATTTAACATTTGTATACCCTGATCTTAAATACAATACACTCTGCCTTATGCACACGTAATGCCAATTTAAGAGTGACTTATTAGTATTTTAAAGGAAGGAGTAGACCTGTCAGAAAAGTTTTTTTGACTGGTTGATTTTGCAGTTTGATCCTGGTGGCAGGTCTGCAGTCATGTTGACATTGCCCCTATAGTGAATAGGACAATGAGTGTAGAAGTCCACTTGTGACATTGAACTAACTGGACCAGCATACAATTTGGTAATATATACTAAGTATTGTATAGATAAGCTAAATATACCAATCAGGGGGATGCCAATTTCATTGTGATGAAAGGATGAGCACAGGCACTTTACTATTGGTTAGCAGGGGTAAAGGGTGCAGCTTTCTAAAGCCAGCAAGAAGAGTCAAGGTGAAAATCTGGGGTGGAACCATGCAAAGAGTGGTCATCTCAACACCTACCATTACAGTGCAGTGTGAATATAGCATTAGTATCTTCACCATTACTTAGGATGTAAGTGTAAGTGGAATTCAGAGTAGTACTTTTAAACATATCTTTAAAACGGGTGGTATATTGAAGTAATGTGTTTAATATGTGATGTGTTGCAGGCAATATAGTTCCTCCTCCATCCATGTGGTTACAGCATTTGATTTGTTCCATATGTGTGGTGATCTAGGGCAAGATTTAATAAGTACTTGTCTGAACCAAGATTTTGCAAAATGACACAAGTCTTAAAATGGGATTTACAAAGCCACTTAAAGGGCGATTTTCACCCTCTTGCATGACTTTGCATGACTTTGTAAAGAAATGCAGTGGCTTTGCATTACATTTCGTTGTGGTCTCCTTTCCATGGATTGAACATGGGCGTTTCTGAGCATCCAATCATGCAATTTAACACAACCCAGGATTTACTAAAGGCAGTAATCCTGGGATTGTGCTAAAATGGTGTGTCCACCACAGATAGCATAATGAGGAGAAATATCTGCAGCACACATGGAAAGCGCAATATGCCTCTAAAGATTGTTTTGTGCTAGAAAGTTTTCCTTTCTGTACAAAAACAACCCTGCACTCTTGTGCCACGGCACAGGGAAAGGATGCCTGCATTGGAGCTAGGCAACAACAAGTGCACTAGCATTAGGAGAGAGCTAAACAGTGCCATATCATTTTAAATATGGCCCTGATTATCTCTCTCCCTTTTAAGCCACACACCTACTTCCTTTGCTGCACTATTTTGCATGAAATCTTATTGTATATGCCCTGTACTATATAGAATCTTCCTAGTGTCTGTATCGAAATGTATGCCTTTCTTCGGATATGTATAAAAGAACATAACAGATCATCTGATAAAGACCTAGTCAAAGAGCACCTTTGCATATTTCTTCAGAGGTTCGGTCAAGTATGATTTTAAGATCTGAACAATACTCTCTTCTTTGTAAGGTTGAATTGCTAATTAGTGTTAGGTTATAGAAGCAATTGTCAAGTTTTAAAGCATGTGTACTAAAAACATTTGTGGATTACAATTGCAAGGCACAGTCGAAAACGATAAAGGCACACCATCTGGCAGGTGACTCATTTTCAATAAAGCTGTCTCTAGTTTCTCATTGAATGACAAAACATAGATAGATTCAATATAAAGCTACAGAATCGAATCACACACTTTGGAAAATGGTTTTGCAAACAAGTAAAAGGCATCTAAAATGACTGAACGAAGAACGAATCCCATTTTAATGGGATAATTACCAATTTATACTACTAAAACCATAAACCAAGCCTAAAATAGACAAGTCAGTCGTAGACAGCCTTGAGCCAGCAGGATTCTAGAGATACAGTGAGCTGTAGACGCATAATTAGCATACAATGATAAATTAACTCTAATTATCCTGATCACTGAGCATTTAAATGAAAATGAAGACATTGAAACTAATTACAAAAACGCGTATCTCTGTGTTTGAATTATGGGACATTTTAAAATGAGGCCAGTGTAGAACAATACTTCTCATCTGACTAACTTTCTGTCACCTCGTGTATTTGAAAATCTCAGCATGTTCCTTCACAAAACGTAGTTTCATAATACGGTTGATTAAATAAGGGCAAATTTAGTTAATACTTCTTATTTCATAGCACAAACTTTACACGGCTGCCTAATATTTACAAGAGCCACCCGAGGAGAGTTTGGCTTTCATTACCTAAGAAAAATATCACCTTGCCAGAGTGTTCTTGGAAAAATGTGTTTGCAGTGGCAGATTCTAAAATGTTATTGCATATGTAAATCTCGCTTATGAGCACAAACAATGTGATCGGCGACTGTGAATCACAGATTCGGATTCACAGAGTGAGGAACAGTAAATTTAAGGTGGCATAAGAGATGCATAGTTTTGGAACACACCGCAAAACACCCTCATTGGATTTTGCTGGAGTAATAAATAATTTTGTTCTCTTGGAATTTTATTTTCTATGTAAAGAAAAAAGAGAAACAAACATAGGGGCCTTTGTGCTGAGGGACTTTGTAGTTGCAAACTCTGCAGTTCACAAAATCACATGATCTGAAAACTCAAAATCACTTTTTTTAAAGTCTAACCCTACCTGGTGATTCAGAAAAGATTTTTTGAATCACAAAATGGGGTGATTAACTCACAAAGTATTACAATTTGGTAGTTCCATGGAAGGAGCCTCCTTCCAAATTGCAAGTCAGTAGGTATATATCAATATTTTGCAATTCTAAATCATTGTACAGTTACCAAATCCCAAGATGAGAGAGTAACTGATGTGTGAAGGGGAATGTGTACCCTTTGGAACTCTTCCCATTTGTGAACTAGGGTGGCTGCTTCTGTGGGTAGTGAGAGCATGTCTGTGGACCAGTGAATCACTGTTTGCTCTCACTGAGGATTTCAAAACCTGAAACATTTTTTTCAAAACCACATCAGGCTGTATCAATAACAAAAGCTTTCCGTTTTCGAATGTAGTCAGATGGATGGTGGTTTGCTGCCCCTTGAAGTTATATGATTATTGTTAGACCTGACAGCATTAGGGTGGACTTTCTCCAACAGTTCTTTGCCTGCATCCCTCCATTTTTCTGATCTCCTTTTTGATGGTTTTAGGACTTTGCACACGTTACCACTGCTGACAAGTGCTAAAGTGCTTGTCCTCTCTACCCTAAATATGGTAACATTGGCTCATACCCAATTGGCATATTTAATTTTCCTGTAAGTCCCTAGTAAAGGTGCACTAGATTTGCCCAGGGCCTGGAAATTAAATGCTCCTAGTGGGCCTGTAGCACTGATTGTGCCACCCACATAAGCAGCCCCTTGTCCAAGTCTCAGGTCTGCCATTGCTAGATCTGTGTGTGCAGTTTCACTGGCACTTCAACTTGCATTTAAAATTACTTGCCAAGCCTTAAACTCCCCTTTTCTTCCATATATGTCACCCCTAAGGTAGGTCCTAGGTAACCCATAGGGCACGGTGCTAGGTAAGTAAAAGGCAGGACATGTACTTATAAGTTTTACATGTCTTGGTAGTGAAAAACTCCCAAAGTCGTTTTTCACTAGTGTGAAGCTTGCTCCTCTCATAGGCCAGCACTAGAGATTCCCTTATATGCTTTTAAGTGGCAATTTCTGAACTGAGAGGAACAGAATTGTCATATTTGGTATGGTTAGAATGATAGTGAATAATACTACTTACTGGTGAAGTCAGAATCTACATTACTATTTTAGAAATGACACTTTTAGAAAGTAGACATTTCTCTGCACTTACTGCCATCTGTGCTGTACAGCCTGTCTCCAAACCACATCTGGTCTCTGCTGGTTGACAGCTCCCCTTATGCATGCCACCCAGACAGCCATAGACACAGGACACTCCGCCGCATTAATCTGCATACAGATGGGTTTCCCTGGGCTGGAGGGATGGACGCATCTGGACTGCTTTGCTGGAAGGACTGCTCACCTGCTTGGTGCCCTGCTGACTCCTGACTCTGCTGGAAGAATTCTGCCTTCCTCCTCAAGTGCTCTGCAAGGGATTGGATTGAGCTTGCCTCCTGTTCTGAGGTCTCAGGGTTATCAAAGATTTCACTGAAGAAGAGAAAATCCAGTGCATCGTAAAATTTAAGCTACACCTTCCAAATTTGATATAACTCCTGCCGGATCGACACAGAGCCTGCACAGCGACTGAAATGTCACTACATCACCTGCTGGATCGACACAGTACCTGTTGTCTCTGCTCAACGCATTCTGGGTTTTGCCCATATCGCAGTCAGGAACCAAGGCTGCGCCACTAGAAACCGATGCATCACCTCGCAGCATGGAAAGAATTAACGCATCGCCCTTGCCCAGCTGGAAAAATCAACCCATCGATTTACTTTGCAACACATCTCCTCCTGTGTGACCCCTCTGCGTCATTATGTCTGACGCATATCAGGTACTGTGTGTTAAAAGGATACAACCACTGATTCTTGAGGATTGCAACACATTTAGGGCCAGATGTAGGTAGATTCCAATTTGCGACTTCCAAAATTGTGAGTCAGAGCGACTCGCAATGTGCGAGTCGCAAATTGGAATGTAGGATGGTGTCCCTGACACCATCTGTGACTCGCAAGGGGGTCGCAAAGGCCCACCTCATTAATATTAATGAGATGGGTCGCAATTTGCGACCCCCTTGTGAGTGGCGGCGTTCACAGGGATGGTGGCCTGCTGTGGACAGCAGACCACCATGTCTGTGACTGCTTTTTAACAAAGCAGTTTTTTTTTTTGTTTGTAATGCAGCCCGTTTTCCTTAAAGGAAAACGAGATGCATTACAAAAAAAAAAAAAGAATTTTTTTCTGAAAAAATGTTTGCAGTTCCAATCACAAAGGGGAAGGGTTCCCATGGGGACCCCTTCCCTTTTGCGGATGGGTTACCACCCATTTCAAATGGGTGCAAACTGCAATTGCTTTGCGACTGCGTTCGCGGTCACAATGCAATCTGGCATAGCACTGCGACTCGCAATTAGGAAGGGGACTCCCCTTCCTAATTGCGACTCGCAAACCCGTTTTGTGATTCGGTAACCAGGTTACTGAATCTCAAAACGGGTTTTGTGCATTGCAAAGTGCAGTGTGCATGTCGCAAACAGCGAAATCTGCTGTTTGCGACGTACAAACTGTTTCCTACATCTGGCCCTTAAACCTTTAAAAGGTGATATCTTGACTTGTAAATATTGGGTTTTGTCGTTTCGTTCTGATTTTATTCAGATAAATATTATCTTTGTTCCTAATCTGGTGTGGATTACTTTTTGTGGTGTTTTCACTGTGTATTGTATGGGCTACTGCACAAATACTTTACAAATTGCCTTCTAAGTAAAGCCTGCCTGCTCTGTGCCAAGCTACCCGAAGATGAGCACAGGATAATTTAGGTTGTGTTGTGACTTACTCTGACTTGGATTGTGCACAATTTTCCAATCTCAGGTGGATGTAGTTTTTTGACTTTTTTTGAAAAATTAAAGGCTTTCCACTGGTATGCCAGGAAACTGTCAGAGTGTCTTTTATAAGAAAAAAACATTATATTATTAACCTGCATGAAAGGAATTTGTAGCCCTTAACGGAACACTGCATTTAAACACAGCATTATATTTGAAGCTTTCAGAACAACATGTATTTAGTTGAACTGCTGACAAGGACACTTTCTTATTTCCTTCTCTCCTTCTTTTTAGTTTTGACCTAAGTCATAGTCATAAGTATAACATTTCATGACACAAATGTCCTAGGGTAACAATTTAAATGTACAGAGAGAGTGCTAAAACACTGCTTTCAGACCATTTAACTTACAAAAACATTAACTGCAATGAGAGATTAATCTTCAATTGTTTCTTCATGAATGGCCACTGTTAGAAAATCCTTTGGGAACAGAAATGAGATCATCTCAAAATGTATTGGACTTACCTTGACTTGTTTTTGCTTTATAGACAACAGGTGGTGGGAAAAAAAACAGGATGTTTCATACTGTTTTAGATGATAGTTACATGTATTGTGAGTTTAGAATGTTAGTAGATCGGCAGAAACTGTCCTGTTCACCTGAAGACATTGTCCTGTGATTGAGTAGAACCAGAAGATACCTTCGCAGGTCTTGCAACTTATTATGATATCAACGCTGTATAAAATTTGCTATCCTACTAAGACAGAAGGAGGCTTTTAAAAATCATTTTCAATGAGACTAGACCCTTTTCCTTGAGAGAGAGCATTCTGACTCTGACACATTCTGACTTCTTCTCTTTGCTGATATGCCTTGGATTCATTACCAATGACCAACTTTATTCTGCTTAAACTTTTTGCTGAAAGATTCTACCAAAATTTTAAGTCTCCTCTCTATGAGTTACTCTGCTAGAGAACCATATGCTTACACATCCGAGAAGAGAGTTACTTATGTTTATACTGATGTTTTTTTCATCTATTCTGAAATTTGATTAGAATAAGAAATAGATTTTTATGGGGCACACTATGGGGGTCATTACAAGATTGGCCGTAAAAGCCGCTTATAGCCGTGCAGAAGACCACCAACACACTGCAGCGGAAGTCCGCCACAGCCATTATGACCCACAGCTCGGAATCCGCCAAAATCTAGACACCCACACAATTCCGCCACACCAAAGGTCAGTGATAAACTGTCAATAGCAAAACCTCCACCGTCACGCCAACAGGAATACGCCCACACTATCACAACCCACGAATCCACGCGGCGGTCTTTCAACCGCGGTATTCCATTGGCGGTACACACCGCCACGCTCAAAATACACACACATCTACAAAACACATCCACATTGGACAAATCGAAATACACACACCTGATACACATACACACACTACTCCCACACACCCAATACAACATAAAACACACACCCACATCACCCACAAACCCCTACGACAAAAACTGAAGGCCAGAGAGAGACACCACCAGAAAGAACAATAGCATCCACAGGCACTCAACACCATCACTCACACAACATCCACGCACCTCACACAATACACCTCTAAATATCACCCCACACATCACAACACACCCCACCCCACACATCACCCGCACCACCCCATGGCACCGCAAAGACATCCCAGGTTTTCTGAGGAGGAGCTCAGGGTCATGGTGGAGGAAATCATCCGGGTAGAGCCACAGCTATTCGGATCACAGGTACAGCACACTATCATAGCTAGGAAGATGGAGCTATGGCGAAGAATCATGGACAGGGTCAACGCAGTGGGACAGCACCCAAGAACTAGGGATGACATCAGGAAGAGGTGGAGTGACCTACTGGGGAAGGTGCGTTCCGTGGGCTCAAGACACCAGATTGTGGTTCAGAGGACTGGCAGTGGACCCCCACCTCCTCCCCCAGAACTCACAACATGGGAGGAGCAGGTCTTGGCTATACAGCATCCTGAGGGGCCTCGCAGGAGTAGCTGGAGAAATGGACTCTGGTAAGTCAAATCTTTCACTACTTCATCCCCCACCCTACCTGCATGCTATCACATAAAACCACCCTCGCCCTCCCCCCATCACTCCAACTCCTCACATATGTCCCACCATCACAAACCACACATCCCAAACCAAAGCCCTGCCTGTAACACCAAAGCATGGACACCCATCACCAAAGCATGTCGACAGCACATACCCATACACACCCATACACACCCCTAAACCATTATCACAGAAGGTCCCACACAAGAATGCAAGCACTGGGATAAAGGGTCACCCACCCATTGCACACCATGGCACATACAGATGCAATAATCATGCCTTTACACTCATGCAGGGCCCCTACCCAACGTCACCTGACAGGAGGGTCCAGACATGTCCACTTCACCCACAAGAGAGGCCCACAGTGATGACAACAGCTCTGTCCAACCGGATCTATATGACCAGCCTGGCCCATCTGGGACCTCGGGACAGTCGGTTCCCCTCACACTGGCACAGGCCACTACTGAGCTTCCCCCCACTGGAAACACCAGCACAGCACCCACCCAGCCCGGCCCATACCTCTGTCCCCAGGACACGTCAAGCAGCAGTGTGTCCACCACTATAGTGAACCCAGGCTAACCCACCACTCCAACAACACCAGAGACCTGGGGGCAGTGGTAGTGGGCACACGGTTCAGGGGACAGAGGCCCTAGAAAACAGGGGAACTGGGAGGGCTGCTATGCGACAGGGGGAGGACAGGCCCAGGAAACCCACTCACCACGAGGCCCTCTCCAGCATCATCGGAGCCTACCACCATTCCCAGGAGACGATGGCAACAGTACTGGCCAAGTTTCAGGAGACCCAGCGGCTGCAGGAGGAACAGTATTTGGGGTTCAGGGAGGAACTCAAATCCATCAATACCACCCTGGGCACCATTGTAGGGGTGCTGAAGGAACTCGTCAACACCAGGAGGGACATTGTGGCACAACATGGGGGCCCTGATAATAGCCTGGATGATGAACTGCCAACCACCGGCGCTAGTGGACAGGAGGCACCGCCACAGGACCAAAACACGAGCACCCCACCCCCTGCAGATGGAGAACTACCCCACAAACTGTCCCTGAGACCTAGGACAAAGACAGAGAACAATGCCAAGACCCCCGCCAAGAAATGAGACCACCCTGATTGTCATCCTTCTGTCCCACTTTGTCACCCTGTCCATACTTAAACTGCCCTAGCTCCACTTCCTATGCCCCTTTGGACAATGCACCTGTGAGACTCATAGACTGAACTCTGCCATGGACATTCCTCGACCATCACCCCTGACCATTGTACAACCCCCTCCACTATTTTGCACCTAAGTAAACACCCTTAAATCACAAAACAATCTGGAGTCAGTCTGTGCTTTCACAAATGTGTATTAGCAATAACTGCGGCAAAAGGCTATATCCAATATAATCTCTACATACCTATGTCACACAGCTCTAGTCCATGCGGAAACAAAGCAGAGGTCACACAGTGAGACCCACATCTGTGAAATCGAAAGGGAAAGTGACAACTCAGGGTCCATACACTGGGGGGAAATGGCAGACAGATGAGAGGTAGAAGAATGAAATCAGATGTAGCAGGCAGTGTTGTCTTCTTACCGGTATCTCACTGGAAGTATTGCTGGATCACCGTGTTCCTGTTGTCTATGTCCTCTTCTTCTGCTTCCTCGTCTTCACTGTCCACAGGCTCCACAGCTGCCACAAAACCTCCATCTGGACCATCCTCCTGCAGAAAAGGCATCTGTCGTCGCAAAGCCATGTTGTGAAGCATACAGCAGGCCATGATGATCTGGCACACCTTCTTTGGTGAGTAGAATAGGGAACCACCTGTCATATGGAGGCACAGGAACCTGCACTTCAGGAGGCCGAAAGTCCTCTCTATGATCCTCCTAGTCCGCCCATCGGCCTCATTGTAGCGTTCCTCTGCCCTTGTCCTGGAATTCCTCACTGGGGTCAGTAGCCATGACAGGTTGGGGTAACCAGAGTCACCTGCAAATGTCGAGGGACAACTGTTAGACACACACTAACTCTTAGGGACATCCCCAGACCCAGACACCTAGTCACACTGTATTGGGTCCATGTCCTCACCTAATAGCCACACACAGTGCCTCTCGAGTTGCCCCATCACATAAGGGATGCTGCTATTCCGCAGAATGTAAGCATCATGCACTGAGCCAGGAAACTTGACATTTACATGTGAGATGTACTGGTCGGCCAAACACACCATCTGCACATTCATTGAATGGTAACTCTTCCGGTTTCTGTACACCTGCTCACTCCTGCGGGGGGGACCAAGGCCACATGTGTCCCATCAATGGCACCTATGATGTTGGGGATATGTCCCAGGGCATAGAAGTCACCTTTCCCTGTAGGCAAATCCTCCACCTGAGGGAAAACGATGTAGCTGCGCATGTGTTTGATCAGGGCAGACAACACTCTGGACAACACGTTAGAGAACGTAGGCTGGGACATCCCTGATGCAATGGCCACTGCTGTTCGAAAAGACCCACTTGCTAGGAAATGGAGTACTGACAGCACCTGCACTAGAGGGGGGATTCCTGTGGGATGGCGGATAGCTGACATCAGGTCTGGGTCCAACTGGGCACACAGTTCCTGGATTGTGTTACGATCAAGTCTGTAGGTGATAATTACATGTCGCTCCTCCATTGTCGACAGGTCCACCAGCGGTCTGTACACCGGAGGATGCCGCCATCTCCTCACCTGCCCCAGCGAATGTGCTGTAAGGAGAACAGCAAGCAGAGAGTCAACCAACACTGAGGTACGTAAACACAACTTTATAGGAATATGTTGGAAAATCAACATATGGCTGTATTAGTGTCTAAGCAAGGCATAGATATGTGTGACGCATTTAAAATTAATGCCATGTGGCCCCCTGAAATTGCATCTACCTGACCTGTAATGTGGGACAAGGGGATATGAGGTAACTGCGCTGATGTTGTACATCGTCACGGTAGGCGGTCGCAATCCTGCATTGGTTAACATTGGACCCTATGGGTCCCAGGAGCCAATGACGATGTACGCCGGCGGTGACGGTACGCACTGCCGCGGACATCACCGCCATTTTCTCTCTGTTCAATCACTTGATACCTGATCTTCGACAGGAGAGAACCTACACTGCAAGTGCTGCTGTGACCTCAGTCTGGAAGAGACAATGGCTTGTGTGTCTGGGGAAAGGGCCCTGCCTTCAGCACGGAGGAGTTGGATAAACTAGTGGATGGGGTCCTCCCCCAGTACACGCTACTCTGTGGTCCTCCAGAAAAACAGGTGAGTAAGCTCTGAGAATGCTGCATGGGCAATGCCTGTTTAGAGTGGTGTTGATGAAAGATAGTGGGGGGGGAGAAAGAGGCATGCATGATACAACGGTTAGTGCATGTGCGTCATGCAAGGGTAGGGATGCAGGCCGATGACTGTGACGGTGCGGGCGGTAATATCTTCTCCTTTTCCCCTGTACTATTCGTGTAGGTCAGCGACCACCAGAAGAAGGATATTTGGCGTGCCATCGTCAAGGAAGTCCGGACCCTGGGGGTCCACCTCAGACGGAGCACCCACTGCCGTAAAAGATGGGAGGACATTCGCCGCTGGAGCAAGAAGACGGCAGAGGACCAGCTGGGGATGGCCTCCCAATGTGGGAGGGGTGCCCGTCGCACTATGACCCCCCTGATGTTCCGGATCCTGGTGGTGGCACATTCCGGAGTTGGATGGGCGCTTGAGGGCATCACAGCAGCCACAAGGGGGTGAATACACCCTCATTCTGCTGATTCAGTGCGCATTGGAGGTGCCGGGGTGGGGGAGGTGGGCTGTGGGTTCCCCTAGGCCAGGGTGAGTTTAGTAGGCAAGCTCCCTTCTTAAAGCCGGGCCACCAACAGGCCGGCGGTAAAAAAAATGGAATCACGACCATGGCGGAAACCGCCAACAAAGACAGCCACTTTAACACTCCGACCGCCATGGCGGTACAGACAAACATCGCAGCAGTCACCGCCAGCAGACAGGCGGAGGACAAAGTACCGCCCACAGTATCACAACCTACCAATCCGCCACCTTTTACGGGGCGGATTCACCGCGGATAAAAACGCGGCAGAAACAGGATTCTGAAGGGAAAACTCTCACCTCTATACACCCCACGAGGAACTAGAACTCCAAATTCTCCCTGTGATAGTCTTCCTGCTCCTCTACCAGGAGCACGAACGCCGGTGGCGAAGACCACGGTGAGTACTGCACCTAAGACACAGGGGAGGGAAAAAACAGGGACACACACATGCAACACCCCCACCCCCACCCTCACCCACTACAACACACACACTCATACATATTAATACATGATAGACCCCCCCTCAGCCCCCCCTGAAGAATGCAAAGACAAATGGAAATGAGTGTAACCATTGTAATATATTAAAAGCAAGTATGTAAAAATATACATATATACACCATTAACAAAATATACACCGAGCATAGAAGTCCAGGTAGTGCCCCAATTAAGTCCGTGGAACACTGGGCCCACACGGTATGGGCGAGGCCCACACAACATCCCCGACCATGATGGAGAGAACACTGCAGGGGCATCAGAGAGCAAGAAAACAGGCACCTCAGGGGAATGGAAAGGGGGGGCACCTCAGCCGGTCCGCAAGGGGGCCACATCCACAAGGGGGCCACATGCCCACTGTCCAATCCTGGGGAGTGCAAAGCTACAGTCTCTCAAGTCTCTACAGTGGGTGGGTTGTCCACTGTTCAATCCTGGGGAGTGCAAAGCCATGGTCTCTCAAGTCTCTACAGTGGGTGGGTTGCCCACTGCTTCATCCTGGGGAGTGCAAAGCCACAGTCTCTCAAGTCTCTACAGTGGGTGGGTTGCCCACTGTTCAGTCCTGGGGAGTGCAAAGCCACAGTCTCTCAAGTGGATACTGTGGGTGGGTTGCCCACTGTTCAATCCTGGGGAGTGTAAAGCCACAGTCTCTCAAGTGGATAACAGTCTCCACTGGTTCTGGAGGGGGCATTGTGCACAGAGTGCTTCATCCTGCTAAGGACAGAGGTAGTGGATGGATCTTTCAACTGGTTCTGGAGGGGGCTTTGTGCCCAGAGTGCTGCATCCTGTTAAGGACAGAGGTTGTGGATGTCATTCTCCACTGGTTCTGGAGGGGGCATTGTGCCCAGAGTGCTTCATTCTGCTAAGGACAGAGGTAGTGTATGTCATTCTCCACTGGTTCTGGAGGGGGCCTTGTGCCCAGAGTGCTTCATCCTGCTACGGACAGAGGTAGTGGATGTCATGCTCCACTGGTTCTGGAGGGGGCCTTGTGCCCAGAGTTCTTCATCCTGCTAAGGACAGAGGTAGTGGATGTATCTCTCCACTGGTTCTGGAGGGGACATGGTGCCCAGAGTGCTTCATCCTGCTAAAGACAAAGGTAGTGTATGTCATTCTCCACTGGTTCTGGAGGGGGCCTTGTGCCCAGAATGCTTCATCCTACTAAGGACAGAGGTAATGGATGTATCTCTCCACTGGTTCTGGAGGGGGCATGGTGCCCAGAGTGCTTCATTCTGCCCGTGACGGACTCAGTAGCATCAGTGCCCTTGGCGTTCATGGGGCAGCGTTGCTTGAGACGGCGGTGCCCTGTTCAGCGGTGCTTGAGACGGCGGTGCCCTATTCAGCGGTTCTTGAGACAGCGGTGCTCTGTTCAGCCGTACTTGAGACGGCGGTGCCCTGTTCAGCAGTGCTTGGAGCGGCGGTGCCCTGTTCAGCGGTGCTTGAGATGGCGGTGTCCTGTTCAGCAGTTCTTGAGACGCTGGTGCCCTGTTCACCGGTGCTTGAGACGGCGGTGCCCTGTTCAGCAGTCCTTGGAGCGGCGGGGCCCTGTTCAGCGGTGCATGAGGCGGCGGTGCCCTGTTCAGCGGTGCTTGGAGCGGCGGTGCCCTGTTCAGCAGTGCTTGAGCGGCGGGGTACTTTTGAGGGTTGCATGAGGTTGCGGAGCCCTGTTCAGCGGTGCTTGAGGCGGCGGTGCCCTGTTCAGCGGTGCTTGGAGCGGAGGTGCCCTGTTCAGCAGTGCTTGGAGCGGCGGTGCCCTGTTCAGCGGTGCTTGGATCGGCGGTGCTCTGTTCAGTGGTGCTTGTGGCGGCGGGGCCCTGTTCAGCGGTGCATTAGGCGGCGGTGCCCTGTTCAGCGGTGCTTGAGACGGCGGTGCCCTGTTCAGCGGTGCTTGAGACGCCGGTGCCCTGTTCAGCGGTGTTTGGAGCGGTAGGCTCCTTTGCAGTGACTCAGCTACTGGCGGCCCTTCATGGCCCAGCGGGGCTTGTTCTGGCGGTCCTCTCTGTCACAACGGGGCTTGTGCTGGCGGTCCTCTCTAGCCCAGCGGGGCTTGTGCTGGCGGTCCTCTCTAGCCCACATGGCTTGTGCTGGTGGTCTTCTCTGTCCCAGCAGGGCTTGTGCTGGCGGTCCTCTCTGTCCCAGTGGGGCTTGTGCTGGCGGTCCTCTCTGTCCCAGCGGGGCTTGTGCTGGCGGTCCTCTCTAGCCCAGCGGGCATGTGCTAGTGGTCCTCTCTGTCCCAGCGGGGCTTGTGCTGGCGATCCTCTCTAGCCCAGCGGGGCTTGTGCTGGCGGTCCTCTCTAGCCCAGCGGGGATGATGGCTGTGGCGTCCTGGTCAGCGGGGATGATGGCTGTGGCCTCCTGGTCAGCAGGGATGACGGCTGTGGCCTCCTGGTCAGCGGGGATGACGGCTGTGACCTCCTGGTCAGCAGGGATGACGGCTGTGGCCTCCTGGGCAGAGGGGATGATGGCGGTCTCCTCCGCTGTGCTGCTCTTCCCAGACTGTCCTGGTTTCTTGTGGCCCTTCCCCACCTTAGAAGGTGTCGCAGCTGACTCTACACTCCCACTGGAACCCCTGGGAGCGGCTTTGGTGGCTTGAGTCTTCCCCCTCTCCCGCCGGGCACTGGCCAAATTTGATGCTTGACAGGTGGGGGACTGTCCGTGCTGTGGCTCTGTGCCACACTGGCTGCCCTGGTGGCCAGTGCACTCCAGATTCAGGTGACTACAGGCATCACTGGTCCCGGAGATGTTGTGGCTGAGGTGCTAGTTCGGGACCTAGAAGACGGACGGGTTGGCGGAGGTGTGGGAAAGAGGTCAAGGTTGGACAGGAAAAGTTTTTTGGAGACACTGGGACGGGTAGCTCGAGGGGGTTTGGGAGTGGGAGAAGAGGTTGTGGTTGTAGGAGGTGTTTGTTTGCTGACTTTGGGTGGAGGTGCATGCGCTGGAGGCTGTCGTGAGGTGGATGGCAGTTGGGTGGGTGTGTGGCTGCGTTTCTGTATCTTGGGAGGGGGCGTCACAGACACACTGGGAGAGGACACAGGGGGCGTGTGAATGGTAGTGGGGGTGGTGACTGCGCGTGAGCGGGGTGTGGTGGTGGGTGTGCTGGTGATGGTAGTAGTGGCTGTAGAGGTAGTGCATGCAGGTGTGAGTGTAGACGAGACTGGGAGGGAGGAGGGAGACGAGGAGGAGGGGGACACAGTGGAGGCAGTGGATGTTGGTGTGTCTGCATGTGTCTGATGCTTGCGTGAGTGCCTGTGGGATGTGTGGTGCTTATGTTTGCCTGAACTTCCCTTGTGTGTTGACGTGTGTGCATGCTGGTCTAGAGGTGTGCTTGGGATAGGCTGGGGTACAGGGGATTGGGTCTGGGTGGAGGAAGTTGGAGGGGGGAGGCTAGAGACAGGGACAATGGCTGCCATCAGTGCTGAGGCCAGAGTCTGAAAAGCTCGCTGAAGGGCCGCCTGACCAGAATGAATGCCCTCCAGGAATGCATTGGTTTGTTGTAACTGCCTTTCTACACCCTGGATGGCATTCAAAATGGTAGACTGCCCAATAGTGAGCGACCTGAGGATGTCAATGGCCTCCTCACTGAGGGCAGCAGGGGTGACTGGGGCAGGGGCTGAGGTGCCTGGGGAGAAGGTGATGCCCACCCTCCCGGGTGAGCGGGCATGGGGCAAAGGCTGAGGGGTTGCTGTGAGGGCAGTGCTGGAAGGGGGGGTGGCGGCTGTACCTGTAGATGGGGGGGGCACAGATGTTGCTGCCACCACAAGGGAGCTCCCATCAGAGTCTGTGTCGCTGGTCTCAGTTCCTGTCCCCGCCGTGGAGCTCCCCTCGCCCTCTGTCCCACTGGTGAAGTCCGATTCCATAGTGTGGCCCTCCATGCCCATGTGGGATGCAGCTCCCTCGTGCTCCGATGCCACTGCTCATCCACCTGATGATGCTAATGCACACAAGAACAGGGAGACCAGAAAAAGGGGGGGACGACAGAAGAAAGACATGTTGAGTGCATGCATAACCGCTACCGTTGGTGGACACGACAGACACACAAGTCCCCTGCACTACGCCGCGCTCTTGGGCTCCACTGTTCAATTCCTGGGAAATGGCCTACTAGGCTATGGACGACATCTGCACACATGGATGACACAGGGGCATGACTAGGTGTACTTGGCACTCTACAGAGGTGCGTTGGGGTGCCACATGGCCTGACTTACGGAGGGACCTTGCCTACGAAACTCGCCCTGGCCTATGGAAACCCACAGCACACCTCCCCCACCCAGACCCCTCCATTGCGCGCAAAATCAGCAGTATGAGAGTGTACTCACCCCTTTGTGGCTGCTGTGATGCCCTCAAGCGCCCATCCAACTCCGGGTATGCCACCGTCAGGATCCTGAACATCAGTGGGGTCATGGTGCGACGGGCACCCCTCCCACGTTGGGAGGTCATCCCCAGCTGAGCCTCCGTCGTCTTCTTGCTCCAGCTGCAAATGTCCTCCCATCTTTTCCGGCAATGGGTGCTCCGTCTGTGGGAGACCCCCAGGGTCCGGACGTCCTTAGCGATGGCATGCCAAATATATATTTTTCTGGTGGGCGCTAACCTACATGATTTGTACAGGGGGAAGAGAAACTTATTACCAACTGCACCATCACAGTCATTGGCCCTCATCCCCACCCTTGGCATGCGGCACATGCACTCACCGTCGTTTCATGCACACTGCACTCTCCCCCTTCCCTTCTACATCCACACCTCTCCACACAGACATAGCCCATACAGCATGCTCCCAGTGTACTTACCTGTTTGTGGGGAGGACCGTAGAGTAGCGTGTACTGGGGGAGGACCCCATCCACGTGTTTCTCCAACTCCTCCGATGTGAAGGCAGGGGCCCTTTCCCCAGTCACTCGAGCCATTGTCTCTTCCAGACCGAGGTCACAGCAGCACTTGCAGTGTAGGTCCTCTCCTGTCGAAGATCAGGTATCGAGTGTTTAAACAGATGGAAAATGGCGGTCACGTCCGCGGCGGTGCGTACCGTCACCGCCGGCGTACATCGTCATTGGCTCCTGGGACCCATAGGGTCCTATGTTAACCAATGCAGCATTGCGCAGCGGTCTTCGACCGCCTACCACAACGGTGTACAATGCCAGCGCAGTTACCTCACATCCCATTGTCCCACTTTAGAGGTCAGGCAGCCGCCATTTCTGGGGCCACATGGCTTCATTTTTAACTGCGTCACACATACCTAGGCCTAGACTCAACACACATGCAGGCCACTTTTTATATTATAATTGGTGTTCTGTGTAAGCTGTGGGTACGTACCTCTGAAATGTTTGACTCTGTGCTCGCTGTTGTCCTTCATAGGCACCGTCTGCTGGGACATGTGAGGAGATGGCGGCATCCTCCGGTGTACCGACCGTTGGTGGACCTGTCGACAATGGAGAAAAGACGTGTGATCATCACATACAGGCTTGACCGTGCCACAATCCAGTAACTGTGTACCCAGTTGGAGCCAGACCTGATGTCAGCTATCCGCTATCCCACAGGAATCCCCCCTCAAGTGCAGGTGCTGTCAGTGCTCCATTTCCTTGCAAGTGGGTCATTTCAAACAACAGTAGCCATTGCATCAGGGATGTCCCAGCCTATGTTTTCCAACGTGTTGTCCAGAGTGTTGTCTGCCCTGCTGAAAACACATGCAGAGCTACATCGTTTTCCCTCAGGTGGAGTATTTGCCTACAGTGAAAGGTGATTTCTATGCCCTGGGACATATCCCCAACATCATAGGTGCCATTGATGGAACACATGTGGCTTTGGTCCCCCCCCCACAGGAGTGAACAGGTGTACAGAAATCGGAAGAGTTATCATTCGATGAATGTACAGATGGTATGTTTGGCAGACCAGTACATCTCCCATGTGAATGCCAAGTTCCTTGGTTCAGTGCATGACGCCTACATCCTGCGGAATAGCAGCATCCCTTATGTGATGGGTCAACTACACCGGGTGTGGTTATTAGGTGAGCACCTGGAAGCAAGACAGTGGGAATGGTTGTCTAGGTCTGGGGATATCCCTACAGGTTAGTGTGTGTCTAACAGTTTCCCCTCGCCATTTGCAGGTGACTCTGGTTACCCAAACCTGTCATGGCTACTGACCCAAGTGAGGAATCCCAGGACAAGGGCAGAGGAACGCTACAATGAGGCCCATGGGCGAACAAGTAGGGTGATCGAGCGGACCTTTGGCCTCCTGAAGGCCAGGTTCAGCTGCCTCCATATGACAGGTGGATCCCTATTCTACTCACCAAAGAAGGTGTGCCAGATCATCGTGGCCTGCTGTATGCTTCACAACTTGGCTTTGCGACAACAGGTGCCTTTTCTGCAGGAGGATGGTCCTGATGGCGGTGTTGTTGCAGCTGTGGAGCCTGTGGACAGTGAAAACGAGGAAGCAGAAGAAGAAGACATGGACAACAGGGACTCAGTGATCCAGCAATATTTCCAGTGAGACACAGGTAAGAATAAAAACCTGCCTACTACATGTACTTAAACACTACTACCTCTCTACTGTCTGTCGTTTTCACCCAGTGTATGGTCACTGAGTTGTCACTTTCCCTTACGATTTCACAGATGTGGGTCCCAATGTGTGACATCTGCTTTGATTCCTCATGGACTACAGCTGTGTGACATAGGTATGTTGACATTACAAATGAAAGAGCTTTTTGCCACAGTGATTGCTAATACTCTATTCCGAAATCACAGACTGACTCCAGATTGTTTTGTGCTTTAAGGGTGTTTATTTAAGTGCTCAATATTGGAGGGGGTAGCAAAATGGTGAGGGGTGATGGTGGAGGAATGTCCATGGCAGAGTCCAGTCTATTAGTCTCACAGGTGCATTGCCCTAATGGGCATAGGAAGTGGAGCTGGGGCAGTTTAAGGATGGACAGGGTGACAAAGTGGGACAGTAGGATGACATTCAGGATGGTCTCATTTCTTGGCAGGGGTCTTGGCATCGTTCTCTGTCTTTGTCCTGGATCTCAGGCACTGTTTTTGAGGTGGTTCTCCCTCTGCCGGGGGTGGGGTGCTGGTGTGGTGGTCCTGTGGCTGTGCCTCCTGTCCACTAGCGCCGGCAGAGGTGGTGGGCAGTTCATCGTCCAGGCTAGTGTCAGGGGCCCCTTGTAGTGCCACAGTGTCCCTCCTGGTGTTGAGTACTTCCTTCAGCACCCCTACGATGGTGCCCAGGGTGGAATTGATGGCTCTGAGTTCCTCCCTGAAGCCCGAATACCGTTCCTGCTGCAGGCGCTGGGTCTCCTGAAACTTGGCCAGTACCGTTGCCATCGTCTCCTGGGAGTGGTGGTAGGCTCCCATGATGGAGGAGAGGGCCTCGTGGAGAGTGGGTTCCCTGGGCCTGTCCGCCCCATGTCGCACAGCAGCCCTCCCAGTTCCCCTGTGTTCCTGGGCCTCCGTCCCCTGGACCGTGTGCCCACTACCACTGCTCCCAGGTACCTGTTGTTGTTTGGGTGGTGGGTTAGCCTGGGTTCCCTGTAGTGGTGGACACACTGCTGATTGACGTGTCCTGGGGACGGAGGTATGGGCCCTCTGGGTGGGTGATGTGCTGGTGTTTCCAGAGGGGGGAAGGTCTGTGGTGGCCTGTGACTGGGGAGGGGAACTGACTGTCCAGAGGTCCCCGGTGGGCCGGGCTGGTCATCTAGATCCAGTTGGACAGAGGTGCTGTCATCACTGTGGGCCTCTTCTGTTGGTAGTGTGGACATGTGTGGACCCTCCTGTCCGGTGACATTGGGTATGGGTTGTGCAGGGGTATAAAAGGATGTGTATTACATCTGTGTGTGCCATGGTGTGCAATGGGTGGGTGACCGTGTACCCCAGTGCTTGCATTCCTGTGTGGGACCTTGTGTGATGATGGTTTTGGGGGGTGTATGGGTATGTGCAGTGGGCATGCTTTAGTGATGGGTGTCCATGCTTTGTTGTTGCATGCTGGGCTTGGTGTTAGGATGTGTGGTTTGTGATGTTGAGACATTTGTGAGGAGTTAGAGTGATGGGGGTGAGGGTGGGGGTATGTGCTAGCATGCAGGTAGGGTGGGGGATGTAATAGTTAAGATTTGACTTACCAGAGTCCATTCCTCCACCTACTCCTGCGAGGCCCTCAGGATGCAGAATCGCCAAGACCTGCTCCTCCCATGTTGTTAGTTGTGGGGGAGGAGGTGGGGTTCCGCCGCCAGTCCGCTGAACCGCCAGGTGGTGTCTTGAGACCACAGAACGCATCTTCCCCCGTAGATCATTCCACCTCTTCCCGATGTCCTCCCGAATTCTTGGGTGCTGTCCCACTGCGTTGACCCTGGCATTTAAAAGTACTTGCCAAGCCTCAAACTTCCCTTTTTCTACATATGTCACCCCTAAGATAGGCCCTAGGTAACCCCTAGGGCAGGGTGCTATGTAGACAAACAGCAGCACATGTACCTGTGTGTTTTATATGTCCTGGTAGTGGAAAATTCCTAAATTTGTTTTTTACTACTGTGAGGTCTGCTCCTTTCATAAGGCTAGCATTTGGATGACCTAGCAGAGAGACCTGTACTGAAAGGGGACCTTGTGCACTTCAAAACCACTCTTTGAAGTCTCCCTCACTTCAAAGGCATTTTTGAGTATAGAAACCGGGTCAATGACCCCACCAACTCAGACACTTCCTGGAATTGACCCTACATCTGGGCATGAGGTACTGCCTGGATGCTTAAAGGGCTCACCTGGCCTGCTCTGCTGTGAAGGACTGCTGCCCTGCTGCCTTGCTGAACTCTACTGAGAAGTGCTCTCCAAGGGCTTGGATTGAGCTTGCCTCATGTTTCCTGAAGTCTGAGTGCCAAAAAGACTTCAACAACTACAGAAACTCCTTCTGCACCAAAAATCGCCACACAGCACACCAGAAAATCCGCACAGCCTGCTATGCGACGAGAAATCACTGCACAGCCATTCAGGAATGACTCAGCCCAGTCCCCTAAGTGGAGCTCCGATGCAGCGCCTGCTTTGTGACTTAAGATTCGCCGCACAGCCCTACCGGAATGTTGAACGCTGAGCCGGAACGACATAGCCTGATTCGCCGAGTGGAACATCAATGCAGTGCCTTCCTCGCAACAGAAAATTCAAGGCATTGTCTCACTGGATCAACGCAAGCACCTGTGCCTTCTCCAGAGCGTCAAGTATTTCCCCACATCATCCCTGGGCATCAAAGAAGAAACTTGCACTGCAGTGAGGAACCCAGACTGCGTGCCCAAAATCAAGGCAAACCCCATGCTGCGGGAAAAGAAATGACGCAACATCTGTGCCACGCCAGAAAAACCGACACACACCCTATCTTAGGCAGGGTGATTTTGGAGATTAAAGTAGTAGAATGGAATTGGGATGAGTCAGAGTGTGGATGGAGGATAGATTGATAGAGAGATGACATATGGTAATAGGTAGACAAAATAAACCCTACAAGAGAATACATTTATATTTTTTTATTTATTTATCATTTTATTTATTTATATATATATATATATATATATATATATATATTGTAACAGAAAGCCGAAGCACCAATCCACAGTAAAATCAAGCGTTTTATTTCCACTTCAGTGCAGCAGAAATTGTGAGTTCTCAATCCTGACGCGTTTCGGCTAATGCCTTGATCACAGGTAATATGAAACAGATGTACTTTCTCACAGTGTTTTTCAATCATCAGCACGTGGTTTCTTAATCTGAAATACAAATCCCATAATACACCTTAATGTTAGTTATTGCGCTGGACAGTACTTAATCTTTATATTGCTCAAATAGCGTAAAAGGTATCACAGTTCCAAGCATGTTATACAGTATGCAGTCCATATCCACGTGCTGTGCCAGGCACCTGCTTAATGTTAGTTATTGCGCTGGACAGTACTTAATCTGTATATTGCTCAAATAGCGTAAAAGGTATCACAGTTCCAAGCATGTTATACAGTGTGCAGTCCATATCCATGGGCTGTGCCAGGCACCTGCTGCTCCCAAAAATAAAAGTTCACGTCGAAAGTCTGTGGAAAGCTAGGACAGAGATAGAATACCTCTGTCCCATCCCCTTCTCACCTTCATGACACCAAATCTTGGATAAATGCCGTAATGTGCACGAAGTAGAGCGGGTCGGGCCCCTCACTAAACAATCCTAATCCAAAATTGCTCCATACAGGGCCACAGACCCTCCAGGGCGGCCGCGGTAAAGGGCGAAGCATCCCAGTATTAATTGTAACAGAAAGCCGAAGCACCAATCCACAGTAAAATCAAGCGTTTTATTTCCACTTCAGTGCAGCAGAAATTGTGAGTTCTCAATCCTGACGCGTTTCGGCTAATGCCTTGATCACAGGTAATATGAAACAGATGTACTTTCTCACAGTGGACCACACTGGAGGGTCTGTGGCCTTGTATGGAGCAATTTTGGATTAGGATTGTTTAGTGAGGGGCCCGACCCGCTCTACTTCGTGCACATTACGGCATTTATCCAAGATTTGGTGTCATGAAGGTGAGAAGGGGATGGGACAGAGGTATTCTATCTCTGTCCTAGCTTTCCACAGACTTTCGACGTGAACTTTTATTTTTGGGAGCAGCAGGTGCCTGGCACAGCCCATGGATATGGACTTCACACTGTATAACATGCTTGGAACTGTGATACCTTTTACGCTATTTGAGCAATATACAGATTAAGTACTGTCCAGCGCAATAACTAACATTAAGCAGGTGCCTGGCACAGCACGTGGATATGGACTGCATACTGTATAACATGCTTGGAACTGTGATACCTTTTACGCTATTTGAGCAATATAAAGATTAAGTACTGTCCAGCGCAATAACTAACATTAAGGTGTATTATGGGATTTGTATTTCAGATTAAGAAACCACGTGCTGATGATTGAAAAACACTGTGAGAAAGTACATCTGTTTCATATTACCTGTGATCAAGGCATTAGCCGAAACGCGTCAGGATTGAGAACTCACAATTTCTGCTGCACTGAAGTGGAAATAAAACGCTTGATTTTACTGTGGATTGGTGCTTCGGCTTTCTGTTACAATTAATACTGGGATGCTTCGCCCTTTACCGCGGCCGCCCTGGAGGGTCTGTGGCCCTGTATGGAGCAATTTTGGATTAGGATATATATATATATATATATATATATATATATATTTTTTTATCATAAATTGTATTTTTATTTAATATATTTATTCATTTTATTTTTTTATTTTTTTTTGTTTAATTGTTCTCTAGTACAGTAGGACTAGAGAAATAAATAAATAGCTATGTAAATACATAGTAAGGGAGTATATGTTCAAGGAACATAATAATGGATATAATAATATGAGAAGAAAAGTAGCATTGTACAAACGCAGACTCCCAAGATTTGCAATATTTGAGGTTAATTAATAAGTGTACTTTTCAAAAAATATATTTTTATTAAACAACGGAACAGCCATTGTACAATTAAGCAAGCAACGATTAGATTGCCCATCGATTAGCCGCCACCCAGAGACCCAACTCTGTTAATAGCAAGATGCAAGGGTTCACACAGTGCTCAAGCAACTCCCGAGTCTGTTAGTCTGGTATTGTAAAGGACCCATCCGCCCCCTGCCCACACCTGGCCCGCTTAAAGTCATCCCATGGTTCCATAGGCCCCCCACCCACCCCAGATCTTCTCCCACTTCTTAGAACAGCCCCTAACACTCGGGCCGCCACCCCGGTAACCCCTACCCAATAGGTCTTTATTATGGGACAGGTCCATAGAATATAATGGAAGGTGACCCCTGCCCATATCGCCGCAGTGTTGGGCCGCCACCCTGGTAACCCATACCCAATAAGTCTTTAAAACGGAACAGGTCCATAGAATATGATAGAAGGTGATCTCCTGCCCACATTGCCGCAGGCACAGTGTGGTCTGCATCCTGCCAATCCTGTGCAATACCACCTTAGAGTAATATGCCCTATGTAAAATCCTTAGCTGGATCAACCAGAGACATGCCTTAATCGCCACCACTGTGGGGACTTGTCTCACCTCCACCCAGTCCTCATCATTCAGTGCTCCCACGTCTGCCTCCTAACTGGCACGCAGGGCTATCATGGGGTCAGTGGAATTGTTCAATAGTTTCTCGTACAGAAACCAAATGGCCTTCACCACCAGATGCTCCATCAGGAAGCAGTCCTCGAGGGGGGGCGCCTCCGGCAGCTATTCCCCCACCGTGACATAGCGACCCAGCCCATGCCGTAACTGCAAATATCTAAACTGCTCTGTTCAGGCCACGGCGTATTCCCCCTGGACCTCAAACATCGCCATTGCCTGAACCCTCCAGACGTCTCCTAAATGTTCAATCCCCAGAAGAGACCACCTGTAGAACCCACCAAGGGTCTTTAAGTCCCCCAACATATCGTTACACCACAGGGGAGTCCTGGCTGTCAAAGTTGTTCCCCACCCATGGAATCGGCTGGCATCGTACCACGCCCTCACCACAGCCGCAGTGTGCACCAGCAGCACCCACACGCTCGCTGGGGCACATAGTGCCCGCTCATATCCCCCTCCGCCCATCATATACCTATCCACTCAGAACGCCGGGTCCCCCTGGTCAGCAAAGGCCCAATCATTAACCGTCACTAACTGCGTCACCCAGTAGTACCGGTGAGGATCATGAATCACCAAAACTCCCTCTTACACCTAAGTTCCAATTTCTGGAGGGCCACCCATGAGCAGCCACCATCCCAGAGCAGTGATCTGATGTCCCAGGTGAGGCATTGGAACACCTCCACCGGAATCCTATAGGGGGTATTCTGAAAGACGTATAGTAGAAGCGGCAGCGTCATCATTTTAAAAAGGGCCGCTCTACCCATAAGAGAGAGAGGCAGCACTCTCCAACGCGCTGCATCCCCTCGAAATCCGTCGAGCAGAGGCTGTAGATTCTCACTGACGATATCTGAAGGTATTTGAAGCCTCCTGTGGAGATCTTTACATCGCATTCCGGGTGGAAGGCCAATATGCCTATAATCAGAGGGAACATCAGCGACTTGGCCCAATTGATTTGATAGCCAGAGTGATCCCCGAATATGCAAAATATCTGCAGGATCCTATCGACTGACCAATGAGGGCAGGTGACAAACAGCAGAATATCATCTTTGTAGAGGGAGATACGCTCCTTCCATGATGCTCCCGAGTCAATGCCCATGATCAAGAGATTCAGTCTGATCCACTCCACCAAGCGCTCGAGTGCTAACGCGAACAGGATCAGTGAGAGAGCGGGCAACTCTGCCTCGTGCCCCTGTGTAGGGCAAAGAGGCGTGACAATGTTGCATTGACCCGCACTCGGGCCACCAGCTCACTGAATAACAGCCTGATCCAGGCCAGGAATCGTGGGCCCATTCCAAGCCTTTTGAAGACCGCAAAAAGATAAGGCCGTTCCACTCTGTCTAAGGCCATTTTCGCATCCAGAGAGAGAAGCGTCACCTGCCCCTCCGTCCACTGATCCGTCATGTGTAAGACCCCTTAGAGTCTCTGCAAATTTAAGCGCATCGACCTGGGCGGCATGAAATTCGATTGGTCCAGGTGAATGCTCTTAGTAATAACCGCACTCAATCTAGTAGCCAGGACTTTTACCAGAACCTTGACCTCTATATTTAAAAGGGAGATGGGCCTGTAGGAGGCACATTTCTCAGGGTGTTTACCCTTCTTCATGATCACCACCATAGTGGCTGTCCGCTAATCCAATGGTAGCGCCCCTTCCTCCCTTGCCTCCTGAAACATGGCCAACTTATGGGGTGCTATCTTGCTTCCCAGGCATTTGAATAACTCCATCGGGAGTCCATTGGGACTCGCAGCTTTACCCGACTGCAGCCCCCTAACGTGGCGGTACCCTCCTCTTCTGTCAACTCAGCATCCAATGCTTCCCTCTCTTCAGCGGAGAGTCCCGGAAGTGGTATGTCATGCAGGAGGTCTGTGCAGTTGTCCTCCGCCATCCGAGACTCCGAGGTATACACCTCCTCAAAGTATGTTGCGAATGCCTCTGCTATGGACTCATTTGCCCACAAAGGTCGCCGCCCTTAGTCTCCACCGCCCGACCCATGTTCGGTCCTTGTCTATCTTGTCCTACCAAGCCAGCAGTCTATTGGCTTTGTCACATACATCGTAAAGTCGCCGCTGGGCCACCAACGCATACACCAGTGCATGCTGTTTGGCCAAGGCGCGCAGCTCATAGCGATTGAGTCGTAACTGGTGCCGAAGGTCACTCTCCGCCCCCCTGTCGGCCTCACCATGGGCCTCAAGAGCCGCAATCTCCCTCTCAACGTCCGATGCTTACAGATTGCGCTCTTTTTTCTGCCCACCGATTGTCTTGCGCATGGCCCCCAAGTACAGTTTTAAAGACTTCCCACTGGAAACTCGCAGAGTCCGCCGACCCTAAATTCGGCTAAAAATATTGGGTGACCCTCTCCCTCATGTTGTCTGCAAAAACCTTGTCCTGCAGGCACCAAGGGTCACTTCACGGCGGTAGAGTGTAGGACCCCGAAGGACCCAGTAGGGCAACCCCCACGGGAGAGTGATCCGAAATCCCTCTTGGATAATGGACTGCCTCTCAAAACTCACCCACATGGGCTCCCATCGTGAGTCCAGCCTAGATGAACTACCGTGCGGGATAGAGGTATCTGTGTATTGCACCTTCCCAGGATTGAGTGCTCTCCACAGATGTTCCAAACCAAAAGAGTCCATAAAGGACTGGAGAGCTGCCGAGGCAGGTGGCCCCTTCGTATGCAAGAACCTGTCTAACACCGGGTCAGAGACCAAGTTCACATCGCCCCCATAATCAAAAGTCCTGGTGAGAAATCAAGCAGCAGGGAGCCGAGGTCCATCAGATTGGGTCCCTGAAGTCTTGGAGGAACATACACCGAACACAGACTGAGGACTCGGCCATCCCAAACACCTGAAACTGCCACATATCGCCCCAAGGGTTCCCACCAAGTGCGCAACAGGATGAAGGGCATAGATTTTTTTAGGAGAATCCCCACCCCTCTAGGATCCGATGTAGAGCCGGCATGTGCTACCAAAAGGTACCCAAACCTGTCTTGAGCCTTATAATGGTTCCCCTTCAGGTGTGTTTCCTTGAGAAGGACAAGGTCAGGCCATCCCTACGCAGGTACTGGAGGACTATGGTGCTCTTACTACAACTACCCAGTCCATTCACATTCCATGTCATGACCCTAAGGGTGCATGTCATCGTCCCTGCCATGTGTATTCCCTCCTCCCCTCCCGGGTCGCTGCGCAGCTCATCAATTCTGGTCCTCCCTCCCTGGCCTCTCCGTCCCCGGCAGCATCTCTCGGTGGCCCATTGCTGTACAGTAGATTGGAAACAGTATACAACAAAAAACAGAGTGTCAATAATTCCCAACTAAACATTCCCTACACCCTGCGACCCCACTTAGCAGGCTTAAAACTGCCTACCCCCCCAATTAGTGGGTTGCCTGTCACCCAGAACAACTTCAACTCTAGCATGGGTGGGCAGGCGCGATCATCTCACATCACTTCCAACAATGATGCCAAGATAGAATTCATTTCAAGAACCATGCCCCAATGTCCATTAGGGCTATGTACCTCCCAGAAATTCTTTGCAGACGCAGCTCCTGCTCCGTCCCCAGTTGACACCAGGGACCACCACCACATGGGCCCAGTAGTCAATACAATGTGTTACGGCCAGCGTCACCAGGCCTGACGACTACTGCCCAGCTACATCCACTCCCTGTCTCTGGGAGCAGGGGTTCATCCTACCCCCTCCATCACGGTTGCACCCAGAGCCCTTCGAGCCACACGGCCCGCTGACCGTGACCCCTCAAGCCACTCTCAGGCCTCCTCCAGAGAGTCAAAATGCCAGGCCTTCCCCTCTGCAATGACTCTCAGCCTAGCCAGGAAGAGCATCATGTATTTGAATTTGCGGTCCTGCAGTGTTTTTTTGACCTCCTTAAAGCTTTCACACCTCCATTGGACAGTCAGCGAGAAGTCTGGAAAGAAATGAACTGTAGTATTCTCATATTGGAGGTCTCTGTGTGATCTGGCGGCCTGTAGGATGGTGTCTCTGCCTCGAAAGTTACACATTTCTGCAATGTAGTTCCTCGGGAGGGTCCTGCGGCCTCAGGTTTGAGACCGAAGCCCTGTGTGCCTGCTCCACTGTGAAGAACTTAGAGAGTCTTTTAGGGTACAAGGAGTCTACAATCAGGGTCTCCAAGAAAAGCTTGACACTCGGGCCCTCAGTGCCCTCCAGGACCCCAACCACTCTAATGTTGATTTTCCAGGCCTTCCCCTCCTGATCCTCCAGGCACGCCATTATTTTCTTGTGCTCCACGGTAAGGAACTGGACCTGATCCTCCAGCCTCTTAGATGTAGACTGTAACCGGGAAATATCCGTTTCTGTATTAGTGATCTTCAGCTGGAATTTTTTTAGATCTGCGCGAAGAAGATCCACTGTGACTGCGTCCAGCTTGGGTTCCAGCAAGCCATGTTGATCTTGGATTGCCACCATTATTGCACTCAGAGAAGGTTCGTCCACTGGGCCCCGGTCCTTCTCCGGACCCCCTCAGCGTTCCCCGGTACCACGGCACCCCCCCTTAGGTTTCAGCACTGCATATTGGTCCACTTTGTTCACCTGGAGCAGAGGGCACCCCTTATTTTTGACCATGCCAGTGGGGCAATCTCACCGAGGGGGTCCACCGGTAACCCCTCCAGTCACGCTCACCCGCCCATCTCAATACTCCGCTACGACATGGTCCACATGTCAGTTGAGCACCCACCTGCGCGCCTTCATTAGCAGGGAAGGGGGGAGGGGGCCCAGTCCGCTTGCACCACACCCCCATCCCGCACTGCACCGCAGGTCTGTTATCCATCCACCAAACGTTCTTCACAAGAAAGAAGGGGGGCCTGACCCAGTGCACCTTACCCCAACCCCGTACCTCAGCCGCAGGTCCGCTATGAAACAGCAGGCCTCCTACAGCCTCGTCTCCGTGCTAGCCACCCCTCTTACTGTCTGCCTCTGGGATCCTGGAAATCTTCAGTGCCACCACCAGTAGAGAGGGAAGGGGGATCCCAGGCATGGCCACACACACGCGAGCCTCCGGACTCAGGGGCCACACACGATCGCTGCCCTCCTCTCTCCACCAGGCGATGCCGGTCCAATGGCGTGGTGCAATGCCTCTCTGCGCCCTACACTGTGCAGCCGCGTTGCCGCTCACAGGCCGCAGGGCGTCCCGGCTCTCTCTGCTGCAAATCTCTGGGCAGGATCAGCCCCTAACCTCTCCTCCATCAGCCTGGCCGATCCCGGGCCTTCAGCTCCGTCGGGGGGGCTGGATTTTTATACAGATATGTGGGTGATTAAAGAGCAGTGAGAGGAGCTCCGCTAAATGGCATCCGTTGCGGTTGGTACCTAGCCACGCCCCCCAATAAGTGTACTTTTCTAACATTTAATTATTTTTCCTCAATTTTTGAACAGTGTAATGCTTATGATAATGTGTGATATAAAAACGAGAGCAGGGATTCATAAGTATCAACAACCTACCCAGGAGCCATGCAATGACCTATGAACATGTCAAGAATAGAATAGTATACACATGTATATGTATATACACGCAAACATACACACACACATATATATATATATGTATATATATACATACATACATAAATATAGTTATATATATATAATATATATATATATATATATATATATATATATATATATATATATATATATATATATATATCTACAACCCAACAGTGAGTAAATCTACATCTGTTAAACAGGTTTAAAGAGTATGTGTTTAATTTATTGTTATGACATAGTAGCAATACATATTTCCTAAAGAACTATAGTTATGTAAAATATACACATAATCAGATTAAAAATATTTATCAACATGCGCATATGCAGTCCATTTCTGTTTGAACATGGTGGTTGTGAAGGGAAGAGCCAACTCTTGAGTGGTGTTCTGAAGACAAGATAGTTATCCATGGGTCTTATATTTGGGGATAATTAATTCCATAGTTTGGCTGCTTGAACGGAGAAGAATGTACCACCTATAGTCTTTTTCTTGTATGGTGCTGTTCTGAGGCCGGATGCCAATTTTGAGCTGAGGTTTCTTTGTTGAATGTATTTGGTTATTTTGTTTCTGATAAAAAGCAGTCGTGTTCCATATATAGCTCTGTGGGTGATACAAAGCAGCTTGAAGGTGGATCTTCTGGCAACGGGTAACCAGTGTAGTGCTCTCAAGGCATGGGAGATGTGGGCTTGTGGCTTTAAATGTAATAGTAGCCTGGCAGTGGAGTTCTGAATACGTTGTACTTTTCTCACAGATAAGCCGATCCATTGTAGAGGCCACTGGCATAATCCAGTTTGGATAGTGCAAGAGAGATAGTAGCCTGTAGCTTGTGTGGAAATCTGAGGTGGGGAAGATGCGTCACAGAGTCTTCAAGGTGATGAAGCTAGTTTGTGCTGATTTGTCCACTTGGGCCTGCACTGTTATCTTGGAGTCCATGGTAATTCCAAGGTTTTTAACATCCTCTGATAATTGAGGAGGTGGTCCGAGATCTTCAGGCCAGGGGCACAGTGAGCCATAATTTTTCCAGTCACCACATCTGAATATTTCTGTTTTGGAAGCATTTAGTTTGAGATGGCTCCAAGTCATCCACTGATCAACGGCTCAGAGGCAACTGAAGATTTGTGAGTTTTCAATGTCTTTAGGGAATTCCAATTTAAGTAATATTTGAGTGTCATCTGCATAGTTGTAGCATGTGAGTTGAAAATCATTAATCAGTTCTGGTAATGATTTCATGTGGATGTTGAAAAGCAAAGGTGAAATGATTAATCGTTGGGGGACCCCTGCTTTTGTGAGGTATGGTTTGGATGAGAAGGGGGAAGAATAGATAATATTAGTTCTGTTTTGAAGGTAGGATGTAATTCAGTCGAGAGCAGTCCCTTCTATGCCGGCTTTGTGGAGTCTTTGAATGAGGGTGTCATGGTCAACAGTATCAAAGGCAGCCAAGAGGTCCAAGAGAAGTAGTGCAGCAACTCCATAGTGGTCAACTGTGTTTTAAAGACCATCCCAGATTGCTTTGAGTGCTGATTCAGTGCCTCTTTGTGGGGGGAATCCAGTTTGGTAGTCTAAAAGTATGAAATTGTCTTCAATTAATTGTGACATCTGGGCAAACTCTACTCTTTCTATCAGTTTGCCCAGTGGTGAATGCATTAATTACAGCATTATTAACACTAAATCAACAATTTCAATTTGTGGCTACTGGCTGCACAGCTGAGGTAATTTTGGATGATCCTGAACTCAACATTCTTATTACACTTCATTCTGAGAACATTTTATATGTTTGGCATGCACAGCGCATAAGCTTCAATGGCTCCAGGTTCATGAGTTTAACCTGTTGATAGTACTTTGTGTTGCCTATTAGGTTTTCTATCAGATGATTCCAGACTTTTTATGGAATAAAATTAAACCTGAAAACCAGGTCACTTTGTATTTAGAGAATAGCCTGGTGAATGCAGTCAAATGTCAACTCTTTCACGGTCAATCACTTTGAATATCAATGATTTATCTTTGGGAAAAGAAGTAAGTCTCTCCTTTTTGTACCTCATGTATAAAACCTAGATGGATCTTGTGACTTGTGCTAGTGCCAGAAATCCTTTGTGTGTACAGATACAGTACAATTACCTGATATAATGTAACACAACTAGCACAATTCACTGGAAGTTCTTCAGTTAACCAGAGCCAGTTTACTTTCCGTGGTCAGTGGCACACAAAATTCTACAAGCATCTTCTTCAGGGATCTGAGCTGAGAGGTACTCAGGGGTGATTGCAAAATGGAGAACCCAGTAGCCCTAAAATGGCTGGCTGTGATCAAGACGTGCCTTTGTTGAGTATACCAAGGGATTCAGGAGCACCTAATTGATCAAGTGGCACATAAAAGGAAAACAACAACCTGGTATAGGTCCAATGTGACACCCGAATATTCTGATTGTAAAAGGTCCGAGAGCTTGTAGGTAATAGGATGATAACTGGAACAGTTCCAGTCCGTGTATATCTCACTAATGATAAAATAAAAATTAAAACATCTTCCTAGTTACAATCAGCACTTTCATTATAATTTATCTGAATAAAACAGAAGTAAATTTAGAGTTACAAAATAAAATTCAAATGAAACAAAATTAATAAGAATCGATAAATACTATTTCCTTGAGTCAGGTATACTTTGCTATACCCCAATCAATCCATTATTGTTTATTTTACAATAGTGCTATGTTTTTTATTACTTGCTTTTGTAAGTACTTGTGTTTCCGCTTAACCCAGTCATGTCTATTGGTTTTTACTTTTGACATAAAGGGATGCAACACCCCAAGATGGCAATCCTGATTGCATAAGACTTCGGTGCTATCTTGGGGTTAGTTATCCCAATATGTCAAACACATAAGCCAACATCACATCTTTCTCTTTTCCAGGTATTTCGCTCCTGCCACCACACCTCCCTATCATTGTTTCCTCCATTATGGTCCTTTTTCCTCTGCCCATAGCTCCCTCTGATTCCTCCTCTGGAAAATTCTCGTTTCTCCAGCTAGCCCCTCTCTCTCAGCGGCTTATTATTGGTCCAGCAGAAAAGAAAGCCAGTCTACAACGAAAGCTCTCTGGCTTTCATAAAAATCCCGTTTTTCTTTCTATTTAAAATGAAAGCCGGTGGTAAATGAGTCTTCAACATAGTCCATTGTTTCTTTCTGTGTCAGCTAAAAATATTTCGCCAAGAAAAAAAACAGAACTTTAATGAATTCATGGGAGCCATCCTTTTAGATCACCCAGTGGCTGTTTTTCTATCTGCTTTCAATGTCCTAGTGCGTCTCACATCTCTTTTTCTGTCTTCATACAGTGAACTGGTGGACGTTATTTCTCTCAATGTTGTCTCGACGTTTAATGCTCTTTAATAAAAGGTCAAACAAAAGTTTGTAAATCAAAGAAGATGCAAATGGGAAAAAAAACTCCCTGCTTATACAAACGAGTGCAATACTTTTTGGACATCTGATTTTGGAAATCATTCATCCCAAAAACACAAAAAGCTGACTTGTCCTCAACCAGGTGTACAACTTCCACACAAATCTGTTTAGTGACGGAGGCAGCAGGGCCTGATTAAACATCTTTTAGTATTTGTATTTATTATTTTACTTGAATGAACTGCGAAGTTTAAGTGCCTGTGAAAAGATGCTGGATTGACTGTGCAGGCAGTGCAATAAAGCTACGCCCCACATTTGTCATAGCTGCTAACTTTTATGATTACTTATGTGTGACATTTTCATGGTTCAAGTGCACTCACCTGCCAAATGTTTGACGCTTAGAGTGACACTTTCTTGCAAGTAGAGCCAATCAATGAAGTGCATAGAAAGAGATAAATATCGTAAATTACAACCAATGAGAATCTCAAAAAATATTGTGCTTCAAAATCCCTGATATGGAAGGTTAACACTAGTTTTATGATGAGCACTATTTGGACATGGGTGTATACCTCTGCCAACTAGTGACCCCATTTCTAACAGAAAGCATATAAACATTACAATATCATAGAATAATAATCTGTCATACAGAAACACCCATAGATTAATCAATATAATTTCATATGAAACCTTCTAGTCCAATCGGGGATTTTCCAGGAACCCACCCAATTGCTGACTGTACATTCAATATTAATAAATAGCCTCTAAAGTGCAAAAGAAAAAAAGAGAAAAGGGGGGAGTGGAGGAGAAAAGACAGCGAGACGCTTTAATTCATACCAATCATTACCCAAATAACTCAGTGCTTATGTGCTCCATTTTTTTCAAATATAAAGGGAAGCAAATATAATTTTGAGAACAATTTTCACAAAAGTATTAGATTTTTGGTAAACGTGAGGGCTAATAAATAAATAAATTAAAAAGATGATGAATAATCCCCCACATTATCCTACGTTATTTCCAAAAACCTATTGATATGTATCTTTCTCTTCCTTTGCAATAAGTCTTATCTGGAAAATGAAATGAAACAGATAAAATGTGAGTAACAATCCTCCACATTGTTATACAATATTTTAAAAGACCCACTGAAATACATTTCATCATTCCTAGTAAACCATATCTCGCCTGGGTCCATTTTGAAAACCAGACTTTTTATATCTATAAAACCTATTCAGTCTGCTCTTAAATACATTTATCAAATTGATCAAATATGACCCCCAACCCACTGTGCCACTATCATCCCAATTCTCAACAAAATCTGTGTTTTCTGTGATTATCGTGATGAATAAAAACAACATGAGACAAGCTCAAAATAATGAAAAAACATAAAGGGATCACATGCATGATTCTAAACACCAATGTGTACGGACAGTTCTTCCTCACTGTTAAGGCCAAAAGGGAACTTAGAATTTAACCTAATGATATACTATGATTCCATCACTCTCACAATTCACATCCCCAATGCTTATGGGTACTTTGTCAATGCCAAAATATATCAACAGATCATTTTTACTCTCATGATACTTGAGAAAATGACATTCCAAAACATATACCCCAAACTCCATTGTGCAAGTAATATGTTTTGTAATAGTTTTTTTTTTGCCGGTAGGTAAATGATAGGTATCACAGTTTTTACTACCATTACAGGCTTTGCATGCCCGACACTTATTGAAAACAGATTTCAGAATTAACCAAGAAATTTACATGTTGCTATTAACAAGTCTGTCTTTTATCGAACTTGGCTTCCTATATGTAATGGCAGGGATATCTTTCACCTTTCTCCCAATGACCCAGCCGGCCTTAATCAATACCCAAAGCTTGTGATGGAGGCCTCTGAATATGTGTAAACATTTGTTGTAGTTGGTAATAGATCTGGGGGTGTTCACGGTTAGAGACATCTGTAGGAAGCTGGTACGGTGTGTGGTGGGTATCCAAGGTACTTACACCTTATACCAGGTCCAGGTATCCCATATTATTGTAGTGTAGACAGTATCTAGAAGCCAGACTCTCCAGAGGTACGGATGAGCAGCCAAGGCTTATCTAGTAGACATGCAAAGCTCATGCAATACCACTGTAGTCACACAGCACTTACACACATGAAAGAATACACTCAGTGTTACAAAAATACAGGTACTTTATTATGGTAACACAGCACCAAAAAAACTACAGAGGCGATTCTCCCTTAGGATATAGGTAATACCCAAGATATATACACTAGTTGTCAGAAATAGGCATAAGCATAGTTAGAAAACAGTGCAAACAGTGTAAAACAATGGAGAATAATGGCCCGAGGAGGAGCAAAAACCATATACTAAAAAAATGAAATGCGAGTGTTGGACCCCCACCTAGGTAAGTGGAGTATGTAAAGGGGTGCTGGGGGTACCAGGAAAGCACAATGGTAACTACCACACTACCTCCTAGCGACCAGGAAAGCAAGAGTAAATCACTAGAATTTTTCCTAAACACCCATTGAGAAGAAAAGAAGAGAATTGCAAAACCCAGAGGCGACTGCATGAAACCAACAGTGGATTCTTGAAGGGGAAGACCTGTGGAAAGAGGGGACCAAGTCTGGAAAGACAGCAGAGTCCAATGGGGGCAGGAGTCCCTACCCACCAAGCTGAGGATGTAGGACTTGGTCGACAGTGAGTCAAGAAAAGTCAGCACTGCAGCCCTGGAGTCAGAGTCGAGTTCCTGGAGGATGCAGGTGATGTCCCACGCCAGAAGGAAGATTACAGTTGGGTTTGTGTGTTCAGATTCTGCCAACAAGCCTTGGCAGACTCAAAACTTGGTGCTGGCTGAAAGTGGTGCTGCCGGGGACCAATAAGGTGCAGAAGGACTCAACCCAGGAGAGGGAGTCAGAGGGGGCCGTCAGCATTGGAGAGAGCCCACAGTAGCACAGGCAGCACTCACAGGAGTCCCACAGGATGGGGACACAGATGGTGCAAACTGAGCCCATTCAGCACTACGAAAAGGAGTCCCATGCTGCAGAAGAGCCATTCAGGGAGCTGTGCCTCGCACGAAGGAGTGCTGGGGGCTGGAACTACATGAAGCCTGAAGATGCCTTGGAAAAAGAGCCAACAAGTCTTGGCAGTTTCAAAAGAAGGGAATACGCGGGTACTGTCCTGCGTGGGAAGGCAAGGGCTTACCTCCACCCAAGTTGGACATCTGGTAGAGAGGATCATCTGGACTACTTCGGCCCACCATCCGTGATGCAGGATCCATGCAGCTCAACAGTAGAGGGGATCCACACAGCCGGTTGTCGTTGCTATTGGTACCTGCAGATGCAGGAGAGTGACTCCTTCACTCCAAGGGAGATTCCTTCTTAATTTCTGTGCAGACTGAAGATGGGCTGTCCTCAGAGGATGGACGTCTGTGGAAATGTTGAGGAAGCTGGAAGGAGCCATGGAAACAATGTTGCAGGTGAAATCTTTATCTTGGTTGCAGATTGTTGGGCCCTGGAGAGTCCAGATGCAGTTTCTTTGGTCAGACGTCAAAGTGGAGGTTGCAGAGGAATCCTGCTGGAATCTTGCAAGCTGAATCTGATGAACCACCCAAAAGAAAGACCCTAAATAGCCCTTAAAGGGGGATTGGCCACCTAGCTGGGTGACCACCTTTCACGATGGGGCTCTGAAGTCACCTGACTGACCTTGCCACACAGATGCTCCCAGAGCTCCCTGACAGCCTTGGATCCAAGATGGAAAAACCCAAGGACTCTCCGGATGAAATCTGGGTACGACCCCTGGAGTGGTGATGGAAAGGGGAGTGGTCATTCCACTTTCCATTGTCCAGTTTCATGCCATAGCAGGGACTGGAGGTCCCTGAACCGGTGTAGACTAGTTTATGCATGGAGGGCACCAAATGTGCCCTTCGAAGCATACTAGTGACTTAGGGAGGCTACCCCTCCCAAGTCTAGTAACACCTATTTCCAAAAGGAAAGGGTGTTACACCCCTCTCCGAAAGGAAATCCTTTGTTCTGCCTTCCTCGGCTTGAGTTGCTCATGCAACAGGAGGGCAGAAACCTGTCTGTGAGGTGGAAGCAGGAGCAATGCCTCAGAAGGCTGCAGGAGCAATGCTGGGGGTCCTCTAAGGAGCCACCAGAGTGTATGGAATCATACAACCAACACTTTCAAAAGTATTGGGATATGATTTTAACATGTTTGATACCAGACGTACCTAGGTTCAGAGTTATTGTTATGTAGCTGGACATAGGTAGTGACCTCTGTCCAGTACATGCGTAAAATGGCGTCCCACACACACAAATTCCAGTAAAAAGGGAGTAGAGGCATGTCTCTATTTCTACAGGAGTAGACCCTTGAAGTGTTTTAAACATACTTTGATGTTGGAAAATATGCTGACATTTTGCTTGGAAAATGACATTTCCCTTTTTGAGGATATGCCCTAGTGGTTTTTCCTAGCTGGTAGGCAGTGCTGTGGTAAACATATTGGGACTCCAAACTCAGTTTACAGATCCCCTTATGGAGGGGGAAGTGGCTGCATGAGACTGTGGACCTGCAGGGCTTTCCTCAATGTGACACAATGGGCATTTCCCTGCTGGGGGATGTCTGGTCTGGCTCCTACATCTGCTGTTTTCAGGAGCTCCAATCGACCTATGCCCCTATCATCCACTCAATTCCATAAATATCTTCAGCTGCGACAAGCACTTAGGATGCAAGTCTTCACAGGCATGGCACACCATGAATCAGTCCCCTTGAGGCTAAACTTCTGATGGGTGCTCTATCAAAAGGGGGAATCTCCCGAATTTACCTTGACATCAACTTTAGCGGCCAATAAATCTCTTCATCTAACATGTTGGTTGTACAGAACACAGCAGTCCAACTGGTAAATAAACTGCTGCCCGGTGTGCCATTAGCGCCCTTACTCTGAACCCTCCATTTGCTTCCTCTCAGGAAAAGAGCAGTGTTTAAACCGCTGTGTTTCAGTCATAAGTCCGTTTTTGGTAAAGGACCTAGGGCCAGATGTAGCAAAAATTTGCGAGTCGCAAATGGCCCGAATCGCAATTTGTGACTCTGCAAAATCGGAAATGGGATGCAGAAATCCCATTTCCGAAGTGCAAATTGCGAGGTGAGCCATTACCGACTCGCAAAATTTGCGACCCATTGTGTGGACGCAATTTGTGAGTCGCAAACCATATGAAAAAGCCACTCGCAAATTACGACTAGTCGCATAAAGCCCATTTGCACACCCAAATTACCACTAAGTCAGAGTAGGTGGTAACCTTAACCAAAGTATAAAAGGAGACCCAGAAGGCATCTGGGTTACTGAAAATGGCTGAAATATATGAGATAGCAAGGAGGAGGAGAGTCCACGCCACACAGAAGAGGAGGAGGAGGAGCCAGAGACAGGAGAGGATATACAGAACAAGGCAGACACTTTTCCAACAAACTGAGGAGGAGATTTATGACAAATACAGACTCAGCAGTGCAGCAATTTTAGAATTAATTGATCTACTCAATCCGCAGCTTCCACGACAGACTGTGCGCGGCAGCGCCATCCCCACACATGTGCAAGTGCTCTGCTCACTGCATCTCTTGGCCTCGGTAGGTATCAGGGGGGTCATTGAAGTGGCAGGTGGGGTATCCCAAAGTGCACTCTCACGGTTCTTCAGATGTTTCCTAGATGCCATACTCACACACATGTCCAGATACATATACCTACCCAGGAATGAGGCAGAAATCAACAGCACCAAGTTGGAATTCTACAGATTTGCCAACTTCCCACACGTAATAGGGTGTGTAGACGGGACGCATATACAAATATGCCCCCCTGCAAATCTGGAATATCTGTTCCACAATCGGAAGTGTACACACTCACTGAACATCCAGGTGGTATGTGACGCCCATTATGTCATCACTGACATGGTAGCCAAATTTCCATGACTCGTACATTTTCAGGCACAGTGGGATACACCAACGCCTAGAACGTGGGGAGTTTGGAGACGGATATCTATTAGGTATTGCTGCAGACACCCTGAAGCCATACACACAGGTCACTGTAGAAAACATCCATGACCTGCTAACATTGTTAAATTTTGCCACACAGGTGACAGTGCATATGCGCTACGACCATGTATACTTACCCTGTACCTAACACCCAGAAATGAGAATGAGAGGCGATATAACAGTGCACATAGGCGGACCAGAAATGTCATAGAGAGGACCTTTGGACTGTTAAAGGCAAGATTCTGATGCCTCCACAGAAGTGGAGGTGCGCTCCAGTATGCCCCAATAGCAGCTTTCAAGATCGTTGGTGCATGCACTATACTGCACAACATTGCCACCAGACGTGGGCTACATCTCACCCCTGAAGACCCAGAATCTGAGGATGACGAGCAAGAGCTACCACATCACCAGCCTGGGGATAGAAGCATTGCAAATCAAGGCAGAGACGGGACCAATACTTTGGAAGGTACATGGTAACTGTCACCACACACACTAATGTCACACAAAAAGAGCCCAGTTGTGTAGTGGATCAAACAAAACATTTTAATAAGTGAACCTAATAACTATATAACTGAACTGTTGGTAAGGGGCTGCACATGTCCTCCCTCAATGAGGACACATTAACTCCATGTGCCTCATGAGTCCTGCAGTGTTTGGGCCTAACACCTCCTCCTGGTACGCCCAGCATGGCTTGTGCTAGGTGGGTCAGCAGACCCCTGACGTGCACTGCCACTCCGCAAGACACGTATGTCTGTGGCAGATGCGCTGCTGATGGTGGACCCCTCCTCACTGTCCTGAGGTGTCTCAGCCGTGCCCCTTGCCACCTGCCTGGCCTCCAGCATGTCCACCGCATGGCTGATGCGGCCCAGTCCCTGAGCCACATCCCCTGCAAAGTGGCCCAGGTCCACCTGCAAGCTCACAGTATGTCGTGACAGGACTGTGGTGTTAACTGCAAGACGGACAATGGACGCAGCCATGCGGTCCAATCTCTGCACCAGTTGGCGCTCACGGCGCCTTGCACTTTGTCTCTCTGACACCAGTTCCGTCACCAGTTGGAGTATGGATAGTGCTAGGTCACTAACATTGTCATTCAGTCTTGTGAACTGTGTGTTCACTTCTGCCAGGCCATGTATAAAATTGTGCTCCATCCTCTGTATTGCCCCAGAAATAATTCTCAACTGCCTTGTTTGCAGGCGCTGACCCGATAGGAGGGATGCCTCAACTGCAGACATGGATGCGTCACCTATATCCTCCTGGGACACTGCTATGCGGTGGTGCTTCTGGCTCTTGCTGTCTCACACTGTGGCTGGGACCAGGTGTTGTGTCTCTTTCCTCCATGTCCACTTCATCATCTGGAGGGAACTGTGGTGGTGTGGTGCTGGGCCCTGTAGTGGCTGCTGCAGCCTCCTGCCCTGCCTGTGGCCTGCTTTCTTCACCCTGGATGGTGTGGCTGGTGGGGGTGTCTTGTGGCAGACCTGTGGGACATAGGGAATACACTGTCAGTATCTAACATCTGTTGTATGCCTTCTAATACACATTTGCCTATAAGCTGACTACTGTACTACATTGCCCATAATGCACCATTCTGGTGGTTGCTAGTCTGAACTGGAGCTAGTCTGGTTGTGCATGCTGCTGTGTACTGGGTGAGTACGGGTTAGCATTTATAGGTGTACATGCATGTTTCATGGTCAGCACTTTTTGATGTCCCTTGCGCTGACGTGTCAAGTGCTCCCATTCCTGACACTGCCTCAGGCTCCAGGGTCCGTTCAACCAGTTCCTCCATGGCTGTCGGTGGTGGGATGGTGGATGGGCCTCCTCCTGTGACCCTCATCTCCCTGAGGCGCTCTGCCACCCTCTCCTTTGTCATGGAGCGCAGGTCATACCACCGTTTTTTAATTTCCTCAATGCTTCTGTGGCTTACCCCATGGCATTGATCCTCTCCTGGATGTCCTGCCAGATTCTCCTGTTTTCAGTGTCTGGGACACTCAGGGCTGCCTTTCCAAACAGCTGGTCATGGTGCTGGCAGCATTCCTCTGTCAGCACCTCAAGTTCCTTTTCAGAGAATTTCAATTTCCTCTTCCTGCCTGCACTGCCTGTGTCTTCCATTGTTGCAGCTGTTCCTCCAGGTAGTTGCTCAGCAGTTAGAAAAGGGTGTGGTCCTCCCTCCTCCCAGGTGTATTTGATGTCTTCATGGCTCTGATGTCATCAGCAAGAGCCAGGAAGTGTTTTTCCAACTGTTTTCCTGCACCTGCATGCAATTTGCGGCACAGTCGCAATTTGCGATACGCGACTCGCAAAAAGCGACCTCGCTAACAGCGGACTCGCAATCTGCGGTGCGACATCATTTGCGAGTCGCAAATTGATGTCGCTTTTTTTTTTGTTGACTCGCAATTTCCGACTCGCAAATTTTTTCCTTCCTACATCTGCTCCCCTAGATACTTACAGGAGAAAGTTACTTTTTACCGCCCAGTCAGGAATTTAAGATAAAAAAAACAAAGGGCTGCTATACCTTCACCATATCCATACATCAAAATATGTGATTGAGCCCTTTCCCAGCTGCCCCCCTATCATTGGAATAGGTTCCTCTTGTACTTTTGTTCTTGTACTGATGTCTCTGGTTTTCAAAAACATCTTAAGATGTGGTTATTCTAAGCTGCCACCCACTAGATGACTCCTGCTACAGCTCTGTGATGTCCCTTCGGGATGAGTCACTAGCACTTAATAAAATCTTTATTAGCATAACATAACACATGATGTGAAAGTGGGTAGAGGAACCCCTGGGAACTTTTACTCCATTGGTTAAGCAGAAGCTAGGAGTCTCATCCCCCCACAGGCGGCTGTCAAGCATGTATGTGGCATTCCCAGGAATCACCTCCAAACACTAATGGACCTGAGGAAAATCAGAAATAGTTTGAAAGTGCTGTCTGAGACATGGACAGAGCCCTGAAGGATTAGATCTTCTCTCCCTTCTGTACTGAGAACAAATAAGTGGATTCCAAGGATCATAAGTTTGACTTCCTGTTCACGCAACAGAGACACAATAATCTACAAGAGGCCTTTCCTGAAACTGCTCAGAAAACCCATTCCAACTGGACCTGTCTTGGACCCTGCTTTTAGCTTTTTCTGGAGTGAGTCTTGACCTCCAAGTACCTTTTCTGATGTAATGGATGTCAAGACTGTCTCAAAGTAAACTCCTCCTACCAGCCAGAGAAACTGGAGACTTAGAATCTTTTTAACTCTAAACACCTTGTGGGAACCCGTACAAACCTGCCACACTGTTCAGACCAGAAGTGTTGCAACTGAGATGTAGCTTCAGGTGTCCTAAGCTTTTCTGCAAATGCAAATCTGATTCAGCAGCAGTATTCCTGAGAAGGAATCTGAGCTCCAAAAAAGTGCAAGCAAAGTAATCTTGACCCGGCGAAAGTGTAAAAAGTGTCTGCCAGTGAGTGATACATTTCTCCCTCTCTGAGCTTTCCTACCAAAACCAAAAGCTTTATGGAGATCTTGTCTGATAAATATCTTTGTGAAGCCCTTGCTGGTCACAGCCTGCTGCTTTGCCCACTGAAGATTTTGGACTTCTGTTTTTGAGACCGAGTCCTAAGGTAAATCTTATGACCAGAACATGGTTGCTGTATTCAACCACGCTCCTTCAATGTCAGTCTCAAATCATGCCTCGGTCCCAGTGTACCTCAACTGACTGAGCACAGTTGAAGCTTCACACTTTTTGGGCCAGATGTATCAAAAGATTTTGCATTCACAAAAGGTGCAAATAGGTACATTTCATCATTGCAAATGCAAAATCGCCTTTCACGATGTATGAAAGGCATTCACAGGTAAAATTTAAGGAACCACAAAAATAGCAATTCCTTGCAACTGTGACATGAATTTGCAGGTCACATTCTGCGAATCGCAAATAGTGACATGAATTTTTGAATTGCAGAATGAGAATCGCAAATTGTGACCTGAATTTGCGAACCGCAGAATGTGAATCGCAAATTCCATATCACAATTCAATGCACCAACAAATCGCAAATTGCAAATATTCCCAGAATGGTTATTGCACGTGCAATTTACCACAAATTAAAATCAGGTGGTAAACAGGTGCAACCTACATAAAGAGGCCCAGAATGACTCAGCCTCTTTTCCACAATGGCTGCACTCTACATCATGGCGAGGAGGATGAGGATCCTGGCAGATTTGGGGAGAGGGAGAAGGAGACAGGAGCACATTTTATGAGTGTGCATTGTCCTTTATGACCAGACAGAGGAAAAGACAAATGATAAATACAGGTTAAACTCAGCCATGATACTTGACCTGATAGCTGATCTACAACCCGTACTACAGCGCAACACACAGAGGACCAATAGTATACCCACCCATACGCAGGTATTATGCTCCCTGCACCTATTAGCCTCAGGGTGCTATCAAGGGTTCAAAGCAGCAGCTGGAGGTGTCTCACAGAGTGCGCTTTCACGCATCTTCAATGCATTCCTCAAAAAATCCATCAACACATAAGATTCCCCAACACCCCACAAAAATTGCTACAAACCAAATACAACTTTTACCAGATTGCCCAGTTCCCACATGTCATTGGCTGCATTGATGGGACACATGTAACTATCTGTCCACCATCGGCAACAGAGTATGTGTACCGGAACAGAATGAGCACACATTCCATGAACAAACAAGTCATAAGCAATGCCTCCAACATTATTACGGATCGTGTGGCCAGATACCCAGGTAGCACACATGACTCCGACATCTTCAGACACAGTGGAATACACACAAGACTACTTGCTGGGGAGTTTCACGATGGATACCTACTTGGTAATGTAATAGTTGACAATGTCGCCTTGATTTATACGGATAACAAATACTCATGTTACTCTCCTGTCATTCTAGGAGACAGTGCATATGCAGTGCGCTTGTTCATACTTACACCCTATCTGAACCCTGCCACGCCTAGCAAAAGGAGGTATAATGCAGCACACAGGATGACACACAACGTTATAGAGAGGACCTTCGGCCTGCTGAAGAGCTGTTACAGATGCCTGCAGAAGAGTAGTGGTGCACTGCAAAACTGCCCTGAAAACACATGCAAAATTGTGGCTACATGTGCTATGTTACACAACATCGCAACAACGAGGGGCATAGCAGTAGAACCCACAGAGCCTGACCCAGATGAGGAGGACGATCCCTGGCCACCCCTTCAGCCAGCAGACAGAAGCAGTGCAGCAGAGGGCAGACAAAGACGTGCTGAGATCACGCGCAACTATTTTTGATGTAAGTAATGACAACACAACGTCAACATTTATGTATTGCTGTAGGTAGAATCTTTATTGCCTTGACTTCAGGTAATATATGTGTGATTAGGACATAGGTAAGCACTATACACATACAGGTGCTAGTTACAGTGTAACACTATTAGCATCATAGTATAACTGCATTGCTATATACCTCTCAACATTACTTCCTATGTCCACACACTCCACTTGAGTGCTCAGTGGACTCGGTGGCACCTCTTGTTGCGGGTTCAAACACAGTACTGTGTCTGGTACTGCGACGTCTAGGATCAATCACAGGGACTGTGAGACTGCTGAAGCTAGAGAGCTCCTTACTATCCCCACTACCTAGTTCGCTGTTTGTAGCACTCCGTGCTGTCTGCATTGTCTCAAAAACAATCGTGATTTTCACCAATCCCTGTGCAACTTCCCGACTGCAATGTGCCATCTCCACTTGCATGCCCACAGCCTGTATGATACCAAAGCAGTTGTGGTAGTGAGCCGATTGACAGATCTACAGAACCCATCAAACCTGCCCATCTATTGGTGATGGCACCTACAGTGGCTGACATGCTCCTGCGCAGAGTTCCCTAATGGCATTTGTCATCTCCTTTGTGTGTTCTGCTGCTGTTTTCTGTCCCTCATGCAGCTTGCACATGCTTTCATTGAGAGATTCCAACTGCTTGTGCATTGATCCCATGTTGTCAATGTGAAACTCAAACTGCCTGTGCATTGTGCCTATGTCGATTGACACCATCCGCATGTGCATTGACCTCATGTGTTTACATTGCAGGCGCTGCACTTTCAGCATGGAAGCCTCAAGGCCACCAAATAGTGATGGGCCCTCACCTTCTTCTGTGCACTGTCTGCCTGCTTCACGGTGCCTCCTGAGGGGAGTGGACAGATGCTGGGGCAAGGACTGCTGTCTGTCAGTGCTTCTGGCCTCTGGGGGTGGTGTGGGTACTTTATCCGGCATTTCATCAAAGTCCAGGTTATACTCAAGGAGGGGTAGCACTCTTGCCCTGCGTCTAGTTGGTGCTTGTCTGAAGGACTCACTGGTGTTTGAGTCGGACTGTGGCTGACTTTTGCTATCCCCCACATTTCCACCTTCTGCTGCGGCAGGGCCTGGAACATCTGCAACAACAATGTGCAGCATCTCCTTCTCGGATATGTACTCAAATAGTTGTGTAATAGTATTAATTTACACTGGCATAGTACCACTGAGAGTCTTTTGTGTTGCTTCTCTGTTTAGTTTTACACTATCTTGCTATTAATATGGTATTTGCACTTTAGGGGTGTGGACTACCACTCCATAAGGCATTGTTGTGTTGTATGTAAGATGTGGCATAGACTACTTATCACACTGCATAGTGCCATAGCAATTTTCTAAGGTCCATTTGGACATGCACATATGTGGACTCCACCATGTCTTCCATTGGTGTAGACGGTGTCTGGGTGGGTGGTCCTTCTCCGGTGCTTCTTGCCTCCTTCAACCTGCTTGCTACCCTCTCTTTGGCACGTGAACGCAAGTTGTACCATCGCTTGCGCATCTCCTCGACAGATCGCTGCACAACACCCACAGGCATTATTTTGGTCTGGATGTCTGACCACAGTTTTCTCTTCTCACTTTCAAGTACCTGTAGTGAGTGTTTTCCAAAAAGTTTGTCATGGTTCCTGACCACCTTCTCGATGAGCACCTCCAATTCCTGCTTACTGAATTTGAGTTCGCGTTTCCTCTCTCATTTCTCCTTCACATTCCCATCAGTAGCCATAATCATGTTTGTCCTGGCTGGCTCTCAAGTCTGCCTCCCTGGTGCTTGACTGGGTCTCTCTTCCTTCTCCTGTGGGTGGGGCTTTTGGAAACAGCATATACTGAATCACTTCCTGGTTGTGATGTCATCAGGCTGTTCCAGGTTGCCGTTTTTGCAATTTGCGATTTGCAAATACTGATTCGCTTTTTTTTGTGAATCAGTATTTGCAACTTGCAAATTGTGATTGTGAATTTTAAGGAATTGCTATCACCGACTCAGAATTTTCATACATCCCATTTTGCATTTCTTAATTAGCGATTTCTTAAAAATCGCTATTTAAGAAATGCAAACCGGGAGCTTGATACATCTGGCCCTTTGCTACTATATTTACTCTAGTTCCCCTTAACTGATTTTTTGTTGTCATTTGCCTATACTATATAGTTCAGACCACTGTTAATTTGGTACTGCATTTCAATCTGCCCTATTACTGATAATGTGCTAAGCCCAGGGCAGCCACAAGCTTGCATTAGCGAAATACAGACTGACAGAAGCACCTTGTCTGCCTTTAAGAGTGCAGTTGGCACCTCACCCACACTTTCAATCCACTGTTGGTGGGCAGAGTGCTTGATTTGCATATGGCTGGGTCCAAACTGGAATGGCATGAGCAGCAAAAAAACGATGGATGTCGGCCCAGATCTCTGTACTGGGGGTGAATGTTTGACAATGTTCAGCATTCCGTCCATCACTTGTTCTTTTTGCATTTGTCGCCCTAAGTGGGAAGGGTATGCCCAGACATGGGTCCTGTGCTTCCCATGCCACTGGATTCAAGCTAGCCTGGCTGATGAGGGGTGAAATCCCAAAACCGGTCCCAGGATGCTTGTTTCCAGGCCAGGGAAAACCTGGCCTGGCAGTTCGGGCTGGACTGTTCCCATGGGGAACAGGGTCAAGACTGATTTGCATATGGCTGGGTCCAAACTGGAATGGCATGGGCAGCAAAAAAACGATGGATTTAGGCCCAGATCTCTGTACTGGGGGTGAATGTTTGATAATGTTCAGCATTCCGTCCATCACTTGTTCTTTTTGCATTTGTCGCCCTAAGTGGGAAGGGTATGCCCAGACGTAGGTCCCGTGCTTCCCATGCCACTGGATTAAAGCTAGCTTGGCTGATGAGGGGTGAAACCCCGAAACCGGTCCCAGGATGCTTGTTTCCAGTCCAGGGAAGAACTGGTCCGGCAGTTTGGGCTGGACTGTTCCCATGGGGAACAGGGTCAAGACCGATTTGCATATGGCTGGGTCCAAACTGGAATGGCATGGGCAGCAAAAAAACAATAGATTTAGGCCCAGATCTCTGTACTCGAGGTGAATGTTTGACAATGTTCAGCATTCCGTCCATCACTTGTTCTTTCTACAGTGCTTGATTACACCCACCTGCAGGAAGAATATCTGAGGGTTTATGGACTCCCTATTCTCCCTCCTTAATGGCGTCATTACATTATGCCAGGAGCTTTTTTCTCATGGTAGGAATGGAAAGAGTTTATGTGCTGTGAGGTTTCCCTGTGGCGAGGCTCTGATATTGCCTCAGGCTGTCCCTCCTGCATGCAGTGGCATAATATTAATTACACAGCATGTTCAGTGGCACCACAGTCTAGAAGTATAAGGGGCCCTCTGAGAAGCCAATTATTTCTGCATTTCTCTGCTATTTTTGCATGGAAGACAGTAGTGAGTTATAATGTGTGCTGCCTGCATTTTAGAACATAAAGGGGGAAATTTCGAGAGGACATGGTGGGCTGCAGCGTCACCGCAGCGTGCTGAGTGCCGCGATTCCCGGGCGGGGGTGGAGCTGAGATTCCTGCTTGTGCTGATGTGCCGGCGCATCTCACAGGAGTCTCGGAGGCCGGAGGTGCTTCCAGGCGGCTGAGACGGGCGAAGCAGCACTTTAGGATTTATGTGCTTGGAGAGAGCCGCCCTTGAGGTTGATGATCATGCAGAGCTGTGGTGCAGGCTCCTCTCCATGGAGGCAGAGCCAGCACAAGCAAAGGCTGCTACAACGACTGTAAGGAGGGCAAGCTGGATTGGAAGGGGACCTAAGCACTGGAAGGACCCAGGAACTTGTCAAGAATTCAAGAAAGGGGGGCCCTGGCTCAGTTTACTAGGAGAGAAGAGCAAAATCAAGGTAGGAGGGTTAGTGACCATTTTGGTTTGGAAAGGGCGTCTGGTGCAATTAACCCTGTTGTTTCAAGGCAGGGTTAGGGTTTTACTTATAATTTGGGGCCCGATGTGAAGGTATTACTACTAATGTATTCTGATACGGATCCAGACAGCAAATACGGAACCCAGGTATCAAAAATAAAAATAAAATCCCTCCCTCACTGAGATCATCTTTTAAAACTAAACCAGAGATAGTGGATTCATCATCTAGGAGGTTGGAAATGCAACAGGAAAATTGTGGCCCAACTCCTTTAGTTATGGAGGGGCAGAGAGAGATAGGTGATCTTGGGTCAAGCTGCCCCCTCCAGGTAAATCAGGTTAATCCAAGGGTCGACGAGGAGTTCACAGGACTATGAAGGGTTCCCCCCATACAGTCACCAAGAGAAACGGTTCTCCCCGCTAGAAGCTCAGGTCAGCGGGTACCAGAAGAACCTGCTTTTGATCAGGCTTTGAATTGTCACTTGATGGGTCCCCAAGTTGGTCCTGGTTGTGATCTCTCAGTGGAGACGATGATTCTCTCCCTTTCTAAAGACAATAGAAAAGGTTTTGCAATTTCTGAAAAAAATCAGGGAGTAATCAGAGAGGCCTGTGAGGTATTGGAGAAAAAGCTTGATCTCTTGACATTGAGAACTCAGGCTCTTAAAGAAGCGGTGGGAGCCATGAAAGACAAATTAGGATTACATAAAGCTGAAATTCAGGTGTTGAAAGATTCAAAACAGGTCCTATAGAGTAAACTGGAATAGTTGGAGAACAGCTTGAGGAGGAACAACTTGAGAGTGCTACATTTTCCGGAAGGAGTGAAAGGAGAAAATTTGAAAGCATCTGTGGTCTCACTTATTAAGTGTGAGCTCTCGTTAGTGGAGAGTAAAGAAGAAATCATAAGAGATATCCAACGGATACATAGAGACCCCTTAAAGAATAAACAAAATATTAGTAAGCCCCGGAAAATCCTGATTAACTTTTTAACGTACGGACTGAAAGAAAAAATTCTCTCCAAGGCACTAAAGTTGAAAACTATTAAAGTTCAGGATTTCTTGTTCAAGATTAGGTCAGACTTGTCTAAGATCACCATCAACAAACAATGGGAGTTAGGGCGGCGGCTGGAGGAATTCAAAAGGTTAGTAGTGTCTGCACAACTTAAGTTCATCGCTACCCTTCGAGTGTATAACAAGTGTAACAAGATGTATAATGTCAGAGACTGCAAGGCAGCAGATGAGGTGTTGGCAGTTATTAAGTCAGTGGTCGGCATCAAAGGAAATTAATAAGATTGGGTCCCGCCCGGGAACTTTGAGCACTCTAAATATGGGCCTACATTATGGTTTTTTGACTAAAGCATGGTTGGTTTATTTGAGTGTATTTATTTCTTTATTTATTTTTATCGTTAGCTCATGTTTTATTGCAACAGCGAATAATAATGCCACTTTAACCTTTGATTTTTTTCAGTGAAATTCAGTTTTCTTTAACACAATGTAAGATCTTAGAATTTAACCTAATTATAATATTACTTTAAAATTTGGTTTTCTCAGGGAATTTCTGTTTTTTTTATTGGATTCTCAAGTGCACCAACGGCCAACCATTCAATTGTAGCCAATCCCCACTATGCATTGTTTTGACCTAGAACAACAAGGTATGTTCAAAGGCCTGTGCCCAATCCCGCCCATGCAGCCAACTCTTACTTGCCAAATTTCCCCTGTGCAGAACTGTGAACAGCTTTTTTGCCGTGCACAGGCCCTGAACCCAACCCATGCATGACTTTGGCCATGTGGCCCCAATCTGCATTTTCTTCTACTTTTAATTCTTTAAAAATGTTTTTGAGTACTCTGGTACTTGACCGGTACTAGTCCTCATGTTTCCATCCCAATGGACTGTATAAGGTTCACTAAAGAGGGTGGAAGCTCATACGGCAGCTCCCACAGGAGTACTGCTGTACATCACAGAAAAGCTGTGCTGAATCCCATAGCAGTGCTGTAGTACCCATGACTCAAAAATATTTTTTTGATTATAATTATTGAGAAAGTACCTCTAGGTCCCTTTCAACAAGTGCACGAGGGCCATGGTGCCCCTACCCTGCCCAATATGCCCCTTTATAACCTTTTTTCAGGACACAAGACTGAGTCCTAGAGTACTGTAATGGCCACTTTCTAAAGCTGGGACTACATTGGCTTATAGGAGGAAAGCCTCCATCAGCTGATAGGATGAGAATATTTTTTAAATTTCCAGTACCACCAGACTCCCACAGGTCTCACACAGTGCATAACAGTCCTGATGTCATTAACTTTTTCATGAGATAAACCCCTTCATGACCACCGTGAACACCTCTTTAAATACAGATTTCTCAAGAATAACTTCACAGATTTAAACCAAGTAACACAAAGCAAGCTTTCATAGCAAGGGTCTTTCTGCAAAATTTTGTGTAACAATGTTCAGCCATTTTTTAATAATGAAGAGGGAAACTGCCCATAGAACTGACATCAGAAGTCAGTGTTGTTGTATTCCCTATTTTCTTGGGCACTGCTTGATGGATCAGCACAAAACTTCCCATGAAGGATCTGTAAAAGAGATATTTTTTTTAATGTTTTGTGCTGATTCATCCTAGCACACCAAATTTATTCAAGAAACAAGTGTGTATTCATGTATTTGTGTGTGCGCGTATGTGTGTGTGTGTATATATAAGCCAAAAAAAAAACTACTGAACTTCACCAGTTATTCATTATTAACCTAACTATACCTTGTGCCTGAATGACGCAATGCTAAGGACTTCACATACTACATCACTTATGACATGTTGAAGAACTTCATTAATGACATCACTAATGACATATCAAATGTCATCATTAATGACTGATCACATCATTGATGACATCATCCAAGCTACAGCTTGTCAAATAAAAAATGTGGTTCTGGAGACAATTCTCATTCAGTATGGTAAAAGTTATGTAGTGCACACTTCAGTGAAATTTTACTTCATAAAAGCAAGGTAACGACTGAGTGCAACTAACATGATGATATCACTGTTGATATCTCAAATTACATAATTGATTGCATTAGTGATGACATCATACAGTCACTGTGATACCGTTCCATATAGTTTGTGGCCTTGAGGTAATGCAGCACACTACAGGTGTGAACAATTTACTGTTCATCCTAATGGTATTACCCACTTAAATACTACTCGTGACCTCCAAGCTCAACTTAAGAGGTTGACGGGTGTGCATTTGCCACTGTAAAGACATTTTCTTCAAAGCCCTACTTTCCATAGTTTGGTAAGATGTGCTGCACACAGATGTGCATTGTTGCATACAACTTTAGAGGCCTGCTTACAACACCATTGAGAGATACACCACCTCTAAAAGGGACATCCCTATATTCTCTACATGATTCAACAATCTTGAAAGCCTCAAAATATTTACCTAGGTTCTGAAAATAAACATCCTTACCTTATCAACATCCTCACTATATAGAAGGTATCTATAACAGTGCATTAACACTATTTCATATGGGCACATGCCCAAATAGCCACTGGTGGATACTTTTTTGCAAACAGAAGGATTTGCCTTTTTAGGAATAACTTTTGGTTTTAAGCCTCAGCCTACTATAAAACAGGCACACAGCCCCAATCATATTTAACAGGAAGTAATACATGTTCTCCAAACTTTGTAAAGAGTTCTAAAAGCGCGCCCCACATAGCTTTCAATATGCACAATCATTCTTCCCTCTAGGGCTTATGCAATTTCTATTTGATGTATTCACATATGTACATTCAGTAACTCCATGTTGTATAGAACTATGGTGTTATTCCTGATTTCATTTGAGATGTCATTTGACATGTCATCAATATTGTCATTTAACATGCTAAAAGTGATGTAATATGTGAGGTCATTAAAGTTAAAAGCAGTGCATGACGCGGGCGCAACTTAAACATAACTCTTGCCCTCGCCATATACTTCTTATAGCCTGACATATTACATCAGTCATGACATGTTCAATGAAAGTATTTATTGAATCACTGATTACATCTGAAATTACATTATTTTTGACAACACTGTGCATGGCGGTGCACCAGCATCTGTAACTGGTGAATTTCAGTGTTTCTTTAGTTTATATATATATTGTATGTGTGACATTTTCACCTTACCATACCATCATGTTAACTTTTGTTTTTCTAAGGTTTTATATTTATTTTCATTGTTAAACAGGGCAGAAGATAAATTATGGTTAAAACACTTTCTGTATGCCTGCACTAAATCCGGTGCCGGGTCCAGCTTTCTTATTCTTTTACTTTGAGTGTTTCTCCTTATTTTGTATATTCACCACAGTTTTCAATATTAAAATTTAGTTTCTTTGTTTCTTTGAATTTCATGTCCTGATTTATCAATTATTCCAATTTCTGCATATAAATCACTTTGCTTTTAATAACACTTATTTTCTTAACTACCCAATCCCCTGAGCATTTGGGATTGTTACCCTACTTCAGGAGTAAATTTGTCAGTGGAGGTTGATTCTGTCTTGCACTCCCAAATGTAAGTTTAATCATGGTGTCTTCAAAATCATAAATCTTCTATATTCCATGTCAAAAAGAACATTTCACTGTCCATGCTTGATTGTGGTTGTTGACGCATGCCAAGCTAAATGGAAATATAAGGAGGTAAACGAAAGAGAAGCTCCCATAGGAAGTTTTGATCTTTGTGGTGTCAGGCAGGTTTTGAAAGGTAATTTCCTCTCTGTACCTTGCTCATTGACTTTAATAGCATCAAACCTGTGAGTTCCATCTAGCTTGAATATTTGCATAAATGTGATTGATAGACGAGGAGCTTTTGTTTCTTTTTCATCATCATGAACTTGTGAGTTTAAACACAACCCCAAAGTTTAGCTTGATAGAAAAGATAGATGTAGAGGAATTGGAAGACATGGCCAGCAATCTTGGAATATAGACTGAGGGAGGGTAGTCTACAGAGGCATGAAAAAGTCATTTTGTTTTAAGGAAATAATTGTTATACATACATGCAAAATTCATCAGGCATTTACATGTTGAACCTACTCTTGGTACATAAAGTTCTGCAGAGGTCTGTCAAGAGTAGGGGCAAATTTAAAAGGAGGCAAACACAAAACACTCTCCGTTTGCTAATAAATAGAACACTGTTTGGTGAATGTGTATGACATTTTGTATGTCATTAAGCCTAGTTCATGGATCTAAGGTTTTGTGAGGATCTGAGAAGTGGAGGCAATATTAAAGAGAATGTTATGCTAAATCCTTCAGTGTGGTGTTGATAGTTCTGCATGTCAGTTGAGAGACCAGAACTAGGCTTACTTTGCTAACTGCAAGCAAAGTGTGGGTTTGCTACACAGAAGGTTGGTTGCATGGGCATTTAGCCAGCGTTTCCTGCCAATGGCAAAATCACATGAGCTACACTGTGGTTTGAGTGCAGAGTCTGGTTGTGGTCCAGGCTTCAGGATCAACTCAAACTAAATGACTGGAGGTCGTGAACAGTGAGGACTGGCTGCACATTGGATTGGGTGAAGAAAGTAGCTGCACACCAGGCCCTAGATTAAACACCAGCTGTGCATAACTAATGGTCATATGCTAAATAGGTTTGTAACACCTGGTGTTAAAAGGTTTGTTTCCAGTTAGCACTTATTTTGAAACTGACAACTTTATGAAATGACTACCAACCTCTGCCAGAATACAAATGTACAATTTTAAACATTTAGTTTCACTATTTTCCATGTGTTAGACCTGACAGCCTTAGGGTGGTCACCCCTAACTTTTTGCCTGCCTTCCTCCACTTTTTGGACACTGGTTTGGCTGGTTTTTAGACTCTGTGCACTTTACCACTGCTAACCAGTGCTAAAGTGCATATGCTCTCTCCCTTCAAACATGGTAACATAGGATCGTACCCAATTGGACTATTTAATTTACTTATACGTCCCTAGTAGAAGGCAATATCTGTACCCAGGATTTGTAGTTTAAATGCTACTAGTGGGCCTGCAGCACTGATTGTGCCACCCACTTAAGTAGCCCCTTAACCTTGTCTCAGGCCTGCCATTGCAAGGCCTGTGTGTGCATTTTCACTGCCAATTCGACTTGCCATTTAAAAGTACTTGCCAAACCTAAAACTCCCCTTTTTCTACATATAAGTCACCCCTAAGGTGTGCCCTAGGTAACCCCTAGGGCAGGGTGCTGTGTGGGTAAAAGGCAGGACATAAACCTGTGTAGTTTACATGTCCTGGTAGTGTAAAACTCCTAAATTCATTTTTACACTACTGTGAGGCCTGCTCCCTTCATAAGCTAACCTTGGGGCTGCCCTCATACATTGTTGGAGTGGTAGCTACTGATCTGAAAGGAGTAGGGAGGTCATGTTTAGTATGGCCAGAATGGTAATACTAAATCCTGCTGACTGGTGAAGTTGGATTTAATATTAATATTTTAGAAATGCCACTTTTAGAAAGTGAGCATTTCCCTGCACTAAAATCTTTCTGTGCCTTACAATCCACGTCCGGCTGGGTTTAGTTGACAGCTCCTTGTGCATTCACTCAGACACACCCCAAACACAGGATACTCAGCGTCACTTGCACACATCTGCATTTTGAATGGGTCTTCCTGGGCTGGGAGTGTGGAGGGCCTGCTCTCACACAAAGGACTGCCACATCCCCTTCTGGGACCCTGGCAGACAGGATTGAACTGAAAGGGGACCTGGTGCACTTCTAAGCCACTCTTTGAAGTCTCCCCCACTTCAAAGGCACATTTGGATATAAAAACAGGGCCTCTGCCCTACCACCTCAGACACTTCCGGGGGAAAAACGTGTAAGCAGAACTTGCATCCTGCCAAGAAAAACTGCCTGGCTGCCTAAAGGACTCACCTGACTACTTTCTGTGAAGGACTGCTGCCTTACTGCTCCCTGGCTGTGGTGAAGAAGTGCTCTCCAAGGGCTTGGATAGAGCTTTCCTCATGTTCCCTGAAGTCTCAGGACCAAAAAGACTTCTCTCTTGCAACTGGACTCCTTGTGTGACAAAAATTAGATGCACAGCTTGTTAAAAACGACACACAGCCTGTCCCGCGGTGAGAAATTCACTGCACGCCGAACCGGGACGACGCAGCCCGACTTCGCAAGGAGAAGATCGATGCAGCGCCTGCATTGTGACCGGAACTTCGACGCGCGGCCCACCGGATCTACGCACAACCAACCTGGGACAACGCAGCCCGACTTCCAGAGGGAAAATCGACGCAGCGCCTGCCGTGCAGAAGAAATTTCCACGCATTGCCCACCGGAACGACGCAGCGCTTGTGATTCCGCTCCACAAGCCCAGGATTCCACGCACAGACCCCGGGGCATCTGAAAACCCGGCAACCAGAAGAGGATCCACAACCAAGTGCTGGAAATCGATGCACAGCCGTCCCTGCATGGAAACTAAACAACGCATCCCCTTGTGCGGCCAGAGAAATCGACACATGCCCCCTTTGTTTCCACGCTTCTCCTCCTCTGCTGCCCATTGCGGAGATTTTTCTCGCGAATCAGGTACTTTGTGCTAAAAAGAGACTTTGTTTGCTTTTAAAAGACTTTAGACACTTTATATCACTTTTCAGTGATATCTCTACATTTACTTATTGCATCTTTGATCGTTTTGACCTGCAAATATCCAGATAAATATTATGGCCCATATTTAGACTTTTTGACGCAAAACTGCGCTAACGCAGTTTTGCGTCAAAAAAATTTGCGCCGGCTAACGCCATTCTGAAGCGTCGTGCGGGCGCCGTATTTATTGAATGACATTAGCCGGCGTTAGCCGCCGGCGCCGTCTGGTGTGCGTTAAAAAAAACGACGTACACCAGGCAGCGCCGGCGTAGGGGGAAATGGGGCTTGGGCGTCAAGAAATGAGGCAAGTCAGGTTGAGGCAATTTTTTCGCCTCAACCCGATTTGCGCCATTTTTTTTCCACTCCCAACCCCCATAGAAATGACTCCTGTCTTAGCAAAGACAGGAGTCATGCCCCCTTGCCCAATGTCCATGCCCAGGGGACTTCTGTCCCCTGGGCATGGTCATTGGGCATAGTGGCATGTAGGGGGGCACAAATCAGGCCCCCCTATGCCACAATTTAAAAAAAAAAAAACACTTACCTGAACTTACCTTAATGTCCCTGGGATGGGTCCCTCCAGCCTTGGGTGTCCTCCTGGGGTGGACAAGGGTGACAGGGGGTGTCCCTGGGGGCATGGGAGGGCACCTCTGGGCTCCTTCAGAGCCCACAGGTCCCTTAACTCTTGCCTTTTGCAGGCGCTAAAAAACGGCGCAAAAGCGGCAGTACGTCATTTTTTTGGACCCGCCCACTCCCGGGCGTGATTTTTGCCCGGGAGTATAAATCCGACGCACATGCCTCGGAGTCGATTTTTTAGACGGGAACGCCTACCTTGCATATAATTAACGCAAAGTAGGTGTCCACGCTAAAAAATTACGCTAACTCCATAGACTTTGGCGCTAGAGGCGTCTAACGCCAAAGTATAAATATGGAGTTAGTTTTGCGTCGAAATTGCGTAAAAAAAACTACGCAATTCCGGCGCAAACGGAGTATAAATATGCCCCTATATCTTTTTCTAAACACTGTGTGGTGTATTTTTGTGGTGCTATATTGTGTTATTGTATGATTTATTGCACAAATACTTTACACTATGCCTTCTAAGTTAAGCCTGACTGCTCAGTGCCAAGCTTCCAGAGGGTGGGTACAGGATAATTTGGATTGTGTGTGACTTACCTTGACTAGAGTTAGGGTCCTTGTTTGGGCAGGGGGTAACCTGACTGCCAACCAAAGACCCCATTTCTGACACCATGCTGCAGCCCTCAAAAGATATTTTGGCTCTCCACATCAACCCAACCTATCTCCAGTCAGTAGCTAGTTTTTCTTTCCCTCTCATCCATGAACACAGGGCCCTGTGAGCCAAGATGACTCTGTCAAGTGGCTTCACAGAAGAACCAGTGAGAACACCTACCTGCCTATATCTCCTCTTTACAATGGCTGGTCTTTTTTTGTTATTTTAACTTAGGGCTGAATTTAAGAAAAGTGGCACTACATCCAATGCAGCGTCACTTTTCTTGCGTCCCCCCCAAACGCCACCATTTGTGAGATGTATTTAGGATGCTCTGAGCATGCATTAAAAATGACAGAAGAAATGGTTCATTGAAATCTTTTACATTTCAATGCACCATTTTTTCGGGCCTCCTATTGGGGGAATGCCCCCCTTGCATACATTATGCCTGGTGCAGGTATAATGTGGCGCAAGGGGTACAAAGTGGTGCAGTGCATGCATTGCGCCACTTTGTAAATATGGAACAGGGAAAACGCAACCTTAGCATCACAAAAATTACACTAATGTGGCACAAGGTCCTCTTAAAACTGCCCCTAAGTATTTGAGGCATTCTCTGTACTTCTTTAATGGTCTTTATTTTGAGAGTGAAGAACTGAAAATCTTGCAGGAGTAAAAAGTCACAATGCCCATTCTTTAACTTTGTAAGTTAACTTTTAGCATAAAGTAACTTTGGTCAAACCTGATTGGTAGTTTGTCCTTTATTTCCCTATGCCTCTCTAGCATTGGAAAGCATCTGTTAGTTCTTCAAACAATAATTTGAGGAGTGTCCAATGTTTTGCTCCTTTTTCCCCCTGCTAGTAAGGATTTATATACATAGCCTGAGTACAACATAATTTCCTAATTTCCAAAAATTGCCTGATTTAGTCCCATGTAGTGCAAAGGTATTTGTTATATAAAACATATCTGTTAGATAGTAATGTGATTTGGGGGATTGCATTGTATTAATGTACTTCTCTTTCCATTTGTACTTAAACGTTTTTTTCTGCGCTTTAATAGAACTACCAGAATGTTTAGTTTGCCATGTTATAATGCTACTATCATCATTCCCATTTCACAACAAGTCAACCCATGACAATGGTTTGTTTAGCAACACAACACTTATGTTATCCATTCCCTATGTTTCGCCATCTCACTGCAGACACAAATTTCTTCATGCCATTATGTAGCTTCTTGCAAATACTGTAGCACCAAGGAATATTGCACATGTAGGCCTCATTCAGAGTACGGAGGTATTCCCATTACTGCATGATGACCAACTGTAAATAGGATATGTTCTTTTATGCTATGGTAAATTGGAATGGTAATATAGCCTTTATACAATTTCAGGCATTACATCCAATGATAAGCAACCTTCAAGGCTAAGAACAGAAGAAAGTAATGACCCATAAAAACCCTCTCTACACAAAAGCAAGTGATAAATCACAAAACTCTCCTAAATTCTCTTTTGATTCTCATTCCCAAAAAGGCAGAAATCTACTAAAGGCAGAGGAAAAAAACACTACAGGAGTGAATAATCACCTTTTCAAGATGGCATTTTTGAATCAGGCACTAAGACTTTTCACTGTATGGAGCGGTACCTTACCTCATCTGAATGTCACAAGTTGACGCTGGTGAAAGAGGTTGACAAAGGGCATTGGAGAAGGTCAAATGAAATAGGCAATGAGAGTGGTAACACCTTACTTTAACTTCTTTATGAGAGCTGTTGATTTTGGAATTTTAGTTGTGAACTACCCCACCCCCCCAGCCGCCAACCCACACATATTGCCAAAATAAAGAAAGTGCACTTGGGTGAAACGCATTTTCCCCATGACAAGTGTAAATAAGGTATTATGGACTCGATTTAAGAAACGTGGTGCTGCATCCAATGCAGCGCCACTTTTCTTGTGCCCCTTAGCACTTCTCCTAACACCACCATGTGTGCACCGTATTTAAGACACAGCGCACCTTGGCAGTAGTTAGAGAACTAGGGTCATATTTATACTCCGTCTGCACCGATTGTGCGTCAAAAATGTTGATGCACAATCAGCGCAAACTTTGCCCCGTATTTAAACTTTGACGCCTGAGCCCGCGGACGACAAAATTCCGCTGTGTGTGTCATTTTTTGGATGCGGCAACCCGCCTTGCGTTAATCATATGCAAGGTAGACGTTCCCGTCCAAAAAATGGCTTAAACGGCCGTGCGTTGTATTTATGCTTTCGGGCAAAAATGACGCACGGCCGGGAGGCGGAGCCAGAAAATGACGCACAGCCCGATTTGCGTCAAAAATTAACGCCTGGGTCAGGGCAGGCGTTAAAATGGGGCAAACACTCCTGTGTTTAATCAAAACACACAGAACAAACAGCAGAGCAGCAACAGGGAGCCATGGAGGTGATACTAATCCAGCGTGCATGCAGACGCAGAGCCCAGCAGCAACAACAGCAGCTACAACAACACCAGCAGGGACCCCAAAGGCAGCGCAGAAGGCAGGAGAGGATATTCCGCCCCAGAACCACCCTTCAGGGCCTCAGGGAACACAACATCATCCAGAGGTACCGGTTGAACTGGCAGGCCATTCAGCAGCTGCTGCGCAACATTGAACAGCAGTTGGCCCTCACTTTGGTGACACCCCGCACCATCCCAACAGAAACAAAGCTGCTTGCCGTACTTCATATGCTGGCAAGTGGCTCTTTCCACACAACTGGTGCCCTGGTTGGCGGAGTATCACAACCATCATTCTCCTCCTTTTTGCCCAAAGTACTGGATGCCATCATTGGACCGACACCCCGCCACATCTGCTTCCCTAATACACTGCAGAAGCAGCAGGAAACAAAACAGGGGTTCTACCTCATCAGTGGCTTCCCACACGTCCTTGGTGCAATCGACTGCACACATGTACGCCTTGTGCCACTTGCTGCAACTGAACACCTCTATTGCAACAGGAAGCACACACATTCCATCAACGTGCAGGCCATTGTCGATCACCAGGGATTGATCACCAACATCGTGGCTAAATATCCTGGGAGTGTACATGACTCATACTTCTTCCGTCACTGCACCATCAATGAACACTTCCTGAATGGACGGTATGGCAATGGACCACTTGTCGATAAGTACAAAAACCTACTTATATACACACTGCACAGCAACCCTCTAGGACACACAACACATACACCACAACAGCAACATGTGAACATGAACACACTGAGGTCGTGACATTGCTAGCCATGTTTCTTAGGTCACCATTGAACCTGTCACACATCAGAAATTAGTGTACAGTCTAATGTTAAGACGTCAAAGATCACAACGTGTGGAGTGGGTTGCCTAAATGTCACCTTGCAAAATGTAAGTGTCCCAATGACCTTTACATTAATCCATTGCCTAAGTCTAAAGGTATGGGATGTCCAGGGTACATTGATATGAACGTGTTAACAACACTGTCAATTTTAACTGTGCATGAAACTATCATCTCACCCCCAGTGAAGACACACGGACACCTCTATCCACAAGTCACAATGCTAGGGAGGGCACACTGTACTGCAAATCCCAAAACATACTGCTGACAAACAGTTAGCAGATAAACACTGGTTCTGCCAAGGAAACTACACAATGGAGATGGTACATCCTACAAGCATAGGATGCCACATTATTACACAAAAGAGTCAAAGACAACACAAGACAACTATTGCCATGCAAGGTCATTTCAATAGTGCCAGCTACATCAACATGATCCCAATCATTTTCTCTTGCAGCTGATCAGGGGTATGGCATCCAGCCATGGATTATGACATAATTTGGCAACCCAAGTACTGCTGCAGAGCGTGCCTACAATGACGCCCATAGGAGGACACGCAGCATTGTCGAGAGGACCTTCGGCATCCTCAAGTCAAGGTTCCGGTGCCTCGACATCACTGGTGATAGCCTCCTATATTCCCCGGAGATGGTCTGGAGGATCATCCTCACATGTGCAATATTGCACAACATTTGTATAAAAAGAAACATTCCCCTCCTGGAACCAGAGCCACACATGCCTGAAGAGGAGGAAGAGGAGGATGCTGTCCTGCAACAGGAGGGGGAACTACAGAACACAGCTGCTGGTATACGCAGGCGGCAACAGATCGTCAACAATTTCTTTTGAATATGATCACTTTCACCACTTTAGTTAACTAATTTAAATAAACACCTATTCTAATCACCATATCATGGTCTGGCTATTCCTTTTTGCACACCTTAATATCAACTTATCAGAATAAGAGTGTTGCCTCATGGAGCATTGCTGAGATACTGAGTAGGACACTGAACATCCCAGAGCTAATGTGATGCCTAACATACAATGGTCACATACACACACACTCTTAATGACATATATCATGTACATTTTTCCTTTGAAGGCCAATAGCAGAGGACCACAACTATTTCACACATACATGTTGAAATCAAGGTCCAACGCAGCATATAGCACACAACTAAGACACCAACACTCAATAAGGGGAAAACAAGCCTCATTCATGAGGCAGTCAATGTGCTTTGGCATCAGTAACAGGAATGCCTGACCAGACCCTTGACAGCAGTAAGTCCAACTGCATCCAATGTTTGCAAGGAATATCTGTGACCAGAGTCCCATACAAGCAGAACATAGACAGCACAAGTGCCACACATAGGAGCAGCATTGCACACATGACATTCCATGTACATGTCAGCCCATTTCCTAACTCCTGACACACCCATGCACCTGGTCACAACCCACCTGTCGGAAGAGGTCCCTGGAATACTAAGATATGTACCTTGATATACCCTCCTCTACACACAGACCAACATTAGCAAACCAGTGTGCTACACCCTTTCCTATGGTATGCCATTGTCTTAGAACATCTGACTGCAAGGACGTCAGGTCAATTTATACACTGTCTTCTAGTTTCAAAGCCCTGTTAGCACCTGTAGATTGCTTCCCCTGTGAAAATGTCTGTTGGCCCTTAGAATGCAAGTCTCACCTGCAGGACTGGTGAGAAACAGATGCAGCCCACACCTGTGATCACCTCCATGCTCACCACCCATTTAAAAAAGCACTGCCCCTGATGATGCCTGGAACAGCATACGAGTTGCCATTATGTCAAATACACCGTTAAGCATTCATACTAATTAAGCCGTGTAACACAGCCACTAGGTTCATTTGTCACCTTAAAAAACACAGGACATACACAGTTTTACATGTCAACTGTCTAGTTTGTCCTCCAAACAGTTTCAGTCAGACCACTGATTACGTAACTTGTCAAGTAGCTGGATCCTGAATCACCTTGCATTCTGTCAGCCTGACTGGCAACTGTTTTTGCGTCACACTAAAGTATCCCTGTGTCTACATATGTACCACACTTGCATTAGCAAACCTTTCATTCATCAGGGGGCATTGGGCATGGGCTTCTTCCATGCATACACAAATACATTGTATAGCATCATCTGCCTTTTAACTGTACCATTTGAGTTACATCCTCTTGGAAAAGCAAAATTCCTGGCCCATCCCTTGTATGGGTTGCATTTATGCATGAATGACAAAGTGTGGCAGTGTCCCAGGGCCGTAGTCAGGGATTGGGTACGGGGCTTTCAGCACAACCAGCAACTTCTGATAATGTCCATGAATAATTCACAAATGTCAGGACCATGACAGTTCACACACAGAATCACAGTGCGCACAACATAGTGATGGGCCGTGTGTGGTGAATAGCTGCGAGAACAATCAGCACAGAGGCTATGATGTTCCCAGATGCAGTGGGAAGTGCAGAGGTCAACCTGTGTACAAATGTTGTAATGACACCTGCCGGAACATGACATCTGAGACATTATCTCACTCAGCACACCAAGGTTACCCTGTTGACTGTCTCATTACACGTCTTTAGTGACAGGGTGGGATCATCCACATGTTGGTTCACATGTGCACATCCACTTTACTCACATTGATCAACCAAGGATACTCAGTAGATACAGGAATAGCTGCCACTGACTCATGATGAGTCCTGGACCGAACTGTGACAAATTGCACCCCAAAAAATATACAGGATCATCATTGGCCCACACACATTAAAAAGAAACCTATGTGCAATTGATCACTGGAAATAAGTGGACACGTGCTGTCTTGTATGCTGGTCCTCCACAGCCACTTGATAGTTGGGGCTCACTTTTATGGCCTCAACTGTAGTGTCATCATACATTTGAGATTCACTCTTGTCTGTCTGTGTAAACAACATGGTACCCACTTCCTCAATGCATGTGTATGACTCACTGTGGGAATCACCAACCAGTGCCTAGGAATCTCTTACCAATACTGTAGGACATAGGATGTAGAAAATGATGACCATTGACATGAACAAGCGTCTGCCATCCATCTGGTGCATGCTATGTCACATGTGGTGTCTACGTGACCCTAAAACTTGGAAGTACACTTTACGGGTGTTGTTACATGTATGACTAACACATGCCCTCGCTCATTTCCAATATGACTTGCATCTAAGGATTGGACACATGGACGTCACATTCATACAAGCATATGTACAATTATGCTTCATGTGATACACACACACTTGGTCAACAAACACATTATTTGCCAAAGCACACAATTTGAGCCAAAGGCATTTAGGTATTGTACATATGTGCATCACATTGCTATCCTCTCCTTATGCCAAACATGCACAATTTGTGCAACACATATATGCAGGCCACACTTATGACCATCTATTGCTTCAGCCAACCGTAAAAATACTGTGAAGGGAGTAGTGGATCATGTTCCGCTGCAGTATGATGCCACATATGTGAACATACACCATCAACACCATACTGTCTTCAATCAGCCTATCTCTCATGTGTCCCAAATGTAACATAACCAAAAAACAAGTAGAAATGCCCCAAACCAGTCAATGCACTGTAATTTTGACGTCCCTAGCATTATGCGTCATTTTTTGACTACCAAAACTGTATTTGCGTCATTTTTTTTGACGCACAGGAGTGAAATTTAGCCCGCATCCAGATATTTGTACAGTCCATGTACTATTATGTGGATGCGGGTTAAATTTCACTTCTGTGCGTCCAAAAAAATGACGCAAATACAGTTTGGGTAAACAAAAATGACGCATAACGCGAAAAAAGCAGGACTTTTCCTACAGGAAGTGATGTAATAGGATATCCTGTTTACAGATCATGTACACTGGTTGTACTTTCACTTTCACTTTGCAGTCTATGATCCTTCTAGACTGTGTGGCTGTGTAGAGAGTGTTGTCCTGAGATTTTGTGCTGTTTTTGTCCTGTGTGCTATCTGTATTGTTAATTTGTGAAATAAATATTGTTGGTGTATACTGTACTACTGTGTTTTGTCTACATTTGTCCATTTATCTTGTGTTTTTGTTGTTTGTGGGAGTGTGTTGTGGGTAGTGTTAGTTTGGGGGTAGTTGGGCTCTTTTAGTGTTTAGGTTTACTTTTTTCCTGTCTGTGTACCCCTACTCTCCCCCTTTTCCCCTTTCTATTTCTTTTACCCCTATTCCATTTCACTTCCAAGTATGTCTGGTAGGTCACGTCTTGGCAGGATGAGGGAAGAGGAGTTGGGAGGGTTCATCTGGCTTGTGACACATTTCTTGCAGCTCATGATCCAGGCAGGGGGCAGGGTGATACAGGGGTATCCAATAGAGGCACGCATAATCCGGTGGGGATAAGTTCCTGCATCACCTGCAGCGTGTGTATGCCAGCCAGAGGAGTGACCACCAGCTGAAGCACCAGTGGGCTGACCTCATCACCAGGGAGCAGGATCTCTTGGACCACCTGGGAATCATGATTGGTGGCACTGTTGGTGAGTACGAATCATGTTAATGTGCACGATTAAATGCTCTGTAGTGACATAAGGGGATTAGTACAATGTCTGCCAGCTAACTTGCTGACTGTGTGTAATGCTGGGGAAATATAAAGGGATCATTGATGCACTATGGCAAGGATCACAATTGCTAGCTGTCAGGTAGCACGTGCTCAGCAAACTTACAGGTTACTTTTCCATGAAGGAAAGTGGTGCAGCCTTTTTGTCAGAAAAACTAATAAAATAGGAGCCAATAATGTCTATATAGGGTACTATTGACAGAGAAGTACAGATGTACCAACATTTAGGCCACCTTTGTTGACGCAATTGCTAGACTGACTTTAGATTCACTACATGATGCAGAAAATGAGTGTTGCCTTCACGTCAATTGGTAATAGCAAAGTGGCTCAGACATATGTCTCATGTGAGTCTGGTGAGTGTGGAAGGAAAGCGTTCACGAAAGTATTATGAATGTGTGGGATTATTGTGTTTACTTGATCTTTTTTTGATACATGTCAGTTCTGGATTTGAAAACATTGTGAAACGGTGTAAGGTGCCCTCAGCTAATATCTTAAAACGTTTGTTGGAGTTAGTTGTGCCACAATCCAAATATGGATGGCAGTCCAAGTGTATGCACATGGCCTCACATCTCCATGGTTGGTGCAAATCACCATAGCTGGGCCACATCAATTGAATAAACTGTAACAACAGGAGGGCTTACAAAGGTCACTGCCCCTCCCTCTGTACATTGGACCTATGTGCAATAAATATGTCATGGCCACAAGGCAAGTTTGACTGGTATTGCAGTCCTCAAGTAACCAGGCTTTGGATGTCTCTCTTGGATGCACATGATGAGACGATTATACTCCATATTTTTTTCTGGTCACCAATTACGGGGCATATTTGCAACCACATGATAGTTAGGTCCAATGTATGTGTGCAGATATGTGTGTAACTGTCACAGGAGACCCATGCTATGTACAAGTTGGTCGTGATATATCAGATGCAGTACCATCATGTCTGAATGGCTGCCATTTCCTTATTCAGCCTACACATTTTATATGTTTATGAAATTGTTGCACTGTGCACAGATTTTGAGCACATTTCTTCCTTCCATACCTTACAGGTGGACCGGCACCCCACACTGTGGGAGAGGTGGCGACATTTGAGGACCAAGTCCACTCCATTAAGTGTTGATATGTCTGTTATGTGTTGTGTTTGCTGGTTATGGACTAGTGTGAGTTGGACGCATAGCAAGGTGTGATGCGTTGGGCAAGCTTTTCTCTTGTTCCATAAGTGGCAATGCAGTTCTCAAATGTTTTGAGTTGGCCAATGCGTATCCAGTTGTACCATGTAGGGATTGTAGGACATTCCTGTAGGCCCCACTGTGAGTACAGGGGTTAGTCATGTGTATGACACTTGTATCACCAAGTCAGCCCCTATTTAGTCAGCCTGTCAGATCCACATTCTCTAAGATTGGTACAGCAAATAGCTTTCCAATAGACATCTGCTTCCCTATTTACCTACGTTATTTTGAAACAGTAGGTAGAACCTCCTAGCAGCATGTACTTCCACATGTAGTGCTACAAGTATGTGGAACTTGAGTGCAATGGCCTAGGTGTGCATGCAACTCATGATCATGGGTGTTCTAGCAACTCTGTGTCTGATGTAAGTCAGGCCTCACTGGAAGTATATGTTGTGTACCAAGTTCTGCATTTCCTGACATGTCTGACCCTATGAGTGCTCTAGGTTTTGCTGACTCCTAATTGTAGTTAGACCTTACCTGTGGTGTGTCTGTAGAGACAAGCATGTGTGGAGTTTCCTATACACTCCTCGGTGTACATGTTGTTGGCAATTTATAGTTGTGTATCCACCCACCCCCCTCAAACACGGGCATGGGTTTGTGAATGGGGTACCTAGTACTGATGCTACCAGTATGTTACACATACATGTGAATAAGTGACGGTTTGGTTGCAAACTAGTATACACACTCAGGTTTAGCACTTGGTACTATACTGGCAAGTCCAGTTACAACTTGCAGACCATGTGGCTTTAGTTTTGCTTTCCGTACACTGACATTTGTAGCCCAGGTCTTGGCGGAGGATATGTGTGAGAAAATAGCCTCTTTCTAGCCTTGTTACCCCCACTTTTGGCCTGTTTGTGAGTGTATGTCAGGGTGTTTTCACTGTCTCACTAGGATCCTGCCAGCCAGGGCCCAGTGTTCATAGTGAAAACCGTATGTTTTCAGTATGTTTGTTATGTGTCACTGGGACCCTGCTAGCCAGGACCCCAGTGCTCATAAGTTTGTGACCTATATGTATGTGTTCCCTGTGTGATGCCTAACTGTCTCACTGATGCTCTGCTAACCAGAACCTCAGTGGTTATGCTGTCTCTGTACAAATTGTCACTAACAGGCTAGTGACCAATTTCACCAATTTACATTGGCATACTGGAACACCCTTATAATTCCCTAGTATATGGTACTGAGGTACCCAGGGTATTGGGGTTCCAGGAGATCCCTATGGGCTGCAGCATTTCTTGTGCCACCCATAGGGAGATCTGACAATTCTTACACAGGCCTGCCAGTGCAGCCTGAGTGAAAGAACGTCCACGTTATTTCACAGCCATTTACCACTGCACTTAAGTAACGTATAAGTCACCTATATGTCTAACCTTTACCTGGTAAAGGTTGGGTGCTAAGTTACTTAGTGTGTGGGCACCCTGGCACTAGCCAAGGTGCTCCCACATTGTTCAGGGCAAATTCCCCGGACTTTGTGAGTGCGGGGACACCATTACACACGTGCACTATACATATGCCACGACAAATGTATAGCGTCACAATGGTAACTCCGAACATGGCCATGTAACATGTCTAGGATCATGGAATTGTCACCCCAATGCCATTCTGGCATTGGGGAGACAATTCCATGATCCCCTGAGTCTCTAGCTCAGACCCGGGTACTGCCAAACTACCTTTCCCGGGGTTTCACTGCAGCTGCTGCTGCTGCCAACCCCCCATACAGGTTTCTGCCCTCCTGGGGTCCAGCCAGGCTTGGCCCAGGAAGGCAGAACAAAGGACTTCCTCAGAGAGAGGGTGTTACACCCTCTCCCTTTGGAAAAAGGTGTCAGGGCTGGGGAGGAGTAGCCTCCCCCAGCCTCTGGAAATGCTTTGATGGGCACAGATGGTGCCCATCTCTGCATAAGCCAGTCTGCACTGGTTCAGGGATCCCTCAGCCCTGCTCTGGCGCGAAACTGGACAAAGGAAAGGGGAGTGACCACTCCCCTGACCTGCACCTCCCCTGGGAGGTGCCCAGAGCTCCTCCAGTGTGCTCCAGACCTCTGCCATCTTGGAAACAGAGGTGCTGCTGGCACACTGGACTGCTCTGAGTGGCCAGTGCCAGCAGGTGACGTCAGAGACTCCTTCTGATAGGCTCCTTCAGGTGTTGCTAGCCTATCCTCTCTCCTAGGTAGCCAAACCTCCTTTTCTGGCTATTTAGGGTCTCTGCTTTGGGGAATTCCTTAGATAACGAATGCAAGAGCTCTTCAGAGTTCCTCTGCATCTCTCTCTTCACCTTCTGCCAAGGAATCGACTGCTGACCACGCTGGAAGCCTGCAAAACTGCAACAAAGTAGCAAAGACGACTACTGCGACCTTGTAACGCTGATCCTGCCGCCTTCTCGACTGTTTTCCTGGTGGTGCATGCTGTGGGGGTAGTCTGCCTCCTCTCTGCACTAGAAGCTCCAAAGAAATCTCCCGTGGGTCGACGGGATCTTCCCCCTGCAACCGCAGGCACCAAAGAACTGCATCACCGGTCCTCTGGGTCTCCTCTCAGCACGAAGAGCGAGGTCCCTTGAACTCAGCAACTCTGTCCAAGTGACTCTCACAGTCCAGTGACTCTTCAGTCCAAGTTTGGTGGAGGTAAGTCCTTGCCTCCCCACGCTAGACTGCATTGCTGGGAACCACGTGTTTTGCAGCTACTCCGGCTCCTGTGCACTCTTCCAGGATTTCCTTTGTGCACAACTAAGCCTGGGTCCCCGGCACTCTAACCTGCAGTGCACGACCTCCTGAGTTGTCCTCCGGCGTCGTGGGACCCTCTTTTGTGACTTCGGGGTGAGCTCCGGTTCACTCCACTTCGTAGTGCCTGTTCCGGCACTTCTGCAGGTGCTACTTGCTTCTGAGAGGGCTCCTTGTCTTGCTGGGCACCCCCTCTGTCCCCTCACGCAATTGGCGACATCCTGGTCCCTCCTGGGCCACAGCAGCATCCAAAAATCTTAACCGCAACCCTTGCAGCTAGCAAGGCTTGTTTGCAGGTTTTCTGCACGGAAACACCTCTGCACAACTCGTCACGACGTGGGACATCCATCCTCCAAAGGGGAAGTTTCTAGCCCTTGTCGTTCTTGCAGAATCTACAGCTTCTACCATTCAGTGGCAGCTTCTTTGCACCCACAGCTGGCATTTCCTGGGCATTTGCCCACTCCCGACTTAATCGTGACTTTTGGACTTGGTCCCCTTGTTCCACAGGTACTCTCGTCAGGAAATCCATTGTTGGTGCATTGCTGGTGTTGGTCTTCCTTGCAGAATTCCCCTATCACGACTTCTGTGCTCTTTGGGGAACTTAGGTGCACTTTGCACCCACTTTTCAGGGTCTTGGGGTGGGCTATTTTTCTAACCCTCACTGTTTTCTTACAGTCCCAGCGACCCTCTACAAGGTCACATAGGTCTGGGGTCCATTCGTGGTTCACATTCCACTTCTAGAGTATATGGTTTGTGTTGCCCCTCTCCCTATGTGCCCCCATTGCATTCTATTGTGACTATACATTGTTTGCACTGTTTTCTATTGCTATTACTGCATATTTTGGTATTGTGTACATATATCTTGTGTATATTTGCTATCCTCATACTGAGGGTACTCACTGAGATACTTTTGGCATATTGTCATAAAAATAAAGTACCTTTATTTTTAGTATATCTGTGTATTGTGTTTTCTTATGATATTGTGCATATGACACTAGTGGTACTGTAGGAGCTTCACTCGTCTCCTAGTTCAGCCTAAGCTGCTCTGCTAAGCTACCTTTTCTATCAGCCTAAGCTGCTAGACACCCCTCTACACTAATAAGGGATACCTGGGCCTGGTGCAAGGTGTAAGTACCCCTTGGTACTCACTACAAGCCAGTCCAGCCTCCTACAATATGCAGCATGATTCTTAGCTGATAACTGGCAGAACTCAGATTGCAAGTCAAAGCCAGTTGTTACCCATCTTGTAGGTTATGGATGTGCTTTGTGTGATGTGACCTTTGAGTCTGTCCTGCCATGTACTTCCTCAGGGACATTCAATGATCTGTATTGTGATATGAGCTGTTACAAGTACAGTAGATGTAATGTCTGATAAACTTGCTGTGCCATTTCACACAATGCAGTTACTAATATAGAATACCTGCATTTGTCTTCACAGCAGCTAACATGACTCCAGACCAGGTCCGTGAATTTCAGCGCCGGGCCATGAGATATCAGCACATCCTGCTGGTGGAGTCGGGGTTCCGGAAGATAGCCCGGCGATATCGCCATGAACGGGCCTCCAGGGCATGGAGAGCCTTCCCACAGAGTGGGCCTACTTTGTCCACCTCAGCCACCACCAGCACAACCACCAATCAGAGCCAGGTGGCCCCACCCAGAGCTGCCACTGTTGGTCCGACATCTGCTGGACTTCCAGGCCCCAGCATTGCCACCGGTGCAGGACAGCCTACTAGGCCTGGCATCACACCCACACAGACCTCCTCCACCGGTACCCAGACTGCCACTGCTCCATCTGTTGACCCTGCAGCCTTCAACCAAATGGAACGTAAGATGGACAAAGTGCTGCGCAAGTTGAGTCACCTGAGCCGGGATGTGCGGCACATTAACCGGCGGGTTGAGTCCATTAAGAGGACCCTCCGGAGGGCCAACCTCTAGACTTTTTGCTATGGACAGGATTCCCTCCCCTCCCTCCTCTTTCCTTGTTCTTATAGTTAGTGGGCTTAGGGGGCTTAGTGTTAAGTTAGTATAGGCTGTTAGTTTAGTTAGTGTTAGTGGGTGGGGGGTCCTGATTGTTTCTATTTTTACTTATTACACGTGTGGGTGGGTGGGTGACGGGCTATGTTGGGGTTCTTGTGTGTTTAAAAAATAAAAAATAAAAATCCAAAAAGACAAAAAAAATCTCCCAAAAAATATATAGGCCCTCATTCTGACCTTGGCGGTCGGCGGAGAGGCGGCGGTCGGCCCGCGAACAGACCGGCGGTCAGAAAAATGGCATTCTGACCGCGGCGGTCACCGCCGCGATCGACCGCCACTTCCCCACTCCGACCGCCACGGCGGTCATGACCGCCGGGCTGGAGTTTGCGCACTCCGGCCCGGCGGTCGTCCCAAGACCGCCAACGGTATCATGACCCTGCCTACCGCCGCGGTTTCTGGCGGTCGGGAACCGCCATGCGAACCATGGCGGTAAGCACTATCGGGGCCAGGGAATTCCTTCCCTGGCACTGATAGGGGTCTCCCCCACCCCCCACTACCCACCGAGTCCTCCCCCCACACCCTCCACCCCCCTGCCACCCCCCAGAGGAGGTACGAACCCCCTCCCCACCCCCACCCCGACATGCACATACATGCACCCCGACATGCACACACCCCCAACATGCACATATACACACCCCCTACACACACATACACAACGGGGACACATACCCGCACACATACATGCAGACATGCGCACCTGCCGAACAGCACACATTACCCATAGACACAGCAGCACCACCAGCCCGCATACACGCACTCACACACCCCCTCTACACACTCACACGCACACCCCCATGCACGCCCACATCACACAACACCCCCCCTCCCCCTCCCCTCACGGACGGTCAACTTACCTTGTGCGTTGGTCCTCCGGGAGGCGACGGGAGCCATGGGGAGGTGACCGCCAACAGAACACCGCCAACAGAAGACCGCCACACAGATATGTGGGTCGTAATTCTGTGGGCGGTGTTCTGCTGGCGTGGCGGTGGAGGTTGACCAGTCTCCACTTTTCCGCCGACTGCCAGTGTGGCTGCTGGCGGTTTCCCGGCGGAACGCTCCCAGCGGTCGGAATGCGCACAGCGGCATACCGCCGCGGTCGGCGGTCTTCACCGCGGCGGTAACTCGGCGGTCTCGCGAAAAGACCGCCAAGGTCAGAATGAGGGCCATATTTGTATAGGATAGTATAGTATGTGTTTAGGTTAGTATGTGTTGTCCTCCATGTGTCCCGTCTCATAAGGAGGGCGGGGGGTAGATGTTTAGAACGTTTCGTTACATGTGATAAGTAAGTATAGCTTAGGTTAGTTAGGGACAGTTGTGGGTAATGAGTAGTCAGGGTAGATTAGGGTAGGTAAGATTTTTCCCTCAGTCTCCTCATCTGTGATTAGCATTTAATAAATATTTGGTTAACCCTTAATAGTATGTGTTGAATAGTACTTGATCATGGGTTTGGATTCAGTGTACATCAATTTTGTACCATAACATCTGTGTCCTATGCTACAAACAAATCCCAACTGAGCTGTACGTTTGGCAGCTAGCCCAGAGCTACCTTGCAAAGTGTCGACCCTTTGTTGCAACCACCAATCACAGTTAATATGGCTCCCAATGTGTTTCTTTTGATAAGTGTGTTTTGAAAGTCATAAACAGTGCTTCCAGACTTGATATTGGGGAAACAGTTTTAGGTCTGACTGCAGTGTGATGATCATGCACACCCTTACAAGATGAGTTCTCATTGGCAATCTTGTATTCTTGTCTTCATGACCCTCATGGAAACAGAGGTGCTGCTGGCACACTGGACTGGACCTTCCTGTTCCTGACCATCTTTTCCTTGGTCCTGCGCTTGCAGTCATGCCAGCGTTTCTTGCACTCGATGACAGTTCTGCGTACTTCAGCCACACTGTTAATCTTGTCGACAATTTGTTGCCGTATAGCCTCTCTCCTACTGATTGGCAACTTTGAGGTGACAGTCACGATTACCTATTTGTATGTTAACTCAGACACCTTCATTTTTGCAGGTTTTTTTTGAGTTTACTTAGATTAGTGTGGCATGTTATTTGTGTTATTTTTGCATGTTGACAACATTTTGTGGCCACTATTTGATGACTTAGTTATCCCCTGAGGAAGCATTCTTCTGTCCAACACAGCATGGTGGTGTATGGTTTCCCACTTCATCAGATGTGTCCCTCAAGATGGGCAGAGTATGATTCAATCATGGGCACTGTGCAGAATGCTCTGACTACATATTATCAGGACGGTTGTATTGACAAGCTACGTAATTTGACAGGAGGCACATTTCAGTTATCTACTTCACAGTTGATATGTCACATTACCCAGAGACAGATTTGTTGTGTAAGTGCTATTTATTGAAACGTGCTATAGTGCTATCTGTACATTGTCCATGATTGTGAGTCCATTATAGTGACATCTTACATTGTGATCCAACACAAGGGGTTACGGAAATGCTTTTGACATGCTGGGGTTGATGTTTCAGACAGTGCAGAAGGACAAGATTTGGCAATGAGTAGGAGAGAGACAATCACTGGGCTGGGTGACAAGATATACAGTGGTTTGCAGAACAGTGCTTGAGTAAAGTTGTTGCAAGACTGGCAAGTTAAGAGGCGCAGGACCTTTGTAAATGTGGGCCATGTGGCAGTGACTAGTGCTTCTGGGTCATTTTCCTTGTGAATGTGATCTGTTCCATGTCTTCTTCTTCTGATGTGTGTGTTGCCTGCTCTGTCCTTGTTGTTGGTTTTGAAGGGGCAACACACACCTCAGTGTTAGAAGACGTGGAGTTAGACATCCCAGTCGCTGCTCCCTGTGTAGGTCTTAAGGGCAGTACTGCAGCAAGGAGGGTCTGCTGGTTCTTGAGAATAGCAGCCACATCACGATGGTAGGCAGCCAGGTTGGCCCATAGGGAGTCATGATTGCATTTGTGCATGCACTGGAAGGTTTGGGGTGCGAGGTGTTGTGGCAACTCCCTTACTGCAGTGGTGAATTCCTTGACAGTTTCTTGTAGTCCTTGCAGTATGGATGTTAGGGCTTGCATAGCTGCTGCCTGATCTGCTGATGACATCATGCGGAAACGCATCCCCTCAAGGCTGGCTGCCATAGTTTGCATCCCCACCCGAACCTCCTTGGCCAGCTCCCGCTGTACTGCAACTACATTTCTCTCAAAGCTGGTGCCAGTGTCGTCTGAGTCCTCAGCTGTATTGGAGCTGGCAGATCTTACAATTGGGGTGGTGGGTGGATCCTCTGCGATGGCTGCTTGTTCTGTGCTCCTCCTTGTGACTGAAGGTGGGGTCTGGAGGGTTTCAAGGACCTTTTGGATAGTCTCCTGGGGAATGTTTATCGGCTCGTCATCCATGTCATCAAGGAAATCTGGGACAAGCATATCGGCAGGAGATCCATCTTCCTCTGCAATGAAACAGGGTACAATTAGTGCGTCTGTGTTGTGGCAATTTTGATATCACGTGCCTGCCTTTTGATGAATTCACTTTGTGATCTTGTTTTGTGTTAATTTCTCCAGTCCTTCAGATGGGCATTCTTCCAGGCCTATGGCCCACCTGTGTGTCACATGTATGTTATTGAGTTATCAGACTTGTCAGCCTCATCGCCTCTAGGTGTTGGTTTATGCCAAGTAGAGAATTGCCACCTTCTTTTCCTACTCAAGCCTCCGTGTACATCCATTCTCATGGTGAGACCTTTCACTGGCTGTGGGTGTAGTGATGGCCCTGGCAGCACACTTAACAATCTGGACCTGCCCCAATCTCTGATCTTTCTCATCCACTTAAATGTAATTGACATGTGGCATATCCTATGCATGGCAATGTTATGATCCGATATGGATGTTGACATTGGTAATGTGTCCTGCTGATGTAGGGGAATGTGTGTTACATTGGATTGCCCTGATAATCGTATCAGTGTCCTATTTCCTCCTCTGACTGTGCAGGTGTATTTCAGTGACCAGTTACATGTGTCCCCCCCTCAATGCTGTTGTCTGAGCAGTATGACATTTGGGATGTTGCATTGTTACCCAGGCACAGGAAGGACCCTGACATATGCAGCATGGGTGTGTCCTTAGTGCTGTGTAGCTCCTATTGTTGTTTACATTGGCTGATGTTTGTGACAACTATGGGCATTGACATTTGAGAGTACTGGGGCCTTTGTCTTGTTTCTGGGGATTGTTGCAGTTGTCATCCTCACCCCCTAATTTAGGTGTGTATGATCCATGGGGAGGTTACTGCCATTGGCTACTTGAGCTGCACACAGAGCAGAGGTGGTAGTGGCAACTGTTGTCGCAGTTACATTCCAGTTGTCAGTATGTCTAGAGGTTGTTAATAGGGCCCTAGTTAATGTAGGGGGTATGGTGGCTGACGTGTGCAGGGATGTCAGTTTGATGTTGTGCCCTTCCCTCCTGGCGTGGCTTTCCCTTTGCTACATCGTTGGCATGACAGCATGCCCCCATGGGACTGTTGTTGGTGTTGTGTAATGGTGTGCCCCAGGTCTTCTCAGAACGGGCCATGCCCCCATGCCGTGCCGCTTTACCCATGCCACTCCATGTATTAGATGACTTCCATGCATTTAGTGGTCGGTATCCCCCCTGCTCACAGTTGACATTAGTGCATGTTAATTCCCCATGTGACTTACCCTGCATGTGCGTTGTCTCCTGGTAGTCTGCACTGTCCTGTCCTTGAATCCCTGTGACGATCTCCTCAGGGATGACAGCTGCGACCATCTCCTCCATGTGGTCCAGGGCCTCCTGGTGTGCTTGACTCCCCCCTCCAGTCTGCAGTGCTGCCTTCCTGTTCCTGACCATCTTTTCCTTGGTCCTGCGCTTGCAGTCATGCCAGCGTTTCTTGCACTCGATGACAGTTCTGCGTACTTCAGCCACACTGTTAATCTTGTCGACAATTTGTTGCCATATAGCCTCTCTCCTACTGATTGGCAACTTTGAGGTGACAAACAGTTGGTGCTGGTGTTCCGTCACCTCTTTAACCAGAATTTCCTGTTCCTCTGCACTGAAGCAACACTTTCTTTTCTTCTTAAAAGTGTCCTGGTTGTTGTGTGCGTCATCCTGGCTGGTTCCTGGTCTGCTGTCATCTTCCTGGGGTCTGTAGTGGCATCTGGGATCCATTTTGGCTCTCCACTGGTGAAATGGCAGTGTAAAAAAAAAAACGCTATTGCGTAAAAAAAAAGGCGCATATCCGGTTTGCGGTGTCGTAAATCGACCCACAGTCATTTCCGCCGCGTTAACGTCGTTTTGCTTTACGACTTGACGCTGCGGTGTGCGTCAAAAATAATGACTCCCACCTGTGGTTTGCGCCGCCGTGCGTCAAAGTATAAATATGACGCCCGCATGGCGCACCAAAATGGCGTTAGCCGGCGGTACTATTTTTGATGCAAAACTGCGCTGGCGCAGTTTTGCGTCAAAAAGTATAAATATGGGCCCTAGTGTCAATATTTTTGATGCTAGTTTGACGCTTTGCAGGATTAGCCTAAAATTGCTTGGTGCTAATCGTGCTAAGCACATTGAGGCCCATTGAAAACAATGTTGTGCCTACTTTGAACACCTGATCTGTTCAGTGTTAAAAATGCCGCTACAAACGGCACACAGAAATATTTAGGCCCGTATTTATACTCCGTTTGCGCCGAATTAGCGTCGTTTTTTTAGACGCAAATTTGACGCAAAACGAACGCCATATTTATACTTTGGCGTTAGACGCGTCTAGCGCCAAAGTATGGGCAAATAGCGTCATTTTTTTGCGTGAACGCCTTCCTTGCGTTAATGAGATGCAAGGAAGGCGTTCCCGTCTAAAAAAATGACGGGGACGCAAATGCGTCGTATTTATACTCCCGGGCAAAAATCACGCCGGGGAGTTGGCGGGTCTAAAAACCCCGCATTTGCGCCACTATTTAACGCCTGGGTCAGGGTAGGCGTTAAGGGGCCTGTGGGCTCAAAATGAGCCCACAGGTGCCCTCCCCTGCCCCCAGGGACCCCCCCTGCCACCCCTGCCCACCCCAGGAGGACACCCAAGGATGGAGGGACCCACCCCAGGGACATTCAGGTAAGTTCAGGTAAGTATAATTTTTGATATTTTTAAAAAAAAATTGGTGGCATAGGGGGGCCTGATTTGTGCCCCCCTACATGCCACTATGCCCAATGACCATGCCCAGGGGACATAAGTCCCCTGGGCATGGCCATTGGGCAAGGGGGCATGACTCCTGTCTTTACTAAGACAGGAGTCATTTAAATGGCGTCTGGGCGTCGAAAATAATGGCGCAGATCGGGTTGAGGCGATTTTTTGGCCTCAACCTGACTTGCCCCATTTTAAGACGCCCTAACGCCATTTTCCCCCTACGCCGGCGCTGCCTGGTCTACGTGGTTTTTTTCCACGCACACCAGGCAGCGCTGGTCTGCTAGCGCCGGCTAACGCCATTCCATAAATACGGCGCCCGCATGGCGCTTCAGAATGGCGTTAGACGGCGCTAAATTTTTTGACGCTAAACTGCGTTAGCGCAGTTTAGCGTCAAAAAGTATAAATATGGGCCTTAATATTTCATTTCGCCATTTTGTCTGGCCCCCCTAACAGGGAACGATCCCCTTGCATGCATTATGCCTGGCACGGGCATAATGAGGCCCAAGGGGTTACAAAGTGGCACAATGACTGTTCTGCACCTCTTTGTGAATATGGTGTGGGGAAAAGGCCATCTTTGCTCCGCCTTGGTGGAAAAAAAATGACTCTAAGGTGGCGCTAATGTGGCACAAGGGGCTCTTAAATCTGCTCCTACGTGTTATAATTCTTTGCAATTACCAATGATTTGATGATATTGCTGGGTCAGTGCGTTAATATGGCATGTTGTCCTTTGGTTCCTTACCCCAATACATTCATTTTGGAATTCTTTTAGATAAATTGTACAAGACAGAACCAGCTTTGGGTTTGCCTATACATTTATCTGCTGGCAACATGCATGCCGTTATTTTAATGAGATTAGTTTTGTTCTGCGCTTAATGTGAAGTTATATATCGAATTTCATACTTGCTATGTAAATGGACGTAATTCAACACACTGAAATATAAAGTGTCTCTTTGTTCAGCAGTACTATTCTAATCTTGAGTTTTTCATTAATCAGAAAATTAGGTTAACAGTAGAAGCAGCAGTACTAAATAAAGATCGATCCTAATTACTCCATGAAGAGTAATGCAATTCAATATTATTATTCACAGGGGAATATTAATAATATCATTAAGTGTGCGTGCTATGCTTTTATTTTAGAGCTGCTTGAAGAGCTAGTATCTCGAGGATGGTATATTCGATTATAATCATTACATTTTAGCGCTGAGTAAAAAAGCCAGAGAGAGGACACCCTAATCAAAAAGAGCAACAAAAAGTTTTTACTTGTTACTATTTATTTACTTTCGTTTATTAGTGCGTTAATAACCGAACTCAGAGATGAGAAATAAAAAGCAATATAAAAACGTTATTGAATTGTACAATAACATTGTGGATGCTGGTGGAGAGGTAGAAAGTTTGACCAATTAAGCATTCACAGGTATTTATTGAGTCAAAGGTCAGCTGGGATTTATTGAGTCAAAGGTCAGCTGGCTGAAGACTTCCCGTGACGCTGTCACCACTTTGGTCCGTTTTGCAGTTTCTGTTCTTGTTCTCCTTTCTGAGTTACCTTTGTCGAAAAATCGTTTGGAAGAAAAAGTTACAGATTTTGACCGAATGGTCAAACAGGTGGCAGTAGACAGACATAGCAGGAGAAATCGAACACATTTCTGAATACTGGCTGTGTTGCAGATGGTTGCTTGTTACTTGGTCTTTCCCTGTGTCAACGGAGCACTGACAGTGCTCTACATCTTCACTTCTCTTTTTCCTCATGATTTCCTTCATTTTGTGTACACTTTCATAAATCGTGGTTATGATTTTTCTTCCTTAGATTGTAGTTATGGATTTCGAGTTTATTTATTTATTTATTTGCATGATTAATTAAAATCTTAGCAAAAATAGCCAACTGATTAAATACAATTAAAATTTGCTATACACTGTGAGATTCTTGAATTTATACTAAAACAATAATAAAAATAACTAAACAATTGTTAAGCGCAAAAAATGTTCGATGTGTCTGATTCATTATGTTACAAGAACGTAATCTACATCCTTATGGTGAATTTGCATTCCCAGGTCACGAGTTTAAGCATGTGGCGTACGCAGACAAGAATTGAACAAGTCTACAGTTTGTCTGCGGATCGGTTGAGTCAAACATTTTCAGCATTGCTGGCCGATAAGAACGAATCCCATTTCTCTGAAAAAATGGTTTTAACAGTTGGCGACGTGCTTCTTTTAGGGCCCGGCAGATAAATATCAAATGGACCATATCCTCTTTGGCAGCATTGCATAGCCTGCAAGACGTCTCTCCCCCATTCTTCCACAGTGGTCGATCCACTCTAGATGGAAGGGATCCTAGGGGCCATAACATATACTTTTTGCCGCAAAACTGCGCTGACGCAGTTTTGCGGCAAAAAAATTAGCGCCGGCTAACGCCATTCTGAAGCGCCATGCGGGCGCCGTATTTATTGAATGGCGTTATCCGGCGTTAGCCGACCGGCGCTGCCAGGTGTGCGTGAAAAAAAACGACGTACACCAGGCAGCGCCGGCGTAGGGAAAAATGGCGTTTGGGCATCCCAAAATGGGGCAAGTCAGGCTGAGGCAAAAAAATCGTCTTAACCCGATTTGCGCCATTTTTTGGGGGCGCCCAGACGCCATTAACATGACTCCTGTCTTAGCAAAGACAGGAGTCATGCCCCCTTGCCCAATGGCCATGCCCAGGTGACTTCTGTCCCCTGGGCATGGTCATTGGGCATAGTGGCATGTAGGGGGGCACAAATCAGGCCCCCTATGCCACAAAGAAAATTAAAAAAAATACTTACCACAACTTACCTTTTCTTCCCTGGGATGGGTCCCTCCATCCTTGGGTGTCCTCCTGGGGTGGGCAAGGGTGGCAGGGGGTGTCCCTGGGGGCAGGGGAGGGCACCTCTGGGCTCATTCTGAGCCCTCAGGTCCCTTAACGCCTGCCCTGACCCAGGTGTTAAAAAGAGGTGCAAATGCGAGGTTTTTAGTCCCGCCCACTCCCGGGCGTCATTTTTGCCCGGGAGTATAAATACGACGCATATGCATCACAGTCATTTTTTAAGACGGGAACGCCTACCTTGCATGTCATTAACGCAAGGAAGGTGTTCACGCAAAAAAATGACGCTAACTCCATGAACTTTGGCGCTAGACGCGTCTAACGCCAAAGTATAAATATGGAGTTAGTTTTGCGTCAAATTTGCGTAAAAAAAAAGACGCAAATTCGGCGCAAACGGAGTATAAATATGCCCCCTAGGTGTATCGCAAGCAGGTGGCGTTTGATATGTACTGAAAATGTTGAAATCAGCTATTGTGATGGGGCCTGGGTGGTGTAGGTATTCATAAGAAACAAGGCATGCAAGCTTCGTGCAAATTTACATTTATCATTTAGAAAGGATTGCAGACCTATTTCCTCTTTCAACGCATGGCGCAGGAGGGGATATGACATATTGGAGACCCACAGGTGTACCATTTGTGTCTCTTGCAGGGAATGCTGCAAATACCTGTTAGATACTAACTTTGAATCATTGCTTACTGAATTCCATAAAGCCATGACTAAAGGGCTGGCATTGTTTCTTCATATTTTATACCAAGTCTTTATTGTATGTACTTTCCTGTCCAGCTGTTGTTGTTAAATGCCAAATTCTAACCTAACTTGTGCAGGGGAAGCAGTACGGGGAAGATTAAAAACTTGTTTGTTGATTTTTATTTGTTGCTGATCCAGGAGCAAGGCATCTTTCCCGTATAGTGCTGCACTTCCATATGTGACACATGGATGGAATTTGGCCAACATAACGGAGAGTAAAGGTTTGTACGAAGGCCCATTTAACCTTTTGGCTAGGGTGCAGAAGGCGAACAACAGGGCTTTACATTTCTGTGCAATGTACTGCTTTTGCAGCACAAGGTTAGCCTTGTTGTCTGTAGTAAAACCAAAATATTTATAGCAGCAAGTCACTTCAAGGCTAATGCCGCCCAACCTAATTTTGTTTACAAAGTTAGAAGGACATCCTATAGACATAGTTTTTGTCTTCGTAGTGTTGATTTCTAATTTGTTTGATGTTGTAAAATCATCCAGGGTGCTAACTAGCCACTGTAGCCCTATTTTCGTGTGGCTCAATGAAAAAATGTCATCAGCATATGAGAGGTGTGATATAGGCAGGTTCCCCATCCTCGGAGAGTGTGAGTTGGTCGCATCTAGCTTTCGGGAGAGATCCACCATAAAAAGGTTAAAGAGGTGCGGGCCAGAATACATCCTTGTTTTAAGCCTATATTTGTTGGAATACTCCTTGCAATTTTCGAGCCATCTGCTACCTTGATCTGCACTCAGGTTTTATCATATAGCATTTCGATGCTCCGGAGAAGCCGTTCTTGCAGGCCCCAGCTTTGTAGTTTGTGCCAAAGAATTGCTCTGTCCACCCGATCAAAGGCACTTTTGAAGTCCACAAAGCATAAATGTAACTTTTTCTTTAGACGTTTTGTTTTGTTGACAATGTCACTTATCGCTAGAATATTAATCATTGTACCGGAATCCTTCCGGAAACCAGTTTGATTCATAGGAACAAGGGTGTTTGAATTAGACCAGTTGAGCAGGCCATCCAAGAATAGGGTGGCAAAATATTTGGCCTCTCTGTCAATCAAAGCAATCAGTCTATAGTTGGCCAGATTTGTTCAGTCACCCCCTTTGAATATCGGATTGATGATAGATCCTCTCCAACTGTCCGGTATGGTTGTGTTACGCTGAACTTCAGTGTAAGGAATTGGCAGTGTAGTTGACCAGTACTGCAGATCGGCCTTAAATATTGCCTGTGGAAGGCCATTGGGGCTGGAGGCTCCATCCCTCGCCCCCTCCTAATTACTTGGGAGACTACCTTGGTGCTGAATCCAGCATCAATCTGACAGAAGACCTTAGGACTTGCAGGCTCCTTCAGGTGTAAATTTGCTTCAGATAAGACTGGTTTGAAAAAGGTGTTGGACAGGTAGTCCACCCATTTATTCTCAGGAATGAGAAGTTAATTACTCTTGACTGCCAGCCAATGTCATTGACTGTTACACAAAAGGCCCTAGAATTGTCCCTTCTTGACAGATAGAGTAACTTGAGCCAGAAGTTGTCCTCCCTCTTGATGCGCTCACACCATACCTGATTTTTGTAGTATTTCCAAAGGGCATTTATTTGGACACATAAAGATTCTGTGAAAGGTCTATCTTTAATTATTCTGACTTTGTGCCTCAGTTCCTTTCTTAGTTTTAGAATTTTCACTGATAAACTTGAAAACACCATCTGATTTTGGTGATTGACGCTTGATGAAGCTGAGCAAGGATACTGAAAATAGAATGGCGGCCACACCTACACAACTGTTGAGTCCTGAAGCGTTGCCGATTGAAACAGAGTTTTTATATTTTCACACAGCTGTGGTAATGAGGACTCTGACCAAGTCAGATGGTTTAAGGTGATGGATGCAATAGTTCCTGGTTCAGTCACAGCAGGGAGGAAATGTGGGGCATTCAAGACCAGTACTATATGTTGATATGAGTGATCGCTGTGGAGTGTAGTTTTAATTTTAAACTTGCTCACACGAGCTAGCAAGGGGAGAGACACAGCCGTATAGTCTATTATGGTTGCAGACTTTATGCTATAGTAGGTATAGCTTGGTGGCATGTTATCTTTATCCTGCCATTTAGAACCCTCATGCTCAAATGCTCTAATGCCTCTACCAGTTGCTTACCCATTGCGTCCAGTCTCTTCTGTATTGGTGGGAGTTGAGGCAGCACTGACAATATAGCATTTTCAGCTGCCAATTGCTCATCAGGTTCAGGAGTGTGAATTAGGTAGGCGTTGAAGTCGCCCGTCACTAAAATGTCCCATGTTGGGTGGGCGCATCTTATCTCTTCTGCTTTATTCAGTAATTTCTCAAAAAGAAGGGCTTTCAGGTGTTTCTGCGGGTGAGCATAAACATAAAAATTACAAAAGGGGTTTGTCGATTATCGCTGAAAGTAATTTTGACAGCCTGCAAATAGTTTTTTGAATATGCCAGCTGCTCTGTTGTGGCATGTAGCACTGTGGAAACATATGTGGCTAGACCTCCACTTGGCCTGCCGGATTTGTTTGGTTTTTCGGCACTGACGTGGTATGATGTGTAACCTTCTAAGTGGACCGGGTCTCTTAGCCATGTTTCTTGCAATATAATTATTGTGTAGTTGCAGCTGGTTACTGATGAAAATCTGTCTGCAATAATGGTTTTTGCTCCAGCGATATTCCAGGACATGATGGTGACAACCGACCCCTGATCCATATTTTCTACATTGTAAATGTTAAGTCAGTTGTTCCTTCCTGAGTTTAAAATATGAGCCATCCACCTCCTTTCATCCTGAACATCATTCTGTGGTCGTGGTATTAGCATATGGCTACGTGCAGTTGAGAGATCAACGGAAATGTTTTGGTTGGTTCCCCCTGCTTCTCTGACTCCCTTGGATTCATCCCCAGTGCAGATTCGTGGGCCTTTAGATCCAACTGATGATTTGATTTTTCCCTAGAGCTTGACAGCAGGGGGAGAGGGTAGTGTAATCTGGATGGTTCTGACAGCAATATGCCCCAAGCTTCAAATTGTATTTTTACAGCCATAATTGATGTAACGATTTCCCTTGTTCTCCTAAATGTGGATGTTTGCTCTGGCCTGTTTTGATCGCTGCTGGATAGGAATTTCACCAACATTAGGTCTGCGGATACAATCTTCTGAGTTGATGGCAACTCAGCCCAGACCCTCAGGATGGTGCCCCTGTTCAAGCTGTCTTGTTGGCCCTGTGATGTGTATTGTGGAGTTAGAATGATCTGCCTTAATTCCCAGCCATTATCAGAGTAATGGGTTTACTGAGATTGGTGGGGTAATCCATAATTCCATATGGTGTTGGCTTTCTCAGCTGATCACCCTCCCACTGTTTGTTATTTGGGTCTATTGCTGATGTGTCCACTTGTCTAGTTGAGGAAGTCTTATTTTGAACTTCAGCTGTAAATTTTTGTGTGTTTTGAAACATAACATTTGTAGTTGTTAGCCCATGTTCATTAGTGATTGTTACCACTCTAGCGGGATGGTTATAGTTTGGGTTTGTTTCCGAAGTAGTTTCCCTACTAGCGATGTCAGTGCTGGACTGTGAGTGATATGCTAAGGGGGGTGGTTTACTAGACTGGCTAATAGGCTCTGTTTGTACCTCATCACTGTTGTTGCGTGGCTGTAATTTGGGTCTCGTGATCTGCCCGTTGCGGTAGCTGGGCAAATTGCAAGGAGTCACCTTGCATGGGTAACATTGAATACACCAACTGCCTCTGATTCCTGAGAGACAAATTGGTTTCCAATGCCACTGTCTGCGAAACATCTTTTAGTTTCATTACTACTGCCACTGGCGTCCCGAGAAGGCCCTTCGCAGATGATTGAGCAGCTATTTGGACCACAGATTTTTCACAACCTATGCGTGCTAACATTTTTTCTGATTCTGACATTGTGCACCCCTGGTGTGAAGCTGGGTCCATGAGCTCCTCCTCGCTCATCCACGAGTGGTATAACTTAGACTGAAGTTGTTCGGTCGGCCGGTGCAATTTGTGTTCTGCGGATGGTGGCACGGCAGCAGGTTGAATGTCGTCAGAGGTTAGCTGAACTGAATCATTGGCTGCCCATTCCCCTGTAATTTTCACATAATTTGAAGCCTGGGAAATGCTTGAAGACCAAAAAATCCAGATTGGTGGTTTTGATTGTGCCAAGAAAATGGGCTAGAAGTTGCCACTAGTATCTTTGGTATATGTTTTCTTCCAGGCCTTTCTAGCTAGCTTTTTTTGCCTTTTAGATGGACGTTTAGGTATTCGGTCTAAATACTCATTTATACACTCTGAGTTTATCGATGCTGTTTTTCCCATATGTGTGATATCATCTGTACAATCTGAGTTTATTGATGTTGATTTTTCCGTCTGTGTCACCATTGCAGTGGCAAGAGCGACATCTGGAGTGTCTAAGGGTGTGAAAGGCCTACTTTATACTTGACACTGCTCCTAGTATCTTTTGGAGTGACACTGTGTGAGATGGACCGTGCTTAGTATTATTGACCGTATAAAAGTTGCTCTTATATTTTTTACTTTTTCCAATATATCTGTTAAAATATTTGGTAGCGTACTCAATTTATCAATGATCCATCCACATTTGCAGAAGCCTTGCTGTTGATCCGTATTAAGCTTTTGATCAGGTGGCCAGATGGCCAGCAGATCCAGTTTACAATTAATATCAGCAATGTAAGTGGCCATAACATTCATTAGATCAATTTGTAAATCAAGTTTGTCCGATTGCATATTGAGAACTGTTGTTGAAGTATGAAGAGCGTTTAGACGTGAGGCATGTAGCCGAGCTAGGTCCCCCAACTCACAACTAGTAGATTCAGCTAGAAGTGTACTTTTAAAGAGGGTTTTACTGTTTCTATTGTTGGCAGCTAGAGTGGTGTTGTTGGTGACTGGGGAGTCCAAGTTGCTAAATTACGTGGCGCCTATATCTTGTTGTAGTTTGCTCATGTCACTAGAGACTTCAATGAGCGTGTTGGAAACTCTTTCTTGTTGCAGTATATCTGGACTTTGATTAACGTTTTCTCATGGTAGTGGTTGGCCCAGGAGCTGTTCCTTAGGATTTGTTAAGTCAAAAGTTTTCAGGTCCAATGTCTCGACTAGGACTTTGTCATTTGTTATGGAGAGTGACTGCAGCCACGTATCTTCCATTTTTCCTATAGATGCGTCAAAGCAGATGTCCAACCTCTCTTTGACCCCCAGAGTGTCAGGGTTTGACCATGGAATGGGGGTCGACAGTTAGCGAGTTCCAGCGAACATGGGGTCATTGTGTGCCTTTGTCAAGTTTCCACAAATAATTAAAAGCTCAATGTTACATGGATTAACTGTTGTGTCCTGTTGTCGGTCACCTTGATGAGTTTTACCCTCCGGAATGTGTACCTGAGGAATGATCAGGGTGCTGCACACCTGAAGGTTTTTGTGTGCTATTGCATTGCTTGTGACCCACGGGTTGTTCTGTTGCTCACGGACTAAGTTTGCGTTGTGTCCTACAGTAGATTGCTGCTCTGAAGCTTCCTGGAGGAAGAATTCCGGCACCAGATGTTGAATCGAGGTTGTTGACGAAGTGAGAATGCTTGATGAGTTTTTATAGCCAGATGCATCGTACCACAACTGCATTGTACCCAGTGTTTGTGATACGAGTCGGGTTGGAAGGCCCTCAATAGTATCAGGATTTGAAAAGAAATCAGCAGTTGGATCTTTTAGGAATGCAAACATGTTAGTAACTCCTGGCTTCTTAAGGTAGACCTGAAGAGAAGTGAGAGGCAATACCAGTTGGTCGAGAACACTGTTTTGTTCTCCAGGTGCAGGACATTTCCCTTTTCTTTGCACCCTCCTTTGGGGTCTTTGGGTCCTGGTTTTGCCCTCCGAGGGAACCCTGACTCGACCAGATCTCATGGTTACTCAGGGAACCGGTCTCTAATCTCAGATTCATTCTGGAAGTTTGCGGCCCACTTGTGCCTAATAGTTGAAATGTTTGGAGGCAAAGGACTGGCAAATCTTGAGCTCTGGGGCAGGAGGTGAGTGGGACACACAGGTCACTCACAGGCCGCACCCAGACATACCTAGGCCGCTTCCGTGTGGACCTGGTGCACTCACTCTGCGGCTGTTAGCTAAAACAGCTACGCTCACCTTTGGTTGGTGGACCAGTCAGAGGGGCCCTTGGCACAAGACTTCCTGCTGGGATTGATAGGAGATGGAGAGATGAGGAGGTGCACAGGTGGACACTAGCAAGGGGAAGAGGAAATGGGGGACAGGACTGGACAGCGCAGGATGGAGCCAAGAGCAAAGCCTGGGTGGAGGGGAGGGCACATGGCACGGGGCGTGGCTCGAGGTAGGTGATGAATAGCTTGCAGAGGGCAGTGCGAGGGCGGCCGATGACAACCGGTGGTGAGGTAAATAAGGATGGATCTGAGGAGATCAGTGGCGGTGATCACGAGACAGGGTCACTTGGTAGAGAGGCACAGGGAGCAAGGGCCGTGATGTGGAAGTGTGAGAACGCAGGGGTGCACAGAGCGCTGGGGAGTGCAGCAGATTTAGTGGGGCCTGCACAACCTGCACCAATGAGCTCCAGAGCACACTCCAAGCACACTCGAACCCACCACCCCGCAAACCTGCACCCTGCTTACAAGACCCCTGTAACTCCCAGCTCTCAGTCCTCTCGGGCACCGCTCCTCCTTGCCTCTCAGGCCTTGCCACGCTCACCGATCCTGGCTCCTCCCCTTCCGACTGGCAGCAATACCTTCTGTTTCTCCTCTCGAGATTTCAAATTATATATTTGGGGTGTTGACATAATCCACATGAAAGCACTTGAATAATATGCAATTTGGGTGACCACCCAAGCTCTTTTGTGAAACGCACCCATAGTAGAAAAAAAAAAGGGCCAGGAAAAGCAAGAGGAGCAAGACAAGAAAATGGGAAGTAGGGGGAGAATGTATAAGGGGTGCGAATTTAAAGTTGCAGACGTAGTATGAATGCAGGCATAATGTTTAAGGGACATTAGACTGAAAAGAAGAAAAAACAAAAAAGAGGAGACTTTCAATTATGAGTTGGTACCGGGAGAAGAATGTGAAATACACATTTCTGTTTTGTATAATTGGTTTTAGGAAAAAGTAAAAGTAAAGTGGGTTAAGTAGTGTTATGGAAAAAAACAACATGTGAAAGGAAGAGCAAAGGGAACAAAAATATGGATGAACGGGATTATAGAGGCAAAGGCAATGAGTGAAGAATTTCATTGGCAAGACATTCACATATCTGCAGGTAGATTTAAACCTGGTGTTAAGGTGCTTCTGTTGCTTCCCACAGCATATAACCCACATTTTCGAAACGTAATTAATGGCCTAGTTGTGTTAATTTCTATCCGTTTAGAATGTCTGGTAAACGCAGGCATTGTTATTGGTCACTGTGCACTTTCATATTTCCTTTCATAGTATTGTTTACATTTAGGCCATGTAAAAGCCATGAATTATATACAACTTTGTTTACGTTTGACAGAGTTACGCCAATAAACATGTTAATACCTAAAAAAATGATTCCCTGGCAGATTTATTTGCTCTCATTGAATTGCCGAGGGAAGTCATGTTACTCTAAATACATCTGGAGCCTTTTCCTTTGTTCAAGTAAATGTCACTCGTTATGTGTGTAGCTTAGCATTGTCAATTACAGTATGTTTTATATATATATGTGTATATATATATATATATATATATATATATATATATATATATATATTTTGGTCCTCTCCCCAGCTATGGATTATGCCTCAAAGATCACTAACAAAAGACAACTTATTAAGAATTTACACCAATAATCAATCAGTAACAATGCATTTTACCAAAAGTCTTAAAAGAAATGAGAAAAACATACTAATAATTGCCCAAAGTGTAACAAGAACAGAAGAGCTTTTTTCCCGAATATATAAAGAAAGGTATTTCAATATGAAATACAGCTTGCAGATGGTTGCTACTAACCGATCCAAGAACTTGCTGAGGTTCTTACATTTTAATTATGTGTCCTTATCTTGTGGATTGAACTACACACAGTATCTCCAAGAACTCTTCCGCTTCTGGACCCGGCATGCCATGCGCCAAAATGTACCAATTTAAAGCTGTGACATGCCTTTTTTATACTTCATTGTGGACACATCAATATGGAATCCTGTGTTGTTCTTAGCTAGCAAACATTTAGTTAGGCCACTTGCTAAGTTGCCTAAGATAAACTAAACCAAAAACACAGTTTAAGATGCACCACTATATCTTAACGTGGATGTGATACTGTATTGTCTCCAGCAATAAAGAAGTAAATATTTTCAGTCTTCACGATTACTTTTATCTGAAACACAACTTCAGCCCAGAACCAAGACTGAAATGCAACATAATGATTTGTAGAGTTTACATCCAGAGTGAAGATATCAATATCCAGTTCTTTTATCCAGGAATATAATGGCAGATGTGAAGACTAGCTGGCGATTACAAAAAAAATGGGATTTAATTAGGTTCTGTGTCAAGAAATGCTGCACTAGCTTTCCTATGAAGGTTTCAATATAGTGCTTTTCATGGTTAAATTGCTAAACCAAAGACAAATCCATATACATTATACTATCTGCATAGCTCACAACTCACCAACATTGGGGAGTCTAACACCTGTTCAGCAGCCATTCTTATTATTCACCAATCTTTGCTACTGAATGCAAGGGACAGGTCAGAGCTCTGACATTCATCAACAGATCCCTAGCCAATCTACCTGCAGACAGATATTTACAATGTAAGTGCTGGAATTTGTCACATGAACAAATCTTTATATCAATGGTAAATTACACTAGAAGCAAAGATTTTTCAATGCTTCAAGAAATCACAAAAAGATGATTAACCAGTATCGGCTTGTGGGGCGTGGAAGGGGTGGGGCGGCGCTCAGGGGGGGAGGGAATAAATATGTATTTTATTTAATAAATAGAGGTAGAGGCTCCCAGCCTGCCCTGTGGCCAATAGAGTCAGGATTTACTGGGAGCACCAGCCAGGGTGCTGCCAGGCAGACTGGGAGCCTGTGCAGGCTCTCCCCAGCCCAGCAACTGTGTTGATGGGATGGAGAGAGCCCTGTGCACATGTGTGTTTGGCCAGCCCAAGACAGCTGGCCAAACACATGCACTCTGAGGGCGAGTGCTGAGCACTCCCCCTCACTACTTGTCACCCCTGTGGCCCTGCCCCCTTTACCAGAAAACAATTGTAAACAAAGTTTATGGTCATTATCTGGTAAAGGTTTTGCAGCTGCCTCTGCTGGCAGGAGTCATCACTCCTCCCACAAAATGGAGGAGCCACCCTGTGATTAACCCACCAATAAAAGTTTTTTTAGATAACTTTTCATCGTAATGTCCTGTAAACATAGGGTTTATATGTAATTACATCTGTCTGCAATTATTGCTGCCTTTAGAATAATACCTAGGAGGAAATCATAATGTTTACAATAGCCATTGCACTAAAAGTGAAACTTTTACTCAATCATTACTTTGCCTCATATCAGTTGTACTAAAATATTGGTACTAACAAAATTAGACACCTTTGCTATAATTGATCAAATATTAATCCTGATAGCATCAAAGTAGCATGAACAAGCAAATTTGCTAATCTCAGAAGTAATGGTATTATGTGCTCACCGTGGACATAAGCATTACATATTTTCACCCCACATCCCCCCATTGTTTACCACCCAACACAGAAAATAATCAGTTGTGGTTCATTTTAACACGTGCTTCAAAGATAAATACAGAAGAGACAGGCTGTAATAGAAAACCAAAGAAAGAAACAGGAGACCAAGAATTGAAAAACAATAGATGGGATACAGAGGGAGGGAAGGCCCATACAGTGATGAAGACAGAGAGAAGATAAAGAATAATTTTAGGAAATTTCTGTTAATATTGTTAGTCGAAATTCCTGAAACTATCCCATTTTGCCACTTCTTCTAATTAAACACCATTCACAGTAAACATTTGCCATAAATAGCACAATTTGTGGATAGAATTTACCCTGGATGTACAATGGACAACTGAATGTGAGTGGCTGCCGTGTGCAGTGCCTTTGTTGAAATGTGTCTTTATGCCAAAACTGATGTGAGCATGCATTATTCATGCTAAAATATAACGTGAAATGACTAGCTTGCATTTTGCATAATTTCGCACAATTTGCCATAATTTGGCATAATTATGCAAAGCCCAATGACATGAATTTGGCACATGCCTACCAACCACATATGTCACAAAATTATATGGCCAACTGGAGTACCACTCTGCTCTGTCCAGGCCAAAGGTTAAAGCACTCTGTGATAAATGGAAAGGAAACCCTACATTAATATATTAGTAGGCCACCCCTAAATTGTAACCACTGAGCAGGGTGATTTATATATTGAACAAATTGGCACACTGCATATTTGAATTTGAGTGTCCTCACAGCGACTGGAGGCCCCAAAGCTGTTTTTACTGTGTAAGTTAGGGCTACATTCTCCTGGACAGTCCTGTGTAGAGTTAAAAAGGTACTGTGTAAGTTAGGGCTACATTCTCCAGGACAGTCCCGGGTATAGTTAAAATCCTTACTTTATATCCGCAGCAGGTGAAGTACTAGGAAAATGATTCAACACCATTTTCCACATTTTTATTTAATTGTGAAATCAGATATTTGAAAACTTCAGTTAGAAAGTCATTTTTTATAAAAATGCACTTTGTATTGCCTAGCTGCTATAAATAGGTTCTTTGGTTGGCAGTCAGGTTATCCCTTGTCCAAGCAAGGACCCTCACTCTAGTCAGGGTAAAGAAAAATCACCCTTGGTTAACCTCCGGTCACCCCCTTGGTAGCTTGGCATGAGCAGGCAGGCTTAACTTCAGAAGCCATGTGTACAGTATTTGTGCCAACACACAGTAACTCAGTGAAGACACTACAAAATGACACAACACAGGTTTAGAAAAATAAGAAATATGTATCTAAACAAAACAAGACCAAAACAACTAATATCCAACATATCCAAGTCAAGTAATGAATTTTCAAAGAATACGAGTCTTAGGGGGTCATTCCGACCCTGGCGGTCCATGACCGTCAGGGCGGGGACCACGGAAGCACCGCCAACAGGCTGGCGGTGCTTCCAGGGCCATTCTGACCGTGGCGGTAAAGCTGCGGTCAGAAAAGGGGAACCAGCGGTTTCCCACCGGTTTTCCCCTGGCCCAGGGAATCATCCATGGCGGCGCTGCTTGCAGCGCCGCCATGGGGATTCCGACCCCCTTCCCGCCAGCCTGTTTTTGGCGGTTTTCACCGCCAGAAACAGGATGGCGGGAACGGGTGTTGTGGGGCCCCCTAACAGGGCCCCATAAAGATTTTCACTGTCTGCTTTGCAGACAGTGAAAATCGCGACGGGTGTCACTGCAACCGTCGCACCCCTGCAACTCCGCCGGCTCCATTCGGAGCCGGGTTCCTTGTTGCAGGGCCTTTCCCGCTGGGCCGGCGGGCGCTTCTTTGGCAGGCGCCCGCCGGCCCAGCGGGAAAGCCAGAATAGCCTCTGCGGTCTTTTGACCGCGGGGCGGCCATCTGGCGGTTCCAGCCAGGCGAGCGGCGCCCGCCGCCCGCCTCGGTTGGAATGAGGCCCTTTATCCTTAGAAAACACTGAAAACACAGTTAGCGCTCAAAAGCACCTGGGTAGCATCAGAATAAAACTGTGCTGGTGAGAGTACATAAAAAAGGCCAGCGATGCGTCGATTTCTCAGTCCCAAGCGAGACCTTGCTATGTTCATCCTCATTGCGTCGATCTTCCAGCCACAATGCAGGTGCATCGTTTATCAGCTGCATCACGGAAGGTGCGTCGAAAATTTCCCTGCACGTTGGTCTGTGAGTGGATTTTCAGTCTTTGTCTGCGAGCTAACCATTCAAGGGCCCAGGAACTGGATAGGGCACCACTTGGCAGGGCAGGTGTCTCAGCAGAGAGTCCAGGGGCTTGTAGGGGAAGACTTTGATGGCGCTGAGATTTCAACAACAGAAGGCAAGCTCAGTTCAAGCCCTTCGAGATTCTTCACAAGCAGGAATGCACAACAAAGTCCAGTCTTTGTCTCCTTTCACAGGCAGAAGCAGCAACTGCAGGATAGCTCCAAAAAGCACAGTCCCAGGCAGGGCAGCACTTCTACTCAGCTCTTCAGCTCTTCTCCTTCACAGAGGTTCCTCTTAATTCCAGAAGTGATCTAATTTTCAGAGATTTTGGGAGTCTTCTTATACCCCTTTCTGCCTCTGAAGTAGCCCTACTTCCCTGTTGTTTTTCAAGATACTGCTTTGCACAGGCCAGGCCACAGACACACACTAGGGGGTTGGAGACTGCATTGTGTGAGTGTAAGCACAGCCCTTTCAGGTGTGAGTGACCACTCCTCCCCTCCCACCTAGCACAGATGGTTCATAAGGATATGCAGGCAACACCCTAGCTCCCTTTGTGTCACTGTCTAGAGAGAAGTGCAAACTGCCTAACTGTCAAACCAACCCAGACAGGGAATCCACAAACAGGCAGAGTAACAGAACGGTTTAAGTAAGAAAATGCCTACTTTCCAAAAGTGGCATTTTCAAACACACAATTTCAAAACCAACTTCACTAAAAGATGTATTTTTAAATTGTGATATTAGAGACCCCAAACTCTAGATATCTCTCTGCTCCCAAAGGGAATCTACGCTTTAATCATATTTAAAGGCAGCCTCCATGTTAACCGATGAGGGAGATAGGCCTTGCAACAGTGAAAACTGAATTTGGCAGTATTTCACTGTCAGGACATATAAAACACATTAGTATATGTTGTTCCTTAAACATATACTGCACCCTGCCCATGGGGCTACCTAGGGCTTACCTAAGGGGTGTCTTACATGTGAGAAAGGGGAATGTTTAGGTCTGGCAAGTGGGTACACTTGCGAAGTCGAATTGGTAGTTAAAACTGCACTCACAGACACTGCAGTGGCAGGTCTGAGACATGTTTACAGGGCTACTAAGGTGGGTGGCACAACCAGTGCTGCAGGCCTACTAGTCGCATTTGATTTACAGGCCCTGGGCACCTCCAGTGCACTTTACTATGGACTTACTAGTAAATCAAATACATCAATCCTGGATAAACCAATCAACAATACAATTTACACAGAGATCATATGCACTTTTGCACTGGTTAGCAGTGGTAAAGTGCCCAGAGTCCTAAAGCCAACAAAAACAGGTCAGAAAAAATGTGAGGCAGGAGTCAAAAAGAATGGAGATGACCCTGAAAAAGGGAAAACATCCAACACTAGCCAAAACTGGGATAGAAACAATTAGCCACTCAGCATACTACTGAAAGACCAATACATATTACTGGTTTGAGGTGAGGTCCATTCTATTCAGAGAACAAGGTTTGGCATCTGCGCTCAGAAAGGCAAGGATGTTGTCAAAAAATAGCCACTAAACAGAGATATTAGGCATAATAGAAACAGCCTTAAACTTTAGTTGTAAATTCCAAATAGGGCAATTGGAATCTGATACTATTCATTCCCAGGGCCCTCTTAGGCCTTAAGGCATCAACCCTAGCAGGAGGGCAAAATAATTTTGATCTGCCAGATGGGAGGTTATTTCATTTAAGTGGGGTGTAGGGAGAGCCAGAGACACTCCTAGAAGAAGCGTCTAGCCATTTGGGATTTAGGGTTTCTGAGAGTTTTCACAGTTAAGCAAAGATGACGAACTACAAAAGCAGGTGGCTTTAGGATTTGAAAGTAAATAGGATTGGGTAGAAAAAAACACTAATTCACTGGCCAGTACACAGAATAAGACTGATTGCATCTCAACAAAGCCTTCTCAGAATTTTACCTAACCTAGGGAGATTATAGCACAAGAAAAAGCCTCCATTGGAAGAAACAAGGCACAAGATCACCAAGAATGTAGGTACGGGTCTCCATGAGTCTGGTGGCTGGTACAGGGCCAAAAAAGCAGCAGTAGACTTACTTACCTCAAGGGGGCTCAGACATTCAGTAGCCCTGGATTGGTAAAGACCTGGTGCCTATTATACTGCCTTGAGGACCTGGGGCTACTGGAATGACCAGAATACTTTTTTAACAAAGTTAAGTCCTTTATAGATATTTCTTTTGTAACAAAGATGGTCATCCTGCAAAGAACATGCATGCTGGAATTAGAAAATGTGGTTAATCATGGAAAGGAGGCTGGAGAGTGGTAGTATCCAAAACATGTGCTTCTATACATTCAGGGCCATATTTATACTTTTTGACGCTAAACTGCGCTAACGCAGTTTAGCGTCAAAAAAATTAGCGCCGTCTAACGCCATTCTGAAGCGCCATGCGGGCGCCGTATTTATAGAATGGCGTTAGCCGGCGTTAGCCGACCGGCGCTGCCTGGTGTGCGTGGAAAAAAACCACGTACACCAGGCAGCGCCGGCGTAGGGGAAAATGGCGTATGGGCGTCTCAAAATGGGGCAAGTCAGGTTGAGTCCAAAAAATCGCCTTAACCTGATTTGCGCCATTTTTTTATGACGCCCATCCCCCATTAACATGACTCCTGTCTTAGCAAAGACAGGAGTCATGCCCCCTTGCCCAATGGCCATGCCCAGGGGACTTCTGTCCCCTGGGCATGGTCATTGGGCATAGTGGCATGTAGGGGGGCACAAATCAGGCCCCCCTATGCCACAAAAAAAAAATATATATATACTTACCTGAACTTACCTTAATGTCCCTGGGGTGGGTCCCTCCATCCTTGGGTGTCCTCCTGGGGTGGGCAAGGGTGGCAGGGGGTGTCCCTGGGGGCAGGGGAGGGCACCTCTGGGCTCATTCTGAGCCCACAGGTCCCTTAACGCCTGCCCTGACCCAGGCGTTAAAATCCGGCGCAAATGCGGGGTTTTTTGCCCCGCCCACTCCCGGGCGTGATTTTTGCCCGGGAGTATAAATACCACGCACATGCCTGGGAGTCATTTTTTTAGACGGGAACGCCTACCTTGCATCTCATTAACGCAAGGAAGGTGTTCACGCAAATAAATGACGCTAACTCCATGGACTTTGGCGCTAGACGCGTCTAACGCCAAAGTATAAATATGGAGTTAGTTTTGCGTCGAAATTGCGTCAAAAAAAATGACGCAATTTCGGCGCAAACGGAGTATAAATATGCCCCTCAATGTCTAACCATCCTTGCTTTCACTGGGACAAGGAGGTCTGGCATTGTTGATGCAGGAGATGTTTGTCTGTCTGTTTCATGTGTAAATCCATAACTCCCACATCAGATCTTTCTCCTACAAGGAATTTCTAGGAGTTTATCAATGGTATCCTGTGCCTGAGCCATGTACAGGTCCCTCATTTTTTGATTTATCAAACTGAACACCAGCTCTCTGATAAAATTGTTATTATCACTTTCAATCCTTTCAACTAAATCCCAGATTGTTTTTTTTTTTTTTTTTTTTTAAATATGTTTTTATTGTTATCTCAACCAACAATAAAGGCAGAAAAAGGTACAGATAGTTACAATTTTGCACCAGGGAGAGGGATAATACAAATTTCCTTTGTTTGCTATGTCTGCTGCTCCCGTGCAGGATCACCCCTCCCGTGTATGCACGGCTACGTGAAGGCCCCCGCGCACACAAGCGTGAAGGTTGAGGAGATGGTGCACATTGGGAGCACAAACCAGCACATCATGCAAAATAACTATCGAAAGATTGAAAGTAACGAGGAATAAAATGAAAATAGGGTCAAGGTCGGGCCGAGCGCGTGCGGGAAGATGAGGGGAAGGGGGAAGGAGGGGGAGAGGAGAAGGAGAGGAGGGTGCAGCGAGCTACCCATAGGCCAGTGTGCCCACCTCTGAGTCCTGGAGGAGCAACCCACGCCTACAGCCTGAAAATAAGTTGGGGCGCATCAAGGGATCCAGCCCCCGAGCAGGGAAAGGCCGGGGGAGTGTCAACCACCCGGCAGAGGGGAAGGCCGCATCAGTGGGTCTAACCAAGGTAAACAATATGTACATGTACTTTCCCTCCATTGATTAACGCACTACTGATGAACCTCTGTGATTTTTGAGTGAGATGATTAGGCACCCCCCATTGACCATGTCACAATTATTAATGCTAGTTTATAGTTTTATTGTGTTTGTTGGGATATCCGAGTGTGATGGTGCGTTAAATGCAACATTTAAACGCCAGGCGTAGCCTGGTAAATGATGTATTCAGGGAGGTCGCTTGTCATCTTTACTTTCTACTGCTATCACGAAGGAATTCCAGGTGTCCAGGCCCTTGACCAGGATCCTTTTTCCAAGAGGAGCTGCAGCGTCTGCGCCTCAGCCCCGGCCCAGCGCAACAGCTCAGCTCGCCATTGGTCAGTGCCCGGGGCACCAGGAGCTTTCCAGTGCATAGCTATGAGACGTCTATACATCACCAGCGCTAGGCCTATACATTTGTATGTTTGTTTCCGTTTTTTGAGACTCGTACATATTCCCAGTAAGCATAGTTCGGGTGTGGGAGACAATGGGATATCTGTCCACTCGGCTAGTAAGGTTATTATGTCGTTCCATACTTATCGAATTGGAGGGCAGTCCCATGTCATGTGGAAAAAGGTGGCCTCTGTGGTTCCGCATCTAAGGCATGACTGTGGTGATTGGGGGAACATACGTGCTATGCGGTGGGGTGATAGATATGTTTGTTTGGTGTACATAGTTGAACTGGGTGTAGCGGATACGAGGGTTACGTGATACTTCGTGAATCATTTTTAAAGCTTGGCTCCATGCGTTTTGTGAGAGTGGTTCCAGTAGTACATAATCCCATCTATTTTTAGCTTGTTCCTGTCTGTGTTCGATGTGAGAGGTTAGGATTCTCTATGTTCTCGATACATTTATTGGGGCAACTATGTTTTCTAACAGGTCATGGAGTGTGGAGAACACATTTGGTTCGAAGTTTCCATATTTCCAGTGTGATCGTACTACTTGTCGCACTGCACCAAAAGCTATAAAACTCCCTTGTCCCAGGTTATATTTGTCGGCCAGTGACTCGTATGTTAGGAGCTGTCCTGCGTTATATATGTCGCCAACTGTTTGTATGCCCTTATCATGCCAAGCGCCTAGGCCTACCTTGGTTGCTATTTTAGCAAGTTCCGGAATGGCCAATAGTGGGATCTTGGGAGAATACTGCAGATTTTTATCGCCAGATAGTGCAAATCGATCCCAGACCCAGAACGCAGTGTTCAATAGTAAGTTCTGTGTGTGTTTAGGGCAATCGCGGTTCATGAGGAAGTGCAATACCTCGGTATTGCAGAGATCCGAGAGAATCGTCTGTGTTTCTCTGTTGGTGGGGTTTCTGATCCAGTTAGATATCCATTGCAATTGGGCAGATGCATAATATAGTTCAAATCTGGGAGCACCGAGTCCACCCAGAGTAAGTCGTTTATATATATTGGACAACGCTTTTTGCCGCCGTCCACTGCCCCAAACTAGGGCTGTTAGTAAGCTATTCAGGGGTTTGAAGAAGGAGGCAGGTAGTACCAGTGGAAGGGCCATAATGAAGTACAAAAGGCGTGGTAATATTATCATCTTTGCTATAGCTACTCTGGCCATGGGTGAGAGTGGGAGCGAGCACCAGAAGGGCAGAGATCCCCTGGTGGATCTAATCACTTGACCGAGGTTGCCGTCCCTGAGGTCCCGGGTATCGTGATACACATTTATTCCCAAGTATTTAAACGTGGTGTAACACCACTTCAGGTCGCCCCGATTAGAGGTCAACCGGTGTGTCTCAGGAACCGGGCGCATAGGGAATATGCATGATTTTGACCAGTTCACCCTCAGACCGGCCACCGAGCCGAACCGATGCAACAGCCTCAGCAAGTCAGGCAGAGACTCTGTGTAATTACGGAGAAATATTAGTGCACTGTCTGCGTACAGGGACACTATCCGGTGAGCGTGACCATCGCGGATGCCCCACAATGGGTCCAATGTACGGAGTCGAGCGGCCAATGGTTCAATGGCTAGAGCGAATAAGAGTGGGGATAATGGACATCCCAGCCTAGTTCCTCTTTCTATATTGAGCGACTCGGAAATCATGTCACCAGACTTGACCCTCGCCGTTGGGCTGGCATAAAGCACCTTTACCCAGTCAATATATGTCCGTCCGAAGCCCATGCGGCATAGAGTTTCTATCAGGAAAGGCCATCCTAGGGTGTCAAACGCTTTTCTATATCTAGTGACACTGCTACCTGACAATGGACACCCTCTAGGGAGTTTGCCATTAGGCGTAATAAATTCCGAATGTTACTGAAGGTGTTGCGTCCAGGTATGAAGCCGGACTGGTCTTGATGGACCAGTTCCGATACCCATGGGAGCAAGCGGTTGGCTAAGATTTTACCAAGCAATTTGCAGTCTGTGTTCAGCAGCGATAGTGGTCTATATGAGCGAACATCTAGTGGATCACGACCAGTTTTAGGCAGTACTGCTATCAGCGCCTCGCAGCAAGTATCGGGTAGTTGACCACGTTTTAGGGCCTCCGTTAACATTGCTAGATATGGGGTTAATACTTGAGCCGGGAATGTGCTGTAATATTCAATGGGGATGCCATCACTACCAGGTGCTTTGCCGTGTGTTAATTGTTGTAGGGCCCGTTGTATTTCTGCAAGGTCTATCGGTCCGCTACCTGTGTGGCAGTTAGGCGTTTTAAACTGATGCCGCTAAAGAACTCGCTTAGTTGTTGTGCAGAGTGTGGGGAGAGGCCTTTTATAGTGTACCATAGTACTCTGTAAAGGCCCTGTTTATTTCTACTTGGGTGTTTACTATTAATCCTGTATCAAGTCGGATGGCTCCTATGGGGGAGTTCCGACGTTTGTTTCTTAATAGCCATGCCAAGAGTTTACGTGATCTATCCCCTTCTGCATGTGTACGGGCCATGTAATGTCGATAATCAAAGCGCCTGAGACGACTATCTGCCTCATTCCATTGAGTACGTATACTAGAGAGCTCTGCGTGGGTGGTTGTGCCCTCTGTGAAATTGCACTCTGATGTGTGAACCTCTTGTTCTAACTTGCGGAGCTCTCGTGTCAGTGTTTGTCGTACTCCCACTGTCATTGATATGCATGCCCCCCTTATGACTGCCTTGTGAGCATTCCACTCATTTGCTCTGGAGCTCGTTGTCCCAGCATTTTGGGTAAAGTAAGAAGAAATGTGTGTGGCTATTTCATGTTGGGATACAAGCCTGCGGTCTACCCCATCTGATATGAACAATAAGTGGACAGTGGTCCGATATTACCCTGGCTATATATTCTGCGCCCGTGATTCTATGTGTTAAGTCTTGTGAAGTGAGGATTAGGTCAATCCGGGTATGTAGTAGGTGCACTGGGGAGTGATAGGAGTATTCCCTGTTGTGTGGGTGTAGATGTCTCCATGCATCTATCAGGCGGCGGTCTGTCATCCATGACTGTAGCATCAGTGAGTTTTTCGCTATTGGGGCGGCCACCATGGTGGGATGTGATCTATCCATATCTATTTGCGGGACGCAGTTCATGTCCCCGCCCCAGATGTTGGGTATAGTTAAGTCATTTGATAAGTGTGAGATCGTTTTTTGTAGGAATTTGCCCTGTCTAACATTCAGGACGTATAACCCATTAATCACTAACGTTTCCCCATCAAGCAAGCCGACTAATTGTATGAACCTGCCCTCTTTATCTGTTATGCTGCGTTGTACTGTGTAGGGGACCCCTGAAGGAATCCAGATCAATACCCCTCTCATCCCAGATTGTTATTAATAAAAATGTAATCAATCAGTAATTCCTTCCATGAAAAGTAGAAAGTGGCATTCGGGCAACACTAAAAGGGCTATATTTTTATTATAAATGATGCCTCTACATATTTGACACCTAAAACACTCTGCATTTGTCCTAAAATAAGAAGTCTCATTTAATAATTTGAGCATGAAATGCCTTTCTTTTGCATATGTATGTTTGATCTTTTCTAACTCCAGGGAGCACAATATGAATGTATGTTCTTGGAGAGGTGTTGATGAAGGAGCAGGGGATCAATCTGCAGTTGAAAGTGTTTGTGCTCTATTGCCTGGAGTGCAATGTGTACATACGGTGTGGCAAACAAAACTGCTGAATAGGAGACAAGAAGAAGGAGCCCACTACTGTGCTGGCCATGTCTTTTTTTAAATATTATCTTAAAATCTTTAGTGAGTGCATCATATAAGTGTGAAGGGCCACAGGGGAAGACAATGTCCTGACCCTCCTAGCTCCCTTGCCAGCCCCTGTCCTAGGTTCCAGCAGAGACTCACTGTATTGCTTTGATCCTGCCCAGTGGGAGCAGCTTTTGTTTCTGCCCCTGACAGCAGAAGCAAAGCTATGTTCCCTGCCCGGGAGAGTGCAGGCAGGCTGTGTCCTGCGGAGTGGGGTCCCCCGGACAATGGCTGACTTTAGGCTGCAAGGGAAGGCAAACCATTCTATGGCTCTGAAAGGTGGGCCCTACATAACTCTGTCTAAATAAGACATCAGGCCCTGGGGGATGGGTCATCCCCAGGGCCATTAAAAAGGATCTCCCCTTTTTACCTTTTCTCAGGACACAGGGACTCAGTCCTAGAGTCATAAAATGGTTGCCAAACATCTTTGGGGTAGGTCACCCACTGAAGGATGAACACATTGCTTGCAGGATAATTTGAAGCAGGGCCTGAAAGCCAGACCCTACGGCCAACTCTGCTGCGCCAAGGCCTGTGACCAACTCCACTTTGCTAGGCAAATAAACATGCTGTAGTGATTGGGTGCCTGCAGTGTGTGTGGAACTGGGCTTGGCTGCAGACCAGACCCTGCAGCCATAACCAAATATTCTTGGCTCAAACAGCAAGGTGCAGTGCATACTCAGAGGTCAAGCTCTGCACCTATCATTGCTGCTCACACCTGCAGGTCATGAGCCGTGGCAGTTGGCTGCCTGCAGAGTGTTGGGCCTGGGGGCCCACCCCATACTGCGCATGGCTGAAGGCTGTGAGCTGGAGATATTCTTATCTTCATAGGGTAATTTCATGTCTATTTGAACTTGTGTAAGGCAGACTGATCTTCACAGCTTCAGAGCTCCAGTTTCTGTTCTAGTAACTGAGATTTGTGAATGATGGTAAGAGATCAAATTTCTAAAGGGATTGACCCTGTGTATTCATCATATTCAATCCTCACATCAGAACTTGAACCAGTAGATGACAGTTGCTGCTGATGTTGTTGTGCTACCTTCAAATCCCTTTGTAGAGAATCAAAACGTTTGACGGAGGTTTGGATTCTACCTTCAGTATAATCTTTTTTGTTCCGTAAACATTTTCTCTAAAATATTGAGCCTTTCTTCCAATAAATTTGAGAAATAATTTTACAACATTCTCATCCTCATGTTTATGAATTAATTCTTGTACTTTTTGCCATTCTTTCCTGGATTCCTCCAAATCAGTGTTGGCATATTTAACTGATATTTCCATCATTCCATTGCACATTTTTAAACAGTGTCCATACCTTCAGAGGTTCTGGACTGGGATTTTCTTATCTTGGTGTGATGGAAATTCGCAAGCCTCTTGGTACTTGACCCACCTTTATATAATTGGTTAGGAAAGTGATCTTCGCCATTTATTTAATACCCATTTGGCCAATTTCTCCAGTGATACTACATTCTGTTATAGTGATGATTCAATAGGAACCAATGTCTACTTATTCATTAAACAATGATAATGCAACAGCTTGCCTTTGTTGCTCCCAATCACTCATATCCAACAGCCAATGCATGAAAAAACTGATGGTGCATGTGGGATGCTATCAGCAACTCAATGACAGGGAAAGTAGTACATCTACACTAAGCCTGACACTAAGTGACTGCAGGTATTGAGAGGCACCACAGGAGTAAGTCCTATTGTTGAAGTCAACCAACCATCACCCGGGTGGTCCTCAAGTGCAACACTACCAAACCAGCTTACTGCTAAGCAATAGTTGTATTTGATGTCCACTGAATACAATGTTCGCTGGAAGTGTAGGAGTCAGTGTTTAGTGAATTCAAATCCAAGATGCCCCAAGTGTGCCACTCTCTTTGTTTTTTGGTGTTGCTGCCCACGATTACTTGTAACGTCTGTGATATATCCACAGAAATTCCAAATCCCCATAGGGAAGAAGGAATACCAATGTATGCTCACCAGTTTATTTGTGCAGAATGACACATTTAGGCTAACCCATAGTCTTTATGAATTTTGAATAGTTTGTGCTTAAGGCCATAGAAATAGACATTTCAATTCATAGACATAAACAACCTACTATGCGACAATGTCATTCTATTTATGATAACGAAACCCCTTGTTGTGTTCTAATCCAAAAAAAGGATCAAATAATTTTATAATTGTGTCATAGATGAAGAAGAAAATTAAAATTGGATATCGTTACTCGGGTACAACACATATGGAAGACATACTCCCACCCATAACACCATCTTTCAATTTCAATTCATGAACAGAGAAGACATACTCTTAAGGATGTCATACGATTGTGATAAGAAAAAACATTGATGCAACCTTTTTTGCATTTTATAATGGAAATAAAAATCACAATCAATAAGGAAAATTTTAATGTGCTGATACATTTTTCTTAATCCTTATTTACGTACTTGTTACAGCAAGGGTGTGGAAAATATATTTCTACTTGTTTACCTATATTTTTGGCAATGCAACCTATTATTAAGTTCATAAATTTGCCAACCTGGTCATTGCATTAGTCGATTGCACAATTTCCTTGTATTAATCGATAACTGAAGGGCGTGTACAAAAATATGTCACTATCAATTGCTTAAAAGATTATTCATCATCTCATCAACAATTATCACAGAAGCTCAGTCACAGAAATAATGAAACAACCATCTATGGGTAAATACTCATAACATATTTTGATATGGTCAACATGGTCATTCTATAATAATTCTTCCTATTAATATTATCCTAGTTATTGCTATTCATAAACTGGTTAAGGAAATACAGAGGAATAGTGAAAATAAATGTTCGGAATTGTGAAAATCATAAAAAAATATATAAGCAAAGATAAGTGTGTCAAAAGCTAAAGGTCAACATTTGTGACACAAAATTATGTATTGTAATGCTATAATGAAAATCTGATTTGTCATAGGAAGAAAATACAGAATGGATGAAGAGAGAAGCACAAAAAGGGAGAGGGGTGTATTTGTAGGGGGGAGGTAATGCTCAGTTTAATCTTTTTCTATGATAGGATCTGCAGTCAGTAAGTTTCAATGTTGCTTCATAATGTCCCTCAGTTTGTAGGACTTTTCATCATAGGTAGTGATGAAGCAAGGTGTTTCTTGAAAGAATTGCACCCGCACACAGGGAGCAGCATTTTTAGCTGCTTCCTGCTTGAGGGAGCAGTGCTGGCTCTTGCTGGAGCCAGGGAGCCAGCAAGGACTGCTGTGACCTTGAGGATTCCCTGTGGTCCCCATCTGTAATTTATAATGTTTGAGTTTGCACTGTTGCTCTTTTGAGAAAAATATCTTATGTGGTGATTACAAAGAGTGGATCCTTTCTTGTAATCTGCTGTTGAGATCAGAGATCATCGTTCATGCTTAACCACAATTATGTCAAATTACCCAGAAGACCTGCCTGTTTGGCCCCACCACATACACGTTAGTGATATGCAACGTCTTCCCACCTTTTTCCAGATGATGGACAGCTTACTGAAGACCCACGAAGCACGTTTCCTGCTGATTTTAGAGATGTGTTCTTGCTGCAGAGGAATATGAGCACATCCCCACCAAACAAAGAAGCACTTACTACTTATAATTGAGAGTAAGTACCCTTGTTTGGTGGATATTCAACTTCTTGTAGTTGTGTGGTCTTCTCTACATAAGGATTGATATTATTGCATATTTCTGTATGAAGATGCTGGAGGAACAATCACATTGCCAAAATTACAAACCCGTAAGGTCACTGAAGAAATTATCTCATGGTCTTTTCAAAGCTGTAGTGTGGAATATACACTATACATTTGTCAAATTAGGTAGCACTTACTAATTAGGCAGTAGAAAGTACTCCAGCCAGGGAGAAATTTTGTGCAAAACTCTGGCCTCTTCCTGGATAAACAAGCAGGTCAGGATGCATTCTGGCACAATGGTCATTTCGCAGAAAATAAACCTCATACCCCTAAGGTGCCTAGGGGAGTTGGCCATGCGGCCTGGCTGTAGACCACACCCTGCAGTCAAACTCCACCATGCATGGCCAAAGGCCATTTGCAGGGGATGGATGAGTACGGGGATGTGGCCACAGGGCCTGGCTGCAGACCAGGCCATGTAGCTAACATCTGCTATGTACGTCTGAGGCCATGCATCACACAGGGATTAGACACATATGTGGGTTTGCTGCAGGGATTGGCCACAGGTGAGGCCCCGTGGCCAAACCATGCCATGCACGGACAAAGGCCGTGCATGATGTGGGTTGGATGCATGCGGCAGGCTGGCCACAAGGAGTGGCTGCAGGCCAGGCCCTGCACCAACTGCCCACTCTACTAACAAAAAATAATAGAGAATCAGTGAAAAAAACAAAGGTTACAGGGACGTTATAGTTAGGAATCAGCATTTAAAAAACCTTAGAAATTCACTGAAAAAAACAAAGGTTATAGGGACATTATAGAAATGTAGCTGTTATAGTTAGAGGTATTTTAAGGAACTATGGGTCAGATGTACAAATCGGCCCGTTTGAGACTTGAAAAATGCTATTTGGGATGTACAAAGCCAAAAGTGTGATTGGTTGACTTGTTACCGAATCGCAGTTTGGGTTCTGCGATTCGGTATTAGAAAGGGGCGTGACAAGGGCGTCCCTTCCTAATACCAAATCCAGATGGTATGTATGATTGTTTTGTGACCACGAATGTGGTTGCAAAACAATGGCAGTTAGCACCAGTTTCAAACTGGTGCTAACCCATTCACAAATGGGAAGGGGTCCCCACGGGACCCCTTCCCCATTGTGAATGGTAGCAATAATATTTTTTTAGAGCAGGCATGGGTCCCATGGACCACTGCCTGCTCTGAAAAAATGAAAAGAAAACGTTTCATTTATGATTTTGAAATGTATCTCGTTTTCCTTTAAGGAAAACGGGCTGCATAATTTTTTTTTTTTAAACTGCTTTATTTAAAAGCAGTCACAGACATGGTGGTCACAGACATGGTGGTCACAAAATGCGACATACCCCATGAATATTCATGAGGTAGGTAATTTGCAACCCCATTGGGAATCGCAAACAGTGTCATTGACACTGTTGAACATCAGGTTTTGTGAACATTTATTTCTGTTTATCTATATATATCTACACTAAGAAAAACAAGAGGTTACAGATACATTATAGATAGGTGAATTTACTCATAAAAGAACATAGAAATTCAGCAGTTAGACCTGGCATTATTTCAAGTAACTATGTGCCAGATGTACAAAGCGTTTTGCATGGTGCAAACAGCAAATTTCGCTGTTTGCACCATGCAAAACGCGCATCGCGATGCTCATTCCCATTTTGCGAGTCAGTAACCTGGTTACCGACTTGCAAAATGGGAATGCATCTCGCAAATAGGAAGGAGTGCTCCCCTTCCTATTTGCGATTCGCTTCGTGATGCAGAATTGCTTTGTGACTGCGAACGCGGTTGTAAAGCAATTCACAGTTAGCACCCATTTCTAATGGGTGCAAACCCATTCGCAAAAAGGAAGGGGTCCCAATGGGACCCCTTCCCCTTTGTGAATGGCTCTAAAAACATTTTTTCAGAGCAGGCAGTGGTCCTATGGACAACTGCCTGCTCTGAAAAAATGAAACAAAAACGTTTCATTTTCTCGAGTGTATTGCAAATCGTTTTCCTTTAAGGAAAACGGGCTGCAATACAAAAAAAAAAAAACTGCTTCTTTAAAAAGCAGTCACAGACATGGTGGTCTGCTGTCTCCAGCAGGCCACCATCCCTGTGAGTGCAGCGAATTGCAAGGGGGTCGCAAATTGCGACCCACCTCATTAATATTAATGAGGTGGGTCTCTGCGACCCCCTTGCGATTCGCAGATGGTGTCAGGACACCATCCTGCATATGGGTTTGCGACTCGCAAATTGTGAGTCACTCAGTCTCGCAATTTGCGAGTCACAAACCCATTTCTTGGTACATCTAGCCCTAAATCTTGTGCCCCCATCCTGCACAGTTTTTTCTTCAATAATTTAACTTCTAACATTTCATTGATATTTTTATTGATGTTATAAAAGTTGTCATGAGTGCTGTAATATCTAGGGTAATTAGCAGTGTATGGCAAGGGCATGAGTTAGAGTGCCCTTAGGGTGCAAGGTATAGTTGAACAGTAAAGTATGAATTTCTATGGTTTTGTGCAAATAAATTCTGAACCTAACTATAACATCCCTGTAACCTTTGATTTTTTTCAGTGAATTTCTAAGGTACTTTTAATTATAGTTCCTAACTATAACATCCCTGTAACCTTTGTTTTCTTCGGTGAATATTTATGTATTTTTTTTTTTATGTAAAGTAATTTTCATTACTATATGTTAATCTAATCACTGCCACACTTGGCCTTTGTCCATGCACATTGGGTTGTGTGACCAGTCCCTGTGGCCAAACCCCCCTTACCATACAAGCCCATGCTTGTATCCTGTGGCCATGTGCAGCAGGAGTTGGCCACACACGCACTTGCTTTGCCTCCACCAAGCCCAGAGGTTAGGATCTTCTTTTCCAGAAGTGGAGTTTCAGCTGTGGCACCTGCTATGTTTCTATTTGTAAATGCTTTGTGCTGAGATTTAATTTCTATGAAATGACCATCATGGTCAGAACAGAAGCTCACCTGCTCCTTTTTCCAACAAGAGCCCACAGTTTGAAAAAAATGTCTACTGGAGCCATTTCTACTAGTTAGTTAGTAAGTGCTAACTCAGGTAAATTTGCAGTGTCGGGAGGGGGCAGTATGGCTTACTTCAGCCCAGGGGCTCCATCCCCCAGTATCCTGCCTTCAATGGTTGAACGAAGTGTGCTGTCCGGCCCCTTTCCCCTGGCCAATTTCAGCCCCGGGCACCCGTTCCCTGGGGCAGTCTTAAGATCTTTACTTTTGGTTGGAGGGGCAGATTTTGGCCCTGGGGACCCCATACCCTGAGGTGCCATCTCTCCTGGGTGCTCTCAAGGGTACCCATTGTGCAATGAGGACTGTGGAAGATGCCTCAAGGCCCCCGCCATCCCAGCCGCACCCCCCTTGCAGGAGCGAACTTTGCTATCACAGACAGAGAGCTGCTAAATATGCAGCTCCCTCTCTGTGAGAGCAATTATGTCCTATATTCCCTGCCCAAATCTCTGCAGGCAGGGTAACAGAGGCAACCTCTGCTTCCAGCAAGCAATAACTGTTTGACAGCTCTTGCTTGCTAAAACCAGAATGTTTGGGCTGACGTGGTGGGAGCTTTCAAAGCTCCCGCCAAGTGAGAGCAAACAGCTATGTCCTGAGGGTGGGCATCCCGGGACATATCAGGATCTGGCCTTGGGGAGTGACAGTCCCCAGAGACATTATTGGCTCCATGAGGGGGGCTGAGTGCCCCACCCAGTGTTAATGTTAGTCAGGGTATGTGGTGGCCCCTGGAGTTGAACAGATTCCCTTCAGTAAGTTTTTTCGACCCCAGGAAGGTGACTGTCCCCAGGTCTGTGGGGCAGCAAAGTCCCCCCCTATTGTGAATAAATTGCCCTATGGAGGTGTAGGTCCCTGGGTCTTGGGCGGGGAGATCCTGCAGACCTCCACTAGTATAGTTAACCAATGTTGCCCCAAGGAGGTGGTGGCCTCGCATAACATTTATCTAAGCCCCAGGTGGCAGTCCCGGGGCATAAATAAGCCCTAGGGGAGGGGTCCTGTGCTCCTCCTCCTTGTTTTTGACATGCCACAGGACGTGGGTAACCCAGGGACTTTCTTAAAAGAAGCGTGAGAGACAGCGCTTGTGTTTTTTCACATTTGTACTGCAGATTTGCAACACCATTGTGAATTTGGGGCAAACATTTTTTTATAAAAAGTACTTTTTGGTCTGAGGGGTCCCTCTGGGACCTCAGCAACAGAGTTAAGGAGTCAGAGCATTCCTACCCTGGTACCTTTTCTTATTTTCTAAAAATATTTCTGGAGCTCGGCTGAAGCCGAGGCCTAAGATGGCTCCCACCACTTACTTCTTGAAGTGTTGGTAGCCAATCATACCTCAGCATGAAATCGGGAGGGTTTGTGGAGCATTCAGATCCCTATGTATATTTATTTGTTTTTTCATAAATATTTTTTAAACCTACTGAATGGATTTACACCAAATTACAAAAAGCTGGTTTTCTGGACAAAGAGCAAGTTATGATGTAAATCCGTCCTGTGGCTCAGCCGCTATTCCTGCTCAAAATCCCTATGTAAATGAACATGGAGAAAACATGTTTTGGGCCCTCACCTTTTTCTCAGACCACGCTTGAAGGATAGCCCCAAAACTTACAATGCGCAGCAAGAATAACGGCACACTTTTTGGGGGAAATTTTGTGAAGACTCATCAAACGGCACCAATGATATGGCATCACGGCCCTAGCTATAAGTACCTACTGGTGACAGCCATGCACTACTAATTACCCCAGGAATTACAGCACCCATTACAACTTTTATAACATGAATAAAAATATCAATAAAACATTAGAAGTCAAATTATTGAAGAAAAAACTGTGTTGTGTGAGGGCGAGTTATAGTTACCTTATGCCGCAAATTACAGTTACTTGAAAAATCTCTAACAATAGCTGCTGAATTTCAGCAAAAGGTTTGCGCAAGTAAATTCTGAACCTTACTATAACTGTGCTGTAACCTTTGGATTTTTTTTTTTCATTCTATTCTCTAACTATAACGCCCCTGTAACCTTTGTTTTTTTCAGTGAATATATATATAAATATATATATATGTATCTGTATATATATATATATATATATACATATATGTAGATATATATATATCTATATATATATCTATATATATATATATATATATATATATATATATATATATATATATATATATATATATATATATATATATATATTCCAACATGTACCAATGCCCACTAGTCGTAATTAATAGAATAGTGAAACCTCGGACCACAGCCAGATAATATATATTACCAAGTGGCAGCAGCCCTTGTAGTTATAGTTGGGATCTAGTGTCTAGAGAAAAAGTGTTTTTTACTTGCCTATATCTTTGCCACCATTGGACGAATCTTCACTAAATGTTCCAAATCAATTCACCAGTCACATCAGCATCTGTCTAGAAGGTTTCAGGGTGATCAGTCAAGCGGGGCTAAGAAAAACAGGGGGCGGGGGCAAAATGCATTTTCCCCATTCATTTTTCCATAGGGATTTTGAACAGCAATAGCTCTTAAACAATGGGACAGAATTACAAGAAAAAGGGGGTGTCAAACATGCGTTTCCCATGTTAATTTCTATAGGATTTTTAAGGACAACTACAGCCAGAACTGCTGAATGGAGTTATACCAAGGGTGTCAGAAAGCTAGATTTTGTTCCACAGATTGTGTTTTATGTTATTTATAGTAAATCTATCCAGTAATTTTTGAGATACTAAAGAGAAAATAAATGTATCTAGGGCTGCTGATCCTTCATGATGTTTTCCCTGTGAATTTTACGCACCAAGGCTGGCAGCAACCTGACAAGAAAGTTGTAGCTGGCATTTTAGGTTACGTGACATGGTCCCCAGGGGAGTGATATAGGGGGTCATTCTGACCTCGGCGGTAAAAGGCGCCTACCGCCGGTCAGAAGACCGCCATAACACTGCCGCGGTAAACCGCCACGGTCATTCTGACCCGCAACTGGCAAACCGCCAAAAACCCGACATCAACAAAAGTCCGCCACACCAACGGCCAGCGAAAAACTGGCGATGACCAAACCTCCACCGTCACGCCAACAGAAATACGCCCATGCCATTCCGACCCACAAATCCCCGCAGCGGTCTTTCAACCGCGGTATTCCATTGGCGGTACACACCGCCGCGGTCAAAATACAGACACCTTTACAAAACACTACCACATTGGACAATTCAAAATACACACACCTGAGACACATACACACACCACTCCCACACACCCAATACAATATAAAACACACACCCACATCACCCACAAACCCTTACGACCACAATTGCGACTGAAGGCCAGAGAGAGACAGCACAGAATAGAGTAGACCATCACACAGAGGCAAATCACTACATCACCCACACAATATCCACGCACAACACACCAACACACTCACCACACTCTACAACACATACCCCACCCCACACCTCATCCACACCACCCCATGGCACCCCAAAGACACCCCAGGTTCTCTGACGCAGAACTCAGGGTCATGGTGGAGGAAATAGTTCGGTTAGAGCCCCAGCTCTTCGGGACACAGGTGCAGCACACCACCATTGCCAGGAAGATGGAGCTATGGCAAAGAATAGTGGACAGGGTCAACGCTGTGGGACAACATCCACGAAATCGGGACGACATCAGGAAGCGGTGGAACGACCTACGGGGGAAGGTGCGTTCCATGGTATCAAGGCACAACATTGCGGTGCAGAAGACTGGCGGCGGACCCCCACCTACTCCCCCAGAATTTACAGCATGGGAGGAGCAAGTCTTGCACATCCTGCATCCTGAGGGCCTCGCAGGAGTAGGCGGAGGAATGGACTCTGGTAAGTCAAATCTTCACTACTTCATTCCCCCCACCCCACCTGCATGCCAAATCATACCCCCACCCTCACCCCCACCCCCATCACACTAACTCCTTGCAAATGGCTCACCATCACAACCCACCCATCCCAAAACCTAGCCCTGCATGCGTCCCCAAAGCATGGACACCCATCACCAAAGCATGGCCACTGCACATCCCCATCTCCCCCACAAGCCACCGTCACAACAGCCCCCACAAGGGAATGCCAGCACTGGGGTACACGGCTACCCACCCATTACACGAAATGGCACACACAGAAGCAATAACCATACTCTTATACCCCTGCAGGTCCCGAACGCCACCACACCACCCAGGAGGGTCCAGAGATGTCCATACCACCCCCAGAAGAGGCCCCCAGTGATGACAGCAGCTCTGTCTCCCTGGACCCAGATGACCAGCCCGGCCCATCGGGGACCTCGGGACAGTCGGTTCCCCACAGACAGCCACAGGCTACAGCAGACCTAACCCCCTCTGGGAACACCAGCACAGCTCCCACCCAGCGGGCCCATGCCTCTGTCTCCAGGACACGTCAATCAGCGGTGTGTCCACCACTACAGGGCACCCAGGTTGACCCACCACCCCAACAACAACAGGGACCTGGGGGCAGTGGTAGTGGGCACACAGTCCAGGGGACAGAGGCCCAGGGAAAAAGGGGAACTGGGAGGGCTAATGTGCGACAGGGGGGGGACAGGCCCAGGGAACCCACTCTCCAAGAGGCCCTCTCCTCCATCATGGGAGCATACCACCACTCGCAGGAGACGATGGCTACGGTACTGGCCAGGTTCCAGGAGATCCAGGTACTGCAGGAGGAACAGTACATGGGGTTCAGAGAGCAACTGAGAAACATTAGTTCCGCAATGGGGACCATCGTCGTGGCTCTTAACCAGATAGTCACCACATTGCGGGACCATGTGGCACCACAAAGGGCCCCTGTCACTAGCATGGACCAAGACCAGGCTACCACCTCTGCCGGCGCTTGTGGACAGGAGGCCCCCACACAACGACAGGCCACCAGAACCCCACCTCCTGCAGAAGAAGAACCACCCCGCAAGCGGGGCCTGAGATCTCAGAAGAAGACAGAGTAGGATGCCAAGACCCCCGCCAGCAAAGGATACCCCCTGATGTCATCCCACTGTCCCACATTGTCACCCTGTCCAACCTTAAACTGCCCCTGCTCCATCCTTCCACAGGCATATGGACAATGCACCTGTGAGACTGAAAACTGGACTCTGCCATGGACATTACTCCACCATCACCCATCACCGTTTTTCAACCATGTTCCTAAATTTAGCACTTTAATAAAATCTCTTATTGCACTTAAAAAATCTGGAGTCTGCTTGTATTTTGAACAAATGTATTAGACATAACGGTGCCAAAATGTTCAGTTACATTGTGATGACAACATACCACTGTCACACAGCTGTAGTCCATGGGCAAACAAAGCAGAGGTATCGCAGTGGGGCCCACAGCTCTGAAAACGGAAGGGAAAGTCAAAACTCAGTTAACAGAAACTGGGGGGAAACACAGACAGTAGAGAGGCAGGAGACTTTAAGTAAATGTAAAATGGCGGGGTTGATTCGTACCTGTGTGCTACTGAAAATACTGTTGTATCACTGTGTCCCTGTTGTCTGTGTCGTCCCCGTCGTCTTCCTCCTCTTCACTCTCCACAGGCTCCACAGCTGCTACAACACCACCATCTGGACCATCCTCCTGCAGGAAAGCCACCTGGCGTCGCAAAGCCAGGTTGTGAAGCATACAGCAGGCCACGATGATATGGCACACCTTCTTTGGTGAGTACATTAGGGATCCACCTGTCATATGCAGACACCTAAACCTGGCCTTCAGGAGGCCGAAGGTCCGCTCGATCACCCTCCTAGTCCGCCCATGGGCCTCATTGTACCGTTCCTCTGCCCTGGTCCGGGGATTCCTCACTGGGGTCAGTAGCCACGACAGGTTGGGGTAACCAGAGTCACCAATTAGCCACACACGGTGTCACTGTAGCTGTTTCATCACATAAGGGATGCTGCTATTTCGCATGATGTACGCGTCATGCACTGACCCAGGGAACTTGGCATTTACATGGGAGATGTACTGGTCAGCCAAACAGACCACCTGGACATTCATCGAATTATAACTTTTTCTGTTCCTGTACACCTGCTCACTTTCACTGGGGGGAACCAAAGCCACATGGGTCCCATCAATGGCACCAATGATGTTGGGAATATGTCCAAGGGCATAGAAATCACCCTTCACTGTAGCCAAATCCCCCACCTCAGGAAAAACAATGTAGCTCTGCATGTATTTCATCGGGGCAGACAACACTCTGGACAAAACCTTAGAAAACATAGGCTGAGACATCCCTGATGATATGGCCACTGTTGTTTCGAATGACCCACTTGCCAAAAAATGGAGTACTGACAGCACCTGCACCAGAGGGGGAATCCCTGTGGGTTGGCGAATGGGGGACATCAGGTCTGGCTCCAGTTGGGCACACAGTTCCTGTATAGTGGCTCGGTCAAGTCTGTATGTCAGTATGACATGTCTTTCTTCCAATATCGACAGGTCCACCAGCGGTCTGTACACAGGAAGATTCCTCCATCTCCTCACAAGTCCCAGCGGACGGTGCCTAGGAAGGACAACATGGAGCACAGAGTCAAGCAACCCACAGGTACGTAACCACAGCTTGCACAGAACACGATTCGCTATGCATTGAATGGCTTGTTTGAGTGGCAATGCAACGCCTAGGCCTGTGTGACGCAGTAGAAATTAAGCCATGTGGGCCCTTGAAATGGCGGCTGCCTGACCTGTGAAGTGTGACAATGGGATGTGAGGTCAATGCGCTGGCGTGGCACACCGTGGCGGTAGGCGGTCGAAGACCGCGGCGCAAAGCAGCATTGGTTAACATTGAACCCTATGGGTCTCAGAAGCCAATGACGATGTGCGCCGGCGGTCGCGGTACGCACCGCTGCGTACGCACCGCTGCGGTACGCACCGCTGCGGTACGCACCGACGCGGGCGTGACCGCCATTTTCTATCTGCTTAATCACTCGAGACCTGATCATCCACAGGAGAGGACCTATACTGCAAGTGCTGCTGTGACCTCGGTCTGGAAGAGACAATGGCTGCTGCGACTGGGGAAAGGGCCCCTGCCTTCACATCTGAGGAATTGGAGAAACTTGTTGATGGGGTCTTCCCCAAGTATGCGCTACTCTACGGTCCTCCAGACCAACAGGTTAGTACACTGGGACCATGCTTTGTGGGCAATGCCTGGGTTGAGTGGGGTGAATGAACGATGGGGCGGAGGGGAGCGTATGAGGCATGCATCAAACGACAGATGAGAGCATGTGCCAGATGGCAAGGGTGGGGATGGGGGGACACTCACATCGAGCATGCAGAAAATTCTGATATTGTATTTTCTCTCCCTGTACGTGTCACATAGGTCAGCGCCCATCAGAAAGTCGACATTTGGCGTGCCATCGCCAAGGACGTCCGGACCCTGGGGGTCCACAAAAGACGGGGCACCCACTGCCGCAAGAGGTGGGAGGACATCCGCCGTGGGAGCAGAAAGACCGCAGAGGCTCTGCTGGGGATGGCCTCCCAACGTAGGAGGGGTGCCACGCGTCAATTGACCCCCCTGATGTCTCGGATCCTGGCGGTGGCCTACCCAGATTTGGATGGGCGCGTGAGGACATCACAGCAGACACAAGGGGGTGAGTACACTCTCATTCTGCTGACTATGCGCGCAGTGGAGGTGTCTGGGTGGGGGAGGAGGGCTGTGGGTATCACTAGGCCAGGGCGATTTCTGTAGGCTAGGCCCCTCCGTAAGGCATGGCCTGTGCCCCCGCCCCCCACCTCTGTAGGGTGCCAAGTCCAGCTATCCATGGCCCTGTGTCACCTATGTGTGCAGTTGTCGTCCATAGGCTTCTAGACCATGTCCCACTGATTGAGTAGTGTACCCCAAGTGCGCGGCGTAGTGCAGGGGGCTTCTGTGTCTGTCCTCTCCGCCAACTGTGTTGCCAATGCATGCACTCAACATGTCTTTATTTCCCCCCCCCTTTTTTTGGTCTGCTCTTCCTGTTCATGTGTGCATTAGCATCATCTGGCGGAGGAGAAGTGGCATTGGAGCACGAGGGAGCTGCATCTCACATGTCCCCGGAGGGCCTTGCAACGGACTCTGATTTGACCAGTGAGACGGAGGGCGAGGGGGGATCCACAACGGGGACACGTGGAGACATCAGCAACACCGACACGTCCTCGGAAGGGAGCTCCCTTGTGGTGGCGGCAACATCCGTGCCCACCGTAACAACAGGTACAGCCACCACCCAGTGCACCAGCTGTGCCCTCCCAGCAGCCCCTCAGCGTTCGCCCCGTGCCCGCTCGCTCACCAAGGCGGTCATCTCCTTCGCCCCAGGCACCTCAGGCCCTGCCCCAGTTACCCCTGCTGCCCTCAGTGAGGAGGTTAATGTACCTCCTCCGGATGCTCATTGTTGGGCAGTCTACCCTTTTGAATGCCATCCAGGGGGTGGAAAGGGAGGTGCATCGGAGCAATGCATACCTGGAGGGCATTCATTCGGGTCAGGCTGCCCATCAGTGATCGTTCAACGCTCTGGCCTCAGCACTGGCGGCAGCCATTGTCCCTGGCTCCTGCCTCCCTCTTCCAACTCCCTCCACCCAGTCCCACTCCCCTGTTCCTCTGCCTATCCCAGACACACCTACAGACCAGCCTGCACACACCTCAACACCCAAGGTCAGCTCATCCAAACATAAGCACCACACATCACAGAAGCATTCACACAAGCAACATCCACATGCAGACATGCCAACAGCCACTGCCTCCTCTGTGTCCCCATCCTCCTCGTCTCCCTCCTCCCTCCCTGTGATGTCCCAACTCACACTTGCATGCACCACTTCATCAGCCACTACGTCCATCACCAGCACACCCACCAGAACACTCCGCACACGTGCAGTCACCACCCCCACTGCCATTTACACTTCCCCTGTGTCCTCTCCCAGTGTGTCTGTCACCCCCTCTTCGAAACCACACAAACGCAGGCAGCCACCCACCCAACAGCCATCCACCTCACGACAGCCTCCGTCACAAGCACCTGCACCCATAGACAGCACACTTGACTCTCCTACAACCACATCCTCTTCCTCCACTCCCATACCCACTGCACCTACCCTTCCCATTGCTCCTAAAAAGTTTTTCCTCTCCAAAATTAACCTCTTTCCATCACCTGACCCACCCCCTCCATCTCGTAAAAGTCCAATCTGCACCTCAGCCACCACAACCCCTGGACCTACAAGGACCATAGTCCAGGGATATTGGAGTCCCCCACCTTCGAGGGCTGCCACATCGGCCAGCAGCAAAGGGACAGCCAGCCCACCCCCTGGGAAAAAAACAAAAAAAGCCAAGGGCCGGCGCGAGAGAACAGAGACGGCAGCCTCCACAGGCACCACCCTGGCACCGTCAGGGAGTGGGGTGCCACCTGGCACATCTCCAAAGGGAGGCAAGGGCCACAGAGGATCAGGCAAGGATGGCAAGGGCAGCATGGCCGACAAGTCCGGCAGCAGACGAGCTGCCCAGGAGGGCCCCACCAGCCCCATTCCGGGGGTGAAGGAGGACACCCACGGGCACGGGACACCAGCACAGGAGGGCCCAGCAAGCGAGAAGTCGGATGGCGAGTGAACACCATCTATTGCCCGGATCTGGTGCCCTGGAGACACATGTGAAGCACCGCAGAACAGGGCCCCGCCGTCTCAAGAACCGCTGAACAGGGCCCTTCAAGACAAGCACCGCTGAACAGGGCACCGCCGTCTCAAGAACCGCTGGACAGGGCCCTTCAAGACAAGCCCCGCTGAACAGGGCACCGCCGTCTCTGCACCGCTCCGCTGGGCCCTTCATCTCAAGCACCGCTCCGCTGGGCACCGCCGTCTCTGCACCGCTCCGCTGGGCCCTTCAACTCAAGCACCACTCCGCTGGGCCCTTCATCTCAAGCACCGCTCCGCTGGGCCCTTCATCTCAAGCACCGCTCCGCTTGGCCCTTCATCTCAAGCACCGCTCCGCTGGGCACCGCCGTCTCTGCACCGCTCCGCTGGGCCCTTCAACTCAAGCACCGCTCCGCTTGGCCCTTCATCTCAAGCACCGCTCCGCTTAGCCCTTCATCTCAAACACCGCTCCGCTGGGCACCGCCGTCTCTGCACCGCTCCGCTGGGCCCTTCAACTCAAGCACCGCTCCGCTGGGCCCTTCATCTCAAGCACCGCTCCGCTTGGCCCTTCATCTCAAGCACCGCTCCGCTGGGCACCGCCGTCTCTGCACCGCTCCGCTTGGCCCTTCAACTCAAGCACTGCTCCGCTGGGCCCTTCATCTCAAGCACCGCTCCGCTGGGCCCTTCATCTCAAGCATCACTCCGCTTGGCCCTTCATCTCAAGCACCGCTCCGCTGGGCACCGCCGTCTCTGCACCGCTCCGCTGGGCCCTTCAACTCAAGCACCGCTCCGCTGGGCCCTTCATCTCAAGCACCGCTCCGCTTGGCCCTTCATCTCAAGCACCGCTCCGCTGGGCACCACCGTCTCTGCACCGCTCCGCTTGGCCCTTCAATTCAAGCACCGCTCCGCTGGCCCTTCATCTCAAGCACCGCTCCGCTTGGCCCTTCATCTCAAGCACCGCTCTGCTGGGCACCGCCGTCTCTGCACCGCTCCGCTTGGCCCTTCAACTCAAGCACCGCTCCGCTGGGCCCTTCATCTCAAGCACCGCTGACACATTGGCAGAAGGGGCAGGCCCGGATCAGTGTCGGACAGGGCTGCACGATACACTCTGGGCACCAAGAGTCCTCCAGTACCGCTGGAGTCTGTCATCCACTTGTGAGACTGTGGCTTTGCACTCCCCAGGATGGCACAGTGGGCAACCCACCCACTGTAGAGACTTGAGAGACTGTGGCTTTGCACTCCCCAGGATGGCACAGTGGGCAACCCACCCACTGTAGAGACTTGAGAGACTGTGGCTTTGCACTCCCCAGGATGGCACAGTGGGCAACCCACCCACTGTAGAGACTTGAGAGACTGTGGATTTGCACTCCCCAGGATTGAACATTGGCCGTGGAGGCCCCTCGTGGATCTGGCATCGTGGACTCATGTGGCTGAGGTGGCCCCCCTTCCCTTCCCCCTGAGGTGCCTGTAGTTTTCCTATCTGATGCCCCAGCAGTGTTCTCTCCAATGGATTCGGGTCTCATGTGTGGGCTTTGCCCATGTGTTGAGGACCATTGGCCCACGTACAATGACAGAAAGCCAATTCTGACAGGACAATATACATATGTGTATATAGTTATGGGATGTTCGTCTTACTTATTTACTTTGCCTTACAATATATTTGTATTACAATAACTTATTATTTTGTCTTTGCATTCTTCTGGGGGGTTTGGGGGTGTCACTCTGAGTTGTTGCTCTGCATTGGTGTGTAGGTAGTTGGGGGGGTGTGTGTTGCGTATGTGTGTGCCCGTAATCTTTTCTCCTCCCCCCTCCCGTGTGTCGTAGGTGCAGTACTCACTGTTGTCTTCTGCGCCGGCGTTCGTGCTTCTGGTAGAGGAGCAGGTAGACAATAGCTGGTAGGATGTGTAGTTCTGGTTCCATGCTGTCCAGATTCCTCGTGGAGTGTGTAGAGGTGAGCGTTTTCCCATTCGTAGTCTGTTTCCGCCTTGTTTTTATCGGCGGGGCTCCCGCCCCGGAAAAGGTGGCAGACTGGTGAGTTGTGATAGGGTGGGCGGTACATTGTCTGACGCCTGTCTGTTGGCGGTGACCGCCACGCTGCTTGTCTGTACCGCCGTGGCGGTCGGAGTGTTAAAGTAGCGGGCTGAGTTGGCGGTTCCCGCCAGGGTCGGAATTCCATTTTTTTGCTGCCTGCCTGTTTGCGGGTTGGCCGCCGCTTTAACACCGACCGCCAGGGTTGGAATGACCCCCATAGTGTTCTTTGGGGATCAAATTTTGACCTTAAAGTTATATTTTTTCACCACACGCGATATTCACGAAAAAGTTGCAATGCTCATTCATAAAAATCTGTGAAGAAGTTTTAACAAAAACATTCACACTCATTCGTACACTAATTCATTCGCTCATAGTAGCAGTCAGACACTCATGCAGCTATGGACAGAGCCACTCACACACCCACTCCCAGACCCTTATACATCCACTCACAGACCCACTCAAACACTGATGCACCCACTCACAGACCCATTCAGACACTTATACACCCACTCACAGACTCACTCAGATGTCACACATCCATGCACAGATCCACTCAGACCCTCACAGACCCACTCTAGTCCTCATGCACACACTCACAGACCCACTCAGATACTCATGCATCCACTCACAGACCTTCTCAGACCCTTACATACCCACTCAGACCCACTCAGAATGTCATGCACCCACTCACAGACCCACTCAGACCCTCACACACCCACTCACAGGCCTACTCTGACACATGCACACACTCACAGACCCACTTAGGCACTGATGCACACACTTAAAGATCCACTCAAGCCATCACACATTCACTCATGGAACCACTCAAATCCTCACGCACACACTCTCACATCCTGACAGACACTTTCACAACCAGAGACACCTGCTCACACCTATTCCCAGAGAGAGAGAGACCCTTTGGTCATGCGTGGTGTGGTGTTGGGTGGTTATGAGGTTTGATCGTGTACAGTGGCGGTTGGATTAACAATTAGGGGGTCATTCCGACCCCGGCGGGCGGCAGGTGCCACCCGCCGGGCGGGAACCTCCAAAAGACCGCACCGCAGTCAAATGACCGCGGGGGTCATTACAACTTTCCCGCTGGGCCGGCGGGCGATCTCCAAAAGATCGCCCGCCGGCCCAGCGGGAAAGCCCCTGCAAAGAGGAAGCTGGCTTCGAATGGAGCCGGCAGATTTGCAAAGCAGACACTGAAAATCTTTGTGGGGCCCTGTTAGGGGGCCCCAGCACTGCCCATGCCAGTGGCATGGGCAGTGCAGGGGCCCCCAGGGGCCCCACGACACCCGTTCCCGCCAGCCTCTTCCTGTCGGTGTAAACCGCCAGGAACAGGCTGGCGGGAAGGGGGTCGGAATCCCCATGGCGGCGCTGTAAGCAGGAGGATTCCCTGGGCCAGGGGAAAACCGGCGGGAAACCGCCGGTTCCCCTTTTCTGACCGCGGCTTTACCGCCGCGGTCAGAATGGCCCGGGAAGCACCGCCAGCCTGTTGGCGGTGAATCCTCTGCCCTCCACCCTGGCGGTTTGAAACCGCCAGGGTCGGAATGAGGGCCATAGTAATTAAAATTACTCCACATTAAAAAACATAGAAATTCACTGAAAGTACCAAAGATTACAGGGACGTTAGAGTTAGGCTCATATCTTAAATGTACCAAACCATATAAATTCACCATTTAGAGTTATCTCAAGTAACTATCATTTGCGCCCTATATATATATATGGAGAGCAATAACTTTGGCACAGGTTGACAAATCTTCACAAAATTTCCAAACTGTATATTTGAGTCAGTTCAGCATGCCATCTTGAAAGTTTTGGGGTGATCCATCAAGCAGAGCACAAGAAAAAGGAGGAGGTCCTAAAACATGCTTTCCCCATTCACTTTCCTATATGGTCTTTAGACACGCCTACAGCCTGAACCGCTGAACAGAATTACAACAAATTTGGAAGAAAGCTACATCCTGTTCTGCAGATTTTGCTTTTTGTTATTTGGTGTAAATCCACTCAGCATGTTTTGAGATTTTAAAGGTTAAAAAATGTAGATATCTAGGGATGTGGATCCCCCACAGACCCAACTGTCCACGTACTGATAGCTGATTGACAACCCATCAACAAGGAACTGTTGGCAGCTATTTTGGGAAAGAAAAGGGGATGGGGTAGTGACACCCTGAGCACTTAGCCTTGGTTCAAGGGTCCACGAAACCCTGTGGCCAAAGGCCATGCGTGGCACGGGGTTGGGCAGTTATAGGGGTTTTACCAAAGGGCCTGTCCACAGTGGTGGGATTAACCTAAAGTAATTCAAATTGCTTTACATTAAAAACCTAGAGAAATTCAAAGAAAAAACAAAGGTTATAGGGAGGTTATAATTAGGAAATAGATTTTTTAAAATATCATTCACTTACCAAACTAAACGTTACAGGGACGTAATGGTTAGGTCCTGAATTACTCACACAAAACCAGATAAATTCAGTAGTTATAGTTAGAGACATTTCAAGTAACTATAACTTGTGGCCTAAGGTAACTATAACTCTTGAGAGTTATAGTTTCTTCAAATAACCCTAACTATAGCTGCTGCATTTCTTTGGTTTTGTATGAGTAAATTCAGAACCTAAGTATAATGTCCTGTAACATTTGTTTTTTTAAGTGAATATATATATATGTATATACAGGGGTGTGGAATTTAATCAAATATCTACTTGCCCATGGGACCGGTTGCTTTCTGAATCTACTTGTCCTGTAAACAAATCTGCTTGTCCATTTGGTGCCATGTAGTGTGGAAACAAATTATGGCAGCACTCTCATTATGTAAGAGCTCTAATAATAACCTCTCCGAGCATGCCAAGCAAACTTTTATAGTAGAGTTTGAATACTTGAAATTTCAATCCATACTATATTAATTTCCTTATTTTGCTACCTTTATGCAGGTCTTCTTACTGGGCCTGGAGAAAACAGTAAGCAATAGTTCCAGGGCTGAAATGCCTTTGAGTCTGCAAACCTACTAACTTGCATGTTTTAAGGATGTTCACTAGCTCTTCTCTAATCTTTCCTATAACCTGAGAAAGGTTAGAAAGTCACTCCTGACAATGGAAGAAGCAAAAGTTCTTCCAGGATTGGTAAAAATTTGGTTGGAGCCAACGTGAACTTGTAAACGCTCAATAGATTTTCCCATGAGCAAATCTACACATGCATATTTGCTCATGCTAAAATACAGTTCACAAGTATTTTCTAGGCATGTGATTTCCTGGTCTACTTTGGTAAGTTCTTGTGAATTCATGAAAGCCACTAATTCAAAGACATATAGCATAGTGCCCTTTTGTGACTTTTTTAAAGAATTGGGTCCCTAATAGGGTCTGGTGTTGACCAAGACATTTTGCTTTATTAAAATTAAATTTCTTTCTCTATCTATCGCATTCTGCAAGGAGCATATTGGCACACAAAGTAGTTTTGTTCAGTGCAAGGAACTACTGTGGCAATCAATGGCATAACGAAACCAGAGTGGGCCCCTCTTCACAGAACATGGAGGAGCTTCCCTCTCTGTACTAACTAAGGGCAGGTGCTGTGCTGAGGGGGGGCCTGTAGTGGTCCCCCATACTGCAGGGCCTTTGTTACACCACTGGTGGCAATGTGTGCTTTTTGAGACTAAAAAAAACGTTTTTTTTCTTTTTGCCAATGTTCGTTACAATGGTGAGGGCCTGGCAACTCCCACAACACTAAAGTGTTAGAAAAGGCATGTCAAAACAAGGCATGCATTGACAAAACCAAAAGACACAACAAATGTTGGATTGGTTGGCTTTGCCAGTGCTTGTTTATTTTCATGCTTTCCATAATGTTGTTGAAAATGGTTACACTGATTTTCCATTAGGAATATTTTTTGGAAATACTAGCCTGCATCAACACATTTTACTAAATGCACTTCAAAGAAATAGCACCTAATTTCACAGTACCAGCATTTGTTTCTTAATTGCATTTTTCTTCTGAACATTTTATTTAAAAGCAAATAATCATCACTCTTGCTTATAAGCTTCTGCAAACATTTGCATCTAATCAGAGAACATTCTGGGAGCATTATACTTAGCCTCATACTGTTAAACTTTTCAAAAGTGTGTACACTTTTTTTTCCACTGGAACCGCTGTCTGTAGTGCAGTGTAACCTTAAATGTTGATTTACAGCACTCACCCTACTAATAAAGGCTTTTCAATAATGAACCATAAATACAAGTTTGAACACCATTAACATATGGACACACATATTACCTCAACTGCAGACAGTCCCTTCTCTGTAATTTGGGAGCCAAAGGGTTTGTGTTGCAGGGGGTTGGGCCTTTTTCTCCTAAGGACAAAACAAACATGAAAACTTGTTGCCCTTGACCCCAGACAATATGTCCTGGGTGATAAGAATTCCACATCCCTGTATCTATATATATGCCAGTAAAATATACCAGCAGACATGCACTCCATGATGACAAGGACAGAGTGATATGAGCAATATCCAGAGGTTTATTTCAGTGCAGGTCAGATCACCAAAAACAACCCAATGCGTTTCAGCATGTAACACGCCTTGGTCACGGGTTGCCAATCTGTTGCTCCTCATCATCCCCTTTAGTGGTGGGGGGCATTTCTTCTGAAACCTGTGGAGAATTACTATCAGATATCCCATGTTTAATGGAACTAGAGAAAGAAATGTGGTGCCTATCCTATTTATTAACTACTGCTGTGTTTTGGGCCTCTGCAAACTGCAGAGCAATATTTCGTTATGCGTGTTTAAACTTGATAGAGGAAGGGTCTTTGATGATGGTAGATGTTGACAAGGTAGATAGTTCACTGTTGATATTCAGCTTTCACATTTCAGAGTTTCACACCTTGAAATATTGCAATCAAGTTGGTTACTTTAGATTATTTAAGCATCTACTGAAAGAGTACGTTGCTTGCTCAATGAACCCCACAATCTGTGCATGATTGTGGTCTAAGCCTTGGCAACATGCTTACAATTAGGACATGTACATTGCTTGAAGCAAGGCACCTATAACTCCTTTTACTGGAAACACGTAAGAATACAGAACGCTCTCACCGGAAAGTCTAGTAATCTCAGTTTCTGGTAAGGCTTCTCACGTGGTGGTCTAAATATCCTTTATGCACTAGGTAGGTGTGGTTTTCTATTTCCTTATTTTACTGCTCATTAAAGCCAATGTATGGAAACACTTCTGGCACAGATAATGCACAAGGATTATATGAGTAGAAAAAAAACAGAAATTAAGGGTAGTCGTATCTGAATTCACATTATTCAGAACTAAACACCTACGCATACTGAATGATAACTTTTGTTGTCCTGACCTTGCAGTTGCTGTTCTGAATTATCATACTGAGGGAGGTCAAGAAGTCACATATTTTTTAGTTGACTATTGTGTACTGTAGAAATCGCCAGAAGTATTATTATTATTTAGAGATTATGTTTAGTCCCAGTCAACACATGGGTGCATGGTGCGAACGTAAAATACCTTAAGTAGCATTTAGTTCGTTCTATATTTGTATTCCTGCACAGCTATGTTCATGTTTTCATTCTCGCTATTACACATCTTTCTAACTAAAAAAGAGAAAATAATTGAAAATCTATTCTGTAAGAACATTCTTGTGCACTGTAAAAGTAAATTGCACTACAATAATACTGTTTGCAACAGCGCATTACCATGTTTCTGCTTCACTGCTTCTCTCACATAAACCTTATTGTCAATTAGACTTGGAGCTTTGAGAATCAATCAAAGACTACATAAACATTCAAAACACATACTGCGCACGCCACTTCAGATCAGCTACTTATACTTTTCAATGCTGTACCAAAAATGTAATGTAGCAGCAGACATCATTACAGCAAATGCATATTTAATAATGTTTCAATCAGCCAAACAAGAACACATCTGCAGTTGCAAATAGTCTGAGTGCTCAAATCACATCCTCACTGTATAATGTGGCCCAGAATAAACTCAGATTCAAGGAAGGCTACTGTGTCCTCTTATACAGTTCAAAATGTTTACAAAGTGCTACTGCTAGTGGACCGTGATTGGTAACATCAGTAGATACTGTAACAAAGAGAGATTAGAAACTCCTTGTAAAATGGATACTATGTAGGAATGCTGCAACAGCAAAATTTAATTTACAGTAAGTCAAGTGCCAACATACCGGATAATTTCAAAGAAGGGACAGAGTTCATGTGCCTATTTACAGGTAAACACACAAAAAGTGATGGGAGTAATGTTTGCGATTTCTCTAACCACTGGCAATCTCTAAGAGTAGTATCCCAACCCATTCTTCCTTTGCTCACCATGATGCCTTGGTTTAGACCCAGCCATATGCAAATCATCCTTGACCCTGTACCTCATGGGAACAGTGGAGCTTGAACTGCCAGACTAAGCCTTCACCAAACCTGGACCCAAGCAACCTAGGACCAGTTTCTCCTTGATAAGGGCTCATCAGCCAGGTATTGCTTGATTCCAGTGGCACAGTGAGCACAGGGCTCACATCGGGGCATACCATTGCCACATAGGGCAGTACATCAGACATGCAAAAGGTTGTAGGGGACACCAGGGACATTGTCTGACCTCCATCCTTCCCAGCAGGCACAAGAGATGCAAACAGAAGAGCATGTAGTGTTCACAAAAGACCATAAGGGTCTTTGGATCTCATGAACTGGATAGCTAGGCAGTGCAGGATCATAACATTCATGAGGATGGAGTGAAAAAGAAGGCAATTCAAATTGGTGCTCTGAGGCCCTTGCCCACTTGGCAGAATCACCAATTATATCATGTGTACTTAAATGATCGTACTCTTGTGCTTAGCTTAATGTTTGGGGTCATCCAAGCAGGAGATCGGCACTGGTAGAGCAAGCTAGATGAGCTTCAGAAGGAGCAATAGGGTTGATACTGCCCAAGGGGAAGTGGCCAACTTACTGGCTCCACACTGGAAAGCAGCTTCAGTAGTAGGGCCCATCCTGGCCTACCTCCAAGCAATGTTTGGTGAGCTAAGTGACAGCTCAGGATGAATTTCAAAAGCAGGGTAATTGAGCTGATGTCCATAGCCAATCAGGGTCCAGCACATCTCATAATTTAAAGTGCTCAACTAATCAGTGTAAAATCAGTTGAGTAAGTTATCTCCCCAAAATTGACTTCAGCTCCTCTGCATTCTTGCTAAGACCCAGGTGCACTCCTTAGGAGATATAGCTTCACAGTGTAGAAAGAATATCACCATATTCAAGATGTCTTCACACTGCACCACTGCATCACACTGGACCCATTTAGAGAAGTCAGTGAACATAGGGCACTTTTTATACCATTTTCTTTGTTTTAATCTTGTACCCTTAGCACTTAACAGTGTCCGAGGGACCTGTGTCAGACCTTAAGTTGTTCACTGCAAAACTTCCTCCATTAACGGAGAGTGGAGTTATAATTATACCTTCCATTCAGAGAAGACAAACATGCCATGCACACATTATGTAGTTAGTAATGAGAGTCTCTATGCCCTATTTTTGCAAGTGCTGTATCATGGCAAGGAGCAAATGAGTGGGTGATTATTTCCAATCAATGCTGCATGCCTTTGCCACTGCAGACGATCTAGAGTTTAGTAGGATGTTAAAATAGATTTCTTTTCTTCATTAGTTGCATCTCTGCTTTTGCAACACGGTCTGACGACAAAAGTGGTTTGCAGTCACAAAGCCTGAGATTTGCAGGCTTTGCAAGAGCAAAACACTGAGTCACAGTTTGCCAGGAGTATTATGGAAGTCAAAAATATGTTTTTAAATCTCAGTGTGCACTTTGTGACCCCTTGCAGATTAGAAGTTATACTGACCTTTAAAGCAACATCGCCACCCTCCTACAGAAACACAATGGAATGTATCAATAGACTGCAAATGCAACTGCAAGTAGTCCATTAAAAAAGGGGACGCTCTCCGTGATTTACCTCTTCCACTTTGTGAATGACTGCTATGGGCATCAGAGAGACAGGGAGTGGTAAAGGGGAGCACTGCATACCTTGATACCACCTCACGGAATGCCACTTTCTATTTCAATTGCAGCTCCTATCCCCTTGGAAGCACAGCAGCTGTACTCAGAAAACCAAAAGACATTTTGAGATCGTGGTTCCTGGGATGGAGGTCTGCTGCCCTTCACAGGGCTCTGTCCCTGCATTTACTGCTTCCAATGGGATTTGCAAACCTAATTCTACTTCATTACTGTTAATACTGCAGGATCCTAAGCTCATTTTGATCAGCAATGGATGTCTCCATTCTTCGCAAAGCAAAATGAAGATGGAGGCACAAAGCAGTCGGTTTGTAAAAATACAGTCTACTTTGTGACGTGCTCAATAGTACCCCAGCTGCTAATTGCTGTGTCTGCTGCACCACTTGACATGCATCTTCGAAAAGTAATTTCAGGCATATTGTGCACTCACAAAGACTTAATGTAACATAATATTTTATAACATAACATTATTAAACCTTGCATAGGATAACATAACACAAGGTAACCTATGAACATTAACACAGCACCAACATTCATACCGTTCAGAAAAACGCTGAAGAGGCACATCTTCAAGGAGCATTGTGTAGTATTCAATAATGGTAAATAGGTAGATTCAGTAATTCTAAATAAGTTTATATTTATTCTGATGTGGTTTCGCCTAAAGTCTGTCTTCTCTTTATATAATCTGTATTTCATATTGTGGGGATTCCGTTTTGGAAAGGTCAACCGGGCGTACGTGGAATGAAAAGATGAGAGGTTTGAGGAGCTTGGAGCGGGCTGGGGTGACTTTCATTTACATATGTGACTATTAAATAAAGATCAATTACCTCTACAAGCGTCTTCGTTAAACTTGCTTCACATTGCCACCCAACCGTATAGTTTGGCCATCATCTTACTCGTTCCCAGAGGCCATCCCCCCCGTTCGTATGTCTGTTGCTCTCAGACTCGGTTAAAACGTTACAAATACCAACACACACATGCACACATACATAATAACATAGACTGCGGGTAAGTCAGTGGCAATAATGACCTCTTACTAACTAGCATCACCAGTGAAATTCCTCGTTGAAGGAGATACAACACCCTTTTCCCTTATCTATTTTTTTAAGCTGTGTGCATACTTTTTTAATTCATCTCATGATTGGGACCTGAAGATATGTGCTAAATTACCAGACGCATTAACCCCTTCGCTGCCAGGCCTTTTCCCCCTCCTGTGCCAGGCCTTTTTTTGGCTATTTGGGGCAGTTTGCGCTTAGGCCCTCATAACTTTTTGTCCACATAAGCTAGCCAAGCCAAATTTGCGTCCTTTTTTTCCAACATCCTAGGGATTCTAGAGGTTCCCAGACTTTGTGGGTTTCCCTGAAGGAGGCCAAGAAATTAGCCAAAATACAGCAGTGAAAAGTTCGTTTTTTTTAAAAAAAATGGGAAAAAGTGGCTGCAGAAGAAGGCTTGTGTTTTTTCCCCTGAAAACGGCATCAACAAAGGGTTTGCGGTGCTAAAATCACCAGCTTCCCAGATTTCAGGAACAGGCAGACTTGAATCAGAAAACCCAATTTTTCAACACAAATTTGGCATTTTACTGGGACATACCCCATTTTTACAATTTTTTGTGCTTTCAGCCTCCTTCCAGTCAGTGACAGAAATGGGTGTGAAACCAATGCTGGATCCCAGAAACCGAAACATGTCTGAAAAGTAGACAATATTCTGAATTCACCAAGGGGTCATTTGTGTAGATCCTACAAGGGTTTCCTACAGAAAATAACAACTGAAAAAGAAAAATATTGAAATTGAGGTAAAAAAACAGCAATTTTTCTCTACGTTTTACTCAGTAACTTTTTCCTGCAATGTCAGATTGTCGAAAGCAATATACCGTTACGTCTGCTGGACTCCTCTGGTTGCGGGGATATATAGGGCTTCTAGGTTCATCAAGAACCCTAGGTACCCAGAGCCAATAAATGAGCTGCACCCTGCAGTGCGTTTTCATTCTATACCGGGTATACAGCAATTCATTTGCTGAAATATAAAGAGTGAAAAATAGCTATCAAGAAAACCTTTGTATTTCCAAAATGGGCACAAGATAAGGTGTTGAGGAGAAGTGGTTATTTGCACATCTCTGAATTCCGGGGTGTTGGACTTTTGCTTATGCAGGGTCATCCCCAGTCTTTTTGCCTCCTGCCTCCTATTTTTTTCTGACCTGTTGCTGTTGGCTTTTGAACTCTGAGCACTTTCCCACTGCTAACCAGTGCTAAAGTGCATATGCTCTCCGTGTAAATTGTACGTAATTGGTTCTCCATGATTGGCACATTTGTTTTACTGTTAAGTCCCTAGTAAAGTGCACTAGAAGTGCCCAGGGCCTGTAAATCAAATGCTACTAGTGGGCCTGCAGCACTGGTTGTGCCACCCACATAAGTAGCTCTGTAATCATGTCTCAGACCTGCCACTGCAGTGTCTGTGTGTGTATTTTTACACTGTAAATTCGACTGGGGCAAGTGTACCCACTTGCCAGGCCTAAACCTTCCCTTTTCTTACATGTAAGGCACCCCTAAGGTAGGCCCTAGGTAGCCCCAAGGGCAGGGTGCAGTGTATGGATAAGGTAGGACATATAGTAATGTGGTTTATATGTCCTGACAGTGAAATACTGCCAATTTCGTTTTTCATTGTTGCAAAGCCTGTCTCTCTCATAGGATAATATGGGGGCTACCTTTAAATATGATTAAAGTGTAGATTCCCCTAGAGAGTAGATGGACATGTGGAGTTTGGGGTCCCTGAACTCACAATTTAAAAATACATCTTTTAGTAAAGTTGATTTTAAGATTGTGCGTTTGAAAATGCCACTTTTAGAAAGTGAGCATTTTCTTGCTTAAACCATTCTGTGACTCTGCCTTGTTTGTGGATTCCCTGTCTGGGTCAGTTTGACAGTTGGTTGTTTTTCACCTCACACCAGACAGTGACACAAAGGGAGCTGGGGTGTAACCTGCATTTCCTGATTAGCCATCTCTGCTAGGAGGGAAGGGTGGAGTGGTCACTCTCATCTAAAAGGACTGTGCCTGCCTCTAACAATGCCGGCTCCAACCCCCTGGTGTGTGTCTGAGGCCTTGCCTGGGCAAGGCAGGATTTCACAAGTAGGTGTGAGTCCCCTTTGAAGAAAGGTGACTTCAAAGACTAAAATGGGTATAAGAAGGGCACCCAAATCTACAGACTTGAGAAACACTTCTGGAACCAAGAGGAACCTCTGCCTGGAGAAGAGCTGAATAGCTGAGGAAGAAGAGCTGCCCTGCCTGTGACTGTGCTTTGTGGAGCTATCCTGCAGTTGCTGCTTCTGCCAGAGTAAGAGGGCAAAGACTGGACTTTGTGTGCCTTCCATCTTGAGAAGAAATCTCCAAGGGCTTGATCTAGAGCTTGCCTCCTGTTGTTTGAAGTCTCAGGGACAGCAAAGATTTCTCTCTGCCAGCACCTGGAGTCTCTGGAGAGACTCCTACTCAGCCCTGTGGTGCCCATCCAGTTCCTGGGACCCTGAAAGGAGAAGCTGGCAGCTTAAAGACAAGAAAATCCACGCACAGAGCGCCGTGCGGGGAAAAGATTGACGCACATCCGATCTGCGGCTGAAAAAACGACGCGCCGCCGGCTCCGCAGCTGAGGAACGACGCTCGCAGGAAACGCGACCGAAAAATCAACGCACGGAGCAGGAGAAACGACGCGCAGCATCGCTGACGGAGGCTGGGAGATCGCAACCTGCGCTGCGGGATTTTCAAATCATCGTGCGGCTGGATTTTTGACTCATGTACCGCCGTGCGGAGTTATTTTTGACGCACACCCGTCCGTGCGGGATTATTTTTGACGCACACCAGGTACATTTTCACTCTAGCAGCGCTAGTGTGTTTTTAAAACTACTTAAAGACTCTTTTTGATTTTTAATTAATAACTTGACTTGTGTATGGTGGATTTTTGTCGTTTTGGTCTTGTTTTGTTTGGATAAATATTTCCTATTTTTCTAAACCTGTGTTGTGTCATTTTGTAGTGTTTTCATTAAGTTACTGTGTGTGTTGGTACAAATACTTTACACCTAGCACTCTGAAGTTAAGCCTACTGCTCTGCCAAGCTCCCAAGGGGGTAAGCAGGGGTTAGCTGAGGGTGATTCTCTTTTACCCTGAATAGAGTGAGGGTCCTTGCTTGAACAGGGGGTAACCTGACTGTCAACCAAAGACCCCATTTCTAACATGGGGTGACCATACTAGCATGTGAATTACAGGGCATTTCTCAAATAGATGTCTTTTTTACACACTCTCTTATATTTGGAAGGAAAAAATGTAGAGAAAGACAAGGGACAATAACACTTGTTTTGCTAATTTATGTTCCCCCAAGTCTCCCGATAAAAATGATACCTCACTTGTGTGGGTAGACCTAGCGCCCGCGACAGGAAACGCCCCAAAACGCAATGTGGACACATCACATTTTTTTAAAGAAAACAGAGGTGTTTTTTGCAAAGTTCCTACCTGTAGATTTTGGCCTCTAGCTCAGCCGACAACTAGGGAAACCTACCAAACCTGTGCATTTTTGGAAACTAGAGACCTAGGGGAATTAAAGATGGGGTGACTTGTGGGGCTCTGACCAGGTTCTGTTACCCAGAATCCTTTGCAAACCTCAAACTTTGGCTAAAACAACACATTTTCTTCACATTTTGGTGACAGAAAGTTCTGGAATCAGAGAGGAGCCACATATTTCCTTCCACCCAGCGTTCCCCCAAGTCTCCCGATAAAAATGATACCTCACTTGTGTGGGTAGGCCTAGCGCCCGCGACAGGAAATGCCCCAAAACGCAATGTGGACACATCACATTTTTTTAAAGAAAACAGAGGTGTTTTTGGCAAAGTGCCTACTTGTAGATTTTGGCCTCTAGCTCAGCTGACACCTAGGGAAACCTACCAAACCTGTGCATTTATGAAAACTAGAGACCTAGAGGAATCCAAGATGGGGTGACTTGTGGGGCTCTGACCAGGTTCTGTTACCCAGAATCCTTTGCAAACCTCAAAATTTGGCTAAAAAAAACACATTTTCCTCACATTTTGGTGACAGAAAGTTCTGGAATCAGATAGGAGCCACGAATTTCCTTCCACCCAGCGTTCCCCCAAGTCTCCCGATAAAAATGATACCTCACTTGTGTGGGTAGGCCTAGCGCCCGCGACAGGAAATGCCCCAAAACGCAATGTGGACACATCACATTTTTTTAAAGAAAACAGAGGTGTTTTTGGCAAAGTGCCTACTTGTAGATTTTGGCCTCTAGCTCAGCTGACACCTAGGGAAACCTACCAAACCTGTGCATTTTTGAAAACTAGAGACCTAGGGGAATCCAAGATGGGGTGACTTGTGGGGCTCTGCCCAGGTTCTGTTACCCAGAATCCTTTGCAAACCTCAAAATTTGGCTAAAAAAACACATTTTCTTCACATTTTGGTGACAGAAAGTTCTGGAATCAGAGAGGAGCCACAAATTTCCTTCCACCCAGCGTTCCCCCAAGTCTCCCGATAAAAATGATACCTCACTTGTGTGGTTAGGCCTAGCGCCCGCAACAGGAAATGCCCCAAAACGCAACGTGGACACATCACATTTTTTTAAAGAAAACAGAGGTGTTTTTTGCAAAGTGCCTACCTGTAGATTTTGGCCTCTAGCTCAGCCGGCACCTAGGGAAACCTACCAAACCTGTGCATTTTTGAAAACTAGAGACCCAGGGGTATCCAAGATGGGGTGACTTGTGGGGCTCTGACCAGGTTCTGTTACCCAGAATCCTTTGCAAACCTCAAAATTTGGCTAAAAAAATACATTTTCCTCACATTTTGGTGACAGAAAGTTCTGGAATCAAAGAGGAGCCACAAATTTCCTTCCACCCAGCGTTCCCCCAAGTCTCCCGATAAAAATGATACCTCACTTGTGTGGGTAGGCCTAGCGCCCGCGACAGGAAATGCCCCAAAACGCAACGTGGACACATCACATTTTTTGAAAGAAAACAGAGGTGTTTTTTGCAAAGTGCCTACCTGTAGATTTTGGCCTCTAGCTCAGCCGGCACCTAGGGAAACCTAGCAAACCAGCGCATTTTTGAAAACTAGAAACCCAGGGGAATCCAAGATTGGGTGACTTGTGGGGCTCTGACCAGGTTCTGTTACCCAGAATCCTTTGCAAACATCAAAAGTTGGCAAAAAAAAAAACTTTTTCCTCTCATTTCAGTGACACAAAGTTCTGGAATCTGAGAGGAGCCACAAATTTCCTTCCACCCAGCGTTCCCCTAAGTCTCTCAATAAAAATGGTACCTCACTTGTGTGGGTAGGCCTAGCGCCCACAAAAGGAAATGGCCCAAAACACAACATGGACACATCAAATTTTTTCACAGAAAACAGAGGTGTTTTTTGCAAAGTGCCTACCTGTGGATTTTGGCCTCTAGCTCAGCCGGCCCCAGGGGGGGCAGAAATGGCCTAAAATAAATTTGCCCCCCCAACCCCCCCCGGGAGCGACCCTTGCCTACGGGATCACTCCCCCTGCGTGACATTGGTGCCAAAAAAAAAATCCCCGGTGCCTAGTGGTTTCTGCCCCCTTGGGGGCAGATTGACCTAAAATCGGCCAATCTGCCATAAAGGGGGGCAGAAATGGTCTAAATACAATTTTCCCCCTAGGGGAGCGACCCTTGCCTAATGGGTCGCTCCCCATCTCTAAAAAAACAAACAAACAAAAGAAAATACCACAAAATAAATTTGCCCTGGCGCCTAGAGGTTTCTGCCCCCCTGGGGGCAGATCGGCCTAATAACAATAGGCCGATCTGCCCCCGGGGGGGCAGAAATGGCCTAAAATAAATTTGCCCCCACAATCCCCCCACCCCCCGTGAGCGACCCTTGCCTACGGGGTCGCTCCCCCTGTGTGACATTGTCGCCCAAAAAAAAATCCCCGGTGCCTAGTGGTTTCTGCCCCCCTTGGGGGCAGATTGGCGTAGCAAAAATCGGCCGATCTGCCCCCAAAGGGGGCAGAAATGGCCTAAATACAATTTTCCCCTCCAGAGGAGCGACCCTTGTCCAAGGGGTCGCTCTCCATCTGTAAAACAAAAAAAAAAAAAAATCCCCGGTGCCTAGTGGTTTCTGCCCCCCTTGGGGGCAGATCGGCCTAATCAAAATAGGCTGATCTACCCCCCAGGGGGGCAGAAATGGCCTAAAATAATTTCCCCCCCCCCCCAGGGGAGCGACCCTTGCCTAAGGGGTCGCTCCCCTTGCGCGAAATTCACGAAAACAAAAAAACTCCCTGGTGTCTAGTGGTTTCTGCCCCCCTTGGGGGCAGATTGGCCTCATCAAAATAGGCCAATCTGCCCCCAAGGGGGGCAGAAATGGCCTAAATATAATTTGCCCCCTATGGGAGCGACCCTTGCCTAAGGGGCCGCTCCCCACCTAAAAAAGAAAAAAAAAAAAGAAAAAAGAAAAAAAAAAACTCCCTGGTGTCTAGTGGTTTCTGCCCCCCTTGGGGGCAGATTGGCCTCATCAAAATAGGCCAATCTGCCCCCAAGCTGAGCTTCCAGCGCGATGGGGAGGCCCTGTGACAAATCCGTCACAAGGGGGATGGGTGGGTCGGGGGTGGAAGGGGAAGGGCTTCCCCTTCCATCCCCGCCTTGGGGGGGTGGGTGGGGAGCACAGGGGGGGAGCGCTAGTCCAAGGCAGACGGGAACTGGTGCCTTGGACGAGGTGACCTCGTCCAAGGCACAGTACTGGTTAAGGCATTTTAACTTCAAAGCAGCCCCATTGATATATTGAGTAAGGGCATGTTGGTAGATAAAAATAGTATATGTTGTTTATTTAGTTCTGCATATAGAAAGTTAATGTACATCACTTATTTTAGATAGCGGCACTGTGCCTCAGTGTCACTTTAGTGAATTCGTTGGTAGTATGAGTGTCTGTGCGGTGAACCGAGAGAAAACACCAATCATGTCGTCTTTTTGATGAGGAATACAGATATTCCACTTTGTAGTCACTAGCTATCACTAGGCTTATTCTATGAACAATTAAATCTAAATGCATGTATGACCTGATGTGGAACTTCACACGTATTCATCCATGTGTTTCGTCTGTTTAACGGTTGAAGGGTTTATGCATTTATTATAGGGGCAGAAGCCTATGCTCGCTCTTTTAGAGGAGCTACTACCCTACCGCGTGCAATTGCTCCTGTAGTAAATCGATTGTGAGGTCAAAAGAGTCCATGGGTATGTTCACAGGAAGCCTGAATGGAAGCGTTTTTTGAAAATATCTCTCTTAATCTATGTGAGATCAAACATGTGGGTTTGCCACTTAGGCAGGCCAAAGTGCAGATACATGAAGATTGTCATAATGGTTACTGAGATCATATCAGAGTGGTGGTAGGGAAACTCTATTTTGAGCTTGCTGCATGCCAGCTGTTTTGTCAATTGTGTCTACAGTTCTTGTCAAACTGAATGAAAATATTACCACAAAGGGAACTTACTTTGAAAGCAGTTCTGCCCTTTGCCTGGCTTATGGGGTTGTCAAATCATTTTCTATTAATACTTTTAAACAGTTTTTTGATGTGAGAACGAGGGACATGTAAGTTTTGTGCGTGTGGTATATGTCATTTTGCAAAATATAGGGCCAGAGTTAATAAAAAATAATGGTGTGTCAAATTTGGCAGCGTCGCGCACCATTATTTTCAAATGCAGGGAAGCACCGTATTTACTAGAATATGGTGCACCCCTGTCTTTCCCCCTGCGGTAAATTTGCTGCCATGCACCAATGCAGTAGCCCTTGCACCATGGTACAAGCATAGCAGTGTTGAGGGGGACATTGTTTTTGTGCAGGAAGAAATACTTTCCTGCACAAAAACAATCAAATGGAAATTTGCTTTTTCAAGAAAGAACAAAAACGTGGAGAAATTAAAGTATTTCTCCTCGTTACGCCATGCTGATGCCACCCCAGGAGTTATGCTAGATTTTGGCACTGCCTCCAACTTACTAAAAGTCATAAATCTAAGGCAGCGTCAAAAAGCGATGGATGTTGCAGTGGGAACGCTCAGAGCAACAGCCATTGCACGCTCCTTCAACACAAAGTTCTGCATGTGAAGGGGCCATATTTACAAGGAGGCATTAAGCAACAAAAAGTGGCTTACTGCTACCTTGTAAATATGGTGCAGGGCATTGTGGCACCAGATGCTCTGGTGGTGCTAGGGCTCTTAAATATGCCCGATAGTGTTTAAAAACTTGGAAGATTTCATTGAAATAGGAATGAGGGCAGGGTTAATTAAACAAATGTCAACACAAAGCAACGTTTTAGGGAAAGGTGTGTTTCAAAAAGATCAACTTTTAGCTATATCTTAGTTTAACAGAACCAAGGTCTGAGGTAGTTGCATCCTGCCTGGCCTTTTTTCTGACCTGCCTGCACGGTCATTTTTTTTCCAGCAAAGCGGTTGTTTGGGAATAATTGTCTTGGATATCCATTTCCACTATATCAATTCTTGACAGCAGGTTTCCAGAACTTTGTCAAAAATTGGTTTAGTAGCTTTGTCAAAATCAGTTTTAAATGTCTCTTATTAAATCATAATCTGTTGATCACTCACTATTACTTCCAGTGTATAATGCCTCTCTTGTTCAATTGACAGTGTGATTTCAAAACTCAGAAACTTGAAAAAAGCAATTTAAAGTTCCAAAAGGAAGAACTGGATTTTCCTGGTCAAAAAAACAAACATACATTTATGTTCCCATTCATCAACTGCAAGATATGCCCATTCAAGACGTATGTATCTTCGACTTTCAACTCTCTTTCTCTTTGATCTGCGATTTGCACTTGTCTCTCCTTCACTCAGATCTGGTCCTTCTGTTGTTTCGGCTTACTCATTTATTCTCAACAGTACATCAGGAACCTTTCAGTTCCACGCAGTGTAGGTCACTTATCTCCTTTCAGAGTTTTTCTAGACAGTGATGGCAAAACTAGACTTATGATTCTTCTTGGTTCAGCAGAATTTTGACAAGCAGTTCTTTGACTTTGACTTGCTTCACCTGCACCAATAGCCACTTCAGGAGGAGTCAAATCTGTATGACTTTGATACAACTCAACTCCACTTCTGGCTTCTTCAGGCAATGAGATCTGCTTTACCTCTTTTTCCCAATCGTCTGCTTCTGGTAGAGTCCTCCTTAGACTTGACACTCCTGCTACTTTTGTTTCTGATTCTGCTGATAGAGGAATATCAGGATTGACCACTAGTTCTTCTCTCAAAGGTGTACCTGGATCTTCACCAGTTTGCACTGTCCTTCCTCTTACCGTCTTCTGCCCAGCTTTGTCCCTTGCTCTTCCTGAGACTGTATTACTTCAGCTGGTGCTCTCAACAACACTAGATCTTCTTCCAGAGGACACGTCACTTTGCGAGTGTGGCTCTCAAAGACCCAGTTCAGAACTCCAGCACACTGCACAGCAGACATTGTCACCAGCTAGATTCCAAGCAAGTCTTCCACACGTGCTTCTTGATTATCATCCAATCTCCAGCTTGGAGACTATGTCACTGGCCTTGGGATGGTGGCCCGGCTGTAGATTCCACCTGGTGAGACAAAAAGTGAACCACATCAGCTAGACCCTTTCAGTAATCCAGCACTAAGCCATCTGTTATGTTTACAAGTACATTTGCAGAAACAACTGGCAATCTCATTGCTTTGTCCATAAGGATCTTGTGGGGAGAGAGAGCAGACTTTCTGTCAGGTGTACTTCTCATGTTCATTAGAACCAAAGGTAAAGTATCTGGACATTTCTGATTTGTGAATGCAAACGTTTTTGCCAATCAAGCTTTCAAAGTTCCATTAATTTGTTCTACTAATCCAGAAGCTCCAGGTTGATGGCTATATTGCAGCTTCTGCTCAGTGTTTAAGGCTGAACATAGTAATTTAGTCATCTCATTGTTGAAGTGACTTTCTCTATCTGATTCTAATGAGGCTGATATCTGAAACGGGGAATCATCTCTTTAAGTAATAGCTTTGCTACTGTGAGGCCATCATTTTGACATGTGGGGTAGGCTTCAATCCAGTGAATCAATATACAATCACCAACACATGTCGGAAAAAACCAAACAGGCGTCTCAATAAAATCAATCTGCGTTCTGTTCAATGGACCACCTACTCTTCCAATGTGTCTCAAATTAGCAACAGTTCTTTTTCCCACATTCATTTGTTGACAAGTAATGCATCTGTGAAAAATTGCTTCAGCAACATGTCTAAACTTTGGATTGAACCAGGATTGCTTAAATGTTCAAATCATTCCATCTCTGCCAACGTGTGTTTACCATGAAAATATCTTGCCATTTGCATCAGTAGACAATTTGACAACCCCGCCTGCCCATCATTTGAAACCCAAATTTCATTCAATACGCTTTATGAGCAACCCAATTTTATCCAGCTTTTCCCTATCATCTGGAACCTCGGCTTGGAGTCCTTCTATCTACTCCCAAGAGTCATTTACTGTCAACATGTATCTTTGACTTGTCTCATCAATATTCAGTACACCAACATTTTTCCATTCTTCATTAAATGTCACACAATTCAATGCAGTAGATCGAGCAACCCGATCTGCATAGGAATTTCCCATGGAAATGAATTTGCTCTACTTCTGGTGTGCGCTGCACTTGACCATAGCAATTTGTTCAGGCAATAGTAGGGCTTGTAAAAAATCTTAAATTCTATTACCACTTCTAACTGGGGAGCCAGAGGAGGTCATGAAGTCTCACTGGGACCACAACTGCCCAAAATCATGTACCACACCAAATGCATACTGGTTGTCTGTAAAAATCGTAATTTTAAGCTGTGCAGAAATACAGCTTGCTCTAGTAAGAGCCACCAATTCAGCCACTTGTGCAGAAAATACTCCTTGAAGCCATGAAGCTTCAAGTATACCAGAAATTGTACACACAGCATAACCAGATCTCAAAGTTTCCGCATTGTCTCATAAACAGGAACCATCAACAAAAATTATTTGATCATTTTCCTCCAACGGAGTATCCTGAATATCAGGTCTGGGTTTGGTGCACACTTCAGTAACTTCTAGGCAGTCATGTTCAACAGTCATGTTCCACTTCATTAACACTTACAGATTCAGCATTGCCTACTGGGAGCGAGGTTGCTGGATTAAGGACATTGCAACGCTTAAAGAACACATTCAGTTAGGCTAAAATTAAAACCTCATATTGAGTCAATCTGGAATTTGTTAGATACTGAGATCCTCATTATGCGGCTGGTGGTCTTCAGACAGCCAGCCTGGGGGTCACAATTGAACCGCTGGCACCGCCACTTTCCAGGCACTTTTTTGGCCACCCGACACCCTGGTGGTGCCAGCGGGCCCAATCCATCAGAGCAGCGCTGCTAGCACTGCTGCCCTGTGGATTACAACCCCTCTCTCTGCCGGAGTTTACATGGTGGTTTCACTGCTATGTAAAGGCTGGCAGAGACGGTCTGCCTGGCGGCCCGGGGTGACCCCACACTGCCCATGCATTTGGCAGTAATATGATTTGTTAGGTGCTGATTTGCTACTTCTACAACTTGTATGTTTTCCCAGAAAGTGGTAGATTAGGGACTTCTGCACTTCTGACAGTAGAGCGTGTAGCTCCTGTGTCAACCAGGAAAGAAACATCATGACCCATTACTGTTCCATTGACATAAGGACCAGTCTAACCCACCTCTAATGAAGCTGCTACCACACATTCTTCTTCATCTGAACTCTCACTCACAGTTTGACCATTCAATTAATTCTCATTGTATGAAGGGTACTGCATGATTGACTACTTTGACTTCATTTTTAACCCATGTTCTACTGAGGAACCGCTATCTGCTACTGTGCCATTGGAGCTTGAGGTATTTTCATTTGCTACTGTGGCATCATTTGCATCTGTGCTTGCATTTGCCTTTGCTGTAGTACCTGAAACTGCAGCACCTGAGTCTGCTGTCGGGGAATTTGCATTTGCCTTAGAATCTGCAATTGATTATTCATAAGCTGAACATTTAAATAAGGATTCGGAATTCACTATCCTCTCAAATTTGGAAATTTATTTTGTTCATTCATCTGCACAACACCTTCCTATACCATCAATGGTCATTCTCGTTTCCAATGTCCATGACCCCCACAAGCATGACAAAGTAACATAATCTTCATTGTCTGCATATCTCCTGAATTAACATTAGTATTTAGATCAACATTTGCATGATTTCCATTTGCAAAACCACCACGTCTCTCTTGTTCAATTGACAGGGTGATTTCAAAACTCAGAAACTTGAAAAAAGCAATTTAAAGTTCCAAAATGTAGAACTGGATTTTCCTGGTCACAAAAACAAACATACATTTGTGTTCCCATTCATCAACTGCAAGATATGCCCATTCAAGATGTATGTATCTTCGACTTTCATCTCTCTTTCTCTTTGATCTTCGATTTGCACTTGTTTCTCCTTCACTTAGATGTGGTCCTTCTGTTGTTTCGGCTTACTCATTTATTCTCAACAGTACATCAGGAACCTTTCAGTTTCATGCAGTGTAGGTCACTTATCTCCTTTCAGAGTTTTTCTAGACAGTGATGGCAAAACTAGACTTATGATTCTTCTTGGTTCAGCAGAATTTTGACAAACCCTTCTTTGACTTTGACTTGCTTCACCTGCACCAATAGCCACTTCAGGAGGAGTCAAATCTGTATGACTTTGATACAACTCAACTCCACTTCTGGCTTCTTCAGGTAACGAGATCTGCTTTACCTCTTTTTCCCAATCGTCTGCTTCTGATAGAGTCCTCCTTAGACTTGACACTCCTGCTACTTTTGTTTCTGATTCTGCTGATAGAGGAATATCAGGATTGACCACTAGTTCTTCTCTCAAAGGTGTACCTGGATCTTCACCAGTTTGCACTGTCCTTCCTCTTACCGTCTTCTGCCCAGCTTTGTCCCTTGCACTTCCTGAGACTGTATTACTTCAGCTGGTGCTCTCAACAACACTAGATCTTCTTCCAGAGGACACGTCACTTTGCGAGTGTGGCTCGCAAAGACCCAGTTCGGAACTCCAGCACACTGCACAGCAGACATCGTCACCAGCTAGATTCCAAGCAAGTCTTGCACATGTGCTTCTTGATTATCATCCAATCTCCAGCTTGGAGACTATGTCACTGGCCTTGGGATGGTGGCCGGGCTGTAGATTCCACCTGGTGAGACAAAAAGTGAACCACATCAGCTAGACCCTTTCAGTAATCCAGCACTAAGCCATCTGTTATGTTTACAAGTACATTTGCAGAAACAACTGGCAATCTCATTGCTTTGTCCATAAGGATCTTGTGGGGAGAGAGAGCAGACTTTCTGTCAGGTGTACTTCTCATGTTCATTAGAACCAAAGGTAAAGTATCTGGACATTTCTGATTTGTGAATACAAAGGTTTTTGCCAATCAAGCTTTCAAAGTTCCATTAATTTGTTCTACTAATCTAGATGCTTGGGGGGACCCCACACTGCCCATGCATTTGGCAGTCATATGATTTGTTAGGTGCGGATTTGCTACTCGTACAACTTGTATGTTTTCCCAGAAAGTGGTAGATTAGGGACTTCTGCACTTCTGACAGTAAAGCGTGTAGCTCCTGTCTCAAACAGGAAAGAAACATCATGACCCATTACTGTTCCATTTACATAAGGACCAGTCTAACCCACCTCTAATGAAGCTGCTACCACACATTCTTCTTCATCTGAACTCTCACTCACAGTTTGACCATTCAAATAATTCTCATTGTATGAAGGGTACTGCATGATTGACTACTTTGACTTAATTTTTAACCCATGTTCTGCTGAGGAACCGCTATCTGCTACTGTGCCATTGGAGCTTGAGGTATTTGCTTTTGCTACTGTGGCATCATTTGCATCTGTGCTTGCATTTGCATTTGCTGTAGTACCTGAAACTGCAGCACCTGAGTCTGCTGTTGGGGAATTTGCATTTGCCGTAGAATCTGCAATTGATTATTCATATTCTGAACATTTAAATAAGGATTCCGAATTCACTATCCTCTCAAATTTGGAATTTTTTTTTGTTCATTCATCTGCACAACACCTTCCTATACCATCAATGGTCATTCTCGTTTCCAATGTCCATGAACCCCACAAGCATGACAAAGTAACATAATCTTCATTGTCTGCATATCTCCTGAATTAACATTAGTATTTAGATCAACATTTGCATGATTTCCATTTGCAAAACCACCACGTCCTCTGCCTTTTGTTCTTCCCTGACTCTGAATCATTTGCATATTTCCATGTTGTTGTGGAATTCCCTGCATCCCTGATTTGCTGCTGTGATCTGCATCATCATTGCCTTTTCTTTCAATCTTTTCTGCTTCATTTCCTTCTCATCATTGCAGTATTTAGCAAACTGTAATACTTCATCAACCTGTTTTGCTGGTCAGCAAATCAAATGACTCTTAAGCATCCTACCAACTTCAGGTCTCAACCCTTCAACAAACCTGAACATGAAATAAATCATGTCTTTGGGCTCAATTGTTTCTGTACCACTGTAATGTTTGAATGCCTGCAACAACCTTTCATAGTATGCATGTATTGATTCTTTTGCTTCCTGAGTTGTCACATCAATATTCTGCCAATCAATATTCTAAAGAGAAATACTCATTTTCAGAAATTCAATCACCTTGTAATAGCTTTTCTTTACTTCAGGAGATGGTGCACCTGTAACTGGATCTCGTGGAGGTTCTCTTGTCGGCCAATTAACACTCCCTTTGCACTCGATCCATAAATTAGCTGGAACCACCATCTCTAACAGAGTATTTAAATCTTCTCACAGGCATTTTGCAAATTTCACAAACCTTTCTGTTTGCTGGTACTATTCCACTGGTTTCTCTCTCAATCTTGGGTAATCATTTGTGAATGATAAAACATCACTCCTGCTCCAAAGAACATGAACATATTTCCCTCACAGAACTTCTCTCATTGGTAATATCTTTACTGGACTGTCAGTCTGCTGTGTATCAGTAGAATTCAAATTTGGGACTCTCTTTTCTTCTGATTTATCTAATGCTCCCCATCTTTGAATACTTTGGATTAATTCTCTAATGTGAAATTTCTTTCCAGGTGATCTAATTTTCTCAATATCTTTTGAATTGAATTCTAATCTGTACCTCCTCTTCAAATGTTTAGATTTCTCACTATCCACTTCATATTTTTCAGCAAGTTCTGATAATTTCTGATTTGGCAATCCTGCTCTGTTTGTGATATATTTATACATGAAGCATAACTCATCTTCATTCTATGAGTCAATTCTATTTAATTCAAGTGATTCCTCAGTCATTTAATTTAATTCTATTTGTAATCTTGATAAATTCAGTGTTCTTTCACTCACTTCCTCCAACCAAAAATTATTATTTACATTGGACACACATTGTGGAGTATTATATGGCGGACCCATTACTCTCTCAGGTGTCATCAGAATTGAATTTGAAATTGGATTTGACTTCTCCAAACTTTGAGAAATCCCACAACAACTTAAATCTATATGCAGACCTGTTTTGTCAAAAGTCATTGAAAACATGACTCCCTAAGTAGCACTGTGTCTCTCCATTTCTGCATTTCAATTAAAATGATTCTGTACTTTATTCTCATTATTTCCCTGGGCATACAATGGAACAACTGGACCAATTGTGAGAGGCACTGTCAATGCTTCTGGGCTTGATTGAACATTCTGATCTTTTGAGTAAATTGCTCCAAAGTTTTCACTTATAAGTACTGAGGAACTTGTTTGTGTTACTGTTCCTGGAGTATACCTTGGCATTGTCTCGGCTTGACTAACAGCTTGCACAGGAGTCATTGAATTAGGTATAGACTCCACCTGAACCATCACTGGTTTCTGGTAAATCTGTTGTAACTGTGATGGTGGCACCACTGGTACTGTAATGCTCGGTGCAGAACTTACAACAGGAACTGTAGAATAAACTATAGATTGTGCCACAGTCTGTATCACATGTGTTTGAGTTACAGCGATAGCAGGAACATTAGTTGCAACCTGTACATGGATCTGTATTACCACAACTTGAGATGGTGCACTTGGACTAATACTAGTACTTGAACTTGATTCTTGTGCTGCGTATGGCGGGGGACGATTTCTCAATAATTGCGTTATAAATTAATCATCATCTGTGTCACTATCATAAGTCAGTAACTTCTTAGTTTTATCTGACTTCTACACAATTTCTTCAAGATCCTTATTCTTTTTCTTTGTCTTTGCTTTAACACTGTCCTCTTTCTCTTGTGTAATTAAAGGATACATTCCAATACCCTGTAAGGGTTCTGTTCTCCAAAATGTCTGATCATTGTCCCATCTTGCTTCTAGCAATGTTGTCTCAGCTTTTCTCATTCGTCTCTCAAATTTTCATTTCTCTAGTTGTCTGGCCATTAACTCCCAAATAGCTAAAGCTTCTAATTGTGCTGGGTTTGGAGGGGGCTTTAATTCATAAAGTACTCTTCTCAAATTCTCTACAATTCTCATATTAAAACTTCCATGATCAGGAAGCGCTACGCTCCCTTCCTTCTCTGTAATTTTGCACTATTGCTTTAACCAAATACATGCTGAAGGACCTTTCTCCTCAATTACAATGTATGCAGGTGCCCCCTCTGATGGGGCAATTTTCTTCAGTCTGACTGGAATGGCATCTCCTCATAATGCACTCATTAACGTGTTGAAAATGTAAATTTTCCCATTTAAATTGACTCAAAACTACAAATTGAATTCAAAACAGGAAGTAATTAAATCCCCAAATCACTTTTGCCTGCTACTCTCGACCAATAGCTGATTACGGTTGTCCACCAATCCATTCACAGATCCTTTTCACCAACCGACCAATCTCAGCATGAACCCAATGATGTCACACTAGCACACAGGGGCTGACAAAGCCGTGGGGCTTTTTTTTCCAAGCTCGATTCACTTGAAAACTAAATGCGAAATACTGCGAGCACTAAAGAAAATCAATAAACCAACTTGTTTGCTTTCTACAGTTATTGGCTCAATCACATCAGAAGCTTTACATAGTTTTTGACTGTGGCTTTTAGCTCTGACAGCTACTCATTTGACTTTCGCTTTCTCTCATGCCCAAGTAAGATTCAACCTGTAAATTTCACCCTTGACTAATACCAGATCCTGTTTAAGCTCACAGGAATCACCAATCTCTAACAAACTAACACTCCCTCAACACACACACTATAAATACTATTTATCAACCACGCCCGATTGACCTAATACAGCAAACAAGTTACAACAACCAAGTGTCTCATAGACTTGTACAATACTCTGTAGTATTAGACCATGCAGGGTCTATACATCAACAACCACGTGGGCAATTGTTGAGCACAAAGCGCCACAATCAATTGAAGTACAATGACTTCCCTACTCTCACCCTTTAGAGTGTGCACACTCCCTAATCAACTACATTTGGAGTACGCAGACTCCCTATTTCTCTCGCACAGCACAATTTACCTGTGATTTGCCAAAGCATTCTAAGCGCAAACCCTACTCAAAACTCAATCACTGGGAACACTTGAATAATACATAATATCATCTAAACAAGCATTGGCAAAACCAAATCTCACCTAAATAGGCATTGGTAAAACCAAATTCTAAAATAATAATAATAATAATAATAAAAAAATTAAACAAACCTTGGCAAAACCAAATCTCTCAATTCTCTCCTAATGAGATAGAACCAGCAAAACTAGGATGATACCCTCCTATTGAGAAGTAGCCATCAGATGATTCCCTTCTATTGAGATGTAACCATCCTCTGCTACAAAGTTCTTTGGGTATGTCTGACCTTATTTACTTTTATATTGTTATGATAAGGTGACACGTATAGGGTAAGTCATCTATTACCCTCAGAGGTCAACTTGGAACTTTTGACTCAGACAGGAGTGTGTATTCATCCTAATCCTCTGAAATGACATCAAATAATGAACATAATCAATTGGAGTCAGTAGTTTAAACACACATTGTGGACATGAATCACCACTCCAGTTGAATAATATGTAAACATTTATTGTCCTTTAGATGAACAATGCTAAGATCACGTAAATCATGAGCAAGACCAAATGATAGAAATACAGAAACATCACAGGCCATCCAAAATGCCTGAAAAATCTCAATCTAATTAATAAAATTAACATTAAACATTCTAAAAGAGCACTGCAGAGTAGCAACAGAACCAAGTGAAATAGAGAAACAGCATACATCTAGATTGTGCAGTTGAAACAAAGAACAGCAATAAATAAACAGTCAAATTTAGACATTAGGTCAGGTATCCCTAACTAGCACTCTTATTAGAAATCATGTTTGGGCTTCATGCAAAAAGAAAAATGAGACAAAAATTAATTCATAAAACATCTAAATATGGCTCCAAACAAAATAAGCAGTTGGATTTTCTAAAGAGAAAAAAGAGAAAACCTGCAAAGAAAACACCCACATTGGTAATAGCGCTCCTAAATGGATCAGCAAACAGAAGAATCTTCTTCAGCAGAGTGCAGAAACATCAGGTCTTCATTAATCAGCATCAGGGATTTAGAGGGAATCAGTTCAATGAAGTTGGGCCTAATATAGCTCAACTGTTAGAATCATAAGAAAGAAGTAAGCAGCAGCATCTGAACAGTACGGAAGCTAAATGGAATTTGTCTTACATCACCTAAACATAGCTATAATAAAATGCTAAAAGTTACTACCTAAGTTTCTATTGGACAGACTATGGGTTAGCTTTAGTTTGCAGCCAATGATCATTTTCTGTGCATTAGATGTATTTCTTTGCATTTCTACAGCCATGATTGGATTACGCTGTCACTCCTTTCTCCTCTCCTGACATTAGCTTCCATACAAAAATTACTTTTAAAACTATGTGAACAAATTACATGAGCTTCCTGCCAAAAATGAGCAAAATTAAAAAGCAACATGAAAACAAGACATTGCGCACTGAGGCCCTTTGTTTAACTTACAGTTTTTGTCTAAATGAAAATATGCAACACCAACAATGAGAGTAATACAGAAATTTCCATTGTGCAAGTCATATACAATGTTTGAAGCAACATTATTTTGCAGAGTTAACATTCTTTTTAAACATTGTGCCTCTGAACAATTACTAAAACGTGAGGCCTTTAAACTAGTGCTAAGCATGAAAAGTAAAACATTCCATAATAAGATTAAACCATACATTTTTTAATACAAATTATTAATATCCTTGTCAGCATACTTAATTATGGTTAAGCAAAATATAGTGTCATTAGTAATTGTGTTGAACTTCATTGTGGCTGACACCAGAACGATCATATGTCAAAGCACACTTTTTTTTCTAGCATACATTTTCAGTGAAGCCTTTTAATTCACATTGTTTCACATTATGTTTTAGTGACACCTTTGTATTAATAATGTTTACACTCAAACAATACTGTAACTGCCTGTACCGCTCCCAGTGGCTGACCACTTGGCTGTTCCTTTCTATAGTAAACTGTTTCTACCTTCACTCCAGGAAAGATGCAGTTTAGGGACTAGAATAACATTTTTTATATCAAGATTTGGCCGACTCTCCACCCTTGTTTAGATAAGTTATTTGCAAGAATCACACTCTGATACATTAATGAAAGCCTTGTCCTTCTGAATAATATTCATAATATTATTGTTAGTGGTCAAACACAACTGAAATTTAAAGTAAAGACAATTTTAGCCTTATAAAGCTAAAGAAATGTCTCACTTTTGAAGTTTTTTACATCATGTCTAATATGCCGCCAATCAGAGATCAAAATATGTGAAATACATACAAGCATATGACAGGACAAACGTGGTATAAAAGTACATCTAAACAATATCTAGTTTCATACTCTATCTTCTGAAAAATAGACCCCAACACTACCAAGCAGACTTTTGAAATGTTAACCTATTCTGTATGAAAAGATCTTTACCATTCAAACGTTTACAGCTTAGCATAACTGTATCAGCTTTGAGTTATCTAGTGAATCTACACCAAATTAGTTTTCCAATTTTCCTAATGGTTTTTGAAAAAATTGCATCATAAACTTTTTAAAATTAGTTTACAGGATCTTTGCTCAAAGAAATTTTAAGCCATTCTCCTGTCTATAGTGCCTACAATTGCCAACATCTTTTGAGCCTCTTTTACGTTGTAGCAGTGCTCTGATGACTGTGAATAAGAAACAGAGTAAACTTTGCGGTGGACCCTTTAGACCTGCGCAAGTATAACCTCAATTTACCAATTTCTTCTCCTCATACAAATATTCTACAGCTTCAATGGCTTTGGAAAGACAAAGCCATCTTCAACTCCAATCAGTTTCCCAGCCAGCATAAGCATAGAATTGTTGTTGCTGTCTGACTTGGAGGTATTAAGAATGAAGGTTGGTGTTGTCTGGATGTTGGAGAGCAAACATTATTAATAAAAATGTGTAACTAAAATGAAATGCTTAAATGTGTATTAAAAGGCCTAAACAGAAAAATATACGTGCAGGTTTAAAAGTGATTGCCATGGTGTCAGCAACCTCAAGTTCAATGTGAACTAATAAATGTTCATGAAAATGTATTTTGTTTAATCATAGTTAAATGTACTGACAAAAGATGATTACTAACATGTAATAAAAACTACAAAACGAATGGTTTCAAATTATTATGCAATGCTTTATTCTTCATGTATTAGCATTAGTGAAAAGGCCCATGTTTAGCATTTTTCCTGAAGCAAATGTTTAAATGTTATGTTGATTTTACTAAAATGCTTTGCAAAAGTTGTTTATTAGACATCCTCACAGTGGAAAGTTAGTGCTTTCCCTGTCTTCCTTGTACTGTACTTTCTAGTGATAAAAGTTGTAAGTTTTAACAATGGGCTTTAGTTTTTGGCACAAAGCAATATGTCATGTTTCTGTGTCTTTTAATTTGTAATTTATTGCAGAAACTCTCCACTGGAGAGAAGCGTGAACGTGACCCTATCTTGGATGGAAGCAAGAAAAGATCCATCTAAGCACAGGTTATGTTGTTCTGGCTGTACACCAATCCCCATCATAGGCTTGTCCAAAAGAAGCTTAGCTAGAAACTTAATATACTATAATTTAACAAATTTTAGGTGATGCAAGTCAGTTTAGGTTTTCTTTCAGCTCATGCAGTTCAGTTTTGCAATCAGCTCTTAGCAGTCTGCTCTTGTCAAACAGTTCAGATGCCTTAGGCCCAGCATTACTGAACTGTGCCCCCCTTCATGTTCCTGATGTTGACTGAAGACCTGCTGTTTCTGTGCTCTGCAGATGGGAAGGCCCTGCAAGTTGCTGTCTCATTTAGGAGAGGTATAAACAATGTGCATTAATTTTTCTTTTTCAGTTTTTCCCTTTAGAAAATCCAACCACATGTTTTTTGATAGCACCATAGTCAGATGTTTTCCAAATTGATTGTTGTCATATTTTTTATTTTTGCACGTGACACAGCCCAGCCCACTTATGATTTATGAATTAGAGTTTGGTAGTTAGGATGTCTGATCCAACAATTAATTTAAATGTTTATTAATTGATTGTGCTTGATTTAATTGCACAACTAAGTGAAGTTGGTTGCTATTTTTCAAATAATGTTGTTGTTATTCTGTATAATTCTTTTGGAGTGTTTAATGGCAATTTCTCTTATTATGCTGCGATTCTTCAGATGCTTTGGACAGCCTGTGTTGTTCTTCTATTGCTATCATTTGGTTTTGCGCATCATTTACAGGACTTTAGAATTGTCAATTTAATGGAAATAAATGTTTAAACTTTACTAAGTTGGTGTGGTGATTCATGACCACATAGGTCATAGTGTGTTTAAATTACTGACTCATTTTTGCATATTGTGATTTTTTGATGGGTACTGATTCCCATTGTTTAATTAGATGATCTCATACTTCTGAGTCACCTTAACATAATAATATAAAAAAATATAAGGTCACACACTGACATGGCTAAAGATATATTAGGTCTTTCAGCAGTCTTCCTGTAATAGCTCATCTGGAGTCATGAGGCATTATGTTAACTGTGCCTTTATTTCTTACATTTTCTAAGTCAGTCCTTTGTCAGGTCATAACCACCCACCTTTTCAATTCACCTTTGATGACTTTGTTTTTGGAGTTTCCATTATGAGCTTCAGAAGTTGGTCCATTGTTTCATGACAGATTACCTTTTTATACTTCATTAGGGTTATAATTAATGCCACTGTAGAGAATGGTAGCAAACATAGGTGGTCATTACAACCCTGGCGGTCGGTGTTAAAGCGGCGGTAAGACCGCCAACAGGCCGGCGGTAAAAAAATTGCAATTATGACCATGGCGGAAACCGCCAACAAAGATAGCCACTTTAACACTCCGACCGCCACGGCGGTACAAACAAACAGCGCGGCGGTCACTGCCAACAGACAGGCGGGAGACAATGCACCACCCACACTATAATAACAGGCCAATCCGCCACCTTTTCCGGGGTGGATTCACCGCGGATAAAAACATGGCGGAAACAGGAATCCCGAAGGGAAAACGCTCACCTCTACACACCCCATGAGGAACGAGGATACCATGGATCCGGAACTCCAAATTCTCCCTGCAATAGTCTTCCTGTTCCTCTACCAGGAGCACTAACGCCGGCGGCGAAGACCACGGTGAGTACTGCACCTACGACACAGGGGAGGGGGGAGGGGAAAACAGGGACACACACATGCAACACCCCGACCCCCACCCCCCTCACCCACTATAACACACACACTAATGCAAATCAATACATCACAGTTACACCCCACAAACCCCCAGGAAAAATGCAAAGACAGTAGAAAATGAATGCAACCAATGTAATATATTAAAAGCAAGTAGGCAGAAATATATATATATACACCATGTACAAAATATATACCAAGCATAGTAGTCCAGGTAGTGCTCTAAGAAAGTCCGTGGAACACTGGGACCACACGGTATGGGCTAGGGCCACACAAGATCCCAGACTATGATGGAGAGAACACTGCAGGGGCATCAGAGAGCAACTAGACAGGCACCTCAGGGGGAGGGAAAGGGGGGGCACCTCAGCCGCTTGAGGGCACAACGCCAAATCCACAAGGGGGCCACATGCCCACTGTTCCATCCTGGGGAGTGCAAAGCCACAGTCTCTCAAGTCTCTACAGTGGGTGGGTTGCCCACTGTTCAATACTGGGGAGTGCAAAGCCACAGTCCCTCAAGTCTCTACAGTGGGTGGGTTGCCCGCTGCAATATCCTGGGGAGTGCAAAGCCACAGTCTCTCAAGTCTCTACAGTGGGTGGCTTGCCCACTGCCATATCCTGGGGAGTGCAAAGCCACAGTCTCACAATTCTCTACAGTGGGTGGTTTGCCCATTGCCATATCCTGGGGAGTGCAAAGCCACAGTCTCACAAGTCTCTACAGTGGGTGGTTTGCCCACTGTTCAATCCTGTGGAGTGCAAAGCCACAGTCTCTCAAGTCTCACAAGTGTGTGGTTTGCCCATTGACATATCCTGGGGAGTGCAAAGCCAGAGTCTCTCAAGTGGATAACAGTCTCCACTGGTTCTGGAGGGGGCCTTGTGCCCAGAGTGCTTCATCCTGCTGAGGATAGAGGTAGAGGATGGATCTCTTCACTGGTTCTGGAGGGGGCATGGTGCCCAGAGTGCTTCATCCTGCTAAGGACAGAGGTAGTGGATGAAATTCTCCACTCTTTCTGGAGGGGGCATGGTGCCCAGAGTGCTTTATCCTGCTAAGGACAGAGGTAGTGGATGAGATGGTTCTGGAGGGGGCATGGTGCCCAGAGTGCTTCATCCTGCTAAGGACAGAGGTAGTGGATGAGATTCTCCACTGGTTCTGGAGGGGGCATGGTTCCCAGAGTGCTTCATCCTGCCAAGGATTGGGGTAGTGGATGCTTTTCTCCACTGGTTCTGGATGGGGCATGGTGCCCAGAGTGTTTCATCCTGCCAAGGACAGAGGTAGTGGATGACAGTCTCCACTGGTTCTGGTGGGGGCATGGTGCCCAGAGTGCATCATTCACCCTGTGACGGACTCAGTTGCGTCAGTGCCCTTGCCGCTCATGGGCCTGCGTTGCTTGAGACGGCGGTGCCCTGTTCAGCGGTGCTTGAGACGGCGGTGCCCTGTGCAGCGGTGCTTGAGACGGCGGTGCCCTGTTCAGCGGTGCTTGAGACGGCGGTGCCCTGTGCAGCGGTGCTTGAGATGGCGGTGCCCTGTTCAGCGGTGCTTGAGACGGCGGTCTCCATTGCAGGGTCTCAGCTGCTGGCGGTCCTTCATGGCCCAGCGGGGCTTTTGCTGGCCGTCCTTCATAGCCCAGCGGGGCTTTTGCTGGTGGTCCTTCATGGCCAAGTGGGGCTTTTGCTGGTGGTCCTTCATGACCCAGCGGGGCTTGTGCTGGCGGTCCTTCATGGCCCAGCGGAGCTAGTGCTGGTGGTGGCCTCCTGGGCACGTGGGCTGATGCTGGCGGTGGTCTCCTGAGCAGCTGGGCTTATGCTGGCGGTGTCTTCCTGGGCAGCAGGACTGGTGCTGGCGGTGGCCTCCTGGGCAGCTGGGCTGATGCTGGCGGTGGCCTCCTGGGCAGCTGGGCTGATGCTGGCCTCCTGGGCAGGTGGGCTGATGCTGGCGGTGGCCTCCTGGGCAGGTGGGCTGATGCTGGCGGTGGACTCCTGCGCAGCGGGGATGATGGCGGCCTTCTCCGCAGTGCTACTCTTCCCAGACTTGCCGGGTTTTTTGTGGCCCTTCCCCACCTTGGAAGGTGTCACAGCTGACTCCACACTCCCACCGGGACCCATGGGAGCGGCTTTGGTGGCTGGAGTCTTTCCCCTCTCCTGCGGGCTTTGGCCAACTTTTGATGCTTGACAGGTGGGGGACTGTCTGTGCTGTGGCTCCGTGCCACACTGGCTGCCCTGTTGGCTGGTGCACTCCAGATTCCGGTGACTACAGGCACCACTAGTCCCGGAGATGTTGTGGCTGAGGTGCTAGTTCGGGACCTAGGAGACGGACGGGGTGGGGGAGGTTGGGAAAGAGGTCAAGGGTGGACAGGAAAAGTTTTTGGGACACACTGGGACGGGTAGCTGGAGGGGGTTTGGGAGTGGAGGAAGAGGTGGTGGTTGTAGGAGGTGTACGTTTGGTGACTTTGGGTGAAGGTGCATGCGCTGGAGGCTGTCGTAAGGTGGATGGCTGTTGGGTAGGTGGGTGTGTGCCTGCATTTGTGTATCTTGGGAGGGGGTGTCATAGATACACTGTGAGAGGACACAGGGGACGTGTGAATGGTAGTGGGGTGGTGACTGCACGTGAGCGGGGTGTGCTGGTGGGTGTGCTGGTGATGGCAGTAGTGGCTGTAGAGGTAGTGCATGCAGGTGTGAGTGTAGACGAGACTGGGAGGGAGGAGGGAGACGACGACGAGGGGGACACAGTGGAGGCAGTGGATGTTGGTGTGTCTGCATGTGTGTGATGCTTGCGTGAGTGCCTGTGGGATGTGTGGTGCTTATGTTTGCCAGAGCGTCCCTTGTGTGTTGACGTGTGTGCATGCTGGTCTGTAGGTGTGCTTGGGATAGGCTGATGTAGAGGGGATTGGGTCTGGGTGGAGGAAGTTGGAGGGTTGAGGCTAGAGACGGGGACAATGGCTGCCATCAGTGCTGAGGCCAGAGTCTGAAAAGCTCGCCTGACCAGAATGAATGTCCTCCAGGAATGAATTTGTTTGTTGCAACTGCCACTCTACACCCTGGATGGCATTCAAAATGGTAGACTGCCCAACAGTGAGGGAACTGAGGAGGTCAATGGCCTCCTCACTGATGGCAGCAGGGGTGCCTGGGGCGAAGGTGATGCCCACCCTCCTGGTTGAGCGGGCACGGGGCAAAGTCTGAGGGGCTGCTGGGAGGGCGGTGCTGGTAGAGGGGTTGGCAGCTGTACCTGTAGATGCGGGGGGCACAGATGTTGCCGCCACCACATGGGAGCTCCCATCAGAGGACGAGTCCGTGTCGCTGGTCTCAGCTCCTGTCCCCGCCGTGGAGCTCCCCTCACCCTCCGTCCCACTGGTGAACTCTGAGTCCGTAGTCTCGCCCTCCAGGGCCATGTGGGATGCAGCTCCCTCGTGCTCCGGTGCCACTGCTCCTCCGCCTGATGATGCTAATGCACACAAGAACAGGGAGACCACAAAAAGGGGGGGGACGACAGAAGAAAGACATGTTGAGTGCATGCATTACTGCTACGGTTGGCGGACACGACAGACACAGAAGCCCCCTGCACTACGCCGCGCTCTTGTGCTCCACTGTTCAATTCCTTTGAAATGGCCTACAAGGCTATGGACGACATCTGCACACATAGATGACACAGGGGCATGACTAGGTGTACTTGGCACTCTACAGAGGCGGGGTGGGGTGCCACATGGCCTGCCTTACGGAGGGACCCTGCCTACGGAACTCGCCCTGGCCTAGGGAAACCCACAGCCCACCTCCCCCACCCAGACCCCTCCACTGTGCACAAAGTCAGCAGAATGAGAGTGTACTCACCCCCTTGTGGCTGCTGTACTGCCCTCAAGCGCCCATCCAACTCCGGGTAGGCCACCGCCAGGATCCTGAACATCAGGGGGGTCATGGTGGGACGGGCACCCCTCCCACATTGGGAGGCCATCCCCAGCTGGGCCTCCGCCGTCTTCTTGCTCCAGTGGTGAATGTCCTCCCATCTTTTCCAGCAGTGGGTGCTCCGTCTGTGGTAGACCCCCAGGGTCCGGACATCCTTGGCAATGGCATGCCAAATATCTTTTTTTCTGGTGGGCGCTGACCTACACAAAATGTACAGGGGAAAAAGAGAAAGTTATTACCAACTGCACTGTCAAAGTGGTTGGCTCCCATCCCTATCCTTGCCATGTGGCACATGCATTCACCGTCTTTCATGCACGCAGCACTCTCCCCCCTTCCTTCTTACATCCAGCCCTCTCCACACAGGCATAGCCCATACAACATGCTCCCTGTGTCCTTACCTGTTTGTCTGGAGGACCGTAGAGTAGCGTGTACTGGGGGAGGACCCCATCCACGAGCTTCTCCAACTCCTCCGATGTGAAGGCCGGGGCCCTTTCCCCAGACACTCAAGCCATTGTCTCTTCCAGACGGAGGTCACAGCAGCACTTGCAGTGTAGGTCCTCTCCTTTCCAAGATCAGGTATTGAGTGATTGAACAGATAGAAAATGGCGGTCACGTCCGCGGCGGTGCGTACCGTCACCGCCGGCATACATCTTCATTGGCTCCTGGAACCCATAGGGTCCAATGTTAACCAATGCAGCATTGCGCCGTGGTCTTCGACCGCCTACCGCGACGGTGTACAATGCCAGTGCAGTTACCTCACATCACATTGTCCCACTTTACAGGTTAGGCAGCAGCCATTTCAGGGGCCCAAATGGCTTCATTTTCAACTGCGTCACACATACCTTGGTCTACACTCTACACACATACAGGCCATCTTTTGTATATGAATGGTGTTCTGTGTAACTGTGGGTACATACCTCTGAGTTGTTTGACTCTGTGCTCGCTGTTATCCTTCATAGGCACCGTCCGCTGGGACATGTGAGGAGATGGCGGCATCCTCCGGTGTACCGACCGTTGGTGGACCTGTCGACAATGGAGGAGCGACATGTGATTATCACATACAGGCTTGACCGTGCCACAATCCAGGAACTGTGTACCCAGTTGGAGCCAGACCTGATTTCTGCAATCCGCCATCCCACAGGAATCCCCCCTCAAGTGCAGGTGCTGTCAGTGCTCCATTTCCTTGCAAGTGGGTCATTTCAAACAACAGTGGCCATAGCGTTAGGCATGTCCCAGCCTATGTTTTCCAAAGTATTGTCCAGAGTGTTGTCTGCCCTTCTGAAACACATGCGGAGCTACCTCGTTTTTCCTCAGGTGGAGGATTTGCCTACAGTGAAAGGTGATTTCTATGCCCTGGGACACATCCCCAACATCATAGGTGCCATTGATGGGACCCATGTGGCTTTGGTCCCCCCCCACAGGAGTGAACAGGTGTACAGAAACCGGAAGAGTTATCATTCGATGAATGTACAGATGGTATGTTTGGCAGACCAGTACATCTCCCATGTGAATGCCATGTTCCCTGGCTCAGTGCATGACGCTTACATCCTGCGGAATAGCAGCATCCCTTATGTGATGGGTCAACTCCAGATGCACTGTGTGTGGCTATTAGGTGGGCACCTGGAAGCAAGTCAGTGGGAATGGTTGTCTGGGTCTGGGGATATCCCTCCAGGTTAGTGCGTGTCTAACAGTTGTCCCTCGCCATTTGCAGGTGACTCTGGTTACCCCAACCTGTCATGGCTACTGACCCCAGTGAGGAATCCCAGGACAAGGGCAGAGGAACGCTACAATGAGGCCCATGGGCGAACTAGGAGGTCCTGAATGCCAGGTTCCGGTGCCTCCATATGACAGGTGGATCCCTATTCTACTCACCAAAGAAGGTGTGCCAGGTCATCGTACTTGCTGTATGCTTCACAACTTGGCTTCGCGATGACAGGTGCCTTTTCTGCAGGAGGATGGTCCAGATGGCGGTGTTGTGGCAGCTGTGGAGTCTGTGGACAGTGAAGACGAGGAAGCAGTGGAAGAAGACATGAACAACAGGGACTCAGTGATCCAGCAATATTTCCAGTGAGACACTACTACTTCTCTATTGTCTGTCGTTTTCACCAAGTGTATGGTCACTGAGTTGTCACTTTCCCTCACGATTTCACAGATGTGGGTCCCACTGTGTGACATCTGCTTTGATTCCTCATGGACTAGAGCTGTGTGACATAGGTATGTTGACATTACAATTGAAAGAGCATTTTGTCACAGTACTTGCTAATACAGTATTCCGAAATCACAGACAGACTCCAGATTGTTTTGTGCTTTAAGTGTGTTCATTTAAATGCTCAATATTGGAGGGGGTAGTGAAATGGTGAGGGGTGATGGCGGAGTAATGTCCATGGTAGAGTCCAATCTATTAGTCTCACAGGTGCATTGCCCATATGGGCATAGTAAGTGGAGCTGGGGCAGTTTAAGTATGGACAGGGTGACAAAGTGGGACAGTAGGATGACAATCAGGGTGGTCTCATTTCTTGGTGGGGGTCTTGGCATCGTGCTCTGTCTTGTTCCTGGATCTCAGGGACCGTTTGCGGGGTGGTGCTCCCTCTGCAGGGGGTGGGGTGCTCGTGTGGTGGTCCTGTGGTGGGGCGTTCTGTCCACTAGCGCCGGCGGAGGTGGTGGGCAGTTCATCGTGCATGCTAGTGTCAGAGGCCCCTTGTTGTGCCACAGTGTCCCTGCAGCCCCTACGATGGTGCCCAGGGTGGAGCTGATGGTTTTGAGATCCACCCTGAAGCCCAAATACAGTTCCTCCTGCAGGCGCAGGGTCTCCTGAAACTTGGCCAGTACCGTTGCCATTGTCTCCTGGGAGTGGTGGTAGGCTCCCATGATGGAGGAGAGGGCCTCGTGGAGAGTGGGATCCCTTGGCCTGTCCACCCCCTGTCGCACAGCACCCTCCCAGTTCCCCTGTGTTTCTGGGCCTCTGTCCCCTGGACCGTGTGCCCACTGCCACTGCCCCCAGGTCCCTGTTGTTGTTGGGGTGGTGGGTTAGCCTGGGTTCCCTGTAGTGGTGGACACACAGCTGATTGACGTGTCCTGGGAACGGAGGTATGGGCCCGCTGGGTGGGTGCTGTGCTGGTGTTTCCAGAGGGGGGAAAGTCTGTGGTGACTGTGACTGGGTGAGGGGAACCGACTGTCCTGAGGTCCCCGATGGGCTGGGCTGGTCATCAAGATCCAGATGGACAGAGGTGCTGTCATCACTGTGGGCCTCTTCTTTTGGTGGTGTGGACATGTCTGGACCCTCCTGTCCGGTGACGTTGGGTAGGGGTCCTGCAGGGGTATAAAAGGATGGTTATTACATCTGTGTGTGGCATGGTGTGCAATGGGTGGGTGACTGGGACACTAGTGCTTGCATTCCTGTGTGGGACCTTGTGTGATGATGGTTTAGGCGGTTGTATGGGTACGTGAAGTGGGCATGCTTTAGTGATGGGTGTCCATGCTTTGTTGTTGCATGCAGGGCTTGGTGTTGGGATGGGTGGGTTGTGATGTTGGGACATATGTGAGGAGTTGGGGTGCTGGGGGTGAGGGTGAGGGTGGGATATGTGCTAGCATGCAGGTAGGGTGAGGGGTGTAATAGTTAAGATTTGTCTTACCAGAGTCCATTCCTCCACCTACTCCTGCGAGGCCCTCAGGATGCAGAATCGCCAAGACCTGCTCCTCCCATGTTGTTAGTTGTGTGGGAGGGGGTGGGGGTCCGCCGCCAGTCCGGTGAACCACCAGGTGGTGTCTTGAGACCACAGAAAGCACCTTCCCCCGTAGGTCGTTCCACCTCTCCTGATGTCCTCCCGATTTCTTGGGTTTTGTCCCACTGCGTTGACCCTGTCCACTATTCTTCACCATAGCTCCATCTTCCTTGCAATTGAGGTGTGCTGCACCTGTGATCCGAATAGCTGTGGCTCTACCCAGACGATTTCCTTCACCATGACCCTGAGCTCCTCCTCCGAGAACCTGGGGTGTCTTTGCCGTGCCATGGGGTGGTGTAGGTGATGTGTGGGGTGGAGTGTGAGGTGATAAGTGTGCTGATATGTAGTGGTGTGTTGTGTGAGGTGCATGGAAGTTCTGTGGGTGATGGTGTTGTGTGCCTGTGGATGCTGTTGTACTTGCTGGTGGTGTCTTTCTCTGGCCTTCTTTCAGGATTTTTTGTTGTAGGGGTTTGTGGGTGATGTGGGTGTGTGTTTCATATTGTAATGGGTGTGTGGGAGTGGTGTGTGTTTGTGTATCAGGTGTGTGTATTTCGAATTGTCCAATGTGGCTGTGTTTTGTACATGTGTGTGTATTTTGATTGTGGCGGTGTGTACCGCCAATAGAATACCGCGGTTGAAAGACCGCCCCGTGGATTCGTGTGTTGTGATAGTGTGGGCATTTTTCTGTTGGCGTGACAGTGGAGGTTTTGTTTTCATCAGTTTATCACTGACCTTTGGTGTAGCAGACTTTTGTGGGTGTCTGAATTTTGGCGGGTTCCGAAATATGGGTCATAATAGCTGTGGCAGAATTCCGCGGCCACAGCGGTGTGTTGGCGGTCTTCTGCACAGCGGTAAGCGGCTTTTACCGCCAGGGTTGTAATGACCACCATAGTGGGTTTATCAATGCCAGGATTCCAGGCACTGCAAAGTATGATTTTTAAAAGGACTTTTCTGATGTAATTATCAATAATCCACCTTCACAATTAAACCAGGAGTTTGCAACACATGACATGACTGCTACATCCTCTGCACTATCTCTCTAGTGCAGTGGACATGGACATCACATTCTCATATTAAGGGCTGAGAATCTCTGTGGTGCTCACTCCCTCTTGAGGCCCGTACCTTGGGCTGCACAGGTAGTGCTTCCATTGCAGAAAGTGATTTTTCAGGTTTTCTGTGATGTTATACATGCCATCTGTGTAGATGTCACTGATTGTGAAATTGCTTGCTGACCTTAGCATTCTGTGCACTTCCCTACAGCTAACCAGTATTAAAGTGCTTCAGTAAGTCCCTTGTAGACTGCTATGTCATATCCTGAGAGACCGTAAATTAAATGCTACCAGTGAGCCTGTTGCAGTTATTTTGCCATCCACTTAAGATGCACATTAAAACATGCCCCAGGCCTGCCATTGCAGCTTTGAGGCAGTGTCCCTCTGCCTTGTTAGCATGGCATTTAAACTCCTTTGCCAAGTTGTAATCTCCCCTTTCATTACATATAAGTCACCCGAAGGTGGGTAGGCCATATGGCAGGGTGCTATGCAATTAAAAAGTTATGTACATTTAGGTTTTACATGTCCTAGTAGTGAAATACTCCCAAATTTGTTTTTCACTGTTGTGAGGCCTACCCCTCCCATAGGAAAACATTGGGTATTCCCTATTATATTTAATAAGCTGTAATTTCTAGAAGCCAGGGAAGGGGAGGCAGGAAAGTCCAGGAACTTCCAAGAACACTTCTGGAAACTTCTCTCAAATTCCAGGAGCAGCGCATCTTCACCTAGACCCAGGATTTCAGAAGTAACTCCAAGGGCTAGTGTATCTGGACTCCGTTTCTAAGCCACAGGGACATAAAAGGTACCCACCATCTTGAGTGCAGCACCTGGATCCAACCTGAATTAGTCTTGAACCCCAAGAGGTCTCTCGCCACTCCTGGACCCTTGGTTGTGGTGCTCAATGTGCCTCGGTGGCCATTTTCTAAAACTGAGGACTTTGAACCTTAAGCTTTAAAAATTCATAACTCCGGTTCTACCAATTGGATTTTGATGGTTTTGTTGTCAAATACTTTATTACCATTTCCTCTATGTCTCTAAATTTGTTTGGGATTTTTATTGTGTTGTGTTTTCACTGTATTGTTGTTTGTGTACTGCATAAATACTTAATTGATTGCCTCTCAGTTTTGTCATAGTTGGACTCTTGCTTTAGGGAAGACTGCTGGTTTAAGGATGTCAGCACTTTTGTTTGTAGGTGACTAGTTCAATCCTACAACAAGTCACAATTGTCGGCCCAACCCTCCCGGCTCACAAGCAATACCTCACCGAAAACCCAAACAGTAAAAGGTGATTTGAGGCAGCTTCTACGCATGGACTCAAGAGTGCAACATCTCAGGGGACTCGTGGTTAAACGGAGATTACCCTTTTCTCACATGAACAATATGTCTCAGTCATACACAGGCAATGAACGAGATACAGTAAAGTTTTGAATAGGTTTTATTAACAAGACTGCAATCTACTGTACATTGCATGGCTGCAATGAGTAGGATAATTAACAGTGCAAAAAACAGAATGGTAAAACGGGACTCAGGAATACAAAGACCCCCACCATCTTGCAATAACATGTAATATGTAATAGATGTGAAATAGGCCCTAATACTCTAGCATAATGAACCTAATCTGTAACCTAAAGAGTGTTAGGATTGTTAAACCTAATCTGCCAGTACCATGTTAATCAGAAGAGCCCCCCAATCCTCATTATCTTGGAATGAGGTCTCTAGATAAGACTCTGTGGTGACACAAAAGCTGGGTCTGCATCAAAGCGACATGTAGCATAGATAGCGTTGATGGCCTCCCATAGGAATCCCTTTGATGATTATCTCTGTGTGAGATGTATTTATGCAGATCTAGTAGGACCCCTGATGAAGGTATGTTCCCAAACAATAGATAAGAAGGCATGCTTGGCATGGCAATTATATTAACAATTCCCTGAAAGTTACTTTATGTTACTGTCACACGAAAGTGAGAAAGTACATGATATAAATACCTACTTATCTCATTTATCTTTGATGCTGATAGTGACGCCTTTGCAGAGTGGCACTGATAACGTGAAACTAAAACATCTCCCCAACTATAAACATGGCAGGAAGAAATTATTAAATAAATGTGTTAAAGCAGAGCAAGCTAAGTAGGGTAAAAGTCAGAAAAGGGTATAAATATGGAGTTAAGGCCATAGAGTAGTTTTTTTGCACGGGAACGCCTACCTTGCATCTCATTAAGGCATGCTAGGTTTCCGCGTCCCAAAAAAATCCATAAATTTGGTACTAGACAGGTCTAGCACCAAAGTATAAATATGGAGTTAATTTTGCACCCGATTGGAGTAAAAAACAATTACGTTAATTTGGTGAAAACAGAGTTTAAACATGCCCTTTACATTCAAAGGGAAACTCCCACTCTTCTTTAATATAGCTATCACCTAGCCCCTCATATCTCCCCACTGCAAGATGTTTAAAGCATTTCCAAAAACAAAAGGAGGACATGGGCAGATTTCAAATGCCATGTACGAGCCACACTGCCAATGGACTTTCTGTAACTGTGAAAGGCAACATTTCCAACTTCTCTATGTGAAGCATGGTGAAACTCACTTCCCTTCTAGCCATTGTATGTTGTACCTTGGATAAATTAAAAGCAGCAAACAAGTCACTACTGTTAATATACTTCTATGGAACACGGCCGTTTCAACCCAACTGCATGATGGAACACAGCTAACTTTGTCCATGGTGTAAGAGGGACATGTCATTCTGAATGATGTCTATTGCAGATTACACTATGGCCCTCATTACGACCCTGGCGGTGGGTGATAAAGTGGCAGTAATACCACCAACAGGCTGGTGGTAAGTGCCGCCAAATTACAATCATGGTGATGATAATTCCCATGGACAGCCAATGTACCACACCAACCGCCACGGCGGGAACAACAGCCACCACGGCGGAAACTGCCAACAGCCAGGTGGAAGACAAAGTACCGCCCACCATATTATGACACAGCACACCGCCATCTTTTCCAGGGCAGTACCAATGCCAACAAAAGCCTGGCGGAAATAGAGCACAGAAGTGAAAGGGCTCACCATTGGAGACACAGGGAAGAATCACGCCGGCATGGACTCAGACCTGCAAGTCTTCCCAATGATCTTCTATGTTTGCTCCACCTGGAACACCAGTGCAGACGAAGACGACAACGGTGAGTACAGCCGCCTAGCACACAAGGGAGGAAAATGACAGTGACACACACACGCACAACACACACCACACACACACACACACACATCATACACACAACCAGCTGCACACGTAAACCAATAGCACAAGACACACGGCAGAATAATACACGGACCATAATGCTGGAGTAACAACAATGTATTAGCACAGCAAAATTCCCCCCACAAACCATATGTATACAAATGTCCATAAAGGGCTAATGACGAGTCCAAAGTTATGAGGGAATACAAGGCCACAGGGCACAGTTCAAGGCCCAACATGTTCCCTGACACAGCCGGTGAGAACACTGCAGGGGCATCATTTTGCAAGTGGAAAGGCACAATTGGGGGAGAGGGGGCACCTCAGCTGAATGCAGGAACGTGCCCATTGCTTTGTCCTGAGGAGTGCAAGGCCACAGTCTCTGGAGTGGGTGACTTGCCCACTGGTTCTGGAGGGGTCAGCCCGCAGAGTGGCCCCTGGAGGGTGGTGAAGAACCAGAACCTTTTGGGCCTGGCGGCGCAGGGTACGCCTAAAATCTCCTTGGATTCACCTGCCTCAACTAACAGAGACACGGGACACTCTGTCAGGCGTAAAAGATCAGATTTTATTAGCTGCAGCTAGTACAGTTGTCCAAGAAGTACACAAGGTATGTTCTCAGGAGACTGCCACTTTACTTTGTGGCGCACAATCTTATATACCGTATAAAAACCATTTATTAACTACATACACTCCCAGAACACATAGAAAGGAGCCAGTAAGAATAACGTAAAGATAGAACAGAGCCAATAGAAATGTCGGAAAACAAGACAGCACCAATAGAAGGAATTGGAAAACAAAGTATCAAGTGACTTAAGGTTGCCTCCCCTCCAGCTGTGTTTGTCACCCCTCCCTTGAACTAATTCATTAACCGATCCACAACGAAGTTGCATGTGGTGCGATAAGTTTGTGTGCGTTTGGAGGACAGTTGTGAAATGAGAGAATACTAGCAAAGGACAGCGAAGGCCAGACGATAAGATAAGATCGGCGGAGAATAGTGTGAGCCTACAGATAGTTGAAACAAGGATTAGAAAACCAGACAGGGATTAGTGTACTCGGTCAGACCTTAATACCAGCCTTGTAAAGATAGAGGCAGAAGGCTGTTTTGAACATCATGTTGCAGAATAAGCAGAAAAGGCAGAATGGACTTCGTTCGCTGTGCTGCCTGAGTGAAGGCAACATAAAATGGCGGCGGGCCACAAAATGGCGGGTCGATACGATCGTATTAAAAATCGAATTTCCTCAGACCCTCCTTTTGCCAGAACTCAGGCAAGATACACAAACTCATGTTAATCTGAGTCGATGTCTATGGCCATGAGGTCATTAAGCTGTTGCTGTACCATCATTTTGATATTCTCTGCTCTTTGTGACTTGGGTTTGGGAATACATGCAGTAGCACATAGGTTGCAGACGGCAGGACCGCAGTGCATACAAAGACAACAAGAGAATATAAAAGCTAAAATTACTCCAAAGAATGTCAATACCTTCCAACCCCATTTGGACAGCAATCCCCAAAACCACTCTGAAAAGGACCAATCTCCTTCGTCCTGATGAATCGATTCGGAGATTATGTGTAACTTAGAGATAGCTTGGTATACTGTCGGAGCGTCATTAGGTATGAAAATACAGCAACTTGATCCGATCAATTTGCATACTCCACCACGGTCCGCAAGAACAAAGTCTAAGGCAACACGGTTCTGCAAGGTCATAAGACGATCAGCCTGTAGTTCAGCTGTAATGTTACTTAAAGCTCCTACAGTGATGTCTATGGTGGTTTCTACGACACGAACCAATTGCCTTATATTTCTGCTGTTGGCCATTGGACCCCAGAAGGGAAGAAATCCTTTGAGGAAATCTCCTCCCTCTTGTCCTGCTGTGTTTTTCGAATCCACAATCCCTCTGCCATATCTATTTTTATGATGGTTCGCAGGAGCGGTGTATGTAGGGGGAAGAAGAAAGGCTATATAACAAGTACCAGAGAAATCAGCTGGCAACCATGTATAAGCCCTATCGTGGCAAACGAAGTATGTACCTTGAGATGGTACTAACGGCGGTGAATTCAGGGCTGAATAAACATATGTATGGGAACATAAACTTTCTCTTTGTCCGGTGTTTGGAGTTCTACCATTTATTTGCAGACAGAAATTTCCTTGTTGGGGTATGACCCGTATCGGAGGAGATTTTCCTTGCTCAACCTTATCATTGAGGCTGGAAATGTAATTAGTTATGTTCCAATTGGTATATGCTTTTCTTTCATCTATGGAAGCTTCACTTTTTTCCATGATTTTAGCCATAGCTACCATTCCCTTTATCAATAAACTATGACTGAAATCTGAACCAACACTATGTGAACTGACAGGTTGTTTAATTTTACTTTGATATGCATTATTGAAAATGACAAAATAAGCCCAAGCGGAACCTTCATAGGAGAATGGAAGAACTAAATATGGCATTCCTTTTTCTACCGTATGTGGTATGAGTCCACACACCCAACAGTCAGTTGTATTGATCACTAACTGATGTTGATGTAACAACTGGACGAAGGAATTGTTAAAGTATTCAGTTCTTCTGATGAGTTCATGCTGGGGAAGAGTGTGAAATAGGTGCGGAGAGATAGTAGAAGAAGATGTAGAGGTAGGAGAAGAGACAACTTTTTGCTGCAGAGTAATAATGATCCAGTTTACAGATGCCAAAAGAATACACGACAATATAATGACGCATAGAGCAATACTACAACGACTATATATTTCTTTACAATTATTCTTTACATTTTTACTTTCTCTTTTATCTAATGTAGCCTCCATCTTTCTAAGTGGATGCTCACGGCAATCTTCCTCAATCACTGTAGTCACGATTATCTACCGTCCTATGACACTGTGAGGTCCTGCAGGCCTATTGCCACTTACTCAGGTCGTAACTAAGACTCCTACCGTGACCCTGCAACCGGGATAGAGTACTACATAGGAGAGAAATTTACAAGTTCTTTGGTCTTGGTCTCAAATTATAGCGTTCCTGTCCAGAGGCAGTCTGGTTTTGAAACAATGTTCCTGGATTTGTCGTGTTCAAGCGACGATGCGATGGTATTGCTTCTTGAAGGATGTCGTCGTCCTCTTTCTCAGAAAGTGTTCCAATTAGACGCGCATCACTGAATGGTACAAATTGCGGAACTTTCTCACTTTCAGAGTCACTGATGCCTCTACGGACCCACTGATCGAAAGGCAAGGGCAAAGGCACTTTCTTGCAGTGCACGGCATGCACCCAGTTTTTCTTTCCTTCGACTTTAACTGCTGTTCTTGTGGTCAAAAGAACCAGGCGTGGCTCTCTCCATCTGGGTTCCAAATTTCTCTGTCGTTGGAAATTTTTCGTGCAGACCCAGTCACCTGGTCGGATGGAATGACCTGGGTCTGTGGAAGCCTCTGGTAGAGCACTCTGAACCTGTTGATGAAGAACACGCAATTTAGTTGTAAGGTCATGCAAGTAGTCAATCAACATCGGGTATGGCAAGTCTGAGTATTTCTTAGGGCGAGGAACTCCCCATACATTAGCTGGGCGACCAAATATCACTTCGTAAGGGCTAAGCCCCAAACGAGAGTGTACTGCTGTTCTGGTGGACAGAAGAGCCAATGGTAAAGCATCAGGCCAATTAAGTCCTGTGCTAGCTTGCACCTTAGCAATTTTAAGCTTCAAGGTTCCATTGTAGCATTCTACTAAACCAGCCGACTGTGGGTGATTCGCCGCGTGGAACTTCTGTTTTATGCCAAGACCTGCACAAACTTTTTGCATGACTTGACCCACAAATTCGCTCCCATTGTCACTCCAGACAATGCGCGGCAAACCAAACCTAGGGAAGAATTCTTTCAAAAGTATTTTGGCAGTTGATAAAGCAGTATTGTCCTTCAGAGGGTAGGCTTCTACCCATCTAGAAAAAGCACATACTACCACCAGAACATATTTGAGGTTGTTGCATCGTTCCATGTGAATATAATCGATCTGCAACACCTCAAATGGATATGTTGGAGGAGCAAAATGACCTGCTGGAGTTGGGGTTCCCTTTCCCGGATTGTACATCAAGCAAACAATACAATGTTTTACTACATTATTTGCACACTTTGGGATCCCCTCATTTTGCCACACTGGAGCCAGAAGTTTACATATTCCTTTTGCACTTAGGTGAGCTGGACCATGTGCCATAGTAACTACAGGTAGTACATAAGCATCTGGTAACAGCCAACGTTGATGTTCTGATAATTCAACCCAACATCCCATCTCATCTAACATTCCTGTACTTTCCTTCCACTTTCTCAACTCATTCTCCGTAGCCTCTCCTTGAATTGATTTCACACTCTCTACTGTATCTTCACACATTCCCTTTTCTCTTACGCAGTTTGCGGGACTTGCAACATACATTCGACTTGTGTTGTCTCTGGCTGTCTTTTTCGCTACCTCATCTGCAAATGCATTTCCTCGACCAACATCGTCCACAATCTTTTTGTGTGCACTACACTTCACGATCGCTCTCTGAGTAGGCATTGTAAGTGACTCAAGAAGTTCAGTCACTAATTGACCATGTTGTATCTTAGTACCATGGGAAGTAAAGAATCCTCTTTCCTTCCATAAGCGCCCAAAGTTAAATGCTACACCAAAAGCGTATTGGCTATCAGTGTACACGTTTACTCTTTTTCCTTTGGATAACACACACGCTCTAGTTAAGGCTATCAATTCAGCTGCCTGAGCTGAATTATGTCTAATGCGTGCTGTCTCCACAATCGTATGCAAAGTAGTAATAGCGTTGGCTGAAACTGTATCTCCATTCGGGAGCTTGAAACAAGAACCATCTACCCATAGTGTTCCATCTGGATTCACTAATGGCGTGTCTTTTAGGTCAATTCTACCCTTAGTCTCTTCTTCAGTACGGAGAAAACAATCATGCTGTTCAGAGACATCTCTCTCTTCTGGAAGAGGCAACAAAGTAGCTGGATTCAGGGTATTACATCGTTTGATGTGTATGTGACTAGCCAAAAGCGTCAGCTCATATCCGGACAACCGAGCACTCGTAAGATGCTGCGTTTTTGTCCTATTTAGTAAAATATCCACTGCATGTGGCACCATAACAATGAGAGTATTATCTAGCACTACTCCAGCAGACTGTCGAATAGAAATTGCTGCTGCCGCTGTCGCCTTAAGACAACTAGGCAATGCTTTAGCTACTGGATCTAACGTAGCTGAGAAATATGCGCATGGTCGCTGTTGATCTCCAAAACGCTGCGTTAAGACTGACAATGCACAACCCTCTCTTTCGTGGACATAGAGCGTAAAGGGCTTACTGTAATCAGGAGTACCCAATACAGGAGCAGAACACAAAGCAATACGCAAATCAGTAAAACTCTTCTGACACTCGTCAGTCCACGGAAGAGGCTGAGGCGTATCTTTTAAAGTTAGCGCCAACAGCGGTTTAGCCAATAAAGAGAAACTCGGAATCCACTGTCTACAATAAGAAGTAATGCTTAAAAAGGCACGTACCTCTCTTTGTGTGGATGGCACTGACATTTGTGCAATTGCCTGAATTCGTTCGGGGGTCAATCGTCGTCCCTCCTTTGACAAGAGATGACCCAAATAAGTCACCTCGCGACAGACATATTGTAATTTAGAAGGAGAAACCTTGTGATTTAGATCAAACAAATGACGCAACAGTGCAACGGTCACGTTTTTGCAAATCTCCTCTGCCTAGAGTGAGGTATACACCAGAAGGTGAACAATATATCGTAGCATGCATTCTTTTTAATAGATCTAAACCCAACAGATTTTCACCACAACCATTCGTCAGAAGAAGCGGAGCTTCTAAATCATAAGGGCCTATTGAAACAGGCAAAGGGCAAGAAACTGGATTGCGAACAGGGGCGCCAGAAAATCCTACAGATACATTCGTTAAGCCAGACAAAGGTGCGCCAGGGAGTTTAGAATGAATGATAGAGCTTCTCATGGCACCAGTATCTAAAAGAAATGGCTCTGAAACACCCATTGTAGTGACATTAACATAAGGTCCATTCTGATCCACTGGAATTGACGTAACCCCCTTACTTTGTCCATGGCTGTCCTATTCAAAATGAAGACTTTCATTCCCTCCTTCAATATACTGATCCTCACTGTAATACTGTGTAGACCTAACATTTTGCTGGTCAAAGTAATTTCCGGAATTTGGAGGAACAAAAGAACGCTGCTCTTGGGTTAACACACCTCGACCTCTACCTCTATTTGCTGACTGAAGACCACCACGACCTCGTGAAGCAGATGTTGCTCCATTACGCTGCAACAATGCCGGACAATTGTTCTTAAAATGACCTTCCTCCCTACAATAAGCACATTGATTGGGACCTAGCAAAGGTCTTGGAATGAATGGTTCAGGCTTTTGATACAACCTCTGAAACTGCGGAGGCTGTTGAAACTGAGGCTGAACATAACGAGGAGGATAAGCCTGTTGCAAGAGAACTTTAGTTTTTAATTCTTTCGTCTTTTTCTCTTGTTTTTCCCTTTCTTCTTTGTCTCTATTTTCATAATATTGTGCAGTAGCCAATATCTGGGCGGAAGAAGAAACTGCCCATGAACTCTCGGAGTCTTTTAGCTTGTGTGATAGTTCAGGAAGCAAGTTATATACGAACTTATCCACAAATAATCGCTGTCCCCCTTCTGTAGCCATATCTTGACCACTGTGATCAATGAATGTCTCCTCGAATCGGGTAAAGAAATCGGAAACACTTTCATCTTTCTTTTGTTTACATACTGCTAGCTTATCCCAATTAACTCTCAAAGCAGGCATCATTGTTTTCATTAATGTAATAATCCTACCAGGGAGTTCTGAGATCAAAGCGTCGGGCTTTGCACCACCTACTTGACCTCTATCTGCGGCAATAATAGCGTTCCAATCGCCGCCTAATTCTTGAGCGTGATCCTCTCTACGAATTTTAGCCCATATTGTCTGTGGAACTACATTTCCCATCAACATGTCAATATCTGCTAGATTCATAGTACATGCATCAACTGTTTGCGACAACTCTTTATATTAACCAGCAGGATTTTTGCGTGGATCTGGTAGTGACTGTTTAAGTGCTAAAACTTCAGACCTTCCATGTATCCATATGCGCTGAAAATGCGCACGAATAGCTGGATTAGCACCTGCTGCTGCAACTTCTTCCTTCCATATTGGAGAAACCTCTCTCATGGGATAGTTTTTCAGTGCTGTCCTAACTGAAGGATCAGAATCAGAAAAAGTCTGTGAGAACAATAGGGATCTGAAAGAAATAAGTGTTCTGACAGCGTTTTCAACCTTAGGACCCACAATAAGTCCTTTGTCAAAGTCAGCCTGAACATCTAACAGATCCTGTGGGACCGAACCGAAATTCATATCCTCCCATTCTTTAGCGAGAGTATCGCACATAACTTTAAAAACATATCTCTGCGTAGGTGCATTCCATTGCAGAAAGGTGGACATAATATCAGACGTACTATATTGGGGACCCTTCTTGATCCATCTACAAGCAAGTGAGTCCAATTTTTCTCGCTCTTCGGAGTCTGGGAATTGACTACGAGACTGTCTTCGAGAAAAAGCTGGAGACACATTTAAAGCTTCAAAGAAAGGTGATAAGAGACCAGAGACAGTATCGGTAAATCGCTTACGCATAGATGGAGAATTTGACATAAGGATAGGGGACAAGGTATTAGGTGAATTAACTAAAGGAGCATTAGGAATTGCCAAAGGAGCAGAAGGCAAAGGAGTTAAAGGCAAAGCTGGCATAGGCAATACTTGAGGAGGCAAATGTGGAAAAGCTGGAGCAGGCGGAAGCACAACTGGCGGCTGAACAGGCTGTAACATCGGGGGTGCATTAGCACCTTGTACATAGGGCGGAGGCAATTTCAATAAGTGGGACATTAAGGAATCTTCCTCAAAATCTTTTCTTTTATCAAGGGAAGAGATAGGCAACGTCGGATAGCATTTATCTATTGCCATTCGATGCTGTCTGTCTGAAATTTCCATTGTATTATCTATTTCATCATCTTTGAATTGCTGAGCAGCCTGTATAATCGTCATTCCCTGTGTTTTCCTATCTCGTTTCGCTTGTTTAATTTCTCTCTGTTTGGCTTCCTTACGCCAAAGGCGAAAAGAGTCAAACATTGCCGGCCGGGCTTTTCTTTTAAATAACGTTGCTTCTAAATTATCTAGCACATCAGTTTCGAAACTACCATTTTCTGGCCATTTTAAAACACCATCTTTCTTTGTATATCGGGTCCATGTCTTATTAAAGGCAATAGGACCAACACCATGTTTAGAATAGAGCTCATATGTGGGAGTTCCAACCGAAGGAATCGGACAGGAGTCCTCAAGCTGGGAGTCCCTATTACAACCAAAGCAACAAAGTTTTCCAAACTTAGTCAGACCAGACATCTCACGATTTTTACTGGCTGTTCACAAACATCAAGGGGGTAAAGCTTTCAGTTTACACAGCACAAATGCACTTACCCCTCGGCTTTGGCCACTGCAATGGCCAAATCTAAGGACCTAAGGACAAAACAAAGACCAAAATTTGTGGGCACGACCCACCAAATACTTAACTAAGGATGTCTTCTTACACCAACAGAGGCCCGTCTATCGTCTCGCTTTACCATACATCATCAAAGAAAGGGCCAAGGCAGGGCGGCAGTCAGGGCAGCAGTCGTCAGTAGCCGTCAGGAAGGAGTAACCGCGCTGAAAAAGACCTTCGGACCACTTCGACATACAGGGGTCGCTTGACGTGGCTCGCGATTCCTCCAGAATTTTCTTGCGGGGTTCCTCACGACCTTCAGGCAGAACCGGTACCGCTGAAGCCGCCCCACGTTGGGCGCCAGTTGAAGAACCAGAACCTTTTGGGCCTGGCGGCGCAGGATACGCCTAAAATCTCCTTGGATTCACCTGCCTCAACTAACAGAGACACGGGACACTCTGTCAGGCGTAAAAGATCAGATTTTATTAGCTGCAGCTAGTACAGTTGTCCAAGAAGTACACAAGATATGTTCTCAGGAGACTGCCACTTTACTTTGTGGCGCACAATCTTATATACCGTATAAAAACCATTTATTAACTACATACACTCCCAGAACACATAGAAAGGAGCCAGTAAGAATAACGTAAAGATAGAACAGAGCCAATAGAAATGTCGGAAAACAAGACAGCACCAATAGAAGGAATTGGAAAACAAAGTATCAAGTGACTTAAGGTTGCCTCCCCTCCAGCTGTGTTTGTCACCCCTCCCTTGAACTAATTCATTAACCGATCCACAACGAAGTTGCATGTGGTGCGATAAGTTTGTGTGCGTTTGGAGGACAGTTGTGAAATGAGAGAATACTAGCAAAGGACAGCGAAGGCCAGACGATAAGATAAGATCGGCGGAGAATAGTGTGAGCCTACAGATAGTTGAAACAAGGATTAGAAAACCAGACAGGGATTAGTGTACTCGGTCAGACCTTAATACCAGCCTTGTAAAGATAGAGGCAGAAGGCTGTTTTGAACATCATGTTGCAGAATAAGCAGAAAAGGCAGAATGGACTTCGTTCGCTGTGCTGCCTGAGTGAAGGCAACATAAAATGGCGGCGGGCCACAAAATGGCGGGTCGATACGATCGTATTAAAAATCGAATTTCCTCAGTGGTCTACATAGCGTCCGCTGGCAGTGACAGCTGCACTGTGGTGCTGGTTGGAGGAGTTCCCTGGGCATCCCCTGCGCTCACTAATGACTCCATTGTGTTGGTGGTTGGAAGAGTCCCCTGGGCAGCCCCTGCACTCACTGATGGATGCATTGTGGTGGTGGTTGGAGGAGTCTCCTGGGCAGCCCTTGCACTCACTGATGGCTGCATTGTGATGGTGGTTGGAGGAGGCTCCTGGGTACCCCCTGCACTCACTGATGGCTGCACATCCACACCTGGGGGTGGGGGCCCATGACAGTTGGTGGTGGTGGCGGTGGTAGCCTGACAGCTTCCACTGGCATAGAGTGCCTTATCTCTGCCTGTCCATTGGTCAGGGATCCCTTACCCTTCCTGGCAAGGGTGGATTGGCTCTTACCCTCTCTGCCTGGTGGTGCAGGCTCCTTTCCCTTCTTCACAGCTGGTGCAGGCTCCTTTCCCTTCTTCACAGCTGTAAGTCTGACATAATAAGAGTAATGGGAGTGGAGGATGAGGGAGTGGTTGTTGGAGGTGTATGTCTGCTGGATTTGGGTGCAGGTACATTGGCTGTATGCTGATGTGAGGTGGATGGCTGTTGGGTGCTTGCATTTGTGTTCTTTAGGAGGGGGGACAGACACGGTGGGAGAGGACACAGGGGATACATGCATGGCTGTTGTGGAGGTGTCTGCCAATGAGGTGTGTGTTCTGCTTGGTGTGGTGATACTGATAGTGGATGTAGATGTAGTGCATGCAGGTGTGAGTGTGGATGTGGAGGGAGGAGGAGGAGGAGGAGGAGACAGTGGAGGCTGTGGATGTTGTTGTGTCTGCAACAGTATGATGTTTGTGTGACTGCCTGTAGGATGCTATGTTATGTTATTATATTTTATATAGTGCCAAACTACCCAGAGGCTTTGTAGCGCTAAGAAGGACACTGGCCTCACAGCAAGCAGGAAAATACTGGTTCATCAAGAATAATAGTTGGAATTAAATACTAAATTAGAATTAGAAAAGCCAGGTTTTAATTGCCTTCTGAAATTCCAACTACTGCCTAATAACCCGAATGTTGAGGGGAAGCGAATTCCACAGTTTGGCTCCCTGATATTTCAGTGATCTACCACCCCATCTTGCTTTTTTTACTTTGGGGAGCATGACTAAGGCTTTAGAAGAAGATCTTAGAGCTCTCATAGGGGCATAAAATGAACCTAAAGATTTCAATTGATGTGGGCCTCTATTATGTAGAGCTCTGTGAAAAACACACAAAGATTTAAACTTAATTCTTTTCCCTACTGGCAGCCAATGCAAAGTGGTCAAAACTTGCTTGACCGATGTATACTTTGGCATGTTAAACAGTAACTGAGCAGCCACATTTTGTACTGTTTGCAGTTTCTTGATCACATATTCCGGTGAGCCCAGAAAAAGACTATTACCATAGTCCAGCCTAGATAAAATAAGGGCCTGTACCGTGAGTCTTCTGGCCAGGGGAGGAAGCAAACCAATAACCTTTCGAAGTAACCTCAATAATCCAAAACAGGAGGCAAGGAGCATCCTAGCTTGGTCCTCTAGTGTTAGTTTGGAATCTAACCAAATTCCTAGGGCTTTAATGTGATCCTTTGGAGGGGGTAGATGTTCCAGCTGTATAGCCGGCAGAATGTTCTTCGCCAGGTTGGAAAGCTTTCCCAGGAACATTATCTCTGTCTTTTCTTTGTTGAGTTGGAGCCTGCTATCAGTCATCCAACTCGAAACAGCTTGCAAGCAAGTTGGCAAAGCCAAATTGTCTTCAGCCTTGTCCGGAGAAAAAGACACCACCAACTGCATGTCGTCAGCATAGGGTATCAGGGACAAACCAAAAGGTTCCACTAAATCTGCTAGGGGAGACATATAAATATTAAAAAGAGTAGGACTCAACGATGAGCCCTGGGGAACCCCACAATGTGATCTAAACTGTTCCGATAAAAAAGAGCGCTCTAATACCTGAAAGGATATATTTTGAAGAAAAGATCTCATCCATTTAAGTGCCTGGCCTTTAATTCCAGCTTTTTCCATTCTTTGGATCAAGAGACCATAATTAACTGTATCAAATGCAGCACTTAAATCCAGCATTATGATAGCTGTTACAAGACCCTGATCCATCCATTTTCTAGCTTCTTCTGTAACAGCTATCGTAGCCGATTCTGTGCTGTGGGCTAGTCTAAAGCCCAAATCACTCAATAGAAGATTTATATCTAACTTATGTGCAGGTAGGGAGCGGCAAGTTATCAGTTGAAGAACTAAGCTGTGGTTAAGGTGCTGTGTGTCGGAGCCTCCTGGGTCTTGAAGGACCCATTTACAAGAGGGACAGGACCAAACACTATTTACTAAATTGGGGCAAACCCGACATCTATCCCACGGGCCTTTTCTAAGGTCCCTAAGTTCCGCTGAGGTATAAATGGCATAAGAACTTACCATTGTCCTTTAGATAAAAGGGGACTGGCCCCTGGACCTGTCCAGGCGCAGACGGGCTTGCCTTTGGCGCGCTGACGGTGCACCTGCTGCGCATGTCCGCTGCGCGCATGCCGGGTTTGAATTTTAACCGTCTGGGTTCTGATCAACTAGACCGGCACTAACCAAAGATGGCGGCCACCAGTGGGTCACCAGTGAGTGGAAAAAATGGCCAATCCGCTCACCTACAAAGAAAAGGTATAAATTCCTAAAATTCGTATAAATATTGGCTTTTCCCCCAAAAACATGGGAGCCAGACAGAAAAAGATTCAAAATCCCATCCCTCCAAAAATTAAAAAATTTGAACACAGGCAGCCCTCTTATATAGGCTGACAACCTCCCCCTCCTAGCAAAACTTTAAAAACACACCACTAAACACACAGTAATTTCTACTAACTTGTTTTGGCAGTCCGCTGCACGCACGCCGGGTATGAATTTTAACCGTCTGGGTTCCAATCAACTAGACCGGCTCTAACCCAAGATGGCGGCCACCAATGGGTCACCGGTGAGTGGAAAAAATGGCGAATCTGCTCACCTACAAAGAAAAGGTATAAATTCCTAAAATTCATATAAATATTGGCTGTCCCCAAAAAACACGGGAGCCAGACAGAAAAAGATTAAAAATCCCTCCAAAAATTCAAAAATTTCAACACAGGCAGCCCTCTTACATAGGCTGACAACCTCCCCCTCCTAGCAAAACTTTAAAAACACACCACTAAATACACAGTAATTCCTACAAACTTGTTTTTGCAGTGATGATGAGTGGTTCTTGTGCTTGCCTGTGCCACTCTTGTGTGTTGCCTTGTGTGCATGCTCATCTGTCTGTGTGCTTGGGGTGGGTTGGGGTTGGGGTTGAGGAGAATGGGACTGGGAAGGGGGGACGATAGAAACAGTGACAATGGCTGCCATCAGAGAGGAGGCCAGAGCCTAAATCGATCTCTATTGGGCTGCCAGTCCACCATGAATGCCCTCCAGGAATGCATTGCTTTGCTAAATCTGGGATGCTAGCCCCTGGATGCATTCACAATGGTTGACTGCCCTATAGAGATAGATCGCAGGAGATCAATAGCCTCCTCTCTGAGGGCAGCAGGGCTCACTGGGGCAGGGCCTGAGGTGCCTGGTGCGAAGGAGATGCCCACCCTCCTGGGTGAGTGGCATGGGCAACTCACTGAGGGGCTACTGGGAGGGCGGTGCTGGTACAGGGGGTGGCTGCTGTACCTGTAGCTGGGGTGGTCACAGAGGTGTCCGCCACCACCAGAGAGCTCCCATAGGAGGAGGTTTCAGAGTCTGTGTTGTCCCATCCAGTCTCCGCCGTGGTGTTCCCCTCGCCCTCCGTCCCACTTGTTCCCTCAGCGTCGGTGGACTCTGCCTCTAGGGTCCTGTGGGATGCAGCTCCCTCTGTCACTGGTGCCCCTGCTCCTCCGCCAGATGATGCTAATGCACACAAGGACAGAATGACAAAAAAAGAAAGGGGGGCGAAGAGACAAAGGATACCCTGTGTCAATGACTGCACCAACACCACAGCTGGTGTACACAGCACCCTCACACACAGGGAACAGGCCTACGCACTACACATTACACTACCAGTGAAATGGCTAGTCACCAAGGCATGAGGAGGGGCACACACGGCCAACTGCATCATACCTGGGACCCAGGCAGCCCTGCCTAGCAATTACTATTAACAAGCTAGGTTACCTGTATTTGCCATGCAACCCTCATCCTTCAGAGGACCCATGCTTCAGTGTCTTGCATTGCCTTAGGGGCACCCACTAGCACACAACCACCACCCGGATTCCACCCTACCAGCCATAAGTTGTAATGATACCCACTGTACTCACCCCCTTGTGGCTGCTGTGATTCCCTCAAGTGCCCATCCAGATCAGGGTAGGCACCACCAGTATGCAGGCCATCAGGGGGGTAAGGGTCCGATGAGCACCCCTTCCTCGTTGGGAGGCCATCCTCGGCTGGGCCTCCGCGATCTTTCGTGCCCAACATCTCAGGTCCTCCCACCATTTCAGACAGTGGGTTCTCAGCCTGCCATAGACCCCCAGGGTCTGCACCTTCTTGGTGATTGCATGCCATACTCCCTTCTTTTGATGGGCGTTGACCTGCAGAAGCACTGAAGACAGGAAAACACCATTAAACTAACAGTCTAGGCTGTCCCACACATGGCTAACTATGCCCGTTTCCATCACCATTGGCACACACATTGCCCAGCACACGAAAGATACACCACCAACAGATAATACCCCCCTACACAATGCCTTCACACACATCACCATGCATCCATGCCACATGCATCGCGCACACAGTGTACTCACATGTTGGCCTGGAGGCCCATACAGCAATCTGTACTGGGGTAGGACCCATCCACCAGTCGCTCCAACTCCTCCGAAGTGAAGGCTCGGGCTCTGGTAGGTTCCAGACATAGGTCACAGCAGCGCATGCAGTGTAGGTCTTCTCCTGTGGAAGGTCAGGAAATAAGTGAGAAATGATTGAGAAAATGGCTGTCAAGTCTGCAGCGGTGTACACCGTCACCACCGGCGTACATCCCATTGGCCACTGTACCCCACAGGGCCCAACATTATCCAATGAGGCATTGCACGGCGGTTCACGGCCGCCTACTGTCATGATGTACAACGTGGGCGGAATAACCTCACTTCCACCTGTCTCTCCACACAGGACAGACGGTCGCCATTTCAGCAGGGGTGAACAGGCCTATCGATAATTGCTGCGTCACAGGATAAATAGGCACATACTTTGAAAATTACACTGTCCAAATACATGATTGCATGATGTGGACTGCTGTTGGAGTATAGCTTTTCAAATTGTGACAGCCTACTCACTCTTGTGCCCCTTAGATACCTACCACTGCAGATGAATAAGAGATGGAGACATTCCCCAGTATACAGAACCCTTGTGGACTTGGCTACATTGGAGGACAGGCACATAATGCTCACCTATAGACTGGACAGGGCCACAATCACAGAGTTGTGTGCCCCGTTGGAGCCTCACCTGATCTCAGCTATCCGTCAACCGACTGGAATCCCCCCTTTTGTGCAGGTTCTATCATTGCTCTATTTCCTGCCAACAGGTTCTTTCTGAGTGACAGTGTGCTTGGCAGCAGAAATTTCACAGCCAATGTTCTCAATCGTGCCGGCAAGAGTCTTGTCTTCCCTGGTGAAATACATGTGCAACTACATATCTTTCCCCCAGGTGGAAGATTTGGCCACCGTGAAGGCCAGATTCTATGCAATGGGACATATCCCCAATATTATTGGTGCGATTGATGGAACACATATTGCGTTTGTTCCCCCCCTGCAGAATGAACTGGTGTACAGGAATTTTAAGAGTTTCTACTCCATGAATGTGTAGATGGTGTGCCTGGCGGACCAGTACATCTCCCACATCAGTGCTAAATGTCCTGGGTCGGTGCATGATGCCTTTGTTCTGAGGAATAGCAGCATCCCAAATGTGATGGGTCAACTACAGAGGCACAGGGTGTGGCATATAGGTGAACCTTGGTCCCCACCCAGTTTATGTTAGTGTATGCCTCTGGTGTTAAACTCATAGGATAGTGTGTGGCTAAATGTTGTCCCTCAATACTTGCAGGTGACTCTGGCTACACAGACCTATCCTGGCTGCTGTCCCCTGTGAGGAATGCCAGGACAAGAACTGAACAATGTTATAATGAGGCACATGGGCGAACCAGAAGGATCATTGAGAGGACCTTCGGCTTCCTGAACCCCAGGTTCAAGTGCCTTCATCTGACAGGTGGATCCCTGTGCTACTCACCCGAGAAGGTCTGCCAGATAGTAGTGGCATGCTGCATGTTGCACAACCTGGCCCTCAGACACCATGTACCTTTTCTGCAGGAGTAAGAGACTGGAGATGCCATTGTGGCAGCAGTGGACCCTGAGGACAGTGTGGATGAGGGTGTGGACAACAGAACATTGGTGATCCGTCAGTACTTCCAATGACACACAGGTGAGACTGTGAAACTTCACATTTCTATGACTATTGTTGTATTCTGTGTGGCAGTGGCATGCTTTCAATACCCACTTGTTACCTCTACTTACTGTCACCTATGGATTAACATTTTACAGATGTTAGTGATATGACAACAATGTCCTGATGTGATCACTACAGCCAGCAACCGGTCATTCATTCTATGCTCTCACTATGTACACTTCAACATTTCATTTGCAATGGATGTAGCTGTTTCAATCAATACAAATTTACTATACATGAAATACTAGTAGTTGAGTTCTATCCAAGGGTGTTCATTGTATTGCTAAGAAATTGATGGTAAAGTGCAATGGGATGGGGTGATGAAGGAGGAAGGTCCAGGGGATTGTTCCAGTCTGTGTGTAGAACAGGTGCAGTGCCCAAGGGGACATAGGAAGGGGAGCAATGGCAGTTCAAGGTGGACAAGATGACGGAGTGGAACATAAGGGGGACAATCAGGAGAGCCTCATTTCCTGGCAGTGGTCTTGGCAATTGTCTCTGGCTTCTGTCTGGGCACAGGGAACATTTGTCGGGTGGTTCACCTTCTGTAGGGGGAGGGATGCTGGTGGCTTGTGGGTCCTGTGGTGGGGCCTCCTGGCCAATAGCCGCAGCAGAAGTGGAGGGCTGTTCAGATGACTAGTGGTAGGGGCCCGCTGGTGTGCTGTTGCCTCCCTCATGATGTTAGCCATGTCTACTATGGAGATCAGGGTGTTGTTAATGGCCTGCAAGTCCGCCCTGATCCCCTGATACTGTCCCTCCTGCAGCCACCTGTTCTCCTGCACGTTGTCTAGCATCTGGCCCATCGTATCCTGGGAATGTTGGTAGGCTTCCAGGATCTCGGAGAGTACCTCCTGGAGAGCCAGTTTCCTGTTCCTGTCCTCCCCGTGGTGCACAACAGTACTCCCAGTGTCCCTGTTGGCCTGTTCCTCTGTCCCCTCAATGGTGTGCCCAATGCCACCGACCCCAGGTCCCTGATTATTTTGGGGGTGAGGTGTGGACTGGGGTCCTTAAAGGTGGGCACACTGTTGATTGATATGTCCTAGGGGCAGAGGTGTGGGTTCGATGCGTGGGTGCTGTGGTGTTGGTTCCTGATGGGGGAGTCTCTGTGTTGGTCTGTGAGTGGGTTTGGGTGACTGGCTGAAAAGTGGTCCCTGATGGGCCAGATATGTCCTCCAAATCCTGAAGCCCAGAGTTACTGTCATCACTGCGGGGCATCTTCTGTCGGGGGACTGGATAGTGGTGACACCTCCTCTCCACTGACATTGTCTGGGGTACCTGTGGGGATGTAAATGATGTATTATGCTTCAAGTGTCTGACATTTGTGCTTCCCCTCTACGATTGGTGCTGCCCTGCCAGCTTTTGCTTTTGTATGGTGATGTATTGTGGTTATGTTAGTTTCCCTATGCTGTCAATGCTTTAGTGATAGGTGTCCATGCAGAGCTGGGAGGGGTGTCCATGCATTGGTATGGCATGCAGGGCTTGGCATTGGAATTAGTGAGATGTGTGGGTGCAGTGTGCGAGATGGAGTGGAGTGATGGGAGTGAGGTTGTAGGTGTGAGATGGCATGCAGGTATTGGGGGTTGATAGGTAGTAAATATTGACTTACCAGCATCCAGCCCTCCGGCAACTCTAGCGAGACCCTCAGGATACAGTATTGCCAGCACCTGCTCCTCCCATGCAGTGAGCTGTGGGGAGGAGGTGGGGTCCACCGCCAGTCCTCTGTATGTCGAGCTGGTGTCTTGATGCTATGAAACGTACCTTCCCCCATAGGTCGTTCCACCGCTTTCTGATGTTGTCCCTTGTTCTTGGATGCTGTCCCACGGCATTGGCAGGTAGAGTTGAACAGTGTTCCCACTGTGTCTAAATCAATACTGATCTGTGTTTAGTTGCATGGTGCAGGTAGTAATGTCCTCAGTTATTATAACAGAACATATCCCCATATTTCCTTGTGATAGTGTACACATCATCATTTTCAAATACAGTGTAGTCCTTCAATTCAGATAACATTGAATCAACTGTTTGAACATCCCAGTCATCGGAGAAAAACACCAGGTGTAATTACATCAGTCACTGAGATTTTAAAGACATATGGAATTTGAATGACCTCATTAGGTCCGTATATTTCAACTGGAACTTTATCACACACAATCCCATCAGGAATCACTACTGCTGAAATGTTCACAAAGGACAAGTCCCTTCGGACCTTATGTGAAGAAAGATATGCAGTTAGGACTTCATCCACAGGCTCAACAGAGGAGCGTTCAGGAAGCTAATGACCATTTATAGCAAGAAAGAAAACAATCAGAAAACCAATCAATAGAAAAAATGCAAGCAATGTTATAAATAACCACAGGTAGTTACATGGATAAATTAAATAGTTAATTGTAAGCCATATGTACAGCTACGTGCCTTTGAAACAGTTTCAATAACAGGTGCGGATGAAGTTGAAGAAAAGTCATCAATGTCGATGAAATAACCAGAAGCAGTCTCGGCAAACAGAGGAGCCGGGATATTACTGGTGGAAGGATCCACTTCGCGTTGAGGCTCATAGTAAATTATATCGTCAGTTTGTGTTGTGTTGGAGTAGACAGCCACATCTTGGACAGACATTGCCATTAAAGTGGTAACAGGAATCAGCAAAAGCTCATTTTCTGCCCTCCCCATGCTCGAGGAGGCATTTGTAGCATTTTTTTATATGCTGTTGTTGTCAGAAGTGTTATTGTTTCTTCTTTGAAGAGGTATGTCTTGTTGGGTAGTGAAAGGGGACTGGGAACTACCCAAGGGACCTCTGCTTCTACTGCGCAGGGTCAGCTACATGATGAAGTTTGATATTGTCAATGGAGACTAATCTGTTTGCTTTGGAACCAGGAAGTGGTGGTAGGATAACATTTCTGGTACCTTGTGTTCCCAGGACTTGGACCGGTGATCTGCAGGATGGGCCAAATTTCTCCTTCACAGCAATCTTCTCACGAACCTCACGAACCAGATCCTCGAGTTTAGGAATCCTGCCAGTACAAGTTGTTGGAAAATCCCTTATTCCTAAGTTGGCAGCACTGGCAGATAAATTATCATCACAAAATTGCTGAAGCTCCTGTAAGACAATGAGACGCGAGATGCGAGAAAGGCAGCAGGGTCCGCTTCGCACTGGGTATTTGCAGCATATAACTCCCCATAATATTCTGCAAAAACCTCCGCTATTTGATCATCCATTCGGACCGCACCTCTAGAGGGAGAGCGCACCATTTTTATCGCCATAGCCGATCGCTGTGCTCTCAACCGGTGCGCTAGAAGCCTCCCACACCTATTACTCCCGGTGTAATATTTGTGCTTAAGCCGAACTATTGCATATTCCGCCCCATCCCAGTCCTACCGCTTCAGCTGCTGGCACGCCTTCTCCAGCTCCCTCCACACTCCAGGTGCACCGGTATACTTATGTGAGCGTTCCAGGGCTGCCACCTTTTGCTCTAAAACCGCCCTCTGCTCCCTCCTTGCTTTATTATCTTTAGCCAATAGTGACATTACTTCCCCCCGGACCACTACTTTCAGGGTCTCCCACAGAGTCTCCAAACTAATGTTCCCATCGACATTAAAGCTAAGATATTCCACAATCACACGACGCAGCGTCTCCTCAGCCACCTTGCTCTGCAGTATGGTATCCCTAAAGCGCCAACACGGGCTTCACACTCTCCCTACATCCAATCTGGCTTCCAGAGTAATACGTGCATGGTCCGTTAGGGCTCGATGCTCAATTGTGGTCTCACCAATCTGAGAGAGGAACTCCGGGGAGGCCAGGAAAAAGTCTATATGTGCATACGTCTTAGTGGCCGCAGAGTAAAAGGAGTAATTCCTAAGTGTAGGATGTGCCTTCCTCCACAAATCCTCCAGTCCGCAGTCAGCCAACCACAGTCGCCCTGCCACAGTCAGTGCCCCAGTCTGTCCAAATTGATGCCCTGACCTGTCTAACTCATTGTCCATTACCAGGTTGAAATCGCCCCCCACTAGCAAAGCCCTATCCGCTGTATTGAGCATTGGGGAGATGGCCTGCCTCATAAAGGTTTCCTGCTGCACATTAGGCATATAATGTAGCAATAGTAAAGAAGAAGGTCCCCACCCGTACCCTAAGGGCAAGGAACCTATCCTGCACCTCATGTATCTTGGCTACCACCTCCCCATGGAAGGTCCTTGACAATAGTATCGCCACACCAGCATGTTTTGTGGAGGCAGAAGACCAAAACTGCCTAGGGAACCACTTGGAGCGCATACGATATGTGTCCTTGGGCAGCAAGTGCGCCTCCTGCAAAAGGCAGACATGGCTCCCGAACCTCTCAAAGCCCGACAGGATTGCTAACCTCTTAGCCGGACTGTTGAGCCCCCGGACATTTAAGCTTAGACACTTAAGGGACATGTGGCACCAAACAGGTTATGCTCTGGGGGCGGGGATCCCTCCAGGGGGGCAAGAGCCCAGAGCAGCACGTAAGCCGCTCCCACGTACAGGGCCAGCACGCCAGATCAACTCCCATGTAAATTCCAGGGGAAGCACACCAACACACAACCAAAACGCAAAACACATGCTTACAACATAGAAGTCCACTGACACACATCTCCAAAGAGGCAAAGTCCCAACAGGAGCAGTAGAACCACCCAAAATCATCATTTTGCGACCAGCGACTCCACCACCCAGGCCCCTCCCAAATGGTCTCAAGACCTAAACAGGCGCGACCCGAGATCAATGTAGCAGCACCCAGTTGCCAACTGCTTACGCATTGGTCCCAGCAGCCAAGCTACTCAGTACTGATAGCCTTTCCCACGCTTGCTCTGTCAAAGTAGGCCGCTGCTGTTTCCTCTTCCTTTCTTTCTGCCTCTAGCGTGGTCGGTCCCCAGCTGCCACCTCTACATGCGTGCTAGCATCTCGGTCATTCTCCTCCAAATGCAGGATTCTCTGCGCATCTGACACCGATTTCACCTGACACACCTGATCCTCCCACCGGAATATGAGGCGAAAGGGGTGACCCCATGAGTAAGATGTGGAATGCACCCGCAAGTACTCAGTGATCGACTTGAATTTGCGCCGTCCCTGCAAAGTCCGGAGTGAGAGGTCCTGAAACAGCTGAAGCTCGTGCCCCCAGAACTGTACCTGAGAGAGGTTGCAGGTTCTCTGCAGGATGCTTTCTTTGATACCGAAGTTATGGACACACGCTAAAATGTCAAGTGAACGTTCTCCAGTTCCTTCAGGGCGGCCCACACGGTGAACCCGATCCAGCATAATCTCTCGTACATCATCCAGGCCTAGGACCGAGCAAAACAGTACTGTGACAAACTCTCCAATGTCCTCCTTCTCTGCTCCGGACGGGGTGCCCCTGATACGTATGTTATGCTGTTGTGACCGGTTCTCTAAATCCTCAACCGCGATCTGTAGGAGCTCCTGCTGCTCCCGGAGGTGTATAACCTCCTGTTGCATGCTTTCCACCTCCTCTCCTCAGGAGATCTCGCCATCCTCTACATTCGCCACGCGCTCCCCCAGGGACGTGACCTCCCCACACAGATCCTTCAGCTCTTGAGAGATGTCCCTCCGAAGGTCTTGCAGATCTCTCTGAAGCGAATCAAACAAGGAGGCATGAAAGCCTTTCGTAACTGGGGCCTCACCATCCTCCTCCGTCTCCCCACGTTCCTCAGGAGGCCGCATCACAGCCGACCCTTCAGCCGACCTACCCTGCGCCGGTTGGGACCTGGTCAACATTTCCCTCACTGACTGGTCCTGTTTGGGTTTGGAGGACGCCATGAGAGGTCCAGTCCTTCACCAGCTTAATGTTATGCCCAGGCACAGTCCCGCTGCCCTGCCATAGGGCTTTCGTTATGTGAGCGAGTCTCGTCACCAATGTTCTCCTCTAGCTATCCTCCACTGATCAAGGCATCAACACTATGGCTCCTCACTCCGTCGCACTCCAGCCAGCACCACGGGCACTCGCCACACTCAGGCTCTCTCCGGGACCACCTACTTCTCCCGTGCCCCGTACCGTCCTGGGCAAACCACCGCGGGACGGTTGCACTGCCAACCAGGGGGCCCGTTTCTCTGTGCTCCACCAGGCTCCACCACCAGGGGCCCGAGACAGGCTGGCCTCACTCCCCGCTGCCCCTGCCTCTTGCCAGGAGTCCGTCTCTGCCGCCGGGGCAGAAAACCAAGCAGGCCACTCCAGCCTCCGTAGGCTCTGTTCACCAGGCAGCTCCTGGGACACGGCTCCCGGCGCGAGGCTCCCCTTACCTCCTCCACTGCCCAGGCCCCGCACAGCACCTCTGTGCCCTGGCGGGCCGCTCCTAGCACCGCCAACCACTGGGCCGCACCACGCGGCCAGCCCACCACGCTCCGCTCTCGCCATCAACAGACACGAGCCAAGGCTGAGAGGTGCAATGCCGTGGTCCTCCGCACCTGCGGGCGCCCCTGATACCCCCTTGGGCACCCTCAGTCTCCTGTCACCCTTCTCCAAGCCAGGGGGGTCCAGGATGAGGAAGGCTTATGTTGGGGTCCGGGCGGCGGAGCTCGCGGATACTCATCTGCTCACGCCGCCATCTTGACCCCTAAATCTACTACTTAGTAGTAAATGTAGGAGGGGCAAGGGGAGTGGTTGAAAAATTAGATGTACTTACTACAAAATAGGTGTGGTTTAGGGAGGAGCAAACAGGGATTAAACGAGGGCTAAAGAGGGGCCTAGCAAGGGATAGACACCCACCCTCAAAAAACTTACCAATCATAAACTAGATTTCTATATCTTCTACAGCTCCAAAAGATGTAAATGAACTCTAGCTCGCAGCTGGAATAAGTCCAGCACTACACATGGCCTCCCACGGTAAGACAACACCCTTTGGTGACCATCTAGGAAGGGACTTAATTCAAAAACGAATAGGAAATAATGTGAAGTTAATTTACATTCTCTAAATTCGTTAAAAATTTAAATGTGATTTAATGTTAAAAATATCTATGATTTTTTGACATTTTAATTAACATTTTTACATTTAAAAATTAATGTGATCATTTTATTGAATTAAAGTTAAGTTACCTTTAAATAATTCAGCATATCACTAGTAATAATTAATAATACGTAATAAACATAATTGTAATTTCAGGTAGTAATTTTCTTTTTAAAGTAAACTTCAAAAATAATAATTAGAATTTAATGGCATATATTGAAAATATTTACATTTGAAATTTAAATTTCAGTTTTGTAGCACTCTTGTTTTTGTACCTTGCTGTTGTTATCAGCTATCGAAAGCAGGACCGTCACAGTATTTGTACTGTTACATAGTCAGGAGCAAATCTAGAAATCCTGCAAAATGTTCTAACTAAGAACGCAACTGACTATCTACATACGTTTTCAAATGTCTCCATATCTTTGGTATCCAATGGTACAAATTACATTTTGTTATTATTTACTGATCTGGCTAAAGTTTCTCTAGAGACCTGCAACAGTTCCCTATTTTAAAGCATTAAGATATACTTACATATCAGTGGAGTGGATATTGATAGTACAGAGAGAGGTTCAGACTACAATCTAAGTTCAAGTACTAATTGTGACATAGATCCTGTGGCAAACAACAGTTAATAGCAAATCAATAGTTAGAAAATACTCATAATAAATCATAATAAAGTTATTAAACACCAACAGTAACTAATTTGGTGGCATCATTCAGAGAGCTCCTATTGCCACCAACACCAGCAATTTGTGTGTTTTGCAGCCCAGGAAATAATGGGACCTGCCAGCACATCAGTAACACCTGGAGGGACATATTAGATTTGCTTGATTAAGGAGCAATAAACTCATTAATAGTTTTTAAAATCATTTTTGGATGTTATTAGCAGAGAATAACATATGTATAGTGCCATTTCACATAACTTGAGCACTGTCAGTGCTAATTTAAGACACTGTTTACCACAGTTTTGAAATTACTCCTGTCTCAGGTAGTTACAGACCTCCAGCAGAGCCATTTAATTAACATCTTAGACACTAGCAGTGCTCAATTTGAGCCAGTGATTTATGGTGCTAAGCACTGACCCTTAATTGTCAACACCAGCACTTATTGCAGTCTGCCACATGGTGGTACCAGTTAATCTAATTTGAAGATTAGCACAATAACAGTTGTTTATGACATCAATATACATTGCAAATGACTAATACCTACCACGTAAGCAACCCTTATAGCATTGGGGGCCTGGAATAGTCTAAATTGTCACACATCAAGGAGTGTGATGGCTATTAGTTGTGTTGGTAGTGTCATTAGCATTGCTGGCAAGGACAACAAGTATTGCAAAGTTCTGTGGGCTCCTGACCAGGGCCCTGGTTCATATTATATTTTCCAAATTACTCATTGGACAGTGTTAAGTGGTTGCTTGTAGTCTAAACGTTAAAGTGATTTGTAGTTTTTTCTGGAAATTTAATATAGTCTGTTGAAATATTTAAAGTAAACATTAAAACATAACACAATAGCATACAAAAAGCAATATAAGATGATTAACATATAACAGGGTACAACACAGAAAAATATTCAAACCCAGATGCAATACAACGGTTACAGTAAAACACACCACATTGCAACAATGCAGCACCAAGATCCAGAAGCACAAAAACCAACAGGAAATATTAAAACCACAAAAAAGTCATACACCTAATATGCATGAACATTGTTGTCTTACATTACCAGAAACCTTTATACCTAGTATGGTGGGAATAGATGTTTGTATCAAGCACAGACTTAACTTATCACTGTAGAGATGCATTAACACCAGTCAAAAATGTTTTGTGATCTATCACATATTGTTTCTCTTTGATGCTCTTATTCTCACTGTATTAGTGTGAAGACCACCTCTACCGAAATCTCTTGTAACAATGGAGTACATGTAGTGATACCATTGTTTTGTGACTTTTGTTAAAGTTCTTAAGTCATTAGAATACAAACAAGTTCAACATTTTCTCCTAAATTTAGAAAGGGGTAACTAGTTTAAGTCTGATGGGATACAAATTGCAAATAGCCAAGATGTAGCAGGGCTATTTCCAGAGTGTAATAATTTAATTTATCAGGGAGGGGTACACCACATCTTTGCTGCAATCAAGACTGATTTGCTTCAGTTATGCAGAAACTAAATTCAGTTGTGAAACTATAAGATCAGAAGTGATCAAAAGTGATATGATCAAACTAGAGGATTGATAGATATGTTTCAAGATCAGTGACATTAAGAATATGATCTTCAATATAACCAAAGAATTTCAGCCTTTGATATATATCCCAATAATCAAGGTGTTCCAGATGATCCAGTTTCTTTTTTAAAGACCCCTAGTAACATGGAAAAGCTGCTAAAAGGAATACATTCAGAAGATATTTCAAATAAATGGGCAATAATGGCCAAATTGTAATTAGTAGCATAATAAATCACAACTACAAAGTAGAAGGATTTGTAGCAGCTATTGAGATTTAGGGCCTCATTATGGGTTTAGTGGCCCCTAGTCATGTGGGCCTATGGAGTAAGAACCACTGCAGTTCAGCCAGAACCCCCAGGCAGCAAAGTCCACCACGGTCACAAGGCTGCACCAGCAGGCGGAGCCAGAGTTTCCGTCTGACATATTACGAGATTGCACACCGCCAGTGTGACTGTGGAGGTCCAACCACCATGTCTCAGAAGGTGGAAACAGACAGTATAAAGGGAGATACTCACCTGCAGCAGGCAGCCTCACTCATCTGCTAGCACCATGGAGCCCATCGTACACGCGCTTCTACTGCTGATGCTCCTCGAAGGTGCACAAAACCAACGCTACCATGGACGCCACAGACCATAAGTACACACACACCTACCTGTATCAGAAAGCTCAAAAACAGATCATACCGCTGTTGTCCACATCATATGGGGGCATGCCATGGGCACCAAGTACAGATCACATCCTGTACGCAGTCCAAAACATACATCAAGACGGACTCATTCACGGAACATGCTTCCTTTGGGCAGCTCTCTAACATTGCACTGCAACATTTCCCAAAACACACAGCCACACATCTCAGGCACAGGGAAATGAAGGCTACACAACATTGTCTCACACATCATCACCAACACACAAACATCGCATCTACCAACACAATTCACACAATAATATTCCACACAGGCTCCAGACTATTGTCACATACAACACACATATCTCCATGTCTGCACAAACAAAACTCAAGCCGACACACAACAGATGAATACGTAAGCCATATAAGGGGAACACGTTCAACACCATGCATGCTTACATTGGACAACACAAAATGAAATACTTACCCAATAAACAGTACACAGTGCCATCACACCACCATTGCATTTACATACACACATCCATACACTCCACACATGCCCTTCTCTTGGGGGACACGAGCACTGCGCACAAAGTCAGATACTACAAACAACAGCAAAAGGAGCAGCAAGAAGGCTCAAACACATATGACTATAGCCACACAACACAGGTCACTCAGGAACAACATAAAGGTAGAAAATTAATTGCAGGACAAATGTATATCCAAATAAACCCAACTGGTTGGGTTTAATAACAAATAAAATGGAAAATGTCCAAGGCTATTGGTCAGTCCATAACCAAATGTTCATGCACATCATTGTGCTCAGACATGACTTCTTAAGTGCCAGGGAACCTCCACTTGAAGGGGCATCAATGGGGCAAACAGGCACTGCAGGAATTATCTGGGTAATGGGGGGGTCGGATTTGGGAGGGGGGCTTGAGCTTGGGAGGGGTGTCTTCTTCATGGAGGGGTGGGCTTCTTCTTGGGAGGAGAGGTATGGGTGCCTACAGGGGGGCAGGGGAGGCCTTAGAGGTAGAAGTGATGGCCTGGGAGGTGTGTGTGCACCTCTTGGGTTTGGGAAGGGGGCTGGAGGGAACAGGGCAAAGGTTAAGGTCAACCAAAAAACTTTCTTAGGGACATGGAGACAGTCATCAAAAGGGGGGTCAGTATTTGGAGGTTGAGGGGGTAGTTGTAGGCTGTGTTGGTGTGCATGTCATGGGTGCGTGCTTCAGGGAGGTATGCTAGTGTGTGGTGGGTATCTGTTAGGTGGGTAAGTGAGTGTGTTTATGTGTCTGAGGGGTACTGGAGGTAAAGGTGCTGGGGATATGGCAGTTGTGGATGTTTATGTGGCTATTGGGGTGGTGACTGAGAGTTGGCTGGATGTGGTGGATATCTGTGTGTCGGTAGTTGTGGAGTCTGCTGGTATGGTGCTTGTGGTGCTTTACTCATCCCAAGCCTCATCCTGTTACTATAGACTCCCAATTAACACTTCTGTATTCTTCCCTCCTCTACCCCTCCATTACTCCAGTCAATCCAACTAACAAACTCACATATCTGCGACTCAAAATAACTCATAATAATACTAAAACTGTACTCATTTTCCCTATACTAATTCACAACTAATTCCTTTTGGGTTTCAGAGTAGCGTGCTACTCACCAAAAAGCACTTCAACGCCTCGTCAGGGGTAGTAAGCGCTATATAAATACTATAACAATACAATACAATACAAAATCTATTGGTCTGCTGGGGTGGTGTCTGCGGGTATGATTGTGTGGTCGTTGTGTCACTGACTGTTGGTGTGGTGCCTGTGGGTATGCTTGATGTGGTATGTGTAATGCTGGGGGTGTCCAGGGAAGTTCTGAGTGTCGTTGTGGCTGTTGTTTGTGTGTGTGCTGGTGTGTTTTGTGGTGCTAGCGTTTGTGCGTGCTCTTCTTGGCTGTTGGTGTGGATGCCTGCAGATCTGTCTTTTTGCTTTGAGTAGATAGGAGAAGGGGGAATTTGGAATGGGAAGAGGGAGTTGGAGGGGTAATGGAATGTGGGGGGAGGCTGGCTGCCATCATTGAGGAGCCCAGAGCCTGAATAGACCTCTACCAGCCAGACATTGCACTATGAATGCCTTCCAGGATTGCATTAATCTGTTGTAACTGTCTTGTCAACCCCTGCATGGCATTCTCAATGGCTGACCGACCCACAGAGATACATCTCAGGAGGTCAATAGCCTCCTCACTGAGGACAGCAAGGGTAACAGGTGCTGCGGCGGAAGTGCCTGCAGCAAAGAAAATGCCTACCCTCTTGAGTGAGCAGTCACGGCCAAGTGGGTGAGGAGCAACAGGGCGGGCAGTGATAGAACAGGGGTTGGTGGACAAAGATGGTACAGGGGGTTGCCCCAATGGGTCTGCCACCACTAGGTAATGGCCAAGAATGCAATGTTGTTGAGGATGTAGATGCAGTCTCCCTAATGGCACCCCCCTCGCCCTCCCGGTCACTGCGACCCTCTGTGTCTGTGGTGTCTTGACTTAAGGTCCTGTGGCCAGATGCGTCCCCACTCAGCTCTGTCTCTTCTCCTCTACTTGCCTGTGCTGATGCTGCAAAGACCAAGAGGGATAGGGTCATCACAGGTCCATGATCACACTTGAACAAAGTTTTGAATAGCAGACATTACCATGATGTCAGGTAGGCCCCAGCAATACACTCCACCTAAGTGGCCCATACATGTGCCATACCATATGCATGCATGCCATCTGATTTAGCAACAGTTGCCCACACAGAAAAACTTAATCTCACACAACTATAATTACATGGCTGAAGTTGTGCAATTACAATAACCATTCAACAACTAGGAGACCTCATCACCCTCAAAGCTCTGCCCCTTGGTGCAGGCCACAATCACCTGTTGGCATATAATTGTAGGCCAATGCAAAGTTCATTCCCACAGATCCCACACAAACACATCTATTTGTTCCATGCACAATGACCCCAAAATAAGAAAGAAATGATGCTTCAAAATGCAGCCATGTTGATGACAAAAGTACAATAGCCTGGAGAAGGTGACTTGGAAATATCTATGTCACACTGGAAAAATCTGAGCAATGTACACTTCACCAGGTGCTATTCGTCCCAATAAAGTCAAGGAGGTAGTATCAATGGCATACAGATTTTCCACACACGTGGCATGGAAATGAACACTGTAGACATCATATGCAATATGCCAGAGAGAGATGTCCACTGGATATATCACACAATGAATCAGCAAGCCCTAGGTTAATCACCACCAATGTCTGGCACCCCTTATAATGATATACTCTGAGTGCATCAGTAGAATTCATTAGCCCTTTGGATGTTGAAGAGACACAGAAGTTGCAAGGGCTTGTAGAAGACCCACATGTTACCCAATGGAAAGCTAATTCACCATCCCCATTGTGGTCAGGCAAACCCAGATCTCTGTCTGTGGAAGAATGCCTGTACCAAAACAAATGTGTCCAAAACATAAATGCAAGTCACTCCATGATGTATGCCAATAGTCAGGGAACATACCTTAAGCTTTACACATGTGCAGTGAATTTTTCTACCTGTTGCCACATTAAAGTCATAGATATTCACATTGTGGCTAAAACCTCTAGGCCTACCTGTCATGTACCTCATAGCTACTGCAGTTGTACATGCCAGATGACATGCCATGACATATTAGGGAATGTGTCAGCAAATAAACAATGGTGACACACTTTTGAATGTGGCACAACATGAAATGTACCCCCATTGTAAACAGCTTATTCCATATACAGGTTTCCAGGGACATATATGCGAGGGAATACCGACATCATCCCTTCAACATAGGCAGACCATGCATGACACTGCAGCTTACACATGTTTTCTAAAGAGAAAGGGACACATGCTGATATGCAGGCACAAGGAATGCTGGCAACAGTGATGGATCATGATTCATGTAAATTGCCATTCCCCACTTACTAAGGGAAAGTATTGATCTATTGTTGCACACAAAGAACATAGTAAGCCCAGCCACATGTATGTTTGATACCTTCACATCACAAACTGCAGTGAGGCACCAGCAACCATCATACACTGAGAAAACAAGCTTCTATGTGGCAGATACCAACATACAGATTTAAACATGCACATGGCTGAAGACAGTCATCCATCACCTTCTTACTTCTGGCCTGGAACACTAAAGAGTAGTGGTCTGTGCATAGAAAAAACACACTACAACAACAAACAGTGTATGATTGATAACTGTACACAGCTGGGTGGTCCTTTCAGCGCAAGAGGTCTGAGGATTCCACCCAGTTTGCTCCTAGGTCCCTGGTCCAATAGACAAGGCACATCAGTACAAAACATATAACATGTCAAGACAAAAAATCTCTCCTCTACTATGTGACACATGGCTCATTCCTAATTATCAGGGGGGACAGTCAGAACCTCATTCAATAACTTGGCAATGGGAAAGTCAGGAATATGGCCTGCATTCACCCCCTTGTGGCTTCTGTGGTGCCCTGAAACGCTCATCAAGCTCAGGATAAGCCACCTCCAAAATGCAGACAATTAGGGTGGTCATGATCTGATGGATACCCCTCCCACATTGGGAGGACAGCCTCAGCTGGGTCTCTGCAATCATCCAGACCCACCGTCAGAGGTCCTCCCACCTCTTTCTGCAGTGGGTGCTCTGCTGGCTGTGGACCTCCAGGGTCCACACCATCTTGACAATGGCTCTCTATATCCCTTTCTTTTGGGCGTTGACCGCTGACCTGCATGGATGCAAAAGACAAATCAGGAGTTCATGATCACAAGTTTCATCACAAATGGTTGAGTCACATACATGCCAGTTACATCAGCTATAACTTTCCCATTTTGTCAGTACTCCCCAGGTGTCACACAAACAAGCCAATTAATACAGGGACATCACTATAGACATATATTTCACAATCTGCAGTCCGTCCCACTACCTTGCTCAGACCCTACAATGACTCTGCAGGCTTACTGACATCTTGTGGGACATGCTACAGCAACCTGATTGAGATGTGACCCACTATGAGACACATCATACTTCTGTGGGTTCTAAACGGTAGACTCCTGAGCCATGAATGGACAAACACATTCACACTCTATGAGAATGACTCTCTACATACAGTCCCGACAGGCTACTGGCAGGGTACAAACTCGGAAATCACACATGGGTAACAATAAAGTGACTGGCATGGTGGGTACAGAAAGAGTCTACTCTGTCCATGTGTGGACATTTGCTATTACAAATGCAGACTCATGCCACTTCAGGAGGTGGGGTTCTGCGGTAAGTGTCTGTGCCACAGAACACACTTTTGGACATATGTGTCTACCCTACAGAGATGGCATCATACAAACAAAGGCATGCGTTGACCAGTTTCTACCATGTGACCAAGCTACTGAGTCAGATATCATGGTCTCCCAGGAATCAACACACTTTCTGCACTGTGGAAATGTCAGTTATGCAATGAGCCTGCACCAGACAAATATGACCTGTAGGAAAGTGACAACACAGCTGTTTGAGTAAAAGACCTGTCAGGAGTCAGAGACACACATTGACAATGATGCTAAGTGTACATCTGTCACACATCAGTAACCCACCCCTGTACCCATTCCCAATCTGATCAAAGAAAATCAGCATTCTGGGCAGGTTTTTACATCATAGCCTCATACTGGCCACATGACGGGATTATCTGGGGTACAGGGTGTGGACACAGTGCTACACTTGCTTAGCCACAGAGACTCCACCCTAGCCTAGACTAGGACCCATACTGGGAGATACCTGTGACAAGCCCTGGTCTCTGCAAGCTGAGCAGACTGAACCTACGTGACACTTCATTCCAAACACTTCAGTGCATGACAGTCCATCAGGTAGCCAACAGAAAATTGGCATGCGGTGTGTATGGCAACCTGAAGGGCATAGAGAGTGATGACATGCCTTACAAACAACAGACTAGCAATGACAGATGTATGAAGAAATCTCTGTGGCAACATGCACATAGCATACCTTACTCACAACTGACATATACAAGATGCATACTCAGCTCATGCAGTCATGCTTATACATGTTGTCTCACATATACAACATTCATGAGGAAAGAGATGTCAGTAAATGGCTGTAATGTCATCTCACCTAATTATGTGCATCCAACACAAGGTGGATCAGGGAACACAAGAAACATACACTCTACAATGTGAATGGACATGACAATACATGCACATTGACTCTCCCATTGATGCCACAAAGACCTCACCTACAGGCACATGAGCATTCAATCTGCCACACATGTGCACTTTGTAGCCTGTGAGGAAGGAAAGGATGATGAAGTACAGAGAAAGCTGCCTGCTGCTCTGTTGCACCGCAGAGATGTTCATACAGGGGTAGGACCTCAGTCCCCAGCCTCTAAAACTCCTCCGGTGAGAAGGAAGGGGCACTATCACCTGCTGGACGTGGCTTGATTGCTTCCAGAAGTGGTACACAGCAGCTTGGTAGTAGAGGTGTTGCTGGCATCAGTGTCAGGAGTTAAGTGAGGGATTTTGCTGAACATAGTGGTCACGTCCACCACGTACATGGTCATCACCACCGGCAGACACAGCCATTGGCCCGTGACTGCCAGTGGCAGCATTAGCTGTTTCCACCGCATTTGCAACTGCCTACCACCATAGCAACGTCCGCCAGCAGTTAGGGGCAGGTCCGAATGTCCAGTGGAGTAGGTCAGGCATGCGCTATTTTAGTGGCATGAAATGAGGTATTGGGTTTTTAACACTGCTTCACATCTCAGAAAATGTTGTCTTGCGTGCAAACACCTACTTGTCTTGTCATGTAGGTCCTACTACTCAAACCCCATTGTAGTATGTTGCAGGGCACAGATTGCAATTTACAGTGGGGCACAGACTTCCCCGTCAAATGTCATTTTTGTGCTTAGAACATGCAGTCACATTCGGAGTGACATTTGTGATGCACATTTTTGATTTAGGTCCAGAATCATGATGTGTACACACGTGTGGTATACCAAGGGGGTAACGTGTGATCCTTGTATCATTAGGAGCTGTGATAATGACTGTTTACCATGCCCATCCCTTCTAAATTGTCTTGTCACATGTTAACCTTGACATGTATCATGTATGTTGCTGTGGACACATTTCCTGTCATTTGTAGGTACCAAGGGAGAGGGAGTATGTGACAACCACTGGTCTACTCTCAACTGCCAGATCTTCATGTCGTGGATGAAAGACACAATATCCTCCTGTATCACCTGAATCGTCAAACAATAGTGGATCTATGTCATCAGTTGGAGCCAGATCTAATGCCAGCTATGAGTAATCCAAATAGTGTACCACCCATTGTACAAGTCATGTACTAGCTGGCTTGGTATAGGGCCCTTCCAACATACAGTAGCCCAGTGAGCTGGCATGTCCCAACCTATATTCATTCTGGTTTTGAAAGGTGTCCTCTCAGCAATGTTGAAACACCTGGACAGCTACATCCAGCTTCCCCAATGTGAGGATTTAATCCATGTGAAGACTGACCTACATGGTTTTGCATTCCCCCCAAATGTGGTGGGGGCTATTGATGGCACATATGTTGGCTTGGTCCCACCACGTGCCAATGAAAAAGCCTTTCGCAACAGAAAGAACTTCCATTCCATAAATGTGCAAGTTGTCTGTTTGTCAGATCTAAACATTTCACAGGTCTATGCCTGTTATCCAGGTTCAGTCCATGATTCATTCATTAGGCAAAACAATACTATGCCCCAGTTGATATCAAGACTGTACCCAGAGGGAGCCTGGCTGGTTGATAAGTCACATCTGTCCTGTTTATGTGTGTGCAATGTTTGTTGAGCCATTTCTAATAAGAGGAACTCATTGTTGCACATATGTCCCTTTCCTTAAAAGGAGGATCACCATTTCCAAACCATCCGTGCTTGTTGACACCTCTGAGAAATGCAACTAGGCCATGGGAAGTCTGCTTCAATGAGGCCCATGCAAGAACAAGTGGTGCAGTGGAGTGGGTTTTTGGGCTCCTGAAGGCTAGATTTAGGTGTCTGGACTGGACTAGTGGAGCCTTTCTCTATTCTCCCAGGAAAGTGTGTACAATCATTGTGGCCTGCTGCATGCTTCACAACATTGTTGCCCTGAGGAGGGAAATCCCATAGATCCAATAGGAGGAGCAGCCTGCAGTGCCATAGGGTGAGCCTCCTGAAATGCCAAGTGAGGATGACAGTGGTGAAGAGGAAGGAGCTGACTTGCCGGAAGATCTCATCAATAACTACTTTTCATGAATGTAAGTATGTCATATGATGTAATGACTGTGAGTTCACAAAGGACTGTAGTTCTCATAATATGTTGAGTCGAGGGTTTTGGCATAACACTGTGACACCAATGTTGAGCAATATTCAGCCTAAGGATGCTTCAAGAGTTAGCCTCTGACATATTCCCACCTTGATGTAGCTGTTTTGTTTGTATCAGTCTCATTGAAATTTAACCTCATTTCCAGGTGCTTGCTGTGTGATTTATGTAATGGGTATTTTTTTCAAATGTACGCTCTTTGTTTTGTCCTTGTACAGGTACCTTCACCCTGACATCATCATGTGGGCATTTCAGAAATGTGACTTTGGCAGGTATCTGATGCTGTTCCGACATAGGAAGTGGTCAAGGATTGTTCCAAGTAATGTGGGTCACAGTTAAATCTGGAGTGTATGTGACCTGTGCCAAGCCAGCTAAAACAGTTTGTGGGCGTAAGGACTGAAGTGCACATTATACTTGTTTAGTGTGCTGTTGTCGACCAATTGCTTCATGTGTGTGATCATGTGGCCATGAGGTATGTTGTCATCAAGTGCAATTGAGTCATTCAGCCTTCACTTAGGCTAACCACCCTTCTTGTATGACCTGTAGGTAGCCGTAGGTATGTTTCATCATTGCAGGCCACTGTGCCAGTGCCAGAACACAGACGTACGTTTGAGTCCTACCACTAGATGCATGGCCATTGGATTGTGAAATATCTGTGATCAGGGACTGTTTTATTGCCCTCTGTCTGTATCTTGGCGTATGTGATGTTGGATTACTTGGTTCTGGTATGTGATAAGGCCCAAGCTGGTGACGCCATTTACTTCTCTGTTTGCCTATTCCACGGGACAATGTCTGACAAGGCCCTTCCTTCTGTGGTCTGGGAGACTCTACCTCCGTATATCTACCTTGACACAATTTGAGTCACCCATTCTTGGCTACAACACGGCACACATATGGGCAGCCTGTGTGCTGTATAGTGAAATAAAATGTTTGATGTGAGCAGACACTTATACTAATGTGTTTCTGTGTGCTAGTTGAAATCCTTAGCAGGACACTGTACCTGTAACACTTGCACTAGTATCTTGTGTCTTCATCATTAGCTTCACATGCACTTACATCTCTACATAGCAACAATTGAAACAGAAGCAAGCAGACACAAACTTTGTGATAGGTGGTATTTCAGTGAATTTGTGCATAGAATAAAAATAAGGGACATGACGGAACAGAATAGTGAAGGCTTCAGTGATGGTGGATGAAATCATTATATTAGATGGCACAGCATTGGCAGTCCAAAGTCCAGTTTACTCCTCCGAAAGGAAAATCAGAGGTGGTTGAAGGACAGTCAAGAGAGTGAATATGTGTCACACACAGGAGTTCCTTCAGGAAGAGGTCAGTTTCTGGATGTGGCCAGTGTCTGGCCATCTGCACCTCCTTGATTCCTAGCTGGACGTCCCTGCTTGCATGTGGGGGAGGGGAGCTACAGAGGTTGGGGTGTTTGTAGCAGGTTCTTACCCAGACAGGGCCGCCCTTCCAGTGGCTGGTGTGAAAAAGGGCCTCTTTTGATATGGTTAGCCCCCCACATTTTGCCTGGTATTTGATGTGGTTTCAAAGTTGTTAGTGCCCAGGCCCCTCCTAACCAGGTTCCTTGGGACGGTTCTCTTTTCCCACAACTGTTGTAATGCATTTCCCAAAACGGTTGTGATGCATTTGCACAGTTGCCAACACCCTTAGCTGCCACTGTAAGTGCCTAGTTAATGGTACTTAGGTAGCAAGAGCATGGTAGGCCCCTGAGGGCAGCAGGACAAATTGTGCCTCCCTCAGGGACCATGCATCTAAGTGCACCCAGCACTGCCATTGTAGGCTGAGTGTCGTGGAAAATCCTAATGTGCAAAACTGACATGGCACACAGCATATATGCCTTGTCCATTACACACTGCAACATAGGTAGGGCACCCCTCTGGCAGGCCTTCCAGCCCTAAGGTAGGGTTTATTATACTGCATTAGCAGGCAGACATACGTGAGCAATATGCCCCTACTGTGTCCCTGCCAACCCTGTGGCATAGTAAGTGAGTGAACAGAGCAGCCATTTTACAAGCATGACACCGGTCAGTACGGGTTTCACAGATACATGATGTCTACTCTGAACCCTGGGTTGTTTGGTATCAAACAACTCAGAATGATAAATCCAAACTGGTACCAGCATTGGATTTATTGCAAAATGTACCCAGAGGCCACCTTAGAGGTGCCCCCTGCAAAAGCTAACTACGGTGGCATGGTTTCTGGCTGGTCACACCCAGCTTGTCACCACCAGACAAGATTCTGAAACCCTGGGGTGAGAGCCTGTGCTCTCTGGGTCCAGAGAACAAAGCACTTCCTGGGCAGAGGAGTTACACCTCCTCCCCCAGAAGTGTGCACAGCCCTCCCTATGAGCTTCAAAGGGCTTACTGCCCTTGAAATTCAGTCCCCAGCCCTGCTGCTAGCAAGAGATTGTTGCCCCATTGCCAACTTCCACTTTTGGGCAGGAGCAGCGGTGGGAAAATGCACGAAGGACAGGAGAAGTGGTCAAAACCAGCTTGTACCACCCCTAAGGGGTTGCATGGTAGGAAATTAGCCTATCAGGGATAGAAAGTAACCTCTGTCCCCAGGAAGTGGTCACATAATGGGTGTAGACACCCTAAGGTAGATGACCCATTGGTCACTACTAGGTTCTCCCCTAACAGCACACTAAATGCAGAAGTCAGTGGGCACCCCTAGACCTACAGATGTGATTACAAGGACACAAGAAGGCCTGTAGCAAAGAAGACTTAAAGCTCGAGAACTACATTCCTGGTGAACAAAGAGAAAGCCGCCAAACACTGCCTGCTGCACCCAGGACTCGACAATCACTGCTGAGGAGTTGCATAGACATTAGACAGACTCCACAAAACCCAGAGGACCTCCCCTCTTCTGAAAATCACCAAAAATCATCACTCCCTGCAACAAAAGACCAGTGAAGCCCAGTTCCCTGTTTGGCTGCTGACCAAGGAACCGGATGCTGCAGCCAGGCCAAATTTCACCTGATAGATCTGGAGGACACATCCTGCAAGTGTACCAAGTTTGGTGGCACTGCAACCTCCAGTGGCTGAACCGTGTAATAGCCTGGGATGCTAGTCACTCAACATTGGACACCAAGAAGAAAAGTCCACTCCGGACTCCAAAAAAACCAGAGGCAAGCCCAGTCGAGGGACTTCAGGATACATTGGAACCACCCACCAGAGTGGGCGTGCTAATCTGCAATCCACCCTTAAAGTGACCTGTCTCCTGCTTCCAAGGGCACCTTTGAACACTGCTCTTGGCTCACCTGTGTGCTCGGCACCTGGCCTCCCTGGGCCTGCACTGGAGAACCAGCTGTGCTCTAAGGGACACCCACTCCTTAGGACCTCTACACTCCAAGGGTAACCCACGGACTCCCCTTGAAGTCCACCTATGCATTGCTTTTCCAAGTGTTCCCCTGCAGTTGTCCTGCACCAGCTCCGAGGACTTTTCAGCAGCTCTTCCCACCAAAGTCTGGAACCACCCGAACTCCTCTTGCTGGCCCACAGGACTTCTTCACAACCTCGACCTAAAAACAAAAGGAGGCACTGGTAAATGCATTACCTGATTTTATATACATTTTTAAAGTTTTCTTCCACTGATTCCTAAGGTGCATAATTACACACATTAAGACTATTTTTGCTAAACTTTGAAAAATCATAATTTAAAAAGTACTCACTCAACTTTGATGATCCTGGCCTTTAAAAGTTTATAAAAATCTGAGGTAATTTTGTAAATTGGTCTCAAGTTATTCCTTTGAGTATGTCTCTTCATTTATTGATACTGTGAGTACAACAAATGCTTTGCACTTCTGCAAGATTGGCCTAACTGCTTGAACAAGCTACCATAAATATTAGAGCATTAAGCAGTTTAGTTTTTACCTCTGTAAACCAACATATAGTTGCTTGGTCTCTCTACACAGTGTGCCTGGTTTTGAACTCTATATAGAGAGCCAGCTTCCTATACCTGGCACAGATGAATAAGGGCCTGGTGTTGCTGCGCCAAAGAAAGTAGTAGAGCTTTGCTGACAATCCCTGATCAGGGTAATGTTCCCTCACTATCCCTGTTAGGAAGGCCAGGTTTAGATTGGTAGCCTCCCGCCGTTGAAACATATCCCTATGGATGTCCCTCTGCAGCTGCTTGATCTCCTGGAGTTCGGTCACTACCTGGCCCATCACACCTTGGAACTCCTGGTAGATCCCCAAGACTTAGCTGATAGAGTCCTGGCCAGCGGCATCCCCAGTGGCCTCACCGTGGTGGCCCACAACATACCTCCAACGCACTCTCCTCCCACGGTCCTATGCCTTTGCCACAGGGTGACCCCTACAACTGGTCCTAGGACCGGTAGGTGAGGTGTTGTGCTGCGACACAGGATCCTCGACTGGGGGGCACGAGATGGTTGCCACTGTCCTAGAGTCACAGGATGGCAGCAGGGAATGGCTGTCTGAGAGGTTAAGGCAACCAGACTGGGAGGTCCTGGTTGGGGGCACAGTGGAACTCAATGTAGAGGTCTGACAAGGTTGTCCAGATGTGACAGAACCATCCTCCATGTCCAGATGTCCAGGAGTATCATCATCACTGAGGGCTTCATCCGGGGGGATAGTGACAGTCTTGACTGTGGCCACTGTGTGCCCAGTGGCAGCTCAACCTGCTGATGTGAAATATACAATGTTACTGGTGGTATTGGGACCTCTACATCCAAAAGTATACAGTGACATTTTGCAAAGCCTGTGTACAAGGTTGATTTGCAGGTTATTCTATTATAACAGGTACCCATGGTATAGGTTGTATTGAGCAGACATTTGTGAAGCTTGGAAATTCCATTTAAGTCAAGCAGCTGCTAAATTTAGCCATTCATTAGCACTTGGGAGGATGGGCAGAGATTTACATTTTTTCAGAAGTGTAGGCAAAACAGTGGCTGGGCAGGATGTGGCTTTGATCATTTTGAGACCGAGTTGAAAGTTATGCAGACTGACCCAGAAGTTAGTTGTATATGTGATATGAGTCATCATGCAGTCAGTCCACTGTAAATGTGTCTGTAGCCAATTCCATTCTGTTGATGCATCTTGAGACCTTGTTTATCATTTATGTTGCACACTGTGTGAGCTGTCCTTCCTGTCCTCAATAGTTTCATCCTAGCTTTCCAGTTCAAGATTGAAATATGTGGTCAGGCACATCTCAGAGTTGAGCATGATCAGTATCTTGGTCCCTCCCAGGTGAGTAAATATGATTTGAGAGTGATCAGGCTATGGTTTTTGGACTAGTGACAACTGTTCTGATATTTGGCTTTACTTGAACAGTGGTTCCTGGGAGTTGCATTCAGGTGACTCCCCTAATTCCAGACACTAGACAAATGTGATCCTGCCATGTGAGTAAACTTCTTTTTAGAGTTCACTAACAGGTGCATTGGGGGGCAAGTGTACATTGGACTGTTGATTGGAGTTAGCAACACAGGGCGCATTTAGCTATATGTCCAGGTCACTCCAACTAGTTCCCAACACTAGGCAAATGTGATCCTCCCAGGAGAGTAAACTTCCTTTATGAATTAACAAACAAGGGGACTTGGACAGGTGTGCACTGGGCTTGTGTTTTGAGTTGAGTTGGAGTGACAGAGCCTCCTGGCCTTAGTAGACATGTCACTTCCTCTACTTCATTCACTTGAGAAATGTCATCCCCCCAGGTGAGTACACTTCTTTTGTGATTTCCCAAATAAGAGTCTTTGGAGAAGAGGACACTGGACTGGTGGTTGGAATGAAAATAAGAGAGCCTCCTGTGAGTTGTAGTCATGTAACTCCCTGTATTACAGACACTGTACAAATGGTATCCTCCCAGGTGAGTACACTTCATTTGAGAGTTAAGCCACAGGGGTATTTTGAGGGGAGAACACTGGGCTGGTATTTGGAGTTGAAGGAACAGTGCCTGCTGTGAGTTGCAGTCCTGTGACTCTCACTACTCCCCAAAACTTGACAAATGTTATCTCCCCGGCGAGTAAGCTTCATTTGGGAATTGACAAACACAGGTCCTTGGAGAAGAGAACACTGTGATGGTGTATTTAGTTACAGATACATGGCCTGCTGTGAGTGACAGCCATGTCACTCACTCCAGTACACACTCTTGACCAATGTTCTCCCCCTAGTGAGCACACTCCACTTACATGTTTAGTAACAGATGTATTTGAGCAAGTGAGCACTGTTCTGGTGTTTGGAGTTACAGAAACAGTGCTTGTTGGGAGTTGTAGTCATGTCAGTCTCTCTACCACACATACTATAAAAATTTTATACTCTCTAGGGAGTTCAATTGGGAGTTGACTAACAAGGGTATTTGGAGCAGATGACACAGGGTTGGCTGAGTGGAGTAACAGTTACAGTGCCTCCTGACCTTAACAGTCATATAAGTCCCTGTACTACACACACTGTACACATGTTATCCTCCCATGTGAGTACACAACAATTGGGACTTTACAGACAAGGGTATTTGGAGAAGTGACCACTGTTCTGGTGTTTTCAAGTTACGGAAACAGTGCCTGCTGGGAGTTGTAGTCATGTCAGCCCCTGTACTACACACACTATATACAAATGTTGTTCCACCAGGTGAATCCACTTCAAATGTGAAATACCAGACAGGTGTCTTTGAGCAGGTGGACACTGGGCTGGTGAGTGGATTGACATTTTGGTGACATTTCTCTTGTTGTGACTTACCAAACTCCACTCCCCCAGACATTCCTGTCAAGCCCTCTGGATGCAGGATGGCCAAGACATTCTCCTCCCATGGTAATGGGGCATTGGGAGGGCCACAGCCAGTCTTCTTGTCCTGCAGCTGGTGCAGTGAGACCAGGGAATGGACCTTGCCCTGGAGGTTGTTCCACCTCATCCTGAAGTCCTCCCTAGTGTGCAGAGTGGTGCCTACAGCACTCACTATGTCAACTATCCCGTCCCACATTTTCATTTTCCTACTGAGAGGAATGTGCTGAACCTAGGCTCCAAACAGTTGTGGCTCTACTCTTATGATTTCATACACCAAGACTCTTAATGCTTCACCAGTCAAATGGGGATTTTTATAATGTGCTATGGTGGAAAGGATAAAAATATGTTACATATGACTGATTTACTGGACAGGGATAGTGCCAAAGGGTGTGACTGGACAAAAGTGTGTGCAGGGTATTGTATGGGATTGGTGAAAAAAGAAAATGGTGCCTAGTATCTGCTCTGTGTGGGGAAAAGTTGCTCTGTCTTGCTTGGCCTTGCTGTGAAAATGCAGAGGATTGTGGTGTGTGAAGGGATGTGTTTTATAGTTTGATTCACAGGTGTGTCAAGTGTGGCAATGTGTGTCAGCTATGTTGTTTTCAAATCCATCCAATGTGCTGGTGTGTACGACTTTGGTGAACATAAATCGTTGTGATTTGGACCACCATTGGCTAACTGCCATGGGTGTCTGCCACTGTGACTATGGACTTGTAAGATGGTCAGTGGTTGGTCACGGGGCTGTCGGTGCTGGAGTTTGAATTGCCTTTTTCCAGGCCTCCACCCCGCTGGCGGTCTGCCTTTTTTGTTTAGTGGTCAGTATTCCTGTCTGTGTAACTAGTAATAGGGCAGTCTGTGAGACCGCCAACATGGTGGTCTTTTCAGGACCACCAACATGGCGTTCTGGCGGTCAGACCACCAAACTCATAATGAGGCCCTTTATCTTTGAAAATTGCAATGTCATCATCTTTTTCCTCTGCAAGTCACACTATATGAGTAATATAATAAACAGATGGAGTGGTAGTGGAGATAGTAATCCTGGACGAGTCTTAGAATATTTTGAATTTTCAAGCATACTTTAGTCATAGATGTGCATGATAGGGAAATTTTTTAATTTCTTGTATTATACCAGTAGTTACGTGTGCAAAAATCGGACTTCAAATTGTAAGCTTTTGCTGTAATTTAACAGCTCCTCATCCAGGGCAGATGGGCAACTAGCAGTGTTGTTTGGCCCTTGGACTTGGCAGGACATGGACAGGCCCAGACGTTCTTGCATTAAGAAGCCTCTGTTATGCACTGGGTGAAGATGCCTTTAAATTGCCATCTGACATTCCCCGCCTCAGAGGAAAGTGGAGCAGCTGGATGAGTGTGATCAAAGCTCAGTCAAATAAAAGAGTAGAGGGGAGAAAAATGGGGAAATACAATGAAATGGGAAAATTTACAAGAAAAACAATACATTGAAAGAAGGTGTAAACTAGAATAATCATAAAATATAAGAATTTTAAGTCAAATACATTAATAGGGAGCCAGGTGGCAGGGCACACGCTGTAACACCACCTGCTATGGTTATTAGGGTATGAGAGTTCTAGAAAACATCTGTAATGAATGGAAGTGACAACACTTTAAACTCCAAACAGTGTTTATTTTTTACATTTAAAAATGTGATGCTGAGATGCCTTGTGGTACCTGAGGCCACATCTACTTTATTGGGAGCCACACACAAGCCAACAGATAAATGAGATTGTAGTGCATGTCTAGCTACATGAAAGGCCCATGTTGTGTAAGTGGGTGAAATTCCAGAGTTGTTTTAAACCATGGGCAAAGTAAGCAATTGACCAGGACCCCATCTCTCTAGTGGTCTGCTGGTAAATTGATTGGGGAATTCAGAAGTCCCACTGTAAAAATGGTGTGCTTTGATCTTCATAGAAGCTAAATATGCAAACGTGGCCAGCCCAATCTTATCCCTCACACTGCCAGCCATTTGGTGGAGGTTACATTAAAAACTGCTCTCTCATGTTGTTCTCCTTACCTCTTTCACCTCATACTTCTCTTTTTACCTTATTCTCTCGCTACATTTTTCTACATCTCAATTTACCTACCCTGATGTCTATCTCTATCTCAATTCAACTAACTTCACCCTCCTGTCAATAGAGTCCATACTATTGCACCCCTGTTCATCTCTCCTATGGCCTTACCTCTCTCCCAATCACTATGTATGCAATTATATGCATCCTTATCCCTACCTCCCCCCTCTAGCTCCACTTTCTCCACACCTCTCATCTCTCTGTATATGTCACGGCTATGTTTCCATCTCATCTCTCCGTTGCTCTCCTCCCTCTACTTCACCTGTCTGACATCATCACTCTTTTTGTCTCATTTCTTTATATCTGTCTCTCTCTTCCTCCAATTTTTTTTTACTTTACATCTCTCTACCTCTGCCTCCGGCTACTATCTGCCTCATCATTCCTTACCCCATCTTTCTCTACCTCATTTCTCATTTCTCAAACTCAAATCTCTTTTATTCCCTCATTTATATGACATATCTTTCTCCATTACCTAACCTCTCTGATTATCTCACCATTTGTTTACTACGTTACCTCTCCATTTCCTCCTTTCGCTATCTCCCCTCTCTCTACTAACTCCCTTTTCTCCCCCTCACTTCTTTCTCACAACCTCCAATCTGTACACATCTCTCTTTTTCTTTATCAATACATCTTCTCTCTTTATTGCCCTCTCTCATCTCATTCTTCACCTTCTCCATTTTATCTCACCATCTCTACTGCACCTTTCTATTTATGCGTGTTTCTACCTCACCACATTCTCTCACTGTCTCTCCCCACTTTTCTCTCTTTATATATCTTTTTACCTTGCCTCTCTTTGTCTACATCACCTCAGCCTCTATAATTCACCTTGTTTCCTCTTTTCACTTCATTTCTATTCTTCCCATTCACCTCTCTCTCTCTATCCCTTGCTTCTCTTTTTATGTGACCTATCTTTTTATACTTCTCAATTTGCCTCTCATGACAATTGATTACACTCTGTACCATGCATCCTCTCTATAGTTCTCCCATTACCTCACATCAGTACAGGTTTGTTGCTATCTAACTCATGCTTCTTTCTTCTAAACCTATTCTCTACCTTGCCTCGTGGTATACCCCACCCTTCGACCTCTCTCTAAATTTCCTTCTCCTTATCTCAAGCTCTTTTTACTCTCTACTTCATTCAAAATATTACCTCTCTAACTTATTTTAACTCACTCTTCCTTTTTCTACCTTTCTGAATCTTTAATTTCAGCTCTTTCATCTTTCTTTACCTCACTTCTCTCCCTACCTCATAATTATCTACCTTATCGCTGTCTGCCTTAACCCCTTCGCTGACAGGCCTTTTGTCCCTCCTGTGCAGAGACTTATTTCAAATATTTGGGATAGTTCGTGCTTAGGCCCTCATACCTTTTGTCCACATAAGCTATTAAAGCCAAATTTATATTCTTTATTCCCAACATTATGCAGATTCTAAAGGTACCCAGAGTTTGTGGGTTTCCCTAGAGGAGACCAAGAAATTAGCCAAAATACAGCAAAAATGTTTTTGGGGGGAAAATGGGAAAAAGGTGCTCCAAAAGAAAGTGGATGTTTTTCCCTGCAAATGCCATCAACAAAGGGTTTATGGTGCTAAAACCACACGTTATGGCAGACCTGAATCAGAAAACCACATTTTTCAACACAATTTTGGCATTTTACTAGGACATACCCATTTTTACTATTTTTTGTGCTTTCAGCCTCCTTCAAGCTAGTGACAGAAATGGGTGTAAAACCAATGATAGCTCCGGTATAGCTAAGCTTTTATGGAAAGTAGACAATGTTTTGAATTCAGCAAGGAGTAATTTGTGTAGATCCATGAAGGTTTTCCTACAGAAATTAACAGCTAAAACAAAACAATATTGAAATTGAGTTTAAAAAAAACCAGCCATTTCTGTCCATAATTTCTTCTGTAACCTTTTTGAGCTATGGCAGATTTTTAAAAGCAATATACCGTTATGTCTGCTGGACTCTTCTGATTGCGGGGATATATAGGGCTTGTAGGTTCATGAAGAACCCTAGGTAGCTAGAGCCAATAATGAGCTGCACCTTGCTATGGATTTTCATTGTATATCAGGTATACTCCAAATGATTTGGTAAAATATAAAGAGTGAAAAATAGGTATCAAGGAAACCTTCGTATTTCCAAAATGGGCTCAAGATAAGTGTTGATAAACAGTTGTTATTTGCACATCTCTGAATTCGGGGGTCCCCATACTAGCATGTGAATTGCATTTCTCCAAGACACTTCTTTCTTACACACTTTCTTACATTTGGAAGGAAGAATTTAGAGAAAGGCAATGGGTAATAACACTTGTTCTTCCTTTCTGTGTTTCCCCAGGTCTCCCGATAAAAATTGTACCTCACTTGTGTGGGTAGGCCTAGTGCCCCTGCAGGAAACACCCTAAAATGCAACATGGACACATCACATTTTTACATTGAAATCTGACGTGCTTTTTGGAAAGTGCCTAACTGTGGATTTTGGCCACTAGCTCAGCCCGCACCTAGGGAAACCTAGAAAACCTTTAAAAAATGTTAAAACTACATACTCAAGGAAATCCAGAATGGGGTGACTTGTTGGGCTCTCGCCAGGTTCTCGCACCCAGAATCCTTTGTAAACCTCTCAAATTGGCAAAAAAACAGGTTTTCCTCACATTTTGGTACTACAAAGTTCTGGGGTCTGAGAGGAGCCACAAACATCCTTCTACCGAGCAGTCTCCCAAGTCTCATGATAAAAATGGTACCTCACTTGTGTGGGTAGGCCTAGTGCCAATGACAGCAAATGCCCCAAAACACAATGTGGGCACATCACATTTTCCCAAAGAAAACAGACTTTTTTTTGCAAAGTGTCTCGCTGTGGATTTTGGCCTCTAGCTCAGCCGGCACCTAGGGAAACCTAGCAAACCTATACAGTTTTGAAAATTGGACACCTAAGGGAATCTTGAATGGGGTGACTTGTGGGGATTTCACAGGTTCTGTTACCGAGAATCCTTTGCAAACCTCGAACTTTGGCAAAAAAACACCCTTTTCTTACATTTCGGTGATGGAAAGTTCTGGAATCTGAGGGGAGCCATAAACTTTCTTCTACTCAGTGTTCCCCCAAATCTTATGATAAAATGGTACCTCACTTGTGTGGGTAGGCCTAGTGCCCACTACAGGGAAGGGGCCAAAACACAACATGGACACAACAAAATTATCTATTTCAAAACTACCCATTTTTGCAAGGGCAGGCACCTACATTTTTGGTCCCGGGCACAGGGGTCATCTAGGGAGACCTGCAAAACCCAGAATTTTTTTTAAACTAGACACCCAGTGGAGTCCAAGGAGTTGTGGCTTGCATGGATTCCCTAAAATTTACAGTCCCAGAATCCTTTGCAAACCTTAAATCTAGGTAAAAACAAAATCACATTTATCTCACATTTCTGTGTTGGAACACCGTACTGGCACAAATTTCCTACACTCAGTGTTACCCTCGGTCTGCCAATAAAAATGATACCTCACGTGGTGCGATCAGGTAGCAGGATGCTGAAAGAGATATCGAGGGAAAAGAAAAGCCTTTCCTGTCCCCCAATACCTCTTTTAGAGGACCCCCTGCCAGAGGAGAAACTCACCACTTTCTCCTAAGACATGCTGGAAGCAAATGGTTTCCAGCGCATCTGGTGGCATCTAATGAAGTCAGCGCAGGTGGGGGTTCGGGGATGGCAACGGAAGTGTTTCCAATATCATCCCTGCCTGGAGGGGAGGCCCATGTAGGGAGTGCTAGCGCTTCCCCCATGGGCCGGTGCCAGGATGAAATCGTTATGTCCGTGGCACCAGGCGGAACCTTTACGCCCTCGGCACCCACATTTCTTGCAATATCATTCTCTTTACCTCTCTGTTCTGCGCCTCTCTTCCACTCCTCCAGATTATTTTACTCAATATGGGCCGGATGTATGAAACGTTTTTGCACACACAAACAGTGCGAATCGCAAAAATCGGCTGTTTTCGAGTGCAAAAACGTGGTCTGCGATGCATGAAAGGCATTCGCAGACCACAAATAAGAAATCGCCAAATTTGCGATTTCTTGCGTAGCGACCTGGTTTTGCGAGTCGCAATTTGCGATTCGCAAAATCCACATCGCAAGGCGATGCTGCAAATAATTGCAAATTTGCTATTCTTCGCAGAATGGCATTTTGCACATGCAAAATACCATGGAATGAAACCAGGTGGTTTAAAATGTATTTTTAAATTGAACATGTAAAGCACACATGCCCTTTTGACATGTGTGCACCTTACATGTCCCCCAAAACTTTTTTGGGGTGCAGCAGAGGGGGCCATAGGCCCCCAGCACCCTGGGCATTTGCATTTCCAAAATTGCAATTTCTGGTTCAGAAATCGCAATTTTGGAAATGCAAAAAATGTGCAGCTATGGGCCAACAGGCCCATAGCTGCGAATGGGACCGGTATCGCAATTTGCGATTCGGTAATAGCATTTGCGAATTTTAAGAAATCGCTATTACCGAATTGCAAATGTGATACATGGCACTTTGCGAGTCGGAAATAGCGATTTCTTAAAAATCGCAATTTCCAAATCGCAAAGGGCAGTGATGATACATCTGGCCCCTAATTCTGAAATCACTGCCTAGCAAGTGAATGTACACAAAGAGCAGAGGAAGAAGGCAAGGAATAGAACCATCTTAAAAATGAAACCATTAACAAGCTAGGGTTCTTTTGATTCTTTTAGGTATAATTTCAAAATGCACACATGCATGGAAGTACAGTACTGTAAACTAACCATATTTATTGTAAAAGAAAGATGCCCTTATTCAGTTTTGTTGGATTTGACTATTTTTATATCCATCATATTATTTAAAAAAGTATCTAAAAAGAGCACATTTTAAGATTAAGCATATGCGGAGGTTAATGCCATTCATATATCAAGCAATTAAATTGAAATGCGTGTTTTGGGGCATTGCTATATAAACACTGGGTTTCACAAATCATGCTCATGTCAAAAGAAATCAAAACTAGATAAACCAGAGGAAGCAAAGCTCAGATTTTTCCATTGGACCGTGTTCAAAATCCCATTTGTATAAGAGTAAAACGGAAGTCTGTAAAAGTAGGCAAGATAGCCTAAATTCCGTTCTTTACAAGGATTAATATAAACCCACTTGCTTAATTCCAACAACTCTTTATTTACAAAACCTCTGCGTGGTCAACTTGCATGAAAACGATTGATCACTTATTCATCTGCACCTCTCAATGGACCTGAGCTAATAAACCAAAAATGAAAAGTCCGATTCATAAAGACATTTGCACATACAAGTTTAATTTACACGTGCAAATGACTTGATTTACAGTACAAACGTCTAGTGCAAATCAAACCATGGAAATGTGCACTCATAAAGTGCTTCATTCATGCATTAGTTCACTATAAGATGGTATAACACACATTACTAAATATTTTCCCAGTTGCACTGGGAGGAACGTTTTATGACGGCGGTGACCTGGAATGTTTGTTCACCCCCATGAACCTACAGGTTTCTCAGTAATTATGTTTGTTTTTAAATTCACAGAAAAACTGTATGGCTCGGAATCTATGCACTTACAGTTTCCTAGCCAAACCTTCCTACAACTAATACTTAAACATCTGCTATTGTCTGTAGGATAATCTACCGTGTTTATGAGGTTAAATTGACAATACACTTTCATTCTATGTTCCTCTATGTTTCTTAGAAGAGAAATATATTATTCCTGTTTTCCTCCAAACAAAACGAATAGACCAACATTTGTTGTTGTACGCTTTGTGCGGGTTGCCATATTGAAATCCTTTACCAATTACCATACAAATTGGACTTTTTCATTGACATACATGTATTCCCATGATTTTTGCAACTTTTTCTATCTACGTGCTTCCACTTACCTTGATGGACAACTCAACTTGGTGAAAGGACTTTACTTCCTGTGGAAGTGGCCATCCACTCAAAATTCTGCTGCTGTGATTTAGTTTTTCCATTTTGGAAGGTCTAGATTCCATTTTCTACACTTTGTTGTGAAACTTACATGTGACAAAAAGTTTGTAATTTGATAGATGGATTGTTGAGTCAAGAATACAAGTAATGAGTTGGAAAAGAGTTTTGATTGGGAGAAATAATTGGTGTCATAAGAAATATAGGAGGTCATTATGAACATGGCAGTAAAGACCGCCGACCACCGTGGCGGCAGTGAACAGAATCCCGGCGGCGGCGAATGGAAACCCGCCATATAATGAGCAAAAAACCCAACCACGCCAAGCATTCCCACACCACCACTCCCCACCAGGACCCTGTCGGCAGGGATCACGGCCCACCCCACCCCACCCCGCCACCGCCAAGCACACCCACATCCCGCCCTCCAAATAAAGATGCAGAAATCACCTCAGCGGACAGTGGAGGCCGGACGGCCATTGGCGCTGCAACCGCCATGGAGGGCAAGTGGGCCCAACAGCAACCAGTGCACACATTGGCTAGGCTTAGCATCCACACACTTGACACACATCCAGAACACCATAAAACACCCCCAGACACACCCCACAATCCCTTGCAAGGAAACCAGGACCAGAAGACGGACAGCCCCAGAGCCAAACAGAGAACGCCAGCAGACAGGACACGCATAGCGACCCACACAGGAGCACCTAAACACCATCCCCAGTCCCGATGCCATCCACCACCGTCACCATGTCCCCCCCCCAAAAAAAAATCGATGCTTCACTTAAAAGGAGCTAAGGACCATGGTGGATGAGATCCTAAAAGTGGAGCCACAAATATTCGGCTCCGAGGTGCAGCACACACCCATTGCCGAGAAAATGGAGCTGTGGCAGACCATCGTCAACAGGGTGAATGCAGTGGGACACCATCCACGCACTAGGGACAACATCCGCAAGAGATGGAACGACCTGCGGGGGAAGGTCCGGGCCATGGCATCGAGGCACCACATCGCAGTGCAGAAGACTGGGGAGGGCCGCAACAAACACCACCCGACTACACCGACTGGGAGGAGAAGGTACTCGCCATCCTGCACCCAGAGGGACTCACTGGACTCACTGGAGGAATGGACTCGGGTAAGTCATCTACATTTACCCCATATACACCATTCCTGTAATGCATGCACCAGCCCACACCACCCACACCCACCTAGACCCACACCACTCCCAGCCACTACCCACAGCATCACCACCCTGTATCAGCCACAACTCACTACCAGGTCCACATCACTCCTGCTGTGCACAGCCACCCACCCCTTCACGTTCCCACAATGGAATAATAACCCCCACCACAATGTAACGCCACCACTGCCACTAGATGCTATGTCCACCTCACAAAGGCACCCCTGAAGGCCACTGAAAGGCACACCAGCACTAAATTGTACAGTACTGCCCACCTCAGACCCTCCTGAATATGTAACAAACACTTCTATGTCCCCCAACAGGTACCACCACCCAGGCAACCCTAATGGAGGGGACAAGGAGTGCCACAGCATTCCAGGGAGACAGAGGCACATCACAGGACACTTGTCAAGGATCCCTGGACACTGATGAGCAGGCAGGCCCCTCACACAACCCTGGATGCTCACCATGCAGCAGCCCCACCCAGGAAAACACTGTCACCCCTAACACCCAGTCAAGACCAGCAGGCCAGGGGAGGCATACCCACACCAGTGGACCCAGGGCACAAACAGGTGAACCACAGCAACAGAGGCCACAGTCTCCCACCCCCAACATGCAGGAAGACGAGGGCCCCAGTACTAGTAGCACGTCCAGACCTGCGCAGGGGACACAGGCACAGGGGGCCAGGGCAAGGTCAAGTGCCCCAGTGGGTCAGGGGTTAGGGCACCCTCTGTCTTCTTGGAGTTGTTCCATCTTTTGTGGCACACTACTGTTCCTCAAAACAAATGAATCGTGGACTGAACCAGGAAACATGGCATTCACACGGGATATGTACTGGTCTGCTGTACATACCAATTGGATGTTCATGGAGTGAAAGTTCCTCCTGTTTCTGTACACCTGTTCACTCACTCTTGGGGGGATGATGGGTATGTGGGTTCCATCGATGGCACCAATAACATGAGGAATGTTTGCAAAGGCATAGAAGTCTGACTTGATGGCAGGGAGCTCAGCACTTTGGGGGAATCGCATATAGGATTGCAGCTGTTGTACAAATGCATTTAGAAATCTTGTAAGTACCTGGCTGAACATTGGCTGTGAGAAACCAGCACCCATGCCCACTGTCACATAAAAGGAGCCCGTGGCCAGGAAATGAAGTGCGGTGAGCACCTGCACCCCAGTTGGAATTGCATGCTGATTACGAATTCCGGGAGTCAGTGCAGGATCCAGTAATGCACATAGGTCCTGAATAGTTGCACGTGTGAGTTTGTAAGTGATAATGATCTGATGCTCCACCATGGTCCCCATATCCACAAGTGGTCTGTACACAGAAGGTGCCCTTCCTTGCCACAAGGGTCTGTACCTGTGAGGGGTAAGAACAAGGAGTCATGTGTACACATACACAGGCATATTTGCTAAACACATTCACTGCATTCTTCATAGTAGTGTCTGTACAATAACTGCAACCTGACAGATGTACATTGTCATCACTAAGAGGGAATGGAGTAAATCATGTGTGATAATATACTCTATGGATAGAGGCATATGTGATTCAAATGGCTAGTAGGCCCAACATTGTGACTAAACTGAATTTCAAGATGTGTAGGTGATGACAAAATGTCTGCCCACTGTAGTTCTGCCCCTTCATTGTGGAAGTGACCTAAGACCGCTAGCGGTTGACGTCACAGCGTTCGGCGGTGTTTACCGCTATTCGCACCCTCATTGGATAACATGGATGCCAATGTGGAATCTTGGCGTATCATGATCTCTGCCGGCGGTGACGGTGCATTCCGCCACGGAACGTATGCACGTTCATCATCGTGTGCTCACTTGACTCCCTGATCTTGTGCGGATAAGTACTCCACTCTGTGTACTGCTGTGGCCTGCCTCTAGCTATGGATGTTCCACGTGGTGCAGGGGAAAGGGCCCCGGCCTTCACCCAGGAAGAACTGGAGAAACTGGTGGAAGGGGTCCTGCCCCTGTACGGCAGACTCTACGGCCGGCCAGAGGTACAGGTGAGTCCGGATTTGGGGGGCACTGTGTGTGTAATGGATGGAGTAGATTGCTCTGATATGCGTTCCTGTGAGCCAGGATGGGGCTTGGTGCATGGAATGCTGCGCGCCACTGTCCTGCATGTCTGGGAGTAATGTCTGTCCTATGTCTAACAATCATCCAGTTATTTCCATTGTGTAGGTGCCTGACCTCTGTGTTTCTTCTCTGTGTCTCCCTACTAGGTCAGCTCCTACCAGAAGAGGGCACATTGGCATGGCATCGACAAGGAGCTACGGACCCTGGGGGTCTGCAACCGGCGGAGCACCTACTGTCTGAGGGGGTGGGAGGACCTGAGGCGATAGGTGCGGAAGATCAGTGAGGCCCAGCTGGGGAAGTCCTCCCAACATGGTAGGGGTGCCCGTCGGGCACTGACTCCCTTAATGCGAAGGATCCGGCGGTGCCGTACCTAGACCTGGAAGGGCTCTTGAAGGCTGCACAGCTGTCACAAGGGGGTGAGTACTCACAGCCCATGCTTCAGCCTGGAAGGATGAGTGTGTGTGCAAAAGGGCTCATGGGGCTAAGATCAGGGTTTTGACTGGTGTCCAGCTACTGTCTGCTCCCCAAAGGGTGTAGGGGTGTCCCCGTCAGGTTTCACCTACCTCAGCTTCAATGCAATGACAGGATATGGGTGTAGGTTAATATACTGCTCAGTAGTCAGGGCCATAGTCATGAGTCTAGTGCATGGTGCTGCCTGTTGGGTATGTCTGCTGGGTAGGTGTATGTCTGGCCATTCTGTATCAGCATTCAGCTACTTACAAGTGTCTCTCCTGTTTTGTCTCCCCATTCCTGTTCTCTTTTGTGTGTCTGGTACAGCATCAACATCAGGCGAGGGAGCTGAGGCACTGGCTAGTGGGGAGGCAGCGGCCCACAGATCCTCGGAGGCAGAGAAAACGGACACACAGGGGACCAGTGGGAGGGAGGGCAAGGGGACTTCCACAGGGGAGACTACTACCACCAATGGTAGTGACTTTGAAACCTCCTCCGATGGGGGTCCTCCGGCGGTGGCGTAAACTAGTGGACAAATCACGACTGTGAGATCTTCCGCCTCCACCCATACCATCAGTGCCCTCCCTTCTGCTCCCCACCGAGTTGGCCGTGCCCACCCACACAGAAAGGTGGGCGTCTCCTTTGCCCCAGGCACCTCCTCCCAGCCCCAGTCAGCCCTGCTGCCCTCATAGAGGAGGCTATTGACTTCCTGAGAATCATCTCTGTAGGGCAGACAACCATTGTCAATGCCATCCAGGGGCTAGCGCCAGAGGTGCAGCAGACTAATGCCTATCTGGATGGCAGTCACAGTGCTGTGTCTGCCCTACAGAGATCTTTTCAGGCTCTGGCCTCCTCTTGGACAGCAGCAAGTTTGCCTGGCCATTCCGTCCCCCCTCCAACCTCCTCTACCCCTTCCAGCACCCCACTCCCTTCACCCGTCCAAGGCACATATTCAGACACGCAGTCAAGCACTTCGACACACAAAAAACACACTCCCAAACACAAGCACCACACTTCCCACCACAAGCATTCACACAGCTAACATACACCTGCACACACAACAACGTCCACTTCCCCCAGTGTGCCCTCCTCTTTCGCCTCCCTGTCGGTCCCCTCTACATTCACACCCTCATGCACTGCACCGTCACTCACTGTTACTGCTCCTCTTCCTGCACTCACCACAATAGCAGACAGCCATACATGCACCCCATACACCACACCAACACTCACCACCTCGACTGTAGTTGACACATGCAGCACACTCACCCGACTTGCAGACCCACCCAACATACATCCACACTAGCTGTCTGTCTTCTCCCACTGGGTCCATCCCCCACCTCCCAAAACACTCAAACGCAGCAAGGCACCCACCCATCAGACATCCACCACGCCACAGCATACTGAGCAGTCACCGGCACCCACTACATGCACACCTACACCCCATACATCAACTCCCTCTGCCTTCACTCCCATGCCCTCATCCACACCCACCCCAATTGCTCCCAAGAAACTTTTCCTCTCCCGTGTAGACCTGTTCGAACCCACTGGCCCACCCCGTCTTGTCCTGAATTGTGCCCACCTCCTTGCCCTTTCCGCTCCTTCAACATCGCAGCCCACCCTGGTCCAGCCTTCCCATTCCCGTCCCCCTTATCCACTTAAGAAGAAGGCCCACTCTGAGCCTAAGGCATCCAGCTCCGCCCGTGCCAAACAGCCCCCACCCCCTTCTATGGAGAAGCCCACCCCCCTCCAACCTCCTCATGCAAGTCAAAGTCCCACCCCGTCATAAATCCCCACCCCCATTCCATGAGGTGCCTTGATCCCCCTATGGGGCCCTGTTGAGTGGAGTACCCAGCACTTGTGGGAGTCAGGTGTGGCCAGTTATGGCCAATGAAAATTGACTTTTTATGAACTGGCCATTGGCCCTGTTTTCATCATTTCGCTCAGTGAGCTTCATAATAAAGTTTTGGTGTGGCCTGTGTTTGGGCTGCACGCAGTTCCACCCTGGAGTTTGTTTAAATAATTTATGGCTGTGGTGCTATTGTATGTCCTATGGCCAAGTTGCAGTGGCCTTCAGTCGTTTACGTCCCTCTTGGTGTGGGGTGTCTGACTATTGCTGCTCGGTAGGGTTGGGGGGGCTTTGCGGGTCGGGTGGAGTGGGTGGGTATGTAACTTTGCCCTTTCCTCCCTTGTTTTGTAGTTTGCGGTACTTACCGTCGTCGTCTTCATGTTCATAATGAGGGCCATAATGACTAGTTCACCCATTCTTGCTGCAATTATACAGTGATGGATTTCGCGGGAAATAGGATCCAATGTAGAGGAAATGAGCTCTGCCGTGAACTGCAATTCCAAATTAATCATATAATGTACTTGCAATAGTCATCAAATACACTTGGATTGCTACATTTGATAGCTTTCTTGTCATTCTCACTTCCTTGGTTTCGAATTCAATAGTTTTTCCCCATCCTTGTGTTTGTCCTCCCCATGAGCTTTTCGGTCTTACCATGTTTTGATTGGATCTCATGCATCTTTCCACTGCTTTGCTTTGCAATGCATTCATGAAACTATTTTCTCTCCCTCTGTATCGCTTCCTGTTTCACCTCCCTCCCCACTCCTCTCTGTTTATTGTAAACTAGACTATCTCCCTAGCATTCATTTACACACTAACCCTTGTTCTTTGAACTTTGCCAACTTCTGCCAACTTCTGTGAGGAGGGCCTTTTTATGAGTTGTCTTATACTATATCATGATATATTCAAAAATTACCACCTGAAGACTCATGTATCTGCAGGTATCTGGTCATCTAGGGAAAAAAGATCTGGCACAGCCAATAGATTTCACAGTTGAGTCCTATTGGGTTTGCCAACAACATTTGTAATCTTTCTTTTATTGTATAGCAGTTTTGTATAGCAGCTCCTGATAAGGCTAAGGGCCTGATTTAGATATTGGAGGACAAGCTACTCATCACAACAGTGACAGATATCCTGTCCCCCAATATCTAAATCCCACACGATTTAATGGAATTTAGATAGTAGCAGACAGGATATCCATCACCTTTGTGACGGAGTAGCCGGTCTGCCAATAGTTAAATCAGGCCCTTAGGCCCATATTTATACTATGTTTGCGCCACCTTTGCATTGTTTTTTGACACAAAAGCGGCGTAAACTTACTATAATTATATTTTGTAAATTTGCGCCACAATTGCGTCCAAAAGTGACACAAATGCGGCGCAGAAAAAGTATAAATATGGGCCATTATCTGTTAAATGTATTGGCATGTGTTTACTGAAGTGAACTGAAAGAAAACATGGAAACATATTGTTAACTAGCATTATCTTCATCATGCTTTAGGTGTCTAACGAAGAAAATGAAGAGATTGGTATATAAGATGCAATTTAAGTGTAAAGCCATAAACACATTATTGTTAAGTGAGACTTTGTAATAATGATTTCACATTGCCTTCAAGCAGGCTGGCGTATAGGTAGTGACCCAGGGCAGCAGAGCAAGTTGACTTGCTGCACACTGCCACACAAAGCCCGTAAATGTGGGTCTTGGTGTGTGTTGCCCGATATGCACAGATAGCAGAACCGCTATGGAGTAATACATACATCTACAGAACAAAATCATTTTTGCATAATTAACCCTAAGGAGACTTAGAGGTTAGTAAGGTAATCTCGAGTTAATGTGACACCAATCTACAATGCTTCAGGGCAAGGGTGTCATGAACAGGACTGCACTAAGGTAGAGTTGCCACAAAGTGGTTCTATGGCTACAAGATTAATCGAAAACATTTAAAATTAAGTCATAGCCCATAGAACACTAGGAAATAAGTCAAGAGTTAATATAACATCCACCTCCAATGTCACTCTGCAAGCATGTCTTGAAAGGGGAGGCAATTGTATACACGCATGGCACAATATTAGGAACTAGAGACAGAAATGGGGACTAGAGGAACAGGGAATGTCCATTCCCAGGGATTCCTTGTACCTTTCAGAGTTGGGCAGGCATATCGGAGGTAAGGTCGTGCAATGGGGAAGGTGTCCAGTTAAATGGAAATAATTATTTCAATGTATTACAGAAAATGGAATCCAGTTATTGCATACATCAAGAAATAGGGTGTTTGCCATTTATATTGAAAGGAAGTGCTGGTGGTTAAATTATAAAAATGATATTGTGTATAGCAGTGCCCAGCAGGGAAGACAAGGGAACACCCGCCCAATTGAGAAACAAGAGGCCATCTCCATGTAACAGGCCATCAATGGGTACACTAGTGAAAAAGATGAAAAATTCATACAAAAAATGCAGCAGTCCCTGGCTGATGGCCCTAAAAGAGACTCAGATGTCTGGAACAGTGGCCCAGGAGGAAAAAAAGGTCATATCAAGGCAATAAGTTATCAAGCAGTACAATAATAACCAAACAGTAATGTAAACTAGAAAACATCACAAAGGATAATGGCCCTCATTACAACCCTGCCGGTCGGTGTTAAAGCGGCTGTAAAACCGCCAACAGGCCGACAGAAAAAAAATTGAATTGTGACCATGATGGAAACCGCCAACATAGACAGCCACTTTAACACTCCGACCGCCACGGCGGTACAAACAAACAGCAGGGCGTCACCGCCAACAGACAGGCGGAAGACAATGTACTGCCCACACCATTATGAGAGGCCAATCCGCCAACTTTTCCGGGGCGGATTCAACGTGAACAAAAACACAGCAGAAACTGGACTTGGAAGGGAAAACGCTCACCTCTACACACCCCACAAGGAACCAGGACGCCATGGAGCTGGAACTCCACATACTCCCTGCCATTGTCTTCCTGCTCCTCTACCAGGAGCACAAACGACGGCGGTGACGACCAGAGTACTGCACCTTCAACACAGGGGAGGGGGGGGGGAGGGAAAAGTGAGTGACACACACACGTAACACACAACACCCCCACCACACCCTCTCCCACAACAACACACACACTAATACATGCTGAAACAATACATTTCCCCACACCCCCAAACCCTCCTAGAAGAACGCAAGCACTAAAGGAAATGATTTGAACGAATGTTATTATGTAAAATCTATTTGTCAAAAATATATATACACTATTAACAAATATGTACACCAAGAATTCAAGTCCATGTACTGCACCTACATAATCCGTGGACCACTGGGCCCAAAATGCATGGGCGAGGCCCACACTCAATACCCGATCCAAACGGAGAGAACACTGCAGGGGCATCAGATCGAAATAAAACAGGCACCTCATTGGGAAGGAAAGGTGGGGCACCTCAGCCGGATGAGTGCACGACGCCAGCTCCACGAGGGGGCTCTATGCCCATTGGGGATCCTGGGGAGTGCAAAGCCACAGTCTCTCAAGTCCCTCCAGTGGGTGGTTTGCCCACTGCTTTATCCTGGGGAGTGCAAAGCCACAGTCTCTCAAGTCTCTCCAGTGGGTGGTTTGCCCACTGCTTTATCCTGGGGAGTGCAAAGCCACAGTCTCTCAAGTCTCTCCAGTGGGTGGTTTGCCCACTGCTGCATTCTGGGGAGTGCAAAGCCACAGTCTCACAAGTCTCTCCAGTGGGTGCTTTGCCCACTGCTTTATCCTGGGGAGTGCAAAGCCACAGTCTCTCAAGTCTCTCCAGTGGGTGGTTTGCCCACTGCTTTATCCTGGGGAGTGCAAAGCCACAGTCTCTCAAGTGGATAACAGTCTCCACTGGTTCTGGAGGGAGCTTTGTGCCCAGAGTGCTTCATCCTGCCAAGGACTGAGGTAGTGGATGCCTTTCTCCACTGGTTCTGGAGGGGGCTTTGTGCCCAGAGTGCTTCTTCCTTCCAAGGACAGAGGTAGTGGATGTCTTTCTCCACTGGTTCTGGAGGGGGCTTTGTGCCCAGAGTGCTTCATCCTGCCAAGGACAGAGGTAGTGGATGTTTTTCTCCACTGGTTCTGGAGGGGGCTTTGTGCCCAGAGTGCTTCATCCTGCCAAGGACAGAGGTAGTGGATGTTTTTCTCCACTGGTTCTGGACAGGGATTTGTGCCCAGAGTGCTTCATCCTGCCAAGGAATGAGGTAGTGGATCTGACACTCCACTGACTATGGGGCAACATGGAAGCTGTCCATGCCCCTGAACTGACCACCAGCCTCGTACGACTGACCACTGGGGATGGGAGCCATGTCAGCGGTGGTGCCACTGACACAGGATGTGGGGTGGCCGATGGCGGTGCTGGCAGAGGGCTCAGTAGCGGCGGTGCTTACGGCGGTGCTTACGGCGGTGCTTACGGCGGTAATTGGGCAGCGGTGCTGGTAGGGGGCTCAGTGAGCGTGCTGCTGGTGGCAGTGTCCTGAGGGCGGAGCTGGTGGGGGGTTCAGTGAGCGTGCTGTTGGCGGCGGTGTCCTGAGCGGTGGTGCTGGTGGGGGGCTTAGTGAGCGTGCTGTTGGCGGCGGTGTCCTGAGTGGCAGGGCTGGTCGGGGGCTCAGTGAGCGTGCTGCTGGCAGCGGTGTCCTGAGCAGCGGTGCATGTGGCGGTGCCAGTGGCGGTCTTGTCCGCCGTGCAAGTTGGCGGCGACTTCCCTTTCTTCCTCTGGCCCTTCCCCACCTTGGATGGTGGCGCAGCTGTCTTGCCGCTCCCATCTTATGTCCTGGCTGAGCCCTTGGTGGCAGGTGTTTTGGCCTTCTCCCTCTGGGCTTTGGCCAACTTCTTTTGTTTTTGAGGTGGGGGAATGTCCTTGGCCTCACCCCTTGGGACACTGGCTGCCCTACTGCTTGGCGCACTCCAGAAGCCGGTTACTGCTGGCACCACTGTTCCCGGGGATGTGTTGGCTGAGGTGCTGGGTTGGGACCTGGAAAGGTGGGCCCTAGGGGACAGAAGGGGTGGGGGAGGTGAAGCGAAGAGGTCAAGGTTTGACAGGAAAAGTTTTTTAGACACACTGGGATGGGTAGATGAAGGGGGTTTGGGAGTGGAGGAAGAGGCAGTGGTTGTAGGAGATGTTTGTTTGCTGACTTTGGGTGAAGGTGCATGGGCTGGAGGCTGTCGTGAGGTGGATGGCTGTTGGGTGGGTGTGTGACTGCGTTTGTGTAGTTTGTGAGGATGGCTCGCAGACACACTGGGAGAGGACACAGGGGATGTGTGAATGGTAGTGGGGATGGTGAGTGCACATGAGTGGTGTGTGGTGATGGGCGTGCTGGTGGTAGTGGCTGAAGATGTGGTGCATGCAGGTGTGAGTGGAGATGTGATAGGGAGGGAGAAGGGAGACGTGGAGGAGGGGGACACAGTGGAGGCAGTGGATGTTGGTATGTGTGTATGGGGATGGTACTTGTATGGGTGCCTGTGGGATGTGTGGTGCTTATGTTTGCCAGAGCTACCCTTGTGTGTTGAGGTGTGTGCATGCTGGTCTGATGGTGTGCTTGGGATAGGCTGAGGTACTGGGGATTGGGTCTGGGTGGAGGAAGTTGGAGGGGGGAGGTTGGACACAGGGACAATGGCTGCCATCAGTGCTGAGGCCAGAGTCTGAAAAGCTTGCTGTTGGGCTGCCTGACCAGAATGAATGCCCTCCAGGTATGCATTTGTCTGTTGCAACTGCCACTCTACACCCTGGATGGCATTCAGAATGGCAGACTACCAAACAGTGAGGGATCTGAGGAGGTCAATGGCCTCATCACTGAGGGCAGCAGGGCTGACTGGGGCAGGGGCTGATGTACCTGGGGCGAAGGAGATGCCCACCCTCCTGTGTGAGCGGCCACGGGACACAGCCTGGGGGACTGCTGGGAGGGCGGTGCTGGTAGGGAGGGGTGGAGGCTGCACCTGTAGATGCGGCGGGCACAGAGGGGCCCGCCACCGCAAGGGAGCTCCCATCAGCGGAGGAGTCGGTGTCGCTGGTCTCAGCTCCTGTCCCCGCCGTGGAGCTTCCCTCGCCCTCCGTCCCACTGGTGAATTCAGAGTCCGTAGTTTCGCCCTCCAGGGCCATGTGGGATGCAGCTCCCACCTGCTCCGGTGGCACAGCTCCTCCGCCTGAGGATGCTAATGCACACAAGAACAGGGAGACCACAAAGGGGGGGAGAAAGTAGAAAGACATGTTCAGTTCATGCAATAACGCTACAGTTGGCGGACACTACAGACACAGCAGCCCTCTTCACAACGCCATGCACTTAGAGTTCCCTATTTGATTACAGGGACATGGGGTACAAGGCCTATGCCTAATTGCTGCACACATGCAAGTCACAGGAGCCTGACTAAGTGTAGATGTCTCTTACCACTGGTGGGTATGTGGTGCCACTTAGCCTGCCTCACAAAAGGTCCTTGCCTACAAAGCTCGTCCTAGCCTAGGGGATCCCACAACCCACCATCCCTCACCTAGACACCTCCAATGTGTGCTGAGTCAAATGGATGTGAGTGTACTCACCCCCTTGTGGCTGCTGTGTTGCCCTCAAGTGCCCATCCATCTCCGGATAGCCACCACCATGATCCGGAACATCAGGGGGCATCATGGTGCAACGGGCACCCCATTCCACGTTGGAAGACCATCCCCAACAGGACCTCCACCGTCTTCTTTCTCCAGCGGCGAATGTCCTCCCATCTTTTCTGGCAGTGGGTGCTCCGTCTGTGGTGGACCCCCAGGGTCCGGACGTCCTTGGCGATGGCACGCCAAATATCCTTCTTCTGGTGGGCGCTGACCTACAGGAATAGTACAGGGGAAAAGGAAAAAATATAACCGTCCGGACCATCACAGTCATTGGCCCACGTTCCCACCCTTGCCCTGACGCACATCCACTCACTGTTGTTTCATTTATGCCTCATCACCCACTTTCTCCTATCCACACCACTCCAAACAGGCATTTCCCATACAGCATGCTCACAGTGTACTCACCTGTTTGTCTGGAAGACCGTAGAGTAGCGTGTACTGGGAGAGGACCCCAACCACTAGTTTCTCTAACTCCTCCGATGTGAAGGCAGGGGCCCTTTCCCCAGACACTTGAGCCATCGTCGCTTCCAGACTGAGGTCACAGCAGCACCTGCAGTGTAGGTCCTCTCCTGTCGAAGATCAGGTATCAAGTGTGTGAACAGAGAGAAAATGGCGGTCACGTCCGCGGCGGTGCATACCGTCACCGCCGGTGTACATTGTCATTCGATCCTCGGACCCATAGGATCCAATGTTAACCAATGCAGGTTTGCGCTGCGGTCTTTGACCGCCTACCGCGACGGTGAAGAATGCCAGCGCAGTTACCTCATATCCCCTTGTCCCACCTTACAGGTCAGGCAGCCGCCATTTCAGGGGGCCACATGGCATCAATTTAAAATGCGTCACACATATCTAGGCAAGAACAGGCACATAGAGGATTGACAAATGTGTGCAATAGATTCGTTTATTTTGTACCTTAGTGTTGGCTGACTCTGTGCTCGCTGTTCTCATCCATAGGGCATGTCCGCTGAGACAGATGAGGAGATGGCGGCATCCTCCGGTGTACAGCCCGCTGGCGGACCTATCGACAATGGAAGAGCGACATGTAATTGTCACCTACAGACTTGATCGTGCCACAATCCAGGAACTGTGTGCCCACTTAGAGCAGACCTGATGTCAGCTATCCGCCATCCCACAGGAATCCCCGCTCTAGTGCAGGTCCTGGCAGTACTCCATTTCCTGGCAAGTGGGTCCTTTCAAACAAAAGAGGCCATTGCATCAGGGATGTCCCAGCCAATGTTCTCTAGCGTGTTGTCCAGAGTGTTGTCTGCACTGCTGAAACACATGCGCAGTTACATCATTTTCCCTCAGGTGGAGGATTTCCCTACAGTGAAAGGTGACTTCTATGCCCTGGGACATATTCCCAACATCATAGGTGCCATTGATGGGACACATGTGGCCTTGGTTCCTCCCGCAGGAGTGAACAGATGTACAGAAACCAGAAGAGTTACCATTCAATGAATGTGCAGATGGTGTGTTTGGCCGACCAGTACATCTCCCATGTGAACACCAAGTTTCCTCCCTCCCAGTCTCGTCTCCACTCACACCTGCATTCACTAAATCCTCAGCCACTACCTCTATCACCAGCACTCCCATCACCACACACCGCTCACGTGCACTCACCACCTACACTACCATTCACACATCCCCTGTGTCCTCTCCCCGTGTGTCTGTGAGCCCTCCTCCCAAAGTACACAAGCGCAGTCACACACCCACCCAACAGCCATCCACCTCACAACAGTTTACAGCCCATGCACCTTCATCCAAAGTCACCAAACGAACACCTCCTACAACCACTACCTCCTCCTCCACTCCCATACCCCCTCCATCTACCATCCCAGTGTGTCTAAAAAACTTTTCCAATAAAATGTTGACCTCTTCCCTACACCTCCCCCCTGTCCGTCCCCTAGGGCCCACCTTTCCAGGTCCCAACCCAGCACCTCAGCCACCACATCACCAGGCACAGTGGTGTCAGCAATAACAGGATTTTGGAGTGCGCCAAGCAACAGGGCTGCCAGTGGCCCAAGGAGCAGGGGCAAGGACATTCCGCCACCTCCAAAACAGAAAAAGTTGCCCACATCCCAGAGGGAGAAGGCCAAAACACCTGCTACCAAGGGCTCAGTGAAGGCAAAGATCGAAAGTGGCAAGACAGCTGCGCCACCATCCAAGGTGGGTGAAGGGCCTGAAAATCAAAGGCAGATCCACGTCGATGCCAACCTGCACGGCTGACAAGACCGTCACTGGCACAGCCAACAGCACCACCGCTACTGACACCGCCGCCAGCACCCCAGACACTGAGCCCTTCACCAGCACCGCCGTCAGTGAGCCCGCCACCAGCACCTCCGCTACTAACACCGCCGCCATCACCCCAGACACTGAGCCCTTCACCAGCAGCGCCGTCAGTGAGCCTGCTACCAGCACCGCTGCTACTGACACCGCTGCCTGCACCGCAGTCAGTGAGCCCGCCACCAGCACCGCCGCTACTGACACCGCCGCCAGCACCCCAGACACTGAGCCCTTCACCAGCACTGCCGTCAGTGAGCCCGCCACCAGAACCGCCGCTACTGACACCATCACCAGCACCGCCAGCGGCCCCACAACATCCTGAGCCAGTGGCACCACCGCAAACATGGCTGCCATCCCCAGTGGTCAGTCGTACGAGGCTGGTGGTCAGTTCCAGGAGCATGGGCAGCTTGCATGTTGCACCACCGTCAGTGGAGTGTCACATCCACTACCTGAGTCCTTGGCAGGATGAAGTACTCTGGGCACAAAGCCCCCTCCAGAACCAGTGGAGTATCACATCCACTACCTGAGTCCTTGGCAGGATGAAGCACTCTGGGCACAAAGCCCCCTCCAGGACCAGTGGAGAAAGGCATCCACTACCTCAGTCCTTGGTAGGATGAAGCACTCTGGGCACAAAGCCCCCTCCATAACCAGTGAAGAATCACATCCAATACCTGAGTCCTTGGCAGGATGAAGCACTCTGGGCACAAAGCCCCCTCCAGAACCAGTGGAGAATTACATCCACCTCCTGATTCATTGGCAGGATGAAGCACTCTAGGCACAAAGCCCCCTCCAGAACCAGTGGAGTATCACATCCACTACCTCAGTCCTTGGCAGGATGAAGCACTCTGGGCACAAAGCCCCCTCCAGTACCAGTGGAGAAAGGCCTCCACTGCCTCAATCCTTGGCAGGATGAAGCACTCTGGGCAAAACCCCCCTCCAGAACCAGTGGAGAATCACATCCACTACCTGAGTCCTTGGCAGGAGGAAGCACTCTGGGCACAAAGCCCCCTCTAGAACCAGTGGAGAATCACATAGCGCCCTCCAGAACCAGTGGAGTATCACATCCACTACCTCAGTCCTTGGCAGGATGAAGCACTCTGTGCACAAAGCCCCCTCCAGAACCAGTGGAGTATCACATCCACTACCTCAGTCCTTGGCAGGATGAAGCACTCTGGGCACAAAGCCCCCTCCAGAACCAGTGGAGAATCACATCCACTACCTCAATCCTTGGCAGGATGAAGCACTCTGGACACAAAGCCCCCTCCAGAACCAGTGGAGAAAGGCATCCACTTGTGATACTGTGGCTTTGCACTCCCCAAGATAAAGCAGTGGGCAACCCACCCACTGGAGAGACTTGAGAGACTGTGGCTTTGCACTCCCCAGGATAAAGCAGTGGGCAACCCACCCACTGGAGAGACTTGAGAGACTGTGGCTTTGCACTCCCCAGGATAAAGCAGTGGTCAAACCACCCACTGGAGAGACTTGAGAGACTGTGGGTTTGCACTCCCCAGGATAAAGCAGTGGGCAAACCACCCACTGTAAAGACTTGAGAGACTGTGGCTTTGCACTCCCCAGGATAAAGCAGTGCGCAACCCAGCCACTGGCGAGACTTGGGAGACTGTGGCTTTGCACTCCCCAGGATACATCAATGGGCAAGGAGCCCTCTCGTGGAGCTGGTGTCGTGCACTCATCCGGCTGAGGTGCCCCCCTTCCCTTCCCTCTGAGGTGCCTGTTTCATTTCGATCTGATGCCCCAGCAGTGTTCTCTCCGGTTCGAGTCTGGTATCTAGTGTGGGCCTCGCCCATGCATTTTGGGCCCAGTGGTCCACGGACTATGAATGGTGCACTACCCGGACTTGATTGGTTGGTGTACATAATTGTTTATACTATATATAAAGTTTTGACTAATGGATGTTTATTGATTACAATCGTTCAACTCATTTCCTTTTGTCCTTGCGTTCTTCCAGGGGGGTGGAGGGGGTGTAAATGTAATGTTGCAGCATGTATTGGTGTGTATGTTGTGGGTGAGGGTGGGGGTGGGGGTGTTGCGTGTTGTGTGTGTGTGTGTCACTCTCTTTTCCCTCCCCCTCTCCTGTGTTTTAGGTGCAGTACTCACTGTGGTCGTCGCCGCCATCTTTCGTGCTCCTGGTAGAGAAGCAGGAATACTATTGCAGGGAGTATTGGGAGTTCAGGCTCCATGGCATCCTGGTTCCTCGTGGGTTGTGTAGAGGTGAGTATTTTCCCTTCCAAGTCCTGTTTCCGCCGTGTTTTTATTTGCGTTGAATCCGCCCCGGAAAAGGTGCCGGATTGGCCTGTAATAATAGTGTGGGCGGTACATTGTCTTCTGCCTGTCTGTTGGGGGTGACCGCCGCTGTGTTTGTTTGTACCGCTGTGGCGGTCGGAGTGTTAAAGTAGCTGTCTATGTTGGCAGTTTCCGCCATGGTCGTGATTCAATTTTTTTTACCGCCGGCCTTTTGGCAGTCTTACTGCCACTTTAACACCGACTGCCAGGGTTATAATGAGGGCCATTATCTTGAATCCTTTTTATTGCCTTGTGTTTTAAACTTTGCTTCTGTTTTCATCTACTGTACCCAGCCTGACAAAGGCATGACGTTTATTGACTGCACCCAGTGTGATGTGTTAGGCACCTGTATTCATTTTGTTTTTAGGGGTCAGGGCTACCTGTTGCACCTACTGTTGAAGGTGTCTTAAGGCAAGTTGAGACTGACTATATTTAGGGGACTCCCTCATCTGTGGGACCGGTATTTAGTGTGTACCTTATGTTGGCTGTGAGGCCCTGCAGAGAGTGTCACCATATGCATTGCCACCCGGTGTTCGGTATATATTTCTAAATATATGGCATAGTATTCAGTAGTGTGTGTGAAAAAAAGTATGTTTGCTGATAATAAAGAAACATACTGATTAGACAGTAATTTATTAAGTGCTGCTTACTGTATCACTTTCTGAGTCTCTTGGCTAAGCACCTTGGACTGCTATGCCTCGCTGCCTTGAGAGTCGAATGCTAAAAGGGAACCTGCCTGATTGCACCTTTTTTATGATTATATCTTGTGAAAGACTTTTCACTGATTGTCATTACTATTAAATATACAGTGTTTTCAAATGACAACATTCCCTGTGCATGTGAATTCATCAATGCTCGACATCTTCTATATGCCATGATGATAATTGTTAGCATTGATTAATCTATGGAGTAATCAATTGCAACACATTAGTATATTGCAAAAAGTATTTCTTCATCAAGATATTCAAGCTGCTACTCCATCTCCATATTATTAAAATCAATTGAGTACAGCTTCATAACTATCATTGTAAGATTAAAACAAATGTATTACCAATAAAATTCTCTTTTGTGGAAATTAACATATACAATCTAGTATTTAATGTAATATTCCTGACAGATAGGTTTCTGCGCCTCTTCTTCAATCATGGCACTGCTACATACCAAAATCAGAGCATTTGTCTTTGCCACACCCAAACTTTTTAAACCTTAAACCCAATAATGTATCCTAACCTTTACCATTTCTCTTCCCCACTTCCACCCTTCTACTCGAAGTAAGCATAACGTATTGTAAATGCATCCTAACAATGATTTCACCTATGCCTCTTTAAAACATTATGGCCCTCATTACAACCAGGGTTGTAATGAGGGCCAATATTTTAATTCAAATCATGAATTGTACAATTATCCATTGTTTCCTGTGTTGCAATCTCTTTATAAAAACATGGCCATTCAAACATTTAATTAATACCTTTTAGTGTCATACTGTAAATTGAGTCTATTCATCCATTTCTATATCTTTGACCAGGATCTTTCAACAATCTCCTCCATTTAATGGTGAATTTTGTGTTAATCAGATGAAAGTGTAATTGATCAATAATATGGCAATTGCTTAAAATATGTCTTGCAAGCAGTAAAAATAATGTTTTTGACCTTTTATTTGATTTGTGCTAAAGTTGGAGGTGTGGTGGTCTTGTCATTCTGCTCATATAATCAATCAATCAATCAGTGTATTTGTAGAGCGCACTACCACCCGTGAGGGTCTCAAGGCGCTGAGGGGGGGGGTGCCGCTACTACTCAAATAGCCAGGTTTTCAGCCGCTTCCTGAAAGTCAACAGGTTTTCGGTCTGTTGTAGGGGCAAGGGAAGGGTGTTCCAGGTCTTGGCGGCGAGGTGGGAGAAGGATCTGTCTCCGGTAGTCACTCTTCAGATGTGGGGGACGGTGGCGAGGGCGAAGTCGGCTGAGCGGAGTTGGCGGGACGGGGTGTAGAAGGTGAATTGTCTGTTGATGTAGGCTGGACCGGTGTAGTGGAGCGCCTTGTATGCGTGGGTGAGGAGCTTGAAGGTTATCCTTTTGTTGACGGGGAGCCAGTGTAGGTCTCTCAGAAGGGGAGTGATGTGGTGGTGGGCATCGAGGATCAGGCATGCAGAGGCGTTTTGTATGCGTTGCAGTCGTTTGAGGAGTTTGGCTGGGGCTCCTGCATAGAGGGTGTTTCCGTAGTCAAGTTTGCTGCTGACGAGGGCTTGGTTGGCTGTTCTTCTTATATCAATGGGGATCCATCTGTAGATCTTGCGGAGGGTGTTGAATCAGAATGAGGAGACGGCGCTGACTTGCTTGGTCATGGAGCGTGTTGTGTCGAGGATGATGCCCAGGTTGCGTGCGTGATTGGTGGGTGTTGGGGCTGCTCCCAAAGCGGTCAGCCACCAGGAGTCATCCCAGGCTAAGGGGTTGGCGGCAAGGATGAGGACCTCTGTTCTATCTGAGATCAACTTCAGTTTGCTGTTCCTCATCCATTCGGCGACGGCCTTCATTCCTTCGTGGAGGTGGGATTTGGCGGTGAGGGGGTCCTTGGTGAGGGAGAGGATCAGTTGGGTGTCGTCGGCGTAGGAGATGATGTTGAGGTTGTGCATCTGGGTGACGCAGGCGAGTGGGGCCATGTAGACATTGAAAAGTGTAGGGCTGAGGGACGAACCTTGGGGAATGCCACAGATGATCTTGGAGGCTTCGGAGCAGAAAGGGGGGAGGTGGAAACTCTGGGTTCTGCCAGAGAGGAAGGAGGTGGTCCACTCCGGAACTTTGCCCGGATCCCTGCGTTGTGGAGGTGTGTGAGTAGGATGCGGTGGCAGACGGTGTCGAAGACGGCCGAGAGGTCCAGGAGGATGAGGGCTGCGGTTTCGCCGTTGTCAAGCAGGGCCCTGATGTCGTCGGTGGCGGCGATGAGGGCGGTTTCAGTACTGTGGTTGCTGCGGAACCCTGACTGGGATGGGTCCAGTATGTTGTTTTCTTCGGGGTAGTGGGTCCGTTGTCTGTTGACGATCTTCTCAATGACCTTGGCCGGGAATGGGAGCAGGGAGATGGGCCGGAAGTTCTTGAGGTCTATCTGGTCCGCCATGGGTTTCTTGAGTAGGGGATTGATCTCAGCATGCTTCCAGCTCTCGGGGTAGGTCGCGGTCTCGAAGGAGATGTTGATGACTTTGCAGAGGTGGGGTGCGATGGTGGCGCTTGCTTTGTTAAAGATGTGGTGCAGGCATGGGTCTAACGGAGATCCAGAGTGGATGGTGCCCATGGTTTTGAGTGTTGTCTTCGTTCACGTTGGCCCAGACGAGCAGGAGGTCGTAGTTGAAAGTGGGTGGAGAGTCTGAGGAGTCGGTGATTGGCGGGGTGGTCTGGCTGTTGAAGCTGTCATGGATGTCTGTGATCTTGTGGTGGAAGAAGGCGGTGTGGGAGTTGCACAGGTCTTGTGAAGGTTGGATGTCGATAGTGCTGGAGCTGGGGTTGGAGAGTTCATTCAAGATGTTGAAGATCTCCTTGCTGTTGTGGGCATTGTTGTCCAGGCGGTCTTTGAAGGAGGTGTTCTTGGCAGATCTGATGAGGTGATGGTGATTGCGGATGGCGTTCTTGAAGGTGGCATGGTTGTCCGGTGTCTGTTCGAGGAGCCACTTTCTCTCCAGTTTCCGGCAGGTTTGCTTGGAGGCTTGAAGATCCGAGGTGAACCAGCTGGCTCTCTTGTTGGCACCTCTGTTGGAAGGTTTATTGAGCGGGGCGAGAGTGTTGGCACAGTCCTCGATCCAGTGCCAGAGGATGCAGGCTGCAAGGTCAGCATTGGTGGGTTCGGTGGGTGTTTTTTGGGCGAGGCTATTGTTCATCTGGTCTTGACTAATTATGCTCCAGTTGCGGCGGGGGATCTGTTGGGTACGGTGGTGTGAGGTGGGTTTCTGGAAGGTGAAGTGGATGCAGCGGTGGTCGGTCCATGGGAGTTCGTGGTGTGGCTGAAGGTGACAGGGGCTAGCGGAGAAGACGGGGTCCAGCATGTGGCCAGCGGAGTGTGTTGGGGGAGTGACGAGTTGTCTGAGTCCGAGGGTGGCGAGGTTGTCGATTAGGGTGGTGGAGTTAGGGTTGTTGTTATTCTCCAGGTGAAAATTCAGGTCGCCGAAGAGGACGTAGTCGGCGGAGGCTAGGGCGTGCCTGCTGACAAGATCAGCGATGGAGTCGCAGAACTGAGGCCGTGGTCCGGGGGGGTCTGTAGATGAGGGTTCACCTGAGGGTGGTGTTGGTGTGGATCTGGAAGTGCAGGTGTTCGGCGGTGCTGAGGGTGTCGTCGGTACAGGTCGTGACCCTGATGGTGTTACTGTGGACAATGGCAATTCCGCCTCTGACTCCGTTGGTGCGATCCCTGCAGGTGATCTTGTAGCCATCGGGAATGGCTATGACGATGTCTGGGGCCGAGGAGGCGTTCATCCAGGTCACCGCCAGGGAGGCGACGTCCGGGGTGGAGGTGTCGAGCAGGTCCCAGAGTTCAACGGCGTGTTTGCGTGCAGAGTGGGTGTTAAGTAGGATGCATCAGAGGTAGTTGCGGTCAGGCTCAGCAGGAGGTTTGGCGATTTGGAGGCTGGTGAGGCTACAGTTCCGGCAGGTGAAGGGTCCCTGGGTGTGCTTAGGGGAGGCCAGGAAGCAGGCGTGTGCTTGTCCAGTGTTGAGTGCACGGAGGGTGCTGGCAGTGTAATGGTGTTGCTGGCTGTGCTGGTCTTGGGGACTGGGGGTCGTGGCGCTGGGTGCGGTCTGGACGAGGACGGGCACAGACGGGCTTGCTTTAGGCGTGCCCGCTGCATGCGTAAGGGGAGGTGGGAGGGAAGGGCAGCAGGGAGGAGGGAGGGAGCAGCAGAAAAATGGAAATTGAAGTGGAGGGATGGGTGGGCCAGCAGGGACGCAGCTGCGGGAAAAAGGGAAATTGAAGTGGAGTGAGGGGTGGGGCAGCAGGGACGCAGCGGCGGGGAAAAGGGAAATTGAAGTGGAGGGAGGGGGCGGGGCCGCAGGGACGCAGCAGTGGGAAAAAGGGAAATTGAAGTGGAGGGAGGAGGGCGGGCCGCAGGGATGCAGCGGCGAGGCAGAGAAAACAAAAGGGAACCTGGAGCAGCAGCAGCACCGGCACGCGGTACAGGGGAGTGACCTACCTGAAGCAGATCACATGAGCATTGTATTTAATAGATAACGTAGATTGAAAAGGGTTCTTTGCAACAGCAAACTCTTTCCTTTTCTACTCACAATACAAATGCAACTGTTGATCACACTGTGGTGTTTTTTTTTTTAATTACAACTTTTAGCTTCCAGAAAAATTATTCTGCTTGTCTAACTTGTATTGCCCAATAGTGAAGTTTTTGTGTGAGTTTGTACTCATTACTCATTTTCTCCAAAAGATGTTTCTGGATGTTCTTGCTGAAGTTGGCCCTTCACCACGAGGGATAACTTCTGCAAGTGCATGATGGGCATCACCGACTGGAAGAAAACCAACAGCCTGAAACTCAACACAGACAAAAAAGAAGTGCTGCTCCTCGGGGACAACACCTCCCCATGGAACGACTCCTGGTAGCCTTCTGAACTATGACCCGCACACAACCCCGACACACCACACTAGCAACCTTGGCACCATTCTGCACAGCAAGCTCACCATGAAAAAACAGATTAGTGCATTTGCTTACAGCTACTTCCTCAATCTTCACATGCTCTGTGAGATCTTCAAAAGACTCCCTGTCAACCCCAGATAAATGGTCACTCAAGCCCTAGTAACCAGCCGGCTGCACTATGGCAATGCACTTTACATAGGAATCACCATGCACCTCCTGAAGAGACTACAGACCAAACAGAACTTAGCAGCCAGACTCATCCTTAAAGTCCTTAATGGAGTCACACCTCCCCCACCCATAGAAGCTCCACTAGATCCACATTCAGAAGAGATGTCTATTATGTCAATTTAAGATGCAGATCCACATGTACAAGGCCCTCCACAATCAAGAACCAGCATGCATCAACCACCGCCTGAACTTCCACCAACCCTTCAGATCCCTGTGCTTTGCCTCCTCTCCATAGCACACCCCCCACATCCACTGAAGCAACAGTGGTGGACGCTCCTTCTCCTACCTCATGGTAAAATCCTGGAACATCATCCCCCTTCACCTATGGACCGCATCCTCTCTCCTGGAATTCAGAAAAGGATTCAAGACCTGGCTGTTCAACAGATATCCCTTAGCTGTAAAGTTTCTCTCACTTAGATACCCTAGCAGATGATTTGCTCCTCTATATGCTATTTGACTGATTGATTGATTGATTGATTGATATTCCCCAGGTCCTTCTAAGCAAGAACTGCCAAACAATGTTGTTAAAAAGTATGTCAACAAAGCCTAACTGTAATGGTGGAAACTACAATGGATTTGTTTGAAGCCATGAGTTCACTTAGGCCCATATTTATACTTTTTGGCGCACAACTGCGCCAACGCAGTTGTGCGTCAAAAATGTTACCGCCGGCTAACGCCATTCCAACGCGCCATGCGGGCGCCTTATTTATGGAATGACGTTAGCCGGCACTGCGGACTGGTGTGCGTCAAAAAAAAGGACTCACACCAGGGAGCGCTGGCATATGGGAAAATGGGGGTTGTGCGTCAAAAAATGGGGCAAGTCAGGTCTGAGGCAAAATTCAGGCCTCAAACCGGATTTGCGCCATTTTTTTTGATGCCCAACCTCCATTGACATGACTCCTGTCTTAGCAAAGACAGGAGTCATGCCCCCTTGCCCAATGGCCAAGCCCAGGGGACTTATGTCCCCTGGGCATGGTCATTGGGCATAGTGGCATGTAGGGGCGCCCAAATCAGGCCCCCCTATGCTACAAAAAAAATCGGACAAAAATACTTACCCGAACTTACCTTTACTTCCCTGGGATGGGTCCCTCCATCCTTGGGTGTCCTCCTGGGGTGGGCAAGGGTGGCAGGGGGTGTCCTTGGGGGCAGGGGAGGGCACCTCTGGGCTCCTTCCGAGCCCACATGTCCCTTAACGCCTGCCCTGACCCAGGCGTTAAAAAACGGTGCCCATCAGGCTGTGCGCCATTTTTAAGGCCCACCCACTCCTGTGCGTCAAAATGACGTCAGAGTATAAATATGGGGCACAGGCCTTAAAGTCATTTTTTGGAAGGGAACGCCTACCTTGCATATAATTAACGGAAGGCTGGTTGCCCCTTCCAAAAAATGACGCACATGGTGGAATTTTGACGCCCGCAGGGTCGGACGTCAAAGTATAAATATGGGGCAGGGTTTGCGCCGATTGTGCGTCAAAATTTTTGACGCACATTCGGTGCAAACAGAGTATAAATATGCCCCTTAGTATCTTCTTTAGATTTTAGTGGTCCCTCTTCTGCGCTTGCTTTTTTAAAAACATTGCTTAGTAAAATGGCTCAACAAGTGGCCCAGTGGTAGAAATCAGTCAGCTATGTATCCGGACAGCTGACATCAACGTCTGGTTGATTAAAAATCTCAACTATACTGTAGAGATCATCAACAAGTTGCAATTCAGCCTTTAAGGAAGTGCCATTCAAATGTCTGTTATAATTAATAAACTAAAAGATGATGACTGTATCTGTGCTAGTAGGTGCTAAATAACAAGTTAAGTTACTGATGGTTGTAAAAAGCATGGTCAAATCATTCTCATGAACTTCCACATCAATTGAATCTCTGTACTACCATGTTTGTCACCACCCAGGTAGCACAACAATTAGCCCATTTCAGGCTATTGCATGAGTGAGACTACAACTATTTGAGTCACCAGCAGTCATGAAATATATGTGAGCATGGACTACATATTTGTATAGAAATGTAAATAATACATTGAAGCCTGCAATTCCTATATAAAAGCGTATCTATAATTTTATTATTGGACTTGAGCTGTGATGTTTTCAGTTGCATGTAGTAATGTAGTTGTTCAATTGTAAAAACTAATTTCAGTTCAGTTGTGAAGTACTAATGACTCCTTCCAGAGTTGGCAGTGAAGGAGACTGATGCAGGGTAAATAGCAAAAATAAGAAATGTCTTATCCTTCTTCTGATCATGTTGTCTTAACAAAGTGATTAGAATGAACAAGAACTTTATGTTTTTTTGAGTATTTATAGGTTTGTATAAGAAATATATAGGGCCTCATTACGACTCTGGCAGTCAGAATGATCTGACTGACATAAGACTCGAGGAGGAGGCTGCCATCATACTGGCAGCCTCCCCTCCAGTAGTATTCCGATTCCAGGCTGACGGACGGAAACATCATATTACAACTTTTGTACCGGTCAGACTGGTGGAAACAGTACCATGGCATTGGCCTCAGCTCCCTTTGGGGAGCTGAGGCTAATGCTGTAGCACAACAGCACCCTCAGAATGCACACTGTTTGCATTCCATACAGTGCACATTCTGAGAGTGTTGGCAGGGGGGTTCCTGCACTGCCCATGCCCCTAACACTGGCTTTCCCCCAGCCTTATTAGGGCGGGGACCCACCATGTAAAGGCTTGCTGAAAGAGGACTCGTGATCGGCACAGCGGTGCTGAACTCTGCCCCGTCGTACTGACGACAACTCTGACCACCGCCACCCAATCGGGAGGATCCTGCGGTCCAACGACCACTGCATATTTGGCGGTTGTTAGACCTGACAGCCTTAGGGTGGTCACCCCTAACTTTTTGCCTGACTCCCTCCACTTTTTGGGCACTGTTTTTGCTGGTTTTAGGACTCTTCGCACTTTCCCACTGCTAACCAGTGCTAAAGTGCATATGCTCTCTTTCTTTAAACATGGTGACTTTGGCTCATACCCAATTAGCTAATTTAATTTACTTCAAAGTCCCTAGTAAAGTGTACTACATGTGCCCAGGACTTGTAGATTAAATGCTGCTAGTGGGCCTGCAGCACTGGTTGTGCCACCCACATAAGTAGCCCCTTAACCATGTCTCAGGCCTGCCATTGCAAGGCCTGTGTGTGCAGTTTCACTGCCAATTCGACTTAGCATTTAAAAGTACTTGTAAAGCCTTCAACACTCCTTTTTCTACATATACGTCACCCCTAAGGTAGACCCTAGGTAACCCATAGGGCATGGTGCTATGTAGGAAAAAGGCAGGACACATACCTGTGTAGTTTATATGTCCTGGTAGTGTAAAACTCCTAAATATGTTTTACACTGATGTGAGGCCTGCTCCTTTCATAGGCTAACATTAGGGCTACCCTCATATACTGTTTGAGTGGTAGATTCTGATCTGAAAGAAGTGACAAAGTCATATTTAGTATGGCCAAAATGGTAATTCAAAATCCTGCTGACTGGTGAAGTTGGATTTTATATTACTATTTTAGAAATGCCACTTTTAGAAAGTGAGCATTTCTCTAAACTTAAATCCTTCTGTGCCTTACAATCCACATCTGGCTGGGTTAGTTGACTGCTCCGTTGTGCATTTCACTGAGACAACCCCAAACATGAGATGCTCAGTCACATGCGCACACATCTGCATACTGAATGGGTCTTCCTAGGCTGGGAGGGTGGAGGGCCTGACACTTACATGTCAAAGGACAGTAGCCTTCCCTCACACAATGGAATGCCAACCCCCCTACTGTGACCATGGCAGACAGTATGGACCTGAAAGGGGACCTTGTGAACTTCTAAGCCACTCTTTAAAGTCTCCCCCACTTCAAAGGCACATTTGGGTATTTAAACAGGGCCTCTGACCCTACCAACTCAGACACTTCTGGAAAAGATGCCACTGGTGATGAAATTCTGAACCAGAACCTGCAATCTGACAAGCGAAGCTGCCTGGCTGCCCAAAGGACTCACCTGAATGCTTTGCTGAAAAGGACTTCTGCTGTGCTGTTGCCCTGCTGCCTTGCTGCCCTCTGGGTCTGCTGAGAAGTGCTCTCCAAGGGCTTCGATTGAGCTTGCCTCCTGTTTTATGAAGTCTCAGGGCCAATAATACTTCATCTCTGTAAAGAACTCCTTGTGTGGCGGAATTTCAACGCACAGCCTGCCAGAAACATCGCACAGCCTGCATTGTGGTGAGAAAATTACAGCACGCCGACTGGAACGACGCAGCCTGGCTCCCCGAGTGGAGATCGATGCATCACCAGCTTTGCGACTGGAAGGTTGTCGCATGGCCCACTGGATTGATGCATAGCTGAGCCGGAATGATGCAGCCCGACTTCCTGCAAGAAGAATCGACACAGCGCCTGCTGTGCGACTAGAATTTCCCCACATCGCCCATCAGATCGACGTAGCTCCTGTGACTTCGTCCTGCACGCCCAAGATTTCTCTGCATCACCCCTGGGGTGTCTAAATACCCTGCAACCTGAAGAGGATTCAAGTCTGCGCACCGGAAATCAACGCAAGGCCCTGGCTGCATGAAAAATATCTACGCATTGTCTGTGTGCACCCAGAGAAACCGACACACACACCCACCCCGTATTCGCTGCATCCCCTCCTTTGTGGTCCCTTGCGGATAATTTAAATGCAAACCAGGTACTTTGTGCTTGCAAGAGACACTTATTGCTTTAAGACTTTTTTTATCATTCTTTAAGGTGATATTTCAATGTGTACTTATCAAATCTTGATTGTTTTTGACCTGCATTTAATTTGATAAATATTCTACATTTTCTAAACCTGTGTGATGTTTTTGTGGTGTTTATACTATGTTATTGTATGATTTATTGCACAAATATTTTACACATTGCCTTCTAAGTTAAGTCTGACTTCTCAGTGCCAAGCTACCAGAGTGTGGGCACAGGATAATTTGGATTGTGTGTGACTTACCCTGAATAGAGTGAGGGTTCTTGCTTGGACAGGGGGTAACCTAACTGCCAACCAAAGACCCCATTTCTAACAGTGGCCTTCGGACCTTCAAACTCATAATGGGGCCCATAATCTCTCTGCATGTTTTTAGATATTGTGAGCTACAGAAATATTTAACCTGACTCACATTAAACAGATACTAATATTTTTATATTTGACAAAAATGACTAAGGGCCTGATTTAGAACTCCGAGGTTGGGTTACTCCATCACAACGGTGATAGATATCCCGTCTTACCAAATCTAAATCCCATTACATCCTATTTTGATTTGGGCGGATGGAATATCCATCACCATTATAGCAGAGTAACCTGTCTGCCGTGTTCCAAATCAAGCCCTAAATGCTTTGTGGTGTGTTTAATTTCACACTACAGATTTTTCTTTTAATTCTTCATGTTTGTAACAATGTTATCTCTTCTTTTTTAAAAGAGTTAGGGCCAGATGTAGCAAACGTTTGCGACTCGCAAACGGGCCGAATCGCAATTTGCGACAGTGCAAAATCGGAAATGGGATGCAAAAAGCCCATTTCCGACTCGCAAAAAGCGATGGTACCCATTTGCGAGTCGCATCCGGTGCGACCCCATTTTGCGACCCGCAAATTGCAAGTCGCAATTTGCGAGTCGCAACCCATATGCAATAGCAACTCGCAAATTGCGACTAGTCGCAAAAAGCCCAGTTTGCTTGTCCCATTTACCACTAACTCAGAGCAGGTGGTAACCATTACCAAAGTATAAAAGGGGACCCAGAAGGCATCTGGGTTACTCAAGATGGCGGAGATATACCTGATAGCAGTGAGGAGGAGAGTCTACGCAGCCCAGCAGAGGAGGAGGAGGGGCCACAGACAGGAGAAGATATATAGAACCAGGCAGACTCTTTTACAGCAAACTGAAGAGGAGATCTATGACAAATACCGCCTTAGCAGCGCAGCCATTCTAGAATTAATAGATTTACTGAAACCACAGCTAGAACACAAGACTCTGCGTGGCTGCGCCATCCCTACGCATGTGCAAGTACTATGCGCACTGCACCTCTTGGCCTCAGGGAGCTATCAGGGGGTCATTGCCGTGGCAGGTGGGGTATCCCAAAGTGCAGTGTCAAGGTTCCTCAGGGCATTCCTAGATGCCTTAGTCACGCACATGTCTCACTTCATCTACTTACCAAGGAATGAGGCAGAAATTAACAGCACCAAGCTGGACTTTTACCCCATTGCCCACTTTCCCCATGTCATAGGGTGTGTAGATGGGACACACATTCAAATATGCCCCCCTGCTAATCTGGAACACATTTTCCGCAACAGGAAGTGTACCCACTCACTCAACATACAGGTTGTTTGTGATGCCCATTATGTCATCACGGACATCGTAGCTAAGTTTCCTGGCAGTACCCATGACTCATACATTTTTAGGCATAGTGGGATACATCAACGCCTGGAACGTGGGGAATTTGGAGACGGTTACCTCCTAGGTAGAGCCATAGACACTTGCAGACATACACACAGGTCACTGTGCACGACTATCTGGAGTTCCTAACAGTGTACTTTTGTGCCCAACAGGTGACAGTGCATATGCTCTCAGGCCTTGGATCATGACTCAGTTTTTAACACCCAGAACTGAATCTGAGAGGCAATACAACAGTGCGCATAAGAGGACCAGGAACCTGATCGAGCGCACCTTCGGACTGCTGAAGGCAAGATTCAGATGCCTCCACCGCAGTGGAGGCGCACTCCAATACACCCCCATTACCGCTTTCAAAATTGTGGTCGCATGCGCCATCCTCCACAACATAGCCACCCGACGTGGGCTACCTCTCACCCCTGCAGACCCAGATCCTGATGATGAAGAGCAAGAACAACCACATCGCCATCATGGGGATAGGAGTATCGCTAATCAAGGCAGACAGACGGGACCACATTGCAACGCAATATTTTGGACGGTACGTGTCAACTCCCACCATACTCACCTATTAACCATAAACTCCATTTGTTAAGTGGAACAAAAATAACTGTTTTATTAATGTCATGAAGAAACTATATACAAGTTGAAATTGTCCATGGGCAGGAAAATGCCAACCAGTCATGTGGCACATTAACGCCATGTGCCACATTAATATGTCCTGGCTGTTATCTATGATCTCCTGCCCCTCCTGCCAGCCTGGCTGGTCCCTGCTGCATCCATGGTGCTCTGCCTACCACTCCTGAGCACCCTACTGTCAGTGGCAGAGACACTGCTCACTGTTGAGCCCTCCTCACTGTCTTGGGGTGTTTCCCCGGTGGCCCTCGACATCTCCCGTGTCTCCATAAGTTCAACTATGTGGGTGAGACGTCCCAGGCCCCTGGCAACATCCCCAGCAAAATGGCCCATCTCTATTTGCAGGCCAACTGTCCTCCTTGACAGGCCTGTTGTATTGATGGCTAGCCTGCCGATCGATGTGGCCATCCTGTCCCAGTCTTAGCATTATCTGGCGATCTCTGCACCGCCCAGCCTCTGCCTGGCCCAGCAGTCCGGCCGCCAGTTCCCTGATGGCAAGGGCAATGTCCGCAGTGTTCTGGCACATCAGGTCCATGCGTCTGTTGAGGTGCTGCATGCTTGCATGGTTGTTTCTAACAAAGCGGTGCAGCACACCACTAATCCTGCCCAATATTCTGTTCTGCATGCGCTTACCCCGCAGCAGATGTGCCTCACTGCTGGTTGGAGGAAGTATCCCGGATCCAGATGGTCTTGCCCTGCGCCGCCTGCGCAGCGGTGGCTGCCCTGTGCTCACACCTGTATCCTCCCTGCCTGTTGCTGGGGCAGCTCCTGGCGTGATTGTTGCAGCAGGCGTTACCACTGCAGGAATGCTGCTGACTGTGCAGGTGGGTGTGCTGGCGGGTCCTGGGGTGTCCTCCTGGGCCTGGGTGCTTGGGGTGTTGGGGGTGTCTTGCTGGAGACCTGTGGGACATGGGGAACACACTGTCAGTGTCTAGTATCTATTGCACAATTCCTAATAAACATTTGCCTATGAACTGCCTCTTTGACTACATTTCCCATAATGCATCATTCTGGCTTTTTCTACCCTGAAATGGAGCTAATTTGGTTGTGCATGCACCTGTGTGCATGGTGGGTGGGGTATGACATTGATAGAGGTACAGGCTTATCACATGGTACTCACCAGTTGATGTGCTGGGCTCTGAGGTGTCCAGGTCCCCAAATCCACACACTGCCTCCTGCTCAAATGTTTCCTCAACCCTTTCTTCCAGGGGTGTGGGTGGTGGCACAGATGATGGTCCCCCTCCAGTGCCTCTCATCTCCCGGAGCCTTTCTGCCACCCTCTCCTTGGTCCGGGAGCGGAGGTCATACCACCTCTTCTTAATGTCCTCAATTGTCCTGTGGCTCACATCCAGGGAATTAATTTTTTCTTGCATGTCCTGCCAGAGTTTCTTTTTGGTTGCCTCAGGAACAGTGAGGGCTGCTCTCCCAAAGAGCTCATCATGGTGCTGACAGCATTCCTCAGTCAGCACCTCCAGCTCCCTCTCAGAAAATTAGATTTTTCTTTTTCGTGGGGTTCCCTCCATGGCTGCTGCTGCTTGTTCACTGTGAAGACTGGCAGTTATAAAAGGGTGTGGTCCTGCCTCCTCCCAGGTGTATTTGTTAACTTCCTGGCTGTGATGTCATCATCATGTGCCAGGAAGTGTTTCCAGAGTGTTCTGGTATGCTTTCTGGAGTGTTCTGCTGCACCTGCAAGCAATTTTGAAGGTAATCGCAATTTGCGACACCTACTCGCTAATTGCGAGTTCGTTTTTTGCACACTCGCTAACAGCGACCTCGCAAATTGCGGACTCGCACACAGCGTTGCGAGTCCGGCTGCGAGTCGCAAAATTGGATACTTTTTTTTTCTGGCATTCCAATTTGCGACTCGCATTTTGCGAGTTGCATCAACTCGCAAAATGCGAGTCGCAATTTTTATTTTTGCTACATCTGGCCCTTAGACTCTAAAAATGTAAGCTCTTAGTGGAAAGGATAAAAGTGTGCCTGAACATTATTCAGAATCAACTACCATCTGCTGTACATTAAAGCAAAATGTAAAGTCACCTCAGAGTTCCATGGCCTTATAAAGGAATCAAGCCTTTGTCCCCATTGCTCTATGTGGTCATACAACTCCTTAGTGACTTGCAAAATCCTTGTAATGAAAGGATGTGTGCACCTAATCCCAAATAATAATTCAGTGAGGGTTACAGTTAATGCAGTGTAAACTTGGTATGTTGATGGTATCAGCAAATATGATGTTATTTGGGAAAAAACACCAATATCTATCAGAACTATACTGGAAGGACCCCATAAGGAGAACAACTAATTTATCATTTATACTATTTTTTGTTAGACTCACCTGCCATTTCATTTTTTTTTAAAAAATTATTAATTCCCAAATTCACACAGGTTGTTTTCAATATTCATGCTGCTAATGTGTGCTGAGACTCATATTCTCTGCTCATCCTATTCCTACTGACAATACAGTATATTTAAACACCTCACAGTGAAATCCCAGCTTGATCCCTCTAATGCCATCTGGTGCATTGTTTTTTCTGTATGACAGTTTGTAAACAGCTTTGTTGGATGCATTTTGTAGTCAAAATTATTTGTCTCATCTTTTTTAAAAGGTCTTTTGGCTACTGTTCCCCAAGGCACAGAAGAAATTCTAGTACCACAATTTGCTTTAGCGGTAATCGATATGTTACCTGACCTCATGGAAAATTTACTGACTTAATGCTGTCTCAATCTGTTAATTTCTTATTGTATAAGAAATATGTTGTGGAATTGAAGTATTATATAACTTTTTCTTGCTTACTTGTTTTACCTCTTGGTGTTTGAGATAAATATTGAAGTAAAAAATCAGGATGCATTCCTCCTTCCTCTCCATCATAAACATTTTATAACTTTTCCTGGATTAAACTGCTGGTAGTCATGAACCTCAAGGCTGCAGTAGTGCTGCTAATTATATAATTTGTGTGTTTGTTTGACTTTCTGGGCCCAAAATACACAACTTATTTACTGTTGCAGTCTGCACCAGGTGCACTTCTCAAAGGTTGTGTCTGTCATAAACTAGGACAGTAAATCTTATTATCATGCGTGTGCTGCGTCCAGGGCAGCCTCACATGACCAACTTCCCTGGGTCCGGTACATTAGGTGAATAATGGAGCTACTACACATAAGCCACTCTGGGGTTCACACTGCAGGCAGCAACTACAGGCACTTTAAACAGCACCTGCAAGGGGATGTTTGGAAGTCCATGGGGCCCCCGTTCCTTTCTCCAGAGGGCTTCCAAGTCCTTGTGTTGCAATGTAAGCAACCCTTCCATGGGCCTTTTTGCCTCTGCACCCATGTTCATAATATGATGTTAGCTTAGAGGCATAGTGAGTCCTTCTTTCTTGTTCATGGTGCTATACACCAATGCAAATGAGGGAACTCACTCTCAAAAAAGTGCTAGTGTTACATGTATGCCAGCCCTATTGTTAGCCTTAGTGTGATGTTACCCTCAACTTTTGGTATACCTCCTCAACTTTTCTGACCTCGTTTTTGCAGGTATTAGGACTCTACACACTTTACCACTGCTTACCAGTGCTAAAGTGCTTGTGCTCTCTTGCCGAAACATGGTAGCATTGGTTCATCCCCAATAGGCATATTTATTGTACTTATAAGTCTCTAGTAAATTGGTACTATAGGTACCCAGGGCTTGTAAGTTAAATGGTACTATTGGGCTTGCAGCACTGATTGTGCCACCCACTTAAGTAGCCATTGTTGTAGAGCCACTTCATTGATGTCTGTGGTCATTTTATTTTAGCAACTATCTCTGCTGCCAGTGCCTTTTTGCCTAGAAACATTTCATTTTATTTTATGTTATTGTTTAAGAATCGGCCACATTACTGATGTTGTTTTATATTCCTTTATCTTGCTGTTCTCTCACCTAGGAGCATTTACATTTCTCAGCACAATATTATTTTCCAAGGCTGCAATGAGATAGGTTTGTGGGCACAAGTTATAAACTGCATATTTAACATTTCACAGAAACATGCGTATTTTTATGTGTGGTAGATTTCTCAGAACATTTGTTTTTTTATTATGAAAACATCTGTTTGTCCCATGCACGTTAGAGGGAGGTTTCACCCAGATGACCACAACTTCATGCTGTCTGACCTTTTTGCAGCTGCTTGCTGATATTACAGGTTCCCTGGCCTACATGAGGATGGTGTCTCTACTAACAACAGGCTTCTCTGCTACTGTCATACCCAGGTATGGGCGATTATGTTTTCCCGGGGAGATCCTGAAGGGCAGATTAGGGTTTATCCTGCTGTGCTCTAACATAGAACATTAGTAGTGTAGGTAGGGATCACATATATCATACATAGTGAAAGTATGGTGGTACTTTTCTTGTGTATCACTTTCCTTATCACCATTTGGCTCCATCATCCTCATTCTTGCATTTTATTTTATTTTATCTAAGAAGCACCTGATTCAATACATCTTACTGAACCATTCCCTGCTACTGTTTGTCTTTGCATGTGTGAGATGATTGTAACTGAGAGAAAAGGATGGGATCTGATCCACCACGATTTCCCAGAGAAGTCATAATGTCATGCACCCGGTTGCCACAAATCATCGCTCCTCTTGGGCAGAGATGAGGTGCTGCTGACTGGCCGGAAACAAATTAGGCCCACAATTGTCACATGGTGTGGGATTTGACTCAGTGCCCCACAGTTCACGTGATGCTGCCGCACAGATCCAGCAGCCTCACTGGTACAATGAGAGCTAATGCAACACCACTTACCATGTGTCAGGCCTGCCATTGCAGAGCCTCTGTGTGCAGTTGTATACTGCAATGTTGAACTGGCAAAATAAACTTTTAGCCAGGCCTAAATGTTCTCTTTTTTAAAAACACAATTCACCCCTAGAGTTGGCCTAGACAGACCAGAGGGCAGGGTGCAATGTATGTGAAAGGCAGGACATGTTCTTCTAGGTTTTACATGCCCTTGTAATGAAAAAGTCTGAAATTTGTTTTTCACTTTTGCAAGGCCTATTACTACCATAGGATACCATTAGGATTACCTTATTACATTTTATAAGTATATTTTCCAAACCCTTCAAGCCTGATGTCCCTGGAATCCTAATTTAAAATCCTAAATTCTGGTGAAGTAGGATTTTAAATTACAATTCAGGAAATGTCACATTTAGAAAGTTGGAATTTTCTCACCTAAGCCATTTGGTCATGAAGGCTGTCTCTGATCACATATCTGGATGTAGTTGGCAGAGTTCGGTATTATGTATACCTCCTAGACAGCCACTCACAATGGGTGCTTAGGTGCATCTTGATGGGCCATCCTGTCAGGATGCAAGGGAGGAGTTGAGCACAACCTCACTTACACCTGAGTAGGCTGTATACTGTCCCGACATACAGGGTTGTATACACCCCGTAGTTAGCCTGGAGTCAAGTCAGGAAGGGCAGGGCATCTGTGCACTTCAAAGGTATGTTTTTAGGAGTCTCCCCCACTTCAACAGTACTACTGGGAATAAATACTGGGCCTCGGACACCACCATTTCAGTACATTTCTGGACCTGTGGATACTATGCAAGGAAGAAGGACCTCTGTGCTGCTGAAGGACTTCTGTCCTGCTGGACTGTACTCTGCTGGACTTCTGCTCTGCTCACCTGACTTGATGACAGCTGCTGCCCTGCTAGGGTGAGAAGGACTGAACCAGCAGATCTAGTTGTCTGGCCACCTGATCTGACATCTCAGGGGCATGAAAAACTTCCAACAACACTACTCCTGCACCTAGACTTTGCCATCAGTGAGCTTACCCTGCTAAGTGGTGCCACCACAGTCCTCGACACTTAGAAGTGGGCCTGAGGTGCCCTGTTTTCTGTTGACTCTATGGAACCAACACATCCTTTGATGAGCGGCATAACCCTCAGCAGAACTGATGCATTACCATCACTGCATGGATTGGCCCCTTCCCAAAAACGTCAACCCGCATCTTTGGACCGAAGCGTCATCTTCAGGACTGCCACTGGGGAATGCTTCTCCAGAGTATATCCTCACATCCCTCATCAACAGTAGCCTCAACAATGACAGCGACACTCCGCATTGCAACTTCACCATTCACCAAGACTGACACATCACCTCGATTGCACAACACAATCCTGTGCACTGGCATCTGCATTGCAAGCTCTGATGACAGGATCCTCAATGTCAATACAACAGGACCTCGCACCACAGCTTTACTGCATTTCAGAACCAATGCATCACCTCGGCAGCGCAATACATTCCTGGCACCCGTATTTGCATCACAAGTCCCGTTGATGAAATTCTTGACACCGAAGCAACAGTACCTTGTACCACAGCCTCACAGAATCTCAAAACTGATGCCTAGTCTCGGGGGCGTGGCGCACCTTTGACATGGATCCCCACCATGCTCCACAAACCAGGAATCAAGGTACTTTTGTTCAGCAGGCCTAACTAGGTCCTTGTAGCTGGTCCACATTCCATCATGGTCAACTTGGACTTGTGACTTTGTCCTTGTCCGGCAAGACCAGATATCCACAACTGGCACTTTACGCTTCTAAGTTAAACCTGACTGCTCTGTGTGAAGCTACCCGCGGTTGAGCACAGTTTAATTTGAGATTTGCTTGTGCTTTACCCTGACTAGGATTGTGGTTGCTGCCTGACCACGGCTCACACTCCAGTCAACAAGTAAATCAACTTCTAACACCTATTAATATTACAGAAGGGGACACACTTGTGTCTGCAGCCACTTCTGCAATACCGAAATGCCAGGAGTTGCAGAAAGTGGGCACATATGCTTCTTGTGCCTCTCAGGGCCTTATACATATTATGGCCCCTTGTGGTGCTTGTAATTATCTCAAGGCACCTAGCTAACATCATCATCCTTCTTGCCAACCATTAATGCTGGTAACTCATGATGCTCTATTACCTGCTACAGATCGGTACATGTGCCCTATTCTCATGAATGCACTGCCCCAGATCAGCCTAAACTTGCAGCTGCCCTGGGAGCGTATTGTATGAGTGTCTTTTAATGCAGGTAGCAGCCGCCTGCACTTTAAAGAGGGGACAGAGATCCCCTGCAAGCTGTTTCAATGAGCGACTGCACACACCTGCTGGGGGGTGTTTGGGGACCATACATAATATATATCCTGTTGGTGCTTGAAAAGACTCAAGATAAAGCAGGACTGAACTGATATCAGCATCCTTCTTGAGGACAATTAATGCTAGTCACTTACAACATTGTAGAGATTACAAGGGATTACAATCAACATGTTTGTGTATTTTCAAGTGGGAGCACATTGATGTGAACAGATGCTAAACCTTCCAGTGAATACTGTTTGTAGCAGTTCATAGTATGTTGGAAGCACACTTTGCTGTACAATGTAAAGGCTATGTATGAGCTCCATGCGAAGAGGAATCAGCCACTTTTCTTGCTATCATGTAATACTTCTTACACTTTAACTCATTCATAAAAGCAATTGCTATTGTCAGTTGTGGAACTGTGTAGATTTGCTGTAACCCTTGACATCACAATACTGATATATATGTGACTGTTACGAAAACATAATGTGTGAATGAATGTAAACTAATGTAAAGTGTTGCACTGAAAGACAATAATGAAGTGCATTCACTGTGGTGATAAAAGGAAAATATGCTGCGTGGCATTATCTTATTAACTGAAATGTAATAGTTCATTATATGTTTAAAACCGTCTTCAAGTTGTTTGAGAGTGTTTGCCTTTATAGAAATAGCTGTTTATGTAATGTGTACACTAATCTTGTTGATTAACATTGAGAAATGTAGTTCCCCATTATACTCAATTACATGTTTAACAAATTATTTTGTTCTTTGTATTAACTGTAACATTCAAAATGAGCAAATGCAATTGAGATTATATGATGCAGAAGCTGACTTTGCATGGTAAAATGTGAATTAAATGTGCAATTGAAATATTGCCTTAACGTGACTTAACTAGGCCTGAATTTCTTTAATGTGAGAAACTGTTTTCCATTCTCTGCTAACGTGCTATTTCACAGAAGGTATTTTTCTATGAAATGTTAGTTTGGAAATAGAAGTGCTGTTGTCTTATTTATAGAGGGTCTGAGAAAGCAACGTTGGCAAAGGTGCATGGATAGATCGAGAAGAGAAGTGACTGTCCCTATTCATACATGTTGCAATTGCTTTACACAAGACCAAGGACAGCAACCTTCCTAGGACTGTCTTGGAAGTCAACAGTATTATTTCAAGTTACACTGTGGGACAAGAGAGGAGTAATGAAGAACATGATGGTATGATCCAGTAGGTGTTATGTGGTTAAGATGTTAAGTATAAACTAGAACTTTCATTAATCAATATTAGAGCAGATTCCTTTGACTTTTCGCAGTTTTTCCATGCTTTGCTGAGCATGGCTTAGGTTACACTTGATTCTCTGAGAAGATTCTTGACTGAACTTCTGAAATACTAACAGCTTCCCTTTTTCCTTTCTTTTTTGTCTTATTTTTACCCTCAGTGGTTAACTTCATTTTGACCCAGAGTACATTTTTCCAAATTCATTTTGTCCTGTATTTGCTTTTCATCTTATGCCCTTACGACTTTAGTTAGATTAAATTTTGCATCTCTGTATAGGTGCTTTAAGAGAATTCCTATTTTTTATAGCTAATTTAGTTAGATGACTTTAATTTGTACTACTGTGATCAAGATTTGACCAGCCTCAGTTTTCAGAATATCAAATTATTTTCTCAATGTTTTGCATAGTGATGACAGAATTTCTTGTTTGCCTTATGCTACTCCTTTTAAATTTTCTCAGGCACTTCAGATATCCTATTATTATTCTGTATCTTTACAGTATGTTTTTGAGACTTGTCACTTTTAACCTGAGTGTTAATTTGTTATAACACCCTTTACCTTTATTTCCAACTGGGGCTCTCATTGTGTGGTCAAATGGGTTGCATTGTTTAATGAATGTTGATTGTATTTTCATTCTTACTGTTTCATCCTCCTCTGGTGCTTGTGCTTTTAGAATTGCCAATCTCACAAAATGGTTTGCAATCAGAAGACCTTGGTATGCATGTACATTCACAAACCCATGGTGAAAGTAGATCACCAAAGCATTTTCATAGAACATCCAGAGGTTCAGTTCTGTTGGTGCATTGATATTTAAATGTCTGTGGGTGTTTTAACACATTAAACACAAATGTTTCCTTAAAAGAAATGCTAATGTTTATGCCATGCTTAGTATTCTGTAGCAATGGTCTATTGTCTTCCCATCAATTTAAAAAGAAGGTTTTTTTCCAAATTCACACTGAGGCTAAATGCACATCCATATTAAGCTTCAAGTGGTCCTTGTAATCTTGCTATGGATTTAAGCTTTTTTCTTATAGTGTTTTCTCTTTTTTGACTTATTCTCACAGTTGGAATTATGGGGTTTTTGACTCATCAACTTTCATGAAGGATTACCTGGCAAAGAAGTACTGAACCTAGTTTGAGAAGTAGTATTACTTCATCTCAGTGGTGACGATGTTTGACTTATGGTGCTATTAATGGACCAATCACAGGATCAGGAGGTGTATATTTTGGTAGTTTTTAGTAGAGAATTACCAAATAATGAAAGGTGCTGCATCTTGCCAACAATCCTATTTATTGTATTTTTTCGGTTTGCAGAATTTTGGTGAAGCTGTGCAAAAAGTCTCTGAACTGTGATGGTCATGATGTTATGCATGTCCTTTCTAAGGCAACAAAATTACCCTAAAAGCCTCTGGTATTGACACATGTAAGATATGAGCAGAAATGATGATTGTGTTATTCACTTAGATCATAGTTACAGGGAAATCAGGTCATTCCTCATGCATCTGTAGTATTATTTATGCTTTTAAAGCATGATTAATTACAATTTCATACCAAATCCTCACAATTACACCTGGCAATGTACATACAATCCACATAAGATATCTCGGAAAGATAATGAAAATGCAAAGACATGTTGCACAGAAATTTAGGGGCTTATTTAAAAGGGGCTTGCACCACTGCTGTGCCATTTTTTTAATGAGCTGTGGTGCTGTGCTAGCTCCATATTTATAATGTGACAGATTTGGCTACAAATGTGTTGCTTTTCCCTGCCCTAGGGGACAAAAACCTGCATGGGATCTGGCTGCATCACATACATTTTAATGTGTGCACAGTGGACGTTGCATCAAAAAAAGTCACTTACAAATGGCACAGTGGTATTTACAAGATCTTCCTCTTTTGACGCTTCTTCAAGATGCATCAGACACTGCCTGCAATGCGTCAGAAATCCTATGCCACCAAAACCCAGGCCTAGGGACTAACACAGTGGCTTTAAAATAGGAATCTGGTCATTTGAAGTCACTTCACATCCTGGAAGATGTCTGTTTGTCACCTCCTCACTGTTTCTAGTAGGTCCACACATGTGGCAATCATGTTGTAGGACCCCTTGACCAACTGGGCCCACAGCACTCATGATCCCATCATCCACTACAACAAGGCAATGTGACATAGTGTACTTTTTGCAAGGGACAAGCCAAGATTGTTATTTCCTTAAGGAAGAAGTGGTTCCAAAGTCCAGGCCTGCATACTCCAAAGGTCAACACGTATGTACACACATAAGGTAGGCAGTACAAATATTTCAACTTCACATTCCGATTTATATTCACTTACATTACACTCACATTACCTTGTCACTCACTATGTCACACATACCCAGGTCATACACATAAGTAAACTATGCCCACTGCAACGTGACACATAGCCATACGTCATACATTACCTCTGACATCCAGGAACAATGTAAAAGTGTAAAAGGTGATATTCCACCTTTTTACAGCCAATTACATTGGTCCTCAGACATTAGGCTCCATGCGTCAATCTCATTTGACACATCGCCTCAATTTTTTAAGCATTTCTGAAGTTGTGTAACTTCTGACAGCAACTTTAGCAATGCCTCAATTTTTGTGTGGGTTCCTTGGGCATCCTTCTCTCGGATGTGTCAGTATTTCTGACACATTCAGGGACCCTACCACATGGAGCGCTGTATTGTAAATACGATGCATCTATTGTGTTGTAAACTTTTTTGACGTGGCTTAACTATTTTTGATGCATGGGTGCCACAATGATGCAATGCGTTAGTTCTTGTAAATGAGGCCCAGAGTTTGTAAGCTTTGATTTTGAAATTGTATTTTGATAATGCTGGCTTTTAAATTTGGGAATATTCCTGGGTAAAAGACAAGTGTGACGGCACGCCTCAAACATTGCTATTTTGTGAAATCAACAGACAATATTTTGCTATTATATAAAGGTAATGAAACCCAAAAGCTAGAAAGTTGAAAATTACTACTTATATAACAGTTGATTCAACAACAGAATGTGAAAACATTGTAAAATGTTTTCAAACTAAATCACCTCAACTGCCCGTTTTCTGTGTATTAATTTTCATTTGGCAGTAGTACAAATGCTATTGTCAATATTACATTTAGAGGAAGAAAGCAAAGGTTTGTGAATTACACAAATTAAATACTAAAAAATGTTAGGAAAACTGTTAACTAAACAAGAATGACAACGTCCCACAAACATTCTGTACCTAAACTAAAAGCTCTTTTTTAGATCCACCTTTAAAGTGATGCACTTTCCAAGAGGAACACCCACACTGTGCAAGGTATTACACTTGTTTAGTCTATTCAATCTGAGGATAACTGAATGTAAATTAAAGATGGTCTATACAATAACACAGGAGTTGGAGTACAATAATCTTAGAAGATAAACAAGTGTGCTGTCTCTTTAAAACCAACGTCATAGACAAACTAAAGCATAACATATCTTTTAAAAGTTGGCGTGCTTGCTTTCTGCAAGCCTACCGATACTGTATAATTTTTTATTAGTTAACAAAACATAAACAGAAATAGAGATTTTGTTGCTGGCAGTGAGCGGAGCTGCACAAATTTTATAACAAACAGTTTATGTTGTACGCCAAGAATACAAGACACATACAGACACAGGTACACACCACAAGAAAACCTATGGAGTATCCCTTGCCTAAAGTAATCCTGATTTCTCGTGGATCTCTTTTTATTAAGACCCTCATCCACTGTATTAATGGCATGTTTCATCATTGGGTCTCACCCTGGTCCCTAAAAGCCAGGATGGGCTCAACAATATTCTAGGGAGCACATGGAATATATTATGTTCATCGTTATCATGTTTCATCCCCTATCCTACAGCTTCATTTGGTCCAGGGCTTTCATCAGGACGTTCTCTAAATGCAAAGCCCAGGTGAGGAATATTGTTTTTTTTTGTGTTGGCATGCACCACTACTTTGCATGCAAAGTGAATCTATTTACTTCCTGCATCATAAATCATTGCTCCTTGTTGGAAAATGGGTTATTGGTGAGGGCAGACCTACACTTAGCAATAGGCCACTAACCTCCACTTAGGTCAAGCTAGGTCTCAGTAAATTAAACTTAGCTTAACCCAGGGTAGCTTGGCAACGAGCGACAAGGCTTAATTTAGGAGACTAAGGGTAAAGCATTCAAATATCACAAAATGGTAATTAAATAAAACACAGGAAACAGTTTAAAAATCCAATATCAGTGTATAACAATAGGAAATAATGTTAGCTTTACAATGACACCAAAACGAATAAAATCTCATAAGGGGAACTGGAGATATGAATAATTAAAGAATTATTGCTTTCTAGCACATAGAAACAAAAAGCGCCAATCTGGTCATCTGGTCGCACCTCGACTGGGGCAAAGTCAAAGTTTAAGGCCGACCGCGATGGAGCCCGGCTCAGCTACAGCCCACGGGAGGCCTCGGTCAAAAGTTTACCTTAGGACTTAGGCGTTTTTCTGAAGATTTTCTTCACTGGGACGAACCTGCCAGTCCAAACCGACCTCCTGGAACTCTTCCTCGGATATGCATTGTGGGAGCCCTCGGTGGAGATTTTTACCTCCGGACTTAGTTGTTTTTTCGAGGTGAAAATCCTTCGACCGGGGCAAACGTCGATCTTGATCCGACGTCCTTAGAGCCCTCCTCAGATACGCTGGCGGGGAGGTCCCGGTCAACTTCCTACATTCAGACTTAGGGCCAGATATAGGAAGCCTTTTGCACGTCGCAAACTGCGAAAAATGCAGTTTGCAACATGCAAAAGGCCGTTTGCGATGCACAACCTCAAATTGCGAGTCGGTACCGACTCACAATTTGAGGCTGCGACTCGCAAATAGGAAGGGGTGTTCCCTTCCTATTTGTGACCGCATCGCCATGCTGTGTTGCTTTGTGACCGCGAATGCGGTCGCAAACCAACTCGCAGTTACCACCCACTTGAAGTGGGTGGTAACTCATTCGCAAAAGGGAAGGGGTACCCATGAGACCCCTTCCCCTTTGTGAATGAAGATAAAAATGTTTTTTCAGAGCAGGCAGTGGTCCTATGGACCACTGCCTGCTCTGAAAAAAACGAAACCAAATGGTTTCGGAAGTTTTTATTTTTGCAACTCGTTTTCCTTTAAGGAAAACGGCCTGCAAAAAGAAAGAAAAAAACAGCTTTATTAAAAAAAGCAGTCACAGACATGGAGGTCTGCTGTCTCCAGCAGGCCACCATCCCTGTGAGTGCATGGACTCGCTATGGGGTCGCAAAATGCGATCCACCATATTAATATTTATGAGGTGGGTCTTTGTGAGCCCATAGCGAGTCGCAGAAGGTGTCTGAGACACCTTTCTGCATGCACTTTTGCGAGTTGCAATTTGCGAGTCGATATGACTCGCAAATTGCAAGTCGTAACATTCAGCTTACCTACATCTGGCCCTAAGTCTCTTTTTTGGAGATTTTCTTCACCAGGACGAATCTGCAAGTCAGGCCAGGTCGCAGTTGAGGCAAGCCGGCTAGAGTTGCCACAGCGGGTCAGTGCCTCAATGGAGCTTTTTTTCAAGAGTTCTCCGAAGTTCTCCAAACTTCTGGATCTTCTTCCAGAGGTTCTTTTCAGGTTCTTTTGGGGTCCACAGCTCACCCCAAGGCTCCAGAAGCTCTGAGATACTCCTTGGGGGGGGTGTACTACAAGTCCCAGAATGCACCTGGCACAAACTCATTTTTGGCCACTGGACAGTGGTCAGCTGGTTGGTTTCTTCAGGAGTTGGTGCAGGGCACTCTGGGTAGCAAGTTTTCACCTGTAGCAAATAGGGAGTCCCTCCTTGAACCAGTTGAAGCCAGGCAAAGTCCTCCTTGTGGTGAAGCCCAAGAGTGCAGCTGGAGCAGTCCTTCAGAGTGCAGGGTCCAGGTGCAGGTCAGGGGTCCAGCAGGGCAGTCCTTCTTCTCCTGTAGTTCTTCCTTGTTGGAATCTGATGGGGATCTGAGGTGTGGGTGCAGGTCTGCCAGATGTATCTTTGCCCCTGGGTGGAAAAAAGGGGGGTCCTGGTTCTCCAATCAGGGGCAGTGTCCTTCCTCATGTGATGACCACTTCCTGGGAAGTATGGTAAAAATCAGTCCCAGGGAGAAACATTCCTCAAAAATCCATCATGGCTGAAAGGGATTTTTGGAGGTTACATCTGGCTGAGCCCACCCACTGGTGTGGCTAAAAATCCTAGACACAACCCCTCTCCTGCCCTCTCCTAATCTAATCAAGGGGGCACCTAATTGTCTGGGTTTGCAGGATGTGAGGGTGTTGCTGGGTTGCTCCAAATGTCCTTCTCTGCCTTTGAAGACTAGTTTGGCAGCCCCCCCCTTCCTGCTTCACCATCTGCTGAGGGGAGATCTCCTCTCCCAGGCACATCTCTTTGTGCTGAGCCAGGCCACTTCACACCACATCAAGGTAGCCTTGCCAGGCTGCCAGAGGCTGGCCAATCAGAGCACAGCAGCAAAGACAATGCAGGGCTGAAGTAGGCAACTTTTCAGGTAAAGTTTCAAACTCTTTACCTGAACAAGTTATATTAAATCCCACAACTGGAAGTTGTGGGATTTATTATAACAATTAATTTGATACAAAACTTCTGGTATCTGTTACTTAAGGGGATTTTTAAAATTAAAATAAAGTCTCCCCATTCTAGCCTATGGAGGCCATTCACTACAATGAGGGAAAAATTAATTTGGTGGTTTTACCTACCAGGGCTTATAAAGTTATTTTTATAAAGTCCCTGGTTATAGTTACATGGCACCCAGCCCTAGGGACACATAGGGTACACCTTAGGAGTGACTCATATGTACAAATAAGGTAGTTTAAGACTTTGGAACTACTTTTAATTCCAAAGTCGAATTTGCATGTAACTTTAATTTAAAAGCAGCCAGCAAGGCAGGCCTGCCTTTAAAATGGCACTGGGCACCCCAGCAGTGCACCTATGGGGGACACTACCTATTCTGGGGTCCCTAAACCTCCATGCCCTACCATATACTAGGGACTTATAGGTAGGTTAATTTTGACAATTATAATTAGCCTAATTTGCATATCCACTTTACACAGAGCACTGGCCCTGGGACTGGTAAACAGTACCCAGGGCACAGCCAAGAGTCAATAACCACCGGTACCTGTCCAAAAGGTTTGGGGGTGACAGGGCAAAACGGAGGACTACACTCCTGTAATTGAGAAGCTAAAACATGATAAAACATTATCATTCACTCCATGTGTATCTTCATACAACCTGGGCTGGACTAATCACCACATGGAAAAGTGTCTAGAAGGTGCATCCTACTATCGTTTGGACCACTTAGTTTAGGCTTAAGTGGCCATTATTACTTAGCAAGGCAACAGACACACCTCACTTATTTTGTGTGATAAATGCCATCCATTCCCAACACTCGTGCATCCTGTGTGCTTTACATGAAAAGCAACCATTTGTGACTTTCACCCACACTACTTGGTGCTCCTCATTAATTATAACATGGTAGCTCGCCATGCTTTAGGAACAAAACCACAGTATAATGCGAGATTGCACTGATCACTAAGCAGGGGTGGCTCCTCTATGAGGGTGAAGGAGCGTCGCCCCTACGCCAGCAGTGACAGCTGCAAAACCTTTACAAGGAAACCATAACAAACAGTGGCCCTCATTACAGCTCTTGTAGTCGGTGATAAAGTGGCGGTAGTACTACCAACAGGCTGGTGGTAACTACTGCCAAATTATGAACTTGGGCGAAAGATCTCCAAAAGACAGCCAATGTACCACACCGACCACCAGCGCGGAAACAACAGCCACCACGGAGGTAGCCGCTTACAGTCAGGTGGGAAGTCAATGTTCTGCCCACCATATTAAGACACTGCAAACCACCACCTTTTCCGGGGCGGTACCAAAGACAGCAAAAGCCTGGCAGAAACAGAGCTTAGAAGTGAAAGAACTCCCCATTGGAGTCACAGGGAGGAACCATGCCACCATGGAGCCAGAAGTGCATGTCTTCCGCATGATCTTCTACGTTCTGCTCCACCACGAACACCAACGCCGGCAAAGATGATGATGGTGAGTACAGCTGCCTAGCACACAAGGGAGGGGGAGGAACACAACAGTGACACACACACACACACCATACACTTCCCAACACAATACACACAATCAGCTGCATTACAAACACAACTTGACCCCGGAACTCAGATGAAAAATGCAAGGACAAAACGATTTCAAAAAAGTGAATTTAATGAGATCAACACTGCATGAAAAATAAGTTAGGCAAGATAATAGATATATACATATGTACACAAAAAGGGACGCAGCCCAGACTAAAATTTTCATAGGCCACATGGCCACAGGCCAAAGTCCAATGTCACACATGTCACCTGCATCAAGAAAACACTGCAGGGGCTTCAGTTGATAAATAGGCAGGCACCTCAGGGGCATGGGAGATAGGGGGGCACCTCAGCTGGGAGATAGACCAAGACCACTGGTTCCTGGAGGGGACAACATGCCCTATACTTGGTCCTGGTGAGTGCAAGGCCACAGTCTCTCAAGTGGGTGACTTCCCACTTGCTTAGGAGGAGGCAACATGCCCTGTGCTTGGTCCTGGGGAGTGCAAGGCCACAGTCTCTCGAGTGAGTGACTTGCCCAATGGTACTGGAGGAGGCAACATGCCCTGTGCTTGGTCCTGGGGTTTGTAAGGTCACAGTCTTTCGAGTGGGTGATTTGCCCACAGGTTCTGGAGGGGACTCCATGCCCATTTCTTACTACTGGGGAGTGCATGGACACAGTCTCTGGAGTGGGTGACTTGCCCACTGGTTCTGGAGGGGGCCTCGTGCCCTGTGCTCTTGATCCTGGGGAGGTTGGGCATGTGGGTGTCTTACCCACTGGTTCTGGAGGGGGGCCTCGTGCCCTGTGCTCTTGATCCTGGGGTGTGTTGGGCATGTGGGTGTCTTACCCACTGGTTCTGGAGGGGTCCTTGTGCCCTGTGCTCTTGATCCTGGGGAGTGTTGGGCATATGGGTGTCTCACCCACTGGTTCTGGAGGGGGCTTTGTGCCCTGTGCACTTGATCCTGGAGAGTGCAAGATCACAGTCTCTCAGGTGGTTGTCATACCCACTGGATTTGCAGGGGGCAGCCCTTACAGCAGCCCTTGGAGGCAGAATGACATACTGTCTTCCGGTGGTGACGGCTGCTCAGTGGTAGTGCTGCTGCTGGTGGGGGGAGGCTCCTGCCAATCCCCTGCAACCTCGAACAGCTGCTCAGTGGAGGTGATGGGGCTGCTGGTGGGGGGAGGCTCCTGCCATCCCCTGCAACCTTGGATGGCTGTGATAACGCGTCCGTCTATGTCAATTTATACACATCAGGACTCGTTTTAGGTCGATGAACCTTTTGACCCAGTGGTGAGTCTCCGTAAGACGAGATTACCAAGCATCAAATATATTTCACAATAACCATTAATGAACCTTCGGCGCATTTATTAATTCTCAGACTCAAATAACCACACCTTGAAGGAAGATTTTGTGAATTCATTCCCTATTGATTACAATCTAATAATAAACGTATTAATCTCAAAACCAAGAGGCATAAGAGCATAATCACAAAGTGGCAACTACGTTGAACTTTTAACAATGCAACGATCAGAATCATAGGATAGATACGTTAGCAAAGAATAGATCATAGTGCATGATAAACCATAGAATATCAGTTCAGCATAGCTACATGTCAGTCACGTCAGTTCCGTCCGTCAAATGAATACCTCATCTAACCACAAATTAGCATTAGCATGTTGGGCTTCATGCAAAACAATTTAGAACATCAATTTGGAAAACATCTAACTAAGATACCTAATTAAACATACAGCAGTTGGTACCTAGAAAGAAAGGCAAATAGATTCCGTTAGCATGAATGATTACCCTCCTCAAGATAGGTCAGCATACAGGATCAGTCTTCGTCTTCAGGACATCAGTTAGTTCACTGTCAATCTATCTAAATTATAAGCAAGGGACACTCTCCTCTTAAGGAGGAAAGTGTAATAGGGCAGTCTATGGGTTAGGATAATTTTGTCTAAGTCTCAAATCACCAAATAGAGTGACAGAGTTTCTGGATGCAATTGATATAATTCCCTACCTAATGCGTCTCGTCTCTTGTGTCATGAGTTTTTATCCCCTTTTCGTAATACATTCCCCCAAAATTCTATTGGTTGAATAACTACACCCCACAATTGGTAACCAATCAAATTATACTTTAAGTAATGCATTTGTAATTTCTTGATATTAAGTTTTCTCCCAATTGGTCTTCATAATCAGCATTTTCGTAGGTGGTACGTCCGGGGTTACTTCACCATCTTGGGACACGTCTCAGGTCACAAGTTCTCTTCCCCTCGTCTCATTGTCCTTGGAAGTGTCCATTAATGTTTCGAAGCACATAGCTTTATACTAAAAGCTGCTAGCATGCGGATGAGAAAATTCCTTCATGTTTCAAACTAGTACAGAAAGAACAATAGCTGGGTCATGGTTATTTGCAAGTCCGCACACTGGAGAAACTGAAAAATACGCTTTTAAATGAGAGATACACAGCTAGTTCGCGACTCATGCTAACTTAAGACATACGAGTTCTAATGAATACAATTTTGATCGTAATAATACATATAACTGAAGAATTATTATTAATTCAGCATTAGTGTTCATAAATGAGTAAATCTTTGCATTTATTAATACATTTTAATAGTGTTTTAGTAAATTGTAAGCGTTTCACGTCTATAATATATGATATTTAAACTACGCTCTCTCAGTCCCTCCTCTGATGACGAACGTCATCACACAATTGTTTTTTTTTTTTTTTTTGATCTTCAATTTTTCACCTTGCGCATAATGCGCATTTCAACATCTTGCCCTTTATGTGAACTTTCCCATATTTCATTGAACATTTTCTCTCTTTCACTTTCTTCATTCTGTCTTGCTCTTTTGGACAGGTTTCTTTTAATTTTGTCATTAATTTTGCATGCTTCCCATAATCCTAATAGGCTAATCAAAACAATTACTAAGCCTAACATGATTTTCGCAAGAACTCCATTCCAAATGTTGGTAAACCAGTTTCCTACCCGGGCAATTCCTTTTTCAAATTTTTCCCAAACTCCAGGTTCTTTTAGATCCTTCAAATCTGTACTATCTCTAGTCAGGTTGGTAAGCATGCTTCTAATTTTCTTACTGTTATCAGGTATATAAGAACAGCAGTGACGTTCATTAAGCATTTTGCACACACCTCCATTCTTTGCTAAAAGAATGTCTAAAGCAAGCCGATTTTGAAGAGTCATAGCTCTTTCTGCAGCAAGTTCAGTATCCATCAATAATATTGCTCCTGTACAATTTGTCAGCATGTTATCCACAATAGTAGACAACTTTTAAATTTTCATAGAATTTAAGATAACCCCAACTGATGGGATTATTGCTCCAAATATGTCACCAATGACAGCAGCCACTGATTCTCGTTTCTGTCTAGAATGTTGTATTTCAGAAGATTTAGGTATTTGTTTTAAGTCATCAATCTGGTATATCTTTGGGAAAAGTATTCCCAAATAACATGTCCCATACCATCCCTTTGGGAGACGATAATATGCATTTAACCCACAGATGTAATAGATTCCAGGAATCGCTGGGTCTTGTCCATTTAACATGAAGGTCCATTTACTCTGAAACAAAAACACATGTCTACATTCACTCGTACCCACAAACAAATTGTCAGATTTTGGTCTGTATATACATAGTCTACCTACGTGTAATGCATCTATAGCTAATTTGCCTTGTGTTTTAATTGTAGTATAAGCGTAATCATTTCCATAAGTGCGTTTTTCTAAACCTTTTTCTAACTTTTCCTTTCATGCTTTGCGTCTATCATCTGTATGATCTAAAAAGCTTTTTTCCACAGGAGACAGTAAGCATGTTAAATTATTGCGGTGTGCATAAGCAGTTCCAAATGTTAGTGTTGGCTCAAAGAATCCTCTAACTAATTTTATATCATGCTCTTTAGCTAGTTTATTTAAGAATTCAATTACAGGCACAAAAGAAAATACAACATCCAGATTTGAATAAAAGTATTGTACATGCTCTTGATTATAAAATCTTGTTAGTAGCAAGCTGCAGTTTATCCCGTAAGTAAGAGGGAGGCTATGATAAGTAACCCCCTCCTGCACAGATGAAGGAATTTTAGTACACACATAACAATCTTTCGTATCCATAGTTTCCACATACTCATTTAATAAGCGATAGAAAAATTAGTAGAAAGTTCCCCTTTTGTATCAGTTCCCTCATGTAGATGTCTAGCATCCTGTTCAAATTTCTCCCATGGTGATAGTTTATTAGTTGTAGTGGTAGTTTCAGGTTTTAAAGTTGCATTAATAGTTTCACTCTCTCTCCATGGCATTCCCACAATCACTCCCACAATCATTATTGCGCATACAACACCTATCATAAGTCCTAACCAACCACACACCTTACTTCCTTTGTTACTATAAGCCATGTTTGTATAGAATCAGAATAGTAGATCGGCAATCAACTTAAGATGGCAAACTCTTTCTGCGTATTTACAGCGTCTTCTCTCACTCCAGGACCTCTTTTCGTCAGTTCAGGTTAGCAGCTTGTCGCAATCAGGTTTCTATAAGTCAAATCCAGGTTTAATTGTCTCTTTCCGGTAGGTTAATAAAGTCTCTTTCCTTTTAATATATTTTTCCAAGATTTTCTGTTGTTGTTTTCCTTCAGGTACCGTAGTATTGGCCTGGCACTTCTCGATCAAAACAAAATGCTAAGAATTCTTGTTGCCATTCAGAGGTTGTAGCATATGCCCATTCAGGACCTGTGTACCTTCGGTTTGCTATTCTCTTTCTTTTTAATCTTCGTTCACCTTGCTGTTCCCCTTCACTCAGATCATCCACCTGTGAGGTATCGCTTTCTTCTATTATTGTCTCGTTTGTTAATCCTCTTATTCTAAAAGGTGACTTTTCCGGCCATGTATCACCTCTATGTGTCTTGTTTCGGTGTTTTCCTTCAGAACGCTGGACAGCACCCTCCTCTTGTGCTATGGTGTTTTCTCCTGATAAGCTTGGAACTTGATCAGAAAATTCTGATTCGTTCTGATTTGGATTTACCACTTCTCCGTCTCTCTCTCCTTCCTGTTCGATACTGTATTCAGGCTCTGAATTGTATTCGTCTGCTTCTGGGAGAACCTCTCCTTGCCTTTGTTCTCCTGCTGCTTCCACTGAGATTGGCACTCCGTCACCTCTCTCGAACTCTCTGATAGTGTGAGGGACGCGGCTGTTCTCAGCGGGCTCTCCTGTAGTCTCAGATCTTTCTTGGCTGATCTCTGACTCTGAGACTTCTCCTCTCGAAGTTGCTGTACCGGAATTTTCAAGTTCCTCTTCAACAGGACACGTTACCTTTTTTGTATGGCTGGCATGTATCCAGTTGGGAACCCCGGCACACTTCACAGCAGTAGTGGTCGTCAATATCACTTGATATGGCCCTTTCCAACGTGGCTCAAGACACGATTTTCTTACGTGCTTCTTGACAACCACCCAATCTCCAGCTTGCAGAGAGTGTCCTGGTTCACCGATTGGTGGTAACGTGTTAGCTTCCACCTGGTGAGAGAAAGAGCGTATCACGTCAGCTAAACTTTTGCAGTAATCCAACACCATATGATCTGTAATATTCACTAGAGCATTTGCAGGTACCGCTGCCAAACTCATTGCTCTACCCATGAGGATTTCATGGGGGGACAGTCCTGTTTTCTTATCTGGTGTGTTTCTCATGGACATCAATACTAGTGGTAATGCATCTGGCCACTTCATGTTTGTTGCTGCACACATTTTCGCTATTCTTGATTTTAAGGTACCATTCATCTGTTCAACTAGTCCTGATGCTTCAGGGCGATAGCTACAGTGTAACTTCTGCTCGATGTTGAGTGCTGCACACAGAAGCTTGATCACCTCATTGTCGAAGTGTCTTCCCCTATCTGATTCTATAGAAACCGGGAACCCGAATCGTGGTATTAATTCCCTCAGTAATAGTTTTGCAACTGTGAGACTGTCATTTCTACGTGTAGGGTATGCCTCAATCCAATGACTGAAAACACACACAATCACCAACACATACTTCAATCCTCCACAAACAGGCATTTCAATGAAATCCATTTGTATTCTATTAAATGGACCTCCAGCTCTTCCAATGTGGCTCAAATTTACCACTGTTCCTTTTCCAGCATTCATCTGTTGACAGATGATGCACCTGTGAAAAGTAATTTCTGCGGCATGTCTGAATTTTGGATTAAACCAATCAATTTTAAAAGATCTGATCATGGCGTCTCTTCCTAAATGTGCTTGCCCATTATATAATCGGGCAAATTGTGACAGAAGACTATTAGGTAAGACCAACTTCCCATCATCTGAGACCCATATATCATCTGCTCTTTGTACACATTGCATTTTCTGCCAGGAACGTTTTTCTTCTTTGTTAGCACGGTTTTGTAGTGTCTTTAACTCATCTAAGGTATCAACCACTTGTAATGCTAGAATCAAAGTTGTTTCATTTTCAGGTTGAGGTAGCAATTCCAACTGCTCTTTGAATGATATACAATTCAATGCACAAAATCTTGCAACCTGATCTGCATAACCATTCCCCATTGACACAAAGTCTTGTGATCTGGTGTGAGCACTGCACTTTACCACGGCAATTTCAAGAGGTAACTGAATTGCATGTAACAAATCTCTTATTTGTTCTCCATTTTTCACTGGTGATCCGGAGGAAGTCATAAAACCCCTTTGTGACCAGATCTGACCAAAATCATGTACAATTCCAAATCCGTACCTGCTGTCAGTATAGATTGTAACTTTCAAATTCACAGCAGCATGGCAGGCCTTTGTAAGAGCTATTAGTTCTGCCACTTGTGCAGAAAATACCTTTTCAAGCCAAGAGGCCTCAACTATGCCAGATATTGTACATACTGCATAGCCGGCTCTCAATGTCCCTGTTGAATCTCTTAAACAGGACCCATCCACAAACATAATGCAATCATTGTCTTTTAATTGGATGTCCTGTATGTCTGGGCGAAGTTTGGTACAGAGGTCAGTCACCTCAAGACAATCATGCTCAAATTCTTCCCCCTCATTGATTTCTGTATTCTCATTGGGAAGTAGAGTTGCCGGGTTCAGTACTGTGCATCTTTTCAGTGTAACATTTGGTGATCCCAAAATAATCGTCTCATATTTGGTAAGTTGTGCATTTGTCATGTGTTGTGTTTTCGTTCTTGTCAACAGGATTTCAACAGAATGTGGAACCAAAACTGACAAAGGGTATCCCATGACTATGCCCTCACATTGGGAAAGGCTTTGACCAACTGCTGCAACTGCTCGCAAACAACCCGGTAGGGCTGCTGCGACAGGGTCCAAAGTAGCTGAAAAATATGCTACAGGGCGATTTGCATCTCCGTGGAGCTGTGTTAAAACAGACAAAGAACAAGCATCACGTTCATGACAAAACAACAGAAAAGGTTTCTCATAATCAGGCATTCCTAATGCTGGGGCCCTGCACATGCATTCCTTCAGCTCTAAGAATGACTCAAGTTCTTCTTTTGTCAAAGTGATTGTATATGGTTCATCTTTGACATATTTCCCTGTCAATTTTATTAGGGGCTTTGCAATGATTGAGAAATTGGGTATCCATTGACGACAATAACCCACCATTCCCAAAAACATCCTGACATCTCTTTTTGTTGTTGGGGGATTCATTTGTATGACAGCTGTTATTCTCTCCTTTGATATCCTTCGGGATCCTTTCTCAATTAGATGCCCCAAATATTTTACTTCTTTCTGGCAGTATTGCAGTTTCTTAGGTGACACCTTATGCCCGTTCCTTCCCAAATGGTTCAACAATGCAATAGTATCATATTTACAACTGTCTCTGGTTTTGGATGCAATCAACAGGTCATCAATGTACTGCACAAGAGTTGAATTAAAAGGCAGCTCAAGGGGTTCCAAATCCTTCTTTAATATCTGATTAAAGATGGATGGTGACTCAGAAAACCCTTGAGGGATTCTGCACCAACTGTACACCTTATCCAGGAATTTGAAACTGAACAAAAATTGGCTGTCCTCATGCAGCAGTATTGAGAAAAATGCTTGTGATAGGTCTACTACGGTAAACCATTCGGCATCGCAAGGAACTTGGAACATTATTACTGCTGGGTTAGGAACCACAGGGCAGCATTTTATCACGATTTCATTTATTTTTCTCAAATCCTGCACAATTCGAACTTTCCCACAGGGCTTTCTCAAACCCATAATAGGTGAGTTACACAGACTGCTCAAAACTTCTTTCAAAACTCCTTGCCTGAGAAAATCTGCAATTATCTGTGTCACTTCAATGAGTATGTCTTGAGTCATGTGATATTGTGGTACTTGTGGGAACACTGCATTTGGTCTTATCTGCACCTTGACTGGTTTGACTCCTTTAATTAATCCAACCTCTTTTCCTGTCAAGTCCCACACTCTCTCCGTTACGGACCCTTGTAGGTCAGCAGGTAAGTCAATTAGAGTGAACACTGGGAATAAAGTAATTAGAGGGTAATCTTCGCTCATTTCCCCTCCTTCTATGAGCTGGCCCTCATCTCCGTCATCATCACTGTTTGTCTGAACTTCTATTCCATCGTTGGAACAGGTAATTGAACATTTAGTTTACATAGTAAGTCCCTTCCCAGTAGGGATACTGGACTTGAGTCGCATACGACAAGCCTATGCAGGCCTTGGAAATTTCCAATTTTAACCTGTACTGGGTCAGTAATTGGATTTGTCAAATACTGATTAGCTACACCAACCACTCGTATAGTGCGTCCCGATAAGGGTAATCTCGGTACTTCCACACTGCGGACTGTAGAGCGTGTAGCTCCCATGTCAACCAAAAATGAAACTTTATAGCCCATTACTTTTCCTTCTACATATGGGCCTCTCTGATCTACTTCTAATGAGGCTGCAAGCCTGCACTCTTCACTGTCTGAACTGTCATCTGACCATTCTTCATTCATCTCAATTTCACCTCGTAATGGGAATTGTTGTACAGTATTGTTTTGACTCGTCACCTGACCTGTGACCTGCTGAGGAAGCATCACCTGTTGCTGACCCATCGGGGCTAGGGGTAACTGCATTTGCTGTCTAGGCACCATAGGAATCTGCTGTTGCATAGGTTGTACTGACACAGTTTGGAAATGTGGCATTTGCATTTGCTGCATGGGTTGCACCCCTAACATTTGCACCAAATTATTCTGATAGTTCTGATTCTGTTGTCTCATTCTTGGACCTCGCGGATTTTGCTGTGCACCAACACTCATGCCCTGCTGAACTGTACCATCATGCACTATATTTGGACAATCCTGCTTCCAGTGTCCCATGCCCCCGCATGCATGACATGGTGACATCCTCTTCACTACTTGCCCGTCATTTTGAACAACAACATTATTCATGTCCAAACTACGATTCACAAAACCTCGACCTCTACCTCTACCTCTCGGCTGTACCTGAAACCCACCGTTCATTTGCGGTTGCTGATGCATCATCTGCTGAACACCATTTCCCTGAATTCCAGCCTGTGCAGCTCTTATTTGCATCACCATCACTTTCTCTTTCAGCTTTTTCTGTTTTAATTCAATTTCATCACTACAGTATTTTGCATACTGCAACACCTCGTCAATTGGTTTAGCTTGCCAACAAATCAAATGGTTCTTAATCATCTGACCAACCTCTGGTCTCAACCCTTCAACAAATCTGAACACAAGATGATTCATGTCTTTCGACGCGATCGTCTCAGTACCATTGTAATGTTTAAATGCTTTTAACAATCTCTCATAAGAGGCATGTATTGATTCCTTAACTTCTTGCGAAGTCCGGTCGATTTTCTGCCAATCGGTCACCTTCGGTGACACCTTTTGTTTCAAAAATTCAATGACTTTATGATAATATTTCATCACCTCTTCAGAAGGTGCTCCAGTCGCCTTATCCCTTGCCGGTTCCTTTGTGGACCAATCTACCCCTCTTTTGCACTCAAGCCATAAATCCGGTGGAACAATAATCTCAAACAAAGTATTTAAGTCCTCCCAAAGACATTTTGCAAGCTTCACAAATCTATCTGTCTGTTGATACCACTCGATCGGTTTTTCTCTCAACCTTGGGTAATCATTCGTAAAGGACAAAATATCTACCCTGGACCACGGCACATGGACTAAAACACCACCAGCTGTTTCTCTCATGGGCAGGATTTTTACTGAATCCAGATTGGGTGTAGTCGCTGTTTCAATGGACCCTGGGCTATCCCTCTTCCCTTTGTCTCTTTTCTTTGCCCATCGGTTTTCCCATTTTTCTAATGCTCCCCAGATTTGCGCACTCTGCAGCAATTCTTTAAGGTGTGTCTTCATACCTGCGGATCTCATGTGTTCAAAATCTTTCGTGTCAAAATCTAATCTGTAACTTCGTTTCAAATGTTTTGTGTTTCCAATGTCGATATTGTATTTATCTGCCAAATTCGTTAATTTCTGGTGTATTTTCCCTACCTCTTTGGTAATCTTAGGGCATAAGTATCTCAATTCTGCCTCTGTGTAGGATTCCAACCTATTCACTCCCATTGTTCATTCCACCAATTCAGCAGCTTCTGCTCCTAGTCTTACAAGATTCAGATATTCATCTTGTTTTTCCCTTTCGGGATTGGCTTCGGTTACTGTAGTCGCTGTAGTCTTTTGTGATGTGCAAGTTTTCTCTAACCACTCATTTAACTGTTGTACTGTAAAACCTTGCAGTGAAATGTTCCCTGCATGTATCATTGGGGTATATGAGGTGTTTATACTCATAGTTTGGGGAGTCAAGACTCCCAACCCTGCTTGTCGCATTGCCTCAAGAGGCGCCCCTATTGGACTGAGGTCCATTAAGGGTCTTGATTGTTCGCAGACTTGTCCTGCCTGGGCCATTATTTGTGGAGTTCTAATAGGCCCTCCTATTATCATTTCATTAGTCATAACTCCCTGTTCGCATGTCCCTGTTTTCTCCTGCGCATATAATGGTACTGGGGGACCAACAGTAATAGGTAGTGATATAGCGGCAGGTGTCTGACCTGATCCCAGGCTTCTAGGAGCTGCAACACCATAAGTCTGCTCTAATAATCCTGGTGCAGGTTCTTTCAAAGGACCCGCTACTGGGTTATACCGCGGTATCAGTCGTGGTGGTTGTGACACTAACTGTGGGGTTGACTCAATCTGTATCAGCCTTGGCTGTGTATATGTCGGGGCTGGCGGCACCACCAAGTTTGTAGTAGTCTCGAGTACTGGAACATCGGGGTAAATTCTTTTTATCTGTGGTGGAGGTTGTAACTGTATCGGTACGTCTGGTGCAGTAGGTACACTGTCACCATTCTGTATCAAAGCTGTATCGCTAGTCTGTACCGTATCAGTAGCTCCCTTTTCCTGCGTCTGGTTCCCAGGATCCAAGCTAGTGCTCGGAACATCGTCGCTCACCGCATAAGGTGGTGGTCGATCATGCAGCAATCTATCCATAAACTCCTCATCCTCTGAATCATCCTCTTCTTCCCAAGACCTTTTTTGTTCTTTAACTTTGTCTGAGTCTTTGTTAGTTTTGCAAGAAGCTTTCTTTCCCTGTGTCTCTTCTCCCTGTGTTATCGCTGGAAACAGCTTTAACCCATCCACTATTCCTCGTCTCCACATTTTGTTTTCATTATCCCACCTAGCCTCTGCATAAGATTTTTCTGCCCTTGTCAATCTTCTGTGAAATCTTTCTTGTCTATGTTTAAGAGCCATCAGGTCCCAATTTGCCAAAGCCTCATATTGTGCCGGTCTGGGAGGTGGTTTCTGCATACTTAACATCCACCTCAAGTTCTCTAATACCTTTTGATTGAATGTCCCATGTTCCGGAAACGCTAGACACCCTTCTTTTTCTGTCAACTTGCGCCATTGTTTTATCCATAAACAAGGTGCAACACCCTTTTCCTCCATAACTGTATAGGCTGGAGTACTCTCGGGTGGTTTAGGTTCCCCGTCGGTTGCGACAATGTACACATCTCCCCTCAAAGCGCTTTTGAATGCCTTAACAAAATTCATTTTATTTTATATTTAATCAGGAAACGGCTTAGTTCCCAGGACACTCTTCACCTGCCCTTTGCTCACCCTATTGCCTCATACGGACGGCAGCCAATCCGTGCGCGACCCCTCTCGACATCTGACCTATCCCAGCGCTGCACCACTGACGTCACACCCATAAACACTGCAGCTGACAAAGCCTTGCGGCTTGTCCACACCTCGCTAAATTCTTACAACTCATACAAACTAATGCGATTTATTGCAGACACTTTAAATAACAACACAAATCTGCCGATTTACTACAGGAAGGGTAACACATTCGCTTCAGAACTTTACAGAGATTTCACTTGAAGCCTCGGCCGCTACTCTCTCTTTCTCAGATCCCACAGATGCAAGCAGAATTCGACCCGCAAATCCTACTCTCGACTTGTCAATGACTCCCTCTAGTGCACTTTAGAGCTTGTCAAATCTCCATCGAAGGTTTCATACATACGTTGTGACTCAAACTTGACTTGTCAACCATGCCCGATTGACCTATTGAATCGCACAGATTACAACATAAACCATCATTTTCATCCTACTCCGGAGTCTTAGACCTCAACAGGTCCGTATACCTTAACCAACCACGTGGATAATTTTGAACAATAAGCGCTGCATTCACATGAAGTACGCCGACTTCCCTACTCTCCTACTGTGGAGTACGCCCACTCCTGCTAAACAACACTTAATTTGGCCTAAATGCACACAAATCTACACAATCTCCTGCAAAATGCATAAGCTTTAAGCAAGTGCAAAGACCCTAACCACATATACTATGGCGCCAAGAACATTCCCAACTCATCTAGACAGGTTCCGAGATCCCGGGAAAGCCCATGGTGAACCTAGCCACTCATCGTTTTGCCAAATTTCATTTTCACAGAAAACAAATAAAAAAATGAAAACTCCGTCCTAGGGCCCCCAAGGGCCAAACCGTCGCTCTGCTACCAGAACTGATAACGCGTCCGTCTATGTCAATTTATACACATCAGGACTCGTTTTAGGTCGATGGACCTTTTGACCCAGTGGTGAGTCTCCGTAAAACGAGATTACCAAGCATCAAATATATTTCACAATAACCATTAATGAACCTTCGGCGCATTTATTAATTCTCAGACTCAAATAACCACACCTTGAAGGAAGATTTTGTGAATTTATTCCCTATTGATTACAATCTAATAATAAACGTATTAATCTCAAAACCAAGAGGCATAAGAGCATAATCACAAAGTGGCAACTACGTTGAACTTTCAACAATGCAACGATCAGAATCATAGGATAGATACGTTAGCAAAGAATAGATCATAGTGCATGATAAACCATAGAATATCAGTTCAGCATAGCTACATGGCAGTCACGTCAGTTCCGTCCGTCAAATGAATACCTCATCTAACCACAAATTAGCATTAGCATGTTGGGCTTCATGCAAAACAATTTAGAACATCTATTTGGAAAACATCTAACTAAGATACCTAATTAAACATACAGCAGTTGATACCTAGAAAGAAAGGCAAATAGATTCCGTTAGCATTAATAATTACCCTCCTCAAGATAGGTCAGCATACAGGATCAGTCTTCGTCTTCAGGACATCAGTTAGTTCACCGTCAATCTATCTAAATTATAAGCAAGGGACACTCTCCTCTTAAGGAGGAAAGTGTAATAGGGCAGTCTATGGGTTAGTATAATTTTGTCTAAGTCTCAAATCACCAAATAGAGTGACAGAGTTTCTGGATGCAATTGATATCATTCCCTACCTAATGCGTCTCGTCTCTTGTGTCATGAGTTTTTATCCCCTTTTCGTAATACATTCCCCCAAAATTCTATTGGTTGAATAACTACACCCCACAATTGGTAACCAATCAAATTATACATTAAGTAATGCATTTGTCATTTCTTGATATTAACTTTTCTCCCAATTGGTCTTCATAATCAGCATTTTCGTAGGTGGTACGTCCGGGGTTACTTCACCATCTTGGCACACGTCTCAGGTCAAAAGTTCTCTTCCCCTCGTTTCATTGTCCTTGGAAGTTTTCCATTAATGTTTCGAAGCACATAGCTTTATACTAAAAGCTGCTAGCATGCGGATGAGAAAATTCCTTCATGTTTCAAACTTGTACAGAAAGAACAATAGCTGGGTCATGGTTATTTGCAAGTCCGCACACTGGAGAAACAGAAAAATACGCTTTTAAATGAGAGATACAAAGCTAGTTCGCGACTCATGCTAACTTAAGACATACGAGTTCTAATGAATACAATTTTGATCGTAATAATACATATAACTGAAGAATTATTATTAATTCAGCATTAGTGTTCATAAATGAGTAAATCTTTGCATTTATTAATACATTTAAATAGTTTTTTAGTCAATTGTAAGCGTTTCACGTCTATAATATATGATATTTAAACTACGCTCTCTCAGCTGCTTAGTGGAGGTGGTGCTGCTGCTTGGTGGGGAGGCTCCTGTCCATCCCCTGCAACCTAGGACGGCTGCACAAGCATGTTTGGTGGTAGGAGCTCCGTCACAGTTCCTGCCCCAGGCCCCTTGGTCTTTCTGCCTGCTGGTGCAGGCTCCTTTGTCTTCCTGGCAGCTGGGGCAGGATCCTTAGTCTTCCTGGCAGCTGGGGCAGGCTCCTTTCCCTTCTTGCCTGCTGGTGCAGGCTCCTTGCTCCTTCTGGCAGCTGGGGCAGGCTCCTTTCCCTTCAGGACATGTGGCCTGGGTCCTTTTCTACCATGAGTGGGTGTGGTGACTACTGGGCCAGTGGACTCAATGACTGAGGTGCTTGGTTGGGTTCTTCCAAACCTGCGCATACGTGCAGGATGTGGGGTGAGGGGTAGGGAAGAGGTCAATGGTGGATAGAAACAGTTTTTTTAGGGACATTGGGGTGGGAAGAGGGAGAAGGAATGGGAGTGGAGGAAGAGGGAGTGGTTGTTGGAGGTGTCTGTCTGCTGCTTTTAGGTGCAGGTGCCTGGCCTGTATGCTGTTATGAGTTGGATGGCTGTTGGGTGTCTGAGTGCTTGCGTTTGTGTATCTTAGGAGGGGGGGACAGACACAGTGGGAGAAGACGCAGGGGACGTGTGCATGGCTATTATGGAGGTGTCTCACAGTGAGGTGTGTGTTCTGCTTGGTGTGATGATGCTGGTAGTGGATGATGATGTAGTGAATGCAGGTGAGAGTGTAGATGGAACTGGGTGGGAGGTGGAGGAAGAGGAGGAAGGTGAGATAGTGAATGTTGGAGTGTCTGCATCTGGATGGTGTTTGTGTGAGTTCCTGTGGGATGAAGTGTGGTGCTTGTGTTTGCCTGTACAACTCTTGTGTGTTGTCTCAAGTGCATGCTCGTCTGGCTGTGTGCTTGGGATGGGTTGGGGTTGAGGAGAATGGGAGTGGGAAGAGGAAGTTGGAGGGGGAGGGTAGAAACAGGGACAATGGCTGCCATCAGAGAGGAGGCCAGAGCCTGGATCGATCTCTGTTGGGCTGCCAATCCAGCTTGAACGCCCTCCAGGAATGCATTAGTCTGTTGCATCTGGGCTGCCAGCCCCTGGATGGCATTCACAATGGTGAGATGGATCTCAGGAGGTCAATAGCCTCCTCACTCAAGGCAACAGGGCTGACTGGGGCAGGGTCTGAGGTGCCTGGTGCAAAGGAGATGCCTAACCTCCTGGATGAGCGGGCACGGGCAACACAATGAGGGGCTGCTGGGAGGGTGGTGCTAGTACTGGGGGTGACGGTGGTACCTGCACCTGGGGTGGTCACACAAGTGTCCGCCACCACCAGGGAGCTTCCATCGGAGGCTGTATCTGTGTCAGAACTGTCCCTTTCAGTCTCCGCCATGGTGCTCCACTTGCCCTCCGTCCCACTGGTGCCCTCAGCGTCAGTGGACTCTGCCTTCTGGGTCCTGTGGGATGCAGCTCCCTCCATCGCTGGTGCCTCTGCTCCTCCGCCAGATGATGCTAATGCAAATAAAGACAGGATGCCAAAACAAAGATGGGGGGAAGAGACAAAGGATGCACTTGGTGAATGGCTGCACCTACACCACCGTTGGTGTACACAGCACCCTCACACACAGGAAACAGGCCTACGCAATATGCCATAGCACTACCAGAGAAATAGTTAGCAGCCAAGGCATGGGGAGGGGACCCACACAGCTCTGACCAGTAGTGGATGCCTACGAGTAAGGTAGCAAGATTTGCCCTTCTGAACCCTAGCCACCAGGGGACCTACGCTGCAATGTCAGGTCTGGCCTAGGGGCACCCACTGACACACATCTCCCACCCGGATACCACCCTACCATTCCTTAGTTGTAATGATGGGCACTGTACTCACCCCCTTGTAGCTGTTGTGATGCCCCCAAGCGCCCATCCAGCTCAGGATAGGCCACCACCAGTATGCAGGCCATCAGGGGGGTCAGAGTTCGACGGGCACCCCTTCCTCGTTAGGAGGCCATCCCCAGCTGGGCCTCAGTGGTCTTCCATTCCCAGTGTCTCAGGTTCTCCCACTGTTTGCCTGCCAACGACCCCCAGGGTCCGCACCTCCTTGGAGATGGCACACCATATACCCTTCTTTTGATGGGCGCTGACCTGCAGAGGCAAAAAACACAGGAAAATTGATTTAGACAAACAGTGATGCCTGTTACAATTATGGCCTACCAGACCCCTCCACATCGCCATTTACACGCACATGGCCCAGCACACAACCTAAATGCCACCCAGAGGACATCCACCCACCCCCTTTACACAAGTCTTTCACACACACCACTCCATGCATTCATGCCACATGCATCGTGCCCACAGTGTACTCACCAGTTGGTCTGGAGGCCCATACAGCAGTCCCTACTCGGGTAGGACCCCATCCACCAGTCTCTCCAACTCCTCTGAAGTGAAGGCTGGGGCCCTTTCCCCTGTCACACGGGCAGTGGTAGGTTCCAGACACTGGTCACAGCAGCACATGAAGTGTAGGTCCTCTCCAGTGGAAGATCAGGTAGCAAGTGAGGGATCAGATAGAAAATGGCAGTCACGTCCGCGGCAGTGCCTACTGTCACCGCCAAATTAGATCACCATTGGCCACTGTAACCAATAGGGCCCAATGTTAACCAAGGAGGAGTTGCATGGCGGTTCCCAAGCACCTCCCGCAACAATGTACAACATCAGCGGAATTACCTCACTTCCACCTGTCCCTCCACACAGGACATTCGGAGGCCATTTCTGGTGGGGGAGGGATTATCAGGCCCTGGAAAATTGCTGCATCACGGGTGAAATTAGGACACACTGGACAAAGAACACTTACCCATTGCAAGTAAAAAGCAAAGTTCTGTTTTAGGTCCATTGTTCTGTTTGTGACTGGCTCCTCACTCTTTTGCCCCATAGATTCCTACCGCTGCGGCTGAATGGAGAAATACAGACCCCTGGGGGACTTGGCAATACTGGAGAGCAGGCACATTATCCTCACTTATAGAATGGACAGGGCCGCAATCACGGAGCTGTGCGCCCCAGTGGAGCCTGACCTGATATCTGCTATCCGATCAGCACTCCCCCAGCACTCCCCCTCAGAGCACCTCACCTCGGTGGCCCCATCCCTTTACAGGGAAACAATACCAAACACTGGCCCTCATCATCGTATTGGCAGTAAATCCCACTTACCACCACGCTGACTGCTGACAAACTTACCACAGCGGAAGCAGATATCCATTCACCATATTATGACACACACACACACCAGTCCATCAGTATTCAGCCACAGACACAAATCTGCCACACCAAAGGTCAGTGATAAACTGGCGGTATCGAAACCCACACCGTTACACCAACAGTACAGAACATACCGCCGCGCTCACAGTGGACACACACAAACAAAACAACACCACATTGGACAATTCAAACAACACACACCTGCCACCCATACACACACCACACCCACACACCCACACCACTATAAAACACACACCCACATTACCCACAACCCTTTACCATTACAAACAATTGCCAGCAAAGAGACATCAAGACCACAGACAAAACCAGAGCCACACACTATACACACCCATACACCACTCACTCACCCCACATCACACACATCCCAACACACTCTCACCTACACACCTCACACAACAACCATGGCACCACAAAGACACCCCTACTTCACAGAGGAAGAGCTAAGAGTCATGGTGGAGGAAATTATCAGGGTATAGCAACAGTCATTTGGAGCACAAGTGCAGCAGATATTGATAGCTAGGAAGATGGAGATATGGCAGAGAATCATGGACAGGGTCAAAGCTGTGGGACAGCACCCAAGAACTAGGGTTGACATCAGGAAGAGGTGGAACGACCTACGGAGGAAGGTGCGTTCCATTACAGCAAGATACCAGCTCACAGTACAGAGGACTGGCAGTGAACCCCCACCTGCTCCCCCACAACTAATAACGTGGGAGGAGCAAGCCTTGGCAATCAAGCATCCTGAGGGCCTGGCGGAAGTAGTAGGAAGACTGGACTCTGGTAAGTCAACTCTCTACTACTGCTAGCCCCCTACCTGCATGCTATCACATACTCCGACCCCACCCTCACTCCCATCACTCCACCACCTCCCACACACCCCACCATCACAACCCACTAATCCCAATGCCAAGCCCAGCATGCACCACCAATGCATGGACACCACTCACAGACCTGCATGGACACCTATCACTGAAGCATGCACACTAGAGTATCACCTAGCCCACCACATAACAACTCATACAAGGAAACACTGCCAGGGCAATAACAACCATACAGGGCAACCCACCCACGCACAATATGTCACACACAGAAATAATAACACTGCATATACATCCCCACAGGTATCCCAGCCAATGTCACCAGAAAAGATGTGCCAGCAACATACAGTCCCCCCAGAGACGAGGCCCACAGTGATGAAAGGGACTCTGCTCACCTGGATAACCAACCTGGCCCATCAGGGACCTCTGGACAGTCGGTTACCCAGGCACAGTCCCACCCCACCACAGAGCCTCCCCACTCAGGAAACACCACCACAGCACCCACCGAGCGTGCCCAAACCTCTGTGCCCAGGACACGTCAATCAGCAGTGTGTCCACAACTACAGGGACCGCAGGGAACACCACAAACCCAAGACAATCAGGGACCTCGGGTCAGTGGCAGTGGGCACACGCTTCAGGGGACAGATGCACAGGACACCAGAGAAGCTGGGAGGACTGCTGTGAAACAGTGGGAGGACAGGCCAAGGGAACCGACCCTCCAGGAGGCACTCACCGTGATCCTGGGAGCATACCAACATTCCCAGGATACGCTGGGCTAGATCCTGGACAACGTGCAGAAGAACAGGCGGCTGCAGGAGGGACTGTACCAGGGGATCAGGGAGGACTTGAAGGCCTTTAACACCACCCTGATCTCCATTGCAGGGGTGCTGGCAGACATGTCCAACATTATGAGGGAGGCAGTGTCACACCAGTGGGCCCTTGCCACTAGCCGGACTACTGAACAGCCCTCCACCTCTGATGCAGCTAGTGGACAGGAGACCCTGCCACAGGACCAACAGGCCACCAGCATGCCTCCCCCTGCAGAAGGAGAACCACCCAGCAAACGTTCCCTGTGATCCATGCAGAACCCAAAGACTATTGCCAAGACCCTACCAGGAAATAAGACTCTCCTGATTGTCACCCTTGTGTCCCACTCTGTCACCCTGTCCACCTTGAACTGCCATTGCTCCCCTTCCTATGCCCCCTTGGACAATGCACCTGTCCTACAAATAGAGTGGACTCTACCCTGGACTTTCCTCCACCATCAAACCAGCCCATTGCACTTCCCACTTTTCTTCAGAACACTGCAATAAACATACTTTGAAAAAGTACAAGTGTAGAGTGTGTCAAATAGTTTAAGTATGTATTCATTTAACAAGGTTTAAACATAGCAATTCAACTGAACAGTAATTCATACATAGGAAAGACCTGTATTTGGCTTCAGTAAACACATCAGGAGCGATAGTGGAGCACCAAAATTTGCAAAAACAGTTGTCAAAGGGTACAGTGAGTGAGCATAGAAGTGGGAATTCACAGCCTAGCATTGACAATGTCAAACACAAAACTATCAATGAAATGTGAAGTTACACTGTCTTACCTGTGTGCCCTTGGAAGTATTGTCTAATCACTGCAGATCTGTTGTCCTAATACTCATCCTCTGCCTCCTCATCTTCACTGTCCATAGGGTCCAGAGCTGCCACGCGGCCATCTCCAGCCTCCTCCTCCTCCTCCAGAAAAGGCACATGGCGTCTCAAGACAAGGTTGTGCAACATGCAGCATGCCACGATTATCTTGCAGACCTTCTTGGGTGAGTAGCACAGGGATCCCCCAGTTAGATGGAGGCCCCGAAACCTGGCCTTCAGGAGGCCGAAGGTACGTTCTATTATCCTTCTTGTTCGCCCATGTGCCTCATTGTAACGTTCCTCTGCCCTTGTCCTGGCATTACTCACAGGGGTCAGTAACCATGATAGGTTGGGGTAACCAGAGTCACCTACAAATACCAAGGGACAACTGTTAGTCACACACTATGTCATATGGCCCACACCATACCCATACACCAACATGCACTGGGTGGGAACCAGGCCTCTGTAGTTGGGCCATCACATTTGGGATGCTGCTATTCCTCAGGATAAAAGCATTCTGCACCGAGTCTGGATACTTAGCATTGACATGGGGGATGTACTGGTCCACCAAACTCCATCTGCACATTCATTGAGTGAAAACTTTTTCTATTTCTATAGACCTGTTCATTTTTCCGGGGAGGGGGCAAATGCAATAGGTGTTCCATCAATTGCCCTAATTATGTTGGGGATATGTCCCATTGCATAGAAGTCAGCCTTCACTGTGGCCAAATTCTCCACTGGGGAAAACAATGAAGCTGCACATGTGTTTAATCAGGGCAGACAACACTCTGGTCATCACTATTGAGAACATTGGCTGTGACATTCCTGTTGTCAAGCCTACAGTCACTTGGAAAGAACCTGTTGCCAAGAAATGGAGCATTGATAGCACTTGCACAAGAGGGGGGATCCCAGTGGGGTGACGGATAGCAGATATCAGGTCAGGCTCCAATTGGGCACAAGCTCCGTGATTGTGGCCCTGTCCAGTCTTTAGGTGAGGATAATGTGCCTGTCCTCCATTGTTGCCAAGTCCACCATGGATCTGTACACAGGGGGATGTCTCCATCTCCTATTCATCCGCAGCGGTTGCAATCTATGGGGCAAAAGAGTGATGAGCCGGTCATAATCTGTACATTGTAGCCACTACAGTTCAATGCATGATGTGATTTTTTAATGTATTAGTGGCATATGTCTTGAATGTACAATTGTGATCTGTGACGCAGTTATGATTCATGGTCTTCCCCGCCTGAAATGGTGCCCACCTGTTCTGTATGGAGGGACAGGTAGAAGTGAGGTAATTCCTCTGACGTTGTGCACCGTTGCAGGAGCCAGTCGGGAACCGCTGTGCAACTCCTAATTGATAACTATTGGGCCCTATGGGGAACAGTGGCCAATGGTGATGTACGCCTGCGGTGACAGTTTCCACCGCCGCAGATGTCACCGACATTTTCTACCTGTTCACTTACTTCCTACCTGGCCTTCAATAGGAGAGGACCTACACTGCATGTGCGCTGTGACCTGTGTCTGGAACCTACCATGGCCCGTGTGACTGGGAAAAGGGCCCCTGCCTTCACCTCAGCGGAATTGGAGAGACTGGTGGATGGGGTCCCACCCCAGTATGGACTGCTGTATGGGCCTCCAGACCAACAGGTGAATACACTGTGAGCACGGTGAATGGGGCATGAATGCATGGAGTAGTGTTTGTGAAGGCCTTGTGTAGGGGGGGTTGGTGGATGGGCCCTGGGCAGCATGCAGCATGTTTGCTGGGCCATGTCTGTGTGTAAGGGGATTGGAGGGCTATGGTGGGCCATGAGTGTAACAGGCAGGACGGTCTAAATAATACCTTTCCCTGTGTATATTTCCTCTGCAGGTCAGCATCCATCAAAAGAAGGGTATATGGTGTGCCATCGCCAAGGATGTGTGGACCCTGAGGGGCATATTTATACTCCGTCTGCACCAGATTTGCGTCGTTTTTTTTTACGCAAATTCGACGCAAAACTAACTCCATATTTATACTCTGGCGTTAGACGCGTCTAGCGCCAAAGTCCATGGAGTTTGCGTCACTTTTTAGCGTGGACACCTACTTTGCGTTAATGATATGCAAGGTAGGCGTTCCCGTCTAAAAAATTGACTCCGAGGCATGTGCGCCGTATTTACACTCCCGGGCAAAAATCACGCACGGGAGTGGGCGGGTCAAAAAAAATGACGTCCAGCCGCTTTTGCGTCGTTTTTTAGCGCCTGGTCAGGGCAGGCGTTAAGGGACCTGTGGGCTCGGAAGGAGCCCAGAGGTGCCCTCCCATGCCCCCAGGGACCCCCCCTGTCACCCTTGCCCACCCCAGGAGGACGCCTAAGGATGGAGGGACCCATCCCAGGGAACATAAGGTAAGTTCAGGTAAGTAATTTTTTTTATTTTTTTTTGTGGCAAAGGGGGGCCTGATTTGTGCCCCCCTACATGCCACTATGCCCAATGACCATGCCCAGGGGACAGAAGTCCCCTGGGCATGGCCATTGGGCAAGGGGGCATGACTCCTGTCTTTGCTAAGACAGGAGTCATTTCAATGGGGGTTGGGAGTCGAAAAAATTGGCGCAAATCGGGTTGAGGCGATAATTTTGCCTCAGCCTGACTTGCCCCATTTTTTGGCGCCCAAGCTCCATATTCCCCTACGCCGGAGCTGCCTGGTGTACGTCATTTTTTTTCACGCACACCAGGCAGCGCCGCCGGCTAACGCCGGCTAACGTCAATGTATAAATACGGCGCCCGCATGGCGCTTCAGAATGGCGTTAGCCGGCGTTAACTTTTTCGACGCACAACTGCGTTGGCGCAGTTGTGCGTCGAAAAGTATAAATATGGCCCTGAGTGTCTATGGCAGGTGGAGCATCCACTGTCGGAAACGGTGGGAGGACCTGAAACTCTGGGCACAGAAGACAGGGAAGGCCCATCTGGGGATGGCCTCCCAACGAGGAATGGATGCCCGTCAAACCCAGACCGCCCTGATGGCCGCATACTGGTAGTGGCCTATCTGGAGCTGAATGAGCGTTTGGGGACATCACAGCAGCCACAAGGGGGTGAGTACAGTACCCATCATTACTACTTACGCCTGGTGGGGTGGTATCCGGGTGTGAGAAGTGTGCCTGTGGGTGCCCCTAGGCCAGGGCTGACATTGTAGTGTAGGTCTCATGTTGGGCACGGTTCTGATGTGATATTTCTCCAACCTAGCTAGCAGGCATCCACTACTGGGGAGCGGTGTGTGGGTCCCAGATATGCTGCAGTGTGTGGTATGTGACCCTCCCCATGCCCTGGTGACTAGCATTGTTACTGGTAGTGCATTGCATAGTGAGTAGGGCTGTTTCTTATGTCTGAGGGTGCTGTGCACGCCAACGGTGGTGTTGGTGCAGCCACTGACCAAGTGTATCCTTTGCCTCTTCCCCCCCGTTTTGTTTTACCATCCTGCCCTTATGTGCATTAGCATCATCTGGCAGAGAATCAGAGGCACCCTCAATGGAGGGAGCTGCATCCCACAGGACCCAGGAGGCAGAGTCCACCGACGCTGAGGGCACCAGTGGGACAGAGGGTGAGGGGAGCACCAGGGCGGAGACTGGAGCGGGACAGTTCGGACACGGATACCTCCTCCAATGGAAGCTCCCTGGTGGTGGCGTACACCTCTGTGCCCACCCCAGCTACAGGTACAGCCGCCACCCCCCTACCGGCACCTTCCTCCAAGTAGCCCCTCATTGAGTTGCTCGTGCCCGCTCACCCAGCAGTGTGGGCATCTCCTTCTCCTCAGGCACCTCAGGCCCTGCCCACAGTTAGCCCTGCTGACCTGAGTGAGGAGGCTATTGACCTCCAGCGATCTATCTCTGTTGGGCAGTCAACCATTGTGAATGCCATCCAGGGGCTGGCAGCCCAAATGCAACAGTCCAATGCATTTCTGAAGGACATTCACACTGGCTTGGTGGTCCAACAGAGATCAATCCAGGCTCTGGCCTCCTCTCTGATAGCAAAAATTGTCTCTGTTTCCATCCTCCCTCCTCCAACCTCCTCTACCCAATCCCATTCCCCTCAACCCCAACCGATCCCAAACACACAGGCAGACAAGCATGCACACAAGAAAACACACAAGAGTGGCACAGGCAAACACAGGCACAACACATCATCCCACAGGCACTCACACAAACACAATCCAGATGCAGACATACCAACATCCACTGCCTCCACTGTGGCATCCCTCCTCCTCCACCTTCATCCCAGTTGCGTTGACACTCACACATGCATGCACTACATCCTCATCCACCACCTCCATCACTAACACACCAACACACCTATCAGGACACACACCTCACTGGCAGTCACCACCCCAACAGCCATGCACACGTCCCCTGTGTCCTCTCCCACTGTGTCTGTGCCCCCTCCTCCCAATGTACACAAACGCAAGCACTCAGAGACCCAACAGCCATGCACCCCACAACAGCATCCAGCCCATGACCTGCACCCAAACACAGCAGACAGACACCTCCCACAACCACTTCCTCTTCCTCCACTCCCAGCCCTTCTCCCTCTTCCTTCCCCAATGTCCCTAAGCAGCTTTTCGTCTCCACCCTTGACCTCTTCCCTACCCCTCCATACCACATCCTTCACATCTGGCCAGGGTGTGTAAAACCCAGGCAAGCACCTCAGCCACCCAGTCCATGGGCCCAGTAGTGTCCCCAGCAACTCGTGGTGGGAAGGGATCCCGGGCACCAGGCAGCCACAAGGAAAGGGTCTCTGCCCGAAGTGCTGCCAGGAAGGTCAAGGTGCCACCTCCAGCTGCTACTGTGAAGGTAAAGGTACCACCCCCAGCTGCTGCCAAGAGGAGCAAGGAGCCATCCCCATCAGCTGCCAAGAGGAGCACGGAGCCATCCGCAGCTGCTCCCAAGAGGAGCAAGGAGCCATCACCAGCTGCTGCCAGGAAGGGCAAGAGGCCTGCACCCTCAGGCAGGAAGGACAAGGGGCCTGGTGCTGGGACTCAGTCGGAGCCCCACCACCAACCATGGTGGTGCAGACATCTGAGGCTGCATGGGATGGGCAGGTACTTCCCCTCACAACCAACACCACCACCAGCAGCATCATCACCAGCATTGGGCAGCCGTCCGAGGCTGCAGGGGATGGGCAGGAGCTTCCCCCCACAACCACCACCAGCAGCAGCAGCACTAACACCACCACCAGCAGTGGGAAGCCGTCCAAGGGTGTAGGTGAAGGGCAGGAGCTTCACCCACCACCAGTGGCAACATCACCATCATTGCCACTGAGCAGCCGTCACATCTGGCGGACAGTGTGTAGTTTTGCATCCATGGGCTGTTATGTTGGCTGTCCCTGAAAATCCTGTGGGATTGACACACAGCTGAGAGACTGTGACCTGCATCACAGGTTATGATGTCCCCTCCAGTAACAGTGGAGAAGCCATCCACTCACCCCATCCTCCCCAGGATAAAGATTACAGGGCACAATGCCCCCTCCAGAACCAGTGGAGAAGCCTTCCACTTACCCCATTCTCCCCAGGATGAAGATCACAGGGCACAATGCGCCCTCCAGAACCAGTGGAGAAGCCATACTCTCACCCCATCCTCCCCAGGATGAAGATCACAGGGTACGATGCCACCTCCAGAACCAGTGGAGAAGCCATCCACTGGAGAGACTGTGGTCTTGCACTCCCTTGGACCAAGCACAGGCCATGTTACCCCCTCCAGACCATGTGGACAAGTCACCCACTCGAGAGACTGTGGCCTTGCACTCCCCAGGACCAAGCAAAGGGCATGTTGCCCCCACCAGAGCATGTGGGAAAGTCACCCACTCGAGAGACTGTGACATTGCACTCCCCAGGACCAAGCACAGGGCATGTTGCCCCCTCCAGAGCATGTGGGCAAGTCACCCACTCGAAGACTGTGGTCTTGCACTCCCCAAGACCAAGCACAGGGCATGTTGCCCCCTCCAGGACCAGTGGTGTTGTTCCATCTGCCAGCTCAGGTGCCCCCCAGTTCCCCGTCCCCCTGAGGTACCTGTCTATTTTCGAACTGATGCCCCTGCAGTCTTCTATCTGTGTTGTTGCAGGAGTCAAGTGGTGCCTTGGACTTTGTGATGTGGCCCTATGGTCCAAGAACATTAAGGACTGGGCAGTGTCCCTTGATTTGTAAATATGTATACACTTTTAGATTGGATGCACTTATTACTACTTTATTTATCTTATTACACTCACTTTTATCTATTTGTGTTGTTCTTGCATTTTTACTGAGGGGCACGGTTGTATGTGTTTTATTACTGCATCTGCTTGTATGTGTGGTGTGTGTGTGGGGTGTGTGTTGTGCGCGTGTGTGTCACTCTTTTTTCCTCCCTCTTCCCTGTGTGCTAGGCAGCTGTACTCACGATGGTTGTCTCCACCGTCATTGGTGTTCGTGGTAGAGCAGGACGTGGAATCGCATTGGGAATATATGCAGTTCAGGATACATCCACAGGTGAGTCGTTTCCCTTCTGTGTAGTTTTTCCGCCAGGCTTTTGATGTCATTGGTACCGCCACAGAAAAGGTGGCGGATTGATGTGTCTTAATATGGTGGGCAGAACATTGACTTCCACCTGGCTGTAGGTTGCTAGCGCTGTGGTGCCTGTTGTTTCCGCCCTGGCGGTCGGTGTGGTAAAGTGGCTGTCTGTTTGAGCTCTTTCCGCCATGGTCATAATTTGGCGGTATTTACCACCGGCCTGTTGGTAGAATTACCGCCCGTTTATCACCAACCGCCAGGGTTGTAATGAGGGCCTATGTTATTTTCATGAGGAATCCTTAACAGACCAGGAGACTCCAGTACCTTTGCAGTGCTGTTGTGATCTTGTTAGCATATGGCCTAGAATCGTTATTAAGTGGACTAGGCTGGATTATTTAGTAACGGGTGAAGTTGTGAAAGCATAGCCAGTACTGGAACTCAATGTAAACTGGAAGAGTAAGGATGGCACTGAGCAAAGAAATGGAGTCAACGTGAAATAAATTAGACAGTGGGAAGACTGAGAATATTTTATACATTAGCTTAGTTTCACATAGTAACCTTATGCTATTTGCAATTTCTAAAGTTACTTGGTCTTCTGACAATTCAACCAAATTTGGAAAATGGAAGCAGAAGAAAGCTCTTCTTTCTTGTTGAAATAAGGCCATCTTTTATTTGTCTAGAGAACATTGGCTTTGCTCTTTCATTTAGTTAGAATCTCAGTGCCCTAATTACTTGAGAGCTATTTTATTGATTAGCTTCACCAAGATATTGGCACATTTCCCTGCTAAGCAAACCTCCTCTTGAAATGACTTTTTTTGAAGGAGCAGTGTGCCAGTAAGCTGCATAGGTGGTGGACACAGGTGCTGAAAATGCAGACCTAAAAACTGTTGATAGTTACTCTGTGGAACACTGAGAAATCCTGCTGTATTGGAAGGGTTTCCAATTTACCTGGAAGGTGTTAGGAAGAGAAGAGCAGGCGTGATGTTGCAGGGTGCTACCCAACACTATTTTCAAGAGGCAAAAGCACTATGAAACTTGTCTTGAGTTTTCTGAAGATTGCTATCACTTTGAAAACCCATTTGACTTTACCTAATATCCATTTCAGAAATGCAATATGTATCTAATCAGTGTAACATATTTTCCCCAGCTCTTCTATGTTATGTGAGGCATGACTGTTCATGGCTTCTTCCCCTTCAATAAATAGTGGATATTCAGGATAGCCAACTATGCTGTTATTTCTTCACTGTGCACTATTACCCTTTTTTTTTTGTTTATTTCCTTTAAGCTGTGAGGTTTGATTACTTTATCCTATTCCTACATGTATTAAGTATATTTCTTGCGACACGCTAGTCTTTTTTCAGCATCATTTTATTCCCAACTTTAACTATCCACTTTATTGTGATTTGATTTTGATGTGACACAATACAGCTCATCTGCTTTCCATGATGATTACTTGATCTAATAACTAAAGGTGGGCCCACAACCCTAAAGGAAATGTATTCCAGTCTTTTCAATGGACTGCAAGATATATCTAAAAAGAATGGATTCCATGTGGAGAAAACAGAACAGACAAACTGCAATCCTAAGTCTAAAGGACTAGGACTAGAAGAATGTAGAAACATTTCTGAATCACAGAGATATCAATACTAAATGAAAGGGACTTTCTGAATCCTTTGAAATAAGTAACATTTACAAATGTCAACATAAGCCTATAATTATTGAAGTCAGTACATTTTATGAACCAACCCACAATCATCTGATATGTTCATATAAGCTATTCATGCTGTTAGTGATGATCAAGGATAGTGTCCTGCTTAAAGCTTAACTCAGGGAAAATGGTAACTAAAATCTTTTAGAGATTTGAACAGCACTATTAGGTGATATTGTAATGGCAGTAGGGTTAAAAAAGTATAACCATTTCAGTAAGGTTTGTTGCATCTTTATGATAACATTTCATTTTATGTTGCAACTACATTCTGGGGACTTGCCTTAGAGACAGGCTTAGTTGTCTTGTCAGCCTATTGATTTTCTCGAAAAATCATTCCTAATTTAAATATATATATAGTGTAGCTTTCACCTGGTTGAAAGTCTGATTTTTAACTTTAGTAAGGTTTTAATTAACTTTAAATGCTACCTATTTACTTAACCACACTTTCTTCTGAAGTTTATGCTATGGCATGTTTCAGTTACATTGTAGCTGCCAATGATTTGAGTAATTGGTTCAATGGTGAGTTATTCTTTACCTATGAAAGCAATGCAGTGTGTGACACAACTGAAATGCATCTTGCTCAAGAAGCATTACTAGTAAAACAGACACAATGGTGAAAGTTTTATAAACAGTTAATTTATTACAAGCTTAAAGTTGCCACATTTGGGTGATGGACTATTTTTATTTATCCCTTTTTATTTTTGTAACATATGTTTTCAAAAAACAAATTGACATTTGTGCCAGTTTGGCAATAGCAAAAGCATTGTCTTTGCCATCGATTGCTTTACCTTTTGTGGTTTTGATGAAATTTTGCCTTGTTGTTTTATATACATATACATATATCTCAATATAGATAGATATGGTCATTACAGAAAGTTATCATATAACGTACACAATTGAAATAAACTAAATTTGTACAATACAATACAACCATTCTTTATAGAATGTAAATATGTAGGGCAGGGGTCTTCAAACTGGGGGGTGGGCCCAAGTGATCCCGGGGGGGGGGTGCCAAACTCTGGTCAAAACAGTCATCACACAAATAACAGAATGTTGTTTTAAGCAAAACATGTTATTGCATTTTTAAAAAGGTAACAGTACTTAACTGCAATGTTTAAATACAGCTAGACACATTTAAACATTGCCATCTTTATAAAATAATTGTGAAAAAAATTCTGAAGGGGGGCCCATTGATTTTTATTTTTTAACTAGGGGGGCGCACCATTCAAAAGTTTGGAGACCACTGATGTAGGGTATTATATATATATTGTAGATATTTTATATATATTCACCTAAAAAAACAAAGGTCACAGGAACATTACATTTATGCTCACTTTTAAACATGCAAAACCATAGAAATGTACCTGTTATAGTTATACTTATCTCAAGTAATTATATAACTCATACCCTAAGGTAACTGTAACTATAACTTGCGCTCATGCCATGCAGTTTTTTTGTCATACATGTTACTGTAAATGTTATATTGATATTATCAGTAATGCTATCAACGATATCATGAGTGCCATAATTTGTGGGGTAATTAGCAGTGCATGGCAAGGGTGCAAGCTCATTAGTATTTGCAAAGTCGATGGGGAGGATACGGGCCCCTAGACATACAAATTTCAATTTACTTTAACCAAGACTTGCTGAGTTGAAACATGTTGGGGTTTGCTAGATGGTAAATAAAATTGTGCGATTCACTGGGAGATTGGAGTGCAGTGGTATATTTGCTCAGTCTTTAACTATGTTATATATACATTTTTTTTTGTTCACTATAAAAACTAAAGGTTACAGGGATGTTATAGTTATGTTCAAATTTTCATGCACAGAACCATAGAAATTCACCTTTTATAGTTATATAGGGTAGGCTGAAGGGCCTGGCCTCAGATCAGGCCCTGCAGCCAATCCCTGCCATGGCTGTGCATGGCACAGGGTTGGGGTTGTTAGAGGGGCTTGGCTACAGGGCCTGGCAGTAGGCTGTGCTTGGTGGTGGTTGAATTATTGGAAACCGTCTGGGTAGAGCCACAGCTATTTGGATCACAGGAGCAGCACACCTCCATTGCAAGGAAGATGGAGCCATGGCGCAGAATCGTCAACAGGGTCAACGCAGTGGGACAGCACCCCAGAACACGGGATGACATCAGGAAGAGGTGGAACGACCTACGGGGGCAGGTGCGTCTCCAGGCACCAAATTGCTGTACAGAGGACTGGCGGTGGACCCCTATACAACATGGGAGGAGCAGGTCTTGGCAATACTGCATCCTAAGGGCCTCACAGGAGTAGCAGGAGGACTGGACTCTGGTAAGGCAAAGCTTTACTACTATATCCCACACCCTACCTGCATGCCATCACATACTCCCACCCTCACCCCCATCACTCCAACACCTCACATGTGCCCCACTATCACAACCCACCCATCCCAACTCCAAGCCCTGCATGCAACACCAAAGCATGGACACCCATCACCAAAGCATGTCCACTACAGATACCCACACAGACCCCAAACCAAATATCACACAAGGACCAAGATAAGAATGCAAGCACTGGAGTACAGGGTCACTCACCCATTGCACACGATGCCACACACAGATGCAATAATCATGACTTTACACCCCTGCAGGACCCCAACCCAATGTCACCGGACAGGAGGTACCAGACATATCCAATCCCCCCACAGAAGAGACCTACATTGATGACAGTAGCTCTACACAACTGGATCAAGATGACCAGTCTGGCCCATCTGGGACCTCGGGACAGTCGGTTCCCCTGACACTGGCACAAGCCACTACAGACCCTCCCCCCTCAGGAAACACCAGCACAGCACCCACAGAGAGGGCCCATCCCTCTGTCCCCAGGACACGTCAAGCAGCAGTGTGTCCACCACTACAAGGAACCCAGGCAAACCCACCAACCCAAGAAAATCAGGGACCTGGGGGCAGTGGTAGTGGGCACATGGTTCAGGCGACAGAGGCTCAGGGAAACAGGGAAACTGGAAGGACTGCTGTGCGACAGGGGGAGGACAGGCCCAGGGAACCCACTCTCCACGAGGCCCTCTCCAACATCATGGGAGCTTACCATCATTCCAAGGAGACGATGGCAACGGTACTGGCCAAGTTTCAGAAGACCCAGCGGCTGCAGGAGGAACACTATCTGGGGATCAGGTCGGACCTGAAGTCCATAAACAACACCCTGGTCACCATTGCAGGGGTACTGCAAGACCTTGTCAACACCAGGAGGGACACTGTGGCACAACAAGGGGCCCCTGACACTAGCCTTGATGATGAACAGCCCTCCACCTCCGCTGGCGCTAGTGGACAGGAGGCACCGCCACAGGACCACAACACCAGCTCCCCATCCCCTGCAGATGGAGAACCACCCCGCAAACGGTCCCTGAGATCCAGGAACAAGACAGAGAACATTGCCAAGACCCCCACCAGGAAATGAGACCTCCCTGAATGTCACCCTTCTATCCCACTTTGTCACCCTGTCCATCCTTAAACTGTCATTGATCCACTTCCTATTCCCCGTTGGACAATGCACCCGTGAAACAAATAGACTGGACTCTGCCATGGACATTCCTCCACCATCACCCCAGCCTATTTTACAACCCCATCTACTTATTTGCACAGAAATAAACACACTTTAATCACAAAACAATCTGGAGTCAGGCTGTGCTTTCACAAACGTGTAATTGCAATAACCATGGAATGTAGCAATGTCAATTTAATTGTTTACATACCGATGTCACACAGCTGTAGGGCTGGAGGAAATATAGCAGAGGGCACAAAGTGGGACCCACATCTGTGAAATGGAAAGGCAAAGTGACAAGTCATGGTCCATGCACTGAGTGAAAATGACAGACTTATGCTAGCTCCAACAATAGTATGAGATGTGGGAGGCAGTGACATCTTCTTACCTGTGTCTCACTGGCAGTATTGCATGATATTGCTCCACAGCTGCCACAAGAGCTCCATCTGGACCATCCTCCTGCAGAAAAGGCACCTGATGTCACAAAGCCAGGTTGTGCAGCATGCAGCAGGCCACGATGATCTGGCACACCTTCTTTGGTGAGTAGTAGAGAGAACCACCTGTCATATGGAGGCACCGGAACCTGGCTTTCAGGAGGCCGAAGGTGCGTTCAATCACCCTCCTAGTTCATCCATGTGCCTCATTTTAGCGTTCCTCTGCCCTTGTCCTGGGATTTCTCACTGGGGTCAGTAGCCATGACAGGTTGGTGTAACCAGAGTCACCTGCAAATGTCGAGGGGCAACTGTTAGACACACACTAACCCATAGGGACAACCCCATACCCAGACAACTATTCACACAGTATAGGGTCCTTTCCTCACCTATTAGCCACACACGATGCCTCTGGAGTTGCCCCATCACATAAGGGATGCTGTTATTCCTCAGAATGTAAGCGTCCATGCACTGAGCCAGGAAATTTGGCATTCACATGGGAGATGTACTGGTCGGCCAAACACACCATCTGCACATTCATTAAAATGGTAGCTCTTCCAGTTTCTGTACACCTGTTCACTCCTGCGGGGGGTACCAAGGACACATGTGTCCCATCAATGCCATGATTGGGGATATGTCCCAGGGCATAGAAGTCACCTTTCACTGTGGGCAAATCCTCCACCTGAGGGAACACGATGTAGCTGCGCATGTGTTTCAGCAGGGCAGACAACACTCTGGACAACACGTTAGAGAACATAGGCTGGGACATCCCTGATGCAATGGCCACTGTTGTTTGAAAGGAACAACTTGCCAGGAAATGGAGTACTGACAGGACCTGCACTACAGGGGGGATTCCTGTGGGATGGCGGATAGCTGACATCTGGTCTGGGTCCAACTTGGCACACAGTTCATGGATTGTTGCACGATCAAGTCTGCAGGTGACTATTACATGTCTCTCTTCCATTGTCGACAGGTCCACCAGCGGTCTGTACACCGGAGGAAGCCGCCATCTCATCACCTGCCCCAGAAGACGTGCCCTATGGACGAGAACAGCAAGCAGAGTGTCAGCCAACACTGAGGTATCACAAAATGTCATTTGCACACATTAATTAATCAGCAATGTGCCTGTTACTGTGTGTATTCAAGGCTTTCATTGGTGTGACGCAGTTAATATTATTGCCATGTGGCCCTCTGAAATGGTGGCTGCCTGACCTGTAAGGTGGGACAAGGGGATATGAGGTAACTGCGCTGGCGTTGTACACCGTTGCGGTAGGCTGTTGAAGACTGGGCCACAATCCTGCATTGGTTAACATTGGACCCTATGGGTCTGAGGAGCCAATGATGATGTATGCCTGCGGTGACGGTACGCACCGCCGCGGACGTGACTGCCATTTTCTGTCTGTTCACTCACTTGATACTTGACCTTCAACAGGAGAGGACCTACACTGCAAGTGCTGCTGTGACCTTAGTCTGGAAGCGACGATGACTCATGAGTCTGGGGAAAGGGGCCCTGCCTTCACTTCGGAGGAGTTGGAGAAACTAGTGGATGGGGTCCTCCCCCAGTACACACAACTGTACGGTCCTCCAGACAAACAGGTGAGTACACAATGAGCATGCTGCATGGGCAATGCCTGTTTGGAGTTGTGTGGATGGAAGATAAATGGGGGGGGACTGAGGCCTGCATGTGCAGACAGTGAGTGTATGTGCATCAGGGCAAGGGTGGAAAAAGTGGGCCAATGAGTATGATGGTCCAGACGGTTAAAGATTTTCCTTTTTCCCTGTACTATTCCTGTAGGTCAGCGCCCACCAGAAGAAGGCTATTTGGCGTGCCATCACCCAGGACATCCGGACCCTGGGGGTCCACCACAGACGGAGCACCCACTGCTGTAAAAGATGGGAGGACCTTCGCCGCTGGAGCAAGAAGAATGCGGAGGCCCAGCTGGGGGTGGCCTCCTAACGTGGGACGGGTTCCCATCGCACCATGACCCCCCTGATGTTCCGGATCCTGGCGGGTGGCGTATCCGGAGTTGGATGGGAGCTTGAGGGCATCAAAGCAGTCACAAGGTGGTGAGTACACTCTCATTCAGCTGACTCTGCGCGCATTACGAGGTGTCTGGGTGGGGGTGGTGGGCAGTGGGTTTCCCTAGGCCAGGGCGATCTTGGTAGGCAAGGTCTCTTGTGAGGTGGCTCTGTGGCACCCCAACCCCACTAGCGGTTAGTACCATCTACACCTAGTCAGGCTCCTGGGACTTCCATGTGTCCAGAAATCGGGCTTAGGCCTTGTACCCCATGGGCATGTGATTAATCTAGGAACTATAAGTGCATGGCGTAGTGCAGAGGGCTGCTGTTTCTGTAGTGTCCGCCAGCGGTAGTGGTGTTGCATGCACTGAACACGTCTTTCTTCTGTGATCTCCCTGTTCTTGTGTGCAATAGCATCATCAGGCAGAGGAGCATTGGCACCAGAGCAGGAGGGAGCTGCATCCCACTTGGCCCTGGAGGACGAAACAACAGAGTCTGAAGCCATCAGTGGGCCGGAGGGCGAGGGGAGCTCCACGGCAGGGACAGGAGCTGACAGCAGTGACAGCGACTCCTCCTCTGATGGGAGCTCCCTTGCGGTGGGCCCCTCTGTCCCCCCCACTTCAACAGGTACAGCCGCCACCCCCCTACCAGCACCACTACCCCAGCAGCCCCTCAGCGTGTGTCCCGTGCCCGCTCAACCAGGGGGGTGGGCATCTCCTTCGCCCCAGGCACCTCAGGCCCTGCCCCAGTCAGCCCTGCTGCCCTCAGTGAGGAGGCTATTGACCTCTTGGGATCCCTCACTGTTGGGTAGTCTACCGTTCTGAATGCCATCCAGGGTTTTTGAGAGTCATTTGCAACAAACAAATGCATACCTGGATGGCATTCATTCTGGCCAGGCAGCCCAACAGAGAGCAGTTTAGGCTCTGGCCTCAGCACTGATGGCAGCCACTGTCCCAGTGTCCAGCCTCCCCCTCCAACTTCCTCCACCCAGACCTAATCCCCTGTACCTCAGCCTATCCCAAGCACAGCATCAGACCAGCATGCACACACATCAACACACAAGGGTGGCTCAGGCAAACATAAGCACCACACATCCCACAGGCACTCACAGAAGCATCATACCCATGCACACATACCAATATTCACTGCCTCCAGTCTGTCCCCTTACTCCACGTTTCCCTCATCCCTCCCAGTCTCGTCTCCACTCACACCTGCATGCACTGCATCCTCAGCCACTACCTCCATCACCAGCACACCCATCATCACACACCGTTCACGTGCACTCACCACCCCCACTACCATTCACACATCCCCTGTGTCCTCTCCCAGTGTGCCTGTGAGCCCTCCTCCCAAAGTACACAAACGCAGGCACACACCACCCCAACAGCCATCCACCTTACAACACTCTCCAGCCCATGCACCTTCACCCAAATTCAGCAGACGTAAACCTCCTACAACCACTACCTCTACCTCCACTCCCAAACCCTCTCCATCTATCCATCCCAGTGTGTCTAAAAAACTTTTCCTGGCTAATATTGACCTCTTCCCTACACCTCCCCCGTCCTTCCCCTAGGGCCAGGCTTTCCAGGTCCCAACCCATCACCTCAGCCACCACATCCCCAGCCACAGTGCTGCCACTGCGGGGTCATGGAATGCACCAACCATCAGGGCTGCTAGTGTGCCATGGAGTGAGGGCAAGGACATTCCGCCACCTGCCAAGGTGAAAAAGATGCCCACATCCCAGAGGGAGAAGCCGAAAACACCTGCCACCAAGGGGTCAGGGAAAACGAAAGGGGATAGTGGAAAGACAGCTGCGCCACCATCAAAGGTGGGGAATGTCCAACAACTGAGGGCAGGTCAGGAGAGGGCATGGTGGCACCGACTGAGGGACTAGTGTCACACCTTCTGTCCACGTCGATGCCAACCTGTACGGCGGAGAACACTGCCACCTGCACCGCCACCTGCACCTCCACCTGCATCGCCACAGACCCCGCTGCCAGCACCACCCCCACAGACCCCGCAGCCAGCACCACCGCCACGGACCCCGCAGCCAGCACTGCTGCCACAGACCCCGCAGCCAGCACCGCCGCCACAGACCCCGCCGCCAGCACCGCCGCCACAGACCCCGCAGCCAGCACCGCTGCCACAAACCCCGCCGCCAGCACCGCCGCCACAGACCCCGCAGCCAGCACTGCCGCCACAGACCCCGCAGCCAGCACCGCCACGACTGACACCGCCGCAAGCACCTCCACGACTGACACCGCAGCAAGCACTGCCAGCGGCCCCACGATAGCCTCAGACAGTGGCACCACCGCAGACATGGCTACCATCCCCAGTGGTCTGCCTCCGAGGCTGGTGGTGAGTTCCAGGACCCTGGGCAGCTTCCATGAAGCATCATTGTCATCACAGTTGTCACCTGCATACGGAATGCGAAACCGCAGCAATGTGGGGTATGTCTCTGCCTCCATGGCGTATCATCCTACCTGTACCTCGGCAATCTCGTGGCATACACACCCATGTGAGTGTATTGTTCAGGCCACAATGCACGTGGAGCACTCTGGGCACAAAGCCCCCTCCAGAACCAGTGGAGAAAGGCATCCACTACCTCAGTCCTTGGCAGGATGAAGCACTCTGGGCACAAAGCCCCCTCCAGAACCAGTGGAGAAAGGCATCCACTAACACAGTCCTTGGCAGGATGAAGCACTCTGGGCACAAAGCCCCCTCCAGAACCAGTGGAGAAAGGCATCCACTTACACAGTCCTTGGCAGGATGAAGCACACTGGGCACACTAACACACTCCTTGGCAGGATGAAGCACTCTGGACACAAAGCTCCCTCCAGAACCAGTGGAGAAAGACATCCACTAACACAGGCCTTGGCAGGATGAAGCACTCTGGGCACAAAGCCCCCTCCAGAACCAGTGGAGAATGACATCCACTTGAGAGACTGTGGGTTTGCACTCCCCAGGATAAAGCAGTGGGCAAACCACCCACTGAAAAGATTGAGAGACTGTGGCTTTGCACTCCCCAGGATAAAGCAGTGGGCAAACCACCCACTGAAAAGACTTGAGAGACTGTGGCTTTGCACACCCCAGGCTACATCAATGGGCATGAAGCCCCCTCGTGGAGCAGTGGCGCTGTGCGTTCATCAGGCTGAGGTGCCCCCCCTCCGCCTCCCCCTGAGGTGCCTGTATATTTTCTATGTGATGCCCCTCCAGTGTTCTCTCCATTTGGAGTCAGGTATCATGTGTGGGCCTCATCCATGCATTTCGGGGCCAGTGATAGGTGCACTATCCGGACTTGTGTAGTTGGTGTAAGTAATTGTATATACTGTATTTTGACTTTTGACTAATGGATTTTTATTGATTACAATCGTGACAATCATTTCATTTTGTCCTTGCGTTATTCAATGGGGGGGTGTATATTAAATGTTGCAGCATGTATTTATGTGTATGGTGTTGTGGGTGGGGGTGTTGCGTGTTGCGTGTGTCACTCTCTTTTCCCTCCCCCTCCCCTGTGTTGTAGGTGCAGTACTCACCATGGTTGTCGCCGCGGTCATTGGAGCTCCTGATAGAGGAGCAGGAAGATCATCGCTGGCAGTATCTGCAATTCGGGCTCCATGGTGTCCTGGTTCCTCGTGGGGTGTGGAGAGGTGAGTGTTTTCCCTTCTGTGTACAGTTTTTGCCGTGTTTTTATTCACATTGGCTCTGACCCGGAAAAGGTGTCAGATACCCGTGTTTGGATAGGGTGGGTGGTACATTGTCTTCCGCCTGTCTGTTGGCGGTGTCCGTCGCGGTGTTTGTTTGTACCGCCGTGGCGGTCGGAGTGTTAAAGTGGCTGTCTATGTTGGCGGTTTCTGCCACGGTCGTAATCCCATTTTTTTTTCCGCCGGCCTGTTGGTGGTATTACCGCCGCTTTAACACTGACCGCCAGGGTTGTAATGAGGGCCCAAGTCCAGAAGTCGCAGAAGATTCCTGGAAGGGCAGGAGCCCCTGCCAACCTAGAAGATGGTGCAAAAGAGGATTCTCCGGTTGGAAGAAGTATGCAGAAGAGCACCAAAGAAGATGGCTGTGGGTTCCTGCATGATACAAAGGATGTCCCACGTAGAGATGTTGGATGCAGGCGAGTTGCAGTGCTGGATTCATCCAACAAACCTTGGTTCAAGCAATGTCACGTTTAGCATCAAAATGGCACTGCCTGGACCCAGGAGGGACCGGAAGGCCTCAACTCAGACTGAGGAGGCAGAGGGGGCTCCCAACACTGGAGGGAACCCACAGATGACCAGGCAGCACCCATGGGAGTCCCAGGACATGGGGACAAAGAAGTTGCAGATTGCAGTTGCTGCAGCACTACAAAAGAAGGTCCCACGTAGCCAGAGAACAACTCAGCATGTTAAGCATCACAAGATAGAGTGCTGGGGACCTGGGTCATGCTGTGCATGAAGGATTTTTGCAAATAGTGCACAGAGGCTTCAGGAGCTAGAGATGACGCGATGCACAGGGGTATTGTCGCAACCCGGGAAGGCAAGCTCTTACCTCCGCCAAATTTGGACAGCTGGACCTTAGGACAGTCTGGATTGAAGGGGGCAACCACCTGTGTCCCAGGGAGTATGCTCGGCGATAGGAGAGGAGTACCAGAGAACCGGTCGTCGTCTTTGAAAGTGCTTGCAGGAGCAGGGAAGTAACTCCGTCACTCCATGGGAGAGTTCTTCGGTCCTTCTGGTGCAGGGTGAAGACAGGAAGTCCTCAGAGCATGCACACCTTGGAAACTGTTGCAGTTGATGTCTGGAGCTGAATTTGCAGAGTCACAGTAGCCTTCTTGGATACTTTGTTGCAGTTACACTGGTTCCTGGAGCAGTCTGTGGTTGATCCGACGGTCAGAGGATGAAGTAGGAGTTGCAGAGGATTCCTGGTGGAAACTTGCAAACTGAATCTGAAGAGGAACCCACAGGAGATACCCTAAATAGCCCTGAGAGGGGGATTGGCTACCTAACCAGGTATGCACCTATTAAGAATGGTCTCTGATATCACCCGCTGGCACTGACCACTCAGAGATCTCTAGAGTGTCCCCACAACTTGGAATACAAGATGGCTAACGTCAGTGACACACTGGAGGAGCTCTGGGCACCACCCCAGGGGGGGAGGTGATGGACTGGGAAGTGGTCACTCCCCTTTCCGTTGTCCAGTTTCGTGCCAGAGCAAGGACTGGGGGTCCTTGAACCGGAGTAGACTGCCTAATGAAAGGAGGGCACCATCTGTGCTCTTCAAAGCATTTCCAGAGGGTCTGGGAGGATACCCCTCCCAATCCTGTAACACCTATTTCCAAAGGGAGAGGGTATAGCACCCTCCTCCCAAAGGAAATTCTTTGTTCTGCCTTACTGGGACTGAGCTGCTCAGACCCCAGGAGGGCAGAACCCTGTCTGTAAGGTGATAGCAGCTGTAGCGGCAGTGCAAGCCTCAGAGAGCTGGTTTGGCAGTACTGGGGTCCCTGGTGGAGCCCCCAGGATGCATGGAATTGGCCCCCAAATACCAGATTTCGAATGGGGGGACCATTGCATGACCTTAGACACCTTACATGGCCATAGTCGGAGTTACCATTGCGTGTAATGGTATCCCCGCACTCATGAAGTCCTGGGATTTGGCCCTGGACAGCTTGGGGACACCTTTGCTTGTGCAAGGGTGCCCTCACACTTAGTACCTATGCACCTAACGTGAAGTAAATGAAGGTTAGACACATAGGTGGCCTATTAGTTACTTAAGTGCAGTACAAATGGCTGTGAAATAGTGTGTGTAAAAGGGTTTGTCTGAGCTCCTTTTGGGTGGCAAAAGAAATGCTGCAGCCCATAAGGATCTTCTGGAACCCCAATGCTCTGGGTACCTAGGTACCATATACTGGGGACTTATAAGTGGAGTCCATTGTGACAATTGGAATTGGTAAATGAGGTCACTAAACTACTGTATAGTGACTAAGTTGAAAGTAGAGAGAGCATAAGCACTGAAGTTCTGGTTAGCAGAACTTCAGTGACACAGTTAAGCACTACTGACAACACACACATAGGCCACAAACTATGAGCACTGGGGGCCTGGCTAGCATAATCCCAGTTAGACAGGAAAAACACACTGACAAATAGGGTTTTCACTATGAGCACCGGGGTGCTGGCTAGCAGGATCCCAGTGAGACAGTAAAAACACACTAACACACACTCACAAACAGACCAAAAGTGGGGGTAACCATGCTAGAAAGAGGCTACTTTCTCACAGTTACAGAAACATTATAGTTCGGAAATTGAATTTAAAAAATCATAGAAATTCACTTAAAAAAACAAAGGTTACAGGAAGGTTATAGTTAGGTTCAGATTTTACACACACAGAACCATAGAAATTCAGCTTTTATAGTTAGAGATATTTCATGTGACTATAACACGTGTCCTAAGCTAACTATACCTCACACCTTCGCCATGCGCAGTTTCTCATCCATAATTTTTGCTGCAAATGTTACAGTGATAATATCAATGATGTCACAGAAGACGTCATGAATGACGTGATATGTGGGGTATGTAGCAGTCTATGCCAAGGGCGCAAGTTATGGTTACCTTAGGGCACAAGTTATAGTTACTTGAAATAACTCGTACTATAAAAGCTGAATTTCTAATACTTATTTTTAATTCTATTTCTAATTATAATGTCCTGTAATCTTTGTTTTATTCATCAAATTGCTAGTGTTTGTTTAACCTTAAGTAAGATGTAAATCCCAATGCACCATGAATGCAGGGCCTGGCCTGGCATTGTTCAGCCCCCACCCAAACATGTTGCTCCTGCCCCCCTCCTCCTTGCAATCCATTGTCCAAGTCCATGTCCATTGTCCCTCATTACAGCCCTGTGTGGTTGTTTTTCTGCCACTGCCCTTCCTGTCTGCCCTGAACAGTTAGCTTGCTGACCTCATGCATCAGCCCCCTCCCCCTGCATGGTCCAATATACTGCCACTGCCCTCCATATAACTTGATGTCCCTGCCCATTCATCCCTCCTGCCATCCATTGCCCAATTATTTGCCCCATCATTCTTCTCCTGCTTATCCTCTGTGCTTAGTTTTCTGCCCCCATCCACCTTTCCTCTGCCCCGATATCTGTGCGTATGCCCCTCCTCCCTCATTTTTGCCCACCCCATTTCATGGACATGCCACTGGCCCTCCTGTCTACACTGAGTCATCTGTTGAGCACTGTCCAGTTGAGCGGTCATTGCCCCTCCCACCTGACTAGCATGGTCAAATGGCTGCCACCTGTCCTTTCATCTCCTCCATGCCTGTCCGAGTTCCATGCTCTTATTCTCTCCCTCCTCTCCTCCATAGTCCATTTTGCTGACATTCCCTTCTGCCATCCAGGTTCTGTTGTGCTGCAACAGCTCTTCTTGGCTGCTCTCTACGGCCTGTTATGAAGCCCCTTTCCCTGCACTCCCTTGACTGTGGCCAGCACCTACCCCTTCCTTCTGTCCTCCTTTGTGCATGCCCCTGTCCCCTCCCTCTTGCCTACCATGGCTGTTTTGTTGTCACCTACCCTCCTGCTTGCCATGCATGGTCTTCTGTACTTCCACAGGCCCTCCCACCTGCCCAGTGTGGTCAGCTTGCTGCTCCTGACCCCCTCCCACCTTGTCTTTCTTGCCTGTGTATTTGCCATTATGGTCTCATTCTAGCCCATCCATGGTGTGTTTTGCTTCCAGTGCCCACCCCACCTGCCCTCCATGGTCAGCTTTTCCTGCCAGCTTGCTTCCAGCCCTCCATGTTCCATGTGCAAGCTACTCCCCCTCCTGCCTTGTCAGGTCTATTGCCATGCCCCTGCCTCTTTGCCTCCTGCCATCCATTTTCCATGTGCAGGCCCTTCTTCCCTCCCTCCTGCCTTGTCTGGGCCATTGACATGGCCCTGCCCCCTTTCTCTTGCCCTTCATAATCTGTTATGTCCCACCTGACTTTCCAGTATGGTCAGCGTGCCGCCCTTGCCTCGTTCCCCTTTGCTCTCTGTTGGCCATGTGCATGGCCTTGTCCCCTCCACATTGCTTTCCACTGTCCATTGTGCTGCACTGCTGTCCTGCTTACCCTGTGTGGTGTGTTGTGCTGCTGCATCCCTGATGCCTGTCCTGTAAGGTCAGTTTGATGCACCTGCCCATCTCCCTCCTGCCCTCTGTTATCCAAGTCCATTCCCCTACCCCATTCCTCCTGCCCTCTGTGATCCAATGTACCATATGTACCTACATTTTGAACTTGGTAAGAAGGAGATTTTGGGAGGAAAAAAAGCTGAGAAATTGATTTTCACCACTGACCTACACTACAAAAGAAGAGATTTTAGACAGGTGACAGATAAAATAATGCCTTTTAAAACATTGGGAGTCTGTAGCATAAATCAGGTCAGTTGGAATATATGGTTGTACTGCTACTGCTTCTTCCTTCTGCCTTCAAAGACCTGTTACAATACCACAGCCTCTCTTACCTGCCCTGCATGGTTGGTTTGTTGCCCTTGCCCCCTTTCCTCTGCCCTCCATGATCCATTGTGCTGCCACTGCTCCTCCCACCTGTCTAGTGTGGTCAAATTGTTCCCTCTGTACCCTCCTCCCTGCCCTCAATTATCCAAGTCTGTGTCCTTGACATCTGCCTCATCACAGTACTCTAATGAATAACTAGATTGCTAACATTCAGTATTTATTACAAAAGTGTGGCACCCCTGACATCAGCTTTATGTGATCAAAACACCAATAGCTAAAGAATTTCCTTTAGAACGTGTAAAAATGAGATAGTTTTATTCCCATAAAAATCACGGTTAGTGGTCTAGAAAACTAAAATGAGGACATATGTTCTGAGTTCTCAAATAACAAGAAAACACTTTTAAAATGTTGCTGTCTTTATTGTTTTTTATCCAGCTAACCACTTGATTATATGTTGCACTTAGGGGAAAGTATGTGGCGTTACGGCCAGAGCTGCAGACTTTGCAACTGAGGAGCCAGGTTTGAGTTTCAGCGTCACCTTGATATTCTGTGGTACTGGGCAAATCAATTACTCTCCACATGACTAAAACCAAAATGAATGTGTCCTTGTGTAATGTAACTGATGCTTATGTAAATCACTTCAAAACCTTTGGGTTAAGTCTGTCCTATATAAAACTGCAAAAAAAACAAAAAAACATTAAGGACCAGAATTAAGAAAAGTGGACCATCACCTTATGAAGTGCCACTTTTATTGCAGCCCTCTGTGCCCCCCACCCAATGTCACCATGTGTGCACCATGTTTAAGATAAGGTGCACCATGGCGGTATTAGGAACAATAGCGTCAACATTTTTGACCCTATTGTGGTGCCTTGCTCCACTAGTGTCAAACATTCTGACACTAGCGGAGCAAATTGCAAGGAGGCCCATTGATTCCAATGGATGCGTCCTTTTAATGATTTTTTTCCACAGGCATTAAAAATGATGCCAAAAATGGCACAATGAAATCTTGTAGATTTGATTGTGCCATTTTTGAGGGCCTCCTTACACCGGAATGCCCCCTTTGCATGCATTATGCATGGCGCATGTATAATGTGATGCAAAAGATTGGAAAGTGGCACAATGCATGCATTGCGCCACTTGGTAGCTATGGTGTGTCGTTTTTGCAATGTAATGCCACATTAGCATCAGAAACATGATGCTAATATGGCATTAGATGCTGCAAGGCCATCCTTAAATATGAGCCTAACTGTTTTTGCACACTTCTGTCACTGGGCTGTACTTGGGCTACATGTGGGTGATATTTGTGCTACATTTGGGCTCTTTTTTTCTAGTGGCCATCTTGGGAGACTTACTTGATATGAAGCTTCCTAATTTCCTCATTTACTGCAGTATCCTCAATTGAAAATGCTTACAGTTTTTGCACTTCAATTCCATCAGGATGGCATTCAGATGTGCCACACACATGTCTCAGTATGAATGTCAGAATGTTTTCATGAAATAAAGATAATACAATATTTGAGAACTCAAAATGTGCCCTAATTTTCATTTCTACAGCTCTAACCATAATTTCCATGACAAAATTGACTCCATCATTTTGTTCCTTTCTAAATTAAATGTTTGAAGGTTCACCAGTTTGATTCAATCAAGAAGGCTACAGGTGTGCCACACTTGTGTCATAAAGAAGACTGTTAACACTCTTGTTGTCCCTTAAAACACTCTGGGATGCTGCAGTAGAATACAAGGGAATCAAATGACAGGGTGGAAGTACCCGTTTACTGAGAATGTCAGACATCATTCTCATATGGCTGAGAAAGATAATATGAATTTACTGAAAATATGCTCTCATTTTAGCTTCTGGAGCACCTTCCATAACCTCTATGGGAAAATCATGAGAAATCAATTTTCTCTCAAACATGATTCATGAAATCCCAGCAGAAGACTTTTTCACAAGGTAAAATCACCTTAGCACACACCACAATTCCTAAATTTAGTATGGTACCATCAACAAGTGATTTATATTGTAACTAAAATCTGTTATCACCCTTTATTCATTATCCTTTTTGTGCCCCTCAAAATCTGTCATTCATGGCAATAATGAGGTTTTTGCAATAATGAGCAATAATATTCATTGCAATAATGAGCATTTCAATAGAGTGCTGTCATTTATATTGGTCCCAAGATGGCTCCAGCACTTCCTGGTTGAAATACTGACAGCCAATCTGATCTCACCGTGCGATATGGGCTTAGGCTACACCCAGATATACAAGCTTATTCTTTCTTTAATAACTCCAAATCTACTGAACAGATTTACACCAACACCAACAGCTGAACTGAGTAGTGCACTAATTTTGAATGGAAACTAGGTCCTAACTATAACTATCAGTAGTTTATTCAAGTGAACATCCAATTGTGTAACTAAAGTGTTAATTATTCAGAGGACAACAATAATAATTCATGAAAAATGTCCTCATCATTTCCCCCTGTTGTCAACTATTAAAAAGCTTTTTTGATCACTTTGTCAAACAAACTCCATAGTTTGATTAATGTTTTTATTGCACCAGGTTTCAAGGCATAATACTTGAGTTTATTTATACAAATCATATTTTTGCTTCCAATGCATGAATTCATGGGTAATACCTCTTTCCACTATTGTGCCATTATAAAGCGGGCTATCAACATTTCAATGCAAAATAATTAGATTTTTTTTTTTTAACTGCTGACGTGTACACTCCGCAATGTACTGGTCTCTGGGTTAGCTTCAATCAAAATGATATCAGACATATTTCTAATGGTTGCCTTCTAATACATTTCTAATTTGAGCATGACTACATCACATGTAGGCCTGGACAAATTTACATTTTGGAAATTTTGTGGTACTCATATTACCATGGAATTATAAGTAACCTAATGGTACCAGTTGGGGGTATGCCAATTTCACCTTGTTTAGAAGGGACAGCACAAACAATTTACCATTGGTTATCAGGAGTCCTATTGGCAGTAAAAAAATGGGTTCAACAAAAATAGAGGAGTGAAAGCAATAATCAGGGGTACACGACACAACAGACAGTCATTTCCAACATATGTACTACCCCATCAGAAAGCAGGGAGAACTACCCACTCTCATGGGAGTTCTCATGGCTAAGGTGGAAATACCTGAAAAGACCATCAGCATTGTAGTGGTCGATCCCAGGCCGATCTTCCACTGGTGGTCCATTCCTTGTAGGGAGAAGCCCACCTCAACAGTTTGGTAGTTTCACCCCTCATCTGTATCAGCCATCTGAGCTGTCTGTCCTCTGTTTGAACCCAGAAGTGAGATCAAAAGGAATATGGCATCCACTACTTCAGCACTCAGAAAGCTGCAAAGGCTTCCCTTTCAGTGGCACTCCACCTGTGTTCACTGGGTGGTAGCTTCCTTATAATGAAGGCTACAGTTTGGTCCAGGCCCTCTTCAGCTGTGAGCGCACAGTCCCATTGTCATGCTCTGAAGCATCGGTCTGCTGTACTAATTCCTTGGAGCAGTTGGTTGCCTTGAGCAATTGTGCTGTGCACATTGTGTCCTTCAGGGTATCAAATGGATTCTGGCACACCGCCATCCACCTCACCTTCTTTGGCTGTTTTTTATGTCACCTCAGTTAGGGGGTAACAAGAGTCCCATGCCCCTTCACAAATCTGCTTTAACATACAATGGGGCCTAAGAAAGCTTTCTCAGTCTGGGTCTTGGGAGTGTTCCCAAGCTATGATGTTCTGTATCATGGGCTGGAGGAGCTGCTCTTTATCACACCCAACCTGGTGGCCCAAGTAAACAACTGAGTGCTGCCTTATCTGGCACTTACTTGTGTAATTGTCAGGATTACCCTTTGCAGGGTCTGAAGCATGGCTCGGAGGTGGTGCAGGTGGTCATACCAGCCAGAGCTGAAGACAGCATTGTTGTCTACATAGTTGCCACTTAAGTTCTCCAACCCAGCCAGGACCGAGTTCTCCAACGTCAAGAAGGTAGCAGGGGCATTCCTTAACCCAACGAACATTACTCTAAATTGCAAAGTAGCCATCGGGGGTGAAGAATACTGACCTCTCCTTGGTCACTTTGGTTAAGGCACTCTTCCAGGAATGTATGTTGGAACAATGCATGCTAAAACAATGCATGCCTTAACAACGAGGTCGGAACAACGACCGCGTTGATACCACTAATGCCTTTAGCACAAATGCCTTAACAACGATTTTTCATTGTAAAGGCATCCCTGGTAAAGGCATTAGTGATCGGCATGCATGGTCCCAGCATGCGTCTCCTCTGGCCCCCCACCCCTAAAAATGACTGCAACCCCCCACTCCCTCCCATAAAACCACGCCAACCCCCCCACCTTTGCCCCTAAAACTACCCCACCTCGTCCCTAAAATTACCGGCGACCCCCACCCTGCCCCTAAAACCTAAAACCACCCCAACCCACCCACCCTGCCCCTAAAACAACCTCAATCCCCACCCCATCCCTAAAACCTAAACTACCCAAACCCCACCCCTAAAACCTAAAACCACCCCACCCCTAAAACTACCCCGAGCCCCTAACCCGCCCCTAAAATCCCCCAACCCCCCACCCTGCCCCTAAAATTACCCACCCCCAACCCACCCCTAAAACCTAAAACCACTCCAACCCCACCCCTAAAACAATCCCAACCCCCACCCATCCATAAAACCTAAACTAACACAACCCCCACCCCTAAAACCTAAAACCACCCCAATACCACCGCCCCTAAAACTACCCTGAGCCCCCCACCCAGCCCCAAAACTTAAAACCCCCACCCCCCACCCCATCCCTAAAATTACCCGACTCACCCCTAAAACCTAAAACCACCCCAACCCCCACCCCTAAAATTACTGCAACCCCTCACCCCACCCCTAAAACCTAAAACCACCCAACCCCCACCCCTAAACCTAAACCACCCCAATCCCCCACCCCCAAATACTAAAAATACCCGACCCCCCCACCCCACCCCTAAAACTAAAAATGCCCGACCCCCCCTCCCCGCCCCTAAACCTAAACCACCCCGACCCTCCACCCCTAAAACTAAAAATACCCCTCCCCCAAACCTAAACCACCCAACCCACCACCCCTAAAACTAAAAATACCTCGACCCCCCCACCCCGCCCCTAAAACTAAAATTACCCCTGCCCTCCCTCCCCGCCCCTAAACCTAAACCGCCCCAAACGCCCCCTCCCCTAAAACTAAAAATACCTCGACCCCCCACCCCGCCCCTTAAACTAAAAATACCCCTTCCCCCGCCCCTAAACCTAAACCGCCCTAAAACAAAAAATAACCCAACCCCCCTCCCCTAAACCACCCTGACCCCCAAAACTAAAAATACCCCAACCCACAACCCCGCCCCTAAAACTAAAAATACCCCGACCCCCAGGCCCTAAAACAGTCCCACTTACCTGACTGATCGCGTCGTCCTCCTCAGCCAACTCCCTTCTTCTGTGCCTTAACCACGCATGTGCGTGCTTCAGCACGTGCGTGGTTAAGGCACCAAATAACAAAGTCGTGGTTAACGAAAGCATTGTTCCGCTTTGGTTGTCCACAACTTCATTGTTACGGAGTTGTGGTTAAGGCCGCTTCCCCTCTTCCAGTACCTTGATGTTAAATCAATGATATTCAGGAGCATGGCAGCTCCAAATCAATCAATGAACTCATCAGCTCAAGGGATGGGGTGAGCATTAGTAATGGTGACTGACTTATGCCCTTTTAATCCATGCAGAAGCTCAGTTCTGGCATGGTGTCCTGTTGGACAGCCTTGGGTACCGGTACAACTGGAGTGGACCAGGGACTATAGGAGGTCCCAATTCCAGCATCTTGAGCACCTCATATTGAAAACTGGCTCTCACTTTGTCTTACTGACTGTAAAATTTATTTTTGGCAGGCATGCTGTTCCCTATGTCTGTATCGTGGGTACATCACTCAGCGAGCCTTGGGGTTAGTGTGAAAAGAGAGGCGAATTGCTCCCACAACTGGTAATAGCTCCTCTGTTGCTATGGAGTCAGGATCGGAGAGAGGACATCTGTTTCTCCTGACCCATCTTGCAACTTAGAAGACAGGAGATCTGCAAAGGGCTTCTCTCCTCCTTCTCACCATCATTTGTCATCAGGAACATAGTTACTTCTGACCTCTCTAGGTAGGGCTTGAAACACTTCATACTATGACCCATAAAGAGTTTCTAGGGCTCTAGAAGACCACCATGTAGGTGACCTCCCCTTTCTGCTACTTTACCTCATAGGGTGTAGTCCATAGGTCCTTTAAAACATGGAGCTTCAGAGGCTCCATCACCAACACTTTTGGGTGAGGATGATACTCAGAGTGGCCTTCTGGTCACACAAGTTCTTCATGACTTCCTGGGTAATGTTCCAGGTTCTCAGTGGCTTCTTTCCAAAAGTGCTTCATTTGAGACTAGAGTGTCATCATGTAGCTCACTACATCCTGAAGGGGTATCTTGGGTGCTTGCTACCAACTTTTCTTTACAAGACTGAGGGGTCCATGCATATGGTAGCAACATAAGTTCAAAGGGACTGAACTCTGCTGCTTTCTGAGGCACGTCCCTATATGCGAAAAGAAGGCATGGCAATAGGATGTCCCACTTAGACCTCATGGATCCAGGTTTGGCCCATGATCATGCCATTCAGTGGACTGTTAAGTCTTTCAATGAGCCCATTGGTCTGGAGGTGGTATGGTATGGAACACTTATAGGCTATACCATACTTATCCCACATGGACCTCATGGTTTCTAGTAAGCCCATAATCATGCCCTTCAGCATCTTGTTGAATCTTTCAACAACCACATTGGTCTGAGGGTTAGTATGGTATGGAAAACTTGTAGGCTACTCCATACTCATCTTAGACAGACTTCATCTAGGCAGACGTGTAGTTGGTGCTCCGGTCGGACACAAACTTCTTGGGGAATCCCACTAGTGTAAATATCCCCATGAGTGCCCTGGCTACTGCATACACAATCACCGTCCTTAGAGAAATGACCTCCGGATACCGTGTGGCTTGGTTCACCAAGACGAGGATGAACCTTTTGCCTAGGACAGTCTTGCAGTCCAGATGTCAAACCACATCTCTCAAAGGGTGTTCCCACTATGGCAAACGGAAGCAAGGGGGCCTTGTGCTTTGTCCATGGTTGACCACTGGCCTGGCAGGAAACAGGGTCTGTAGAGTGCATTGGAATGCATTCTCCTCCGGGGCCAATAAAAATCGGTGACTAGTCAGTCAAAGGTCTTGACCTGTCTGAGATGCCCTGCTGGGGAAATGTCATGAGCCAACTCCAGTAGGAACACCATGTATCAGTGAGGATCCACCAACACATAGTTGTCAAGTCTCAAGGACCTTAGCTTCACTATCCTGGAATCCATTTACCTAATAGATAAGGTGATCACTAGAACTATCACCAGCTGCCAAGGCCTTGGCCTGCCTCAGGCTCCAGGTCCTTTTGACTCCCCGGATGGGCTGACATGGACTCTATGGTCAGGCCCACTGAGTCATGCCATCCCAATATCTCCAGGTAAGACCTGAGCTTCACCTTATTCCTGGTGATGGGCTACAGGTTATTTCCAAACATACAGTCAACAGCCATGGCCTGACTCACAACTACCTTCAAGGAAGGAGAAATCATCTCCCATTCATAGGAAACTAGAGCCAGTATATAGCGGCCATGCTGGTTGTCTTCTGTCACAACTCAGTGGACTGCATCAGGGGCTACCTGCTGTGAGGACACCAGATGACACACAACAGTAGACATGCTGACCCTTGTGTCACTCAGATCATCCACCCTCTGCCCATTTGATTGTGACCCACTGCCTATTATTTCTGGGATTAGCAGTCATGTGAGCATTTAGCACCATCTCCATGTCAATCAGGGACACTTGCTTAACTTATGCACTCCCCCTACTATTAACTTTGGCAGGTTCCTCAGTAAGCACTACACTAGCCACTCCTAGGGTATGTTCGTTGTGGGGGGTGCTTCCTGCTCATACTTGTAAGACTCATGGCACTTGGGCCTGAAGTAGTCAGAGAGGTTCTTCCCATTAAAAAACAATATTCTTTTGCTGAGGTTTGGATTGGTGATCCTTTCCCTTGAAACTCTTTTCAAGGCCTTTTGAGAACTCTTTACATTTTTTCCTCGTCCCGCCCCCCCCCTTCTTTTGGTGGGCACCCTATCTTTTTGCTTCTGATGATCCCCTACAAGTACTTTCTTTCAGACCCTGGTGCTGAGCCAATGATCTGCACCCTTGTGAAGCTCTCTTGGCCCATTGAGTTTGGAATCTATTAGGTGTTGGAACAGCTCTGGAAAACATATATTGAATATTTTCTTTTGAAAGAGATTGTACAGCTCATTATAATTATTCACTATGCCGCCCTCCATCCATGCATCCAGTACCTTAAAAGAGTCCTCCTTTGAAATTCACCAAAGAATGGTGAGACAGTGTTAGAAATGGGGGTCTATGGTTGGCAGTCAAGTTACCCCCTGTCCAAGCAAGGACCTTCGCTCTAATCAAGGCAAAGGAGAAACACACTTGGTTAACCCCCATTCACCCCTTTAGTAGCTTGGCATGAGCAGGCAGGCTTAAGTCAGAAGCAATGTGTAAATTATTTGTACCACCAATTACAGTGAAAACACTACAAAAGGGACACCACTCCAGTTTAAACAAATAGGCAATATTTATCTAAATCAAACAAGACCAAATGACAAAAATGCAATATACACAAGTTAAAATATACATTTTTGAAAGAATAAGGGGATCATTACGACCCTGACGGTCGGTGTTATAGTGGAGGTATTACCGCCAACAGGCTGGAGGTACCTACCTCCACTATTACAACATGGGCGGTTTGACCAAAGCCAAACTGCCAATTTACCATGCTGACTACCACAGTGGTAACATCATCTAGACCGCCCATGGCATTATGACCCTGCCCACCGCCATGGTTTCAGTGGTTTGAAACCATGGCTTCAGTGGTTTCTGTACTGCCACTGAAACCATGGTGGTAGGCACTATCAGTGCCAGCGAATTCCTTTCCTGGCACTGATAGGGGTTTCCCCCACCCCCTCCCTCCTTCGCCCCAAAGTCCTCCCCCCACCCTCCCCCTCCCTCTCCTGACCCCCACACATTTACACACATACACACACATACATACACACCCATACACAGACGCATACACACATTCACCCACACATTCATACAGTCATACACACTCACAGTAGCACTCACAAACATACATCCAGGCACACACGCAACCACACGACACAACATGCATGTACACTCACACCCACTCATGCACACACACATTACACATGCATGCATGCATTCACACACATTCACACACACACCCACACATGCACACAACACCCCCTCTCCTGTCGGAGAACCCGACTTCCCTGTTTGCAGGGGGTCCTCCGGTAGGAGACGTGACACTGCGCTGCTGCCAACACCAGCGTCCGCCAGCAAAACACGGCCAGGCCGTATCATAGAACATGATACGGTAGGCGGTGTCTTTCTTGCGTGGCTCACCTAACCGCCGTTCGCTGCCCTGACCGTAGACTAAATTCCTCCAGCCTTCTTGCGGAATTCCGTCTATGGTCACAATGCCATTCACGGTCGGTAGCCACGGCGACAGTATGTTGGCGCCCGTCGCCGTGGCGGTAGGCAGCATTTGCCGCCAATACCATAATGAGGGCCTAAGAGTCGTACTCCATAGAAAAGAATGGAAACAATGATTTTGCAAAGTACCTGGTTTGCATCAAAAATAAAGCCGCACAGGCAAGCGTGTATCGGAAAAGTCAGCAATGCGTTGTTTCTTCTCTGGTCGGGTCAGTGATGCGTCATTTCTCTCCCTTGTAAGAGAGCAATGCATTGATTTCTGGATGGGACACCTTGGATCCGCACAGATTCAGGATGAGATTGATGCCCAGAGATGATGCATGGAAAATGTAGTTGCACGGTGTTAGAAAACTGCACTGACTAGGGTTTGCGTCATTATCAGCAGCCGCAAGCAGGTGTTGTGCATCGTTTCTCGAGTCGTGATGCGTCGATCTCCCAGCCGCGATGCAGGTGGAGTGTTGATTTCTGCCACAAAGCCAGTGGTGCATCTTTCATCAGATGCGTTGCAGATGGTGCATCGAAAATTTCTCCGCACAACATGTGTAGATTTTTAGCTCTTGGTCTGCCAACTTCACCTTTCAAGGGCCCAGGGACAGGATAGGGCACCACTTGGCAGGGCAGGAGCCTCAGCAAAGAGTCTAGGGACTGGCAGTGGAAGTCTTTGATGGCCCTGAAACTTCAGAACAGGAGGCAAGCTCAGTCGAAGCCCTTGGAGGTTCTTCACAAGCAGGAATATACCACAAAGTCCAGTCTTTGTCCCCTTTCACAGGCAGAAGCAGCAACTGCAGGATAGCCCAACATAGCAAAGTCATAGACAGGGGAAGTACTTCTCCTCAGCTCTTCAGCTCTTCTCCTTGGCAGAGGTACCTCTAGATTCCAGAAGTGATCTAATTTTCAGGGGTTTTGGGACCAATACTTATACCCCTTTCTGCCTCTGAAGGTGGAAAACTTCAAAGGGAAGTCTCTCTTGTTTGAAAAATCCTGCCTTGCTCGGGGCAGGCACGAGACACCCACCAGGTGGTTGGATACTGCATTGTGAGAGGGCAGACAGAGCCCACTCTAGCGCAGATGGCTCATCAGGATATGCAGGCTACACCCCAGATCTCTTCATCTCACTGTTTAGAGGGAATTCACAAACAGCCCAGCTGTCAAACGAATCCAGACAGGTAATCCACAAACAGGCAGAGTCACAGAATGGTTTAACCCCTTCGCTGCCAGGCCTTTTCCCCCTCGGGTGCCAGGCCTTTTTTTGGCTATTTGGGTTTAGGCACTCATAACTTTTTGTCCACATAAGCTACCTACACCAAATTTGTGTCTTTTTTTTCAACATCCTGGAGATTCTAGAGGTACCCAGACTTTGTGGGTTCCCCTGAAGGAGACCGAGAAAATAGCCAAAATACAGCGAAATGGTTTTTTTTTTTTCCAAACAAATGGAAATAAAGGGCTGCAAAAGAAGACTTGTGTTTTTTTTCCCTGAACATGGCATCAACAAATAGTTTGTGGTGCTAATATCACCATCTTCCCAGCCTTCAGGAACAGGAAGACTTGAAACAGGAAGCCCCATTTTTCAACACAATTTTGTCATTTTACTGGGACATACCCCATTTTTACTATTATTTTTTGCTTTCAGCCTCCTTCCAGTTAGTGACAGAAATGGGTGTGAAACCAATGCTGGATCCAAGAACCATTTCTGAAAAGTATGCAAAAGTCTTAATTCAGCAAGGGGTAATTTGTGTAGATCCTACAATGGTTTCCTACAGTAAATAACAGCTGAAATAAAAAAAATATATATTGAAATTGAGGTAAAAAACAGCCATTTTTCTCCACGTTTTTCTCTGTAACTTTTTCCTGCAATGTCAGATTTTTGAAAGCAATATGCCATTACGTCTGCTGGACTCTTCTGGTTGCGGGGATATATAGGGCTTGTAGGTTCATCAAGAACCCTGGGTACCCAGAGCCAATAAATTAGCTTCCCCCTGCACTGGGTTTTAATTCTATGAAGGGTATGCAGCAATTCATTTCCTGAAATATAAAGAGTGAAAAATAGGTATAAAGAAAACCTCTGTATTTCCAAAATGGGCACAAGATAGGGTGTTGAGAAGTAGTGTTTTTTTGCACATCTCTGAATTCCGGGGTGCCCATACTAGCATGTGAATGACAGGGCATCTTTCAAATAGACATCTTTTTTACACAGTGTCTTACATCTGGAAGGAAAAAATGTAGAGAAAGACAAGGGACAGTAACACTTGTTATGCTATTCTGTGTTCCCTCAAGTCTCCCCATAAAAATGCATGGGTAGGCTTAGTGCTCGTTACAGGAAACCCAACATGGACTTATCACATTTTTACATTGAAATCGGACGTATTTTTTGCAAATTGCCTAGCTGTAGATTTTGGCCTCTAGCTCAGCCAGCACCTAGGGAAACCTACCAAGCCTGCACAATTTTGAAAACTAGACACCAAGGGGAATCCAAGATAAAGTTACTTGTGGGGCTCTCACCAGGTTCTGTTACGCAGAATCCTTTGCAAACCTCAAAATGTGGCCAAAGACATGCTTTTTTGTCACATTTCGGAGACAGAAAGTTCTGAAATCTGAGAGCAGCCAAAAATGTCCTTCCACCCAGCGTTTTCCCAAGTCTCCCAATAAAAATGGTACCTCACTTGTGTGGGTACGCCTAGCGACCATGACAGGAAATGCCCCAAAAGACAACGTGGACACATCACATTTTCCCAAAGTTATCAGAGCTGTTTTTTTGCAAAGTGTCAAGCTGTGGATTTTGGCCTCTAGCTCTGGCAGCACCTAGGAAAACTTACCAAGCTTGCACATTTTTGAAAATTCAACACCTAGGGAAATCCAAGATGGGGTGACTTGTGGGGATCTCACCAGGTTCTGTTACCCAGAATCCTTTGTAAACCCCAAATTTGGCCAAAAAAACACTTTTTCCTTACATTGTGGTGACAGAAAGTTTTGGAATCTGAGAGGAGACACAAATGTCCTACTGCCCGCAAAACTAAATGCCCCAAAACACTATGTGGATATATCAAGATTATTAAATACTAAACTACCTGCTTTTGCGGGGAGGGACCTGCGTTTTTGGTCCTGGGCTCAGCAGCCATATAGGGAAACCTAACAAACCCAAACTACACACCCGAGGGAATCGAGGGAGGTGTGACTTGCAAGGATTCCCCAATGTTTTCTTACCCAGAATCCTCAGCAAACCTCAAATTTAGCAAAAAAATAAAAATGTTCCCAAATTTCTGAGTGAGATCACTACACCAGGAAAAATGTCCTACCACCCAACGTTCCTCTCAGTCTGCCGGTAAAACTGATACCTCACTTGTGTAGGTGGGCCAAGTGCCTGTGACAGGAAAGAGACAAAAACATATTGGAATTGAGGGGGAACCAAAGTGGGTCACAAAGGGCAGTTTAAAAAAAAAAATTTTAGGCTGACAAGTGCAGCAGCATTTTTATCAGTATAGATGAGACAATTCTGGGTGGTAGGAATTTTGTTGATTCTGGAAGGTTTCGTCACAAAAAGGTGGGGAAAATGTGGATTTCCAGCAAAGTTGGAGGTTTGCAGGGCATTGTGGATAAGAAAATGGAGAACAGTGCATGTGAAGAACACAACCCTGGACACGCCCAGATATTTAGTTTTTAGATTTGTCTGGGTCTTGTGGGTTTTTCTACATGACAGCATCTCAAAGTCCAAAAAGCGCAACCCTCACCATTCCAAGTGGGACGATTTTGAGAGTTAGCCAAGCTCTCAGGGCCCAAATGTAAAACTAAAACCCAAAATAATCAAATGCCCTCTTGCTTGCCATGGGATAAGATGTTTTAGTTTGCGGGGGAGAGCTGAAAGGCTGTTACCCCCTTCAGTTGGGATGGGGGCACAACCATGCCCATACTGGTTGGTAGCCACCACCACACTATTTTTTTAATTCCCTGACATCTAGTAGACTTTCTGCCCCTCCACTGGTGGGCAGATCAACTTTGGCTGCCTTTATTTGGGGTGGGGGTCATACCCCCCTCTTATTTTGAAAAAAAAAATCTTCCCTGGTCTCTGGTGGGCTTTCAGCCCCCTTTGGGGGCAGATGACCCTTCCAAAAATAGGCCGATCTGCCCCCAAGAGGGGCAGATATGGCCAACAGAAATGTGTCCCCATGGGGAGTGACCCTTGCCCAAGGGGTTGTCCCCCAAACAAAACATGCATGTACACAAACACCAATCCCTGGTGCCTAGTGGTTTCTGCCCCCTTTGAGGGCAGATTGGCCTAATAGAAATAGTTAAATCTGCCCCCAAGGGGGGTAGAAATGGCCTAAAATAAATTTGCCCCCCAGGGGAAACAACCCTTTTTTAAGAGGTCGCTCCCCTTGCGTGAAATTGACGCAAAAAAATAAAAACCCTTGGTGTCTAGTGGTTTCTGCCCCCCTTGATGGCAAAATGGCCAAGGGGGGCAGAAATGGTCTAAATACAATTTGCCCCCAGGGAGGGACTCTTCCCTAAGGGGTCGCTCCCCATACATTAAAACATAAAGCAAACAAAAAATAATAAATCCCTGGTGTCTAGGGGTTTCTGCCCCCCCCCGGGGCAGATCGGCCTAATTATAATAGACTGATCTGCCCCCGAGGGCAGAAAAGGCGTACAAATATTTTGCCCCCCTGCAGAGCGGCCCTTCCCCATGGGCCGTTCCCCTTATGCGTACTGATCGGTTGCTGAAATCATCAGACGTCACTGGGGAGGTCGGGGATAGAAGGGGAAGCAATTCCCCTTCCAGCCCTCCCATGGTTAGTGGGAGCGGAGCCCTCCAGGGGAGCGCTAGCGCCTCCCCCGAGAGCCAGTACTAGGACGTAATGGTTATGTCCATGGCGCCGCAGCCACGGACGTAACCATTACGTCCTTGGCGCCCAAGGGGTCAAGCAAGAAAATGCCTTCTTTCTAAAAGTAGCATTATCATACTAACAATCCAAAAACCAACTTCACTAAAAGATGTAGTTTTAAATTGTGAGTTCAGAGACCCCAAATCCAGATTTCTATCTGCTCTCAAAGGGAACCTGAACTTTAATAATATTTAAAGGCAGCCCCCATATTAACCTTTGAGAGAGATAGGCCTTGCAACAGTGAAAACAGAATTTAGCAGTATTTCACTGTTAGGGCATGTAAAACACATCAGTATATGTGCCACCTTTAACATACACTACACCCTACCCATAGGGCTACCTAGGGCCTAACTTTGGGGTGTCTTATGTGCATAAAAAGGGAAGGTTTAGACGTGGCAATTGGGTACCCTTGCCAAGTTGGATTGTCAGTTTAAAACTGCACCTACAGACACTGCAGTGCAGGTCTGAGCCATGTTTATAGGACTACTAATGTAGGTAGCACAACCTACAACCTGTGGAAGGAGTACTGGTCTTCCATTATGTGTCCTTTACGTAAGACATGTGTGCCCTTTTTCTCTCTACATCTTGTCCATCTTCTGCACATCTTAAACCTCATCTCTTTTCTTTTCTGCACCCTCTTTTTACTCTCCTCTGAATGCACTTCTTCATTTCTCCCTCATTTCACCGCCCACAAACATACACTGCCTTCACTCATATGTGAGCACTTTATTTTCTTTTGCTTTTGCCTTGCACCCCCTTCACACACATTTGCACAGAAGTTCAATTGCAACTGGAATACATAACAATTGCTCTGTGTGCTCTGCATAGAGGCCAAGCCACTGACAGGAATTGTGAGAAACTGACACTGCCTTCAGACTCAGCCCAGAGCTCTCGGTTATAAACACCTTGCTCGATTCAGTTTAAAGTATGCACTATACAAAAGTAATAAGATGCACACAAAAACCACAACACAATGGAAATATCCAACATTCTTAGGGAATGCAAGATTAAGTAAAACACATGAAATAGAAACAGTAACCAAATCACTGATGTGTATTACCCTAACATTTTAACATGATTGTTCAGAAATAAATCATTGTTTTTGGCATTATTGTTAAGGGCATAAATATTGATGCAGACAGGGACTTGTTTCAATGTTTGTTTTAATGCCATATGACTGAGCCAGATCCCCAGTCTTAAGCAACCACAAACATATAGATGGCTGAAGGGTTTAAAAGCCTTTAAAATAAGAACATGTCAATCGTAGCATTTGATTTACAGACCCTGAATGGGTCTGTGAGTAGGTGCATAAGGGTCTGAGTTGGTGTGTGATTGGGTGTGTGAGTGTCTGTGTGGGTCTGTTAGTGGGTGTGTGAGTGTCTAAGTGGCTCTGTCAGTAGCTGCATGAGTGTCTGACTGCTTCTATGAGTGAATGAATTAGTGTATGAATGAGTGTGTTTTGTTTTTACAAAACCTTTTTGCCGATATTTGTAAATTTGTTGAAACATTACATGGGGGGCACACTGAGCTTTGCAACGTATAATATTGCACATGATGAGAAAAATAATTTTAAGGTCATAATTTGACCCTCAATGACCCCTATATCACACCCTCTGCTCAAAATAATCCCTATTGAAAAATGCATGGAGAGAAAGTGTTTTGGGACCTCCCTTTTTTCTTGACCCCCGCTTAATTTGATGGATCACTTTGAAACTGTCCACACATCAGCTGACATGAGCGTTGTATTTTTTGGGAAGATTTAGTGAAGAATAATCAAACTGCACCAATGTTGTTAGCAAACAAAAACACTTTCCTATAGAAACTAGGTCCTAACTATAACTACCTAGTGGAGACTACCACTAGGATCTATATATAAATATATATAAAGCATGGCTAATCAAAATCAAGGAGAATTAAAAAAAATATTCTGATGTCAAATTATAACAAGAGATTTATGGTTTTACAGAGATCACTGAGTTTCACTGCTAAAACACAAGTATTAGATAACACCACTGAACACCGATTGGGTTATTAGTGAACACAATCTTTGTCAGGGTGAACCAGAAAAGTCATAATATAAACCTACGCTTATTTCTCTGGTGGCTCGGCATAAAAGCAGTCAGACATAACTCATCAACAATGTGTAAAGTATTTATTCAGAACTCAAACAGTAGTAAAGTGAAAACAGAACAAAAGAGAATATCCTAAACCAATTTCAAATAATGGTGTAAATTTTATGAAATAAAATGACACCAAAATACAAAAATCCAATAAGGAGAACTGGGAGAATACATTTTTAAAGTTTCAGGTAAAAATAGCACCTACAAGTAAATAAGGCAGCTCATGCTTATCTGGTCATTCTGCGTTGGGTCAAATTCATAAGTTCAGGCCAACTGTGATGGAGCCCGGGTTGCAAACCAGCACGAGACTTGTCCCATTTTAGAGTTAACCTTTTCACACAGGCAAGGCCCACAACAGCAGCCTCAGTTGGAGCTTCACATTGATGAGTTCCACAAGGAGATAGTTGTCAGCACAAAGAGTAGGTCGCCGTTGAAGCTTCGCACTAGTGGGGAGAATGGACAGTCATTGTTAGCATGAAGAGCTGGTCAACATTAGAGATTTGCATTGGCAGGTGATGTTGGAAGTCACTTGCTGTTGATCATGGTCGTGAAGACCCCAAAACCTTTGGATTTCCCTCTGAGGTCCAGTTCTTGCAGATTATATGATGGAGGAGTACTCTCCTACACCAGCCAAGGGTCCAGTACTGGGAGAAGCATCTCTTGAGGGGTCAGGATTCACTTCAGTAAACGCCAGCCAGTGGGCTTAGTCAGGTCCAGTTGGTGTTGGTCAGCTGGGCAGTTGCAAGGGAGGCCTCTGGAAGTTTTTGGTGTCCCTGTAGCTCAAACAGGATGTAGGTCAGCTGACCCTTGGAGTCACTTCTGTTTTCCTCCTACAGACAGCAGGGCAGTCCTTTGAATCTTTTACAGGTTCAGGAATGTTCTGATGGGAGGTTCTGAGCGTGTCAGGCTGTGTGTGAGGGTCACTTTCTTTTTCTAGGCCTAAACCTAATTCTAGTCAGTAATTTCCCTTTGCCTGGGTTTATCTTCAAACTGAATAGGTTACCAAATGGCAGGCAGGCCCAGGGGTCTGCTGCATTTGTCAGTTACTGAGCAGGCAACTTCAGAAGTCAGGAAGGGCACGGGCACAGTCTTCTGGCTACCATCTGAAGCTCATGAATGGCTGAGTACTACCACCCAGGCCATCCTGCTCAGGAAAGGAACATAATCCTGACACCCAAGGCCCTTTTGCCCCTTGCCTGGGGGGAATACACATCACACCCCAGGAGAAGCATTACATTCTTGTGACCATGGACACTGGCAGAAAGGCACATTTGGATTAGCAGAAAAATGCCAACTTTCTAAGAGTGACATTTTCAGAATAATAACTGAAACTCTAATGTTACCTTTAAAGGTGATTTAAAATTACAAATGAAATAAGTGGAAGAAGTATTTTCTATCTGCTCCCAAACTGATGTTATATCACTTATGAAGCATAACCCAGTGTTAGTCCATGGGAGAGGTTGCATTTCCACAGTGAACAATTACTTTGAGTGATTTTTACTGCCAGAACCTGTAAAACAAAATCCGACGTTTTAAATACCATGCACCCTCCCCAACAAGCCTTTACAGCCTACCTTATGGGTGATTCATAAGTATTTAAAAGGAAGGTTTAGGCCCGGCAAAATTATTAGTTTGCCAGGTCGAGATGGCAGTTTAAAACTACACTCCGGGCTGCAGTGGCATGACTGAGACACGTTTTTACGGAGCTACTTTAGTGGCTGGCACAATGAGTGCCGTAACCCACTTGTTGCATATCATTTACAGACCCTAGGTACATGCAGTACTCTTTATTAGGGACTAAAGGCCAGATGTACGAAGCATTTTTCAAGTTGCAAAGGGGCTGATTTGCAGAAAAAAGGCCTGTTTGCGAATTTAAAAATGCTTTTTGGGATGTACAAAGTCCAAACTGCGATTCGGTAACTTGTTTGTGTTTTGCAATTTGGTATTAGGAAGGGGCATGTCAGGGGCGTCCCTTCCTATACCGAATCCAAATGCTATGTATGATTGTTTTGTGACCCCATTGGACCCCTTACCCTTTGTGAATGACAGCGAAAATATTTTTTCAGAGCATGAAAAGAAAACTTTTCATTTTTGATTTTGAAATGCATCTCGTTTTCCTTTAAGAAAACGGGCTGCATTTTTAAAAAAAATGCTTTATTCAAAAGCAGTCACAGACATGGTGGTCTGCTGTCTCAAGCAGGCCACCATCCCTGTGAGGGCGGCCATTCCCAATGGGGTCGCAAATTGTGACCTACCTCATGAGTATTCGTGAGGTAGGTTATGTGCGACCCCACTGGGAATAGCACACAGTGTAAAGTACACTAGTATTGCGAAAAGCAAATTGCGAGTTGCTAAGACTCAAAGTTTGCGAGACGCAATACCGATCTTTGTACATGTGGCCCTTACTAAATTAGAATGTGGCAATTGAGTGTACACCAGTTCCACCATGTTTGGAACGGGAGCACAAACACTTTATTACTACTTACCAGGAGTAAAGTGCTCAGAATCCTAATGCCAACAAAAATGAATTCAGCAAACAAAGAGCACTGCAGTAAAAAATTTGAGTGGTTACCACACAAAAGATGGCCATTTCCAACAATCATGTTCTCTATTTCAATTGTTAATTTGTGGAAGGCACGATTAAGTCGAAAATAAGGAAACAAATATTGGGAGAATGGACATATTTAACTGGGCTAGTTTCCCCATGAGAAAGACTGGAGGATGCTTCCATCTACCAATTGGCATAGTCACTTTTCTAAGCACTGGGAGAAAGTTATACTCATTTAATTCTGAAATTTGTTTTGTTACCCAGACTACCATATACAGTTTAGCGCTCTTGTATAACCAGACTGTAGAATGTCTCGGCGAACTGCATTAAAAGACAATAAAGCTTTGATTTTATTTGTGCCTATTAGATAACTCTAAATCAGTGAAGGTGGAAATTACATCTAAATCCTGTTTTATATTCTCTTACTTTGCTTCTCGGAATAGTGCAATGCTATTAGCATACAGCTTTAATTTAGCTATCCCATTAATTGGTGGAATTACCACCTAAGATGATTAAATTGCTATTGCTAAATGTTCCAGAAACATATCATAAAGAATGGGTGAATGTGGTACCTTTAGTAATTGACACTGATTCTGCATACATAAGAGCCAGAGTGAATTTATTATTATTTATATGAGGTGTTTTAGTTTTATTCTGGAGAAATTCAAAACCCATCCAGACTCCTTTATGTTGAGCTGAGTTCAATTTAGATGTGCAATAAAATAGCTGCAAAATATATATAGATTTATGAATTTTAAAATGTTGTATTAATCTCTGCATATTATAAAATCAAAGATGTAACGTCACTCGCTAAAACAATAACGCACTTAGGGCCACATGTAGGTAGCTAAAAAAATTCGAGTCGGAAATTGCGAGTCTTTGCGACTCGCAATTTCCGACTCGCAAATAGGTATCCAACAAGAAAAAGCGACTTCATTTTGCGACTCGCAAATGAAGTCGCACCGCAGATTGTGAGTCCGCTGTTTGCGAGGTCTGTATTTGCGACCTCGCTAAAAACAAACACGCAATTTGCGAGTGGGTGTCGCAAATTACGACTGTGCCTCAAATTGCATGCAGGTGCAGCAGAACACTCTGGAAAACACTTCCTGGCTCCTGCTGATGACATCACAGCCAGGAAGTTTACAAATACACCTGGGAGGAGGGAGGACCACACCCATTTCCAAATGCTGAACAACCACCAGGAGGAACAGCAGCAACAATGGAGGACTCAGGCAGGAAGAGGAAACTCAAATTTTCAGAGAAGGAACTGGAGGTGCTGACAGATGAATGCTGCCAGCACCATGATCAACTATTTGGAAGGGCTGCCCTCCGTGTTCCTGAGTCTGACAAAAGGAGGATTTGGACGGACATCCAGGAGAAGGTGAATGCAATTTGGGTGAGCCACAGGAGCATAGACGAACTGAAAAAGAGATGGTACGACTTGCACTCCAGGACCCAGGAGAGGGTGGCAGAGAGCCTCCGGGAGATGAGGGGCACAGGAGGAGGCCTCTTTACCGTCCCACCACCCACACCCATGGAGGAACGAGTGCAAGAGACCCTGGAGCCAGAGGCAGTGGCTGGAATAGGAGAGCTGGACACATCAGCGCCAGGACCATCAACCAGTGAGTACCATGAAACATCCATGTACACCCATATCTGCCATACCCCCACCCACCCAGTACACAGCAGCATGCTCAACCAAATTAGCTCCATTTCAGAGTAGCAACCACCAGAATGGTGCATTATGGGCAATGTAGTCCAGTAGGCAGCTGATAGGCAACAGTTTATTAGGAAGCATACAACAGATGTTAGATACTGACAGTGTGCTCCCTATGTCCCACAGGTCTCCCACAAGACACCCCACCAGCCACACTGTCCAGGGTGCAGAGGTCAGCCAACAGGCAGCACAGGACCCAGGAGCAGCCACCACAGGGCCCTGCACCACCCGACCACAGTCCCCTCCAGATGCACCAGTGGACATAGTGGAGATTGACCCAGCACTCGGTCACAACCACAGTGCCAGCCAACAGGACCCTGATGCTCCACCGCGGCGCAGACGACGTGTCCATGTCCCTGCAGTGTCCCAGGGAGATGTAGGGGACTCCTCCTTGTCCGCCGCCGAGACAGCTCTCATCAGAGGTCAGCGCCTGCAAACAAGGCAAATGAGAGTGATATCAGGGGCCATGCGGCGAATGGAGAGAAATTACACAACAGGGCTGGCACAGGTCCACACAGACTTTCAAAACCTGAACAGTCATGTAGGTGACCTTGCACTCGCCATCAGGCAACTAGTGACTGAACTTGTTACAGAGAGAGAGAGTGCCAACTTATCCACCGTTTAGACCGCATGGCTGCCTCAATCGTCCGCCTGGCTGTGAACACTACAGGGCTGTCACGCCGGACAGTCAGTTTACAAGTCGACATGGGCCACTTTGCAGGCTATGTGGCTCGCGGCCTGGGATGGATAAGCCACGCTGTGGACATGATGAGGCAAGACAGGTGGCTAGGGGCGCAGCAGACACGCCTCAAGATAGTGAGGAGGGCTCCACTATCAGTAGTGCATCTGCCACAGACACCAGGGTCTTGAGGAGTGGCAGTGCACGGCAGGGGATCTGCAGACACTCCAGACACTAGCCATGCTGGGCGTCCCAGGCGTAGGATTTGAGCTACTCACTTACGAACAATTGAGGCACATGAGGTTAATGTGTCCTCAAAGCAGGTGGACATTTACAGTCCCTAACCAACAGTTCAGTTCTATAGTATTTTGGTTCGCTTAATTAAAGTTCTTTTTTGTTCCTCTTCACACCTGGGCTCTTTGTGTGTGACATTCGTGTGTGTGGTGACCGGCAGCACATACCTTCCAAAGTATTGGTTTGCAATGTGGTCCCGTCTCTGTCTGCCTTGATTTGCAATGCTTCTATCCCCATGATGGCGATATGGTAGCTCTTGCTCGTCATCCTCCGAATCTGGGTCTTCAGGGGTGAGATGTAGCCCACGTCTGGTGGCAATGTTGTGCAGTATAGCGCATGCGGCAACGATCTTGAATGCTGTTATTGGGGCATACTGGAGGGCACCTCCACTTCTGTGGAGGCATCTGAATCTTGCCTTCAACAGTCCAAAGGTCCTCTCTATAACATTTCGGGTCCTCCTATGTGCACTGTTGTAGGTGTTGGTGTTTCCCACTGAGCCTGAAAATGTAAGAGTCATGTGTACTCCCTGGAAATTTGGCTACCATGTCAGTGATAACATAATGGGCGTCACATACCACCTGGATGTTCAGTGAGTGGGTACACTTCCGGTTGAGGAACAGATATTCCAGATTTGCAGGAGGGCATATTTGTATATCTGTCCCGTCTACACACCCTATTACATGTGGGAAGTTGGCAATCCTGTAGAATTCCAACTTGGTGCTGTTGATTTCTGCCTCATTCGTGGGTAGGTATATGTATCTGGACATGTGTGTGAGTATGGCATCTAGGAATGATCTGAAGAACCGTGAGAGTGCACTTTGGGATACCCCACCTGCCACAGCAATGACCCCCTGATAGCTAGCCGAGGCCAAGAGGTGCAATGAGCATAGCACTTGCACATGTGTGGGGATGGCGCTGCCACGCACAGTCTGGCATTGAAGTTGCGGATTGAGTAGATCTATTAATTCTAATATTGCTGCACTGCTGAGTCTGTATTTATCATATATCTCCTCCTCCGTTTGTTGGAAAAGTGTCTGCCTGGTTCTGTATATCCTCTCCTGTCTCTGGCTCCTCCTCCTCATCTGCTGTGCGGCGTGGGCTCTCCTCCTCCTTGCTATCACATATATCTCCGCCATCTTGAGTAACCCAGGTGCCTTCTGGGTCTCCTTTTATACTTTGGTTCTGGTTACCACCTGCTCTGAGTTAGTGGTAATTTGGGTGTGCAAAATGGGATTTTTGCGACTAGTCGCAATTTGCGAGTGGCTTTTTCATATGGTTTGCGACTCGCAAATTGCGACTTCCTATTTGCGGGTCGCACTATGGGGTCACAATTTTTGCGAGCCGGTAATGGCTCGCGTCACAATTTGCGATTCGGAAATGGGTTTTTTGCATCCCATTTCCGATTTTGCGGGGTTGCAAATTGCGATTCGGGCCATTTGTGACTCGCAAAATTTTGCTACATCTGGCCCTCACTTCTTCCCAGTAGGCAAACACTTTCATTTCACTTGTATATGAAACTTGTTTTGGCAATAATTAATGAATTTATGGCTTTCAGTTGCTGAAGTGGCCGGATATCTCCAGGTGACAAGAATGCCTAGTGCAAAGTTGATTCTAATGTTATTGCTTAAAAATACACTCGCCATGCCTGGAAGGGACATTTTAACCAATTAAAAAAAAAAAAAAACTAAATAAGCATAAGCATTTTTGCATAAGATTTCCAAATATAGAATTTTCTACTTATGTGAGCCCTCCCAGAAAGTTACAACTAATATAGCTTCTCCTGGAATTGTATGATGATTGCAGTTAGATATTTGATCAATATCTTGGAGTAATCTTAGAGAAACAGATTTCCAACTTCTTTTCATACTTTTTGTGAGTCAGACCAAAGTTTACAGTTCGATTGAGAGTATTACATTACTGTAAAATGTTCGTTCACAACTGGAAAGAGAAAGAGAAGGTATAGGGGCATAGTTATAAGCCCCTAGGGCCATCTTGCACTGCCCTAACATAATTTTGTTTACGTTAAAGCAACATTATTGTGGCCTTTCTCCTGTGCTGTATTTACGAAGTGGCGCAATGCTTGCACTGGCACAAGTTGCAAACCCTTGTGCCACATTATGTCTGCGTCAGTCATACTGTATGCATTCTGATGCAGGGAGGCCTCCCTGTGCTTTGCTGCACTAGTGTCAAAATTTTTGATGCTAGTGCAGCAAAGCACCACAATAGTGTCAAAACATTTTACACTATTGTCCTAACGACCACCATGGTGCACAATATTGTAAATACAGCGTAACCATGGTGTCATTAGGTGGGGCAAGGGTGATGCAGGAAAAGTGGTGCATCATGACCAATGCACCACTTTCTTGTAAGTATGCCCATTATGTTTTAACAGGGGTTGCAGTTGGTAAGAGAAGCTATTCGCAGATCTTTTTCCAACACATTGCTGCAGAAACCTGCATGAACAGTTCAATGTGCACATTTTATGCATGTACATATTTGTGTTGTTAATCTGCACATGCAAAAAACACTTTTTCTGACTGATAATAAAAAATTGTGAATTGGGCTGTATTATGAATTGGTGGTAAACTTACTCCGTTGCAATGGAGATGTAGTATGCTTACTGCCAATATAATGATCTGTTGACTGAATTTATATGTGGGCGGAACATACCTTGGCAACAGCAAAGAGTATTCTGTCCCTGCTGTGGCCAAACTTTTCCAACAGCCTGACAAACTAAGGGCTGTCTGAGAATTGGCTACATGTCTGTGCATCTAATTTAGATGGGAGGACATATAGCTATTTTTTACTACCTAACACTGCCAGGAAAACCCCAGCGGTAAAGCGGAGTAAAAAACTAAAAATGAGGACATTTTTTTATTTTCAATTAGAAAATCCCACCTTGGAATTTTCATTTTGAAAATAAAACAGATAATTTTGACAGATGGCTCTGGCATGTTGTTGGAGCCGTGCTTCAAACTTAAAAAATCATTGACAGGAACCGCTGTAAGGGTGGTTCCTACCAATGCTTTAGAAATGGCTACCGATTTGGTGGTGATGCCTAATTTTGACAGGCGGTTACTCCATCAGGGAGACAGAAAGATGCAGAAGTTCTTCTGCTACAATATTTTTATATTTTTAGTTTGGAAACCCATGTCAGGATATTTGTACATTAAATTAAACATTGATTCTTTTGACTTGCTATTATAAGTATTTTAATCAGCCAATTTGTTCCTGAAATTGTCAGAGAAGCTTTCTTGCATCCTCCTAGAAGACACCATCTATTCTGCATAGCAATAAACAATGCCAGAGTCTCTTAGCGAGTCATACAATTTTGAGAGGATAAGAGAATTATTTTTTTTCGATAACCCTTACTGGTTGTTTAAACACTTCAAGCTCGGTTCACAAAGGTTTGCATTTACTTATCAATGCAAAGCCAGCTCTGGGTATCTTAACATATAAGTCTTTATGTCAAAGTTGAACAGTATTTGCATTGATCCTACCCAGTAACACCCCTTGACACAAAACGATACAAAGCTGTTTTTCCATTGTCAATAGTTCACCTTTCCAATTGAAAACAGCTTTTACACTGTGTGATAAAAAAAACTGTGTCACTTTGCATCACACTAGTGCTAATGCAAAGTTCTACTGAACATAAGCCTTATTTAGTATCCAAGACTCTCTTGGTGGGAAGGTAAATGTGAAATTAATAGCACTGAAAAATGAATGAAAATTCCATGTAGAAACTGATGGATTAAGATTAGAGAGAACACATACTTGGAATCAAAATAATTTACAGTTTCCCTTATAATGCCTTCAGAGAAAGTGAAGGGTATCCCCGTCTGCATAAAGTTAAACTTAATTCAAAGCATGACCATTTCAGACTACTGTAGTAGTCGCATAGGTTTCATATGTTCTATAGTTTATTTCAAATGTCATGATCCTTTAATGTCTTTCAGGGTGTTCCTCTCGACATTCTTTCTTCTCTTACAGCACTCAATACCTTTACCCACTTACAGTCCTTGTGAACTCTGTACTCAAACTCCACTATTTGAAAGGTTTGCCTTCTTCCCAAGCATTATTCCAACAGATGATTGAGCCCCTCTGATCATCTGGTTGAAGGCACAGAGAATGGGCATCCATCTGTGAACTCTGAATTGTCAAAACATACTTCATGGACAATGCTTTAACCCTACCCGAAAAAATCACCTGGCAATAGAAAATGTAACAATTTAAGCAAATAGGCAGGGCAACACCTTACAGGTGAGTATGAGTAAGTTTTATAAAGCACGCAAATACCCAAGGGTGTCTTAGCACTAACGACTGAAATATAGGAAAATAAGCTACTGGGCAATTCAACTAAAAAGAAGAAATGAAAAGCCATGTTTTTAGATTAGACTGATTTCTGAGATAAAATGGCAATTTATTTCACAATTTGTAGGTGATGTAGACAAAGCTGTGCCCATCCTGAAATACTTTTTCTTTTTTATTCTGGGGATTTGTACATAGTGCAATGTAGAAGATCACAGTTTTCTGGCTGGGTGATACCATTTAAATTTACCAGTTGGCCCAGTAAATTTAGTAATATGTAAGGCTGTGTGAGCTAAACAGAGAGCCTTGATTTCAATGCCCTTTTTAACTGGGAGCTAATGTAATTCAGTAAGGGAGTGAGCCACAGAACTGTATTTTGGAACCTTCTTTAAAAGCTGAGCTGCTGCAGTTTGTAGTGTGTAAAGTTTCTTTAAAATTATTTCTCGACTGCCCATATAAATGGCATTACAATAATCAATTCTGTATAAAACCAGGGCAACTACTATAGTTTTTTAGAGCTGGAAAGTTAGAAAAGGTTGCACTTGTTTTAAAAATCTGAGTAATTAACAACAGGAATATGTGATTTTATCAACTTGAGCAGGAAACGATAAATCAGAATCAAATGTTACTCAGAGGTTTCTAACCTTGGAGACCTGCTCTGAGAGACCGTCCAGAGCTTGAGGCCACCAGGAATGTCCCCAAAAGGTGGAGTCCTTACCAAAAATAAGGTCTTCTGTTTTGTCTGAATTCAGTTTCAAACAACTAGAGGTCATCCACTGGACAATTGCATTCATGCTATTGTTGAATCTAAAAGCGACTTCTTCTGCTTTCCCTTGATTGAAACAATAATTTGCATGTCATCAGCGTAAGCTATTGAGACAAAGCCATAAGGGCAGAATTGTTTTACCAGTGGGCCACGTAGAATTTAAACAGAGTGGGGCTAAGTACAGACCCCTGTGGAGCTCTGCATGGAAGGGAAAATGCCTTTGAATGTAAATCCCCAAGGATTACAAACTGCTGCCTATCACCTACCTAGGAAAAAGGAGGTTTTAATGCATTTCCAGTGATATCAACATTTGATAGACATTACAGCAAAAAACTATGGCTGACCGTATCAAATGCGGCAGATAGGTCCATTAGGACCACCGCTGCCCTACCTCCTTCATCTTTAAAGGCTCTTCTCTCTTCTGCAATGACAATCAGTGCTGTCCCTGTACTGAAGCCAGATCTGAACCCAAATTGTGCCTTTTCCAGTAGATTATTATCTTCTAAATATCTTGTTAAACTGACATTAAGATGTTTTTCAAGCAGTTTCCCTGGATAGGGGAGGCGAGACATGGGGCAAAAGTTTTTGTCCTCAGTCAGATCTAAAGATGTTTTTTTTAGCAATGGTAAAATTGAAACCTCTTTGCAAACAGAAGGAAAATGTGAGACAGTGGTAAAAGGATAAGTGTGCCTGCAGCACATCCTTATGCACATCCCAAAGTGAAGCAACTGCAAAGTATCAGTCTCACCAAAGGGTACTAAAGGGAGGATGTGGAATCAGATGTTGAAAGATGAGTTCCAGGTTTGAAACTGAACAATCAAGCCAACATCTGGAGATATGGGAGAACCTGTGTCATCTACATGTATATGAGCCTTCATGATCACTTCTAATAGAAAATTCCTCCCCCTTCATCGTTTCGAACAGACAGTTTAAAATTTATCTGATATTTTTAACACTTTTCCTCAGTCAGTCTCATAAACATAGGTGTACTTGCAGAAATTAGGGAGGGATGGATTGACTTCTACCTTCGGTCCCTCAAACATGGTGGAAGTAAATTATTGGGGGCTGGGGCCAAACATGCTTTTCTAAATCTAGCCCCACAAACAATAGTTAAAGTCCTAAACTTGGGGAGATTTTAAAACGTACTTGTCTCACAGACATTGAGGAAACATAAGTAAAGGGGTGTGCCAAATACTTCTACTAACTCAAGAACCAAATGCATTTTCCTAGGGGTGGGCAGCATGATTCATTAATGTGGTGACTCCACGTTATTTTTTAACACAGTGTTCTGGCTAAATTATGCCAAACATCATGTGGCAGGAGTTTTCCCGCATGAACCTGGAAATGTGAGCGCGAGGGAGATTTGGTGTCCCCTAACGCCATTTTTTAACATGGGATGTCACAAGTGCTCACAGTAAAACAGTTGCTTCTGAAGTAGATTTTCTGTAGATTTTCTACTTGAGTGGCAGCAAAATCAACTCAAATAGCTTTGCACTTTTGCACACCACAAAGTTCCATTCACACTGATAATTCAGCTCTGTTCACACTACTGGCTCTAAATCACCATGCGAGCAGCTCAACAATTAAAATGAGGGATTTAAAAGTGGCAAATTAAGTAGAACCCATAGATATATGTTAAGTTTAGAACCCAAAACATAGGATCCTGAATTTTCACTATCAATTTAATTTATAATCAATTCCAATTTTTCAACAAATTAAATTGGAAACAATCCCTCCAAAATGTCCTGAAAATATATATTTATTATTTCTTAGAAAAATGTGTAAGTAACAAACCTAATGCTAAAACACTCTTTTGCCAATTCCCAATAAAACCACAAACAATAACAAGTGAACAGAAACAGCAATATTTAATCTTACCACAAATATTTTATTAAATAAAATTGAAGAAAAGCAAATACATTTATAATAATGTTAAATTAAAAAATATATCTCTACATTGTGTATTTGTAATTCTCTCACTACCTTACCTCTTCACCTGCCTAAATGTATCCTTCTCCACCTTTGCCTATCTTTTCTACTCAACTATGCCTCTGTACCTCTTTCCACCTTACCTTTCTCTATACTCCATTTTTCACTCTACCCCACCTCTCTTCTTCCAAATATCCTTCTTGCTATCTGTTGCTCGATCTAATTCACTCTGAAACCTTATCTGTTTCATTACCTCTTTCACTTACTACCTTCCTGTGACTCTATTTTCTCTCTTTACCTGTCTGTCCAAAATATTAAGACTAAGGGCCTGATTTCAGGTTCAGTAGGTAGGCTACTCTGTCACCAATGTGATAAATATCCTGCCTGCCGTATTACAAGTACATTATATCTAATGGCATTTGTAATGTGGTGGACAGGATATCTGTCATGTTTGTAACATTGTAACCTGTCTGCCAAATTCTAAATTAGGCCCTAAGTCCTCAGTTGGTAAATAAGCAACATGCAACTGCAGCATTGCAAGACTTGTGCTCTGGAACTCCATGCAGGAGAAGGCGAGTAAGCAGACATTAACCTGAATTTCCCATACAGTTTTGAAAGCTATGCCAGTCCATGTCACTAGACTTCATCTCTTTCCACTTCTGTATGGAGTTAAATTCCCATATCCTCTAGCAACACTTCATCACTGTGTAACCACCCGGTAACTGAACCACTAGAGAAAAATTCCCACTCCCATCTTGCACTACCTCCTATCTCATCTGCAGATAGGACGCTTCACAAGCTTTACCCTAGCAAAGTTCCCGTTCCACTGTTAACCTGTGTCCTTGATTATTTGTCTCCATTCTGTCCCACCCCTTCTTCTGAAATACTCATTGTAAAATAATTATAGTGTGCACCTCTCTGTTGGTTTTCTGCTAAGCTTGCTTCTAGGCTATTTAGATTACAGTCTTAGATACATAAGGTTTTACTTAAATCTGCGCCTTGTGGAAATGGTAAAGCACCAACAGAACCTGTACAAATATTCCAGGGAGTGGAAATATTTTTAATTTCATTACTTCTGAAGCTGAGATGATTTGTTTTCAATTTTCACACAGATTTCAGAAATAGGGTCCTACCACAATATGAAGATAATTTAAGTAACAACTATTGAAAAATGGCACCCTACTAGCTCAAATCAAATGCCAATTGCTTCTTGGTATTTGCTGATCTATGTATTAAGTTCAGGTTGGCCTGATTTTCTGTCTTCCAGTTTCTACAAAAATATATGTTCTGCAATGTTAACATTGTCCACTGATAAAATGATAGTAGAAAATCTGTGTTGAAGCCTCACCCCACAGTCAACTACTGAAGTTAGCAAACTATTAATTAATCAGGACATTATTTACAGAAAGTGGTCACCTGCCCTGATGCAGGATATTGGCGTGCTATTGCAACAACCTAAAAAATTAATTAAATAAATAGCTACATGAAGAAACGAATAAATAAATAAATAAATCCATAAATATAATGTAAGATGATCAAATGCGATGCTCCACAATTTAGAAGCTTGGTGTATAGGTGCTTTCTTTAAAAATATGCATATTTCTAAATGGCATATTTGAGGAAAGATGTAACCCTAAATTATTTTTTGCAAACATTATACAATTAACACTAAAGTTAATTCCATTTAGCACAGCAAATATTTTTCCAGATGTTTTTCCCATTTGGATCTCACTTTTTAAACAGATCTATCTCTCCAGCAGTCTTCAGTTGCCTCTCATCAATTCCTAATCCAGTTCATAGCCTTCATTTCACGCATTCCTATTGTCACTCTTGCTTATTCTGAATTGCTCATATCCATTTCAATCTGCTTGTGTAATCCCCTCTCATTTATTACTTCCTGTTCTAGCCCCTGTCTTCCTTGTCATTGTTATTAATTGCCTCCTGACCGATGTTGAGATTGCTTCCTAAAAAGTTGTCTCATTGCCTCCTGTCCTTCAATTCGGTTGTTTTACAACCCTCATCCGTTGTGCTTCCTGTCCTCGTTCTGATTGCTACCTGTCTTTCTCACTTAAAACGTTGCATTTGTTTCTTTCTGATAGAATCATGTTCACATTAAAGATAAAGCGGAGCTCACCTTTTTCTGTGGTATGGATTTTGTTTATGCTAAACTGCTGAAACCATCTTCTGTGGTGATCGAAAATGAAGGGATGGATATTGTTCCTCAACAGAGAAAGCCCGCTTGTTTTCAGATTCTCTGAGAAAATGTGTATCAAGAAATAGGGCAAGAGAGCAAAACATGTGTTGACTAAACATAACATATGAAAAATAGAAGATGTGTGGGCAGCACATACAATGTCTGCCTCAAGGTGGAATTTCACCACATTCTTCTCTCGTTTTGAAATCTGGCCAATTTAATTACATACACTACATTACAATGGTCTGTTCATTTATGAAAATTCATTTTTTTCAGGATCACACACATCGCTAGGATGTTTCTTTTCATTCAGAGAATTTCTTTTGTAAAGGCAAAGGAACGAGTCCGATAATGCAAACAGAAAAATATAACTGTTCACAAGTCACACCTACCCATGGATAACTAGAACTTTGGGACATTTAGGTGAAAAGACACAGCCTCTCATTACGAGGTTGGCAGGCGGGAAAGCCCTTCTGCCGAACTCCCCACAGAGAGGCTGTCGCTTTCATGGCAACAACCCTGCCGGAGTTTTAAGAGTTTACCAACAGTTTGGTGGGCTGAAACCTCCATTTCCATCTGCCAGTGTAGCGGGAAACAGGTTACAGCATTGCCTCCAGCTAGTAATCGAGCTGGCTGCAATGCTGTAGCCTGCAGGGTGCACCAACACCCTCGCAGTGTTCACAGTCTGCAAAGCTGACAACAAACATTGTGATGGTGCTGGGCAGAGGGGCCCCTACACTGCCCATGTCATGTGCATGGTCAGTGCAGGGCCCCCCCTGTGGCCTCCTGCACCTATTTTCTGTCAGCTTTTTCATGGCGGTGTTACCGCCATGAATAGGTTCGGGGAATACAAGGTCATAATCTGCAGTGGATTAGGATCTTCTCCACCACCAGGCTGCCAGGATCCTGGGGGTCCTGGCAGTTGCCTGGTGGTCTGACTCCCAGGGTAGTAATGTGGCTGTCGTACCGCCGAAACAGCAGCAGTCATGACTGCCACTGCGACTGTGGCAGTCTGTAGACCGCCACTCTCGTAATGAGGCCCACAGTGTTATACTCAAAATATTTTGTTTTAAATGTTCACATATGCACATACAAATGCCTACAACCCAATGGGCCAACAAAGAAATCCAAAGTATACATAAATAGGAAGAACCATATAGGCAAAACTGTGACCCAAATGCAGCCTCTAGCATGTCCACCATTCATCCTCTTATATCCTCCTAGGCCTATCCATTGACAGAAAGGACTATTATTATCATGACAGCCCTGCATGTGACAATGTCAGTCTCAACATTACAAATCCATATTAGCATGGGGAAGACAGTCATTGTCAGTTGAACATATACCCATCCTATGTCAGGTATTTGAATGCTATCTACAATTTTAGTGTGATGATATCTAGGTATTTAGGACAGGTCATCTATTTCAAGTGCGTTGATAAGTATACAGAGAAGAGTGATGAGTTTGAATAAAAAGTAGTCATGTTTTCGGCCACTAAAGTGAGTTTTTTCATAGCCATCATGTCCCATACATGTAGTAGCCACCCACCTTTTGTTGTAGTCAGTTCACCCAAAATGCTCTTACTGCTTTTCTCCTGGCTCATCGTGCAAGGACGTTTGTTTTCCTCAGTAGAATTCTAAGGGATGGTTTCACAGACCCTTTGCCCAGCAGACCCACCTCAGAACACCAAGGTAGTGTGACATTGAAGTTCGAGTTTCCCAGCGTCCCTGTGGCGCTAAGTCCACTCCAGCATTTGCCAGACCTATTGTCCATACGTTTGGCTTCTTTAGTGTATGATGCCAGATCGTTGTCATCTTACACTTGGCTTTCCGCACCCATTACCAATAACTGGTTTGTCTTTAGGAATACATGACCCCACTCCATTTCTGTGTTTTTTTTAAACCACCTTTTCAATTCCTTTTTCAGTTGTGCCCATATGACTCCCTGTTTTTTAAGCTTCTTCCCCTAGATCTGTACACCCCTAGTACATTCTATGTTCTATAGTTGGCCTTTTATTAACTTTATTTTGCCTCCACCCAACCCACACTACAGTTCGTCTTTGCTATCTCAATGCTGCTTTGCATCAGTTTTTATATCCTTCCGAGTTTGACAGCAGTCGCTTTCCCATAAGTCTATATTTTCTTTTGTCGATGTACTTGTGATATTTTTTTCGGATACTTTTCATGGCAAATGTCCTGTTTTGTTGTTTTTGTTCCCTAGTAACTTTGTCATTTTCTTCATAAAGCACTTTAATATATTTAAGGCATGTTTGTACTAAATAAAACTGAATAAATACGTACTTGATAAACCGCAGATGTGCAATTTGATAATAAGATTAGATTGGGGCTACATTAGACCGATGTTCATTCATGGATTAACCCTGGTGTGTTCCTAATACTAACATAGTGTTAACGCGTCTCTTTATGCCAATTTTATACACATTTGGACTCGTTTTAGGCCAATGAATCTTTTGACCCAGAGGTGAGACACCGTAGGACGAGATAACTGATGAATATGTCAAGTAGTATGTTAATAATATCACCAATATTTATCACCACAATATACTTTACTTTGGATAAAGACATTGATCAAACCGTCGGCGCAACCATGACCTTTCAGCCATGAATAACCACACCCTTTGATAGAAGTTTATGAATTTTATTCCCTATTGGTTACAATCTACTAGTAGAAGTGTCAATCTCAAAACCAAAAAGCATAAAAACATAACCACAATATGGCAATTATAATAAGATTTCATTAATGCAAGAATCACCAACATTAGAGTTTAACATATCATAAACATAGATTAGAACACAGAGAATATAATGCAATCTCAGTTCAGCATAGCGCAAACGTCCGTTTCGTCTTTAAGTGTCAGTCAGGTGATTTCCTAGTCTAACCACTAATTAGCATCAGCATGTTGGACTTCATGCAAAATAATTTAGGACACCAATTTAGAAAAACATCTAGCTATGGCCTCTATTAAAAAATACAGCAGTTGGTACCTAGAAAGGAAAAGCAAATAGACAAATTGTAATTTACATTGACATAATTACCCTCCAGTAATAGGTCAGCACACAGGATCAGTCTACGTCTTCAGGACATCAGTCGAATCACCATCAGTCTAACCTTGTCTAACGGACAGGGGACACTTCCCTCATAAGGAGGAGAAGCGTAAAGGGCAGTATATGGGTGAGGATGGTTTATTAAGTCTCAAAGTCACCAAACAGAGTGACAGAGTTTCTGGATAAAATCGATAGCATTCCCTACCTAGTTCTAACGTCCCTTCTGTGACATGAGTTTTTATCCCTTTTCGTAACCCCTTCCCCCAAAATTCTATTGGATATTTGCTATACCCCACTATCTTTAACCTATCAAATTATACATTAGGTAATCCCAATTGTCACCCCACGATAATTTACAACACTTTGATTGGTCTTCATAATTGACGTCTTCGGAGGTGGCACATCCGGAATTTGTTCATCATCTTGGCACGTTCCTCGGGTCACAAGTTCTTTGGTCCGCGGTTAAATGTCCTTGAATATTTCTTTTAGTCTATTTTGTTGCAAATAGTATAATAATCCATACAGAAGCAGCTAGCATACAGATGGGAACAAAATCTTTAGAGTTACATGGAACGAAGAAAAGAACAAATGCAGGGTCATGGCCCTTTGTGAGTCAGCACACTGAAAAACAGAGAAAAATGCTTTAATATGAGAGCTAGGCAGCTAAAATCCGCAGCTCACGCTAACTTAAGGCTTATAAATGTAATGCAATATTGTAAACGCCAATATAAGCTCAATTAATTATGATGCAAACAATTATTTTTTATAACTAACATTAGTTCGTACACACACAATGGTATTTCTATGTTTCATTAACATAATTCGAGTGCACATTAAGCAAATTACTATTCATTGTCATTTTCTATGCGGTATTTGTTAGGCATTTATATAAGCATTGTACTTCTAATAACTGATACGTTCAAACTACGCTCTCTCAATAGCATCAGAGTATTGTAATTGAATTCAGGCTGTAAGGCACTGACCGAAATGGATGTGGCCTCGATTTGTTGGTATGTATGTTATAACTTTATTGTTATCCTATGCAATGATAATAGCATGTTCAACGCCTGAAATGTCAGTAAAAAAATAATTGCAAAAAAAAAAAAAATGGACATTGGGGTGAGCTAATTCACCCCTTGCAGGTAGTAAATTCATCATCATTCAAGATATCCAGGGTCTTTTCCTGTCCTGTATGAAATTGGTGATGGCTTTCTGGAAGCCTTAAATATGGGTCTGTATAGGAAAAGCTGTGGAAAAAGTGCAACATCCTGGATACCATCATTGTTTTCATCCACATTCAAACAAGGCACCCATATGTCATGACTGCATCTTCTTCTGATCCTCCCCCAAGAGAAGGTAGTATATGAGATGTGTCTTCTGGGAAAGTGAAGCAAACTCAGTTAAATGATTGGATTAGAAGCCCAACGCAATTGAACAGAGCATGGAGCAGAGCCTCTAGTTCAGGTGTCATCATTAGATTGAAAAGTTATAATTTGACGAGGTTAACTTTGAAGAGCAAGACTCCATGGTATATTCCCAAATTCATCCATCAAGGCCGGCGGTAGAGCAATGAAAGGTATACAGTTGAAGCTCTGACCAGATGGGTGGATGGGATGTAGAAGAAAAAATTAGAGAAACATAGCACTTTCCACCACTGTTTTCCATAAAACGTCCCTGCGGCCTAGGTGATTGCCGTGGAGCTGTGTGGAAGCAAAGGGAGAAGATGTACAGTGTTTCAACTCTGCGGTAGGACCCAACACATCGCAAAGGAGTGTGCATAGCCTAGCTAGTGAATGGTCCAGCTCTGCCAACCTGCACAGAACTCAGTACATCAGGCAAAGAACCACATAAATGTTGGCTGGGCACATAGGGCGAAGGGGCTCGTAAACTCACCAGAGGTAGCGAGTACTTGACAGCATGACATCACCACTTACTTTTATTACCTTTACTTTTTCATTCCTATTCTAATGCCAGACACGTTTGTGTTAAGAAAATAGATGACGGGCATTTATAGGGACATTTGTAGGGACATTTGAAGTCTCATGTAATGCAACTATTTCCTGTTGTATTAATATGTTAAATATGTAACATTTAAAGATTGGAGAGGGTCATAGGTCTTCTAGTATATTTGATTATCATTCAAACATTATGAGTACGCATATACTGTTTTTAGGTAAACTTATTTTTAGATATGTGTTACCATTTCACCTGGGATGTCGTGATGTTGTGAATTTAGGCAGATTTCCTTTTGAATGTTTTGAATTTACTAGAATGCAACCCAAAATGCTTCCACACTTAATGAAATCTTCTGTTGTTCACTCTTCACTCGTTTTTGCAGTGGCTAGAATTTCAAATTAAACCAAACCAGCATTTCCATAGCTATTTAGTACTGTACCGGTTGCAGCCTGGAACAACAGATAGGGAATATTGATTTTCCACAATGAGCAAATTATCGGGATCTAGTAAATCAATATTCCGTGCTGGAGACTCCAAACCTCCATCCTCTGTAACTAAGAGAGTTAAACACATTTTATATTTCACCATATATGAAAGAGGATGCGATTTTACATTTTAATTGCAGTGTTTACGTTTACTTAGACATATAGTAGGGCCAAATATTCCTTTGACGCAACCTCTAACAGTAGAAAGAAGGATTCACCTGAAACGCCAATGAACAGGATCAATATTTGTTTTAAATTTGATACTAATTTACAGTGACATTTAAAATGCCTCATATGCCAAATAAGACAAATTATAAATATGGAGACATTTTGCTCAATGAAATTCATGTTTGCCTTTGACATTCGAAAAATCGAGGGAACATTCACATCACGCTGTAAAGTGTCAGGGTTAAGTTTGCATTCACATAAACAACAACAATTAGGTGAAGTTTCTCAGGTGTTCCCTGGAAGACAGAAATGACCTATAATTACAGGACAATCAACAGCAACTACTGAATCCCTACATCTGTTTGAGGGGTGAGCACAAAATACGCTTTCACAGTTAAAGCCTAGGGTTCATCTGATGTACATATGGGTGTGCAGGTGGGTAGAACAGGACAGAGGGAGGATGGGGCTCAAGAGCGGTTGGGCAGTATACATGAAGCATAACATGATGTAATAATGGCATTATCCTACGACACGTTTGATTGGAAATACGTAATAAAAACCGTTACATTCTGTTTTGTTCAATTATTGTGTTGGGTTCTCCAGAATTCTTTATCAAAGACCGCCCCACTATTTGCTAAAAGAATGTCTAAAGCAAGCCGATTTTGAAGAGTCATAGCTCTTTCTGCAGCAAGTTTTATAGCCCCTGTAAAATTTGTCAACATGTTATCCACAATAGTAGACAACTTCTGTATCTTCATAGAATTCAAAATAACCCCTACTGAAGGGATTATAGTTCCAAATATGTCACCAATGACAGCCGCCACTGATTCTCGTTTTTGTCTTGGATGTTGTAATTCAGACGTCTTAGGTATTTGTTTTAAGTCATCAATCTGGTAAATCTTTGGGAATACTATTCCCAAATAACATGTCCCATACCATCCCTTAGGGAGACAGTAATATGCATTTAGCCCACAGATGTAATAGATCCCAGGGATCGCTGGATCTTGTCCATTCAGCATAAAGGTCCATTTACTTTGAAACAAAAACACATGCCTGCACTCACTCGTTCCCACAAACAGGTTGTCTTGCTCGGATTTTGGCCTATATATACAAAGCCTACCTATGTGTAATGCATCTATAGCTAATTTTCCTTGTGTCTTGATTGTGGTGTAAGCATAATCATTTGCGTATGTGCGTTTCTCCAACCCTTTTTCTAATCTTTCTTTCAATGCTTTGCGTCTATCATCAGTGTGATCTAAAAAAGCTTTTCTCAACAGGTGATAATATGCAAGTCAAATTATTGCGATGTGCATAAGCTGTCCCAAATGTAAGCGTTGGCTCAAAGAATCCTCTAACTATTTTTATATCATGTTCTTTAGCTAATTTATTTAAAAATTCAATCACAGGCACAAAAGAAAACACAACACCTAAGTTTGAATAAAAGTATTGCACATGCTCTTGATTGTAGAACCTTGTTAGTAGCAAGCTGCAGCTGATTCGGTAAGTGAGAGGGAGACTATGGTATGTAACTCCCTCCTGTACAGACGAAGGAATTTTAGTACACACATAACAATCTTTCGCATCCATAGTTTCCACATACTCATTTAGTAAGCAATAGAAGACATTAGTAGAAAGTTCCCCTTTTGCATTAGTTCGTTCATGCATGTGTCGCGCATCCTGCTCAAATCTTTCCCACGGTGTTAGTGTGATAGTTTCAGGCTTTGAGGGAGCATTAATAGTCTTTTTCTCTAACCACGGCATTCCTACAATCACACCTACTATCATTATTGCACACACAATACCTACTATTAGGCTCAACCATCCACACACTTTACTTTTCTTGCTACTACTTCTATTATTAGCCATGTCTGTATACAATCAGATAGCAGAATAACAATCAACTAGAGGATGATTCAAACTCTTTTTTTTTTTTTTTTCTCGTGTATTTACAGCGTTTTCACTCGCAGCATGATCCCTTTTGTCAAATCAGGTTAGCAGCTTGTCGTAATCGGGTTTCTCAATCGTCGAATCCGGTTCTAGTGTCACTTTAGGTAATTTATAAAGTCTCTCTTTTTTCTTTCAATTTTCAGTTTCAGATTTTAGCCAAAAAAAAATTTCAGATTCGTTCAGGTACCGTAGTATTGGCCTGGTACTTCTCGATCAAAACAGAATGCCAGGAACTCTTGTTGCCACTCAGATGTTGTAGCATATGCCCATTCAGGACCTGTATATCTCCTGTTTGCAATTCTTTTTCTTTTCAACTTTCGTTCACCTTGTTGTTCTCCTTCGCTTAAGTCTTCTACTCGAGATGTATCACTTTCCTCTATTACTGTGTCTCTTGGCACACCTCTTATTTTAGGAAGTGGTTTACTTGGTCTGTCATCACCTTTATGCGTCAGATGAGTCTTTTCAGGACTTTGGACAGCACCCTCCTCTTGTACTATGGTGTTTTCGCTTGATGGACCTGCAATTGGCTCGGGAGATTTCAACTCACTCTGACCTCTCTCTACTATTTCTCCTTCCTCTTCTTCTTCTTCTGGGTCTGTACCAGGTTCAAGTTCTAGCCCGTATTGGTCTATTTCTGGGAGAACTTCTTCTTGATTTTGTCCTCTTGTTGCTTCTACTGAGATAGGCTCTCTGTCACCTCTCTCGAACTCATTGACTGCTTGAGGGACGAGGCTATTCTCAGTGAGTTCTCCAGCAGTCTCAGTTCTTTCTTGACTGTTTTCTAGACCTGAGACTTCTCCTTCTGAAACAGGCGTGCTGGTAACTCCGAGCTCTTCTTCATCTGGACATGTTACCCTTTTGGTGTGGCTAGTATGTATCCAGTTTGCGATTCCAGCACACTTTACAGCAGTGGTAGTTGTCAAGATCACTTGATAGGGCCCTTTCCAGCGTGGCTCCAGATATGACTTTCTCACATGCTTTTTGACAACCACCCAGTCATCAGCTTGCAGAGAGTGGCCTCGATCCCCAATCGGTGGCAAAGTGTTAGCTTCCACCTGGTGAGAGAAAGAGCGAATCACATCAGCCAAACCTTTGCAGTAATCCAACACCATATCATCTGTAATATTCACTAGAGCATTTGCAGGTACTGCTGGTAACCTCATAGCTCTCCCCATGAGGATTTCATGGGGGGACAATCCCGTTTTCTTATCTGGGGTGTTTCTCATTGACATCAGCACTAGAGGTAATGCATCTGGCCACTTCATATTGGTAGCTGCACACATTTTTGCCATTCTCGATTTCAGGGTACCGTTCATTTGTTCTACTAATCCTGATGCTTCAGGGCGATAGCTACAATGCAGCTTCTGTTCAATGTTAAGTGCGGCACACAGAAGTTTGATCACCTCATTGTCGAAGTGTCTGCCCCTATCTGATTCTATAGTGACCAGAAACCCGAATCTTGGTATTAGTTCCCTGAGTACTAATTTCGCAACTGTGAGACTGTCATTTCTTCGTGTAGGGTATGCCTCAATCCAGTGACTGAAAACACACACAATCACCAGCACATATTTCAATCCTCCACAAACAGGCATCTCAATGAAATCCATTTGCATCTTGCTAAATGGACCTCCAGCTCTCCCAATGTGGCTCAAAGTTACCACTGTCCCTTTTCCCGCATTCATCTGTTGACAGATGATGCACCTGTGACAAATGACTTCGGCAGCATGTCTGAATTTTGGATTGAACCAATCAATTTTAAATGACCTGATCATTGCATCCCTCCCAAGGTGAGCCTGTCAATGATATAACCGGGCAAATTGTGACAAAAGGCAATTTGGTAGAACTAATTTTCCTTCCTCTGAAACCCATATATCATCAGCTCTCTGTGTACATTGCATTCTTTGCCAAGAACGTTTTTCTTCCTTACTTGCACGACTCTGTAATGTCTTTAACTCATCTAAGGTATCAACTACCCGCAATGCAAGATTCAAACATGTGTCATTTTCAGTCTGCGGCAGTAGTTTCCATTGCTCCTTGAACGATATACAGTTCAAGGCACAAAACCTTGCGACCTGATCTGCCTAACCATTTCCAATGGATACAAAGTCTTGTGATCTGGTGTGAGCACTGCATTTCACCACGGCAATTTCAAGAGGTAACTGAATTGCATGTAACAAATCTTTTATGTGTTCACCATTTTTCACAGGTGAACCAGATGAGGTAATGAAACCTCTCTGGGACCAAAGTTGGCCAAAATCATGCACAATTCCAAATCTGTATCTGCTGTCAGTATAGATAGTGACTTTCAAATTTACAGCTGCGTGGCATGCCTCAGTAAGGGCAATTAATTCTGCCACTTGTGCGGAGAACACTCTTTCAAGCCAGGAAGCTTCAACAATGCTGGTTATAGTACATACCGCGTAACCAGCTCTCAGCATTCCCGCAGAATCTCTTAGACAGGACCCATCAACAAACATGATGCAGTCATTTTCTTTCAATTGGGTGTCCTGAATATCTGGACGAGGTTTGGTACACAATTCAGTCACCTCAAGACAATCATGTTCAAATTCTTCCTCATTTTTAATCTCAGTGTTTTCAACAGGAAGTAAAGTTGCCGGGTTCAATACACTGCACCGCTTGAGCGTGACATTTGGTGACCCCAGTATGATCGTCTCATACCTAGTGAGACGTGCATTTGTCATGTGCTGAGTTTTAGTTCGAGTCAACAGTATTTCAACTGAATGTGGAACCATTACTGTTATAGGATATCCCATGACAATGCCTTCACATTGTGTGAGGCTCTGACCAACTGCTGCAACTGCGCGCAAACAACCCGGTAAGGCTGCTGCGACAGGGTCCAAGGTAGCTGAAAAATATGCTACACGGCGATTCGCATCTCCATGGACCTGTGTTAAGGCAGACAAAGAACAAGCATCACGTTCATGACAGAACAACAGAAAAGGTTTCTCATAGTCTGGCATTCTTAACGCTGGTGCCCTGCACATACATTCTCTTAGCTCCATAAAGGACTCAAGTTCTTCCTTAGACAAGGTTATAGTATATGGCTCATCCTTGATCTCTTTGCCTGTTAGCTTTATCAATGGTTTTGAAATGATCGATAAGTTGGGTATCCACTGGCGACAGTAGCCCACTATTCCCAAAAACATCCTGACATCTCTTTTTGTTGTTGGAGGGTTCATTTGCAAAACAGTTGTTATTCGTTCCTTTGATATTCTCCTGGAACCCTTTTCAATCAAGTGACCTAAGTATTTCACCTCCTTCTGACAGTATTGTAGCTTTCTGGGTGACACCTTATGTCCATTTTTTGCCAGATGATTCAGTAATGCAATGGTATCGTATTTACGACTGTCTCTGGTTTTGGATGCAATGAGCAAATCATCAATGTACTGCACAAGAGTTGAATTAAAAGGCAGCACCAATGGCTCCAAATCCTTTTTCAATATCTGATTGAAGATGGATGGTGACTCAGAGAACCCTTGAGGAATTCTACACCAACTGTACGCCTTATCCAGGAATTTGAAACTGAACAAAAATTGGCTGTCCTCATGAAGAGGTATTGAAAAGAAGGCTTGTGATAGGTCTACTACGGTAAACCATTCAGCATCACAGGGGACCTGAAACATTATTACTGCTGCGTTGGGTACCACAGGGCAACATTTTATCACAATTTCATTTATTTTCCTCAAATCCTGTACAATTCGGACCTTTCCACAGGGTTTCTTCAAATCCATTATTGGAGAGTTACATGGACTGCTCAAAACTTCCTTCAAAACCCCTTGTCTGAGAAAATCTGCAATTATTTGTGACACTTCGATGAGAACGTCCTGTGTCATGTGGTACTGTGGTACTTGAGGGAACACTGCATCTGGCTTTATTTGGACTTTGACTGGTTCTACTCCTTTTATTAATCCTACTTCTTTTCCAGTCAGATCCCACACCTTCTCTGTTACTGTCCCCTGTAATTCAACAGGCAAGCCAATCAAGGTAAGCATTGGGAACAAGGTATTAAAAGGGTAATCTTCATTAGCTGTTCCTGTGTCATCTTCTGAGAATTGCCCTTCGTCTCCCTCATCATCACTATTTGCTTGTACTTCAATTCCGTCATTAGAACAGGTAATTGAACATTTTGTTTTGCACAGTAAGTTTCTCCCCAGTAAGGATACCGGACTTGAATCACAGACTACAAACCTGTGCAGTCCCTGAAATTTACCAATCTCAACCTGTACTGGATCCTTAACCGGATTTGTCAAATATTGGTTTGCTACTCCGACCACTCTTATGGTACGCCCTGAAAGAGGCAATCTCGGGACCTCTGCACTTCTAACTGTGGAACGTGTAGCTCCTGTATCCACCAGGAATAAAACCTTGTAACCCATCACTTTCCCTTCTACATATGGACCCCTCTGGTCCACCTCTAGGAACGCTGCAAGCCTACACTCTTCACTGTCTGAACTATCATCTGACCATTCCCCATTCATGCTGTTTTCACCTCGTAATGGGAACTGTTGTACTGTATTATTTTGACTCATTACTTGACCTGTGACCTGCTGAGGAACCATCACCTGTTGCTGTCCCTTCGGAGCCATTGGTAATTGCATTTTCTGTCTAGGCACCATGGAAATCTGCTGTTGTACTGGTTGTAATTGCACTGACTGAAAACGTGGCATTTGCATTTGCTGCATGGGCTGTACCCCTTGTACTAAATTGTTCTGAGAATTCAGGTTTGGATGTCTCATTTTCAGACCTCGTACATTTTGTAACGCACCAACGTTGACACCCTGCTGAACAGCACCATCCTGCACCATATTCGGGCACTCCCGTTTCCAATGCCCCACGCCCCCGCACGGGTGACATGGTGACATCTTTTTCATCCCTTGAACATCATTTTTAATCACAACAGTATTCATGTCTGAACCACGGTTCACAAACCCTCGACCTCGACCCCTCGGTTGGGTCAGAAACACGCCATTCATTTGCGGTTGTTGCTGTATCATCTGTTGAATTCCATTTCCCTGTATTCCTGCCTGTGCAGCCCTTATCTGCATCACCATCACCTTTTCTTTCAACTTTTTCTGTTTCAACTCAATCTCATCACTACAGTACTTTGCATACTGCAACACTTCATCAATCGGTTTAGCTTGCCAACAAATCAAATGATTCTTAATCATCTGGCAAACCTCTGGTCGCAACCCTTCAACAAATCTAAACATGAGATGGTTCATATCCTTTGGCTCAATAGTTTCAGTACCACTATAATGTTTGAATGCCTTTAACAATCTTTCGTAGTAGGCATGTATTGATTCCTTAACCTCTTGAGAGGTCCGGTCGATTTTCTGCCAATCAGTCACTTTCGGCGACACCTTTTGTTTCAAAAACTCAATCACCTTATGATAATACTTCATCACCTCTTCAGAGGGTGCCCCGGTCCCCTTATCCCTTGTCGGTTCCTTTGTCGGCCAATCAACTCCTCTCTTACACTCAAGCCACAAATCAGGCGGAACAATGATCTCAAACAAGGTATTTAGGTCTTCCCAAAGACATTTCGCAAGTTTCACGAACCTATCTGTTTGCTGATACCATTTGATCGGTTTCTCTCTCAATCTGGGATAATTGTTAGTAAAGGATAGTATGTCTCCTCTGGTCCATGCACATGAACTAAGACACCACCAGCTGTTTCTCTCATAGGTAATATTTTTACTGATTCCAAATCAGGTGAAGCCTTAGCTTGGTTAGAACCTGGACTGTCTCCTTTTCCCTTGTCTCTTTTCTTTGCCCATCTGCCTTCCCATTTCTCCAGAGCACCCCAAATTAGCGCGCTTTGCAATAGTTCTCTCAAATGTGCTTTCATTCCTGCAGATCTCATGTGTTCAAAATCTTTTGAGTCAAAGTCTAATCTATAACTCTTTTTCAAATGTTTAGTATTTCCGATATCAATATCATATTTATCCGCCAGGTTCACTAATGTCTGATGCACCTTGCCCACTTCTTTAGTAATTTTAGGACATAGGTATCTCAATTCTGCCTCCGTATATGACTCCAGTCTGTTTACTCCCATTGTAACTTTCACTAACTCAGCAGCTTCTGCCCCTAGTCTTACAAAGTTCAGGTATTCGTCTTGTTTTTCTTTCTCTGGTTCAGCTGTAATTACTGCAGTCTTTTGTGAAGTATAAGTCTTTTCTAACCATTCGTTTAACTGTTGGACTGTAAAACCTTGCAACGAAATGTTCCCTGCATGCATCATTGGGGAATGCGAAGTGTTTATACTCATTGTCTGTGGAGTTAAAACTCCTAATCCTGCTTGACGCATTGCTTCAATGGGTGCTCCCACTGGACTAAAGTCCATTAAAGACCTCGGTAGGTCAACTGCTTGTTCTCCTGGGGCCAAAATCTGTGGAGTTCCCATAGACCCTCCTCTTATTGCATCTTGAGTCATCACTCCCTGATCACACGTGCCTGTTTTGCCCTGTGCATACAATGGTACCGGTGGACTGACAGTAATTGGTAACGATATGGCGGCAGGTGTCTCACCCGTACCTAAACTGTGTGGAGCAGCGACTCCATAAGTCTGCTCTAATGTACCTGGGACTGGTGGACCAGTTACTGAATTGTACCCGGGCATTAGTTGTGGTTGCGGCTGGGACACTAATTTCAGAGTTGATTCAACCTGTATTAGCTTTGGCTTTGTGTATATTGGGTAGGGCGGTACTATCAGATTTGTAGTAGTTTCAAGCACTGGGACGTCTGGGTAGATTCTCTGTATCTGCGGTGGAGGCTGCAACTGTATCGGTATGTCTGGAGCAGTGGGTACACTGACACCATTCTGTAACGAAGTCATATCAGTAGTCTGTGCCGTATCAGCAGCTCCCTTTTCCTGCGTCTGGTTCCCAGGATCTATGCTAGTACTTGGGACACTATTGTTCACCGCATAAGGTGGCGGACGATCATGTAATAATCTGTCCATAAATTCCTCATCATCTGAATCATCTTCCTCTTCCCAAGATCTTTTATTTTCTTTAGATTTGCCTGAGTCCTTGTCTGTTTTACATGAGTCTCTCTTTCCCTGTGCTTCTTCCCCTTGTGCTATTGCTGGAAACAGTTTTAGTCCATCAACTATTCCCCTTCTCCACATTTTACTCTCATCATCCCACCTAGCTTCTGCATAAGATTTTTCTGCCTTTCGCAATCTTTTCTGAAATTTCACTTGCTTTTGTTTAAGAGCCATCAGATCCCAAACCACTAACGCCTCGTATTGTGCTGGCCTCGGAGGTGGTTTCTGTTCACTTAACACCCACCTCAATCGTTGAAGGATCCTCGTATTGAATGTTCCATATTCTGGAAACGCAAAACATCCCCCTTTCTCTGTTAGTTTGCGCCACTGTTTCATCCATAAACAAGGAGCGACACCCTTTTCTTCCATAACTATATAAGCTGGGGTACCTTCAGGTGGTGTAGACTCCCCATCAGTCGCTATGATATATGTATCTCCCTTCAAAGCGCTCTTGAATGCTTTAACAAAATTCATTTTCACGATTTTTGTTTTGTATTTGAATCAGAATTGACTTATTTTCCCAGGACATTCTTCACCCACCTTTCTCAACCTATTGCCTCTCACGGACGGCAGCCAATCCATGCGGGACCCCTCTCGGCAACTGACCTATCTCAGCGCGGCACCACTGACGTCACACTCAAACACACACTGCGGCTGACAAAGTCTTGCGGCTTGTCCGCTCCTTACTGAACCCATACAAACCCACACAAACTAATGCAAATTATTGCGAGCACCTTAAATGACAACACAAATCTAGCGGTTTACTACAGGAAGGGTAACACATTCGCTTCAGAACTTTACAGAGATTTCACTTGAAGCCTCAGCCGCTACTTTCTCCTTATCAGTTCCCGCATACGCAAGCAGAATTCGACCCGCGAATCCTACTCTCGACTTGTCAATGACTCCTTCTAGTGCACTTTAGAATTTGTCAAATCTCCATCGAAGGTTTCATACACTCATTACAACTCAAACTTGACTTGTCAACCACGCCCGATTGACCTATTAAACCGCACAGATTACAACATAAACCACACTTGTCTTCATACTCTGGAGTCTTAGACCTCGACAGGTCCGTACACAACAACCAACCACGTGGATAATTTTTGAGTGTTAAGCGCCACACTCATATGAAGTACGCCGACTTCCCTACTCTCATACCGCGGAGTACGCCCACTCCTACTAAACAACACTTAATTTGGCCTAAATACACACAAATCTACACAATCTTCTGCAAAAAGGCATAAGCTAAGCAAGCACAAAAACCCTAAACCACATACATTATGGCGCCAAGAACATTCCCAACTCACTTAGGCGGGCTCCGAGATCCCGGCAAAGTCATGGTGAACTTAGAAACCCATCATACCTCCAATTTCCATTAACACAGAAAAAAAACACAATAAACAATGACTCTCCCTCCTAGGGCCCCCAAGGGCCAAACCGTCGCTCGGCTACCAGAACTGTTAACGCGTCCCTTTATGCCAATTTTATACACATTAGGACTCGTTTTAGGCCAATGAATCTTTTGACCCAGTGGTGAGACACCATAGGACGAGATAACTGATCAATATGTCAAGTAGTATGTCAATAATATCACCAATATTTATCACCACAATATACTTTACTTTGGATAAAGAGATTGATCAAACCGTCGGTGCAACCATGACCTTTCAGCCATGAATAACCACACCCTTTTATAGAATGTTATGAATTTTATTCCCTATTGGTTACAATCTACTAGTAGAAGTGTCAATCTCAAAACCAAAAAGCATAAAAACATAACCACAATATGGCAATTATAATAAGATTTCATTAATGCAAGAATCACAAACATTAGAGTATAACATATCATAAACATAGATTAGAACACAGAGAATATAAGGCAATCTCAGTTCAGCATAGCGCAAACGTCCGTTTCGTCTTTAAGTGTCAGTCAGGTGATTTCCTAGTCTAACCACTAATTAGCATCAGCATGTTGGACTTCATGCAAAATAATTTAGAACACCAATTTATAAAAACATCTAGCTATGGCCTCTATTAAAAAATACAGCAGTTGGTACCTAGAAAGGAAAAGCAAATAAACAAATTGTAATTTACATTGTCATAATTACCCTCCAGTAATAGGTCAGCACACAGGATCAGTCTTCATCTTCAGGACATCAGTCGAATCACCATCAGTCTAACCTCGTCTAACGGATAGGGGACACTTCCCTCATAAGGAGGAAAAGCGTAAAGGGCAATATATGGGTGAGGATGGTTTATTAAGTCTCAAAGTCACCAAACAGAGTGACAGAGTTTCTGGATAAAATCGATAGCATTCCCTACCTAGTTCTAATGTCCCTTCTGTGACATTAGTTTTTATCCCTTTTCGTAACCCCTTCCCCCAAATTTCTATTGGATATATGATATACCCCACTATCTTTAACCTATCAAATTATACATTGGGTAATCCCAATTGTCACCCCACGATAATTTACAACACTTTGATTGGTCTTCATAATTGACGTCTTCGGAGGTGGCACATCCGGAATTTGTTCATCATCTTGGCACGTTCCTCGGGTCTCAAGTTCTTTGGTCCACGGTTAAATGTCCTTGAATATTTCTTTTAGTCTATTTTGTTGCAAATAGTATAATAATCCATACAGAAGCAGCTAGTATACGGATGGGAACAAAATCTTTATAGTTACATGAAACGAAGAAAAGAACAGATGCAGGGTCATGGCCCTTTGTCAGTGAGCACACTGAAAAACAGAGAAAAATGCTTTAATATGAGAGCTAGGCAGCTAAAATCCGCAGCTCACGCTAACTTAAGGCCTATAAATTTAATGCAATATTGTAAACACCAATATAAGCTCAATTAATTATGATGCAAACAATTATTTTTCATAACTAACATTAGTTCGTACACACACAATGGTATTTCTATGTTTCATTGACATAATTTGAGTGCACATTAAGCAAATTACTATTCATTGTCATTTTCTATGCAGTATTTGTTAGGCATTTATATAAGCATTATACTTCTAATAACTGATACGTTCAAACTGCGCTCTTTCAATAGCATCAGAGTATTGTAATTAAATTCAGGCTGTAAGGCACTGACCGAAATGGATGTGGCCTCGATTTGTTGGTATGTATATAATAACTTTATTGTTATCCTATGCAATGATAATAGCATGTTCAACGCCTGAAATGTCAGTAAAAAAATAATTGCAAAAAAAAAAATGGACATTGGGGTGAGCTAATTCACCCCTTGCAGGTAGTAAATTCATCATAATTCAAGATATCCAGGGTCTTTTCCTGTCGTGTATGATGATGGCTTTCTGGAAGCCTTAAATATGGGTCTATATAGGAAAAGCTGTGGAAAAAGTGCAACATCCTGGATACCATCATTTTTATCATCCATATCCAAACAAGGCACCCATATGTCACGACTGCATCTTCTTATGAACCTCCCCCAAGAGAAGGTAGTATATGAGATGTGTCTTCTGGGAAAGTGAAGCATTCTAAGTTAAATGATTGGATTAGAAGCCCAACGCAATAGAACAGAGCATGGAGCAGAGCCTCTTGTTCAGGTATCATCATTAGATTGAGAAGTTATAATTTGACGAGGTTAACTTTGAAGAGCAAGACTCCATTGTATATTCCCAAATTCATCCATCAGGGTTGGCGGTAGAGCAATGAAAGGTATACAGTTGAAGCTCTGACCAGATGAGTGGATGGGATGTAGAAGAAAAAATGAGAGAAACATAGCACTTTCCACCACTCTTTTTCCATAAAACGTCCCTGCTGCCTAGGTGATTGCCGTGGAGCTGTGTGGAAGCTAAGGGAGAAGATGTACAGTGTTTCAACTCTGCGGTAGGACCCAACACATCGCAGAGGAGTGTGCATAGCCTAGCTAGTGAATGGTCCAGCTCTGCCAACCTGCACAGAACTCAGTACATCAGGCAAAGAACCACATAACTGTTGGCTGGGCACATAGGGCGAAGGGGGCTCGTATACTCACCAGAGGTAGTGAGTACTTGACAGCATGACATCACCACTTGCTTTTATTAGCTTTACTTTTTCATTCCTATTCTAATGCCAGGCACGTTTGTGTTAAGAAAATAGATGACGGGCATTTATAGGGACATTTGTAGGGACATTTTGAAGTCTCATGTAATGCAACTATTTCCTGTTGTATTAATATGTTAAATATGTAACATTTAAAGATTGGAGAGGGTCATAGGTCTTCTAGTATATTTGATTATCATTCAACATTATGAGTACGCATATACTGTTTTTAGGTAAACTTATTTTTAGATATGTGTTACCATTTCACCTGGGATGTCGTGATGTTGTGAATTTAGGCAGATTTCCTTTTGAATGTTTTGAATTTACTAGAATGCAACCCAAAATGCTTCCACACTTAATGAAATCTTATGTTGTTCACTCTTCACTCTTTTTTGCAGTGGCTAGAATTTCAAATTAAACCTAACCAGCATTTCCATAGCTATTTAATACTGTACCGGTTGCAGCCTGGAACAACAGATAGGGAATATTGATTTTCCACAATATAATGTCTAAAATATCGAGGAGCAAATTATCGGGATGAAAAATGTTCTAGTAAATCAATATTCCTTGCTGGAGACTCCAAACCTCCATCCTCTGTAACTAAGAGAGTTAAACACATTTTATATTTCACCATATATAAAAGAGGATGCGATTTTACATTTTAATTGCAGTGTTTACGTTTACTTAGACATATAGTAGGGCCAAATATTCCTTTGACGCAACCTCTAACAGTAGAAAGAAGGATTCACCTGAAACGCCAATGAACAGGATCAATATTTGTTTTAAATTTGATACTAAATTACAGTGAATGCCTCATATGGCAAAAACGACAAATTATGAATATGGAGACATTTCGGTCAATGAAATTCATGTTTGCCTTTGACATTCGAAAATCGAGGTAACATTCACATCACGCTGTAAAGTGTCAGGGATAAGTTTGCATTCACATAAACAACAACAATTAGGTGGAGTTTCTCAGGTGTTCCCTGGAAGACAGAAATGACCTATAATCACAGGACAATCGACAGCAGCTACTGAATCCCTACATCTGTTTGAGGGGTGAGCACAAAATACGCTTTCACAGTTAAAGCCTAGGGTTCATCTGATGTACAGAAGCGTGCAGGTGGGTTGAACAGGACAGAGGGAGGATGGGGCTCAAGAGCGGTTGGGCAGCATACATGAAGCATAACATGGTGTAATAATGGCATTATCCTACGACACGTTTGATTGGAAATACGTAATAAAAACCGTTACATTCTGTTTTGTTCAATTATTGTGTTGGGTTCTCCATAATTCTTTATTAAAAAAAACAATTCACGTTAAAATTGCTACTGATTAAAGCATCTGGTGATGTAATAGTGCATACCGCTTCCCTGCTTAACGTCTCACTGTAAATTTCGACGTACACGTTTGAAATCTCTCTGAATAAATCCACACAATCCTTCCTGAAAGATAACGTTCTTTCAAGAGATAAAACAAACTGCTTTAAACGGCAGAGAGCATGCATGCCGCCTGTTACAGCTAAAGGGAAATAATCTGTTGTAATACTAACTAAATATACATGTCTCAACATCAACTTCATGTTATACGATCCTTATCAGTCTTGTCAACTGCGTGTGATTCATGAAGTCTTCTGAAAAAAGTTTCGCTTCAGTAGTAAAACTCCACTAGATAGTTTCAAGTAGTTTTTGAGCTCTTCTAAATCACGGTGAGAAATCCTCAAGGAGGCAAATATTGGGCAAGACATTTGTAAAATTTGGATAAGAACCAAAATCGCCATTAAAGATGCAAAGTTTGCATGAAAGAGATAACAATATAAGATGCTGTATTACTTAGTAAATATGCGGGAGTGTCTGGAAGCAGCAGCATATATCAACGTCTACATTAAGTACTCACCTTTTAATTTTATTTGCATTACTTGTTCCTGACCTCAATCTCAGTCCAAGGCGATTAGATCCTGAAAAGTCTCAAAGCAACCTACATTTTAGATGTCTCTTTCAACTCAATAATGATGTTGAAGAACGTTGCAATATCATATTTGTTCTGTCCTGTTTACTGTTAGAATTTATTTCCGTTTTTCTTTCAAAATACGTATTAGCCATAAATTTCAAAACAAACCTGCAGTCAAGTCATGCAAAAGCGTGCATCATAAACATGCTTCATTAACAATAAATGTAAAAAAAAAATAACATACACAAATGTTGGCCCGCCCACGAAGGTCTACTTCCGGCCTCTGGTACAGAAGCTACTAGCAGTATGATGAGAGGCCATACCTTATCCCACCACTAGAAGTCTGAATATAACACTTCAACATCATGAACATTTTAAGCATAAAATAAGCTCCAAACTGAATAAAATTCCAAAGCTTTATTACAACCACAAAGCTAATGTAGTGAATATGGTGCTCAAAACTAAAGTATAAAAATACATGAAAACCATAGGCTGACCAAAACGTCTAAAGAGATTATGGGCCTCATTAGGAGTTTGGTGAACCCAGGACCACCATGTTGATGGTGGCAGTCGCACTGCCTACAGGCTGATGGAGAAGACCGCCATATTATGACCATGGCGGTTTTCCCAACAGAACACAACCAAAGCACTGCTGCACTGTCATTGCGGTCTAGACACCACAGATGACAGTAGGACCACGTTTCCATCGGACAAATTATGGGGTTGCACACTGCCAGGGTTTCCACCGCGATCGCACCACCACGGAAACCCAGGTGGAATCCAACCATTTAAAAGGAGACACTCACCTTCAGGAAACCAGACTCGTCCGGAGCCACCGTGGAACCAGAACTACACATCTTCCAATCACTCCTGCTTGCCCAGAGACACCGGAATCAATTCTGAAGACGATGACAGCACCCATGAGTACACACACTTACCTGTCACTGTTGTAAATTGTCAAAGTACGTATGCACACATAGCATACCAATCAGGAATGGGTGGGGAGGGCGACATACACACATAACCTGACACTGACACTCACACTCACAGACAGCCACATACACACCCGCACATACACAGTACACACACTGTGGCCATCACCCACACACACATGTTAAAAACACACACCTACACCCAGAAGCACAGCCCGGCACAGTCACACACAATAATACACAACACCACAAAACGACACTACAACACCCCAACGGCAAAACCATCAAAGCACTGTCAAGCAGCCACAATATACACTACCCATTGACCTATCACACTTAAAACACAATGTACCACCATCAGGGAACAAACACACACTATCACACAACCATACAACACAGCAGTTGACATACCCAGAAACACACATCACAAGTGTTCACCACATACATACACACAGCCAAACCACGCAAGGCACACAATACTATAAACATTAAACAGTTCAAGGCCATAGGCCAGTCCAAATATGATATGTGCAACATGGACTTTATGTACATCTTGGTGCCCATTACTTGACTACTGACTGCCATGTAACATCCACAGGTAGAAGCATCAAGGGGTTCGGCAGGCACCTCAGGGTTTAGGGGGGCTCTGGAGGGGGTTGGTCTTAGGCTTGGAAGGGGGTCATTTGGGATTGGGCTTTAAAGTGGGAGTTTAGGTCTAGGCTTAGGGGAGGGTTGGGTTCTCTTGGGAAGGGTAGACTTCTTGGTGGAGGAGGGGCATGGGTACTTGCAGGGGGTAGGGGAGGCCTTGGAGGTGGAAGGGACAGACCTGGGGAGGGAAATAGAGTGTTTAGGGGTCTCATAGGGGGAAGAGGAGTAGGGAAAAGGTCAAAACACGAGAGGAACACTTTCTTGGACACACAGTGACAGTCATCAGAAGGGGGTTTGGCAGTGAAGGGTGAGGGAGTGGTTGTCTGACGTGTCGGTGTGCTCATCATGGGTGCGAGTGTGTGGGAGGTATGCTTGTGGGTGGTGACTGTCGGGTGGGTGAGTGATGGTGTTTATGTGTACGGGACTGAGGGGGGTGGAGGTTCTGGGGGATGCAGTGGTGGGTGGGTGACTATCTGTTGGGATGGTGATGCATGTAGGATCAGTGGTTGTGATGTCTGTGGGTCTGGTGACTGGGGTGGATGTCCGAGGGTCTGCTGTGGTGCTGTATGTGGGTAAGATAGGTGTAGTGGCTGGATCTGTGAATGCTGGTGTGGTGTCTGCATGTGTGTCAGGTGTTGTATATGTGATGCTCAGTGTACTGGGGTGTCAGGGCAAGTAGTGACTGTTGATGTGTTTGCAGGTGTATGTTGCTTGTGTGCATGCCGGTGGTTTGTATTGTGGTGCTAGTGTTTGACTGAGCTACCCATGGGGGTTGACGTGGATGCATGCTTTCCTGTCTGTGTGCTTTGGCTGGGTCGGGGATGAGGGGTTTGGGATTGGGAAGACGAAGGTGGAGGGGGGGACAGAAGACAAAGGATGACTGGCTGCCCTCAGTGTGAAGGTCAGAGCCTGAAATGATTTCTGTAGGCCAGCCAGTGTGCCATGAATGCCCTCCAGGAATGCATTACTCTGTTGAACTTGAGTTGCCAGTCTTTGGGTGGCATTCACGATGGTCGACTGACCCACAGAGATGGACCTTGGGAGGTCAATAGCCTCCTCACTGAGGGCAGCAGGTCTGAAAGGGGCAGGGACAGAGGTGCCTGCCGCAAAGGAGACACTCAGCCTCCTGGGTGAGCGGGCACAGCCAACTGGGTGGGAAGCTACAGGGAGGGCGGTGGTAGTAAGGGGGTGGCGGACAGAGATGATGCTGGGATCGTCCCAGATGGGTCCGCCATCCACTGGGAGTGTCCACTGGAGGAGGATTCTGATGATGAAGAACTGGATCCTGTATCCCCGTGGCACTCAGCTCGCCCTCCGGGCCACTGGGTCCCTAGGTGTCTGTACTGTCAGCACTCCGGGTCCTGTGGCCTGCAGCTTCCCCTCTTGGCTGTGACTCATCTCCTTCACCTGCTGGTGCTGATGCACAGAAAGAGAGAGAGAGAGAGGGTCATCACTTTCTTCGCACATGCATACATTTCAACATGCACAACTGTTACAAAACAACTCTTGCTAATAAAGACCCAGTCAGAAACCATTAAGAGTCTGCATCATGTCACAATAAGATACTTCCAACTTTCCCCATATGACAACACTCACCCACAAGATAAGCCAACCATCTGACCACTACTTCACCATCCCATCAAATCAGCTGTAGCTCAAAAGCATCATGCACAAGATGGATTGACTACATCAAAAATCTATCCCCATACAGGTCATCACTGTCCATCATCAAATCAGTCTAAGGCAGTGGCCTTCAAACTTTTTAACACTGTGCCCCACCAGTTGAAAAATACAAATCACTGGGCCCCCCTTCAGAATTTGTCACAATTATTTTAAAGATGGCAATGCTTAACTATATCTAGACTTATTTAGACATTGCAGTTAAGTACTGTTACCTTTTTAAAAATGCAATAAGGTTTCTACTTAAAACAAAGGACTGTCATCTGTATAATGCTTCTCTTGGCCAGAGCCTGGTGCCCCCGCTGGGATCACTTGAGGCACTTCTAGGCGGCCCACCCACAGTTTGAAGACCCCTGGTCTAAGGAAATGCAGTTGACTGATAACACAATAGCATTTCTACTTGTCCTCAACACCTGCCCAGTCCTTTACCAAAACTCATGTTCCATGAAAGTGAACTCATCTAACATCACATACGACACACCATGGGGCTCATTCTGAGCCCGGCGGGCGGCGGGAGCCGCCCGCCTGGAGGGAGCCGCCAAATGACCGCACCGCGGTCAAAAGACCGCGGCGGCCATTCAGACATTTCCTCTGGGCCGGTGGGCGCTCTCCAAAAGAGCGCCCGCCGGCCCAGAGGAAATGCCCCTGCAACGAGGACGCAGGCTCAGAATTGAGCCGGCGTAGTTGCAGGGGTTCGACGGGTGCAGTTTGCACCCGTCGCGTATTTCAGTGTCTGCATTGCAGACACTGAAATACACAGTGGGGCCCTCTTACGGGGGCCCCTGCAGTGCCCATCCCATTGGCATGGGCACTGCAGGGGCCCCCAGGGGCCCCGCGGCACCCCCTACCGCCAGGAACAGGATGGCGGTAGGGGGTGTCAGAATACCCATGGCGGCGGAGCGCGCTCCGCCGCCATGGAGGATTCCCCCGAGCAGCGGGAAGTCGGCGGGAGACCGCCGACTTTCCGCTTCTGACCGCGGCTGAACCGCCGCGGTCAGAATGCTCGTGGGCCGCCAGGGTCAGAATGACCCCCCATGTTGCTTTCCAATCACATGCCTATCTAATTATTTTGTACGCAACCTACACAATGGCAAAAACCTTGGATACGTAAACTACATGTGGCATTCGCATACATGCCCATATTTATACCTCTTTAGCGCCGCATTTGCATAATTTTTTTATGTGGAAACGGCGCAAACTTGCAAAATACAATTGTATTTTGTAAGTTTGTGCCGATTTTGCATCAAAAAGCGGCGCAAATGTGACGCTAAGTAAGTATAAATATGGGCCACAGTGTGCATCACAAAATGACATAGAATTTCATTGAAATACTAGGAAAAGATTCATGAGGTGTTTCTGCAGCCGCTAATCAAATGCATTGTCACATAGACAAGAGTCATATGCACTGCTATTGGGGCCTGCCAAACACACAGACTACATCCACAGACAATCACAGAAAGCATAGTTACATCAACAGAACAATGGACACCAAACAATGTCCATGAAGGGCTCATACCATTCCACCACAAATGCTCAATAGAAACCTCTACATGACAACATATGAACAACTACATCACTAGCAACTGTCCAGACATGTGATTAATACTACCTAATTCCAGAACTAACACTTACAAAACTGATTACTGTTGTTCCCATTAATGACACACACACCTAGAGTCAACCTAATTAACAGACAACATATCACACAACACCAACAGGTGTACGTGAAATAGAACACCTGCCACACTGTTAAGTTAGGCAGAAATTAGCATAGCCCTAACCAAAACTGTCCAAACAGCCTCAGATTTGCAAAAGTATATTTAGGAAAAAAGTGTCTACATTATCAAACCAGGCATGAAGTATCAATTGAGACATGATATAGGCAGAAAATACCATATGTTGCACTCATATAGGTATGGGATTGGCCTATGTAGCATGGACAAAACACATGGGCTAAGGGTTAAGCAACCTACTTACTTTTTCTACACAAAATTAATTAGGATAAAATATAATTGTACACATGTCAATTTCATACCATGAAATGTCAATGTCTTATTGTTACCATAAGTTCCCCATTGTAGGATGTCCACTCATATCAAACTTCACATTTCCCAATGTATTAATCTTATATGACAATGGGGACACCTCCTCAGACCTCATGGAGAGTGTTGTAAGTTGGCTATACCAAAAGCCTGATTTGGATGACAGTCTCACATGAAGTGTCCAACTATTTCAGGACACAGGATTACTTGGCCTTAATACTCATCTGTCACACCAAATGTTGCACATAGAGGAGCCCCAGTGGAATAGGAGAGATCAGACACATAATAGCTATACTACTCACCATTTGGGTTAATAGACTTGTGAACACTAGGTGGGAAGGTTACAGATATGTATGGCTGAGTATCTCCACATGCAGTCATACTATTTGGTAGACAACACTGAGTTACATGTTCCATTACACAATACAATGGCCACATCTGTGTCTGTATGTTGGAAACTGTAGTACCATGTCTTTCTATTAGTCACCATACCTGTAGCACGTACCACATCATCACAGCTGCAATACTCATACATCCTACACTAAACTATCAGAGGCAAGTACATGGGTTCTGACAGTACATACCTCTTTGTGGCTGCTGTGCTGGCCTCAAATGTCGACCCACCTCGGGGTAGGCCACTGCCAAAATGTGGGGCACTAGGGGGGTCAAGATGCGACGGGCACCCCTCCCTTTTTGGGAGGACATCCCCAGCTGGATCTCTGTGGTCTTTCGGGTCCAGCATCTCAGGTCCTCCCACCACTTCCTACGGTAGGTGCTCCGCCAGCAGTAAAGGCAGAGTTTTATGCTATGGGACATTTCCCACATGTGGTTGGAGCCAAAAATGGCACCCATGTATGCTTGGTTCCCCCCTAGTGCCAATGAACAGGTGTACAGGAATAGGAAAAACTACCATTCTATCAATGCTCAGATGGTGTGTCTGTCAGACCAGTACTCTTCACAAGTCAGTGCCAGATATCCTGGATCAGTCCATGATTCCTTCATCATGCAGAACAGCAGTATCCCACTGCTGATGACATGACTCCACAAAGAGAAGGCCTGGCTGGTTGGTAAGTTACAACTAAAATGTGTGTTTGCAATGTATGTCTCCTGCCATCACAATGTAGCATGTCGCACATATATGTGTGTTTTTCTACCTATTTGTTCACAGGTGACTCTAGCTATCCAAACCGTCCTTGGTTGTTGACACCAGTGAGGTACCCAACCACACCAGGGGAGGTCCGCTACAATGAGGCCCCTGGAAGGATAATGCGTGAAGTCGAGCAGACATTTGGGCTCCTTAAGGCAAGATTTAGGTGTTTGGACAGATCATGAGGAGCTCTCCTCTACTCACCCAACAAGGTATGCCAAATAAGAGTTACCTGCTGCATGCTCCACAAACTTGCCCCGAGACAACAGATTCCATTCATACCAGATGAGTGGGAGTCAGGAGTACCTGTGAGTGTTAATACAGAATTGCCAAGTGCTGAAGAGCCAGAGAAAGATGAAGCAGGAGGCTTTAGGGCAAATTTCATCAATCAGTGCTTCAGCAGACTAAAAGGTGTGTGAAGTATTCTTAATTCCGTGTGTCAAATGTGCAACCTGGAGTAGATGGGTAGCACGTTACCTTCATTCCATCATCTGTGGGGTTATTGATAGCTCAAATGCCTATGGGTGAGTTGTGCTTGCAAACTGTAAATTGCATAGCGTGCAGAACAGAGTGGTGTTCATTGTCATGTATTGTTATAGCGGATGCAAAGTTACACTTCTGGACATGATTTCCCTGAACTGAGGAGTGTATACTGCTATGTCCCATTCATTTTCTGTAACAAACACAGATTTCCCTAGATCCTGTTTGGCTGATCAACTTTGGCAAATGACAGACAGTGTCAGAAGCAGATGGGAATTGCAGACAGGCATGAAAAGTGGAGATGGCTGATACCAGGTACTATGAGTGTTGGTTATATGGAGTGTGACTGACATTGTTAGACTGTCAGTACACTGGGGTGGTAAAGTGTTTTCCAATCAAGGTCATCTGTAGGGTGCATGAGGTTGGATAATGCAGTAATTTGTGTCTAAATATGTGTCTAGCTCATGTGTAAATTTGGGATGATAGCCTCTCCCTGCACAATGGTAACAGCTTTATGTGTTCTACCTTGAAATTAGCTGTCAGTGTATTCCTACTTTGCAGACCAATGTACATGTCACTCTGGACTGACATAGGTGAGTGACAAGCCTAGAGGTATCTGGCCAATGTAAGTGAAAGTTTCCAGGCATGTGTAGATCTTGTACTGATCACTGTCTGTACCATGAGATATATATATGTGGGAGCTATGGTATGGGTACGTGATAAGGGTTTGCCAGGTGAAACAAAGTACCAATCTGTGTAGCTCCAGCCTTGTTTGGTAGGGTGACGTTCCTATCTTCTGTATTGTGTAGTTAAGCATTGTGTTACACCTTAACAGACATCTGGATGCTACTTTCAGTCATGCTCTTTGTGCTGTTAGCATATCTGTCACATATGGGGTCCATAACAATAGGTCTACAATACAGTGGGACATGATCAAACTAGAGTTGGCATGCATGACTATTGTACATGGTTGATAAATGAGACATACAAAGGACCTGTGTTTAGGTGTGATTTATTATGGAGAAACATGACACATATGCGACTAAGAACGTTACACTGACACAAAAGAGGCCATAGGTTTAGTCATGGTGGATGACATCATCAGGGTAACTGCTACATCATTTGGGAACACAGGTCCAGTGTCCTTGTAACAGAGGAAAATGGAGATTGGTTACAAACAGGCAGCAGGGTGTATCTGTGGCACACAAGGGGAACATTTCAGGAGAGGTTAACTTCCTGGCAGTGGGTTTGGTCTTGGCATCTGCTCCTGCCTGATGTCTCGGTGGACGTCCACGTTTGTGGGGGGTTCTTCAGCTACAGAATGTGGGATGACTGAGGCATGTCCTTCCCCGACAGGGCCTCCATTCCACTAGCAGCCACAAATCTAGAGGGGCCTGATATATCACTGTTAGTGGAAGGGGCCAGATGTTGGGGACAAGACCTACTCAGTGTGCTTTTCAAGTCTCTCAGCACACTTGCAATGGAAGCCAAGTGGGCATTTTGTGCCTGCCACTGCAGCATTATTTCCTGGTGGGTGTCCCTATGCAGCTTTTGGATTTCCCCCAACATGGTGATAACTTGGCCCTACATGCCATGGGAACTTTGGTAGGCTCCCAAGACTTGGGAGATGGTATCCTGATCAGTAGTGTCCCTTTGAGACTCCATCTTCTAGCCCACCACATCCTTCCCACATACCCTGCCCACATGTGCCTGTCCCCCTGGCAGAGTGTGCCCACTCCCAGTGGTGGCAGTTCCATCATCAGGGGTGGCAAGGTGAGACTCATGCACCTGTACTGTGGGGCACACAATGAATGACACAGTCCTTGGGACAAAGGTTAGGGGGGAAATGGTTGCCGGTGAAGCAGATGCTACAGAGCTATCTGGAGTTCCTGTGGGCAGGATGAGGCTGGCAGTTGTTGACTGACCAGGTTTCCCAGATGGGCCAGGTTCTTTGTCAGTGTCCAGACATCCAGGGGTGTTGTCCTCACTGGGGCCTTCATCCAGAGGTGGAGTGGCAGTCTCTTATATCCTGTCCATGCTGACAATGGCAAGGTTACCTGTGAAGGGAGTGAAACACAGAGTTCAGGTTTCAATGAGGATATTGTAGCAGTTGAGTGAGTTGCGGACAGTGCCTTGACATGATCCCCAGCAATGACATTGACAACAGATGCACTATGTAACTTGGATACAACATGAAACTCTGTAACTTCAGTTCCATACACCATGTTTTATGCTGGTAAACCATGTTGGTAGAGATTGTTCAGCTGATGGCATCTGGTATTGTCAGATAATTGACATGGCTGTTCACCTCTGTTGGAAACACAAAAGGATGATGGACGGAGTGCTGAACAATGCAAACACTCACCTCCAGTCACAGATCTAGGTTAAATCATCATTCTCTTGCTCACCATGCCACCCCAGCCATACACAAATCAGTCTTGACCCTGTTCCTCATGGGAACAGTCCAGCCAGAACTGCCAGGCCCGGTCCTCTCTGAACCGGAAACAAGCATCTTGGGACTGGTTTCAGAGTATCACCCTTCATCAGCCAGGCAAGCTTGAATCCAGTGGCACAGTGAGCATGGGATCCAGGTCTGGGCATACCCTTTCCACTTAGGGCAACTTTAGCTACACAAAACAATGATAGACGGAGTGCTGAACAATGAAACACTCACCCCCAGTCACAGATCTGGATTTAATCCATCGTTCTTTTGCTCACCATGCAACCCCAGTTTGGACCCAGCCATATGCAAATCAGTCTTGACCCTGTTCCTCATGGAAACAGTCCAACCCGAACTGCCAGGCCAGGTCGTCTCTGGACCGGAAACAAGCATCCTGGGACCGGTTTCAGAGAATCACCCTTCATCAGTAGGCTAGCTTGAATCCTCTGGCACAGTGAGCATGGGATCCATGTCTGGGCATACCCTTCCCACTTAGGGCAACTTAAGCAACACAAAAGGATGATGGACGGAGTGCTGAACAATGCAAACACTCACCTGCATACACAGATCTGGGTTTAGTCCATCATTCTTTTGCTCACCATGCCAACGTGTAAATGTGCAAATCATTGCACCCCTGCTGAGATGAACTTGACCATGATAATATCTTGCCATAGAGGTCAACAAACAACCTGGCAACATGACTTTCCCTTCATTTGAAATCCAGACATCATCTTCCTCCCTTTGTACTCAACCTGCTCTACCCTAACTTCTGCGTTCTTCCTCTGTTGCCTCTACCGGCAATCTTTTAATTTCATCCCAGGTATCAACCACTAACATTAAGAAAGTTTGATTTGTATTACCAGTGTCACTTCCACCACACCACTTTTCATTGAAGGTGATGCAATAGAGTGCACAATACCTGACACTTTGGACAGCATAGGCATTATCTAACGAAACATAATCATTTGACCTCTGGTGGGCTGAGCACTTTACATCAACAATTCTTTCCGGTAACTGCAATTAATTCAATAGACTATGAATTCTTTCATCATTTTTAATGGATGATTCTGAAGAAGTTATTAAACTATGCTGATGCCATAACTGCCGAAAGTCGTGAACAACACCAAATCCATATTGACTATCTGTGAATATTGTCGCTTTAAGCTGCTCAGATACTCAGCATGCATTTTTAACGGCAACTTATTTGGCTACTTGTGCAAAGATGACTCCTTGAAGCCATGAGGCTTCAACTACTCCTGAGATGGTGCAGACTGAATAACTGGCTCTCAGAGTACCCTCATTGTCCTTTAAACAGGTGCCATCAACAAATAAACCTTGATCATTGTCCTCTAAAGGAGTATCCTGAATATCAGGTCTGGGTTTGGTGCATAGTTCAGTAACATCAAGGCAGTCATGTTCCACTCCATTAACATAATTTGCATCATCAACATTAACAGGTCAAAATGCAGCTGGGTATAGGGTCAAACACTTCTTGATTGTCACATTTGGGGAGCCATGAATTAATAACTCATGACGGGTGGGACGGGCACTAGTCAAATATTGGGTCTTTGTTCTGGTTAAAAGGACCTCAATTGAATGTGGGACATAAACAGTTAAAGGGTGTCCCATCACAATGTCTTCGCATTGACCACTGCTTACACCAGTGCTAGCCACGGCTTTTAAACAGCCAGGCAAAGATGCAGCAACAGGGTCCAGTGTGGGGGAAAAATATGCCACAGGTCTGTTAGTTCCTCCATGCGACTGTGTCAAAACAGAAAGAGACCAACCATCATGTTCATGACAAATCAGAGAAAAACATTTTGTGTATTCAGGCATTCCTCTCAGTAAAAGCTTTCATGCATTCATCATTAAAGGGTACTGGGTCTGTAACTTATTTGTGAGTTAACTTCTGCTGTGGTTTGGAAGTTACTGAAAAATTTGGGATCCATCAGTGACAATAGCTCACCATGCCCAAAAACAGACTCCCTTTCTGGACACTTTCCTCACACCTTTCTCAATTTGGTGATCCAAATATCTTCCTTCCTTCTGGCAATCCTCTAATTTGGTAGGGGGTTTGGGAACGGGCTAATACATGTGGGCAAAAACAAAATGAAAGACAAAAATAATTTGGAAAAATCATCTAACTAGGGTATCTCACTATAAAAATTACACTGGTGTAATTATCTAAGCTGAAATGGAAACTAGAAACCACATTTAGTTTATACCTCTCCTCATGGGACAGCACAGGAATTTTTATCTAATAGAACGTCCACCATTGTGCATCATCAGTAGACAGAGGCATCAGGATAGTGCAGAACATGGGCTGCACATAGGATGAGTCAGCAGTTCCGAATTGAATGGGCATACTCGTACTGAACAGCATAAATAAGTGAGGCAATTGGAAAAGATAACTTTTATTCTTCAGAAGACCAGAAGACATCTAAGGATCATAGGAATTAAGGGGAAGAGAGAGCTGCACCACATCCAAGATCACCAGCATGTCAAGACTGACTCTAGCAGACTAACGAAAACTTTCAAAAGTCCTTCGCTAACTAGAAATGTCCAGGGGTTTCCGATTGGTCATCCAAGTGGGCACATCATACGCACAAGAACCAGCATCCACTGGTAGCTGCTGCCATCATCAAGTTTGCAACTATATTACGGATTTTCTCAGAGAAATTTCATGATCATCTTGATGAATTCATAGAGTTCTGCCAAAATATTACATTTTGTAATTGATTGCAACATCGGGACCCTTACTCACAGTACACAGGATGAGTTGTACAACTCTCACACAATGTTAGTAAGGCTTCCTGTCTTTTTTTACAGCTAGAACAAATATTGTTACTTTGTTAATCTCAAAAAATGTTCCCAGTCTCCAATACAATAGAAGATTCAGCATCACATCAGCAACCTGGGAAATAATTCAGGTCAGAATGAAGCAGAAGAAACAAATAATATTCCTCTACTGCCGCAAAAATGGATCTTCAGGCCTAATCAAGCTCAGAATGCCTACATACCAACTAATCCATATTAAACCTATTGCACACCTTACAAATTGAATCAAATAAGCAAAGCAAATTATTTATTTTAAACATTATTTACAACATATTAGAAATTATTTAAATTTGCATTTATTTTTCTGCACACATGTAACTAATAAGTGCGATTAGTTCATGTTCATTTAATACTCCAATTCTAATGTTCATGTAATAAAAAATATTTTAATGTTAATTCATGTCAGGAGTTTACTTGAATATAAATGTCCTATATCTTTTATGTTAAAACGCAATGTCAAATACGAATGGAGGTCACATTGTCCGCCATTATTCAAAAGTGCACAATTTACATTTTATGTTATTTTCTCTTTTAGGTTTTAAATGAAGCTTTGTAAGTGACCATATGCATATGCTAACTTCTATGCCAATGACTTTTATATATATATATATATATATATATATATATATATATATATATATATATATATATGTACATATATATATATATATATATATATATATATATATATATATATATATTGTTGCTGCAAGTGAAATTGCATTATAAATACATTTAAACCCCAATCATGTCTTGAACGTGGAATTTCATAATAAAAAAAGATAATCAGCCTTCTTCAATTTTGCTTATGTGTAAAAAAAGAAATGAAACACCCTCTCCCCATCATCCCATCTCTACCCTTATTAAAGTAGTTGCAAATATAATTTGCTTGAAGCGAGTAGGTAAACCTGGATGTTGTGAGATACCAAATAATGCCCTAGTGGATTCAGAGACAGTTTATAGGATATTAAAACACTGATCCTCTGAAATATTTTCTCCCAAAATGTTGTCAGATGTTAACATGTAAAGTTTACAGTATATGAAGTCAGTCCCCCTGAACCACCTGACAGCATGGACAGGAACCTGGTGCCTCAGGATGCACCCCTTTTACTGTAGCTAGAGTGTTGTAAAGCAGCCATTTAGAATAAAATGCTATTTTTTTTTATTTCCCCCCTGAGTACTTTATATGTTAAGTTGTTGTAGTTTTTCCACTGCTGTGTATCCATTTTACATCCAGTAAGGTTTTCCACTTTAATTAGAAATTGAGAGATTATGTCAGGTGTGTGCCCTGTACAGAGTCTCCTATACCAGCTACCTATACCTAGTAGATTCTAAAAATAAGGATGACCAAAGGTAAAACAAGAACTTTCAGTTGCTCTTTCCATTGTTTGAAAATGCTGGATTTGATAGTAGGAAAAGCAAAGATCATCCGAGACAGTGTCTCTCTCCGCTAGACACTGCGTCCATGTTTTAATGTGATCCCTATTAAAAAAATCAGCAAAGCTCTTGACCCCGTCTCTTCCTATTTCTGTACCTATCTTTGACTTAGCTTTAGACCTAACATCCAAGAATCCCGAAGTCTAATTGAAGGTTGTACCCTACAGATTTGGGGCCAGATGTATCAAGCAATTTTGCATTTGCAAACAGTGCGAATCACAAAATCTGTCCATTTGCGAATGCAAAAATGCCTTTCCAGATGTATGAAAGGCATTCCCTGTGCAATTTTAAGGAATCACAAAAATAGAAATTCCTTAAAATTGCGACCCCATTTAGAGAATCGCAAATTGTGAGTCTTTAAATAGGAAATCGCAAATAGGGAATGTCCCTAGGGCATGTGTGTGCTTCACATGTTTGCAAATATTTTTCTGGGGTGCATCAGAGGGGGCCTTAGGCCCCCAGCACCCTGGGGTTTGCAATACCTAATTTGCGAATTTCTAACTGGAATTCACAAATTGGAAAATGCAAAACCATTTGCACCTCTGGGCCTAGAGGCCCATAGGGATGAATGGAGTCCCATTCTCTAATTATGATCTGGTAATAGCGATTGCAAATTTTAAGAAATGGCTATTACTGAATCGCAAATTTCATACATCCCATTTTCCATTTCTTAAAATTCGCTATTAAAGAAATGCACACCGGGAGCTTGATACATCTGGCCCTTGGTATTTTGCCTGTATCGACAACATGCTGGCCTGAATCATTACTGGAAGTTTGTACCCCACATGTTTTGGAAGGCGGGTTGTTTAAGAAATCGTTCAGATAAAAGCTAGTGCTCAGTGATAATGTGGTCTTTGAAGCCCAATCCAGGAACGTTGCCTCATAGTAAGTTTTTAATATTGGGGAGTGCTAGCCCCCCATCTTCAACTGAGAGAGCTACCTTCTCTAGCTGTAAACGAGGTTTCTTATTAGCCCATGTAAATTGTCTAATTAGCAGATCTATTTCTCTGAAAAGATTTTGAGGAACTCTCAACATTATGCTAGAGAAGACAAATAACGCCAAAGGAAGAATCATCATTTTGGCCAGTGCCACCCGCCCTATGATCGTCATAGAGAATACGTACCATTTCTGAAGTAGACCTTGTATTTGAATGCTTAAGTAGTTTAGCTGAAAAAGATCCGAAAAATCATTGGACACAAATATCCCTAAGTATCTGATGGGACTTGAGGTTGAGGATTGAACCCGACTGTCCATTGGTAGAACTATTTCAAAAAAGCTTCTGACTTGGAGCAGTTAATTCTATAACAGCCCAGGTCCAAAAAGATAGCAATCTTTGAGAATGCTCTGGCAATATTGCGGGAATCTGCACGGAGATATAAAATCATATCATCAGCGAATAATTTAAGTTTAGGTGCTTGAGGAAGTGGGGAATATATTTGTTTGTCTTGTCAGATTACCGCAGCCAATGGTTCGATGAAAAGTGTAAAAAGTTCTGGGGAAATAGGGCAGCCTTGCAGCGTGCCTCATGATATATGTATTAATCCTGCTATTTGTGCATTTATTAAGACCTTGGCTTGAGCTCCCGAATACAGATTACATAATGTCTGAATAAACTTCCAAGGAAACTCAAACCTTTCTAAAGTCATGCACAAAACTTCCCATTGAACCAATTCAAATGCCTTCTCGGCATCGAGCATTATGATTGCTGCCGGATGCTTATTTTGGGAGAAATAGTCAATTGCCTGTACCAAGAAATTAGTATTCATGGACAGCAGTCTTCCTGGGATAAATCCGCATTGATCCTCATGAATAAGCCCCTGTGCCACTTGGGCTGTATGTACTGCTAGAATCTTTGTAAATAACTTGTAATCCTGACTAAGAAGACCAATCGGGTGATATGAGCCTGGGTTTTCCTGTGGCTTATCCTTTTTTTTTTAACTAACCACTGTGGCCCTAGAAAATAAAGATGGAAACTTTCACCCTTCTAATATTTCAGTAAATAAATTCACTAATATTTTAGCTATTTGGCCCTCCAGAATCTTATAAACTTCCATCGGAAGACCATCCTCCCCTGGTGCCTTCCCATTAGGAGCTGCCCAAATTGCCTCTTTTACTTCCGCAAGAGTAATTTGAGACTCAAGTACATCTTGTACTTCTTGATCTAACCGTGGCAATACCGCTGAGTCTAGGTACTGTTGAATTTGCGATTAATTTGATTTTATTGTCTCAGTATAGAGCTTTGTGCAATGGGAGAAAAAGACTCTCTCTATCTCTTTGGGCTGATTGACCATTATTCCCTGTTCCACATCAAAAATATTTTTAATCATATTAGAATTTGTTTTTTTTTAGACTGACCAAACCAGAAATGTCCCTACGTGCTCATTCTCTTCATACTGCTTCTGAAAGCTCGTGTGCCTATTAAGTATTTTGCGAGACATGTAAAAATCTCTTAGTCTAGTCTGGGCCCTTCCTAGCGAAGAAGCTGTCTCCTTATTACATATTAACTGGTGCCACCTTGTCATATGTTCAAACTCTTGTTGAAGTGTAGTGTTTCTTTTCCCTAGCTACCTCCCCTAAAAAAGCTTTAAATTGAACTGCCTCACCTCATGTGTGAGCTTTGGTGGTTTCCCATATATTAAAAAGGGAAGCTGAGCCTTTGTTAATAACACAAAATTCTGCGACTGATGCTTTAAAGGACATAATCCAACCCTCCTTTGTCAAAAGAGATTTATCCAACTCCAGCGCAGACAGCTTATCTGACTATTAGGTACCATTACGCTTCCCAGGGGACAAAGTGATCCAAAAAGGGATTGGCCAATATACCTGACCGGTGTCTTGCCAAAGCATATGAGATTAAAATGAAACCCTTGAGACAGTATTGTATCTTTTAGAAAAGCAGGTAAATTCTCTTTCCTGAGGATGTTCAACCCTCCAAACATCTATCAGAGCTAGATCCAGAGCTAACTTGGCAAGCATTTGAGACGAACTAGGTTTATTCTGTGTTTTGTTCTTATGTGATGTATTTATGTGAATATTAGGTATAATATTAAAATCCCCTCCTATAAGGTAATAGCCCGGGAGTATGGATAAATATGCGTATGAGGCCCGTATGGACCCTGCATCTTCCTCAATGGGGCCATAAAAACTCACAAAGTGAATCTCCTTATTTGTAACAATTGAGGTCAATACTATCCATTGTGCCTGTGGATCCCTAAAGACCTCTCTCACCACCCCCGGAAAGTCACAAGAGATTAAAACCCCTCACTGCAGCATTGGCCAACGCAAAAAATGAATGCAGGGAGTTTAGGGAGTTTTGAATGAAGTTTCAAATGGGTTTCTTGTGAGAGAAATACTTACACTTGCGATGCTTTTAACCACTTAAGTATTTCTTGGAATTTTATATTATTTTTGGCACCATTCAAATTACACGAGGTGATTTTTACCCTATTCTCATCCATCCCTTATTTTCATGTATAGCTCTCCAAATTACCATATTCCCTCCACCTGCAATTTCCCTTCATTTTTTCCTGTATCTTCACCCAGTGTCGGATAGCCCCGAAAAGGCCACATTGACAGATGTACTTTAACTGTGTTTTTGTACCACATCCCCATCAAATACTATGCCCCCAAATGAAATATAAAGTTGGCAATATTTCACCTGCATTTTCACCCCTGTCTCCACCCTGTGCTCCCCTCCCCCGCCCATCAACAATGGCCCTACCCGTCCTGGCCCCATCCTCTCATTGCTCCCTAGTGACCCACCGCACCTTCCCATACCCCGCCCTGTCCTCCCTATCCTCCCCCCAACCACAGAAAATTAGTGCATTGGTGTGGCACTCTAGGGCCTAAGCCTTAGAAGGCGGCAGTGATATATTGAATACCTATAAAAAACACACAGTTGTCATTTCCTTGCACATAGTCACTTCGATTGTTGTCTTAATGCGTCCAAATGGTCTTTCGCCTGCTGCACATTCTGAAAGATATAAGCCTGCCCTTTGTAAAACACCTTTAAGTTTGGGTCGTCGTGCGGCTGAGACCAACATATCGGAGAAGAACCGGAAGCTAAAACTGCCATCAAAATTTTAGTTTTTCACTCTTAAGGCCTTAGACAATATTTTGTCCTTGATCTTATAATCACCAAAATTAACCAATATAGTCCGTGGATATTTGAAATTTGTGGTGCGCTTTGCAGGGACTTGATGAGCCTGCATGATAGAGAGATCGTCTTTAGTCCCAGCCTTCTACGGAAGGATATATTTATATATTAAATCAGAGATCACTTTGGTCACAGATGATGCTGTTTCTGTCTCTTCCGGTATGCCTGTAAAGATCGTAGAGATCTGTTTTCCTGCTAATCGAGCTTGGAGATCCTCATGTTCAGCCTGGATTTGTGATCTTGCTGACACTAGTCGATTTTCGCATCCTCAAGTCTGGCACCCTTTGTTCCACTTGAGAGACCTGTCTAGAGAGAAGAGTTATATTAGCATTTAACTGGTTCAACTGCTCATAAGTTTCTTTGTGTGCTTCCTCCTGTAAGATTTTAATTACACGTAGTTCTTCCAAGACTTGACCAAGCATAGCCTCCACTACAGTTGTGCTCTCCATTTCTTTTGTTAGCTCTGAGATAGATACAAAAGCCTGAGACGCCTGAGTTGGGGAGATGTGCCTATGGATACCAAGACAGGTGAAGTAGGGGATGAACCATCTGACATTGAATACAATAACATATCAGGAGTTGTTGATCCACCCTATATGCTCCCTTTAATCATGTTTGTCATGCTTATCATGCTGGTCCCTTTGTCTTTCTCATTTATTATACTCTTTGCACTTGAGCTTCCGGCTGAAAAAAAGGATAAGAAGGTCTGTCCTTGTCCTGCCCCTCGTTAGAAGTTTATACAGAAAGTGAGTTGGTGCCCACCTTTGCACTTGAGAGGCTCACTTGATTTTTATCATTGCTTTAGCTACCCACAATCAAGCTGGTAAATGCCACGAGGGGGTTAGTAGACCATGGGAACTGCAATGTCTCTGATTCTTGGCTGTTTGGGGAGCTGGTACCAGGGAGAGCTGAAGGAGTGATCGCTGGGCCTTGAGGCCCTTCAGGGTCCCTGGAAGTAATATTCAAATGCTCTTGCATACTGGTGTCATGTCTTTGATTTTGCATGGCGGCGGTCAAATTCTTGGACTTTTTGGGGGCTTTCCCCACTGTACGTGATTTAAAAGCTGATTCACATGTCATACATTTCATTGTAGAAATAAAATAATTTTCAGAGCAAAAGGAGTCTTTTATCCCCCCAAAAAAGATATAAAAAAAGTTCTTTTACTCTCCACCCTTTGCCAAAATTCTCTAGGAAGTCGTGATACGAAGGCTGGGGAGGCTAGAAAGCTTCAAGCTGCATCTAAATACCTCAAACTACTTCCTCCACACCTATAACGCTGTCTAAGGCCTAACTAGCCAGTGTAGTTTCACTGTTAGCATCTGGTGGTTAAGCTTCTAAAGAGAAAGGCACTCGGTCCACTCCCATTGCACAGTCAGGCATAAATCAAATCCTACTCCACACTTGCGACGTTGATTAATTCGGTTATTTTGTATTTATCTTGAGTCTTCAGTTTTTTCACCAGTATTTCATCCATTTAGCGAAGTGTGGAAAATGTAGAAACCAGAAACCATGGTATAGCGATGTGTCTCTAGCCAAGTCCGACCGCCAGATGGGCCCCCGATGATCTCCCGACTCCCCCTCCGGCATGAAACATCGATATACAGGGTCCCTGAGCACTGGCTGCCATTGCACCCCAGACCGTGCGGCCGAGTTCGGCCCTGCAATTTCATCGCTCATTCATCGTGGCTTCAGTTCGTCTTCTGACGCGCATAGCTCTGCCATCCTGCTGCCTTCGGAAGACTCAGTCAAGGAACATGACGAGAGCTCCACGTGACTCCGCCAATAACATATCAGTAATATTAAATCTCACTCACAAGCAGATACTGAAAAGGGAAGCTGCATAAACAGCTTGACCAGAGAAACCCAACAGCAACAGCTTTGAATGATAGCAATGCATATTTGTTAAGAAGTATAGTTGAGATGCTCCCTCCCAGTTGTGTTGCGCCTATAGGTGTATACATCTGTAATTAATCAAAACAAATATTCCCACTTTTTTTGTGATGCATAATCAGTATTTATTGGGGCTGAAATTATAAAAGTAATCCTCTTCTGCCCGTTTGATTAAAATATTGTCTCAATTCGTCACAAATGTTAAATCTCTCTGATTAATGGACTAATTCAATTCAATGTTTGAACTTTACAGCAAAAATGATCTTGCCACTAAGGTTAGTCTGGAATACTCAAAGCTGTTTGAATGATATGAAAAGTGTTTGCAACAAAGTACAACATCAACATATAATTCGCAGGTTAGATTTACCGTTGAGGCTGTTTTAAACGTTTTCCTTTCACTTCAGTTACGAATTTTCATTTGTGACTCGGAAACTTCAAGGGTGCATTTTTTACCAAAATCGTTGAAGTGCAATGTTTGAAAAAACATTGGGCCTGATTCTTAAAGATTTTTCTGTTAATTGGCCAGTACTACTCCTCTCTTACTACTGAATTTCTGCTACTGTATGAAACACCAACTCACCCCAACTTCATTAAAATGAGGCCATACGTGTTCAGTATTTCAGTGCCATTATGGATTGTTGCATAGAAGAAAGTTACGTGCAAGATGCACGCTACAGCTGTGAATCCTGGTGAATTCCCTCAGCTTTTTCTCTTTTCTGAAAGAAACAAAGTAATACAATTTAATTGGCTTATCGATAACTCTTTACAAGCTTTGTAAGAACATTTGTAGCTCCCTTAACAGTCCCACAGTTTCCTCAACGAGGCCGGTTACCATATTGACAAAGTACACATGCATTCCAGGGGCTTAAAGACACTGCTGGTCCATGGTGCTTGTGTTGATTCGGTTTTATGCTAAGAACACGTGGCACAGGATTTATGGCAAATGCGCTCATACTCCTCTCCTCCTCTGACACTTCTAACTTTCCCTAATCTTTTTTTACTATAAATTCAACTCAGCAGTTGCTTCATTGAAATTACATAAATACATATCCAGGCTGGTCCTTTAGCATACCTGTCCTTTTAGGTAATGCATTTTAATTGAAAGAAACGCAGTGTAATTCTCCACGAACTGAAATTATTTCTCTTCAGTACTGGAATTAATTTCTGTTCTAGTGAAATGCTCCTAAAAATTACAAAAAACATAAATTGAATAAGGATCTGATCAGAAAATTTACCACATGGACAGGAACAGACAGTCAGTGCTAAATTGGATCAAAAGTCCATGACAAGATAAGGTTCGATAAACATAGTAGTCTGAATCGGAACATTTTTCCTAACTGAGGATTTTTTTACTCTCTATTTCGTCACCCAAAAGTCATATTCGGTCCATCAAAAACGATTTTCAATCAATGGTTTTCCGCCTTCTGTACGAAAGAGAGGTTTAAAAATAACTGGAGCTCGTTAAGGTCAATCAGTGCAGATTTCACATAAGACTGCCTAGTTATTTTAAAATAATTATCATCGTTCAAACAGCCAGTGATGACATTATTGTTCAGTGCAAGTGCAGATCCAAAGCAATAAAGGTGCAAGGATAATTGTATCCTCGACATACCAGAGTCCCAACAGCGAATGGCAGGAACAATGTGGGGCACTGGGCGGAGAGTGAGATGGCACACACAAAAGTGAATTTTGTTAATCTGTAATCACTTAATATTGAAGTACCCCAACTTCCATGTGTCATATTTAAATATTGTATTTTAATACAGTGCATGTTTCTCATGAAAAACATTAAACAACACACCTACAAACTGTGAGAATTTAAGGTGCCTAACCTCACCTTAAATTCTCACAGTTGTAGGTGTGTTGTTTAATGTTTTTCATGAGAAACATGCATTGTAATAATATGCAATGATTACTACCAGCTGTTGTTACCAGTTACCATTGACATTATCTCTACTTCTGTTTCCCAAGGCACACCTGACATCAGATAAGATATTCCAAAAAATAAGTCCACAATTCAGAATGACAATTCAGAGCAGTTTAAAATGAATGAAAAATAAACTCAAGAAAACTGATTGTTTTGGTAGTAATTTAGATATTTTATAGACTGTCTTCATAACCTGATATAAATAATCTAATGGAAATATGCATGCTGAAGAATATTTGGTAAACAGCATAGAAGAAGGTGTATTTGCCTTATTGCTTAACACATTCAAACATGAAGATATTAGAAAGCACTGAATAACAGTTAAGGGTGTGACCCTGAGGATCTGTTTTACTGTGTGTTCAAACAGATAACTGAGAAGGCTCTTCCCGAGAGATGCTTCCCCTGAGCAGGAAGCCGGCCATTTGGCCAAGTTACAAAACCAGTGAGCTTGTCTACTCATCTGTTCGGCTACAGCATAAACACACACACAGTCTACGAAGCCCTCAATGTCTCAGGTGAGACCATTGCCTGAGCTGAATGCTTTAAAAAAAAAAAAAATTATTAGATAATCAGAATTACAGTTGACTTTAAATCTGTAGCATTGTTGCGCTAGCTAAGCATAAGAAAAAGAAAAAGAAAGTAAAAGAAAAGAAGAGCTTAGAGGTAAAATATGTTCATTCATTCATTGCTCAGTAAAACTAATGAATTTGTTCATTGTTTAGAGAACATAATAAATTGGGAGATATTTAACATAATTCCACCTTGCTTTCCGCCATATACTTCCAAAGGCCTACGGCTTTTCTCATTGCCTCCACTCTTTGTGCATGGCTCTGGACATGGCTCAATATAGTGATCCAAGTGTTGAATATAGAAGCACTTGGGGACTTCCATTTCTGTATGATCAGCAATTTTGCCACAAGTGAACTGATAAATAAGAGTTGTTGCTGTTGCAGATCCAGTTGTCAATTGGAGGAGGAGATTCCAAATAGCGCTCCGTGTATATCTGGTTCAATATGAATCTGTAGATTGTCACTCATTAAGCTATAGATTTTATTCCAGAAGTCAAATAGTTTGGGACAGAAAAAGCACATATAGGCCCAGTCACCGCAATGATGATTGCATCTGTGGCACCGGGCTGAGGCAGCTGGGAACATTTGCTGTAAGTTATATGGGGTGTAATAAAAGGCCCAGTTAGAAAAAAAAGCATAAATTTAAATTAGCTCCCTGCAGGGCTTTGTATGGACATACGATTTAACCTAATCCAGCCCACAAAGTTGAGCCATCCCTCGATAAATTGTGAGGTAGAGTCAAACACTATCCGCACATTGGTGTCATGTGTGTATAAGTACAATATCTGGTACCAGTTCCCCCAACCTACAAGGTTTTTTGAGAAATGTGTCTCATTAATATGCTTGTTTGCCCCATTTGCTGCCACTGTATACCCCGAAGATGTTGTGAGATCTGGAAGTAGGGAGATTGACGTGCCCTAAAAGTATCTGTTGCCATGTTTTGATTTGGCCAGCTAATAATACGTTTTCCAATCTGTGATAACCCAGGCTGGCCCACTTCTTGATGGTATTTTGCAATAGATTCAGGACTACTGATCTAGCATCCTTCAAAGGCATTTGAAGATGTAACAAAGGAAAATAAAATTGTAGCATTCATGAATTTGTGATTTTTTTTTAACCAATCTATTTGGGGACTTATAGCAAGATTTTTTTGGTAGGTTAGATATTTTGAGGAATGCAGTAATTATAGCCCTACCTTAGCGAGCAGTCGCAGTAGATAGAAGCAGCTCCATGCAGCATTCTCTGAAGCAGCCTTATTAAACCAATCCAGACATGCTGCCTGGTAATATTTGTGCATATTTGGAAGCGCCAGCCCTCCATCATCGATAGAGAGCTGGAGAATGGCCAATTTTTTTACGTGGTTTCTTACATTGAAGGTGAAACTTCTGTATCATTTGGCCAATTTTGGCAAAAAGCAATTGTTTAGCAGTATTCATGATATTTGGAGAAAAAAAACATGAATAGAGGCAAGGTAGACATTTTAATAATCAAAACCTTTCCTACTATTGACAGTGGTAGACGCTGGCAGTTGGACAAGATGGAAGCTGTTTTCTTCAGAGTGGCTATGTAACTCAATCTATAGAACTCTTCAAAGTCACATGTCACAAAGATGCCAAGATTCCTAATAGGCTGACTGTCTGAATTGTTTTCTTGCATTTCTCTAGGAAAAATGACCGATTGGTAATTGAATAACAAAGTTTCGGTTTTGGCCTGGCTGATTTTATTGCCACCAATATCGGAAAAGGATATGATTTTGGGTAAGGCGCTTTGGATATTTAAAGTGGTCCCCGCTACATCAAGAACAATATCATCTGCAAAAAGTTTATGTTTTGGTGCTCTCTCTACAGGTGGCTAAATTTCTGGATCTTGTCTAATTACCAATGTCGGGGGCTCAATGAACAGAGAAAAGAGGACCAGCAACACTGAACATCCCGTCTACATACTAAGATGTGGCCAATTATCTGGGAGTTTATCATGATCCCAGCCTCCACTCTTTTATATAGGTTATGCAGCAGTCTGATTATTTTGGAGGGGAAACCAAAACGTGCCAGGATTGTAAACATGATCTCCCACCAGATACAGTCAAACACTTTTTCTGCATCCAACATCATTATTGCCGCTTTGACCTTGTTGGTTGAAAAATAGTCTATAGCTCAAACTAGGAAATTGGTATTGCTGGAAATAGACTTGGTATGCAAAAACCCGTTTTGATCCCTATGCCCGACTGATGCTGCTGCTTCCACAGGGGCAAACTGTGGGGCCATTATTTTAGTGAAAAGCTTGTAGTCTGCGTTTAACAAGCTATTCGGCTGATAAGAGCATGGTGATTCACAGGGCTTATCTTTTTGCAGGAAGCTAAATATAACCACTTTGGTAAAGTCTTTGGGAATCTCGTTCCATTCACAAATTCATTGGTAAGGATTTGCTATTTGTGCAGTGAAGATCTTGAGAAATTTGGATCATAAACCATCACAGCCACATGGTTTAATGTTGGGAAGACTTTTGATAGCCTTCATCATCTCAGCCCGTGTAATAGGGATGATAATGCTTTCCTATAAGGTATTTTCTATTATCGAAAATCTGACAGAGTTAAGAAATGAGTTAACCAAATTGTGTGGAAGAGAATCACTATGGTAACACAGATCAGCATAGTGTTCCAGAAAAACCTATTTGTTCAGTATCAGTTTTTAACACCCTATTTTTAGGATTACGTATAGCTCGAATAATCCCCTGGATATGCTGCTTCTTAGTTGACCATGCTAGAAGGTGTCCTTGGTATGTTTGCTTTCCTCATAAACACTCTGGAAGCAGGTCTTTTGATTAATGATGTCACATAAGACAAAATAATCTTTTAGTTCTTGATTAGCCTTCTTTAGTCTCGCTCGAGATTGGGCTGTCTTTAGCCTGTTATCCAACCTCCTAGCACCCATTGCAGTGCATCAATTTCCTTGCATCCTACTCTGTTTTTCCAAGCTGCATAGGCAATGCTCTTGCCTTGTATGAAGGTCTTGCATGCCCCCCTGATCGCATAACTGGAGGCAGAACCCTGGTGTGATTGTAGAAACTCTTTTAATGCCACCAGCAAATTGGAGACCAGCCCCTCTTGAGTGAGCAAGGACCTATCTAGGGTCCATTCTGTTGCCCCCTTCGTTGTAGTGCTGGTTTAAGATCACAATATGGGGCTGAATGATTGGAAAAGGGGTTTGACTGAAAACCTGATCCTATTCTTCCCCAGCTTTGGGATATAAAGAAATAATCGATTGAGCATGCAATGTGGAAACGTTTAAAACAAGTATTTTCCTACACTGTGGGGTAATTTGTTTTCCAAGGATCTACCAAAGCAAGATCCTGTTTAATCCATGCCAATTCTCTGGCTGATTTTGGTTCATTCTGGGTTTTGTTCTGCCAGGAGCAATCATGTGTGATCTCTTGTATAAGAATGAAATACCCTTACACACACCAGGATCCATTGAGCTTTAGGATTGCCACCACTGCTAATGCTTCCCCTATGAACTTTTGGGTAGGTAGAATAGCGACACCCCTAACTGCCACATTGGTGGGTGTGAAGAAAGCCTCTGATATAAATCTGGGCAGAACAGGTTGTTTTGCGGTTATCTTTAAGTGTTTTTCCTGAAGAAAGATTGTTTGCGCTCCTTTTGAGTTAAGCCAGTACTGGATGGACCTACGTTTATTCGGGTTACTGATACCCCTGGTCTTGCATAAGATATCCCTGAACACTCGTTCTGTGAGACCTAGCTTAGCCTTGTCTATCTATTCCAAACTAATTCCCCCTCTCTGCATAAACATAGCCTGCCTTCATCTTTCAAGCTTGACTTGGTGGGACCTTTGGTGCTACTGAATGGTTTGCTCTGATTATCTCTATTTAATCTTTGCGCTCCCCCACCCCCTTGGGTCCCTCGACCCCCCCATGAACCTTTCCCCCACTCACCGTACCTGAGACCCTCCCAGTCTCTGAGGGGATCCACACCAGTCAAACCCCCATGTACACAATCCCACCCCTATCTTACTCCACCGCACCATTCTTCCCTTATGTGGTGCATTAGCATGGTGCCTGGGGCAGGTTCAAAGGAGAATCAAGGTCAGAGGACACTCCAGACTTTCCAACCCTCAGTGATGCGAATAGACAGGTTAGTTGTCGTCATGAGCCGGAGCCATAACCCTTTTTTGCCAACCGCTACACTAAACAAATGATTCATGAAAAGAGGAGCCCTCCCCCCTCATTGTGCAGTTAATGAGGTAAAGCAAATCTGGTCTAAAAAGTCTTGGCTTGTTCCACTGACTGAAATTTTCGGAGTGCCCCTTATATAGTACTTTCAGTTTTGTATGTTGGTCAATGACCCCTCCTGCCCCTAATGTTTTAAAGGTGTCATTCACCCCCTTCAGTTCTTTGCGACAATGGCCTTCCATGAGTGACTTGTCAGAAAACGCTCTGAACGAAAAAGTGTCTGCTGTATGATATACTCTGCTCTTGATTGTGCTAGAAAGGATTTGTTTTTTTACAGGGAATTTTAAAAGTGAACCAGTTCTGCCTGGGACATCCAGGTATTTAAAAGCTCTACATTTTAATTCAGTTGGCCGAGTTGCTCACTTGATTTCCTTTAGGCCTCTTCCTGGGAGAATTTCATTTCATGGATTTCTCCCAAGATCTGATGCAGAAAAGTCTCTATTGAGAGTGTAGACAATGGGTCTCAAGCTATATCTGATGATCCACGAGGCCGTATGCAAGAGAGGAGACCATGATGGAGTGTTTGTCTCCTACCTGTCAGGAATCCCCAAGGTGCCTCCTCTGTCAGCATCCCCATGGATTATGGTTAAATCATATCTCTGTTCTTGGTTAAACCTTCATGTTTCTAAGTAAACATAATGTGCTGTGTTACACAATTGGTTTTATCAATGCTTGTTTTACCAATGCGTGTTTGCTAATGTGAGCAGGTGTAGATATATGCTTCTAATTGGGTGTGGTGAAGACATGTGCTTCTAATTGGGTGTGGTGACTTATCCACATGTGGAAACTAACTGCTTTCCTGATTGGCTATAAATAGCAGAGTGAAGCATGCCTCCCTGCTTAGCTTTGTTTTGCTTCCTGACCTCAGCATCTGATTTGGCAATCCAACCCTTGTTGTCATCCTCGCATTCAGAACTTTTGAGGCAATTCTTTTCTTCGTTCCTGTACCAGCTTACACCAGGCATTCCTCCAGCACTCCGAAAAAGACTTCAGCTAATTGACTAGTATTCTCCAGGGAGTTTGTTCTTTGAGCGCCGCGCTTTCCTAGAACAGCTGGTGTCTTTCAGACCTCGTATTTTGGCAGAGTGCTTATCTTGAAGAGACAAATGCAATTCTGAACATTCTACATTATTATTGTAGTTACTTGCCTAAGCGTGCTTCAGGAAATCTGCTTGAACTCAAGTACTACAAAAAGTGACAGTGCAATTTTAAAAGAGCATTTATGTGACTTTTCTTTCTCTCATAGCATAACTCTTGGATTTAAATTGTGTCATTCATGCTTGTGTTTCAGGTTTCAGGAATTTGCTTTTGAAGGTTTTTTCACACATACAGTGAAGCCAAACAAAACTGTGCCAGCCTAATTGTTTAAACCCAAAGTGGACATTTGTATTTCTTGGATGTTTTTTGTTCCTTTTAGTTTAACCCTATGCATGCAGGAAAGTTATATGTGATATAATTAATGCCCTTGTTTGTCTTTCTTGTACATGATAAGTGCAACCGCAGTTCTAATTGTAGCGTGAAACAATGAATCTCTGTGAAGCCAGCCCTAGTGTCGCAGTACTTATTGTTATGGTACTCAGTTTGGGTTTTTGGTAATGCAGTGTTAGTAATTGTGCTGACAGTTATTATTATCCAAGAAAAGTGCTGGAACATACCAGTGTTCTTCTACCGCTCTCGTGCCCATATCAGAAAGAGAGATTCAGTTTCAGGGAAGAGGGAACACTACAATCACTCTGTCAACAACGACCTGCCCCCCCCCCCCCGAAGATACACGTGGCAGTGTTTTGTCTCTTTCTCTTCCACTCCCCCTTTCCTTTTGGGACACCCGCGGGGGTTTCTGTGTCCACCAGGAAGTGCCGAGAGGTGTTCCAGGAGGTCAGGGGGCATACCATTGCCCCTACAGACATCCTGCTTTTCGAATGAGTGGCCCCGTCTCAACACTACTTTCCTACTGAATTAGCATGGGGGGCACAATTGCAATACTAGGATTACCAGTTTCATTCTCCAGAGTTGTATTTGTAAGAAGTCCACCACTGTTCCCCAGATCTGCTGCTCGTTGTGGTGAGATGTCTCCTTGTTAGCCATTCTTGTCTGTGGTTGGTTGTTATACTAGCTGGTCTGCTGTGCCTGCCGGCCCCCTGTATTTGCGACTGAGAACATGGGATATGTTGATAGGGTCCTTGCCATGTTTCCCCCACATGTTGCCATGCTTTCTGACCTTTGCTCCACCACACTTTCTGTATTACAACCATTTTTGTCAGTAGACCAAGTTTACCCCATCCTCTCGGTTCTCTTCACGACAATATGTTCAATAGGGACTTTCTCGCATGGGGCCTGTTATATTTTTGCAGAGGGCATTACAGCGTTTATGATAGCCATAGGGCCGAGGGGGTGGGAGTTGCAACTGGTGCCATATCATTGTCCTCAGACTGGGTGCTTTCAGGTGAGGTCTCTGAGCTGACGGGTCTAGCTAAATGCCCCATATTTTTAATGACTTGGCACCACCTAGGGACAGTTAGAAGTATTGAGCCCCCTGTGTTTTGAATCCGTGGATGGTTTGTCAGTGATGCGTGGGTGCAGCGAGGTATCTCACAACAGTCTCTTCTTCATGTTTTGTGCTTGTGTTAACCTCTCATCAAGGGCAGGGTAGTGGTTAGGTACAAAGCTGACATAAATCTAGAAAGGCCAAGAGGCGTAGCTTGGAGGCTTCAAGCCCCATTCATGACTATGCAGACCACTTCCACAGCCAGTCGAGCTTGCTTCGGCCTAGAGGGGCCCCTACTGAGCCCACCTGGGTGGCCACATACTGCCACTTGTCCAGAAGGTGCCCCCCTGTCAGGCATCAGGTGTCGCCGTCATTCTTGATGCAGTCCCAGAAAGGCTCTTAGCTGGAGCCCCTTAAGATTAAATTGGCTTAGCTTAGGTTCCGATGGTTATGGGAATCACTCTAATGCAAGTTTACTAGATGACTTGCCGCCCCAGCTGTACCGCAACTGTGCCACCTTACCACCTTGCCACTTGGTTTTATAACCAAGTTACCCTTTGATGTGTTACACGGCTGTCTGGAAGTTTTGCTCATTGCTTGCTACTCCTGTTGCTTGCTGCCCGCTACGTGTAATTCAAAACACCAGGAAGTGCCGCTCCTCACCAGTCATCCATCTTCCCTTGAGTCCACCCGAGCTCAATACACATGGCAGGGACACCATCTTGCACCAGCGACCGCGCGCTATCTCACTCTGTTCCATTTAGTGGTTTCGCAATAGCAGCTTCATTGCTGTGATCCTCCTACCAGCCATCTTCGGAGCGCTCTCCACCTCGCTGTTTCTCCAGAAACCCGTCCTTATCACTGGGCATAACGGGGGCACTTATGACCTAGTTTTGCCTCAGCTGAATGCTGACAGAGAACTTTACTACCGATTTATCTGAGATCCATTCTTCAACAATTACATTGCTTAGAGAAGCCTGTTCAGTAAAGAAATTCAGATTGACCTACCAGCCAGAGAACCATGGAAACAGTTCATGTGTACCCATAGTAAGAGTGAACCTTTGCTTTATTTTCGTCTAATGATTTAATTGTAAATGGTCCGTGTGGCACACAGAATAAACAGCCTTGTGATAGCTAGTATGTAGTATCTGATTTTGGTGTAATTAAAGTACTTATTTGTTTTAGTAAAATAAAGCTATGGGCTGCGGAATTAATTTCTGTCTCTGTTCTGTCATTTTTTGAGTTCTGAGCCTCTACACCCCCCATCAAACTACCTCTCTGAAAAGCACTTGGCTATTTTCCCTTGCTAGGTCGAGAGTCAAGCGCAGAATCGGTGTTCTTGGCCCACTTTGCAGAGCCATAGAGGGACAGACTCAAGTACACCAGAGAAAATTGGCTTCAACGGCCACAGTGGTTCCCAATAGCCCTTGCTTGAATTGTGGTCCCACTGCCGGGGTCTAACACCCATTATGAAGAGAAACCAATATTATATATTACAAACAAATAGCGCACTCATGAAAAAGTATATGAGTGTAAACTATGTTACTAAGATACATATACTACATGTACAATGTTGTTGTAAATCTTATTCATATATGTGATGATTTTTTCATTATAAGAAGTCTGGACTTCATGAAACAGTCAAAGTTATAGCAGCATTGACATGTTTTGATATGAATAACAACTATTTATAGTCACAACAGAACATTTAATTTTAAATATGATTTAATCTGCAGGACAAGCCATAATGGAAAATGGTATGCAGAGAAAAACTAGTCTATGATAAATGACAATTTGATAAGTTTCCTTTGATGAAGATCTGGCAGGGTGGCTCTACAGGGCAGACATGTTCATATAAACCAGTCCAAATTAAAATTTCAAAGGTCTTTATTACAGACTCAAAGCCAAAGTTACATAATTGAGTCTCAAAACCATAGTATAGATATACAAATTCACCAATGGGTAATTAAGAAGTTGCACAATATCAAATGAAGCAACATATAAAAGACCAAGGGCTAGATGTATCATTTAATCCAATAGCGATTACCAAATTGCGTTTCTTTGCGAATTACAATTAAGTAATCACTATTGGAATGTATGAAACTTCATGAGTTTCATACAGCGATTCACAAGGGCTCGCAAATGGACCTAACTCATTAATATTCTTTAGGTAGGTCACAATTTGCGAGCCATTGCGAATGTCTACAATCACATGGATGGTGGCCTGCTGGGCTCAGCAGACCACCATGTCTGTGATTGTTTTTCACTAAAGCAATCTTTTTTTTTTTTTTTTTTTTAATGCATCCTGTTTTCCTTGAAGCAAAACGGGATGTGTTTAAAAATGAAAAATGAAGAGTTTTCTTTTAATTTTTTATGAGTAGTGCTTGCTCTTAAAAAACGTTTTCACATGCATTCACAAAGGAGAAGGGGTACTTGGGGGCCTCTTCCACTTTGCAAATGGGTTACCACCTACTTGAAGTAGATGGTAACTGCAATTGTTTTTCAACCACATTCACGGTCACAAAAGCATCATACATACCTCTGCGATTCGGTATTAGGAAGGGATGCCCTTGACACGCCACTTAACAAGTTACCGAATCGCAAAGTGGACTTGTTACATACCAAAACGCATTTTTGCGATCGCAAACGTCCATTAGGCCGTTTGCAATTGCAAAAATGTTAGATACACCTGGCCCCAAGACTTCAATAGCAACAATGCAGAAAATCAAGACACATTTTAATTAAAAATCCTCTTTAATGGTAAAGTTGATTTTAAATTACACTTTTAAAATGGCCACTTTTAGAAAGTTCAAAAACAACAAGGCTGCATTACAATCCATTGTTTTTGGCCATCATGCCACCACAGTTTGGACCCAGCCATATGCAAATCAGTCTTGACCCTGCTTCTCATGGGAACAGTCCAACCCAAATTGCCAGACCAAGTGCTTCCTGAACTGGACCATAGGCAACTTAGGACCGGTTTCAACCTAGTTAGAGTTCTTCAGCCAGGTATAGCTTGATTCCAGTGGCACAGTGATCCTGGGAACTATACCTGGGCATAACCTGCACACTTAAGGCATCAAGTACAGAAACAACAAGGTGATGAATGGAATGCTCAAATGAATATCAACCACTGACAATAGATGAGGCTGCATTCCAATCCATAGTTTTTTTCCCACCATGCCACCTCAGTTTGGACCCAGCCATATGCAAATCAGTCTTGACCTTGTTCCTCATGGCAACAGTCCAGCCCGAACTGCCAAGCCAGGTCCTCCATTAACGAGAACATAAGCAACCTAGGACTGGTTTTGCCCATGTTAGGGCTATACAGCCAGGTATAGCTTTTTTCCAGTGTTTCTCACAATGGCTTACAAGGAAGACACACCTAACTAAATAATTAAGTATGTTATGAAATAAAACATGAGCTAGATCTTCAACATCTTCTATTTTCAACTCCTTTCATTGGTCGCTTTTAGAATGGACAGACACTTGAATGTACTAAGTGTACACTTTGCCCACTTTAATTCTGCAGTTAATTTCAGTTGTGCTTCTGTAACCGAACAACTTTTCCAACAAAATCTATGTCCTCCTTTGCTCCTAATAAGACATTATTTCTTGGCTCACAAAATAAATTCTAGGAGCAGTATACAGTAGAAAACAAAAGAAGTCATACTCATAAGGGGGTAATTCTTGTGTTTTTGTCTCACTATTCAGAATTAATATCTAGTGCTTCAAAAAGTATTAAAAACTTTGTTTGTAAGTACTGTACATGAAAAAACATAGCAGATAACCCAGGCATCCAGATTTGTAGACTGTAGTATAACATTTGCCATTTTGAAGGAGAAAAGGGACATCATTGCACAAAATACAGTTATTTAAATAAAAATGTACCTCACAGGGATCTGTGAATTGTAGAAAATATTCCTCTGTTCCCTGAAAAATATGGCGAACATTTCACATGCCCCTGTAACTGTGTTTCATCATCATGACAGGCTTCTACCACTCTACACAGCTTTTCTTTTGTTCTAAGAAAATTCTACTCAAGAAACATATACAAAAATCCTTAATATTCTAAGCACATGTATTGCTCATTGTTACCTGCACTTTGGAGAAAACATCTTCAAAACACTCTGAATTCTACACACAGAATTTGCTAAGAAAGCAAAGGGTGTTTCTTTAAAATTCTACATTTTAACTACATGAGTAAGAACTCAACTCTTCTTTTCCTACTGGCAACTAATCAGTCTGGTCCAGTATTTCACATACTGATTGTAGTAAATAGATTCCTATTTGAAAAAAACACTGTAATCAAGCTAACTGCCCCAAAAATATCACTTAATATAAATTATACATCAGATTTAATATGTGAAATGTGGTAATATATGACCATCTTTGGGTTTTTGTGGTATATACATACCACACAGTCTCCCTCCTGAGGGGGACACTGGTGGTTCAGGAGGTAAGATACTAAAAGAAGCATTTATTAAAATCCCCTTTTGTCATTGGAATAATGGGTATGGCATTTTGAAATCACAGATATCAAATCTAGAGATGTATGTTTGAATACTATCATTGATGACATCAATCGGAGCATAGAAGATTGGAGCATGGTCGGAAGACAGCACTCTGCCAAAACTCTTGTACAACTCCCCTCCTGAGAACCTCCACCCATTTTTACTCTCTCCTTTGAACCAAGTCAAAGTTTGGGAAGTTTCTCCTCCTTTGTTGTTCTCACCATTCTTTCTATTTCCTCTATGAGTTTTGGAATCCACTGAAACCAATGAGAGTGGTCAAGTGTGCTTCAGTCTCAGAGTGCCCTGCACCCTCTTTGTCTACTTGTCTGCTTAGCTACTTCGGACTGAGATGCTGGCAAGGGCCACCCAAAAGAAGATATTAAGACATTCAGCAAGGTGCAGGAACTCAAACCTGACATCTTCATAGTACAAAATGTGAAGGGCTCAAAAAGAAAGCTGAGTGGACCGACTGCAGTTGTTGTTCTGCTCCTGCTCAAGAGAATAGCAACATCCATCATGGAGATCTGAGACATTGAACCAACCCATCTAGAGAAGATGCACGGAGAGGTGAGAATGTGTTTGGCTTACACAGTGGGCAGTGCTGAGTGACAGACTGGAAATTCACTCAACCCAATTCCCTTTCTAAATGACTAACAGTTTTTATTATACCAATTACTTAGATTAAGGACTGTGAACTGATAATAAATGATTTAGTACTTTATCATTTTTGATTGACTGTACATGGTTGCACCTCCTTTTAAGTCACTTCCAATTTTATATTCCTGGCTATTAAAGTTTCCATCTTGGTGATTATCTGTGGAGCTAACCACACAAAGGTTGCTAAAACAAGGAAAGAGCATACTAGCAAAAAAGGGACCATTGAAAGTGGGATTGCTAGTAAGGGAATTGTGAAACATGTATTTCCTTGACTGGAGGGCGCACTGAGGGAGAGGCTGACATAAGAAGGTTTTAATAGCCCCAAAGGGTTTTTGAGATCAAAACCTTGCCCTCAACTTGGACACTCACTATATTGATGGAAATTCATACTACCAATTTATATCACAAGAGGTCGACCCCACACTAATCTCCCAATATCATGACAAAAGGTGACATACCTTAGATACAATAGTGGAAACCACCCAAGCAAACAAATCTAAATCCCCTGTGCAATGCAAAGGAGACAATAGATCAACAGAGCTGTCAACAGACATCACCACTACATTATTAACTGAGAACCACACCAACAGCCAGGGATGATACACCAAATCCTACCTCCAAGAAGATAACCCCCAAAGTGGAAAAAGCTTATGCTTAATGATGCAAAGCAAAGTGAAATCCAAGTATATCAGGAGAGATGGTTTGAGGAAGAATAATTTTACCTTGCATCCTTTGTGACCCACCCACAGCCATACAATGTAGATGTAAATAGTGTGTCATAGAAATGTCATAATTCTCTTACATCTTTACCTTCTCTTACTTCTGGGGATGCAAGGGAGATGGAACAGTTCTTTTAACTGGGTTTTATATTTTATAGCACAAAAACAGGAGACCCACTAGCATTCATTTCACGGCACATACAATTTGGCATGGCTACGTAGCTTTATTGGAGAACTAAGAGACAGACTATGGTCAGAAGCATAGTGACAGAAATACCATGTATTTCAGGGTACGTCGGTGTGTGAGCATGCTGGGCGAGGTGAAGGGTTCAGTTCCAGTAGATCACAACAGGTAAGAAGGGAATTGGGCTCAGAAATCCTTGAGGTGAGTGATGAGATGTAGTTCCACACTGTATTGTTTCACTATTTTGTGGCAGTAGGTAATATCTTGCAGCCATTGATTTGTAGTGAGTTGCTACACAACGCTTGTCCAGGATCAGTGCAATGGATGCCAGTCATTGAGTCGTGGTTGGCAGTGCTGATTAATCACCCAGATGGGCTACCTGGGATGAGAGGTTGACCAGGACATCCACCATGTCACCGAGGACATCATAAACACTCTGTCACAACAGCAACACACTCGAACAGTTCCAAGTCATGCCAGCTGTGTCACAATGTTTGCATAAATTCTGATCACCATAATGAGTCATTCTTTCAGGTGCGCAATAGTATTGATGGAGGTATTTATATTGAATCGGTTTAAGTTCATTATTAAAAGGTGACTCCTTAACTTGCATACATCTATTTGCCTATGCCTTATCGGATATAGGGTGACCTAGGAAGTCTTCCCATTTGCAATTGGCTACAGGAAGTGAATCAACAGATGACATGAATGTGGAATCCAGGAAGGAGACTGAGTGACCACAATTAGCTCTGGTAATGTCTGCAGTGAGGAGGAACATCTTGTGCAGAGCAATAGGAAATTCAGGGTGGCCCACTCTAGTCACAGAAACCCAGCCGATACCTAAATGCCACCAATGGTGCAGCTTCGCAACAGTCCAGGAAAAGCTGCAATGGAAGGAAGGTATCATCAACGAAGTGGTTGCCAATCATAATCTACCCCATTGTGTGCAAGAGTTCCTTAATAGTTTTTTTGCAAGTGGGGGGAAGCGGAGGTTTGTTGGTGAGGGGGGGCGAAGGTGAATATGGCAGAACTAGTGTAAGCAGTTTTCCCAGTTTCTTCCAGAACCGGACTGTCGAGGCAATTGCATCAACATCACCCCACACCTTCCGTGGCTGAATGAGGGAGATGGCATCTAACCAGGGAGAGATGACAAGCATGTTAATAAAGGGGATGATGAAGGGACACCATGGCCTTCATTGTCAACCTCTTTGGGCAGATGCCCAGTTTTGGAGAATCCAGGCAGCACAAATTTACATTGGCCTCACGGAAAGCTCGCAAAGCTATTCAGAAACCTATTACTACTAGTTCTTTTTCATATCTCCAATATGCAACTTATTCTTTGGCTCAGCTGGTGAACCACTCAATTTGAAACACAAGGGGCCCTATTACACATAGGGCATTCTTTCTCTGTTTGCCCCGATGCACCTTACAACAGGGGTACAGGGTGCAAACAGAGAAAATGTGCCCTATTACCTTGGATGCACTGACCCAGATGCAGCCGTGCACTTGCACTGCTTCAAGGACAGTGCATTCAACTGAACAATGGAGGAGTTGCTTTAAAGCTATGCCTTGTTTCACTGAGCAGGCAGCATCCCACCTACACTTTTAAGGGGGATTAGAGATCCCCTTGCAGGTGGGTGCAGTGAGTGACTGCATAATCAATCAATTAGTATTTGTAAACCACGGCTACTCACCCATGAGGGACTCAAGGCGCTGGGAGGGAATGGGGCGCCTCATCCGAAGAGCCACGTCTAGAGGTTCTTCCTGAAGATGGTGAGTGACGGGCTTTGTCTGTGGTGCAGGGGGAGGTTGTTCCCACATGCAAAGGTATGTGTAGGGGTTCCAACAGACCCCCTACCTTCCCTCTAGTGGGCTGCCATCAGGCACACTGTCGGTACACTTCCTGACAGCTTCTTTGTCTCTGCACCCACATCTTTAATACAGCATGGACACAGAAAATGAGGGAGCACCCTTTGGTGATAGCACTGGCCCTGTTTGTGACCGGCTTTATCTGTATTACAGAAAGGGCTGCACAAGCATTTGCGTCCCTTTCTGTAAAAACATTGTGCCCCAGGGGCATGCAAAGCAGGCACACATACCCGTTGCACCCCCCGGGCATTTTCCGTAATATGGCCCACAATTACGCAGGGTAAGGGGCAATAGCATCAACATTTTTGATGCTATTGCTGTACTGTTTAGGGGAGGTGCCAACATTTTGGCACTAAGCCTGGACAGTTCATAGGGACTCATTGTAACCAATGGTGTCCCCCTTGTAATGCCTGCTCTAAGCTGGCGATAAAAGTAGCTGCAAACAATTTGCGGTCCCCCTAATGGGGGAACACACACTTTGTATACATTATGCCTGGTAAATGCATAATGTGCCACAAAGGGTTACAAATTGGCCCAATGTATGCATTGCGCCACTTTGCAAATATGGCGAATTGATTTTTGAAGCATAACTCCACATTAGCGTAAAAAAAATGCCACTAATGTGGTACTAGTGCTTCTTAAATCTGGGCCTAAAACTTTTCAACATGTGCATTAACAGAGGATCCTTCAACTTCTTCAGAGACTGCATTTACATCAGACATTGATGATAAAGTGATCCACATGCTCTTATGCTTCTCTTATGTCGTCCCATATTTAAAGAGGTTGAATGAATTAAAAAAAATTCTGTGAAGGAAGGTCAAATCTCTGGATGAAAAATTGGGCACTTTCACTGAACCACACCCTGTGATTGAATGTCATATCAGAGATTTAGAGAACACTCTAAAATAGGCTATAGATATGAATTTAACTCAGATTAAATCTCTGGCCCTGAAATGTCAGGACCTAGAAAAATAATCTTGTCCTTCTAATTTGCATAGGGAAGGTAGCTTTTGAGAAAGTGTCCACTGGGCCAGCTCACTATTGAAGGATAGTCACTTAGAGTCTGTAAAATTTGCTTTGGTGTTTCTTGGTCTCACAATTGGTAGGGCTCACAATTTCCATTGATTCCACCTAAAGTCGGGACCAGACTCAGGATGATATTTGTGTACGTCCAAGGCTACATCAAGAAAGAGATTTTCACTGCAGCCCAACAAAAAATTATTTATCACAATAAACAACAGGCACCCTTTTCTCCATATTTCACAATCTGGCCAGTGAGACAACTATGCAGCAATTAGAAATGTGAAAATGTATTTGAGAGTTTTCCTCTCTCTCTACTTCTGCCCCATTGGTTACCGCCTCTACATTTAAAATTAACTGGTAAGGCTTATTCCAGGTTTTCTCAGACCCCAGGAATTCAGCTTCCAAGAAAGAAATTCTTAACTTGAAACTGTCAACATTATGGGGGTTATTCTAACTTTGGAGGAGGTGTTAATCCATCCCAAAAGTGACGGAAAAGTGACGGATTTACCACCAGCCGTATTACGAGTCCATTATATCCTATGGAACTCGTAATACGGCTGGTGGTATATCCGTCACTTTACCGTCACTTTTGGGACGGATTAACACTCCTCCAAAGTTAGAATAACCCCCATAATGGACTCGTAATACGGCTGGTGGTATATCCGTCACTTTACCGTCACTTTTGGGACGGATTAACACCTCCTCCAAAGTTGTAATAACCCCCTATGTGCTGGAAGGGCGCGTTAGCAGATGTGCCTCAATCCTGTTCTATGGCTGCACCTGAATGTACCCAACTGGAGCAGGTGACAAGGTAGTGACACCACCCACTGGCAGTGAGGTTACATGTGTTATAGTTAGAGAAGATTCAGGGCAGTGGGAGTGTGAAGAAAATTTTGAAGTGGGGTGAAGAAGGGGGTAGGAGGTCAGAGGGAAAATGTGCAACATATGGTGTGATCTGTGTACAATTGTAGAAATAGTCATGGCTAGCCAACTTAAAGTAGTTACTGCTAGTATGAAGGGATAATTTGTTTAGGTGAATCAAGATAAAGTCAAAAGGGACCCACCCCATTTAAATCCTAGCATTGAAACTAAAGTTATATATAGAGCCTGGGTACTCTTTTTGAAACTTGGAATAAGATCTTTTTACATTGCCTCTCAAATGTCATCTTTTAGCGGGACTGCCATCCTGTTTGGACTCATCCTAACAAATTATGCATAATCTTTCGTATCCTGCTGGGTACTGGGATGCAATAGATATTATATATCTACTCATTATACGACTCCATCAATGATTGCCCAGAACAATATGAACAAATTATAAATAAGCTATGTTTCTTCATTGTAACTTCATCATAACAGGGGACTTCAGCTGTATTCTGTGTTCTTCTCGGATGTCATGATAATGACATGCTATTTTTTCACTTATGGATGGTTGGCTTCTGAAAGACCCATGGAGATGGAATGATACAGATGATAGAGTTTAGTATTTCTAATCCCTAGTCCATTTTTAATACTATTGAAAGATTGGTTGTGGTTAGTAGAATACTACCTGAAAGAACTAAGATAAATTATCATCCCGTATGTGTCTCCAATGATCAATGATACCCTGCAATCCTTAGAATTAGAGGCAGATGGCAATGTAGAAACTATCATCCCTGCAATGCTCCCTCAAGTTCTCATCCAAGATAATTTGTATATATTTTAGATATTAGAAACTCTGTAAAAAGAACTCCTATTGACAACTGCTCACACTGCCCCCAAGAATATAGTTTGGGGGCACAATGAAAGCCAGAATCTGAGTAATCAAACAACAATATTTAGCTCAACAGCGTAACCTTACTGCAAATAAAGAGCCGCAGATGAGCGACAATTTAGGAACATTTATAAAACAACACACTAATTTGATAGGATTTAATAAATATCAGCATTGAACTACCTGGGAGAAGCTGTTGGTAAGCTGTACACAGATTAAATATTTATGTTTCAAGGTAAGGGCCAAGATCTACCAAATTGTAGATATGTTTAATATGGGCTTTGTGATAATGTTGGCTCACTCCCAACTGAGCAAACATGATTATACTGCCTATCAAACTAGAATGGGATAAAATGTGTTACTATGCTGAAAATTATAGAAGCATTTTCAAATTCTAGGAACACCTCTACTGACCAACTCTGAAAACTCACAATAGTACTTTGAAGGAGGAAATTGAACCTGCCCTGAGACCTTTCCCAGTTGACCAAACAACAACAAGAGGACATAGCAAAGCTAGAACAATGGAGTAACTTCTAAAAGTTATTCATAGGATTTCTCTTGCAAAAGCTGCTGGCATGAATGTCATAGAAAGTGAAAAATATGCATTTCTCATGTAGGAGACTGTCCCATTTTTTCTCCAGATTATCAATGAAAGAATGTTAGGAGCCTCCTCTCCATCACCCTGGAAGATAGCACATATTATGGCCTTTGTAGAGAAAAAAAACAGTAAGCCTTCTTCTCTTACAGGATAATGTCATCCCTTTTTGGCTCAGACTGTCAGATTTATGCCAGATTACCGGCCCAGGTGATCAACAAGTTAACTTTATAATGGTAACTCAAGGGCTGCACAGGATTATTCTAGACTCTAGGCTCTGAAATCATGTATTTTGATGTCCTCATATATGATTTTGAAGAGAAAGGAGGGTGAGTGAAAATAAACAACAGCCTAGGATCACACAATTTGGGAAAGTGGGGAAGTAAGGATTACTCCCAGGTTTTCTGGTTTCACATAGTTCAATTCAGCCACTAGATGTATATCCTTTGTTTTGCCTACACCTACTTTACTACCAATCCCCCCAACTCTGTTGCCAAGCCGCCATCCTGCTGGTCTCAATGCGGCCCTCGGGCACATGACAGACCAAGCTTTTTGGCCCCTGGGAAAAATGTTGTGAGTACCCATGTTCTAGAGGGAGATACAAGTGATTGATTGGGCAGAAAAAAGTCAAGATCCACTGTTCTTGATATACCTATACACAGATAAAGCAGTTGAATGGATAAAATCTAATTTCTATGCGGCTGTGTGTTATGATGTAAATATGTTACGATGTATTGTATTCTAGACCGTAAGGTATCAAGTTTTCCAAGAATGTCAGATGACCCTGGCATTTTGAAGAGGAATGACGCCAGGTTGTGTTCTCCAATAAAGCTTATACCAAAAGGAACCCGAGAGAGAGCTTAATATTACCACAACATTTTGCCGACAATTGATTTAGAAAGGAGCAACTTTTTGGTGCCACACATCAGGTATTTGGGGACACAACCTGGGTGGTCCCGAAAACACACCCTTTGAAGAAGACTTGGTGTACTGTGGTGACATATATTGATCTGCAGTACGCGAGACAGGTGGCGAAACACAGTGCTGCTGTAAGTGAGTTGGAAGGTGCGCTCTGCATAAAATTGCAGCAGAAAAGAGGATTCCTGCCAGTTTGGGGAAGATTTGCCATTACAGCGAGCGTGCCGTGAGCAGTGATGGCTGTCGCGTGGCGTACAGTGAAGACACATCACAGAGGCAAAGGCAGTGTGATGGCATACGGCAAGACAAATACAGACGTGGATGCGCATGTCGGAAACGCACAAAGATCATCAGACTTATGGTAGTGTGTTAACGTGTACAAGGAGGAAACCAATGACTGGAGCGGTGGCTCGTACACCTTGAAGTAGCGTGTGCTGGTACAATTTGACTTCAGTGTGGGTACAGTTACGGTGACTCGCACACTGTACAGACAATACGTTTATTTTTAACAATTTGGGAGAGTGGAAAACCAACGTGTGTACTATTGGAGTGGTGACTCGCACACCTTGGTACAATTATATATCAGTGTGAGTACATTTGTGGTCACTCACACACCTTAAAGAAGTGGTGACTCATGCACTCTGGTACTGATGCCTTTGTTGGTACTTTTCTCATTTTTGTCTCTGTATGGCTGTGTGGAGTCAGTGGCGGTGATCCTTACACCTGGCCAGCTTTAGCAGTAGTGATCTGCATTCTTTGTAATTTTCATTGTAACATGTTTATTTACTTGAAATAGCACATTTAGATTACTATTTAGTCTGATACTGTTGTTTTATTTACTAGCAAGTTATTGTTTACAGATATTAGCAACTATGGCATTGCAAGGAAACATTATAGCACCACCATATTTCTTGTCACAAGTGGGTCAACCTGATATATGTTGGGAAGATTGGGTAGAAAGTTTAGAAAATTGCATCACCGGCTAGGCAAAAAACACTTTTGTTAAGTGTGCTGGGTAGTGAAGTACAAAGAATCTTTCAGTACTTACTTGTGGCATTGGGTCCTAATGGTCAACCTATGGACAATGTTTATAAGGAAGCAATTAAGAGGTTAGAGAACAGATTTGCAAAAGACGTTAACTTAGCCATGTCTCAGTATAAATTGTATACTCAACCTCAAGCTGAACATGAACCTATTGAAGAATTTGTAGCTAGACTTAGAGAACTTTCAATTAAATTCTGTTTTGGAAACATGACTGAAGAATTAATCCATGAACAGCTTATTGTTCAATGTAGAGTAAAAAAAGATACAAGAGAGACTCTGGGCAGCAAAGGACCCTTCACTCAAAGAGGCAATAGAAATGGCTAAAGTGATTAAGGAATCTCAGCGATGTATGAAGGAATTGAGCAAAAGAGACAAAGTCAACGATGTTTCTAGTATAAGTACAGCTGTCCAGGGTAGTCATGAAGGGGAAGTAAATGTTGTTAGGAAAAGAGGGAGCCAACAATGCCAGCATTCAAAAGTAAGGGGACAGAGTGTGCCCACTGTGGTAGCACATATCATGATTCAGATTCCACAAAGTACTTTGCAAGTAATAAGAATTTTAGAAAAATGTGGTCATAGAGGTCATTATGCAAGGATGTGCAGACAAAACAATAAAGAGGGTAAATACAACAAACATAGAGTAGGAGTAATTGACGACTCAGATGAGAATAGATTTGTTGATAGAGTCTTGGTAGTAGATGGTGATGTAGAAGTAAGAGGTGGAGGAAGAATGTTACGGCCTACAGCTTTATTTAAAGTTTGTGGATCAGAAGTGGAACTCATGGTTGATTCCGGATCAATGTATACCATCATTCCAGAAAGATTATTAAAAGCACATTAGAAGAGCATAAAGTTGCTTTTAAAAGATACTAACTCAGTGGTTTACCAAGGAGAATATATTGACATATTGGGATACATGAAAGGATACATACAATATGGGACAAGATGCATAGAGGGCAAGAGATATGTATCAGTTGATGCCCCCCAATTTTGGGACGGATGCATCAATTTGATTTAAATATTATAATGAGTCCAAGAACTCCTGAACAAGTAATGGTAGTTGAAGAAATGCAATTGGAAGACGCGTGAACAGTGCTAGAAATGTTTTTGAAAAGAAATTGGGGTGTTTGAAGGGGTATGTTCATAAAATCAAATTGAGGAAAGAAGCATCACCAGTTCAGCATAAGTTGAGGAGCGTGCCATTGTCAGTGAGGGATGGTGTGAAAGAATTGTTGAACGTTATGTTAAAGGAGGGAGTTATAGAACCGATGGAGGCATCTCAACGGATTTCTCCAGTTGTTATCACTCAGGAATATGACTGTTGTTTGAGATTTTGTGTGGACTTGCGGTCCTTGAATCATAACATTGTAATTGATATATTTCCTCTTCCCAACATCAACAAATTATTGTCTTTGGTAAAGAACAGCAAATATTTCTCAAAACTTGATTTGAGAAGTGCCGATAATCAAATCAGATTGCACAAAGAGTCTAGAATCTTGACAGCATTCATAACGTCAGAAGGAACTTTCAATTTACTCGTATGCCTTTTGGGTTAGCGTCAGTAGCAAGTGTTTTCCAACATAGGATAACACGAATATTGGAGGGGATAAAAGATGTAATTTATTTTCAGGATGACATTTTGGTCATGGGGAAGACAGTGGAGAAACATAACGCTGTTTTGAAGGATGGTGTTAAAGAAGTTGGAGGAGTTTGGTTTGACATTGAATTGTGAGAAATGTGTGTTGTTGTCTGAATGAGTTGAATATTTGGGATACACCATTTCAAAGGGAGCAAATAGACCCAAGCAATCCTTGTTGGATGCAATAAGTAAAGCACCTGTTCCTGTGGACAGAGACCGATTAAGGTCATTTTTGGGTTTCACAGAGTAATAATAATAATAATAATCTTATTCGGTATGAAAGAATTCATCCATTACAACAAATAATCACCAATACATTTGTTAATATAGCAGTAAAACCATAAATACCAAAAAAAACACCCATCAAGAATATAAACATATAAAACCTCATTCATAGAGAACAATAAGATAGAAAAATTCATTCTAAAAACTCTACATTATTACTCCAAGTAATCGCTCCCTTCAGGAATGATCCCAGGCCCTTCCACACCAATACATCTGAGGCCATTTGCAACCACATAAAAGTAGGACAATATTGCATGAAACCCTTGGGCCTTAGGAGAGGTAATAAAAATCGAGTTCTAAACGGTGCATAAAAAACACAAAACAACGTAAAATGGGACAAGGTCTGTTGGGACACCCCATCACAGGGGCACGGTCTAATACAGTTTTCCCCATACTGACCTAGAGTATTATGCTAAGCTTGTTGGTAAATTTGCACACAAAACTGAAAATCTGAGGAAGGTATTACATAAAAGTAACAGGTTCATGTGGGGCAAGGAGCAACAGTTGTGCTTTGGCAACATAAAAAAAGAGATATGTGAAGCCAGCATCCTACCTGACTATGACAATAATTTGAATGTGTTAGACCTGACAGCCTTAGGGTGGTCACCCCTAACTTTTTGCCTGCCTCCCTCCACTTTTTAGATACAGTTTTTTCTGGTTTTAAGACTCTGCGCTCTTTACCACTGCTAACCAGTGCTAAAGTGCATATGCACTCTCCCTTTAAACATGGTAACATTGGATCATACACAATTGGACTATTTAATCTACTTATAAGTCCCTGACAGAGTGCACTTTATGTGCCCAGGGCTTGTAGATTAAATGCTACTAGTGGGCCTGCAACACTGATTGTGCCACCCACTTAAGTAGCCCCTTAACCTTGTCTCAGGCCTGCCATTGCAAGGCCTTTATGGGCAGTTTCAGTGCTAATTCGACTTGGCATTTAAAAGTACTTTCCAAGCCTAAAACTCCCCTTTCTCTACATATAAGACACCCCTAAGGTATGCTCTTGGTAACCCATAGGGCAGGGTGCTGTGTAGGCAAAAGGAAGGACATGTACCTGTGTAGTTTACATGTCCTGGTAGTGTAAAACTCCTAAATCAATTTTTACACTGTTGTGAGGCCTGCTCCCTTCATAGGCTAACATTGGGGCTGCCCTCATACATTGTTTGAGTGGTAGCTGCTGATCTGGAAGGAGTAGGAAGGTCATATTTAGTATGGCCAGAATGGTGATATAAAATCCTGCTGACTGGTGAAGTTGGATTTAATATTACTATTTTAGAAATGCCACTTTTAGAAAGTGAGCATTTCTCTGCACTTAAATCTTTCTGTGCCTTACAATCCACGTCTGGCTGGGTTTAGTTGACAGCTCCTTGTTGTAGGAAGTTGGCTCTGTATGTACTATTTCAAAGTAATAAATAGCATGCACAGAGTCCAAGGGTTCCCCTTAGAGGTAAGATAGTGGCAAAAAGAGATAATTCTAATGCTCTATTTTGTGGTAGTGTGGTCGAGCAGTAGGCTTATCAGAGGGTAGTGTTAAGCATTTGTTGTACACACACAGGCAATAAATGAGGAACACACACTCAAAGACAATTCCAGGCCAATAGGTTTTTGTAAAGAAAAATAACTTTTCTTAGTTTATTTTAAGAACCACAGGTTCAAGATTTACAAGTAATACTTCAAATGAAAGGCATTTCACTTAGGTAACTTAGGAACTTTGAATCAGCAAAATAGCATGTACAGTTTTCACAAAAATGGCAATAAGCTATTTTGAAACTAGACACTGCAATTTTCAACAGTTCCTGGGGGAGGTAAGTGTTTGTTAGTTTTGCAGGTAAGTAAACCACCTACAGGGTTCAAAGTAGGGTCCAAGATAGCCCACTGTTGGGGGTTCAGGGCAACCCCAAAGTTACCACACCAGCAGCTCAGGGCCGGTCAGGTGCAGAGGTCCAAATGATGCCCAAAACGCATAGGCTTCAGTGGAGAAGGGGGTGCCCCGGTTCCAGTCTGCCAGCAGATAGGTACCCGCGACTTCGGAGGGCAGACCAGGGGGGTTTTGTAGGGCAGCGGGGGGACACAAGTCAGCACAAAAAGTACACCCTCAGCGGCACGGGGGTGGCCGGGTACAGAGTGCAAACTGGCATCAGGTTTGTAATGGAGTTCAATGGGAGACCCAGGGGTCTCTTCAGCGAAGCAGGCAGGCAAGGGGGGGCTCCTCGAGGTAACCACCACCTGGGCAAGGGAGAGGGCCACCTGGGGGTCGCTTCTGCACTGGAGGTCGGATCCCTCAGGTCCTGGGGGTTGCGGGTGCAGTGTATTTACCAGGCGTCGGGTTCTTAGAAGCAGGCAGCCGCGGTCAGAGGGAGCCTCTGGATTCCCTCTGCAGGAGTCGCTCAGGGGGCTCAGGGTGATCAACTCTGGCTGCTCACAGGGTCGCAGTCACCGGGGAGTCCTCCCTGTAGTGTTTTTTCTCCGCAGGTCTAGCTGGTGGCATCGGGTGCAGAGTGCAAAGTCTCACACTTCCGGCGGGAAACGTGTTGTCTTTAAAAGTTGCTTCTTTGTTGCAAAGATGTTTCTTCTTTGGAGCAGAGCCGCTGTCCTCAGGAGTTCTTGGTCCTTTTAGATGCAGGGTAGTCCTCTGAGGCTTCAGAGGTTGCTGGACCCTGGGGACCGTGTCGCTGTTGCAGTTTTTCTTGAAGTGGGGAGACTGGCCGGTAGGGCTGGGGCCAAAACAGTTGGTGTCTCCGTCTTCTCTGCAGGGCTTTCAGGTCAGCAGTCCTTCTTGTCTTCAGGTTACAGGAATCTATCTTGCTAGGTTCTGGGAGCCCCTAAATACTCAATTTAGGGGTGTGTTTAGGTCAGGGGGGTTAGTAGCCAATGGCTACTAGCCTTGAGGGTGGCTACACCCTCTTTGTGCCTCCTCCCTGAGGGGAGGGGGGCACATCCCTAATCCTATTGGGGGAATCCTCCATCTGCAAGATGGAGGATTTCTAAAAGTCAGAGTCACCTCAGCTCAGGACACTTTAGGGGCTATCCTGACTGGCCAGTGACTCCTCCTTAATTTTCTCATTATCTCCTCCGGCCTTGCCGCCAAAAGTGGGGTCGTGGCCGGAGGCGGTGGGCATCTCCATTAGCTGGAGTGCCCTGGGGTGCTGTAACAAAGGGGGTGAGCCTTTGAGGCTCACTGCCAGGTGTTACAGTTCCTGCAGGGGGAGGTGAGAAGCACCTCCACCCAGTACAGGCTTTGTTACTAGCCACAGAGTGACAAAGGCACTCTCCCCATGTGGCCAGCAACATGTCTGCTGTGTGGCAGGCTGATAAAACTAGTCAGCCCACATTGGAAGTCGGGTATGTTTTCAGGGGGCATCTCTAAGATGCCCTCTGGGGTGTATTTCACAATAAAATGTACACTGGCATCAGTGTGCATTTATTGTGCTGAGAAGTTTGATACCAAACTTCCCAGTTTTCAGTGTAGCCATTATGGTGCTGTGGAGTTCGTGTTTTACAGACTCCCAGACTATATACTCTTATGGCTACCCTGCACTTCCAATGTCTAAGGTTTTGCTTAGACACTGTAGGGGATTAGTGCTCATGCACCTATGCCCTCACCTATGGTATAGTGCACCCTGCCTTAGGGCTGTAAGGCCTGCTAGATGGGTGACTTATCTAAGCCATAGGCAGTTTGTGGTTGGCATGGCACCCTGAGGGGAGTGCCATGTCGACTTAGTCATTTTCTTCCCCCCAGCACACACAAGCTGGCAAGCAGTGTGTCTGTGCTGAGTGAGGGGTCCCCAGGGTGGCATAGGACATGCTGCAGCCCTTAGGGACCTTCCCTGGCATCAGGGCCCTTGGTACCAGGGGTACCAGTTACAAGGGACTTACCTGGATGCCAGGGTGTGCCAATTGTGGAGACAAAGTTACAGGTTAGAGAAAGAACACTGGTGCTGGGGCCTGGTTAAAAGGCCTCAGCACACTTTCAAATCATAACTTGGCATCAGCAAGGGCAAAAAGACAAGGGGTAACCATACCAAGGAGGCATTGCCTTACACTTGTGCATTCACGTAGACACACCCCAAACACAGGATACTCAGCCTCACTTGCATACATCTGCATTTTGAATGATTGTTCCTGGGCTGGGAGGGCGGAGGGCCTGACACTTGCATGTCAAATGACAGTAGCCTGCCCTCACACAAAGGACTGCCAAACCCCCTACTGGGAACCTGGCAGGCAGGATTGAACTGAAAGGGGGCCTTGTGCACTTCTAAGTCACTCTTTGAAGGCTCATCCACTTCAAAGTCACATTTGGGTATTTAAACAGGGCCTCTTCCCATATCAACTCAGACACTTCCTGGAGAAGAAACTGGAACCGGAACCTGCATCCTACTAAGCAGAACTGCATGGCTGCCCAAAGGACTCACCTGTCTGCTTTCTGTAAAGGACTGATGCCTTTATGTCGCCCTGCTGCATTGCTGCTCTCTGGCTGTGGTGAAGAAGTGCTCTCCAAGGGCTTGGATAGAGCTTGCCTCCTGTTCCCTGAAGTCTCAGGACCAAAAAGACTTCATCTCTTCAAGAAGGACTCCTTGTACTGTGAAATTGAACGCACAGCCTGCCAGAAACGACGAACAGCCTGCACCGTGGTGAAAATGTCACCACACGCCGAACCGGAACAACACAGCTCGACTTCGCAATGAGAAGATCGACGCAGCGCCAGCATAGCGACCGAAAACTAAACGCACAGCCCATTGGATCGAGGCACAGCCGAGCTGGAACGACGCAACCCGACTTCCAGAGAGGAATCGACTCAGCGCCTGCCATGTGGTAGAAAATTCAAAGCAACACCCACTGAATTGACGCAGCTCCTGTGACTTCGTCCTGTCAGCGCAGGAAATCCACGCATGTTCCAGGGGCGTCTGAAAACCCTGCAACCCGAAGAGGATCCATGACCGAGCACTGGAAATCGATGCACAGCCGTCCCTGCATGAAAACTAAACGATGCATCGCCGTGTGCAGCCCAAGAAATCAACCCACACCCCTTTCTTTCCACGCATCTACTCCTCTGCGGTTCTTTGCAGAGATTTTTCAGTTGAACCAGGTACTTTGTTTTTGAAAGAGAGTTTGTTTGCTTTTAAAAGACTTGAGACGCTGTATATCACTTTTCAGTGATATCTCAACATATACTTATAGCATTTTTATCGTTTTGACCTACATCTTTATCAGATAAATATTATGGTGGTCATTACAACCCTGGCGGTTGGTATTAAAGCGGCGGTAAGACCGCCAACAGGCCGACGGTAAAAATTACGACCGTGGTGGAAACCGCTAACAAAGCCACTTTAACTCTCCGACCGCCACGGCGGTAGAAACAAACAGCGCGGCGGTCACCGCCAACAGACAGGCAGGAGACAAAGTACCGCCCACAGTATCACAACCTACCAATCCGCCACCTTTTCTGGGGCGGATTCACCATGGATAAAAACACGGCGGAAACAGGATTCCGAAGGGAAAACGCTCGCCTCTACACACCCCATGAGGAACGAGGACACCATGGATCCGGAACTCCAAATTCTCCCTGCAATAGTCTTCCTGCTCCTCTACCAGGAGCACGACCACCGGCAGCGAAGACCACGGTGAGTACTGCACCTACGACACAGGGGAGGGGAGAGGGGGGAGGGAAAAAACAGGGACACACACATACAACACACAACACTCCCACCCCCACCCTCACCCACGACAACACACACACTAATACATCATGATACATCACAGTTACACCCCCCAACCCCTCAGAAGAATACAAAGACCAAAGGAAATGAGTGTAACCATTGTAATATATTAAAAGCAAGCATGCAAAAATATATATATACACCATTAACAAAATATACACCAAGCATAGTAGTCCAGGTAGTGCTCCAATTAAGTCCGTGGAACACTGGGCCCATACGGTATGGGCGAGGCCCACACAAGATCCCCGACCATGACAGAGAGAACACTGCAGGGGCATCAGAGAGCAAGAAAAAAGGCACCTCAGGGGGAGGGAAAGGGTGGGCACCTCAGCCGGTTGAGTGCACGACACCAAATCCACGAGGGGGCCACATGCCCACTGTTCCATCCTGGGGAGTGCAAAGCCACAGTCTCTCAAGTCTCTACAGTGGGTGGGTTGCCCACTGTTCAATCCTGGGGAGTGCAAAGCCACAGTCTCTCAAGTCTCTACGGTGGGTGGTTTTCCCACTGTTCAATCCTGGGGAGTGCAAAGCCACAGTCTCTCAAGTCTCTACAGTGGGTGGGTTGCCCACTGTTCCATCCTGGGGAGTGCAAAGCCACAGTCTCTCAAGTCTCTACAGTAGGTGGGTTGCCCACTGTTCCATCCTGGGGAGTGCAAGGCCACAGTCTCTCAAGTCGATAACAGTCTCCACTGGTTCTGGAGGGGGCATGGTGCCCAGAGTGCATCATCCTGCTAAGGACAGAGGTAGTGGATGGATGTCTCCACTGGTTCTGGAGGGGGCATGGTGCCCAGAGTGCTTCATCCTGCTAAGGACAGAGGTAGTGGATGGATCTCTCCACTGGTTCTGGAGGGGGCATGGTGCCCAGAGTGCTTCATCCTGCGAAAGACAGAGGTAGTGGACGGATCTCTCCACTGGTTCTAGAGGGGGCTTGGTGCCCAGAGTGCTTCATCCTGCCTGTGACGGACTCAGTAGCGTCAGTGCCCTTGGCGCTCATGGGCCAGCGGTGCTTGAGACGGCGGTGCCCTGTTGAGCGGTGCTTGAGACGGCGGTGCCCAGTTCAGCAGTGCTTGAGACGACGGTGCACTGTTCAGCGGTGCTTGGAGCGGCGGGCTCCTTTGCAGTGACTCAGCTGCTGGCGGTTCCTTCATGGCCCAGCGGGGCTCGTGCTGGCGGTCCTTCATGGCCCAGTGGGGCTTGTGCTGGCGGTCCTTCATGGCGCAGCAAGGATGATGACGGTCGCCTCCTGGGCAGTAGAGCTGGTGGTGGTGGCCTGCTGGACAGCAGGGCTGGTGCTGGCGGTGGCCTCCTGGGCAGCTGGGCTGGTGCTGGCAGTGGCCTCCTGGGCAGCTGGGCTGGTGTTGGCGGTGGCCTCCTGGGCAGCAGGGCTGGTGCTGGCTGTGGCCTCCTGGGCAGCTGGGCTGCTGCTGGCGGTGGCCTCGTGGGCAGCTGGGCTGGTGCTGACGGTGGCCTCCTGGGCAGTGTGGATGATGGCAGTCTTCTCCGCCGTGCTGCTCTTCCCAGACTTGCTGAGTTTCTTGTGCCCCTTCCCGACCTTGGAAGGTGTCGCAACTGACTCCACACTCCTTTGGTGGCTGGAGTCTTCCCCCTCTACTGCCGGGCACTGGCCAACTTCTGATGCTTCACAGGTGGGGGACTGTCTGTGCTGTGGCTCCGTGACACACTGGCTGCCCTGGTGGCCGGTGCACTCCATATTCCGGTGACTACAGGCACCACTGGTCCTGGAGATGTTGTGGCTGCGGTGCTAGTTCGGGACCTAAGAGACGGACGGGGTGGGGGAGATGTGGGAAAGAGGTCAAGGTTGGACAGGAAAAGTTTTTTGGAGGCACTGGGATGGGTAGCTGGAGGGGGTTTGGGAGTGGAGGAAGAGGTTGTGGTTGTAGGAGGTGTTCGTTTGCTGACTTTGGGTGAAGGTGCATGCGCTGGAGGCTGTTGTGAGGTGAATGGCTGATGGGTGGGTGTGTGCCTGCGTTTGTGTATCTTGGGAGGTGGCGTCACAGACACACTGGGAGAGTATACAGGGGACGTGTGAATGGTAGTGGGTGTGCACGTGAGCGGGGTGTGGTGCTGGGTGTGCTGGAGAGGGACGTAGCGGCTGTAGAGGTAGTGCATGCAGGTGTGAATGTAGACAAGACTGGGAGGGAAGAAGGAGACGAGGAGGAGGGGGACACAGTGGAGGCAGTGGATGTTGGTGTGTCTGCATGTGTATGATGCTTGCATGAGTGCCTGTGGGATGTGTGGTGCTTATGTTTGCCTGAGCTTCCCTTGTGTGTTGACGTGTGTGCATGCTGGTCTAGAGGTGTGCTTGGGATATGCTGGGGTACAGGGGATTGGGTCTGGGTGGAGGAAGTTGGAGGGGGGAGGCTAGAGACAGGTTACAATGGCTGCCATCAGTGCTGAGGCCAGAGTCTGAAAAGCTCATGAAGGGCCGCCTGACCAGAATGAATGCCCTCCAGGAATGCATTGGTTTGTTTGCAACTGCCTTTCTACACCCTGGATGGCATTCAAAATGGTCGACTACCCAACAGTGAGGGACCTGAGGAGGTCAATGGCCTCCTCACTGAGGGCAGCAGGGGTGACTGGGGCAGGGTCTGAGGTGCCTGGGGCGAAGGGGATGCCCACCTTCCCGGGTGAGCGGGCATGGGGCGAAGGCTGAGGGGCTGCTGGGAGGGCGGTGCTGGAAGGGAGGGTGGCGGCAGTGTCTGTAGATGGGGGGGCACAGATGTTGCCGCCACCACAAGGGAGCTCCCATCAGAGGACGAGTCTGTGTCACTGGTCTCAGCTCCTGTCCCCGCCGTGGAGCTCCCCTCGCCCTCCGTCCCACTGGTGAAGTCCGATTCCATAGTGTGGCCCTCCATGGCCATGTGGGATGCAGCACCCTCGTGCTCCAGTGCCACTGCTCCTCCACCTGATGATGCTAATGCACACAAGAACAGGGAGGCCACAAAAAGGGGGGGACGACAGAAGAAGGACATGTTGAGTGCATGCACGACAGACACAGAAGCCCCCTGCATTACGCTGCGCTCTTGGGCTCCACTGTTCAATTCCTGGGAAATGGCCTACTAGGCTATGGACGACATCTGCACACATGGATGACACAGGGGCATGACTAGGTGTACTTGGCACTCTACAGAGGTGGGATGGGGTGCCACATGGACTGCCTTACGGAGGGACCTTGGCTACGGAACTCGCCCTGGCCTAGGGAAACCCGCAGCCCACCTCTCCCACCCGGACCCCTCCCCAGCACGCAAAATCAGCAGAATGAGAGTGTACTCACCCCCTTGTGGCTGCTGTGATGCCCTCAAGTGCCCATCCAACTCCGGGTACGCCACCACCAGGATCCTGAACATCAGGGGGGTCATGGTGCGACGGGCACCCCTCCCACGTTGGGAGGCCATCCCCAGCTGAGCCTCAGCCGTCTTCTTGCTCCAGCGGCGAATGTCCTCCCATCTTTTCCGGCAGTGGGTTCTCCGTCTGTAGTAGACCCCCAGGGTCCGGACGTCCTTGGCGATGGCACGCCAAATATATTTTTTCTGGTGGGCGCTGACCTACATGAGTTGTACAGGGGGAAGAGAAACTTCTTACCAACTGCAACGTCAAAGTGATTGGCCCCCATCCCTACCCTTGCCATGTGGCACATGCACTCACCGTCGTTTCATGCACGCCGCACTCTCCCCCATTCCTTCTTACATCCCCCCCTTTCCACACAGGCATAGCCCATACAGCATGCTCCCAGTGTACTTACCTGTTTGTCTGGAGGACCGTAGAGTAGCGTGTACTTGGGGAGGACCCCATCCACGAGTTTCTCCACCTCCTCCGATGTGAAGGCAGGGGCCCTTTCCCCAGTCGCATGAGCCATTGTCTCTTCCAGACCGAGGTCACAGCAGCACTTGCAGTGTAGGTCCTCTCCTGTCGAAGATCAGGTATCGAGTCATTGAACAGATATAAAATGGCGGTCATGTCCGCGGCGGTGCGTACTGTCACCGCCGGCGTACATCGTCATTGGCTCCTGGGACCTATAGGGTCCAATGTTAACCAATGCAGCATTGCACCGCGGTCTACGACTGCCTACCACGGCGGTGCACAACGCCAGCGCAGTTACCTCACATCCCATTGTCCCACTTTACAGGTCAGGCAGCCACCATTTGAGGGGCCCACATGGCTTCATTTTCAACTGCGTCACACACACCTAGGCCTAGACTCAACACACATACAGGCAATATTTTAGATTATGATTGGTGTTATCTGTAAGGTGTGGGTACGTACCTCTGAGTTGTTTTACTCTGTGCTCGCTGTTGTCCTTCATAGGCACCGTCCGTTGGGACATGTGAGGAGATGGCGGCATCCTCCGGTGTACCAACCGTAGGTGGACCTGTCGACAATAGAGGAAAGACATGTGATCATCACTTACAGGCTTGACCGTGCCACAATCCAGGAACTGTGTACCCAGTTGGAGCCAGACCTGATGTCAGCTATCCGCCATCCCACAGGAATCCCCCCTCTAGTGCAGGTGCTGTCAGTACTCCATTTCCTTGCAAGTGGGTCATTTCAAACAACAGTGGCCAGAGCATCAGGGATGTCCCAGCCCATGTTTTCCAACGTGTTGTCCAGAGTGTTGTCTGCCCTGCTGAAACACATGCGAAGCTACATCGTTTTCCCTCAGGTGGAGGATTTGCCTACAATGAAAGGTGATTTCTCTGCCCTGGGACATATCCCCAACATCATAGGTGCCATTGATGGGACAAATGTGGCTTTGGTGCCCCCCCACAGGAGTGAACAGGTGTACAGAAACCGGAAGAGTTAACATTCGATGAATGTACAGATGGTATGTTTGGCCGACCAGTACATCTCCCATGTGAATGCCAAGTTCCCTGGCTCATGTCATGACACCTACATCCTGCGGAATAGCAGCATCCCTTATGTGATGAGTCAACTCCAGAGGCGCTGTGTGTGGCTATTAGGTGAGCACATGGAAGCTAGTCAGTGGGAATGGTTGTCTGGGTCTGGGGATATCCCTTCAGGTTAGTGTGTGTCTAACAGTTGTCCCTTGCCATTTGCAGGTGACTCTGGTTACCCCAACCTGTCATGGCTACTGACCCCAGTGAGGAATCCCAGGACGCTACAACGAGGCCCATGGGCGAACCAGGAGGGTGATCGAGTGGACCGTCGGCCTCCTGAAGGCCAGGTTCAGGTGCCTCCATATGACAGGTGGATCCCTATTCTACTCACCAAAGAAGGTGAGCCAGATCACCGTGGCCTGCTGTATGCTTCACAACTTGGCTTTGCGATTACAGGTGCCTTTTCTGCAGGAGAATGGTCCAGATGGCGGAGTTGTTGCAGCTGTGGAGCCTGTGGACAGTGAAGACGTGGAAGCAGAAGAAGAAGACATGGACAAGAGGAACTCAGTGATCCAGCAATATTTCCACTGAAACACAGGTAAGAATACAAACCTGCCTACTACATGTACTTAAACACTACTACCTCTCTACTGTCTGTCGTTTTCACTCAGTGTATGGTCACTGAGTTGTCACTTTCCCTTATGATTTCACAGATCTGGGTCCCACAGTGTGACATCTGCTTTGATTCCTCATGGACTAGAGCTGTGTGACATAGGTATGTTGACATTACAAGTGAAAGAGCTTTTTGCCGCAGTAATTGCTAATACAGTATTCCGAAATCACAGACTGACTCCAGATTGTTTTGTGCTTTAAGGGAGTTTACTTTAGTGCTCAAAGGGGGTAGCAAAATGGTGAGGGGTGATGGCGGAGGAATGTCCATGGCAGAGTCTAGTCTATAAGTCCCACAGGTGCATTGCCCAAATGGGCATAGGAAGTGGAGCTGGAGCAGTTTAAGTATGGACAGGGTGACAAAGTGGGACAGTAGGATGACAATCAGGGTGGTCTCATTTCTTGGCGGGGGTCTTGGCATCGTTCTCTGTCTTGTTCCTGGATCTCAGGGACCGTTTGCGAGGTGGTTCTCCCTCTGCAGGGGGTGGAGTGCTGGTGTGGTGGTCCTGTGGTGGTGCCTCCTGTCCACTAGCGCGGGCGGACGTGGTGGGCAGTTCATCATCCAGGCTAGTGTCAGGGGCCCCTTGTAGTGCCACAGTGTCCCTCCTGGTGTTCATGAGTTCCTTCAGCACCCCTACGATGGTGCCCAGGGTGGAATTGATGGTTCTGAGTTCCTCCCTGAAGCCCATATACTGTTCCTCCTGCAGGCGCTGGGTCTCCTGAAACTTGGCCAGTACCGTTGCCATCGTCTCCTGAGAGTGGTGGTAGGCTCCCATAATGGAGGAGAGGGCCTCGTGTAGAGTGGGTTCCCTGGGCCTGTCCGCCCCCTGTCGCACAGCAGCCCTCCCAGTTCCCCTGTGTTCCCTGGACCGTGTGCCCACTACCACTGCCCCCAGGTCCCTGTTGTTGTTGGGGTGGTAGGTTAGCCTGGGATCCCTGTAGTGGAGGACACACTGCTGATTGATGTGTCCTGGGGACGGAGGTATGGGCCCGCTGGGTGGGTGCTGTGCTGGTGTTTCCAGAGGGGGGAAGCTCTGGGGTGGCCTGTGACTGGGTGTGGGGAACCGACTGTCCAGAGGTCCCCGATGGGCCGGGCTGGTCATCTAGATCCAGTTGGACAGAGCTGCTGTCATCACTGTGGGCCTCTTCTGTTGGTGGTGTGGACATGTGTGGACCCTCCTGTCCGGTGACGTTGGGTAGGGGTCCTGCAGGGGTATAAAAGAATGTTTATTACATCTGTGTGTGGCATGGTGTACAATGGGTGGGTGATCGTGTACCCCAGTGCTTGCATTCCTGTGTGGGACCTTGTGTGATGATGGTTTAGGGGGGTCTATGGGTATGTGCAGTGGCCATGCTTTAGTGATGGGTGTCCATGCGTTGTTGTTGCATTCAGGGCTTGGTGTTGGGATGGGTGGGTTGTGATAGTGGGACATTTGTGAGGAGTAGGAGTGATGGGGGTGAGGGTGGGGGTATGTGCTGGCATGCAGGTAGGGTGGGGGATGTAATAGTTAAGATTTGACTTACCAGAGTCCATTCCTCCACCTACTCCTGCGAAGCCCTCAGGATGCAGAATCGCCAAGACCTGCTCCTCCCATGTTGTTAGTTGTGGGGGTCCGCCGCCAGTCTGCTGAACTGCCAGGTGGTTTCTTGAGACCACGGAACGCACCTTCCCCCATAGGTCGTTCCACCTCTTCCTGATGTCCTCCTGATTTCTTGGGTGCTGTCCCACTGCGTTGACCCTGTCCACTATTCTTTGCCATAGCTCCATCTTCCTTGTAATTGAGGTGTGCTGCACCTGTGATCCGAATAGCTGTGGCTCTACCCGGACGATTTCCTCCACCATGACCCTGAGCTCCTCCTCCGAGAACCTGGGGTGTCTTTGCCGTGCCATGGGGTGGTGTAGGTGATGTGTGGGGTGGTGTGTGGGTTGATAAGTGTGTTGATATGTAGTGGTGTGTAGTGTGAGGTGCGTGGAAGTTATGTGGGTGATGGTGTTGTGTGCCTGTGGATGCTTGTTAGTTGTTTGTGGTGTCTGTCTCTCTGGCCTTCGTTTGTGATTTTTGGTCGTAGGGGTTTGTGGGTGATGTGGGTGGGTGTTATATATTGTATCGGGTGTGTGGGAGTGGTGTGTGTATGTGTATCAGGTGTGTGTATTTGGAATTGTCCAATGTGGCTGTGTTTTGTAAATGTGTGTGTATTTTGAGTGCGGCGGTGTGTACCACCAATGGAATACCGCGGTTGAAAGACCGCCACGTGGATTCGTGTGTCGTGATAGTGTGGGCGTATTTCTTTTGGCGTGACGGTGGAGGTTTTGTTTTTGCCAGTTTACCACTGACCTTTGGTGTGGCGGACTTGTGTGGGTGTCTGAATTTTGGTGGTTTCCGTGCTGGCGCGGCGGTGTGTTGGCGGTCCTCTGCACGGCGGTAAGTGGCTTTTACCGCCAATGTTGTAATGACCGCCTACATATTTTTCTAAACACTATGTGGTGTATTTTGTTGGTGCTATATGGGGTTAGAGTATGATTTATTGCACAATACTTTACACATTGCCTTCTAAGCCTGACTACTTAGTGCCAAGCTACCAGAGGGTGGGCACAGGATAATTTGTATTGTGTGTGACTTACCCTGAATAGAATGAGGGTCCTTGCTTGCACAGGGGGTAACCTGACTGCCAACCAAAGACCCAATTTCTAACAGAAGTCAATACTTACCGTGAATGCCAGTGCAAGAGGCATAGGAGTGGTATTTTCTCAATTGCATGGTAAGAGTGAGAAAACAGTTGCATTTGCTTCTCGCACTTTGACGAGTGCTGAAAGAAGCTACTCTGTGATTGAACATGAAGTGTTGGCGGTTGGGTGGGGTGGGGTGCAGAATATTTTCGGGTGTATCCGTGGAGACTACCTTTTGTCATAAGAACTGATCATAAGCAACTTATTAAGATCTTAGCTTCAGGAGGGTCAGGCAAAGGTTCAGCCAGGCCGGCTACGTCAGCAGCCAGGCTTCAAGAATACACATATACTGTTGAGTTCCTTCTAGGTTGGAAAATGTGTAAGATGATTGTTTACCCAGATTATCGTTGGACTGGGAAGTGGTGGATAGCTCAGCAGTAAGGGATTCAAATACTGAAGGAGCAGTGGCATCTATTCAGGAAGTGTTGGGCTGTGGTTTGGGGTCATTCACTGAGGCACAATGGAAAGAAGAAATAGAGAGCTATGTGACATTGAAAAGTGTCATTAAAATGGTACGTTGTGGAAGAGTGAAAGAGAATGCACTTCCACTTCTGGAGAGAACTTATCTTTAGGTGCTTGATGAGTTATCTATGTGTAGTGAAAATGTGATCATGAGGGGGATCGATTTATCCCACCGGGGGAATTGAGATTCAAGTTGATTCACTTGACACAAGAAGGACATTTGGGACAGGGATTGACAATTAAGAGGATTAAAGGGGAATTCTGGTGGCATGGCATGGACAACCAAATCAAAGAATGGGTGGAGAGGTGCAAAATGTGTAAAGAGAGTGAAAAAAAGATCACAAATTAACAAGAGGGTGGAAGGTCACTTAGAGGGTCCGGGTAAACCTTGGCACACGGTGTGCCTGGATTTCATTGGGCCCTTGGTGGAACTGCCGAGCAACATGAAATATGCAGTGGTAATCATAGATTTCCATTCCAAGTGGTTGATTGTAGAATTTATGAAGGATGTCACTACAAGAAACATTATTGAGATTCTCAAGAAAATCTTTAAGGAGGAAGGTGTTCCTATGACACTTATAACGGACAACAGTACACAGCTAACCTCACATGAAATGGTGACATTCGTAAGGGAATGGGGTGTTAGACATTTGCACACTTCTTTATATAAACCTCAGGGAAATAGTATAGGAGAGAAGGCCAAAAGATAAATGTCCTATTCAATTGGCAGTCATAAATCAGTGTAACATTAGGAAAACTATAGCTGATATGGTTTGGGCATATTGCACCACTACTCATTGTGTGACACAGGAAGTAGCATTTATAACCATGCGAGGGTGGTTACCGGGGACAAAGTTGGTTCTGGCTTGGCTGAAAGAATGGGTTGTGAATGGTGGCAGGAGTCAACCAAATAAAATACCTGTAGGAAAGGATACCAAGCATAAATTGAAAGCAGATGACTGGGTCAAAATTAAGTCTGGTAGAGCCCTGAGAGGACTCTCTAAGTTCAGAGGTCCCTTTCGTGTTCAGTGGGTATTAACATTTTTTGTGATTCTAAAATATGGAGAGAGATGGGATCTGAGGAATTTGACATTATATCAAAAGAACGAAGAGTGTGGGAGACATGATGATGAAGGCTGTTCAGGTTTAATGTTTATGAAAGACGAGGAAGTGAATAGAGGTAGTGAATCAAATATTAATGTTTCGGAACACAATGTTGGTGAGTTAGGAGGGTTGACATCATGTAATAAAAGAATCTGTAGACCACCAACTTATCTGAAAGATTATGTGAGACATGAATAAAAAGTTGGACTATTGTTGTTTTATTGTTTTGTTCATATGTTAGTTGTGTTATTCATAGTGAAGAGGGGAATATGTGTTATGATGTAAATATTTTAGTATGTACTGTATTCTAGACTGTAAGGTGTTGAGTGTTCCAAGGATGTCAGTTGACCCTGGCACCTTGAAGAGGACCGACTCCAGGTTCTGTTCTCAAATAAAGCTTATACCTAAAGGAACCTGAGAGAGAGCTTAATATTACCACAACACCATGCAGCATTTTGGGTTGCTAAGTAACCAAATGGGTACAAGCTATTTATCACAATTTACATGGTATAATTGATATTAATGACCACTCCCCAGCAGCATTTAAAACCACTTGCAGCACCCATCAAGGTATCTCACTGTCTTCATTCCCTTACATTCTGTGCATGGAACCTTTTCTGTCCTTCTCAACCAACCACACAGGTCTATGCTATCAGCTATAAGAGCTTCTAACATGTTTTGTTCTGTATCAGGCTACATATTAAACCCAGGTCCTGAATATGCTAGTCACCCATGTGTATTGCTCAAGGCACCTGACTTCTCAGAGAAATTCAAAGAGACGCATTGGAGCATGACATTGGGGATGGGCTCTCACCACTGAATGAGGTTGGCTTGGACCAACCTGTAGCCTTCATTATTAGGACGTTGTTTCCCAGGAAAACAATGGCAGAGTACAATTGAAAGGAAAGCCTTTGCAATGATTTGGGCACTGAAAAAATTGAGACCATACATGTTTAGGACTCACTTCCAAATGGCCAATGCAGATGAGAACTGAGACCCAAAATTGTTGATGTGGTCCATCTCCATAATGTACTTTATGGTGGAAAGTCCTCCTGGGACTGACCACGCAAGTGCTGATGATCTTTCCAGGTCCTTCCACCTTAGCGAGGGGAACTCCCATGAAGGTGGGCAGTTCTCCCTGCTTTAATCTGGGAAAGGTATCTGTTATACCTGACATCCTTGGTATGGTATTACCTCAAACTTTCTGCCTTCACCTCACCTGTTTTGCTTAATTTGTTTTGGTTGCCATTAGAACTTTGTGAACTTTCCCACTGATAATCAGTGGTAATGTGCTTGCTGCATCAAATATGGTCAAATAGGCCTACACCTGTTTGGCATATTTAATTTACTTGTAAGTCCCTAGTAGATGGTACTACATGTACTGAGGACCTTTAAATTAAATGATTTTAGTGGTCTTGCAGCACTCATTGTGCCACCAACAAAAGTAGCCTTGTAAAACATGTCCCTGGCCTGCCACTGTAACCTGCTGTATAGTTTTAAACTGTCATTTTGAGCTGGCAAAATAAACCTTTTTTCAGGCTTAAACCTTCATTTTTAATACGTATGGGTCACAGCTGAGGCAGGTCCTAAAAGCTCTTAGGGCAGGGTGCAAAATTAGGACATGTGTACTTAGGTTTTACATATCCTGGCAGTGAAAAATGCCCAAAGCAGTTTTGCACTGTGTAAAGCCTACCTCCCCCATTGACTCACACTGGGTGAACCTATTACATGGAAACTACTTTGGATTGGGAGCAGAAAGAGCTATGCTGTTTGCATTCAAATGAATTGTGATTTAAAATCCTCTTTAATAGTAAAGTCAGTTTTTATGTCACAATTTTGAAAATTAAGCATTTGGAAAGTTGTAATTTTCTTGTCCCAACCACTGGTGCCTTATGCTAGTGCCCTGAGTGCAATGACTGCAAGTAGCTCTCCTGTTGTGGATTATGGATTGCTTCCAGACAGTAACAGGAATGGGTTTTTACGTGTGGACAGTATGAGCAATCCTAACAGGATGAGTGGGAAGGGGCTGTACCCAACTCCACTTCAAGGGTTGTTGCCTTCTGCGCACATAAAGGCATTTTACACCATGCCTGCCTTATCCTTTGTCACCCCTGTTTGGAGCCTTGGCAAGGGAAGGTGATGAACTTTCCAGGACCAGATGTAGGGGTAGGACAGGGAGTCCTCCCACACAAAGCTGGCAACAGGTATAAATATTGGACCTCCAGGGCATCCAAAATAAAAAAAAACCTGGACCTATGAAAGTTACCCAGAAAGATCTGCCCTCCTGCCAGAAGACTACCCTGCTGCTTGAAGGACTCCCTTGCTGTTTGATAAGGAAGGCTAGACCTTCTTGCCTTCAGCACAGTCTAATCCAACTAATTCCAGGGGTCAGTTGTCTAACCTCCTGTTAGAGCTACAGGGACACAACAACTTTCAGAGGCCTCCCTGCAACAGCACCCTTACCTTCTGCAGGAGGACTTGCATAAGGACTTGCCTGACCTGCAACTGGACCTGTTTGAGCCCTTCTGGGCTCTGCTGGAGTGTGTCTTAAACCCCAAGAGGTGCCCCTCAGGTCCTTGACCAAATTTAACATCAGAGTGTACCCCTCCCAAAGAGAAGATGAAAGTCTTGACGTTTTGGCTCGTGGCAACGTGAAGCTCCGATGAAACTTGGTCTTTGCACTCTTAACTCTCTATGACGACCCTCAATGCAAGACCTGCACTTCACTCTACACCATGTACAGCCCAGGACAACTGCCAATGTGAAGCTACGGTAACCGCGTGTACTTTGCTAGACTGGATTTTCGTGCTTTAATTACAACATCCATGACACCCAAGCTGCTCTTTGCACTCCAGTGATCACTGTCCTCAATTCTCAGCCTCTCCTTCGTGGCCCCCTCACTGTGAACAGAACTCTTCATGCAGTGCGTAGAAGATAACTTTTCAGCTGGATTAACCCGGTTCCTGCATCTGACCCACACTCGTTTGAGCTTGTTCTGAACTTATAACTTTCTCCTGGTCTAGCACAACAAGATGACAGTGATTGGTGCTCTGTGCTTTTTGGCTTTTTCCTGTCAAATTTGAACATGAATATCTCTGGTTCTAGTGATTGGATTTTGGTTGTTCTAGTGTCATTAAATTTAACAAAATGTACTCTGTTTTTCTTAAATAGGCATTGTTCTTGTGTTGTGTTTTCACTCTATTACTGTTTAAGTGTTGCATACATACTTTACACATTGTCTCAAATGCTTTGTGTCAAGCTACCAGAAGGTTAACCACAGGTTAATTTAGTGACTTTTGTGATTCACTCCAACAAGTAATTGTGGTTGATGCTTTAGTGGGGCTTCCACCTTCCTCAACCAGTGATCCAATTTCTTACTCTGTCAACATGACCACAGTGACAATTTTAGACTTAAATGATGGGAGGTCAAAAAGAACAATGAAAGGCTAATTCAAACTCCCCAACATCCAAAACGTAGCTACCCTAGCCTTTCAAATGTGCCCGTTCTAAACATTTCTTAATTCCAATATTTATCTGTATGAAATTACATCAATAAATGTGTTCCATTTGTTATTTTATGCAACATCCATATGAGAAATTGGGTTGTTGGTTCACTGTGGTGTGAGCTGTGGTCTACCAACAGCCACAATACCTTGCAGGATAGCCACACCAAATTTGTCAGAAAGATAGATATTGGTCTAGAAAGATCTATTTTTGTGATGTAGTGTAAATCCACTCAGTAGCTTTTGAGATATTAAAGCAAAAATAAATTTGTATAACTATGGATTCCGATCCTCCGCGGATCTGTAGGATCTCATGCTGATATCCAGGAACCAGGAAGTGTTGGCAACCATTTTTTAACTCAGCCGAGTCCCAAGAAAAGGTAGAAAAAGAGAAGGGCATGATAAGAATACCCTGGCCCCCTAGACATTGTGGTGGGGTTCAACAAGGAACCCGCCAAAGACAAAATCTTTTTTTTTTTTTTTCCATGAAAAGCATGGAGGATCTATGAATCTCTATGAAAACATTTTAAAAAAACATGCATGGTCTCCTGTGCTTCTTTCAACTCCTGCCCATTGGTGGGCAAGGTCCTGGGGCAAACAAAAATAAATATATTGGGGACGGGGCACACTCAGCCCCCATTCCCTGGCCATTTATGGCCCCAAGGACAGCTTCTGCCAAATAAGAGCAAACAGAAAGCCTGCTCCCAGTGGACAGGAGCAGGAAAACGTCTCCAGGCCACTGCTAGCATACTTTTAATCTTTTCCCTACCTGCTGTGAAGTGGACAGGGAAACAGATGAAAACATTACTCCTGCGTGCAGGCAGCAGCATTTTCAGCTGCTCTCTGTGTGCGGGAGCAATGCCAGCTTCTACTGGTGACTGGAAGCTGGCAGGGACTGTGGAGTATTTAGGCTCCCCGGACAGCCCCTAACAGTGCACACTGGGTTCCCTGTGTGAGGCCAGGGCACCCATCATGAAGTGCTCCAATCCCTCTTACTAATTGGCTGAGACCCAGGGGGTGGGGGCCAGAAACAGATGAAAACAATGCTCCTGCAAACAGGCAAATGATATTTAAAGCAGCTCCTTGCTTGTGAGAGCAATGCCGGTTCCCGCAGGATGGTAGGAGCTGGCTAGGCCCAGGGGCCTTGAGGTTCCCTCCGCCGTCCTGTCACTCTCTCTCTTTCTATTTCATCCCATAATGGGATAGAAGAGAGAGAGTCATTACAATGGTCTCTTCATGCAATGCCTTCTAAAAAAATAAACATGCAAGGAGGAAGTCACCTGTAGCATAATGATTATGGGCACAGAGCCTCATAATGCAAGTTATGGGTTCTGGTCCAGGTGTGTCTAGAGTCATTTCCATGCTGTAGTTTCTTTTCAACTTCTAAAATTTAAGGTTCATATTAAAAGTTGATGCCACTCTTTCTGATTGACAGATACATTTTTCTTTTCAATTTGTCCAGAAATATCTCATTCTAAGTATAGCATTCACTAAAGCCTAAAAGACTCGCTATCTCACTTCCTCTCAATCTCTCTCTCTCTCACTGTCTCTCACTCTCTCGATTTTAATCTCCTTCTCTCACTCACACACCCTCTCAGACCCTTACGCACCCACTCACATACTCACGCACCCACTCACAGACCCACTCAGACTCTCACACACCCGTCACAGACCCACTGAAACCCTCATGCACCCACTCACAGACCCACACCAACACTGATGGACCCACTAAGACACTGATGCACCCACTCTCACCCCCAGATTTACCCTTTCACACCTAGAGAGACAAGCCACGGGCAACTCCTGCCGCGCATAGCCAAAAGGCCATGCTTAGTATGGGGTTGAGTGGGTAGGGAGGTTAGCGGCAGGGTTTAGCTACAGCTCAGGCCCTGCAGCCAACTGCCGTCACACACAGCCAAAGGCTGTGCACAGTGGTGGTTGGATTAACGTATAGTAATAAAAAGTACTTTACGTTAAAAAAACATAGAACTTCACTGAAGAAAATAAGCTTACAGGGACATTATAGCTGGGAAATAGAATTGAAAAAAACATAGAAATTCAACTAGAAAAACAAAGGTTACAAGGACGTTATAGTTATGCTCACATTTCAAACATATGAAACCATAGAAATTCACCTGTTACAGTTAGAGTTATCTCAAGTAAATATAACTCATGCCCTAAGGTACAAAATACAAAGAAAAGTAGGCAGTGCTCCCCTGATGTTTACCCAAATGAAATACTTTTGTTGATCTAAAAAAAAAAAATAGCACTTGTTCCTTTAAGAGACACAGGCTGCTTTAAAAAAAGGTTTCTATTTGAAAAAAAGATGGTGGCCTACCTTCCCTGTGTTTAGCCAACAAAAGGAGGGTTGCAAATTGAAATCTGCCTAATTAAAATGTATTAAGCTAATCCTTCTGGATGCATTGCAAATGGTGAGTTTGTGAGATGACCGATAACCTATAACTATATAGATTTCTTTGCAAAATTACAAAATTAGAGTTTATTTGTAAAAAGTAAGGGGCTCATTACGAGTTTAGAGGTCGGATGAGCGGACCACCAAACTCATGGGGATGAGATCGTTAACAACCCGCTAGTCTCAACCCCATAGTATTACGATGCTCCCACCAGGCTCACTGGTAGGGACATCATATTGTTACGTCTCCACCAGTCAGCCCGGCGGGAACATGGCTACGGTAATGATCTTGGCTCCCTTAAGGGAGGCGAGGCAAATACTGAAGCACAACAGCACCCTCGGAATGCTCACTGTCTATGGAGCACCTTCCAAGGGTGCCTGGCAGGGGGGCCCTTGCACTGCCCAAAACATAGTGGCCCTCAGCACTTCCTTTCCACCAGCCTTTTCATGCCAGGTAAACCACCATGAAAAGACTTGCAGAAAGGGAACATGTGATCAGTGCTGCAGCATTGATCTCAGCACCACCTTGGCTGACCACAAGTCTTGGCGAAAATGGCAGTTCCCTGGTGGTCCAACTGCCAGGGTCATAATGTGGCAGTCGGACCTCCTGGAGTGCAGCGGTCCAACGGCCAATGCGAAGCTAGCCACCCTCGTAATGAAGCCCAAAGTGTGCAATTTGGGACTACTTTTGCTAACAGACTCTTAGTACATCTGCCCAATCAATCAATCAATCAAATGTTGTAAAGCGCAGCTATTCACCTGTGAGGGTCTCAAGGCGTTGGGGGGGTGGAGCCTCATCTGTAGAGCCATGTCTTGAGGTTCTTCCTGAAGATAGTCATTGAAGGCATTTGTCTGAGGTCTTGGGGTAGGTTGTTCCAGCTCTTTGCTGCAATGTAGGTGAAGGATCGTCCTCCGGTGTTGTTTTTTCAAATGCAAGGAATAGTGGACAGAGCCAGATGAGCGCAGTGGAGGGATCTGGCGGGGGTGTAGAAGGAGGCACGGTGGTTCAGGTAGGCTGGTCCGATGTTGTGTATGGCTTTGTCCGTGTGGGTGAATAGCTTGAAGGTGATGCATTTTTCTATCAGGAGCCAGTGGAGAGTCCTCAGGTGCTGGGAGAGATGTTCTTGGTGTGGGAGGTTAAGGACAAGTCTGGTGGCAGTGTTCTGGATGAGTTGCAGCTTTTTGATGTTTCGCATCATGGTGCCAGCATAGAGAGCGTTGCCGTAGTCAAGCCTGCTTGTGACTAAGGCGTGGGTGACTGTCCTGCAGCAGTCTGCTGGGATCCATTTGAACATTTTCTGGAGTTTGCAGAGGGTGTGCCAGCAGGAGGAGGTAACTGAGTTTACCTGTCGGGTCATAGATAGAGAGGGGTTGAGGATGATGCCTAGGTTGTCAGAGTGCTCAGTCGGTGAAGGCAGGGTGCTGAGAGATGTATGCCACCAGGAGTCAATCCATGCTGAGGTGGCGTTTCTGAAAATGATGAGCTCTGCCTTGTCAGAGTTGACTTTGAGGCAGCTTTCTCTCATCCAGGTGGTGACTGCTTCCATTCCCTAGTGGAAATTCCTTTTGCCGGTGTCCGGGTCTTCGGTGAGAGAAATGATAAGTTGGGTGTCATCGGCGTATGACACGATGTTCATGCCGTGGCTTCTGATGATGGCTGCGAGTGGGGTCATGTATATGGTGAAAAGAGTTGGACTCAGCGTGGATACTTGGGGAACTCCGCTGCTGACTCCTGTAGGTTTAGATGTGAAGGGAGGGAGTGGCTCTAAAGGAGGCGAGGTCTTCGCTGGTTTGACTATTCCTCCATTTGTTCTCTAAGTGCCTGCGGGGCGTTTGGATTCTTGGAGTTTGGTGATGAACCAGCTGGCATTCTTTGGTTAGTGCTTGGCCAATGTCAGGTGGAAGGGGGATAGAGTGTCGACACATTCGGTGATGCATGCATTGAAATTGCACGCTGCGGTGGTGGCGACATCGGAAGGAGGAAGGAGGGATTTGGTGAAATTGTGGTGAGTTGCTCATTGGTATTTTGTTCCATTTCCTGTGGGGGTCATGAGGGCACAGATGCAGCTACTGGGTGCGGTGATGATGTAGGCAGCAGTGGTCGGTCCAGTCTGGAATGGAGATGGTCTCAATGGTTGCGTGAGGTGAAAATGGGGTCCAGTGTGTGTCCTGCGATGTGCATGCGCATGGTGATCAGCTGTCTGAGGCCGAGGGTGGTGAGGTTGTCGAATAGAGTGGAGGTTTTGGATCAAATCGGTCCTCGAGGACCCTATGAGTTGTGGTTCTCCGGCATTACTCATGAAAAACAGGGATAAACAGTATTACTCCTTAAATCTAGTAGTAAGTCAGGAGTAAAATAAAAGTAAAAAACTGAAAATATTTTTGAATGAGGCCCAGTGATTTTCACCCCACCTTTAAGAGCGGAAAACATACTACCACTAATAATAATCTTTTTATAGCACAAGTTATTACATTTGGCTGTGATTTTAAAAGTTCTTGTTCCCATTAATACTCCTAAGGAAAGAACTAAAACATCTTTACATTTATATCCCCAGCCCATGCTTGCTCTTATAAAAACTTAACCAGACTCATTTCATTGGGTGGCTCAAGAACAAAAAACGGTAACATGTATGCTTTCCTTTACTTCTACCTACGCACTACAGGCAGCACGATCTGATGATTTCAGATTCTGCACAGCACGCTGTTGGAGTAATTTTCTGTAACGGAATTAAAAGCTTGGAAACATCATGAGTAAAAGAATGGATCAATCTGTTGTGATGTGATGTTCGCTAGTGCTAACATTCGGACAGAGCTTTGTACATTGTTCAGGAAACATGATGGGATCTTCAGTCCACCAATGCTGACAATGCTTTCATAAGTAGCCCTATCACTACTGAAGTACATAATTTACTGGGTTCACTAAGTGCTAGGGCGAATAAGTAAAATAAATCTACTACCATGGGGATGCCCCTATGTTTCAACTGAAAACCTATTTCTATTCCTGGAGCTGTCAAGTTTACAAAGCTCATATATGCAGAATGTTTACTAGGTAGAAATTACAAGTAAGTAAATAATGGGGAGCCTATTGCAGGGAATCTCCGCCTTCCATTCCATTACAAATGTGGGTGATTCTCTGCCGTCTGCTATTCTAGAAATGCACTTGACCCAAAAAGGAGTAAAATGTACTTGAACTTTTGTATAGGGAACTACATGCACGGTGAAGGCCCACAAACCTATGAGTTTGTTATTGTTCACTACTTCTAGTTTCTCCTTCCGAAATACCACCATCGCCCATCTCAAAACTTGCAAATGCTAAAATTGCGCCCGTCTGACTGTTTTTCTGCAATTGTACTCTTTGTGCTCCTTGTTCGTGATTTCGTACATGTTATTTTTCACTTTGCTGGCGCAATTTTTTCTGTATGGTCATTGAATTGTGATTTTACGTTCCTCAAATTTTCAATGCGAGGACTTTACTTTATTCATGGAGGGCAGCGCAATTAGACATCAGTTAACACAAGATATCTTTTTTGATATTGCAAATTTTAATACAGTTTATCTTTTACGATTTTGAAAGTACTGCTATAAAATGTAACACTTCTGGTTCCTTTTGCCCTTCTTATTCACATTGAGATGTGTATATATCATTGAAGTGAAACCGCAAGAACATGACTATATCATCAATTATTTATAAGACCTTCTTTCTCAGAAATATAATCATTTTCTGCCTCGAACAAGAGACACAAAGTCTACATAAAAGTAAGTGGGCAGGAACCGTTTTCTGTACTGTTATGGTCTGGTGTAGGTTACACTGAGACGTTTAAAAAAAAAAAAATATTCACCATGTTCATTTAGGAAAATGAAACTTTTTAAACATATCCACAGATCGTATTTCTCAATAGACTGCGAGCATATTTGAACCTAGTTGATGACAATGTCCCACTGTCCCTTCGCTTTGCACGTTTATCAAGACGACTGGGTCTAATTCACTAAACCATTCATTTCTCATACCTTGTGTAAGTACGCCTAAAACTGTTCTTATGAGCGGTTAATTTGTAAATAAAGACGTGCCGGAACCCAAAGCTCTCCTCTGAAACACGCGGCTGCTGCATTTCGAGGTGCGAGCACAGGATACTGAGTCATCATTATCCTAAAGCCACTTTGGACCTTTTTCATCCACATACAGCCACTACCTGCACCTTCAGCTCACTCTTGCAGCTTTCTCCCGCTGAGAGCTTTTCCATATTTCTTTACTCAGTCTCTCCCCCGTGTGTCTTTTGCTAGCAGTAATTGCTTGATAGAGAAAAATAAGAGGCGGCCCTCAAAAATAAGTGCCGGTGCACCCCACCAGCAACCACAGGCTCAAAATAAGCACTGGTTCTTACGTTACGCCTGTTCTTCCCATTAAGGTGTAATTTATGGCTGTTGTAAAGAGCAGCCTTTAGTTTGTCTGTTTCACTAAACCATACCGTTGCAACATTTTTAGGTAGGAAATTTTACATGTTTAATTTAACTTAAAAAAAAAATCCTTCTTCTTTCACCCCCAAATATTTCACCCCCATTCTTTATTCCTTCACCTGCTGTGTAACACTTAGATGATTGTTCTTCTGGACACCATTTTCGTGCTGAATTTGCCTGATTACTCTTACGTCAGACACCTGGGGACATCCGAAGTAACTCCTAAAAGAAACATTATAAGACCTTAGTTTTTCACATGCAAGTAATTTGAACACCCTAGAGCGACTGTCCGAAGGACAAATCAAGACTTACAGGTCCATGGCTTACTCCTGTTTTTATTTTCGTGCAATTAAATAAGAATTGAACAAAAGTTTGAAACAGCTCACAAATAATCTTGTGAAAATGCATATTTTATGACAGGTTGCTAAAGATACACAACTGAAAATCCCTGCTTTGCCAACTAATTAATTAAAAAAAAAATAGGCCAAAGCAATTAATACAATAGAATCAGGTATGACATGGACTGTGCAACGAACATTTATCAGTGAGTGCCACCATCCAGGACCATACACAAGATCTTTACACTTGCCTTATCATCTTTCATGCATGCATGCTAATTAAATTCAAGGCTACATGTGCACCAGTACACACAAAAACAGTCTGTCATAAACAATTGAGCCAAACAAGGATGTAAACATGGATACATTTTTTAGTAAAAGTTAAGTATGTAAATCATGCCTAGAAAATGTAAAGATTCATATTACATCATGAAACTTCTCAACTGGCACATGCGACTCAATCGTATCTGTCAAATGAATTCATGAGAATGCCGTAGTTTGACTCTTGCTCTAGGCAAGACTGCTGGTTTAAGGATGACAGTACTTATGTTGGTAGGTGACTACGCCTGTCCTACAACAAGTCGCAACTGTCATCCCAAACCTCCCGGCTCATAAGCAGCACCTCACCAAAAACCCAAACAGTAAAAGGTTGTTAGAAATGGGGTCTTTGGTTGGCAGTAAGGTTAGCCGCTGTCCAAGCAAGGACCCTCACTCTAGTCAGGGTAAGTCACACACAATCTAAATTATCCTGTACCCACCATCTGGTAGGTTGGCAATGAGCAGTCAGGCTTAACTTAGAAGGCAATAAATCATACAATTCAACCATACAGCACCACAAAAATACACCACACAGTGCGTACAAAAATATATAATATTTATCTGGTTAAATGCAGGTCAAAACGATCAAAGATGCAATAAGTAACAGTAGAGATATCACTGAAAAGTGATATAAAGTGTCTTAAGTCTTTTAAAAGCAAACAAAGTCTCTTTCAAGCACAAAGTACCTGGTTCGCGTGAAAAATCTCTGCAAAGGGCTGCAGAGGAGGAGAAGCATGGAAACAAAGGGGTGTGCAGCAATTTCTGGGGCTGCACACGGTGATGCATCATTTAGTTTCCACGCAGGGACGGCTGTGCGTCGAATTCCAGCGCTCAGTCGTGGATCCTCTTCAGGCTGCAGGGTTTTCAGATGTCCCAAGATGGTGCGTGGATTTCCTGTGCTGGCAGGACAAAGTCACAGGACCTGCATCAATCCGGTGGATGTTGTGTCAAATTTTCTACTGCACGGCAGGCGCTGTGTCGATTCCTCTCTGGAAGTCGGGCTGTGTCGTTCTGGCTCGGCTATGCGTCGATCCAGTGGGCCGGGCATTGAATTTCCAGTCTCTACGCTGGCGCTGCATCGATTGTCTTGTTGCAAAGTCGGGCTGCGTCATTCCGGTTCGGCGTGTGGTGAAATTTTCACCACGGTGCAGGCTGTGCGTCGTTTCTGGCAAGCTGTGCGTCGAATTTTGCCACACTAGGTGTCCTTCTTGAAGAGATGAAGTCTTTTTGGTCCTGAGACTTCAGGGAACAGGAGGAAAGCTCTATCCACGCCCTTGGAGAGCACTTCTTCACCTCAGCCTGAGAGCAGCAAGGCAGCAGGGCAACAGCAAGGCAGCAGTCCTTCACAGAAAGCAGTCAGGTGAGTCGTTTGGGCAGCCAGGCATTTCTTCTTGGCAGGATGCAGGTTCTGGTTACAAGTTTCTTCTCCAGAAGTGTCTGAGTTGGTAGGGGCAGAGGCCCTGTTTAAATACCCAAATGTGCCTTTGAAGTGGGGAAGACTTCAAAGAGTGGCTTTGAAGTGCACCAGGTCCCCCTTCAGTTCAATTCTGTCTGCCAGGGTCCCAGTAGGGGGTGTGGTAGTCCTTTGTGTGAGAGCAGGCCCTCCACCCTTCCAGCCCAGGAAGACCCATTCAAAATGCAGATGTATGCAAGAGAGGCTGAGTATCCTGTGTTTGGGGTGTGTCTGAGTGAATGCACAAGGAGCTGTCAACTAAACCCAGCCAGACTTGGATTGTAAGGCACAGAAAGATGTAAGTGCAGAGAAATGCTCACTTTCTAAAAGTGGCATTTCTAAAATAGTAATATTGAATCCAACTTCACCAGTCAGCAGGATTTTCTATCACCATTCTGGCCATACTAAATATGACCTTCCTACTCCTTTCAGATCGGCAGCTACCACTCAAACAATGTATGAGGGCAGCCCCAATGTTAACCTATGAAGGGAGCAGGCCTCACAGCAGTGTAAACACAAACTTAGGAGTTGTACACTACCAGGACATGTAAACTACATAGGTACATGTCCTGCCGTTTGCCTACACAGCACCCTGCCTTATGGGTTACTTAGGGCATACCTTAGGGGTCTCTTATATGTAGAAATAGGGGAGTTTTAAACTTGGCAAGTACTTTTAAATGGCAAGTTGAATTGGCAGTGAAACTGCACACACAGGCCTTGCAATGGCAGGCCTGAGACAAGGTTAAGGGGCTACTTAAGTGGGTGGCACAATCAGTGCTGCAGGCCCACTAGTAGCTTTTAATCTACAGGCCCAGGGCACACATGGTGCACTCTACTATGGACTTATAAGTAAATTAAATAGTCCAATTTGGTATGATCCAATGTTACCATGTTTAAAGGGAGAGAGCATATGTACTTTAGCACTGGTTAGCAGTGGTAAAGTGGACAGAGACTTAAAACCAGCAAAAACTGTGTCAAAAAAGTGGAGGGAGGCAGGCAAAAAGTTAGGGGTGACCACCCTAAGGCTGTCCGGTCTAACAAAGGTGATTTGTGACAGCCTTTACGCATCGACTCAAGAGTGTGACATCTCAGGGAGTGTTGTGGTTAAACTGAGATTACCCCTTTCTCACATATAAAACATGTCTCAATCAAACACAGGCACTGAAGGAGATGCAGTAAAGTTTTCAATAGGTTTTATTAACAAAACTGCAATCTACGATAAGTTGCATGTGCTGCAATAATAAGGATAATGAACAGAGCAAGGAACGAATTGTAAAGATGAGAGTCATTAATACAAAGACCCCCACCATTTTGCAATAACATGAAGTGACATGAGATGTGAAATATGTCGTAATACCCTAATAATGTGAACCTAATGTCTAACCTAAAGAGAGCTAGGTATGTTAAACCTAATCTGCCAATGTGGTGTCCATGAGAAGAGGCCCTCAACCCTCGTTACCTTGTAATGAGTTCTCTAGCTCAGACTCCGTAGGGACACGAGACTGGGTCAGCGTCAAGGCGATGTGCAGCATCGATAGCAGCGATGGCATCTGGTCAAATTCCCTCTGACTATCTGTCTATGTGAGGTGCATTTATACAGATCTGCTTGGACCCCTGACGTAGGTCTGTTCCCAAACAATAGATAACAAGACAATCTTGGGACGGCAATTTATGTAAACAATTCCCTCAAAGGCTTGAAGAGGGAAAGTACCTAATGTGAATACCTACAGTTTGTTTATCTCTGTCGCTTGATAGTGACGCCTTAGCGCGGTGGCACTGATAACGTGAACTTAAAACATTGCCCTAACTAGAAAAAAGGCAGCCTTCTTGAAAGATCTAATTAAATAAATGTGCTAAAACATAGCAAACTAAGTAGGGTAAAAGTCACTGGGTGACTGGGGCACAAGTCTACAAGCCAGAGTGCTAAGCTAACTCCTGCTTCCCATTAAAATAAGATAGGATTCACTACAAGAAAAAAATACATAAGTGAGCAGAAAGTGCGTTTGATAATTACATGTGTGAATGTATAACATATGTAGCTAAACAGTACTGAAACTGATTTGCCAGATCCTAATGAGGCATAAAAACGGGAGCAGTCTTTCATAGTCAAGCTCTACAAATGTACACACCATCTAATCTTGAGTAGTGCGGTGTGAGATTGTAGAAAGATGATGTTCAGGCAATTTAGGAATGGTTTGTATGTTCTGACACATCCACACACTCAACTTTATGTCAATTCACAAATGTTTTTGTAGAAAATGGTATCCAAAACATGTCAGGTCATCTTTGCTAGCCTTAAGGTAAAAGTGTAAATTGGTGGAGTCTGTGTGACCATGCAAGAAGGAATTGCAATTACAACCATTTTCATAGGACAGGTGGTTGCACTAAAGGTGGGGTTTGGAACATTAATTTCAGATCAACAAACATGTTTATTTGTTTTTAAACAATGGAAATTAATGTGTTGTTCTGGTGTCATAATTTATAAACCACTCTTAGTTTACGAAGCATATCAACCCTCTAGAGCCAAAATGTCAGGTGATAATTTCACTTAATCCCTAGCAAAATACTTCATTGATGCAGGGCATGTTTCACGTGACAGCTTTGCTTATACATTTTTTTAGCCCTAAAGGCGCAGGGGACAGCTCCAAGTAGGCGAGCCCAATTAAACAATTTACAGAAAATAAAAATTCCTAAGTTAGAAAAAAAAGTGTATCCTCCAGACACAATTGCACTTCGGAGAAATTAAAGTTCACGCTTCACTCAGTATTCTGAAGCCTACAAATATGTTATATTCTGTAGTTCTTGAGTCAACTATATTATCAGTACCACTCAGGGGGATGGGTTCTTATATGATATATTTGCAAGGTATGGATGCCTAAAGATGGAAAATATGTGATAGCAAGTTGTAACTCTTTGCCTTTTGTGAGTTACCACTCCACTCCCAAGATACATTGATGTAAATAGTTTTTTTTCTTCATAATTTTGGTATTATTGCAAGTTTTATTATTAAAATTAAAATTATAGTAAATGTGATTATATAAATTTATAATTATAATGGCAATTGTGATTATACTAAGTACACCAAGTAAAATGTATACATTTTCAAATTAATGTATTTTTCCGGGGCTGGTGGTGAATGACCGTGCAGCATCATGATGAAGACTGAAACAAGCGCTTTCAGTCCCTCTGATCCCCAGTATATAATTCATTTATGGTCAAATGCCCTACATTGAGTTATGCTGATAAGCTTGCAGGAATACTCATCATGGAAAACTTTGTTAGAGGCAGCTCAAGTTAAGTCACATTCCACTGTTAGACATTGCGGGAAATGTGGAAAGCAACACATTTCCCCAGGTATTTTACCACAGGATGTGCAGGAGCCTGTTTACTATGAAGAGAGATTTAGAGACTATTAAGCGAAAACTTGAAGCAAGTGTCAGTGATGATGCTGGAACGAGTGAGTACACGAGTAAATGCTTAAACAGAAGAACATTATGAAAGTCAAATCTGTGTGCTGAAAAAGGTATTTTTTGTTGAAAGATAACATGCTACAAGGGAACCTCACTGTGTGATAAACAGACATTGAAGTTGACAAAAGGCTTCAAGAATGTGCAACCATCAATTGCGATTCAAAGATCCTTAGCATTTTGCAGTAGGGACATAATGGCTGCAAAACCCCATTATCATGCATCTTGTTGTAGGAACTATACAAGGTTAAAAACAAAGGAGGAAGATCATGCATTTAGCATTCAAATCGATAATCACTACAAAAATGAGAGATTAAGCATATTATGAACTATTTCAATACATTAGAACTGTGATTATTCCTAACAATGAGGTAATACGTGTGATGATTGTCAATGAAAGGCTTGAAACATCATGACACACAGAGGATTACAGGGAATAGACTAATCAATCAAGAAACATATTAGAAGAAAATTGGACTCTGAATTCGATGACAGCCTCCACATATTTCCAGACAACCAAGGAAAACCTTTGGGCCAACCTGATAGTGTCATGCTACAGGATATTGTAAGAGAAAACCAGAGTTTGAAAAGAGACTTATAAGTTTTAAAGGTTAAGGCAACAGACATGAACAAGGTCATTGATCAAACAACATTGCACATAAGAACAATGATTAAAACAAACTTAAAATCAACACCACCACCATCCCTCAGACATTGATATAGATTCATTTACAGTGCCTGATTACTTTAAACAGTTCCTATTAGGAGGTCGGACTGGAGATCTAGAAAACACAAAGCTGTCCAAAAGGGTCCCATTATTTACACTATCATTCAGTCAGGGCATTGTATATGCAGTCACTATTAGCTAGCAGAACTCCCCCAAGCAATTGTTGCTCCCATATGATGTAAAATGCTGAAAGACGATGTTGAAATAATTAACACTTGATGCAGGCTTGGTAATGGGGTTTCATACTCACAAATGGAAGAAAATGATACCACCTAGTTTCTTCAAAAACTAGCTGCTACCTTAAATGAGCAAATTGTTCTTCCAGCTGACATTGAGCCTCACGTCTTCACTAACTTAGCATGGGATAACATTGATTGGCTGGAAGAGACTCATACTGGTAAGGGGACAACTCAATGAGTCAAAGGTATAGCTGTGCAGCCCAAGTTGTTTGGACCATAACCTTTTAAAGCTCTTCTCCCAAACATTGAGAAACAAAACAGAACATTGACCACCACAAGCACTGAATATTCTGCATTTATGTTTCTGGAGAATGAGTTGGGCCCCAGATATTGATGATATGTACCAAAGCCATGCCAGAATATGTTGCTCCATTGAAGCTTGTACAAAATAGGAACATAATCTGGGGTGTTACCTGACAAGAAGCGAGCCTTGCATAAATACTACCAAATTGGACAGGATTTAACATCACTGCTAGAGACCTAGTTAGTGTATCACAGGATTCCTTTGGCTACTTGCCCACCATTAATGCCCCTGCAACTGAGTTGACAACTGTTTCTGAAATTTTGAAACAGTCAGAACTGATAAGAGAATCACCGCATTTGTCTAAAATTGCAGGGGTCATGGATAAAGCTCTATGCACAATAGTAATGGAGATCATGTGGAAGCATAAAGCAATGTATGATAGAATCATCCTTCGAATGGGTACCTTTCACATCATTTGCAATGGCACTTCCATCTTGGAAAATGCTTTCAAGATGCTGGCCTTTACAATCTTTGCATTAAAGCAGACATGATAGTAGAAGGGTCAATATCATCAGTACTAGAAGGTTGTATGTACATTTGTGCAGTTTCAGTACACAGGTTTGTGTGTGTATAAAGCTATGTTGAGACTGGCTTGGATGGAATTTAACACCTGGGTGGAGAAGAATTATGTAGAGAGCATTCAGGTAGTCTACTCCTTCATTGAGGATGTTAATGATTTTGCAAAAGATCTATGCCAACAGAGATTAGATGACCTCTTGCAGAATGCTGCCTTTGCTGAAGTAAAACTGCTTTGAGATGTATTCCTGGAACATCTGCATCATGACAATGGAGATCTCTCTCCATTTTGGATGCCATATGTGGATAATGTTGAAAATGACTTGCTGACTCTGCTACATGCTGCTTAAGTAGGAAATTGGCATTTACATCTTAACGCCATAAGCTCTATGATTCAATGGTGTTTTGCATATGACAGGATGAACTATGGTAGAAATCATCCTGTATGCTATGTTGAAATGACATTACTTGCATTGAAACATCCAGAGATACTCCTCAACTTCATCAACGGATGCTTTTCAGTTCAACTGTCAGATGTTAATCCATTTGGACAAATTCCGATTGATCAAGAGATAGACATAATAGTCAACAAAGGCACACATATTGCAGGTAGTGTGACAAGGTTCAACCTCAAGGCGGGTGCTGTGAAAATATGTTATATGATGGCTGAACATAGAAGTGCCTCTTGGGATCAGATAAGGGAAATGGTTCATATCAACAGATCAGATCTTACTCACACAGACCTCCAAAGGTCACAAATTGAAAAAGATGAAGATACTGTTACAAGAGCCATTAGTCTGGTTCAAAACTGGATATGCTCATTTGTTGAGCTACATGATCTCATGGCAAAAAAGGCATCTCAAGACATAGTATCCAACATAATGAAGGTGAATGAAATAGGTGATCAGTGCTATACAGACTTCAAACTTGAGCGACTTGAGAATAATCCATTTATTAAGAGGTTTCATGACCCAATGAAAATGAACAAACTTAAAACCTTCACTAACATGTCCAAGAAAAACACAGTGAACAGCAGTGGCAGGACAATCATCATGAAAGCAGACAAAGCACTATTTAGCTGAATCATTGTGATAGCACAAAATCAGAACCTTCAAATGGCAGATATACTCTCTCATTCCTTTGGACCTTTATCATGGGCTTTAGCAACTCCAGAAGGTCTGTTGCAAAAGGCAAACAAAGCTGTTTTAGCAACATACTTGCAAAAAAATGTTACCCCTGCTGAGGAAATACCTGGAAACTCAGCCATGCTGATTGATGTTATGGTTCTTGTTCAGAGAGTAAAAGGAGATGAATCAAAGTTTGGTGAGGTGGCGATGTCTGTCTTGTCCATGGCTTTGTGGGAAGGAAATACGAGTCAAAAAATCAATGTTGTGTTTGATACGTACAATGAGACGTCTATTAAAAACAGTGAAAGGTCAATGAGAGGGGAAGAACTCAGGCACTAGTTACAGAGTATCTTCTCTTCCCAGATTGTCTGACAGTGGAGAAAATTCCTAAACCAGGTAAGGAATAAAGCAACTCTCACTGCATTTCTTGTTAACAAATGACAGAAACCAGAGTATTCTGTAAAACTTGAGAATAAAACATTGTTCACAAACTGTGAAAATAAATGCTACAAAATAACATCTGATGTGAGCCACAAAATGCCCAATCTCAATATCACACATGATAAAGCAGATGGTTGTTTGTTGCTGCATGCTGCACATGCTGCTAATGAGGGTTATGAGGCAGTAATGATAAGCTCAGATGACACCAATGTGTTTATTTGGTGTTTAGGATTCCATGAAAGAATCATGGCTAATTGTTTCTGAAATGTGGTACTAAAATATGCATGCAAATCCTTGACACTGGGAAAATACCTTCAACTGTTGGCGAAAATATTTGTTAAGTTTTTATAGGTGTTCATACATTTATACTTAAGTGAATTCAAAATCCTGTCAACAGACAAACACAGGAAATATTTTCACAACTTGGAGATGAATGAGATCTTACTGAAGACCTAATAGACAAATTGGAGCAATTCTCATGCTTGTTGTATGCACCAAAATCATCATCATATAAATGACTTGAGATATCGCTTATTCTGCGCAAAGTAGGGTGAGATGGATAGTCATTAACTGGCACCTTGCAGGGACTGTCTAAAGAAACATTTATTTATTTATAATTTGAATATTATTTCTAGATTGTATTTAATTTCTATTTCATTTGTCTCTAGCGCAGTAGGACTAGAGTAATAGATAAATAGACATGTAAAAACATACTAAGGGAATATGGGGGTCATTACAAAATTGGCGGTAAAAGCCGCTTACCACCGTGCAGAAGACCGCCAACACACCGCCGCGCCCGCGGAAATCCGCCACAGCTATTATGACCCACGGCACAGAATCCACCAAAATTCAGACACCCACACAAGTCCCCCACACCAAAGGTCAGTGATAAACTGGGGAAAACAAAACCTCCACCGTCACGGCAACAGAAAAACACCCACACTATCACGACACATGAATCCACGCGGCGGTATTTCAACCACGGTATTCCATTGGTGGTACACACCGCCACACTCAAAATACACACACTCTTACAAAACACAGCCACATTGGACAATTCGAAACACACACACCTGATACACATACACACACCACTCCCACACACCCATTACAATATAAAACACACACCCACATCACCCACAAACCCCTATGACAACAACTGAGAAAGAAGCACAGAGAGAGACACCACCACCAACAATACTAACATCCACAGGCACACAATACCATCACCCACATAACTTCCACGCACCTCACACACCACCCCACTACATATCAGCACACTTATCACCACACACACCACCCCACACCACCCCATGGCACGGCAAAGACACCAAAGGTTCTCAGAGGAGGAGCTCAGGGTCATGGTGGAGGAAATCATCCGGGTAGAGCCACAGCTATTCGGATCACAGGTGCAGCACACCTCCATTGCAAGGAAGATGGAGCAATGGGGAAGAATAGTGGACAGGGTCAATGCAGTGGGACAGCACCCAAGAAATCAGGAGGACATCAGGAAGAGGTGGAACGACCTACGGGGTAAGGTGCGTTCCGTGGTCTCAAGACACCACCTTGCGGTTCAGCGGACTGGCGGCAGACCCCCACCTCCTCCCCCACAACTAACAACATGGGAGGAGCAGGTCTTGGCGATTCTGCATCCTGAGGACCTCGCAGGAGTAGATGGCAGAATGGACTCTGGTAAGTCAAATCTTAACTATTACATCCCCCACCCTACCTGCATGCCATCACATACCCCCGCCCTCACCGTTACCCTCACCCCCATCACTCCAACTCCTCACAAATGTCCCACTATCACATTCCACCCATCCCAACACCAAACCATACATGCAACACCAAAGCATGGACACCCATCACTAAAGCATGCCCACTGCACAAACCCATACACCCCCCTAAACCATCATCACACAATGTCCCACAGAGGAATGCAAGCACTGGGGTACACGGTCACCCACCCATTGCACACCATGCCACACACAGATGTAATAAACATCCTTTTATACCCCTGCAGGACCCTTATCCAACTTCACCAGACAGGAGGGTCCACATATGTCCACACCACCAACAGAAGAGGCCCACAGTGATGACAGCAGCTCTGTCCAACTGGATCTAGATGAGCAGCCCAGCCCATCGGGGACCTCTGGACAGTCGGTTCCCCTCACACAGTCACAGGCCATCCCAGAGCTTCACCCCTCTGGAAACAGCAGCACAGCACCCACCCAGCAGGCCCATACCTCTGTCCCCAGGACATGTCAATCAGCAGTGTGTCCACCACTACAGGGAACCCAGGATAACCCACCACCCCAACAACAACAGGGACCTGGGGGCAGTGGGCACACGGCCCAGGGAACGGAGGCCCAGGTACACAGGGGAACTGGGAGGGCTGCTGTGCGACAGGGGGAGGACAGGCCAAGGGAACCCACTCTCCACGAGGCCCTCTACTCCATCATGGGAGCCTACCACCACTCCCAGGAGACGATGGCAACGGTATTGGCCAAGTTTCAGGAGACCCAGCGCCTGCAGGGGGAACAGTATTTGGGCTTCAGGGAGGAACTCAGATCCATCAGTTCCACCCTGGGCACCATCGTAGGGGTGCTGAAGGAACTACTCAACACCAGGAGGGACACTGTGGCACAACAAGGGTCCCCTGACACTAGCATGGACGATGAACTGCTCACCACCTCCACCGGCGCTAGTGGACAGGAGGCACCGCCACAGGACCTCCACAACAGCACCCCACCCCCTGCAGAGGGAGAACCACACCGCAAACGGTCCCTGATATCCAGGACAAAGACAAAGAATGATGCCAAGACCCCCGCCAAGAAATGAGACCACCCTGATTGTCATCCTTCTGTCCCTCTTTGTCACCCTGTCCATCCTTAAACTGCCCCAGCTCCACTTCCTATGCCCATTTGGGCAATGCACCTGTGAGACTAATAGACTGGACTCTGCCATGGACATTCCTCCACCATCAACCCTCACCATTTTGCAACTCCCCCCAATATTTTGCACATAAATAAACACCCTTGAATCACAAAACAATCTGGAGTCAGTCTGTGATTTCGGAATAGTGTATTAGCAATTACTGTGGCAAAAAGATCTTTCAATTGTAATGTCAACATACCTATGTCACACAGCTCTAGTCCATGAGGAATCAAAGCAGATGTCACACAGTGGGACCACATCTGTGAAATCGTAAGGGAAAGTGACAACTCAGTGACCATACACTGGGTGAAAACGTCAGACAGCAGAGAGGTAGCAGTGTTAAAGTACATGTAGTAGGCAGGTTTGTATTCTCACCTGTGTCTCACTGGAAGTATTGCTGGATCACAGAGTCCCTGTTGTCCATGTCCTCTTCTTCTGCTTCCTCGTCTTCACTGTCCACAGGCTCCACAGCTGCAACAACTCCGCCATCTGGATCATCCTCCTGCAGAAAAGGCACCTGTCGTCGCAAAGCCAAGTTGTGAAGCATACAGCAGGCCACAATGATCTGGCACACCTTCTTTGGTGAGTAGAATAGGGATCCACCTGTCATATGGAGGCACCTGAACCTGGCCTTCAGGAGGCCGAAGGTCCGCTTGATTATCCGCTGTGTTCGCCCATGGGCCTCATTGTAGCGTTCCTCTGCCCTTGTCCTGGGATTCCTCACTGGGGTCAGTAGCCATGACAGGTTGGGGTAATCAGAGTCACCTGCAAATGGCGAGGGACAACTGTTAGACACACACTAACCTGTAGGGATAACGCCAGACAACCATTCTCACTGTCTTGCTTCCAGCTGCTCAACTAATAGCCACACACGGTGCCTCTGGAGTTGACTTATCACATAAGGGATGCTGCTATTCCGCAGGATGTAGGCGTCATGACATGAGCCAGGGAACTTGGCATTCACATGGGAGATGTACTGGTCTGCCAAACACACCATCTGCACATTCATGGAATGATAACTCTTCCGGTTTCTGTACACCTGTTCACTCCTGGGGGGGGGGGGACCAAAGCCACATGTGTCCCATCAATGGCACCAATGATGTTGGGAATATGTCCCAGGGCATCACCTTTCACTGTAGGCAAATCGTCCACCAGAGGGAAAACAATGTAGCTCCGCATGTGTTTCAGCAGGGCAGACAACACTCTGGACAACACGTTGGAAAACATAGGCTGGGACATCCCTGATGCCATGGCCACTGTTGTTTGAAATGAACCACTGGCCAGGAAATGGAGCACTGACAGCACCTGCACTTGAGGGGGGATTCCTGTGGGATGGCGGACAGCTGACATCAGGTCTAGCTCCAGCTGGGTACACAGTTCCCGGATTGTGGCACGGTCAAGCCTGTATGTGATGATCACATGTCTTTCCTCCATTGTCGACAGGTTCACCAGCGGTCTGTACACCGGAGGATGCCGCCATCTCCTCACATGTCCCAGCGGATGGTGTCTATGAAGGACAACAGCGAGCACAGAGTCAAACAACTCAGAGGTACGTACCCACAGCTTACACAGAACACGAATCTTAATCCGAAATGTGGCCTGTATGTGTGTTGAGTCTAGGCCTAGGTATGTGAGACGCACTTAAAAATGAAGCCATGTGGGCCCCTGAAATGGCGGCTGTCTGACCTCTAAAGTGGGACAATGGGATGTGAGGTAACTGCGCTGGCATTGTACACCGTCGCGGTAGGCGGTCGAAGACCGCGGTGCAATGCTGCATTGGTTAACATTGGACCCTATGGGTCCGATGAGCCAATGACGATGTACGCCAGCGGTGACGGTATGCACCGCCGCGGACGTGACCACCATTTTCTATCTGTTCAATCACTCGATACCTGATCTTCGACAGGAGAGGACCTACACTGCAAGTGCTGCTGTGACCTCGGTCTGGAAGAGATAATGGCTCAAGTGTCTGGGGAAAGGGCCCCTGCCTTCACATTGGAGGAGTTGGAGAAACTCGTGGACGGGGTTCTCCCCCAGTACACGCTACTCTACAGTCCTCGAGACTAACAGGTAAGTACACTGGGAGCATGCTGTATGGGCTATGCCTGTGTGGAGTGGGGTGGATGTAAGAAGGGGGAGGGGAGATTGCGGCGTGCATGAAACGACGATGAGTGCATGTGCCACATGGCAAGGGTAGGGATGGGGGCCAATGACTGTGACGGTGCAGTTGGTAATAACTTTTCTTTTCCCCATGTACAATTCATCTAGGTCAGCGCCCACCAGAAGAAAGATATTTGGTGTGCCATCGCCAAGTATGTCAGGACCCTGGGGGTCTACCACAGATGGAGCACCCACTGCCGAAAAAGATGGGAGGACATTCGTCGCTGGAGCAAGAAGACGGCGGAGGCTCAGCTGGGGATGGCCTCCCAACGTGGGAGGGGTGCCCATCGCACCATGACCCCCCTGATATTCAGGATCCTGGCGGTGGCGTACCCGGAGTTGGATGGGCGCTTGAGGGCATCACAGCAGCCACAAAGGGGTGAGTACACTCATCCTGCTGAATTTGCGCGCAGCGGAGGTGTCTGGGTGGGGGAGGTGGGCTGTGGGTTTCCCTAGGCCAGGGCAAGTTTAGTAGGCACGGTCCCTCCGTAAGGCAGCCCATGTAGCACCCCACCCCACCTCTGTAGAGTGCCAAGTACACCTAGTCGTGCCCCTTATTCATCCATGTGTGCAGATGTCGTCCATAGCCTAGTAGGACATTTCCCAGGGATTGAACAGTGGAGCCCAAGAGTGCGGCGTAGTGCAGGGGGTTCTGTGTCTGTCGTGTCCGCCAACTGTAGCAGTAATGCATGCACTGAACATGTCTTTCTTCTGTCGTCCCCCCCTTTTTGTGGTCTCCCTGTTCTTGTGTGCATTAGTATCATCAGGCGGAGGAGCAGTGGCACCGGAGTACGAGGGAGCTGCATCCCACATGGCCCTGGAGGGCCACACTACGGAGTCTGAATTCACCAGTGAGACGGAGGGCGAGGGGAGCTCCACAGCAGGGACAGGAGCTGAGAGCAGCGACACGGACTCGTCCTCTGATGGGAGCTCCCTTGTAGCGGTGGCAACATCTGTGCCCCCGCATCTACTGGTGCAGCCGCCACCCCCCATACCAGCACTGCCCTCCCAGCAGCCCCTCAGCCTTTGCCCTGTGCCTGCTCACCCAGGAGGGTGGGCATCACCTTCATCCCAGGCACCTCAGGCCCTGCCCCAGTCACCCCTGCTGCCCTCAGTGAGGAGACCATTGACCTCCTCAGGTCCCTCACTGTTGGGCAGTCTACCATTCTGAATGCCACCCAGGGTGTCAAAAGGCAGTTGCAACAAACCAATGCATTCCTGGAGGGCATTCATTCTGGTCAGGCGGCCCTTCAGCGAGCTTTTCAGACTCTGGCCTCAGCAATGATGGCAGCCATTGTCCCTGTCTCTAGCCTCCCCCTCCAAATTCCTCCACACAGACCCAATCCCCTGTACCCTAGCCTATCAAAAGTATACCTTCAGACCAGCATGCACACACATCAACACACATTGGAAGCTCTGGCAAACATAAGCACCACACATCCCACAGGCACTCAGACAAGCATCACACACATGCAGACACACCAACATCCACTGCCTCCACTGTGTCCCCCTCCTCCTCGTCTCCCTCCTCCCACCCAGTCTCGTCTACACTCACACCTGCATGCACTGCATCTACAGCCACTACTGCCATCACCAGCACACCCACCACCACAACCCGCTCACGTGCAGTCACCACGCCCACTACCATTCACACGTCCCCTGTTTCCTCTCCCAGTGTGTCTGTGACGCCACCTCCCAAGATGTACAAACGCAGGCACACACCCACCCAACAGCCATCCACCTCACTACAGCCTCCAGCCCATGCACCTTCACCCAAAGTCAGCAAACGAACACCTCCTACAACCACAACTTCTTCCTCCACACCCTAACCCCCTCCAACTTACCCGTCCCAGTGTCTCCCAACAACTTTTCCTGTCCAACCTTGATGTCTTTCCCACATCTCCCCCACCCCGTCCGTCTCGTAGGTCCTGAACTAGCACCTCAGCCACAGCATCTCTGGGACCAGTGGTGCCTGTAGTCACCGGAATCTGGAGTGCACCGGCCACCAGGGCAGCCAGTGTGGCAAGGAGCCACAGCACGGACAGTCCCCCACCTGTCAAGCATCAAAAGTTGGCCAGTGCCCGGCGTGAGTGGGGGAAGACTCCACCCACCAAAGACGCTCCCAGGGGTCCCAGTGGGAGTGTGGAGTCAGCTGTGACACCTTCTAAGGTGGGGAAGGGCCATAAGAAACCAGGAAAGTCTGGGAAGAGCAGCACAGTAGAGGAGACCGCCATCCTCCCTGCTGCCCAGGAGGCCACCACCATCATCCCCGCTGCCCAGGAGGCCACAGCCATCATCCCTGCTGGCCAGGAGGCCACCGCCATCATCCCCGCTGGGACAGAGAGGACCGCCAGCACAAGCCCCGCTGGGACAGAGACGACCGCCAGAACAAGCTCCGCTGGGCTAGAGAGGACTGCCAGCACAAGCCCCGCTGGGACAGAGAGGACCGCCAGCACAAGCCCCGCTGGGCTAGAGAGGCCCGCCAGCACAAGCCCCGCTGGGACAGAGAGGACCACCAGCACAAGCCCCGCTGGGACAGAGAGGACCGCCAGCAGCTGAGTCACTGCAAAGGAGCCCGCCGCCTCAAGCACCGCTGAACATGGCACCGCCGCCTCGAGTACCGCTGAACAGGGAACCGCCACTCCAAGCACCGCTGAACAGGGCACCGCTGCTCCAAGCACCGCTGAACAGGGCACTGCCGCTCCAAACACCGCTGAACAGGGCACCGCCGCTCCAAGCACCACAGAACAGGGCACCGCCGCTCCAAGCACCGCTGAACAGGGCACTGCCGCTCCAAACACTGCTGGCCCATGAGCGCCAAGGGCACTGACGTTACAGAGTCCGTCACGAGCAGGATGAAGCACTCTGGGCACCATGCCCCCTCCAGAACCAGTGGAGACTGTCATCCACTACCTCTGTCCTTAGCAGGATGAAGCACTCTGGGCACCATGTCTCCTCCAGAACCAGTGGAGACTGTCATCCACTACCTCTGTCCTTAGCAGGATGAAGCACTCTGGGCACCATGCCCCCTCCAGAACCAGTGGAGATTGTCATCCACTTGTGAGACTGGGGCTTTGCACTCCCCAGGATGGAACAGTGGGCAACCCACCCCCTGTATAGACTTGAGAGACTGTGGCTTTGCACTCCCCAGGATGGAACAGTGGGCAACCCACCCACTGTATAGACTAGTGAGACTGTGGCTTTGCAGTCCCCAGGATGGAACAGTGGGCAACCCACCCACTGTAGAGACTTGAGAGACTGTGGCTTTGCACTCCCCAGGATGGAATAGTGGGCAACCCACCCACTGTAGAGATTTGAGAGTCTGTGGCTTTGCACTCCCCAGGATTGAACAGTGGGCAACCCACCCACTGTAGAGACTTGTGAGACTGTGGCTTTGCCCTCCCCAGGATTGAACAGTGGGCATGTGGCCCCCTCGTGGATTTGGCGTCGTGCACTCAACCGGCTGAGGTGCCCCCCCCTTTCCCTACCCCTGAGGTGCCTGTTTTCTTGTTCTCTGATGTCCCTGCAGTGTTCTCTCCGTCATGGTCGGGGATCTTGTGTGAGCCTCGCCCATACCGTGAGGGCCCAGTGTTCCACGGACTTCATTGGAGCACTACCTGGACTACTAAGCTTGGTGTATATTTTGTTTATGGTGTATATGTATATATTTTTGCGTCCTGTCTTTTAATATATTACAATGGTTACACTCATTTCCTTTTGTCTTTGCATTCTTCAGGGCGGGGTTGAGGGGTGTAACTGTGATGTATCATGATGTATTAGCGTGTGTGTTGTAGTGGGTGAGGGTGGGGGTGGGGGTGTTGTATGTGTGTGTCCCTGTTTTTTCCCTCCCCCTCCCCTGTGTCTTAGGTGCAGTAGTCACCATTGTCTACGCCGCCGGCGTTCGTGCTCCTGGTAGAGGAGCAAGAAGATGAGGGTTGGCAGGATGTGCAGCTCTGGTTCCATGGCGTCCGGATTCCTCGTGGGGTGTGTAGTGGTGAGTGTTTTCCCTTCAAAGTCCTGTTGCCGCCGTGTTTTTATCCGCGGTGAATCCACCCTGGAAAATGTGGCAGATTGGTAGGTTGTGACACTGTGGGCGGTACTTTGTATTCCGCCTGTCTGTTGGCGGTGACCGCCGCGCTGTTTGTTTGTACCGCCGAAGCGGTTGGAGTGTTAAAGTGGCTGTCTTTGTTGGCGGTTTCTGCCACGGTCGTAATTCCAATATTTTTACCGCTGGCCTGTTAGCGGTCTTACCGTCGCTTTAACACCAACTGCCAGGGTTGTAATGACCACCTATATGTTCAAGGAATATAATAATGGGTATAATATGAGAAGAAAAGTAGTATTGTATAAAGATTCAAGATGTGTCATATTTGAAGTTATTTAATAATAAGTTATTTAATAAGTGTACTTTTCTAACATTTTTTTGTCTTTGCTCAAATTTTGAATAGCCTAATGCTTATGATAATATACATTTGATCAGTGTGATATTAAATGATTAAATGGATTCATAAGTATCTAATTTTAAGTAGAAATTAAATACATTTCAAGGATGAAGTGATCTTTCTGAAAGTCTCTTCACATTTAATATGCTGGACAGTAATGTCCCACGTTTGAGAATGGGGAAGACCTGCGTAAGATGAATACTGCTAGAATCATTGAAATCTTTTCTGGCTAAACTTTTTCAGGCTAAAACACTTCTGGACAGATTTAAGAGGGCCTAGCGCCATTCTAACGACACATTAGCATCATTCTTTTGATGCTAATATGGTGTTAGATGGCCAAAAACACTGTACCATTGTTTCAAAGTGACACTTTGTAACCCTTTGAGCCACATTATGCCTGTGCGGGGCATAATGTATGCAAAAGGGGCGCTCTACCATTAAAGGGGGGGCTGTAAAAATGACACAAAGAAATCAAAAAGCATTATTTGCATCATTTTTATCGACACTTTTAATGGCTGCTCTGATCAGGCATTAAAAGGAGTCTCCCCTTGGTTACAATGGGCCTCTGGGTGCTTTGCAGGATTAGCGTCAAAATATTTGATGCTAATCCTGCAAAGTACAAACTAGCATCAAACATTATGACGCTAGTTCCCTAACTACCGCCATGGTGTGCTGTATATTAAATACATCGCACACATGGTGGCGTTAGGGGACGCTATCTTGACTGAGTGCGTGCTGGGATCCTGCTAACCACGGCCCCAGCACCAGTGTTACTTCCCTAAACTCTACCATTGTTTCCATAATTGACACACCCTTGGCACAAAACTTAGTCCCTGGTAAAAGGTACCGGGGTACCAAGTGCTGTGTGGGCAGGGAGGGTCTCTAAGGGTTGCAGCATGTGTTATGCCACCCAAAGGGACACCTCATCAAGCACATGCACACTACCATTGCAGCTTATGTGTGCTTGTGGGTAGACAAAGTTAAAGTCAACATGGCATCCCTCTCTCGTGCCATGGTTACAAACCACTCCCTGTGGCATAGGTAAATCACCCCTCTAGCAGGCCTTACAGCCGTAACACAGGGTGCACTATACAACAGTTGAGGGCATAGCTGCATGAGCAATATGCCCCTACAGTGTCTAAGTCCATTCTTAGACATTGCAATTGCAGTGTGGCCATATTAAGTACATAGGCTGGAGTCTGTCATTATAAACTTCATAGCTCCATGATGGCTTCACTGAAGACTAAGAAGTTTGGTATCAAACTTATCAGATCAATAAACTCACAACAGACAAGTTTCTGATCCCATGGGGTGAAAGCCTTTGTGCTTTCTGGGTCAGGAACAAAGCTTGCTTTGGGTGGAGGTGCTTCACACTTCTGCCCTGCAGGAACTGCAACACTTGGCAATGAACCTTAAAAGCCAGGCCTCCTGTTATACTGCTCAAGGGCACTCCAACTGGTGGAGATGCACTTCCCCTGGACCAAGTTCCACTTTTGGCGGTAGGTCTGGAAAACAGGGAGAAGTGACCACTTCACCTGGGACTAACCCTAGGGTGTCCAGAGCTGAAGTGACCCCCTTCTTGCAGAATCTTGAATCTTGCTTTGGAGGAGAGTAGCCAATAGGGATAGGAATGTCCCCCCGACCTCAAAGGATGTAGCCACCCTCAGGGATAGTAGCCATTGGCTATTGACCTCTGACCCCTGTGACTCCCCTAAAACTAGTATTTAGGGGCACCCCTGAACCTTGCCCTTCAGATTCCTGGTGCCTCAAGAAGAAGAAGAAGAAGAAGGACTGAAGAGCCTACCCCAGCAGTGAAGACTCCAAATGACTCCAGCCTTGCCGGCCTTTTTGCAGCTTCAGAACTCTTGCTACAAAAAGGCAACACATCCTGCACGACCAGCGGCCTCTACAAACCCCCAGAGGACTACCTGCCCACTAGAGGACCAAGACCTCCCAAGGACAGTGGTTCTGTCCACAAGAAACCTTCCAAAAGGACTCCAGAGCCTCTCCAGATCTGTGAGTTCTGCCCATTCTGCACTTAATACCCACAGCCCGAGTCCAGATCGCCCAACAGTCAAGAGAAGGTCCCCATACAATTCCCATCTCAAGTCCACCATGAGTTGATCTCTCCTGGTCAACATGACGACGCCTGCAGCCTAAATCCATAGGACCAGCCTTACCCGACCGGATCCAACAAAGATTTCTGATGCCCAAAAGTATCTCTGCACTCGCAGTCCTCTGGCCTTGGGGAACCAGACCGGTGGTCCAGCAATATCAAGCGGACAACTCTCCTACTTGTCCAGCCTTTTGCTTGTTTAATCGACTCCCTGGACCCAGCCTGCAGCATCTTTATGCCCCCCAGGGTTCCCCCATTGAAAAGCATTGGGCACCCAATGCTGTGTTTGCTTCCTGCACCCGGCCACCCCTGTCCCACTGAGGGTGTGTGTTTGGTGCTGACCTGTGGCCACTCCTTTGATCATCTAAACCCCTCAGGTCTGTTCCCTGAAGTGGTGGCTACTTACCTGCAACTAGTTTCTTTCAGATTTCCCCCAGTCTCTATTGGATTCCATTAAAAACCCGACACCAGCTTTGACTTCTGCACCCAGCCGACCCTGTGTTGCTGGTGGTGCGTCTTTTGGGGTCAACTTTGTACCTTGACCTGTGGATATCCTAACCCCGAAGACTGTTATCATAAGTTGAGTGCTTACCTGTAAACTGTGTTAACACATTTCCTCACCTAAGACTGTATTGGTTCCTATGAGAATTGCACTATCCACTTTTGAAATTGAATAGTGTTACTTACTTTATCTGCAAAATCTAAACAAAGTGTGTTTGATAAATAAGATTTATACAAACTTACAACTGCACTTACCTGCAACAAAGATCCTTTTGGTTCTAGAAATAAAGTAACAAAATATATTTTTACTTTATAAAAAAACATTGGTCTGGAGTTAGTCTTTGAGTGTGTGCCCCATTTCTTGACTCTTTGTGTACAACAAATGCTTTGCACTACCCTCTGGTAAGCCTAACTGCTCAATCACACTACCACAAAAGAAAGCATTAGTATTACCTACTTTATCCTTCATTAAGCCATTGGGGATCCACTGGACTCTGTGCACATTATACTTAATTTTGTTATACTACCTACAGAGCCAGCTTCCTACAACTGCATTTGATATTTGATATGCCTTTGTATGGTCCGCTTGGTGCAGAAAGGAAGAGAACAATCTGAATTGGCAAATGCTGCTAGAAATGAACCCTCTTGGGGCCTCATTTAATGGGCCTTAGCACCAGCATTGCATCTACACTGCTACCACATTTACAAACTGATGCATTGATTGCAATGCATCTGTTTGTAAAGCCTTGCACCGCATCATACCTGTGCCAGGTACAATGTATGCAAGGTAGGCATTCCCATTGGAAAAGCCACGCAAAACTGATGCACATTTCACTGTTCCATTCTGAATCTTCACTAACTCTGAATATTACCGCACGCTCAGAGCAGGCATAAAACTGACACAGGGCTGTTCTCAATGGGGGCCTCCTGGCATTACTGGAGTAGCATAATTTTTGGGACACTAGTGCAGCAATGCGTGAGTTTAGTGCCACAGTCAGAGTTTCTAACACATCTGTGAAAACTGCACCATGGAACTACGTATTGTAAACACAGCATATCCATGGCATCGCTAGGAGGTGATAGGGCAGAACAAGAAACCTGACAGATTAGAGCTGATGCATCAGATTCTTGCAAATGAGGACCATAATCCTGCTCTGCAGTGTTAAGAATTACTTCTTTATGTAAAGAAAAAAATATGCTGGTACACCGCACAACACAACATGCAAGAAACATTCAGATATGCCTCCTGCAAATTTTCATACATCTTCCACATCTCATTCCCACCACTCCTAGGCAAACCCCACACACTTACTCTCACACAATGCAGCCACCCGCTCCCACTCACTTAGACTAAACACCACCTACACAATATGCCACACTCTGCTGCATGTTCCACAAAACACGCCCGCACGCTCACCAAACACACCATGGAGGTGTGGGACCTACTGCATAACCACACTCCAGACCTGCTCTTCCTCACAAAAAGATGGCTAAAATCAATCTCTGCACCACACATTACTAGGTAAATACTCGCTGGCTACAAGCACAAGCTCAGATGGTGGAGTTTATACTAAAAGATACCATCAGATGCACCACCTAAATGGATACGCCCACCAGCTACATGGAGCATGTCACAGCCAGCTTCTACCGGAGAAGAATCCTCATAAACAGGTCACCAGGACACTGCATCAATTTTGCCAGCGACATCACAAACTTCACCGCACTCCACGTCATCAACACCAGCAACTTCCTCCTCCATTGAGGCCTTACCTTTCACCTAGAAGACCCCACCAACTCAAACTCCATGACCCATCTAGAAAACCTTATCCTCACCCAGCACATTACAGAGCTCCTCACATGGCAGGGCACCTATTTGACCCAATTTTCTCCTCAATCAGCAAAATCATAGTCTAAAAGTCACCAACGATGACGTGGACAAACCACACACTTGTCAGTTTCAGCATAACCATCATGCACTGACACAGACCAACCACCACTGGAATGAACCCCCGCAGTTGTAAAAACATCACAAAAGAGGAGTGCGCTTAATCTTCTCTGCACACTGGCTCAAGCATGCCAACAACTTCCTGAAAGCCATCAAGAACTTTAATAGCTGGATCACCACATGTGACCTGGGAGCCCATCCTGGCTCCCCTAAAGTTCAACCCAACACTCCAACCATAGGCCAGTCAATAGAAAGAGGAACTCAGCCTAACAAATCACTGCTACCATGAAGCCCATCCACACGGGCTCCAGCTAATCCTTGCCCCCACCAAGCCTTCACTAAGGACTCGTACAGATCAGCAAATGCTAATGCCCACTCTCAACGCCTCCATTGACTATCATAATTCTAAACACATGGAAACATGCCACTATCAATACCCCTGCTCAAGAGAGCATCTTCTGAAGTAGCCACATTTTCTAACTACAGAAACATCTCCTCCCCACCACCCCTGGCAAAGGTCTATGAGAAGTAATTAATTGACACTTCACAGACCACATCAGCAACCACCAGCTGCTCAACTCCACGGACAACAGTACAGAAACATCACTCATTGCCACCACAGAAAACATCAGCATAATCTTTGATAGTGGATAAACTGTAGCTCTCATTCACTCTGCACAATTTGGCACAGTCGTGTACCGCACATCAGGCACCTGCATGAGATTGGCTTCCAAGGACCCTCTTTCTGCTGAATCTGCTCTTGTTAAACCGATAGAACATAAGCTGGTAGATTGACACCTTGTGCCTCGAAAGTCTGCAAACTCATCTACAGAGTGCATCAAGGTCCATCACTCAGCCCCATCCTTTTCAATCCTTCTGACCAATGTCAACCACGCACACAACATCAACATTCTCTCTAACAATGGCAACATGCAACTCTTAATTATCTCTCAGACAAGATCCCAACACAAGAAACAAGTTCACTGCCTGTATGACAGAAGTTACTAACTGAATAAAAGCAAACTGTTTCAAAATCAACACTGACAAGGCAGAATTAGTGATCTCTAGCAAGGACAGCACACAATGGGACTCCAGCTGGTGGCCGTCTGAACTTGGACCTACATCCAACATCTATACCAGGAACTTCTGAATAATTATTGACAGCAAACTGGACATGACCTGAGACATCAAGGCTGTGACTTCATCCTGCTTCCACACCCTGTAGATGCTGAGAAAGATCTTCAAATGCCTTCCCAACAAGATTAGAAAAACTGTCACTCATGCCTTTGTCACAAGCGAGTTGGACTATGGGAGCATACCTTATGCTGGGATCACCAGGCAACTCATTAGAAGACTACAAACTAAGTAGAAGTCAAAAGCCAGACTCATCCTCAACCTCCCAGACAGAACTCACATCACACCACACTTCACAGAGTTCCACTGGCTCCCGATACACAAACCTGCTCATTTCAGACTCTGTACCTACACCTTCAAGTCACTGCACAACCTAGGCCTCACCTACCTACAACAGCCCAGACACCTCCACTCTGCAGGACTCCTACACTCACACATCCCACATGTACACAGAACTAGATCAGGAGGATGGACTATCTCCTACTACACTCCTAAAGTGTGGAACAGCCTCTCATTCCACATCACGGCCTCCTCTCTTCTTGAATTATGCAAGAAGCTGAAGACCTAGCTTTTCAATTACCCAACCTATTATTGGCAGTGCTAAGCACACATACCTGGGCAGCACTACACCAGGATACCGTTATGGGTAATAGTGTGGTATATAAATTCACATAACAAAATCATTGGAACAGTCTGCTCTGTGAATTGACAGAGATTGCATACTACATAGGATACAAGCATTTTGAAAACTTTCCTTACTTGCTGACCTTGTATTTTTAGGTTTCAAAGACATCTGGGAACATGCTGAAAGCTTAAATTAGAATGTGTTCTGGCCCTTGCTTATAGCTTACCATTATCATTGTTTTTGTCACTCATTTTGCTTGCTCTCCATTAATTGACTTTATTCATTGTAGCCCATCTATTTTGTCTTTGCCCTTCCCGTGAAGCATAACCTGTTTACCACCTCTCTTACTGGCTCCTTCTATTCTTTCACAAGTGCTCACTTTTCGTGAACTGAAGCACTCAATGAGAGTGGATGTGATTTCCAGCTTCCTCATGTGCTTCTCTGGCCACCCCAGTACTTTCTCTCCTGTGTTTTGGTCTCCCCCATGCACCTTCTATTGCAATTAGCTTCCCCTCTCTCTTCCTCTGTTGCATTCCCCTACTCTCCTTTGATATTGTACTTCCCCCCGCTCTCACCTCCTCCATGTTCATTGTGCATTTGCCAAAATCCTCCATGCCCGTTGTGCTCCCATGCTGGCTGCTCCCATTTCACTAGTCTGTTTCTTTCTCTCCCATCCTGCTCTTTCATCATGTTGCTTAGTCCCCCGACAGACCCTTTTATTTGTTTGTTTGCTTTTTAGTTTTTTTTAAAAAGACACTTTGGTAAAAAATTTAAAAAGTCACTTTTGGTGCTAGTTTTTATTTATCACTCTATTTCAGATTGGATAACAAAAATAAAAGAAAATGTTTGATTCATGTTGTAGAGTGTTGTTGCATACCTACAAAATGACTCAGCAGCTGCATCATAGGCCTTTTCTTTTTTTGTTTTGTTGAGCTATGCTTCACAGCAGCCGAGGTGCTGTACAGAATAGCCAACAATCAGTTGCAAATCCATTTGGTCTCATAAATGAGACCTATTGGGTTTGATGATGCTTGTTTTAAAATGCTGCCATGTCCCGCTGACTCTTTTCAGCTCAGGAAGTCTCTTGGGCAGCCTTGTGCTATAAATGCATTAAATGAAAAAATAGTACTTTTCAACCTCATTTTTAGATATGGTGTCTCTAGTTCGCAGTCAGTTTACACCCTTTCCAAGTAGGGACTCTCACTCTAGTCAGGGTAAGGGAGTCACACACCTAAGATAACCCCTGCTCATCCCCTTGATAGCTTGACACAAGCAGTGAGGCTTACCTCAGAGGCAATGTGTTAAGTATTTGTACTCAGTCACAGTCATACAGTAAAAATACTACAAATGGACACCACACCAGTTTAGAAAAAAAGCCAATATTTATCTAAGTAAAACAAGACCAAAATGAAAAAAATTCAACATACACAAGATATGAGTTTTGAAGGTTAAATATCAATAAAAGTGCTTGAAACCATAATAGCTCCAACTGGTGCTATCATGGCATCATGACGGATTTGTTCTCAACAGTCTGGTGCCCCTCATGATGGAGTGTGTTGCCAGTCACGGAATAACACAGACCCCAGGTACAGTTCCTTAAAACTGAGGCAGAGTCAAAGATTTAGAATGGAGTCAGGGTAGTGAGGTGTCACTGGAGGTGGTATGGTGTCAGTTTTGTGCTGCTATGTACGAGGTGAGGTGTCTGCTCCATATGGAGGTGAGGCATCGACTAGGGTTGCAGCGGAGGTGAGGTGGTATCAGCGGCGAAGCATCGGTTCTGAACTATCCAGCGGGGTCAATAAGTCCAGCAGGTCAAGAAGCAATGGGGGCGACCTCTCAGGGTCACGGTCGCACCACGGGGCCACAGGCTCCACAGCAGAATCAAGTGTCACGGACGTCGGTGACATGGCACTCAGGACTCTGGAAGGACCCCAGAATCAGAACTGCTGTCTGACTCCATGCCGCTGCCTGCACCTGAAGCCATGGTCCCCCCTGTCTGGATGACTCCAGAACCAGCACTGCTGTCTGACTCCATGCTGTAGCCTGCTGATGTCTGCACCGGAAGCCAAGGTCCCCATGGCTTCAGGTGCAGGCAGCGGCATGGAGTCAGACAGCAGTGCCGGTTATGGAGTCGTCCAGAGTCAATGTGCCTGGTTCTTCTGTTTTTTTAGGGCAGCTTTCACTCCCAAGGACCAGGAACTGGAGTGGGCACCACTTGGCCATGCAGGGTTCTCAGAAAGAGAACCCAGGGGCTGGCAGGTGAAGGCATTGATGTCGCTTAGGCTTCTCAGGAGGCAAGCTCAGTCCAAGCCCTTGGAGAAATTTCACACGCAGAATACACAGTAAAGTCCAGTCTTTGTCCTCTCCAAAGCAGAAGCAGCAACTGCAGGACAACCCAGCAAAGCACACGCAGCAAAGGGGCAGTACTCCTCCTCATAGCTTTTCATCTCTTCTCCTTGGCTGAGCCTCCTCTTGATCCAGAAGTGTTCTGAATCTGTGGGGTCAGCAGTCCAAAACTTACACTCATGTATGCTTTTGAAGTAGGCAAACATCAAAGGAAAGTCTTTGTAGTGCACAATACCCTGTCCCACCCTGTTCTGGCCCCGGACGCACTCTAGGGGGTTGGGGACTGCATTGTGTGAGGATAGGCACAGCCCTATTCAAGTGCAGGTGTCTGCTCACTCCCACCACTCTAGTCCAGGAAGACCAATCAGAATATGCGGGACACACCTCAGCTCGCTTTGTGTGACCGTCTACAGTGAATTCACTAACAGTCCAACTGTCAGTCTGGTCCAGACTTGTATTCAGCAGCTAGGAAAAGGCACAGAATGGTTAGCAAGAAAATGCCTACTTTCGAAAAGTGGCATTTTTAAACTTACAATCTAAAAAAACAACTTTGTATTTGAAGGCAATCCTCATGTTATCCTATGGGAGAGATAGGGCTTGCAATAGTGAAAAACAAATTTAGCAGTATTTCACTATCAGGACAAGTACAACACACCAGTACATGTCTTACCTTTTAAATTCACTGCACCATGCCCAGGGGGTTCCCTTGGGCCTACCTTAGGGGTGACTTACATGTAGTAAAAGGGACATTGGTACGCTTGCCAGGTCAACACTTAACGTATAAGGGGTGCAACAGAAGTAGAGCAAGTTCACCTGCAAGAAAGTGCATTCATTAACATTTGAATGAACATAGCAGAGCAACTATTTTGTATTTACTAGTGAAACAAATATAAATGACAAAGCCAAATAATGCAAAACACGTTCCGCGTTTTCTACAAAATATCCCTGGATTTCATTATTCCCTTGTGGCGCAAGGAAATACTTTCACAAAAAGAATTCAGTATGCACAGCTGACATTACGAAAAGGGATAAAATAAGGAATTTCGTTAAGAAGTTCAGGCTCTCGGCTCCAGGCCCTCGAGGAGATGTGATCTGCCAATTTGATTTTACTTTGGAATTGATTAAATTGGGGAGGGGACAAAAATCCATCATGAAAACTAATTAAAGGGCACATAAAGCATGAACACAAATTGTTAAAAAAAAATCTACATGATCTTATAAGACAAAGAGAAAACACGTTATGTTATACAAAGTCTTGTTTCCTGACTTAATAAAAGTACATTTTCGCTTGCTAAGCAGACATACATTAGAAAAGCCACAGCAGGAAAACACGCTTCTTTAGTCTGGTGTCAAACGTTCCAGGTCAAGGTCAACGTAGTACAAAACCTTTGTAATGTTCAAGGGAAGTCTGATGGATGGCTTTTTCTTGTTTCTTTCCTTTGGAGTAAGCTTGTTCAAAGACAAGTTCAAATGCCTGCCTTGGCAAGGGCTCAAGTTACCGCAGTGAAGCCGCGAAAAAAAAGGGTGAGAAAATCTCTGAAAAAAAAGTATCTCTCTTGTATATTTAAGAGAATGTATTGCTTCTCAAACAAAGCACCTGGCTTGTTGGAAAATGGCTTAATAATGAACCAGAAGGATGGCAATTAAATGGCATAGCAAACACACGCATATACATTCTCTTTCTCGTTCAACTAGTTAAAGGTTCCTGTAACACAGAGAATATTTTGTTCAAACGCCCGTGTTCCATTGCTTCTAGATTGCATTTTCACATGGCAATTGCTGATCAATAGTATAACCAGTGCAATACTAATGGCAAATGTTTATATAGCGATAGTTATCGCACTTCTACCTTTTCTAAGCGCTCAAATGACAAATATCCATATTATCGAAAAGGAAAAGGAACTGTGATTTTTTTAATCAATGCAATGATTCATAGCTGCTCTTAGCAACCGAATGGCATGAACATTGTTTCACTCTCTTGTTCGAAATATTGGGCTCCAATTTTGCACTGCGCCAAACACATTTTCTATAAACACATTGTAATCTAAAAATAGAAAAAAACATCACGTTCAAGAATACTCTTTTTATCTGATAAATAAAGTTTGTTTCAAACTTAGTCCTATCCAACACACTCAAAAGCCTTGCAAATGTATTTTCTCCTCTTATTGGTGTCAGATAAAAGAGCCTAATGCAATTTATTACAGACATGTTTTCTTCTTTTTTTTAAAGATGTTTTTTATTGAGTCAAATACAAGAACATGAACTTAACATTGCCAGCACAGAGATATGCAGAAGTGAATATATATGCATAAAGAATATTGTACTTATAAATGCATATTAAACATGTCAATGAATTAGGCATATACAGCAATATAGTATCAAAGACTCCAAGTTTGAATAAAGAAAGAAGAAAGAGAAAGGGAGAGGGAGAAGAGCTATAGGGATAGAAAAGGGGATCAAGCCATGTGGAGAGAGAGGTAATAGACATTAGTTACAGCGAATGTAAGATGAAATAAGTATATATAAAAAGAAAAACAGAAAATATATTGACATTTTTTAAAAAGGAGGAGAAAAATCCATTACCGTCACAGTGCGTGAGAGAGAGTTACTTAATGACAACCATCGCTGATGACGTTTGAAGAAAGTTCCTGTTGAATCAAGCTTGTAGCTGTCAAGTCTATGATGATAACATATAGAATTCCACCACTGTCTGAGAGTAATGTTCTCCGAAGATTTCCAGTTAGAAGGAATAATAGAGATTACAATAGAAAGCAAAAGGACCACCAATTTTCCAAGAGGCCTGAATGAACTCCAGATATCGTGTATGCCACCCAAAAACAGTAATTCATAATATCTGGCATTTGTTTTCAGGATGGTGCTGCATGCTTGTTCAGTGATATATTGGTTAAACTCCCTTTTAGCTGAGACTAGTGCTTCAAGATGTGATTTACTAGTTTTGTGAGCATAGTATTCATGTTCTAGGGACTTCATAGTTTCAAGGATGGAAGTCGATTTTTGTTGAGCAGACATTTTTTGAGTCAGCGTAATTTATGATGAAACCCCTAGAGGCTGATTTGAATGCATCCCACACAAAATGAAATGATAGTTGATCACTATCGTTAATGTGGAAGTATTCTTCTATAAACTTACTGTAAGAAGTGATAAAAGTAGCATCTGAAAGCAGAGAGTTATTAAACCTCCATGAAGATGTTTTAGAACCATTAAGAAAAAGATCAAGGTCAGTAATCACAGGTGCGTGATCTGAGATCAAAATAGCACTGATTTCAGAGTTGACCATATGTTCCAATAAACCTTTACTCAGAAAGATATAATCAAGCCTTGAATGGGAATGGTGGGTAGGAGAATAAAAAGAGTATTCCAAGAGGTCGGGATTGCATATTCTCCAGGAATCAGAGAGAGGATCCTGTAAAATAAAGTTTTTAAAAGCTTTGTGGGAGGCAATAGGAGTGAAACGTGACGTGGAACGTCTGTCCAAAAATTGATCGAGAATTTGGTTGCAGTCACCACCTATTAGTAAATTGTTTGAGAAATGTTCAGAGACAATATGTGAAAGATTCTTCCAAAAATGTGGATCTGGATGTGTGGGGCCGTATATATTTAGGATAGTAAGATAAATATTGTCAATTGTAAATGTAAAAAGTACCCAGCGACCTCCTGTACCTTGATTCTGTGAAATTATGGTAGGTTTGAGAGATTTATGACACAGTAAAATTACCCCATTTTTGTTTGTGGTGGAAGGGGAGTAGAAAATGTCCCCCATCCATTGTTTTTTAAGCTTAATTGCCTCAGAGTCGTTGAGATGAGTCTCTTGCAACAAAGTAATGTGGCATTTCAAACTAGCTAGGTGAGATAAGACACGCTGATGTTTAATGGGGTGTTTAGGCCCATTAACATTCCAAGTAACAGTTCTAAGTTGCAGAACAAGAAGTATTAATAAACAACTGCTGTAACAAGGAAAAACTAGGCATATCAATTTTGCAAAAGCAAAGAAATTGGAAAGAAACAAGATAGTAAAGAAAAAGAAAAGGAGGAAGATGACCTCCAGAAGTTGTATGTACATGGATGTGGCAATACAGGGACTAAAGTCCACGAAAGCTAAATAAGACAAGATAGAAAGTGAATACCCCAAAAGGTAGAGGGACAGCAGAGAACCTGAAAAGACAGGCATGCGTGGCTTCAGCACAAGAAAAGTGATATTAGATATTAAAACATATGAAGGCGAGTTTCATGGAAGAAAAAAAAACATACAAACGAAAAATGTACCATTCAGGAGACCAAATAACGTAATAACTACAGTAAAGAGTGTGACATGAAGAACAAAAAAAAATCAAAGCTTACCAGTGGAACGTGTAGGAGAACTATTTGGATGGTGAGAAAGGGATACGGTTGGGAAAGGAACATAGGATTGCACAAACAACACTATCTAAAAAAAAAAAAAGAAAATAAGAAGATGCAGAGAAAGAAAACCATGGATATAAATACTAAACATAACCATTACTATTAAACTGTCCACAAAAAAAAGAAGAAAGGACATTAAAGACAAATTAAATAATATCTTCAAGTAATTGCAGATGCTCCTAGTTCCATTGCTTCTGTTTTGTGTTGGTTAATAAAAGTTTGTAGTGCTGAAGGTTCCTCAAACGAGTACGATTTGTCCTTGAATGTAATTTTGAAAAGGCATGGGTGAAGAAGACCATATTGAATATTCAAGGATTTGAGTTGTGGACGCAAGTCCAAAAACTGTTTGCAACATGCAGCTGTAGCAGGAGAGAAGTCTTGTGTGAAAAACACTTTATGACCTGACCATAGCAAAGAGCCCATCTTTTTGGCTTTCGAGAGTATTTACATCAAGTCAGTAAATTGGAGAAAGAGAATAATAATGCCTCCAGGATGAGCACAAGGGCCAGTTGAAGTCTGTGGACCTAAACGATGTGCCCATTGGATAGAGAGGGGAGAGGTAGAAGGCAAGCGAAGAATTGAAGGTATTGCTGTTTGAAGGAATGTAATCATGTTAGAGCCTTCCGAACCTTCTGGAATCCCAAAAAGGTGAAGATTATTTCTCCCATTTCTATTTTCTAACTTTTCAGTAAGCCTTTTAAGTTGAGCTATGTCCTTGGAGATCTGAGGATTGACAGTGTTACAATCTTCAAGGTTACTGACTCTCTGTTCCAGAGTACAAATTTGTTGTTCGTGTTGGGACCATTGCTCCTCAATACGTTGCAAAGAGGCATTAGTGTCCATCATAAAGGGATTTAATGCAAGCAATTCCTCCATGACATCATCTATAATAAGATCTGTAGGTGATTTTGAGGGAGAATCAAGGTCTTTTTTTGGGCATTTGACGGAGGAGGTGTTAGATGTTTTTTTCGCAACTGCGCAAGCAGCATGAGATGAAGAGGCGATATCCTTTAAAAAGACTGTAGCACTATCCATTGTTAAAGCTGATGGTAGAGAAGATTTAGTTATATGTGTGTGCACCACTCGAAGAGGATTATTAGACTTGGAGGAAGAGGATGAGTGGCTGCTCTGAGAATTATGTGGTCTCCCCATAAACGCCAGCAGCAATTTGGTAATAGGAAGCCAGCAATGTGAGGTGAGGATGAAATTATATTACGATGAGAAGCTGCTGCAAGAAGTTTCCAACAACAGAGCATAATATAATAAAAAATATATAAATAGAAAATCCTAAATTATTCTCTCATAACAGGCATGACAGAATACCACAAGAGCAAAGCACTTTACTGCACATAGTCAAACAATTGGTGACTAGTTTTAAGAGAACCTTCTGAAAAGGAAAAATCCCCTCCGTCAAAGGAAAGCATGTGCCATGTTATGAAGAGCAATTTGAAAGAGTTCCTTGACAACAAGAGCTGCCAGTGAATACTTAAAGTTGAAAACCTCAGCTAAATGTGTTTGAAGAGAGAGGTCAAAAGTTCAGCTAGCTGTCAGAAGGTAATAAATATTCCATTGCAGAGGAAACTAGATTTGTAGAATGGCATCCAGGCAAGCATTTAAAAGTCAAATTTAGTTTTGTGCAGAGGCTTATGGAGTGAAACGCAAAAAATTACCTCAGGCCTTCATATGAAGTCTATGAAATGACCTCAGAACTCAATGTCTCTGTAAGATAAAGGCATATTTATGCAGCGGCAGAGCTCCAGTGCTCAAAAATGCTGAAGAAATTAATCATTTTGATGTGAAAACATCTCCTTCTTTCCAGGAAGTGCTGAAGCCTCACAGAGCTCTAAAGAGCAGCAGCCATCTTGCGTGACCTCCAGCCACGCCCCCCCACACATGTTTTCTTAACAATGCTAAAACCTGTTAGATATATGAGGTGCTCTCTTAGTCGAGGAAAATAGCACTTTATCATTTAAAGGCTGTATCCTTTAAATTACTGCTGCACATGTACAAAGGGCATTCCATGTCTGTACTTTTAAAGTATGTCTGCTCATATCCTGCTCTCATTGACCCTGCTCCTGCTTCTTGGAATAGTGAACATTAGGACCATATAACCAATTGGAGAAACTTCTGAAATTGGAAAGGTATGGGCATTATCTCCTCAAGGTGCTCAATTCCTTGGCTGATGCTAGGAGAAACCTTACTGATTTTCTGTGATTCACAAATTTTAAAGAATGTGAAAATCAATGAATATCACAAAGCACTTTTCTTTGACAGCAACATGCAAATAGAACACAAAAGGGATACAATCACCACATTTCCACGAGCAAATATCTTTTACTCCAACCCCTCTTATACAAGTTGCTAAATATATTAGAAATGGATTTGCCTGGTTTTGGTGCACCAGTGGAAATTTCTGTGATATAACCAGAAGAGATGTCATGTAATGAAACACATGAAGTGGAAACTATCATGCAGCGGTAGGAAAAGCAAATACATCATCATGTAAGAAATAGGAGAGAGTAGAAAAATAAAATTGTTTCAGTTCTAGGCCTGCTTTGATAAAATGCAGATCCACATTGCAAAATAGCTAAATTATACACCTGTAATGGAAAAAAAGAAGACATTGCACAATCTGTGACTGCTGTGCTGATGCCAATGTGTTTACATTAATGGGAAGCACAGAACAGGTGTGCACATTGCACTATCAGCATTAGAGTATGCCCACTATGCATACATTTATTTAATAAGACCCTGTTAGAATGTCTATATTGGTGCACTGGACAGACTAGCAGGAATTGTTTGAACACAGTCATTCTCCACTACAACCGAGCTGATTTATGAGGTTATCTGATTTTAACTTACTTGGCAAAGGTATAATCAATATTGGGATTCCAAGACAAAATTATGGTTTTAACTGAAAGGTACCTACTACTAGTTGCCCTGCTAGTAATGCATTTTTAAGCAACTGTCTAGAAGCCCCTTGTGCAATACTGAATGAAGTCCACCATTTCAGTTTTATACAGTCAAATATGGGGAATCCATCTTTTCTGAGTAGTCATTCCCCACATGCAAATGAAGATGTTTGTTGAGATGCTGAGGCAATGCTAATATAACTACATGAATAAGAGCAAGATATTTGTATGGAGCAAAACCGTACACCTAAAGCCTTTATGGCACTGATCCTGGCTATTTATTCAAGCCGATTAACAAAACAACTGAGACTTCAGTACTTTCCAAATCTATTGATAGTATTTGATTTTTCGCGAATGAAGATGTAAAGAAGAATTCTAATGGGTAGTGTTAGAAAAGTGCCTATTGAGTAAATAGGTGAGAAGGCCCAAAAAGCAGACATTGTCATGGTCAAGACAGGAGAGCACTGAGGCATTCATAACAGGAGATTACAAGTGCACTAGATTAAAAGGAAAGGAGTTGTTCAAGATTCTCATCTGATGGTAACAGGTCTGTGGGAAATTGGGTTGTTGGTTGAGTAGGGTGTTATTCATGTTCAAGCAACAACCACAGTCCCTATCAGGGTGAGTCACAAAAGTCACTAAACTAACATGTTCTTAACCATCTGGTAGCTTTGACCTAAAATCATCTTCATCTCCATGATTTTCACCAACAGAATGATGGCCTCAGACCACTCATAATGGGGTTTGAGGCAACCAATGTGGAGTACACTTAAGGGGTTTTCTAGGGATCTTGAGGTTCATCAAGTAGGTGGCTTCCACTTTCCTCTCAATCACCTCATAGGGCCCAGTCCAATGTTATTGGAAGTCCCTGGGGTCCACTTGCTCCAACATGTACTGGTCAAATTGGAAGTCCACCTGAGTTACCTTCAGTTCATACCAGAGTTCCATGACTTTCCAGCTAGCCTCCAAGTTCTCAGATGCTTTCTTCCAGAGCTTAGCCATCTGGGTTCCGAGGGCTAGAATGTAGCTATCCATCTTGGGGGACATCTTGGGAGCTTGCTCCAACCCCTTCTTCACAAGAATCCAGAAGGAGAGGTCCCCTAACAGGGTTCCCACACAGAAGTTCAAAAGGGCTATACCCAACTCCCTTCTGTGGCACCTACCTGTAAGCAAAGAGCAGGCATGGTAAGAGGACATCCCACTTCTGCCTCATGGGCCCAAGCAAGCCCATAATCATATCTTTGAGGGTCATGTTGAAACCTTCAACAAGCCCATTGGTTTAGCGATGGTATAAGCTGATAAACCTATAGGTTATTTTACTCCTTCAACATGGACTTCATGTAAGCAGACATGACCTTGATGTCCCTGTCAGGCACCACCTTTTTGGGGAACCTTGCCTGGGTGAAAATCCCATCTGGACCATAACCACTGCAGGTGTAGTCTCAGACAGCAGATCAATTGCTTATGGGTATCTAGTGGCATGGTCCACCAAAACCAGGATAAACCTGTTGCCTAAGGCAGTTTTGGGCTCCAAGGGTCCAACAATGTCAGCCCACATTTCAAAGGGGGTGTCAATGACAGGTAAGACATTCAGGGGAGTGTTTAGCTTTTTCCTTTTTTTCCCACTTACCTGGCAGGTGAGATAGGTTCTGCAGGAAGTATTTGAGGTTAACATTATCTACGGCCAATATAAGACCCACAAACCCACTTAGATAACCCCAACATTTTCAGATGTGATCTCAGCTCCTCATCCCTCCAGACAGTGTGGTCTAGGTATTTTCCATGCTAACAATCCACAGCCATGGAAGGTCTCACAGCTACCCTAAGAGACTCTGACACCCCCAATTCAAATAGAACCAGAGACATTTGGTATTGGCTCTCAAGGATGTTTGCTACGACAACCTAGTGGAATGCATTAGAAATCAGCTGCTTTGAGGATAAAAAAGGACATCTGAAAGTTGTTATACTGGCTCCTGTGACTCTTGGAGTTTCCATCTCTGTCCATTGATGGTGACCCATTGCCTGTACTTGGAAGTATCTTAAGGAATGTGGGCATTGGGCACCATCTCACAGTCACTCAGGAGCAGTAGGGTAACCTCAGCTGTCTCCCTCACACTGACTGGGGCCATCTCCTGCACAAGTGCTACACTGGTTAACCCTGTGTTAAGACATGCTTTTCAGCTAACGCTAATCTATCATCCCTGAAGGGACTGCCATCTATACTACAGACCAACTCTTGACACTGTTTTCAGGTATTTGCCGGGCACTAATCCATTAGATCAGGCCAGCCAGAAGGGTACACCAGATAAGCTCTCGAGTATAGCCTTAGGGTTAGGAAGGAACCTCTAGAACATCCAGACCCACATTCATCATGGTTGTAATGTTTATCTTTTTTCCTATGTTTATAATGTTCATTACTTTGCTTTTTTTTCCTCTGTCTAATTATTGCAGCTTATTCACTTTATGCTAGATTGCAATTGTTTCAATAAACATTTTGAAAATGTATCTTGCATCTCTTATGTGTCTCACCTGCACATGCATGAGTAATACAAGGTAAGGATAAGTTCTGTTTGCACAACGTCCCTGGGGAGTCAGAGTGCCATGTGAGATTGCCACAATCACCTTCAATTCCAGTTGGTTTGGGGTTCAAGTAAAGCACTGTGAGCTAGCCAACCATCGGGCCAACAATGTGGATGAACTCATTCTCCCACATTCTGAAGTTCTGTTGCCCTACTCCGTAGTCCTAGTCCTATTATCATAGTAGGAACTATTATATGTGCACCACCAACGTACTAAGGTCAGGTATTTCTTTAACGGGTCTCTCTTGAGTAGTTTCTCCTGTGTTCCCAAGATGCCCTATTCACCATAACACATGCTGTCACATCATTTACTTCAAATTGGGCTACCTAATGGGGCTGGGGATGTTACGTTCATGGTAGAGGGTTACTATGCATTCAAAACTGAAACATTTTACTCATGGGTCAATTTTCCTGCAAATCGATGCCAGTACAAATACATTTCATAAATACACAATAGCTAATGCTCCACAACAATAAAGAGCATACAACTAATTTTAAAAAAACATTAACGTTACAGGAACATTGAAATTGGATCCAAGACATGCTATCACATATTCTTGTACATGTTATAACACGGTAAGAGGCCTTAGTAATGGCCATTTCTAGCTGCCTACACACCACATCCAAACATGCAAAATTTATCAGAACCTGACCTACGCCCATTATATACCAAACTTGTCAGACCATATAGACTTTAAACAATTTGTTATGCAAAAATTGGCCCAATGAGGGCTGCTTAAGCTATTTAACCACAGTTGGCTAGTCCTGAGATAAACCCAGTGACTATCAATGCTATTATAGGTAAAGTACCACCAAATGGGAATATATTCCATTCTGGATTGCTCAAACAACAAATCATCTTGAACCAGTGTCTCCCCACACAAGACCCAAATATGGAATTCTCACAATGTGCTTGCCAATAGAGATAGTATCCTCTATTGATGAATGTGCTATATGGGGCACAGTTCTTGCTGTGATATTTACCATAGCTCATAGTACATCATCTCTTCCTGTGTTACCAGACATGTTAAAACAGATACAAAATGAACATGGGGCTGCCCCTGCCCTAGATTTGGGGATGAAGTTAATTGGCAACTTTTTCACAGTATCCTCAATTATTTTAGGAAACATAAAAGGGGAAGAGGCAGCATTGGCAGTTCGCCAACACCTCGCTCAAGTTCTTTTAATTGATTATGAGTTGCCAGAGATTATTGCTGAGACCTATACATGCACATAGGGTGCAATAACTTAGGGTCCAGTCCAAATAATTTAAAGCGAAGGAGAATTCTAAAAAATGCTGGGACAAACAAAAATTAAATAAAGACAAAGTGAAATCAAGGGGAGAATCTTCGTAACCAGAGAGCTCTGAAAAATGTTATAATTTACACTGCTCATCTGACACTGCAATAAAAAAGGAAGAGACACTTCCCAATTCAAGAAGAAGAAAGGTGCTGGAATTTTGGCAAAATATGCCAGACATATTAAAAACATTACCACGGAACAGGTCTTGAAAAATAACTGTGCTAAACAGCGTGGCAGAAGTCACAACATTTTGTTATGTTATGTTATGATATGTTATGTTATGTTATTGAGACTTATATAGCGGCAGCTACCAGGAGGCCTCATAGCGCTGATCAGTTTGAAAAGTTTAGAACATACTGGAGGAATCTCAAACTTCCCTGGAGAGGGGGAACTTAGAAGAATTTAGAATAGCCAGGTTTTAATGGCCTTCCTAAATTCAGTCTCCTGATTCATCATGCGAATATTCGTGGGTAGGGAGTTCCAAAGTCTGGCTCCCTGGTACTTCAGGGATCTTCCTCCCTATGATGTTCTCTTTACTTTGGGTACCACTACCAGGGCTTTAGAGGCTGATCTCAAAACTCTTGTGGGTGTATATAGTGAAATTAATGATCTTAGATAATGAGGATCCTTTTTATATAGAGCTCTGTGGAAGAAGCAAAGAGCCTTAAACTTTATCCTTTTTGCCACTGGAAGCCAGTGCAGTTCAATCAGAGCTTTTTTAGCTGATGTGGTCCTAGGCAGATTAAAGAGCAGACGTGCTGCAGCATTTTGTACCACCTGTAGTTTGTTAACCACATAACCTGGAGATCCCAAAAAGAGGCTGTTTCCATAATCTAATCTGGATAAAATCAGGGCTTGTACGGCCAATCTTTTGGCCAGTGGCGGAAGCAGACCAATAATCTTCCATAGTAGCTTAAGAATCCCAAAACAGGTGGCTGACGTTCTCTTGGCTTGATGTTCCATAGTGAGTTTGGGATCCAACCAAACTCCCAAGGCTTTAATCTGAGCTTTGGGGGGGGGGGTAAGTAATCTAAATCTATTACTGGTCCAATATTTTTAGCAGGGTTGGCCAGTTTTCCTAAAAACATAATTTCTGTCTTTTCTTCATTGAGTTGCAGCCTACTTCCTGTCATCCAGGCAGCAATCGCTTGGAGACAGGCAGGCAAGGCCGAGTTGTCCGCTTCCTAATTGGGGGAGAAGGAAACCACCAGCTGTGTGTCGTCCGCATATGACACCAGGGATACCCCAAAGGGTTCTATGACTTCTGCTAGGGGGGACATGTAAATGTTGAACAGAGTGGGACTCAAGGATGAGCCCTGCGGAACTCCGCATAAAAGTTTCAACTGGGCTGAGAAGAAAGAACGATCCAGGACTTGAAAGGTTCTATTTTGTAAGAACGAGCTTAACCATTTAAGCGCCCTTCCTTTAATCCCACTATTTCCCATCCTTTGAATGACTAGATCATGATTGACCGTATCAAATGCCGCGCTCAAATCTAGCATTATTTTTACAGTTGCCTGACCTTGGTCCATTCGTTTTCTCTCTTCTTCCGTAACCACATTTATGGCAGATTCAGTGCTGTGACCCGGTCTAAAGCCCATTTGAGTTATATGCAAAATCTTATGTTCTTGCAGAAAGCACGATAGTTGTATATTTACGTGCTTATCAATACGTTTTGCCATCATGGGAAGGAGCGAGATAGGCCTGTAGTTTTTAAAGACCGCTCCATTTAGATTAGGCTTCTTTAGAAGGGGCTTGACCACTGCATGTTTCCAGGAGTCCGGCACCATCCCACTTTGTAGTGAGTTGTTTAACAGCTCAGTTATTACCGGATTTAGTGCTACTCTTCCCTGCATAAAAATATGGGGAGGTGCGGGATCAAGTGGAGAGCCTGATTTTAATTTACTGAGGAGACCCAAAGCTCCTTCCTCAGAGATGGGAAGAAAACTCTGTAACACATTGTCACCTTCCTTCTTCTCCATCGCATGCCCTGCGACTCCCCCAGGGGTAGGGGGTAGTTCGACCAACGATGAAAGATTACTAAACACCAGGTCTAAAGTATGCCCTTTCTCCTGTGTGGGGCCTCTGATCAATTGGTGTAATCCCAGAGCTTCCAGATCATTCACTAACCGCTTAGTTGCCATCAGTTCTAAATTATCAACTTGGATATTAAAATCTCCTAATAAAGTAAAATTCGGCCTATTGCAAATGAGACTTGCCATCCGCTCTGGTAATAGGTTCAGTAATTCATCATAAGTCCCGGGGGGGGGGCGGTAGAGTAGTACTCCTATAAATGTAAACGTAGGATTGAAGGTAATGGAAAAAATTATTCCCTCACACCCTGCGAGGTCAAGGGGACTATAGTTAAAAAGAAAATCTTGTTTAAAAATAATTGCTATTCCCCCTCCTTTCCCTTTATCTCTATCGGTTCGTGCTATCACATACCCTTTGGGTACTGCAAGAGCTAAATCCGGCCCTGAACCCTCATGGAGCCACGTTTCTGTCACAAAGAGGGCATCTGGTGCCCCCTCGCTCAGCAAGAGATTTATGTCTTGTTTGTGTGCTGGCAGAGAGCGGCAATTTATTAGCTGAATCCTCACATTATATGTGGAGGGTTCTGCCTGATCTGAGTCAGGACCCATAGGCTTTTCCAGAGTCCAATCACATCTAGGGCAGGACCATGTCTCCCTCGCATCGCTGGGACAAATGTAGCAGCCCTCTCCTTACTCTTTTCCTAAGGTCCTTTAGTGCACCTGACGAATAGGTAAAGGTATCTGGACTTACCATACTTGATGCAGGGGGGTGGCCTCTAGCCCCGTCCTGGCGCGGACGGGCGCAGATAGGCTTGCCTTTGGCACGCCTTCGGTGCGCAGACGGCACGCCCGATGCGCACGTCCGCTGCGCGGTCGCCGGGACCGGTTTTATTAAAGCTGGGAAGTGGTCAACTAGACCGCCAACCCCCCAAGATGGCGGACCTCCGTGGGCCTCTACAGTGTGGTAAAAATGGCTGCCCCTTAAAAACCGAACTTCATTACAAATTCAATACAATTTTAAAAAGATGTTTAAAAACTTTGCAATAAAATGTGCTAATCGGCTGACCTTAAAAAACCAATGGTCAGGCCAGGAAAATGCAGTCTGACCAAAAGTGCAGTGCTTCTTCTCCTAAATAAATCGTAGTTTCCTCTTGTTCACATCAACTTTTCCACCTATTTAAATTTTTCCCCACACCTTAGTTCCCTCTTCCTCCCACTCTCCACTACCAGTTCGCATGAATTCAACCACTTTAAAAATCTTCAAAATCCAATCCGATGTTGCCAGAATCTTCAAGAGTTTCTAGATGTGAGAGCAACTAATGACAATATAGAAGTCGAATCCCCAGACGGGCAGTTCATCCCTCCAGACCATGTCTATAATTTAAACATACAGATTCAGAGGGGCATAATTTGAGCAATTATGATTTTATAGGAAACTTTAACACTCAGCTATGACATTTTCTTAGTTGAAAAAGGGTTGGCCACCGGAGTTTGTATGAACCCTCGCACTGGCGGAAGATGTGATTTTACCATCTTTCTCACTTCTCGTTCCTGAGCAAGTAAAGTAAGCCTATGCTGCAGTTTGGGCTTGTGCACAAGCCCCAGGCTGCAACCTTGAAACATGTTGCTGTGGGCAGATACGGGCGACTAGGAGCTAGCTATATTAAAGAAGAGTGGGAGTTGCCTTTTGAGTACAGGTGTTTGAACGAAGAAACAAAGGTCTTTCTCAGCAGAAGCGAATGGGAGATTTCTGTTAGTCATTCAATGATTTGCAAACAGTTGTCCCTTCATGGCCTGTGCAATGTAGGCTTCACAAACTTGGCCTCTTTTCTGAAAGGTACTCACATCCCTTTGATTCGGCCAGCATTTCATATACTTTTGGATGGAAGATATGTGGTGAATGAACAGAGCTGTTGGAGTATGAGACCAGGAATTGCCTATGCAATTTCAGACTCTAAGATTGTAACTCGTTGTGGATATGTTCTATTCCACTGCACACAAGAGATAAGAGTAGCCAAACTGAAGCCTCACATTTTTACTTCCAATGTACATTAAGGGAAGCTGAGCAGACTAAATGCGCTACTGTTCCAGAAACAAGTTGCATTGACATAGGCTTGAGAGACGTATGGTCTCTAGATAGCAAGATCATCAGCTGAGATAAAATCCCTATTGAATACCAACTTCCTCAACCACTTTAGAGAGCTGGTTTCAAGATTTTGTAATGCCTCAAGCACTATGGAGATTGTACACTTCTTTAAGGCTGTTGGGTCTGGATTTCTTTCCATCTTCCAGACTGTCTTTGGAGTTATTCCATCAGCTGTCTATTCACTTTTTTCAAGTGTGTTTGGCGGCTTTCCAATGACTTTGGCACTGATTGGCAAGATACAGCTACTGCTGTTCCTAATACGCAGTGGTTGTGCCTTCTCAGCTAAGGGGAGTGATGGAATTACTACCACCAGCCCAGCTGTGCTGTGATTGCATGGTGCAGTTCTTCGGTGCTCATGCTGGAAGAATTGGAGCATGATTGGTCATTGGCATTCTGACCAATCCTATGGTGCGTGCAACCTGTCCATTGCACATGGTGCTTCTTCGAGTGTCTACCATCAGTGTGTCTTGCTGTTCCGCCAGTGCCTCCAGTGAACAGACAACAGCTAGTAATCCCCATGAGGGTTCATTCACAGTCATGTCCCATGAGACTGCAGCTGATTCACGAGGCCACCTATGAGCCACCCCTTGCCAACTATCTGGCTCCTTCAGGCACTTTGGATGGTACTGCCTTCACGAGTGTTCCTACGCTTGAGGCTGCTGTACAGTTCTGCTCTGTGGATCCATCTGCCAATCCTGTCATTGATCTGACATCTGATGATGTGGAGTCATTCCTGGATGCACTTCCTTTTGATTACTTTGGAGACATTCTTCAAGATCACGACTATTGTTAGATGGTTTGACTACTGGCCTTATTCAAAAGCTAACAATTTAATTCAAAATTGCCTTGTTGATTTGATTACCATGTGGCCTGTTGTGCTTGTCATGGTCGACATTGTATCTCTTTGTATGTTTTTAGCTATTTTTAACTAGTTTTATAAGATTTTAGCTTGTTTTTAGATGAGAGCATTTTTAGATTGGACACACTTCTCATACACCTTCTCTGGCATTATCATTATGGCGTCATCCATTTTCTAGCAATGGGGAGGGTGTAGTGGATCCTATTTAGTTTTAATATGAATTAGGAGTTTAGCTTAGCCTTCTGGCTTGCAGGCCTGTGCCCCCGTCACCTAGTGACTTTTAACCTACTTAGCTTGCTCTGTCTTAGCCTATTTATTTCATTATTTCTTTCAACATGTCTGCTATGTTTATAGTTAGTGAAATGTTATGATTTTACTTTATCAGTGCCACTCTATGAAGGCGTCACTATCAGCAACAAAGTTAAGTGAGAATTTAGGTATTCAAATCATGTTCCTTTCCCACTTACATGTGACAAGAACATACTGTACCTTTAGAGGGTATTGTTTATATAATTGCTGCCCCAAGCATGCCTCCTTATCTATTGTTTGGGAACATACCTGCGTCGGGGGTCCTACAAGATCTGTATAAATACATCTCACGCAGAGAAGGTCATCAGAGGGATTCCTACCAGATCTTATTGATGCCATCTATGCTGCACATCACCTTGATGCAGACCCAGCCTTTGTATCATCATGGAGTCTTATCTTGAGACCTCATTTTAAGGTAATAAGGGTTGACAGCACTCCTCATGGATCTGATATTGGTAGATGAGGTTTAACACACCTAGCTCTCATTATGTTATAAGTTAGGCTCTCCATGTTAGAGTCTCCACCATGAAAACGATAGTGGAAAGGCAGTGCTGAGGACCACAGGGGGGGCATACACTGCCCACGGCAGTGTTGTGGGCTGTGCAGGGGCCTTCCTGCCCAGCACTCTCAGAATATGCACTGTCTGATCCAGTAGACAGTGGGTATTCTGAGGCTGCTGTGGGCACCCTCTGTAGGGCGCATTGGCCTCGGTTCCATGAGGAGCCAAGGCCAATGCCGTTGCACAGTTCTCACTGGGCTGACCAGCGGAAACCCCTGATTTTCAGAGGAGTCCCCCGGTCAGCCCAGTGGAAACCCCATAATAGGGCTTGGAAGGAGCACACCAGCCTTGCAGCGGTCTCCTCCCCACGGATCTGGTAGTCCTTTTTTCGGATCGACAGACTCATAATGAGGCCCTATATCTTTTTTTCGAGAAAGTTCTGTACAGTCAGGTTGATGGAATGTGCCAAACACAGGACCCTGAAATATCTACCTTCTACCATGACCTTGACTATATTACTGACACCTCTGAGTCACAGCTATTCAAACAACTTGATGTTAAAGTTTTCCAAGATGTTTGCAGCTGTATGGGATTTCTTCATGGTGAACACCGCTACTGATACATGCCACTAAACAGGCTTAAAAGTTTCTTCAGCACTGAGACCTGCAGATAGCTGTTGCTTAACCCCCACAAAAGAGATCCAGTGTGCAGTGATACACATGTAATCAGTTGCTTGATAACTGGTCCACATGTCTTTCAGGTTAAAAGTGTGAACAGCACTCTGCTGTAAAGCTTGTCCAACCAATTACAGCAACTCATGATGGAGAATTGGAACAGCAACTCTAGCAAAGTAGGTTCAGCTGGGAACCTTCCATTTCAGGCAGATGGCTTCCACAAGTTCTAAAAATCCCACCACTTCCACAAAGTAAAAGGGAGGAGATCCAGCACTAAAATTTTTGCCAGCTTCCAGCTGTACAAACATGCTTTTTGGTAGTTGTGTTTATAGGGCCTTTCCTTCATAAATATGCCCATAATAGTAGCTTGAACTTTGTTTGGGTGCCACTGAGGAAGGTGACTTCCGGAGAGAACCAGGAGATGGTAGACTCAATGTGTGTCTTGTGTAGTCAATGTATAAGTGGTGTCTCCATCTAAGGGGCATATTAAAGAAAGGTGGCGCTGCACATGGTGCAGCGCCACTTTTCTCGCAGCCCTTAATTCCCCCCTAATGCCACCATGTGTGCGCCATATTTAAAATATGGTACACCATGGTGGTAGATAGGGGACTAGTGGCAGACTTTTTTACGCTAGTCCAGAGCTTTGCAGGATTAGCGCAAAATATGTTGACGCTAATCCTGCAAAGCCCGTTGAGGCCCATTGTAATCAATGGTGTGCCTCCTTTTAACGCCTGCTCTGAGCATGTGTTGAAAGTGCTGATAAAAATGATGCAAAGAAATATCTTAGATTTCTTTGCACCATTTCTTTGCCCCCCCTAACAGGGGAATGCCCCCTTTGCATTCATTATGCCTAGCGCTGGCATAACGTAGTGGAAAGTGTTACAAAGTGGCTTAGTGAGATTGGCCTCGTTGGCCCACATTAGCATAAAACAAGATGCCGATGTCGCTCAAGGAGGAGTTAGGGGCTCTTAAATATACCCCTAAGAGCCTTATTATGAGGCTGGCAGTCCGAAGATTCCCAGCCTCATGGCGGCAGTCAGACAGCTGTGGCTGAGGCAGTCCAACCAGCACATTACTAGGTTGGCAGGCAGACAGGCCAGCCTACTGCCATCCCTCCCAGGATCAGTGATCCCGACGGGCTGATGGAGGACCTGGGTGTAATCAGAGCGTCACCCTGCAGAATACAACCTTGTTTTCTGCCAGCATTTTCATGGAGGTCTGACCGCCATGAAAAATCTGCCAGAAAACAAGTACGGGGGCCACAAGCTGGCCTCTACACTGCTCATGCCCATGGCAAGAGCAGTGCAGGGGTTCCCCTACCCATCACCCCTGAAATGCACACTGCCTACTGTGAAGACAGTGTGCATTTCAAGAGTGCTGGCGTCCTCTATGTGCCGCAGCATTGCCGGCGGCTCAAATATGAGCCATGAACTATGCTGCTCCACCCTTCCCACTGGACTGACGGGTGGGAATCTTGGTTCCACCTCATCAGCAGCATGGGAAAGTAGTAATAGGGCCAGTGGGACGACTGCCACTTCAACAGCGGTCTCCTCACCACAAGACAAACTCATAATCAGGCCCTTAATCTTGTGCCATTTTTAAGGCTGGTAATGCAGGTAATGCTGACAGCACTCTGCTGGGGACATGGCTGTTTTGTGCAAATCTGTCACCCTTTTCTTCCTCACCACCTCTAACTGTAATCTGAGCTGATTCCCCTCTCTCATCACCACCACCTCCTGCAGCACTTTTTTTAAGTAACTCCTCCCACTGGATTGCATGATGTCTTTTCATATTGGTCATTTGACATACAGTACCATAGTGTAACACAGACCTACCTCCACAATCACTCACATGCCCAATAAAGCATAATACAGCCACTCAGGTATTGTAAGGGTTGAAACATGTGTTGGTTGTGAAAACCAGGAATGAATAAAATGCAGGTCAGTCTGCAAATCCTATGGATAAAAAAACCAGGATATTAAAACACAAGCGCTTGCGTGGAAGTAGATCTCTCTTCCAATGGACATTCTAAAGAGTTATTTTGAGACCAAGAAAGGACAATCAACAGGAATAGAAGACAATCAGTACAATACAAACCCATTCAGGGGAAGAGTTGGCCCAAAACCTAAGGAGTATTAGGGCGTTTTACAAAGAATTAAAATTACAAATGAATACCTAAAGGCACTGTACATTTGGCCTGCAAGTTTCTACACTATTCTCTTAGGCAAAAGCACAATGACTGGATAGACAAAATGTCCGCCAACCACAAGGTCAAACAACAACAGCAAGCAAAGAGGAATAGAGAAAAAAAGAATGCATGGAGCCCCAGACAAAAGCACACTGACTGCCTACACAAAATGCCTGCTGGCCACGTGGTCAAGCAACACCAGCAAGCAAGAAGGCATGGAGAACAAAGAACACATGGAGGATTATGTCAAAAACACACTGACTGGCTAGACAAATTGGCCATCAGCCCCATTTTCAAACAACAACAGCAAGCAAAGAGCCATGGAGAACCAAGAACACATTCAAACCTACAGCAAAACCACCCTGACTGCCTAGACAAAATGGCCACCGGCCACATGGTCAAACACTAACAGCAAGCAAGGAGGCATGGACAAGAAACACAAGAAGGCCTATGACAAACGTGCACTGATTAGGTCCATAAAATGGCCACAGGCCACATGGTCACACAACAAGCAAGGAGTCATGGACAACCAAGTACACATGCAGGCCTATGGCAAAAGCACACTAACTAGCTACACCAAATGGCCACCGGACACATGTTCAAACAACAACAAGCTTGGCGTCATGGACAACAAGGAATACATGCAGGCCTTTTGCAAAAGCACTCTGGATGACTACAGAAAATGGCCACTGGTCACATGATCAAACAATAAGCAGGAGACATGAACAACAAAAATCATATGCAGACCTATGGACACTGACTACACAAAATGGCCAATGGCCACATGGTACAGAGACCAAAGACAAAATAGAGGCCTCTGGCAAACATCCAGATACACACACACACACACACACACTAGCCTGGAAAAGGAGGCATGGTAAACAATGAAGAAAACACTACCATTAAGTCAGCAATGCCAAAAACGATACTTAAGTTAGCTGTGCACATTTTTATAACGAACATCCTCCCAATGCACAATATTATTACCCCACCAAAGTACACTTTTTGCTGGAAAACAGTGAAATTGAAAAAAACACACATTTTTCATTAAGGGTCTCACGTGACCACCAAACTTACTAGAAGGATGCCACTGCCTTAGTGGTGATGTTCACCCCGAGCGCATTACAATGTTCCTGCCGGGAACACTGTAATGCGCATTCCCACAGTGCTGACCGCCGGGAACAGTATTAGGATCCTAACACTCTAGCACCCTCGGAATGCGCAGTGTCTGCAAAGCAGACACTGTTCATTCTGATAGTGCTGGGCAGGGTGGCCCCTGTACTTCCCACTACATGGTGGTAGGCAGTGCAGGGGGCTCCCTGTGGCCCCCAGCACTTCCTTTTCACCAGCCTTTTCATGGCTGGCTCCCCACCATGAGAAGTCAGGTGGAAAGAGAGGTTGTTATCAGTCAGGCAGTGCCGAGTTCAGTGCAAACATGGCTGGTTGCATGCCTGACTGCCTTCAAGCTGTTGGGAACCATGTTGCTGGTGGGGATGGCGATCCTTTGGCCATGACTGCCGTTGCTGTCCAACCGCCACCACGAGTTTGGCGGTCTAAGGACCACAAAACTCCTATTGAGGACCTATGTCCAAAGCCACCCCTGGCCTAAATCATAGATGTTTTAAAACAACATATACTACAGTTGTTTCAAATACCCAATGATAAGGGTTGGCTAGATTGCTCATCAGCAGAATGGGCCACATGGTAAATGAATAGTGCAAATTTAATAAACATTGAGAAAATGTACTTAACTGTGCAACTTTTTTCCTTTTTAAAAGATTTTTAAAAAAAATTAAAAAATTTTTACTTAGGCCCCTACTGCAACTCCCGGACACCCATCATAACAAGAATTAAATTTAAACATTGAAAAAAGTGCATATAAAAACTAGTGGTGCATGTCCTGTATCAAACAACACCCTCATCCAAATGTTTTTGAACTTATTTGTTGTAATTTCACAAAAACAAAGGGCCTTATTTAGATCTTGGAGGATGCAATACTCCATCACTAAAGTGAAGGACATTCCGACTGCCGTATTCCAATCTCACTAGGATATAAATGGATTGTAATAAAGTGGATTGGATATCCGTCATGTTTGTGTTAGAGTATTTCCCCTTTCTAAGCTCTATATCAAGCCCAAAGTCCTTAAAGTCCAATAGTATATATGCAGAAGGAATTGCAGAACCGAGAGTAGTCCGTTCACCCTGAGATCAAAATAAAAAGTGACCAGGGGATGGAAAAAGCACTGGGATGAGCCTTGTGGAAAGGAGGAGAAAGTTGGAGTCTCTGAGGCACTTCCTTCCTGTTGAAAAAAAAGTAAAATAAAATAAAATGCTTTCTGTATGAAAAAACAACCTGAACTCTCCATTCGAGTAGAATATCAAATATAAAATGGTATTTTCAAATTGATTAGCTTCTTCTTGAGTAGAAAATCTACTTCAGAAGCAGCCGCATGACTGCTCGCAATCACCAGCATCACAAAATGGCAATGGAAGACTTTGTGGTGGCCTGAAATCGCGCTTGTGGGAGGCAAATCTTATTCGTGTTCATAAGCGTGCATTTACCAAGCCTCACGTGTGTGAACGGAAATATAAGTCTGCCACATGCCAGATGGGGGAATTTGACAGGAACTCCATGTTACATGCATAATCCAGATTTACTTGAATTCTGACAACTCCATGAGCGCAAATATATTTCTGCCCGGGCCTAACCAGGAACAGGATGTAGGGACCAAATAAGGCAGGAAAATACCAACTTTCTAAAAGTAGAATTTACAAAACTGTAGCTTAAAATCTGACTTTAACATTACAATGGCTTTAAATTACAACTTCTCAGACACCAAACATGAAAAGTTTACCTGTTCTCAACCAAATGTTAGCACTTATTAAATGTAGTAAGGCAACATAGTGTTATCTTATGGGAGAAGTACTACCAGGACAAATAATATTTCAAAGTACATGCACAACCTTTTAATTACAATGCACCCTGCCCTGTGGGCTACCTAGGGCCTATCTTTGGAGGGACTTCAAGGCTTGTCAAGTGTGTTATTTTCCCAAGTCAAATGGGCAGTTTAAAACTTCATTCAAGCTGCAGTGGCAGACCTTGAGCATGTGTTAAGGGGGCTACTTGAGTGGGTGGCACAATAAGTGCTGCAGGCCTACCAGCAGCATTCAATTTACAGGCTCTGTGTACGTAGTATGCCACTTTACTAGGGACTTATAGGTAAATTGAATATGCCATCCAGGTGTAATCCAATTTTGCTATTTCTTAGGGAGTGAGCACAAGCACTTTAGGAGCAGTCAGCATTGGTGACGTGCACTGAGTCTTAGAGCCAACAAAAACACATTTTAACAAAAACAGGAGTGAAAAGTCAAAAGATTTGAAGGGAAACCATCCTACGACTCACAGTTCTAAAAAAGATGAAAAAGTAAATGTATCCAACAGAAGTCAAAGGTTTTTATCATTTCCTGCTGGTGTAGGCTTTTCCCATTGGCAGAAAGGTCACAGTTTGAATGACAGGGGCATTCTTCTTCCAGACTCAGTAGCTCAGTTTTAAAGGCATTGATAATGAGAGAATTGAAAGTCATCTAATAAAAGATACTAGACAGATATTTGGTAATCCCAATAATTGTTTTGTTTAATGGATTATGTCTCATTGATACTGATGTGTTTACCTTCAGAATTATCTGTGTAATTCATACAATAAATCGCTTTAAATCCATATGGTTGTATGATCTTGGCAAATTTGAATAATCCAGATGTTAAAAACAAAGGGAGAACGTGAGGAGCCATACAAAATGTCACATTCAATGTCCCAGTGGCTGGAGCATAAAAGAGGGAGAGTTCAAGATTGTTTTCTCTCAAATAAAAAGGCACAAGGCACTGTCTGTACTTAACCAGCAAGCCCACCTTTTATATTTAGTGAATGAAGATGGTGAGGTCAACCATGACAAACATGATAAAAAGATCCAGCAGAAGGAGAAAGGTGAGAATGTTCTCATCCAGAACCCATCTGGATTCATTAATAGCAGGCATTATTGCGGGTTTGGTCTCTAGACTGGGCCTAAAGTGAATCGGGCTGGTGTCTAGAAACTAGTGGTTTTTAAAAGACCCAAAATCCAACAGCTATCCTTACAGGACCTGGAAGGAGCAAGATTGGCCAACAGTGGTCTTCCAACATCGAACAGAGTTTGGGCTTTTTGGTAGTGATATGACTGAGCACCAGAGTCGTAATGATAGCATCAACATTTTCACCAATGTTGTATCTAGCCAATTAGATGATTTTCCTACCATGGTACTAGTACTTCAGTGGAGAAATGTCCTGTGGGCACAAAAGCTCCTAATCAGAGCTAGTTTCTAAACAATGACTGAACAGATTTGCACTAATTCAGAAAAAAAAACACTTTCTGAGTAAAGTTCTAACTTTTTGCCAAATGTGTACTTACATTCAACCATTTTTCTGTATCAGAGAGAACATTTTCAAATGTCAATTAAAATGGGAACCTGCATGTTTGATATCACTCTTTCTTAGCCCCAGCTTGATGGATCAAATTGAAAATGTCTATTCTCCTCCAATGTTGTAATCTGAGATGTTATCAGTAATGTAATTTAACATTTCATGAGTGATGTAACATGTGAGGTCATAAGCTGTGCATGAAGGAGATACAATTTATAGCTAGCTTAGTAAACTATAACTGATGAATTTATGCATTATGTATTTTCAAATGTTAGTTTTATTTTATTTTATTTCAACACCTAACTAGAACATCACTTTACCTATATTTTTTAATATATATCACAAAATGTACAATTAATATAATATATTGTACTTTATATTCTCTGAGTCTGCTTCGATTCTTTGGAAGGGAATGTGTGGTGCTTTACTTATTCCAAGGCTAGGCTGGAGTAAATTTTGACATGTTTTGTTACCATTATGACTGTAGTATAAATAGAAGTGCATTTTGTGAATAGCTATTGTTTTACTCTTAGGTTTGTGTATTTTTCTATTAGCATCAATCTTCCTAACTCCCCTTTGCCCCACCCATTTTGTAATGATTGTTCCCTGTTTTCTAATGACTTTCATTTGTCCCTCCCAAATTAAGTAGTAAATCCTAAACTTGTATGCCTGCCACCAGGGTAGAGCTTTCTGTGAATAAATGGTAGGAGCGATGGAGGGGGATATCTTTAGATGCAGGGCTGGGAACAGTATTTTGTAGTATTTTAAATATTGCTACTGGAGTACTCATTTATTTTTCTAAAAGGCATTTTGTGAAGCAGGCCCAATAACTCCTAGCACATCATTTCACAACAACCAGCAAGTCTAACGCAAGCCTCAGGGGCTCATTACAAGTCTGAAGGTCTTCAGACCGCCAGACTCATGGTGGCGGTCGGACCGCAACACTCCTGGTGGTTTAAACACTGAATTATGACCCTGGTGATCAGACCACTGCCAGTAACATGGTTCCCTGTGAAGTGGCGGTGATCAGAGTTGTGGTCAGCCACAGTGGTGCTGAGTTCAGCACAGCTGTGCTAATTACTAGTCCAGTTTCTGCCAGCCTTTTCATGGCAGGAGCCATGCCATGAAAAAGCTGGCAGAAAGCCAGTGCTGGGGGCTGCAGGTGAGTCCCTGCACTGCCCATGACCAAGTCGTGGGCAGTGCAGGAGCCGCCCTGCTCAGCACCTTTGCAATGCACACTGTCTGCTACGGCATCCTCTCTGCAACGGCATTGGCCTTGGCTTCTCAGGGAGCTGAGGCCAACGCCTCTGCAATGTTTCCAATGGGCTGAGTGGAGCAAATCACAGATTTCTGAGGTTTCCAATGGCCAGCCCAGTGGACACCTTTTAATAGGCCTGAAGGGGGAGACAGCTTTCAGCAAAAATGCTCCCACTTGCTGGAAACAGAGATTTCATCTCCTTCCCTGGCCGGGCCCTCTGCGATGGGGTCCATGAGGCCAAAATCGGCCACTGGAGGGGGATCACTTGGGCCCAGGGGGCACGTGTGGTCCACCTAAACATATATATTTAATGTTGTCCCCTTTAAGCTATTAACCCTCTGCCATGAACATGACATTGGGTTGGTTGGTTATAGGAGCAGGCCACACAGTTATCTCATCAATAATTTTACTTCTAATGTTACATGGATATTTTTGATGATGTTATAAAAGATGTCATGAGTGCTGTAATATCTATGGTAATTAGCACTGCATAGTGAGGGCATGAGTTATAGTCACCTTTAAGCACGAGTTATAGTTACTTGAGATAACCATAATTATAAATGCTGAATGTCTATGGTGCATGTCAATTCAGAACCTAACTATAACATCCTTGTAACCTTTGTTATTTAAGTGAAATTCTAATGTTTTTTAAATTCTATTTCCTAATTATAATGTCCCAGTGGTCTTTGTTTTTTTTCAGTGAATTTATATGTCTTTTTTTTAATTGGTAAGCCATCTTAATTAGTTTATGTTAATTCAACCTCCACCGTGCACGATCTTCAGTCATCCAGAGAGGTGTTGGATGCAAGCCCTGCGTCCAACCCCCTATAGCCACCCAACCCTGTGCCTAGCATGACATGGCCAGGCCCTGTGGCCTACCCCAGTACCACCCAAACCCATGCCACTTATGAAGTGCTTCTTTATTTTGTGAAGATATGATCACATTCCTGTGCATCACAAACGTGTCTCCAAAATCAGTGGGAAGCACATTCAGAGGGTCTTTTTAGTAAGATGTCCATCTTCCTCGGAAAATGAGGGGAAGACATTGCATACCACTAACGTATATGGGGAGGGGACACATGGACAGGGCTTCTAGACAATTTTGCATACTTGATGCTTTTGAAAGGGAGAACACGATCTCTAGTCTCAGAAGCAGATGACAAGAAAGAGCCCACTGGTCTTAGTCACTGCCTAAGATATTGCGCTTTGTAAAAGCAAGGATGCAAAAACCTCCATCAAAGGTGACAGATAATATTTCAAGGTGGAAATGCAAAGAAAAACATTTGCTTTGACTAGGCCAGGCACAAAAAGGTAAGATGAGTAGTACTTTACTGAAAAGGGGCTTCAGCGTGGGCACCTTCTTTGTTTATATCCATAAGTGCTTCCAGTAGATGCTTACTTATTATGAAATGAGCATTGTGCCAGAATGAATCCTACCCTGCGTATTTATCCAAGAACAGGCCACCTTTTTCTAAAAAACACATATTGGGGACCGCAGGGGGAGCCTCAAAACCCCTACAATCCTAGCCGACTCCCCGCTTCCTGAGGGAGCTGGCATGGCTCCTGCATGCACGGAGATGTTAGAAACATTTTAATCTCTTTCCTAGCCGCATGACAGCACAGATGAAAATTGTGCTCCAAGAAAGCGGGAGTAGTTTTCAGGGTCCCGATTGCTGGGAGTGAAGTTGGCATTTCCTTTTGCCTTGTGGGAGCTGTCACAGCTCCCATCAAGCAAAAGCAAACATTTATCCCCTGAGGGTGGACACCTCAGGAGATAACAGCAGAGGGCCCTTGGTGGTGGTGGTTGTTCGGGCCATTAATAGCCCACCTCCTTTAATTGCATGGGCCAGCTCCAGAGAGATGTGGTCCCGAGGGTATATATGGCCCGGGAGGAGGGACATGTGGCCCCCCTTCATCTTCAGCAATTTTAGATAGTCCTGGGTATGTTGTGGTCCCTGTCACATGGCGGGTCCTTACCACCCCCACACCTATTTTAATTTAGCTCCAGGGAGGTGATGGTCTCTGGGGCTGCATAAAGCCCCAGGAGGGAGGTTCGTGCAGCCACATCTTTTTTTAAGAAAAATCCCCAGAGAGGTGGTCATCCATGGGACCCAGGGGGTGCATGGGGCCCACGTATATGTTTATTTTATTGTTGTGCAGGAGACTGTGCTTCTTTTTTTTAAGTTCCAGCTAAATTTGCCAAAGTATATATTAAAAATATCATACTATTAGAAATCCTAAATTAGCGTTTACCATGGAAGGACATAGCTGATAAAAAAAAAATCTAACTAAAATTAAACTAACCAAGAAAATCAAACTATAAACAACATTAACCAATAAAATTAAATCAACAATATAATAGTCACACTAACTTTATCAATAACAATTTAAAAAATTACCAACGCTGCAATACAAGGAAACTCTGCTGAATCGTTTGACCAGACCCTTAAAGAATAAATATATACATCTCAACCATTACATAACCAAGTAAGTAAAACATTTTCAAGCTAATGCTTGCTTATAAATAGATTTATAAATGTAAAATAGCAAATATTTAACAAACCATTCACCAACTTCTATCTCTGTACATGTTTTTCTTAAAGCAAAACACTACAAATACTAAAAGTGATTACCTGCCAGAAAGAAACAGCTATCGCAAACCAGTAAAAAGAAAAAAAATGTAAGTCTATATAAAAAATATAAACTCACCCCAAAACAAGTAAAAATAGACCTATCAACCTCAGTATCTACAAACTACCAACAAGTAAAAAATGTAAATGAAATTGACATGTTTTTTTCTTCCAACAGAAAAGAAAGTACTGGGTCCTCATTACAACACCCCCAATGGAAAATCTGCAAACAAACTATGAAACGTAAAAAAAAAAAAAACATACATCTAAGTATTAATAAAACAAGTAGTTGCTTAATTTTAGGTGTGAATAATAAATGGATAAACTTGAAAATGTTTTACGTATTTATACTATTACACTACCTTCAGATACAATAACAAAGAGAGTTCAATATATAATATACCATAAAGGAAAGCAGTTACTAAATAACAAGGGCTACACTTACAACCAAGAAAGTAGATGGTCAGAAAATGCAAACTAGAAATGTACCAATTTTTTTTGTAATACATGCTATGGGGGAACCACTCAAAAGATTACGTAACTCGTGTAAGGGAACACAATCCCCCACCCACTTGTGTAACAGAAACAGAAGAAAGGGAAGAATTGCAGGATATCAGAGAGAAAGCACTAGCCCCCAGGAATCCATAACCAAAATCCTAAAAGATATTCTCCCTAAAGTTCCTGAACACATGACAGACCAACTACTACCTATATCCACTTTAAAATGTTTTAATTGCCCAAACTAAACCAGTCCTTAGTGATACTCTTCTTGGCGCAGAATATACAAAGGAATAGAAATACCTGAACATATAACAATAAGACATAAGGGGAACCTTTTGTGTCATATGCCAATCTAGACAAAGATAAATGAATCCTAATATTTTATACAGCAGAAAACCTGTTAAAACCAAGCCAGTGTCAAACCAGAATCATGGATAGGGCCTTCAAAAGATGCCCCAGCCCCTACCACCTTCCTTGCTTCTCCTGCAGTCTTGATTTCTGCTTTCAGTCATAGCAGACAAGTGCAGCTGATTTGAAAAAGCCACAACTCAAACCATTTTAAAAAGGTTACCCCACACAGTCATACAAGGCTGCTATGATCACTTCAATCAAAGGATATGGAGACACCTCCAACAATCTGCACTAAGGACCACATCAGGAGTTTGGTGGTGGGACGAGCCAACCGCCAAACTCACAGGGAGGACACCACTATCATACCGCTGGCATAACCCCCAAGAATATTACAATGTTCTTGCCGGGCTGGCGGGAAGCGAACATTGTATTATGCATTCCCGCCAGGCTAACTGGTGGGAACAGTGATACAATATCAGTCTCAGCTCCCTTGACGGAGCTAAGGCTAATACTGTAGAACACCACCATCGGAATGTGCACTGTCTGCAGAGTGGAAAGTACACATTCTGATGGTGCAGGGCAGGGGGGGCCTTCACTGCCTATGGCATTGGCTTGGTTACCAGCATCGAAAGGCTGGCAGAAAGCTGAGTTGTAATCAGCAGAGTGGTGAATCAAATTATGTTCTTGGCAGGGATGGCAGTTCGCTGGCGGGCCCGCCCTCCACGCTTGTAATATGGCAGTCACACCACTGGGAGTGCGGTGGTACGGCCGTCACTGCGGATGTAGCAGTCCACAGACTGCCACACTCGTAATGAGACCCTAAGTGCAGAATATGCTAGAAACAGCCAATTTGCCTTGGGAATAAAAAAATATAGCAGCAGCCTACGTCCCTGTCACATAGGTAGCTAAATACTACAATATAATAATAGAAAGCCCTTTCTATCAATGGAACAAAGACAAACGAATACCCCAATGGATTATTATGAACAAACTTGGGTTGGCAGACTCCATCACTCAGCTCAGACACAAACCCAAACTTCTAATACCATGGTTGGATGTCTCTGACAGAACATTGGCGCAGGACGCCAAAACAAATAATGCAGAGGAAATGTGGCACAATGCCTTCAATTTCACACTAGGCAGAACCCAACCTACATTTTATACATTTATAGAGGCATTACAAAAAGAGCAAAGCTACCAACAATGACAAATGAAGCAATTTGCTACCCAGATTGAACGTAAAATCAGCAATCAAACTAAAAGAATGTACGTGGAACCATTTAAAGCAAAACTCTTCATAAACAACAAAGGACTACGTTACTTAGAAAAAGTATCCAAAAGCATAATGTATAATAAATACTGACCTACTAAACACCCACAAAACATATTGTAATCATAATTACCATTACAAATAATTTTTTTGTAAATCATAAACATTATACTTTATTATATCAGTCTACATATCAAAACACTATAACTTTGAATTAGAAATAATAAAATAATACATACATTATTGGCAAGAAAAATCAAACTTTTACCAAGCAAAGAGCTCAAAGATCAAACTCAAGGTCTTATTATTAGGCTGAAGGTCCGAAGACCGCCAGCCTTTCAGTAGTGGTCTGTGTTGGCCCAAACGCCACATCACGAGGTTAGTGTGCAGACCAGCCAACCTACCGCTGTCCCCGCCAGGATCAGTGATCCCGACGGGCTGATGATGGTCCTGGTTGTGATCAGCCAAGTCGACGTGTAATTCAGTCTCGCCATGCTTATTAAAACCTTGCTCTCCGCCAGCTACAATATTGGTCTCAGCTCCCTTAATGGAGCTATGGTCAATACTGTGGCAAACCACCACCATCGGAATGTTCACTGTCTGCAGAGCAGAGAGTACACATTCTGATGGTGCAGGGTATGGGGGCCCCTTCATTGCCTATGATATTGGCATGGGCAGTGCATGGGCCCCCCTGTGGCCCACAACACTGGCTTTCTACCAGCCTTTCCATGGGGGTACTGCCATGAAAAGGTAAGTGGAAAACAGGTGCTAGGGGCCAAAGGGGAAGCCCTGCACTACCCATGCCATTAACATGAGCAGTGCAGGGGTCCCCCCTGCCCAGCACCCTTGAAATGTGCACTGTCTGCTGTGCAGACAGGTTGCATTTCAAAGGTGGTGGTGCATCTTGCATGTGGCAGCATTGCCGGCGGTTCCATTATGAGCCCAGGACCATGCTGTCACACCTGTCCCACTGGGCTGATGGGCAGGAACGTTGCTTCCTACCCGTCAGACCAGTGGGAAAGTTGTAATATGGTTAGCAGGGAAACTAGCACCTTAACGGGGATCTCCTCACCACGGGTCTGGCAGTCAGGATTTCCGACAGCCAAACCGATAATCAGGCCCTCAATCTGTCGCCTGAAAGAAATACGACAAATAAATCACACATTTCTAAATAAAAATCACATAATATTCATACAAACAGTAAAATATAACATTTCCAACCCAAAACTATAACATAAATATGACTCAAGGCCTGATTACGAGTCTGGCGGTCACTAGAACGCCAGTTTTGCGGTGGCAGTCGGGACCGCCGCTGCTGTGGCAGTCTTACCGTCACATTACAGCCCTTGCAGTCAGACTGCCATGGTACCGACGTCTCCACTGGGATCAGTGATCCTGACGAGTTTATGGCAAGTGCAGGTCGCAATGAGTCAGGCAACGCTGCATGCAGCGCCACCCTGCTGATTACGACCTGATTCTACTCCTGCCTTTTCATTGTGGTTTACTGCCATGAAAAGGTTGTCGGAGAACAGGTGCCAGGGACCGCATGGGGCCCCCTGCACTGCCCATGCACTTAGCATGGACAGTGCAGGGGTCCCCCTGCCCAGCACCCTCACAATGCTCACTGTCTGCTGCAGCATTGCAAGCATACTGGTGCCCCATGCGGGTGGCAGTATTGCAGCTGGCTCTATTACAAACCGGCGACAATGCTGCTGCCACTTTCCCACTGGGCTGATGGACGGTAACCTTGGTAGCCCAGCAGGAAAGGTGTAATGTGCCTAGCAGGGAGTTAGCCAGTATGGCGACAAGCTCCCCCTCAAAGGTTTAACAGATGGGTCATCCTGTCCGCCGAAACCCATAATCAGACCCATACTGTTCTGTAGTTGCAGCTCTTCGTCTGTGTCTACATAGTCAAAAATAATAATTTACCAAAAATGGGAACATTTATTTCCCAAAAACTCAAAAAAGAGGCAAAAATAAAACAAATCAAATAAAGATCTTTCGAAGCATTTCAAATTATCTAGGAATGATAGAAAAAACTGAAAATATGGTTTAAAATAAGAAATCCTCATGGAAACCCAAAAAGGAAATCAAAATTAAAAATATTGATTTGTTACAAACCAAAATTGATTTCCTTAAAAACTATGGTAACTCCCAAAGCCCGTAGTACAAGTTTGCAGACATACACCTATCAAAAAGAAAACCCACCAGAAAAACAATTTCGCAAAGCTACATGTGCATTAAACTCAATCATCAAAAAACAACTAACATAGCACAGCTAACATAGCATGAGCAGTGCAGGGGCCCCTGTGCACCATCGGAATGCGCACTGTCTGAGGCTGCTGGAGTGTTAGGATATTGACCGCGACTCCCTTAAAGGAGCCGGGACTAACATCCTAACCAGTCAGCCTGACGGGAACATTGTAATTTGCTCAGGGGGATCATCATCACCATGGTTCTCCCCTTGAGTTTGGCAGTCCATAATTTTTAAACTATAAAATAAATTACTACGAAAACACATTAACACAAAATACAAACCTATATGTTCATAACTAAACATTTATATATAATATATTGTTATCACCAGTAATAATTGATACATTTTTTTAAAGTATTTACTAACAATTCATAATATTTCAACATAATAAAAAATACTATCATACACCAAAATTATCAGTCATAAAAATGAAAAAAAAGTAAAACAATAATACACGTTTTGTATTTAAAAAATATATGTAATACATTTTAAAAAATATATTCCCAACAACTGCAAATCTTAAACATAATAACATTCTGGTATTGTTTTTAACAATTCTTTCATAAATAAAACAGCTTATAAACGTACAACAAAATATAAATATATGCATCATAAGTAATTCTATATTATTTTCAGATTATAATTGACCAACATTTCAAATATGTTTCAAGAAAATGTAAATATAATAATAAAATAAAATGGATCCAAAAATGTTCTTACATCAACATTATAATCTTCACAATACAAAAATAGGATATTTTGATTTCAGTACAATATTGCATATGTTTTAAACCTAAATTAAATATTTGATGCCCAAATAAATGTATTTCATATTAATAAATTATTTTTATAAATATGTAAGGATATTATTGATTTTAAAATGTACAATTATATATATGTTTTATTTAATATAATTAACATATAGTTAAAACATTATAAATTATTATTTAAGAAATGTATTAATGTAACAAAAGCAATTTAAACATTTTGCTATACTAATTTGCATATCATGAAAATAATGAACAATACATTTAAATTAAATATTCACTTTCTAATATTCTTTCCACCCTTATCCCCTAAAAACCTACTATCCAGCTGCTAACAAAATCTAAATCTATTATTTTAGTCATGAAAATAACTTCTAATTTCAACAATTTCATAATTAGTAATGTTATTTCTAAGAAGACAAATAAAAAAATTATTGAACATCTGTGCCCCCTGCACCTGTTCTCCACCAGCCTTTTCATGGCAGTGAACCGGGTCATAATCAGGAGGGCAGTGCTGACTTCAGAGCTGCCATAGTTGATTGAGACCTGCACCACCGACAGCCTGTCGGAACATTATCCTCTGTGGAGAAGGTGGTCATTCAGGGCTCCAGCTGCCTAGCTCTTAATTTGTCGGTTGGACCGCCAAAACTGTGGTGAACATGACCGCGAGTGAGGTGTTCTGTTGACCGCCATACTTGTAATGAGGCCCCAAAATTTTTGTATCGCAATTTTTTTGCCAAACGTTTGTCAGAACACCCTTGATGGAAAATAGCCTGTGGTTATCAGAAGCTTACACATAATGGTTCGCTGTTAGAAAAAGCAGGAAGGATACAGTCACAGTTTGAGGGAGTAGACAGCTTTATCATGAGTGCAGACAGACAAATACTTTTTAAATAGGAAAGATTTGAGGAAGTTCCTGAAGGAGAGTAGGTCATGGGTCATTCTTAATGGGTAGGGAAAAGAGTTTCAGATCATGGTGAAAAATTGCTTTTGAGCCAGTGACAGTTTGAATTTAGAAGGTTCTATCAGGAGTGAATCTTTTCTGAAGGATTTTCTGGTGCCACCTGAAATTTTTCGTTGTTTTGAGATAGCTGTATCTACCTGAGAGGAGCAGTTTGAAGGTAATGCATCCTTAATTATGACCGTTATGGACTGTAATTATGTCTAAAGAACAACAAATAAAAAGTACATCTCACACTCAGATTACAATGCCCATATAATTTAAAATGTGTCCTAGCAACATCTAAGAGATGTGCTAAGGCAATGGCAGCAGATAAAAACAAATATTAACTACAATATCTCAGGTCCATTACTGAGATAAAGGGCCTCAATTTGAGTTTGGTGGACTGAAAAGCCTCTCCGCCAAACTCCCGACAGGGTGGCCACCGCCTACGTGGCGACCTCGCCACCAGAATCAACATGAGTTTTCTGCTAAGTCGGCAGGTAGAAATCTGAGTTTACATCTGCTGGCTTAGCCCAAAACAGGCTACAGCATTGTCTCTGGCTCGTAATCGAGCCGGCGGCAATGCTGTAGCCTGCAGGGTGCACCAACACCATCGCAATGTTCACTGTCTGAAAAGCAGATAGGGAACATTGAGACAGTGCTGGGAAGGGGGGGTCCCCTGCACCTGTTCTCTACCAGCCTTTTCATGGCTGTGCTACCACCATGAAAAGGCTGATGGAGAATGAGGTTGGATCTGCAGAGCAGCGCTGCATGCAGGGCAGCACTGCATGCAGCGCTGCCCTGGCGGATTAGGATCTACACCACCGTCAGACCGCCGGGATCCAAGATCCTGGCAGAGCTGGTGGTCAGCCCGCCGGGATTGTTATATGGAAGTCGGACCGCCATACCGCCACACTTGTAATGATGCCAAAAGTGCTATATTTTTTTAAAAAACTGGTTTAAATTTTGTATGAACAACTGCAAACAGAAAATAATCTCTCAGAGACTGAATCCAATAAACTCAAGAGGGATTGAGACCCCTTAGAACACCCCTCCCAGTGTCGTGACTTGTAATTGAGTTGGTGTCAGTGCTACCACCTGCAGGGGGCACCATCACCATCGTAATGCAGACTGACTGCAGAGCAGACAGTGCGCATTCTGAGCGGCTGGGCAGGAGGACTCCTGTGGTCCCCTGAACCTGTTTTCTGCCAGTCTTTTCATGACAGGGAAACTTCAGCACTGCACTGGCTGATTACGGCCTGCACCACCGTCAGCCTGTCTGGAACTCTTAATTTGGAGGTCAGACCTCAAAACCAGCAGCACACATTGCCGCCACCGTGGGTCTGGCAGCATATATGGGATGGGGCCATCTGGGATGCCTAGGGATGGACACTGTGCTGGGACACATATCACGTTCAACAGGACCCTCACACAACATGTCCACAGTAAATGGCCCCATATAGCTCTCAGGGAAAAACAATACCAAAACCATTTGTCATGCATATCTAAACAATGGGGAAGGGCAAGTCAACAAAGCACAATTAACTCCCTCTGCATGGGACATACCTCTATAGGAACCAGCTGCAAGGGACCCACACCTGAATAGACACATGCACAGGCAAAAGCAAACACATCTAGCACAATTTAACACACTCCGTGTCTGCACATACAAAACTCAAGATGACACTCATCAAATCTATACATAAACCAGATCAGGGGGACAAGTCGAACACTACACATGCCCACATTGCACCACAGAGAAAGTAATACTTACCATAACAAACACTACCCAATTTTATGATACGGCCATTGCATTTACACATGTGTACCTATACACAGGGCATATACTCTACTCTTGAGGGACACCAACAATGTACACAAACTCACATACTGCAAACAACACCACATGGAGCACCAAGTAGACTGAAGCACATACAACTGCAGGCACACAACCAAAGTCACTCAGGAACAACTTAAATCTAGAAAAGGAAATGCAGGACAAAGGTGTGCCCAAAAAACCCAACTGTTTGTGTTTATCTCAATAAGTAAATAGAAGGTCCAAGCCGATTGGCCCGTCCCTGAATAAGGGCCATAATGGCCCAGTGTTGTGCCCAAACTTGAGGTGAGGGTGGAGGGGTGAGGGTTCAGAATTGGGAGGGTGTTTTGGGCTTGGTTTGGGAGGGGAGGGATTCTCCTTGGGGGAGGGGTATGGGTGCTTTCAGAAGGGGCAGTGGAGGCCTAAGAGGTGGAAGGGATGGCCTTTGAGCTGGCTGTGCTTTTGGGTGTTGTACAGGGGTAGGGCAGGGGTAAGGTCAAGTTCACACAGGAATACCTTCTAGGACACATGGGGCTTGTCATCAGAAAGGGCTCAGAATTTAGAGGTTGAGGGAGTGGTTGTTTGATGTGTAGGTGTGGATGTCGTGGGTGTGTGCTTATGGGAGGTATGCTTGTGTGTGGTGGGTGTCTGTTTGGTGGATGAGTGAGGGCGTTTATGTGTCTTGGGCTTTGGGTGGTAGAGGTGCTGGGGGATGCCGTAGTGGGTGGGTAGGTGTCTTTTGGGGTAGTAATTACAGGTATGGTGGATGTGCTGGATGTAGGTGTATCTGTAGTTGTGGTGTCTACAGGTGTTGTACTTGTGGTGGTTGTCTGAGGGTCCACTAAGATGGTGTCTGTGGGTAGGATGGGTGTGGTGGCTGTGTCAGTGACTGTTGTGCTGGTGTCTGTTGGTATGGTAGATGTTGTGTGTGTGATGCTTAGGGTGGTTGGGGTGTCAGGGGAAGTAGTGACTACTGCTGTGTTGGTGGGTAGAATTTGTCTGTGTGCATGCCGTTGAGTCTGGTGGTGCTTGTATTTGTGTGTGATACCTTGTCTGTTGAGGTAGATGTATGTGTATCTGTCTTTGTGCTTTGGGTAGGTTGGTGTCAGCTAACCTTGGTTCGATTCCCTCAGGATCAGAAGATTTATCCTCAATTCCCAGCTCAGGCTATTAGCAATGAATAGTTCCTTGTTTTGAGTACCCTGGAAGGGGAAAGGGGAGTGGAATAAAGAGAGACTGCCTCAGAGGTCTGCTTCTTCTTTTATTCAGTCTGCTAGACTCTTCTATATTTATCTTGAAGCGATACCTGAAAGATTCCAATCACAATTACTAGGGACACATTGTTTTCTCTAACACCTGTAACATTACCAACAATTAATTAGGTTTTTTCTTCTATGATACTCCACACTCTTTACCTGAATTTTGTGAAGAATTTGCCTCTCTCTCTCTCAACTGACATATATCAGGGTTAATAATAAATACTGTAGATTGTATGAAGGACTATCTGTATATGATTGAGATAACAGTCAATATGACTTTTTCTTGTTAAGTATCATTGTTTCTGTGGGCATGTATCATTAGTTCAATCTTGCCTTATTTTCCTTTTGTAAATAGTGGTTGCTATGTATATAAATATATATATATATATATATATATATATATATATATATATATATATATATATATATATATATATATATATTTATTTAAATATTGTCATATGACTTATGAAACTGGAATTCGTATTGACCGTCTTTTAAATATTTATTAGTAGGTAACAACATTTTGTTTGAGGCTTTCTCTACGATATGGTATCACCATCACAAATTACTCTGGACCTTATCATTGTTAAAACAGGTAACAACACCTTCTATAAAGCATTTGAAATGTTCTTGTCATGTCCGATTCTTTAAACCCAGCCGACAACTCTTGAAAACCTTGCTGTCTACTTCGAAGCCTTAAACGTCTTAATACAGTTATCACTATGCTCTCTGTTGTCTTTTGAGTTGTTCTTATCAAGTGTTTGACATAGAACCCAATTGGAACTCTCAGGGCACTGCATATTGCCTTGAAACCTTTGTCGGCTTTACATAGTTAAAGGTTTCTGTGGCTTTCTTGAATTGTTCGTCAAATCCTTTGAACTACGGTGACTTCGCTGAAAATGTTTGCCTCAGGATAAGTGCTCTCTCATTTTGCCTCCAAACTCCACTCAGAACTCAGTTGAAGTGCGTGGCGCTCAAGCCACGCGCACCTATTAACAACTCAATTTTGGAAGAGCAACACCAGAACTGCAAATTGTGCCATCTTGGATGCCTCTATCTGTGCAATGTCTGTAATACAACTCAACACAATACCTTCCAATAAGGACTCCGCCTCTGCTACTGTGGATACTTTTTGAATTGTAAATATTTTGCTCTTCTTCCACCCTTCACAGGAGTCAAAGCATTGCAACTCGGAGGGTTCTTGACAGTTGGGGAAGGGGAGAGTTGGACTGAAAAGAGGGAGGTGGAGAGGGGCAGAAGCTGCAGGGTGATTGACTGTCAGCAGTGAGGGGTCCAGAGCCTGAAAGGATCTTTGTAGATCAGCCATTGCACCGTAAATGACTTCCAGAAATGTGTTTGTCTGCTGCATTTGGGTCATCAGTACCAGGATGGCATCCACAATGGCTGACTGACCCACAGAGATGTTCCTCAGGAGGTCTATAGCCTACTCACTGAGGGCAGCAGGGGTTACAGGGGCTGGGACAGAGGTGCCTGTGACAAAGGAGGCGCCCACCCTCTTGGGTGATCTGGCACGGCCAACTAGTTGAGGATCAACAGGGAGGGCAGTGATAGAATCGGGGATGGTGGACAAGGAAGGTACTGGGGCATTCCCTGATGGGTCCACCACAACAGGGAGAGGCCACTGGAGGAGGAATCCGATCATGAGGATGTAGATCGTGTCTCCCCCGTAGCACACCCCTTGCCCTCCAGGGCACTGTGTCCCTCTGTGTCAGTGGCATCTTGACCCAAGGTCCTGTGGTCTGATGCTTCCCCACTCGGCTGTGCCCCATCTCCTTTGCCTGCCTGTGCTGAGGCTGCAAAAATAGGGTCATAACATGTACATGATCAAACTTGAATCAAACTCTGAGTGACAAACAATACCATCATGTCAATTAGCCCTCAGCAAAAAATTGCACCTAAGTGGCACATTCATGTGCCATAACATATGCATGCATGCCATATTGACTTACCAAAGTGACACACATGAAACTCAGGCTCTCAGACAATTATAATTGCATCATTAAAGTCTAGCAACCACAATAACCAGACAAAAACTACGTGACTGCTCCATCCTCAAAACTGTCCCATGCAGCAGACCCTAGTAAACGTGTAGCCAACAATAGTATACCAATGCACACATCTAATTTGCACTTACATGATGTACCAACACGATGATGTCAATCAAACTCTGCTAACACAGACACAAACATTGAAGATCCCGGAGTAGGTGACATGGAAATTCCCATTTCACAACGGACACATTTAAAAAATGTACAGCTCAACTAGTGACGCATGTCTCAAATGAGTCAAGTAGGTAGTCACCCAGATAGGCCTCACATGTATCATTGAAAGAAATGACATTGACATCAGTTTCAATATGTCAGAGAGAGATGTCTCCAGAATACATAAAACAATTAATCAGCAAGTCCAAGGATAGGCACCAGTAATGCCTGACACCCATACAATGGCATCATTTGTGTGTGTTTGTTACAATTGCATTTTGGAGAGACACAGAACTTGCAGTGGCTAATAGAAGGACCTCAACCTGTTGTCCAATGACAAGCAACATCACTACCTACATCTCAGACACGGCAGGCCTGGTATGTGCCAGTGGATGAATGCCTGAAGCCAAACATGTGATGTCAACATCACTGCAAGTCACTCCATGATGCATGCCAACAGTCAGGGCACAATTCCCAATCATCACACTGGTGCAGTGCACTTTTCCACATGAAGCCACATCAAGGGCATAGAGGAACACAGAGTGGTTCCACAACTTTGGTCTACCTGTCATATCCCTCAGTTCTACTGCAGTTCTACATGCCAAATGAAATACTATGACGCATGGCAGCATCAGTCAAACAATAAACAAAGGTGAGACACTTCTGTCTTTGTTACAACATGAAATGGACCACCATTGTAAAATTACTAGTCACCTAACAGTTTTCCATGCACATATATGTGATGGAATACATATGTCAACCCATTAACATTGCTAGAACATGTATGAAATTGCAGATTAAGAATATTTCCCTAAGAGAAATAGACACTGCTGGTACGTAGACAGAATGCTATGTTGGCTACAGTCATGGGAAATAATACATGTCAATGGTCAATCCCCACTTACCAAGAGAAAGACGTTTGCTACATTTGCAGATCGTTAGCTGTGTAAGCCATGTCACATCTATACTTGGCACACACTTATCACAGACCACAGTGAGGTACCAGCACCAATCAAACAGTGCAGGTAACTTGCTTCTGGGTGACAGATGTCTGCATACACATGCCTAGAGACATGGCACAGGACATTGGTCCCTAATCCGCTTACCTTTTGTCTATGAAATTCCGGGGGAAGTGATCTGTGGGTCACAAATTACACCCACTACAGCAAAAACTAGTACATGAATAGGCAATGTACACACCCACTTGTGGTCCCTACATAGAAAGTGGCTTGATGATTCCTCCCAGGTTTGTACTAGATCCCAGGTTGAGAAGGCAAGGTACACCAGATTGATACACATGACATGTCAACACAAATAAAATCTCCCATCTACTGTGTGACACATGACACATCCATCATTGTCAGGAGGAGGAGTTAGTAAACCACTCATCCACCTGACAATGGAACAGGCATGAATTTGCTGATTACTCACCCCCTTGTGGCTGGTGTGCTGCCCTCAAACTCCCATCCAGCTCTGGGTAGGCCACTTCCAGAGTGCAGGCTATTAGGGGGGTCAAGGTCTGAAGGGCACCCTGCCTATGTTGGGAGGACAGCCCCAGCTGGGCCTCCATGACCGTACAGGCCCAGTGTCTTAGCTCCTTCCACCACTTCCTGCAGTGGGCTCTACACTGGATGTGGCCCCCCAGGCTCCGCACCCTCCTGGCGATGGCTCTTCAAATCCCCTTCTGGTAGTCGTTGACCTGCATGGATGCAAAAGACAATAAAAGAAATTATGTTAACAATGCCCCATCCAAAATAGCAGAGTCACATACATGTCAGTACACTAAGTTAAGGGCAATTTGTTTTACCCAAGCTGCCCAGGTGTGGCAGTTACTAGCCACTGAGTGCAGGGATATGATTACAAACACTTCCTAATCAGCAGACCAACCTACCATCCTGCTCAGGCCCTCCACTAACTAGGAAACTGACATCGTGGGGAATACCGTAGCAATCTGACTGAGATCTGCAACACTTTGGGACACATGACAACTATGTGGCTTTTGAAATGTAGACTCCATAGGTAATGATGTATCAATACACTCACACTCTGTGAGGATGGTTCTCTACAAACATTTAATACAGGCTGCTTCCAGGGCACACAATCTGACACCACGCATGGGTAACATTGAAGGGACTGGCATGGTGGGTACAAAAGGTTCCTAACCTACTCATGTGTGGACATGTGGACTAACAAATGCATAATCCTGCCACCTCGGGTGTGGGGTTCTGAATCATGTACCTGTGCCACAGTACGTGCTTCTGGACATATGTGTCCATCCTACAGAGATGGCATCCAAAAAAACTAAGGCATGCACTGTCCATTTTTAGCCATGTGACCTAACAAATGAGACACATATCATGGATTCCCAGGATTCATCACATTGTCTACACTGTGTGACTATGTTTATGCAAGAATCCTGAACAGGACAAAACTCACCTTTGTGATGATGACAACAGGGCAGTGGGAGTAAGGGACCTGCCAGGGGTCAGAGACACACATTGACAGAGATGCACATTGATCACAGAGCATTGACTCCCTACTAATACCATGTACATACTCATCAGTGAAATAACCTCAAAAAGCTTCAACTTAGCACAGAACCTAGATTGGTCTACATGACAGGATATAGCGGGATCCAGGGAGTGGGCATAGTGTCACAGTTGCATAGTCAAAATTACTCAACAAAAGCACAGACTTGGACCTATACAGTGAGACACATTTGACAGGCCCTCGTCACTGCAGGCTCAGCAGAGAGAACCTACATGGAAATGTATTCCCTTCATTTCCATGCATGACAGTATATCATGTAGCCAACATAAATTTGCCATGTGGTGTATTTGGCAACCTGAAGGGCAGAGTGAGTCAGGATATGCCTTCAAAACAACAGATTTGCAAGGCCAGGTGTGGTTTGAAGCTCAGTGGCAACATACACATAGCTCACTTTACACACACCTCACACATATAACATGCATAGGCAGCTCAGGTTGTCATGGAAATACATATGGTCTCACATTGACAACATCCATGTGTCAAGTGTTGTATGGTGATCGCTGTGATGTCACCTCACCTAGTTTTGTGCATCCAACATAAGGAACAACAGGGTACACTCAAAACACATACACACAAAAGTCTATGGACTTAACATCTGGCACATTTACATTGTAGTGTCATGTGATTACTGTGACTGTATGCGAACTATAGGGGTGAGGCTGTGTTGAGTAGGGTATTTTTTTCAATAGGCAGGACATCTCATGCTATTCAGTATACAGCCACGCTTTGTTTTCTAACTCAGACTTGAACATGTGACTATTTGGATGATCTGCTTTGTTTGTGTCAGTCTCATTACAATGTGAGTGGATCAACTAAAGTTTGAAATGAGGTTTTGGTTCTATGTATGATGTTTCCTCTGTCAGCTCCTTGTATTTTATTTTTGCATCCAGGTACTTTCACCATGCCAACCTCATGTGGGCATTTCAGTGTTGTGACATTGGCAGATAGCAGTTGCTGTTCTGACATATGAAGTGCACATGGATTGATCCAGGTAATGTTGGTCACAGATTTGGGGTGCATGAGTCCTGTGCCAAATCAGCTTGGACAGTAGGTGGATGGAAATCTCAAGAGCACTATACACTTGTTTGATGTGGTGTGTTAGTCCAATTGTCTTGAGTGTGATCATGTGGCCTTCAAACGTGCAAATCCATGCATTCCCCCTTCATGTGATGCTGACAATGATTTTGTATGTAGCTGTAGATGTGTTTTCTCATTGCAGGTCACAGTGACTGTCTCTCAACACTGACACAGGTTTGTATCATACCACCAGATGCTTGGTCATTATAATCAGACCTAGGAACAGAGAATGTTGTGCTGCCACTCTGTCTGTGCCATGGCATATATTGAGTTGGCAGACATGGTATGTGATAAGGCTCAAGTTGGTGACAACATCCAATAGTCTGTTAGCCTATCCTACGGGACAAGGTCTGACAAAGCCCTCTCTTCTGTGGTCTGGGGGATATATGGTTAGTTTTCTATGGGATTATCTGATTTGATAATTTCGCTCTGTCCTGCTATGTGTTGTGCTGCAGATGCAAAGGATTGGGGTGCATGAAAGGGTGTTTTTGTATAGTGTGTTTTGCAGGTGTGTCGAGTATGAAAATGTGTGTCATCTGTGTTCTTTTTAAAACCATCCAATGTGGTGGTTTGTATTACAGTGGTGACCATTAACTGCTGTGGTTCCGACCGCCATTGGAAGACCGAAAGGCTGAACAGCCACTGCGAGTTTATACTTGTAATAGGTTTGGTGGTTGGTTGATGGGCTGACGGTGCTGGTGGTCGGATTGTCTATTTCCCGCCCTCCGAATTGCTGGAAGTGTACATTTTTTGGCTGGCTTTTCTCAGCCCTGCCTGTGTAACTTGTAATAAAGAGGTCTTTATTACCGTCAACATAGGGGTCTTTTGGCAGCCGCCGCTATGGCAGTTTGGCGGTCTGACCACCAAACTCCTAATGAGGCTCTATGATCTAAAAATTCAAAGTATGTGTAAATATATATTTATATATCCATATATTTATATATATCTATCTATCTACCTACTCGTTCAAATATGGCCAGGCTGGGCCCGTTAAATAAAATGAAATAAATTTGTCTCTTTGTTACATACAGTGTAAACTTTGTACTCCTTATTATCAAACTGCCCACAATGCATGACACTAACCACTCCCGTTAAATTCTGCCTACCCAGGCAGGTATTATTAAACTGTGAGAATAAGAAACAAATTGCAATGTGCCAGACATACTCAGAGGGTTATGTAGTTTAAAATAACAGAGAGCACCTATTCAGAATAATTGTGTCTTTGCTGCATTAATACAATGTGAACCTAACACTCCTCATTTGTTATGCAGACCACAATACGTAACAATGGTTGCACCCACTATATTTCAACAACTAAACTAATATTAATGAGGTGCAAGTACAAGGTGCCAGACAGACTCTAGAAGTTGAGTTGTTTAAGATTACAAAGACAGCCTATTTAAGACTCTGCAAGCAGCCTACAGATATTTCATAAATCTTACGGTTAACTGAGGATGCAACCCACTTATACATGCCGCAATTGCATTCTGATCCCTAACATGCGTAAGACGTGAATCAGCCAATATCTTCTCAGCCCCCTCAGCTCTTTACATATGCACACTGTGTGCAACAAAAATTCTTGATTTTTACTTGCATAGGCTAAAAGGCAGGCCTTGAGAGCCATGCGAACGAGTATATTTAAAGGATTTTAGGGGCATGATTCTACACCGCAACCTAAAAAGGTCTTTTTTCCAGCTCAATTTCAGGTGGCAAGATAACTAAGGGGCCCTCCCATTACATTGATAAAAGGAAATGCGCAACTCAGCATGAGACTTTGTAGCCAGATCTTGGTGATCTTCATATGCAGCTCTCAATTGCATTTTTCATAAGCAACTTGGAATGTTGCCTTAGAGGAAGGCTCAAACAGATAATATCCTCTACTCCCTCAGCCTTAATATCTTTATTAGTGTAATTCTTCCATGAAGGAGTACCATTCTGTATGCTCATCCAGATCAAACCCCTAAGTGACTCAGGGGGAGCCGCTTTAAGCTTTATGTAATAATTCAAAAACATTGGGGCATATTTATACTCTGTTTGCACTGAATTTGAGTCATTTTTTAAGCAAATTCATTGCAAACTTAACTCCATATTTACATTTGGATGTTAGACACGTCTTGTGTCAAAATATATGTTAGCACCATTTTTTGGATGCCTGAACCTACCTTGCTTCAGTGAGATGCAATGTATGCGTTCCAATCCAAAAAATGATGTTAACCCCATAGCCCCATATTAATCCCTGTGCTAACATGACGCACAGGTGGGAGGAAGGGCCAAATAATGGTGCAAAGCTTGCTTTTCTCCATTATTTAACGCCTGCATCAGACCGGATGTTAGGGGACCTGTGGACCCGTTTCCATGGTAAAACACCATGAAATGGGTCCACAGGTGCCCTCGCTAAGCCCCAGGAACACCTGCACCCACACCAGAGGGACACCAAGGGATGAGAGACCCCATTGCAGGTAAGTAGGGTGAGTATTGTTAAGTGTTATATATATTTTTTAAGTGCCATCGGGGGCCCTCACTTGGGACCCCCTGCATGGCACAGGGTGCCAAGGCCATGCCCAGGGAACACTTGTCCCCTGTGCTGGCCATTGGGGTGGTGGGCATGACTCCTGTCTTTCTTAAGACAGGAGTCATGTTTTTGGAGGTTTGGAGGACATGGTGCTAGTCTGGTTAGAGGTATTTTTTTGCCTCTAACCAGGCGAGCTTCATTTTCTCACACACAACCCCCTCTGTCCGCACTGCCACCCCCTCCAGGCTAGCGTCTTTTACTAAGACACTAGCCCAGGTTTAGCACCGGCTTGCACCATTAAATAAATAAGGTGTCCGGCTGGCATTTTTAAATGATGCAAGCCGGCACTAAACCTTTAACTGTAAAACTGCGTTAGCACAGTTTTGCAGCAAAAAGTATAACTCAGGACCTTAGTTTCCTCCATTAATACTTACTTGTTTAGGTTAAATTCTAAACACATTTTTGAGGATGGGAATGCATCATGAAGCTGCATTAACATTCCCTAACCACTGCACTGGGCCCTATCCAACCCAGACTGCCTTTAGAAATCAACGAGCCATACATCAGTATAGGAATACATTTTGTACCAATTACACAAAAAATGTCCTTCAAATCTGCCCCTGACATTTGTTGCAACATTTTCTGGAAGTTGGTGATCATTGCTACTGGGATTCCTTAGAGCCTCAAGGTGCACGTGGTGTGACATACATATGTTAAAATGAATTCCTTGATATTTAAAACTGGAAACCTGCTTGATGGGAACCTGATGTAGCACAAAATTATTTTTTTAACTTTTTTCCGTCTTTCGAAAACCATCATTTTAATCTTTAAAACATTAAAGGAGATTTTATTTTCCTTACTATAGTGAGACACTGCATTCAGCCACGTTTGCATACCAACTGCCATGTAATCAAAAAGAATAGTGTTGTCTGCATATTGTAGATATTGCAAATGTACTCCAGCAAAGTTAAGTGGAAAGGCGTTCACTCCCGACAAAGCATTGTTAAGGTCAGCCAAGTTAAAAAGTAGAGGAGCCAAAATACACCCCTGTTTCAGCCCTTGATTGGTCTGAATTGTTTGCGTCACTCTGTTCTCAGAGACCTTGACTCTGATCGACGTATTCACATACAAGCCCACAATGGAATGCAACAAAGCCGGTGGAATACCCCAATTATGAAGCTTTCACTAAAGCTTTGCTCTACTCACTTTATCAACGGCACTGGTATAGTCGATAAAGGGGGCATCCAGTGATGACACTTGCTTTTTATTTGAGGCCTCAATCAATGATGAGAGGATCACCAAGTTCTCTTTCGTGCTGCTGCCATCTCTGAACCGAGACTGTGTAATCGGGATTAATGCATTGACAGATACCCATTTGTCAAGCTCAGAATTGAGGACTTTCACATAACATTTCCCATCTACATCAAGAAGGGCTAGTAAATGAAAATTTGCTGGCTGGTCAGGAGAACCCTTTTTATGTAGAGGGGATAATATTGATCCCCTCCAGCTGTCTGGGATGTCATTTGAAATAACACATTGCTTGAATAATGGGCCTCAGAGATGCACCAAAGCAGCTAGTGCCACTTTAAAAAGCTTAGTGAGCAACCCGTTTGGGCCTGGGGCACCTGTGCGACGTAACAGCAGCTAACGTTAATCGCAGGATGTTCTCTTTTATATACTCATCCTCCCTGTTACCTCACTTTTCATCCTGCGACCCCATACCCTGGAACCAAGTCTCTTCACACTTGCTAACAATGTGTGAATAATAAAGGTTAGGGACATACTGCACTCAACTCTCAGCAGATACAGGGAGTGCAGAATTATTAGGCAAGTTGTATTTTTGAGGATTAATTTTATTATTGAACAACAACCATGTTCTCAATGAACCCAAAAAACTCATTAATATCAAAACTGAATATTTTTGGAAGTAGTTTTTAGTTTGTTTTTAATTTTAGCTATGTTAGGGGGATATCTGTGTGTGCAGGTGGCTATCACTGTGCATAATTATTAGGCAACTTAACAACAAAAAATATATACCCATTTCAATTATTTATCATTACCAGTGAAACCAATATAACATCTCAACATTCACAAATATACATTTCTGACATTCAAAAACAAAACAAAAACAAATCAGTGACCAATATAGCCACCTTTCTTTGCAAGGAAACTCAAAAGCCTGCCATCCATGGATTCTGTCAGTGTTTTGATCTGTTCACCATCAACATTGCGTGCAGCAGCAACCACAGCCTCCCAGACACTGTTCAGAGAGGTGTACTGTTTTCCCTCCTTGTAAATCTCACATTTGATGATGGACCACAGGTTCTCAATGGGGTTCAGATCAGGTGAACAAGGAGGCCATGTCATTAGATTTCCTTCTTTTACACCCTTTCTTGCCAGCCACGCTGTGGAGTACTTGGACGCGTGTGATGGAGCATTGTCCTGCATGAAAATCATGTTTTTCTTGAAGGATGCAGACTTCTTCCTGTACCACTGCTTGAAGAAGGTGTCTTCCAGGAACTGGCAGTAGGACTGGGAGTTGAGCTTGACTCCATCCTCAACCCGAAAAGGCCCCACAAGCTCATCTTTGATGATACCAGCCCAAACCAGTACTCCACCTCCACCTTGCTGGCGTCTGAGTCGGACTGGAGCTCTCTGCCCTTTACCAATCCAGCCACAGGCCCATCCATCTGGCCCATCAAGACTCACTCTCATTTCATCAGTCCATAAAACCTTAGGAAAATCAGTCTTGAGATATTTCTTGGCCCAGTCTTGACGTTTCAGCTTGTGTGTCTTGTTCAGTGGTGGTCGTCTTTCAGCCTTTCTTACCTTGGCCATGTCTCTGAGTATTGCACACCTTGTGCTTTTGGGCACTCCAGTGATGTTGCAGCTCTGAAATATGGCCAAACTGGTGGCAAGTGGCATCGTGGCAGCTGCACGCTTGACTTTTCTCAGTTCATGGGCAGTTATTTTGCGCCTTGGTTTTTCCACACGCTTCTTGCGACCCTGTTGACTATTTTGAATGAAACGCTTGATTGTTCGATGATCACGCTTCAGAAGCTTTGCAATTTTAAGAATGCTGCATCCCTCTGCAAGATATCTCACTATTTTTGACTTTTCGGAGCCTGTCAAGTCCTTCTTTTGACCCATTTTGCCAAAGGAAAGGAAGTTGCCTAATAATTATGCACACCTGATATAGGGTGTTGATGTCATTAGACCACACCCCTTCTCATTACAGAGATGCACATCACCTAATATGCTTAATTGGTAGTAGGCTTTCGAGCCTATACAGCTTAGAGTAAGAGAACATGCATAAAGAGGATGATGTGGTCAAAATACTAATTTGCCTAATAATTCTGCACTCCCTGTATAGAAGAAACATTCACAATGGCCCCACTCGACCTCTACTGAATTAATCTCCAACATGTAGGAGGTTTTTTTGCTTGAGCGCTTCATGCAACTCCACCCATTGTTTTTCTACTTTCTGCTTAGTCAGTGCCCATACGGTTACTCTATATGCCTTTCTTATTTGTCGTATCTCCTCAATAAGAACGCTTGAGTTGTAAATACTTTGACTCTTTCTCAGGTGATTGTTCAATTGCTGCTTAAGCGTTCTTAGTTCAGCACATGAATGCCTACGCATGGGAGCCTTGTGCGTGCCAGATGTTCTAGGATAGGAAGATAATTGATCCAACAGTGCTATTGTCAAAGTATACCACTGCAAAGAAGATGCCACCTGGTCTACCTGGACTGCTATAATGCACATGTTCAATATTTCTATATTTTTAGCTGACATTTTGGAGCTCCACTTAATTCTGCACAGCGCACACACGCCATCTAGGGCTCCAATTACTTTCACCTGTGGCCATATAGGCATTCTCATCACGATGGAAAGTACTAATATGGCGTGGTCACTAGACAGGTCTCGGATCACCTCAAAACCACTAAAATGCTGGGCTAATACCCAAAGGTAATCTATTAAGGAAGAGTTTTTTTGCAAGATGAATGTACGGGCAGGAGGAATGTCCAAAAGACTTTTACCATTCATTGTCCTCTGACCCAGTTTATTAAGCAGCATGGCAAATCTCTTTCTTGCCACATCCTTCTTAGTTGTGCCTGGTGTGATTTCTGGTGGGGAACAGGCTACATCTTCCTCTTGAAACCAAATCGATTGCTGGACGATGTTGAGAAGGAGCATGTTAAAATCACTAACGAGAAGCAACATGCCCTTCAAATCTGACCCTCTTAAAGATCTGATGACTTTTGACACTTCAGCCACCAGCATGTTTTGCTTTGGAATAATATAAATGGACTCTTTAATGATTGAGGATTAACTTCTAGTGTTGTGATTAAAAGAGGGTACTGTTTTTATAATGACATAGTCACCCATGTTTCTGGCTAGAACTGCAACACTTGATGCCAGCGATTTATGAATTATAATTGAAACCACACCAGAAGGGTGGCTGCCCGTAGAAGATGGTGCAGCAGGAGCAAAAAATTCAAGATGGTACTACCACGTTGCTGGACCTAATTGCCAGGTTTCCTGTAAGCAGATTATTTCCTCCTTATTTGAAATCTGAAGTGCCTCCTCATTGGCCAACAGTGTCCTTAAACCCTGAATGTTCCTTGAGCAAAACTGAAATGCTGGTAAGTGTGTGGTCCGTTGATTCCGAGAGCCCCCAGCTTGCTAAGGGGCCAAGGAATATTTTCAATACAGATTACTTATTAACCCATTCTCTCCCATATTCTCTCTTGTTTCTAGAGAAATCCTTTATAACCCTTAGTTGAACCCCCCAACCTTCTGTCTTCTACTCCTTTTGAACTGTAAAAGAGCAACTTCTTATGATGACAAGTAGAGCTATTGTTGGCCAGCATCCAGGGATATTAGGGGGGCAGCCTACTAAGGGAAATGCCCCATTGTGGCAATACATTTGCATGTGCCTCGATTTTCCTTATAGTCTCTAAATGGCAAAACTGAACTTTAGTGGCCTCTCTTGGGTTGTTCCAGGAACTAAAGATATATACTCAATTTATTTTGATTCGATCCTTTCCATTCCAGGAAGTGCAGAGAATAGTTTTAGAATTTTTACCACGATTGAGGATATCTTCTTGTCCACAGGAGACATATTCTGGGTGGAGAATTAGTGTAGCAGCATGTGGCTCTTTGTTCCCTGGGGAGCTGATATCACTCAGGACATTGAGGTAAGTGCCCCCCTCCCCCAGTGATTTCCGAGGCCCATTTTTTACACTGATGTGGGAACTACTACCTTCAAGTGAGGTTACTAATAGCTCTTTTCCCATTTTTCCCATTCCTCCCATTCTCCTCAATGGACCATCCATCCACCATTCATCTGCACACGAGAGAGATGGTATTCTTAAATAGACATGACTTTCAGTTAAATTCTAATTCTCAAGAGCCTGGGTAGCTCTAAGCCCCACAGTTGGGATCTCTTTCTGTGATTTGTAAGGCTTCGTTTAGCATTCTTTGGAGGCTGTTGTAGGTACAGTCGATGTGGCTGATGCCAACTTTGGTGTTCTTGTTCTAACCATATCCAACAAGATGAGACTTGCTGGAGTCCCACACCCAGCAGATAAAGTTTCTCCCCGGCATGTCTGTAGTAAGGTTTGACACTATTTAACAGGAGCTTAACTCCCTGTCGTACTTGACCTTGCTTGGCATTTTTTAGTAGATCTTAATGACTCTGATGTCGCTACAGGATGCAAGGACTCATTGTCTGAGGACCCCTGTTCCTCTCTAAAGGCCGCTCTGGTGTGCCCTTCCAAACTTTTATTAAGTCCCCATAAGCGCTTTTGTTTTTCCTAGACAAGGCAAGAAAATCCCTTTTGATTCACCCAGGACTGTTAGAGAAAGGGGGGTCTATGCCCTGGTGACTAGCATCATTATGCCTTGAGAATAAAACTTGAGCTGGAGGAATTTTCACCACAGTATGACCCTCTGAATGATGATGAGACAACTGTACCATTGGGGAGACTGGGCTTGACTAATACCTTACATTCATGGACCAATTCAGTCATAATAGTCAGAAGAGCAGAAATGTTATGTAATAGATGAGAACAATAACAGGGCACCATAGATTCTTATGCTGTATTTTGAGCCCTAATGATTAAATCATTTAGCTTGTTAGTCTGGGAATTAAAAGTTAAAAAAAAAAAAAATTGTGCTACATCACGTTCCCATCAAGCAGGTTTCCAGTTTTAAATATCAAGGAATTCATTTTAACATATTTATGTCACACCACGTGCACCTTGAGGCTCTAAGGAATCCCAGTAGCAATGATCACCAACTTTGGTTGAATAATGGTGTCCTCATCACAGGAAGGATGCCCCTTTTTCAGATTGTAATACTTCATCATCCCCTCACTACTGGCAGCATTCTTCATGGACGGTCAAATCAGCATCGTTCATTTTCCCAGTTTATTGTGCTTATATGTGGACAGCTTCCTCTTAGATCACTTTGTGAGCCTAGAAGTACTCACTTGTAGGAGCAGAGAGCCTCCTGTGCGCATTCTGATGTTACTAGCTGAATAACTATTAAGCTGTTTATTCTTACTTATCACTCCTCTCTTAGAGCCAATTTATTTACTCCACTGGCTTTCTACTTTTTGGCTTGTAATATTGGTCATCTGGTAAATAGTCAGGGCACAATTTCACCCAGACAGCCATACACTAGATGGCCAGGTAAACACCCAGCCTGGCCCAACCTGGGGGGGACCCCTACCAAACAGTGATAGGATCTTCAGGGGACAAGGGCCAATCAGCTTCCAACAACTGCAGGAGCTTCGGGGAGCCATGCCATGTGTCGGGCTCACCGGGAAGTCCACAAGCTGCGACCAGTCCTGGCTGAGCTGCTACTGTGGAGATCTGGAGCACACTTTCAGCAGTAGCTGATTACAGCTGCTGTGCTTCCTGCGCTTGCCGCACTCACTTTATGGTCCCAAGTGCTCCCAAAACCAGCACCAATGCTGCAATCACTAGTACAGTGTCTGCTGCACTGGTACACTGGTAAGTGGCCCCAAGGCTCAGAGGCTCAGGGGCTCAGAGCCTTGCTTGCTCTGTTCCACCCCGCTGACTCTACACACTCCATCGTCTGAAAAGGCGAAACACTGCTTGCGATACGCTACTTTCGCGTGAGAGTCTGAAAGAGGCAACACCGACCTAAATATACCTAAAGGGCAATGTAGGCTCAGTGGCTTCAGCACAAAGACTTTGGGCAGCTGCAATGGCTACCATTAGAGGCCAGCCTATGAGAGCATCTGCAATTAATAATACAAGCCACCCTTGAAACTGAGATAAAAATAAAGACCACGTTTACACTACACACCCCATTGAAACAGCTAGGAGACAGTTAAGAGATAGTTAGAGAAGGCAAAAATAGAACACAATACCCAGTTTACTCCAAAATGGAATACATGCTCTATAGACTCAAGGCCATCACTGTAAACAGGGTGTGAAGATAGGTAGATTGCTTGCTACACAACTCAGAGAGAGGCTAAGATGGGTATTCCAGCCACCTGAAAGCATACACGGCACATAGTAAAAAAAACATAGATGATAGCCTCAGTGTTCACCACGTACTACAAAGAGCTAAACAACACAAAAGATAGGGACTGCACAGATAGTTTCTTTGATTTTTTAAACAACTGCTGCACCTCAACGAGATGGTTAAAGCACTGATGAAATGGGAAATCTCTCTTAAATGGAGATATGGAAATTTTGCCAGGAATACTAGCCGACCAATTTAAACAAGCAATTCCAACACTAATACATCACATGCAAGTGGGCTTTGTACCAAGGTGAACATCTCAGAACGAACCACTTACACACTTTAGCCCACTTCCTATGGGTATCCAAGGATGTGTCAGAGGATGCCTTAACCTTAAAACTTGACTCAGAAAAGGCATTTGACAAGATCAAAAGAACTATCTTTTTTATACTCTCACAAACCATGACGTGGGGAAGACTTTACTGCTGAGGTCAAATGGTTATGAGTCCCCTACTGTTCAGGGTAACTGTGGAGGATTTTTATCAGACATCAGAACGGAGTGCATGAGGGATACCCATTATTACCCTTACTGTTCCTTTTAGTGATGGAATTGCTGCCAACTCCTGTACATTAGACAAAGGATGTAATTGAAATCCCCAGACCAGGAGGGCCCTCACCAATAAAATTGTAAATCAACAGCACATTATTCACACTTACAGATATGGATAGTTCTGTTCTGACCCTCCTGTTGGTCATTGCAGACGTTGCAGAGATATCTGAGGACATAGTCAACTGGGAAAAAGGTGAAACACTACACATGTCAAGGGTCACAACAACATTGGCCATCAAAGGCTATAATTTCTAGTGGACTCCAAAAGGCGACTATGCAAAATAGTCCCAATTATATCTATCCCTCTGGAGCAGAATTCCAGCTGTAAAAATGGTAGTGATCCCCAAATCCACATATGGTCTAAGCATGTTACTGTTAACAAACCCACTTTCATTATTAAGAATCTAGACAAAGACATAAGAACATACCTCTGGGTGACAAAACGCAGCATTTAAAAGCTTCCAAATTAATTGTACCCAGGAAATACGGTGGCCTCAGACTTCCATCTATAGTACACTAACATAAAGTTTTACAACTGGCACAGTTACATTGTAGGTGATCACACCCCCAAAACACTGCTCCATAGGACATCATAAAGCAGAAACTCACCTCAAGCAGTCTTGCTCTACAATTAATAAATACTACTAATAATCCTCACTCCTCCCAGACTACAAATCCCATAAATCAATCAATGGTGAGTCCTGGAAACATGGCCACAAACTACTAAAAACCAATGCCAGACTACACAAATTCCTGCCCATATGGTACACTGCCAATATTTGCTTTGGGGAACAAATGCTGGGATATGTAGCAGAAGACATTCATTCTGACCCTAGACCAAGTCCTGGCACAAGGTAACTTAAAATCCTTCAAGGAGATTAGTGAGGAATTCCACAAACCAAAAGTGGAAATACATTAAATTATGAAACTGTCCTCATAGAAGATTAAAGGCACTGTCGTGGGACAAACATGTCTCCACTATCTTATTATATGCCTGAAACAGTGGGGACAACACAAGGCAGTAACATCAAGATTTTATAGCCTGCTAGTACACCATTTGCATTCTCAACCCCAAATATCATGTCACCCCAATAGAGGGCAGATCCAATAAAGAGCATACTACACAGTGGAAGACAGGGCAGAGATACTTGAGAACCTACTCCGTGGAGTAAGAGATTCAAAAACTTAATTTTGTCTGTTCAAATCAATCCGAATTGATATTGGACCACAGAAAAAATAATGCAACTTGCCTTACTTCACCCTCTTATTGCTGGAGATGTAGGCAGCCATGTTATGACACCATCCACATACAACACAATTACCCAGACATACTTAGAGTATGGGCTATAGTACGCAATATTCTTAAGAAATCACTAGCTCTCCCCACCTCTTACCTTGATACTTGATAATGATTCATGGCACAACTGACCTGCTTTCTTTGATGAGTCATGAAAGCCAGTTTCCAGCCACGGCATTGACCACCACCAAAATGTGCATTTTGCAACACTGACGATCTCCGCACCTATACACACACAAAGAGTGGCTTAAAGACATGTATAGGACTGCTTCATATGAACATATGTAAGGTACAGGATAAAACACAAGTTTTCTTTCGGGTCTGGTTGCAGTCAATGGAAGCCGACAATCAAAGTGTACAGCTTGGATTAGGACTTTACCATAAAAAGCATCAACTATGGTGTAGATCCCCAGTTCAGTGTGCTCTGGGATGTGAGCCATTATAGTGCATCAGACTAGAATAAGTTATAATAATGAGAGCAATGTTTGATAATGTCTTCTTTCCCTTCTGCCTCTCTACCTCCCTCCTTCTCCATTCTTCCTTTCCTTCCTTCCTTCCCTCCCACCTCTTCTTTACCAATCTTGCTTTCTGTGCGAAACTAAGACATTGGGAGAAACATCAATCAATCAATCACTCAATCAGGATTCATAAAGCGTGGCTCATCACCTGATTGGGTATCCAGGAGTTTGCAAGTCAAGGAGGATTATTCGAACAGCTACGTCTTGAGGGCCATTCGGAACTCCAGAAGAGAGGTCATGGTCCGGGGGTGCATGGGAAAACTGTTCCATATTTCTGCTGTGATGTGAGAGAAGGAGCTTCCTCCACTTTTGCTTCAATAGATGCCGGAAGTATGGGCAAGTGAAAGACAGGCAAGGGTAGTCTTCTCAACAGTTGCTTTAAGTTCAGGCAGTGGTTAATGTACGCGGGTCCTTGGTTGTGTAGAGGATTGTGTGCATGGGTCAGCAGCTTGAATTGGCATCTCTTCTCTGCGGGGAGCCAGTGGAGTTGCCTGAGGTGGGGGTGTGATGTGGGTTTGTGAGGAAGGCAGAGGATGGGTCTGCTGTGATGTTCTGTATGATCTGACCTCTCTGTAGAAGGTGTGCCGTGATTCCTATGTAGAGGGCATTGCATTAGCCCAGTCAGCTGGTGATGAGGGTTTGTTTTAAGGTGTGTTTCCTGTGTATGAGTAGCCAGTTGAAGATCTTTTGTAGCATGCACAAAGTGAAGAAGTAGGCAGAGGAAAAGGCAGTGATCTATGATTTCATGGTGAGCTTGTTGTCAATAATGATTTCAAGGTCTCTTGCATGGTCGGAGGGAGTGGGTGCAGGTCCTAGGTCTGATGGCCACCAGGAGTCGTTTGATGTGTTGCTGCTATTGCCAAAGATCAGTACTTCCATTCTGTCTGTGTTCAGGTGCATGCAGCTGTTCTTCATCCAGCCAGTGATACTTGTGATGCATCTGTGGAAGTTTGTTCTAGTGTTGTAGGGGTTGGGGTGAGTGAGAAGAAACATTGGTTGTCGTCTGTGTAGGAAATTAGGGTGAGACCATGGGATCTGATGATGTTGGCCAGCTGAATCATGAATGCAATGAAGAGCATGGGGCTGAGGGATGAGCCCTGGGGGACACTGCAGGTGATCTCCTTGGGTTCAGTGGTGAAAGTTTGGAAGTCGATCTTCTGGGTTCTTCAGGTGAGGAAGGAGGTGATCCATCTAAGTGCATCCACTTGGATGCGGATGTAGTGCTAGTCTTTCAATTAGCATGTAGTGGGATCCTGTGTCGAAGGCTGCCAAGAAGTCAAGGATCAAAGCTGCGGTTTCTCCTCAGTTGAGAAGGGTTTGGATATCATTGGTGGCTGTGATCAGGGCAGTTTTGGCTGCAGAAGCCATATTGGAAGGCATTGGGTAGCTAGTTCTGCCCCAGGTGTGTCATGAGTTGCTTGTTGATAATCTTTTCCAGTATCTTCACTGGGAATAAGAGCAGGGGTTTTGGGTGCTAGTTTTGGGGTTTGCTGGGGTTGGCAGAGGATGTTTTGAGTAGTGGTCTGTCTTAGGCATGTTTCTAGGCAGCAGGAAATTTTGAAGTGGTGGTAGAGGTGTTGATCAAGGTGGTGAGTACCTGGATGATCCTTTGGTTTCCAAGGTTGAAGATGTGGTGTAGTCATGGGTCTGTGGGAGTTCCTTAGTGATGGATTTCATGGTGGATGTGATGTCCTGGGTGGAGAGGATGTTCCAGGTGATCAGTGTGTGGTGCATGTCAGTTACAGTGATGGCGTACCTATCAAGAAAGTCCGTAGGTGTGGGTTGGGGTTTGAAGTTTCTGTATATGGTTGCAATCCTGTTGTGGAAGAAGTGGGTGAGCTTGTCGGACAGCTCCTGTGAGGGTGTGATGTTGTTTTCTCTGGCAGCCAGGTTGGAGAATTCCTTAACCATTTTGAAACATTCCTTGGTGTTGTTAGAGCTGGTTTCAATGCGGTTGGCAAGGATGGCCTTCTTTATTACCCTCAGTAGGTGGTGATAGAGGTTGAAGGAGGTCTTGAAGGCTGCTCTGTTGGACCGTGTTATTCATATTTTAATTATGCTAGGGTACTGCAACACTGTTAGAAAGTTTGGTCCTCCTATCCCACAAGAACTTTTGAGATATTCACGGTGGTGTTCTATCACAGCGAATGAGAGTTATTCAGCCTGACAATGCTATGATCACATTTGTTTTGATTGTACTCATCTACTCTGAACTGTGAACTGCTTTGCATGACGATGGTGAATGTTGAGTTCAGTGATCTTGATGAAGATTCTGTACCACAGGTGTGGAGTACGTTCTTCCCCTGAGGACTGTAGGTTTCTTTCTTTCTTTCTCTGCAGCCTGTACTGCATCCATGTCAACTGTTACTAAATCAAAACTATAAATAAAATAAATAAATAAATCAAATAGAGGCATTTGTGTATATTCTATTCCACAACCAATCAATTAAAAAATATAACAAATACCCTGCATGGCCTTCCTTGTGAAACGTAAGAGCTTTTTGGCAGCTCAGTGTGGAGCAAAGAGGCAGCATGCTTGGGAATACATGTGATATTTTCAGGGGTTGGCAATTCTGTGTGATTTTTTTTTGCTTTACAATTAAAGGAAAACAACAGGAAAATGTGAAAATTATAAAGAAAGTGCAGCTGTTCTGTCTCAAAATTAAAAGAACGCAAAGAGATTTTGCTGCCCCTTCAAGCAATTTAAACCAATCAGAATGTCCATGGGAAGGCCTGTAAGACAAGATGAATCATTGTGTAGTCTTTCTAGTGTTTGATACATTTTGAAATGCAAAAAGAACAGATGATGGGCTGAATGTGGAACTAATGAAAGATTCACCCCAGTCACAGATCTGAGTTTAATCCATATGTTTTTTGCTTGTCATGCCATTCCAATTTGGACCCAGCCATATGCAAATAATTATTCCTCCCTGGACCAAAAGCAAGCATTGTGGTATCACCCCTCTTCAGCCAGGCTAGTTTAATTCTGGTGGCATAGCAAGATGGAACCCACATCTGGGCATACCCTTCCCACTTGGAGAAACAATAACAACAAGAACAGATAATTGATGGAGTGCAGAACAAATCAAACATTCACCCCCAGTCACTGATCTGGTTTAATCCATCATTTTTTGCTTGCCATGCCATTCCAGTTTGGACCCAGCTATATACATATCAGTCTTGTCCCTGCTCCCAGTGGCAAAAGTTGAGCTTGAACTACCACATCAGGTCCTCTCTGAACCGGAAACAAGCATTGTGGGACCAGTCTCAGGGTGTCAACTCTCATCGACCAGGCTTGCTGGAATCTGGTGGCCCAGTCAGCATGGGACCCATGTCTGGGCATACCCTTGACTTGTAGGATTACAAAAGCAAAAAGAACAGGTGATGGATGGAATGCAGAACAAATCAAACATTCACCCCCAGTCACAGATATTGGTTTAAACCATCAGTTTTTTGCTCACCTCGCCACCCCTGTTTTGATCCAGCTTTATGAAAATCGGCCTTGACCCTGCTCCCCATGCCAGTCCAGGTCATCCCTGGACCTGAAACAAGCATCCTGGGACTGGTTTTGGGGTATCACCCCTTTTCAGCTAGGCTAGCTTGAATCTGGCGGCATAGTGAGCACAAGAACCACATCTGGGCATATCCTTACCACTTAGGGCAAAAAAATGCTAATGGACAGAATGTAGAACAAATCAAACATTCACCCCCAGTCACAGATCTGGGTTTAATCCATCAGTTTTTTAGCTTGCCATACCATCTCAGTTTGAACCCAGCTGTATGCAAATCAGGCTTGACCCTGCTCCCCATGGGAACAGTCCAGTCCAAACTGCCAGACCAGGTTCTCCCTAGACCAGAAACAAGCATCCTGGGACTGGTTTTGGGATTTTAGCCCTCATCAACCAGGCTAGCTTGAATCTAATGGCATAGCGAGCACAGGACCCACGTCTGGGCATACCCTTCCTACTTAGGGTGTCAAATGCAAAAAGAACAGATGATGGACGGAATGCAGAACAAATCAAACATTCACCCCCAGTCACAGAGCTGGGTTTAATCCATCAGTTGTTTTGCTCGCCATGTCATTGACGTTTGGACTCAGCCATATGAAAATCAGTCTTGACCCTGCTCAACATAGGAACAGTCCAGCCCGAACTACCAGGTCAGGTCCTACCTGGACCAGAAACAAGCATCCTGGGACAGGTTTCAGAGTATCACTCCTCATCAGCCATGCTAGGTTGAATCTGGTGGCATAAGATGTTTGTTTCTAGTCCATGGAGGACCTGGCCTATAGACCTTGCAGTAGTGAAAAATTAATGTATGAGTTTTTCAGTATTAGTACATGTAAAACTTAAAAGCTGCATATCCTTCTTTTTTTAATACACTACACTATGCCCTTAAGCTGTCTAGGGCTTAGGTTAGGGGTGGTTTATATGTATTAAAAAGGGAAATTTTAAGCCGGGCTAAGTTGCCAGATTGACATGGCTGCAGCCCTACAATAGAAGGCTTAAGAAATGTATAAGGGCTACTGAAGTGGATGGCACAATCAGTGCTGCAGGCCCACTAGTGTGTAATCAGTTCCACAGTACAAGGATTGCATTTATTTCCATGCTGTGTCTGTCTCATGTATGGCTCCCCAATTACAACAATTCTTCACATTACATTTCCTTCAGAAATAGAGGATGTTCACCTTCTAAAGTGATACCAATTCTCTTTTTCACTTGTAGCTTTCACAGACTATAAATACTGAAACATAGGGCTTTTGTTTAATGAGAAATTCATTTTGGAAACAGTTCCCTTTTAATAAGTATTTTCTTACTTAAAAGATTCATAGAAGACATTCCATCATATGTTAGAGAAATCCTCTAGAGAAAATGACAAATCCACAAAATAAGTGATTTGATACAATTTTGTTAGTGATTCTGCATAAAGAGGCATCAGGAGGATAAACTGCCATCTGGATAGGAGTATAGCATTTTATGTGCAGAAAATATCAACATGTTAAACATGCATTTAATCAACTGGAGGTGATTGTAACCCCCATGGGAAAACCACAGTATTTTTTTAAAAATGTGTCCCGTATATATATATATATATATATATATATATATATATATATATATATATATATATACATGGAGAGAGAGAGAGAGAGGAGCGAGAGACAACAGAAGCCAGGGAGCCCCTTTTTACCTTGGTTGGTGGAAGGATGTATGTAGCTCTAAACAGATTCCAGTACTTTCCATCACAATTTTGAGGTATGCAAGGGATTTGCCTGATATTCTGGTGGCCACACAAGTCCCCCACCATGAATATCCTTAAATGTCTTCTTTTTAAAAATGCAAAGGTTTGCTAGTTTAACCTAGGTGGCTAAACTAGGTTCTAAAATCTAGAGTCACTCACATTGGAAAAAAGGGTCAGTTTTTGGAGGAAAAATGTGATGCATCCAGGTTGCATTTTGGGACATTTCCTGTTGCTGACTACTAGGTCTACCCACATAATTGAAGTACTATTTTAATCAAGAGACTTGGAGAAATGCTGGTTGGAAGGAAATTTGTGGTTCCCTGCAGATTCCTGAGGCTTCCTTCACAGTGAAGAAAATGTGTTTTTTAATCAAAGTTTGAGGTTTGAGGTTTGCAAGGTATTGTGGGTGGGAAAAACAGATGAAACCACACAAGTCATCCCATCCTTGATACCCCTAGGCGTCTAGTTTTCAATATTGTACAGGTTGGCTGGTGGCCAGACCGCCACAGGACCATCGCTACAGCTAGGATCATGGAATTCGGAAAGGGTGGCGGAGGTTGGATTCGTGCTCAGCCACGGTGGATCAGTAAAGAAAGAAGATTCCGATGGCTCGCAGTTTAAATTGTCAAACTAGTAGAATGAAGTAATCTACAAAGCTAAAGGTGATATATCTATGTCCTTGATTTCTTTGGATAAGGAATTAGGCCTTGCTGAACACACAAAGACCCAGGCAACTTATCCTTATTTCTTTGGGAAGGGAGTCTTTTTTAAGCAACTCCGGTTTTTGATCACACTTTACATATAGACTTTGCTGACACAGAATTAATGGGAGGTAACAGAAAGTTACAACTGGGGCTAAAATATTCTAGGATGAGGTAGTCTTGCTCAAAAAACATGTCATGGAAAATATTAACAGTTTGAATTATTTATGACTTGCTGTGTGAAAAAGGATGACCGGGCTTAGAAAAGGAAAATACTTAACAAAACAAGGGTAAACACTATCTACAATAACGCTTACTCTGGAGTTCTTTGACTCGTTCACTATATGTTACCCATATAGACGAAAACAAGTCCTTATTGATGGTGACTCAGGTTTCTACACTCTTTGGTCTGGTTTTCAACAGTTTGGGTCAAATTATAAGTTACTCTATTCAAAGCTGGACACTGCTACTTTGTACCTTCTTCTTTTGCAGCAGACTGTGTAGTCTCTCAACGTCTCTCTTTTTTGCTTGCCCAAAACATTGAAGTCTCCACATGTTTGGGCCTGGGTTGTATATCAGTAGATAACACTACAATTCATGTTTTGAAGATTTACTCTTTGGCCTTTATTAGTCATTTGAAAAGGGAGCCCTCAATTAGAGTGATTTTTCTGACTGACATGATGTGGCTTTTTAAAAAGGCAATAAATGGTCTCAAATCTTCCTTCTGTTTTCCCAGGGTACTTAGTTGCAGAGATTTAAAGGTTTCCAGATCAAAGTTTATGTCCTTCACTTCTTTATTGCTTCTCCCAAGCATAACTTCAAGTCTTCAAGATACCTTTTCAGATGGACCCTTTACCTCTCACTGTTTCTTTGTCACACTACCTCCTTAATTAGAACCTTTTGCCAAATGACTAACACACATTCTTGAATAGGGCTAATAATCACATTGCTTTTATTTCATTACCCACAGAGTTTCAATTGATCTCTCCTTAAAGAACACTGATTACATTTTGGCTCTTAACTTTCAGTATGTATCTTCCTCATCTAATATACCTAAAAAAATGATAGTAATGTATTATGAATGATAATTTTAAAAGAAAGACTCAAAACCATTTGGACAAATCCAACCATGACTTGCTGTGCTTTTCAGTAGTACCCATAACTCCCTTGGTTCAGCAATTGGACTCTTTTCAGACAGTATTTCCTCATCATTCTTCCTAGGGGATGGAGATGCAATTGTTATGGACACTGCATTCAACATCAACCTGCCTATCTCCATGATGTATGAATCTTTCCCTTCTTTGCCCTCCTCGTTCAATACTTCCATCCCTCACACTGCCAGACAATGAGAAGTTAATCAAATAGTCTCCATTTTGTAACAAGGAGGTGAAACTCCTTGGCAGATGTTTTTAAATCAAATTATATAAAATATGCAACATGGATGTTATATCCCAATGTGCCTTAGCATGAAGGGATCCTGCTACATGCCCAAAAAAGTGCTGCATGCTGCTTTACTCATGGTTGGCCAACCTTTCTGGCCCTATAAGTATCAGAGGATAGTGCTCAGCAGATATGCAATGAAGAGAGAGGAGATGCTGTGGATTGTTTCTTGACCACATCCTGCATAACCCCAGTCTCTGCCAACAGCCCTGTATAATGCATGATTATGAAAATGGCTAGTGCCTGCCTGCTGGGGCAAAGAGTAGAGCTATACTGCACTACTATGTGAAATTTAGCAACCCATAACTACATTTCTGTGTGTAAACCATGTGTGTACATTCACTCACACCTGTTTCCAAAACAATGCAATAGTCCTCTCTGTTACATTCTGATGAACACATTTATAATTGTTGATTTGCACATGGTCACAATCATGTGCTATTTAAGGTAAAGAATTATATATATAACAAGGCTACATTAAAAATATGTTTACATTTGACTACTGGTGAGCTTTAGGCTATTGAGACCAGATGTATCAAACATTTTTGCAATTGAAATGGCCCAACTGCCCGTTTGTGATGGCAAAAATGAATTTTGGTATGTAACAAGTCCAATTTGGGATTCGGTAACTTGCTACCGAATTACAAATTGAATTTGCGACTACACACCGATTTGGTACTAGGAAGGGGCGTGTCAAGGGCGTCCATTCCTAATACCGAGTCGCAGAGGTATGTATGATTGTTTTGTGACCGTGAATGCAGTCACAAAACAATCGCAGTTACCACCAATTTCAAATTTGTGGTAACCCATTTGCGAAGAGGAAGGGGTCCACAAGGGACCCCTTCCTCTTTGTGAATGCATGCGAAAACGTTTTTTAAGAGCAGGTAGTGTTCCCACGGACCACTGCCTACTCTTAAAAAATTAAAAGAAAACTTTCCATTTTCCATTTTCAAATGCATCCTGTTTTCCTTAAAGGAAAACGGGCTGCATTTTTTAAAAAAAGATTGCTTTATTGAAAAGCAATCACAAACATGGTGGTTTACAGAGCCCAGCAGGCCCCAATCCCTGTGATTGTAGGCATTCGCAATGGGTCGCAAATTGCGACCTACCTCTTTAATAATAATGAGGTAGGTCCATTTGAGAGCCCTTGCGAATCGCTATATGAAAGTCCTGGAGTTTCATACATTCCAATAGCGATTAATTAATTGTGATTCACTAAAAATCACAATTAGGTAATCGCTATTGTGAAGAATGATACATCTGGCCCTTGGTTCTTATCTACTCTTTGACCTTAACAGCTAATGAAGTACAACAGTGATGTGACAATTATTCAAGAATGGAAGATCCAATTATACCCCTGTAAAAGAGGGTTCAAAGTCTGTCTTTTGGAACTTCAGGAAAGCACAAGGCACTAAAGAAATGTTTGCAGTTCTTGTTACCTGAGAAAGCATGGTTTTTGCAGAGTCCCTGGCTAAGCGAAGATCATGGATCCTACTGTTGAACTAGCCCTAGCAACAGGCCTATTAAATCTTCTTCCACTGGAGGAAAACTGAAACTGGTCATAGATCCATGATTTTCTAAGCATTTTGAGAGAGTCCTTCTTCAGCGAAAAATATTTTTGTCAAATCACCAAGCCTGGTAAAATATTTTGGGATCAAAGTTTAACACTGCAAGCATACCAAATTACTTAAATATTTATAATGTGAACAGGCATGTATATAGTAATGAGAATATCAAATTAGATCACTGTAATCATGCCAGAGAACCCTCTTCATAGCCATGACAGGGTGAGAGCTAGGGGGTCCGATGCCAACTCATAGGATTTTCTGACAATATTGCAGCAGTTTGATGGTGGGAAGAGCCTGCTCAAGTAGGATGCCTCCAGTCCTGATGCAGATTGGCATCTAAGGTTATACTTAATTGGTGATAGGGGCCCTAAAATTGCTTTGCATGGCCCAATACATTTCATTTGAAAGTTTAAAATATTGTGTAATTTATAGTAGTGGACCCTCATCACCACAGACCGGTTGAAGACTTTAGGACATACATAGTCCTGCTTAAGGCACTCCTGCTCCATTTATGCAGGATGGTTGATTGGGTAAATATACAGTGATTCTAAGGTCATAGGGATTAAGTGGCAAATCAGTTTCATCCAAACACTGACATGTTACCAACTTTGACTCACACACACATTTGTATTGTTGGGTCTGTATCAATAGAAAGCTCTGGATGGATCAGTAATTTCATGTCACACAGCCCTATCACTACTGACAGATTAAAATATGTTGGGCAGAGACCCACCTACTGCCCAGCCTTATTGTTGCCCTACATATTCAAGAAAGGTAAATAGGGACAACAAGGTTAAAAACATGAGTGTTCATCATAAGTGGTATTTGTAAGGGCAGGAAGTGGAGGAGCAGATTCCTGCTTAGGTTTCTTTCTTCTTATATTTCACTGAAAATGGTGTGTGTGCAGGGTGACTTTTCTGGGGTATCCTACTCCCAGGTTTATGTGGCAGAGAGGCAAGAGGGTTGACATGCTCACTGCTGCAGTTTTATTTGGTTTGATGGTTTTGGAGAGGGGGAAGCTGCCAGCAGAGCAGCTTCTGGTATTAGTTTCCAAATGTGTGAGTGATTGTTGGAAATAAGGGCCTGGGGTGATTGTTGAGGGGTGGAGATCTATGTCAATGATGGTGCTTGAATGCATGACCATCTGGTGGCCTTCAATTTTTCATTTCCTATACATGAGATTGTTAAAGAGGAGGGGGGTGGGCTTCAGACACCTTCCACTCCCAGTTTCAGTCAGCTTGTTGGGTGCTGGACAGAGTGGCATACAGATCATAGCAGAGATTACAGTGTACGTGACCGTTGGGATGCAGAGAGAAGAACAATGTGCAGAGAGATGGGCACACAATAACATTTGACTGTGATCCATCAGATCTACTGACATTTCCAAACAAATCAAATAGTGCTTTAAGACTGCTTTCATTTGCACAGTCCCTTCAATGTCTTTGATGCAGTGCACCACAATTTGAAGACTAATAGAGTAGGTGGTTATTCAACGGTTTTATAATTAAATAAATTAATCTATCCCACAGGTTTGGAAATAATTTATCTTTTAAATTCTGAGAACAAACCTTCCATTAAGCTTTTAAACCAAATAAATATCTCAACTTTTATACAGTTCTTGTGATAGATCTAGCAATGAACACTTGAAGGTTTGGCTAATGATGGGACAATGAAAATAATCTAATCTTGATTTAAAAATAACTGATCATGAAATAACTGAGATTTCTCAACAGGTTACTACTAAAGGAGATTTTCATATTGGAAACAGTAGACCTCACATACAAATTATTATACAGCTGTCTGACTAACCAATTGTGAAGCTGATGTGTCTGTGCCACCTGAAAAGACATTATGGGGGTCATTAGAAGTTTGGCAGATGTAAACATCCATCTCCCAAACTCCTGACAAGGTGCTGGTGGTCTCCCCACCGGCCCCATTACAACTTTACCACTGGATTGACCGTTGGAAACCTAGGTTTCCGATGGTCATCCCAGTGGGAAAGGTGCTGCAGCATTGTCCCAGCTCATAATTGAGTCGGCGGCAATGCTGCCACACGCAGATTGAGCCAACAACCTTGAAATGTGCAATGTCTGCCCAGCAGACAGTGCTCATTTTAAGGGTGCTGGCCAGGGGGACTTTTGCACTGGCCATGCCAAAGAGTGTGCAAAAACAAATTGGAATTCTTAAATATAGCATCCAAATTCACAGTTTCAATTTGTCTGGATCTAAATAGATGTAAAGGACGTACATTTTGGAAAGTAAACATGTGGCACTTAGGAAATAACCACAAGCGTTTCAGTAAGACCTTTTTACAATCTAGCAGGTAAATGCAACACAAATATATATTCTTTCATGTTTTATTTTATGTATATACATTATCACAATGTGGTTTCATCAATTCATCTTTTACATAATCTTATTTATTATACTAATTACTATCAAGCTGTGAACAGTGGGATTTTAAATTTCAAAAGCCATGTAAGTCTAGATTAAAATATCTTGAGAATATTATTTCATTTAGGTGAATAAATAAAACATAAGCTAGCATGATAAAGTAGGAACTACTTTCAAACAAGACTGGACAATAAAATGGCACATGTAAGTATGGCTGTATTTTTTTAACCTAAATTGAATTAAGGTTAAAAAGTAATCTGTCAGTGTGATGCAGACCCTGGTTGAAGGGAACTGTGCTACTCAATGGGACATACAACCTTATTCAAAGTTTGGCGGAATAGGGCATCTGCCAGAAGTGGCAGATGTTCAGTCCTCATATTTAGAGTATCATTGACATCAATACACTCCTGTCAATCCACTTTTTGGCAGATGTCCCACATCTGCCAAACTCAAAGTAAGGCCTCTAATTAAGATCCTAAGGGCCAGATATATCAAACACTTCTGCGATTTGGTATTAGGAAGGGGCGTGTCAAGGGCATCCCTTCCTAATACTGAATCACAGAGGTATATATGATTGTTTTGTGACTATGAATGCGGTCGAAAAACAATCGCAGTTACCACCAATTTCAAATTGGTGGTAACCCATTTCCAAAGAGGAGGGGGTCCCCAACGGACCCCATTTGTGAATGCATGCTAAATCTTATTTTAAGAGCAGGCAGTGGTCCCCGGGACCACTGCCTACTCTTAAAAAATAAAAGAAAACTTTTCATTTTTCATTTTAAAACGCACCCGTTTTCCTTTAAGGAAAACGGGCTGCATTTAAAAAAAAAAAAAATGTATTGCTTTATTGAAATATATTAACATTTGACTACCGGTGAGCTTTCGGCTATTGGGGCCAGATGTATCAAACATTTTTGCGATTGCAAACGGCCCAATGGGCCGTTTGTGATCGCACACATGCATTTTGGTATGTAACAAGTCCAATTTGCGATTCGGTAACTTGTTACCGAATCGCAAGTTGGATTTGCGACTACATACCGATTCAGTATTAAGAAGGGGCGTGTCTAGGGTGTCCCTTCCTAATACCGAATCGCAGAGGTATGTATGATTGTTTTGTGACCCTGAATGCTGTTGCAAAACAATTGCAGTTACCACCAATTTGAAATTGGTGGTAGCCCATTCGCAAAGAGGAAGGGGTCCCCATGAGACCGCTTCCCCTTTGTGAATGCATGCAAAAAAGTTTTTTAAGAGCAGGCAGTGGTCCTAAGGACCACTGCCTACTCTTAAAAAATGGGGAAAAAAACTTTTCATTTTTCATTTTTAAACGCATCATGTATCATTCCAATATCCTCTGCTAATGCTGTCACAGAAGACACTCTTGTATGTCAGGACTTTGAAGTGCTCAGGTACTGATCTGCTGCCATGGTCACTAGTAAGAGAGACACATAGAAGTAATCCAATTATTTAAAACCTCTCCACTACTTTCTTCCACTTTTCCTGACACATACAACTTGCTAAGTGCTGTGGGAGTGTGAATTTTCTAATATGTTTCATTAAAAAGTTAGGGCCAGATGTACGAAATTCTGGCATTGTGACTTGCAAATTGCGAGTCTGAGCGAGTCGCAATTAGCGAGTCACAATGCTGGATGCAGGATGGTGTCCCTGACACCATCTGCGAGTCGCAAGGGCATCGCAAAGGCCCACCTCATTAATATTAATGAGATGGGTTGCAATTGGCGACCCTCTTGCGAGTCGCAGCATTTACAGGGATGGGGGCCTGCTGGAGACAGCAGACCACCATGTCTGTGACTGCTCTTTAAATAAAGCAGTTTTTTTTTGTAATGCGGCCCGTTTTCCTTAAAGGAAAACGAGATGCATTACAAAATGAAAAATGAAACGTTTCAGTTTCATTTTTTCAGAGCAGACAGTGGTCCATATGACAACTGCCTGCTCTGAAAAAATGTTTTCAAGGCCATTCACAAAGGGGAAGTGGTCCCCTGGGGGCCCCTTCCCTTTTGCAAATGGATTACCACCAGTGTGACACTGGTGGTAACTGCAATTGCTTTGCGACCGCGTTCGTGGTCACAAAGCAATCCTACATCACGATGCGACTCGCAAATAGGAAGGGGAACACCCCTTCCTATTTGAGACTCGCAGTCCCATTTTGCGAGTCGATAACCAGGTTACCGACTTGCAAAATGTGAATGGGAATCGCGATGTGGGTTTTGCGCCGACGCGTAAAAGCCTTTGTACATCTGGCCCTTAATGTATTAATCATATAGTGAATTAACATGCAAAAACGGGTGACCTTAGAAAATGGTTGCAATAAATTCATTACTGTTCTTTAGCTAAGCAAAATTCTTACTAAAGTTGTTGTTATTTTCCGTGGTTCAATGCTTACATAAACGTGTGTGTTAAATAGCTTAATAGCTTAATAGATGTGTATACAGCTACCCCTAGTGGGTTGTTGCTCTGTGTCTTACAAGGCCAAGTTTAATAAAAGTTCTTGTATAAGTTGAATGTTCTATTGTTTGAAATTGTCACTAATACGTGGTTCCTTCCTCGAGGATGGCAGTAGATGCTACATTGTAAGGGGTTTCTTCATGAGAAGAGAAGTTTAGACGAGATGGAACAATGGGGCCACAGATGAGACGGAAGAGGAAAAGTTACTATTATGCTGCATATTAAAAAAGATGTTTTATAATAACTCGAGATAGTATGTTTTTCTAAATTTGTGTTTTTTAATTCTTTTATATGAAGTCCAACGTGTTAATGCTAATTTGTGTTTAGTGAGGGAATTAACTTTTAAATACTCAGAATCCATATTGACACTCTTTGATTGTTTGTACTAATCCATACTTTACAGTCATTACCAATTCTGGTGATATTGATTAGTGTTATGATACTGGAGATTATTTGCTTGATTGCCTTGATTAACCTTAGATATATAAGATGTTCTAATCACCCACTATTGATTTTGTATGATTATCACTTGTGTTTGAGAGTTATCTTCGTGACATTAGCATTGTTAATCTCGGGAAATACATTTATAACACTTCTTAATAAATTGCTGTATTCATTGTCTAAGGTTCAGAATGCTAAATATGTTATTTACTGTTGATAATGACATTGCTCATTGATGACACCCTCTCAATCCTTTGTCGCATCGATCCATTGACCTCTTGTGCAAAATCCACTATTCAGTTAAAGTAATAGCTAGGATTTTGTGGCGCTGCAGCAGTGCCCGGTTCTTTACATTCAACCTTGTCCTACTCAGATGGGGCTCTTGAGATTTGAGAAATCGAATTTGTAGGAGCACTGAGAAACCTGAAAGCATTTCTCAAGTATAGGGGTATTTTAATCAGGACAGCCTTGGTGAGTGTCTGTAAAACATTCACAATCTCTACAAGTTCATTATTGGAAAGGAATACAATCAAAAGGCAACTCACTACCATAACTCTGTAAATTGCCACGCTGCCCTTGGTGTCATTATTTTTGCCATTCTATAGAATCATTTCTAAACCTTTTATTTACATATGGAAGCTTCTAGGAATGTTTAAGCTTAACAGCATTTGCAGCTGACTTGCAGTCCTGCTACATGTCAAGGTACCAAACCTCTTCCCATCTAGCCTTATGGCAATCTTACAAGGTATGTTTTCTTGAGAGCAATTCAGGCTCTCCCAAGAATAATAGACCACTTGCTAGTTTAGAGAAATGGTACCTAATCAAATAGAATGGCCTCCTTTAGGCAGATGCAGAGGAAAATATGTAGGTAGCAAATAGAGAAACATGAGTTTTAGGTAAAGTGATCAAATACAACTTACAGCAACATAACTCAAAATCATAAAGTGAAGTCTTTTACATCGAAACAACTTTTGAGTGTGCTACTATTGCATAAATGTATGAAACCTCCCAGTCAAAATCACCTCGTCACGGAGGGAACAGTATTAATAAAGACACATTATGCTACTTGGAAGCATGTCAATTTCATTACTTTTGGTTCTCTAACGAGACAATGCCCATCGACAAGCAAGGTGGTAACAATTTACAGCTAAATTATTAGGAAGATTTTGGTAAGGTCCAATTGCCGAATCGCTCGAGAAGTTTCTGTGAAGGAACTCAGAAGATAAGATTTGAGATGTTAATTAGATCAGGCAACTATACTCGAGACACAAAAACTGAGGAAATAATGTTTTCCTTCTTTATATGATTAAATTGAAATGTTCAGATCTATAACTGGGGAAGCGTAGAGGTCAATTACTCTTTAAATGTGCTCTATCCTTCAATTTAGTGGCACAGGCTTTTGGTGACTTCAATGGCAAGAAGGAACAAACCATGTAAATCCATCCAATAATGCAAACAAATGCTACTAGAACAAAGGTCAAACAGCAAAGTCGATGAGCTCACAAAAGGCATGTGCTACAGTTGAATGCTGCACAGACAATAATAAATGTATTATTTAATGGTTGTTCCAGAGAAACTTAAAAGTTAAAGCCACCCAAAAGCTTCTACCTGTGTTTCTCTTCTCATATTTTGCAAAGGTGTTCACATGGTTTACGATGTCACAGCAAAACATTTTGGTCCATATTTATACTTTTTTTAGCACTGCATTTGTGCCGCTTTTTAACGCAAAAGCGACGCAAACTTACAAAATTTGTATTTTGTAAGTTTGCGCTGCTTTTGTGTTAAAAAGCGGCGCAAATGCGGAACTAAAAAAGTAGAAATATGGGCCTTTGTGCCAATACGAAATTTAATTAATTCAGAATACTTTAGTATAAAATGTCTCCAAAGTAACATTTACAAAGGTACAAGGCGGAAACCATATTTGGCATAGCTTCCATTTATATTTCCATATGATTGTGTAAAATTAACTTGGAATAATATCCACAGAAATTGATTCACCTATAGTTTTCTTGTCTTCTTTTGTCCTGAAAAGAGGTCTTATCAACCATATTGCGAAAGTAAAAACAACACATACTGTTCTTTAATTTAATTAATCAGAGGAGAAAGTCAGGGGGTGTTCCTTCAGGACTCCTGGACTCCTTTAACCTCATGTCTACATCCAAGTGGTTTGATATTTTTTACTTATTCCACAAACAATGTTTGTCTTCAAAGAGCAAAAAGGAAGTACCAAGGAGCAGATAGAGAATGAGCTACCTTGCCCCATTAGGGCTTGTGTATTATACTGGAATAATTGTCGTCTCGTTTCTTTGGTTCTAGTATGTGTGATCCAGGGATCTGGAGCCTTTAACATTCTTTAGAGTTTGTAAAAGAGACAATAACATCATATTTAAGATGGTGTCAACACCTGTGGTTTCGCCACCTCTTTTAAAAACATTTAAGGGTTCCAGTCTCATTTAGCCCACTGTCGGGAACCTTTTATCAATGGGTCATGTGCTACAGGAGCACCAGTGAATGATTACCCGAGAGCCCTGCCCTATTTAACCTAGGCCATCCAAATTTACAATTTTCTTTTCCAGATTGTCATATGATGCATGGGAGACCTGGGCAGAAAAAGAAATCATTTTTCGTGTTGTGCAGAGAAGCATTTGGAAGCAAGTTTCTGGGACAGGTTTACTCACATGTCCATTGTGCTTTTACAACAATATGCATCCCTGCAAGCTGAATCTAGCCTGGCACTGGGAATCCTTTTCACATATTGTTTACTGTTTGCATATAAAAGGCACAATTCAAAATAAAAAAGCAATTTGAAAACAGCATATAAAACCATCTTTCGCAATAAACTATTCCAAAATAGAGACCTAATTGAAAACCAACGAAACATTTACTCTTGTCACACAAAACAAGACAAACATTTCATTGCTCTCCCACATTTCATTAGGCTGGCTCAATCCCTCCAATTGAACTGTGCACTAGCAATGCCATGTGTTCTCCTTTGACACGGGGTTGATCTATGGTAAACACGTTTCAAAGACTATCCACTTAAAATATAAATTGAAAGGTGTTCCTTCTTATCAATATTTCACACTCAGTTCTACTTTTTTTATTTTTGCAATTATAATTTATTTTTCCATGATGTAACAGAAACTAACAATTTTTTTTACAAATCCATCATTTAAGTGATTCATCACCACTAAATTACAACTGAAATATTTCTTAAATATTGGTGGACATTTACAGTTAAGAAATGCATTCCCAACTTGGTAGCACCATGACCCCCATTTAATTTAATTACAACAGGCTTGATTTAGGGTTTACTTACTCTCTACAAGAAAGGACTTTAGAGACTCCCACTTTTGATTTAGGTAATCTACATACATGCTCACAACCAAAGCAGTGTCACAGTGAGCATAGTGTCTATAGGATTTAGGACGACTAACTTCATCTTCATGTGAGAAATGTGAGTATCGGAGCACACAGATGATAGTTTCCATACAATATCATGTAACCTATCTTTGTGATAGTAATATGAAATGAGGACTGAATCACTATCCTACAACTTTTAGTTAGCATCAGTCCCCGCGAAACCAAAGAGTCAAACCTAATCTCCAAGTAGTCATATTGAACACTATCAGCTTTATCCCAGTTATCATAATTCTCTTCACCATCCTAGACTTTGTCCTAGCACCATACCTTTAGTCTTAGATTTGTTTTTGGAAACTACTTCATGGTTGAAATACTCAATAAAGAAAACAAAGGGAATTTTCAGAACAAGATCATATAATGGTATTGTTTGCGAATAAACTTGAGACTGGTTGGTGGTACATCCACTTTGACTGAACTGATGGCCCTTGAAAGATCATTTGTGATCAAATAACAACAAAGGGGGGCTGAAACACAGAAAGAGCAGCTTCCTCCATACTAAGACAAAATCAAACCTAATAAAATTTCTCCTGATGTAGACATTTAATAATGTACCATGCCGTGGACTTAGGGATCATAAAAGAAAGACTCATAGGCCCTCATTTTGGCTTTGGTGGTCAATTTTCCTGAACGCCAAAGCCAAACCTGCCACTAGGTCACCAGTGCTGGTGGTCTGCAGACCACCACAACGAGCTCTAGCAGTTGTCTGACATATTTGTGGTGGAAAGTCGCTAGCACTCATGCTGGTTGTTGGCGGTGCAGAGGCGGGTGCATCATCAGCACCGCCATGGCAGCAGGACTAAGCCCACCATATTGCAAGCTGTAATACAGTTTGGCGGAGTCCTGCTGGCATGGTGGTGCTGGTGATGCAAGACCGCCAGGACCAATCCCCTTCCGGACATCCTCCTTGACAGAGAAAGTAAGTGGGTGTCTGAAAGGGGAGGAGAGTGCCTGTGTGTGTTGGTGCGTGTGTGTGTGTCTGCGGAGGGGGGTGGATGATGCGTGCGTGTATGCGGGTGAATGTGTGTGCGTGTATGTGTGCATCTATGGGGTGACTGTGTGGATGAATGTGAGTGAGTGGGGGTGTCTGTGTTGATGAATGTGAGTGAGTGGGGGTGTCTAAGTGCATGTATGCGTATGCTGAGTGGGTGTGTATGTGAATGCATGCATGCGAGAAGTGGTGGGGGTGTTTGTGAGTGTGTGGACGGGTGGGGGGGATGTATGCATGTGTGGGGACATGTGTGCATGTGTGTGCCGGCAATAGGAATTGAGATTCCTGTCGCTGAGTGCGACCGCTAGGGTTTTTGTGGCAGGGTGATTGCCACAGAGTGCCTGGTGGTTTGCAGCCTCGTAACCTGGACCACAGGCTGATGCCTGCCACCGGGTTGGAGGTGCTCACCGCCGGCAGCAGAGGAGGGACCGCACCGGCAGGCCAGGCGTGGTTGTGGAGACTTGACATCTGCCAAGCCTCACAACTCTTAATGTGGGGGTCCTTGCCACCAGCTCCGCGGCGGCAGGACCGACACGGTGAGACTGGCGGTCTCGTGACTGCCAGCCTCCTAATGAGGGTCATAATGTTTTTCTGTCCCCCAAAAATGATCCTCAGCCCATCTTTGCTGATGAAATATGTTCACAACCTTCTGGCCATTGCTTTTTATGTTCAAGATAATCCTAATTAAAACCTTGCCTGTGGTATCAATTAGAGAGTTGAAATGTAAATTGCTGCTTCTACTTCTATCACGTATTGAGGCTAAGTGGGCCCAGTATACCTTTCCATGTGGAAAGTAATTTGTCCAACAGTGAATGATATCAACAACAGGCAATATCATCAGATCCTTTGTCTTTAGATCACGCTTAGGAAATGTAATGTGAGTTTTTGCATTTTTTTTACTTTCTCAGATGTGATTACAAATAATGAACAATGTTTTCTCTCTCCTGAGCTGCCACCATCACATTATCTTTAAGACCCAGTGTTCAAAACTAAGGGAGAGAGAGGAATGTTTTGATATGAGGTCTGGCTGACCTGATCTCTCCCTTAGTCAGAACAGACTAGTGTCTGGAAGTAAACAGACTTATGTGGGGAAACCAGAGCTTACCAGTAGAACCTGGGCACAAATAGGAAGGACTTTCTCAGTAAAAATTGCCTGTGGTCATTGAACAGCAACAACTACATATCATCACATGTATGAAATAAAAAATGAAAATTGTAAAAACCATTCAAAAAGACATTGTAATACATAAAGGTTGAAAAAGCACCAAAACAATTGAAATAGGTTTTCGGAGTTAAGAATTGCAAAAAGATTTAAAAGCATCCAGAGAAAACCATTAGTAACCAAAAATGCAATCTTGGCCATTGGTGTGCAGTTACCCATGTCCTATTCAATTTCTGTGACTATCAAATAATGAGAGAAAAGTCTAGAAAAGGATGGCCGTAGTCAAGAATCTTACTTTCACACTTAGGGCCTCATTACAAGAGTGGCAGTTTGAGGACCACCACACTTGCTGCAACAGTTGGACTGCCTCACTCCAGGTGGTCCAATCGCCATGTTACAACCCTGGCAAGCATACCCAACAGGGGACCACTGTCACTGCCAGTAACATTGTTCCAGATCGGCTGACGGTGGTCTGAGTTGTACTCAGCCACAGTGGCGTTGAACTCAGTACAGATGTGCTGATTACAACTTAGCTTTCCACAAGCCTGTCCTTCGTGGTCACCCCACCATGGAAAGGCTGGTGGAAAGCCAGTGCTGGGGGCTAAGGGTGGGACTCTGCACTGCCCATGCCTATGGCTTGGGCAGTGCTCCCCCCCCTGCTCAGCACCATCGGAATGCGCACTGTCTGATTTGTAAACAGTGCACAGTCTGATGGTGCTGCTGTGCTACAGTAGGACAATACCGCAGCACTGTTCCCGCCGGTCATCCCAGCAGGAATGATGTAATACAATGTTCCCACAGGTCATCCCAGAGGGAATATTGTAATATGCTTGGTTGGGATGCCACTGCCATGGGCCGGGAGTTTGTCAGTCAGCTCATCCGACCACCACACTTATGATGAGACCCTTAGTCATTTTTTTTTATTCATCTTCCTTCAGAGGGGGAAAGCGAGAAGCTATTGCCAAGCTGAGCTTCAGGGAGAAGGAATACTTAAATTTTGTAGACACATTGAAAACTTAAGCCTTGCATTTGCACCTTTTTGCTCTTGCAGTTTAAATTCAAAATTCAAAACATTTCTAAGCTTGGAATCCAACTGGGGCAGAGTCTGGAAAAAGTGGGTGGCCAGGCCTCATTAAATGAGGCACTTTGTTTTTTATTGCCACAGTGACATTTTGGGTCTTTCAGTAGGACAAACAAGGAAATACTGAACATTATAGTTGTGTCTTTGCTGGATAGATTTAACTCTTTGTTCTGGTCCTCCAGAAATAAGAAGAATTTAAACAAACTTTCAGACAGTCGCGGCTCGCAGGCGATAGAGGGGGTGAGGCGGCATGCGGGGGGAGATTAATTAAATAAAAATAAATCATTTTTTTTAAAACATACCTCGGCTCCCACGCCGCTGCTCCTCCGTCTCCTCAGGATGCAGACACTGGCTCCCAACCTGCCCGGTGGCCAATCCTGACACTGCTCAGAGCAGTGTCAGGATTGGCTGGAAGCACTCAGCCAGGGCGCTCGCAGGCAGAGTGGAAGCCTGTGCCTGCTCTATCCAGCCCGACAACACAGTGTCGGACTGGATAAAGCACACTGCGCATGTGTGTTTGGTTGGCCCGAGACAGACGGCCAAACACACCTGCTCTCTGAGGGAGTGCACAGTGCACTCCCCTCATCTTGTCATCCCCAATGCCCCGCCCATTTAACAATGAAAGGATAATACACTTAGTTTATTATCCTTGCATTGTGAAAGGATTTGCAGAGCTTGCTGCTGCTGGGGGGGCGACCACTGCTTTCAGAACCTGTAGCAAAAGATATGTAATTTATTTTCTTGTGCTTCAATAATTTAAAAAACATTCTAGGAATTGCCAGCTTGGCAAAAGAGAGAATCAGATTCAGATTCAAGAGAGAAAAAGCCCTTTGCCAATACCCAGTCAGAATCAAAGCAAAAAGTCCAGTTTTGTGTTGTTATAGTTGTGCTGATTTTATTTGAGGCAGATGTCATTTGTTCTGTTATGTAGATTATCTCTACTTCTAGTCTCATGCAAACAAACTCCACAGCAGGTACACAGTCTCTGGGGGGATCTTGAGGCTTTGTTGGTCACCAATAGGCTATCTTTCATAAATCTCAGGAAAGCTTTTCATGTCTAGCTGTTTAATATGAAGCAGGATTAACATTCCTTACTCTATCTCCAAGCAGACAGAACTCCTTCTACAAAGGTAGTCTTTATTTCTACATCGCAGGCAACTCTATGGTTGTAGCACCTTTTGAAAGGTCGCAGCATGCCCAAACAAGTCTTGTTTCCTTCTGCTGACTGGGAGCAAAGGTAAGCCTGCAGTGCTCTATTCTTTAATTTAACCAAATGGCAGGATTGACTTTGGTCTGTTATTAACTCTTCCCAAAATCACCCTCAATTGGCCCCCTTTCAGGTCCATATGCTTTTCCCTACCACTGAATCATTATTCAAGGTAAATTCTGAAAGGCGTCTGGTCCAAATATTGTACCACGTTCTGTATTGAAGAATAACCTTGACTATTAGCAAGAACTTTTTTTCCACTTTTTCTTGAATTTACACAGTAGGGCACAGTTTCGGAGACTGGATGCAGCAGTCACTTGGTACCAATACACATAAAGGCATCTAGGGGGAATAGCCCTACAAATATCCAGCTGATTGTTTTATTATCCAAGTTGTGTTTTTTTTATTCATTGATTGTCTAGTTTACTGAGTATATTGAAACAACTGATTCCCAGAGGAATCACACTGTCCAGAATGCAGCATGCAGACTCATCCTGGACATCCCCCTTCACAGCCAAATATCCTCCCACCTCAGAAACCTACACCTGCTCTCAGTCAACAAGCACATCACATACAAACTCCTGATCCACACCTTCAAGGCACTGCACAACATAGGACCAGCATACCTCAACCAGCACCTCACCTTCTACATACCCAACAGATGTCTCCGCTCCTCCTAGTTTGCCTTTGCAGCTGTCCCCAGGATCCATAAAATTACAGTAGGAGGAAGATCCATCTCTTACATAGCAGCTCGGACGTGGAACACACTTCCCCTCAAGCTCAGGCAGACCACATCACTGAAGCAGTTCAGCAAAGACCTCAAGTATGAACAGTCGCCCAGCTGTATATAACCCCTCATTGGGAATCCAAGGCAGGCAGCGACATGAGGCAAACATTCCAGTCCTCCCTAATAATGGGATGGACGCATGGCTGTAGCATTAGCAGAATGGATATGGAAAGTTGTCAATCTAGTCCCTGGAAGACCAATCTTATGGTGGACTGCAGAGACCACTGCTATTTGAAGAAGACTTTGTGTTGTCTCTGAATTTGTGACAACTATAATTTTACAAGAAATCAAGGATCTTGGCAGTCATTTCTGGCCCATGGCATTTAAAATGTGTCTATTCTCCATTCCTTTGCTAGGCAATTGAAAATTGGAAGCAGAGGTTCCTAACACTTATGTAGGAGTAGGCAGAACTGGTATAGCTTCACTCCATGGAATTCCATTGAGCTACATAAAAACATCACTAGTTTCACACCCGGGTGAAATTTGGGCATGCTGCGCTGCTCAATCTGATGTTTGGAGCAGGGGGCCTGTTTTGTGCTGTAAAATAAGCGCAAACAGGACCATAAGGTGTCCCATAAGATGATGCTGTCTCTGCCTCTTAGGTAGATTTTCTACTTACTCAACACAAATGGTCGGGACCTTTTGCAACCACCCGCATTACGAAATCTTGCAGGGAGACGTTACAGTGCCCGAAAATCATGCTGGGGACAAAAATTTACACTTGCGAACTTAAACTTGATGAACCACTTGCAAGAAAACAGTCCGCCATGCAGCTGTTGGTGGAGTTTTGCTGGAACTCTGTGATCCATGCTGAACATGGAGTGGGCAAAACTCCATGAACTCTGCCGGTTGAGCTCACCCACCCCTATAGTTAAGCACTCAAAGTTTTCCTTATCCAGAATATCTGTGGGTTTTCTTGATACCCTGGTTGGCCTGAACTTCAAAAGAAGCAGTCTGCGCCCCACTCTTCATATATCAATAACTGAAAAGTGAAAACACCACCAAAGACTCCACACTGAGTTAAAAAATATAAAATATTTATCTGAGTACAACAAGACCAAAACAACAAAAATCCAACCAGTAGAAGTTGAGGTATGAATTTTCAAATAGTACTGATCCTCTCCCTGTCCGAGGACTCTGTACAAGCCAACAGGAGTTTTCACAATGGGATGAGAGCAGTCGACACCTGGATGGTGGCCAGCTGCCTCAAGCTTAACTTCACCTCTTCTGCCTGGAACGATTCCTGGTGGCCCATTGCTCTGGGTAACGCCCCTGCCCCCACTGATCATGCACGCAACCTAGGCATCATCCTGGACTCCTCTCTATTGATTACCTGCCAAGTTAACACTGTCACCTCATCTAGCTTCCACACCCTCTCTCTGTCTCCTGCAGAAGATTTTCAAATGGATTTCCCCCGACACGAGGAAGACTGTCACCCACGCACTCAGCACCAGCAAACTGGACTATGGCAATGTGCTCTATGCCGACATTACCAAGAAACTTCAATCAAGGCTACAAAGAGTCCAGAATGCAGCATGCAGACTCATCCTGGACATCCCCCTTCACAGCCAAATATCCTCCCACCTCAGAAACCTACACCTGCTCTCAGTCAACAAGCACATCACATACAAACTCCTGATCCACACCTTCAAGGCACTGCACAACACAGGACCAGCATACCTCAACCAGCACCTCACCTTCTACATACCCAACAGATGTCTCCGCTCCTCCTAGTTTGCCTTTGCAGCTGTCCCCAGGATCCATAAAATTACAGTAGGAGGAAGATCCATCTCTTACATAGCAGCTCGGACGTGGAACACACTTCCCCTCAAGCTCAGGCAGACCACATCACTGAAGCAGTTCAGCAAAGACCTCAAGTCCTGGCTCTTCGACTGAGGAGCACCCCTACACTCAGCGCCTTGAGACCCTATGGGTGATTAGCCATGCTTTACAAATCCATTATTGATTGATTGATTGACTTAAAAGTCACTAGCTATCAAAAGTGTGCTTAAGTCACGAGGGACAGGTGAAAATCCACAGTTCATTCCAACTGCTATGAAGGGTAAGACAGCTACAGAACACACGCAGGGTCTGATGAAAGAGCACCTTTCATGGAGCAAAGCACCAACGTTGATAGCACGATGTGTCAATATTTTCCACTCAGTCGCGTCACTACACCGGCACCACACTTCTTTAAAGTGAATGGGATGTGTCATTGTTGAGCTATGCAGAGCATCGCCGTGAAGCCACACAGACTGTGAATCCACCATCGTCGAAGAGCTTCTGCGTCAAAGGAGCGATGTGTGGGAACTTCTCATGCACTCAAGGTGATGTGTCCGTTTTTGCAGAAAGCAGCTGCAGAACCCACTTCTGAGGCTGATAGCTTGGAGGTGGCACCTAAGGCAATGGTGAGACTCACCGAAGGCAGAGTCCAGCAGCAGCAGGTGAGTTGTAGGCAGTCTTTGAGGTCGCTGAGACTGCAGGAAAATAGGGATGAAGCCAGCAAGCCATTGGAGATCACTTTGGAGGAAAGAAAGAGTCCTTCCAGCAGAGTCAGGGAGCAGCAGGGCTACAAGCAGTACTTCTAGAAAAGCAGTCCAGTTGAGTTGTTTGAGCAGCACAGCAGTCCTTCTGACAGAGGCTCAGTTCCAAATCCAGAAGTGTCTGATTTGAGGGAGTTACAGCCCCAGTACTTATACCCAAAAGTGCCTTTGAAGTGGGAGAGACTTCAAAGAGTGACTTTGAAGTGCACCAGTTCCCTTTCAGTCTAGTCCTGTCTGTCAGGCTATTTTTGGAATGTAATCAGTTATTTGTATGGGGTCAGGTCACTACCCTTTGAAGTGTAAGTGTGAGCCCCTCCCATCCTTACTGCCAAGGAAGACACATCAGTATGCAGATAAATGCAGATGCAGTTGAGTGTCCTGTGTTTGTGACTGTCTGGATGGAATGCACAAATGTAGCTGTCACCCAATCCAGTCCAGATGTGTACAATAGAAAGGCTGCCTCACAGAGCAGTAAGAGCAGAGAAATGCCTACTTTCTACAAGTAGCATTTTAAAAATATGAATGTTAAATCTGACTTTACCAGTAAAGAGGATTTGTCATTACCATTACAAAGACATGTAAAATGATGTAGCTACTCTTTTCTGGTCAGCAATTACAGCTTAAAAGTATATTAAGGAATTCCCAATGCTAGCCTACGAAAGACGTAGGCCTCACATTAGCAAAAAATGACTTTGGGAGTTGTTCACTACCAGGACATGTAAAATTTAAGAGTAAATGTCCTAACTTTTAAATACACTGCACCCTGCACTGTGGGCCAAATAGGGCCTACCTTAAGGATCACTTGTATGAAAGGAATGGGATGTTAAAGGCTTGACAAGAAGTGAAATGCTAAGTCAATATGACAGTAAACTTACACACAGGCTGTGCAACAGCAGGCCTGAGACATGGTTAAGGGGCTACTTATGTGGGTGGCTCAATCAGTGCTGCAGGCTCACTAGTAGCCCACTAGTAGCATTCAATTTAACACCCTGGGCACATATACTGCACTTGAGTAGGGACTTATATGTACATTAAGTATGCCAATTAGGTAGAAGCCAACATTACCATGTTTAGTGGAGAAAGCACACACACTTTATCACTGGTCAAAAGTGCACAGCCCTAAAAACAAAAAAAAACAAGTTCAGAAAATTGGAATCGACCTTTAACACCATGTGTGCACTCTACCATAGTACCAGCAATATTATATCATCATTACAAGAGAGAGAGAAAGAGCATTGTGCGCAAGTGGTCCTGAGACTGTGAAAAGGTATACGCTTAGTGGTCTTGTAGTATTGCTTGTGCAATCACTAGACAATCCAGTGTATGTCATTAAATAGGTTGTCTTAGACAATGGAAAAGAGAGTCTGTATTGAAGCACAAGCTTAGACACCATTTGTGAGATCAGGATAAACTCTTTATCTCCCATCTCATTCCCCTTTCTCATTAATGAGTGAAGGGATGCATAGTCATAGCATCTGCCAGATCAGGACACTACAGCGTAGTGACTTATTGTTTATCAGCTACGCTGAATGAGCACGTTCTTTTTTTTCGGTTGCTCATGGATAACATTATTGAATTATGATTTTTGGACAAAAAATTCAGGATGAAAATATCTGTATTGCTTGCAGGTCAGTTATTTAATGGTTTTCATATTTGTCACTTAAGATCATTAATGGACAAATTAAATTCCATGGTACTGTCACTTGGTTTCTCCCATTAATCAAAGTGTGTAACACCGTCACGTGCGTAAAAGCCTACTATGCAAGATATGGACTCAGAAGAGGGGAACTTTCTACTAATAATTTCCTAATGGAATGCTGTGTGCTGCTCCCAAAGCTTTTAAAATTATATTTCGTGGGTCTGCCTTTCATTTTGTATAAACAACATATATTCCCTGAAATCTGGAGCCCTGCAGCTGCTCAGGATGACATATGAAAATTATTTAGTTCTATTGATTCGATATGCGATAGGGCTGCAAAAGTTCAAAACAATCAGGAAGAGCTCGCCAACTAATTTTCTTACCACCAATATTACTAAAAACAAAGTTTGAAATGTGGGAGTTAGTGTGCTTACCTGCCAAAGTCAGCATTATTCACTTGTCCAAATAATAGAGTAAGATTATTTGGATGTGATCACTACTCCAAAATAAGATGAAGGGCTCACATAATTGCAATGCAGAAGTTTCAGGGCAGTGGAAATAACGTAGATGTCTTCAACATTTCCTTTAGTACAGTGGTTCTTTTTTTCTTGAAAAACGATGTTTATTAGGTTTTATTGGCACAGGAACAAATACCGTCGACAATGTTTAACCGCTTGAGCGTACGCGTTCACACAGCTCTTTGAGTGACGAATACGGGTAAAAGAGTAGCAAGTATGCCAATCCGGTAAATATGTCATGGGAACATCTGTAATTAATGTGTACATTAGTAGATGAAAAGAGTGTTGTCAAGACTTTATAAACTGGGGTTCGCAAACTGGGATGGAAAGGGGTGTGACAAGCGAGGTTGGGGGTACGGCGGCGTGTATCTGTCAGGAAGTCGAGACGTATGGACAGTGGTTATTCGGTCTACTGGTGAAGATGGAAGAATGGAATGAGCTGGAAGCAGGCATCAAGCAGATAGTGGGGGAGTTGTTGGAGAGCGCCAGTGCAGGGTGAGTGCGTGCAGGAGTGCTAGGAAGGTGAAGCGAGTGTGTACTTTTATTGCCTGCTATGCTTGAAAATTCCAAGTGACCTTGCCAGGTGTGAATGTCTGTGACTTCTGTAACATATTGCAGTACTGTTTGCAGTTTTTCCCAGAAATGGTGGTGGGCAGGGCAGGACCAAACCATATGTGCCAGGTCTGCATCTAGAGCCTGGCAGCTTGGCCAGCATGTGACTTCCTGAGGGAAAAACAATTTATTTGGGCTGGGGTGAGGTATGCTCAGTGTAGCATGAATATTGGAGGTTTTTAAAGCGCGAGTTACGGGACTCCTATTGAGGGAACTCTAAGGCTATTATTCACTCTTTGTCATGCAATACGTGACAAAACTTCTCCTTTGATTTGTGTCGGAATGGGCTTAAGGGAGACATCGTTAAGTTGCAAATGGCTTGTATAGCCAGGTGATGAACGGTGCCCATTGAAAGTATAGTTTGTAGTACTGGGTGTGTCACAGGCTCTACTCCTGTGGAACTCCATAGGGTACAGCATGTATTTGTGAGCTGGCTGTGTAGGAGGAATGTCATCGGGGTAGTTCATAATCTGTCACTAGCTGGTAAAATGGCCTTTCAATAAGAGGTCTCCGGTTGTGTGTATAGAGTGTTCTGTCCAAGGGGCAAGACCACGGTGAGCAAGGAACCTGGGGAATTTAGGAAGGCATACAAGGGAAAGTGTGGGAGCATAAGCCGGTGATCCTGGTGACTTTTGATGCATTCTTGCCATATACATCTGAGTTACTGCCACCTGAAGAAGTCACAAAGGAGAGGGTGTAGTTCTGGGGAGCTAGAGGTGGTGGATTGCTGGAGTGAAAGAATGCCATCTTCATTCTAGTACCCCCCATATACCTCCCAGCCATCCAGCGTGAATGCCATTGTAACTGTTTAACAGAAAATATGCCTCGAAAGGCAAGGTGCCTAGCCCTCCTCAGTCTATCGAAAGCTGCAATTTTTGAAGGGCTACATGCTGTTGCCTGCTTCCTCAAATAAGACTGCCCAGTAAGGGGTCAAGCTCCTTAGAAAAGGAATATGGCACACTTACAGGAAGGGTGTATTAGTAGAATAGGCAGGGTAATGAAATAATTTTTGCCAGTGCTATCTTGCCAATTAGGGCAAGAGGTAGTTACTTCCAAAACTGGGTTTGTGCTTTGATGCCCCTCAGTGCCACCCAAAGATTCCTACTGAATATATCCCAGGGGTATGGTCGAGGTGAACCCCCAAGTGACAAGTAGCCACTTCCTGACAAAGAAGGGGGGTTTTGCCAAGATGTATGGATCACAATGGTTGGTCAGGATGGAGCAGGTGAATGGCCAATTTAGCCAAGTTTATTTGGAGTCCAGCAGCCCTTGCAAATGTATCTATTCTTTTCTGTAGTGGGAAAAGTTCTGATGTGATTCTTTAAGTAAATGAGGAGGTCATCTGCAAACAGGGACACCACATGAGTCCTGTCCTCCAGAGGTATTCCCCACCTGCAGACCTTGTCCCATAAACGTAAGGCTAGGAGTACCATTGTGAGAGCAAAAGTAATTGCAAGAGGGAGCACACCTGTCTAGTTCCTCTGCTCACCAAAATTGGAGCAGAGATGAGATTTTGCAGGTGCACTCAAGATGTCAGGTTGGTATAAAGAAATCAAGTGTATTTGAGAAGTCGTGGTCCAACTCGCATTTGAGTTAGGACCTGAAAAAGGTAATGCCACATCAGTGTGTCAAACACCTTCTCCAGGTCTAAAATCAAACAAGCCTCTCATGTGTATTGTCCATTAACACAGTCTTGTATGTGAATTAACCTGACAATGCTTTTGGAGGTGCTACATTCAGGGATGAACCCATGCTCGTCTATTTGGATTAGGTCCGGGAGGACCTGGGCATAACGGTCTGCCAATATTTTGCCCAATATTTTATAATCAGTTCCTAGTATTGCAATATATCGATACAATGATGTCTGTGTCGGGTTTTTCCTTGGTTTTGGGATTGACAGGAGGAGCCTTCAATGCCACCTCAAACATGTCTGCGAGTCTGGGTGCCACAAGTGCAGAAAAGAAGCTGTAGTAATCTAGTGGTAGAACATCAAGCCCCGGGATGTTTTTGTGGGCCAAGATCATTATCAGTTGTGTGATGCCTTTGGTGGTTATTTTAGTATCAAGGGCAAGTCCAAAAGGGGTGGGGATAAGAGCTAAAGTGATGTCTGTGAAGCATGCGCAGGAGTGCTCCTCGGAAGACTCAGACAGGCTGTAGTACAGTGTGGAGTAATAAGTGTGAAATAGTTGCAGTATTTCATTTTGTGCATGAAAGTGTGCACCAAAAGGTGTAATCAGTTCCATGAGGTGGGCTGCTGTGTGTTCCTGCCTTCTTAGCCAGGCTGGAAATTTGCCTGACTTGTCTCCTTCCCTGTGAACTTTCAGCATTGTGGGCTGTGAAATTAAAGCGGCAGAGGTACTCCAGGAGCAGTGTATATGACATTTTTGCAGTTGTGAGCTGCTGGATCTTTGAAAGATCATGATCTGCAGCCTTGCTCAAGTCTGCAAGGTGTTTTGCTGCATTTATATATTTGTCTAGGGTTTTGCAAATGCCTTCCACTTGTTGTAGTGGCTACATGTCACCACTTTAAAAGCGTCCCATTCCATTATTCTTTTGGAGGCAGTTCTATGGTTCTCTGTAAAATAATGGTGGATATGGTTGCCCTGCTCTTTCTGAAGACAGGGTCTCCTAGACAGTCACATTGGAGTCACTAAGTAGTGGTCGGTGGCTTAGGGGCTTCCAATTGTATGTCCATGAATTGGGCATCATGGTCAGAGACCAAACAGCCTAAGCAATCTGAGTGACATACCAGAGGAGTTGTGCACCTAGCATGAGAACCAGTTGAATCACACATGGATTTTCTGAGTAGAATGAGTAGAGTTTGCTAGTGGGGGTGCGAGACCCTAAGCGTTAAACAGGGACCATTCTTATGCCCAGTTACACAGGTGTGCTGCTTGTGTGTAAAAGGGGGAGCATGGGACTGGAGAATGTGACCTGTCCAGGGGGAGATTTAGACCTCATTTATAGTACCCGCCGAGAAGCCATGGGAGTGCAGTTTTGTGAGCCAGTATAGTGGAGAGAGTATCCAAAAATCTCCCTCTTCAGAGTTGGGAGCATAAATGCTCTAGAGGAGCAGGGAATGGAAATCTATACACCCTTCCAGGATTAGATAGCAGCCTTCTGTGTCTATGGTGGTATTACGTACTTGAAAGGGGAAACCAGGTCTGATCCACATCAAAGTGCCACAGGCTTATGCAGACTAGGTAGTTGCATATAAAGGGCACCTCCAGCATCTCTGTAGGCATTCTATCTCCTCTTTTGTTGTGTGTTTCTCTTGTAGGTAGGCTATTTGTGCATGCTGACATTTTATGTAACAGTATACTGAGTGACGCTTTCAAGCAGTGTGCCTGGCAGGCACATTCAGTGTAAAGAAAGCGAAACATGGGGGCTGCATTGTAAGTAGGGAGCCCTGCCATCTTGGAATGCAGAGGTTACACATTGATGACCAGCCATGCCATGAGCGGGAAGTCGGAATAGTCTAGTTTGTGGGGCAATTTAAAACTGGATAGGAAAAACAGGGAGAGCCTAGTGCAGCCTCAGTACGCTCAAACAGTATTGGTAATGAGAACTTTAGAATAATGTGGGGGTGACCAAGAGCTGGAGTGCCATGCCAAGTTTTGTATGCCCTGCTATAGAAAGTGTAGAGGACATTGGGACTCGCAGAGATCGCCAAGGGAGGAGGTTAGTAAAAGTGAGTTTGGTTTGAGTGCAGTGAGGTAGGATGTCTGCAACTGTCTAAGGGGGCTGCATAGGGGTGCCTGCTACGCACTAAAGAGGGGGAGTTGGGAGTGACATGCCCAGGAGTGGCTGTTCCACAGGTGCAAAGGATGACTATGGTGACAGAGTAATGGGGAAGTGAGGGTGTATCACCATGGTCATGCCATTAACATGTTAGAATTAAGCAGCACATAAAAAAAAAAAAAAACATTTGCAGATCATGTTCTTAAAAGGATATCTGCCATCTGTGGTGTCCTGCTCGGGGGGGGTTCAAGAAGCCATATTGAGAGTCATCAGAGAGAAGTATATCATCATTGGTTGTAAAATTGTAGGGCTTTCTTGTCATCTGCAGTGGTGTTGTGAGTTTCTATTTCCACTGCTACCTGCAGGGCCCATCGTCTATTTTTCATAATCTGTTCTAGATTTGGGGTTGTTGTCTGGGCCAGGCGTAGGGCATCTTTAGCTTGGGGAGTTGTGCACCATTTTGGTTTGAGTTCCGGTCTGGCGGGGTCCAGGGCAGTGGTCCTGTACTGTTGGTCTGCCCAAGCTTCTTTTGGGTCATTGAAGAAGAGCTAGTATCATCAATGATGACCTTTAGGCGACCTTGGAATAAGAGTGATTACTGGACCTCCTGTTGGTGTAGGTGATTTTTGACCTCTTGGAAGGAGGTCCGCTGTTCTAGTGTAGTCACGAAAGAGCTTGATCACTTTATCCTGACCCAGTGAGCTGCTTGGAGAAGGGCATCCTCCTCTTTAAAGTGGAGAAGTTTCCCCAGCAAAGGTTGGGGGTCCCCAAGTGTTAGACCTGACAGTCTTAAGATGGTCACACCCCAACATTTTGCCTGCCTCCATCCACATTTCTGACACTGTTTCTGTTGGTCTTAGGACTTTGTACACTTAACCACTGCTAACCAGTGCTAAAGTGTATATGCTCTCTCCCTTAAACATGGTAACATTGGTTCATTCCCAATCGGCATATTTGATTTACTTGTAAGTCCCTAGTAAAGTGCACTGCATGTGCCCAGGGCCTTTTAGTCAAATTCTCCCAGTGGGCCTGCAGCACTGATTGTGCCACCCACATAAGTAGCACCTTAACCATGTTTCAGGCCTTCCATTGCAAGGCCTGTATTTGCAGTTTCCCTGCAATTAAACTTGGCATTTAAAAGTACTTGCCAATCCTTAAACTCCCTTTTTTTCTACATATGTCACCCCTAAGTTAGGTCCTAGGTAACCCATAGGGCAGTGTGCTACGTAGGTAAAAGGTCTTGGCTGACCTAACCATGTCCCCACCTTTGATCAGTGGTCCTTAATGGAGGGTCTTGGTGGACCCCTGGCACCTATTCAGCAGCACGTCAACTTAAATAATATTGGGTTACTATAGGATATTTACATAAAAAAGCTAACAATTTAAAATTAATTTTTAAAATGCACTCTAAATGTAAATCGATTTTAAATTAGGGATATAAATTAATCCTAGGTTGGTTAGTGGGAGCAGTACATGTACATCATATACAGCACAAGTAAGCAAACGGACTTTAGTACCTAATAAAGCTAGGATCCACCACTGCAAGAAGGGTGACAACAATATTCAATTATCAGCAAGAGCGACACAATTCTTGAAGCAGGTTAACAGGCAGCTAAAGTACATGATTTAATTTAGCACAAGTGTAAGATTCACTGAAGATGGGTATGAGTCACTGAAGAGGAGGTATGATTAAGGGAGAAAATGTTATATATCCAGGATGCTGTAATCCTATGTTTCCTTCTGCTGATATTTTTTATGTGTATTTTCCGTGTTTACGTTGGTTTACGTGACTTGCATCTCTTGTAATGATATCAATTTACAAAACAATTAACTGTGACTACGAATATGACCCTTTATCAGAATGTCAACCTTTGTCAGGTTAACCCGAAAGAATGAGGCCTCTCCCTAAATAGATATCAAACTTTTTAGGAATGTTTTTGTCACTGCACTGTCACTTGGCTGTCCCTTAAGGTTCCCTGTTCTGTTTATCTGTTGAACATCTACTTCTCAATTCAATTCTGCACTAAAGGCATTTGTGATGTTGTTAAAGATCCTGTGTTAAACCTCTGAAGAGAACTGGTGGCTGTTGAAGCTTTAGCTTTACTATGTATGAGATGCAAATGGTACTATGCAAATGGTTGATGCTAGTTCTAGTGTGGTACAAAGGGGTGGGTGTATCTTGTGTAATTTGCTGTGACGCAATCAAGCGAGATTACAGCGAAATCAGGCGGGATTATGTGGAATTACTTGAGGAGGGCAACCCTATATTCATTCATGCTATTATTTTATCTATCTTAATGGACCTGAGGATGCATTTTTTGCATACTGATGTAATTTTCAGTAATTTCAAAATTACTGAAATGATTCACAATACTCATGCATAATTATAGTTTTGTGCAGACCTACAAATGAACCAGTAGTGATTACACTGAATGCAAGCATGAAGCACAAACATTTATCACATAACATAACATAACATAACATAAATCTATGATATGGATAAGAACATCCAGCATACCAAGAAGGGGATAGCTAAGGAATATATGCAAATTGTTGCTAGAATTAACGATAATGGAAATGAGTGTTAAATATAAAATAATGCTGAAGTTGAATATCAATTTTAAGTCTGGCCTTTGACAATTGATCTTCCAAAAAAATAATACATAATATGCACACGTATAGAGGCTTTTGATCAGCAGGCTTCATCAACTGGTCAGTTAAACAGTCATTCACATTTTGTGTCCTGCCACCACATCATACTGGGGCCAGCCCACGTTACCCATCGTCTCCCTTCAATTAGAGTGATTTTGCAAAGCCTGTGCACATTCCTCACTTCTGCCTATAAATAATTTCTACCTCTTCAGTGACAAAGCCGGTTTCAAGTGGGCTTGTTGTATTTTTTTTAATAAATACTGGTGTTTTTTTTTGCCGGCACTTTGGTTGCCCTTTTATGACTGCTTTTTATGGTTGGGCGCAAAGTGCTCCGTCCATTCTGTAATCTCTCTTTGGGCTTCAAACCATGCCCATGTCAGAGTTAGTCACTTACATTGGTTCATGGGCTTGCCTTTTAAAATCCGCTTGCTTTCATTTGTAAAAGGCGTACATACGTCATAACTTTTCCGGTGTTTAGCCCACCTACACAGCACCGGTGAACATCTAAAAACATACGAGGCTCAATGTTTTCAGCCTGGGGACAGGACTACTTTATCTGTTTATTTTCCACGCAGCGCCCACGCAGCGCGATCGCGCTGCATTTTACATAGTGCGATTTCTTTACAACGCAAATAGCTCTAACTCGAGCAAATGCGAGAACCATTGCATTGAAAGTGCTTGTTTAAGTTGTTGTTAACTGTTTAAATGACGTTGCAACATTGTAGCTGCTGGCTCTTTAAGTACTTGGTGAGGCCTAGATGAATTCTTATCTCTGTCCCAAATAATAACACTAAAGAAAATGCATAGCGCAGCTGGAAGGCTGTTATTTGAAATAAATCAGTAGCAAAACATCCACACCACAGAATTTAAATTAAACTTAACATTTTATATGAAAGGATATGGCGGCCATGTTCTGAACGCATCCTAATTTTTTTGGGCTTGCAATGAAAAAGTTGAACAAACAAAAATCCGACCGCACTGCTAAGCCAGACCTATTGGCTTATGCCAAAGCTTGTTCTGTTTGCTTCTAAGAAGCGTAGATCTTATATACGGCTATGATTGTATTTCATTTAAGCTAAAATTGTTTTAAAAATTGGGGAATCACAATGAATGAAACAAAAGATCCTTTAGTACATCTCTATCCCGGATCAATATATATATATATTCAGGTGCGCAGAGATATAGTGGGAATAGCAAGGCTCGAATTATTCACTCTAAAGCCGGATTGGATCCAGGCGACCTTGTCACTGTGAACCTTTTTACCTTTACTCACAAGATCAAATGAAATTTAAATGGCGTTTTAACCAGTTTGCACAGATGTCCCCATTAAGAGAACATTGACAAGGGAATTCTACAGTCGAATGTATTTCTTTAAATACATTATTTGGAGCTGCTACCTATAAACAGTGATATCGGAATATAATGTTTGCTTGTTTAGTGGCTTTTATTCATAGCAATGAAAATAACCTAATGAAACCACTAACCTGATTCAGCAACATGTCAAGTGTACCAAAGTCATAGAATTCTCAGTGCTGCCCACAAACCCAATACATGAACGCTATAAATTACTTTACAAACCATGTGCGCACTAAACACTTAAAATCACTCCATTGAATCTGACACAAATTCTAACAGTTTGCTGAATATTGAAGATATCACCATACAGATTATGCCAACTCCAGACATACATTAGAGTCAATCAACGGCAATGCTGTATCAGCGGTTTGAACAGATTAGAAATCATGGCTGCTTTTGCAGCATTTGTCAGCCTCGATAGCACGACAACTTTTAACTCGCAATAATGCCAGACTATTGTTTCCCCCATAAACCATGGCGTTTGCTAATGTTCGAATTAAGAGGTCATGGGCAAAATGTATGAAGCGGTTTGGAGGTTTCAAAGTCTGATATTTTCTAAATCGTAGGGTTTGCTAAAAGGCTTATTTAAGGTACTATCACATATGGCGAGTCGGTAAGTGCTTCCCAAATTTCAAAATGGGTTTAGGAATGCGTTAGAAGTAGTAATTTGGAAGAGCCTTTTAGGGTAATTCATTCAAATTGTGATTTAAAAGGCTGTTTTATCAATAGTTTTCAATCTGTGTTTCAATCGCAAACCATTCATAGGTTATTGACTCCTAAAAGGAGGTGGTAACCCATTTGCAAAGGCATCGCCCTGGTACTCCTTCCACTTTATAAATGTAAAAAAAAGTCTGTTTGTGAATGGTCGACTCAAACTATTTAAAAAAAAGTATATCTTTTAAATATAGAACGTTTTCTTATAACGAAATTGAGATGCAGTTTTAAAAATGACTTTATTTAATTTTTATCACAGATATGGTGGTTTGCTAACCCCAATAGGCCATGATCCCTGTGATGGCATCCAAACTGAGTGAGTCACAATTTGTGACCTACCTTATGAATATTGATAAGGTAGGTCAAATTGGGATCCACTTCGAAATATGATTTTGAAAACAGACCTCTTATAGCCAAGCTTGGTTAAAAATAAAATTAATTGGATTCACAAAAAGTTGGAGCAATATTTGCGACTGAGATAGTTAGCATTGATGTAACTGTGGATTTGAGCATAGACTACTTTTTCAATGATCTTGCTGATGAAGGGTGGTGAGTGATGGACTGGTATTTGTGAGCTCACACAGTCATAATGTGGGTTTCTGTATGTTCATTAGATTTCAATTAATTAAATTTGTACTTAGATATCAGCGAAATATCTAACTGTCATTATTCACCAGTGCCCAATGCATCAAATCAAGCTCAGTTTATATCTCTGGAGAATTTCTTTATATCACATAGGGAGTACTCCACAAATTATAAATGTGACCAATTGAGCCACTTCTAAATCCAAAGAAAAAGGATTTATTATTTTTTTCTATTGCAATAAATGTAAGTCACAAACCATCATGTAGGCACATCATCTAGCCCTCCTTTTTTCTACACCCCTCTAATATCCCCCTTGGCCCCTTCCTTAAACTTTCCTTCCAAATTGTTGGAGCCTATTGTCCCTAAGTCATGATTCTAAGGTTAACTCTATTTTGTATTGAGGGTGGACAGACCACCACCCGTAAGGTAAGATTTTATTACTATAACTAACTATATTATCAATGTAACCTTTTCAGTGATTTTCTAGGTTATTTGATCATATTCTCCCAACTCCTCTGCTAAGAAGAGCTTCCGGCTTTGTGCAGCAGCCAGTTAGCCACAGGGCTTGAACTATGGTCTGGTCCTGCAACCTATTCCTAGGTGATGGCCAAGACCATACCTTGCAAATTCTACTGCCATGATTGATAGAGTTTGACCGCCGAGTGCCACCACATGTTGCCTAATCCCCGCCATACATGTTTGGAGTTCCCCACAGTGAGAGCTCTGTGTCCAGGCTCTATGTCTGACCCCTCCGATGGTGGCCAACCCACTGCAGTCACAAACCCATATTTTTTATACTTGTATATTTGTTCATTTATTTTTGTACTACAACAGTACTCCTGATGTACCATAACCAAACTTCACCTCTATGGTACAGCAGGACCTTACAAGCTTCATCCAGTACAATGTCCCGAGTACTGCAATATCTTGCAAGCGTGCCACACTGGACCCCTATGGAGTACCACTGTACCGGGGGCATAAATATATATATGTTTTGGCCCTGGGGGAGTGTAGGTGGTCAGGGCATTCCAACTCAACCCCATTATGTGTTTTTCCATTAACTTCGGGACCTGGGAGCTGAGTCCCTGCATCCTGTAATGGCAGCTGCATCATTTCTTTTCAAGTTGCAGCCAGACAAACAGATCACTTAGTCCTGTGGCATGAAATGACCAATGGGAAAAAAGCTCCCTCTCCCAAGCAGATCACTTGATTTTTTAATTTACAATGCTACAGAGTCCCCAAGGACTCCTGCAGGACTAACCATTTGGACACAACTATTTTTTGACCCTTTCAAGTCCACTTGCATTACTGCTTTAAGCGCAAAGGCCCAAATTTACGAAGGTCTAGTGCCACATTAGCGTCATTCACTTATAGTAGCGAATAGCGTAGCATAGTGTGAAGTAAAATGTCGTAAACTGGAGTGGCATGTTATACAGAGGATTTGAGTGGTATGTCCTAGAGTATTGGACAGTGTTGTCAAGAAAAGTAGAGTGGAGTGGCATAGAGTGCCATACAGTTGAGTGGCATAGAGGGGAGGTGCATAGAATGGAGTAGAGGGGAGTACTGTTTCAAAGAGTAGAGCAGAGTAGAGTGGGGTGGAGTCATTTAGAGGGAGTTCTGTAGAGTGATGTAGTGTAATAAAGTGTCATAGAGTGTCATAAAGTGATGTACAGTGGCACACAGTAGCATAGACCGGAGAAGAGTGGTGTTCAGTGGGGTACCTGAGAGTGGAGCAGAGTGTGATAGAGTGGAAGGGTGCAGAGTGTAGTAAAGTGACAAGGAAGGGAGTAGAGTGGAGTGGCATAGAGTAGCGTGGTGTAGACTGTAGTGTCATGCAGTGCAGTGTCATTGAGTGTTGCATCATAGTATATCATGGCATACAGTGTCATAGACTAGGGTGTTGTGGCATACAGTGGAGTGGTGTACAGTGTTGTGGCAATCAGTGTCATGGTGTACAGTGTCATGGCTTACAGTTTTGCTGCATAGAGTTTTGTGGCATAGAGTGTTGTGGTGCAGAGTGTCATGTGTGAAGTGCCATAGACTGGAATAGTGTACAGTGGAATGGCATGGAGTGAAATGACACAGAGTGGAGTAGCATGTTGAAGACTAGAATGGAGTGACGCAAAGTGGAAAAGCATAGAGTGTTTATTTTTTACCATATTGGAGGGGGGTGAACAGACCCCCTCCAATGCTGCTGTGGCTCATTTGAGCCCCGGGGACCACCAACTTCCAGGGGCTTAATTTGATTGTTTGTAGGGGGATTGCACTGACCTCCGAGACCTGGGGAACACCACCTCTCTGGGGCATAAAAAAAAAGAGTAGTGGGAGGGAGCCCACGTGGCCACTCCTCCTGGGTGATTTAGGGTCCCATAGACCAACATCTCCCTGGGGCTGGCCTTGTGATATCACTGAGGGCGGCCCGCATCCTGGAGCTATTAATGATCCTGGTGACAGCCACCCCAGGGCTGTTTCCTGGCATCTCCCGGGTGCCTACCCTCAGCAAATAGCAGTTTGCTCTCACTAGGTGGGAGCTTTGAAAGCTCCCACCAAGCGAGAGCAAACAGTAACTCCGCTTCCAGAAAGAGGGGAGCAGAAAAACTTCTCCTACTCATTGGGAGCAGAGTTGTCAACTGTTTCCTTGCCCGCTGGCAGGCACCGCGGGGGCATTGAGGTTCCTCCCATGGTCCTTGATGGAGGACAAAATTGATTGCAGAGAAGGTGACTGGATAAATTACCTCAGCATTGCAGCAGTTTTGTAAGTGATGCACTATGCAATAACACAGTGAGGTGGCCCTTACTTATTAGCCAGTAGAAAGTAATCCAGCTAAGTAGACATTTTGCAAAAAATGGTGGTCTGTTCGTTTATAAATAAGCAGGATACTTAAGCAGGTCATGATGCACTCTGGCACCAATGCTCATTTCACACAAATGAAACCTCAACTGGAAGCACTTACAAATATAAACAAATCAGATGCCTCAGTTGATGCTCCATGTCTTTAAAGTATAAATCAACCTAACATGTTGCCCATGGCCAAGGGAAAGCAATGGTATTTTCTCTGCAGTTCCACCTTGAAAAGTTATATGAAATCATTGCTGGAGGAATTTGCATCATTGCTTTTTCAAGCTCATTTGCTCGAGCACAATATCTCATGTAGTGACTGTGACAAGTGTATCTTTGCTTGTCATGTGCTCTTGAGAACAGAGGACGTTGGGCTCCCTTTTAACTACTAAGAGTATGTAAATTGAGCTAGAAGACCAAATTGGCCAGGGAGGGAGGCCCTACAGGGGGTTGGCAGCAGAGCCTGGCTGCAGGCCAGGCCCTTCCGGAAACAACCTCCACACACGGTTGAAGACTGTGCCAGGTGCGAGACTGGATGCTTACAGGGAGTTTGTTGCAAGTCAGGCCCTGCTCACACAAAACCATAGAAATTCAGTAGTTATAGTTATAGTTAGTTATCTCAAGTAACTATACCTCGTCCCCTGAGATAACTAACTTGTGCCCCCGCCAATATTACATTTATATTAGCAATGATGTTATCAAAGATGTCGTGAGTGACATAATTTGTGGGGTAATTAGCAGTGCACTGTGAGGGCGTGAGCTTTAGTTACCTTAGAGCATGAGTTGTAGTTATTTGAGATAACTCTATAACTGGTGAATTTCCAAGGTTTTGTACGTTTAAAATGTGAGTCTAACTATAGCGTCCTTGTGAACTTAAGGGGCCGGTTTAAGAGCCCCTAGCGCCACCATGCACAACATTAGCAAATCACAGCGCCAAATTTACAAACCTTTGAGATTTCTTTGCGCCACTTACTTCAGCACTTTTAACACCTGCTCAGAGCATGCATTAAAAGGAGGCATGCCATTGTTTTCAGTGGGCCTCAATGGCCTTTGCAGGATTAGAGTCACCATTTTTTATAGTAATCCTGCAAAGCTCTGAACGAATGTAAAAAATGATGATGCTAGTTCCTCTAACTACCCTCATGGTGTGACATATGTTAGATACAGTGCACACATGGTGGTGTTAGGGGGGCACTAAGGGCCACAAGAAAAGGGGTCCTGCAATGGGTGCAGCTCCACTTTTTAAATCAAGGCCTTAGGGCCAGATGTATCATCACGGCCCTTTGCAATTCGGAAATAGCAATTTTTAAGAAATCGCTATTTCCGACTCGCAAAGTGCCATGTATCACATTTGCGAATCGGTAATAGCAATTTCTTAAAAATCGCAAATGCTATTACTGAATCGCAAATTGTGATACCGGCCCCATTCGCAGCTATGGGCCTGTTGGCCCATATCTGTGAATTTTTTGCATTTCCAAAATTGCAATTTCTGAACCAGAAATCACAATTTTGGAAATGCAAAACCCCCAGGTGCTGGGGGGCTAAGGCCCCCTCTGCTGCACCCCAAAATATTTTTGGGGGAGATGTAAGGTGCACACATGCCTAAAGGGCATGTGTGCTTTACATCTACAATTTAAAAATGCATTTTAAATGCATTTTTAAATTTTGCACATGGTTACCACCAAGTTCAACTTGGTGGTAATTAGTGGTTCCTAAATGGCAAAATCGCATTTAGGAATGGCTTCATACATGTGCTAAGAAATCGCAAATAAGGAATCCTTATTTGCGATTTCTAATTTAGAGCGTCGCAATTTGCGACTCTCTAAACAGGGTCGCAATTTTAAGGAATCGCTATTTTAGCGATTCCTTAAAATTGCATTCAGAATGTATTTCATACATTCTGAAATGGCATTTTGCATTCGTAAACGGGCATTCGCACCGTTTGCCAATGCAAAATGCTTTCATACATCTGGCCCTTAGTTTTTAAGTGAATTTCTATGTTTTTTAAATTCTATTTCCTAACTATAACGTCCCTGTAACCATTGCTTTTTTTTCCAGTGAATTTCTATGTTTACTTTAACGTAAACTAATTTATATTACTATATTTAATCTAACCACCACCAAGTACGGCGTTTGGCCATGTGCAGCAGAGTTGGCCAATCCCCTATAACCTGCAGCAAACCCCTCTAACCCCCTGAGGGGGTCTATGACTGGGTGCATGAGTGTCTGAGTGTGTCTGTGAGTGGGTGCATGAGTGTCTGAGTATGTCTGTTAGTGGGTGTGTGAGTGTCTGAGTGGGTCTGCAAGTCATTGTATGACTCTTTGAGTGGTTCTGTGAGTGGGTGCATGACTTTCTGAGTGCTACTATAAGTGAATGAATTTTTGTATGAATGACTCTCTCAATTGATTTTGTTGTCACCGATATTTGCGAATTCCTTAGGGCACATATTTACTTGAAATAAATCTAAGTTTAATTGGTGAATTTCTAAGGTTTTGTAATAGTAAATAGTAACTATAATGTCCCTGTAATCTTAGTTTTTTTCAGTGAATTTCTATGTTTTTTTAAAAGTAATGTATTTCTCATTAATATATGTAAATCCAATCCCCGCCCACACAGCTTTTAGGTGTACGTGGCCGTGGTTGGCTGCAGGGCCTGGCCTGTGGCCAGATGGTGGGGCCAACCCCTTAAACCCCTGACCCCCGCTGTGCACAGCCTTTGGCCATGTGCTGTGGGAGTTGACTACTGGTCTATGTGGCCACCCTCCCCCTGCCACTTTCATCCTGGGGGACCCTGGGCCCAGCCATCTACTATTTTGTTTGGAGTGGAAAGGGAGCCTCTACCCTCGCCGATTTTGGCCCCGGGGACCTAGGGAAATGATCACAGACACACATACAGTTGAACCCTCAATCTTCAGTGTACGGGTGTGAGACATTAACGTCTAAGAAAAAAGGGACTCCGTGGCATGTGGCGTCCAGACTTACCTATGACATTGAAAAAGACTTCAATGTTACATCACTAGAAATGTTTAACAGTCAGAACACTGGAAAATAAACAGACACACTACCATTAGATACACTGATTTGAACCTTCAGCCTACTGGCAGTCCAAGAGCTTTACCATTAGGCCAGAAGTGACCCTGTTCTGTTGTGCCTCAAAACATAAGTATAACATTCTATCCAAACATTTAGCTAGAGTGATGCTTTAAAGTCATTGCATAGAGTGACCATTGCAAGAACAATCTCTCTTACTCTCTATTCCATGTCATTAAGGGATGGAAGAGACAGAGTATGACAGGACCACGGTGGAGCCTCAAAGCCCCCTGGGTCCTAGCCAGCTCCCCACGTCCTGAAGGAGCTGATATTGCTACCACAATCAGAGAGCTGCTTCAAATAGCAGCTCCCTGGTTGTGGGAGCAAGGTTTTCATCTGTTTCCCTTCACACATATTCGCATGCAGGGAAACAGATGAAAGCTCTGCTTTCTGAAAAAGAGAGCTGTTTGACAGCTCTCACTTGCAGAAAGTGGAGTGTTTTGCCGTGACTTAGCAGGAGCTTTCAAAGTTCCAGCCAAGTGAGAGAAAACAGCTTTGTCCCAGGGATGGGCACCCTGGGATACAGCAAGAGCTGGCCCTAGGGGATGGTGGTTCCCAGTGCTATCCAGGCCCCTCCAAGAGGGCTGCATGGCCCCCCAATGTTCTATTTGCCCCAGGGAGGTGGTGGTCCCTGGGGGTCCACAACAGACCCCTTTATTCTTTTTTTTTAGCCCGTGGGTCGTCCATGGGGCTGATGGGGGGTACGACCCCTGCACACAACAGTACGTTTGCCCCGGGGAGGAGGCACCACCCAGGGCTGCGGGGGAAAGTGAGGCCCCCTGCAGACAATTGTATCTTTGTCCCGGGGAGGTGGCTTCCAGTGGGTGTGTGGGGCATGTGACCCCTTGCATACATAGTGTATTTAGCCTTGGGGAGGTAGCGGTCCCCGGGACTGTGGGGTATGTGCGCTACACCCCTTCATACATAGGGCCATATTTATACTTTTTGACACAAAACTGCGCTAATGCAGTTTTGCGTCCAAAAAATTAGCGCCGGCTAACGCCATTCTGAAGCGCCATGCGGGCGCCGTATTTAATCAATGACGTTAGCCGGCGTTAGCCACCGGCGCTGCCTGGTGTGCGTGGAAAAAAACGACTTACACCAGGCAGCGCCGGCGTAGGGGGATATGGAGCTTGGGCGCCAAAAAATGGGGCAAGTCAGGCTGAGGCAAATTTTTCGCCTCAACCCGTTTTGCGCCATTTTTTTCGACTCCCAACCCCCATAGAAATGACTCCTGTCTTAGCAAAGACAGGAGTCATGCCCCCTTGCCCAATGGCCATGCCCAGGGGACTTCTGTCCCCTGGGCATGGTCATTGGGCATAGTGGCATGTAGGGGGGCACAAATCAGGCCCCCCTATGCCACAAAAAAAAAAAAATTATAATACTTACCGGAACTTACCTTAATGTCCCTGGGATGGGTCCCTCCAGCCTTGGGTGTCCTCCTGGGGTGGGCAAGGGTGGCAGGGGGTGTCCCTGGGGGCATGGGAGGGCACCTCTGGGCTCCTTCCGAGCCCACAGGTCCCTTAACGCCTGCCTTTTCCAGGCGCTAAAAAACGGCGCAAAAGCGGCCGTACGTCATTTTTTTGGACCCGCCCACTCCAGGGCGTGAATTTTGCCCGGGAGTGTAAATACGGCGCACATGCCTCAGAGTCAATTTTTTAGACGGGAACGCCTACCTTGCATCTCATTAACGCAAAGTAGGTGTCCACGCAAAAAAATGACGCAAACTCCATGGACTTTGGCGTTAGACGCGTCTAACGCCAAAGTATAAATATGGAGTTAGTTTTGCGTCGGAATTGCGTAAAAAAAAAACGACGCAATTCCGGCGCAAACAGAGTATAAATATGGCCCATAGTGTATTCTGACCCAGGGAGGTGGCGGTCCCCATGGCTGCCGCAGGCGGCGCAGGTCCCCTGCATAAAATTGCATCTTTTCCCAAGCGAGGTAGAGGTACACGGGGCATTGGGCCCATGTGCCCCCCTACATTTTTCTCTGTAATTACCCCATGGGGGTGCTGGTCCCTGGAGATAAAGAAGCACAAGAAGGAGGGCCCTGAACACCCCCTCCTCCTTTTAAAAGCCCTTCATGTCCCCAGGACCTTGCCCACCTGAGGGCAAATAAAAAAAAGGGCAAGAGACCGCCCTTTATTTTAAGTTTTTGGAAAATCCACGGATCCATGGATTTTCCCGACATCTAGAAAAAAATAGCAAAAATGCATTTTAGCCTTGGTGGGGTCCCTGAGGAACCCCTAGACCAAGGCTAGGGGTTCAGGTCCTACCCTGACCTCTTTTCCTTTTTTCATGTTTTCTGTGGGACTCAGCTGAAACAGAGTCCCAAGATGGCTGGCAACACTTCCTGGTTGAAGTGCTGGCAAACAATCAGATAGCAGCACAGGCCAGTTAGATATGTTTTGGCCTTCAATATCTGTAAAACCACTGAATGGAGTTACACCAAATCACAAAATGTGTGCTTCTAGCAAGAGCAAGCGTTCTGCCAAATTTGGTGTAATTCTGTTTCGTGGTTCGTGCTGTAGTCGTGTTCAAAACTTTGACTACTGCATTCCTATGGTTTTGTGCGTGTAAATTCAGAACCTAACTATAACTTCCCTGTAACCTTTGTTTTTTTTTAAGTGAATTTCTATTTTGGTTTTATTCTATTTCCTAATTATAACATCCCTTTAACCTTAGTTTTTTTCAGTGAATATATATACATATATCTCTGTAGTCATAGTTAGAGTGACCAGCGATTTTTCAGATTTCTGCCTATGCTTATAAATTTGCACCTGTTTGATGAATGTGTGTGAAACATTGGAGACCTGCTGACATGTCTCACATTGGAGGGATTTAAAGTTTCATGGTGTTTAGTCAAGGGGGTCCAAAAAAAAAGAGGGGTCCCAAAACTGGCTTGAAGTCCAATGCGTTCTCCATAGACATTTGTATTTGGCTAAGCACAAAAACCGTCAGATGGATTTTTATCAAAGTCGGCAGTATTACATACTAGGGGACACAGGTGATTCTGTGGGTAACTTCAGGTAAGTAGAGTAAGTAAACGCTAAGTTAGAGGGCTTTTCATCTTAGTGATGTCTTGTAGCACAATACTACTAAAAATAGCAATGAAACCCACAAAATAAACTAGACTGCATATGTAAAGTTTCAGATTTACTACATGAACAACTGAAGGACCCACTTATGGTCACATGCCAATGGAAACCTATAAAACAATACACAACAAATGGAATAATCTCAATATACCTAAGTGTTCCTTGCATCTGTGTGGCTCTCAGAATAAAACTGGACGAACAAGCCAAACAAAAAACATCTTTCTTCTGCAAAAAAAACAGTGTGGAAAAAATGACATATTGGCCTAGCAGTGAGGCACATAAACTTCTAGTTGAAGAACATGGAAATTGACCAATAGGAAAAAAAATACTGACCATTTTTATAACAATAACAACGATTGCCTTTGATTCACTTTGGCTCTCATATGTAAGAGAATGCTACTAAAAGTAGCAAGAAAGCCCAAAGAATAAACTGGCCCATAGATATAAAGCTTCAGATTTACTACATGAACAGCTGAAGGACTCATGTATGGTCACATGCTGATGGAAACCTTTAACAACTACATAACAAATAGAATACATCTTGATCTACATACATTTTTCTTGCATGCTCTTTGGCTCACAAAATTAAACTGTGCCTAACAAGTCAAAAAAACATAATCTTCCTTGTGCACGCTTGTGCAACAAAATGGAAAAGTGACCTAGCACTGACCTACAAATCTACTATATGGAGGACATGATAATTGGATATTAGGAAAACAAAATAGTTAATTTTTATAACAACAATGATTGGCTTGCATTCACTTCCTGCTTCACATGTAGTACACACCTACTAAAAGTAGCCAGGAAGCCCAAAGAATAAACTAGACTGCATATGCCCCCATTTATGGCCACATGATTATGTAAATCAATAAACAAATACTTGACAAATATAATAGATAAAAGAAATAAATTACATTAAATTTGATTGCTGCTCTGTAATTATAGTGAGTATTCCCAAAGATAGGAATTCCTCAAATATTAGCTCTATAATACTTTTCCACCTGTTTGATGAATCATCCCAAAAACTTCTAGAACTAAAGCATTTTCTACATTTTGAAATGATCTAAATTGTTGAGGTGAATCATTTAAGGAGTGCAAGGATAAAAGGGGGTATTAAAATGTGTTTTCTTCAATGCATTTTTCATAGACTTTTGTATTTGACGTAGCACAAAAATGGCTGTATGGATTTTCATGCAATTTGGCATGATAATACAGTATAGTGAAGAGATGATGCATTTTGTGTACTGCATTTAAGTAGGGTAATTATTATTGTAAGTTATAAGATATTTAAACTTGGTAATATCTAACGCTGTGGTACTTTTTTGGAATTTCACAAAATGGCATGAAACCTCTGCCATACATGGTCAAAAACTTATTTTAAAAAATGTTAAGAAAAATAAATACAATTCCCTACCTGTTACCATTTTAATAAAGTGACACTTTAAAGAAACTATATCTAAGGCCCTAACACAGAACACAGCCAAAGTGTAGAAATACAATTGGAATGCATTTTCATTCTATGAAAACAGTAATTACTCAGTTATATACTGGCTTGTCTCTGCCATGTACCACAGTATATTCCTAATTTATCACAATGAACTATGGCCCAAAATGTAACTAAGGCACAGCTGGATTATTGGATTGTGTCTCCCTTGGGTCATGCATGGTGTTGCATGGATATACAATATTTAAGTTGGATTTACAAAGGAACACAAGGCCAGCATGTGTGACCCTGTGTTGATTGATAAATCTATAGAAACGTAACGCAATTCAATTCTCTGTTTGCGTTACTCTGCACACCATAGTCTACACAGTTGTTAAATTTCATATACATCCATATGCCCTAGTAAAGAACAACAGGAACATGAATATAATGATCACAGGAAAAGAAAAATGCATGAACATTTCTTCTCTCTTTTGAACCTTTATACAAGTTGCTTTTGATTCTCAATTCAGCTGATAACACAACATACAAATCAAGAATAAAGGGATCCATATGAAAACAGCTCCTGCTGGTTTATACCTGTGTATTTCACATGGAAAATGTACACGTGCAAACAGTCCTGATTAATGGGAGAAACACATAGTGAATGGTGCAGACACACTGATTCCCCATTTCATCAGCACTAAACTATAATAGACCGGCAGTACTCTTAGATCTTAAAAGTACTGATACCCTCAGTATTAGTATTCTTGGGTACAGAATTGCCATTTCATATGAAATCAGTTTTGGGGAGAAGAACAACCCTCATATATTTTCCCTTCGGTTCAATTAGAATAAGACTATACAATTTTTTCATAATTCATTGACTTATTTTTGAAGAAGTGTTCTAATTAGACCTATTTATGTGCTGATCCAAAAATGTCCATAACAGCCTTCACCTCAACTTTTTACAAAATAATGTGTTTTGTGTGTGATTTTTATAATGTAGTGCTAAATTTATTATAAACATTATTTATTAAAATTTGTCTACAAAAGTTGTTTTATTAGAAAACCTCACTGGAAAATAAAACACCATTAGTTAGTGACAATGCAAGAAATTGGAACAAATATGTGTTTACTGTGTAGGAATGGAACCTTGTTTGGCAATACCGAGAGGTGTAGAATCTATGACCAGATGGAAAACCTAAGCAGTGGCAACCGACTGACCTCAGACTGTTTATTTTGGGCTTATTGCTATCATAGTGCAGTCCTTATGTAGAGCAATATCTCTTTGTTTGCTCACTCTCTGGCCATAACTTTACATTTTAGCAGGGGTACAACATGTAGTCATACTTAAAAAAAAGTATAATTTCAATTTTATTTTTTTGTAAAGTTAGATTTTTGTTGAGGGTCTAAATTATTAATTGTCTTTGGGCTATATCTGCAGACAGGGGATTTGTTTCCAAAATATATAAAGTTCCGTGTATTGAATAATTTCCCAGAAGTAATGAGGTCCATTGCAATGAGTAGATAGAGCAATATCTTGGATATTTCTATTACGAACTGGCAGTCTCTACCTCAGCTAAAGTATGCATGTGTTGATCTGTTCTGAGGCACCTTCACTGTTGGCTGATTTTTGGACCCCATGAAAATCAATATTATTTCCTGTTAATGAAACATCATTGTCCTAGATTAAAATAGGGGAGGTTGATTGGGACCACATATGTTTTTATTGGTGTTTACCATTGCACTCGCAGGTGCTTTAGAGATGCTAATGCCTCATTTGACATAGTGCATCTTATTGTTTCTAATGCTACCACAGCACTCCCTATGCTAACTATAGAGAAGATGTGCATGGTATTGTACGGCCTCACAGATATGGAGTTAGGCAAGGCAGCACAAATCGCTTCATTGCCTTACACTGCGTTAGGGAGACGTTCCCTTGCAACACCCATGGATTTAGACATATCCCAAGATTTACAAGGCTATGGAAACCATGTGTAAAAACCATATGCCTCCCCAGGGGAGGCACAATGAGGAGAAATATCTTTATTTCTCCTTATTTTTTGTCTTTCTATTCTGCAGCACACATAGAAAGAGATAAATGCCTCCTAGGATTGTTTATGTGCAGGGAAGTGAAAACAGTTTTGCCTGCAATGCAGACACCTTTGCACCAAGTTGCAAGGGTGCCTGCTTTGGCGCTAGCCAGCCATAACTGCACCAGCACAGTGGGAAAGGACATGATTGTGCCATATTGCATAGAAAAGGGGCATTCCTGTCACTGATACAGGTCAGTGCAGCAAGGTGACCTCTTGTGCTGCTCTGCAACAAATCCCCATAAATGTGAGCTGGAGTGTCTGATACTCATTGATGTTTTAGGCTTTGGGTCGTAGATCTAGTTCACTTACACCATGAAACCCATCATACTTTAAAAATATATGATTTTTCTGAACATGATTCTGCAAATAGGGGTGCTTAGAAAAATTGCATAAAATTGCTAGTTGCACTTTTGCAATTCTCATATTGCATACAGTTTTAGAGCCCTTGCAATTTTAGTAGTAAGTTTATTCTTGTCTTCCAGTAGGTTGGCTAAAACAAACATTTTTGTATTTCATTAATTTCTACCAATGTGTCTATTTTGCCACATTTCTTCCTTTTTGGAACCTGTATTTCCTTATTGCTTCTTTGTTTATGGATTAAATATATAATGATGAAAAAATATTATTAAAAAAACACTCAGGCACACATTTGTACTTTTTGATGCAAAACTGCGTTTGACAAAAAATGACGTTAGGCTGGTTAGAGGCAGACAAAATTACTCTAACCAGCTCAGTGTAATTTTCTGATGCAAAACAATTCATACCACGTGACTTTTGTCTTAGAAAAGAAAGGAGTCATGCCCACCACCCCTATGGCCAGTACAGGGGACAAGGGTCCCCTAGGCATGGTCATTGCACCCTATGCCATGCTGGAGGCCCCAAGTTGGACCACCAATGGCACTTTACTTAAAAAAATTAAAATACTTACCTATACTTAACCCTACTTACCTGGCATGGGGTCCCCCATCCTCCGGTGTCCCTCTGGTGTGGATGGGGATGTTCCTGGGACTTGAGGAGGGCACCTGTGGACCCAGTCCATGGTGTTTAACCATGAAAATGGGTCCACAGGTCCCCTAATGCCTGGTCTGAGCTAGGTGTTAAATAATGGTGCAAAGCAAGCTTTGCACGATTATTGAGCCCCTCCTCCCACTCGTGCGTCATTTTAGCACAGGGGAATAAATATGGGGCTATGGGTTTAGCACTATATGTCAGATGGGAATGCCTACCTTGCATCACATTGACACAAGGTAGGTTCACGCATCTGAAAAATGGTGCAAACTCCAATATTTTGACGTTACACAGGTCTAGCATCAAAATATAAATATGGAGTTAGTTTTGCGCCAAATTTGTGTAAAACAAAAATGATGCAAATTTGGCGCAAATGTAGTATAAATATGCCCCTCAGTGAGCTATCACAGATCTATGCATGCATGCTAAATGAGAAAGCCCACTCTTTTTGAGGGGTATCACTACCTTGTGGGATTGAAAATTCCTCTGCATTGTAAGAGAACTGTACCACTGCCCTGAGTGCCCAACTGTTCTGTTGTCTGATCCAGCTTGCTGATTTTTTGTCATAGGTGAACACAGACAATGCATATTCGCCAGGACATAGGCCTGTTTCATGAATTGCAGTCTTGTTGTACCAGGAAGTGTGCCCAAAGCGCTGCCCTTGTAATGATGGACAGCTGCCTCCTTCACTTGGGGTTAAAAAGCACATGCACTTTGGAAAGTAGCATACTGTGTAGTGATCAGTAGTAGTGAACAAGTCCTTTTTATCCTGTATCACTGAAGTGAGCCCTACAGGTTCCCTCACCGTTTTAAAAGTTCGACTGCTGTGTGCTTACCTCACAACTGGACAACATCATGTAGACGTGGAGTGATGTGCAGTGCAGAAGTAGTGATGGCACGCTGGTTGTATGTGTTATTGATGATGCGTCTTGCATCAATTGAAGTTGTGCAAACCTATATTCAGGTGTTGGGAACAGAGGTTGGGGTGTTCATATCAAAGCACTACCATTTTGCCTCATTAAAACGTTTTGAGACGGGGTAAATAATTCAAGTCTATATTGTTTGACTGGGATATGTGAAAAATGTACATATTGACCTGCTTGGTGGACACTGATGCAGTTTTATATGGCAGATGGATTTAACAGTCATAATTGTTTGGGTTTCATCCTAAATCTATGATTGAATTTTATGATAGTCCTGAAGAAGTCGTCAGGATGAAATTTGTGTTGGCTGTATTAACAATGTTATTCACATACAAGGATGTCTATCTTGTTGTGTAGTAAAATCCCAAGACATATTTTTGTGTCTTTTGTTGTTTGTCAAAGAATCATATTGATATATTACAAGGATTATATGTGCTGTATCTGGGATTTTTCCATGTAGATGTATTGTTACTCATGTGTGGAGATATACCAAAAGCACCATTGAGTATTTATATTAAAGCCAGTTTTGAAACATATGTACATTATTTTAAATTGTGCAAGTTGTGTGTTACAGTCAAATTGCATCACAGCGCTAGAGTAGTACACAGTATATGTGTGATAAGTGCACATGCTGAGTGTATGTATGCCTGTTGGAGATACAGTACATGAGAGATATAGGCCCTCATTATGACATTGGCGGTAAATACCGCTTACCGCCATGCTGACTGCCGCCATCATACTGCCGCCGCAGCGGATTACCACTACCCATATTATGACACACACATAGTAATCCGTCACTATACAGCCACCAACACAAGTCCGCCAGCCCAAAGGTCAGTGATGAACTGCCGTTAGCAAAACCCACACTGTTACGCCAACAGAACTACACCCACAGCATTATGACCCATGAATCACCGCAGCAGACATTCAATGGCGGTAAACCTGTGCTCAAAATACACACACACTAACAAAACAATCTTCATTGGACAATTCAAATAACACACACCTGACACACATACTCACACCACACCCACACACCCACACCATTATAAAACGCACACCCACATAACCCAAAACCCTTTACCAATACAAACAAGTGCCACAAGAGAGATAGCAAGACCACAGCCACATACCACCATCACCTATACAACATCTACGCACCTTACATCACACACTCCAAAACATCACCCCACACACCCGCACCAACACCACTCACACTACACCCATGACACCACAACGACACCCCAGGTTCTCAGAGGAGGAGCTAAGGGTCATGGTGGAGGAAATCATACGGGTAAAGCCACAGCTATTTAGATCACAGGTGCAGCAGATATTCTTTGCAAGGAAGATGGAGCTATGGTGGAGAATCGTGGACAGGGTCAATGCCTTGGAACAGCACCCCAGAACAAGGGATGACATTAGGAAGAGGTGGAATGACCTACGGAGGAAGGTGCGTTCTGTGGCAGCAAGACACCAAATAGCTGTACAGAGGACTGGCGGTGGACCCCCACCTCCTCCCCCACAACTAACAACATGGGAGGAGCAAGTCTTGGCAATCATGCATCCTGAGGGCCTGGCAGGAGTAGGAGGAGGACTGAACTCTGGTAAGTCAAATGTGGATTACTCTCACCCACCCTACCTGCATGCAAACTCCTTTTTGGCCACTGGACAGTGGTCAGCTGGTTGATTTCTTTAGGAGTTGGTGCAGGGGACTCTGGTTAGCAATTTTTCACCTGTAGCAAACAGGGAGTCCCTCCTTGAACCAGTTGAAGCCAGGCAAAGTCCTTCTTGTGGTGAAGCCCAAGTGTGCAGCTGGTGCAGTCCTTCAGAGTGCAGCGCCCAGGTGCAGGTCAGGGGTCCAGCAGGGCAGTCCTTCTTCTCCTTTGGTTTTCCTTGTGGGAATCTGATGGGGATCTGAGGTATGGGTGCAGGTCTTCCAGTTTTATCCTTGCTCCTGGGTGAAAAACAGGGGGGTCCTGGTTCTCCAATCAGGGGCATGCTCCTTCCCCCTGTGATGACCACTTCCTGGGAAGTGTGGCAAAAATCAATCCCAGGAGGCAACATTCCTCAAAATCCATCATGGCTGAAAGTGATTTTTGGAGGTTACATCTGGCTGAGCCCACCCACTGGTGTGGCTAAAAATCATAAACACACCCCTCTCCTGCCCTCTCCTAATCTAATCAAGTGGGGAAACCTAGTTGTCTGGGGTTGCAGGATGTGGGGGTGTTGCTGGGTTGCTCCAAATGTCCTTCTCTGCCTTTGAAGACCAGTTTGGAAGCCCTCCCCCTTCCTGCCTTACCATCTGCTAAGGGGAGATCCCCTCCCACAGGCACATCTCTTTGTGTGAAGCCAGGCCACTTCACACCTCATCAAGGCAGCCTGGCCAGACTGCCAGAGGCTGGCCAATCAGAGCTCAGCAGCAAAAATAATGCAGGGCTGAAGTTGGCAATTTTTCAGGTAAAGTTTAAAACTCTTTACCTGAACAAATTATATTAAATCCCACAACTGGAAGTTGTGAGATTTACTATAACAATTAATTTGATACCAAACTCTTTGTATCTGTCACTTAAGGGGACTTTTAAAATTAAAATAAAGTCTCCCCATTCTAGCCTATGAAGGCAATTCACTACAATGAGGGAAAAACTAATTTGGCTGTTTTTACCTCACCAGGGCTTATAAAACTATGTTTATAAGGTCCCTGCTTATAGTTACATGGCACCCAGCCCTAGGGGCACATAGGGCACACCTTAAGGGTGACATCTATGTAAAAATAAGGTAGTTTAAGACTTTGACACTACTTTTAATTCCAAAGTCGAATTTGCATATAACGTTAATTTAAAAGCAGACAGCAAGGCAGGCCAGCCTTTAAAATGACACTGGGCACCTCAGCAGTGCACCTATGGGTGCACTATCTAATCTGTGGTCCCTAAACCTACATGCCCTACCGTATACTAGGGACTTATAGGTAGGTTGACTTAGCCAATTATAGTTAGCCTAATTTGCATATTGATTTTACACAGAGCACAGGCCCTGGGACTGGTTAGCAGTACCCAGGGCACCATCAGAGTGAGGAAAACACTAGCAAAAAGTGGAAAATGGGGGCTAAAAGTTAGAGGGTCTCTGCAATCAGCCCTGTTTTCTCACAATTGCCTAGAGTATAGGGTTGTTCCCTGTGTGTGTGTGTCATGTACACCAACGGTGGTGTTGTTGCCACCATTGACCAAGTGTATCCTTTGTCTCTTCCCCCCCTTTTTGTTTTGTCACCCTGTCCTTATGTGCAGTAGCATCATCTGGCGGAGGAGCAGAGGCACCGGTGACGGGGAGAGCTGCATCCTACAGGGCCCAGGAGGTCGAATCCACTGAGGGTGAGGGCACCAGAGGGATGGACGGCGGGGGAGCACCACGGCGGAGACTGGAGGGGACAGATCAGACAGTGATACCTCCTCCGATGGAAGCTCCATGGTGGTGGCGGACACCTCTATGCCCACCCCAACTACAGGTACAGCCACCACCCTCTGTACCAGCACCTCCCTCCCAGCAGCCCCTCAGGGTGTTTCCCATGCCTGCTCAGCCAGGATGGTGGGCATCTCCTTTGCCCCAGGCACCTCAGTTCCTGCCCCAGTTAGCCCTGCTGCCCTGAGTGAGGAGGCTATTGACCTCCTGCGAACCATCTCTGTTGGGCAGTCAACCATTGTGAATGCCATCCAGGGGCTGGCAGCCCATTTTCAACATACAAATCCATTCCTAGAGAGCATTCACTCTGGAATGGCCCAACAGAGATCAATCCAGGCTCTGGCCTCCTCCCTGATGGCAGCCACTGTCCCTGTTTCTAGCCTCCCCCCTCCAACTTCCAGTACCCAATCCCATTCCCCTCAAACCCAACCTATCCCAAGTACACAGGCAGACCAGCATGCACACAGGTCAACACACAGGAGTGGTTCAGGCAAACACAAGCCCCACACATCATCCCACAGGCACTCACACAAACACCATCCAGATGCAGACATAGCAACATCCACTGCCTCCACTGTGTCCCCCTCCTCCTCCTCGTCCATCTCCCTCCCAGTAGCGTCTACACACTCACCTTCATGCACTACATCCTTGTCCACTACCACCACCATGCCTATCACTACACGCCCCTTACTGGCAGTCACCACCCCACATCCATGCACACGTTCCCTGTGTCCTCTCTCACTGTGTCTGTGCCCTCTCCTCCCAAAGTACTCAAACGCAAGCACTCAGACACCCAACAGCCATCCACCTCACAACAGCACCCAGGCCATTCACCTGCACCCACCAAAATCAGCAGACACCTCCTACAACCACTTCCTCTTCCTCCATTCCCAAACCTTCACCCTCTTCCAGCCCTAATGTCCCTAAGACCTCTTCCCTACAACCACCCCCCATCCTTCACTTCAGGCCAGGGTGGTCAGAACCCAGGTGTGCACCTCAACCACCCAGTCCACGGCCACAGTATCGTCGACAGCTACTGTAGGTGGGAGAGGATCCCGAGTACCAGGCAGCCCACTGAAAGGGTGCCTACACCAGGTGCTTCAAGGAAGGGCAAAGAGGAAGTGCCCCCAGCTGCTAGGGAAGGGGAAGGAGGCACCTCCAGCTGCTACAGGCAAGGGCAAGGGGCAAACCCCGGCTGCTGACAGGAAGGGCAAGGGGCCCACACCAGCAAGCAGGAAGGACAGGAGGCGTAGTGCTGGGACTCATTTGGAGCCCCCACCACCAACAATGGGGGTTCAGTCATCCAAAGCTGCAAGAGAACGACTGGAGCCTCCCCCCACCACTGGCAGCACCTCCACCAGCACTGCCAACAGCACCACTGCCAGCAGCAGCAACCCCAGTGGGCAGCCGAGGCTGCAGGGGAAGGACTGGAACATTCCCCCACCACTGCCAGCACTGCCACCAGCACCACCACCAGCACTGCCACCAGCACCATTGCCAGAAGCAGCCGCCCCAGCCCCAGTGGGTAGCTGTCCGAGGCTGCAGGGGAAGGGCTGGAGCCTCCCCCCACCACTGCCAGCACCACCACCAGCACCACTGCCAGCAGCAGCAGCCCCAGTGGGCAGCCCTCCAAGGCTCCGCCACCAACACCACCACTGCCACCACTGAGCAGCCGTCATTGCTGGCAGGCAGTGTATAGTCCTGCATCCATGGGCTGTTGTGCGGCCTGGGCCCTGCAAATCCTGTGGGTCTGACACCAGGTGAGAGACTGTGACTTTGCACTCCCCAAGATCTGCATCACAGGGCACAATGCCCCCCCCAGAACCAGTGGAAGAAGCCATCCACTCACCCCATCCTTCCCAGGATGAAGCTCACTGGGCACGAAGTCTCCTCCAAAACCAGTAGAAGAAGCCATTCACTTATCCCATCCTTCCCAGGATGAAGCTCACTGGGAACAAAGCCCCCTCCAGAACCAGTGGAGAAGCCATCCACTTGAGAGACTGAGGCCTTGCACTCCACAGGACCAAGCAGTGGGCAAACCACCCACTTTAGAGACTGTGGCCCTACACTCCCCAGGACCAAGCAGTGGACAGAACACCCACTTGAGAGACTGTGGCCTTGCACTCCCCAGGACAGAGTAATGGGCATGTTGCCCCCTCCAGGACCAGTGGTGTTGTACCATCTTCCGGCTGAGGTGTCACCCCATTACCCGTCCCCCTGAGGTGCCTGTGTGTTTTTGACCTGATGCCCCTGCAGTGTTCCCTCCTGTTGTTGCAGGAGTGAGGCAGGCCTTGGCTTATGTGTTATGGCCCTGTGGCCCACGAACATTGAGGACGTGGCAGTGTCCCTACATTTGTAAATATGTGTATATGGTTGTATTTTGATGCACTTATTCATATTAATTTATCGTATTACACTCACTTTCTTCAAATAATTTTGTCCTTGCATTATTCCTGAGGGATGAGGGATACAGAGTGAATATGTAATGTTATTGCATCTGGTTGTGTGTATAGTGTTGGGGGTGGGGGTGTTGCGTGTTGCATGTGGGTGTCACTCTCTTTTTCCTCCCCCATCCCTTGTGTGCTAGGCAGCATTACTCACCGTGGTCGTCTTCGCCAGCATTGATGTTCATAATGCAGCAGAAGGTAGACGAGCATGGGGAATATGTGCAGCTTGGACTCCATGGCGTGGTGGTTGTTCCCAGAGTCTCCATAGGTGAGTCTTTTGACTTCTGAGTTCTGTTTCCGCCATGCTTTTGATGTAATTGGTACCACCCCAGAAAAGGTGGCGGATAGGTCGGTCATAATAGAGTGGGTGGTACATTGTCTTCGGCCTGGCTGTTGGCGGTTACTGCCGCGGTGCTTGTTGATTCCGCCGTGGCGGTCGGTGTTTTAAAGTAGCTGTTTGTCTGAGCGGTTTCTGCTGTGGTCAAAATTCCATTTTTGTTACCGCCGGCCTGTTGGTATTACCGCCACTATATCACCGACCGCCAGGGCCATAGTGCTGTGCAGTGCATGCACAAGGAAAGCATGTGCTGAATGTATGTATTAATGCAAGAAGTACAATAAGTAATGGATGGAATGTTGTGCAGCACACATATGCTGAGTGTGTATGCTGGCAGCACGTGTTTGCAAAAAGCACACACTGGTACAAAACAGAAAACTACACTGAGCAGTGCACACAGACTGAATGTGTGTGCCAAATGCATGTGTGTCTTCAGTTGCATAAAGCATGATGGAACTAACAGGACTGGAGGCTGTGGGGAAGTGTGTTGTGGATCTACAAGTGCAAGTATGCCTGCAATGGTACACTACATGGAGGGCCTTGAGTTCCATTTTGGGAAGCCCAAGCCAGCCTGGTGAAGACTAGGAGTTATGGAGTTAAGGAATCCTCCCAGGTAGATTTGTGTATTGCTGCATTCCTGTGAGATAGGAGTGACACACTGCTAGAGGGGAGGGACAGAGACTCCCTTTGCACTTCAAATGTTTCCTCTTTGATTCAGTGACAGGTAACATAAAAGGGGCCTGGATACTACTCAGGAAGGAAATTGGGCTGAGAAAGTAATCATAAAGACTAGGGCTGGGAGCCCGGGATTAACTTTTCGATGCACATATCACTGTGAATGACATCCAGGTGTGGACTCTGGTCACTCCTATTAACTGGATTGTGGGTCAATCAGCTTCAGAGCCATGCCTTCTGAGACAGACATCCTATCAAGGGAAAGGAAGAAAAAGAAAATTGTCCACTTCAAAAGAAGTAGATCCCCAGAATAGAACTTCAAAAACTCATTTAGTAGATTCATTTCAGTGTCTGAAAATGGACTATAAGAAGGGGAGGTTAAGACGTCAAACTTTGTCATCACCCAAGCGGACAGGCTGTCTGAGGAGGTGGAAGCACTGTAAACGTCTGCCTGTGACTAGAACTGGAAGCATAGGCCTGCTCGTCTCCTTAATGGTTTAGGGAGCATTACCCAGGACACTAAGGTCACCTGCCCTAGAACCTGGAGCACTAGCACCTGCCTGCTTGCCAAGACTAGTGTGGCCTGTGAGGAAGTGTAAAGCATTGGAGGGAGCGAGGTCCAGTGAGGAGCCCTTCAAGAGAACTCTGTGAGTGAGGTGTGAGGAAATGGCTGATTACTGATTAGTCTCTTGCCATGTGCAGTGTTGAGTTGGTGACCCATGCATGCGGGTGAGTGCCGCTGTAGACTGAAACATGAGTTAATGACAATGTGGGCCTGGATGAAGCTGGTCCACCATAATGCAGCCACCCTCTGCCAGAGAGAGACACCAGTAAAGTTGCTACTGAGGCAAGGAGACCATAACTGTCTTAGTAAGGGCAATTGCAACTGAACTGAAGACCATGCCTATGCTATCAAGTACCATGCCAAAACCATTTGCCAGGATGGGCTGCCAGTACCATTGTTGCTGAGGGATTCGGGCCACCGTCTGAAGGAGAAACTGAGGATATTTTCAGCGAGTTGGACACACACTGCGAGGTAACTACACCTAATTGGCCACTGAGGATTGGCAAGGACATCGGGGACAACTTTCAACCCTTGCTGAGCTCCAGTTGGGAGATAGAGAAAGGATTTCCTCTATCCATGGGAGAAGCCAAACACAGTGTCTTTGTGACCTGGAGATATTTCTCTTTGTTCCACCTCCCTTGGAAAGGCATAGCATTTTGCTGCATTTCCAGGTTTACCAGACCTGCTAAATCTGGGAATAAATCAAATATATAAGTGGATGCATGGGAACATCCATGCTCCACCCATGGAATGCGTTTGCAGGGCAAAACAACTCAAGGCAGTGACATGTGCTGCCTTGTGTTACTCCAGATTTACCAAGAAATGCAGGGCCAGACAAGGTGGCCTTGCACTACTTGGTAAGTCTGACTTAAGGATTGTGTTCCCCCTGCAACCCCATGAATGATACAAGGGCAATGCAATCCAGTGATAAATGTGACTCTGAGCCATTTGGAGATTTTTTTTATTTTTTTCCGAACTAATCGTTTGAAATTGTGTTTCCTCGTGGGGTGCATCTCAGCACATAATCAGGGGATTTTGCTGGCTAGTGGATGGATGATCATGGTATTCCAGTGGTGGTATTGTAGATCCTCACAAATACTATATCTATAGTCTTTGTTTAGTGTCTGATAGTCTAGTAAAATTTCATCCTTAAGTGGCATGGGGCTATTTTAGTGATTTTTGAGCCATGGTGGAAACTGTGCAAGCACCTTTAAATACTTACAAGCTGCTCTTCCTCTGCACAAACTAGGGTGTTAAAAGTGCTTGACTGTAATCCTCGCATAATGACAGTTGCTGTTTCTAACATATGGGGATGGCCAGCTTAGTCAATTCCTGACAGACATGAGGGCAGCTGATCACTGCAGTACATCCTTGTGTTTGCTCTTTCCCAAATTGACAAGGTGCAGCTTTCCACCTCTCTTAGTCAACACCTCCAATCTCCATATTTGTTACATTGAGGGACACCAGCATGTATTATTTTCTATTTGAGTTTTTTAATTATCAAAGCATGTACTCCTTATTGCAATCTAGCAGAGTTGGAGTGGGAGACAAAATAGGCCAGAGCACCATAATAAAAGTGCCCCTCATTAGCGTATCAGATGGCTAACAAAGTGTCCCACATTTATATATAGGGCAGTTTTTAACTTCCAAAGACAAATTGCATAAGTGTTTTGCAAGATATGGGAGACTGCATGCATTTGTGCTTGCTGCAGGACATGTTTGAGGTAATGTTAGAAATGTAGTCTTTGGTTGACAGTCAGGTTGCCCCCTGTTCAAGCAAGAACCCTCACTCTAGTCAGGGTAATAGAGAATCACCCTCAGCGGACCCCTCCTTATCCCCTTAGTAGCTTGGCAGAGCAGTGGGCTTAACTTCAGAGTGCTAGTTGCAAAGTATTTCTACCAACACACACAGTAACTTAATGAAAACACATGACACAACACAGGTTTGGAAAAACAGAGAATATTTATCTAAACAAAACAAGACCAAAACGACAAAAATCCACAATACACAAGTCAAGTTATCAATTAAAAAGCAAAAAGAGTCTTTATGTAGTTTTAAACACACACTAACACTGTTAGCGTGAAAATGTACCTTGGATGCATCAAAAATAACCATGCACGGACGAGTGTGCGTCAAAAAAGGCTTGTGATGCGGCGATTTCACTCACGAGCGAAACCTTGCACCGTTTGTCCTTTCATTGGGTCGGGACGCGTCATTTCTTCTCTCCCCAGGAGAGCGATGAGTTGATCTGGTTAGCACTCTCGGGTCCCAGCAGGCCTTGCATTGTTTTTACACGCCCAGCAGTGTTTGCATCAGAAATCCAGCCGCACGATGATCCAAAATACACGCAGTGCAGGTTGCAATCTCACTAACCCACCCTCAACGATGTTGCGCGTCATTTCTCCAGCTCCATGCATCAATTCTTCGGTCTCGTTGCAGGCGAGCGTTGATTTTCAGCTGTGAAGCCGGGGGCACATTGATTTTTCAGCCGCAGATCGCAGTTGCATCGATCTTTTCCCCGCACGGCATTCTGTGCATGGATTTCTTCCTGTTAGGCTGCCAGCTTCTCTTTTCAGGGTCCCAGGAACTGGATAGGCACCACAGAATAGAGTAGGAGTCTCTCGAGAAACTCCAGGTATTGGCAGAAAGAAGTCTTTGCTGTCCCTGAGACTTCAAACAACAGGAGGCAAGCTCTAAATCAAGCCCTTGGAGATTTTTTTCACAAGATGGAAGGCACACAAAGTATAGTCTTTGCCCTCTTACTCTGGCAGAAGCAGGAACTGCAGGATAGCTCCACAAAGCACAGTCACAGCAGGGCAGCTCTTCTTCCTCAGCTCTTCAGCTCTTCTCCAGGAAGAGTTTCCTCTTGGTTTCCAGAAGTGATCTAAAGTCTGTGGTTTTGGGTGCCCTTCTTATACTCAATTTCTCTTTTGAAGTAGGCCTACTTCAAAGCAAAGCCTCTCTTGAATGTGAAATCCTGCCTTGCCCAGGCTAGGCCCCAGACACCCACCAGGGGGTTGGAGACTGCATTGTGTGAGGGCCGGCACAGCCCTTTCAGGTGTGAGTGACCACTCCTCCCATCCTAGCACAGATGGTTCATCAGGAAATGCAGACTACACCCCAGCTCCCTTTGTGTCACTGTCTAGTGTGAGGTGCAACCAGCCCAACTGTGAAACTGACCCAGACAGGGAATCCACAAACAGGCAAAGTCACAGAAATGGTATATGCAAGAAAATGCTCACTTTCTAAAAGTGGCATTTTCAAACACACAATCTTAAAATCAACTTTACTAAAAGATGTATTTTTAAATTGTGAGCATAGAGACCCCAAACTCTGCATGTCCATCCACTCCCAAAGGGAATCTACACTTTAATCACATTTAAAGGTAGCCCTCATGTTAACCTATGAGAGGGACAGGCCTTGCAACAGTGAAAAACAGATTTAGCAATATTTCACAGTCAGCACATATCAAACACCTTACTATATGTCCTACCTTAACCATACATTGCACCCTGCTCTTGGGGCTACCTAGGGCCTACCTTAGGGGTGTCTGACATGTAAGAAAAGGGAAGGTTTTGGTCTGGCAAGTGGGTACACTTGCCAAGGCAAATTGACAGTTAAAACTACACACATAGACACTGCAGTGGCAGGCCTGAGACATGATTATAGATCTACTAATGTGGGTTGCACAACTAGTGCTACAGGCCTACTAGTAGCATTTGATTTTCAGACTCTGGGCACCTCTAGTGCACTTTACTAGGGACTAACTAGTAAATCAAATTTGCCAATCATGGATAAACTAATCAAACATATGCACTTTAGCACTGGTTAGTAGTGGTAAAGTGCTCAGAGTTCAAAAGCCAACAGCAACAGGTCAGAAAAAATAGGAGGCAGGAGGGAAAACGTTTGGTCATGACCCTGCATAAGGAAAAAAGTCCAACAGGTAATATCATAGAAATGAACCATAAAACCTTGCCAACCAGACCATAAAACTGGGCCTCAAGCCCCCACAAAAACAGCCCACACACTGTCTTATGAGAACAGCCACTTGGAAGCAGTGCCTCATTGCCCTTAGATCATGCCTTTCATACATTTCTGAGTGTGTGGAGGTCACGTTGCCGTGTCTCAGCGCTTTACTACTTGTTCCATCGCATTTCCTGATAAGCTTTGGCCTAATATTTGAGATTCCCAAGCCAAAACGTAATATATGGTTGTTGTATTTATTGATGTGGTATTAACCTTTCTCACATTTTGCTGTAAATTAACCAGTGATAAGTGTTTCACTCTCATCAGAAACATCATCCTCACAATCAAGCTTATCTTCAGAGACATGTGCTTGTGAGAACAGATACACTTGCACCATATAATGTTTCCGTACTGGGTCAGTAGCAGCTTTTTGTACAAAAGACCTGCTCCCCTAATGGGCCATCACCAGGCTCTAGGAAGACACAGTACATTTCCTAATGTGTTCGAACCCCAACAAAAATGTATTAAAGGCTCTAGGTATGCTTCTTTGTTTACATAGTCTTTCCTGTCCTTAAAGTCTTTCATTCTATAGTGCACCTTTTAGTTACATACTTGCACTTTACATTTACATCCACAATGTGTTTGATAACATGAGGGGTGCTATGTTATCTGTTCATGTATGTTTTCGAATTATTTATCTGAATTCTGCAAAATATTTACCAGTTTCATCTTACGTAAGAAATTGGGTTACTGGTAGTGGGGGTGAAACCCTACTAAAGCAGCAACCACAATCTTTTGCAAGGGTGAGACACAAGCAAACCTCAAAGTAAACTGTGCTCAACCCTCTGGTAGCTTGACACACAGCAGTTAGGCTTTACATACAGGAAAAATGCAAAGTATTTATGTAGCACTTCAAACAGTAATAAAGTGAAAATGCAACACAAGAAGAATTCCACACCAATTTAGAACAAAATTAGTTAAATAAATCAAGACCAAAGTAACAAAACCAATTGGGATAGATCAGATATGCAGTTTTCAGCATTTCAGTGAAAATGGAACCAACAAGCCCGAAGTGCCACTTGTGGTTATCAAGTGAGGTGAGACCAAGAGAAAGTCACATGTTCAGTGTGAGTGTGGTGGAGTACATTTTGGATACAGAGACCAGGTTAGTCCTGCTGAAAAGTTCCAGTCTCAATCCAACGCAAAGAATCCCTTTCGCAGTGAAGGAGGCCCTGAAGAGCAGGGAAGCATCACAGACAGTTGTCAATTTAGGGTAAAGACCAAGCATGGCACCATGGACGGTCATCAATGTACTGAGAAGATCCTGTTGCCACAGGCAGTCGAGCCAAATATACACAATGGTGCTACCTATGAGGGGTCGATGCAGTAGCACAAAGAGTATGGTTGACTGAAGTTTGCATCTGCGGGCAGTGTGAGCGACAATGTTTTGGCACGAATGGGAACATTCATGGTCATGAAAAGCCCCAAAGCTTCAAAATAGCTCTACTGAGGCCACACTAAGGGTCCAAGACCTGAGGAGCATGACTTGAGCGTCATGTGCTTACTCCAACTGGATCTGGATGCTGGTTTAGGTGTTTGGGAGCCTGTTATGTCTCTGTGGCTCTAAACAGGAGGCCATTCAGACTAGCCCTTGAAGTCACTCTGAGAGATGTAGGTTCCAGTGCAGGTCAACCTCCTCTGACTTAAGCAGGAAGTTTAGTAGGGCAGTAGGGGAGCAATTCTACAAGGCAGCAGTCCAGCAAGGCAGCAGTCTACCAGGGCAGCAGTCCAGCAGAGAGGCAGTCCTTTCATCAGCACACCAGTTCTTCTTCCTGAAAGAGTCTCCATTGGTCCAGGGTTGTACTGGAGAGGTGCTGTAGGAGGTCCAATATTTATAACATATGCCTCCTTTTAAGTGGGAGAAGCTTCTAGTAGTTTTCCTTTAAACTGGAGAATTTTCCTGCATCCTCTGTCCTGTTTCCCGACTAACCACAGGAGGTATGCAGTCCTTTGTGTGGAGGCAGAACACAGCCTGTTCAAGTGTAAGTAGGGCTACTCCCAGACCTGGCCTCCCATTATGCCAGTGATGGCCCATCAAAGCATGCCTAAGCTCTCTATTGTGTTTGGTTGTCTGGGCGGAATACACAAAGCCCAAATGTCAGTTACACAACCAGTCCTGTGACAAAGGGACAGGCTGCAGACACTGAATGGCTAAGGCATGAAAATGCCAACTTTCTAAAAGTGGCATTTTCAAATTGTTATTTTAAAATCTGACTTTAAATAAGGGAGGAATTTCCATTATAATTCGAATGTCACCAAACATGAACTAGCTAACTACTTCCGTTTGGAAGTTACTGCTTGTTATATGAAATAAAGTAACTCCAGTGTTATCTTATGGGAGAGGCAGGCCTTGCAGGAGTGAATAATGACTTTACAAATTTTTGACTACCAGGACATGCAAAGCTAAAATAAAGTTCATGTTCTGTCCTTTTAATACATTGCACCCTCCCCTGTGGGCTGTTTAGGGCCTACCTGAGGGTTGTCTTATATTTATTGAAACAGCAGGTTTGAGCCTGGTAAAAAGTTTTTTGTCAGGTCAAAATGTTAGTTTTAAACTGCACACACAGACTGCAATGGCAGGCCAGGGCAGGTTTGCAAGGCTACTTAAGTGAGTGGTACAACAAATGATTCAGGCCCACTAGTAGCATTTTCATTTGCAGGACCTTGGAACATGTAGTGCCACTTTGATGGGTGGTTTAGAAGTAAATGAAATGTGCTAACACTTTAGAAGCCAGTTTTACCATATTTAGAGGAGAGGGCACAAGCACTTTAACACTGATTAGTGCTGGTAAAATACTGGTAAAGTGGACAGAGTCATGAAAGCCAACTAAAATGGGTTCAGAGAACAGAAAGTTAAAGGTAAAAATGTCTGGGGTGACTCTGCAGAAAGAGCCAAGTCCAACAGTCTTGATTCACCAAAATGCCCAAGGTAGGAGATGTAACAATTTCAGCCATGGTACAACTCTCCTTACTGCTGGTCCTGAGTATTTCCTTTTTGAACCCTAAGACCATGGGTTGCAAGTGCAGTGTCAGTAGTCCCAAAGGGCAAATTAGGGTAGGTAAGTTCTTTCTCTGCTAAAAATTAATTGGCATCTGTCAGGAATCTGAGGCCCCTATTTACACTTTTTTAGCGCCACATTTGCGTCATTTTTTGATGCAAAAGTGGTGCAAACTTACATCAACTTACTAAAAAAATGACGCAAATACGACACTAAAAAAGTATAAATATGGCCCTGAGTTTTTAGTTACTAGGCAGTCAAAGGGTACTGGGCCCAATTCTTACAACTGGGTGTGTGTCACAAGTACCTTGGGGCCTCCATATTATGGATCTTTTAAATGGGAATCAAGTCTCCATTTTTAACACTTGACTATAAGGGTAGCAAGGTAGAACATTTCAATGCTTACTCAAGGGAAATGCCGTGGGTCAGAGACTCACACCTCATCTGAGCAACAATCAACACTTACTCAATTATGGTGTAATGAGTGCTTTTTCTCATAAAAAGGAAAAAACACCTAATTGCACAAGACTCTAAATACTATAGACACATTTACCAACAGATATAAAAATGTCATGTTAAAATGTCTACGATGACACCCTGTAAAGTGCCTCACAACCAAAAGATGGAGCACACTACACTAAAAGAAAGATTCAATAACCACTTACATGTACAGTAGATCACCCTGCACTGGATGCACCTCTCATAGTCTGCACACCAGCAAGCCATGAACTCTAAAATCATAATCCCCCTATGCAGGATAGCATTTATCAAAAATCAGGATTACTGGCTTTGTGAGGTTGTCACCATGTTAAGTAAGGTACAATATAAACACAACACATGATACAAAAAACTGATATCTATAACAATATATTGTTAACAATGTGAATTTCAACAAATATATCAATGTACCATACTAAACAGCACATGAGCCTTTCTTCTACCATCAAAGCAGTATTTGAACCTAGAAATGAAGGTCATTTAGCACCAGAACCACAAGACTAAAGATGTAATTTCTCCCATTTAAGTAAAATGCTCCGGTGGAGGCCTTATAATTTCCTGCAGCTGACAGCCATTTTCATTCGATGATTGCGACCTTGCTTCTCCTGGTGCATCATGTTCTACAAATGTTAAATTGTATGCCCTCACAAAGGCTTGTGGGTCAAGACGTCTCCAGTTGATAGTTTCAGCTCATGGTGCTGCCTTTGATCCACCGCAGGCTTTCTGCTCTTTTTCACTGCATGCTCACCCTGAACACTTTTTCCAATTTTTGTACATGGGTCTCCTAGCCCCGAGAGTGTCCATGATTTTGAAAGCCAACTCCTAGTACATTTGGCATGGCTTTGGTGTGCTGTTAAAGAAAATGACTCAAATAACTTCTCCAGCTGGTGTCTGCACAGACAGGGAAATTACTGTGGTGTGGTCTGTGCTACCCTCAGGCAGAAACATAGGAAGTGGGCAAGGCACACTAGAATGTTTGAGGCTCTGACCCTCCTAGGATGCCTAAATTGCTCATTATCTTTATAATTCTCCTGGGAACTAGTTCTCACTGGGGATACAATTGAGTGAAATGTGAGAGTCCCACACACGTACCAGAGAATTATCTGGGGCTATGGTCTGTCATGGAAAGAATTGGACAAAACGCCAAGCATAGTGAGGGTTTTTCTGTGTCAGAGAATCTCTGTGATCCACCAAGCAGTGTGCAGTTAAGCAGGCAAAGTCAAAGCTTGCTTCTTGAGCCCCGATGGCCCATTCTCAACAGGACAAATTGTGTTTTGCGCTATGTGGTGCACTCCAGCTACAGGGTGCTTTATTATAGGCCTTCTGCCTCAAATATCTTAAATGTCTAGTTTTTTTATTGGACTGCTTTACCTCAGTTAAGGGAAAAGCTCTTGTTCTTCTGCCACCAGCTTTTCAGTTGTCTCCTTGGACCACGGTCTTCAGCCCACCTATACTTCCAAGATCCGACAACCTCCTGGACATCCTCACCTATGTGTCTTTCAACCATTTTAGACAACCTTTACGAGCCCTCCCAGTCATAATGTATCTACAGATGTTTCGGGGGAACCTTCCATCCAGGCCCCCCCCGACAGAGCCATCTTCCACAATTCTCTGAGTGAGAGAGGAGCCCAATGACACCAGACCTGGAGACAGGTTCCAGTACCTTTGTGCCAGTTGGAGACAGACATCCTGAAGTTCCTCACTTCAGCAGGAGTTAGAATAACTTCAGTCCTCTGCTGCAGCAAAAGTCAGGAGTCTTCCGTCATGCAGCTGGGCCTGCTTCAAATGTAGATTCCCCAGGTCATAGAATGTTCAAAGTCTCTCACCTGTTCAGGGTGATTTTGTAGGAGCAGAAAGTTCCAGAAAGTGACACCTTAGCCCACTCCAAAGATGACACATCTTCACTACCCCTTTCCATTCCTACCACACAGCATCACGGGGCATTTCAAGAATGTGACTTCAAGTGGTCATAACTCTCTAATAGCCTTAAGCCCACTGTAGGAAAATGAAGTAATACCCCCAAGGATTATTCACAGCCTTTGTCAATGTGAACCCTCAAAGTCACTAAATTAACCGGTGCTCAAGGGGTGTGTTCCCCTGCAGGGAGGCCCAAACAATTGGAGCAGTGAAATTTACTAGATTTCAGTGCGCCATTTTTTCTGTCATTTTTAACGCCTGCTTAAAGCAGGTGTTAAAATGACACACTCATTAAAATCAGTGGGCCTTCCTGTGCTTCGCTGCACCACCGTAAGCATTATTGATGTTAGTACAACAAAGCACCACAACAGCATCAAAAATTCTGATGCTGTTGTGATGATGACCGCCATGGTGTGCCGTATTGTAACTAAGGTACAATTATGGTGTTGTTAGGGGGGCAAGGGCGATGCAAGAGAAGTGGCGCATTGGGACAGATGTCCCACTTTCTCATAAATATGCCCCTTAGAGACTAAGAGGGTCTAAGGAAAAGACCAACAGTAGGGTCCAGTCCAAGCACAGTTGCCACTGATCAGGTGGGCAGTTGAAGGAAAAGCATCTTGTAGCTTCTTGTGTCCTTGTAGCCTGAACAGGATGTCAGCATTATGACCCTTGGAGTCCACTTCTTTCACCTAGGCACAAGCGGGCATGGTCCAGTCCTTCAGTGTGCCTCTCAGGTCTCAGATATCAGGTGCAGTCCATTTCTGAACTTCCTCACATTCAGGTGTGTTTTGATGTGGGCACCTGGATAAGCCTAGCACAAACTAGCAGGTGATAATGGTTCCTGGACATGCCCTAACTAATGGGGTAAAAGCTCCAAGTGCCAACCATTTCCACTTTGGGCATTTTAAAGATGATGAAGTCTTTGGCAACACTAACCTTGGACTCTCTATAGAGGTATGAGCACTTTACTAGGGTAATCCTAAAGTTGTCCTACAAATAACACCAAAAGAGTATACCCCACTGTACCCCCAATAAACCCAGAGACAGATATCTAGTAGAACAAAAGCAAGGTTTTCCAGCAGCTGGACAGTCGATACGCAGGAATCATTTTGGCAAACTGCTTCCATTAATTTCAAATGCACCCCTCGTGTAATATAAAAAACCCAAAGAAAGTTGTCTGATAATACAAAGCAGATTTCATAAGCAACAGGAGTTGTCTTGCCATACAGTTGTCTGCTTTTCAAGTGGACTCTAAAGTGTTATGTGTAAACTCAGTAAACCTGTCAAGTAAGATTTGACAATCAAGCAGGATTTCACAATGTAATGGCAAAAAGAATGTTCACAGCCCCTGTCACTTACAGTCAGAAATGTTCAGAGGCCTCATCTCTGTCAGTTTAGGTCACCCTAGTGATTACTTCTTGGAAGCAATTTAGACATATTCACATTCTAATCACAGGCTGAGAGAAACATTTAAATTCTGAATTTGTCATTGAATTAGATTTTACACAACTAGTTTTCTACCTAATTCCATTCTTAAAATACAGAATTAGGATTTTAATCTGTACTTTGTTTTCCATATTGAACAGTTAGGCCTGCTATAGTTGAAAAACAGCTTTGGGTGGTAGTCACTGCAAAGACATGTTAACATTAAATTTCTACATTTTCTACTTTTTAACAACAAGCACTTTGCCTTGCAGTCTACAAAGCCTACATAGGGATGACTTAATATTGAAAAGAGAGGCTTTCACCTGTCAAAAGCATTAACTTTGACAGATGGAATTGTAGTATTTAAGCTACCACAGTCAGGCTACACCACTAAGCCAGGCGCCATGTTTTACACTGTCACTGTTGTGGATGGCACATTAGGGGCTGCAGTCAACTCAGGGCATTTAATTTATAGGACCTTGGCACATTTTGTACCATATATCTGGGCATTATAGGTAAGGTAAATATAACAATTAGGAGCATGCTAATACAACCATGTTTAAATGGGAGTACAGGCACTTTACCACTGTTAGCAGAGGTAAGATGCTCTGAGTTCTAAAGATAGCAAAAACAGGCAAGGTGAAAATCAGGGGGTATCAAAAGTAATTCCTACATTCACGCTTAACTCTAGCTGCCAAACTAGTTATTTCTCACTACTAAATCTTGAAGGGAACAAAGAAAGACAACTGGATGCTACCCTTTTTATCTCAGAAAATAATGCCCACTTTTGCCTATGGATGGGGGTAGGCAACCTATGCAGAATATATTCTTCACCTCCCAGGGATAGACTTAAGGTCCTCATAATGTGCCTTTATGAAGAATAGTAGACTTTGCTCTACTTGTTGACTAGCGGGAAAGTTCAAAACCAAAATCTAATAAAGGGCTGACTTAGAGCAATATGATCAAATTATAGGAAGGAGTGGAAATATGGCTATATTAATATGATATTTGCACATGGTACTTTGTGAACCTAGAGAAGAGCATGTTACACTTTTCACTTTGTTGAACCAATTCAAAATTGTTGTTTTGGTACAGCTTTCACCTACAGTGTTATCAGAGTAAAGCACTACAGACTAATAATAAAGCACTGCAGACTCAAGCTATTGTCAACTAGAACTGGAGAGCTATCTTTTTGAATGCTCAATTAAATTTTAACACCCGCACAGACCACAAACAATTATTAAAGCACCCATCTGTGATGGGCTACCCGTGTGCAGATATTAGGATGAGTTAGACAATGGACCCACTCATGCAGTCAACACATAGATGCACATGCAGACCTTATTTTAAGCGACCTTTAGTGCTGTAAGCACTTAAGTTAATTTTACCACATCCTACATTGAGTGGCGCTCTTTTTAAGAGACTCACTAACAGCAGAGATTTAGGGGGTCATTCTGACCTCGGCGGTAAAAGCCGCTTACCGCCGGTCAGAAGGACGCCACAATACCGCCGCGGCCGCGGTCAGCCGCCACGGACATTCTGACCCACAACTGCAAAACCTCCAAAAATCCACCCTCCACTGCAGTCCGCCACATCAGCGGCCAGCGGTAAACTGGAGAAGACCAAACCTCCACCGCCACGCCAACAGAAATACGCCCATCCCATTATGACCCGCAAATCCACGCGGCGGTCATTCAACCGCGGTATTCCATTGGCGGCACACACCGCCACGGTCAAAATACACACACCTTTACAAACCCCTACCACATTGGACAATTTGAAAGGCACACACCTGAAACACATACACACACCACTCCCACACATCTAATACCATATAAAACACACACCCACATCACCCACAAACCCCTACCAACAAAAACCAGAGACGAAGGAGAGAGAGACACATCAGAGAATAGAGAGCCAGACACACAGAGGCACACCACAACATCACACACACCACATAGAAGCACAAAGCACCACACACCAACACACACATCATCAAATACACCACCCCACACCTCATACACACCACCCCATGGCACCACAAAGGCACCCACGCTTTTCGGACCAAGAACTCCGGGTCATGGTGGAGGAGATCATAAGAGTGGAACCCCAGCTCTTCGGCTCACAGGTCCAGCACACCACCATAGCAAGGAAGGCGGAGCTCTGGCAGCGGATCGTGGACAGGGTCAACGCGGTGGGACAGCATCCCAGAAATCGAGAGGACATCCGCAAACGATGGAACGACCTACGGGGGAAGGTGCGCTCGATGGTCTCGCGACACAACATCGCAGTGCAGAAGACTGGCGGGGGACCCCCACCCACTCCACCCGAATTCACAACATGGGAGCAAGAGGTACTAAACATCCTGCATCCTGATGGCCTCGCTGGAGTACACGGAGGAATGGACTCTGGTAAGTACAAGGCCAACCACTTCACCCCCCCCCCAGCATGCTAACCCCCACCCTCACCCCCAACCCCCCAGCACACATCCTCCCTGAGAATGTCTCCCCAGCACAACCCACCCAACACCAACCCCTGCATGCCATCCCCAAACTATGGACACCCATCACCTAAGCATGACCACTGCACATACCCATCCCCCCCCCACAAAACACCCTCACAACACCTCCCCCAAGGGAATGCCAGCACTGGGGGACAAGGGCACCCATAAAACGCAAGCTAATGCACTCACAGAAACAATAACCATACCCTCTTACCCCATGCAGGACCCGAACGACAACACACCGGTCAGGAGGGACCAGAAATGTCCATCCCACCCCCGGAACAGGCCCCTAGTGATGACAGCAGCTCTGTCGACCTGGAACCTGACGACCAGCCCAGACCATCGGGGACCTCTGGGCAGTCGGTTCCCCTCACCCAGACACAGGCCACTGCAGACCCAACCCCCTCTGGGAACAACAGTACAGCTCCCACCCAGCGGGCCCATGCCTCTGTCTCTAGGACAGGTCAAGCAGCGGTGTGTCTACCACTACAGGGCCCCCAGGGTAACCCACCAACCCAACAACAACAGGGACCTGGGGGCAGTGGGAGTGGGCACACCGTCCAGGGGACAGAGGCCCAGGGAAACAGGGCAACTCGGAGGGCTGCTGTGCGACAGGGGGGGGAGGAGAGGCCCAGGGAACCCACTCTCCAAGAGGCCCTCACCACCATCATGGCAGCCTACCACCACTCACAAGAGACGATGGCGACGGTACTGGCCAGGTTCCAGGAGATCCAGGCACAGCAGGAGCAACGCTACATGGGGTTCAGCGACCAACTCAGCAACATCTCAACCGCTATGGGGAGCATAGTCCAGGCCCTGAACCGTATAGAGGACACGTTTCGGGACCATGTGGCATCACACAGGGCCCCTGTCACTAGCCAGGAACAGGAACAGCCTACCACCTCCGCCGGCGCTAGTGGACAGGAGGCCCCACCACAACGACAGCCCACCAGAACCCCACCTCCTGCTGAACAACAACCGCCCCGCAAAAGGAGCCTGAGATAAAAAAAAACGACAGAGTAGGATGTCAAGTCCCCCGCCAGCATCACATACCCCCTGAAGTCCTCCCACTGTTCCACATTGCCACCCTGTCAAACCTTGAACTGCCCCTGCTCCATCCTGCCACAGGCATATGGACAATGCACCTGTGAGACTGAGAACTGGACTCCGCCATGGACATTACTCCACCCCCACCCATCACTGTTTCACTATCATGTACCAATATCTATGCACTAATAATAAATCACACATTGCACTGAAATCAATCAGGACTCAGCCTGTCTTATTTACAAATGTATGACACATTACATATCAATTACGTATTATTAACATTGTGAATTACACATACCGAGGTAACTTAGCATTAGTCCATGGGCCAACCAAGCCGAGGTCACGCAGTGGCTCATACAGCACAGAAAAGGGAAAATCAAATATCATGTTTATAGTTCTGGGGGGAAATCGACAAAGTTGAGATGCAGGAGGCTTTCAGGAAATGTAAAATGGCATGGGTGATTATTACCTGTGTGCTACTGGAAATACTGTTCTATTACTCTGTCCCTGTTGTCTGTGTCGTCCTCTGAGTCTTCCTCCTCTTCACTCTCCGCAGGCTCCACAGCTGCTTCAACACCACCATCTGCACCATCCTCCTGCAGGAAAGGAACCTGACGTCGCAATGCCAGATTGTGAAGCATACAGCAGGCCACGATGATGTGGCACACCTTCTTTGGTGAGTACATCAGGGATCCCCCTGTCATATGCAGGCACCTAAACCTGGCCTTCAGGAGGCCAAAGGTCCTTTCGATGATCCTCCTAGTTCGCCCATGGGCCTCATTGTACCGTTCCTCTGCCCTGGTCCGGGGATTCCTCACTGGGGTCAGTAGCCAAGGCAGGTTGGGGTAACCAGAGTCACCTATTAGCCACACACGTTGTCTCTGTAGCTGCTCCATCACATAGGGGATGCTGCTATTTCGCATCACATACGCGTCATGCACTGACCCTGGGAACTTGGCATTTACATGGGAGATGTACTGGTCAGCCAAACAGACCACCTGGACATTCATCGAATGATAACTTTTTCTGTTTCTGTACACCTGCTCATCGTCTTTTGGGGGTACCAAAGCCACATGGGTCCCATCAATGGCACCAATGATGTTGGGGATATGTCCAAGGGCATAGAAATCACCCTTCACTGTAGGCAAGTCACCCTCCTCTGGGAAAATGATGTAGCTCTGCATGAGTTTCATCAGGGCAGACAACACTCTGCTCAAAATCTTTGAAAACATAGTCTGAGATATTCCAGATGACATGGCCACTGTTGTCTGGAATGACCCAGTTGCCAAAAAATGGAGGACTGACAAAACCTGCACCAGAGGGGGAATCCCTGTGGGTTGGCGGATGGGGGACATCAGGGCTGGCTCCAGCTGGGCACACAGTTCATGGATAGTGGCACGGTCAAGTCTGTATCGAAGTATTATATGGCATTCTTCCATTGTCGACAGGTCCACCAGCGGTCGGTACATGCGAGGATTCGTCCTTCTCCTCGCAAGTCCCAGCGGACGGTGCCTAGGAAGGACACCATGGAGCACAGAGTCAGTCAAACCACAGGTACGTACCGACAGCTTGCACAGTTAACGAATGGCAATGGGTTGAAAGGCGTGTATGTGTGGCAATGCAAGGCCTAGGCCTGTGTGTCGCAGTCAAAATTAAGCCATGTAGGCCCTTGAAATGGCGGCTGCCTGACCTGTGAAGTGGGACAATGGGATGTGAGGTCAATGCGCTGGCGGGGCACACCGTGGCGGTAGGCGGTCGAAGACCGCGGCGCAAAGCCGCATTGGTTAACATTGAACCCTATGGGTTTCAGGAGCCAATGACGATGTGCGCCGGCGGTCGCGCTACGCACCGCGCGGTACGCACCGCCGCGGGCGTGACCGCCATTTCCTAGCTGATTGATCACTCGAGACCTGATCATCCACAGGAGAGGACCTATACTGCAAGTGCTGCTGTGACCTCGGTCTGGAAGTGACAATGGCTGCTGCGACTGGGGAAAGGGCCGCTGCCTTCACGTCTGAAGAGTTGGAGAAGCTCGTGGATGGGGTCCTCCCCCAGTATGCGCTACTCTACGGTCCTCCAGACCAACAAGTGAGTACACCGGGTGCACATGGAATGGGCTATGCCTGTGTGGATTGGGGTGGATGTAAGTTGGTGGGGTGGGGGGCGAATGAGGAGTGCAACGCACGACAGAAGAGATCATGTGCCATATGGCAAAGTTGGTGGGGGGGGCCAATCACATCTAACATGCAGGTCATTGATGATTTCCTCCTTTCCACCCTGTACATGTCAAATAGGTCAGCGCCCATCAGAAGATCGAGATTTGGCGTGCCATCGCCAAGGAAGTCCGGAACTTGGGGGTCCACAACAGACGGGGCACCCACTGCCGCAAGAGGTGGAAGGACATCCGCCGCGGAACAAGGAAGACCGCAGAAACACTGCTGGGGATGGCCTCCCAACCTAGGAGGGGTGCCAGTCGCACCATGACCCCCCTGATGTCCCGGATCCTGGCGGTGGCCTAACCTGAATTGGATGGGCGCTTTAAGACATCACAGCAGACACAAGGGGGTGAGTATCAGCACATTCTCCTATCTTTCTGCGCAGTGGAGGCGTCTGGGTGGGGGAGGAGGGCTGTGGGTGACATTAGGCCAGGGCGCTTTCTGTAGTGTAGTCCTCTCCCTTAGGCATGGCCCTGTGCCCCCGGCCCCCAACTCTGTAGGGTGACAAGTACAGCCATTGAAGGTCCAGCATCACCCATGTGCGCGTTTGACGTCTCTTGGCCTGTTGTCCTAGTCAGTAGTACTGAGTAGTGTACCCCGAATGCGCGGCTTAGTGCATGAGGCTCCTGTGTCTGTCCTCTCCGCCAACGGTGTTGACATTGCATGCACTCAACCTGGTCTTCTTTTTTCTCCCCCCACCCTTTCTCTTCATCTTCTTGTGCATGTGTGCATTAGCATCATCAGGCGGAGGAGATTTGGCATCGGAGCACGAGGGAGCTGCAGGACACAAGGCCCCGGTGGGCCCAGGAACAGACACCGAGGGCACCAGTGATCCGGAGGGCGAGGGGAGCACCACGACGGGGACCGCTGGTGAGAGCAGCGACAGCGACACGTCCTCGGATGGGAGCTCCCTAGGGGTGGCGGCAACATCCGGGCCCCCCGCCTCTACAGGTACAGCCGCCACCCAGCGCACCAGCCCCGCCCTCCCAGCAGCCCCTCAGCCTACGCTCCGTGCCCGCTCGCCCAGGAAGGCGCGCGTCTCCTTCGCCCCAGGCACCTCAGCCCCTGCCCCTGTTGCCCCTGCTGCCCCCAGTGCGGAGCTCATTGACCTGGTGAGGACGCTCATTGTTGGGCAGACGACCCATTTGAATGCCATCCAGGGTGTGCAAAGGGAGGTGCAACAGAGCAATGCGTACCTGGAGGGCATTCATTCGGGTCAGGCTGCCCATCAACGAGCGTTCACTGCTCTGGCCTCAGCACTGACGCCAGCCATTGTCCCTGTTTCCAGCCTCCCTCTTCTTACTGCCTCCAGCCTTTCTCTGTCTCCTGTTCCTCAGCCTATCCCATCCACACCATCAGACCAGCCTGCACACACCTCAACACCCAAGAGCAGCTCATCCAGACACAAGCACCACAGATCCCACAAGCACTCACCCAAGCAACACCCAGATGCAGACATTCCAGCAGTCACTACCACCTCTGTGTCCCACTCCTCCTCGTCTCCCTCCTCCCTCCCTGTGACGTCTACACTCACACCTGCATGCACCCCAACATCAGCCAGTGCTTCCATCACCACCTCACCCTCCAGTACAGTCCACACTCGTGCAGTCACCACCCCCACTGCCATGTACACGTCCCCTGTGTCCTCTCCCACTGTGTCTGTCACCCCCTCTTCCAAGACACACAAACGCAGGCAGCCACCCACCCAACAGACATCCACCTCACGACAGCCTGCAGCACCAGCACCTTCACCCAATGACAGCACACCTGACTCTCCTACAACCACATCCTCTTCCTCCACTCCCATCACCACTTCTCCTACCCTTTACCTTGGACCTAAAAAGCTTTTCATGGCTAATCTTGACCTCTTTCCCTCCGATGAGCTCCCCCCTCCATCTGCAAAGAGTCCCAAGAGCACCGCAGCCACCACCAGCCCAGCTTCGCGTGTCACTGTTGTGCATGGGATCTGGAGTCCACCCTTTGCCAGCAGTGACACATCGATCAGCAGCAAGGACACGTCCAGCCCCCCCCGGCAAGAGGACCCGCAAAAACAAGGGCCGCTGTGCGAGGACTGACAGGCCTGCCCCCAAGGAGCAATGTGCGGCCACTTCACCAGCCACACCATCAAGGGGAGGCAAGGGCCCGAGAGCCCCATCAAAGGAGCGGAAGGGCAGCAGGAGCGCGGAGAAGGTGGACCCCACATGTCACATCCCAGCTGGGAAGGAGGACACTAAGGAGGCCAGGAGTCCGTCCCCGAAGGGTCCAGAAACGTCACGGTCCGAGGGCGACTGAGCAGGGAGTCCAGGCCAGGTCTGGCTCCCTTGACCTGCTGGATGAGCACCGCTGAACAGGGCCCCGCCGTGGAGAAGAGCACCGCTGAACAGGGCCCGCCGTGGAGAAGAGCACCGCTGAACAGGGCCCGCCGTGGAGAAGAGCACCGCTGAACAGGGCCCGCGGTGCAGAAGAGCACCGCTGAACAGGGCCCCGCCGTGAAGATAGGCACCGCTGAACAGGGCCCCGCCGTGCAGAAGAGCACCGCTGAAGAGGGCCCGCCGTGCAGAAGAGCACCGCTGAACAGGGCCCGCGGTGCAGAAGAGCACCGCTGAACAGGGCCCGCCGTGGAGAAGAGCACCGCTGAACAGGGCCCCCCGTGGAGAAGAGCACCGCTGAACAGGGCCCCGCCGTGGAGAAGAGCACCGCTGAACAGGGCCCGCCGTGAAGATAGGCACCGCTGAACAGGGCCCCGCCGTGCAGAAGAGCACCGCTGAAGAGGGCCCGCCGTGCAGAAGAGCACAGCTGAACAGGGCCCGCGGTGCAGAAGAGCACCGCTGAACAGGGCCCCGCAGTGAAGATAGGCACCGCTGAACAGGGCCCCGCCGTGCAGAAGAGCACCGCTGAAGAGGGCCCGCCGTGCAGAAGAGCACCGCTGAACAGGGCCTCGCCGTGGAGAAGAGCACCACTGAACAGGGCCCGCCGTGGAGAGGAGCACCGCTGAAGAGGGCCCCGCCGTGAGGATAGGCACCGCTGAAGAGGGCCCCGCCGTGAAGATAGGCACCGCTGAAGAGGGCCCCGCCATCTCAAGCACCGCTCCGCTGGGCCCTTCATCTCAAGCACCCCTCCGCTGGGCCCCGCCGTCTCAAGCACCGCTCCGCTGGGCCCTTCTTCTCAAGCACCGCTCCGCTGGGCCCCGCCGTCTCAAGCACCACTCCGCTGGGCCCTTCATCTCAAGCACCGCTCCGCTGGGCCCTTCTTCTCAAGCACCGCTCCGCTGGGCCCCGCCGTCTCAAGCACCGCTCCGCTGGGCCCTTCATCTCAAGCACCGCTCCGCTGGGCCCTTCTTCTCAAGCACCGCTCCGCTGGGCCCTTCATCTCAAGCACTGTTTATGGTTCACTGTGCCCACCATGCCTCCTCCTTGACCAGTGGAGACTGTCATCCACCTGATGGACTGTGGCTTTGCACTCCCCAGGATGGTACAGTGGGCAGCCCACCCACTGTAGAGACATTGAGAGACTGTGGCTTTGCACTCCCCAGGATGGTACAGTGGGCAGCCCACCCACTGTAGAGACATTGAGAGACTGTGGCTTTGCACTCCCCAGGATGGTACAGTGGGCAGCACACCCACTGTAGAGACATTGAGAGACTGTGGCTTTGCACTCCCCAGGATGGTACAGTGGGCATGGTGGCTCCTCGTGGATCTGGCGTCGTGGACTCATGTGGCTGTGGTGCCCCCCCCTTCCCTTCCCCCTGAGGTGCCTGTAGTTTTTACATCTGATGCCCCTGCAGTGTTCTCTCCAAAGGACTCAGGTCTCCTGTGTGGGCTTTGCCCTTGTTTCTCAAAACTTTGCCCCACGGACATGATGAATTCGTAGGATGTGCAGGACTTGTTACTTCAGTTATACACTGATGTGTATATCATTTGTTTTCTTGTAAATATCTTTCATGGTTGTACGATAATTTTCAGGAGCTTTTTGGTACATAAATATTTATTCCAATTTTGATTATGTCCTAGCATTTTTCAGGGGTGTTTGGGTGGTGTCACTGTGACTTGTTGCTCTGCATTGGTGTGTACATAGTTGGGGGGGGGGGTCGCATATGTGTGTGCCCGTAACCTTTCGTCCTCCCCCCTCCCGTGTGTCGTAGGTGCAGTACTCACCGTTGTCGTCTGCGCCGGACTTCGTACTCGTGGTAGATGAGAAGGTAGACGAGAGCAGGTAGGATGTTTAATTCGGGTTCCATGCTGTCCTCCTTCCTCCTGGAGTGCGTAGTGGTGTGCGTTTTCCCGTTCGTAGTCTGTTTCCGCCATGTTTTTATCGGCGGTGCTCCCGCCCCGGAAAAGGTGGCGGATTGGTGAGTTGTGATAGTGTGGGCGGTACATTGTCTGCCGCCTGGCTGTTGGCGGTGACCGCCGTGCTGTTTGTTTGTACCACCGTGGCGGGCGGAGTGTTAAAGTGGCTGTCTGTGTTGGCGGTTCCCGCCAGGGTCAGAATTCCATATTTTTTACCGCCAGCCTGTTGGCGGGTTGGCCGCCGCTTTAACACCGACCGCCAGGGTTAGAATCACCCCCCAAATAACAATGATGTCTAAAAGCAAAGAAACAAGTGAAGGTGCATTTGGTACTAAACCAATTAATCACAATTTCCATGTCTTGACTGTTATGCTTTTTAACCCTGAGTTGTGCAAGCACTAGCATTGATCACTTTCTCCAGCTTGTATGGATTTGTAATCATTTTTTCTTTACAATGGCTACTGATCAATTGTATTTCTAAAACAAAAAAAACACTTAATATATACGGGTGCGTATATGCTTTTTTCATAGCTAGTATGAGCCCCAAAAGTGTCCCTCAAATATTGTGTTTCTTGCTTCAGCCTTGTACATCACAGTTTTATTCGAGCAAATATCCCTCTGCAATGGTCACCAAGAGCAGAAAGCAAATGCATTCTTGTTGATAAACCGAACCACATTATCAGCAAGGAAAGAACAATTTGCTATGCATATTCTACGCACACCTTGGCAATACAAAACAAAGGTTCTTTCGTAATAAGTGATGTGCTCTTTATATATGTGTAATTATTTTTTTGTGTTTTTCGGATTTAAATTGTTCATAGCATTTCTTTTGCCTTTGGGAAACTGGACTACAGATAAAGAATTGCGATGACATTTATGTGTCTTACATTTTAGTTAAAGAGCAGGGAGAAGGTGTCTAGATGCAAAGAACAGTCATTAACTGGAATAGAGTTTCGTTGATTCATTATCAAACTTTCCAGAAAATGGTTTCAGCAGTTTGAATTAGGCTGCAATAGACATTTTTTATTGCTCACGGTGCAACCAGCATGTGAAACAAACAATGGCAGACACAGGGTATGCTATTATTTAAGAAACACCTTAGATACAGCGTTACAAGCCTGTATCACTCACAGTCCTTTACGCCACCCACACACAAGATACTGGGCGATCAATACTAATGCGCTGCTCAATTGAATCCACAACCTTTGGCGAATATGGAGAAGAAAATACCATGGCGTAGTTACAATCATTTCCATATCATGAATGCCTCCCACAAGCCACTGGGGAAGTGCACCGTAAAATAGATTAAAACTAATGTCTTTAGCTGTGTCCTCAACAACATATGGTACGTTCAAAGTGTGTGACTAAGTAATTACACAATGAAGAGGATGATTCAATTTGAATAATTCCTGTATTATTAAACATATAGGTCCCTGATTCTATTATTCTAAATTTTAGGTGGATACCGGATAACGTTTAAAATGTCAAACTGGGACTCTTGCATTTGCAACCACTAACTGATATCTTACATACAGACAGATAAAAAGAGTTGGCCGCATGGATTTAATATCTAATTTTTTTTAGTAATTATGACGTCCTATGAACCCCTCCCAAGGACATTCAAATGCAGACGATATATAATAGCCCTTGAAATATACTACACGGAGGTGTAGTATCATAGAAAAAGTCCAAAATGTTCCTAAGGGGACATAAACGTATTTATGACTGTAAAGTCAGTGCTCATTAATAAGGTGCATATCTCCCCTGTCGAATCTGTGTGAGCATGCTGCAACATGGAGGAGCAAACAACGATCTATTTATTTAGGGGTTTTATGAGCATCTGCGAATGAGACTTCGAAGTCACTCAATTGCTCTCCTAATGCTTGGCAACCATCACATTTATTTGTGTTTGCGTGCCAGTGTGTTTCATGACTAATCACTTTAAAGACATGTATAAGCCCTACACGGAGAAAAAGGCGCACAGTTTAGAAGGGATTCGCTTCTGTATTTATCTCCTTCTGCGCATCGTTTCGATCCAATTGATCTTTCATACATATTTTATAATCGTTCTGGTTTGTCTGAAAAATGTAAGCTTTAAAATGAAGATCTCAGTCTGATTTGCTCTATGTTCATATAATTTCTAATAGGTGTTGTCACTAGTTTAAAACCCGTTGAAAATGCGAATTGTTATCAGACTTGGGCTTTGCATCTGTCCTTGCTAGAACACACAGAAGTATCACTTTGCTCTCTCTGTCGACAATGTGCTAACATTGGTAATAGCATAATTCACTACAATAGCACTTCCTTTGTAATCATTACATTTAAACCCAAGAGGCCTACCTCAATGATTTAGAAATTATGTGCTGATCATTGAATTCACGTAATTAATAGAATAACACTTTGTAATTAATCAAAAAGTACAAATACATACACATTTCCACGCCTACAATACGTTAAAATACCGATACAAAAAGCAACTGAAGAAAACAAAACAGAAGGACACAGAAAAACATGGATCCTTAACATTTTAACAAAAACATTTTGGCAAAGTAGTTCTTGAGCTAACCTCCCTAGTAGCACTCTAAGTCCAACTGCAGAAGTTACCAACATAAGAAGTCAGAAGCATACGTCCCTGCTCTATTTCCTGGAAGTATCTTTCACAGTAGTTTGTGTCTTTAGAATAGATTTTACTATGAGAAATTGCAGAGAGGCTAATTGAACTAGTTAAAATCTTAATTTTACAGAATACAGCTTCCTTGGTAATTTCAAACTATTTTCATTTTGCATATGTTTTAAAGGTTTTGGAAAACTCATTGAGTTATCTGCAGCATGCTAGAAAATAAATTATTAGTTGGGGATTATGTGACACCTGCCAATGAAATAAATCCCAAAATCCTGTACGGTCAAACACACAGTTTCAACGATTTAAAGCTGTACTCAACTCCTGATAGACAAAAGAATGGGTGTTTAACAATAAGGAATGGGGCTCACCAATATCCCACCCACATTAAATGAAAACAAAATTTGTATGGACGGTGCCCCTGGAAGAGAAGAAAACACCCACTCCCCCAAAGATTCAGAAAGGAAAAAACTAATGCAAAAATTGTCCAAGGAACTTGTATGCAATAAAATGTTCAAATCCACAGTTCCATAGATAAACAGTTGTCTTGTATTTATTGCATCTTTTCTTCTTCAATAACATGCAAGACCAGCCAACACGTATTTCGTCATGGGACAATCCTCGCTTTGACTTCATCAAGGCTGCAATTGACAAAATGCATTCCCATATAAAGTCCAAACAAATAACCAATGCAAATCCAAAATACAATTGTCCTCCCCAGTGCTCACAAAATAGTTTAAATACCACATTATCCATTTATGTGCACCCCCAATATAACAAACAGCCAAGTTCAAAAGAAAAAATGGTGGGTGATGAACATTATTATAAAGTAACCCATAATTACTTAAGCAAAACCACACAAAATATCAGAAAAGTAATAGTTGCCCACGTGCTGCATCCACAAAGGTATGGCACCCCCTTCACCAAACTAGTGCACCCTCTATGTGTGTGAAACTAAGGGGATGGTAAGCTCAATTAATTGAACTAAAATGTGATTATGCACCAATCACTGAATTTCACTAGTGCACGTTGATTAGTTTATTTGGGCACTATTTCTATATGTTTTTTGCTTTTTCTAGGGCGACCTTTTTGACATAGCCAGTTGACTTAAAGTAAGTGACTGCCTCTTGTTTTTTAATTCCCATATTAGGGTACGTTCTAATTTCTGTTTTGGAGAAGTTGTTAATTTTTGTTTTGGTCCTGATGAAGTGTCTATGGATCCAGCTGGACCACTAGACGCGAAACATGTAGACCTACGATAAGAGGTACTTTAATAGGTTTAGTCCTCTTGTGCTTGTTTTGTTGAGTGTAAGTGAGCATAATCACTCAACCTTTTACTCTCATTCTGGTTTTAATCTTGGTCTCCATCCTATTGATACTGATTAAATTTATGATGTGTTTTCAAGATGGAAAACTAATTTTATTCCTTCCTTCTCTCCATATTGCTCAGGTACCTGGAATAGGGTATCTCATCTATATGACTTGATTCCGTTAGCTACCATAAGAGCAACACAGTCAAGAGCCCCCTTCGGGGAGCCCGTCAGGCATTGCAGTGCTGGCCTGCCGAGGAGCTTTCCCGATGATGAAGCTAGTCATCCACTGGGATGCATGAGGGTTCTTGCTCCTGTAGGATTAGGTCCCCTGGAATCTCTTCCTCTCCTTGGAACAGTGTACCCTTTTACCTTTTATGATCACTATTATTGGGAGACTGTACAATGGACCATTAATCTCCCGGTCCCTCCTTTTCTTTAATTGAGTTATGAAACTAAGGAGACCATAAGAATAAAGAGACCAAATAAAACTTGCCTCTACTAAGTCTGTAAATGAATAAAATAATCCACTGATTCCAAACAATTCCTGGTTATTCAATTCACACGTCTTTTGCCATTCCATGTAATATATAGCCATCCAAAAATCGATATGGCACCTAAATCATATCTATTCGAAGATATCAAAATTAAAATTAAATAACATGAGCTATGTGAGACTAAGCCTCAGACGTAGTAACGATATTTTCTACATTAAGTAATAACGAAATGTAGCACTAAACTATGTAAACATTTTTTTATATAATACCTTCTAACTAAAAAAAAAAAAAAAAAAGAGAAAATACCCCACATCGATTTTACAGAAAAATACTGTCTGAAAACACACGCAATATGTTATATACACGCAACTAGAGCTTCGCCTAGCCCCCTAATAGAATTCAATTAGTCCATTTAAAGTAAACAATGTAATTCAGCCATGCGTGTTTAAAATTAATTACAATGCACCTGTGAAGGAAAACCGAAACCCGTATTGAAGTCATACGAGCCCGGTATGCATCAACAATGAAATATGACCTTAAATCTGCACATTATGTCCTCAAAGTTAAACCAACTAATCACTTTACTTCTGTTAACCGAAACAAATTATGGAAACCCAGCTTACCTCAAAAGCGGTGCCCATAGGCAGCGTGTACGCTTCCGTATCCTGCAAACCATAAACCCCTCACGTCATCTTATGCGTACTAACTCATTAAGCTAGAAAGCGGATTAGTCAAAAAATAATGTCCGCCATTGCATCCAACAGACAGCAGTACGCTTCAGTATCCGGAAAAGTATTAAGCTAAAAAGTGGACTGTTCAGAAAACTAATGTCCTCCATTAATGTAGTCCATAATCCATTGTTATCGTGCAAAATACGAAGTGCTGAGGATCAATTGAACATCAATGATATAACCAAGAAAGCATTAAAAATATATAGTCCACTAATAAGAGAAACATAGCCCACACAATGTATAATGTTAACGGACTGTAATTCGTACATCAAACTATCCTCCGCCGAACTCGCTCGTATACCAGATTCAATAAAATAAAAGCAACAAAATTATGAAAAGGGGGGAAAATAAGTATACACATATACAATTGGTAAGATCACAGTAATTCGTATTAGGAAATTGGTGCCATCCTAAATGAAACAACACGTATAACACTCATATATAGATAAATAATAAATTAAGCCAATATATTGGTAATTGATAATACAAATAACAAGTTCTTTTGGCCCCCAATGATAGTATACTGTGAATCATTCCAAGTCCACATCAAAAATATATTAGTACCCTAAAAAAAATTCCAACTAATGGTTGGTGTTCAGACCCTCCTCGACCGTTCTAAGTCTCAAAATCCGAATACATCCTCTTTTCCTGAGGGGTAATTCCCTATTACCCACCGAAGGTCATGTGGAATTTGCTCCAGGCCAAAAAATTGAAAGTTCCTAGTCTGACCTTGTGCCGTGCATTGCCTCATGTGTGAAGCAATAGGATACCTAACATCATCCTGTCTAAAAGTCCTATAATGTTCACTAATCCTTAATTTTAAAGCTCTAATTGTACTTCCCACATACATTCCTTCACAATTACATACAATTACATAGACCACAGATTTACTGTTGCAAGTAATATTCGATTGAATCTGAAAATTATCCCCTATACTGTTACTGAAAGAACAGATTCCAGTTTTTGCCCATCTGCACATACCGCAGTGCCCACATTTATAAAAGCCTTTATTCCTCATTGTTAGCCAGTTATTAGATGAAACAGTCCTGGGGTAGCTAGGACAAAGTATATTTTTCAAACTTCTACCGCTACGATATGCGTGACATGGACGATCAGAGATGTCTTCTGATAGCTATACAACAGATCAGACAGATTTAGTTTAGGAAAATGTTCGTAGTATTTAGCATCACTATAAAAATCAAACACTCAAAATGCAACTCAATAACAATTCCACAAAGAAGTGCTGAAAAATTAAGTATATTTTACTCAGAGAAATTACTATAAAAATTCCAACTACTTGTGTAGGACATGAGCTATAAATTGTTAAATTTCAGTTAAAAAATCCCCAAGAAGAAGTAAAGTGATAATCAAAAATCACTGCTTGTGGTTTACAGAGGAGAAGTTTCAGGCTGACCTCATTGGGACACAGGTCTGATTTACCAAGTGGGTCATCCTAAGCAAAATGTTTACTTTCTAGCTAATGGTCAGATTTATATCTTGGCGGAAGGGGAATTCGGTTACAACAACAATGAAGTTCCCTCCTCTCCAGGACTATGATCTGCACACCTGATTTGAATGTGGGAAGGCCATAGTTTGACAGTGGTGGAGTCAATGGAGCTAGGGCTGTTAGAGGTTTGGCTATATGTTCGCCCACCTAATTTAAAAGGGTAGATACAGCAATTTGTGATGACCGTCCTTACCAGGTAACACCTGGGTTTAAGGGACACTGAAAAGTGTTCCATTTCAACCTCTCCATGGGAGGAGACTACCATGGCTAAGTGGGTCACTGTTTTTTTTATTTTAAAAAATAAAAGCCTGCTTGAGATTTTCTTTTTGAAAATGAAAAAGAATTGTAACTTTGACATACGCTCTGTCATGTTAGACTGAAACATCAGGCAAAGTTAAATCTCCCTTACAACTGTTCCTGTCAATGCTTGGGATGTCCACTGGACTGGCAGAAATTTCAATATACTCTGTCACCCTGGAGAAGGGGACAAATGGCAAAAAATAAATTGGACCGTTAGGCCCTGATTTAAGAAAGGTAGCGCTGCACCCAGTGCAGTGCCACTTTTCTTGTGCCCCTTAGCACCCCCTTAACGCCACCATGTGTGTGCTGTAGCTAAGATACGGTGCATCATTGCCGTAGTTAGGGGAATTAGCGTCAACATTTTTATTGCAAGATAGGAGCTTTGCAGGATTAGCGTCAACAATTTTGACGGCAATCCTGCAAAGCCCATTGAGGCCCATTGAAAACAATGGCATGCCTCCTTTTAACGCCTGCTCTGAGAAGGCATTCAAAGTGCCGAAATAGATGATGCAAAGAAATCTTTCGGATTTCTTTGTACCATTTTCTTGCCCCCTCCCCCATGGGTCGACACCCCCTTTGCATACATTATGCCTGGTGCAGGACTCTATCCTGGGGCAGAGAAAAGCCCACAATACCAACATGGCGCCTTAGAGCAGAAATCCTCGAAGACGAAGCGTTTAAAAACACACTACATACAGCCATAGAAGAATTTTTTAAAATCAATGAAGGAACCGCATCTACTAGATCCATTGAATGGGAAACTTTTAAAATAGTGATCCGGGGCAAGTTCATTGTCGAAAACATAGGCGTCCGAAAATCAATAGAAACAGAACTTTTGCAATTGGAAGAATCTCTTAGAGACATAGAAAGAAGGTACCCCACACAACCCGACCTACACCCCATGCTGGTGGCAACCAGGACAAAAATCTGCACAGCAGGTACCAAACTTGCTCGCTTTGACTACAAACAATATCTAACTAGACAACACGCAGAAGGGGACAAAGCTAGCGCTCTACTAGCCTGGCTTGCGCAACCCCCCAAAAAACAAACCACCATAGTCGAAATTGAGAATTCACAAGGCACACAGATATATACCCAAAAAGAGATAAACGCCATCTTCCATGATTACTATGCCAATCTCTATGCGCCCCCCTTAGAAACATTGACCACCACCCAATTACACGAATTGGAAGCCCTCCCTGCCCCCAGCCTAACTCCAGCAATAAAGTCTTCCCTAGCGCTACATATAACAATCTCCGAAATAAAAGCAGCCATCCAAAGCATGGCAAGGGGCAAAGTTCCAGGAGCAGATGGACTCCCATTAGAATTTTACTGCCAGTATCAAGACCTGCTAGCCCCCCACCTCTGCACACTATACGCAGAAGCATGGAATAGCAATACCCTACCTCAATCGACTAACGTAGCCATTATGATCCCATTGCTGAAACCAGACAGACCCGCTAATGACGTCCGTTCCTACCGCCCCTTATCCATGCTTAACACAGACTACAAAATACTTAGCCGTATCTTAGCAGACAGACTGCTCCCACACATGACCTCATTGATACATCAAGACCAATCGGGCTTTATACCCAAACGCAGCACATCCCAGAATATTAGACGCCTTACATCAATACTTCACTCCTTGCCCCCAAACATACCTAATGCAGCAATCATTTCGGTTGATATAGAGAAAGCATTCGATAGTCTAAGGTGGGACTACTTAGAACAAGTCATGCTGAAAATGGGACTGGGGGAAGGGTTCGTAAAATGGACCAAACTACTATATACTAATCCCACTGCAAGAGTAAGAACCGGCAACTATATATCCCCCCCACTGCAGTTTGGAAGGGGTACTAGGCAAGGGTGCCCACTGTCCCCCCTTCTCTTTGCAATTGCAATAGAACCACTAGCTCAAATGGCCAGAACCGGCTCCTATTATAAAGGTATCCAAATTAACTACTGGACCCATTACATCGCTTTAGACGCAGACGACATGCTACTCTTCCTACAAAACTTAGAGACGGAACAACAAGGGGCCATGAGTATGCTAGATAATTACGGAGCTGCCTCCGGACTCCGGATTAACTGGAGGAAGTCAGCCATCTTTCCACTGCACGCTAACACCTCAGAACCCACCAACACAAGAGGTCTTCCATGGTCCCCCAACACCTTTAAATATCTAGGAGTAAGGATCTATCACTCAGTAAACGACCTACTAGAAGGGAACATACAGAGAGCTCTTAGAGGGATTAGATCTAGCATGTGCTTCTGGGAAACACTGCCATTAACAGTCACGAGCAGAATTGCCCTCCTCAAAATGATAGTGTTGCCTAGGTTATTATACTATTTCTCAACAATCCCACTTATAATCTCGAAATCAACATTCAAAGAAATAGAGACCATGTCAACCACCTTCATATGGGGCCAGAGCAGACATAGAATAGCATTACAAACTCTCCAAAGACCCACAGCCGAGGGTGGCTTAGCAGCCCCGAACATGGAAATGTACTACTGGGCAGGCCAACTACAATGGATTGCAAAACTGCTATGCAACCCCCCAAACACCACCGAACTGAGCATCCCTTTAAACTGCCCTATAGACAAAATAATGGGAATTCTATTGAACCCCTGGAAATCCAAATCCAAAGATAAACTACAGATGGAATGGGAATCGTCCAAACACTGCTGGTCCCTATACCTAAAACACGCACACATAAAAACTCCATATACACCGGAAATACAACTGTCTTTCTTGTCTAATATTTCAGGGAAACAAGTTATCCCAGGTCTCAACAAATTGATGTCTAATAACATTACTAAATTAGGAGACCTATACAATGAGGGGAAAATGCTCACCTACGCTGAATTACAGAACCAATACAACCTTCCCCCTGGCTTATTCATCACCCACAATGCCATCATTAAAATTGCCCACAAAGCTTGGAAAACAGGGACCCTCGAACCCCCCGCCCATAACGGTTGTAAAATCATTTGTACAATAGGGGACCAAAAAGGAGTAGTATCAGGAATATATAAAACACTACAAGCTAGCACGCGCCTACCATTAGTAAAACTTAAATCCAAATGGCAAACAGATCTGGGCATCACGTGGGATGAAACTCAATGGGACCAGATCATATCACGCATCTACCCAGTATCCAGAAATGCCAGGTTCAAATGAATAAATCTGTACATCTTCCACAGAGCTTATTTAACACCACAAATGATCTTTAAAATCTATGGTACAGATAACGCAAAATGCCCTAGATGCGCTGAACCTACAGCAGGCTTTCTACATATGCTCTGGAACTGCCCTCACCTAAATGCATTCTGGGAAGGGATCTTTGCAAAAATATCAGCCTGCACTGAAAGACCACTGCATAATTCTCCAACTGCGGCCTTATTGGGGGATTTACCAAGGCCATCAGCTTTTAAAATATCCAACAAGTTCATAGATCTAGCCCTAATTCTAGCCAGAAGTGAAATTACCTCAAATTGGAAATCCCCAGCGGGTCCACAACTAATCAGATGGCAAAACACAGTCGAGAAATGGGCAGAGGTGGAAGGATCAGTTCTAATGCACGAAGCAATTCGAGAACAAAGACCTAGGGAAGACACCATAAAGTGGGACTCAATTCAGGAGAAATTAAAATCACCATAAACATCCACCATAGAAGCAACTGTAACTACCTCGGACGCTGACACAGACTCAAATGCAGAACCTGAACAATAAAGCTCTGCGAATGATAAGAAAGGGAAAAAGGAAAAAAAAACACAAAAAAAAGAATACAACAGCTTAAACCACTGAGACTCGCCAACAGAGAACTATATCACAAAATTAGAATTGCATGAGGGGAGGGAGGGGGGTTTAGTTATATAATGTAGAGTAATCAATATATCATTTTTACTGTTATGTTGTAAACTTTAATAAAATATTATAAAAAAAAAAAAAAAAATGCCTGGTGCAGGAAAAATGTAGTGCAAAGAGTTACAAAGTGGTGCAATGCATGCATTGAGCCACTTTGTAAATTTGGTGCTGCGAGTTTGGCCTCGTTGGCCCACATTAGCGTAATACAAATGACACTAATGTGGTGAAAGGAGGTGCTAGGGGCTCTTAAATCAGCCCCTTTGTCTTTTCTATGGAAGTCAAAATCATTCAGCTGGGAAAGGTGGAAAGCTGTGTCCAACAAAGTCCATTTGAATATAGATAGCTGCTGGACAAGGCCCCGCTGATGCAATCAGTGTTGATGAGAAAATGACAGTGCAGGAAAATTGAACTTGTGCATTCACCAAAGTCTTCTCATCAGGTAAATACTTTCCACACATTGTTCTGCTCAAGATTTCTACCTTCAGACTCTTTTTTGGATTCAAAATCTTCACAGATGGGCAAGCATGAAGCTGTATATGGCAAAGGTCCTTATTTACAAGAATATGACACATCGGCTCTGATGCATCAGAATTCTTGCACTGCCCTATGACACCCTAATGGCACAATGGATGTGCTTCTATTGACAATACAGAGTTCCATGGCACATGTTTTCACAGATGCATCAGAAATTTTGACTGTAGGAGGCTGGCTCTCTATGTAATGTGCTAAACCATGCACCCTGTGCAGAGAGTCCGGGCAACCACATGTTGGTTTAAAGAGGTAAAAAGAAGACCACCTAATGCTCTAATTTTTATGGCAGCTTGGGCGAGCAGTTAGGCCAAACTTGGAGACGTGCAGAGCTTTTGTTGTACTCACTTTGTCAAAACAGCAAAACACACACTCAAAGGGATAACTTGAGACCAATTTACAAAAATACTTCAGATTATTACAACATTTTTAACACTGAGATTATCAAAATCGGTTAAGTACTTTTAAGTTATAATTTTTCAAAGTTTAACAAAAATAGTATTTTTTTTGCCTAATTACGAACCATAAGAATCAATTGGAGAAAACTTTTAAAATGCATATAAAATCAGGCAATGCATTTACCAATATCTCATTTTCATCTTAGCTTGAGGTCATCAAGAAGTCCTGTGGGCCAGCTGGAGGAGTTCAGAATAATCCTGATTTTGGTGGTAAAAGCTGCTGAAAAGTCCTTGAAGCTGGTGAAGGATCACTGCAGGGGACCACTTGGAAAAGCAATACACAGGTGGACTCAAAGGTGAGTCAGGTGGGTCTCTTTGGAGAGTAGAGGTTGCCAGGAGTGCAGGGCCCTTTGAGCTCAGCTGGATCTTTGGTGCAGTGCCCAGGGAGCCTGAGTGCAGAGCAGATAGATGAGCCAAATGCTGTGCTCAAAAGTGCCCTTGGCAGCAGGAGGGAGGTCTATTTGAGGGTCTCTTGCAAGTCAGCAGTACCACTCTGCAGGGTGATTCAGGTGGTGTCTGAAGTCCCTCAACTGGGGCTTCCTCCTGGTTCTTTTGGAGTCCGTTGTAGACTTTTCTTGATGTCTGACTTTGACTGACCAGTACCAGAGGCTATTGCATGATTTAGCTCCTGGAGGGCTCAGTGTCACCAAACCTGGTACACTTTCAAGATATGACCTCCGGGTACATCAGATAAAATGTGGACTGACTGCAGTGTCCGCTTCCATGGCCAGAAGCCAGTCAGTGAACTGGACTTTAGTGGTCTTTCTGTCTTTGTTGCAAAAGAGTGATGCCTTCACTCAGGAAGGAGATCTTCAGTGATTTTCTGAAGAGTGGAGGTCCTCCAGGGCATTTTAGAGTCTGTCTGATGTCCGAGCAACCCCTCAGCAGAGATTGTCGAGTTCTGGGTGCAGCAGGCAGAGTTGGGCACCTTTTTCTTTGTGCAGCAGAAATGGAAGCCTTGGGTCTTCTCTGTTGCTGGTCTTCTTGTGTCCTTGGAATCTGATCCTCAGGTCTGGGGGTGACCACTAAATACTGCATTTAGTGAGCGTTTAAGGGAGTATGTACTAGTGACCAATGGGTCATCTACCTTAGGGTGGCTACACCCGCTAAATGACCACTTTCTGTGGCAAAGGTCACTTCTCTATCCCTATCCTACCATGCAAGATGGAGGTAAATGAAATGGAGTGGTCACCTCACATGCAACACCTTAAGAGTGGTGCAAGATGGGGGTGGCCACTCCTCCTGTCCTTTGTGCATTTTCCCAACATTGCTCCTGCCAAAAGTGAAGGTTTGCAATTGGGGCATGCATCTACTGCTAGCAGCAGGGCTGAGAGTTTCAAGGGTGGTAAGCCCTTTGATGCTCATAGGTAGGGCTGTGCACATTCCTGGGGGAGGATGTGTAACACATCTGCCCAGGAAGGGCTTTGTTCTCTAGACCCAGAGCACAGGCTCTCACCACAGGGTTCCATAATCTTATCAGGTGGTGTCAGGTGGGTTGTGACTGGACAGCAACCATGCCAGAGTAGTTAGCTTTCGCAGGGGGAACTTTAAGGTGGCCCCTGGATACATTTTGCAATAAATCCAATACTAGTACCAGTTTGGATTTTTCTTTCTGAGTTTCCCTCTTCATGTCACTCCATTTGTGTTCCCTTGGGAGTAGTCTTCTGCTTATAAAAGGAACAGGCTGGTCATGTCCCTCATCATTTTTCTGGGCTAGGACTGCTCCTACACACAGTTCTGAGGCATCTGTTTGGACAATAAACTGCCTGGCGTAGTCTTGAGCTTGCTGGACTAGAGCAGAGCACGTAGCATTCTTGTGTCAAAGGCCTTTTTACAACTCACTGTTCAGTTAAATATTTTGGGCATTTTCTTGGAGATCAGTTCTGTGAGTGGGGTCACTATGGTGCCATAATCCTTTGCAAATCTCCTATAATACAATGTCAAGCCAAGGAATTCCCTGACCTGTGTCTGGGTTGTGGGAGCTTCCCAAGCCAGAATGGTCTGGACTTTGGATTGGAGGGGTTAGATTTAGCATCCACCTACCAGGTGTCCCAAGTACACAACTTTACCCTTCCCTATTTGACACTTACTGTCCTTCATAGTGAGGCCTGTCTTTTGCAGGGCCTCAAGGACCTTTCCTAGGTGGGTCATGTGATCCTTTCAGGTGGAGCTGTAGACAGCAATGTCATCCAAATAAGCTGCACTAAAGGGTTCCAGTCTATCAATGACTTGGTTCACCAACCTTTGGAAGGTGACAGGTGTATTCGTCAATCCAAAAGGCATAACAGTGAACTAGTAATGCCTACTTGGAATAGAATATGCAGACCTCTCTTTTGCTCCTGGGGTCAGGTCAGTCTGCCAGTACCCAGATGTCAAATCAAAAGTTCACAGATATCTGTCTGTCTCTCATCTATCTCTGAGTTCATCAGCTCTTGGAATTGGGTGTGCAAACTCATTTCCTTTTCCTCTCCTTTGGAGTGAGGTTTGGGGACTACAACTACTGGGCTAGCCTAGGGGCTCGCAGAGGGTTCCTTGACAATCAAATTCCACATTTTCTTGACTTCTGTTTGGATGCTCTCCCTGGCATGGTATACTGTCTGTAAATTTTGTTTTTGACAGGCAAGCTGTCACCTTTGTCCACATCATGGGTACACCAATCAGTCTTCCCAGGGGTCAGGGAAAATAACTAAGCATACTGGTTCAGGGCTTGCCTGCAATCAGCCTGCTGTTGTTCTGTGAGGGTACCTGACAAGGCCACTACATCCACAGAACTATCTTGTGGGTTGCTGGAGAGAAGATCAGGGAGAGCCTCACTCTCTTCTTCCTCTCCCTCATCTGTAACCATGAGCATGGTCACTTCAGCTGTGTCATAATAAGGTTTTAGGAGGTTGACATGGATAATTATCTCAGGATTTTTGCAACTGCCTAAGGCAAACAGCAGGTGACTTCCCCTTTCTTTTTTCATGAATGGGATAGGGCACAGACCAGGCTGTAAAACCCAAATGTTCCACCCTGGTTGAAACTCCTCCATAGCAACTTTTTTCTAATACCAGTGCTTTTGCAGCTCCTGGCTGGCCTGAAGATTTTGGCTTCCTTTTCCCATGTACTCTGCCATCCTTGAATGTAGGTCAAATACATAGTTCACTGTGTCCTGCCTGGGCTCTTTGAGAGGCTTCTCCCAGCCTCCCCTTCCAAGACTCAGTGGTCCATTAAGAGCATGCCCAAACAAAAGCTCAAATGGAGAGAATCCTACTCCCTTTTGTGGCCCTAACCCTGTAGGAAAAAAACAGACATGGAAATAAGACATGCTATCACCTTCTGAGTTTTTCAGGGAGTCTTCCAATCAGGCCTTTTAGGATCTGGTTAAATCTTTCAGCCAACCCATTTGTTTCTGGATGATATGGTGTAGTGAACTTATTTGGCACTCCACACTCCTGCCACATTTGTTTTAAGTATGCAGACATGAAGTGTGACTCTCTGTCTGATACTACCTCCTTAGGGAACCCAGCCCTGGTAAAAATACTGAGGAGGGCTATTGTTACTACAGGAGCAGTGGTGGTCCTGAGGGGGTATAGCCTCTGGGTATCTAGTGGAATGATCCACTACCACTGGGATATATCTGTGTCCTGATGCTGTTTGAGGGTCAGGGTTACAACAATATCAACCTCAACCTTCTCAAAGGGTACCTCAACCACAGGTTTTGCCAGTCATGTGTCACTGGTTGGCAAGTGACACATGACTGGCAAAAGTCATTCACTGTCTGAGACATTCTAGGCTAGTAAAAATGGTGTATTTGTACTCCAAGTGTTATTTTGACCCAGATGACCAAATGGGGGGAATGTCTTGGGCTAGAGTGAAGAGAAACTCTCTGAACCACTGAGGTATTGACACCCTTACTACCACCCTCCTGGTTGCACCAGGCGTGAGGTCTCTGTCCTCAGTGAACAGTCCTCCCAATAAACCCTGTGGGTAACACTGACACTAACCTTTTCTTCCTGTGCAGCTTGCTGCCTCAGGCTGTCAAGAGTGGGACAGGTTCTTTTCCCCTTGCACAGATCCTCCCTGAAGGGTCCACCTGGGCCCAAGATTTCTGAGTGGTAAGGCCCAAGCTCTACAGGCTCAGTCCCTACTGGGAATAACAAGTGCTCTTCCTGAGAAGAGGGGTTCTGAGTTGAGATCTGTTTTGAAGCTGGCTCCTCGGTCTTCCTGCATTTCCTCTTGGGAGGTTGGTCCACTTTTTTAGTATCCAACTCTTTGTCTTAGTCATAACACAGGCCATGGGTCTTCAGTTCTGCTTCAGCCCAGGGGGAAGGCCCCTGGTCATTTCCAAGCAGACAATCACCTGGGATGGACAGGGATACAGTCACTTCTTTTTGAACTACTACTCCCCCCGATCAAATGTCACCATAGGCATGCAATGGGACTTTATCTCATTGTCAGCATTAGTGACAGGATAAGGCTTCCCTACCAGAAACTGATTGAAGTGGACCAGGCTTTGGGTCACCCTTGGGACACTAGCTCCTGTGTCCCTCAGGGCTTCAACTTTTTCCCCATTTATCAAAGGGTGCTGCCGGTATTTTTGCATATTGCTACACCAGGCAGTACAGGATAATTCTACCCCTTCCTCTGTGACTAACTCAGTAGGTTCACTGATATGGTCAGGCCTCAACTGTGATCCCATTTGGAGATTAGCAACTGCAGTTACTGCAGGTTGACTAGGGGCATTGTGCTTGCTTTTGCAGCTAGGGTCTCCAGTTTGGTGCCCTCTGTTCTAGTAATTATAGCCCCAAACCTTGTTGGGATCAAAGTTCTTCAGTTTTTACCCACCCTTAGACTGTGAGGAGTCTCTGGGCCCATCCTCCTGTGGAGGTTTTTGTGGACCTTGAGAAGCCTCTTTATGTTTGTTTTGGCTCCAATCTTTTGGCCTCATTCTTTTGGTCCCCCCCACCAGTGGTAGTTTCGGTCACCCTTGCCTTGACCCAGTGATCTGCCTTCTTCCCCAGCCTTAGAGGAGAAAGTGTACCTAGGTGTTCCAGGTATTGATGTAGCTTCTCATTGTAACAATTACTTAGCAGGTGCTCTTTCATGAATAGGTTATACATCCCATCATAATCTTATACCTTGATACCAGCTAACCAACCACCCAGCATTTTTACTGAATAGACCACAACCTCTACCCAGGTTTGGCTCTGAGATTTTCAAGCCTCCCTGAACTTTATGCAGTAGTCTTCAGTTGTAAATCAAAGACCTCAATCAGGGTACCCTTCAGAAGGTCATGGGATTTACAATCTGGCTCATTAGGTGCCAGGAGTCTCTGCACTTTCCTGAGAATAACTCCTGCAACGATGTACACCAATGTTTCTTTCAAATTGCTTACCCAATGCAGCCTCTTTCCAAGCAGAAAGCCATTTTACTATATCATCCCTGTAGGAATGTTCTCTCTTTTATGGCATGCTTATCCCCAATTGTTGCCTGCTGTCAGTGTGTTTTGACTGTGTTCATTGGGTACCTGCTAACCAGGACCCCTGTGCTCTTGCCCGCTAAATTTGGTTGCATAGGACTTAGCACACCCTACAATTGGCATACTGGTACCCCCATGTAATTCCCTAGTATATGGTACCTAAGTACCAGGGCATTGGGGCATCAGTGGTTCCCCATGGGCTGAAGCATGTATTATTCTACCCATGGGACCCCATGCAAAATATGTCTGCAGGCCTGCCATTGCAGTCTGTGTGAAAAGGTGCATGCACCCTTTCACTACAGGTCACTGCCCCAGGTCACTGTAAGCCACCCCTATGGCAGGTATCCTTAGCCCAGAGGGCAGGGTGCAAGTACCTGTGTGTGAGGTCACCCCTGCATGAGCAGAGATTGCCCCTACGAACTCTAGCTCCATTTTGCTGAACTTCACAAGTGCGAGGTTGCCATTTTACCTGTGTACAGGACATAATGGTAACTCTAAACCTGGGCATGTTTGGTATCAAACATGTTGGAATCATACCCCAATACTGTTACCATTATTGGTTGTGTGATTCCATGCACTCTGGAGACTTCTTAGAGGATGCCCACCATTGCTCCTACCAGCCTTGTAGGGTTTTCTGGGTAGCCCCAGATGCTGTCACCCCAGAGACAGGTTTATGCCCTCCTGTTGCTTAGCCTGCTCAAGCAGAGGAAGGCAGAACAAAGGATTTCCTTTGGGAAAGGGAGGCAACAACCTCTCCTTTTGGAAATAGGTGTTACATGACTTGGGAGAGGTAGCCTCCCCAAGCCACTGGTATGCTTCAAAGGGCACATTTGGTGCCCTCCTTGCATAAACCAGTTTGCACCAGTCCAGGGACCCCCAATCCCTGCTCTGGCATGAAAGTAGACAACAGAAAGGGGAGGAACCATTCCCCTGTCCAACACCACCCCAGTGGTGGTACCCAGAGCTCCTCTAAGTGGCCACTTGATTCTGTCGTCTTGAATCCAAGGTGGGCAGAGGCCCCTGGGAGCATCTTAGTGGCCAGGTCAGGCAGGTGATATCACAGCCCCCTCCTGATAGGTGGTCACCATGCTAGGTGACCAATCCCCCTTCTTGGGCTATTTAGGGTCTCCCTCCAGGGTGGGTCTGACCACCAGGATTGCAACTGGACCCTCCAGAAACTGACAATCTGCAACTCCAGCGACGACAATGCTTTGCAACATTGTTCCTCCCACTCCTTCCAGTAACTGCAACATTTCCCTGGCTGTGCATCCTCTGAGGGTGGTGAGTCTTCAGCCTGCACAAAAAGCAAGAAGGAATCTCTCTTGAAGTGAAGTAGTCACTTTCCTGCATCCACAGGCACCAACTGCAATGGCGTTCGGGTGCGTGGATCTTCTTTACTGTCAAACTCCATAGATTCTGCAACACAGGTGGTAGTCTGAAGTGGACCCCTTGGTCCTTTCTACCAGATGTCCAACATGCCTCCCCTTGTAGGACAGTACCCCTGTGCACTACAACTCTTGCAGCTACCAAGGCTTATTTGTTCCTCCTCCAAGGGATCTTCAGGCTTCGTGTAGCCCCAGCCTCCAGCATGCTCCTCTGTGAAGCACAGTCTCCTGCCTTGCTCCAGCTACGTAGGACTTCTCTCCAGGTGTGCTTAGTGGGCCACACTGCGACTCCTGTGCCTGCTGCCTGTGAGTTGCCTGTGGGGGCTGCCTCCTCACCTTCCAACTCTCCTCACTGCTGAGGGCCACTTGGATTTCCCTTCCTTGGGTTGATTCCCCCTGGACCTTGCTAGTAGCTGGCAGCTCTGCAAATCTTCATCTGTGACTTTTGCCTTTGCCAAGGCTTGTTGCTGGTTCTCCAACACCACTGACTGACTACAGCTCTTCTTCTGTTGTGGGACATCACCTGAATCACTTCTGGAATTCTTCTTCTGCTCCAGTGCTGCACAGCTGACTCTTCGTCTCCACAGTCGACCTGTGCCTGCATCTCCAGAAGGGCGGGTATTGGCTCCTACCCCACCGGACACTGCAACTTGAACTGGACTTGGTCCCCTTCTTTTGCAGGACCTCTTCTGTCAGGATCCACCTTTAGTTTCTTCCAGTCTTGCTTGAGTCCTGCACAATCCTTTTCCAAAGTTTACCCGTGGGTTTGGGGAAAAACAGATGCTTACCTCTTCTCTCCTAGTCTCTAGAGGGCACCCTGGTACTTACATTGTGGGGTTCCTAGTTTCTCCAGCTCCCCTCTACAGGTTCCACTTCTTTGCGTAGCGGACTGCTTTCCATATTCCACTTTCTTAGTATATGGTTTGGTCTCCCCCTAGGGCCTTCACTATTTTCTATTGTTTTACTATTTGCAATTGCTTTCTATGCTTATCACTCACTTCTAATGTGTATATAATAGTGTGTTTACACACCCCCTACCAGAGTATTGCCTATACAGCATTTTAGTATTTGTGTTACTATAATAAATTACCCCTAGTTATGTAACAATGTGTGGTTGTTTCATGTGTGTAAGTGCTGTGTGACTGTAGTGGTATTGCATAAGCTTTGCATGCCTCCTAGATAAGTCTTGGCTACTCATCCACAGCTAGTTCTAGAGAGCCCAGGCTTCGTAGACACTGAGGGGCATATTTATACTCCGTTTGCGCCGAATTTGCGTCGTTTTTTTCGACGCAAATTCGACGCAAAACTAACTCCATATTTATACTTTGGCGTTAGACGCGTCTAGCGCCAAAGTTCATGGAGTTAGCGTCATTTTTTTGCGTGAACACCTTCCTTGCGTTAATGAGATGCAAGGTAGGCGTTCCCGTCTTAAAAAATGACTCCCAGGCATGTGCGTGGTAGTTATACTCCCGGGCAAAAATGATGCCCGGGAGTGGGCGGGGCAAAAAACCCCGCATTTCCGCCTCTTTTTAACGCCTGGGTCAGGGCAGGCGTTAAGGGACCTGTGGGCTCAGAATGAGCCCAGAGGTGCCCTCCCCTGCCCCCAGGGACACCCCCTGCCACCCTTGCCCACCCCAGGAGGACACCCAAGGATGGAGGGACCCATCCCAGGGAAGAAAAGGAAAGTTGTGGTAAGTATTTTTTTATTTTATTTTTTGTGGCATAGGGGGGCCTGATTTGTGCCCCCCTACATGCCACTATGCCCAATGACCATGCCCAGGGGACAGAAGTCACCTGGGCATGGCCATTGGGCAAGGGGGCATGACTCCTGTCTTTGCTAAGACAGGAGTCATGTTAATGGCGTCTGGGCGCCCAAATAAAATGGCGCAAATCGGGTTAAGACGATTTTTTTGCCTCAGCCTGACTTGCCCCATTTTGGGATGCCCAAACGCCATTTTTCCCTACGCCGGCGCTGCCTGGTGTACGTCGTTATTTTTCACGCACACCTGGCAGTGCCAGTCGGCTAACGCCGGCTAACGCCATTCAATAAATACGGCGCCCGCATGGCGCTTCAGAATGGCGTTAGCCGGCGCTAATTTTTTTGCTGCAAAACTGCGTTAGCGCAGTTTTGCGTCAGAAAGTATAAATATGGCCCTGTATACACCTCACTAATAAGGGATACCTGGGCCTGGAACAAGGTGAAAACACCATAGGTGCTCACCACACACCAAGCCAGCTTCTTACAATCCCCTCCTGAGAAGGGAGGGATAACTTATTTTGGGAGTTTTAGGTTGAAAGTTTTCTCTCTCAACACTTTAATGCTGCTACCAGAGATGGCCCTAGGCCCAACTATTTTCTTTGTGCTTCAATTTCCAAAAGCTGGGTTTCTAAGGCCAGTGTTTTGGTCTACCTGATTAAGGCCAGGTCTTCTTCTCTGGGTGCACTAATGCTAAGCGAAGAGGAGCTTCTCTCATCCCCATTGTCTACAGCATCTTCCTCTCCACCAGAGGTTTCACCATCTACATCCCAAGTGAGGTGAAATTTATCATGCTGAGCTACCAGGAATCTAAGCTGGTCAACTTTAGCATGTTTTCCAATGGGAATTTTGTGCAGTTTTTCATTAACTGGGCATAGGTATATGCCATGTAAGGGGCCAGGTCAAGCTCCTGGCTCTGGCTCTCTAAATCTGACATGTTTACTAAAGTTAGGACCTTTTTTAGAAATGTGGAACCCCTTTCTGGATCAAGCCAACTAAAGTAAGGACTTTTAACTCTAACTGTTGTTGTAGGGACCTAACCAGTTTCCTATCAGTTAGTTTAAAAATGTGCAAACATTTTTAGCCATTTGAAAAAAATGCACTTAAGCTAAAGACAAGTTGGAAAGTTATTCCTGAGGTCCCACATTGACAAAGTGGTGTCAGCAAATAAAAAGCTTTTATCCAACTTCCGACCCACCAAATGTAGGGGGCTAGGTCTCTATGTAGTGTGCAAAAACAGGCACACTGTCCAGATAGTACGGGCAAACACAGGTTGGTTAAGAAAGGCAAGACCTAACCACACAATGCTGTAATTTTTATCGTAGCTTGGTTGATCAGTTAGGCTAATCCTGGAGAAGTGCAAAGCATTTGTTGTACTCACAGTAGCAATAAAGCAAGACACACTCAAAGGAATAACTCAAGACCAATTTGGAAAAAATATTTAAAATTTTCACAGCATGATCATCAAAATCGGGTTAGTACCTTATAAGTTATGATTTTTAAAAGTTTAGCAAAAATAGACTTTTTGTGCATAATTACAGACCATAGGAATCAATAGGAGAAAACTTTAAAAATTTATATAAAAACAGGCAATGCGTTTACCAATGTCTCCTTTTGTTCTTAGGTTGAGGTTGCCAAGAGGTCCTGGGGACAGCTGGAAGAGTTCAGACGGTTCCCAGTTTTGGCGGAAAGAGGTGCTGAAAAGTCCTTGGAGCTGGTGCAAGACCACTGCGGGAGACCACTTGGAAAATAAATGCACAGGTGGACTTTTAGGGGAGCCTGGTGGGTCCCTTTGGAGTGTAGAGGTAGCAATGGGTGGGGAACACTTAGATTACAGCTGGTTCTCTGGTGCAGGGCCCAGGGAGGCTGGGTGCAGAGCAGATAGATGAGCCAAAAGCTGTGTGCAAAAGTGCCCTTGGAAGCAGGAGGGATGTCACTTTGAGGTTTGCTTGCAGGTCAGCAGGGCCACTCTGGTGGGTGGTTCAGGTGGTTTCTGAAGTCCCTTGATTGGGGCTTCCTTCTGGTTCATTTGGAGTTCAATGTGGACTTTTCATCCTGCTGTCCGACATTAAGTGACAAGTACTACAGGCTATTGCATGGTTCAACAGCTGGAGGGTACAGTACCACCAAATTTGGCACACTTTGAGGGATTGTTCTCTGGGGCCAACCGAAGAAACTTGGTCCGGCTGAGGCATCCAGTTCCTTGGTCAGCAGTCGGTCAATGAACTAGGATTTCACTGGTCTTTGTTGCAAAAGAGTGATACCTTCACTCTGGAGGGAGCTCTACAGCAATTTTCAGAAAAGTGGAGGTCCTCTGGGGATTTTTAGAGTCTGTCTGATGTGTCCTTGGAATTTTATCTGCAGGTCTATTGGTGTCCACTAAATACTGCATATAGTGGGCATTTAGGGAAGTAAATAGTAGTGACCAATGGGTCATCTACCTTATGGTCGCTGCACCCACTATGTGACCACTTCCTGTGGGTGGAGGTCACTTCCCTACTCCTGATAGGCTTTTTCCCTACCATGCAAGATAGAGGTAAATGAAATTGAAGGGTTACCTCGCATACAACACCTTAGGGGTAGCGCAAGCTGGGGGTAGCCATTCTTCCTTTACTTTATGCATTGTCCCGCCATTACTCCTACCAAAAAGTAGGGGTCTGTAATGGGTCCAGCCATCTGCTGCTAGCAGTATGGCTGGGGTCAGGTTTCAAGTTTGGTAAGCCTTTTGAAGCTCATAGTCAGGTCTGTGCACATTCCTGGCGGAGGAGGTGGAACACGTCTGCACAGGAAGGGCTTTGTTCTCAGTACCCAGAGAGCACAGGTTCACACTCGAGAGTTCCTGAATCTTGTCTGGTGGTGGCAGGTTAGTTGTGACCAGCCTGCAACCATGCCAGGGTAGTTAGCTTTTGCAGTGTGCACCTCTAAGGAGGCCCTTTGGACATTTTGCAATGCATCCAATACTGTTACAAGTTTGAATATATCATTCTGAGTTGTTTGATACCAAACAACCCAAGGTGCAGAGTGGCCATCATGTGGCTGTGAAACTTGTACTGACCAGTATCTAGCATATGCATGTAAAAGGCTGCTCTCTTCACCTACTATGCTCAGGTTTGGCAGAGACACAGTAGGGGCATATTGCTCATGCATCTATACACACACATACAGGATGGTGCACCCTGTCATATGGCTGAAAGGCCTACCAGAGGGGTGACTTACCTATATTACATACAGTGTGCAGTGGACAGGGCACACAGACTGTGTGCCATATCAGTTTTGCATTTTAGGATTGCACCAGGACACTCAGCCTGCATTGGCAGTGCTGGGTGCACTTGGATGCTTGGTCCCTGAGGGTGACATAATCTGTGCGACTTCCTTCAGGAGCCTACCCTTATTACCCCATGTCCTGGGTACCTAAGTGTCACTTACTTCGGACTCATAGTGGCAGCTAAAGGTGTTGCCGAGTGTGCCAATGCATCACAACAGTTTTGGGAAAGCGATCTGGCTGGCTAACCTGGTTAACATGGGCCCCGAAACTAACAACTTTGAAACCACATCAAATAGCAGACAAAAAGTGGGGGCTAACCATGTCAAAAGAGACCCTTCCTCATACTAATCCATCTGTTTTGCTAAACCCATGCACTGCTGGACTAGCTTAAAGAAAATGATGCTACTCCAGAAATGACAGGAGGCCCCCCTTTAGAAAAGCCCTGATCTGAGCAGGCGGTAAAATTCTGATGCAGTGAAAACACAGAATGACACAGTGAAATGTTGTAAAGGTCACTGCATCAGTTCTGCATGGCTTTGCCTGTGAGAATTCCTACCTTTCATACATTATATCTGATGCAAATATAATCTTATGCAAGGCTTTACAAACTGACACATTGATCCCAATGCGTCAGTTTGTGAATGTGGAGCAGTGGAGAACATTGCTTGCGCCACTGTTGCCTAAAAAAATGTGACACAACAATGGCACAAAAGCCTTGTAAATGAGGCTCAAAGTCGCTCTGGAATTTAACACCTTTGCCCTGTGGTCCTGTTTATGCTCTAGGGTTCTTGAACTTCCAAAATGATTTTAAGTTTCAACATTTCCGACTTTCAGACTGAGATCTAAGGCAGTCCCTTCTAGCCACTTCTAAAGCTCCAAGGACTTCAGGAATAGCACTTAGGGCCCAGGACATACTCCAGCAGAGGCCACCAGCAAAGGTCCAGCCTAGTTCCTCTTGCAACAAATTCACTGTCCACTCTAGGAAAAATACTTCTTGTAGCTCTTTATCTACCTGTTGCCATACAGGAGGTCAGGCAACTGACCCTTAGAGTCCACATCTTAGTCCTAGCACAGGTGGAGCCGGTCCAGCCCTTCAGGTCTCAACATAGGTTATAGACATTATGTCCAGCTCTCTTCAATTGTCCCACAGGTCCAGAAAGTGTTCTCAGGGGCTGCTTTTGTTCCATTCAGTAGGCGAAGGTTACTCCTGTCCACTCCTTGACTAATGGGCAGGAGATTCCTAAGAGCACATATTCCACTTTTGCAGCACATCATGTTTCAAAGCAAACTACTCCACCGTGCAGCCATTTTCTCTGCCCTGAGGGAAGTATTTCACCCAGCATCAAAGCAACACTGTCAAGATAGTTGCAGGATGGTTAATACTAATTAGTCTGCAAGGGCTTCAGAAGGGAAAGTATAACTGTTTAAGACTTCCTGTCCTTTATATTTATCAAAAATCAAACTTCACCATTGATTTAGATTTGTAATAAATATTTAAAAAGTGGTTGATCTCCCTCTGTAGCTTATCTAAAAACCTGATTAGGAATTAACACAGGACTCTCACTGCACCTTTTTCGTCATTGAACCAGCTACAACTCAAACAGTAAAAATATGGTTGATCTCCCTCTTTAGCTTATCCATAAACCTGATTAGGAATTAACACAGGAATCTCACTGTACCTTTTTTATTCATTGAACCAGCTACAGCTCAAACAGTAAAAATAGCTTTTGAACGCTGGTTAATGTAGGAACTTGCAAATGATATATTCCTTTGTGGACTACTAGGCATATTTAATTGTGACATAATTAATATATAAAAATAGCTTTTTCTCTCCTATCAAAAGGGTTATTTAACAGGTATTGCACTTACAAGCTGTAGGAGTCAGACTGTCATGTTTTCTTTTCAGCCTAGTGAATGGCACAGTTGGTGCTGCAATACACAGTTGACATTTAACTTTCTATTCTATGTATTTCTTTACACCACATACAATGGCCTAACTGGGAAGTTAATTATGCCAATTGCCAATTATACAATTTTACCATGTTTGAGCAGTCACAGGGTGTGCACTGAGGACTGGATAGAGGTATCCTAGTGCTTGAATACAAAAACCAGCAGCATCAGTCCACAAAAAACGGGCCCACTTGTAGACCAATCAAAATATCCAGTGTGACAGGCAGTAAGGTTAATTCCCAAATAGATGGGGAGAGTCTGCCCTCCTGGAACTGTTTTATGTGAGGAAGGCCATACTGAATAACTGGGAGACAATGCAGTTGCATTTGCTTAATAAATCTGCTGCCTTTGTCAATACAGACATTTACCTATCATTGAGGAGATGGAGATTAGGGGGACATATAAAAATGGATGATTAATACAATTTCTGAATGATACCGTCCAGGGACACAATGGGGCAACCTTTCATCCCTGCCATTTTGATGAGTTGGGGAATAAAGTCAGAGTGTTCCTTGTTTTCATTGACATTGTTAAAAATTCATGTGTCGCTCACACACCAGCTAATTCTATCATAGAGGGACTCATCTCCTGAGAAAACAGGCACCAATCAAGCTGTGTTTAAGACTTCCATATACCCTAATCACAATTTATGTATAATTATTCACACCATTTTGACACTCTATTAATGCATGAGCAAGAATTGACTATGGAGGTCATTATGAGTTTGGCGAATGGAAAAGGCCATCTGCCAAAAGTCCTGTGCTCAGGTTACCCCTTCTCTGGAACCCCATTAAGAGTTTCCAGGTGGGTCAGCGAGCAGAAATAGAGTTTCCACCCGCTGGTCTAGCGAGAAACAGCCTACAGCGTTGACAAAGCAGACAGTGAAAATCATGGAAGGGCTGACCAGGGGTGCCCCTGCACTACCCATGCCAAGTGCTTGGGCAGTGCAGGGCTCCGCCTAGGGCAGTGTGCACCCTACCTCTGTCAGCCTTTACAGCCCTGCCATGTTATCGCCGGTGTAGAAGGGACTCGTAATCCCCAGGGCAGCACTCATTGCAGTGCTACCCTGGCGGATTAGGACCGCCAGCACTGCCAGCCCCTCCAGTGGAGGAAGACTGGCAGTGCTGGCGGTCCGACCCTGGTGCAACTGCCATGGTCTGTTGGACCACCACATTGGCAGCGGTCCGACTGCCACTGTGGCCCTGGCGGTCTTAAGATTACCAGGGTTGTAATGAGGCCCTATGTCCAAAGAAGAAAGTAAAAAATTTCTAGTGGTTTCCGAAGAGCACATGAAGAAATTGTTGTTGTTCTGAAAGATTGATATGACAAAAATGTCCTCCAAAACAAAACTTCTAGCTTAACCTCTCACCCATTGTGCAGCAAAAGCACTCTTACTGGTACTCTGATCATCAGTTCAAAAGTCTTTGCCTCTCAAATTACAGCTCAATTCACCTTACCTTTAAAAAAAAACACCTAACACTTTTGTTATATTTTCTTGAACTGTGCTTTGATTCTTTCAGCTCATGGGTTATGTTCATTCTCTCTTTTCCTGAAGTGTGTCCTATGTATAAAGAGTGCTGGACCAGAAATGTTTTGTGAGGGGTCCTAATGCAATATGTGATGCAGGAACACTGCAAGCAACTGGTAAATAAATCAATACATTAGACATGCAGTTTCTGATGTTGAATTGTTCATGGATAATCAAATAATCATAGTCTTCATCCAACTACTATCTGAAATTATTGTGATGAACCAGTCCCCTTATTGAAAAGCCACCATTGCCAACAAAATAATTGACACTAAGGCTCATTATACCAAAGCCGTCTTATTTGGCTGTAATTTGAAGGACATTCAGAAATTCCTGGTCATCCTGAGCTGACAATTTTCCTCTTTCCTCTTTAGGAGAGGGTACTGGCATTTAAGACATTTCACTGGCTGTAGGTTGATTTTCCCTACTGGAATCAATGTTAAGTCCTCACAGTGATGTATGTTGATATATGTCATGCATCCACAGATAATTTGAAGAACCACTTCAAACTGTACACTGCATCCTGTGCCTTGTGATTATAAGGCAAATGCTCACGCTGCTTAACAAGAGTACAGCTGGATGGATAACTGTTCTTACGCCATTTGTGCTAGCAACCGTATGGACCTCTTTTCAATTGAACATTCTGGAATTGGGCAGGTCAGGAAAATGATAAATACCTTTTACATTTGACCTTCACAGAATTATGCACAAATACTTCCCAAATTAGTTTTTAAATAACATTTTTTAGGGCTTAAAAAGGCATATAGGTATAGTGTAATATTTGACCAAATGCCTTATAATTAATGCTCATTATGGACCACTCTAGTTGAATCCTTTTTAATGAGAACAACTGCTAGGTCTAAGTAATATTTCCATAATTAAACTTAATGATAACAGATCTTTTTAGGGAAGCAACTGAATAAGTCTCTGCATCATAAAATGCCACTGACAGAATTTTTCAGACATACACTTATAGCAAAGAGTGGATGTCTCTTCCCCCACACAACCAATACATTTCTTGAGGCTGAGCTGTATTGCAGTGGCTTCGGAAATTTGCCCCTTCATGTGATTCAATGACAATAAATTGTTAGAAATATTAATTCCTAAATAGTTATATGTATTTATAATTTCTAATTTGAACCTCAAGTGCACCCAATGATTTTAATATTTTAAACCAGAGGCCCTCACAGACATACTTTTTGTCTTTCCTTCATTCCCCCTTAAATTGTGGGTTTCAGAGTATGCTGCTAAGGTAGCAAATTGCCTTTGAAGACCAATTCTAGTGAGAGACATCAAAATTAGATCTTCCACGTACATTAGCAATGAAATTGGCATGCATCCCAAATTCAGGGGAAGTGTGTTGATCTTTCTAATCAGTTCTGGAAAATCAGCCATGTTAGACCCCGCACCCTTGGCATGGTCTCCCCTTAAATTTTTACACCTGCTTCCCATGTTTTGACTAGATGCTAGGTTCTGTTTTGCTGTTTTTGATACTCTGGGTACTTTACCACTGCTGACCAGTGCTAGAGTGCAAGTGCTCCTGTGTAAAATGTATGTATAATTGGCTTTCGATGATGGGCATATTTGCTGTACTAGTAAGTCCCTAGTAAAGTGCACTACAGTTGCCCAGGACCTGTAAATCAAATGCTACTTGTGGGCCCGAAGCACTGGTTGCACCGCCCACATAAATAGCCCAGGAAACATGTCTCAGACCTGCCACTGAAGTGTCTCTGTATGCAGTCTTGCACTGCCATTTCGACCTGGCAAGTGTCCCCACTTGCCAGGACTAAACCTTCCCTTTTTATACATGTAAGGCACCCATAAGTTAGGTCCAGGTAGCCCCACGGCCAGGGTGCAGTGTATGTTAAAGGTGGGACATGTACTGGTGTTTCTTACATGTCCTCACAGTGATATACTGCTAAATCCGGTTTTCACTGTTGCAAGGCCTATCTCTCTCATAGGTTAACATGGGGTCTGCCTTTAAATAACTGTATAATAGTGCAGATTCCCTTTGGGAGCAGATAGAAAGTTGCCATTTGGTGTCTCTGAACTCACTATTTAAAAATACATCTTTTAGTAAAGTTGTTTTTTAGATTGTTAGTTTGAAAATGCCACTTTTAGAAAGTGGGCATTTTCTTGCTTTATCCATTCTGTGACTCTGCCTGTTTGTGGATTCCCTGTCTGTGTCAGTTTGACAGTTGGGCTGTTTGTGAATCCCCTCAAGACAGTGACACAAAGGATGCTGGGGTGTAGCCTGCATATCCTGATGAGCCAACTGTGCTTGAGTAGAGGGAGGAGTGGTCACTTACACCTGAATGAGCTTTGCCTGCCCTCTCACAATGCAGTCTCCAACCCCCTGGTGTGTGTCTGGGGCCTGGCTTGGGCAAGGCAGGACCTTGTGAACAACAGAGATTTTCCTTTGAAGTTTGCCCACTTCAAAGGCAGAAAGGGGTATAATTAGTGGACCGAAAACCCCATACTTTAGATTTCTTCAAGATCACTGTTGGATTCAAGAGGAACCACTGCCACGGAGAAGAACTAAAGAGCTGCCCCTGCCTGTGACTGTGCTTTGTTGGGCTAACCTGCAGTTGCTGCTTCTGCCTATGAAAGCAGACAAAGCCTGGACTTTGTTGTGCATTCCTACTTGAGAAGAATCTCCAAGGGCTTAAACTGAGCTTGCCTCCTGTATTGAAATCTCAGGTCCATCAAAGACTTCCTCTGCCAGCACCTGGGCTCTCTGCTGAGACCCCTGCCCTGCCAAGTGGCCAAGTGGCCAAGTGGTCCTATCCAGTCCCTGGGCCCTTGAAAGGTGAAGTTGGCAGAACATAAGCTGATATCCATGCACAGAATGCCTTGCAGTGAAATCTTCTACTCACTATCTGCAATGTGGCTGATCAATAACGCGCCACGGGCTTCGCAGCTGAAATCAATGCTCCTCCTTCATCACGGCTAGGAGATCGATGCATCACAGCAGGAGAAACAACGTTCAACACCCACTTTTGGCAGCTGATTAAGACGCAAAGCCCATGCAGCGTGGTTTTCTAACACTGTGCAACTAGATTTCTCACGCATCATCCCTGGGCATCAAAATCACCTTGACACTGTGCAAATCTGAGGTGCCCTGTCCGGAAATCGATGCATCCCTCTCTTGCGAGGGAGAAAAATGATGCATCACCAACCGGACCAGAGGAGAAAAACCTCATGACCTCACTTGCGAGTAAGGAATTGATGCATTGGTGACCTTTCCGATGGACGCTCAACAGTTTGGCTTTATTTTTGACACAGACCTGGGACTTTGTGTAAAATCAACGTTTCCATTGCTTTCTATGGAGTAAGACTCTTATTCTTTTGAAGATTCATATCTTGACTTGTGTATGTTGGATTTTTGTCCTTTTGGTCTTGTTTGATTTAGATAAATATTACCTATTTTTCTAAACTGATGTGGCTCCCATTTTGTACGGTTTTCACTGTATTACTGAGTGTGTTGGTACAAATACTTTACACATTGCTTCTGGGTTAAGCCTTCCTGCTCATGTCAAGCTACTAAGGAAGTGAGTGGGGTTCACCAGGTGTGTTTCTACTTTGCCCTGAATAGAGTAAGGGCCCTTGCTTGGACAAGGGGTAATCTGACTGCCAACCAGAGACCCCATTTCTAACATCCCATTTCTAACAAACCAAATGTAATGAAAAAGGCAAAGGAGATAAAATGCAGCCCTACTTTAGATCATGTAAAACTGTAGTTTCAGTAGTTTATTCTGATTGAGAACCCAATAGAACTGTTAGCCAATTATTAGCACAAAGTACCAGGTCTGTGTCAAAAATAAAGCCGCACTGGTGAGCGTGTGTCAGAAAGGTCAGCAATGCATCAATTCCTTACTCGCAAGTGAGGTCATGAGTTGTTGTTACAAGGGGTAATCTGACTGCCAACCAAAGACCCCATTTCTAACAAACCAAATATAATGATAAAGACAAAGGATATAAAATGCAGCCCTACTTTAGATCATGTAAAACTGTAGTTTCAGTAGTTTATTCTGATTGAGAACCTAATAGAACTGTTAGCCAATTATTAGCATACAAGTTGATCATTGGACTTAGTAGCAAGCTGGGGATATACTTAGTAAAGTGTCTTCCTATTGCATCGAGAACGGCAATTGGTTTATAACTTTCATGGGCATTCCTAACACCTTTTTTATAAAGAGGAATGATATTATAACCCTTCCATGACTTCAGGATACAATCAAACTTTATACAAAAACATTGCCTTCAATATATAGATAAGGAATTGGGACAGGATTATAGTATACTTACTATGATTGTATCTGGACCGGCTGCTAGTGAATTTTTCAACTCATGGATTACACTAACAATTTCAGCTGCAGATACATTTTCACAAGCAGTGAAACAAGGATGGTCAAGTAACAAGGAGAGATATTTACTACTTGTAATTGAGTACAATTGCTCCATATGCAGCCATCAATGATTTGCATCCAGTGGAATTGCTTTTTTCTTATGTTTTTTTCCCCAGACATTTAGCAATAATCAGCCAGAATTTAGTAGTGTTTCTGGTAGCTAGATCACTTTGCATGGACCACTATAACATTATCACTCCAGCTTCTTCTTGTTGCTTTCTGATCATTTTAGAGAACAATGTTGATTTGTGTGAATTAGAGTTAGGATGAAGAGATAGCCGTATAGATTTATTCAACACACTACGAATAAAAGCGAGTACATTCTCATATGAAGGTATGTTTACATTGTCTGAGGTGGAATGTAAGGCAGTTTGAATTTGCATTTGTGTGGATTCATTCAAAACGAAAACTTTATATAAACTCTGTTTGACCAAGATCTTATAATGCTAATACATCATCAACTAATTTTAAAGAGTGTGTCAGATGAAAGCAAAACAGTCATTAGCTGGCAATTATTGCTCATATATTTGTGCCTAATGAAATACTGTATACTGATTTAGAAACCAGATAACATATAAAGGGACAGTCCGGTTGGGAATTAAGGTTTCCAGTTTGCTATCAAAACTTATTCTGTAGATGATCATTAAATCTGCTATTAACTATTGCCAAACTTATTTCTGGTGACCATTCTAATAATAATGAGGCTCACTTGCCTTTCCTTTTGTTTGGGAGTACTGGGTCTTGTAGCTCCAAGATTATTTCAGGCTTAGAGAAATTATACTTCTTATATAGGGAGGAGGATATTTTGGAATTAAAATCCCCAACAACCAGTAAGATGGCATTTGGAAATACATTTTCTATATCTAGGATGGCTTTCTGAATATGTAATAGATCATTATTAAAATGTTTGATGTGTGAAAAATATATATTGCATATGTGATACTCCTGATGTCTATCCCATATGTCTGTAACAGAACAATTCAAATTTAAAGATACTCTAGTGGACTGCCACCCCATACATGATTTCTATGAATTACACAAACCTCCTTCAGCGTAACCTTTTAAAGAAGGAATTGCTAAAATAAAAAATACCTTGAAATCCTTGAATTTAAAAGCATTACATAGACATGTTTCTCAAGGGCAAACCACCATTCATGATTCAAAAAGAAAAAAAGTTAGGATATGCCAATAAATTTTTCAGGTTTAAGGCCAGCTAATTTCCAACTATATGAAGACAAACACTTTTTTTCTGACATCAGTCAGAATGTAAAATCTTAGGAAACTAAGACCAGTGCTACTTACCCCATCATCTGAACTGGTCAACATCTAAGGTTTTTCATATACCTGTCCAAGGCCATTTTGCTGATAAACTATTACATATTTTGCTTGAAGCTTCATGTGAAGGAGTAGAATTCGACACATCATTGGTCTTTGTTAAAATTGCTTATAATCTTTTGTAGCGTGTATTAAGCCACGAAGAGGTAAGACTATATTAAAGCCCATCTTATAAAAAGCCTCCTTATATTTTGAAATTTGCTGTCATTCCCTATTCAATAGAAAAAAACACAGTTGTCTCTTGAGAAACATGTCCATTTACATGCTTAGATGACATTTTATCTTGATCAATATCACTTGAAGAAAAAAGTCTGAATTCATAGATAATATTAAACAATTTTAAAATGTTTTGATAGTTCACAAACACTATTCTGAAGTATGAAAAAGGTCAGAAACAATGCTAGAAGGTTCCGACAATGGACCTAGGATAACATTCACAATTCTATGCCTGGCAAATCCAAGATCCTTTGCGCGAGTGGGAAAGGTGAAAAAAAGGCATAGCTAATGGGTACAATACACTTTTAGGAATTTCCAAAGGATGATCCAAGAGTAGTTTCTGCTTTAGTAGTATCCCTGAATAGTCCCTAATAGAACAAAACATACCAGGAGGCAAGGCATCTCTATTTGCATTCTTCTTTGGCATACTGTCTTGCTGGTCTGCCTGTCTATTTTGACAACTTACTAATTCTTGTAAAGATCTTTTAAATTTGATTTTCCTTGCTGTTTTTTTTTCATTCTCCGATATTTTGCACACCTTTGATTATTAAGCTGCACTTTTTCCTTTGGCCGGAGCAAACTTCTCGCCTTTTATTCATTAGTGCATGACAAGGAGCCCGCTGAGTGAGAGATTTGAAATTATCTGTGAGTCAGCATCTGCATTTGATGCTTCCACTTAATTATACAGGGGATCCTTCATCTGTATTGCTTTCGACATACCAAACTGGCCATTTCCCTTAGCGGAAGCCGAGTTTCCACCATGCCACTTTGACCCAGTTTGCTCCATTCCTGGGTAATATTATTCCCAACCAAATTTACTTTCTGGGATTTACAAACTCCCACCTCCAGTGTGAGAGCCTTCCGGACAAGGGAGAGCATTGGCAATGACTGCTCCTGAACCATAAGTTGTTTATTTGTTAATTTTAAGATTGAGGCTTGAACGGAGTTCATGGAGAACATCATTGCAGAAATAGGGCCCTACCAGTTATGTGGCTGAGAAATGCTTCCACCCTGCCTGCTGTCTGTGACAAATGCACCCAACCGCACAGCCAAATCACATTTAGTCCAATTAATATGCCCTATTGACCACCTCCTAACAGCCAAGCTAGTACATGGAGATTAGGAGAGCAGAGTTGAGAGACCTTAGACTGAAGGCCCACCACCTACAGAGTCACAACAACCCCCTGATAGCCCTCTCTCAACAATCCAACAGTTAAGATGAAACTCTTTGTTTTAAAATGTGTAAGTTATAGAGTTCAGGAGCCATAGAGCGCGGGGACAAGGGAACTCAAAGGCACTCAGCAAATGGCCTTTTTAAGGAGGGAATCCTAAAAAGAAACACCTACTCTGAACTCTAAGTACAGCATGCACTATGTACATCCCTTATGATGATGATGATGATGACAAAGACCTGTTTGCAGTGCTTCCCTGTGCATATTTGAGTTATCAAACAGAAGGACAATCTACTCCTATAAACTAAAATATGTATACAAATCCCAGAAAATGGTGATCCTGAATAAAAATATACAATGGATGTGCCAGAGTTTCATTAAGAAATGAATGAGAACTTGTGAGGCCTGCTTGATGGACTTCTTTTTTTTTTTTTTCGTTTTTCTTTTTTCTTCTTGTGGCCATATTTTCTTTTTCCCAAGTGTCTGTGTTTCCTTCCCTGCCTGCATTGCACTACCTTTTCTACAATGGCAGTCTTTCCATTCACCTGTATGTGGCTTTCCTAATCCAAGATGGTACCTTTAGTTCTTCCTACATGTCACTTCCTGTTTGTCAGTATATAAGCACAGAAGGTCTTCTTTTTCTTGCATTGCTCCTCGCTCCTGCTACCCATGTTTTTGGACCTATCCTGTTTTTTGCTTGCAGTTTAGTTGGTCCAGATTCTTTATTCTTGTCAGCTTTTCTTTTTGCCTCTTTTGTGGAGGTTACGGCCTGCTAGGCGTTGTATTGTCAGCAGCACCGTGGCTACTGGAAAGGGTTGCCCTTACCTTGGTCAATCCAGAACAAGCAAGAAACCAGGTCGTGCCCCGAGACTGGCAGATCACAGTGTTAAGAACCGTGCAAACCATGACACAGTGCAACGCCCAAAGATTCAGCGTTGCTCTGGAACTATGGAAGAATCTTCAGAAAACTTTGTGGAAATGGCACAATCCCTGCTTCATATCGTACAACAACAATCCCAAGAGTTACAACAACTGTGTGCCAAAAATACAGCGTTGGTTTCTGGGCCCATTGATACACCTACTGTCTCTGCCTCAACACCATGTAATTCTGGAGATTCAAACAAGTTAAAGGAATTCCTGGATTCCTTAACGGTATATTTTGCATTATGATCCACTTAGTTTACATAAGATAAAACCAAAGTGGGTTATCTGATCAGCGCCCTATCTGGCCCAGCCCTAGCTTGGGCAACCCTCTTGGTAGCTGCAGAGGACTCTTTATTGTCCAATTACCCAGCCTTTAGTAAGGCATTTAAACAAATGTTTGAATGACCTGGACTGGAGGCCGTGGATGAAGAAGCTTTGTGCGATATACAACAGGGCAATCAGGATGTCCTGAATTATGTAACCCTTTTTAAACAGCTAGCAGTTGAAACCACTTGGGTTGAATGCACTTTTGTAACTCTCTTCCGTCGAGGAATACGAGACGAAATAAAGGATGAATTGGTGCATTCCACTCAGGTAGAATCTTTGAAATAACTGATGGATCTTGCACTAAACATAGAGTACCATTTAAGAGAATGTAACTTGGAGAAACAAAAGACCAGGGTGCAGTCCCAGTCAGGAGCATTTCGCCCCTCAGTACGTTGCCCTTTTGAAGATTGATCAGAGAACCATGTTCCTACAGAAGAAGAACCTGTACATATAGCTATTGCTCGTGGACCTTTATCTGATTCAGAGCGAGAAAACAGATGACGTAAGGGCCTGTGTTTATTGCAGCTATACCGGCCACTTGATTTTAATGTGTCCTATTCGTCCTTCCAGACCTTCAGAAAATGCCAACTCTCCTCCACTGTGAGAAGAAAGGGGATGCAAGGTGTTGATATACCATCTATCTGCTCTTCAAAAGAAAATTCCACAGCTCTCTTTATATGGTCCATAATTCTACAGTGCCCTAATCATCAAGAAGACCAGTTCTTTGCGTTATTGGATTGTGGAGCAAGTGGAATTTTTTTAGATGAGAAATGGGCTAAAGAAACTTTAATGCCTTGTGTCCTTAAAGAGAGAGCAGAACATGTCCAAACAGCTGATGGCTCTCCTCTAACCTCTGGACCAGTGGTTGATACCAGTCCTACCCTTTGTTTGAAATTCGGAAGACATTTGGATACTATGTTTTTGGACATTTGTTGGCTAACATGGCACAATCCATATATTAATTGTTGGACAAGGACTATATTGCTCTCATCCCAATTTTGTCAACAACATTGCTGTTCGAAGGACTCTTATTGGTTCCCTAAGGGTCCCAACATAACCCCCAAAGAAGCCAGTGGTACATCAAAATGATCCTAGGAGTGCAGACCTGCTATCAAGAATGCTCTGACATGTTCCAGAAACCTTTAAAGCCCATTTTGCCTCCTCTTCAGGAATATGACTGTACCATTCCCTTGATTCCTGGGAAAGTGATTCAATTTGGAAGAATGTATTCTTTGCCTGAACAAGAAAAGAATGTACTTAATTAATACATGATGAAAACATACAGAGTGTATTGATTGCTCCCTCTTTGACACCTGCTGGGGCTCCTCTTTTCTTTGTGCCAAAGAAGACTGAGGATCTACGCCCCTGTATCGACTTTTGAGAGTTGAATAAGATCACCATCGAGGATAGGTATCCTCTACTCCTTAATAAGGATGTGTTAGAAGCAGTCCAAGGAGCCAAGATATTCACCAAGTAGGAAGGTGAAAGATGGAATACAGCTTTCCGTACTCCTTTAGGACATTGTGAATACCTCTTTATGCCTTTTGGCCTCACCAATGCACCTTCCACATTCCAAAGATTTATGGACTCAGTGTTCTCAGATCTTTTGAACTAAAGTGTTGTGATATATCTCGATGACATTCTGATATATTCTCGCTACCCTGAACAACATACTAAGCATGTTCTTCAGGTTTTAGAAAGCCTCCGACAAAAAAATCTGTACTGTAAACCTGAAAAATGTAAATTCAACAAGACGGAGGTACAATATCTTGGTTTTCGTATCAATAAAGTTTGCATCACCATGGATCCAGAAAAGGTACAAACCTTTCTTGACTGGCCCTCTCCTGCTTCTATTAAGGAGACTCAGGTGGTCATTCCAACCCTGGCGGTCGGTGTTAAAGCGGCGGCCAAACCGCAAACAGGCTGGCGGGAAAAAAAATGGAATTCCGACCCTGGCGGAAACCGCCAACAGCGACCGCCATATCAACACACCGCCCGCCACGGCGGTTCAAACAAACAGCGCGGCGGTCACCGCCAACAGACAGGCGGGAGACAATGTACCGCCCACTGTATCACAACCTACCAATCCGCCACCTTTTCCGGGGCAGTAGCCCCGCCGATAAAAACACGGCGGAAACAGCCATTTCGAAGGGAAAACGCTCACCTCCATACAGCCCACGAGGAATCAGGACAGCATGGAACCCGAACTCCACATACTCCCAGCGATAGTGTACCTGCTCCTCTACCAGGAGCTCGAACGCCGGCGCAGAAGACAACGGTGAGTACTGCACCTACGACACAGGGGAGGGGGGAGGGGAAATTATCACGGGTACACACATACGCGACACACCCACCATCACCCTCACCCACTACAACACACACATCAATGCATATCAACACATCAGAGTGACACCCCCCAAACCCCCCAGAAGAATGCAAAGACAAAAGGAAATGATTCTAAACATTTGAATATATTCTATTACTGCCAAAAAAATATATATACACATCAAAAACTCTTATATACATAAATGTACAAGTCCAAGCATTGTAGCAGGCATTGTTCGTGGACCACTGGGCCCAAATCACATGGGCAAAGCCCACACAGGATACCTGACTCCAACGGAGAGAACACTGCAGGGGCATCAGATAGCAAAACTACAGGCACCTCAGGGGGAAGGGAAGGGAAGGGGGGGCACCTCAGCCAGATGAGTGCACGATGCCAGATCCACGAGGGGCCTCCATGCCCACTGTTCAATCCTGGGGAGTGCAAAGCCACAGTCTCACAAGTCCAGACAGTGGGTGGGCTGCCCACTGTTCCATCCTGGGGAGTGCAAAGCCACAGTCTCACAAGTCCAGATAGTGGGTGGGCTGCCCACTGTTACATCCTGGGGAGTGCAAAGCCACAGTCTCACATGTCCAGACAGTGGGTGGGCTGCCCACTGTTACATCATGGGGAGTGCAAAGCCACAGTCTCACAAGTCCAGACAGTGGGTGGGCTGCCCACTGTTACATCATGGGGAGTGCAAAGCCACAGTCTCACAAGTGGATAACAGTCTCCACTGGTTCTGGAGGGGGCCTGGTGCCCAGAGTGCTTCATGCAGCCCTGCCCGACACAGATGCGGCCCAGTGCAGCGGTGCTTGAGATGAAGGGCCCAGTTCAGCGGTTCTTGAAACGGCGGTGCCCAGTTCAGCGGTGCTTGAGATGAAGGGCCCAGTGCAGCGGTGCTTGAGATGAAGGGCCCAGTTCAGCGGTGCTTGAGACGGCGGTGCCCAGTTCAGTGGTGCTTGAGATGAAGGGCCCAGTTCAGTGGTGCTTGAGATGAAGGGCCCAGTTCAGCGGTGCTTGAGACGGCGGTGCCCAGTTCAGCGGTGCTTGAGATGAAGGGCCCAGTGCAGCGGTGCTTGAGATGAAGGGCCCAGTTCAGCGGTGCTTGAGGCGGCGGTGCCCAGTTCAGCGGTGCTTGAGATGAAGGGCCCAGTGCAGCGGTGCTTGAGATGAAGGGCCCAGTTCAGCGGTGCTTGAGATGAAGGGCCCAGTGCAGTGGATCCGGCCATGGCGGGGAGGTCATTTGCCACCTGTCCTGTGGCTGGCGGGGCCCTCCTGCCCATCTGTCCTACGGCTGGCGGGGCCCTCCTGGGCAGCTGTCCTACGGCTGGCGGGGCCCTCCTGGGCAGCTGTGCCGGGCCTGTTGGTGGCCTCCTGCCCACCTGGGATGGGGCTGGCGGGGCCCTCCTGGCCAGCTGGGCTGATGGCGGTGTTGTCGGGCATGCTGCCCTTCCCAGCTTTCCCTGATCGCCTGTGGCCCTTCCCCACCTTGGGCGGTGTGCCAGCTGTCTCCACACTTCCTGCCGGAGCCATGGTAGGGGTTTTAGTCCCTGGTGTTTTCCCCCTCTTGCGCCGGCCACTGCCTATCTTTGGATGTTTCTCCGGGGGTGGGCTGCCCGTGCCTTGGCTTCATACCGAACTGGCTGCCCTGGAGGGTGGGGCACTCCACAGTCCATGGCAGACTGTGATGACAGGGGCCGGTTTTGTGGTGGCTGAGGTGCTGACTGTAGTCCTATGACATGGACGGGGTGGGGGAGTTGGGGGAAAGAGGTTGAGTTTGGACAGGAAAAACTTTTTAGGAGCAGTGGGACGGGTAGGTGTAGTGGGTATGGGAGTGGAGGAAGAGGTTGTGGTTGTAGGAGTTGTAAGTTTGGTGTCTTTGGGTGCAGGTGCTTGGGCTGGAGGCTGTCGTGAGGTGGATGGCTGTTGGGTGGGTGGCTGACTGCGTTTGTGTATCTTGGAAGAGGGGGTCACAGACACACTGGGAGAGGACACAGGGGACGTGTAAATGGCAGTGGGGGTGGTGACTGCACGTGTGCGGGGTGTTTTGGTGTGTGTGCTGCTGAGGGACATAGTGGCTGAAGATGTTGTGCATGCAGGTGTGAGTGGAGACGTGACAGGGAGGGAGGAGGGAGACGAGGAGGAGGGGGACACAGTGGAGGCAGTGGGTGTTAGTATGTCTGTATGTGGATGTTGCTTGGGTGAATGCCTGTGTGATGTGTGGTGCTTATGTTTGCCTGAGCTTCCCTTTGGTGTTGAGGTGTGTGCAGGCTGGTCTGATGGTGTGTCTGGGATAGGCAGAGGTACAGGTGATAGGGTATGGGTGGAGGAAGTTGGAGGGGGGAGGCTAGAGACAGGGACAATGGCTGCCATCAGTGCTGAGGCCGGAGTCTGGAACGATCGCTGAAGGGCAGCCTGACCAGAATGAATGCCCTCCAGGTATGCATTAGTCTGGTGCACCTCCCTTTCTACACCCTGGATGGCATTCAAAATGGTAGACTGCCCAACAGTGAGCGTCATCAGGAGGTCAATGACCTCCTCACTGAGGGCAGCAGGGGTGACTGGGGCAGGGCCTGAGGTGCCTGGGGCGAAGGAGATGCCCACCTTCCTGGGTGAGCGGGCACGGGCCAAACGCTGAGGGGCTGCTGGGAGGGCGGCGCTGGTGCGGTGGGTGGCAGCTGTACCTGTTGTTGCGGGGGGCACAGATGTTGCCGCACCACAAGGGAGCTCCCTTCAGAGGACGAGTCATTGTCACTGATGTCTGCCCGAGTCCCCGCTGTGGAGCTCCCCTCGCCCTCTGTCCCACTGGTGAATTCAGAGTCCGTTGCATGGCCCTCCATGGCCATGTGGGATGCAGCTCCCTTGTGCTCCGATGCCACTTCTCCTCCGCCTGATGATGCTAATGCACACATGAACAGGAAGACCGCAAAAAAGGGGGGGGGAGAAAATAAAGACATGTTGAGTGCATGCATTGGCGACACCGTTGGCGGACAGGACAGACACAGAAGCCCCCTGCACTACGCCGCGCACTTGGGGTCGACTATTCAATCCGTGGGACATGGCCTACAAGCCTATGGACGACATCTGCACACATAGATGACACAGGGCCATGAATAGCTGTACTAGGCACCCTACAGAGGTGGGGCGCGGGGGCACAGGGCCATGCCTTACGGAGGGGCCTAGCCTACAGAAATCGCCCTGGCCTAGGGATACCCACAGCCCTCCTCCCCCACCCAGACACCTCCACTGCGCGCAAAGTCAACAGAATGAGAGTGTACTCACCCCCTTGTGTCTGCTCTGATGTCCTCACGCGCCCATCCAAATCGGGGTAGGCCACTGCCAGGATCCAGGACATCAGGGGGGTCAAAGTCCGACTGGCACCCCTTCCACGTTGGGAGGCAATCCCCAGCTGAGCCTCCGCCGTCTTCCTGCTCCAGCGGCGGATGTCCTCCCATCTTTTCCAGCAGTGGGTGCCCCGTCTGCGGTGGACCCCCAGGGTCCAGACGTCCTTGGCGATGGCACGCCAAATATCGATCTTCTGGTGGGCGCTGACCTATGTGAAATGTACAGGGGGAGAAAAATAGTCATCACCTTCTGCATATTCAATGAGTGGCCCCCCATCCCTACCCTTGCCATGTGGCACATGCTCTCACCGTCGTTTGATGCATGCCTCAATCGCTCCCCTCCCCACCATCTTTCATCCACACCACTCAACACAGGCATTGCCCATAAAGCATGCTCCCTCAGTACTAACCTGTTGGTCTGGAGGACCATAGAGTAGCGCGTACTGGGGAGGACCCCATTCACAAGTTTCTCCAACTCTTGAGCTGTGAACGCAGGGGCCCTTTCCCCAGTCGCATGAGCCATTGTCTCTTCCAGACCGAGGTCACAGCAGCACTTGCAGTGTAGGTCCTCTCCTGTCGAAGATCAGGTATCGAGTGATTAAGCAGATAGAAAATGGCGGTCACGCCCGCGGCAGTGCGTACCGCGGCGGTGCGTACTGCGACCGCCGGCACACATCGTCATTGGCTCATGAGACCCATAGGGTTCAATGTTAACCAATGCTGCTTTGCGCCGCGGTCTTCGACTGCCTACCGCCACGGTGTGCCACGCCAGCGCATTTACCTCACATCCCATTGTCGCACTTCACAGGTCAGGCAGCCGCCATTTCAGGGGCCCACATGGCTTACTTTTTACTGCGTCACACATACCTAGGCCTTGCATCAACACTCATACAAAGCATTCATTGGAGTGAGAATCGTGTTATGTGCAAGCTGTGGTTACGTACCTGTGGGTTGATTGACTCTGTGCTCGCTGTTGTCCTTCATAGGCACCGTCCGCTGGGACATGCGAGGAGATGGCGGAATCTTCCTGTGTACAGACCGCTGGTGGACCTGTCGACAATGGAGGAAAGACATGTCATACTGACATACAGGCTTGACCGTGCCACTATTCATGAACTGTGTGCCCAGCTGGAGCCAGACCTGATGTCACCAATCCGCCAACCCACAGGGATCCCCCCTCTAGTGCTGTCAGTGCTCCATTTCCATGCAAGTGGGTCATTTCAAACAACAGTGGCCATAGCATCAGGGATGTCCCAGCCTATGTTTTCCAAGGTGTTGTCCAGAGTGTTGTCTGCCCTGCTGAAACACATGCGCAGCTACATCGTTTTCCCTGAGGTGGGGGATTTGGCTACAGTGAACGGTGATTTCTATGCCCTTGGACATATCCCCAACATCATAGGTGCCATTGATGAGACCCATGTGGCTTTGGTTCCCCCCCACAGGAGTGAACAGGTGTACAGAAACAGGAATAGTTATCATTCGATGAATGTGCAGATAGTATGTTTGGCAGACCAGTACATCTCCCATGTTAATGCCAAGTTCCCTGGCTCAGTGCATGACGCGTACATCATGCGGAATGGCAGCATCCCTTACGTGATGGGTCAACTCCCCCCAACCTGTCATGGCTACTGACCCCAGTGAGGAATCCCAGGACAAGGGCAGAGGAACGCTACAATGAGGCCCATGGGAGAACTAGGAGGGTGATCGAGCGGACCTTCGGGCTCCTGAAGGCCAGGTTCAGGTGCCTCCATATGACAGGTGGATCCCTATTCTACTCACCAAAGAAGGTGTGTCAGATCATCGTGGCCTGCTGTATGCTTCACAACCTGGCTTTGCGACAACAGGTGCCTTTTCTGCAGGAGGATGGTCCAGATGGTGGTGTTGTAGCAGCTGTGGAGCCTGTGGAGAGTGAAGACGAGGAAGCCGAAGAAGACGACATAGACAACAGGAACACAGTAATACAGCAGTATTTCCAATGGCACACAGGTAAGAATACACACCAGCATATTTCATATACTTAAACACTACTACCTCTCTACTGTCTGTCCTTTTCCCCCAGTGTATGGTAACTGAGTTGTGACTTTCCCTTCCGATTTCAGAGATGTGGGCCCCACTGCGTGACATCTGCTTTGTTTCCCCATGAACTACAGCTGTGTGGCATTGGTATGTTGGCATCACAATGTAAATAAGCATTTTGGCACGTTAATGTCTAATACATTTGTTCAAAATCACAGCCAGACTCCTGATTGTTTTGTGCAATAACTGTGTTTATTACAGAGCTCTATATTGGTGGGTGGTTGCAAATCGGTGAGGGGTGATGGTGGAGGATTGTCCATGGCAGAGTCCAGACTATTTGTATCACAGGTGCATTGTCCAAATGCCTGTGGAAAGTGGAGCAGGGGCAGTTTAAGGATGGACAGGGTGACAATGTGGGACAGTAGGATGACAATCAGGGAGGTATCCTTTCCTGGCGGGGGTCTTGGCATCTTACTCTGTCTTCTTCCTGGATCTCAGGGCCCGCTTGCGGGGTGGTTTTCCTTCTGCAGGGGGTGGGGTGCTGGTGGCCTGTTGGTCCTGTGGCGGGGCCTCCTGCCCTCTAGCGCCGGCAGAGGTGGTAGGCTTTTCTTGGTCCATGCTAGTGTCAGGGGCCCTTTGTGGTGCCACAGTGTCCCGCAATGTGGTGACTATCAGATTCAGAGCCCCTACAATGGTGCCCAGGGCGGAACTGATGGTTCGTAGTTCCTCCCTGAACCCCAAATACTGTTCCTCCTGCAGGAGCTGGATCTCCTGAAACCTGGCCAGTACCGTCGGCATTGTCTCCTGGGAATGATGGTAGGCTCCCATGATGGAGGAGAGGGCCTCGTGGAGAGTGGGTTCCCTGGGCCTGTCCCCCCCCTGTCGCACAGCAGCCCTCCCAGTTCCCCTGTTTCCCTGGGCCTCTGTCCCCTGGACCGTGTGCCTACTACCACTGCCCCCAGGTCCCTGTTGTTGTTGGGGTGGTGGGTTAACCTGGGTGCCCTATAGTGGTGGACACACCGCTGATTGACGTGTCCTGGGGACAGAGGTATGGGCCCGCTGGGGGGGTGCTGTGCTGGTGTTCCCAGAGGGGGAAGGTCTGCTGTGGCTGTCTGTAGGGAACCGACTGTCCCGAGGTCCCCGATGGGCCAGGCTGGTCATCTAGATCCAGGTCGACAGAGGTGCTGTCATCACTGTGGGCCTCTTCTGGGGGTGGAGTGGACATTTGTGGACCCTCCTGCGCGGTGACGTGGCGTTCGGGTCCTGCAGGGGTATAAAGGGATGGTTATTGCATCTGTGTGTGCCATAGCGTGCAATGGGTGGGTGCCCGTGTACCCCAGTGCTTGCATTCCTGTGTGGGGGCTTTTGTGACAGTGGATTGGGGGGGGATGGGGATGTGCAGTGGGCATGCTTTGGTGATGGGTGTCCATGCTTTGTGGTCGCATGCAGGGCTTGCGGTTGGGATGGGTGGGTTGTGATGGTGAGACATTTGCAAGGAGTAGGTGTGATGGGGTGAGGGTGTGGGTGGGGGTATGAGTTGGCATGCTGGTGGGGTGGGGGGGATGAAGTAGTGAAGATGAGACTTACCGGAGTCCATTCCTCCAGATACTCCGCCAAGGCCCTCAGGATGCAGGATCGCCAAGACCTGTTCCTCCCATGTTGTAAATTCTGGGGGAGGAGGTGGTGGACCGCCGCCAGTCCGCTGAACCGCAATGTTGTGCCTGGACACCATTGAACGCACCTTCCCCCGTAGGTCATTCCACCGCTTCCTGATGTCGTCCCTATTTCTTGGGTGCTGTCCCACAGCGTTGACCCTGTCGACTATTCTGCTCCATAGCTCCATCTTCCTGGCAATGGAGGTGTGTTGCACCTGTGTTCCGAAGAGCTGTGGCTCTACCCGTACGATTTCCTCCACCCTGACCCTGAGTTCATCCTCAGAAAACCTGGGGTGTCTTTGCGGTGCCATGGGGTGGTGTGGGTGATGTGTGGGGTGGATTGTGTGGTGCTAAGTGTGGTGATGTGTATTGGTCTGTTGTGTGAAGTGCGTGGTAATATTGCTGGGTGATTGTAATATGCGCGTCTGGGTGCTCGGATATCTATTTCTCAGTGCGTGGTACCGATTCTCTAGGAGTGGAGGTTTGTGGGTGATGTGGGTGTGTGTTTTATATTTAATTGGGTGTGTGGGTGTGGTGTGTGTATGTGTCTCAGGTGTGTGTATTTCAAATTGTCCAATGTGGCTGTGTTTAGTAAGAGTGTGGGTATTTTGAGCGCTGCGGTGTGTACCGCCAATGGAATACCTCGGTTGAAAGACCGCCGCTTGGATTCGTGTGTTGTGATAATGTGGGCGTATTTCTGTTGGGGTAACGGTGGAGGTTTGGTCATCGCCAGTTTCTCGCTGACCTTTGGTGTGGCGGACTTTTGTGGATGTCTGTATTTTGGCAGTTTGCCTGTTGTGGGTCAGAATGACCGTGGCGGTTAACCGCGGCCGCGGCGGTATGGTGGCGGTCTTCTGACAGCGGTAAGAGGCTTTTACCGCCGATGTTGGAATGACCGCCTCAGTGTTTTCTAGGTCTATCCAACTTTTATCGACAATTCATAAAGGACTTTGCCCAATAACAAGGCCCTATAACCCAGAACATTAAAAAAGAAAACCTAAAGAAGGGTTTCATTTGGACTGAAGATGCAGATAGGGCCTTTCAGACTCTTAAATGTGCCTTTACTCAAGTTCTGAAATTACGTCATCCTGACACAACTAAGAAATTCATAGTGGTCACTGATGCATCAGACAGAGCTATTGAGGCCATATAACTACAAAGACAAGACGACGATGGCTTACAACATCCTGTCTTTTATATATTTCACGTATGGACAGGTGCTGAATGCAACTTTTCTTTGTTGGAAAGGGTATTGCTCTCTTTAAAAGTCATCTGCAAAGAATGGAGGCATTTCCTGATGGGTACTAAGGAGACATTTGAAGTCCGAACTCAGCATCGTAATCTACAGTGCCTCTGCAGTTTTAAATTTTGAAACAGTTGTCAAGCCAGATGGGCTTTCTTTTTGAGTCAGTATGATTTTGAAGTCATACATGCCTGAGTCCTAAAACCTTGCGGCAGATGCTTTATACTGCCATTATCCAGAAAGCATGATTACTTCTTTCCCACACATCAGAGAACCATGTTGAATCATTGGAGTTGTGCAATCATTTCTTGACCGCGTGAAATCAGAATATCAGATCTACCCCTGGAAGAGTGGAATGCTCTAAATCCTCACTTACAAAAGAACCAGAAAAACTATTATCATCAAAACACCTTGTTTCTGCTTACTAAGAAAGTTCAAACACAAGCCTTGCAAATGTGTCACGACTCCCCTATTGCTGGACACCGTGGAATCAAGAACATGCTGGAACTGCTCCTCTCTTCCTTTTGGTGGCCAACTTTAAAGACTGACGTTGAAACATATGTAAATTCTTCCCAATATGTGCTCAAACCAAGATACTCCAAAATAAACCAGCAGGTTTATTGATGCCCTTGCCTGTTCCATCCTTTCTGTGGCATATGCTGTCTACAGATTTTATATGTTCTCTGCCACCTTCTTCAGGACACCATGTCATAATGGTAACCATTGACTCATTTAATAAAATGGCTCATTTTACAGCCTTGAAGAAATTCCCCTGAGTATGAACTACAGGAGATTTGTGATTCCCGCATTTTTCGGAACCGGCTCCAGTTTTTGGTTCACTGGAAAGGATGTCCCCTTAGTGACTGTTTTTGGGAGGATGATTCCTCTGTCCATGCTCCCCGCTTGGTCCGTAATGTTTTTCAACATTTTTCCAGACAAACCTGGAGCTTTGGGGGGGGGTCTCCTGTGATGCTGCAAGGACCCGCAGAATCCCCCTTGCGGGCGTGGTCAGATCGTCAGACCGCGTTTCAGGCAGGCAGTCCTGCCATGGGCCGCTTTTTGGGCAGCGACTTGTTTTCTCAGCCGCGGCGTGGCTCGGGAGTCCTCTCTTGGGCTTTGGGTCGCTCTGCGTTCGCTTGCCATCCCTGTAAATTATTTTACCTGCTTGCCGGTCTTCTATTTTCTCTTTTTCTTTTTCTTTTTTCTTTTTTCTTCTTGTGGCCATATTTTATTCTTCCCACATGTCTGTGTATCCTTCCCTGCATGCATTGCACTACCTTTTCCACAATGGCAGTCTTTTCATTCGCCTGTATTTGGCTTTCCTAGTCTAAGATGGTACCTTTAGTTCTTCCTGCATGTCACTTCCTGTTTGTCTGTATATAAGCACAGAAGTTTTTCTTTTTCTTGTGTTGTAAACACTTCTGTCCTGGTGGTGCTCCCCTTCCTGCTTCCCGTGTTTTTGGACCTATCCTGTTTTTTGCCTGCGGTTTTGTTTTTCCCGATTCTTTATTCTTGTCAGCGTTTCTTTTTCCCTCTCTTCAGGAGTTCCTGTATTCTGAGGAAACTGGCAGACTACAGCGGTAAGAAGCGTGCAAACAGTGACAGAACTGGGTTCCAAATACAAACCCATACCTGATTTATTCACCAGCTTAGACATAGATAGTCAAAAATAACATATCAGTGTAATGCAATCTCTGTGGGTGACAATGTGTGACGTGTTTAATCGTGCCAGTATGTATAAGTGACACAGATATCCTAAACACAGATAACATTCACATATATCCTCAAAGTCAGAAAGCAATCACAAATCATGCACATAAATACTACAATAAACTTGTTCAATTCCATCACCTTTGTTAACCCTATATATTAGCACAGTAGATGTCACATGCACAGAACCAATACTTTCCACTCTCAGGACTCTAAGGTATAATCTTCAAAGAAGTGTTATAAAGTTGTGTAATAAATCATTCAACAATATCTTCCAATTGTACGTTATTCTTCAATTTTAAGAGTTCCTAATAGCACCTCATGATGTACATAAACTGCATTGATATTTCTAGAGCACAAATAAATAGAAATAAACATTATAAAAAACACTGCATAACTAAGAATGATTGTTATCAGAAAATGCTTTTTCCATTGTTATCATGTGATTGAATTAAGTTGTTAGTTAAGGACTGCAGAACATATTAGTTCATTTACGGATTCAGCATATTGTCGGTTATCTCACACTTCTCTTCTTGCATCAGGATTATCTCTGCAGTGTGTGATCATTCTCCTGATGTGGGAGTTATGCATGGTTTGTTTCTTTCTGAACCTAATTTCTCCATTTGTTCGGTGTCCTACAAAAGAGGTATTGCTTCCCGGCTGGCATAATGCTCCAAAAAGATGTGGTATTCTGGTTACCAGTCATATCTATTTTTAAGCAGACCTTTGCCTACCTGCCTCCTGATTCTCTTATGTGAATGTCCTTATGATTTTCATTCAGAGGTCTGGAAACATTTCATGGCCAGGACTCCTGGACTGAACTTGCTCAATATTGCTTAAAGTGAAAAGAACTGAAATGAGGGCTTTCTTTGTATCTTCTGGACATTGTTTCAAGTGAAATAAATCTGTTATATGGTATTATGGATGACGTGGGCTTGTGGTTGACTTAACTAGAGGCGTGTCCTGCAAAATATATCTGTATAAATGTATCCCAGTGTTGCTCCAATCTCTTGAATTTATTGATTAGGGGGTGATGTGGTCAGGCTCCAAAACAGATGTCCCTTCACAAATGTTTTACAGGGTCTGGTTTGTGGTGCCACTTTACTACTGCTAAAACCTGTATCCCCCCTCCAAATTCTCGTATTGTGTGCCAATGTGAAAAATGTATACATCATTTGTAGAATCTTATTTTATATATACATGTATTAAAAAGTGGTTAAAGACTTTTCAACTCAATCTGTTTCTGCAAGCATTTTCCTGCTTGAGCACACTATTTCAGCTGTGCTTATAGTAGGGGAAAAAAAAGTAAAGGTTAAAGAATATGAGAAGGTGGAAAATTGACAGAGAGGATTAAAATGTATGCATCATATGTTTCTGGACGCAGGCAGAGAATGGATGTAACACAAGAGCTAAATGAATCGGTCCAACAGAGTGTCTGGTGGCTGATGGTTAAGTAAATCTTGAAGAAAAACTCATGAGATTCGAGTGGCTAAGATATTTCATGAATGGCTGTGCAATATCCCTGCCTTAATTGTGAGATATGTCTAATTTCCAGACAAGGTTCACAAAGTTAGTTTTTTTGTAGTATTTGTATTCCTCCTCAGAATCTAGTTCTTGTAACTGAGAATACCAATCCAATGCATGCACTGCAAAGATAGTTGCTAGACACAAATCGCGGAAAGTTCTTATCCCTTCTATTCTAGTCAGCTGTTTATCTTTCTGAAGTTGAGAAATGAGCTCTAGTTGGCTAACTATAAACTTAGGGCATATTTACCAACATTTCAAGCAAAGCACTGCAGCATGTGATGTTGCTGTGATGTGTCGCTTGAAAGAGTTAGAGCAGGATTGAACCCTTCCTTTTAAACATATGGTGCAGTTTTCCTCTCTCCCAGCACTTGCACACTTGTGGCTGCCTACTGCTAAAGCTGCCACCCTTGTGTCATGTTGCAAGGGTGCCTCCATTGTGGCAGGATAGTTTTTGTGTGGAGAAGGATACCTTTCATCACAAAAACTATTCTTTACAACTTTTTTTTATTTGCATGTGTGTTGCAGAATGCAGCACACATGTGATCCGGTGTCTGGCACTCTTACTCGTTTTCTAGGTCCGATGACTCTTTGGATAGTTCGGAGGTGTGAGGAGAAACTAATTAAACTATTCAAAGCAATTTACTGTACAACCCATTTCATCACACATTTAATCTCAGAGACAAAATCAAAGCTAAAAAGATATATTACACGTTTAAAGGTGGACTTTTGAAAATGAATCTCAAAAGCACATTAAACAAGAACAGAATTACCAAAGGTGAGTTAAAGTGTTGAATCAAGTTGAAGCGTACCAACATCAGATATACTAAAACCTCAGTAGCAGCAATGCAGAAGATAAGAAATAATATTTGGTGTTCAGAATACAGCCTATGGTTCTCCTGCCTAACAATTGAATCCATGGAAGTCTGACTATTCTACTAGGCTATAGGAAACCCAATAAGTGCTCTAGTTTAAGACAATAGAGAATTAATTAAAAGTGTCAGCACTACAGAGACCTCAGTAGAAGTTTCCTTAAGAGAGATGTGCCAAGCATAAAGCCACATCGGCCAAAGCAAGAATCAAAACAGAGGTCTGTACCTCTCTAAGGGCCTCATTTACAAAGTTTTGGCACAGGGCAGCGTCACAAATCATTTTGCTGCACCGCCCTGTGTAAAAATGAAAGGCTAGGAAATCGCTGTATCTAGAAATTACAGCGGATTCCTGTCTTTGTCCCCTGCGCATGGCGCACAAATTGCTACCATGCACATGAGGCAAGGATATCTGCAATGCAGTGATTATTGTTTTTGTGCAGTAAGGGACACTTTCCTGTACAAAAACAATCACAAGAGGCATGCAGCACACATTGAAAGAGGAAAACAGGGGGAGAAATAATGTTATTTCTCCCCATTGCGCCATTCTTGGTGTGGCATAGGAAACTAATGCATTCCCAGGTTTACAAAACCGTGTCAATCTGGGAATGCATCAGAGTGGATGGGTGTTGCATGGGGACACCCAGCGCAACACCCATTGAACGCCCCTTTCACACATAGTAATGTGTGGAAGGGTCCATGTCTACGGGACCATGTAAAGTCATACAAAGTGGCTTTGCGTGGCCATGTAGGTATGGCCCCACAGCCTGCGCCGCTGGTGCATCATAAAAAGTGCACCCCCTACCGCCATCCTGTTACTGGCTAAACACTCCTATCCCTCTGAAACTCAGATGGTCGATGTTAATGCCAGTAACTTTCCATGGTGTACATGGATGTGACTAGGATCTTCTCATTAGACTTTTCTCCTCTCATTCCAAGCATTAAGATGACCTTGGATAGTTCTCACTTTCAGGAATCCATAGGGGAGCTCTTCTTCACAATTCCTGGTTAACACTCCCCATCCTTCGCAACCTGTCTTGTCATATCCCCTCATCTACAACTAACAATAAGCTTTTCCTCAACTGAAGACTTCTGCAAAACCCACCTGTAAATAAAGAAATAAGCAGCAAGAGCAAAACTTACAGGTTGAAGGTTAAAGACATAAAAACATTTTAGGCCTTAACTTATCTCCAGCCAACTTAAACTAGAACTCATTGCCCATTTGAATCCATGGTTTTAAGTGCATTTCACAAAAATTCTAATTGGAGATTAACTATGAAAATATAATTTAGCTAGATTGTCAATATATTCATACATAGAATAATACTTTATACATGTGATTTGCATATGATCATTCTACCTTTCTTCTTATATGTGATTTGTGTGGCTTTGTAAATTACAAAATATATTTTGCAACAAAGCTGCACCAGGGGTATAATGCAATCCTCTGGGGCCCTTAACCATTCAGGAGGCTCCCACTGAGCGCGAGACAGAGAAAAAGAAATACAGAAAAAGGCAGTAAAAGGATAAAGCTTTATGGAGTAAGAGGTATGGATTTGGTACTCCACCTCATAATGTATGGTAATGAAAGCTTTCGAACGTTTTGTAATAACGTTCTCCATTAAGCTTCAGTTTAAAGGAACCTTGTTAGTATTTAGCTTTGAGGACAATATTGTGAGTGATTAAGTTAATTCATTTTTCAAGGACATTACCGAGCCCTTGCCGCTCCTGTCACTTTTCTACTAAAGATTAAGGGCAGACTCTGAGCTATTATTTTCTTACTATCAACGATTACACCAGGTACATTTTACCCAGCACTGATTGTCAACAAGAGAAGCCGATTACTAGCCCTTGTAAGGTTACTTAAAATATGTGATCTCACCCGAATGCTTCGGAGAATGAACAAAGAAATCAGATCAGCGTGAACGATTGCATTCTATTTCATGCAAAATCAAAATAGTTTGTGTTATTTTCTCGACATCTGAATTGCATGTTGTTTGAGCCGCCATTTGGATGCATGAGGTGAAAAACACTATTTGGTAGTTAGGCTTAGATCAACATATTTTTCCGAAAATATCGTTATCTGTTAAGCAATTATTTTAAAACGTTTATGAATTTATGTGCATTTTAAAGAATATGCGTTTTCCCCTTTGAAATGCAACCAAGTCTGATAATTTCACAGATGTGTTGCGTGTGGTGTAGTTTCCTTTACCAATTCTGTTATTTAGTATTAAATGTACAGATATAAAATGTTCTCGACAAATTATGAAAAGAGTATGGCCCCTAAAATGTGTAGTCATTGTTTGTAAATATAGTAAAATGCATATATTGAATTACAGTTGTCAGGAAATTATTAACAAAATAGCTTGTTTGTACGGATGTCAGTTTCTACTCTCGTGTGGTTTATAAAACAATCATTGTTAAACCTAGTGCGTCCCTAGTCACCCTACCCAATGCCTTCCAAAAGCAGAACATTAATACACTGAGTTATGTGAGCACATACTATATTACATTATGCGAATAGTATGGCAGGTGGTACCTGAAACCCGTGTTTTTTTTATAAATGAAATTATAGTCCTATTATGATGCTCTTGTACACATCCATTTATTTTTAATTTTCAACAAACTTGCATGCAATAATCTTGAATTAGCTAATGAAGGCTGCTGTAGACATATCCTCTCAGAAATATCACTTTTTGCATATACATGTTTGTCGGATTTTGCTGGTGTGTATCTAGGAGAAAATAAAGATTTCTAATGCAACTTGACAAGATGCAATGCATTTGTCACCCAGAATCAATGATTTATGAAACTGGCATTTTTAATCAGCTTCTTTAGCTAAAAAGTGCAAGGCTTGAGCAGCAGCAAGTGCCACACAGTTCACTGTGTACTTGCTGATTCATGTATGCCAAGCCAGTCTGTCATGATTAATGTCGACAGCATGCATTTTGCATTAATCCTGTCTTGCAGAATTTAATGGGCCAAGATAGAGGATCAAATGAATACGCGAATGTGTACCGTACCTCTTGAGAGCATTCGCTGATGGCTGAAGAACTCATGCGCAAGTGAGTGTTCAGGGATGCCTTTGAGAGAATTATTGGATGCTAACATTATTTCCTGCTGATACATTTGAAACTGAATGATGGACCATTATTAAATCAAATTACAAAATCTTTGCCATGGGTTTATGGTTTATATTTGTCGTTTATGGTTTATATTTGTCAGATGGAAGATGAATATTGTCAACTATCTTCCTCAGGTAAGATTTTGCTACTTAACTGTTTTGTGGATGAGGCACTTCATCACATAAGGCATAATTCCTCAGTTTTGCGCGTTTATTTAATTAAATTATGGTAAACTTCAAATCACATCACAATACTTGTGCTATTTTCTCAGGGTAATGGCAATAAGGCATGATATTTCTGGTGTTAGGAGCTCAAACATGTGATTGCAATTTTCAGCCACAAAACATTATGGCATTCTGTGGTGTTCTACAATGATATCAGTAATACAACTTGTATATGCCACTTAAAATGTGACGGAGGACCTGTCCCAACATTGCCATTTGGAGTTTTTCTGCCTTCTGTATGGTGGTGGTTTCAGAGGTGAGTTTTATAGCGCATTAAGCATATTTGGAACACACCTACTGTGCGTGAAGTCTGACATCACAACAAGGACATCGAGCTGGGCCTGTTGGGAACAGGTAACCACCAACCCTCTCCAATCCGAGCCCACTGCTGTAGAATGCCAAGATTTGGACCTGTGATTGGATACCTATAAATCAACTGATGAGGAGCTTTTCTGAACGGAATGTCAGTTATTCACTGAGGGTAATCCAGTATAATGGCTATTTTTAAATAACAAGTGCATGAAAAACGGCAATGCTTATGACCACATTTATACTCGCTTCACTCAGTGTAGCATGATTGCTTGACAACCACTAGCGGGTTGTGATTCAGTGCCGGTAATCAGGTGAAGGAGCAGGGCTTTCTATATCTCAATCTGTGGGTGTAGTAATTAAATAACCCCCTGGCTGTATGGACCTTTCTTTATTGACAAGGAGAAGTAAGAAGCAGTAATAATCTACCTTAACCACTTCGCTGCCAGGCCTTTTCCCCCTCCTGTGCCAGGCCTTTTTTTGCCTATTTGGGGCAGTTCGCGCTTAGGCCCGCATAACTTTTTGTCCACATAAGCTAACCAAGCCAAATTTGCGTCCTTTTTTTCCAACATCCTAGGGATTCTGGAGGTACCCAGACTTTGTGGGTTCCCCTGAAAGAGGCCAAGAAATTGGCCAAAATACAGGGAAAATTTTGTTTTTTTCAAAAAAATTGGAAAAAGTGGCTGCAGAAGAAGGCTTGTGGTTTTTCCCCTGAAAATGGCATCAACAAAGGGTTTGCGGTGCTAAACTCAGCAGCTTCCCAGCTTTCAGGAACAGGCAGACTTGAATCCGAAAACCCAATTTTTCAACACAATTTTGGCATTTTACTGGGGCATACCCCATTTGTGCAATTTTTTGTGCTTTCAGCCTCCTTCCAGTCAGTGACAGGAATGGTCATGAAACCAATGCTGGATCCCAGAAACCTAAACATTTCTGAAAAGTAGACAAAATTCTGAATTCAGCAAGGGGTCATTTGTGTAGATCCTATAAGGGTTTCCTACAGAAAATAACAGCTGAAAAAGAAAAATATTGAAATTGAGGTGAAAAAAACATCAATTTTTCTCTACTTTTTACTCTGTAACTTTTCCTTGCAATGTCAGATTATCGAAAGCAATATACCGTTACGTCTGCTGGACTCCTCTGGTTGCGGGGATATATAGGGTTTGTAGGTTCATCAAGAACCCGAGGAACCCAGAGCCAATAAATGAGCTGCACCCTGCAGTGCGTTTTCATTCTATACCGGGTATACAGTAATTCATTTGCTGAAATATAAGGAGTAAAAAATAGCTATCAAGAAAACCTTTGCATTTCCAAAAAGGGCATAAGATAAAGTGTTGAGGAGCAGTGGTTATTTGCACATCTCTGAATTCCGGGGTGACCATAGTAGCACGTGAATTACATGGAATTTCTCAAATAGATGTCTTTTTTACACACACCCCTATATTTGGAAGGAATAAATGTAGAGAAAGACAAGGGGCAATAACACTTGTTTTGCTATTCTATGTTCCCCCAAGTCTCCCGATAAAAATGATACCTCACTTGTTTGGGTAGGCCTAGCGCCCGCGACAGGATATGCCCCAAAACACAACGTGGACACATCACAGAAAACAGAGCTGTTTTTAGCAAAGTGACTACCTGTAGATTTTGGCCTCTAGCTCAGCCGCCACCTAGGGAAACCTACCAAACCTGTGCATTTCTGAAAACTAGAGACCTAGGGGAATCCAAGGAGGGGTGACTTGTGTGGCTCGGACCAGGTTCTGTTACCCAGAATCCTTTGCAAACCTCAAAATTTGGCTAAAAAAACACATGTTCCTCACATTTCTGTGGCAGAAAGTTCTGGAATCTGAGAGGAGCAACAAATTTCCTTCCACCCAGCATTCCCCCACGTCTCCCAATAAAAATGATACCTCACTTGTGTGGGTAGGCCTAGCGCCCGCGACAGGATATGCCCCAAAACACAACCTGGACACATCACAGAAAACAGAGCTGTTTTTAGCAAAGTGACTACCTGTAGATTTTGGCCTCTAGCTCAGCCGCCACCTAGGGAAACCTACCAAACCTGTGCATTTCTGAAAACTAGAGACCTAGGGGAATCCAAGGAGGGGTGACTTGTGTGGCTCGGACCAGGTTCGGTTACCCAGAATCCTTTGCAAACCTCAAAATTTGGCTAAAAAAACACATGTTCCTCACATTTCTGTGGCAGAAAGTTCTGGAATCTGAGAGGAGCCACAAATTTCCTTCCACCTAGCGTTCCCCCACGTCTCCCGATAAAAATGATACCTCACTTGTGTGGGTAGGCCTAGCGCCCGCGACAGGATATGCCCCAAAACACAACGTGGACATATCACAGAAAACAGAGCTGTTTTTAGCAAAGTGACTACCTGTAGATTTTGGCCTCTAGCTCAGCCGCCACCTAGGGAAACCTACCAAACCTGTGCATTTCTGAAAACTAGAGACCTAGGGGGATCCAAGGAGGGGTGACTTGCGGGGCTCGGACCAGGTTCTGTTACCCAGAATCCTTTGCAAACCTCAAAATTTGGCTAAAAAAACACATGTTCCTCACATTTCTGTGGCAGAAAGTTCTGGAATCTGAGAGGAGCCACAAATTTCCTTCCACCCAGCGTTCCCCCACGTCTCCCGATAAAAATGATACCTCACTTGTGTGGGTAGGCCTAGCGCCCGCGACAGGATATGCCCCAAAACACAACGTGGACATATCACAGAAAACAGAGCTGTTTTTAGCAAAGTGACTACCTCTAGATTTTGGCCTCTAGCTCAGCCGCCACCTAGGGAAACCTACCAAACCTATGCATTTCTGAAACGTAGAGACCAAGGGGAATCCAAGGAGGGGTGACTTGTGTGGGTCGGACCAGGTTCTGTTACCCAGAATCCTTTGCAAACCTCAAAATTTGGCTAAAAAAACACATGTTCCTCACATTTCTGTGGCAGAAAGTTCTGGAATCTGAGAGGAGCCACAAATTTCCTTCCACCCAGCGTTCCCCCACGTCTCCCGATAAAAATGATACCTCACTTGTGTGGGTAGGCCTAGCGCCCGCGACAGGATATGCCCCAAAACACAACGTGGACATATCACAGAAAACAGAGCTGTTTTTAGCAAAGTGACTACCTGTAGATTTTGGCCTCTAGCTCAGCCGCCACCTAGGGAAACCTACCAAACCTGTGCATTTCTGAAAACTAGAGACCTAGGGGAATCCAAGGAGGGGTGACTTGCGGGGCTCGGACCAGGTTCTGTTACCCAGAATCCTTTGCAAACCTCAAAATTTGGCTAAAAAACACATTTCCCTCACATTTCTGTGGCAGAAAGTGCTGGAATCTGAGAGGAGCAACAAATTTCCTTCCACCCAGCATTCCCCCACGTCTCCCAATAAAAATGATACCTCACTTGTGTGGGTAGGCCTAGCGCCCGCGACAGGATATGCCCCAAAACACAACCTGGACACATCACAGAAAACAGAGCTGTTTTTAGCAAAGTGACTACCTGTAGATTTTGGCCTCTAGCTCAGCCGCCACCTAGGGAAACCTACCAAACCTGTGCATTTCTGAAAACTAGAGACCTAGGGGAATCCAAGGAGGGGTGACTTGTGTGGCTCGGACCAGGTTCGGTTACCCAGAATCCTTTGCAAACCTCAAAATTTGGCTAAAAAAACACATGTTCCTCACATTTCTGTGGCAGAAAGTTCTGGAATCTGAGAGGAGCCACAAATTTCCTTCCACCTAGCGTTCCCCCACGTCTCCCGATAAAAATGATACCTCACTTGTGTGGGTAGGCCTAGCGCCCGCGACAGGATATGCCCCAAAACACAACGTGGACATATCACAGAAAACAGAGCTGTTTTTAGCAAAGTGACTACCTGTAGATTTTGGCCTCTAGCTCAGCCGCCACCTAGGGAAACCTACCAAACCTGTGCATTTCTGAAAACTAGAGACCTAGGGGGATCCAAGGAGGGGTGACTTGCGGGGCTCGGACCAGGTTCTGTTACCCAGAATCCTTTGCAAACCTCAAAATTTGGCTAAAAAAACACATGTTCCTCACATTTCTGTGGCAGAAAGTTCTGGAATCTGAGAGGAGCCACAAATTTCCTTCCACCCAGCGTTCCCCCACGTCTCCCGATAAAAATGATACCTCACTTGTGTGGGTAGGCCTAGCGCCCGCGACAGGATATGCCCCAAAACACAACGTGGACATATCACAGAAAACAGAGCTGTTTTTAGCAAAGTGACTACCTCTAGATTTTGGCCTCTAGCTCAGCCGCCACCTAGGGAAACCTACCAAACCTATGCATTTCTGAAACGTAGAGACCAAGGGGAATCCAAGGAGGGGTGACTTGTGTGGGTCGGACCAGGTTCTGTTACCCAGAATCCTTTGCAAACCTCAAAATTTGGTTAAAAAAACACATGTTCCTCACATTTCTGTGGCAGAAAGTTCTGGAATCTGAGAGGAGCCACAAATTTCCTTCCACCCAGCGTTCCCCCACGTCTCCCGATAAAAATGATACCTCACTTGTGTGGGTAGGCCTAGCGCCCGCGACAGGATATGCCCCAAAACACAACGTGGACATATCACAGAAAACAGAGCTGTTTTTAGCAAAGTGACTACCTGTAGATTTTGGCCTCTAGCTCAGCCGCCACCTAGGGAAACCTACCAAACCTGTGCATTTCTGAAAACTAGAGACCTAGGGGAATCCAAGGAGGGGTGACTTGCGGGGCTCGGACCAGGTTCTGTTACCCAGAATCCTTTGCAAACCTCAAAATTTGGCTAAAAAACACATTTCCCTCACATTTCTGTGGCAGAAAGTGCTGGAATCTGAGAGGAGCTACAAATTTCCTTCCACCCAGCGTTCCCCCAAGTCTCCCGATAAAAATGATACCTCACTTCGTGGGTAGGCCTAGCGCCGGCGACAGGAAACACCCCAAAGCGCAACGTGGACACATCCTAAATTTTGGAAAAAAACAGAGGTGTTTTTTGCGAAGTGCCTACCTGTAGATTTTGGCCTCTAGCTCAGCCGGCACCTAGGGAAACCTACCAAACCTGTGCATTTCTGAAAACTAGAGACCTAGGGGAATCCAAGGAGGGGTGACTTGCGGGGCTCGGACCAGGTTCTGTTACCCAGAATCCTTTGCAAACCTCAATATTTGGCTAAAAAAACACATGTCCCTCACATTTCTGTGGCAGAAAGTTCTGGAATCTGAGAGGAGCTACAAATTTCCTTCCACCCAGCGTTCCCCCAAGTCTCCCGATAAAAATGATACCTCACTTGCGTGGGTAGGCCTAGCGCCGGCGACAGGAAACACCCCAAAGCGCAACGTGGACACATCCTAAATTTTGGGAAAAAACAGAGGTGTTTTTTGCGAAGTGCCTACCTGTAGATTTTGGCCTCTAGCTCAGCCGGCACCTAGGGAAACCTACCAAACCTGTGCATTTCTGAAAACTAGAGACCTAGGGGAATCCAAGGAGGGGTGACTTGCGGGGCTCGGACCAGGTTCTGTTACCCAGAATCCTTTGCAAACCTCAAAATTTGGCTAAAAAAACACATGTCCCTCACATTTCTGTGGCAGAAAGTTCTGGAATCTGAGAGGAGCTACAAATTTCCTTCCACCCAGCGTTCCCCCAAGTCTCCCGATAAAAATGATACCTCACTTGCGTGGGTAGGCCTAGCGCCGGCGACAGGAAACACCCCAAAGCGCAACGTGGACACATCCTAAATTTTGGAAAGAAACAGAGGTGTTTTTTGCGAAGTGCCTACCTGTAGATTTTGGCCTCTAGCTCAGCCGGCACCTAGGGAAACCTTCCAAACCTGTGCATTTCTGAAAACTAGAGACCTAGGGGAATCCAAGGAGGGGTGACTTGCGGGGCTCGGACCAGGTTCTGTTACCCAGAATCCTTTGCAAACCTCAAAATTTGGCTAAAAATACACATGTTACTCACATTTCTGTGGCAGAAAGTTCTGGAATCTGAGAGGAGCCACAAATTTCCTTCTACCCAGCGTTCCCCCAAGTCTCCCGATAAAAATGATACATCACTTGTGTGGGTAGGACTAGCGCCCACGAAAGGAAAGGGCCCAAAACACAACGTGAACACATCACATTTTTTTATAAAAAGCAGTGCCTACCTGTGGATTTTGGCCTGTACTGTAGCTCAGCCGACACCTGAGGAAACCTAGCAAACCAGTGCATTTTTGAAAACTAGAAACCCAGGGGAATCCAAGATGGGGTGACTTGCGGGGCTCTGACCAGGTTATGTTACCCAGAATCCTTTGCAAACATCAAAATTTGGCCCAAAAAACACTTTTTCCTCTCATTTCGGTGACAGAAAGTTCTGGAATCTGAGAGGAGCCACAAATTTCCTTCCACCCAGCGTTCCCCTAAGTCTCTCGATAAAAATGGTACATCACTTCTGTGGGTGGGCCTAGCGCCCACAAAAGGAAATGGCCCAAAACACAACGTGGACACAACATATTTTTTCACAGAAAACAGAGGTGTTTTTTGCAAGGTGCCTACCTGTGGTGTTTGGCCTGTAGCTCAGCCGGCCCCAGGGGGGGGGGCAGAAATGCCCTAAAATAAATTTGCCCCCCCAACCCCCACCCTCCCCCGCCGGGAGCGACCCTTGCCTACGGGGTCGCTCCCCCTGCGTGACATTGGCACCAAAAAACAAATCCCCGGTGCCTAGTGGTTTCTGCCCCCTTGGGGGCAGGTTGACCTAAACTCAGCCAATCTGCCCCCAAGGGGGGCAGAAATGGCCTAAATACAATTTGTCCCCCAGGGGAGCGACTTTTGCCTGATGGGTCGCTCCCCATCTCTAAAAAAAAAAAACAAAGAAAAAAAAAAAGAAAAAAAAGAAACATTCTCCTGGCGCCTAGAGGTTTCTGCCCCCCCCCCGGGGGCAGATCGGCCTAATAATAGGCCGATCTGCCCCCCGGGGGGGCAGAAATGGCCTAAAATAAATTTGCCCCCCCAACACCCACCCCCCCCCCGGGAGCGACCCTTGCCTACGGGGTCGCTCCCCCTGCGTGACATTGGCGCCAAAAAACAAATCCCCGGTGCCTAGTGGTTTCTGCCCCCTTGGTGGCAGATTGACCTAAAATTGGCCAATCTGCCCCCAGGGGGGCAGAAATGGTCTAAATACAATTTGCCCCCCCAGGGGAGCGACCCTTGCCTGATGGGTCGCTCCCCATCTCTAAAAAAAGAAACAACAAAAAAAAAAAACACCAAAAAAAAATTGCCCTGGCGCCTAGAGTGTTCTGCCCCCCCCCCCGGGGGGCAGTTCGGCCTAATAATAGGCCGATCTGTCCCCCGGGGGGGCAGAAATGGCCTAAAATAAATTTGCCCCCCCAACCCCCACCCCCCCCCCCGGGAGCGACCCTTGCCTACGGGGTCGCTCCCCCTGCGTGACATTGGCGCCAAAAAACAAATCCCAGGTGCCTAGTGGTTTCTGCCCCCTTGGGGGCAGATTGACCTAAAATTGGCCAATCTGCCCCCAGGGGGGCAGAAATGGTCTAAATACAATTTGCCCCCCCAGGGGAGCGACTCTTGCCTGATGGGTCGCTCCCCATCTCTAAAAAATGAAACAACAAAAAAAAAAAACACAAAAAAAAAATTGCCCTGGCGCCTAGAGTGTTCTGCCCCCCCCCGGGGGCAGTTCGGCCTAATAATAGGCCGATCTGTCCCCCGGGGGGGGCAGAAATGGCCTAAAATAAATTTGCCCCCCCAACCCCCACCCCCGCCCCCCGGGAGCGACCCTTGCCTACGGGGTCGCTCCCCCTGCGTGACATTGGCGCCAAAAAACAAATCCCAGGTGCCTAGTGGTTTCTGCCCCCTTGGGGGCAGATTGACCTAAAATTTGCCAATCTGCCCCCAGGGGGGCAGAAATGGTCTAAATACAATTTGCCCCCCAGGGGAGCGACCCTTGCCTGATGGGTCGCTCCCCATCTCTAAAAATAAGAAAGAACAAAAAAAGAAAACACAAAAAAAAAATTTGCCCTGGCGCCTAGAGGTTTCTTCCCCCCCTGGGGGCAGAAATGGCCTAAAATAAATTGCCCTCCCCCCCAGGGAGCGACCCTTGCCTAAGGGGTCGCTCCCTTTGCGTGAAATTCACGCAAAGAAAAAACTCCCTGGTGTCTAGTGGTTTCTTCCCCCCTTGGGGGCAGATTGGCCTCATCAAAATAGGCCAATCTGCCCCCAAGGGAGGCAGAAATGGCCAAAATATAATTTCCCCCCAAGGGGAGCGACCCTTGCCTAAGGGGTCGCTCCCCACCAAAAAAAAAAAAAAATGAAACAAAAAAAAGAAAAATGGTCCCTGGTGCCTAGAGGTTTCTGCCCCCCCTGGGGGCAGATCGGCCTAATAGTAGGCCGATCTGCCCCCAGGGGGGGCAGAAAAGGCCTTCCCGAAAATATGCCCCCCCTGGGAGCGACCCTTGCCCAAGGGGTCGCTCCCTTTTGTCAATAACAATAAAAAAAAAGAAAAAATCCCAGGTGTCTAGTGGTTTCTACCCCCCTTGGGGGCAGATTGGCCTCATCAAAATAGGCCAATCTGCCCCCAAGGGGGGCAGAAATGGCCAAAATATAATTTCCCCCCAAGGGGAGCGACCCTTGCCTAAGGGGTCGCTCCCCACCTCAATAAAAAAAATGAAAAAAAAAAAAAAAAAAAAAAAAAAATGGTCCCTGGTGCCTAGAGGTTTCTGCCCCCAGGGGGGGCAGAAAAGGCCTTTTCAAAAAAATGCCCCCCCTGGGAGCGACCCTTGCCCAAGGGGTCGCTCCCTTTTGTCAATTTCAAAGAAAAAAAAAAAATCCCTGGTGTCTAGTGGGGTTTCAAAAGCCGGATTGCAAGCAATCCGGCTTTTGAAACCCTCGGAGGGACTTCAAAGGGAAGGAAATACTTTTCCTTCCCTTTGAAGCCCCTCCGGGCCTCCCAAGTGATTGAAAAAGAAATGCTTTTGCAATCGCGCTGGAAGCAGAGCTTCCAGCGCGACGAGGGAGGCCCCTGTGACACATCAGCGCGCGCGCTGACGTCACAGGGGGGGGGGTGGGGGGGGTCGGGGGTGGAAGGGGAAGGGATTCCCCGGTCAGCCCTGACCTAGGGGGGTGGGGGGGCGGCCCTTGGGAGGAGCGCTAGCGCTTCTCCCGAGGGAAGCATTCAGGACGTAATGGTTACGTCCATGGCGCCACACGGGCGCTGCCATGGACGTAACCATTACATCCGTGGCGGGGAAGGGGTTAAACACATAGCAATAAATGATTTTACTACAGTTAATAAAAAAAAACATTTGTGTTAGTTAAATGGTTTTATTTTCAATTGTTTTAGCTTTTTATTATTTATTCAAAGAACATTAATCTTTTAAGTATCAGCATTACAAATTAATATAATCGAATAATCAATCTTTCAATATAAGAAAGGATACAATTTTGCTAAAAATTACAGTTAATATTATAATAATGCAGCAATTGTGTTCCATAAAAAAGGTTCCCTAATCTAAAATAAGTTGGAAGAAAACAGAATATGGTGTCATTTCAGATACTCAATAAAGATTACTGATGAGAGAATCGATGCATAAGCATAACTCTTTAGCATATTAAGCTGGAAAGTATTTTTGGCTATGAATCAGCAGCCGTCAAATGAATAAGGTAAGTCTCCTCACCTTATGTGCTTCAAACAAACATAAGAGGAAGGTTCTAGAAACCCCTCTTCCTTTGAGTAAATTGTGAAATTCACACTTTGGCTATGTTTTGTGGTCAATAATACCATCACTTCGCTTAGGTGAAATAAGTAGCAGGTTTATTGTAAGCGAAGTATGAGCCACCTTGTGAGTGACTCCATCTTTTCAACTGCTGTTTAGTCTCCTCAGCCGCACTCTCTCTTGAACCTTGGACAGCACACCACATTCTTAATTTTAATTCACCTAACTACAACATTATCTCCTTTTTTTTATTTTTTACAATCCACAAGGCCTAAACAGGAACATGGTATAATCTTGTTAAAACTAGTACGCTAAAGTATAAATAATGTGAGATCACGAACCAGCACTGAACGGTGTGAGAACTAAACAAAACATACACCACCCACACAATGGTGTTATGCCACTAGTAAAATAAAACAAAAACACAAAATATAAAATAAACATATTAAAAAAAGGAAATACATGAAAGAATTAAATCAAATAGAATACATTTCTCTACAATTACACATCATGCTTCAAATTCCAAAGTAAAAACTTTTCACAGGAAGATTTGCGTACTCTCCGTTTCTCTGTGACCTGATTATCTCTCCTGGGACCTTCAGGTGGATATCTCACTTCCCTTTGCACATTAGGCATACCTGACACCTTATTTGGCATTGGCTGCACGAGAGCCTGACTAACCATAATTCTCATTACTAATGGGAGACTTCTCTGGTATCTTTTCAATTTAACCATGTTCCACCATCGTCCCCCATCCACCATTAACACAGTGCCATTTGTTTTCATTACTCTCAATGGATCACTAAAACTAGCTTCTCCTTTTTTTTTACAAACATACTATATTTTATACGTACTGTGTCCCCAGGGTGTATGCTATATTGTTTGGTAGTTTTCAAGACATCATACCTGTGCTTCATTTTATTCTGACCCACAACAACTCTCTTCAACTTGTTTGCAACCACACCCTCACTCGGGTACACTACTCTCACAGACCTGCCTAACAACGCTGGAAAGAGAATGGAAGTGGGTTTGCAACCTTTAAGAGCTTCAAATAGAGATACTTTTGTTAATGAATGCGGTGTGGTTTGATAAAACCATAAAATAGTTTTGACTGCCTCTTCAGTATCAAAATTGTTGCTCCTTGCCCACTTTTTGCAGTCTCCTGCTACCCTATTCTTTTTCTCAACCAAACCATTATTTTGCAGATGATAGAGAGAACTCTTTAGATGACAAATCCTGATTGTTAAAAAAAACTCTCCAATTCTGATCTGACAAATTGTGCACCATTGTCAGATATAACTCTGGAAAACCTTCTTTCATGAAAACGTATTTAAAGAAGTTGACTGCATTGGACGCCGAAGGTGTGATTCAAAAATGTCCTTCAGGCCACTTACTGTGATAATCCATCAACACAAATGCGTAAAGTAGATTATGCGGAAGAAAATTAAATGGGCCAAATATCAATACCCAGCTTTACCCAGGCTTTCTCAGGAAAATCAAGGAGTTATAGAGGCGGGACGCTAGCTTTTAAGCCTTTCTCCACACTGTGGCAAACCACATACCACCTTTACTCATGCATCCACTTCCTTACCCATTGAAGGCGTCCAATAATGCTCTCTTAGTCACTGCTTCGTCATTGTAGCCCCAAAATGTCCTTCATGTGCCGTGTTTATTAGTGTAACATGAACACCATATGATAGAATACACTTGTCACACCTCATCAGGTCACCATCCTCAATAGAAATTTCCTCAGCAATTTTGCAAGATGGTTGTAATGGCAACTCCAAATTTCTCTCTTTTTGTCATCCCTTTACCACAAATTCATTCACCTTAGCCAATACCAGACCTTCTTTCTCTGCATCCTTCCAATATATAATGACTACATGCTTTACAAACAGGTAAATCAATAATTGCAACAAAACAGTCTTCTTTATCCTCTTTCCCATCCACCCGGTCTACTTCAGAAATAGGTAACCTAGATAGGAAATCAGCCCTTACATTTTCTCTGTCTGGAATATGCTTAACTTCCAGGTGGTATTACAGCAGTTTAGTAGTTAACCGAGCTATACGTGGAGTAGTGTATTTAACTTTGTCACCCCTCAAGATATACACCAGGGGTTTGTGATCGGTGTGTATTATACATTTTCTGCCCCAAATATAACTTCTAATTTTTTCACTCACCCAAACACACACAAGATTTTCTTTTTCAATAACTGAGTAGTTCAACTCAGCTTCTCTTGGCACCCTTGATGCGAAACTAATGCTAACTTCACCCTGAGTTAAAGCAGCACCCAGCCCATATTTACTGGCATCAGCCGTAATAGTACAGGTAAAAAAGGAATCATATGAACATAGCGCCTTGGCATTAGTCTTTTCTGATTTAACCAACTCAAAAGTTAATTGACACTCCTTGCCCTACTCAAACACAACAGAATTTCTAAGCATATTAGTTAATGTCTTCATTTTGGAAGCATATTCACCAATAAACCCAGCATAAACTTCACACAAACCCACAAATGACCAAAGCTCATTCTTATTCTTTGGGAGTGGGAAACTCTCTGATAGCCTTGACCAACCCAGGCCTGGAGCTGATCATTTCAGCAGGGATAGCATGTCCAAGAAATACATTTATTTTCCAAAATTCACATATTTCCCTTTTCACTACAACACCATTTTTCTCAAAAATATGGAGCACCAACCTGAGCACAGAATCATGTTCAACCAAGTTTTTTTACAAAAACAAACACGTCATCCTGGAAAATCACCACCCCATGAACATCCTTTAATAGCTGACACATGACCCTCTGGAAAGCAGAAGCTCCTGAAACTAAGCCAAAGGGCATCCTAAAGAACTGAAAACTGCCAAAAGGAGTGTTGAATGCCGTGTCATGTCTCAAATTTTCTTCAAGCATAACTTTGTGATATGCTGATGCCAGATCAACTTTGGAGTACCACTCAGCCCCCTTAAGTTCTTCTAATAAATCATTGATCCTGGGCAGGGGAAAAGTATCAACCCAAATTTCCTTATTTACGCTTCTTAAGTCAATGCACAAACACATATAACCATTGCGTTTGCGTGCTACCACAATAGGAGAAAACCAAAGACTAGACTCAACAGGTTCAATTTCGCCATTCATTTGTAATTTCTCCAGCCCTTTTTTTAGATCATCTCTAAAACTGAATGGAATTGTCCTAAGCCTATGTTTAACAGGAATTGCCCCCTGTTTGACTTTGATAATATGGTTAAATCCCACAATACAACCTAACTTGCTATCAACCACTTTGGGAAATTATTTGTACAAAGTGTCAACATCAGATACAAATGACTCCTTAACTACTATCACCTGTTCACTGGTGCCAGGTTTCAATACCATTCGGAAAAGGCCTTGATGGAACCACCTTAAAATATTGAGTCCCTTGACCGCCACAAACATTTTGCCTTGAATCGCGTGTCCCTTAACTTCCAAGACATCCTCAAAGTATACTTCAATTTCAATCCTTCTGTCTTCATAAGAAACTGGGGCCCTATCGGGTGGAAACATCTTCCTGCTACCCATGTTGTTTTATCTATAATTCAGAAGTCACCAAGGTATTGCATGCTCCTGAGTCCACTAGTAAATGTGAAGTCTTTCCACCGACCACATCATCTACATAAGGGTCCACACATTCGCCCAGATCACCAGTGTCTACAACATTATCTGACACTACCATGATCATGTCTTGAAATTCCATAGCCAACTGCTGGTCAGCAACATAGTCAGAATGAGTAACACTGCTAACTTTAATGATTTTGCTTGGCACACCTCAGCACGCCTTTGCGAAATGACCCATTTTTCCACATCTGTGACATACAGCCACCCTTGCTGGACACCTTTTGCCATCCCATCCATGGGGAGCATTGCCACATCTAAAACAAATATTTGAACGTTTAAAAAAATGTTTATCCCCACTTTTGTTATCCTTCTGTGTGGATACATTAGTTATAGTATTGACCTTCTCATCACCTTTAGGCTGAATGACAAGTTCCTTGAGAGCCACTTGCACAAGTTCAGTACTTTTTGCCACCTTAATCACATCTTCAAGAGAAGGGTCCCCCAACATGAGTAGTTTATTTTGAATGTTTTTGTCAATGCAATGATCAATAAACTGATCTGTGATCAATTGATCATGAAACACCCCAAATTGGCAGCGTGAACACAATTTCCTTAGAGCACTAATATAGTAATCATCACTGAGTAATTCTGCCCTTTTGAAAAACTTGTGACGTAACACCACAAGGCTAGGTTGCCTGTCAAACTTTATAGTCAACTTCTTTATAGCTTCTTGATATTCATCTACCTCTTCATCATCTCCAACCACAGCCTCAGGGAGATGCTTAAAGATTTCCCTACCTTCAAAGCCCAGTGAGTGTAGTAATAGGTATATTTTTCTTTCACGTGAAGCACCAATAGCACACACATAAGTTTCAAATACATCTAACCATTGAACATTAGCTGTGAACAATGAACAATACGCAAATACTTTGTAGCTCACAATCTTATTTCCTCCGTCGTGGATACCAGTCCAGTGTTGTCCATAATACAGTACTCAGAGCTAAACTATACCAGCTGTGCATGTCAGTGCTAGACTTTACCAGCTGTGCATGTCAATGTAACCCTTAATCATATTTACAATACACATATTCAACACAGCAGCACTGGCACGCTGAAGACAAGAGTGTCAGCTGTGCGTGTCAGTGTATGCATCAATGTCAGACACACAAATACGATAAGCTGTGCATATCAGTGAAAATGCCCAACATTTCAATCATCCAGACTGATACTGACACACTAGAGGCTTCTGACAGACTAGGCATGTCTGGATGATCCTCCTCTGTATGTGTTGACAATGAAACCTGTTGCTAGGCAACTCCCAATGGATGGGTCCTTACACTCAATGAAAGAGTTGTGAAGCTTCCCCTTCCATGTGTGTTGTGACTATCCGTCATTGAAAATAATCTCCATTAGAATAGATGCATGAGCCACATAAACCCAATTACTCACAGTTTTCACCTACTACCACCAACCAAGTATGCGTTATAAGTTAATCTGTGTAATAAAGACATCCAACAAGCTGTTGTCTCGGGCCCGCTGTCCATCTGTGTTTACTGCTTGGCAATCCACATATATGCTTTGTTCTCCATCTGCAAATCACCTGTGTTTAGTCTGTATTCAGGGCATTTGTGTGGGCTCCTCAGGTGGCTCATGCACTCATCGCTGAAATATGTTGTGGTCAAAAATACCATCACTTCACTTAGGTGAAATAAGTAGCAGGTTTATTGTAAACGAAGTATGAGCCACATTGTGAGAGACCCGATCTCTTCAACTGCTATTTACAATCCTCAGCTCTGCTCTCTCTCGAACCTTGGGCAGCACACCACACCACATTCTTAATCCTAATTCACCTTATTACAACACTATGGGCCTGATTCTGACCCTGGCGGCCGGTGACCGCCAGGGTCACCGGCCACGGGAGCACCGCCGACAGACCGGCGGTGCTCCGAAGGGCATTCTGACCGCGGCGGTTCTGCCGTGGCCAGAAAGGGTAAACCGGCGGTCTCCCGCCGGTTTACCGCTGCCCTTGGAATCCCCCATGGCGGCGCAGCTTGCAGCGCCGCCATGGGGGATTCTGACACCCCCTACCGCCATCCTGTTCCTGGCGGTTCGCCCGCCAGGAACAGGATGGCGGTAGGGGGTGCCGCGGGGCCCCTGGGGGCCCCTGCCGTGCCCATGCCAATGGCATGGGCACGGCAGGGGCCCCCGTAAGAGGGCCCCACTGTGTATTTCAGTGTCTGCCTGAAATACGCGACGGGTGCAAACTGCACCCGTCGCACATGCCCACTCCGCCGGCTCCATTCGGAGCCGGCTTCCTCGTGGGGAGGGGTTTCCCGCTGGGCTGGCGGGCGGCCTTCTGGCAGTCACCCGCCAGCCCAGCGGGAAAGCCAGAATGGCCTCCGCGGTCTTTCGACCGCGGAGCGGCCATATGGCGGTTCCCTCCAGGCGGGCGGCGACCGCCGCCCGCCGGGGTCAAAATGACCCCCTATGTCAGGTCAATGTTGAGAAAACACACATCAGACTGGCTAAATCTCATGCTGTTTTTCCAAGACCGAGCTGTACCCTGCTCTATTATAACATTATCAGCATGGTACCTACTTATCTTCAGTGCTTCCCCATGTTTTGCTCCTTTCCCTGGTGAGAAGAGCGAAAACCGTTTAACAAGCTGTGCACTGAAAAATACCTGTGCCACCAATGTGACAGTGTTTGAAGCTAAGCACAAAATGGAGTCAGTGGTCAAGATGGAGCTGGTGGTTAAATACAGATAGCATTAAACTATGTGACAATGAGCAGCAAGTCCTTTGATTCCCTAACAGCTTCACTTGCAGAAGGTCAATCTCTTCATGTTAAGTCTCCCTTGGAACATAATTTGTCTAGTGAAATAATTGTGTTTGTCCTAAGAAAAGATTAATAATCTGTTCAATGTAATTGCCTCTAGGGTAATATCTCTGAACTAGAACATGGCCATGAATCTTGGAAATCATACAGGCCAATAACATTTTTAAATTCAGATTATCATTTTTTCTGAAAGATATTTCTAACAGATTGACCATAATGATACAGGGAATTGTATCCATAACAAATGTATCTAATTTTGGGGCACCAGACTATAAAGTGAAAGTACTGAAGCACATTGGTGACACAATTTTTGGGTTTCAAGAAATCTTTCAACTTGGTGATTAAGGAATACTTACAAGAAATGTTAAAAGAAATGTGTTTCAAATCACAGCTTATCAGAATGATAATGTTTTTATACAACTGTACATACATGGACCTGGTTTTCAATGGGGAATGCATAGGGTAAATTGGGAATGAAAGACACACTGAGAATGGGTGTCTTCTTTCTACCTTGCTATGTCAAATATCTTCTTAGGAGAATTAGAAATGTTTCAGTGTACACAAGACGGACTCAAAATATGAGGATAGTTATTGATCAACTCACAACTGTTTCCTTAGTAAAGATTAAATGGATTTTCAGAGCTGAAGGAGTAGTTCTCTGTCTCTGGTTGGCCATAGTAACTTCTAGACTATACCATGCTTCTACAAAAACAATGTGTATGTGCCTTAATAACCTACAGACTTAGGGCTTCATTGTGACATTGGTGGTCTTTAGGTAAGACCGCTGTGGTGGCAGCTGCTAAAAAAACACCATGTTTGTGGTAATCAGAGTGCTGTATTAAGAGTCACACTGTGTAAACTGCCAAAAAACATCCACATTTCAGAACCACCAGGACAGTAGATGACAGCAAAGAGGCGGTCCCACCACCAGCCTGACAAAAATACTCCCCTCATATTACGATCCACAAATCATGACAGTGGTTTTTCTATGGCAGAAAACCTTTGGCGGTGTGAAACGCAGCGGTCTCAACTCACTTCTGTCAGAACACCACACCACATTGGATATTTTTAAAGCCCCACAACTGATACACATCCACACACCTGAAACCTACCCACTGTACTATATAACACACCCCTACACAGCCCACAATCCTTTGCAATCAAAACACCACACACAGCCATAGATAAACAACATCCCAGAGAGTTGAAATTAACAAGGATAGGCACCCATTTACACTTCATGACGCACACATCACACACCTGCACAACACACAAAACACACATATTGGGACCATGCACAATCCACAACACCCATCACCCACTCACATCACAGCACCCACACCTCAACATTTACCTAACACTGCTCACTTTCACTTTGAACACAACCACTACCATGTTCCCACAAAAAAACCTACGTTTCACTGATGAGGAGTTGAGAGTTATGGTGGATGAAATTGTAAGTTTAGAGCCATAGCTGTACAGAGCACAGGTACACCAAACATCTATTGCCAGGAAAATGGAGTTGTGGCAAAGGATAGTTGACAGGGTCAATTCTGTAAGCAGTTATCCATGCACAAGGGAGGAGATCAGGAAGAACTGGAACAACCTCAGGAGGAGGGTGCATTCCATGGCATCCAGGTACCAGCTCGCAGTACAGAAGACTGGCAGTGGGCTGCCACCTCCTCCCCCTACGTTTATATCTTGGGAAGAGAAAGTCTTGAACATACTTCATCCTCAATGCCCAAATGGAATACCTGGGGAGTGGAGTCTGGTAAGTACCAACAACATTCATGTGACACAGTTGTCTTGTCCTGTAGGCTCGCTCACCACCTATAGCCACCCCAAATTACATTCCACCCACTACAACTCTCAACTAACCACCTAATCACCTAATACCTGTCCCTGGCATGCCATGTGTTCATTGAACACATCTGGCCCCACAGTCCTTGGAAATGGCATGTTAAGCACATGCTAATCATAGCACTACAAATCCCAGAATGCTAAATTTCAACATTGCCAGCACCAGTACACTGCACCAAATATTACTTGTTATGCATGAAAAAGCAATATGCGATCTAACCCATCTTGATTATACTAGTGTGGAACAGGAGATGAAATGACAGCAATGCAATGGCTTACTCACACTAACATCCCAACCAAAACATAGCTATAGCTGAGTACCCATATATAATGGCCACAGATTAAAGATACCAAGCTAGAACCATACTAACCTCCCATGGACTGTATTTTCCATTGTGTACCCCACAGTACAGGTACCCGGGTCTCAGCTTGCCACCCCTGACAATGATGAACCGATACCACTGGGAGTGGGTACACTGTGCCAGGGGAACAGGCATGTGGGGGCAGGGTGTATGAGAGGGATGCCGTGGGACAGATGATGGGGTCTGAAAGGGACACTACTGACTAGTATACCATCTCCCAATTCTCGGGAACCTACCAAAGTTCCCAAGGCATGATGGCACAAGTTATCACCATTTGGGGAGAAATCCAAAAGATGCAGAGGGGCAACCACCAGGAAGTCATGCAGCAGTGGCAGGCACAAAAAGGTCACTTGGCGTCCATTGCAGGGGTGCTGAGAGATTTGAATAACACACTGAGTAGGTCTTATACCCAACATCTGGCCCCTTCCACTATCAATGATACATCAGACCCTTCTACATCTGTGGCTGTTAGTGGAATGGAGGCCCTGTAAGGGGAAGGACATTCCTCAGACATCCCACCCTCTGTAGCTGAAGGCCCCCCCCCCCACAAATGTGGACGTCCACCCAGACATCCTGCAGGAGCAGATGCCAAGACCAAACCCACTGCCAGGAAGTAAAACTCTCCTGAACTGTTCCCCCTGTATGCCACAGATACACCCTGTTGACTGTTCTGAAACCAATCTCCATTCTCCTATGGTGCAAGGACACTGGACTTGTGTTCCCTAATTGTGTAGCAGTTACCCTGATGATGTCATCCACCATGGGTAACCCTATCACCTTTTTTTCTGTCTGTTTAATGTTCCTAGTCACTTCTGTGTTTTGTTTCTCCACAAAAACTCACACTTGAACAAGGGTCCTGTGTATGTCTTATTTATCAACCATGTACAATAGTTATGCATGCCAACTCTAGTCTGACCATTTCCCATTGTATTGTACACCCATTGTTATGGACCCCATATGTGGACTCCATCCGCAGGAGACTCATTACAATAGGAATGTAACTGGACAGATAACAAATAGGTTGTAAACTACATCAACACACAATCAGTGAAAGATACGCTAGCAGCACAAAAAGCATGCTGGAGGGAAGCATCAGGATGTCTGCTAAGGTGTAACACAATGCTAAACTACATGATAAAGAAGATAGGGACATCTCACTCTATAAACAAGGCAGGAGGCACACAGATTGATACTTTGTATCTCCTGTACAGCTTTATCACATGCCCATACCATAGCTCGAAACATACATATCCCATGGTACAGACAGATATCAGTACTGATCTACCCATACTTGGACACTTTCACTTACATTGGCCACCTACCTGTAGGCTTGTCACTCACCTATGTCAGTCCACAGTGACATGCAGGTTGGAATGCAAAGTAGGAACACACTGACAGCTAGATATAAAGTAGAATACATAAAACTGTTACCATTGTGCAGGCAGAGGCTATGGTCCCACATTTACACATGAGCCAGACACAAATCAGGACACAAATGACAACATTAGACAACCTCCTGTACCCTACAGGTGACCTTGACAGGAAAACACGTTACCACCCCAGTGTCCTGACAATCTAACAATGTCAGTCATACTTCACAAAATAAATACTAATAGTACATGATGTCAGCTATGTCCACTTCTCATTTCTGTCTACAATTCCCATCTGCTTCTCACACTGTCTGTTATTTGCCAAAGTTGATCAGCCAAACAAGATCTAGGGAAAACTGTGTTTATAAGAGAAGAGGGATGGGACATAGTAGTATACACTGCTCAGTTCAGGGAAGTTATGTCCAGAAGTGTAACTTTGCATTTGCTATAACAATACATGATAAAGAAGACCACTCTGTTCTGTACACAATACAATTTACAGTTTGCAAGCACAACTCACCCATAGGCATTGGAGCTAACCCCACAGATGATGCAATGAAGGTGGTGACATCTACGCATCTACTTCAGGTTACACATTTAACCCACAACATTACCTCTACTTCACATACCTTTTAGTCAGTTGAAGTACTGATTGATGAGATCTGCTCTAGACTCTCCTGCTTCACCTTCTTCTAGCTCTTCATTGCTTGGCAATTCTTCATTAACACCCACAGGTACTTCTGGCTCCCTCTCTTCTGGTGTAAATGGTATCTGTCATTTCAGGGCAAGATTGTGGCGCATACAGCATGCAACTATTATTTGACACACATTGTTGGGTGAGTAGAGGACGGCACCTCCTGAACTGTCCAAGCTCGTAAATCTTGCCTGAAGGAGCCAAAAAGTCTGCTCAACTACATGCCTTGCCCTCCTGTGTTCCTCATTGTAGTGGACTTCTCCTGGTATTGTTGGGTACCTCACTGGTGTCAACAACCAAGAAAGGTTAGAATAGCTAGAGTCACCGGTGAACAAATAGGTAGAACAACACTCCCATATGTGTAGGCCATGCTACATTGTGATGGCAGGTGACATACATTGCACTTATTTCAGCTGTAACTTACCAACCATCCAGGCCTTCCCTATGTGGAGTTGTGTCATCAGCAGTGCGACATTGCTGTTCCGCATAATGAATAAATTATGGACTGATCCTGGATACTTGGCACTGACTTGTTAAATGTACAGGTCTGCCACACACACCACCTGAATGTTGATTGAGTTGTAGTTTTTTCTGTTCCTGAACAACTGCCCATTGGCACTGGGGGGGAATCAAAGCTAACTGGGTGCCATCTATGGCTCCAACCACATGTGGAATGTGTCCCATAGCATAAAATGATGCCTTTACTTATGCCAAATCCACACGTTGGGGAAACCTGACGCGCTGTCCAGGTGTTTCAACAATGCACACAGTATGTGCCTCAACACCAGACTGAACATGGGCTCAGACATTTCTGCAGTTAGAGCCACTGTATTCCGAAAGGACCCAATGGCCAGGAAGTTTATTACTGAGGGAGACTTGAATGATAGGAGGTATGCTATAGGATTTGTGAATGGCAGGCATCACATCTGGCTCCAATTCATCACAAAGATCCATGAAAGCATGACGATTCAGCCGATAAGTCTGGATACAGTGTCTCTCCTCCATGGTGTTCAGTTGTACGAGAGGACAGTACACTGGTGGTTGTCGTCCTCTCCTCATGGATGGAAAACTGTGAAGAAATGAAAATATAGTTTGTGACATGCAGCATGCAGACATCTTGTAAAGTCAGTAACATAACTAACACACATCAGCTGTCGAGGTCAGTTACAAACTCAGATATCTACATCACAGCACATAGGTATTATCCCGATGACACCTTCATTGGGGCACACTCCACCACTTAACTATTGAGCTATGCATGCAGATTAATCAGTTACTGTACATGGTTGTCACTCCAACTGATATGACATGTCTTACACTGATTGTTACACATCATCCACGTTTTCTTGAAACTATGTGAACATCTGAGTATGTGTACATTGCTAACACCACATGTCCTCCTACAACACAGTATTTACTGCACAGATGCACAGATTGACAACTAAACAGAAAGGCAGTTGTACTGCATGATGTGGGGTATAGTGAATGACACAAAACACTTCCATACATGGAATGTGCCTCAAATGTCATCCGCCTGACCTACTGTACTGGACACATGGAAGTGGCCTAGGTCTGCCGGTTGAAGTCATCATGGTGGTAGGCGATCACAACCCAGGTGGAAGTTGCCATTGGAAGACATTGCTGCCTTTAGTGGACTTGGGCCAATGATGATGTCCACTGGCAGTGACAGACCTGTATGCAGTGGACGGGACCGCCATGTTCTGCAGTATTCCTCACTTGACTCCTGACACTGCTGCAAGCAAGACCTCCACTACATAAGCTGCTGTGTACTTCCTCTGGGAGCTATCATGCCACATCATGCAGGAGATGAGGCCCTAGGCTTCACCCCTGAGGAGCTGGATAAGCTTGTGGAGGAGGTCCTCTCCCTGTATGGACAGCTATATGGTGCACCAAAGGAGCAGGTGAGTCCAATGAAATACCTACAGTATGTGTGATAGGTGTGGTGAATAATGGTGTAACTGAATTTTTACGTAGTGAAGGTGTTGTTCAGAGTGTGAGTTAAAAGGATGGAAATGTTTGCCTACTTGCTGTCACTGATGTGTACTGTCCACTACTATTGGTATGATGCATGTGGACATTACTTTTTCCTTATGTTTGTGCCATCCAGGCAGGTCAACACCCATTAGAAGAAGGAAATTTGGAGTGCCATCGTCAAGCAAATGTGGATCCTGAGGGTCACAGCCAGAGGAGCTCCCACTGTAGGAGGTGGTAGAGGACCTGAGACACGGGGCCCGGAAGACCGCAGAGGCCCAGCTTGGGATGTCCTCCAAATGAGGGAGGGGTGCTCATTGGACCTTGAGCCCACTAATGGCCTTCATTTTGGCAGTGGCCTACCCTTGGGTGTATGGTGGTTTAAGAACAGCACAGCAGCCACAAGGGGGTAAGTACTGACAGAATCCATGTACTTGCCTCTGATAGTTTAGAGTATGGTGTCTGAGTATTACAGCTGTGACAATGTGGTATGTGCTACAGGTGTGGTGACTACTAGCAAGACATGGTACTACAGTTGCCAACATACAAAAACAGATGTGTCCATTGTATTGTGCAAGGGAACATGTTAATCAGCTGTGTCTGCCAAATAGTATGACTGCATGTGGAGATGCACATGTGACTGAGTCATATTTGTGACTCTACTCAGCCATACAGATTTGTAACCTGCTCTAATATCATTCAACTAGTGTTCCCAAGTCCATTGACCCAAATGTTGAGTTGTATAGCTCTTTGGTGTTTGATCACTCCTACTACACTGGATCTCCTCTATGTGAATATTGGGTCTGACAGATGAGTATCAAGGACAAGTAATCCTGTGACCTGAAAATGTTGGACACTTCATGTGAGGCTGTCATCCAAATCCGGCATATGGTATGGCCCACTTGCAATACTCCCCATGAGGTCTGAAGAGGTGCCCCCATTGTCATGTCAGATTCATACATTGGGAAATGTGAAGATTGATAAGGGTGGACATCCCAAAATGGGGAACTTATGGTGACAATAAGACATTGACATTTCATGGTATGACATTGACATGTCTACCAATACCTTTTATCCTAATTAATTTGGTGTAGAGAAGGTAAGTGGCCAGGCTGCTGAATCCTTAGGCCATGTGGATTGTCAATGCTACATAGGCCATACCCATATGAGTGCAACATATGCTATTTGCTGCCTACATCATGTCTCAATTGATACTTCATGCCTGATTTTATATTGTAAACTCTTTTTTGCAAGACATACCTTTGCAAATCTGAGGCTGTATGGACAGCTTTGCTTATGGTTCTGTTCATTTCTGCCTGACTTATTGGTGCAGCAGCCATTCCACTTCACATACACCTGATAGTGTTTTGGGATATGTTGTCATACAATTAGGTTGACTGTAGGTGTATGTGTCATTAATGTGTACAACAGTAATCACTTGTGTAAGTGATTGTTCTTTGAATAAGGTAGTGTGAATCATATCTGGGCAGTTGTTCGTGATGCAGGAGTTCATATGTTCTCATGTATAGGTTTCTGTTCAGCACTTATTGTTGAATGGCATGAACCCTTCATGGACATTGTTTGGTGTTCATTGTTTTGTTGGTGTAACTATACTCCCCTTGGTCGTCTGTGGATGTATTCTGTGTGCTAGGTAGGCCCCTACTGGAGTACATATGACTGTTGTCCATGAGACAATGCATTTGACTAGTGGCTCCGGAAAATCCTAATTAATCTTTTCCTAGTATTTAGATTGATGTTTCAATGACATGCTATGTCATTTTGTGATGCACACTCTATGGGAATGCCACATGTAGTGTATTCATCTGAGATTTTTGCCCTTATCTAAGTTGTGTACAGAATGATCAGATAGGCATGTGATTGGAAAGCAACATGCTGTGTTGTATGTGAAGTGAGATGAGTTTACTTTTATAGAACTTGATGTTTGGTGATGGACTGGGCAGGTGTGGAGTATTGGAAGGCATGATATTGTGTTATCACTCAGCTGCATTTCCTTGACTGATTTGATGATGGACAGTGTTGACCGGTATGAGGATAGAATTTTTATGTAGCCAATCCATCTTGAGCATGATGCATTTGAGTTACAGCTGATTGAATGGGATCTTGGAGTTGTGGTCAGATGGTTGGTTTATGTTGTGGGTGAGACTCTGAATGGTTTCTGTCTGGGGTTTTATTAGCAAGAGATGTTTTGTAGCAGCTGTGCATGTTGTAATGATTATTTTGTGTGAAGAATGTGATGACCCTCTCTCTCTCTCTCGCTTTCTCTCTCTCTATCTTTCTCTCTATCTCTATCTCTCTCTCTATCTCTCTCTCTATCTCTGTGCTTTAGCATCGGCAGGCGAAGGAGATGGGCACAGCTGAGAGGGGAATTTGCCGGCCATTGGACCTGGAGTGCTGATACCACTGACACCGAGGGACCCAGTGGCTCAGAGGGCAAAGGGAGTGTCACAAGGGACACAGGAGACACAGGATCCACATCTTCTTAATCAGAGACACAACACCTAACACACCTGCAAACACCCCATCAACATTCACAAATCCAGTCACTACATCTATCTTACCCACAGACCCACAGATATCCACCCCAATCACCAGACCCGTAGGCATCAGAAACACTGACACTCCTACATACAGCACATCCACCATATCTGCAGTCACCACCCCAACAGACAGTCACCCATCCACCACGGCATCCCCAAACACCTCCACCCCATGAGTCCCATACACATAAACACCCTTACTCACCCACCCAACATACAGCCAACACCCACAAGCATACAGCCAACACACACTCACCCATGATGAGCAAACCCACATGTCAGAAAACCACTCCATCACCCTCCACTCCCAAGCCCCCTCCTGATGATAGTCCTGTGTGTCTAAAAAAGTGTTCCTTTCATGTTTTGATCTTTTCCCTACTCTTCTCCCTGTGAGACCCCTAAGTGCTCCATTTCCTTCCCTAGGCCAATCCCTTCCACCTCCAAGGCCTCCCCTACCCCCCTGCAAGTACACCTGCCCCTCCCCTGCCAAGAAGTCTACACCTCCCAAGAGAACCCAACCCAACCCTTCCCTGAACCGAGACCTAAACCCTACTTTCTAAGCCCAATCCCAAAGGAGCCCCTCACAAGCCTAAGCCCAAACCCCCCATCAGCCTCAATAGTCCCTGAGGTGCCTGCCTGCCCCCTTATTGCCCCTACCTGTGGAGGTTACATGGCAGTCAGGAGCCAAGTTTGTGGCACCAGGATGTGCATCACATGCATGTTGCTGATTTCTATATGGACTGGCCTATGGCCTTGAACAATTTAATGTTTATTCTTATTTCTATTACATGGTTGGACCAACCAGTTGTTGGTTTCAATGTTTTATATTTATCCTGGATTTCTTCTATTGAGGCATTTTCTAAAATGGCTGACATTGTTTGTGTGTGAGTATTTGTGTGTAAGTGGTGCTTGTGCTACCCGTTTTGTCTGGGCAGCATATGTGTTTGTGTGCAGTGCATTTGACCCCAGTGATGGATGTGTATTGTGTGATGTCCAAGTTTATGTTGGGGACATGTTGTTGTCATGGTATTGAGTGGAGTTGTGTTGACATGTGTTTGTTGCAGTGTTGTGTGCCTTTGTGTGGTTTGACTGTGTGCTTGTGCGGTGAATGGTATTTCAGATATGCTGTGATGTGAGATTGCTGGATATGTCGAATGCTGCATTGTATGGTTGTGTGATAGTGTGTGTTAATTCCCTGTTGGTGGTATGTTGTGTTGTATCTGTGATTTGTCAGTGGATAGTGTGTATTATGGGAGCTTGCCAATGCATTGACAGGTTTGCGATTGTGGTGTTCTAGTGTTGTTTGGTGGTGGTATGTTTTGTTGTGTATGACTGTGCAGGTGCTGTGTTTCTGGGAGTAGTTGTGTGTTTTTGACATGTGTGTGTTTGTGGTGGCCATAGTGTGTGTACTGTGGATGTGCATGTGTGTATGTGGCTGTCTTTGGGTGTATGTGTTAGTGTCAGGTTATGTGTATTTGTGTCACCCATGCCACCCATTCCCGATTGGTATGTTATGTGTGCGTACGTACTTTGAAAATTTACAACAGTGACATGTGAGTGTGTGTACTCACGGTTGCTGTCATCATCTTCGGCATTGTTTCTGGTGTCTCTGGGCTAGAAGGAGCAGTGGTAAGAAGTATAGTTCTGGTTCCATGGTAGCTCTGGATGAGTCTAGCTTCCTGAAGGTGAGTGTCTCCTTTTATATGGTAGGTTTCTGCCTGGGTTTCAATGATGGTGCGACCTCAGCAGAAGCCTTGGCGGTGTGCAGCCTCATAATCTGTCTGGTGGAAACATGATCTCTGCCGGCCTGCAGGTGTCTACCTTTATCCGTGGCAGCTAGACCTCATTGGTGGTGCCGGCTGTGCTTTGGCTGTGTTCTGTTGGAAAGACCGCCATGGTCATAATATGGCAGTCTTCTCAGCAAGCCTGTTGGTGGTTTGACCACAACGACCAACATGGCGGTCCCAGGACTGGCACACTTGTAGTGGGGCCCTTAGTGTATATGGGCAGGGAAGTCCCACATGTTGACAGAGAAAAGCTGGGCACACACAGATTTTAAACACTTTCCTTTGGCAGCCATTTTGCAATTCAAACTGAACGATCATTTCAGAGATTAGTACCCAATATTGAATGATAATGCTTACAGAAAGAAACACAGAATGTTTGAGTAAGAATGCAAATTTAAAGGTTTCCTCTGTGTTTTAAAAAATTAGAAGCTGCAAACGCTTAGTTAATGGTGTCGATGGTGGCTGTAAAAATGACCCCCAACCATGGAGAGGGATATGTCATGTAATGGAATAACCCAACTTTGTAAAAAAAAAATGAAAAGCTGGAGGTGTATGGTACATAGCCCAATTAGCAGATTTGCTGCCATTCTCATCACTGCAACAAGAAGACTGGATTGCTTAGGAAGGATTTTTTTTTTCATTTCTGTATTTAAGAAGTGTTTTTGTGGGACAAGAAAGTGTGAGTCATTGGTGACATACGGCACCATGTTTCAGGAGTCAACCGGTAAGGTAAATGTTACTTCAATTTATAATTAGTATAGAATGAGTCATACCTTCTTACTTGTAACAGTGCACAGAATAAAAAAATAAGAACATAAGGCCACATGTGTGAATATTAGGTTTTGCGACTCGCAAATGGCGAGTCGCAAAACCTGATGTACAACAGTGTTAATGACACTGTTTGCAATTCCCAATGGGGTCGTAAATTACCTACCTCATAAATATTCATGAGGTAGGTAGCAATTTATGACCCCATTGGGAATGGCCGCATTCACAGGAATGGTGGCCTGCTGGGGACAGCAGACCACCATGTCTGTGAATGCTTTTAAATAAAGCAGGTCTTTTTTTTTTTAAATGCATCCCGTTTTCCTTAAAAGAAAATTGGATGCATTTCAAACCGAAAATGAAAAGTTTTCTTTTCATTTTCTCAGAACAAGCAGAGGTCCGTGGGGCCACTGCCTGCTCTGAAAAAATATTTTTGTTACCATTCAGAAAGAGGAAGGGGTCCCATGGGACTCCTTCCCGTTTGCTAATGGGTTAGCACCAATTTTACATTGGTGCTAACTGCAATTGTTTTGTAACCACATTCACGGTCACAAACAATACTACATCTCACTGCAACTCGCAATAAGGAAGGGAATGCCCCTTCCTAAATGCAACTTGCATACCTATTTTGTGATTTGATAAATAGATTACCGAATCACAAAATAGGGTCTGAACATATCAAAATTGTTTTTTCCAGTCGCAAACAGCCCAATTCGGCGAATCCGGCAGTTTGCACCAAGACAAATGGTATATCTGCCCCTAAATGTGTGAAAGATCAATGAGACAGATTATAGATGAAGATGTAGTTCAATACTGAAATGTGTAATTTTCCACTAAATTCTAATCTATGGTTTGTGAAATATTACATGAAAATCAGCCTGGGTCCTATTCCAATTCGAAACTGAATGTAGCCAAAAACAACCCCAAAGTAATTTCTGCCTATTTAAGCCTCGTGATTAGGCTGGAGTTTTAATCCTATGTGACAGGGAGCATAAAACTAATCTCTAGGCACACCCTTTGCACTTAGGGTATTTCACTGAAGAGATCAAAAAAGTTATGGGACGATTGCTTGATTCAATCTCAGCCATTGGTAACTACTCTACTCTACAATTCAGTCCTTCATTCCCCCATGTCACTCAGACAAAACCACCCATAAGCACCTTGCTCCTGCCCCATTAGGAAATGTTTTGCGCGATTGCTGGGTCTGGTTCCCTCTGAATGTACACACATGCTACCCTTCACTGGCTTCAGCTTATTTGGCCTCATCCTTATAGTACAGCTTGAGTCCTATGATACAGCGAGTATTGGGCTGACGTATGGGCATACCCATCTCATTTAGGGTGTCCTAGTGAAGAAAACAAAAGCCAGCTGTTCTCATGTTTTGTGGCAGTGTTCTAAGTTGAAGAATTAATGTTGATTATTTTTAGCAATCTGAGTAAAATATGCAAAATTGACACTGACCCTGTTCCTGTCTAGCATTTCTGAGTATGTTGAATACAATATTTTCATCTTCATCATTTTAGTTGGGTAAAGATATTCATTAAAACACAACAATAAAAAACCCAGAAACTGCATCAAAATAGCATGAACAATAATCCATTAAAATACTACTTCAAAACACAAAACAATTAAAAGTGCATATACAACCCACCAGACATATTTTATACACAAAATTGACATAACAATAAATACATGCTAGATGTTAACTTAACATCCAACTTTATTATTATTTTTTTAAATACCCATAGTATAAGTGGCATTAGAAGATAACATTTTTCAATATAAAAAGACCAACCTAATTTCTCTTTATGCAGTAACCAAATATTTAACACATGCAAGTTATCAAGATCATAAATGAATGCAATGTTCATCATACTGTAAGTGGATATGTTATCATATGGACATATTCTTATTGTGTCTTCTGATTCCCATCCATTTTCAAATAAGCCTGTGGTCCAGTGGTAATTTTCATGAGAATAAAGGACCTACCAGTAAGTTTTGAAATCTCAAAACCCTCCCTAGCAATGGTTTTTCTCTACATGAAGTCTCTCTTCCCCAAGATACATCTGGTTCCTTAATAGTCCAGAGACACTAAGACAAGTTAGGACAGCTTAGCCCAATGCAAACATTCTTCATATATTTTAGCCAGTTGTAAAACATTCCAAGTTCATGCAGTCACAAATGATGTCCTGTGTCATATAAGCCACTGGTTGACAATAAGGAGAAATATAAAAAATACATTTTGACACTTTTATAATATTCAAATTGAAAAAGGCCAAGTTTCTGGTGGCAAATATAGCATGAGGCCTCTTGAAATAGGCTCAAATGCCCCCTAAGAAATCAGTTTTCCTTGACCTGAAGACTCAACACATCAGTGATGCCCCAAACATTGACACCATATGAGACAACTGAAATATATTTGCCAGAATAAATGGTCTTTGTTATACTTGGCATCATTGGCATGGTCTCCCCTAACTTTTTGCTCCTACTTTTAGGGTTGCTTCTGTCTGATGGACTCTGTTTTTGCTGGGAAATTTTGTGCTCTGGACACGTTTCCACTGCTGACCAATGCCAAAGTGTAAGTGTTCCCTGCATAAATTGTATGTGTACATTGGCTTGTCCATGATTGGCATATTTGATTTACCAGTAAGTCCCTAGTAAGGTGCACTAGAGGTGCCTGCAGCACTGCTTGTGCCACCCACATTAGTAGCCCTGTAAATATGGCTCAGACCTGCCACTGCAGTGTCTGTGTCTGCAGTTTTAAACTCCCAATTCGACTTGGCAAGTGTACTCACTTGCCAGGCCTAAACCTTCCCTTTTCATACATGTAGGGAACCCCTAAGGTAGGCCCTAGGTTGCCCCATGGGCAGGGTGCAGTGAATGTTGAAGTGGGACATGTACTTATGAGTTTTACTTGTCAGTGAAATACTGCCAAATGTGGTTATCACTGTTGCAAGGCCTATCTCTCTCATAGGTTAACATGGGGGCTGCCTTTAAGTATTATTAAGGTGCAGATTCCCTTTGGGAGCAGATAGGCATGTGGAGTTTGGGGTCTCTGAATTCACAATTTTAAAATACTTCTTTTAGTGAATTTGTTTTTTAGATTGTGTGTTTGAAAATGCCCCTTTTCGAAAGTAGGCATTTTCTTGCGTAAACCATTCTGTGACTCTGCCTGTTTGTGGATTCCCAGTTTGTACCTCTCCTCTAGACAGTGACACAAAGGGAGCTGGGGTGTATCCAGCATATCATGATGATCCATCTGGGCTGAGGGGAGGGGAGGAGTGGTCACTTACACCTGGAAGGGCTGTGCCTGCCCTCACACAATGCAGGCTCCAACCCCCTGGTGTGTGTCTGGGGCCTGGCCTGGGCAAGACAGGGTCTTGAAAACAACAGAGACTTCACTTTGAAGTATGCCTACTTCAGAGGCAGAAGGGGGTATAAGAAGAGCACCCAGAACCCCTGAAAATCAGATTACTTCTGGAACCAAGAGGAACCTCTGCCCGGGAGAAGAGCACGAGAAGCTGGAGGAGGGGTACTGCCCATTTGGGTTTGCTGGGTTGGCCTGCAGTAGCTGCTTCTGCCTGAGAGAGGACAAAGACTGACTTTTGTGTAACTTTACACTGGTGAAAAATCTCCAAGAGCTTGACTGAGCTTGCCTCCTGTTGTTGAAGACTCAGGGACAACAAAGACTTCTCTCTACCAGCACTTGGGCTTTCTGCTGAGAGTCCTGCCTGCCAAATGGTCCCCTAACCTGTCTCTGGGCCCTTGAAAGGTGCAGCTGGTGGAAAAGTACAGAAATCCACGCAAAGACCGTCATGCAGGGTAACTTTCGATGCACCACCTGTCTTGCGGCTGATAAACGACAAACCACTGGCCTCACGGTTAAAATCAACACTCCACCTGCAACGGGGCTATGAGATAAAAGCAAATTGGCCCGAGAAACAACACGCAACACCCGCAGCGGCCACTGTTAATGACGCAAGCCCAAACAAAGAGTGGTTTCTTGACACGGTGCGACCGGATTTCAATGCAACATCGCTGGGTGTGGAAAATCAACACAAAGTCTGCCCGCATCCGAGGTGCCGGTCGGGATCGACACATCGCTCTCATGCAGGAGAGAACAAACAACACACATCAACCCGACCGAAGGAGGAACGTTGCACGTTCTCGCTTGTGGGTAAGAAATTGACGCATCGCTGGCCTTTTTCAAAGCACACTCATCTGTGCGGCTTTATTTTTATGCTACCCAGGTACATTTGTGAAATAACAGCGTTCTCACTGTTTTCTAAGGATTAAGACTCCTAGGGCCTGATTTATGAAAAGTTATCACCGCCTTTACATCTTTAATGCAAAAGCAGTGCAAACTTACAAAATATAGTTATATTTTATAAGTTACCGCTGATTTTTTGTCAAAAAATTACGCAAAGGTGGCACTAACTTTTCATAAATAAGGCCCTTATTCTTTTTAAAATTCATAACTTGACTTGTGTGTTTCGGATTTTTATCATTTTGGTCAATTTTGTTTAGATAAATATTACTCATTTTTCTAAACCAGTGTTGTGTCATTTTTCAGTGGGTTCGCTGGGTTACTGTGTATGCTAATACAAATATTTTACACATTGATTCTGAAGTTAAGCCTGCCTGTTTGTGCCAAGCTACCAAGGGAGTGAGTGGGGGTTAACTGAGGGTGATTCTCCTTTACCCTGACTTGAGTGAGGATCCTTGCTTGGACAGGGGGTAACCTGACTGCCAACCAAAGACCCCATTTCTAACAGTCTTCATACAGTGTAACGGTCTGTTGCCAATACTGGGAAAAAAATCTTAAATTTCCCTATAGATTGGATATACTTAATCTTGTATGCCATAAGAAATTGGGAAATATCATCAAAACAAACACCTAGGTAGGAAAAAGAGGACACTCTTAATGGCATAAGTTCTTGTTTTGATGAACTTGGGACCCTCAGTTAAAAGAAATGACTTTGAAAAGTTTGTAGTGAGATCTAAATTGTCTATAATTTTTGTATATCTTTCTATCTTTATTTACAAACCGATTTGAGAGTTTTATGCCCTTAGTTATATTTGCCAACTTTCAAGTTGGTTGGTGTACAGGATGAGCAGAATAGGAGTCAGCTCCCAACTGTGTTGTACATACTGGATAATTCAAATGTTTCAGGCATTTTTCTTGAAGATATTATCTTACATTAGCAATTATAATATAATGAAGACATTTCATAAAAATCAGTAATTGCCAGGTCAACATCTACGGCATGTAAAATCAGCCATACCTTTGTACAAATATCCCAATCAAAGGCTGAGGTAAAATCTAAAAAAGCTAAGGGTAAGGATTTGCCTAACACATACATATAGTTAAATGATAACACATGAAGATTAAAGTATTGCTCCACCATACTCAATCCTGCTTAATAACTATGTCAATTGTCAAACAAAATCCCTGTGGGAACTACACAGTCCTGAATTCTAGCCATTAAAATGTCTGTCTACCACGTTATTAGTTACTTCAATCAATGAAATTGTATAGATGACACCATGGATCACCCATAGCTCATTCTCGTAGATAGGAACAAGAAATGATGTAGACCAAGAATTCCAGATCTTGGCAGAAAAAGGGGAATTAATGGTTCAAAAAATACATAGCACCTCCTTCATATACAGGAGCTTTATCAGAAAGAGTATTTAACAGAGCCAAAATCATTTCTATGGGAATGAATTTCGAAACAATTTGGGTCTTGATAATGTCATAGAGAAAGCTAGCAGAAGTACTGAAATTATAAATGTATTTAAAATAAATGAGTGATTCATGAGACTGTTGATATATGAGATTACAACTTGAAAGCAGGATCATCCCCCACAATACACATTTCATCAATTAGTAATTGCATTGCAAAGAGCTGTTGTACCTTTTGTAGCACATGCTGCCTTTAATTATTCTGATACCTTTTGTTGCAGTTCTAAATTATGAGCGCTAAAAGCTTTTCTGTGTTATACTTTACAACTCTAAATTCATCCTGTTTTGGAAGGGAGAGATTTCCAGTTTGACATTATTCACCTTCTATCAAGTGTTTATTAGTAGGGCAATGTTGTTGATAAAGTGAGGACAGGGCTTTAAGTTTATATTGAATAATGTAACAATGTGAATATTATCACTAAATTAAATATATCACCCTTTTCAAGACAACTGTAGGGTCAACTGTGTGTGCTAAAGTAACCATCTACCACTATTCATAAGCATTTCATTATGTTGAATTTTGTCTGTTAAAAAAATCTCACTGATTTCTGTGAGCCAAACCTTATTCGCAACTGGATTGTGATTGCTACATAAGCTATTGATTCAAACAAATAAGATGGGTACCTCCAAAGTACATTGGAACTCCAGTTTATTTATTTTTTTCAGTTGAAACTATGAAGTATTCCTCATTTTTTACATTGAACCCTCCCCCACACCACTGTGTGGCAAGCTTCAACTTCAAGTTCACATCCAATCAATTACTGCCCCTGACAGGATCAACTTTAACCGTTCCCATATTTAAAAGGGATCTCTTTGTTTTATATTTTTGGAGATTTGCTTTTTAAAAATATTAACACAGTCTTCAGGTTTCCTAATACCACTTTTATTTACTAGGTGGGCCTTAGACAGGATTAAAAACATATAGCAATGTGTGGGGATAAAGATGTGTTTCCCACATATAAATGGGTTGGCATATTTAAGCCAAAGTCACAAGTGCCTCTAAGGGTTATCCATCTTTCTTCTTTTCTTCTGAACCATGAAGGATGCCTAAAGATTGGGCTCTCATGGAGATCTTCAACTGTACACACTTGTATATTCATTCCAAATGTGTCATTCACACACACACAAACCAAAACATTGGTTGACTGTTCTCAGGTAAATCCCAATGTCTGTTTTGAGCAAAAAACAAGGCATAATTTCATATTTGTACACTTTTGGTGTCTACCGCTCTGTAATCAGTGTATGTTAATCTGCTGGAGGAACCATCAGTGCACCACTCATAGTCTGCCTTCTCTAAAGGTGTACGTTGTAAATCTGGTCTGAGTGTGGTGCATGTTTCTACAACCTCAACACCATCATGGTCAGGGGTCTCATCAGAATCACCTATTGCAGGGAATACTGCTGCGAAATTAACAGGTGGGCATTTTTTAATGGTGATATTAGTGTTAAACAACAAACTAATGTTTGTCTGGCGCAAAAATTCTGTGTTGCTGCTGATGGCACCAACAACTGTACAGAATGTGGCACATAAACAATACAAGCGTAGTCCATCACAATGGGAGCCGCTCTAACTATCATCACAGCGGCTGCGGCCACTGCTCTCAAAAAAGTTGGGTGCCCCGTCACTGCTGAAGGCAAAGTCACAGAGTAATACATCACAGGTCTTTTTCCTGTGCTATGCTGCTGTGTCAGCACACCATTTGCAATGCCATTTTACTCTGACAAATAGAGATGGAAGGGCAGTTTGTAATCAGTCAACCCCAATACTGGCACAGTACACAATGCCCCTTTCAGTTTCTTGAAACATTCTGCAAGTTTATTAGTCTGCACAATGTTGTTCGGTGAATGCTGCAGTGTGCACTTCCTCAAGAATGCACCATAGGATCTGTACCCAGGGATCCACTGGTGGCCGTAGTTCATCATCCCCAGGAAGGACATCATTGCTTTCTTGGTGGGGATGGGGGCTGCATGCTTTGAATCATTTGTATTCTGTCAGGTGCTATGCAGCATGTACCTTTGGATTCCACATAACCAAGGTAAGTCACCTCTTTTTGGCAGCACTGAAATTTTGACAATAAGGATTTGTGTCCTCTCTCCTGGAGGTGGTTCAGCAGAGCTACAGTGCCTTTTTCAGGAGCTTCAAGTGATGGAGATGCCACAAGGAGATAATCAGCGTACTGCAAGATGACACTACTGCCTTCCAGATGTAATCTGTCCAGGTCTCTCTTTACTGCCTGTGCATAGACCATGGGACTCTCTGTGAAACCTTGAGCCAGTTTTGTAAAAGTGTACTGGGTATCTTTCACTGTGAAGACAAAGAGGTACTCACTCTCCGAATGGACTCTAAAACTAAAAAACACAATTAAGAGATCTATAACTGAAAAGTACTCTACTTCTGCAGGTATATAAGATAATATAGTATTGATGTCAGGCACAACAGGTGCTAAGGGAACCACAATGTTGTTTATCTGGCGTAAATCCTGTATGAATCTATACTGCCCAGTGTTGCCCCTGGCAATGGAATTATTGGACTATTACAGGGGCTATTGGTCTTTTTAATGATACCCTGTTGTAAAAGAGACTCAATCACAGGTTTTATTCCCTCCTCTGCCTAAGGTGACAGTCTATACTGACGCACATAAGGTAGTTCTGCATTTTCCTTAAGCGTCACTTTATGGGGAGGGCATGTTTTTAACAATCCTGCCTCATTTTTTTGTTTTGCCCAAACCTCTGAGTACACTTGTTCTAGGCCCTTGTTTTGTTTGTCAACTGTAAAGCCATATTCCCTTCAAGCTTGTCAAAAACTGCAGCCCTGTTGTTTCTGAGCATACACAACGTCCAGCACCATCCTTCTCTGTCTCCAAATACAGACACAACTCCCAAAGGAAATGTGAAATCCTTAGTTCTTGGTAAGTCCCGGAGATGTTTGACCATGGGGCCCAAATCTTTAGGGTAAAATGCTGGTGCTACAGCTATACACATATGTGGTTCTGAAGCTGGTACTTGAAATAACCTCTCTTCTTGTGGTCCGAGCTCAATGATCACAGCACACCCTTCTTTTCCTACATACAATGTGTCTTCATACAACTCCATTGTCCAGTACAAATATTTGTCTGCCATGTAGGCGTACCATTCAGGCTCTGGGCCTGTACAAAATGCTGCAGTACAGTGTCTGGGCCCAGATACTAATGCCAACTGCACTAACTTAGTCACTAAGTCACTCTCCATGTCAGAGCTGTATTTAAACAGTTCTTGAAACATGCCATTGTAGAAATCTCACTGTACCTGAGCCCATTGGTAGCCTGTTGAAGAGAGAGAGGACAAGACAGGGTTTGGACATAACATAGAATACTCACTTAATTTGCAAGCAGTAAACACTCTAATAGCCAATTCTAGTCTATCCTCAGGAACTTGTAAGTAAATCCCATTTTGTGAAAAATATAATGTTGCATGTAATTTACAGAGGAGGTCTCTTCTCAGCAAGTTGATGTGTGCTTCTGGTGACAGGAGAAACTGATGGATCATTGTTAAATCCTCAACAGAAACTGGTAGGGGTTCTGATAACTCTTCATGTATCAGCATTCCATTTACAGCTACAGTAGTTACTGTTTTACCACTATTTGGACCCAACTTGTTTTTTACTGCGGAGATAGTTGCACCGCTGTCAATTAGGAAATCGATGTCCTTACCTCCTACCTTAATTGGGAACATGGGATTCTCCTCAGGTGTGTCGGATACCTTCATCATAAAGCACTGAGCTCACCAGTTTTCTGTTGTTTGTGTCATCTCTCTCTGCGTGGTCCTATGCTGATCCATGTTATTCCTGAAAAGGGTCCCTCAGGGAGTGCTGTGTTTGCTTGATGTCTCTAGGCAGGGGTGGTGCTGATGGCTGGACCTCATCCCTGTCAATCCTGTCATACCTGTTGTTTCTATCTTTTCTCTCATACCAGTCACAATATTGGCCCCAGTGCCATACCTCCTGCAAACATAGCACTGATCACTACTCTTGTTTCTTCTCTGGTATCCCTGTCCTTATTCCCGTCTATGCTATGCCCCCGATAGTACATTCCCTCTGGCTCCTCCTCTCATTGTACTTGCTGAAACATCATCCCTTTGTCAGTTTTAACTGAGTCCTTCTTTGCTTTGAAAATACCATCCCTTTCCATAGTTTCCAGAAGCGTGCACAACACTTGATATCCTTTAGAAAACCAGTCAGGGTGGCGTAGTTTACAACTATGCACCACAGATGCTAATAATCCATTCATAAGTGTCTGATTAGCCAATACTTTATATGCCTCTGTCGTGCGTGGTACCACTGCACTATTGTCCCATGCTTCATTGAACCTTAGGATGTAATGTGCCTGTTACTTAAGAAAAATCACCAGGTTTCACTGCTAAACCATTTATTGTGTCCCTCACAGACTTTGACCAATTCATCAATCTATTTTCTGTGACATCCATATTATTTTTCATTACTGTCTAATCCCTTTCCTGTGGAATTTGGAACGCACTGTTCACCAAAGACCATCTGCTACCATATCCAAATTTTAGTAACATTTCTACATCTCTGGGAAGGGGGGTATAAACAATGCATACTTTATGGAGCCATTCATAATATTTCACACTGTGAATGGGTCTGGGGCATCCTTAGCCATCTGAGCTGCTTCCAAGGAGGACAATGGTTTTACCATTGCTGTCCCTCCTAACACTATTTTTGGCGAGGTCATTTTAGAGTTTAGTATTGCATCATCAGTATATTAGTGCTCACCCTTTCTTTTTAGAGCCCGTGTGCATGACTGTGTAAGTTTCAGCCATTCTCTGCTATCTATCCCATCATGAAGATTATTAATGGAGCGTTGTATTTTTTCCCTTTCTGTGTTCACCTCTTCCTGGAACCTATCTGCCTCCCGCCTTAGGTGAGCTAACTGCCCATGTTCCTCCTCATTGTTTTTCTCTTTTGCACTCAGCCCTAAATCCTCCCTTAGACCAAAAGTGGATGTTGGGACAGGGGTTTCAAAAGCAAGCGGTATGTGTCCCCCCAAAGGATAGGTGCCTATTCATGACTGGCATTGTGGCACCACCTTCTCTGGCACTAGTTGGCATCTCAGACCCCCTAGTTAAATCACCCTCCAGGGATATGTGGAAATAAAACACACGTGGCAAGCCTGGTTTTGGATGCAGAGCCTGCTTGTGTGTGTTATTTCTTTCACAGTGTATGTAGGGGCCTGAAAGTGATGGATACATTGAAGTTGTTTAAGGAGGTAGAACTGGCCCTGCAGAATGGATGCTTTGTTTCAATGTTAGTGGACTGCTCTCATTGTTATCTCTACCTCTGCTCCAGGAACTGAATTCACCATTCACATCCAATCTCTGCCTTTTCCTTTTATCCTTTGTTAACAACAGTATCTCTTCCTGAGTTAATGTACTACTAGTTATTTGCTTATTGTTCTCTCCTTCCCCTAATTTTACATAAATACCATGAGGCTTGGAGGTGATAAACAGTTTCTTCAATGTATTTATATCAATATACACTCTGCGGTGAGTCCAAATACACAGCAGAGCAGCAGCCCTTCTAGAAGTAGTGGCATTTGATATTGTTTTAACTCTGTCTACTTCAGCTGTCGTCAAACCACAGCGGATTCATAGTGACAACAATGCTGCTTTGTTTGCACATAGTTCTAGATCCTTTCTATTAGGTTTTCTGTTCACCACTACCACTGTAGAATAGTATCTGGACTTTGTGAAGACATTTTCCTGGACTTTCGTTTTTCAAAGGAGAACTTTCTTTTCAGCAATTAAAAGTCACTGCTGGAAGCAATCACTTATATAGTGTGAATCCCATGATGGATCACCCTGTATTCTATAGTCTCTGTCCTCTATCTTAAAGAAAACCAAATATATGCCACCTCGCGTTATTCCCCTTCTAAGTCCAAACTAGCGCACAGAAAGGTGTCACATATTCTAGATAATATTTCTCTTCTAGAACCTGAGCTGCAGGGCCATCTGGTGGTAATTAAAAACCTTTCTCTCCTGTCAGCTGTATAAACAACGTTTTAGTCTTTTTCAGCATTCTGGGGCATACCACCATTACATTTCCTTTAGACTTGCCACTGCTCATTGTGCCCCCCCTCACAATTTTACACCCTGAAAGAAAAACACAAGGGTTGTATCCCTCAAAAAAGTGTTAAGTAGGAAACAATGTTATGCAGTGGTGGATAGAGAGAGAGATAGAGCAATCAAGAGCTGTTGACAACTTAGAGACACAACATAAACCAGTTTTTCTTCTCTAATGCAGTAATGCTCTACTTTACATGTAATTCAAAGAAACATTATAATGAAACTTGGTGGCACATTCACACTTGGTCAACACATAATTCAAATACAGCCATTGATCAATGACAGACTATTTGTTTGTGCACATTTCAAAATCATTTCTCTGTGTTCCAGTGCCAGCTGATCAAATGCTTCCCAAGCTACACTCTGGGATGGTTTTAATCAATTAATTCATTTATTTTTTGCCAGGGGTTCCCATAAAACAAAAAATAATTCTCTTCCCTCTAGCCCAGGCTCTCCTGCATGGTCTTACTATTCGCCATACGAATGTGCCTCTATCATGTAACTTAAGGATATGGATAACATAGTTACTCCTCAGTCCCCTGTTTAATTGCCAGCTATATTTTTATTTACCTCAGTCCTCTGTTTTACTATAATCTATACTGTAAGCATTGAAAGGCCACAACAGCCAGGCATTTAATTAACTTACCGGTGGTGGCATCTCATGTATCCCAATTCTAACACCATTTGTTAGGGAAACTATTTTTCCAACCCTCCTCAGAGTGACACAAAGAAAACACAAACACCAGGCAAGGCTCCGGAACAGATGAATGGTTTGTTGGGGTACCAAAGTTTATTGGGAGGCCAAGTAAGATGCAGATCCCAGTGTTATGTCTTACAAGCTAGCACCTTCTACCCAGAATCATATAAGTCAGGCAATTATATATGTTAATAAGTTTTGGCACAGCAAAACCCCAAAAGGGGACATAGGCCAAACATGGGCAGGCAAATACAAAAAGAAATGCTGCATACATAAAACGTCAAGTCCACAGAGTAAAAATATCCATAAAGAAGTGTGAGCATGAACAAGTGAACCGACAACAGATGGACTGTAAGAAAAAGGGGGCTGGGTTGCTGACTGCCTGAACTTAAAGTGTGAGACCGAGCTAATCTTAACAATGTGGCTTGGAGAGGTTTGTTTGCACAGCTGGCATAAGTGTCAGAGAGGTCAGCAGGGAAGTCTTGGGGCAGTGCTAAAATAATAATGTGGATGAGTGGAACCTTTCTGTGAATGAGAATAGCAAGCATCTTGGTAAGAGAAAAGAATAAATAGCTTACTGGGACTCAGATAATGGCGGAGAGAATTGGAACTAAAGTCTGATATCTATAGGTACATACATGTATATATATATATATATATATATATTTTCCTCAACACACACCAGGTTAGTAAAATACATTATGAATGTATGAATAAAACAAGACCAAAATGTCAAAATTCCAATACGTCCATACTGAGATATGCAATTTTAAAGATTTAGGTGAAAATCGTACATAGAAGCACAAAACACCAACTGTGGTAATCTGGTCGCAATCAAATGGGAAAAAGTCAAATGTTCAGGCTGACCACAATGGCATGCGGGCTGGCTACAGAGACACACTTGGGCCTGCTGAACACAGTACCTGTAATCCTGGTGCATGGTCTGTACGGCATTGCTTTGCGAGGTTTCGCATGGTTTCGAGTTCGCTCCAATAAGCTGTATGGCAAGGCTTTGTGGGGCTTGGGGTTCCTTCGCATTGATCCGGGGAGCTCTGTGGCACGGCTTTGCGGGGCTTGGTGTCACCTCGTGGCGATCCTGGGGAACTGTACAGTGAGGGTTTGCAGCACCTGGCATTGCTGTGTGTCGGTTCCGATGGGCTGGTCGCTGTGCGGCAAGGATTTGCGGGGCTTCTTGCCACCTGGCGTTGAGTTGGGTGAGGCTGACAGCTGTGTGGTGAGGCTTTACAAGGATTTGTGAGGCTTTGAATTACTTCACAGCAGTTCAGATGAACACTACAGAAGGAAAAGCACCTTAGACCCACTTCCAAGGCAGGGCAGACTCAAAACTTGTAGAGTCAAGGTGCAGATGGTTCAAGTCTTCAATGTCTTTGAGATTTGGGAACAAAAGGCAAGCTAAGAAACCCTTGGAGATCACTTGTGGTGAGAAGGCATTGTCCTTCTGCAGAGTCAGAGAGCAGGAGGCAGCAGGGCAAAAAGCAGAAAAGCAGTCCTTCCAGAAAAACTGTGCAGTTGAGTCCTTTGAGCATCACTGCACCCCTTCTGACAGAGTCCATTTGTAGATCCAGAAGTATTTGATTTGATTGGGCTGTGACCCTGTACTTATACCCAAATGTACCTTTGAAGTGGGGGAAACGTAAAAGAGTGTTTTCAAAGTGTATCAGTTTCCCTTTCAGACCAGTCCTGTTTCCCAGGAGATCTGTAAGGGGTTACCAGACATTTGTGTAGGGTTAGGACATTACCCTTTTTGAAGTGTAAGTGAGAGCCCCTCCACCATTCCTGCCCATGTAGACCCATCAGTGTGCAGATAAAGTTGAGTGTCCTTTGTTTATGGCTGTCTGGATGGAATGCACAAGGGGAGCTGTCACAGATCAGACATTGATTGGAGACAGGCTGTAAGGCACAGAGAACAGTAAGAGCAGAGAAATACCTACATTTTAAAAGAGGCATTTCTAATATAGTAATGTCAGGTCAGAAATTACCACTTAAAAGTATATAAGGTAATTCCCAATGATAAGCTATGAGAGGATCAGCCTCACAGCAGTGAAAAACAAAATGGGCTGTTTGTCACTACTGGGACACGTAAAACATAAAAGGGCATGTCCTAGCTTTAAAATACACTGCAGCCTGCCCTGTGGGTCACATAGGGCCTACTTTAGGGCTGACTTATAGGTATTAAAGAAGGAGATTTCCAGCTTTGAAGTGTCAGTAAAACTGCACACATGCCTTGCAATTTCAGGCATGAGACATGGTTAAGGGGCTACATATGTGGATGGCACAAGCAGTGCTGCAGACCCACTAGTAGCATTTAATTTACAGACCCTGGGCACATGTAGTGTACTTTACTAGGGACATATAAGTAAATTAAATATGCTAATTGGGTATGAGCAAATGTTACCTTGTTTTAAGGAGAGAGCACAAACACTAAAGCACTGGTAGCAGAAGTAAAGTGCACAGAGCCGTAAATCCAGCAAAACAGAGATCATAAAAAGAGGAGAAGAAATGCAAAAAGTCAGAGGATGACGCTGCAGAAACGGCTGTTTCCAACAGCAAGAAATTGGGTTATTGGTTGAGAAGGGTGGAAGCGTCACTCAGGCATCAACCACAATCTCTGTCAGGGTGAATAACAAAAGTCACTAAATGAACCTGATATCTATTTGGCAATTAAATATATCCAAACGTAATTGTATTAATTGATGTGTATTTTATTTCTTTATCATAACTTGTTCAATTTTGGAAAAATTTACAACATGCATTGCAGATTTATAAAATGACTTATGACTCTAGGTGCTCCTTATTCTTAAAACACAGTGAAGGTGAATATTGTGAAGGGGAGTGATAGTGTTATATACAATATACACAGAAGGTGGTTAAGAACAATGTAGACATCCAAAGGCTCTGTCAATCCAGAAGGCCCTGAAGTCACTTATCATTTTTACACAGTATTTCTTTATATTCCTTTTACTGTGTCGGCTCGTGTAGCCAGGGGAAATCTGTTGAAGCTCCTGGCTACACAAGCGGACACAGTAAAAGGAATATAAAGAGCCACTTCCCAGTCACCATTATTGTATGGCTGACTCGCTACTAACAACATTGACAGAATCTAATGGAGGATATTATACCCTCGAATGATAGCCATAGTCCAGGCTTCGTTCCAATTTGCAATTTAGACTGAACCATTAATCATGAAGAGGACTTTGACCAGAAGACCATAATTATTAACTGGATTTTTTAGGTGCTGCCGAATAGAAAATATCCCCAGTCCTGATGATGACCCTCTATTGATTTATGTCTATACATGGGGTCAAAAGTTGACATGAAATTAAATGTGGATTGAAATTGTAAAAATTTTAAGTGACTTCATGGCCTCCTGGATTGACAGAGCCTTTGGAAGTCTACATTGTTCTTAACCACCTTCTGTATATAAAATACATATCAATTAATACAATAAAGATTGGATATATTTAATTGCCAAATAGATATCTTACCGAGGAAGTCTAGGATTACTTCCCCCTTGCATTGACCATACAACATTAACTTTTGTCTATTGTCCTGGTCAAAAGGGTTAGAGGGTATTGCCTCATTGCTTTACATTACTAAATTAACCTGAGTTTAAACCTAGGGTAGCTTCACACAAAGCACACAAACTTAACCTAAAGGCAATGTGTAAAGTATTTACAAACAGTAATAAATCAAAAACACAACACAGGAAAAATCATAGACCAATTTAGACAAATCGAAAATACAATGACAACGACATGACAAAAATCCCATAATTAGAAGCATAGTCATGATTTGGTAAAGCTTTTGGTAGCGATAGTATCAAAAGGCATTTAGAGCAAATCTGTTTGGACATACCAAACTGCATCAAAGTCAAAAGTGAAGGGCCGACCACAATGGAGCGTGGGTTAGGTGCTTAGACCAGGTTTGTCCCTGTGGAAAGCTTATCTTCCAGAGTCTTATAGAGAACAGACCTCTTTGCAGGCACAATGAGCTAAAACTCCAGGTTTTTCACATTTCCTAAAGAGGAGTACACTCTGATGACAGACAAGGGCTCAATACCTGGGGAGTCACCTCCTGGGGATAAGGAACTCATTTCAAGTAAGGCAAACAGCAGGGCTCACACAGGCCCAGTTGCAGGTCCACTTGCAGAAGGTCAGTTAGGGACTAGCATGGAGGCCTCTGAAGCTTGTTGTATCCTCGTAGTTCATACCGAAGGTCAGGCAACTGACCTTTAGAGTCACTCTGGTTAGCCTGCGGTGAAGGAAAGCAGGTCCAGTCTTCCTTCTCAGCCAGCAAAGCAGTACTTCAAGCAACAAGGTAGTCCTGTGGCAGCAGAGCAGTTTTCTTCTGTAACTTCTACAGGTCCATAGGTGTTCTGATGCGAGGCTGTGGAGAGATAATATTGATACCTGATGTCGGCCTTTGTATGGGTGTATTCCCTGACCTACCCTCAACAATGGTTCAAGAAAGGACTTCCCCCTGGTGAAGGCTTTAATGTGGTGAGTGCAAGACAAGTTAGAATATTGTACCCTGTAGATAATTTTCTTCTTCATGCAGCAGACCTCTTGTGGAAATAGCCTTGGTAGTGGACATTTTCCATTGATTTTGGGAATACTCTGGGTGTACATTTAATTGTGTTATGCTTTATAAGCATTATGCAAACATAGGTTGGTAGTTCATTCTTGGTTCTTTACCAAGCTGAGGTTCAAACCAACTTGTCGGTTCTGAATAGAAGGATCAGACAAGTTATGACCCGCACATTTCCCTAAACATATCAACAGATACTGTGATATTGTGGATCAGGCCCCTAGCAATGCCAAATACATATTGGTTGCTGTTGTAAGTTCTGGCAGGACCTAAACTACACTAGCCATGTTCACCACTTTCCTTGAATACCAGTCAAGCAGTAAAATCAACTATCAGTTTCCTCCATCATAGAAAAAAAAAAACAATCATTGGCTACCCTGCAATGTCTTTAATGTCAGCATGAGACCCTGTAATGTCATGAGTGCCATTTGCTTTAGTTCTGGCCTAGAGACCAGTTTGGTTGGCAAACTAGCCTCATGTAAATTACCAAAAAAAGAAAATACACATATACATACACACATAGGCTTTGGGTCAGCCCTCTTCATTTAAGCTGTTGAATTGTCATTCACATTTTGGTTCTGGCTACCACAAAATACAGCATGGCGTAGCATATTAACTTATTTCAGCCACTGGTTCTATTGCAGTGTAAATGACAACATTTTGCCTATTCCCGTGTCATGTCAGCTTAAAAAAATATATATGTCAGTGCTAGGGATGGTGGGCCGCTGCTTTACTTTGACAATGTTTTCTTCCATTATCCTCTCCTATTGTTCTAGTCATGCTTGTAAGTTTCAACTATGTCTTCAGGTTACAGTAACTCAACATCAATACTACATTTTATGTGCACCAATTAGAATCAAATTCTTTTGTTATGTAGGCCTGAATGGAGTTTCCGGAGTCATGCTATGCTGAACTCTGCAGAGTTGTAAAAAACGACACCATACTACATGGAGTTCCATGGACAGGGGAGTTTCCCTGTGGCGCCCATTCACATTGAGTTTTATGTCAAATGCAATGCGGATTTATGTCCTTGTATTCAAAATCGCATGCAAATAGCACTACGTGGGCACAACCATCTTATTTTCTTACTCTGTTTACTGTGCTAGGCCTGTTTTTTTTTTTTACAAAAATGTAATCCCTTTTTGTGTTTTTCATGGCTTTTTGTTAATTTGTTCATTTTTCCCTTTACTTTCTATTTCTTTCTTCCTTTCTTCTTTCTACTGTTTCTCTTCTTCACCCCACACAGTGCCACTGCAGAGCAGGACAGCGATCAGGGGAGCTTTTGTACCAGGCCTCCCCAAACAACCAGCCGCGGCTGCCTACCCTGAGGATGGAAGTGCCGCTAAGGTGTGCCGCCCCATGCTATTTTTTGTGAGATGGAGGTGGCAGCGCTGCTTTTTTACATGCAGCACCACCTCCCCTCTGTGTTTGCAGCAGGTGGCAGGCCTGGCAGCGGGTACCCCTGCAGGTATGTCAGCTGTGTTTGGGAGGGTACGCAGGTGTGTGTGGCCAGGTCCAGAGTACCACCCAGCAGCTGACGCACTGCTGGGTGGATATCCTCGACGGGGAGCAGGACCTGCTTGACCTGCTAGGCATTGAGATTCCGGGGCTCGTGAGTATTAACTATGTTATTTGTTGTGTTTGTGTTCTAAATGCCAACTTTTTTTTCCAAAGAGCATGCTGCTCAGACTCAGAGGAAAGTTATGTTTAGTTTACATTAAGAATATTATTATGTGTTAGTGTTCTCTGTGACTTTATTTTTGTAGCTTGTACAGTCCCAAGCAATTCACACTCTGCAGTACTAGTATCCATCTATGCATTGCAGAAAAGTGAGACTAAGTTGGTCCATCAAGTGGGTTGAGAAATGGGAATAGAATCAAAGATCATTCATTGCGTTGCATTACTTCAAAATGTAGTTTTGGCTAACAAAATTTGAAATAGGGATTTTAGGAGTATAGCCAACTCAACATAGGTGATCGGGTCTGCTAAGTATAATTTTACTGCGTTTTCCTGTTATAATAATTTTGTGGAGATTCACTGTACCACGGATCTATTTTTTTCATTCGTTCTTTCTTCCATTAGCACCTAAGGGCAAGAAGAGGGGCAGCAAAGAGGCGAGTCTGGCAAGAGCTGGGGAGGAGGTGCCGACCACCAGAGTCAGTGCTTAGGGTACTGCTCATCCCAGTAAACCCTATTATTTATAATTATTTTCCTAACTATTACCTTTGCCCACTATTACACTACTTTTAATTTGACCTTGATTTTTTTCATACTGTCTCTTTTTTCTAACTCCACTATCCAAATTGTGTTTAATTTCCGTTATCCCTGCTTTATCTTTTTTTTTCCTTTTTTCATCCTTTTATTTTGGTAGATTACTTTTTCCTGTCTGTAATAGTCGGTCAATGTCTTCTGCAATGTTAGTAATCTTTCCCTGTCCACTATATATCTTGTGGTACTGTGAGACTAAGAACAGACTTTTGGTACTCCACTGTGTATGGTGAACATTGAAGACCCAATTCCCATTCTAAATAATATTAAACATGTTTTTTAAAAGTCTTTATTTCTCTTGCTCATGCTCTACCAGTTAACAGGAGAGTGGCCATGATCATGGACTACCTCCCTAACCCCAATGTTGTGCTGGGTAATTCACTTACACATTACACCAGCAGTTCCTATGACAGTGCAGCATGCCTACAATGCATGAGATCCCATTGCATTTGCCATCCAACAGCATATGTCTTTCATTGACCATTATTATTCCACTCCTTCAATGCGTTTCAGTGATTCAGAGACATCATCATCATAGGCTTTAGCTCTGCCCCTCCATTACAAATAGTTTTTGATTTGCTTGACTACCTGGCTTTTCTAACATTGTGAACCAACAAAATGCCCAGAGTGATGATTTTGATAGAGGACACTGCAGTGCTGCTAACTAAACTTTAGTGATGTATTGCAATTGTATTTTTTGGTTAAACAAATTTAGGGGAGGCGTATCTGGCATCTAAAAAATGTATAATTTTTTTTTCTAGAAACACCGACCGCCAGTGCCACCCTCAAGTGCCAGTGCAGCAAGAGTATCAGTTAGAAGGGGAGAAGTGGCAGCAGTGATGGGTTGTTTTAAGTCACATTGCTTGCTTATTGACAATTACTATTATTCTCAGTAGCTACAAGGGTGTTGTTGTGACTCATGATTGTAAAACCCCACTTTACCAGCTACAGTAGTGGTTGAGTTATGGCCTCTTCAATCTGCAACTCAGCAAAACCTCATATAATATATGCTAATATTGATGGCTTGATAGAACGGGACAGAACGGAAGGTTAAAAGAAAGAATGGTGAAATGAATGAAAGGAAAGGATGTTTGGGTAGGTGAAAGGATGCATGGGTGAGTGTTAGATGGATGGGTGGAAGGATGATTGAAAGAAAGGGTGGATACTGAATGGATGGATAATGGATTGGAAATGTTGGTGAAAGACTGGATGAAAGTAAAGCTCAAATCACGGTGGCTATGGGTCAATATAGTAGGAAGAATGAAAGAATGATTCAATTACTGCTTGGATGAATAAACAAGGTAGCTCTTATTGTGAGGGGCATGATGCTCATCTACTTCATTTACTTTATTTCATGGTTATCAAGGCTATAGTTCAAAGTGGGAGGTATTTATAATTTTTTCTAATCTCTTGACTCAATGTATTTGTTAAGCGAGGCAGATATGTATCCCACCCATCATCATTCATCAAACCCCTCCCTGTCCATGGCATTTTGCCACCCATGTCCGAAATGCAGTATGGTTTAATTTGTGACTGCAGTGTTGGCTGTGCAATGCGTGTCTGCTTCAGTTAATGCAGCATTTCCAAAGTTGTCAATGCACTGCAAACCAAACACACAAGTGTGTTTCCCTTTGCCCACCCAGTCACCTCTCAGTACTTCACTCCTTTATTCTTTCCTAAGTTCTTCCATCCCAGCCGACCAAACAATTGAAAAATCCATTCTTGGCATGTGCCACATTTCCGTGGCCATGTGAAGTGATTCTAACATATATTTCATGGTTTCCTATAACAGACATCTGTTCAGATTTTTTCCTTTAGACTTTCGTCTAGTACAGTTACTGACTGAACCAAAGCATAGGCACATGTCACATCAATGATCAGTGACACTCCTCTATTCTGTAGCAAAAGCTCTACCTACCTGGTTAATCCGTCTTCCCTACCATGCAGTACAGTAAATCAAGTTTCCTTTACTTACTGTCAAGCAAATGAATTTGTTGGAACTAATTTGTGGTGGTGGGCAAGTCTATTGAGTAAAGTGGGAATAAGTGCCTGGTCTGATTTTAAGTTTGCTGTAAGGGATACTCTGTGACAATTGTGCCAAATACAATCTATATAGCCTGTTCATTTCCCTGTAGTTCACTGCATCATTTCACAATGTCTACTTACGCCAGACAGGATAATAATATCCATATTTTCTATGTGGCATGTGATGTAGTGTCTCATTTATTACCCATCTGCCTCTTTGAAGTCAGTGTAGAAAGTGAAAGGCATTTTGAGTTAAAGATAGATAATTGTCAACTACAGCTGTCCCACCTGCACACAGTAGCAATGTATCCAAAGTACTGGCTAGCATGTCTCCATTAATTTAATTACTAAGGCACTCTAATTAACAACTTGTACTCCATACAACAACTTGTACTCCATAGTGCGTAATGCCTTACTTGTAAATGAGAGGTAATGTATTTTTAATTTTTCCGCTCAAACTGTCTATTTAGTTACTAGAAAAAAAGCCAATAAATGAAAATATCAAATCACTGTGTTTTTTTATTCTGGTGCTATTCTGCCTTAATTCTTTTTTGCCAGACAGTCAGTGATTTTTATGTGAGGCATGTGTGGGTAAAAAATAAAATTAGCCTAGTGTCTCTCCTAATCATCACAAATTCTAATGGCCCTAGGTGATCAGCAGTGTACTGCTACTGTGCCACCCACCACTTAATTTTAAACAAATATTTGCACAAAGCATTGCTTTCAGTTTGCCTTTTTTCTTTTTGTTTTTCTCAATATAGCTACTCCTGCTAGTTCACCAGTAAGACCCACCAGGCAGGAGATTGATGGTGCTTCTCTGGCAGCAGAGGCTGGAGATCATCCGGGCCAAATGCTGGCAATTGGTGTTCATGGAGGATGAAAAGGCAGAAAAACAAGCTGCCTCTGACCCGGACCTCAGTTAAGCACGCTACTCCCAGCTTCCCGGCCATTTCATCACCAGTGCTGCCGCCAGATGTCAGGAACTGATGCCGCCCCTCCCGAGCTGACATATCAGGGACATTGCCGTGGCCCTTCCTGCAGCATATGGACTTCAAAGGGTGGAGACCTACCAAGAGATGATCGAGCAGAACCAGGACCAGCTCCAGACCCAAATAAACAGTGCCCTCATCTGAATCTTTTTTTTAAACATTTTTTGCATGAGTAGAAAGGACTTGTTGTGAGTGGAGAGGGTGGGAAGGGAGTTGGGACTGGGTTATGAACTTTACACTTTTGTTGTGGACTTTTGAGGATGGGACCATTGTTTGGGGGGAGGGGTGACCCTTTTGGGGGTAGAAAAGGTGGGTGTTCTAGTTGTAAAAAATAAAAGGGGATAATTTATTTTACTTGATTTAGTTTGCACTTCTGTACTGTATTTTAGTGTGCCTGTTTTTTAAATCTGCTAAAACAAAAGTCATTTATGTATACCCTCGCTCTAATGCCCTCTGTTACTATGTTGACCACTGGCGGGGATTGCCTATTTTGCCTACAAAAACATAGATACACATAGAGAACATATTATTCAATACAAATAAATTACTAACAAGTTCACTTCGATCCATGATCTTCTCTTACCTGAATAGATGAAGTGAGGGCTGATAGTGCCTCAGTCTTCTTACTGCAGGATTTTTCTCAAGGTGGCATCTTAAGGGGATAGAAATAGTAGTATCAGGCTGGAGCGCTAGCAAAGAAAGCACAAGGTGTTACTCTCTCCTATGAGAACTCCAACTGTAGGATTAATCAGAGTTTTATCGATCACTGTCAACTAGATTGAAAGAAAACAGAGAGTTAGTGGATCATAACTTATAACTTTCAGCAGACTTAGACCAGAGTACCATAAGGGCAGTATTTGACACACAAAAAAGAAGACATGATATAATAATAAAATCTAGCAATACCAACTTCTGCGGAGCAAAGGGGAGCTAGTATTTAAAAATAATCTTAGTAAATGAAATCCTTGAGTCTGGAGAATTGGGCTCATAGTCAGGAGTGTGTGGACAAGGTTAAGCATTTACACAACACAAGGCCTTAAAGATGATGTTGATGGGCTAGTGTTGAATATTGCTTAGGAAATAGAAGGCCATGCAGTGCATTGGTGTCGCTTTGTCCACATTTGCCCCAGCAAGTGTGTGATTCATTTATGGTGTAAAAGTCACGCAACAATAAATCACACAGAACGGGAGAAGAGGGTTAGGAGCTTGATGAATGGATGGGAAAGAGGAGTTGGGCAAAGGAGTCACAAAGACAAACACTACAGAGAAGAAGACATAACTATTGTTTGACCTGGCACTTTTTGCAGGGCCATCCTGAAATGTTTTACCTCCTTCCTCCAAATTTGTCTGACCAGTTTTTGTTGGCTTTAGGACTCTGGGCACTTTACCAATGCTAACCAGTGCTAAAGTGCATATGCTCTTTGCGTACATTTTATTGTTGATTGGTTTATCCATGCTTGGCATATTTGATTTGCTAGTAAGTCCCTAGTAAAGTGCACTAAAGGTGACCAGAGCCTGTACATCAAATGCTACTAGTGGGCCTGCAGCACTGATTGTGCCCCCCACATGAGTAGACCTGTAAACATGGCTGAGACCTGCCACTGCAGGGTCTGTGTGTGAAGTATTAAACTGCCAATTTGAATTGCCAAGTGTACCCACTTACCAGGCCTAAACCTTCCCTTTGTATACATGTAAGGCACTCTAAGGTAGGCCCTAGGTAGCCCCATGGGCAGGGTGTAGTGCATGTTAAAGTTGGGACATTTACTGATGTCCTGACTGTTGAATACTGCCACAAATCATTTTATCACTGTTGCAAGGCCTATCTCTCACAAAGGTTATCATGAAGAATGCCTTTAAATTACCTTAAAGTGTAGTTTCCCTTTGAGAGCAGATAGAGATTTGGAGTTTGGGGTCTCTGAACTTACAATTTAAAAATACATCTTTTAGTGAAGGTGTTTTTTTTAGATTGTTAGTTTGAAAATGCCACTTTTAGAATGTAGGTATTTTCTTGCTCAATCCATTCTATGACTCTGCCTGTTTGTGGATTCCCTGTCTGAGTCAGACTGACTGTTGGGCTCTTTTCGAATCTCCTCTAGACAGTGACACAAAGGGACCTGGGGTATAGCCTTCATATGCTGCAGAGCCATCTGGGCTAGAGTGGAGGGAGGAGTGGTCAGTTACTATGGAATGAGCTCTGACTACCATCACACAATGCAGTCTCCAGCCCCCTGGTATGTGTCTGGGGCCTGGCCTTGGCAAGGCAGGATCCTGTAAGCAACAGAGACTTTTCTTTGTAGTTGGGAAACTTTAAAGTCAGAAAGGGGTGTAAGTACTGGACCCCAAACGGCAGACTTTAGATTACCTCTTTTAGATCTGACAGCCTTTGGGTCGTCATCCCAAATTTTTTGCCTGCCTCCCTTCATTTTTTGACACTGTTTTTCATGGTTTTAGGACTTTGCACACTTTACCACTGCTAACCAGTACTAAAGGGCATATTCTCTCTCCCCTAAAACATGGTGACATTGGCTCATACCCAATTGGCTTATTTAATGTATTTACTTATAAGTCCCTAGTAAAGGTGCACTACATGTGCCCAAGGGGGACTGTAGATTAAATGCTACTAGTGCGCCTGCAGCACTGATTGTGGTACCCACATAAGTAGCCCCCTAACCATGTCTGAGGCCTGCCATTGCAATGCTTGTGTGTGCTGTTTCACTGCCAATTCGACTTGGCATTTAAAAGTACTTGCCAAGCCTTAAACTCCCCCTTTTCTACATATCAGTCACTCCTAAGTTAGGCCCTAGGTAACCCATAGGGCAGGATGCTATGTAGGTAAAATGCAGGACGTGTACCTGTGTAGTTTATATGTCTTAGTATTATAAACTGCCTACATTTGTTTTACACTGCTGTCTTTTCATAGGCTAACATTAGGGCTACCTTCATATACTGTTGAGTGGTAGATTCTGATCTGAAAGAAGTAAAAAGGTCATATTTAGTATGGCCAGAATAGTAATACAAAATCCTGCTGACTGGTGATGTTGGATTTAATATTACAATTTTAGAAGTGCCACTTTTAGAAAGTGAGCATTTCACTGCACTTAAATCTTTCTGTGCCTTACAATCCACGTCTGGCTGGGTTTGTTGACAGCTCCCTTGTCCATTTCACTCAGACAACCCCAAGCACAGGATGCTCTGTCACACCTGCACACATCTGCCTACTGAATGAGTCTTCCTGGACTGGGAGGGTGGAGGGACTGACACTTACATGTCAAAGGTCATGTAAGTGGGCTGCCCTCACACAATGGACTTCCAAACCCCCTACTGGAACCCTGCAGACAGGATGTAACTGAAAGGGGACCTTGTGCACTTCTAAGCCACTCTTCGAAGTCTCCTCCACTTCGAAGGCACATTTGGGTATTTAAAGAGGGCCTCTGACCCTACCAACTCAGACACTTCTGGACTTGAACCTGCAATCTGTCAAGAGGAAGAGGCTGCCCAAATGACTCATCTGGACTCATACGGGCTGCTTTGCTGTGAAGGACTGCTGCCCTGCTGTTTCCCTGCTGCCCTGCTGCCCTCTGACTCTGCTGAGAAGTGCTCTCCAAGGGCTTGGATTGAGCTTGCCTCCTGTTTTCTGAAGTCTCAGGGCCTAAATGACTTCATCTTTGCAAAGAACTCCTTGTGCGGTGAAATTGGACGCACAGCCTGCCAGAATTGATGACGAGCCTGCACTGCGGTGAGAAAATCACCACAACACCGAACCGGAATGACACAGCCTGGCTCCCTGAGCGGAGATCAATGCAGCGCCAGTGTTGCGACAGGAACTTTGACACTCGACCCGCTGGATCGACGCATAGCCGAGCCAGAACAATGCAGCACGACTTCCTGCAAGAGGAATCGATGCAGTACCTGCGATGCAACAGAAATTTCTCTGCATCGACGCAGCTCCTGTGACTTCACCCTGCACACCCAGGATTTCTCTGCATCGTCCCCGGGGCATCCAAATACCCTGCAACCCAAAGAAGATCCAAGTCTGCGTGCTGCAAATCGACACAAAGCCCTTGTTGCGTGAAAAAGCATCAACACATCACCTGTGTGCGCCCAGAGAAACTAACACACACCTCCCCATTTTCCACCCATCTCTTCCTCATGCGGTCCTGTGAGGATAATTTAGACACAAACCGGGTACTTTGTGCTTGCAAGAGACACTTATTGCTTTTTAAGAACTAAAGACTTTATTGATCATTTCACAAGTGATATTTCAACTTGTACTTATCAAATCTTGATAGTTTTGACCTGCATTTTCTCAAATAAATATTCTATATTTTTCTAAACCTTTGTGGTGTATTTTTGTGGTGATTATAGTATGTTATTGCATAATTTATTGCACACATTTCTTACACATTGCCTGACTGCTCAGTGCCAAGCTACCAGAGGGTGGGCACAGGATAATTTGGATTGTGTGTGACTTACCCTGACTAGAGAGAGGGTTCTTGCTTGAACAGGGAGTGTCCTGACTGCCAACCAAAGACCCCATTTCTAACAACCTCAACATCACTTCTGGATTCAAGAGGAACCTCTGCCAATGAGAAAAGCTGAAGAGCTGAGGAGAAGTGCTGCACCTGCCTGTGACTATGCTTTTGTTGGGCTATCCTGCAGTTGCTGCTTCTGCCTGTGAAAGGGGCCACAGTCTAGACTTTGTTGTGCATTCCTGCTTGAGAGGTATCTCCAAGAGCTTGGGCTGAGCATGCCTCCTGTTTTTGAAGCCTCAGGGACAGCAAAGGCTTCACCAACCAGTCTCTAAATCTGCATGCTGTGGACTCTAGCTTGTCAGATGGTGCCATTCCAGTTCCTGGGCCCCTGAAAGTGAATTTGTGGTGAAATCCTGTCAAATTTACACTGAACGACACTGCACACCTTTGTAAGGACACCTCTGCACAGAACCCGTGATGGTACCTGCACCTGAAGCTGTGAACCTCCCAGAAGCAAGACGACCCTACCGATCTCGCAGACCCTGCATCATCAATGCTGCTGACATTCCAAGAACTCTCAAGATTGAAGTGTTGTAGCACCGATGTTCATGACACCTGACTTCATCGTAGCACCTGTGACCCTGTGACATGACCACGACCCTGTGAGGTCACACCATAGCATTGTGACTTTGCCGGACTTTGACTTTTCTGGAGGTGCCCAGGGAATGACTCCTCGCAACCGACGCCACCTCACCTCCACCACTGCGAAGCAAGGACGGGACTTCTCTTCATGATGTCTTCATTCCTTTGCCTCGCAGCAGCAGAGCCAACGCTACCTCGGATCCAGCAACGCGTCGTTCCCGGACTTCATGCACTAGCCTGTTTCCAACACTTTTGCTAAGGTTCTGTACCTGTGGGTTTGTGTGACTCTGTAAACTGCTCCAGAGGCATTGTATTGTGGAAGACGACTCAGTCACAATGCCATTTAACATCAAATTGCAATATTCCTGCTTCTAGGTATTATGTTTCTGTTTTTAATTGCTAACATCATATTTTTTTTAATTGTGGAGTGTGGATTTTGTTTTGTATTTGGTCTTGCTTACATAGATAAATATTTACTATTTTTCTAAACCTGTGTGGTGTCCATTTTGTAGTGTTTCACTGTATTACTGTGTGTGTTGGTACAAATACGGTATGCATTGCTTCTGGGATAAGCCTTTCTGCCCATGCCAAGTTACCAAGGCGGTGAACGGGGGTTAACCAGGTGTGTTTCCCCTTTGCCCTGACTAGACTGAGGGTTCCTGCTTGGATATGGGGCAACCTGACTGCCAACCAAAGACCCCAAGATCTGAGAACTATAATAAGCATCAGAGTGCTGAGAAGCACACCATCATCAATCTGCTGTGGAAGGAAACGATATAGGGACACATTTCAGCAAAATGCATTACAAATGGTCCTTCTGCCCCAGAGAGACTCAAGTTAGTATATCTTTAAATATTGTGTCTTACAGGTTCAAAAAATACAAATTATGGAGGATTGAAGTTAGACCACCTAGTTCCAAAAGTTATGATTAGGCGGTACAGCTCCTTCCTTCTTGGAATGACCATCACTCTTGGGTGCCTGGCTGAACCTTTCTGGTAGGTGAGCCAGCACTTTGAACCTTTACTATAATGTGTGCATGCAGGAGAGGGCTAGGAGAAGGCCTGCATATTGAAAAACAGTTACTCTATCATAGAATAAAGGAGAAGGACAAACTGAAGAAAGGTGAGCTTCATGAGGAGTCAGGAGTGTACCAATAAGACTCAGAGGCAGAGCAGGAATATAAAGAAGATTTTCCCATTTTAGTCAACAATGCATCAAACACACACTGTTAAGCATGTCCCAAATCAATGCACATCTCTCCAGTCCACAGAACTGAGTGAGTACTATGCCTCAGAATCTTTGCCATCATCACAGTTTCTGTTTGAAGTTAATAACTTTCTCATTCTAGCTGTTAAGTTAGTCCACTACAAGTCCTTCCATTCCCCTCCTTCTTCTCCTGATTCTGAGTAACTCTATCCCAGTTCCAAACCGTGTGAGGTAGTGCACTGCTGTTGAAAAACAAATAGAGAAACAGAATTGGAGTATTATGTGTAGATTTGTGTTTGGTAAGTAAAGCGACTGGTCTGGTCTCTGGGGAACCAGAAAAAAGGAGTGAACCATGAAGACAAATTTTGCTAAGTTTGGAAGGCCAATCACTTTCAGTAAGAAATACTAATCCATTAGCCCCCAAACATTGCAAAACATCAAAATCAAGTTTATAAATGTGTTCAAATTATTCCCTCACTGCCAGCCACCACATAAATCATCAATCATCACACAACACAATCACTCAATATATCACCACTCATTGGTGCAATATTTAGTAGTTATCTCTTCCAAGCACTGTGGTTGATACAAAATATTATCTCCACGTTTGAATTTGGCATTGGCACTGGTAGTCTTTTTAACAATGATCTTCTGTGGTAGCCCAGCTAGATGATGTAAAAATAAAAAAGGATAGGCAATGGCATGTGAGGGAGGCAGGAATTGTCTGGAATGTCCTGAAGGGTTTTTGGGGCTTCTTCATTGCACACGGGACCAACTCCAATCCGGCCATATATGTGATGGGACAGCATAAATCCAACACAAACAATGTTTCACTAGCTCATTTTAATTTTTTTGCAAGGAACTAAAGAAAGAAGTTTAACGATAAATTATAAAAAAATTCTATGGTGGCACTGGCATACTCAGTCCGGGAATTTAAGTTTGTCCTCAAACTCAGGTGGTTCACCTAGAAGTTAGTCAACAAAAACACTTGATTCTGATCAATCACCCCCTTTCTCCTCTTGTGGTATTTTGGGAACAGCGTAATCAAGAGGTATAAAATGCTGGTTCATTTTGAGGTGAGAGACGGGTCGTTCTCACTGTAACAACTGCACCAGCTGCATTGAACACACATTGAGCAAAACTACTGGCTACAGGATAAGCCAGATACTTCATTGCCATCCTGCTGAGATGTGGCTATAGGCACATCTTCCCATACAATACACCAATGTGTTTTGATACACCTCGTTTCGGTCATCCAGATACTTCTGGAACATGCTCTGAAGTGCCATTGGTGGTGCCACTTGCTCGAGCTCTTTTATCTTCAGCTCTGCACTGGACTTAAGACTGTCCACTTGAAACCAATACAAAGGTTGGGTCTTCTGATGCTGGTGTTGCTGGTAATCTTGTTGCTAGTATTGACAGCAATGCAACAGGATTGCCCTCTCTGGAAGTTGAATGCAGCACCCCAGAACTGCAAAGTTGGACTCTAAGTTCTAGCCATTCGTATTCCAGTTCTCAGGCTTGCTGAACAATCCACTGCTTGTATTTTGAAACATTCCCTTCACAAAAAGGAACAAAAGTGGGAAGGATTTTTTATAGTGTGGATCAAGTACGTTGTCACAGATGTACTCTTTGTACTTGATAATTTAGGGCCATATGTATGAAGAAATGGCTTTGTGAATCTCAAATAGCGATTTTTAAGAAATCGATATTTCCGAGTCGCAATCGACCATGTATCATAATTGCGATTCGGAAATAGTGATTTCTTAAAAATCGCTATTTGTGGTTTGCGAGGCCGATTTACCGAATCACAATTAGCATTTTCGCAAATTGCGATTCGGTAAATGAAAATCACAAATTGCGAGAAATTGCGAGAGAGCACACTTGGAGGAGCCTGATGACATCACAAGCAGGAAGTGAGTCATCCCAGGCAGTTTCAGGTGCCACACCCAAACCAGCATCCAGAGATAGTCAGCCCAGCCACACTGAGCAACACTCTGAAGGAGCCAGCACACCAGAACAACCATGGACACCTCAGCCCAAGGAAAGGAGAAGGGAGAAAGAAAGCGTAAGCTCAAATTTAGCGAGCAAGAGCTGGAGGTGCTGACAGAGGAGGTGGTCAGGAGCCATGACCGGCTTTTTCGGCAAGAGCTCACTCCAGGTGCCTGAGAGTGAGAAAAGGAGACTCTGGGCAGACATACAAACAAAGATCTGCGCTGCTGGAGTGGCACAGCGCTCGGTTGAAGAAATTAAGAAGAGGTGGTACTACCTGCAGTCCTGTGCCAAGGAGAGGGTGGCAAGAAGACTGCAGGAGGCCAGGAGCACAGGAGGCGGACCACCCACGAGTCACCCTCCACCCCGTTAGAGGACCTAGTGGAGTCCACACTCCTCCCTGAAGCAGTCAGTGGGGTCACAGAGATAGACAGCTCCGGCATACCAAGTACCAGCAAAGGTAAGTGCAATATTGAATTGTAACCCCATATGTGTATGCACAAAAGCTCCTTAGGAGTTAGCAAGTAATGTAAAACATTGTGAGAAGTAGTCCATTCCACATCTTAGTAGCAGCACAACAATGCATTATGGGAGTGGCAGTCCACAACCCAGAGCTGAAAGTAGAGCGACACCCAGAAGAACACAACAACTTCAACACAGTGAAGAGAAGTACCTGTACCTTTATTAACCGTGTGTGACCGTAATTGTAACAAACATAAATGACATGCTGCAGATTGTCGTTGTAGGTGGGCCAGGCCCAGAAGCCACAGCATGTGCCAGCTTAGGGGAGACTGACACCCATCCAGCTTCTGACTCCAACACGAGTGGGTCTCTGACCATTGCGCCACTCCGACGCAGGCCCAGGGCACTGCCACTGCCAGAGCTCAGTCAGGACTCCGATGAGCTGCAGGAAGGCCCACATACACCATCCCCAACTGTCCGATGCACCCACATGAAGGAGCCCAGTTCGCAGCAGACCACAGTACCCCGCAGGATGGCTACAAATGCAGGTGCACAGGCGTATGAGGCAGGTGAGGGAACCTCCTTCTTTGGTGGCCTTGAATCGGCTATGTTGCAGCAGCAGCGCCTGCAGGATAAAAAGATTACTGCATTACACACACAGATGCAGCAACATAATGCCAACATGGGGGGCCTGCATCGCCAGCTGGAGTGCCTCAATGCAAATATTGAACAGCTGCATGAGGGACAGGTGCAGTCATCGCAGGACACAAGGGAGCTCACTTCTGCTGTGCGGGAACTATGTCAGGAGCTGCGCCATGACAGGGTGAGCCACCGCAGACAGGAGCGACGCTTCATGAACATGTTCGGGGGATTGTGTCGCACTGTCACTAGGCTGGCTAATTCCACCTCCCAAATTTCACTTTGTGCAGTGGCTGCACAGGTGGAGGCAGCACACAGCAGCAGGGATGTGGCTCACAGACTCGTCCAAATCACAAATTTGATTGACAGCATCATGGCAAACAGGTCAGCCACACCTAGTGAGCTGGGACTGGGGGACACGGAGGACACATCCAGCCTCAGCAGCCTAGCTGTGCCCGCAATGGACACTAGACGGCGCAGTGCAAGGCACAACACTGCCACAGAGGCAGACCATCGAGGTGCCAGTGAGGCAACTGGGCACCCGAGTGGCATGCGTGGGCGCAAGAAGTGACTGTGGTGTCCAGAGGGGTAATGAGTACACCATGCAGGAATAGTGCTTTAGTGTGGACTTCTTTTGTTTTTCGTTAAATTCACTTTTGTTGGTATTCGTTGGACTAACATTACCTGACATTAAGGTAATAAATTTACTCACTACATGTACATTTGTCAGTGGATTTGAGTTGTTCATACTTACATCTGAAATGGTTGTGTGTGATGTCAGCATGCCTTTGACTTCCCTCCGCTGCACTGGTCCTGTCTGCTGGCTGTAGGGTTGGTATGGGATCATCATCCTCATAAGATTCAGAATTACATATTTCTACAGGTATGCCCCTGGTGGTAGCTATATTGTTCAAGATTGCACAAGTAACCCCTATTCTACATGTCGTCTCTGGGCTGTACTGTAGTGCCCCTCCACTTTTGTGGAGGCACCAGAAGCGATTCTTCAGCAGTCTGAAGGTGCGCTCCACCACGTTGTGGGTCGCCCTGTGTGCTGCATTGTATCTCCGTTCAGCTGGTGTTGTAGGATTTAGGTAGGGCATCATCATGTAGGTGCGCACTGCGTAGGCACTGTCTCCTGGAAGGGACAGAGGGTATATTGAGTAACTGAGCCATCTGACATCAGCACGCCAACAATGCGCCAGTGTACAGAGGGACAATACCTAGTAGATATCCTTCTCCAAACTCCCCAGCTAGCAGTCTTGTGTGAATGCCGCTATGGCGAAAGATGTATGAATCATGGGTGCTCCCTGGGTATCTCGCCACAAGATCAGTTATGATGTAGGAGGCATTGCATATCATCTGTATGTTCATGGAATGTTGGTATTTACGGTTGCGGTACACATACTCTGTGGCTGATGGTGGACAGATTGCAACATGTGCCCCATCTATGGCACCTAGGACGTGGGGGAACTGTGCTATCTGGTAAAAATCTATTTTTGTCTGCTGTATTTCCTGTGGGGTGTGGGGGAATCTGATGTACTGGTATATCTTGCTCAGCATGGCATTAAAAAAGTGCATTGAAAAATCTAGAGAGGGTACTCTGTGAGACCCCTCCAGCTGCTGCTATGACCCCTTGATAGCTTCATGAGGCAAGTAGGTGAAGGGAGCATAATACCTGCACATGGGTGGGTATGCTATGAGTCCTATGTGTTCTGCGCTGCAGTATGGGTTGTAGCTCAGCTATCAGATCAAGTATCATGGCTGAGATCAATCTATACCTCTCAAATATTTCCTCCTCTGTCTGGTCAAAAAATGTAATGTGCACTCTGAAAATGCGCTCCAGTCTCCTCCTCCCTCTCCTTAAACCTGCCAAGATCCTCATCCTCCTCGCCATGACGTAGAGTGCAGCCATTGTTGAAAAAAGTCTGAGGCATTCTGGGCCTCTTTATATAAGTTGCACTCGGTTACCACCTGGTTTCACTTAGTGGTATTTTGCATGTGCAAAATGCCATTCTGCGAAAAATCACAATTTGTGATTTTTTGGTGCATCGAATTGCAACTTGGATTTTGCGATTCGCATTTTGCTCCTTGTAATTTCCTACTGGAAATACCGAATCGCAAAACGTGACTCGCAAAAACAGGTTGCAACGCAAAAAATTTAAATTTTTGCGATTTATTATTTTTGGTCTGCGAATGCCTTTCATGCATCGCAGACTACGTTTTTGCACTCGCAAACAGTCGAATTTTGTGATTCGCACCGTTTGCGAATGCAAAAAAGTTTCATACATCTGGCCCTTAGTTTTGCAGCCTTGCATTACAAGTCAAGCAATAGCTTAGGCTCTCCTATCTCTGAGTGTGAACCTTTCAGACACCTTCTTTAATTGCTCCTGTTTCAGATGCAACAATGGGATAGCATGGCCGACTGTACTGTCCTTCTTGCTAACTTCCCGCGTGAAAACCTCAAAAAGAAAAAGCATCAGTGTCAGGAATTTGACTAGGCCCCATTTGTCTGCATCCATGTTCATAGCTTTCCCAATCCCATACCGGCCTCTTATAATGACATAGTCATCGATCTGTCTGTACAGCTCAAACAGATGCTGCAACATCTGAGTAAGAGGACTTTTGAGATTTAGGTGGTGGTAGACTCCGTGTGCGTCATGGTGCAGTCATCATATGCCGTGGTGTCTCCATCTGACTCTGAGTCTACTTGTGCCATTGTGAGGTCACAGAGGCAGGTGATTCTGGTGCACTGCTGGGGACAGGGCTGCTTTGTGTGAGGATGTCACCCTCTTCTACTTCAGTTCTACTGTGATTTGACCAGTTGTAGCTGATGTTTCCCTGCTCTCCTCACCTTCACCACTGTGACCACGTTCAGCAGTTTTTTTGAAGGTGTTCTTCCCACCAGATTGCATGATGTTTTTTCATAAGTATTGCCTGGCTTCCAGTACCATTATGTGAATGAGGTTTACCTTGACAAACACTTGGGTGGCAAATGGAGCATATTGCAATGTTCTCCTTTTGTTTGCTAATTATAAAAAAAGGCCGAAACTGGGGAGAAGTACTTTTTTACTGGGCCACTGCCATTGCCTGAAGAACTAGACATAGGTAGATGTGTTGATTGCCTTGCTGCAGTGCATACTTCTACTGAGGGATGGGTTGGTGAGGATCTCTGGTGGGGCCTTATAAATATGGGACCTGGCAGTGCTATCTCTGCCACATCCCTCAGGTTAGGTGGAATAGTAATGTCTCACTCCTCTGTGCCAGATTCCACAATGACTGGCTTGTTGTCATCATCATCCTCGCCATCATCCCCTTCCATGATTGTAAGGCTTCCTGGAGCTTTTCTTTTCCCTTGACTCTCCTGGCATCTCATGGTCTCTGGCAGGGTCTACTCCGTCCCCATCATTGTCATACCAAGTGGTGCTTGGAGAAGATGGAGGAGTAGTACCCTTCCTTTTCTTGCTGGAGATCTGGGAGCCATTAATGCTAAAAGAGGAGGTTCTTGCTAGGCAGGAAGCTTGACCTGTTCTATTCCAACTTCGGGAATATCAACTATTGCTGTCTGCAGTTGCTGTCTGCTTTGCTTAGTTTTGTGAAACGATTGGGTACTACTTTGTGAAAAGGGCAAATCCAATTTAACATCACCGCTTGTTGGTGTCACCTTGATTGCAGTGGCTGCCTCACTGACAGACATGGTCTTGGGCTCAGGTTAGGCTGGTGCTGTAGGTGCAGGTGTGCACTCCCATGTTCTTCACTGGAGGCTGGTGTGGCAGTCACATGTCTCCTGAAAAAGGTTACAGTCAGTGCAACACTGGTGAAAAGCTGCTTCTTCTCATTGGTAACTATATTGAGAACAACTTTCTTTGAGGCCATCTTAAGGCTGTTTGTTGGCAGGAGCACTAAGCTGCACAAGTGGAAGAGATTGGAGGATTAATTGCACAGGCTTTTTCTTTGGCAGTACTGCGGGTGATGTGATGTCTCTTCTCTTGTGCACTCAAAAGCAACCAAGCAAAAAAACATGTTATTAGTGAAATGATGCATTGTTTCAGGTCGATATAGTACAGACAAATGCAACAGTGGTGAGGTTGGTTACTTATGTGATAAATACCCATTTATTTAATCAAACATTGTAAAGTCAAACCACACCACCACTCCATAAAATTTAATTTCAAATCAGCCAGCACAACGTGCGGCTATAGCTCTTTGCTTTATCTCCATCTGTTTTAAAGGAGACACCTTTGGAAGTAAAAGAGAGGTGCTTCAGTAAATGAATAATCCTTAAAAAACCTATGGCAGCAAGGTAGTCTAGGGGAAATGGGCTAATCATTAAAAAATTAATTATGCTGCTGATTTGTCTGCAGTGAACAGTAGCCAGGGTGTCCATCCTGAATTGAATGCTATAGCATGGTTATGCCCCTTTGGTGGATGGAAGGATGGATGTATGGATGGGTGGATGATGTATGGATGGATGGATGGATCCATGCAAAATGCAGAATTAAAAGAATGAAATTAGAAATTGAAAAAAATAGAAAAAAAAGAAAAAAGGAAAATAAGTAAAAAAAACAAGATCTTTAAAACATGTAAATTAAAAATCAAAATAAAACAGTACAATAATTTTTTTTTAAAAATGAATTAAAAATTAAAATAAAAAATTGAAATTAAAATTAAACTATAAAATAAAAATACTAAATATAAATATAAACTTAACATAAACAAATGATCAATACTTAACAATGTGTGTATGCCAGCCATTGCAAAGGCACGCTGGTCGTATGCACAAAATGACTGCCAGCTACAAGGTAAAATAAGAACAATGAGCAATGAGGCATGGCCAACAAAGTACACATGCAAGCCTATTACAAAGGGGCCCTGGCTGGATGGTCAAAATGGCCACCAGCCACATGGTCAAACAACAATAATAAGGAGCAAGGAGGCATGGGGAACAAAGAAGAACTCATGCAAGCCTCTGACAAAGACACACTGGCTGGATGCACAAAATGGCTGCAAGTGCTAGCCACATGGTAAAACAACAACAAGAAGCAAGGAGGCTTGGCAAACAAAGAACACATGGAAGGCTATGGCAAAGGGACACTGGCTGGATGAACAAAATGACCACCAGTCACATGGTCAAACAACAACAGGGAGCAAGGAGGCATGGGGAACAAGGAAGAACCCATGCAAGCCTAAAGGCACACTGGCTGGATGCACAAAATGGCTGCAAGTGCTAGCCACATGGTAAAACAACAAAAAGAAGCAAGGAGACATGTCAAACAAAGAACACCTGCAAGCCTATGGCAAAGGGACACTGGCTGGATGAACAAAATGGCCACCAGTCACATAGTCAAACAACAACAAGGAGCTAAGATGGCATGTCAAACAAAAAACACATGCAAGCCTATGACAATGGGACACTGGCTAGATGCAGGAAAAGGCTGCCAGCCACATGGTCAAACAACAATTGTGAACAAGGAAGCATGGAGAACAAAGAACACGTGCAAGCCCATGGACTACACAAAATGGGCTCTGGCCACACGGCATGGAGAACAAACACAAATGGTGGACAATGATAAACACACACACACACACATGTACACGGACACAGACACACACACACACACTCGCCAGAAGGAGACATGGTCGTTACACTGAAGAAAACACTTACATAAATTCAGCAATGCAAAACACGAAAATTAACTGAGCTATGTAAATTTCAATAACAAAAGTACGCATCCTTCTATGCCATCAAATATTTCCCCACAACATATAGACTTTTTGCAAAAAAAATTAAATGCAACCAATAGCCAACATTTTTAGTTTACTTTAATCCCATCCCTGCCCTAAATGAAGTCTTAAAAGCATATGCAACTGAAACATTTATTTCATGCCCTGTGGCTACCAGTACTGGGTCTACTGGCTGGATGGTCCTTTGGAAATCTAGGCCACATAGTAAAATAATTATGCAAATCTTACAAACATGTAAAAAAGGTACTGAGCTTTGCAACAGTTTTCCTTTACAAAAGATGAAAAATCAATGAAATGCAAAATAAATAACTAGGCCCTTACTTTAACTCCAGGCCACCCACCAATATACATTTATAAAAACAAATTAAAGTATAAAGAATTACTGGTGCATGCCCAAGCAAACAAAATCACCCTTATTCAATAGTTTACTTGTAGATTTCACAAAAACAAAGTCCTTTGATTCAAAGGTATATCTAGGTGACAAAGAGGGTGTTCTTTCCACCTTGAAATGCAAGTGAAACATGGCCAGGAGATGGAAAAGGGATTGGGAGGAGCCTGCTGGACAGGAACAGGAAGTTGGAGTCTCTGTGGAACTTCATTCATGTTTAAAAAAAGAAAAAAGGCTTCTCACACTAAAAAAAACACTTGAAGGTTCATTTGGAGAAGAAAGTCTACTCAGCTCTTCAGACTAGATTTAGATGTATCTTGAGTAGAAAATCGACTTCAGGTGCATTCGCACTCACAAGGGGGGAGTGTTTTGCCCACCGCTGTGGATGGAAGCAGCGCCAGTAAATGTCAAGTCTTGAGCATGCGTCCAGAAACAGCGTGAGCTAAAACAAAGTATTGTGCATTCTCACTAGCAGCCCTAAAGTATCGTGGCACTCGTGAGTGAGCACCAAAAATAAATCTCACAGAGCGAACAAACTCCACTCCGGACTGAGGAATTCAGGAACTTTGCACCAATCTGCCTACTGCTAATTGCAGGAATTCCGCAAACTCTGCTGGCAGAGCAGAGTTCTATGCCCAAGCCTAGTGTTATGTGCATTACTGGTCCCCACAAATGAGTGCCGATGGGCCCCACCACAACCACTGGCTCAAATTAACCACTGGTAAATTCAAGAAAGGCAAGTGTTCTTGACTCATGGATCTTTGAGCACGGATAGGCTACTCTGAGGTTGTGACATGATTGAGAGCTTCTATTCTGAAACATAAACAAAGAAATGCAGGACAGTGAACTGACTGCAACTTTACAAATGTACTGCCTCAACCAAATCAGTTTCGGTCAGTTTCTTAATTCTAAATATTTTAGCGACTACCCAATAAATGCAGATACATCAGTACTGCATGTTTAGTTACAGTCAATTTCTAAAGAATTATTCGAGTTTGTGAAGTACTAGTTTGTATTACTGCTTCACGCATCACTAACTGCAATACACTGAGGTGCAAGCAGAGGTTTCTTTTATCACTTTTCTATGCACTGATCCTAATTCACAGGATCTGATTCACAATAGTTTGCTCATATACTCATCCTGAATTGTAGGAATAGGGCAGGAGAAGTACAGGAGTACTTCAAAAGGTTGCATCATTTGAAATTCATCAAGTTGCATTGAAATTTACTCCAGTAGTACTACAGCCCAAATGCTTTTAAACATACCCCAACAAAGCTTTGGAGGAAATGACACACCACATATTCCCACACAGAGGTACTTTAGAGGAATAAAATAACGGACAATAGAAACAGAGAATACCACTACAAGTACAAATGTTATAAATATTCTTAGCAGAGAAAAAATAATTTCTAAGTAAACTATTTCCTATATGCCATAATTATATATCTATTATTTACATAGGAAAGATTTTTAAAAACAAGATGTAATACATTATTAATTTTTAAAATTCCTCTATGCAGTAATAACGCCAAATCGAAATTAGTCATAAGGTCAAGATCGTCCCATGTCAATTTACACAAGTGTGTATTTATCGGGAGATATGACAATATTCAAATGAGCTGACTATAACATCAGTTGGAAATTTGCCCTTTCATCAGGGTCACCCCAAATATTTTGAGTTTTTGCTGAATATAGCACTCTGTGTACTTTACCACTGCTAACCAATAGTTATGTGCTTGTGCTCCTCCTTTTAAAGTGGCAAAATTTGTATGCTCCAGATTGACATATTTAACTTGCCTGTAAATCCCTGGTATATGGTAACATTGTATACGAAGGGCCTGTATATTAAATGTTGCAAGTGGAATGTAGCATCCAATGTGACATGCACAACAGAGGCAATGTAAACAAGACTGCAGGCCTACCAGTAGCATGGCTCTGCAGGTTTTAACTGCACATTTTGACCTGTCAAAATAACCTCCTTTGAGAGGCCTAAACCTTTGTTTCAAATATTTATAATTCATCGCTAAGTAGCCCTTAATAGCCGTGAAATCAGTGTGATCATACTTAAAAGTAGGACATGCAAAAATTCAATGTTAAACATGTGCTTAGGGTAAAAATGCCCTCAAAACTATTTTCACTGAAGCAGCTTTGGTTGTTCCATAATGAAACATTTGAAAACACTAGTATGCAGTATTAAATACTAATCCATTAGCTCAGGAATGGGAATAGCTAGAAAAATAATTAGACAGCTATTTTTAATACTTGTTAAAAATCTTATTCAATAGTGACGTTATTATTGTAAATAATATGAAAAGGAAACTCTTTAAAAGTTATCTTTGCCCCCTTGAAACTCATGGAAGTTGACCCTGCATTCTGTTCTCCCAATTCAGTTAGCTAGTAATTAGCTGTTGAATAAATGTGAATGAGGTGTGAACTTGCTCCTAGGAGCAAAACAAAATGCTGACCTGAATGGCAGAGATGACACCTCTGAACCTGACAGAATTTGCATCGGGGGCTGGGAGGATCCTTTTTGACATTAAAGTGTCAAATGTTGCATTAATGTCACATCCTGCTTCAGAGTGTTGATTAAGTTTTTCATATGGAATTTTTCAGGGCCTTGCCTGTCACCCACAAGAGCCATTCTGCTGTCTTCCCAGCCAGTGAAACCGAAATCATAGTGTGCCTCATTTGACATTGCAATGTCACAGCCTGTTCGACACGTCTTTATAGTTTACATATTAAATTTGTGATGCATTTCAAGGAGGGAAACAGTATGCAAAAACTATTTATGTATAACCACTGTCTGATTGCTTAAAACTCAGTTACACCAAACCAAACTTCTGTTGGATGTTATTACAAGGACTGATTTAAGCACAATGTAACTGTTAGATGTAGAAGGACATCACTGGGATTACCATTTTACTTTCACACTCCCCACACACACCTCTAGCCCTCAGAACCCAAGTTTAGTGTGTCTTAATACTTTGGCCATCTTACAAATGGCAAAAGTGGGGAAGGTTAGCATCAGAAACATTTACTCTATTGGTTATGGCATCACCAGGAGTTATTTCTACCCACTAGCTGATGCCAGGCATAAATATGGCACCTCCAGGCACCTGCTTCAGAACACTTCTCAACCTGGAAGACTAGAAGAATTATGAATCTGCTGTCTGAGTCCTGGGAAGAGACCCACATGACTGGACCTGCTCTCCCCCTAGCACCCAAGGGAAGACAGTGGACTTCAAGAGTCAATAGGCTTACCTAATTGTCACGCTACAGGCATACAACAAGCTAGAAGAGGATTTTCTTGCAAGTACCCACATAATCATTGGCAGCTAGACGTGGACTGGATGCTGCCTGCTACACTGTGACTCTCTGAGTGCATCCCTTGGTGGCCTTGGGGACTAGAAGTTTACTCCTGTGGTGGATTAGGACACAAAAGATTAAAGTCAAACGTTAATATAATTGACCAGGATCAACCTGGTTGGTGTATCTGGTGAACGCTCCTTTGCAGACAGTGTCAAATAGCACCCGGGTCCCAGGCTACAGCAACCATAGACTATTAATAGCACTGTGCACTTTTCTGTGCTAGTTCTACTTAAGACTTTAAAATTGCGTATCTCCTGTTCTGTACTGCATAAATACTTTGAACATTGCCTCTAATTTAAGCTTGTCAGCTCTGTGCTGTAGCTACCCGGGGGTTAAGCTCAGGTTTATTTAGTGACACTAGTGCTTTACCTACACAAGAATTGTGGTTATTACTTGTGGTAGGTATTCATCACTGTCAACTAATTACTCAGTTATTTCCAATGTCATAAAACAGTATAGTGGGAGCTCAAAAAAATAAAATGTGTTCAGATTGTCATGTTCATACTTACATCACAAAGACCTAATTACAACCACTGTCAGTTGCAGTTGAACATAATGAACTGTGGTTAGATGATTGTGCTCAGTCGTGTGCATTTACAGCATGGTTACAACCACAGTTAACACATTTCATGGACTCTGCATTTTCAGGAAACCCAAATAGGTGGTCAGTCCATTTTTCATTCAAGAAATAATGTTATTGAATAATCTTCTTAGCAGTACAGTAGCAACTCTGCATCACTTAAAGTTCAGCGAATCTCCCAATCAATATCACCAGCCATTTAATACATTAGTTAGCTCTTCGATTTGTGTGTCACTCAATTGCTAGAGTTAAAAGTCCTATTATGGTTGTCCCAGGTGCAGAGGTGTTAATGCCTCACCTCTAGAAATTGATGTTTCTGGGCCCACTGGGATTAAAAGAGATCTGGTAATGGGCATCAAGCATTTTTAAAATATTAAGGCCCATATTTATACTACCTTTGCACAGTATTAGCATCATTTCTTTTACGCTAATCCGGTGCAAACTCAACAGTATATTTATACTTTGATGCTAGACCCATCTAACATCAAAATATCCTAGTGAGCACTATTTTCTGGATGCGTGAAACCGCCTTGCATCAATGAGATGCAAGGTAGGCGTTCCTGTCCAAAAAATGACTTAAACACCTGTGTGCCATATTTATCCAACTGCGCAAAACTGGCACCAAATTTTAACACATGGGCCAGAGCAGGCCTTAAAATGGGGCAAACACACCACTACTTAAGGAAAACTCACACAAGAAACATCATTTCTCAAAAAGGAAGACATGGAGGTGATACTCATCCAGCATGCACGAAGACACAGAGCACAGGAGCAACAGCAGCAGCTACCACCACACCAACATGGACCCCAAAGGCAACGTAGAAGGTAGAAGAGGATATACAGGACCAGGACAACCCTTCAGGGCCTCAGGGAACATGACATCATCCAGAGGTACAGACTAAACTGGTAAGCCATTCAGCAGCTAATGCGCCACATTGAGCCACAGCTGGCAGCCAGCTTTCAGACACCCACATCATTCCACCGAAGGCCAAGTTGCTAGCTGTCCTGCACATTTTGGCAAGTGGCTCTTTTCATACCACTGGTGACCTGGTTGCTGGGATCTAACAGCCCTCATTCTCTGCCTTCCTACCCAAGGTACTTGATGCCATCATCTCCCTCACACCCCACCACATCAGCTTCCCCAACACACAGCAGAAACAGCAGGAGACCAAACAGGGCTAGTGCTTGGTGCCATTGACTGCACACATGTCTGGATTGTGCCACCTGCTTCAACTGAGCACCTATACCGCAACAGGAATCACACACACTCCAACAATGTGCATGCCATTGTGGATCACCGTGGATTCTTCCAACATCATGGCAAAGTATCCTGGAAGTGTACATGATTCATTCATTCATCTTCCACCACAGCACCATCAATCGGCACTTCCAGGATGGATGATATGGCAATGGCCTACTTGTTGGTAAGTACAGAAACCTACTATTTTACAAACAGCACAGAAACCCTGTAGGACACCCGACACATACACCACTACATTGACACGTGGCCAGGAAGACACTGAGGTGCGACACTGGTAGTCATGTTGGATGTCCTGTCCCAATGGGATACACACCTATAGACAATCGACAGATGCAAATAACAAGAGATGCCACTCTAGAGCCATACGGGACCAATTTAAAACCACACAGTGACAATGACATGACCTTAACTGGTAGAACAACTTGGAAGATGAACCTTTCAAAATCACATCAATAACACTCAATCCCACACCCCTCCAAGCAATACGTCCTGTGTAAGGGGCGTGTAATGTGTATTGCCGCATGTCAAACACCATGAGATACATAGCATGATGAGGCTGACTCTAATGAAGGTGACATGGAATTATTGAGGCAGTACCAACATCTCACATCACTCCTGGGGTGACATTGCCAACTAGCAATAAGGAAGTGGACTGTGCTATTAAAACGTGTGGATGAGACACTAATGCAAAGTGCACACTGCTACAAATACGGATTGAGACAATTCCCCATATACATATCAGATGTACAGGCAGATGGATCTTCCTACACTAAAACCTTCATCCCCACAAAAAAGTTATCCAGCTTACCTGTAACAAGTTCAGTAGTGTTCAGTAGTGTAGGTACACGTTTGCACATGATCCAACTCGTTGAGGGTAAAAAAATAGGTTTACATAGAACTTGTCACACATGGGATAATTGTGCATTGCCAATTGTGCACACTGCAGTGCTGCCTACTTATGGAGATGTGCTGTGCATTGTCACCTAGCCAAATCAAAGGGCCTCACTGTTGCATTTCACCTGCAATTTTATATGTCAAATTGGATGCGATGTTCAGGCCACATAGTGCAACCATGTTACCACCACAGTAGATTCGATTGTGTGTGTGGAAGTATCATGTCGCACCAGTGAAGGCACACGGACACTTCTTTCACATTACGTAACGCATGGGAGATACACAATGAACAGCAAGTTTCAAAATATACCACTGATATCATGTCAACCAGTCAAACACCTGTTTTGAAAGTCAAACAACCCAATGCAGAAAGAACATCACAGAAGCCTAGGATCCCACAAAATACAACAAAACACAGATAAGCCACAGACAACACAAGATAAAAACTGCCATGCAAAGTGACAATCACAGTGCAACCAACAACAAAATACTTACCCTTATTTTCTCTTTCAGCTGATCAGGGTTACGGGATCCAGTCATGGATCATGACCCTAATTGCCAACCCAAGCACAGCAGCAGAGCGTGCCTATAATGAGGCACATCGTAGGACATGCACCATAGTTGAGGGGACTTTTGGCATCCTGACGTCCAGATTGAGGTGCCTGGACATCACCTGAGGCAGCCTCCTATATTCCCCTGAAATGGTCTGCAAGAACATTTTGACCTGTGCCATCCTGAACAACATTTGTGTGAGGAGGAACATTCCCCTCTATGAACCGGATCAACAAATGCCTGAAGAGGATGAAGACGAGGATGCTGTCTGTGAAAATGAGGGGGAACATCCAAACACAGCTGCAGGATTGCGTTGGAGACAACACATCGTACAAAACTTCTTCTAACTAAAGACATCATCAGCACTTTGTTTTTAAATGTAATTAAACACCTCACTTCATCACTCAATCATGCTCTGGGTAATTTTTTATGCATTACATGATCTCTAGGAATTATAATCAGAGTTATGTCTGATGGAGCATTGCAGAAATACAAATTTGCATACTGGAAAAGCCACATTACATTTGATGGGTATGATTGTACAGCAATCATCACACACAGTGTTAATGACATATATCCTGTCTATTTCACATTTGAAGGGCAATATCAGAGGACCACAGCTTTGAGACATATCCATGTTGCCTACATGGTCCTTTGCAGCATATGACACCAAACTAAAACACCATCAATCATAAGGTTAAAAAGTACTTCATACATGAGGCAGTGGATGTGCAATTGCATTGGAAACAGGAATGTATGACAAGACCCTTGACAGCAGTAAGTGTGACATCAGCTATCTCTGCAAGGAGCATGTGTGACAAGAAGTGCATCAAACTTCAAAATGGATAGCACAAGTACCCCATGTATGATAACCATTGCTCAAAATACATGCCCTCCACAGTCCATCCTGGTAATAAGTCCTGCGACTGCCATGTTTTAAGTCTCTCCCCACCCTTCTCTAGGGGGCGCTGTACTGTATATGGTCTATCTGTACCCTTAGAATCTTCATCTATACTCACCCAGACTCCCATTCTGACTCCTGTGTGCTTCCCTCTTCAGTAAGGCATGCCATAGTCATAGTTCATCAGTCTGCATAAACTTCAGGTCTGATAATGCACTGCCTGGTAGTCGGTAAGACCTGTAATCAGGTGTCCATTGCTTCCCATGTGAAAGGTCCAGTTGGCCCTTTGAACTTGATTCTCAACTCCAGGACTTGTGAGGGACTGAAACTGTACACACCTGTGAGCACTTCCATGCAGATCAGCCATTTGAACCTGTCCTGCCCTTGCTGCTGCCTGGAACTGCTTAGAAGCTGACATTTTCTGAATCTCCTTTTCTTTTATGTTTAGGGAGCAACCCCTTCAGCAAGGGTTGCTCCCTGGGGGGCCAAATTGTTTCTAGGCCATTTCTGCCCCCCCCCCCGGGGCAGAAACCACTAGACACCAGGTATTTTTTTTGGGGGGGGGGGGAAATGAACATAAGGGGAACAGCCCCTTGGGCAAGGGCCGCTCCCTGGGGGCCCAAATTGTTTTTGTGACATTTCTGACCCCCCCGGGGGCAGATCGGCCTAATATAATTGGGGGGGGGGGGCAGAAACCACTAGAACCAGGGAATATTTTTTGGGGGGGAAATGAACATAAGGGGAGCGGCCCCTTGGGCAAGGGCCGCCCCCCAGGGGGGCAAATACTTTTTAGGCCATTTCTGCCCCCCTTGGAGGCAGATCAGCCTAATTTAATTAGGTTGATCTGCCCCCAGGGGTGGCAGAAATCCCCCAGACACCAGGGATCATTTTTTCTTTTTTTTTTTTGTCTTTTATGTGTAGGGAGAGACCCCTTTGGCAAGGGTCGCTCCCTGGGGGGGGGGGCAAATTGTTTTTAGGCCATTTCTGTCCCCCATCGGGGGCAGATTGGCCTAATATAATTAGGCCGATCTGTCACCGGTGGGGGCAGAAACACTAGACACCAGGGATTGGTGTGTGTGTATGTGTGTATTTTGTTTGCAGGGGCTGCCCCTTGGGCAAGGGTCGCTCCCCATGGGGGCACATTACTGTTGGCCATATCTGTCCCCCTTGGAGGAAGATCAACCTATTTTTGGAAGGCCAATCTGCCCCCAAGGGGGACAGAAACCCACCAGCGACCAGGGAAAATATTTTTTCAAAATAATATGCCCATACCCCCACCCCAAATAAATGGGGACAAAGTTGTTCTGCCCACCAGTGGGCAGGTGGGGCAATTACCCCCCGATCCACACTCCGGGGGGGGCAGAAAGTCTACTAAATGGCATGGAATTAAAAAAAAAATAGTGGGATGGTGGCTACCAACCAGCATGGGCCTGGTTATGCCCCCACTCCAACTAGAGGGGGTAACAGTCTTTCAGCTCTCCCCCGCACAATAAAACATTTTATCCCACAGCAAGCAGGAAGACATGTGATTATTTTGGGTTTCGTTTTTACATTTCGACCAAGAGAGCTTGGTAACTCTCAAAATCGTCCAACTTGGAATTGTGAGGGCTGCACTTTTTTTGACTTTGGGACGCTGCCATGTAGAAAAATCTAGAAATCTAGAAGACCCAGACACATCTGAAAACTAAACATCTGGTTGATTTCAGGGTGGTGTGCTTCACATGTGGGGTACACCATTTCATACCTGGAATCTGCAGGAATCCACAAAATTCCTACCACCCCACTTTGTCCCACTCATACCCTTAAACATTCTGCTGCACTTGTCAGTCTAAAAATGTTTTTTTTCAAACTGCCCTTTTGACCCATTTTGGTTCCCCCTCAATTTCAACATGTTTTTGGCTCTTCCCTGTCAAAGGTACTCGGCCCACCTACACAAGTGAGGTAACATTTTCACTGGGAGACTGAGGGGAATGTTGGGTGGTAGGAACTGTGTCCCTGTGCAGTGACCCCACGCAGAAATGTGGGGAAAATGTGATTTTTTAGCTAAATTTAAAGTTTGCTGAGGATTCTGGGTAAGAAATCATTGGGGATCCACAGAAGTCACACCTCCCTGGACTCCCTTGGGTGTCTAGTTTTCAGAAATGCCTGGGTTTGATAGGTTTCCCTAGATTGCTGCTGATCCCAGGACCAAAAACGCAGGTCCACCCCCCCCCAAACAGGTAGTTTTGGATTTGATAATTTTGATGTGTCCAGATAGTGTTTTGGGGCATTTCCTGTCGTGGGCACTAGGCCTACCCACACAAGTGAGGTATCATTTTTATCGGGAGACTTGGGGGAACACAGAATAGCAAAACAAGTGTTATTGCCAACATTTTGTCCTTCCAAATGTCAGGCAGTGTGTAAAAAAAATGTGTAATTGAGAAATGCCCTGTGATTCACATGCTAGTATGGGCACCCCGGAATTCAGAGATGTGCAAATAATCACTGCTTTTCAACACCTTATCTTGTGCCCATTTTGGAAATACAAAGGTTTTCTTGATACCTATTTTTCTTTCTTCATATTTCAGCAAATTAATTGCTCTATACCCAGTATAGAATGAAAATCCATTGCAAGGTGCAGCTCACTTATTGGCTCTGGGTACCTAGGGTACTTGATAAACCTACAAGCCCTATATATCCCTGTAACCAGAAGAGTCCAGCAGACGTAACGGTATATAGCTTTAAAAAATCTGACATTGCAGGAAACAGTTACAGAGTAAAACGTGGCAAAAAATGGCTGTTTTTCTCACCTCAATTTCAATATTTGTTTATTTCAGTTGTTATTTTCTGTAGGAAACCCTTGTAGTATCTACACAAATTACTCATTGCTGAATTCAGAATTTTGTCTACTTTTCAGAAATGCTTAGGTTTCTGGGATCCAGCATTGGTGTCACACCCATTTCTGTCACTGACTGGAAGGAGGCTGAAAGCACAATTTGTTTTACAAATCGGGTATGTCTCAGTAAAATGGGAAGCTGGTGATTTTAGCACTGCAATCCCTTTGTTGATGCCATTTTCAGGGGAAAAAAAACACAAGCCTTCTTCTGCAGCCCTTTTTCCCATTTAAAAAAAAAAAAAAAACATTCACTGTATTTTGGCTAATTTCTTGGTCTCCTTCAGGGTAACCAACAAAGTCTGGGTACCTCTAGAATTCCTAGGATGTTGGAAAAAAAGGAAGCAAATTTGGTGTGGGTAGCTTATGTGGCCAAAAATGTAAGAGGGCCTAAGTGCGAACTGCCCCGAATAGCCAAAAAAAGGCTTGGCACCTGATGGGGAAAGGGCCTGGCAGCAAAGGGGTTAAGAGAGCTAATCCTGCACAACAACATGAGTATTATGGGCTGCAGTAGTATGGTCCGCCACATGTGCCCAAACACTAGAACACACACTGCAGGTCATACCATCCTATCTTTGTATCGTTATAGGCTGCATGCATGTAAAAAATTGAAAAATCACACAAACACAGTTTAAGATAGATTTTTGTTGACCCAAACGCATCAAAAAAGATGCATATGCATCAAAATATAACACATATGCGTTAAAAAATGATGCTCACACACATTATACATCAATTGGTCCCTACCGTTAACTCCAACACCGCACCCCAGGAAAGCGGTTATACATTTAAAATGTATTGATCCTTGAATGCGGGGGAACTTTCATGCATATGCGTCAAAAAATATTGACGCAAACCCTGTATCATAACATAGTTAGTTGGGGTATTTTTGGGCTGTCTGTGGGTTAGTTGATTTACCTTTAGCTATCTCCTTTGCCTGTTTTTCCCTCTTTACCCTTTTCTCTCCTAATTTTGTTGATATGTTGGGAAGGCCGCATCTGGGGTGAATGGGTGAGGAGGAGCTAGGGGCATTTGTGTGGCTGTTGTGCCACTTCCTCCCCCTGATGTTGAAGGCTGGGGGCCGGGTGATACAGGGGCAAGATGGCTCAGATGGGCAAAGTTGCTGTTCCACCAGCTTTGCATATTCAACAGCCAGCGCAACGACCACCAGCTGAAGCATCGCTGGGCTGGCCTGGTGGCCCGAGAGCAGGACCGGCTGGACCACCTGGGTCTGGAGATTGGTGGCCCTGTTGGTGTGTACAAATTTGACTAATGTGTACAGTAAAATGCTCTGGAGTGTCAGTAGCAGATTTTGTGACATGCTGCATGCAATGTTTGTGGACATGTGGAATGCAAGTTGAACAAACTGTGGCCCTGATTTACACAAATTTTGCAAAGTATTACCGTCATTTGATGATGCAAAAGTTGCGCAAACTTACAAAAGACAAATTTATCTTGTAAATTAGTGCTGCTTTTGCGTCAATAGATGATGGTAATGCGGCACAAACAAAATTTTCCGAGGTATGGGGTGTATTTCACATGCTAATACAAGGAACCAATGTAGCCCCCAGTTTTTTAAAACCATGTTTGAACTGTATTCATGGCCATACGTACAAAACTCTTCTTAACCTCTTCTAATATCTTAGGCCGATATTTCTACTTTGTTTGTGCTGCATTTGCATCATTTCTGGATGCAAAAGTATAGCACACTTGCTACAATCAAATTTATTTTGCTGATTTCCATAGCTGTAGCGTAAACAAATGAAGCAAATGCAACACAAAAAAAATGACACATCTGGTCCTAAGTTCATTGTTTCTGTGTGTTTACGTCTGGGCAGAAAATCTTTCACATGGCCAAACCCAAATGTGCCAGGATGCTACCAGATTGCAGTAGCACAAAACAGGTTCATCTTGTGGCTATTCAGAGTAGGTGTTGAAATCATATCATTGAGTAGCAGGGCCCAACAACATTTTTGGCTTGGACGCAATTGCTGATACTGAGCAAGTGAAGTTACCATCTGTGTCACTTTATAGCCAAACTATTTTGTAAAGTGAATGGCTCATCATGGGATCCCTGTTCTTTTTGAATGCATGGTCACAAACTATATATTGGCATGATGTTGTGCAAGGGACCACTGACTGCTTCCAGTATACCATTTAAGTGACGAAAGAGGCTGTTATTTTACTTTTGGTACACTTCTGCTGATATAGTGCAGCATATGTACAATTATTAACTTCTCAATTTGAAGGCTGTCACAGACATGGTGGTATGCTAAGATCAGCAGGCCAGCATTCCTGTGAGTGCCTCCATTCCCAATTTGCTTTCAAATAGAGACCTACCTCATCACGATTGCAGAAGTAGGACATTTGCTAACCCATGCTTTAATTAGCGGACAGTGTCAGTTCAGTTGAACTACCACTGATCACCCAACTTGGCAATTCTAAGTTAATGAATGTGGCAAAGTGTGATTTGCAATACCTGATATAGGTAAAAGGGCCAAGAGTAACACAATTCATGTGCAATGACTACATCTGTGCCCATGCATTTGGTCAAGGATGATCAAATTAGACACTGTTAGCATACATCTTTTTGTTGTTTTGAATCAGAATAGTGGCCAATCCATGTTTAGTGTAACATTGTCATCAAGTAACACACAGGATCCCTGCCATCATGTTGTCATAGGGGGCATATATGACTCTGGGTACACTACCAATGTGGCATATGTAACCTACAAACAACCCTGGCACACTTATAAAGGACCACTGAAAGCACAATAATTCCTGAACACAAATCAACCAACATGAGCCTCACACAGTTACTCATAGTCCCTTGATACACAAGCCACAATACCTGAGTCACTGGTATTGCAGTGCAGTAGGAATGTGGCATTGCATGTGTCTCCCAATTACAAATGATGAAATGGAGTACCCTCTGGAATGAATTAAACACAAAATTGAGTAATCATGTTTGGCACCACATGATTGTTAGTGACAGTGCATGTGTGCATATGTGTGTCTATCACTCACTGGAGTGACAGTGTCAATGCATGTTTGCAGTAGTATGTCTGTTGGGGTGTCTACATGCCTGATGTGCAGCTCTATCATATAATATGTGACACACAGTGATTTATTGTCCCGAGTTTTGTACAGTGAGCAGACATTGAGCACATATCACCCTTCCATGTTTAACAGGTGGACCAGCCCCCTACACAATTGGTGAAGTGGCTTGATTTGCGGACCCAGACATATCCAGTAAGTGTTAATATGTTTGTCCTGTGTTGTGTTTGCAGCTGTTGTGTGATTGACTCCTGTGTTTTGGACTCATTGCAAGGTATGATGTGCTGGCATGTGAGCTGATATGTCAGTTGACTGGAGGTTGACATTTTGTTCCATGGTGGAGTTAGACATTCTGCGGCGGAAAGTCATATATTGGGAGTTGAGTGCTGCACAATAGGCATGGACAGGTGAACAGGGTGATTTGTTGTTACATGTATGCCAATAATTAATTTGGAAGTGGCCAGTGTCATAATTCAGTCAGCAAGTCATACCCTAATTCACACAGACCAGTGATGCATAAGTTTTACACACAGACTTGCGCATCCCTGTTAAGTAATGAACATGTAGGACTGTATGAGTGGCTGTCCTGCAGCATCTAGCTCCACATGTTGTACTCCATTTCCGTGGCACTTGAGTGAAATGTCATAGGCGTGCATGCAGGTCAAGGCCAGATGGGTGCTTGCATCAATGTGCTTGATTTTGGAAAGGTGTCAGTGAGATCTAATGATGTTGACAATTGTCCGCTATTAGAAAAATAAATGAAGATGTGATTGTCCAATGGTTGACTCAGTCCTAGTTGGCAGGCCTCCTTACCTGTGGTGGACTGACTCAACCCATGTACAGCTGTCCAAAGCTTTGTGGTTGTCCTTGATGTTTGAAAGTATGTGTTGCATGACCACCCCCCGAGGCACAGGGTTAAGGCTAGAAACTATGTGTACCTAGGTGTGATAATCAGAGTGTAGATGACAGACATCTAATTCAAGCATTCATGTGTTCCAAACTACAAAGCCCCCTCATGATTACCAACTTCTTCCCGTCCTGACAGTTCCATATACAAATCACAGGTTTTGTGTGCCTTGATTTTGATCCTGAAGATAGTTATTAGTCGACCTAGCACATGTTGAGTACTTGCAACATTTGTTATGTGACTAATAGCAGTACTAATATGCACAGATCATTTAATTAGGTACACACCTTGTTGTGCATTGTGTAGTAGGTATGTACCGCCCCCTGCTTGCATTTAACATTTAGGCATTTTTGTCCCCCATGCAAGTTACCCTGCATCTGTGTTGTTTCCTGGTAGTCTGTGCTGTCCTGTCCATGAACTCCTGTGACGATCTCCTCTGGGATGACGGCTGCCACCATCTCCTCCATTTGGTCCAGGGCCTCCTGCAGTGCTGGACTCCCACCTCCAGTCTACAGTGCTGCCTTCCTGTTCATTGCCATTTTTTCCTTGGTCCTGCGCTTGCAGTCATGCCAGCGTTTCTTGCACTCAGTGACTGTTCTCCATACCGCTGCCACACTGTTGATCTTGTCAACAATTTGTTGCCCAATTCCCCCTTTCCTCCCAATTGGCAATTTTGAGGTGACAAAACGTTTAAGCTGGTGTCCTGTCACCTCTCTGACCAGTATTTCCTGCTCCTCTGCACTGAAACAACACTTCCTTTTCTTCTTCTCCCTCTCCTGGGTCTTGTCTGGGTCCTCCTGCCTGGTTCCTGGTCGATTGGGGTCTCCCTGGGGGTCTCTCCTGGCTTCTGGGATCCATTTTGGGGCTCCTTAGCACTGTTTGCTGACTTTGCGCCTCTTTTAAATGCTTTTGCGAGGAAAAATGGCGCTTATCCGGTTTGCGGTGTTGTAAACCGAATTAGAGTAATTTTCTCTGCATTAACGTAGTTTTGCTTTATGTCGTGGCGCAATGGTTAGAGTAAAAAAAAAGACTCTAACCCGTGGTTTGTGCCACGGTGAGTCAAAGTATAAATCTGATGCCCGGGTGCCGCAAAGAAATGGCGTTAGCCGGCATTAAACTTTTTGACGCAAAACTGCATTGCCGCTGTTTTGAGTCAAAAAGTATAAATATGGCCCTAAATAACAAAATGGGACATTCTGGCCCTCATTACAACCCTGGCGGTCGGTGAGTTCAGTCACCTAGCATACGGGGGAGGAAAAAGAGAGTGACACACAAACGCACAACACACACACCCACCCCCAAACCCATACACATAATCAGATGCAGTAAGAGAACATACTTACCCTGAACCCCTCAGGAATAATGCAAGGACAACACAGATAGCTTAAAGTGAGTGTAATGATGTAAATACAGTAAAAATTCAAACATTCAATCCGAAAGTATACACATATGTACATTACAAGGGACACTGCCCAGTCCTCAATGTGTGTGGGCCACAGGGCCACATTACAAAGTCCAAGACCCCACCTGTCTCCTGCACCAACACAGAGAGAACACTGCAGAGGCATTAGTTGGAAAATAGGCAGGCAACTCAGGGGGTTGGGAATCGGCGGGTACCTCAGCTGGCAGATGGAACAAATCCACTGGTTCTAGAGGGGGCAACATGCCCTGTGCTTGGGGAGTGCAAGGCCACAGTCTTTCAAGTGAGTGACTTGCCCACATGCTCTGGAGAGGGCAACATGCCCTGTGCTTGGTCCTGTAGAGTGCAAGGCCACAGTCTATCAAGTGGGTGACTTGCCCACATGCTCTGGCGGGGGCAACATGTCCTGTGCTTCTGATCCTGGGGGGGTGAGTGGGTGGCATACCCACTGGTTCTGGAGGGGCATCATGCCCTGTGCTTCTGATCCTGGGGAGGCTGGGATGAGTGGGTGGCATACCCACTGGTTCTAGAAGAGGCATTGTGCCCTGTGCTTCTGATCCTGGGAGGATGGGGTGAGTGGGTGGCATACCCACATGCTCTGGTGGGGGCAACATGCCCTGTGCTTGGTCCTGGGGAGTGCAAGGCCATAGTCTCTCAAGTGGGTGACTTGCTTACATGCGCTGGAGGGGGCAACATGCCCTGTGCTTGGTCCTGGGGAGTGCAAGGCCACAGTCTCTCAGCTGGGTGTCATACCCACAGGGGGCAGGCTGCACAACAGCCCATGGAGACAAGTCTACAGACCGTCTGACGGTAGTGATGGCTGCTCAGTGGTGGTAGTGGTGCTGTTGCAGCTGCTGGTGGGGGAAGAGCCAGCCCAACCTCTGCAGCCTCAGATGGCTGCCCACTGGTGCTGTTGCTGCTGCTGGTGGTGGTGGTGGTTGTGGGGGGAAGCTACAGCCCATCCCTACAGCCTCGGATGGCTACCCACTGGTGGTGGTGCTGCTGCTGCTGCTGGTGGTGGTTGTGGCAGGAAGCTCCAGCCCATCCCCTGCAGCCTCGGATGGCTGCACAACCATGGTTGGTGGTGGGAGCTCCGACTGACTCCCAGCACCAGGCCCCTTGTCCTTCCTGCCTGCTGGCACAGGACCCTTGCCCTTTCTGCCAGCAGCTGGGGATTATTCCTTGCCCTTCCTGTCTGCAGCTGGGGATGGCACCTTGCTCTTCCTGGCAACACTTGTGGTAGGCTCCTTGCCCTTCTTGGCAGCAGCTGGGGATGGCACCTTGCTCTTCCTGGTAGCAGCTGGGGCAGGCTCCTTGCCCTTCCTGTCAGCAGCTGGGGATGGCACCTTGCCCTTCTTTGCAGCACTTGGGGATGGCACCCCTTCCTTAAGACAGCCAGGTGCCCTGGATCCTTTACCACCACAAGTGGGTGTGGACACTACTGTGCCCATGGACTGGGTGGCTGCGGTACTTGCCTGGGCTTTTGCCAACCTGGCCAGACGTAAAGGACGGGGGGTAGGGAAGAGGTCAATGGTGGAGTGGTAAAGCTTCTTAGGGACAGTGGGGCAGGAAGAGGGAGAAGGTTTGGGATTGGAGGAAGAGGGAGTGGTTGTAGGAGGAGTCTGTCTGCTGTGTTTGGGTGCAGGTGCATGGGCTGGATGCTGTTGTGTGGAGGATGGCTGTCGGACGTCTGAGTGCTTGCGTTTGTGTACCTTGGGAGAGGGGCACAGACACAGTGGGAAAGGACACAGGGGACGTTTACATGGCTGCAAGTGAGGTGTCTGTTCTGCTAGGTGTGGTGGTGATGATAGTAGTGGATCATGCTGTAGTGTATGCAGGTCTGAGTGTAGACGCAACAGCCAGGGAGGTGGAGGAGGTGGAGGGGGACACAGTGAAGGCAATGTCCACCATTGTGTGTTGTCCTGTGTGCATGCTCATCTGCCTGTGTGCTTGGGATAGGTAGGGGTTGAGGGGAATGGGATTGGAAAGAGGATGTTGGAGGGGGAGGGTGGAACTAGGGACAATGGCTGCCATCAGAGAGGAGGCCAGAGCCTGGTTTGATTTCTGTTGGGCCGCCAAGCCAGTGTAAATCCCCTCCAGAAACGCATTAGTCTGTTGCATTTGGGCTGCCAGCCCCTGGATGGAATTCACAATGGATGACTGCCCTACAGAGATGGATCGCAGGAGGTCAATAGCCGCCTCACTCAGGGCAGCAGAGCTCACTGGGTCAGGGGCAGAGATGCCCACCCTCCTGGGTGAGCGGTCACAGGCAACTCGATGAGGGGCTGCTGGAAGGGCAGTGCTGGTACGGGGCGGAGGATTTACCCGTGGCTGTGGTGGTCACAGAAGTTCCACTGGTTCCCTCCGTGTTGGTGGACTCTGCCTCCTGAGTCCTGTGGGATGCAGCTCCCTCTGTCACCAGTGCCTCTCCTCCTATGACAGATTATGCTTCAAAAGAAGGGAATATGGTGTGCCATCACCAAGGAAGTGCGGACCCTGGGGGTCTATGGCAGGTGGAGCACCCACTGTCGGAAACGGTGGGAGGACCTGAGACACTGGGCACGGAAGACCATGGAGGCCCAGCTGGGGATTGCCTCCAAACGAGGAAGGGGTGCCCATCAGATGCTGACCCCCATGATGGCCTGCATACTGGCGATAGACTAGCCAGAGCTGGATGGGCGTTTGAGGGAATGACAGCAGTCAAAAGGGGGTGAGTACAGTGTGTTTCATTTCATATTTTGGGTGGTGGGGTGGTTTCCGGGTGGTGGTTGTGTATTAGTGGTTGCCCCTAAGGCCAGGCCAGACATTGCAGCGTGGGCCATCTCTAGGGTAATGGTTGGATAGCAAATACAGGTAACCTAACTTGTTTGTAGTCCCTTTCAGGCAGGGCATCGTGGGTCCCAGGTGTGCTGCAGTTGGCCGGGTGTGTTCCTCATCTTGCCTTGGTGACTAGCCATATCACTGGTAGTTCCATGCACAGTTCTTAGGCCTGTTCCCAGTGTGTGACGGTGATGTGCATGCCAGTAGTGGTGTCGGTGCAGTCATTGAATAAGTGTATCCTTTGTCTCCCCCCTTTCTTGTTTTGTCATCCTTTCCTTGTGTGCATTAGCATCATCTCGCGGAGGAGCAGGGGCACCGGTGACAGAGGGACCTGCATCCCACAGGACCTTGGAGGCAGAGTCCACCAACGCCGAGGGAACCAGTGGGATGGAGCTTGAGGGTAGCACCACGGAGGAGACTGGAGGAGACAACACAGAGGTGGTCATTACAACCCTGGCGGCCGGTGGTAAAAATTTTGCAATTACGACTGTGGCGGAAACCGCCAACAAAGGCAGCCACTTTAACACTCCGACTGCCACGGCGGTACAAACAAACAGCGCAGCGGTCACCGCCAACAGACAGGCGGGAGACAATGTACTGCCCACACTATTATGACAGGCCAGTCTGCCACCTTTTCCGGGGCGGATTCACCATGGATAAAAACACAGAGGAAACAGGAATTTTGAAGGGAAAACGCTCACCTCTACACACCCCACGAGGAACGAGGACACAATGGACCCGGAACTCCAAATTCTCCAAATTCTACCTGCGATAGTTTTCCTGCTCCTCTACTAGGAGCATGAACGCCAGCGGCGAAGACCACGGTGATTTCTGCGCCTACGAACCAGGGGAGGGGGGAGGGAAAAAACAGGGACATACACTTGCAACACGCAACACCCCCACCCACTACAACACACACACTAATGCATATTAATACATCACAGTTACACCCCCAACCCCCTGTAAGAATGCAAAGACAATAGAAAATGAGTGTAACCCTTGTAATATATTAAAATCTAGTAGGCAAAAATATAGATATACACCATTTCCAAGCTATATACCAAGCATAGTAGTCCAGGTAGTGCTCCAATTAAGTCGGTGGAACATTGGGCCCACACAGTATGGGTGAGGCCCACACAAGATCCACGACCATGACGGGGAGAACACTGCAGGGGCATCAGACATCAACTAAACAGGCACCTCAGGGGGAGGGAAAGGGGGGGCACCTCAGCCACTTGAGTGCACAACGCCAAATCCACGAGGGGGCCACATGCCCACTGTTACATCCTGGGGAGTGCAAAGCCACAGTCTCTCAAGTCTATACAGTGGGTGGCTTGCCCACTGTTCAAACCTGGGGAGTGCAAAGCCACAGTCTCTCAAGTCTCTACAATGGGTGGCTTGCACACTGTTCAATGCTGGGAGTGCAAAGCCACAGTCTCTCAAGTCTCTACAGTGGGTGGCTTGCCCACTGTTCAATCCTGGGGAGTGCAAAGCCACAGTCTCTCAAGTCTCTACAGTGGGTGGCTTGCCCACTGTTCAATCCTGGGGAGTGCAAAGCCACAGTCTCTCAAGTCTCTACAGTGGGTGGCTTGCCCACTGTTCAATCTTGGGGAGTGCAAAGCCACAGTCTCTCAAGTCTCTACACTGGGTGGGTTACCCACTGTTCCATCCTGGGGAGTGCAAAGCCACAGTCTCTCAAGTGGATAACAGTCTCCACTGGTTCTGGAGGGGGCCTTGTGCCCAGAGTGCATCATCCTGCTAAGGACAGAGGTAGTGGATGTATCTCTCCACTGGTTCTGGAGGGAGGGGCTTGTGCCCAGAGTGCTTAATCCTGCTAAGGACAGAGGTAGTGGATGTATCTCTCCAGGGGTTCTGGAGGGGGCCTTGTGCTCAGAGTGCTTCTTCCTGCTAAGGACAGAGGTAGTGGATTTATCTCTCCACTGGTTCTGGAGGGGGCCTTGTGCCCAGAGTGCTTCATTCTGCCCGTGATGGACTCAGTAGTGTCAGTGCCTTTGGCACTCATGGGCAAGCGGTGCCTGAGACGGTGGTGCCCTGTTCAGCGGTGCTTGAGGCGGCGGTGCCCTGTTCAGCGGTGGTGCCCTGTGCAGCGGTGCTTGAGACGGCAGTGCCCTGTTCAACGGTGCTTGAGACGGCGGTGCCCTGTTCAGCGGTGCTTGAGGCGGCGGTGCCCTGTTCAGCGGTGCTTGAGGCGGCGGTGCCCTGTTCAGCGGTGCCTGAGACGGCGGTACCCTGTTCAGCAGTGCTTGAGATGGCGGTGCCCTGTTCAGCGGTGCTTGAGGCGGCGGTGCCCTGTTCAGCGGTGCCCTGTTTGGTGGTGCTTGAGACAGCGGTCTCCATTGCAGGGACTCAGCTGCTGGCGGTCCTTCGTGGCCCAGTGGGGCTTGTGGTGGCGGTCCTTCATGGCCCAGCGGGGCTTTTTCTGGCGGTCCCTCATGGCCAAGCAGGCTTGCGCTGGCGGTCCTTCATGCCCCAGCGGGGCTTTAGCTGGCGGTCCTACATGGCCAGGCGGGGCTTTTGCTGGCAGTCCTTCATGGCCCAGCGGGGCTTGTGCTGTCGGTCCTTCATGGCCCAGCGGGCTTGTGCTGGCGGTCCTTCATGCCCCAGCGGGGCTTTAGCTGGTGGTCCTACATGGCCAGGCGGGGCTTTTGCTGGCGGTCCTTCATGGCCCAGCGGGGCTTGTGCTGGCGGTCCTTCATGGCCCAGCGGGGCTTGTGCTGGCAGTGGCCTCCTGGGCAGCTGGGCTTGTGCTGGCTGTGGCTGGGCAGCTGGGCTGGTGCTGGCAGTGGCCTCCTGGGCAGCTGGGCTGGTGCTGGCCTCCTAGGCAGCTGGGTCGGTGCTGGCGGTGGCCTCCTGGGCAGCTGGGCTGGTGCTGGCGGTGGCCTCCTGGGCAGCGGGATGATGGCGGTCTTTTCCGCTGTGCTGCTCTTCCCAGACTTGCCGGGTTTCTTGTGGCCCTTCCCCACCTTGGAAGGTGTCACAGCTGACTCCACACTCTCACAGGGACCCCCGGGAGCGGCTTTGGTGGCTGGAGTGTTCCGCCTCTCCTGCTGAGCACTGGTCAACTTCTGATGCTTCACAGGTGGGGGACTGTCTGTGCTGTGGCTCTGTGCCACACTGGCTGCCCTGGTGGCCGGTGCACTCTAGATTCCGGTGTCTACAGGCACCACTGGTCCCAGAGATGTTGTGGCTGAGGTGCTAGTTCGGGACCTATGAGACGGATGGGGTGGGGGAGGTGTGGGAAAGAGGTCAAGGTTGGACAGGAAAAGTTTTTTTGACACACTGGGATGGGTAGCTGGGGGGGTTTGGGAGTGGAGGAAGAGGTTGTGGTTGTAGGAGGTGTTCGTTTGCTGACTTTGGGTGAAGGTGCATGCGCTGGAGGCGGTCGTGAGGTGGATGGCTGTTGGGTGGGTGTGTGCCTGCGTTTGTGTATCTTGGGAGGGGGCGTCACAGACACACTGGGATAGGACACAGGAGAAGTGTGAATGGTAGTGGGGGTGGTTACTGCACGTGAGCGGGGTGTGGTGGTGGGTGTGCTGGAGAGGGACGTAGTGGCTGTAGAGGTAGTGCATGCAGGTGTGAGTGTAGACGAGACAAGGAGGGAGGAGGGAGACGAGGAGGAGGGGGACACAGTGGAGGCAGTGGATGTTGGTGTGTCTGCATGTGTGTGATGCTTGCGTGAGTGCCTGTGGGATGTGTGGTGCTTATGTTTGCCTGAGCTTCCCTTGTGTGTTGACGTGTGTGCATGCTGGTCTGTAGGTGTGCTTGGGATAGGCTGAGGTACAGGGGATTGGGTAGGGGTGGAGGAAGTTAGAGGGGGGAGGCTAGACACAGGGACAATGGCTGCCATCAGTGCTGAGGCAAGAGTCTGAAAAGCTCGCTGAAGGGCCGCCTGACCAGAATGAATGCCCTCCAGGAATGCATTTGTTTGTTTCAACTGCCTTTTTGCACCCTGGATGACATTCAAAATGGTAGACTGCCCAACAGTGAGGGACCTGAGGAGGTCAATGGACTCCTCACTGAGGGCGTCAGGGGTGACTGGGGCAGGGCCTGAGGTGAAGGTGATGCCCATCCTCCCGGGTGAGTGGGCACGTGGCGAAGGCTGAGGGGCTGCTGGGAGGGTGGTGCTGGAAGGGGGGGTGGCGGCTGTACCTGTAGATGGGGGGGGCACAGATGTTGCTGTCACCACAAGGGAGCTCCCATCAGAGGACGAGTCCGTGTCACTGGTCTCAGCTCCTGTCCCCACCGAGGAGCTCCCCTCACCCTCCGACCCACTGGTAAACTCCGAGTCCGTAGTGTGGCCCTCCACGGCCATGTGGGATGCAGCTCCCTCATGCTCCAGTGCCACTGCTACTCCGCCTGGTGATGCTAATGCACACAAGAACAGGGAGACCACAAAAAGGGGATGATGACAGAAGAAAGACATGTTGAGTGCATGCATTACCGCTACTGTTGGCGGAAACGACAGACACAGAAGCCCCCTGCACTACGCCGCGCTCTTGGGCTCCACTGTTCAATTCCTGGGAAATGGCCTACAATGCTATGGACGACATAGATGACACAGGGGCATGACTAGGTGTACTTGGCACTCTACAGAGGTGGGCTGGGGTGCCACATGGCCTGCCTCACGGAGGGACCTTTCCTACAGAACTCGCCCTGGCCTAGGGAAACCCACAGCCCACCTGCCCCACCCAGACCCATCCACTGCACGCAAAGTCAGCAGACTGCGAGTGTATTCTCCCCCCTTGTGGCTGCTGTGATGCCCTCAAGCGCCCATCCAACTCCGGGTATGCCACTGCCAGGATCCTGAACATCAGGGGGGTCATGGTGCGACGGCGTTGGGAGGCCATCCCCAGCTGGGCCTCCGCCATCTTCTTGCTCCAGCGGAAAATGTCTTCCCATCTTTTCCGGCAGTGGGTGCTCCGTCTGTGGTAGACCCCCAGGGTCCGGACGTCCTTGGTGATGGCACGCCAAATATATTTTTTTCTGGTGGGCGCTGACCTACATGATTTGTACAGGGTGAAGAGAAAGTTATTACCAGCTGCACCGTCAAAATGATTGGCCCCCATCCCTACCCTTGCCATGTGGCACATGCACTCACCGTCGTTTCATGCATGCCGCACTCTCCCCCTTCCTTCTTACATCCATCCCTCTCCACACAGGCATAGCCCATACATCATGCTCCCAGTGTACTTACCTGTTTGTCTGGAGGACCGTAGAGTAGCGTGTACTGGGGGAGGACCCCATCCACGAGTTTCTCCAACTCCTCCGATGTGAAGGCAAGGGCCCTTTCCCCAGACACTTGAGCCATTGTCTCTTCCAGACCGAGGTCACAGCAGCACTTGCAGTGTAGGTCCTCTCCTGTTGAAGATCAGGTATCGAGTGATTGAACAGATAGAAAATGGCAGTCACGTCTGCGGCGGTGCATACCGTCACCGCCTGGGTACATCGTCATTGGCTCCTGGGACCCATAGGGTCCAATGTTAACCAATGCAGCATTGCGCCGCGGTCTTCGACCGCCTACCGCAACGGTGTAGAATGCCAGCGCAGTTACCTCACATCCCATTGTCCCACTTTAGAGGTCAGGCGGCCGCCATTTCAGGGGCAGAACATGGCTTCATTTTCAACTGCGTCACACATACCTAGGCCTAGACTCAACACACATACAGTCCACTTTTTGAGTATGAATGGTGTTCTGTGTAAGCTGTGGGTATGTACCTCTGAGTTCTTTGACTCTGTGCTTGCTGTTGTCCTTCATAGGCACCGTCCGCTGGGACATGTGAGGAGATGGCGGCATCCTCCAGTGCACCGACCGTTGGTGGACCTGTCGACAATTGAGGAAAGACATGTGATAATCACATACAGTTTTGACCGTGCCACAATCCAGGAACTGTGTACCCAGCTTGAGCCAGACCTGATGTCAGCTATCCGCATTCCCACAGGAATCCCCCCTCAAGTGCAGGTGCTGTCAGTGCTCCATTTCCTTGCAAGTGGGTCATTTCAAACTACAGTGGCCATAGCATCAGGGATGTCCCAGCCTATGTTTTCCAACGTGTTGTCCAGAGTGTTGTCTGCCCTGCTGAAACACATGCGAAGCTACATCGTTTTCCCTCAGGTTGAGGATTTGCCTACAGTGGAAGGTGATTTCTATGCCCTGGGACATATCCCCAACATCATAGGTGCCGTTGATGGGACATCTGTGGCTTTGGTCCCCCCCCACAGGAGTGAACAGGTGTAGAGAAACCAGAAGAGTTATCATTCGATGAATGTACAGATGGTATGTTTGGCAGACCAGTACATCTCACATGTGAATGCCATGTTCCCTGGCTCAGTGCATGACGCTTACATCCTGCGGAATAGCAGCATCCCTTATGTGATGGGTCAACTCCACAGGCACCGTGGAAGCTTGTCAGTGGGAATGGTTGTCTGGGTCTGGGGATATCTCTCCAGGTTAGTGTGTGTCTAACAGTTGTCCCTCACCATTTGCAGGTGACTCTGGTTACCCCAACCTGTAATGCCTACTGACCCCAGTGAGGAATCCCAGGACAAGGGCAGAGGAACGCTACAAAGAGGCACATGGGCGAACTAGGAGGGTGATCAAACGCACCTTCGGCCTCCTGAAGTCGAGGTTCAGGTGCCTCCATATGACAGGTGGATCCCTATTCTACTCACCAAAGAAGGTGTGCCAGATCATCGTGGCCTGCTGTATGCTTCACAACTTGGCTTTGCGACGACAGGTGCCCTTTCTGCAGGAGGATGGTCCAGATGGAGGTGTTGTTGCAGCTGTGGATCCTGTGGACAGTGAAGACGAGGAAGCAGAGGAAGAAGACATGGACAACAGGGACTCAGTGATCCAGCAATATTTCCAGTGAAACACAGGTAAGAATACAAACCTGCCCACTACATGTACTTATAAACTACTACCTCTCTACTGTCTGTCTTTTTCACCCAGTGTATGGTCACTGAGTTGTCACTTTCCCTTACGATTTCACAGATCTGGGTCCCACAGTGTGACATCTGCTTTGATTCCTCATGGACTGGAGCTGTGTGACATAGGTATGTTGACATTACAAATGAAAGAGCTTTTTGCCACAGTTATTGCTAATATAGTATTCCGAAATCACAGACAGACTCCAGATTGTTTTGTGCTTTAAGGGTGTTTATTTTTAGCGTTCAAAATTGGAGGGGGTAGCAAAATGGTGAGGGGTGATGGCGGAGGAATGTCCATGGCAGAGTCCAGTCTATTAGTCTCCCAGGTGCATTGCCCAAATGGGCATAGGAAGTGGAGCTGGGGCAGTTTAAGGATGGACAGGGTGACAAAGTGGGACAGTAGGATGACAATCAGGGTGGTATCATTTCTTGGCGGGGGTCTTAGCATCGTTCTCTGACTTTGTCCTGGATCTCAGGGACCGTTTGCGAGGTGGTTCTCCCTCTGCAGGGGGTGGGGTGCTGGTGTGGTGGTCCTGTGGTGGTGCCTCCTGTCCACTAGCGCCGGCAGAGGTGGTGGGCAGTTCATTGTCCAGGCTAGTGTCAGGGGCCCCTTGTAGTGCCACAGTGTCCCTCCTGGTGTTGAGTACTTCCTTCAGCACCCCTACGATGGTGCCCAGGGTGGATTGACGTGTCCTGGGGACGGAGGTATGGGCCCACTGGGTGGGTGCTGTGCTGGTGTTTCCAGAGGGGGGAAGCTCTGTAGTGCCCTGTGACTGGGAGTGGGGAACCGATTGTCCTGAGGTCCCCGATGGGCTGGGCTCGTCATCTAGATCCAGTTGGACAGAGGTGCTGTCATCACTGTGGGCCTCTTCTGTTGGTGGTGTGGACATGTGTGGACCCTCCTGTCTGTTGACGTTGGGTAAGGGTCCTGCAGGGGTATAAAGGCATGATTATTGCATCTGTGTGTGTCAAGGTGTGCAATGGGTGGGTGACCGTGTACCCCAGTGCTAGCATTCCTTTGTGGGACCTTGTGTGATGATGGTTTAGGGGGGTGTATGGGTATGTGCAGTGGGCCTGCTTTAGTGATGGGTGTCCATGCTTTGGTGTTGCATGCAGGGCCTGGTGTTGGGATGTGTGGTTTGTGATAGTGGGACATTTGTGAGGAGTAGGAGTGATGGGGGTGAGGGCGAGGGTGGGGGTAGGTGATAGCATGCAGGTGGGTGGGGCATGAAGTAGTTAAAGGTTTGACTTACTAGAGTCCATTCCTCCACCTACTCCTGCGAGGCCCTCAGGATGCAGAATCGCCAAGACCTGCTCCTCCCATGTTGTTAGTTGTGGGGGAGGAGGTGGGGGTCCGCCGCCAGTCCGCTGAACCGCCAGGTGATGTCTGGAGACCAAGGAAACGCACCTTCCCCCGTAGGTCATTCCTCCTCTTCCTGATGTCCTCCCAATTTCTTGGGTGCTGTCCCACTGTGTTGACCCTGTCCAGTATTCTTCGCCATAGCTCCATCTTCCTTGCAATGGAGGTGTGCTGCACCTGTGATCCGATAGCTGTGGTTCTACCCGGACGATTTCCTCCACCATGACCCTGAGCTCCTCCTCCGAGAACCTGGGGTGTCTTTGCCTGCCATGGGGTGGTGTAGGTGATGTGTGGGGTGGTGTGTGGGGTGATAAGTGTGGTGATATGTAGTGCGGTGTTGTGTGAGGTGCGTGGAAGTTATGTGGGTGATGGTGTTGTGTGCCTGTGGATGCTAGTGTTGTTGATGGTGGTGTCTCTCTCTGGCTTTCGTTCGTGATTTGTTGTCGTAATGGTTTGTGGGTGATTTGGGTGTGTGTTTTATAGTGTATTGGGTGAGTGGGAGTGGTGTGTGTATGTGTATCAGGTGTGTGTATTTGGAATTGTCCAATGTGGCTGTGTTTTGTAAGAGTGTGTGTATTTTGAGCACGGCGGTGTGTACCGCAAATGGAATACTGCGGTTGAAAGACCGCTGCGTGGATTTGTGTGTCTTGATAGTGTGGGCGTATTTCTGTTGCCATGACGGTGGAGGTTTTGTTTCCGCCAGTTTATCACTGACCTTTGGTGCGGCGGACTTGTGTGGGTGTCTGAATTTTGGCGGATTCCGAACTGTGGCTCATAATAGCTGTGGCGGAATTCTGCTGTGGTGTGGTGGCGGTCTTCTGCACTGCGGTAAGCGGCTTTTACCGCCAATGTCATAATGAGGGCCAGAATCTGATACCTCCTCCAGTGGGAACTCCCTGGTGGTGGCGGACCACTGTGTCCACCCTAGCTGCAGGTACAGCCGCCACCCCCGTACCAGCACAGGCCTCCCAGTAGTCCCTCAGTGAGTTGCCCGTGCCTGCTCACCCAGGTGGGTGGACATCTCCTTCGCCCCAGGCACCTCAGGCCCTGCCCCAGTGAGCCATGCTGCCCTGAGTGAGGAGGCTATTGACCTCCTGAGATCCATCTCTGTAGAGCAGTCAACCATTGTGAATGCCATCCAAGGGCTGGCATCCCAGATGCAGCAATGCATTCCTGGAGGGCATTCACAGTGGGCTGGCGGCCCAACAGAGATTGATTCAGGCCTCTTCTCTGATGGCAGATATTGTCCCTGTTTCTACTGCCTCCCCCAACTACCACTTCCCAGTCCCATTATCCTCAACCCCAACCCATCCCAGGCACACATACAGAAGAGCATGCACACAAGACAACACCCAAGAGTGGCACAGGCAAACACAAGCACCACACTTCATCTCACAAGCACTCACGCAAATACCATACAGTTTCAGACACACAACATCCACTGCCTCGAATGTCTTCCCCTCCTCCTCCTCCACCACCTCCCTCCCAGTCATGTCCACATTCACACCTGCATGCCCCACATCAACATCCAATACCAGCATCACCACACCAAGCAGAACACACACCTCACTGGCAGACACCTCCACAACAGCCATGCACGTGTTCCCTCTGTCCTCTCCGACCCTGTCTATCCGCCCTCCTAAAGGACACAAACGCAAGGATTCACACACCCAACAGCCATCCACCTCACATCTTTTCCTTTCTCAATTCGACCTCTTCCCTACCCCTCCCCCCTGTCCTGCCCATACGGGCAGGCAAGCAAGGACACTGCCCAGCAACTCAGACAAACAGTCCACGGGAACAGTGGTAGCACCACCTACTTGTTGTGGTAAGGAAACCACACCTCCATTGCAGAAGGGGAAGGAGCCAGCACCACCAGGGAAGAAGGGAAAGGGGCCTGTGCCACCTGTGAAGAAGGGGAAGGAGCCTGCACCACCTGTAAAGAAGGGGAAGGAGCCGTTTTATGGCAGCATGGTTCTTCTCTGTGTCTCCAATGGTGAGTCCTTTCACTTCTGAGCTCTGTTTCTGCCAAGCTTTCGTTGGCGTTGGTACCACCCTGGAAAAGGTTGCGGTTTCCTGTGTCATAATATGGTGGGCTGTACTTTGTCTTCCCCCTGGCTGTTGGCGGCTACTGCCATGTTGTGTTGTTTCCTCACTGGCAGTTGGTGTGTTACATTGGCTGTCTATTGGAGTTATCACCGCCATGGTCATAATTTGGCAGAAGTTACTGCCAGCTTGTTGGCAGTATTACCGCCACTTTATCACTCACTGCCAATGTCATAATGAGGGCCTATATGTTTTCATGTGACACCTAATTGATTAATTCACACACAATTAACAAACCTAAGATCCTGTTGAAAATGTGTAGGTTCATCAGTTTCAGAGAAGAACATAACTAATGCAAACCCTAAAAAGACGATTTGATCACTTCTTTCACTTCATATACTTCAGAACTCCCTCGTGTCTCATGATCTAATGTAAGAGCTGAAGCTCATATCTATACAATTGCATTATTTGAAATAACATTCCCAGATGATGCAGTTAGATTTTTTTAACCAATCATTAATTGCGTTCAGGTAAGTTAATATGGATAAAATACATTGCTAAGAACACCAATACACAAAGGAAAAGAAATGTGTATCTGCCGTCTTCTACAAAGCATATGCCAGAAAAAAACAGAAATATCAGGGGGATATCTGATGCTATTCAACCTTAAATCCGATTTCTTATGTCTTCCATGGCTTCATGTGCTGCAATATCATTTCAACAAACATCAAGCCATGCTTCCCATGATATGGGATTTATTATTTCAAACAATTATAGGTCAGTGTGCATTTCTATGAGCTCTTGCAGAAAAACTCCTATTAAAATATCACTATGACAAGTGCAAAATATACAAGGTATATTATGAATAAATGTTTTCAGAAAATTGACTATTCATTTGGGAAAGGGTCACTCATATCAACTTAACAAACACACCCAGGTTGACACATACCCCCTTTGCCACTGGGGTAAAAAACAGATAGATCCTCTTTACACGTCTCTCTGTGTTATTGTCTGTGGCCGATCACTTGCCAAACACAGTCTATTGGTGCTGATGGTCTTAGAAGTAGATTTTTGTCTTTCTTAATTCTGATTGTGTGGTATGCTGTGAAATATTCCGGTTTCGAAATATTAATCCCTGTTTAACACAGTTTCAGTTTTCAGATCCTCGATCTCCTACATTTCATTATCAGGACACTATCAGACTTTTAATTGTAGGCTCTTTCTTTCTTTGATAAGCATGTTCAATTGCAATTTGATGTACAGTGTTATCGCTTTAATTTTAGATGCAGGACTTCTTGACTTGCAAGTGTTGTCAGCTGCAAAAAATGTAAAATCCTCTATAGCACGATTGACTTTCCATATGTCCACAGCTATTGGACTCCTCAAACTAACATTTGATATAGGTGAACATAACTGGAATGGCGATTTCTTAGAAAAAATAGAATTGTTCTCCACAGCACAAAGACAATCTCTTTCGCAAATAAACATCTGAGCCCGTGAAAACAAAAGCTGATGACTAGGAGTTTTTTAAATGCTTGCACATTGCTTTAATGACGGCGTTTACCTTAAGTGAGTGTCTGGTAAAACAAAGGAAGCATTACATCACATTTGTTATCAGTTGAACCAACCATAGGCTTGATTCACAGAGGTTTTGCTGTGATTTACTCATGCAGTATTCCTGGATCCCAGAAATTATCAGAGGGTAATCCAAAAGTACTGCAAGAGTAAGTCAGAGTTGCCCTTGCACCAGTCTTTGATAATCGGGCCAAGATTGTCTCAAATTGAAAGTTCTCCTTCTTTTTTCATTTTCTATATTTGTAGATATGATGGAGCCATTTACAAATAACGATGTCTCAGCAATCCAAGGAATGTGTGAGATCATCCCTTAATACCCTGGCAAAGGGTTGCAGCAGAGACGGGACAAAATACTCTGTTCAGTATTTGGGCAGCAATTTTGCTTGTGAAAACACAGACAGGTAAGTAGATTTGTAAACATTTGTTTAGCAATCAAGGCCTGCGCCTTGTGACTGGAAAGGGTTTCAGGTTATACTCTCCCTTCGGCCCTGCCATCTTCCACCCCTCTCCAACCCTCATATACATTTCTAATACAACTTTCCCCCTATGGAATAAGTAAAGAGACAGGTTACTGGTTGAGTTTCAGGATCATATAAACCAATTATGTATTATGCAGGAAAATTACGTACGTTTACGTTCATGGATGATTTTTCGCTTTTGTGCAGAAGGAACTTCACTGAAATGAAACCTGCAATTAAAGTCGCGACTCTCGTCCTGAGCCAGGAATGCACGGAGGATATGCTGCTCGGTCCTGCACACGTCACTCATAGTCACATCCCTAAATTAATCCCTAGGTCTCAACCAGGTAACCACACACCCCTGGAGTAGTAGGTGCTCGCAGGTGCTACTGCTACGTTGGTGAGACACAGGCTGACCTTCAAGCTGTGCCTGGGAGACTTGTTTTAACGGGTGTCCGGCAACATCAATTGCCAGGGCAGAAATGCCTAACCACAGCGAGACACATATTGATTGTGTTAACCATGCGAATTTGAGTTGTTCGCGTGCCTATTTATCTTTAAATGTCCTTTGCTGAATGTATATATTTTTTATGCTACTTTGATGATGTTTAGTTTTAATATTCAAGAGGTATACACTCTTAGCATGACAATGCCCTTTAGCCTTTTAGAGCACCCATGTTGGGCAATAGCACATGTTTACATTGATGAGTGCCTGTTAAATGTACTAAAATCTAGCAATGGCTCCTATCCTATTGTTACTCATTTTTATGCCAGCAAGGGCTATGCATACCTTTTGAGGTATTAATGCCCCTTTTACCCAGATCGTGCCATGTTTCCAAGAGTCACAACGAATACCGCCGGAAAAAAACCTTAAAGAGGGAAAAATCATAAAGAGGGAAAATTAACATGAATCCCCTATAAGTTACCGAGTGAGTCTATGATGGGAACCCGTGAAAGGAGCTATTGCGAATCAAGCCCCAGCAGTAGAGTTTTTGGAGGGTGTGCAACAGCAAGAGCGCTAGTGCCAGTGATTTAATCAATAATTCTTGAGCGCTGATTTTAGTATGCATTAAACGGGTGTATAGTCAAGGGAACCCCATTTTTGTAAACTAATATTGCTTCCCTAATTCCCAGGTGTAATACCATGTAATCTGCTGTGAGCCTAATTGGGCATATTACTGAGCTTGGCCAGGACCACCCTACCCATGCACTCCTACTCGACTGATCTGTCTTCAATGGCTGAATCTTGAACCTCATTGTATTCTCCTCCACTGAGCATGGCTGTTTATGGACTACGCAGCCCTCCTTCGTGCTTCTAACTTTAGCCACAAGGCATAATGCAGGTAGCATCACGACTACCTCGGAGCTGGTCTGACTACTCCCTCTTGCCCATGTAACAAATGTTATAGGCGTATCCTTTGTTATCCACTGCCTTGGGGGTCCTGGTTTTTCAAACAAGATTTGTAGTCCTCTATATGCAACTCATGTCTACCCAAAAATCTAGGTTCGTGATGAGTTTTCGTAGCAATTTATTTAATCAGAGTGCTCAAAATTCTGTCTGACAGAAAGGACTAAGGGCCTGATTGCAACTTTGGCAGAGGGTGTTAATACGTCCCTAATGTGATGGATATACCACCCGCCGTATTACGAGTCCATTATATCCTATGGAACTCGTAATACGGTGGGTAGGATATCCGTCACATTTGGGACGAATTAACACCCTCCGCCAAAGTTGTAATCAGGCCCTAAATGTTTTCATCATTTTGCACCATACTTCAGAAGTCTCCTAACTTGCATTAAGAAAATTGCATCAACAATCAATTTTCTTTTTTTTAATTTGAGGCTTGCAACAAAGGGCACAGTAAAATACATGTTCAACCTCAAGCTCTGTGTGAGGAGTTTGCCAAATTAATATTCAAGACCTGCTTAACTGACCAGCTGTCCACCCAAAATCAATGTTCCTGTCTTTCAAGAGATCGTCACTGCAACCAGAATCGTAAATAAATCCAGAATTGTTTCTTATCAACCCACTTTGCTGCCTTGTTCACCGACATTTCTCACTCACAACGTCCTGCTCAGAGATGCCCTAAATCCAATATATCCCTATGCATCAATGTAGAGAGCCAGTGAAACACCGTTCATTTCAGACAAGAAGACTTGTAGTGGCAAGGTTTTAATGCTTGTGATGCAAAGTCTGGCATCAAGGATGCATCTTACAGTGGGGACTATGTGTCATTTTGAGCAACTGCAAGGCTGCAATGTAGAGTCTGGCATCATTCATAAGGCTGTTGTCGATGAGGGTTGCGAAGGCCTGCACTGAGGATGCATCTCACAGCAGGAGTCCTATGCGATGCGATGCGAGTTGTTGCGATGGAGGTGGCCCTTGCAGCGGCAGCAATGCTTGTGTTCTGCTCGGGGTTCCACAGTGCAGCAGAGGAGATACGTTGTTTCTGCGGGGTCCACAGAGGCTGGCAAGGCCCCTTATACTCAGTTCATTGAGTCCAGGACTAGGGTGGTACCACTTGGAAGGATAGACTCACAGATGGCAGAGTCCAGTTTTTGGGATCGAGGATGTTGGAACCTTCTGTCCCTGAGGCTCAAGCAGGTCAGCCAACTAGCCGTAGGACTCACTCTGGGGTCTAGGGTGCAACAGATGCAAGTCACGTACTTCTCATCTAGGAAATAGGGCAGCATTTCAGCACAGCAGTGCAGCAGTTCCTTCAGAGCAACAGTAATGAAGAGTGGCAGTCCTTTCAGCAGTGCAGCATTCTTTCTTCTTGGCAGAGCATTCACAGGTTCATAAGTGTACTAAAGAATTGGTGTCTGAGGTCCAATATTTATACCCAGTGTAGTCGGAGAAGGTTCTAGGGGTTACAACCCCCTGAGGTGTTGGACATCCCCTTCTTCCGTGTCCAGGCCCCAGCTTGACTGGGGTCACAATGGACTAGAGACAGGCCCTTTGTGAGATTGCTCAGGCAGAGCCTCTGTGATGTGCAAGTATAGTAGGTGACAGCTCCTCCCTTTCATTAATTCAGAGTGACCCACCCCGCCAACATCTATTTTCCTTTTGTCTCACTATCTGGAAGCAATGCACAAAGACCATCGGCTATGTACACCTAGTCAGTGTGTAACACAGGAACAGGCTATAGGCACTAAATGGTGAGGGCAACAAATTGTTAACTTTATAAAAGTGGCATATTTCAGAATTGTGATTATAAATCTGAGTTTGCCATTGAAAAAGCTTTTACTTACAATTCTTTAGACACCAAACATGAACTGTCTACCTGGTTCTAATTAGAAGTAACAGCTTATTTAATGTAATAAGGTTACTCCAATAATATCACATAGGACAGATAGGCCTTGTAGTAGCAAGAAACAAATTTGAGAGTTTTTCACTACTGGGATATATAAAGGTTATAAGTACATATCCACCTTTTTAAATAAACTGCACCCTTCCCCTGGAGGGTCTTACGTGTAGTGAAAAGGAAACTTTTGGCCTGGCAAAAGGTTTATTTTCCAGGTTGGAAAGGTAGTTTAAGACTGCACCCACAGGTTGCAACAGCAGGCCCAAGACATATTTAATGGGCTACTTAAGTGGGTGGCACAATCATTGCTGCATATACATTTCATCTACAATCCCTGGTCACAGGTAGTGCCATTTTGTTAGGTACCTTCAAGTAAATTAAATATGCCAATTGGGTATAAGCCAATTCTACCTTGTTTAAAGGAGAAAGCACAAGCACTTCAGCACTGGTTAGCAGTGGTAAAGTGAACAGAGTTCTAAGGCCAGCAAAAAGGAATGCAGCAAAAATAGGAGCAGTGAAGGCAAATTGTTTGGGGATGACCCTGTAGCAATGGCCAAATCGATGATGACCCCTGCAGTCAAATGCCAGACTAGGCTAATCAACACGTTGATTTTGTATTTGTATTATTTATATAGCACATTATACCCAAAGTTGTCAAAGAGTTAGCACTGGTGAGGAGACAATTACAATGCGAAGAGCCCAAAAACCTACCATCAAAAGAGGGAGAAAAGTCATCTTTTCAGTTGCCCATGAAAGGCCACAGGAGAGGTTAAACTCACAATGTGGATGGGCAAAGTATTCCATAACTTTGTAGCTGTGACTAAAAAAAAGCAACCACCCCGTCTGCTCTTCTGAAATCTAGGTATGATCACCTTTCTAAGCGAAGATGACCTCAGAAGTCTCCTAGGGATGTACCAGTGAAAAGCAGTTCTCAGCAGCATCGGCCACTAAAGGTGAATAGCAGAATGAACCAAACAAAGGGCTTTAAAGATCACTTACTTCCTAACTGGCAGCCAGTTAAGGGAACAGATACTCTCCTTGATTGATGTACAATTGAGTACATCCAAAGCCAGTCAAGCACCCACATTCTGAATGACCTGAAGTTTATTCATTGCAGACTTATTAATGTTTAAATACGGGGCATTGCAATAGTGCAATTACCACTGCCACTCTAAGTTCCATTGGTTTGAAGAGAAACACCTTTTTCAGAGTTTTAATAATGAAGAAGCAAGTACACACAGTCCTCTCATCGCGAGTGTTAAAAGTAAGGGCATTGTCAAATATCACCCCCAGGTTTCTTGAAGACAACTGGAAGAGGTAGTGGGTGGGATGTCTCTGGCCACCAAATTTCTGACCATACAGAAAGCTGTTCCCCAAAGATCAAAAACTCTGTGATGGGCTTTCCTGTTTAGGCAGTAGAACATGGACGAAGACCCTGTCAAACAGGAGCCCTTTACAGATACACAGGTCTCTCAACTCAATTGGGTGCATTTTCCTCTTCCATGCACTCCATCTGTGCAGCACTTAACCTTAACTTCTCACAGATGACTCCCAGTCGGCAGACAGTACCACCATGCCCAACAAAGTGATGAAGTCTATTCCACCCCTTGGAACAGACTTCTGTCTCCAACTCAAGGAAAACTCAGCTCATAAGGACAACCATCAGGTCACTGACTATTGTCAGTGTCAAGAGCTAGGCCCCAGGCTATCTAGGGTTCCCTCATCTCAGTGTGGGGGTTATAGCCCTGGGTGTTAGGCACACGACCTTAAGGCTACCTCTCACCATTTCAGAGGTGATATCCAGTGTCTGGCCACTTAGCCTAAGGTCCATAACTTATGGCTGAATGGGGTCAGGGGTGAACTGTCCTTCACCCTACCTATCCATTTGGGTCTCATATCCATCATTTAGGAGTGATAGCCACCAAATATGAACTGTCAAGGTACCCTGAGTGGGTGGCTCTCTCAGTTCTCCTGAGGCCGGGGGCAAGTCACTCTCCAGAATGCAGTCTATGAGCATATGGGGACTAACTATGACCCTCCTCTGAGTAATTTCCCAACACATTTCCAGGGATGCTAGGGCAACAGGGTAGAAAAAGTCCTGTCCCTTTTCCTGACTCACCCTACACACCTGGCCTGTGTCCTGATCAGGGGAAACCAGCCTTTCCATGAGCATGGTCTGGCTGGACCTGGTGTTCCTCAGAGCAGTGACAGGGACCGCATTTACCTTGACCAGGTGAAAGTGATGACTCCCACCCTCAGGGATCCTCAGACTCTCCTCTGAGTTCATCTCCCAACTAAAGGAGATTTACCTCCTGCCTTTAGGGAGTACTTCCCCTAAGGCTGTATTGTAGAAGTCCCACCAGTGGGTGGATTCTTATGAAAGACAGAGCCCCCCTTGCTTGTGCCTAACTGAGAACACTCAAAGCAGTGGGGTTGGAAATGGGGTGGCCAGGACTACCTTCCTGTTTCTCAGAAGTGGCAGAGGAACTCTTTCCTCTCTCCCCCAGAACCTGAATCACCCTTCTTGGTGTCATTCCCACATACTTTCTTGAGGACCCTGAAGGGAAATCAGTGGTCCAGTTTCTCAGCGGGCTCCCCGGGATCAGTAACCTTACTAAAAATCAGATGTTGGTGCACAGCTGCAAAACAAAGACTGAACATGTGCTCACTAGAATGCACTAGAAATCAAATTGTACAGCCCCTGATAATCCTTTACTTCACTGCCCTTCACCCAATCAACTAGTACTTTGCAGAAGGAATCCACCCAATCCACCCAGAACTGATGGTCCAGATTACATTTGTCCCTAAACTTTTGCCTGTACCTCTCAGGGGTAAGATCATAATTTCTGACAAGGATGTCCTTCATGGCCATACCCAATGTCACCCTTATCTAGGGCCACTAGAGCATCCCTTCCCTCAGTAGTGATGTGCTTCCAGAGGCTAGCCTCCAATCCTCCTCCAGTAGCCCATGCATCTGCAAAGCCACCTCATTTGCTTCAAACTACCTGTTGATGTCATTCTCTACAACAAAGCCAGCCAGCAGACCTTTGGGAATATGGACCCGCTTATCTTCAGAGGACACTGTAGGTATGCTCCCACCAAAAAATGCTAGATTCTGCCTGGCTTTGAGATTCAGCTCCTTGAGGCTTCCTTCATGAGCCAGTCGCTCTCAAATTAGTTTCTCCTCCATGCCTAGTTTCTTTGTCTCCATCCTGATTTTGACCATCTCCAGCCTGAACTCTCTTTCTGCCTTCCTGTCCACAAACTTCTCTGGGGTCTGACCTTGGAAAGACACACTTCTCTGCCCTCTGTCAGGGAACTCCAACTCAAGAGGTATGTCTCCCTCCTCAGCAGCTTGCTGCATCATAGGACTGTTATCCAGATCCTCTCTTTACCCTTCCACATTATTACCTCATTCTGTTGCTGTAACCAGTGACAAGTGGTTTTCCTCTCAGGCCCTTAGTGCCTTTTGAAGCTCTGCCTTCCAGGTGTTGCTTTTGGTGGAAGTCCCTTCTATTTGAAAAGCTCCTTGAGCTGGGCCACAATGTAGGCATCCATGTTGGCAAACTCAAACTCAATCCTTGCAGGTGTGGGTTCAGGTCCAAAAGTCAGAGAGAGGATTTTGAATAAGAAAAAACGCCAATTAAGGGGAATTTGAAGTTAAATTATTCTCGATTGTGGTGTACACAAAATCACAAAATTATGACTTGTGGCACTTCAGAAGTCATAATCCTCACTGCTGACCTTCATTGTAAGATGTTGGGTTGGTGGCTGACTGGTGCCTGGTCGGCCAGCAACCCTAATTCTTATTAGAGTGTGGTACAAGCCAACCCTAAATTGACCTATACTCAATCCTCTGGTGGCTTGACACACAGCAGACAGGCTTAACTTAGAAGCAATATGCAAAGTATTTGTGCAACACTTCAAACACTGATAAAGTTAACAACACAACACAAAAGGATCCCACACCAAGTAAGAAGAACAGAGTGATTTTTACTTAAAAAAATAAGACCAAAATGACAGTAATCGAATCAGTAGAACAGGAGATATGGAAGTTTAAAGATTTCAGTGAACCAAGGGCCAAAAAAACACAAAGGGGGTCATTCCAACCCTGGCGGTCGGTGTTAAAGCGGCGGCCACACCGCCAACAGGCTGGCGGTAAAAAAAATGCAATTCCGACCCTGGCGGAAACCGCCAACAGAGACCGCCACTCTAACACACTGCCCGCCACGGCAGGACAAACAAACAGCGCGGCGGTCACCGCCAACAGACAGGCGGGAGACAATGTACCGCCCACCCTATCACAACCCACCAATCCGCCACTTTTTCCGAGGCGGTAGCCCCGCCGATAAAAACACGGCGGAGACAGCCATTTCAAACGGAAAACGCTCACCTCCATATACCCCACGAGGAATCTGGACAGCATGGAACCCGAACTACACATCCTACCAGCCATTGTCTTCCTGCTCCTCTACCAGGAGCACGAACGCCGGCGCAGAAGACAACGGTGAGTACTGCACCTACGACACAGGGGAGGGGGAGGCAAAGAATTACGGAGACACACATATGCGACACACCCACCCTCACCCTCAACCACTACAACACACACATCAATGCATAGCAACACATCACAGTTACACCCCCAAACCCCCCGGAAGAATGCAAAGGCAAAAGGAAATGATTATAAATAAAGAATTATATTGTAAGACTGAGTATAAAATATATCACACATCTATAACTTTATATACATAAATTGTCCAGTCCGATATGTCTCTCAGCCATTGTTCGTGGGCCACTGGGCCAAAACACATGGGCAAAGCCCACACAGGATACCTGCCTCCAACGGAGAGAACACTGCAGGGGCATCAGATAGGAAAACTACAGGCACCTCAGGGGGAAAGGAAGGGGGGGCACCTCAGCCAGATGAGTCAACGACGCCAGATCCACGAGGGGCCTCCATGGCCACTGTGCCATCCTGGGGAGTGCAAAGCCACAGTCTCACAAGTCTCTACAGTGGGTGGGTTGCCCACTGTGCCATCCTGGGGAGTGCAAAGCCACAGTCTCCCAAGTCTCTACAGTGGGTGGGGTGCCCACTGTGCCATCCTGGGGAGTGCAAAGCCACAGTCTCTCAAGTCTCTACAGTGGGTGGCTTGCCCACTGCCATATCATGGGGAGTGCAAAGCCACAGTCTCTCAAGTCTCTACAGTGGGTGGGTTGCCCACTGTGCCATCCTGGGGAGTGCAAAGCCACAGTCTCTCAAGTGGATAACAGTCTCCACTGGTACTGGAGGGGGACTAGTGCCCAGAGTGCTTCGTGCAGCCCTGCCCGACACAGATGCGGGCCTGCCCCTTCCGCCAATGGGCCAGCGGTGCTTGAGATGAAGGGCCCAGTTCAGCGGTGCTTGAGATGAAGGGCCCAGTTCAGCGGTGCTTGAGACGGCGGTGCCCAGCGGAGCAGTGCTTGAGGTGAAGGGCCCAGCGGAGCGGTGCTTGAGATGAAGGGCCCTGTTCAGCGGTGCTTGAGATGAAGGGCCCAGTTCAGCGGTGCTTGAGATGAAGGGCCCAGTTCAGCGGTGCTTGAGACGGCGGTGCCCAGCGGAGCAGTGCTTGAGATGAAGGGCACAGCGGAGCGGTGCTTGAGATGAAGGGCCCTGTTCAGCGGTGCTTGAGACGGCGGTGCCCTGTTCAGCGGTGCTTGAGATGAAGGGCCCAGTTCAGCGGTGCTTGAGATGGCGGTGCCCAGCGGAGCAGTGCTTGAGATGAAGGGCCCAGTTCAGCGGTGCTTGAGGATGAAGGGCCCAGTTCAGCAGTGCTTGAGACGGCGGTGCCCTGTTCAGCGGTGCTTGAGACGGCGGTGCCCAGTTCAGCGGTGCTTGAGATGAAGGGCCCAGTTCAGCGGTTCCTGAGACGGCGGTGCCCAGCGGAACGGTGCTTGAGATGAAGGGCCCAGCGGAGCGGTGTTTGAGATGAAGGGCCCTGTTCAGCGGTGCTTGAGACGGCGGTGTCCTGTTCAGCGGTGCTTGAGACGGCGGTGCCCTGTTCAGCGGTGCTTGAGATGAAGGGCCCAGTTCAGCGGTGCTTGAGACGGCGGTGCCCTGTTCAGCGGTACATGAGATGAAGGGCCCAGTTCAGCGGTGCTTGAGACGGCGGTGCATTGTTCAGCAGTGCTTGAGATGAAGGGCCCAGTTCAGCGGTTCTTGAGACGGCGGTGCCCTGTTCAGCGGTTCTTGAGACGGCGGTGCCCAGCGGAGTGGTGCTTGAGATGAAGGGCCCTGTTCAGCGGTGCTTGAGACGGCGGTGCCCAGCGGAGCGGTGCTTGAGATGAGTGTCCTGGTCAGCGGATCCGGCTCAGGCATGGATGTCACTCGCCACCTGACATGTGGCTGGCGGGGCCTTCCTACCCATCTGTCTGGTGGCTTGCGGGGCCCTCCTGGGCTGCAGTTCTCGGCCTGTGGGTGTCCTCCTGCCCACCTGGGAAGTGGCTTGTGGGGCCCTCCTGGGCTGCAGTACCGGGCCTGTGTGTGTCCTCCTGCACACCTGGGATGGGGCTGGTGGGACCCTCCTGGCCAGCTGGCCTTCTGCCGGACTTGTCGGGCGTGCTGCCCTTCCCACCCTTCCCTGCACGCTTGTGGCCCTTTCCCACCTTTGGTGGTGTGGCAGGTGGCACCCGACTTCCTGCCGGAGCCAATGTAGGGATTTTTGTCCCTGGGGTCTTTGGTTGCTCGCGCCGGGCACTGGCAATCTTAGGATGCTTTTCCGGTGGTGGGCTGGCCGTGCCTTGGCTCCTAGCTGAACTGGATGCCCTTGAGGGTGGGGGACTCCACAGTCCATGGACAACAGTCTTCACAGGTCCCGGTTTTGTGGTGGCTGAGGTGCTGATTGGAGTCTTATGAGATGGACGGGGTGGGGGAGTTGTAGGAAAGAGGTCAAGTTTGGAAAAGGAAAGCAATTTGGAATGAGAGGGACGGGTAGGTGTAGTGGGTATGGGAGTGGAGGAAGAGGATGTGGTTGTAGGAGTGTGAAGTCTGGTGTCTTTGGGTGCAGGTGCTTGGGCTGGAGGCTGTCGTAAGGTGGATGGCTGTTGGGTGGGTGGCTGCCTGCGTTTGTGTAGTTTGGAGGAGGGGGTGACAGACACACTTGGAGAGGACACAGGGGACGTGTAAATGGTAGTGGGGGTGGTGACTGCACGTGTGCGGAGTGTTCTGGTGGGTGTGCTGGTGATGGACTCAGTGGCTGAAGATGTTGTGCATGCAAGTGTGAGTGGAGACGTGACAGGGAGGGAGGAGGGAGACGAGGAGGAGGGGGACACAGTGGAGGCAGTGGCTGTTGGTATGTCTGCATGTGGATGTTGCTTGTGTGAATGCTTGTGTGATGTGTGGTGCTTATGTCTGGATGAGCTTCCCTTGGGTGTTGAGGTGTATGCAGGCTGTTCTGTAGGTGTGTCTGGGATAGGCAGAGGTACAGGGGATTGGGTCTGGGTGGAGGAAGTTGGAGGGGGGAGGCTAGAGACAGGGACAATTGCAGCCGTCAGTGCTGAGGCCAGAGCGTTGAACGATCGCTGATGGGCAGCCTGACCCGAATGAATGCCCTCCAGGTATGCATTACTCTGGTGCACCTCTCTTTGTACACCCTGGATGGCATTCAAAAGGGTAGACTGCCCAACAATGATGGTCCTTAGGAGGTCAATGACCTCCTCACTGAGGGCAGCAGGGGTGACAGGGGCAGGGCCTGAGGTGCCTGGGGCGAAGGAGATGCCCGCCTTCCTGGGTGAGCGGGCACGGGGCAAACGCTGAGGGGCTGCTGGGAGGGCGGTGCTGGTGCGCTGGGTGGCGGCTGTACCTGTTGTTGCGGGGGGCATGGATGTTGCCGCCACCACAAGGGAGCTCCCTTCAGAGGACGAGTTGCTGTCACTGACATCAGGACGAGTCCCCGCTGTGGAGCTCCCCTCGCCCTCCGTCTCACTGGTGAAATCCGAGTCAGTTGCATGGCCCGCCATGGCCATGTGAGATGCAGCTCCCTCGTGCTCCGATGCCACTTCTCCTCTGCCTGATGATGCTAATGCACACATGAACAGGAAGACCACAAAAAAGGGGGGGAGGAGAAATAAAGACATGTTGAGTGCATGGATTACCGCTACCGTTGGCGGACAAGACAGACACAGAAGCCCCCTGCACTACGCCGCGCACTTGGGGTCCACTACGCAATCCGTGGGACATGGCCTACAAGCCTATGGACGACAACTGCACACATAGATGACACAGGGCCATGGATACCTGTACTTGGCACCCTACAGAGGTGGGGGGCGGGGGCACAGGGCCATGCCTTACGGAGAGACCTAGCCTACAGAAATCGCCCTGGCCTAGGGATACCCACAGCCCTCCTCCCCCACCCAGACACCTCCACTGCGCGCAAAGTCAGCAGAATGTATTTGTACTCACCCCCTTGTGTCTGCTGTGATGTCCTCATGCGCCCATCCAAATCGGGGTAGGCCACCGCCAGGATCCGGGACATCAGGGGGGTCAAATGACAACTGGCACCCCTCCTACGTTGGGAGGCCATCCCCAGCTGAGCCTCCGCTGTCTTCCTGCTCCAGCGTCGGATGTCCTCCCACCTCTTCCGGCAGTGGGTGCCCCGTCTGTTGTGGACCCCCAGGGTCCGGACGTCCTTGGCGATGGCACGCCAAATCACGACTTTCTGGTGGGCGCTGACCTATGTGACATGTACAGGGAGAGAAAAATTGTCATGACCTTCTGAATGCTCGATGTGAGTGGCCCCCCATCCCCACCCTTGCCATGTGGCACATGCTCTCATCTGTCGTTTTATGCATGCCTCAATCGCTCCCCTCCCCACCATCTTTCATCCACCCCACTCAACCCAGGCATTGCCCACTAAGCATGGTCCCAGTGTACTTACCTGTTGGTCTGGAGGACCGTAGAGTAGCTCATACTGGGGGAGGACCCCATCCACAAGTTTCTCCAACTCCTCCGCAGTGAAGGCAGGGGCCCTTTCCCCAGTCGCATGAGCCATTGTCTCTTCCAGACCGAGGTCACAGCAGCACTTGCAGTGTAGGTCCTCTCCTGTCGAAGATCAGGTATCGAGTGATTAAGCAGATAGAAAATGGCGGTCACGCCCGCGGCGGTGCGTACCACGGCGGTGCGTACCGCAACCACCGGTGCACATCGTCATTGGCTCCTGAAACCCATAGGGTTCAATGTTAACCAATGCGGCTTAGCGCCGCGGTCTTTGACCGCCTACCGCCGCGGTGTGCCACGCCAGCGCATTGACCTCACATCCCACTGTCGCACTTCACAGGTCAAGCAGCCGCCATTTCAAGGGCCCACATGGCCTAATTACAAACTGCGTCACACATACCTAGGCCATGCACCAACACTCATACAAGCCATTCAATGCATTGGGAATCGTGTTATGTGCAAGCTGTGGTTACGTACCTGTGGGTTGCTTGACTCTGTGCTCGCTGTTGTCCTTCATAGGCACCGTCCGCTGGGACATGCGAGGAGAAGGAGGAATCTTCCCGTGTACAGACCACTGGTGGACCTGTCGACAATGGAGGAACGAAATGTCATCCTGACATACAGGCTTGACCGAGCCACTATACAGAAACTGTGTGCCCAGCTGGAGCCAGACCTGTTGTCACCCATCCGCCAACCCACAGGTATCCCCCCTCTAGTGCAGGTGCTGTCAGTACTCCATTTCTTAGCAAGTGGGTCATTTCAAACAACAGTGGCCATATCATCAGGGATGTCCCAGCCTATGTTTTCCAAGGTGTTGTTCAGAGTGTTGTCTGCCCTGCTGAAACACATGCGGAGCTACATCGTTTTCCCTGAGGTGGGGGATTTGCCTACAGTGAAGGGTGATTTCTATGCCCTTGGACATATCCCCAACATCATAGGTGCCATTGATGGGACACATGTTGCTTTGGTCCCCCCCAGCAGGAGTGAACAGGTGTACAGGAACCGGAAGAGTTATCATTCCATGAATGTACGGATGGTGTGTTTGGCTGACCAGTACATCTCCCATGTTAATGCCAAGTTCCCTGGGTCAGTGCATGATGCCTACATCCTGCGGAATAGCAGCATCCCGTATGTGATGGGTCAACTCCAGAGGCACCGGGTGTGGCTATTAGGGGACTCTGGTTACCCCAACCTGTCCTGGCTACTGACCCCAGTGAGGAATCCCAGGATAAGGGCAGAGGAACGGTACAATGAGGCCCATGGGCGGACTAGGAGGGTGATCGAGCGAACCTTTGGCCTCCTGAAGGCCAGGTTCAGGTGCCTCCATATGACAGGTGCATCCCTAATGTACTCACCAAAGAAGGTGTGCCAGATCATCGTGGCCTGCTGTATGCTTCACAACCTGGCTTTGCGCCGCCAGGTGCCTTTTCTGCAGGAGGATGGTCCAGATGGTGGTGTTGTAGCAGCTGTGGAGCCTGTGGAGAGTGAAGAGGAGGAAGCCGAAGAGGACGACATAGAGAACAGGAACACAGTAATACAGCAGTATTTTCAGTGACACACAGGTAAGAGTAGACACCGGCATATTACATTTACTTAATGACTCCTACCTCTCTACTGTCTGACTTTTTCCCCCAGTGTATGGTAACTGTGTTGTGACTTTCCCTTCCGTTTTCAGAGATGTGGGCCCCACTGCGTGACATCTGATTTGTTTCCCCATGGACTACAGCTGTGTGACAGCGGTTTGTTAGCATCACAATGTGAATGAACATTTTGGCACGGTCATGTCTAATACATTTGTTCTAAATCACAGCCAGACTTCAGATTGTTTTGTGTAATAAGTGTTTTTATTCAAGTGCTCTAAATTGGATGGGTGGTTGCAAATCGGTGAGGGGTGATGGTGGAGGATTGTCCATGGCAGAGTCCAGACTATCAGTTTCACAGGTGCATTGTCCAAATGCCTGTGGGAAGTGGAGCAGGGGCAGTTTAAGGTTGGACAGGGTGACAATGTGGGACAGTGGGATGACAATCAGGGCGGTATCCTTTGCTGGCGGGGGTCTTGACATCTTACTCTGTCTTCTTCCTGGATCTCAGGGCCCTCTTGCGGGGTGGTTCTCCTTCTGCAGGGGGTGGGGTTCTGGTGGCCTGTTGGTCTTTTGTCGGGGCCTCCTGTCCACTAGCACCGGCGGAGGTGGTAGGCAGTTCTTGGTGCATGCTAGTGTCAGGGGCCCTTTGAGGTGCCACAGTGTCCCGCAATGTCGTGACTACCTCATTCAGGGCCACTACGATGGTACCCATGGCGGAACTGATGTTTCTTAGTTCCTCCCTGAACCCCATATACTGTTTGCTCCTGCAGTAGCTGATCTCCTGAAACCTGGCCAGGACCGTCGCCATCGTCTCCTGGGAGCGGTGGTATGCTCCCATGATGGAGGAGAGGGCCTCGTGGAGAGTTGGTTCCCTGGGCCTGTCCCCCCCCGTCGCACAGCAGCCCTCCCAGTTCCCCTGTTTCCCTGAGCCTCTGTCCCCTGGACTGTGTGCCCACTCCCACTGCCCCCAGGTCCCTGTTGTTGTTGGGGTGGTGGGTTAGCCTGGGTTCCCTGTAGTGGTGGACACACCGCTGATTGACGTGTCCTGGGGACAGAGGTTTGGGCCCGCTGGGTGGGTGCTGTGCTGGTGTTCCCAGAGAGGGGAAGGTCTACTGTGGCCTGTGGCTGTGTGAGGGGAACCGACTGTCCCGAGGTCCCCGATGGACCGGGCTGGTCATCTAGATCCAGGGAGACAGAGCTGCTGTCCTCACTGTGGGCCTCTTCTGGGGGTGGAGTGGACATTTGTGGACCCTCCTGCGCGGTGACGTGGCGTTCGGGTCCTGCAGGGGTATAAAAGTATGGTTATTGCTTCTGTGTGTGTCATAGCGTGCAATGGGTGGGTGCCCGTGTACCCCAGTGCTGGCATTCCTTTATGGGGGCTGTTGTGACGGTGGTTGGGGGGTGGGGGGGATTGTATGTGTATGTGCAGTGGGCATGCTTAGGTGATGGGTGTCCATGCTTTGTGGACGCATGCAGGGCTAGGTGTTGGGATGGGTGGGTTGTGATGGTGAGACAGTTGTAAGAGGAAGGATGTGATGGGGTGAGGGTGAGGGTGGGGGTATGAGTTGGCATGCAGGTGGGGTGGGGGGAAGAAGTAGTTAAGATTTGCCTTACCAGAGTCCATTCCTCCGCCTACTCCAGCGAGGCCCTCAGGATGCAGGATGTTCAAGACTTGCTCCTCCCATGTTGTAAATTCTGGGGGAGGAGGTGGGGGTCTGCCGCCAGTCCGCTGCACCGCGATGTTGTGCCTGGATACCATGGAACGCACCTTCCCCCGTCGGTCGTTCCACCTCTTTCTGATGTCGTCCCGATTTCTTGGGTGCTGTCCCACAGCGTTGACCCTGTCCACTATTCTGCTCCATAGCTCCATATTCCTGGCAATGGTGGTGTGCTGCACCTGTGCCCCGAACAGCTGTGGCTCTACTCGTACAATTTCCTCCACCATGACCCTGAGTTCATCATCAGAGAACCTGGGGTGTCTTTGCGGTGCCATGGGGTGGTGTGGGTGATGTGTAGGGTGGATTGTGTGGTGCTAAGTGTGGTGATGTGTATTGTTGTGTTGTGTGAAGTGCGTGTAAATATTGCTGGGTGACAGTGAATTGGGCGTCTGGGTGCTCGGATGTCTTTTCTCGGTGCGTGTTCACGAATCTCTAGGAGTGGAGGTTTGTGGGTGATGTGGGTGTGTATTTTATATTTAATTGGGTGTGTGGGAGTGGTGTGTGTATGTGTCTCAGGTGTGTGTATTTTGAACTGTCCAATGTGGTTGTATTTTGTAAGTGTGTGTGTATTTTGGGTGCGGGGGTGTGTACCGCCAATGGAATACCGCGGTTGAAAGACCGCCGCGTGGATTCGTGTGTCTTGATAGTGTGGGCGTATTTCTGTTGGCGTGACGGTGGAGGTTTGGTCATCGTCAGTTTCTCGCTGCCCTTTGGTGTGGCAGACGTTTGTGGATGTCTGTATTTTGGCGGTTTGCCTGTTGTGGGTCAGAATGACCGTGGCGGTTTACCGCGGCCGCGGCGGTGTTATGGCAGTCTTCTGAACGGCGGTAAGCGCCTTTTACCGCCGAGGTTGGAATGACCACCAAAGTGCCAACTGTGGAATCCAGTTGCGCCAGACCAGCACTAAGGCACAAGTTCAGACTGACCATGATGGATCATGAGCCATCTTCAGGGACCCAGTTAGGCCCACTGAACAAAATACCTTAAATCCTTATTTGCATAGTATTGCGAGGGTTCACGTTTAAAATGTGTCACAAAATCGAAGAGATGCATAATTTTTGAGATGCAGCAAGGCTTTGATGTGAGGTTCTGCGTTTTTGAGGATTGCAGTCTTGCATCAAGGATGCGTCTCACAGTCAGGGTGATGCATCGGTTACAAGGAGCTACAAGGATGTGATGCAGAGTCCAGTGTCATCGATGAGGCTGCTGTCAACCAAAGATTCGAGCATCTGCAATAAGGATGTGTCGCACATCGGAAGCTCCACTGAAGCAGTGGGATGGAGGGAAGTCAGTGGTCCAGTTTCTCAGCGGGCTCCCCGGGATCAGTAACCTTACTGTAAATAAGATGTTGCTGAACAGCTGCAAAACAAAGACTGAGCATGTGCTCACTAGAATGCACTAGAAATTAAATTGTACAGCCCTGACAATCCTTTACTTCCCCTTCACCCAATCATCTAGTACCTTGCAGAAGGAATCCACACAATCCACCCAAAACTGATGGTCCAGATTACATTTGTCCCTAAACTTTTGCCTGTACCTCTCAGGGGTAAGATCATAATTTCTGACAAGGATGTCCTTCATGGCCATACCCAATGTCACCCTTATCTAGTTCCATTAGAGCATCCCTTCCCTCACTAGTGATGTGCTTCCAAAAGCTAGCCTCCAATCCTCCTCCAGTAGCCTATGCATCTGCAAAGCCACCTCATTTGCTTCAAACTACCTGTTGATGTCATTCTCTACAACAAAGCCAGCCAGCAGACCTTTAGGAATATGGACCCGCTTATCTTCAGAGGACACTGCAGGTATGCTCCCACCAAAAAATGCTAGATTCTGCCTGTTTTTGAGATCCATCTCCTTGAGGCTTCCTTCATGAGCCAGTCACTCTCAAATTAGTTTCTCCTCCATGCCTAGTTTCCTTGTCTCCTTCGTGATTTTGACCATCTCCAGCCTGAACTCTCTTTCTGCCTTCCTGTCCACAAACTTCTCTGGGGTCTGACCTTGGAAAGACACACTTCTCTGCCCTCTGGCAGGGAACTCCAACTCAAGAGGTATGTCACCTCCCTCAGCAGCTTGCTGCCTCATAGGACTGTTATCCAGATCCTCTCTTTACCCTTCCACATTATTACCTCATTCTGTTGCTGTAACCAGTGACAAGTGGTTTTCCTCTCAGGCCCTTAGTGCCTTTTGAAGCTCTGCCTTCCTGGTGTTGCTTTTGGTGGAAGTCCCTTCTTTTTGAAAAGCTCTTTGAGCTGGGCCACAATGTAAGCATCCATGTTGGCAAACTCAAACTCAATCCTTGCAGGTGTGGGTTCAAGTCCAAAAGTCAGAGAGGGGATTTAGAAAAAGAAAAAACGCCAATTAAGGGGAATTTGAAGTTAAATTATTCTCAAATGTGGGATTGCGGTGTACACAAAATCACAAAATTATGACTTGTGGCACTTCACAAGTCATAATCCTCACTGCTGACCATCATTGTAAGATATTGGGTTGGTGGTTGACTGGAGCCTGGTCGGCCAGCAACCCTAATCCTTATTAGAGTGTGGTACAAGCCAACCCTAAATTGACCTATACTCAGTCCTCTGGTGGCTTGACACACAGCAGACAGGCTTAACTTAGAAGCAATATGCAAAGTATTTGTGCAATACTTCAAACACTGATAAAGTTAAAAACACCACACAAAAGGATCCCACACCAAGCAAGAAGGACAGAGTGATTATTACTTAATAAAATAAGACCAAAATGACAGTAATCGAATCAGTAGAACAGGAGATATGGAAGTTTAAAGATTTCAGTGAACCAAGGGCCAAAAAAACACAAAGTGCCAACTGTGGAATCTAGTTGCGCCAGACCAGCACTAAGGCACAAGTTCAGACTGACCATGATGGATCATGAGCCAGCTTCAGGGACCCAGTTAGGCCCACTGAAGAAAATACCTTAAATCCTTATTTACATAGTATTGCGAGGGTTCACGTTTAAAATGTGCCACAGAATCGAAGAGATGCATCATTTTTGAGATGCAGCAAGGCTTTGATGTGAGGTTCTGCATTATCTTTGAGGATTGCAGTCTTGCATCAAGGATGCATCTCACAGTCGGGGTGATGCATCGGTTACAAGGAGCTACAAGGAGGTGATGTAGAGTCCGGTGTCATCGCTGAGGCTGCCGTCAACCAGAGATTCGAGCATCTGCAATAACGATGTTTCGCACATCGGAAGCACCACTGAAGCAGCAGGATGCAATGTGTTCTTTGCGACTAAGGAGACCCATGCAGCATCAGCACTATGTTGGTTCTGCTTGAGGTTGTGCCACACAGCAGAGGAGATTCATCTGCTCTGATAAGTCCACAGAGTCCAGGACTGGTGTAGCAGGGTAGATTCACAGATGGCAGAGTCCAGTTTCTAGGTTGAAGGTTGTTAAAGCCTTCTGTCCCTGAGGCTCAAGTCAGAAGGTCAGCCAACTAGCCTTTGGAGTCATTCTGAAGTCCAGAGTTCAACAGATGCAAGTCCAGTCCTTCTCAACCAGGCAAGAGGTCAGCACAGAAGGGCAGCAGTTCCTTCAGAGCAGCATTCCAGCAGAGTAGCAGTCCTTTCAGCAGCACAGCAGTCCTTTTCGTAGCAGAGCATTCACAGGCACAGATGTATACTTTAAAGATGGTGCCTAAGGTCCAGTGTTTATACTCTGTGCACATGTTGATGTTGGAGAGGCTTCCATGAGGAACGCAGCACACATAGAAAAAGGAAAAAACAAGGAGAATTAAAGATATTTCTCCTTGTCACGCCTCTCCTGGGTTGGAATATATTTTTGGTCCATTCCCAAGATTACCTGTTCTTGTAAATTTGGGAATGCATCAAAAACCATGTATGCTGCTTGGGAACACCCACACAACACTCAGAGAACTCCTCCCTGGCTCTGAGTAAGGTAACACAAAGATTAGCGCTGTGTTACATTATTCTATATTTAAGAAGCCATGCAGGGCCATGCAAGGTAGCCTTGCATGGCTACATAAATCTCACTTTTAATTTGAATTGCTTTTGCACCATGTTACATAGTGCATGAGTGATGCAAAGGGGATCAAAATGTGCTCACTTCTCTCTGGTGGTCCAGTGGCCACATTCACCCTCCACTGCTCTTTATTTTTTACCCCTGTTGGCCCAACGGCCCAGTGCCCATGCATTCCTTTCTTTGCTGCAACCCCGCTATTGACCCTTATTGACTTAGAATTCTTCTTGTCCCTGGTGTTCCAGTGACCATCCACCCTCCTGGACTTTTCTTCACCATCCTTGTCCTCTTGCCCCAAATGCCAAAATCAGCAGTAACTGTCAGATTCCCCACAGGAACATCATGGAGCAAGTTTCTCTGCTCATGATTTCAGCCCTGAGTGATCAGAGAGTGGCAGCAACATCCTGCTGTAGCTACCTTTGTCCTTCATGGCCGTGTGTTCCTCTTAGATATTTGGAATTCACAAAGAGGACTGCCTCATTCTTCATATAATTTTTGAAACCCATGGCAAATGCAACCATGAGATCTGGCACATTATCACCCTTGATGGCATGCCTCAGAAACTGTACAGTGTGGCTGGAGTGCCCAGTTTTCACACCTCGCCCTTGACCACCTAAAATCCCACCTCTTCAGATGTCTATTCCTTGGGAGGTTTGAAAGGTAGACTACTGAGAACAATAATGTCAACATACCCAAACATTATGTCAGAAATGTTGTCTTAAAAAATATTGAGTTTCCATACTTTGGGGGTCATTACAAGCCACGTATCCAAGGACTGCCAGACTTCCGGTGATGATCATACTGCAGCACTCCAGGTGGTCCGACCGCCACATTACAACCCTGGGGTCAGACTGCCTGGGGACTGATGTCATCAATGGGAACATGAGTCCTGACACGTTGATGGCAGTCGGAGTTGTGATCAGCCACGGTGGAACTATACTCAGCACTGCCATGCTGGTCACAACCCCACATACCGTCAGCTTTTCCATGGCAGGGACCCCGCTATGAAAAGGCTGGCGCTGAGTCAGTGCTGGAGTCCTGCCTGCCCAGCAGACAGTTTGCATTGTGACAGTGCTGAGGTGCTACAGTATTGGCCTCAGCTCCCCTAATGGAGCCGAGGTCAATACTGTAGCAATGCTCCCGTTGGTCAGCCCACGGGAAACATCATAGTAGTGTTCTTTCCATTCAGCCTGGCTTGAACATTGTAATTTCATGGGAAGGGCGACTCCACTGGCATGACTGTGGCATCCTCTCTACAGCTTTGGTGGTCCCGTGGTGGGACCCTCAAAGTTGTAATGAGGCCCTTTGTCTGTAAACTACCATATTATGTTAGAATTTAGTGGAACACAAACATTTAAACACGGTAAGTATATTGAAATATTAACAGACATAGCATTATAAGTATTTTTTTCTTAATATTAAACTTCAAAATAATAATAACATTACAAATAAACAGACTTCATAGGCAATTTAAATGAGTTTATATATTCACTGAAAAAAAACAAAAAATTACAGGGACGCTATAGTTAGGTTGACATTTTACTCATACAAAACCATACAAATTCAGCAGTTATTGTTGTACTTATAGTTATATTAAGAAACTATAACTCCTTGCCCAAAGTTACTTTCTGGCATGAGTTATAGTGTTTTTTTATGGGTAAAATGCCAACCTAAGTATAATGCCCCAGTAACCTTTTTTTCAGTGAATTTCTATGTTTTTTATTGCACAAGTTATTTATTTCAGTCAGGTTGTGGCCAGCCAGTCAGGGCCTTGCTTTTCCCCAGGATCTGACAAGGATCCAAGGAGGATCCTTGAATCCACGCATCAGCTGTAAAAAAAGGGCAATTTCTTTGCCCATGAGTGGTCCCTAAGGGACCACATCATGTGTCATATGGGGTCAGGATACCTGTTTACTTGTATCCTGACCCCTTATATGTTTTTAAACTGTTTTTCCCAAACCCAGGCAGTGCAAGAAACAAAAAGGCAGCAACAACTTTTCTCTCATGTTGCAGCCAGCTAATCAGGACCTTGCTTATCCCTAGGATCCAAGGCAGGTCCACGTCCCTATATGTAAAAATGTGGTTTTGATTTAATAACTAGAAAACCACTGCACAGTTTCACACCAAATCACAAAAAGGTCAATTTCTGGACCTAGCTTTCTGCCAAATGTGGTGTAAATCCATTCAGTGGTTCAGCCGGTATTCCTGTCCAAATTCCTATGGAAAAAGGAATAGGTAAAATGCATTTTGGGACCCCCCCTTTTTTCTCTGCCCCTGCTTGATGGATCACCCAGAAACTTTCCATACAGACAACGAAGTGACCATTGTAGTTTTGTGGATAATATTTCTGAAGATTCATCAAACAGCACTAAAATTATTAGCAAAACAAAAAACGCTTTTTCTAAAGCAGCTGTTTCTAACTACAACTACTCACTGGTGACCGCCATTGGGTAATATATAAATAGTTAGATAGATAGATAGATAGATAGATAGATAGATAGATAGATAGATAGATAGATAGATAGATAGATAGATAGATAGATAGATAGTGTTCACCAGTGGATAGTTATCGTTAGGACCTTCCCCAAAAAAGGATGTTGTGCATGAAAAGTTTTAGGGTGTTTCGTCGAGCGGTGGTAGAGAAAAAGGGGGGTCAAAAAGTTGTGTTTCCCATGTTATTTCCCATAGGACCTTTAGACATGACTACAGCCTGACCGTCTGGAATGAATTACACAAAATTCGGCAGAAAGCTAGCTTTGGGAACTTAGATTGTGTTTTTGGTTATTTGGTGTAAATCCATCCAGTACTTTTGAAGACTTTAAAGGGAAATGTATATACCTGGCCACAAATAAATCACGAATAGTCGCATTTTTTTGTGAATGCTCGTGCAAATAGAAATGATGTACTTGGCTGGCGGCAACCTTACTAGAAAGTTGCAGTCACCATGGTATGTTATCAGAGAGAGTCCCTGGGACTGAAAATAGAAATGATAAGTGGTATAAGGGGTCATGGTATAGCTACCCTGGCCACAGAGGTGTGATATAGTGGTGTGTAAGGGTCAAATTATGGGTTTAAAATGATGTTTCTTCATCATGTGCCATATCGTTGAATATTCTAGGATATTCGAGGATATGCAACAAAACACATTCACAGACTAATTTATATACCAATTCATTCACTCATACATGCACTCAGAGACTCATGTGCCCACTCACACACCCACTCAGACACTCATGCATGTACTCAGACCCACTCATAGACTCACACACCCACTTTCAGACCCACTCTGACACTCACACACCCACTCACAGATCCACTGACAGAGACAGGCCCTGTGGCCAATCCCCACTGTGCACGGCCAAAGGCTGCATGCAGCACAGAGTTGGATGGTTATAAGGGCTTGGCTGCAGGCCCTACGGCCAATACCCACCGGGCAAGGCCAAAGGCTGTAACTTAACGTATAGTAATTAAAATTACTTTATTTAAAACAAAAAATAGAAATTCACTGAAAATGGCAAAGGTTACAGGGACCTTATAGTTCTGAATTTACTTGTTCAAAACCATAGAAAGTCAGCAGGAGACGCGCTAAACACTTTGAGGGGGACTATGTGTCCCAGACTGCTCTCTGGCTCCAGGAGGCTGCCATTTTCCGCAACAGCTGCTCCCACTCATCACACCAGCGAGCACTATATAGCGCTAGGGAGACCGCCGAGGCGTGTGATGCGCCAAACACTTCGAGGGGGACTACGTGTCCCAGACAACTCTGTGGCCCCGGACGATAACCGCAGTGCAGGATGCGCACAGGCCAAGGGTAGGCCCGTCCACGCCCGTCAGAGCCTGAAGGTGGCTGGGCTGGGCCACCCACATAACACCTATCATTAAGTAGGCCTCGCTGGTATTTTTCTTTTATTGTTACATTCCCTGGTGTCTGTAATTTAGCCTGTGCTCCTGTTTCTACTAAATCCAATTAGGTCGAGTAATCAGTCGAGGATCCCAGGACTGATTAAGGGCTGACATTATGGTGAAGCGCAAGGCAAAAGACAGCCCTCAGGGATCAGGGATCAGGGAGCGCCGAAAAGAAGATTTTTAGACATTCAGCAGAGAACTGTACATTAACAGAAATTGATGAACTAATCAAAGAAAGCAAAGTGTTACATGTATATACAGACAAACACCCAAATAAGGCGATCCAATTATCGGCACAGAAAAAGACGGTAAAAGACACATCTATAAGGTCATTAGACTGTTCCTTAAGCAATTTAACAATGAAAGTCCTACATCCCCTAAGATCAGACATAACAAAACTACTATCCATGCCCCCTGCACCTAAAATAATAACAATAGAACAACCTGAAACAGCCCAAAATATTCCCATTGAGGACAAACAAATATTAATAACTTCATCTATACCAGGTATAGATTATTCAAATAAATATGAGATACTGGGCATCCCGGTTATAGAACCCACTGGCTCAAGGATTCCAGATACATCTAATGCTCCATCTACCATAGGTAGTAACATCATAGGCGAACAACTACATTCCCTCAAGGGTGAAATAGCAAGCCTCCAAGAGTGTATGGGGCGACTAGCAAAAGACTTACACACTAAATTGGATAAGTTCAATGTACTGGCAGGGGTAATAAATAATACACTAGATGAATTACATAAAAGATCAGACCCAGGTAGGGGGCAACAGCATATTGCCCCAAGACTATCTTCCCTTGCGACTGCAATCAGCAGTACTAACAAACCTAGTCAGAAAAGAGTAGGAACGCTCCCCCCTAGTTCCATGACTCACAAGGACAGTCAATATCAAGATCATTGTGTAAATTTAGTGCCTGAGTCACACTCAACTACCTTGAAAATTTATAGAGCAGGATCTCCAGGCAGCCAGCTTGTCACAAATGGAGGTAGAGGCCCAAACACTATGCATGGGAAGACACATGACATTTGTATGGTTAATTTCCCCAAACGAACAACTGATATAAGGGAAACGCAAGAAATGCTTCTTAACAAAGCAATACATTGGATAAGGCACACAAAAGACTGTAGGTTGGTTATTAGAGAAGACATTATTCTTGCCATTCGCCTTAATAGTAATAACAACTGTGACACAATAAGACTAGGGTTAAGGTCAAAACATTTAGTGGAAGGCTTAATAGCTTTTGACCAAAGATATCGACCCACCATACCCTCCCAAATAACCCTTACACTATATGACCCAAATGAGAACGGCCCACCATCTAATGCCATAAACTGTGCGCTCACATCTTCCCACCGGATAAATCCCCCTTGATCGGGCCAGGAAGCAGACCCAAACGAGATTGATTGACTAAAGGGAAATGGAAGGAAGATAGTGTCCCTCAACAGGAGTATAGATGAGGAACAGGACTGCACAGAGGGGATGACCCTGATAGGGTTAACTGACACTCCTGAGAACATCATGTGAAAATCCCAACTGTGTGAAGGGGGGCCATAACTAGGGAAGAGCAGGCCACTGAGGATTTAATACAAAGAACAGAGAAAGATTTGCCATGGGGGATCAAATAAAACTACTGTCCTGGAATATAGCTAGGCTAAGAGCTAAACTCTCAGACCCAGAATGGGGATGCTTTATAAATCAGCACCACATAATACTTCTGCAGGAGACCTGGGCAACAGAACCAGTACATAGATCTGAGTTTGTAACATATAGTGTAGAAGCCACTCCCTCTTCTTGAGGGAGGGCTTCGGGAGGCCTATTGGCTTGGCTCGTTTTGGACCTGTTCCCTGCCGTCAAAGTAATTCAATCTGAGAGCAGAGATTTATTAGACCTTGAAATGAGAAATTCCATCTATTGTGAAACAAAAGCTATAGCTATTGTAAATATATATCTAAGATCTATACTGCCCACCAGCTTTTCCCCTGTTGTGGTTCAACTTTCGAATTTACTAGATAAATTCCAGGGGAATTCACTGAAAATAATAGCAGGGGATTGCAATACCACAATAACAAAGGAGATGAAGTTGGAAAGAAGGAAGATCTATTCATCCTCTAAATTGGCAAGACCTAGTCCCCTTCAGGTTAAGGGGAAAAATCTATCATATGTTGGCATACAAATGGCTGATCTGATTTTGACTCATGGCTTGAGTATAGTAAACGGCAATACCAAATCTGATTTCCCCCAACGCCCAACCTTTCAAAGGGGTCTAACAACAAGTAACATAGACTACTTTTTTTCTTAGATCAGCTCCTTTGCCATTTCCTAATATATATGGAAATTGTGTCAAGAATAGACAGTGACCACCATGCGCTAAGTCTCAGAATGAGCCTGAACCCCTTTGAGAACCCAGATTTAAACCCAGTAACAAAAGTTGATATGCTTCAGACCTTCAATATCCTGAGGAACATAAAATGTCAGCAATAATGAATGATAAAATGGCTTTAACACGTATTTATAATGTCTTTGAGAATATATCAACCAAGGCAATCACTGAGGGAGCGAGGGGGGGAATCTTCTTAGATCTACATACACATCTGATGCATCAACTCAGCAGGTTCTTTGTAAAAGAAGTCAAAAGAGTCGATAGGAAGGAAAAACAATTACCTTGCTAGTACACTAAAGAACACAGACTTGCCAAAGGCAGCTTACTGAGTACTCTTAAGGAGGAAGACCAGGAGCAAATAAGAAATGCTAGAAAAAACTACAAAACTGTTCTGCTAAAGGCTAGAGAAGCTGGGGCAATTGATAAGTGGGCAGAAATAGCAGATGTTCAGCACTGAGGGGATAAGAATACCTTTTGGAAGTTAGTTTCACTGGGAACTCGCACTGTGGATAAGCACATGGAATTGACTGTCCCACCTGAGAAATGGGTCACCCATGTCGAGAGTTTTATATTCAACTAAGGAGAAGGGATCAATGGAAACTGCTGTGACATATGGTAAAAGCTTGGCTGACAGCAGAAATGACAGAGCCCTAGGTTATAGTACACTGGAGGGTATGAGAAGAGATGTATTGAGCTTTACTGCAGCTGAAACACATAGGCGGTGATTCTAACCGCGGCGGGCGGCGGTCGCCACCCGCCATGCGGTTACCGCCAAATGACCGCACCGCGGTCACAAGACCGCGGCGGCCATTCTGGCTTTCCCGCTGTGCTGGCGGGCGACCGCCAAAAGGCCGCCCGCCAGCACAGCGGGAAAGACCCAGCAACGATGAAGCCGGCTCCGAATGGAGCCGGCGGAGTTGCTGGAGTGCGACGGGTGCAGTAGCACCCGTCGCGAATTTCAGTGTCTGCTAGGCAGACACTGAAATTCTTTTTGGGGCCCTCTTACGGGGGCCCCTGCAGTGCCCATGCCATTGGCATGGGCACTGCAGGGGCCCCCAGGGGCCCCGCGGCACCCCCTACCGCCATCCTGTTCCTGGCGGGAGACCCGCCAGGAACAGGATGGCGGTAGGGGGTGTCAGAATCCCCATGGCGGCGGAGCGCGCTCCGCCGCCATGGTGGATTCTCAAGGGCAGCGGAAAGTCAGCGGTACACCGCCGACTTTCCGTTTCTGGCCGCGGCTGAACCGCCGCGGTCAGAATGCCCAGCGGTGCACCGCCAGCCTGTTGGTGGTGCTACCGCGGTCATTCGCCCTGGCGGTTTTTACCGCCAGGGTTAGAATGACCCCCATAATGATTTGAGACAGGTCAAAAGGGAAAAGGCTCCTGGGTTAGATGGTTTCCCAAGTGACTTTTATATCTCCCAATTTGAGGTCTGGGCTCCGTTCCTTGACACAGTGAGCAACGCCATATTGAAGGGGGAGGGGATTCCGCCATCTTGGCAAGGAGCAGTCATAATCCCCATATACAAAAAGGGGAATAGAGATGAACCATCTAATTATAGACCCATAAGCCTAATAGACACAAGCCAGAAAATATTCTATAGGCAGGTGTTGATGAGGCTCCAGTCCTGGTTTAATAATAATGCAATTCTCGAAGACGCCCAGGCAGGCTTCACAATAGCTGTCAGTACAGTGAACCATGTCTTCTGCTTTATGATATTATGTTGGAAATACATTACATTGAAGCGTGACCATCTATATATAGCCTTTTTAGATCTCTGAGCGGCTTTTGACTTGGTTCCAAGGGACAAACTCTGGGAGGTCCTAGAATCATACGGGCACCCAAGGACCTTGCATGGTTACTGAGAATATTTCATAAGGATACTTACGCCAGGGTTAGATGGAACGGAGGGGGTGACCTTACGCCTAAAACCCCCATTAATAAGGGAGTTAGACAAGGATGTGTTGCTATCAAAATGCAGGCATGATGCACCAAAACGTCCGGGAGTACCCGTCCCAATTTTTGTGTTTGCAGATGATACTCTCCTTATATCAAGAACACCAATGGGCCTCCAGCAAGAGCTGGACTCCTTTACTGATTTCTGCATAGAAAGAGGTCTGGAGCTCAACCCATCAAAGTCAAAGTTCATGGCTATAAACCCACACCCATCCTTTAAAGGCAATTTGAAATTAGGCAAGGACAGGTTGGAACAAGTCTAAAACTTTGACTACCTAGGAGTAAGGCTCTCTGAAAAACTGGGACGGAAGCCCCAACTGGAGAAATGTAAGAACACACTCAATTGCAGATCAATGGCCATAGCTAGAAGATATAAGGCATTTGATGGGGGTCCGGTATCGCCAGCATTAAAAGTATGCAAAGCTGCAGCTGACACCACCTCTATTTAAAGGAGCAGAAATATGGGGATGTTTGAATACCAATGTACTACAGCAAATGGAGAACAAGTTCTTTAGGACCCTTTTTAACCTCCCACAAAGTGTACCCCTTCCTCCTCTGAGGTATGAATTAGGCCTCAATAGTACACAACAAATAACCTTCTTGAAACCCCTTCTATACTGGATCAGGGTTTGGTCATCAGGGGATCTTTCCCCTTATAGGTCTTCCCTTGAAGAATTAGTAGCTCTTGACCCCCAAACGTGAACACCTTGGTTAAACATGTTAGGAACCTTAGTAAGCTACTTGATATGAGTGAATTGTGGGAAGACCCTGGTTCAATCAGAAGAAGTGTTAGCCAGAAACTGAAAGAAGAATACTGGCAGTACATAAGTATAGGGTCCTGGAGTAGTCAAAAGGAAGGGATTACATCAGCTATTTTTTCACTTCACAAATGCATACCACACTTTGAACCCTACATGTATAGAATATTTCCTGCCCATGCGAAGTGGCTGTACGTCCTATTCAGATATAGGATGCTGCCACTGAGATCCTATAGGCCACAAGCATGTCTGCCCAGTGCTCCTATTGTTCCTATAAAAATGAGACTGAAGCACACTTTTTCTTATTTTGTGTGAGGGACCCTGGAAAAAATGGATACTGCCCTTGTGTAGAGCTATGGGTGCAGAACATCACTGGGGGATTAGGAGAGTCATGAAAACTGAAATGAGATCTTATTACATTTGCAGTTTCACCTGGTATGGTTAGAGTTATCTCAAGTAACTATAACTCATGCCTTAAGGTCACTATTACTCGTGCCCTCATTATTCACTGCTAATTACTCCACATATTACGGCACTCATTACATCTTTGATAACATCTTTGATAATATGAATGTAATATTTGCAGTAAAACTTTTGACCAAAAAGTTGTGCACGGCGGGGACACAAATTATAGTTACTTCAGGGCACAAGTTATAGTTACTTGAGATAACTCTAACTATAACAGATGAATTTCAATGGTTTTGTACGTTTAAAATGTGAGCCTAACTATAACATCCCTGTAACCTTTGTTTTTTTTCAGTGAATTTCTATGTTTTTGTAAACTCTATTTCCTAACTATATAGTTATAGTAACTTGTGATAACTATAACTATAGCTGGTGAACTTCTGTGTTTTTTACAGTGTAAAACATGACCCTCTTTAGGAGTTTGGCAGGCTGCAGAGGCCGCCCACCAAACTCATACAGCTGGTAAATTTCCATTGCGGTCTAAACACTGCTGGCCCTATTACGAGTTCACAGCAGGGCCATCGGGTGGAAACGTTTCCGCCATGAACGCCACAAAAACCATGGTGGTAGGTAGGGTCATAATGCCGCTGGTAGGACAGTAGCGGCCACCAGATTGGATAACTGTGGACTTTGCACTAAGGTAATCCATTGGCCGTCTGAAAAGCCGTGGACAAAGACGCACCTCCACTAGAACACTGCACCACATTGGAAAATACCAACACCCCAGACCTGATACACATGCACCTTTTATTGTATTTATTGTGCTTTTATACATGGACGTGTTTTATTTGTTACTTTTATGACTTGTTTAAAAGTTGAATAAAGGTTTGGTACTACTACTACTACTACACATACCATACACCACACACACCTGTTCCCAGCACTATATAATACATCCCCACATATACCCATAATCCTTTGCACCCAGAAAGTCTGGCATAGCGAGCCAAGACCACACTGGCAGACGGCTCTGCCCCTAGATATCACTGGCACCATCACACTGAACGCATATCACACAACATCAAGAGCAATACAGCACACACATCACCACCGCACACAAACACCACAAACCACACACACCCTAGCACTCAACCTCCCACCAACAACACAGCACAACCATCATCCCTGCACATCATAACTCCAACACCCACAATACAACCACCATGGCACCACACAAATACACACAATTCACAGACAAGGAGTTGAGGAAATTGTCAGAGTAGAGCCACAAATGTTTGGAGCACAGGTCCTGTAGACAACCATAGCCTGGAAAACTGAGTTATGGCAGAGAATTGTCACCAGGGTGAACGAAGTGGAAAACCATCCATGCACAAGGGACATCAGAAAGAGGTGGAACAACCTACAGGGAAAGGTGAGGGCCATGGCATCACAACACCAAATCGCCATCATGAAGATGTGTGTGGGCCCCCACCACCTCCCCCAGAGTTCTTGTCGTGGGAGGAAAAGGTCTTGGCCATCCTACCCCCAGGGGGGCTGATGGGAATACCAGGAAGACTGGATTCTGGTAAGTCAACAACACTCCTCTGCCGCCATGTATCCCTGCACAGCATGTACCTCCACAACCCTGTCATCCTCTCACACCACCCTCATGTGCACAAAATCACCATGGACCCAATACCCTCCCTTGCATGCCACAGCTCCCGAACACCATTCCCTTATATGCCCACCTATTGCATGGATTATCCACACTGCAGCAAGTACTACAACTACCACAATTCAACACTCCCTACCCTTGTATTACTGGAAAATACACTCCACATTTGAGCACCTACACATATAACCATGTCACCCCCCTTCACCAACAAGAAATTGGAATGCACATCAGTACGTGGCAATGATAGTCGGCAAGACCAATACCAACTATAGAGCCAAATTGTACCATAGCAACTTTCAACTGATGCAAAAACAAGCAGTAGTCAGGAAACTGTCAATGCCATTACGGCTCCGCAATTCCAGATAATGATAGCAAACAACCATGTGTACCACTAGTACAGTACCATAATGTAACACAATGCCTCTCATTACACAAGCATCCCAAGTTCTGCCACACAGCAGAGGATGCCAGAGACAGAAAGCCCAGCCTTGGAAGTAGGTAAAATAGAGGAGGAATACCCTGGATATTTGGATAGGGATGACTTGCCTGGCCCCTCCGGCATCACTGGTCAGTCCACCACCACCAGCCTCACCCACCCTCAACTGAATCCTCCTCACCTGTGGAAACTATTGCACAGCAGAGCCCACCTTCCCAAACCTGTGTCCCAAGGACAGATGAAACATCAGAGTGCCCCACAGTACCGGACCATGAGTCAACATTCCAAACCCAAGACAATAAAGGTCCTGGTGTCAGTGGGAGGGGGCGCACTGTGCCAGGGGCACAGGGGCCAGGGCCAGTAGGAGGACAATTGTGGGCCAAGGGATGAGGCAGCAACAGGACACGACCGGCAAGGAGGCCATCTCCAGAGTCCTGGGACCCTATCACCAATCACAGGACACAATGGGCCAGATACTCACCACCTTGCAGGAGAACCAAAGGCCATGCAGCAGTGGCAGGAATACAATGCCACAATGGTCTCCATGTTAGGGGTGTCAAAGAACTCAACACCATCCTGCGGCTGTTCTCCACCTAACAGCAGGCCCCATCCAGGAGTCACACAACACCTGTGCCCTCTACATCTGTACCTGCTACTGCAATGGAGGCCCAGCAAGAGGAGCCAGAGCACACCAGCACCCCTGCCCCTGCAGCCAAGGATGCCCCCCATAAAAGAAGTCGACCATCCAGACATCCTGCAAGACCTGAGGCCAAGACCACACCCATACCAGGAAGTGATCGCTCTCCTGAACAGTCACCATTGTGTGCCACTGATACACCCTGTTGACTGACAATGCCAAATTCCCATCACCCCAAGGCTAATGGATACAGGACCTGTGGAGCATACAGCTGGACCACCCACTCTGATGATCACAAAAACCATGTCCCCACTTCTCAGAACTGTGATGTGAGACACTCAATCAACACCAATGAGCACAAGTAATGGTGTATGTGTGTTAATTGTTTAAAGTGGCATCTCTGTTAACAAATAACAATCAAATGCACATATCTGGACAACAAGAATGTCAAAGTGACAGATGTAGCAGGAAACTCCAGCAGGTGTGTAAGTACATCCATTTGGTAGTCACATGAAATGGCAAGGGTGCCAACAGGCATTTCAGAAAGCAGATTGCTAACAGACATGTGACCTGAAGAAGACAAAAACATGGTAAAAGGCACAATGTAGTAAGCCATGTAGGCCATTACTATACATCAACAGCAGTATTTCACATACACAGGATAATTTATATAATTTGTATAGGCCAGGATTTTCAGTAACACATTTATGTAATAATGGTATAATTCCTTATATGTGACATCCTCTACAGAACACCACCTTGCATAGTCAGAAACAGGTAGATGCCAGACAGCAGCTCACAATACAACATGATAGACCTACAGAACAGGACAAGACTGATAAGTGTGCCTTACATTTACCCAACTATTCAGATTTAGGACCATTAAACATGGGTACATCTATAGGGATGAATTGTGATGGCACCCGCATTAATCACATGTAATTGGCAGCAATGCATTGCCACTTACCCTTATGTTAGGTCAGCAACCTTTCAAGGCAGTAGTCTCCACACACACCTTGGTGCATGCAACATTTAAGAACAGACTTGCATCTCCAATACATGGTTCAAGTACACATTATAGTTAAATCACACATACCTGTGAATCATTGAAAGTATTGGTAAATTAGGTCAATGTATTAGTGTGGGGGCTATATGCCCACCTTCCTTTTAAAAATAAGTATTTGGACCCTGGGAGTTGGTGGCCCCCTGTGGCCTAAGAGGGTCCATGTGACCCCCTTTAAAAAAGGTTAAAATAGTCCAGGGGAGGTGGTGGTGGCCCCTTGTGGACCCCCTAATTGTTTTTAAATGTAGCATCGGGAGGTGGTAGTCCCCGGGGCTTGGAGGGTCCGTGCAGCCCACCTATAAATAATTTACAAATAGCCCTGGGGAGGTTGTGGTCCCTGAGGCCCATGGGGTCCTTGCGGCTCCCTAAGTTCTTTTTATTCAGCTCCAGGGGTGTGGTGGTCTCCAGGGTCTGGGGGCATCTGTGCACCCTCCACATAGTTATTTATTGTTTTCCCAGGGAAGTGGTGAGACTTGGGGCTCAAGGGGGATCGGCATGGCTCCCCAACAATTTTAATAGGTAGCCCCAGGGAGGTGGTGGCCATTATATATATTTTTAATGTTGACCCATGTAAGCTCCAAAACCCCTCAGCCATGCATAGTGTGGGGTTTGGAACTTAAAGGAGGTTGGGTGGGTATAAGGGGGTTGGCCACAGGGCCTCCTGACCACAGGCCAGGTACTTCGGCCAACCTCCACTGCACACAGCCAAAGACCCTGTGTGGAGGTAGTCGCATTAACATATAGGGGGTCATTACAATCTCGGCGGTCTTTTAACATGACTGCCGAGGGACCGGCATGGGGAAGACCGCAGGTAGTGGCGGTATTCCGCTCGGCGTATTATGACCGTTGGCTGCCCTCCGTTGTTTTTCCGACGGAGAGCCGCCAACAGCCATACTTGGGGGCGGCAGGGAAGTGGAGGTTGCTCCACCGCCACGCCAACAGAACACCGCCCAGCTAATCACATCCTGTGATTCTGCGCGCCGGTGTTCTGTTGGCGGTGTGGTGTCGGCGGAGCTGCCCCATGGCTCCTGTCCCCTCCCGGCGGATCGACGGAACAGGTAAGTCGATCGTCCGTTAGGGGAGGGGGTGGGGGGGTGTTGTGTGTTGTGTGTGTGCATGGGGGTGTGCGTCTGTGTATGTAGGGGGGTGTGTGAGTGCGTGTATGCTTGCGGGGGTGTTGCGTGTTTTGGGAATGCGTGTATGTCTGTGGGTATGTCTGTATGGATGTGTGCGTGTATGTTTGAATGTGGGTGTACGTGTCTGACTGTGTGTGTGGATGTTGGCATGTATGTCAATGTGTGCGCGTGTATGTGTGTTGGTGGTGCCTGCATGCGTGTCGGGTGTGTATGCGTAAGGTAATGTTGGGGGTCGGGTGGGGAGGGGGGCCCTGCCACCTTTGGGGGGTGGCAGGGGTGGTGGGGGGTGTAGGGGAGGGAGTCGGGTGGGGGTGGGGTGTGGGTGGTGACCCCTATCAGTGCCAGGGAAGGAATTCCCTGGCACTGATAGTGCTTACCGCCATGGATTTCATGGCGGTTCCTACCACTGGAAATCCATGGCGGTAAGCCAGGTCAAAATACCGGCGGCGGTATTGTGACGGCCGCCGGGCTGGAGACCCAGGTCTCCAGCCCAGCGGTCGTCTCTGCCCTGGCGGGCGGAACGGAGAACCGGCGGATGACCATGGCGGTAACCGCCATGGTCATGATTCCACAAAGTAAGACCGCCAGCCTGTTGGCGGTCTTAGTGGCGGTTTAACACCGACCGCCAGGGTTGTAATGACCCCCATAGTAATTAAAATTACTTTATATTGAAAAAAACCTAGAAATTTACTAAAAAAAAACAAAGGTTACAGGGACATTATCATTAGGAAACAGAATTTAAAAACTATAGAAATTCACTCAAAAAAACAAAGGTTATGAGGGCATGATAGTTAGGCTCACATTTTAAACATACAAAACCATATTAATTCAGCTGCTATAGTTGCTCTAAGGTAACTATAACATGCACCCCCGCCATGCACAGTTTTCTCGTCAATAATTTGACTGCAATGTTACAGTGATATTATCAATGATGTCAATGATATCATATTAATGATATCAACAAAGATCTCAACGATATTAATGATATTATCAGTGATGTTTAGTGAATAAATATATGTCTATATATATGTGTGAATATGTAAGAATATAAATACATAGATAGATAGATAGATAGATAGATAGATAGATAGATAGATAGATAGATAGATAGATAGATAGATAGATAGATAGATCACACCTACTGGCAGTCACCAGGTACTTATAGGTCAGACCTAGTTTCCATAGGAAGAGCATCTTTTGTTTTGCCAATAACTTTGGTGTTGTTAGACAAATCTTCATGATATTTTTGAAACAAATACTATAGTCAGTTTGGTTGCTGCCTTGAAAGTTTCAGGTTGATACATCAAGGGGCGGGCCAAGAAAAAGCGGGGTCCCAAACCACATTTTCCCCATGCATTTTTCAATATGGTCTTTAGATACGCCTACAGCCCAAATCACTGAACGAAATTACACCAAATTTGGCAGGAAGCTAGATCCTGTTAAAAAGATTGTGTTTTTCATGATTTGGTATAAATTCATTCAGTAGTTTTGGAGCTATTGAAGGTTAAAACATATAGATATTTAGGGACGTGGATCCAATCCCGTGCTGATATGTGATTGGCTGCCAACACTTCAACAAGGAAGCCCAGGTGGGCCAGTTCCTGGGGGGCATTGAGAGTTTAAAAAATGAGGACCAAGAACAGCCCCTCCTGGGGCTTATACTAGCCCTGGAGACCACTACCTCCCCAGGTCAAGATACATTTATAATAGTAGGTGAGTCCTGTGGACCCCTCCCAGGGTCCCAGGGACTGCCACCTCCCCAGAAAAAGTTTTTATTATAAGCCCCCTGCTCCCAGGTACCATCAACTCCCCAGAGTAATTCATTCAAATTAATGGGGAGCCACAGTGCTGAAATGGGACCACCACCTTCCTGGAACTAAATTAAACATTGGATGGGGGCCGCATGGCCCTCCTCGTAGTGACCGTAAATGGCCTTGGAGACCATAACCCCCAAGGCTTGCTCCCGCTATGTCCAGCGGTGCCCATACCTAGGATATAGCAGTTTGCTCTGGCTCTTCCACCAAGTCAGAGCTAACACCACGTTTCTTGTGGGTCAGAGCTGTCAAAGTGCTCTTCCTCACTGGAAGCAGCGGCTTCATCTCTTTCTCTTCCTGCAGAGATGGGGCGGGGAAAGAGATGAAACAATTGTTCTTGCACACAGAGAGGTGTATGTTTAGGATGGGTCCCCAGGGCCTAAAAGAGCGCAGGGAGGGGGAGCCAACCGTCACCCCTCCCCCTATTGAATGTAGACTGTGCCCCAGGGCATGAGGTCCCGGGGTTGAGATCGAGTGTGTTTACTTTTCGACTCCATATTAAAAAAAAGATGAGATCCTTCATGGTGGTGAATGCATTGTTGATCTTCTGAAGCACAATCTGTATGTGACTTTGATGAGTGGGTTCCTTCTCTCCCTCTCCTGGTGAAAGCAGAGTCCGTGGTTCTCCCTTTAAATTGCTACAAGTATGCAAACGTGTGAATGACCTGGAAGCGCCACCCTCTTGTCCCCACACCATCCACCTTAGTAGTATGCAAAGGTCTTGCCTTTTACCAGGATGAATGACAGCTTACCAAAGGACCCCTCGGTGTGGTTGCCTCTGATTTTGGCTCGTTTTTGATGCTGAGGCATATGAGGACATCTCCACAAAACAAAGAAGCACTTATGTCATATAGATAACAGGCAGGACCCTGGTTTGGTGGAGATTTACATCTTTGAAGTCTTGATGGCCTCTCTATTGGAGGATTTATGTTATCACATACATTCAGATAAAGATGCACCAGGAGCAATCATATTCCCAAAACAGACACAAGTTTACTGAAGACACTTCTTCGTGCTCATTATGAAGCTGTAGTATAGAGTACGTACTGGACATTTACCTAAATAGGTTGAAAAAACTCCACTTAGGTAGATATTTTTGCAAAACTGTGGATTCTTGTTGGATAAAAGGGCAGGTGAGATTCCTTTGCGGCCAAATAACCCACTCAGGTACTGACTGACACACCTAGAGGCATTTACACAACCAACTCACAGATGCACAAAGACACACACTCAGATAGTCATGCACCCACTCACAGATTGACTCAGACATTCATGCACCCACTCACAGACTCACTCAGACGCTCAAGCACCTGCTCACAGACCCCCACAGATACTCATGCACCCACTAACAGATTCACTCAGACATTCATGCACCCACTTACCGACTTTCTCAGAAATTCATGCACTCACTCACAGACCCACTTGGTCTCATGCACCCACTCAAAGACCTACTCAGATGCTCATGATCTCACTCACCGGCCCACTAAGAAGCTCAGGCACTCACTCCAGATGCCTTCAGAGACTGATGTAACTTCTCAGACCTACTCAGACTCTCCCACATCCACTAACAGACCCACTTAAGCACTCACACACCCACTCAGAGACTCACACACCCACTCACAGACCCACTCAGAGACTCAGGAATCCACTCACAAACCCACTCAGAGGCTCACACACTCACTCACAGGCCCACTCAGAGGCTCACACACTCACTCACAGGTCCACTCAGAGACTCACATACCCACTCACAGATCCACTCAGACACTCACGAGCCAACTTACAGACCTACTCAGAAACTCATGCACTCACTCACAGACCCAATTAGACACTCATGCACCTCTTCACAGACCCACTCAGACAATCATGCACCCACTCACAGAACCACACAGACACTCCCACACCCATTCACAGAGACACTCTCACACCCAGAGAAACCTTCTCACATCTACTCTCACACCCAGACAGACATTCTCATACCCACATAGACCCTCTCACACTACCTCTTACAACCAGAGACCCAGAGACACCCTCTCACGCCTATTCTCACACCCAGATAGACAGACCCTGTAGGCAACCATCGCTGAACACAGCCAAAGACTGTGCATTGCATGGTGTTGGGTGGTTACAGGGGTGTTTTTTTATATATATATATATATATAAAACAAACAAAACTTCAATTACACAAACATTACAGATTCCAAAGTTATAATTATAACATTCCTTTACAATGTATCCACCACCTTCAAACTACTATAAGTAGCACACGTCCATAAACTTCCCTCAACAACCAAACCGTAATATCTATCACTCGCCACACTACAATGCACTGAGAAATATGATGCCATTGGAGCTGTTTTAAGTGTTGCTATGAATGCTATGATTTCATATGCTATAAGTGATGCAGTATAAAAGCATATAAACAGTATGTGGAATAGGCACAAGTTATAGGTATTGTAGTTTAACGAGTGAGGTAACAAGACTGTGTATGGAGGTGGGTGACTTACAGTAATTATAAGGTGATGCATAAATTAGAAACTGAAGTCATAACAATAACTTTAGGATTTTTAGGGGCATATTTATGAGCCCCTTGTGCCATTCTAATGCCACATTAGCATCATGTTTCTACACTAATGTGACGTTAGAAGGCCAAAAACACTGCACCATATTTACAAAGTGGCGTAATGCATTTATTGCACCACTTTGTAACCCTTTGCCCTACATTATGCCTAATGTTTCACAGGGGGTGTTCCTCCATTAGGGTGTCGAAAACATGGTGCAAGGAAACGTAACAGATTTCCTTGCATCATTTTGTTTGCCACTTTTAAAGCCCACTCAGAGCAGGCATTAAAAGGGGGCATGCTATTGCATACAATGGACCCCTATGTACTCTGCAGGAGTAGCACCAATATTTTGGTGCTAATCCTGCAGAGTACATCAATAGCACAAAAAAATTACACTATTGCCCCCCCTACCCTGCGCCATGGTGCGGCGTATTTTAAATACGGCCCACACATGCTGGTTGCAGGGGGCGCTAAAAAAGAAAGAAAAGTGGTGCAGCACTGTGTGCAGCATCACTTTTCTTAAAGATTCCACCTAATGTTTTAAGTTGGGTTTGTATGGAAAGAAATAATAAAGTATTTATTACTACACATTTTCCTTAACCATAAGTTTTTTTAATTGCATGTTATTTTTTTATATAAAAAAGTTTGTCGCAAATTGTAGTGTGTAGTGTCAATCGCTGGAGTGTTGTTAAATGGATTGTCATGCAGTACAGTAAAGGAAAGTGTCATAGAGATTAGATTTGTATAGAGGAGCATTGTAGGGTGGGATAGAGTAGAGTGGGGTGACATAGAGTGTTTGCCACCTACCAATATCTCACTTAAAGTTGCAGAATTAGATAATTTATAGATGTTGCACTTATGAATTCAGGTTTGTTGATATTTCCAAATTCATATTTGGACTGGACAATATGGAGTAAAGTATTCAAAAAGCTTCTAATGTGTGCCGGAGGAACTCACCTTTCAAGCCTACTTATGTTGGAATCTATGATCAGGAGACCCATATACATACATACATACATACATAAATAGGAGCACTTGACAGAGTGAAGGTTCATTCATGTGGCAGGCTGAACACTACTTTCAGCTTTTTAGAAATGCAAAGCCAAAATCCCAAACCTATATTTTCAAAGTGGTCTCCTGAGGAGCCAGTCAAGGAAAAGGTGGTATGACCCTTATTGATAGATTCCTTACAGAGGCAGAATCATTAAGTTTATGATTTTTCTATGGACCTTGTGAAGATATTAGACAACAACCAAAAGATCCATCAAATTCTTAGAAGATATATTTCAAATAAATATTTTCTTTAGGAGGCAACCATCATTTGCAAGTAGATGTCAAATGGTTAGGAAATATGCCCAGGTCTAGAATTCATATTCCCGGAATACCACAGATAATACACATTGGGCCTTATTACAACTTTGGAGGAGTTGTTAATCCGTCCCAAATGTGACGGACATACCACCAGCCGTATTACGAGTTCCATAGGATATAATAGACTCGTAATACGGCTGGTGGTATATCCGCCACTTTACCGTCACTTTTGGGACGGACTAACACCTCCTCCAAAGTTGTAATCAGGCCCATTGTATCTTAAAAAACCAGGACTAATATCTTCATATATTAGAAAGATTCAAAAGATGTGTCTGTTTTTAAGCAATTGCATTCCAAAACAGAAGTTTCATGTTTTCTAATTGGCTTCTGGTGAGTCAGTCAAGGGTAGTAGGAACTGTCAGGCACTCACAGGTTAAGAGGGCAAGGAAATACCACAACATGTATAGTTTTTGTATGCTTTGTTATGGGATAAGGAGAACATCATTTATCCCAAAGAAAAATGTAAGCCTAAATTTACTATAACTTTACACCATCACAAAGTGATGCAAAGTCACACAAAGCAATAGATTCATATTTACTTCCCAGGGCAAACAGTATTTCTTTGCACTAGAAAAGTGTCCTTTTTACAGCACCAAAGGCACTAAGAGGTTGTTGGAGAGTGCAAACCCTCATAGTTTTTAAAGCAATGACTTATCACATAAGGTAGTCAGACTGGGCTTTGCATCAAAATCTTGAATCAGACATTAACACAGATAAATGTTTTAATAGACTAATTTCTAAAAAAAAATGCATTACATGTGTGATGAAGTTCACTGTGCACATCTAGTGCATGGGATCCTTCTGTGTTGTTCTGACATAGGAATTTTTACTGGAAGGTTATACTTCCAGAACAAATCCTATGCTGGATAGTTCACATTGACGTCCATGAAGTGATGTGGCAGAAATTGTATTTCTGTCCCTCATGTCAGATTGATCATGTGTGCGTGATAATCTATGCATAATGTTGATCAAAGTATTAATGGTTTAGGTGTAAAGTGGTGCACTCAACAAGCCATATTAATGTGCATTCATTTTAGGTCACTAGTTGAAGATGATGTAGTATAGCATTTTAACTTCATGCCTAAATCATTTATTTGCCTCTGTGTTATAATTCATGATGAAAACAAAGATTTTGCATTAAAACAATAACATATTTTGTGTAGATTTTTTTTAAAAAGTAACATGCAATGTAGATAATTCAGTAGTGTCTTATAGTACATGAAAGGCTTAACAGAGAATTTTTGTTTTAAATGTATTGTGACTGGAGCACGTTTGGTAGCTTAATAATATTGAATTTAAGGTTTAGAATGCTAAATACATATTAAATGTATAAATCAATGTGCTGCTTTCATTCATTTGCATTAGCCTAAGTGAGGCCTGCAAGGCCCTGCTTTATGACTGTGCAGAACATGTTTCGTCATTTTTGCTAATGTGAACCTTTTTTTTAGACATTGTTGTCATGAGAAAGTTATCTCGGAAATAGATATTCCATTCTTTTATGCATAGCAGGCTTGTGAGCTAAACCTTGAGACCTGCACGTTCAGGAACTGTGAAGTAATTATGTGTATAAAATGTTTCAAATTTGCATGCAAGAGTACTGATGGAAGCGGTTCACGTGAAGCTACTGAGAAATCTCACTGATGTTGAATTCTGAATCGCATGATTGTTTGCCTTTGGACATTTCAACCTTTTGCGCCATATGGAGTGATCGTTGGACGAATCATTGTGTCCTATGAACTTTAATATATTGCTCCCCAGATGAATTTGCTACAGATTTCCCACTCCAGACCCCAGAGATCTTCCCCACTTCTCACAGGTTTCTGAACCCTCTGACTCAGAGATTATGATAGATTTTTCCTTTGACCCAAAGAAGACTCTTGACAGAGCTTCTGAAATGATGACACCTTCCCTTTTCATTTACCTTTAATCAGCGTTTGTGACCTGATTCTCCAGATTTCTTTTTTTTTCAAATTGATTATGTCCTTTTTGTGCTTTTGTCTTTCTGCCCGCATGTGTTTGTCCCAGCACATGCTAAACGGACTTGCTAATTCGCAATCAAAGATTGTAAGCTTAGAACAGATAAATGACCAATAGGATGATGCAGCACATGCTTCATCCCTTTCAAATTTTATTGTTGCTCTTGTGTGTTGCTGTTATTGAATGCCTGTTGTTTCCAATGTTAGTCATTCTGATGTTCTTTAGGATGTTTGTGAAATCTATTATGATTTTGTATTGTTATAGTCTTGTTTTGAGAATTATTTCTCACTCTTAGCATTAACTTGTAATAAAAAACCTTGAACTTTATTTCAGATTGGAGTATCATTTGTGTGGCTAGATGAGTCATAATTTAATTGATTGTTGAAGCTTGATGCCTAGTGTCATCACACTCTTACAAGCTGGGTGAAAAGCTTCATCAATCACATCCTAGCATAAATCCTGCAAAGAAAAATATGCTACATCGGATCCTTTGTGTCATGCAAAGCAGTCTTTATGGGCGTCAGCACAGGGAAAGACAGCAGCAGCAGGCCAATCTTAATAGATATGGCTCTGCGGTGTATTTCCCCATGTGCAGTGCAGTACAGCAAAATTGTTTGCTGTGCTGCGTTGCATTAAAAATGAGTACATCTGTTACTTTTTCGACAGGTTTGAAGCCCCCTGGACAGCTAATCAGGACAAAGGATGTTCACCATCCACAAATGTTCTATTGCAGCTAAAGCAATGATTCTGAACACTGGGCAAACCTATCACGGGCAGGACACATGGTAGCCAGTTTTTACAGACCAGCCTCACCATCCCCTAGTGGAGTAGTGCCTCTGGACATCTATTTGTGGTTCTCACAGAGTCCACACCATCACCAGCAGAAATTCAAGCAGTGCAAGGGCTATAGTAAACAACAAAGAGATGACCCACAGTGTCAGTGAATGCAATTGAAATAGATACCACCCACCAATCTCTGAGAAGAAGCAAGCAGGTAAGCTGGTCTATGGGAATCACAAATGTTGAACAAAAGAGTCAAGATCACATCCCTAGCACTCCAGTCCTCTGTAGAGAATCATAGTGAATTTAATTTGTTATAGGGATTCTAATGGGATTCTGCCTCATGTTTAGATTCTATACTTGTGAAATTTGCACTGCGGTCTGCTGAAGATGTGCACCAGTAAACTCATGGATACCTTCAGATAGATCTTTGAGTTAAATGCCTGATGCTGGGATATGTAGTGATCAGCCAGTGCCTCCACTCTTCAGACTTACATACACTAGATAAAATGAAATTGGGTTTGTTAATTTGCCTATATCGTCACAAAATTTTCCCAAAAATATAGTGCTAGTTATACTTGTTGCACACGGAAGGTTTCGGGCGGGGGATAAAAAAACATGTGTTTCCCATGTTAATTCCTATAGGAGTTTTGAACACAAGTACAGCCACAACCGCTGGGTGGAATTACACCAAATTTGACAGAAAGGTAGATTTTGTTCTGCAGATTGTGCTTTCTGTTCTTTGGTGTAAATCCATTCCGTAGTTGTTGAGAAATTTAATCAAATTCAAATGTGTATATCTGTGACAGCGACTACTTCATGAATGATAACAAGCTTGTGCAGAGATCTGCAGAGGGGTTAAGGGCACCCAGACCCCTTAGCTCTGGTGCCGTGGTCCAGAGCTAAATAAAACTTAAGACTATGGACAACATCACAAATTCACCGCAAAAACCTTTAAAAAGAAAGCGTGGGCTTCCGCTCCGGCTTTTATGAAGCCCCCAGGTGGGCCAAATCCTGGACATGTTGAAATAAAGGATGGAGGTGCACAGAGGCTCCTCATATGGCATTTTTATGCCCTGGGAACCTCCACCTCCCTGGGGATTAAATGACATAGAATGTAGGGGGGCATGTGACCCACCCACAGCACCGGGAACAGCCACTTCCCCAGGGCTTAAATCATAATGAATGTGAGGTGGTCATGCAGCCCTCCGGCAGACCCAGGGACCGCCACCTCCTGGGGGCTTTAATTATAATGATCATGCCACCTCCCAGGGGCAAACATGCAGTTGTGTACATGAGGGTCTGAAAGGCCCCCTGCAGGCCAGGGGATCGCCACCTCCACAGGGTTAATTTATATTGGAGGGGGGCACGCAATTCCCTTGTGGAGCCAATAATGTCCCTAGGGACCGCCACCCACCAGGGCCAGCTCCTGATACTAGAGTGCCCCCACCCCCTCGTGACACAGCTGTTTGCTTTCATTTGGCCAGAGCTTTGACAGCTCCAGCCAAGTCAAAGCAAAAACTCCTCTTTATGCAAGTGGGAGCTTTCAAACAGTAAAGCGGAGATTTCAGCTGTTACACTGCATGCAAATATGTGTACGTGGAAATCGACAAAAACATTGCTCCAACAAACTGGGAGCTGCTATTTAAAGCAGCTTCCTGCTTTTGGGAGCAATGCCGGCTCCTGCAGGATGTAGGGAGCCGGCTAGGACCGGAAGGGCCTTGAGCTCCCCACCACACTGTCCTGTCACTCACTCTCTTTCTCTTCCATTCCATAGTGGAAGTGAAGCGAGATAGAGAGAGAGAGAGGGAGAGAGACTGTCTTTACAATGATCTCCCCATGCAATGACTTAAAAGTGTCATACTAGCAAGATGTTTGGGGCAAATGTTATAGTTATGTTTTGATGGACAGCAGATAAGGGTCATTTCTGGCCTAATAGTAAAGCTCTTGGACTGTAAGCAGGTTAAAGGCTCAAATCCTAGTATCTCATGACAATGAGTCTGTTTATTTTCTAATGTTTTGACTGTTAAACATTCCTAGTGATGGAACATTGAAGTTTTTTTCCACTTTGAATCTGGGGGTCGAATGTCATAGCTAAGTCTGGGCACTACACAGTAAGGATTCACCTCTGGCCTAGTTGTTGAGGTCTCAGACATGCACACTGAGGGTTAAGGGTTCAATTCTAGGTGAGTCTGTGGTCATTTCCTGCTTTAGTTTCTTTTCAACTATAATTATTAAAGTTGCATACTGAAAGGTGATCTCACTCTTTCTAATTAACAAAACGTCCAGAAATATTTTATTTTAAGTATATAATTCATCAAAGTCTAAAAATAACTTTATCTCTCTCTGGCTCTCTCACAATTTCTAGCCGTCGAATCTTTCTTAAAATCATTCTCTCTCAATCTCTCACTTTCTCTCTCAGGGCTGGGTTCTTACAGGGGATTGGAAGCAGGGCCAGGCCACAGGGTTGGGGGATTACTGGGGTGGGCTGCAGGCCCTGCAGTCAACCCCCGCTGCACACGGCTGGTGGGCGTGCAGAGGGGTGGTTAGAATTACGTATACTAATGAAAATTGCTTTACGTTAAAAAACCATAGAAAGTCACTGAAGAAAACAAAGGTTACAGAAACATTATGATTAAGAAATAGAATTTAAAAAAACCTTAAAAATTCACTTTAAAAAACAAAGGTTACAAGGACGTTATAGTTAGGCTCGCAATTTAAAAGTACAAAACTATAGAAATTGACCCATTATAGTTAGTTATCCCAAGTACCTATACCTCGTGCCCTAAGGGTACTATAACTCGCACCATAAACCATGCACTGCTAATTACCCCACAAATTACAGCACTCATGACATCTTTGATAACATCGTTGATAATGTCAACGTATTACTTGCAGTAAAAAAAAAAATGAAAATACTGTGCATTGGGGGTGCTTGAGCCATAGTTACCTTAGGGCATGAGTTATAGTTACTTGAGATAACTCTCACTATAACATGTGAATTTCTATGGTATTGTAATTTTGAAATGTGAGCCTAACTATAACAAACCTGTGATCTTTGCTTTTTTAAAGTGAATATATATTAATATAGAAAAAGTAACATTTTTACAACATTCTATCTTTTTGAACCTTTACAAAAATTGCGCATAACCATTGACTTTATGAACATTTAAAAAGTGCTAAATAAACTAGGTAGCTCAGGACAAAGGATGTCTCTGAACAGTGCATTATAATGTACTGTGGCTTACACAGCATGATTCTACATTTAGACACTACAATGCCATAAGAGAGAACCACACAGAATGCTAGTCCACACCAGTTACATGGGGTTTTCCCTTCCACTTCTGGTACACTTTTTTAACACAGTAAAATAGTTCTTATTGAAGTACATTTGCCAACAATATAATATAGTGGGAATAGGCTTTACAGAGACAACTCAGTATTATATATTTAAATTTTTCTGATAACAAGCCGGAATTATTATGTGCACAAAGGTTACAGGAACATTATGTTAAGAAATAGAATTTAAAAAACCTTAGAAATTCACGTAAAAAACACAGAGGTTACAGGGACATTATAGTTAGAAAATAGAACATATTAATAGCACATTTATAAGCCTAAGCACAGTGGTAAGAGATTTAGGCCCTCATTACGAGTTTGGCGGTCACCAGATTACCACTCCAGCAATGATGGTCACACCGCTGCCAGGCCGGCATATTACGACCATGGCGGTGATCCAACCACAACAAAGCCAAGCCATTGCCAGTATAGCTATTGTGGTCAGACCACCGCCAACAGTGATAGCCATCTCCAGGCCGGCAGAGATCAAATCACCACCCACCATATTACGAGTCAGCAGACCACCAGGATTTGTGGGGCGACCACCACAAACAGCCTGGCGGAAACTGGCAGTATAAAAGGAGACACTCACCTCAAGGTACACAGACGTGTCCACAGCCGCCATGGGATCTGAACTGGAAGTCTTCCCACTTCTGTATCTCACCATACACCACCAGGACTAGCGACGACGACGAAGACAACCATAAGTATCCCCAAGCACACACTGAAGGCAAGGGCAGTATTACATACCCACACACAACACACACATGGCACGGACAGTGACAGTCACATACACGCAAACAAACGCCCGAATGAACACACACATCTACAGACACACACGCACACACTAACTACACAATCGCATATGCTAAATACACACACCACGGCCAACAGACATGTGCCATTCACACAGCACACTGCAAACACACACCACTGCTGCTGTCAAACACATTCATACACAACACCCCACAGTCACACAACAACAACCACATTACAAACACACAAATGCATTGTCAGAAAGGCACATGAAACACCTCCACCCGACAACACATACTGGTAGCAATACGTAGCAACAACACACAACCATAGAGATAATAAAGACATCCAAACAAGGCCTCAGGTGACACGTCATATCCAACCAACATATAAAGGACACCACAGGTGCATCCCTATAAATGCATCACTGTACACACGGACGAATACACCACTACCAAACAATGCCACACACAACTGTAACAACACATTTCAAGAAGCAAATGGCACAAGTCATCAATCCAGCGCATGCAGCAACATAGATACATCCCATACACATACAACACAAACATCAAAGTATACAGATATAACACAACTATGTTGAAGGCAATCTAGGACAATTTCTCAAACTTAATCTCCACATCTATGTGGGCTGATGTATTTGAAATCCCCAAAAATATTAAAAACTATGTACAGGTGATGCCTACTAGCCAGTTCAAATGTCGTAAGTGACCCTGCACATTGGGCATAGTCACATGCCTCAACTTGACTCCTGACTGCAAATTGGACTCCACATTGCAGGGGCATCAATGGGGCAGGCAGGCACCTCAGGGGTGGGGGCGTGGCCTTGGAAGGGGAGTCCTTGGGTTTAGGCTTGAGAGGGGGGTTTAGGCTTCGATTTTGAATGTGGGGGAGGAGTTTGGATTTGGGGGTAGGAGTAGGGACATTAGGCTTTAGAGGGGGTGGTTTCTTTGCAGGGTGCCTAGGGGCATCGCAGGGTGGGACAGAAGCAGGGAACAGGTCAAGACTGTCAAGGAAAACATTTTTAGGTACACAGGGTGGTCATGGGTAAAAGGTTTAGGAGTGGAGGTAGAGGGAGTAGTTGTAGAAAGTGTTGGTGTTCTAGATGTAGATGCAGGTGTGTGCAATGTGTGCATGTGTGTGTATGTTGGTTGGGTGAGTGTGTCGTAGTTTGGACTCTTGCTCTGAGCAAGACTGCTGGTTTAAGGATGACAGTACTTTTGTTTGTAGGTGACTGCGTCTTTCCTACAACAAGTCGCAACTGTTGTCCCAACTTTACCGGCTCACTAGCAGCACCTCACCAGAAACACTGTAGTAAAAGGTGATTTATGGCAGCCGTTTACGCATGGACTCGAAAATAAGATATCTCAGGGAGTGTCGTGGTTAAACGGAGATTACCCTTTTCTCACAGATATATTATGTCTCATACAAACACAGGCAATGACACAGATGCAGTAAAGTTACAAAAGTTTTTATTTAACATAACTGCAATTTGCGATAAGTTGCATGGGCAGCAATGATTAGGATAATGAATAAAGCAAGAAACAGTATTGTGAAGACGAGAGTCATTATTACAAAGACCCCCACCATCTTGCAATACATAAAAAAAATATGTGAGATGTATTATGCCCTAATACCCTAATGTGAAAAGGCCTAACCTCCTACCTAAAGGAGAGCTGGGTTTGTTCAACCTAATCTGTCAATGCCATGTCCATGAGAGGAGCCCCCAACCCTCGTTACCTTGGAATGAGGTCTCTATCTCAGACTCTGCAGGGACACGAAAACTGGGTCAGCGTCAAGATGACTGCAGCATCGGTATCAGAGATGGTGGTGATGCCCTCTGGTCGGAATCCCGCTGATTATCTGTCTAAAGTGTGATGTATTTATACAGATCTACAAGGTCCCCTGACGTAGGTTTGTTCCTAAGCAATAGATAACAGACATGCTTGGGACGGCAATTAATATCAACAATCCCTCGAAAGTATAGAGAGGGAAAATCCCTAAGTGTGAACACCTACTGTTTGTTTGTCTTTGGTGCTTGATCTTGATGCCTTGGTGCGGTAACACTGATAATGTTACCCATAACAAGTGGCCTAACTATAAACAAGGAAGCCATCTTAGAAGAAATAAATAATTAAATGGGCCAAGACAGAGCAAGCTAAGAAGGTTAAAAGTCACTAGGTGACGGGGGCACGAGTCTACAAGCCAGAGGCTTAGCTAACTCCTGTTATCCCATTAAAACGAACTAGGATTCACTACACCCACCCCATTGCCGTAACAGGTATGACGAAGGAACAGGAACCCAAATGCTAAAACTTGTTTCTGAACTAAAAGCTAAAAGCAAAAAACAAGCTAAAAAAGCTGTAGCATGTGTTAAAAAAAATATGTTAAAACAAATCTTCTAAAATACATACAGAAATGTTAATGTCAACTATGACAAGCACAGCGTGCAACTATTTCAATTTAAATGCATAATTTGGAATAGGGAATGGCAATTCAATTCATCAAATTATTTGTTACATGCATGATCTTGAAGAATGTCATCCAAGTCACCAACCAAGGACCTAAAAAATGAGTCAACATTGTCCGATGTTAAGTCTAGTACTGGGCGGACAAACGGATCCACAGCGCAGAAGTGAGCCGTATTTCCTGGTGTATCGTTATCCATTGCAGTGTCCTCATCCATGGTAGATCTCAAAACCGAAGGATCATAGGTGGCCTCGCGGAGCAACCTCAGTCTCAAGGGGCATGACCGTGTATGAACCCTCATCGGGGACCTCAGCAGTTCGTGGTCCACAGGAGATGTCGGTGCAACAGCAAGACAGACCATAGGCAGATGTTTAAAGAGACACCATTTGCAGCGGAAGACTGGTTGTACTCACCAGAGAAGGGGCCGGAATGACAATGACCAGTCATGCTCCAGTTCCACCAGCAAAGGTGCACCGAAGATCCGAACCATGCGCTCACGGTACAGTGGAGTTGGTGGGAGCGGCTCCATTGCTCTGCGTTGCTGGAAAGAAACAACCACTGCGAATCAGAAGAAATAGCAGTAGGAGTCCGCCAATCAAAGCCAAAATAATTGGAAAGCCACCAAACACACTTGAAAAGAGAGAATGGATGGCTGATGGGATGACTCCGAAGACAGTCTGGAAGATGGACACGAAACCAGACCCGACAGCCTTAAAGAAATGAACAATCCCAGTAGTGCTCGAAGCATTGAATATTCTGGATACCAGTTCTCCAAAGTGTTTGGGGAAATTGGTATTTAAAAGGGATTGTATCTCAGCTGATCATCTAGCAATCTGGAGAGCATACGTCTCCTTTGCGGATGTCAAGGCGACCTGTTTTTTAAACAATAGTGCCTTTAGCCTACTCAGCTTGTCCTAATTCACATTAATAGTATCTATGTGGGACCACATCTCAGATACTTTAATCTCTCGTGTGGGGGGAAACAAAATATGTCCACAACACGTAGCGACCTTTGAGACCGAGATTCCGTAGCCAATTCCGGGTCGCATGCCACAACAACTTTGATCATTCAGTACAACATAACTTCATTGGTAAGTACATGAAACACCGGACGAATCAAGGGGACGGGAGTACCCTTCAGAAAACAGGCCAAATTTGCGACCCCCGCATTTCAAAGACCGTGATGAGACACCTGTTTGCATATCATAGAATGACGAACAGCAGTCTCACATTCGCTTCCGCTAAGAAAGACCTCCCTTTCGCCGTTCAGACATCTATAGTCAAAGGGCAACTCCCACTCATCCTTAATAAAGCTATCTCCTAGTTGCTCATATCATCCCACTGCAAGATGTTTCAGGCAGCTCGAGAAACGAAAGGTCGAACTCGGTAAATTAATAATGCTGTGTAATAGCCAGATAGTTGAAGGACTCTCTGCTACCGTGAAAGGCAACTTATCTAATTTCTCTACTTGAAGCAGGGTGAAACTAGCCTCCCTCTTAGCCATTGTCACTTGTTCCTTGGAAAAATTAAAACCAGTGAAGAATTCACTCCCATTAATATACTTCCATGGAATGTGGCCACTTTTCAGTGTCTGTAACGTCCAACCTAGCTGCATGATGGAACGTAGCTGTGTTTGCCCATGATATAACCGGGACAAGTCTGTCTGAGTGATATCAATAGCAGACAACACTATATTTGATAGTGAATAAATCCTGTTGGACAGTGTATTCATGCCGTTGTCGAAAACAGCTAATGTTTTTTCCAAATTTTCCTTATCTAGTTGCCTTAAACGTGCAGCAGCCTCAATTTGGGAAAGTTTCCAAATTTCATTGTACATAGCATATAAAAACCTTTTTGAGTGCTGTTTTCTAGGACCCAGCAGAAAATCCTGCAAGTCTATATTTTCAGAAAGAGTGTTCAGGTGTTTCTTAACTCTGGCTAACGTGTTCATTTGCACCCATTGCTTGCACAGCTTACCCACACTGTATGTCGTAACTATACCTGTATGTTGACCAGATATAAAGCGAGGGTCTGGCCTGTTAATTGAAAAAAACCCTGAACAGTTAAAAAAACGCCTTTGACACTCATTAGTGTCTGTGGGCCATACCAACCACCCGCCGGGACTGGAAAGTGAAGAATTATAGGTACCAACCTTAACCATTGCATCTAGCCTTTCCTCTGTGATATTAAGGAAGTGTTGCCAATCTTTAAACCTTGCCGGAGTAGGGATACTGGGCGTGTTCAGATCTTTAATTTTTGCTAACCCCAGACAGGATGGCTGCTCAAGAGTGTCACTTTAGAAAATCATTTGCACAGGAATCAGGCATGCTCGAAACAAAGCCTCCCTACCCTGTATTTGCCAATCTTGTGTTCCCCATACACTTTTCCAGTCAATTTTGCTCTTCCAGTATTTGTAACGCTCAATCGAGAGCTGGGAAACAAAGGGATCTGAATAAATCAGTTTTGTATCTGTTAGCAAAGGTTTCCTAATTTGTGCCGGAGGTATTTTAAAATAATACAACTCTGCTTTTCTTGCATCATGCCCAGAAAAGTATGTAAATTTATCGCTATAATACTTTGGACTCCACACCAGTGGTGTAGAACAGTGTTCCCACTGTGTGTAGTTCAATACTGGCCTGTATCTAGTGGCACGGTGTAAGTAGTGATGACCCCAATTGTTATAGCAGAACATTTCCCCATAATTCATTGTATAATCATATACATCCTCACTTTCAAAAGCTGAATAGTCCTTCATTTCAGTTAGTATGGAATCAACTGTTTGGACATCCCAATCATCAGAGACAACATCAGGTGTAATTACATCAGTCATTGAAATTCGGAACATGTATGGTATTTGAATAATTTCTGTAGGCCCGTATATATCGAATGGAACTTTGTCCCACACAATCCCATCAGTAATCGGTATTGCCGTAATATTTACAGGGGACAAATCCCTTCGGACCTTATGTGAAGAATGATGTGGTGTTAAAACTTCATCAACAGGCTCCACTGAGGAGCGATCAGGAATATAGTGCCCATTTATGAGCAAAAAGAAAACAGTCACAAAACCAATCCATAAAAATAATGCAATAAATGTCAAACAGAACCACAAGTAATTCCATGGGTATATCAAATAGTTATTTTTAAGCCATCGATACAGCTTACTGCTTTTTGAAACATTGTCAATCACAGTAGTGGATGAATCTGAAGAAAAATCATCAATGTCAATGAAATAGCCAGAGGTAGTCTCTGCAAACACAGGAGCCGGTGTATTCTGATCCACTGCACGTGGAGGCTCTTGGTAGACAACGTCATCCGTCGGTGAAGTGTTCGTGTAAAATACAGCTAAATCTTGAACCGGCCACTGAAGATGTGACTGGAACCAACAAAAGTTCATTTTCCGCCCTCCCCATGGTCGAGGAAGTGTCCGGAACAGCAGTTGACATTGTTGCATAGTCTGTAGTAGTGATGTCCATCCTACTATGTAGACAGATGTCCTGTTGGGTAGTGAGAGGGGATCGGGAACCACCCAAGGGACCTCTTGGTCTACTGTGAAGGATCGGCCACATGGTGCAATTTGATTTCATCAATGGAGATGAATCTGTTCTTCTTAGAACCAGACAGTGGTGGTAAGATGACAGTCCTGATGCCTTTTACTCCCAAGACCAGTACCGGTGCTCTGTATGATGGACCGAACTCCTTCTTCACAGCGATCTTCTCACAAACCATATCCCCAACTTTAGGAATCCAGCCAGTTGAAGTTTTCGCCAATTCCCTTATTCCTAAGATGGCAGCACTTGCAGATGATTCATCATCACGAAATTGTTGAAGCTCCTGTAAAACAGTGAGACGTTCTTTTATGTCAAATGGTGTTTCTGCTGCCACCATACCAGGGGCATCAAGATCTGGGACATACATAGGTATCGCAAAGAGAATCTCATATGGAGAAGGTCCCCCCAAGGACTGTCTTGGCAGATTATTCAGTGCTCTCTGGACCCCATATAGGTGGTGTAACCAACTGCGGCCTGAACCTAATTCTCGAGCTGTTAAGGACTGTTTAGATCCCGATTCCGCCTCTCCACGACGAATTTCCCTCGGGATGGTAGGGTGAGGAGTAATGGAGTTCAACACCCATCGTCCTCATGGTGTCCCTGAATGCCTCAGAGGCAAATGCAGGGCCCTGGTCCGAATGGAATGCTGCAACCGCATTTGTACCGATAAAGATCAGCAAATCTTTTATAACAGTCCTGGCGTCAGCCGACCGCTGTGGCCATACCCACAGGAATCTAGAACAGGAATCCACAGCCACTAAAATGTATTTGTATGCACCATCAGGCTGTAAGGGACCACAATGGTCTAGGTACACACACTGAAGTGGCTTGTCGGACACTAAGAGGGATGTCTGCGGTCGGCGTTTGATATTAAAGGCCTTAATCTGCTGACAAATGTCACAGCAAAGGACATACTGTTTTGTTCGTCTGCATAGACCAGGCCACCAGTATTGTTGCTGTAGAATTGTTATCATGGCCTGTATACCAGCATGTGCAGAAGCGACACCCTCATGCACTGCTGTAATCAAATCTAATCTCTGGTCTTCATTGGGGATCACTCGATCTAACCCCAGGAATCGTTGTATAAGCAACATTCTGTGCACTGATATGGTAAGTATAGTTTGTAGGGTATCCTTTCGGAAGGGGCTTGCCTGCAGCCAAAGCTTTAACGGAAATCAATATTTCATTATCCAATCACGTCCGAGAACGAGTCCCTGCAGCCACAGAAGCTATAACTACTGATGCTTTGGCCGCTTCATCAGCCAAGGTATTACCAGCAACGTGTACTCCTACACGTTGGTGTCCTAATGTATGGACTACATGGACACGTGGTAGCTTATCCTTAAGATCAGCCACCCTCCCCCACAATGTTTTGTGTTTAATGGTGTTCCCTTTAGAATCTCTAAACCCGTTCAGTTTCCAATGATTGAGATATTCATTGTATGACTGGACGCAGTAATACGAGTCACAGACTACCAAAGTCAGGCTTCCTGTTTCAGTATTTTCGAGCGCTAGAATAAGAGCTCTAAGCTCAGCCAACTTGCCGTGCAGTCCCCTAAGATCTGCGTATAAGTATTGTGAGGGTGGAAAACTCCATCTTCCATCACTCCGCTCACGGCTGCGCAAGCTGCCGAGTATTGATGTTTAGTACCTACAGCCGGTTGTGCTGAACCGTCAGTATATATGATAGTATGGTAGCTGTCTAGTGGCAAGATATTTAGAGGAACGGGGTACTCTTGTTCATACTGGAGAAATTCTTGTGTTTGAAGTCTTGGATCAAATATATAATCGACATCAGTGGCGGTCAGAGACGTTGCCCATTGAATCCAACGTGGATGTAATGCCTTAACTTTAGGAACGCTCGCTTTAGTGACAGACTATAAGGCCGGCACCGGGGAGACAACAATAATACGTTTCCCCTGGGCAAGTGGCCTCTCTTTTATGACGGCCATCTGAACTGCCGTCAGAATCTTTTCTGTAGGTGCAAAACGTTGTTCAGCATTTGAGTATAAATGTGATTTATATGCTATCGGTATTGTGTCATCCTCATTAAAGGTGACATAAGTAAATCCTATGGCACCAGCAATTATTCTGATGACCAAATTCTTTTTATTGTCATGTGTGTGTAAGTGTTTAGCTTCTAGCATGTCCTGTTGCATGTCCCTAAGGATGTGCGTGTGTTCAATTGTCCAGTGTCTGCTAGAAAATTTGGGCTGAACTAGGTCATGCAGTGGCTTGATGCGTTCAGCATAATCTGGAATGTGTGTTCTGCCAAAATTTAAGAAACCCAGTAATGACTGCAATTTCTTAAGTGTGTTTGGAGGCCATAGTTGAGCACATTTCTCTAGAAAGTGCGGTGCCAGGCTCTTCCCTTCGCTTGATAGATCATATCCCAGGAATAACACACTAAGAAAGGCTATCTTGCTTTTCTTAAAATTTAATTTGTAACCGAGGTCTGCAAATCCCAAAATGATCCGATCGACCCTCGCAAGATGAATGTCGAGGATGTCGTCTGTGAGATATATGTCATCCACATAGGACAATGCCTCTGAATCAATATCATGTAATATTGATGTTACACGGGCTGAAAACAGGCCCGGGCTATTTTTATAGCCTTGAGGTAAACGGCAAAAGGGTTTCTGAGAGCTAAATGAAAATGCACTTAGGTCCCGACTTTCATGAGATAAATTCTGGCAGAAGAACCCATTAGATATATCTAATGTTGTTTTATATTTTTTACGCACTATATTGTTTATCAGTGATGTGCTATGTGAATTTTGTATAGCATACATGCGTGTAAAACTATTTAAATGTCTATAATCAACTACTATTCTATATGAATGATCTGGCTTTGCAACGGGGAATAACGGATTATTCATTGCAGATGTACAGAGCTCAATTTCTCCATGGTACTCAAGTTGTAATAGGATCTCCTTTACCGGAGCTTTCGCTTCATGTTCAACAGGGTATTGCGGCTGCGGTTGGGGTGTAGACCTAACGGGAATAATATGACAAGGAGACTCCTTGTCCCAACCTACATGATTGTGGTATAGTGCAGGTGCCTGCGCTAAAGTCCATTCAGCAGCATAGGTTCCTTTTGCTGCTTCCGGAACAAGATCGGAGAAAGAGGGCAAAATGACATCTTCCCCATGCGGGAGCTTGCGGACGTGTTCAGGTGGCCAGTCTCTTTCGGCCAATAGGATATCACTAGTAAGTTCATCCCAAAATAAGACACTAATAGTGCGCTCCACGTCTCCCTCTATCTGAATTTTTAAGTCATAAACCCTATCGTGGGGAAGAACGCGGCCATCCGCTGTTTCAACCGCGATGTAATCGCTGGTTGCTGTCACATCCAGATGATCTTTCATACTCTGGTGACATATCGTGACCTCTGCCGCGCTGTCTAACAGAGTCACTGCCCACCTCTTGTTCCTCAACAGTGTTCTCAATATTACTGGCATTTTTAACTGTCAGTGCTGCCACCTTCTTATTTTTCAACTGTGGCTTTTGCTGAGGAGTCTTTTCTTCTTTTTTAATGGTAGACTGTTGTGAGTCTTTCTTTTACCTATTACGGACGTCGATCTTGACGGCCCCCTCTCTCGCTACGTCTATCCGGTGCGTCCTGAAAGGAATGAGAGGGACATGAATCAGTATATCTGTCTGGAGTTTTAATGTTCTCCCTATTTCTGAGATTATATCTCCTTTCGGAGTTCTCCGGGTGTGGAGAATCAGCTCTCTTACTTCTTCTTTCTTTGAAATCTTTTTGTTTGTCCCAGCGCTTCTTAGAGCCCTCTTGTGCGGTATCTTGTAACTCAAATTTTTTAGGTTTGGCTCCCAAACTATCCCGTCCTATACTAGTATAGGTATCGGAAATTATTTTCTGTAGCTGTCTCTCCTGTTCCTGGTTTGGACTTTCCCGGAGACGCTGGCGAATTGCCAGTGCTACCGCTTCCCCTTTAATATTACTCAGTATAATTGATGATACAACATCAAAGTTACGCATCAATTTCATCCCAAATCCAGGGCTGGTGCAGCCCCATGCTCATTTTGTATTTATTTTAACACTTCCGGTAAATTGGCAAGTGTTGGGGTACCATGTGTGGTAGTATATATGGCAGCGAAGACTGTACCCCATGTGGCACAGTCATCCACCGAGGGAACCATCCCAAAAGGCAAGCACATAGTGAGCAATCTATGTTTTTCCTGTGGTCCCGTATGGGGAAACACAGCTTCCAGCTGATTAGTTTTCTGGGCAATCCAGAACTGTATTTTTTCCCGTTCCGTGGGCACTTTGCCCATAATAGTATGCACTGTTTGTGGATTAATCCCAGTAGCCAATTGATAACCACCAGCCACAGGCGGTGCTGGACGCGCTGGTGTTGTGTTCAATGTTCGCATTACCAACTGTACTAATTGTCTATACAATGCCACTAATTCATTATATAAAACTCGTAATTCGGCTATCAGCATATTCTGTATGCCTGGGTGAGGTGTGTATGTGGCGAACATAGGCCAGGTAGGTCCATCATTACTTAACGCTTGACCCAGTCTTCTCATCCAGCAAATATGTCACCTTCAGCCACTCCACCAATCTCCAGTGGACTGACCACAGCTGCGTCCACTTCAGCTTCAGTAAAACGACGACCCACCACCACCCTCAACAAACCCCCCGCAGGAGCTGGAACAAGATCACCGGAGACCAGCTCACCACCTTCCTCAGCCAGAACCCCCCCACCAGCTCAACGGACCCCAACGAAGCCGCCAACAACCTCACACAGTGGATCACCAACTGCGCAGACGCCCTCGCACCACTGAAGAAGAACCCCCCCAGCAGACGCAGCAGCAAGAAAGCCTCCTGGTTCACCGACGAGCTCATCACCTCCAAGAAGAACTGCCGCTCCCTGGAGAACACCTGGCGCACCAACCAGACCACAGACAACATGACGGCCCTCAAACACGCCACCCGCAAACACCACCAACTGATCCGCGCCACAAAGAAGACAGCCTTCAAGGAACGACTGGACAACAACACCCACAACAGCAAGGAACTCTTCAGCATCGTCAAAGAGCTCTCCAACCCCGACGCCGGAAACAATGACATCACTCCCTCGCAAGACCTCTGCGACTCCCTCGCAGCCTTCTTCCACGACAAGATCGCCAACATTCACAACAGCTTCGGCCCACCAACCACAAACCCCACCACCGAACCGATGCCCCCCACCGCCACCCTCCGCACCTGGACCCCAGTCAGCACCGAAGACACAACACGCACAATGAACACCATCCACTCCGGATCCCCTACGGACCCCTGCCCACACCACATCTTCAACACGGCTGACCACATCATCGCACCCCACCTCCGTGACATCGTCAACGCCTCCTTCAACACCGCCACCTTCCCGGAGTGCTGGAAACACGCCGAGATCAGTGCCCTGCTGAAGAAACCAACTGCAGACCCCTCCGACCTCAAGAACTACCGCCCCATCTCGCTCCTCCCGTTTCCTGCCAAAGTCATCGAGAAGACCGTCAACAGACAGCTAGCTGCCTTCCTCGAGACCAACGGATCCCTCGACCACTCGCAATCCGGCTTCCGAGCCAACCACAGCACGGAGACCGCCCTCATCGCAGCCACAGACGACATCAGATCCCTAATGGACAATGGGGAAACTGCGGCCCTCATCCTCCTGGACCTCTCCGCAGCGTTCGACACTGTCTGCCACCGCACCCTGGTACAGCGCCTGAACAACACCGGCATCCAGGGGAAGGCCCTGGAGTGGATCGCCTCATTCCTCGCCGGAAGAACCCAGAGAGTCCGCCTCCCCCCGTTCCGGTCAGCGGCCACCGAAGTCATCTGCGGAGTTCCACAAGGGTCATCGCTCAGCCCCACCCTCTTCAACGTCTATATGAGCCCCCTCGCAACCATCGCACGTCAACACAACCTCAAGATCATCACCTACGCCGACGACACCCAGCTGATCCTCTCCCTCACCAGCGACCCGGACGCCGCCAGAGCCAGCCTACACGAAGGGATGAAAGACGTCGCCGAATGGATGAAGAACAGCCGCCTGAAACTGAACTCAGACAAGACGGAGGTCCTCATCCTGGGATCATCACCATCCGCCTGGGACGACTCCTGGTGGCCCCCCGCCCTGGGAGCCACCCCCAAGCCAACGGACCACGCTCGCAACCTAGGCTTCATCCTGGACTCCTCCCTCTCGATGACCAGACAAGTCAACGCCGTCTCATCTTCATGCTTCAACACCCTGCGCATGCTTCGAAAGATCTTCCGGTGGATCCCCACCGAGACCAGGAAGACGGTCACCCAGGCCCTCGTCACCAGTCGGCTGGACTACGGGAACGCCCTCTACGCCGGCACCGCCGCCAAACTCCAGAAGAAACTCCAACGGATCCAGAACGCCTCAGCACGACTCATCCTGGACATCCCCCGACACAGCCACATCTCCGAACACCTGAGAGACCTGCACTGGCTCCCCGTCAACAAAAGAATCACGTTCCGACTCCTCACCCACGCACACAAGGCCCTCCACGACCTGGGCCCCAAGTTCCTCAACAGCCGCCTGACCTTCCACAAGCCCACCCGCCAGCTCCGCTCCGCCAGCCTCGCTCTCGCCACCGTCCCCCGCATCCGCAGAGCCACCGCCGGAGGAAGATCCTTCTCCTACCTGGCAGCCAAGACATGGAACTCCCTCCCCATCCACCTCCGGACAACGCAAGACCATCTCGCCTTCAGGAAGCAACTCAAGACCTGGCTGTTCGAGCAGTAGCGTTTCCCCCCCCCCCAGCGCCTTGAGACCCTCCGGGTGAGCAGTGCGCTATACAAATGCCTTTGATTGATTGATTGATTAAGGGACCTAACCTCACTCTTCGTAGTACATGTGGTAGGGCGCCTTCGAACCAGTTCTGATGCTCCTGGTAGGTGAGCGATATTTCATGATACTGGTATGCTTGGTACCGTAAAGGTACGTTTGCAACTTCATATGAGTGGAATGTTTTTGTTCTCTGGTCAACCTCAGGAAAGGTGACCCAACAGTAAAATGTTTCTGTTTGGTTGCTTCAGTAGCTTCTATTATCAGAGTAACATCCCTGCCCTCATCTGTAAGGCCATGCGTTAATAAATGTTGTGTCAGTGCATGTCTAGCATTTTCAGGAATGTCTATGGCATCAGCCATATTTGTTTAGAGAAATGGAACACCAGAAATGGGAAGTATATTCCTTTTATGAGTTCGAGCTCGAACAACCTACAGCTTGATTAGGTGTTACCTTTTCAGCTGAGGAGGATTCTCCCAAAGACCACGGACGTCTCTGTATAATGGTACTTAGGGTACCTGTTGTCTGTGAGACAGTGATAGTCAGGGTATCCGTAAATGAGTGCCTAAAACTCCATCGTTGGTGGCGCCATGTCATAGTTTGGACTCTTGCTCTGAGCAAGACTGCTGGTTTAAGGATGATAGTACTTTTGTTTGAAGGCGACTGCGTCTTTCCAACAACAATTCGCAACTGTTGTCCCAACCTTACCGGCTCACTAGCAGCACCTCACCAGAAACACAATAGTAAAAGGTGATTTATGGCAGCTGTTTACGCATGGACTCGAAAATAAGATATCTCAGGGAGTGTCGTGGTTAAACGGAGATTACCCTTTTCTCACAGATATAGACCGCGGATGCCATTCTGGCTTTCCCGCTGGGCCGGCGGTCGACCGCCAAAAGGGCGCCCGCCGGCCCAGCGGGAAAGCCCCTGCAACATAGAAGCCGGCTCCGAATGGAGCCGGCGGTGTTGCAGGGGTGCGACAGGTGCAGTAGCACCCTTCGCGATTTTCACTGTCTGCAAAGCAGACAGGGAAAATCTTCATGGGGCCCTGTTAGGGGGCCCTGTTAGGGGGCCCCAGGGGCCCCACGACACCCGTTCCCGCCATCCTGGTTCTGGCGGTGTAAACCGCCAGAAACAGGCTGGCGGGAAGGGGGTCGGAATCCCCATGGCGGCGCTGCCCTGTTGGCGGTGCTTCCGTGGCCCCCGCCCTGGCGGTCATGGACCGCCAGGGTCGGAATGACCCCCATATTATGTCTCATACAAACACAGGCAATGACACAGATGCAGTAAAGTTACAAAAGTTTTTATTTAACATAACTGCAATTTGCGATAAGTTGCATGGGCTGCAATGATTAGGATAATGAATAAAGCAAGAAACAGTATGGTGAAGACGAGAGTCATTATTACAAAGACCCCACCATCTTGCAATACATTAAAAAAAATATGTGAGATGTATTATGCCCTAATACCCTAATGTGAAAAGGCCTAACCTCCTACCTAAAGGAGAGATGGGTTTGTTAAACCTAATCTGCCAATGCCATGTCCATGAGAGGAGCCCCCAACCCTTGTTACCTTGGAATGAGGTCTCTATCTCAGACTCCGCAGAGACACGAAGACTGGGTCAGCGTCAAGACGACTGCAGCCTCGTTATCAGCGATAGTGGCGATGCCCTCTGGTCAGAATCCCTCTGATTATCTGTCTAAAGTGTGATGTATTTATACAGATCTACAAGGTCCCCTGATGTAGGTGTGTTCCTAAACAATAGATAACAGACATGCTTGGGACGGCAATTAATATCAACAATCCCTCGAAAGTATAGAGAGGGAAAATCCCTAAGTGTGAACACCTACTGTTTGTTTGTCTTTGGTGCTTGATCTTGACGCCTTGGCGCGGTGACACTGATAATGTTACCCATAACAAGTGGCCTAATTATAAACAAGGCAGCCATCTTTGAAGAAATAAATCATTAAATGGGCTAAGACAGAGCAAGCTAAGTAGGTTAAAAGTCACTAGATGACGGGGGCACGAGTCTACAAGCCAGAGGCTCAGCTAACTCCTGTTATCCCATTAAAACAAACTAGGATTCACTACAAGTGAGGGTGCTTATGTTTCTTGGAAGGAGGGGGAAGAGATGCAGGGAGATGGTATGCAAGATGTGTGAGTGTAGGTTGGGGTGGTGGCTGCAAGTAAGGTGAATGTGCTGCAAGTGGTCGTGATGGTTCTCATGGTGAGTGCGGATATGGTGCGTGGGGTGGATGTCTGCGGGTCTCTTCTTGTGGTGTCTGTGGGTATGACAGGACTGGTGGCAGGATCAGGGATTGTTGGTGCAGTGATAGCGGGTGTGAGTGGTGATTTGACTGTGATGGAGGAGGTGGTGGAAAGACAGTATGGGGAGTGACCGTTGTAGTGTCTGCCACTGAGTGTTGACTGTGTGCATGCTTGTAGTGTGTCCTGTGGTGCCTGTGTTTGTCTTTGCGCACCTTGTCTGTTTTAGTGGGTGAATGCTGGTCTATATGTGTGCTTTGGATGGGTGAGGGGAGAGGGGTGTTGGATGGTGCACAGGTATTTGGAGGGGGGATGGAAGATGAAGGGACAATGGCTGCCATCAAAGAGGAGGCCAGAGCCTGAAACAATCTCTGCAGGCCAGCCACAGGACCGTGAATGCTCTCCAGGTAGGCATTACTTTGTTGCATCTGGGATGACAGTCCCTGGATGGCATTTACAATGGTTGACTGCCCCACAGAGATGGACCTCAGGAGGTCAATAGCCTTTTCATTGAGGGCAACAGGGCTGACGGGGGCAGGGACAGAGGTGCCTGTGGCGAAGGAGACCACCACACTCCTGGGTGAGCGTGCAAGGTCAACTGGGTGGGTAGCTACAGGCAGTGCGGTGCTGGTAAGGGGGGTGGCGGACTAGGATGGACAAGGAAGCTGGGATGGACCCAGATGGGTCTGCCACTGCCAAGGAGGTTCTATTGGAGGTTCTATTGGAGATGATGTTGCTGTACCAGTCTCCCCCGTGGTGCTCCCCTTGCCCTCCTTCTCACTGGTCCCTTTAGTATTAGTGGACTATGCCTCCTGGGTCCCATGGGCTGCAGCTTCCCCACTTGCTGGTGCCCTTTCTCTTTCACCTGATGATACTGATGCACACAAGGATAGAAGAGGACAGGGAGATAGGGTAGGAGAGAAGGAAAGGGAGGAAAGGGTCAATACCTACCCATTTAGTACACATACCACCAAGTAATCTACTCCGCCTCTGGTGTTGCAAGGAATGGCTAAGAAACATTGTCTCTAAATATTGGTCATGAAGACATAACCTAATATGCAAGATGTTACCTCCTAATTCCAACAAAATTACTAGTTTGGACATGCTACAGTCTGTCATCAGTCATTCTACAATGGTAAAAACTTCCAACTACCCACATATACTTACCAATCTGACACTTTTGACACATTGTTTTACAAATTTCCTAGATAGGTACATTGCACACAAAATATAGGACAGGTTCATAAAAGGGCAGGTTCATAAAATACTCTTGTTGTACAGAAGTCCATTGAGAATGTGATGATTTCACAGTAGAAGTTCCCTACTCACAGGACCTACTACCCATTATCAGCCCTAACCATATGACATTGTCTATTTAAAGTAGACTCGGGGTTAGGCAATTAAGGTTTGGAAATCACTCAACATAGGAGTGTATCTAAAAGTAACTGGACAAAGAGGTATAGCACCAATATATTACTGCTTGCATGTTATATAAAAGCTAACTCACACCACTTCTAAACAGTGGAAGTAATAGCCGGGACCTTAATCTTATCTGATGTACACACATCTCATTAGTACCTACAAAATTTAACTGATACAATAGTAGCCCATACAACTAATGATTAACAGTCTGTACTCACCCCCTTGTGGCTGCTCTGCTGCCCTCAAGTGCCCATCTGTCTCCGGGTAGGCCACCACCAATAAGTGGGCCATAAGGGGGGGTAAGGGTCTGATGGGCACCCCTCCCTCATTGGGAGGACGTCTTCAGCTGGGTCTCTGTGGTCTTCTGGCATCTCAGGTCCTCCCACCACTTTCTGCAGTGGGTGCTCAGCTGGCTATGGACCCACAGGGTCCACTCTTGCTTGGCGATGGCTCTCCATAACCCCTTTTTCTGATGGGTGCTAACCTGCATGGGACACACAGGCAAAAGGAGATAGTCATGTAGAGTTGCAGTACACCTACAGCAGTGGCCTACACACAGCATGCACAGCACATGCACATAGAGTCCACAATATGCCATTATCATTCCTACAACACAACCCCAGCAGTCAATCATGCCATGTTAATATTCACACACTTTGACGGTCAAACACCACCATAGCTGATATGTATACCACATTGTACTGTCCTGTGTATCTGGAGCCCCATACAACTGTCCATACAGGGGTAGGACCTCTCCCACCAGTTTCTCTAGTGCCTCTGGGGTGAAGGCTGGGGCTCTATCTCCTGAAGGACATGCCATAGTGACTTTCAGATACAGAACACGCCAGCTCACGCAGTGGAGGTCTTGCTTGCTCGAGTGTCAGGAGTCAAGTGAGATAGGCTATAGAAAATGGCGGTCACAGCTGCTGCGGTCATGACCATCACCGCCAGGGGTGATCATCATTGGCCTCAGTTTCCCATAGACATCAATGTTAACCAATGAGGAGTTGCACTGCGGTTCCGACCGCCTCCCGCCATGATGACTAATGCTGGCGAAATGAGGTCACTTTCATCTGTCCTCTGCATGCAGGGCAGGCGGCTGACATTTTATATATTTTTAAGATGTTTATGTCATCCTAGTGCATCATAGCATGAAGCTCATCACTCGCTGCTTGATGTATGATGTCAACTCATGTGAACTCTCTAGTGAAGTGAGTGTCACCTGCCAAAATGTCTGATGTATAAACTTTTCAATGTGTGAATGTTTGATAACTGTATCCAACTTAGGGACAAGATTAATATGTTTTCCTTCCATCTCTGTACAGATCGCTTGTGACAAGTATAACAATGGAATTGACATCCAGGATGTTGCAGTTACTGTTTTTGTGTGTCAGGTTTCGTATACCTTACATGACTTGTCCTGTTTTCCACTTCTATGGTATACTTTAGTAGCGGCAATGTAACAGATGTCCTGAAATGAGTTCGTCCTATGCCTAGATACCGTCCAATGGGGAGATTGAGAAATGCACATACCGTCCACTGGGGAGACTGAGAAATGCACCAGTCTACTGGTCCCTAGTCGACCTTGCTACCATGGAAGAAGGACACATTATACAGGCGTATTGTCTCAAAAGTCAAACCATCAGGGAACTGTGTTCGCAGTTGGATCTGAATCTCCGGCCAGCCATACGTAATCCACATGCCATCTTACCAACAGTTCAGGTGTTTTCTGCCCTGCATTGCCTCGCCTCAGGATCTTTTCAGGTGACAATTGGACTGGCTGCAGGAATGTCACAGCCGATGTTCAGTTTTGTGTTACAGGATTTACTGGATGCCTTACTCAAGCACTTGAACAGCTCCATCAGTTTTCCACAATATGCTGATGTGTACACTGTGAAGGCTGCCATTTATGAGACTCATGGCTGAATGAGGCATGTAATTAAGAGGACATTTGAGCTACTGAAAGCAAGATTCAGGTGCCCTACAGTACAGACCACAGAAGTCTGCCAAATCTTTGTAGTATGTCGCTTGCTTCACAATCTTGCCCTGGGAAGACCCATTTCACTGTTGGATGAGGAGGAGGTGGCAGCTGGACCAGTGTGTCAGGCTGATGACTCTGAGACTGATGAGGAGGCAGATGAGGAGGATGCAGTTGACATCAGGACTGAGTTTATTTGGCAAATCTTCCAATGAATGCCAGGTATGTGTGGTGTGAAGTTAATGGGACCTCTAACCCTGTCTGCCTAGTGACATTGTCCCTCCTTGTGTTTTGCATCAGGGGATATGAGTACACTACATCCATCCATCTGTGTTATGTATTTTGATGGGATGCTGACTTACCATCAGGGGAGGTTTAAGTACTATACTGCCCAAGCCATGTGGTACTTGGTGTTGACATGGCATCACTTCAGCATAGGGTTCCCCATGTTGAATGATTTCAAAACTGCAGTTTGGATATGTATGGTCTGGCCTAATCCTATCTCATGACAGCCCAGGCTCCCATCCACACTGTTCCCAAAGCTGATGTCTCATACCTACCTGTTTCAGACATTGCAAGATAGGTTTTCTGTTGGTGATGCTAGCTATGAAGAATGGTCCTTTCACTCTGCATGTGTGTGACCTACAATCAACAATCAATCATAGTATTTGTAAAACGCACTACTCACCTGTGAGGGTCTGAAGGCATGAGGGGGGAGGATTGAGGGTGCTGCTACTGCTCGAACAGCCATGTCTTGAGGTGTCTCCTGAAGGTTATCAGGTCCTCGTTCTGTTGCAGGTGGATAGTTATGAGGGCAAGGTCAGCAGAACTAAGCTGTCGGGTTGGGGTGTAGAAGGAAAGCCCTCTGTTGAGGAATTCTGGCCCGGTGTTGTGCAGTGCTTTATGAGGTTGGGTCAGGAGCTTGAACGTGATTCTCTTGTTGATGGGGAGCAAGTGCAGGTCTCTCAGGTGGGCTGTGATGTGGCAGGGATGTCCAGGATGAGGCATGTGTGGTCTTTTCTGGAGCTTGGCTGTGGTTCCTTCGTAGAGGGTTTTGCCGTAGTCCAGTCTGCTGCTTACGAGAGCATGGGTGACCGTCCTTCTGGTTCCAGTGGGGATCCATTTGTAGATCTTCCGAAGCATGCGGAGGATGTTGAAGCAGAAGGAAGAAACAGTGTTGACTTGCTTGGTCATTGATAGCGATGAGTCCAGAATGAGCCCCAGGTTGCATGCATGGTCGGTGGGTGTTGGTGCGTTACCCAGTGTGGCAGGCCACCAGGAGTCATCCCAGGCTGAGGGGGTGAGCTGAGGATGAGGACCTCAGTCTTGTCAGAATTCAGTTTCAGGCAGCTGTGCTTCATCCATTCAGCGATGGCCTTCATTCTGTCGTGGAGGTTGGTTATGGCGACGTGCTCTTGGTAAGGGAGAGGATCAGCTGGGTGTCATTGGCGTATGAGACGATGTTGAGGTTGTGTGATTGGACGATGTTTGCGAGTGGAGCCATGTAGATGTTAAAGAGGGCTGGGCTGAGGGACGACCCTTGGGGTACCGTGCAGATGATCTTGGTGGCTTGAGAGTGGAATGGAGGGAGGTGGACTATCTTGTCGATATGTGGTGACCTCCAAACTGCAACATGATTCCTGTAGATTGCATTATGTCTTGTATGTGTATTGGATGGGCAACATGGGAGACACCGTTGAAGCTTTACACTATCTTGTTCTATCTTCAGGTCAGATGTGTGGTTCCACTCTGTTTTCTGACACAACTGTTAGTACCCTTGGCATGGGATTACTGAACACGAAGGAAGGATGTCACGACCAACCTGCTGGATATTCTTGCCACATCTGTCCATCTGTCAGACTTACTGACACCTATATGTGCATTACAATTTATATCTTTCACATTAAATGGTACTAGTGACAATGATGTCACGTAAGCCATTACTGTGCTGAAGTGTGTTTATTGTGATTCAAAGTGCATTTGCTGAAGAGTGGGATCATGGGGTTTGAAAGCATCACAGAAGGTGGCTCAACTGTTGGTTTCACAGATCCAGTCGCCAAGAGGAAATTGAGTTTTGGCAGTGGATAGTCATCTAGGTGTTTAAGTGGCACACAAGGGAGAATGTTCAGGAGAGATATCACTTCCTGGCGGTGTTTTTGGTCTTGACCTCAGGTCCTGCAGGATGCCTGGATGGATGACCTCCCTTGCGTGGGGTATCCTCAGCTGCAGGGGTGCTCATAGTCTGTGGGTCCTCTGGCTGGATCTCCATTGCAGTAGCTGTGGCAGATGTATATGGCACAGGTGATGATTGGCTACTGGTAGGGGCCTGGTGGTGAGTGGCTGACGCACACAGGATGCTGGTAAGTTCAGTGAGCACCCCACAAATGGAGGCCATGGTGACAGTGTGTGCCTGAAACTGCTGCATGGCCTCCTGGTGGTATTCCCTCTGGTTCTCTTGCAAGATGTGTCATTTTTTGACCCATCCTGTCCTGAGATTGCTGGTTTGCTCCCGGGGCTCTGGAGATGGGCTTCTGGCCAGTCGTGTCATGTTGGTGCCTCATCCCTGGACCCACAATTTCCCTCCCACTGCCTCTTGCCCACTGTGCCTGTGACTGTGGCAAAGTGTGCCCACTCCCACTTACACCAGGACCTTCATCATCTTGGATGTTAGGGGTCGACTCAGGTCCCTGTACTGTGGGGCCCACCATAGATTGATCTCTCCTTGGGACACAGGTTTGGGGAGGAGGGTTTTCTGTGCTGTAGTAGCCACAGAGGTGGGGGACTCCGATGTGGGCAGGGTGAGGCTGGCAGTAGTGGACTGACCTGTCATCCTGAATGTGCCAGGTGAGGAGTCCCCTTCCACATATACAGTTGCAGTCCTAAACTGGGCCTACTTCCAGGGGCTGACTGTCTGTCTCTGGCATCCTCTGCTGGGTGGCAGTAGTAGGGATACCTGTATGTGGAGAGGGAGTGTGCTACATTGTTGCTATGTACTTGTTGTTCACATGGTTGTTTGCAATCATAGGCTTGACAAGCTTTCCATTGATGGCAAAGACAGCTGCTTGATCACTGGCAGTGTTTAAGGGATGATGGATAGTGCTGTTGTGTGTTTTTTAGTATGGTAGGTTGTGGTCATTAATGCTGTCATTGCCATGTACTAGTAAGCAGTCCAACTATCCTGTAGGTGAAGGGGGTGACATGGTTACACTTGCAGGTGCCCTAATATGGAGTGGAATTTGCAGTTATACAAGGGTGGAAAGTGTTGCCTTGTGGTAGTTGTAGTATTTGCTACAATGGGATATATCTGTGCACTTGGGGGGGGGGCGTGTGGTATAAGTGGTAGTGGGGAGGTGTGGCATGCAAGGAAGGGTATTGGGTTCAGGGTGGATTGATGAAATTAACGGTGCTTAGAGAGGGTATAAGGGTGGTGGGGGGGTACATGCTGTGCAGGAGTACATGGTGCCCAGGGAGTGTTGTTGACTTACCAGGGGTGAGGGTGTGCTGTTTGGTAAGGTGGGGTTGTGTGATTTGGTGTGCTTGTGGTAAGTGGTGGATGTGTGCAGTGGCAATTTGTATGTTGTGTGCAGGGGTGCAGTGGTGTAGTGTGTGCTGCGTGTTAGGTGTGGTGGTGCCTACGGTATCCAGGTGCATTGTCTTCTATGTATGCGTTCGGTTTCTATGTGAAAAAGTCAGGATGCAATGGGTTTTCTTCTGTTTCCCAGTGAAAAATTCAGGATGCAAGGAGTTGTGGGTATGTGTGGGGGGTGTTTTATAGTGCAGTGAACAGGTATCCTGTCCAATGTGGTGTTGTGTTCTGATGGAGTTGAGTTTTTGACCGTGGCAGTATCGGGCAGTCAATGGATTACTGACATGCAAAGACTGCTGTGTTGATTTGTGAGTCGTAATTTGGAGGGCAGGATGTTGCTGCCGTGGCGGTGTTGGCAGTGGAACCGCCTCTCTCTCACCCTCGGTCAGCTCGACGTCATTGGATTTTTGGATGATTTTGGGCGGTCTGCAGTTTGTGACTCACTGGCAGTCTTTTGGCCCACACACAGACGGGGGTCTTCTGCTAAGACTGCCAAAGCTGTAAGAAGCACCTCTGTATCCAGAGTATACTGGGGCAAAAAGGCCAATGTCTACACAGAGGGCCTTGTCTACTGTAAGTCGCCTATCATTTGTTCATATTTTGACTTCACAAGATAAAGGAATGCTAGAACAGTGGCAGAAAGAGGTAATAGCATCCAGTGACTAACCTACAGCAGGGCTACCTGTGCACACTTATTTGTTTGAACCATTACTGGATATTATTGTGCACTATCAACAAGAATACTCCACCACAAAGCCTTTTCTGTGGAATGGCTTACTTGCTGCACTGTGTCACTCTGTGCAGTATAGGTCTGATGTGGCAAAGTTTGTCAGAGCTGCTTTTTGTTCTCCGCCTGCCCCTGGGAATTATAAAAGTAGGGTGCTGCGGTTGCACTGGGCTCTGACTTGGAGTGGGGGCACTGGCGTCAGGGAATGGGCTCTGTGATGAGTAATACCTTATGATTTAAAAGCATATGCTGCAGAGTTCCTATTGCTAACTTTCAGTCAGCAATAAAAATGTCAAGATAACTCTTGTGATTAATGTTCCTGCTAGAGAGACAGAGATGAGAGTTTTTTCTAAGGGCAGTGTTGACTCCACATAAAGTAGCTCAGAGGGTTTATATGTGTGCTGCAAAGAACATATCTGTATTTTATGTAGGTAGCTAAGTAGAGCCATTACCAACACTTCAAAACAAATAAAATGTATATAAGCCAGGGGCTATGGAGAGATGAAAGGCACTTTTGTGGGGTGGTAGCGAGCGAATCTGAGAAAGAGGTGATGTAGGGGTGCCAAAAAAGATTGTTGCACCTGGTGCCACTAGCGCTAAAACCGGCTCTGCTGTGTACTAGCGTATGCTGGGTCAAAGAAAAGATAGAAGGCTGAATTATAAACTTCAAATGGAACGGGTTCAAACTTTTCATGAAAGGGTGTAATTGAATGTTGGTTTACTTTAGCTTAAAATGCACGAGGTAAATGTATTGACACAAATAAAGGGATTACTGTGCCTTGATGTCTTTCCCTCCTTCATAGCTGCAAAAAAAAAACACAGGCTTCATAACATTCTCAGCAGTTTCTAATTACGTTTTTTCATCATTCATTTATCACTTTTGTCTTTGCTGAAATTATGAAACAAATTCCTATATCTACCATAGCTTGAGTTGTTGTTTGACTAATTAATGCCCACTTCACCCGACGTTCCCGTGTAGGTTACGTAATTTCCATGTTGTGTTGTGTCAATTGTGGTGAAGCGTCATGTTAAGAAGGACACAGGCCCATATTTATACTTTTTGACGCAAAACTGCGCTAACGCAGTTTTGCGTCAAAAAAATTAGCGCCGGCTAACGCCATTCTGAAGCGCCATGCGGGCGCCGTATTTATTAAATGACGTTAGCCGGCGTTAGCCGCCGGCGCTGGCTGGTGTGCGTTAAAAAAAACGACGTACACCAGGCAGCGCCGGCGTAGGGGAAAATGGAGCTTGGGCGTCAAGAAATGGGGCAAGTCAGGTTGAGGCAATTTTTGCGCCTCAACCCGATTTGCACCATTTTTTTTTCACTCCCAACCCCCATAGAAATGACTCCTGTCTTAGCAAAGGCAGGAGTCATGCCCCCTTGCCCAATGGCCATGCCCAGGGGACTTCTGTCCCCTGGGCATGGTCATTGGGCATAGTGGCATGTAGGGGGGCACAAATCAGGCTCCCCTATGCCACAATTTTTTTTAAAAAAAATACTTACCTGAACTTACCTTAATGTCCCTGGGATGGGTCCCTCCAGCCTTGGGTGTCCTCCTGGGGTGGGGAAGGGTGACAGGGGGGGTCCCTGGGGGCATGGGAGGGCACCTCTGGGCTCCTTCAGAGCCCACAGGTCCCTTAACGCCTGCCTTTTGCAGGCGCTAAAAAACGGCGCAAAAGCGGCCGTACGTCATTTTTTGAGACCCGCCCATTCTCGGGCGTGATTTTTGCCCGGGAGTATAAATCCGACGCACATGCCTCGGAGTCGATTTTTTAGACGGGAACGCCTACCTTGCATCTCATTAACGCAAAGTAGGTGTCCACGCTAAAAAATGACGCTAACTCCATGGACTTTGGCGCTAGACGCGTCTAACGGCAAAGTATAAATATGGAGTAAGTTTTGCGTCGAAATTGCGTCAAAAAAAACAACGCAATTCCGGCGCAAACGGAGTATAAATATGCCCCACAGTATGTTAGAATGGTGTTAATAATGTTGCGTTCAAAATAGGTTTTATGCAAAAATAATGATCTTGAAACATCAAATCGCACATTTTAAAGCAATGAGGTATTTTAGGTGTGAAATAATTCTCCACATGTTTCTTCTAATTAATCCTTTGAGGGCAATGTGTGCAATATGTATTCCCAATTTCATATCAAAATAGTAAGCATATGAACCACCCCTGAGGTATGAAAAGAGCAGTTCAAGTTGTTCATGTTTTCTGTGCTCTCTAATTATAAGGTCTTGCATAATCACAGGATAAATATAAGAGAGTTTAACTGCTGACTATATTACCTATGTTGTGCTGTTTTTTTTTTGTTGCAATAATTATATGCTTCAATTCCTAGCATTCCAATTTATATCCATTACCTCATAAACTATGGGGATTACAGAGGTTAAAATCTGAACCAAATTTGCATTGTATAACCTTTTGTTCATTTACTTGATTGAAAGGATTTAGTACATGCAGTCTGAAACAGGCTAATATTTTATGCATAGAAAATTATTTTGTTCATTCAAGTAGAATTTTCTGCTGAGCTGAGCCAATTCTTTTTGACTGAGTTAAGTTTTCATTAGAGGAAGCATCATCGATTCTACCGGTTACAAAAACAACTTTAACAACTGAAAACAAAATTAAATTTTTGTTTTGTCTCAAATAAGTGAATATTTTTGTTTCTGCGACTGTGTATGTGTGTTTGTGTGTGCCGGTAGGTACCCCTCAATAACAATAACGTGATAGCACCTTAAAGCAATATGAAGATGTACTTTACTCGCACCCTGAACAAACTGATGAAAGGGTGACAAATTTGTGGAAAATAATAAGGAGGCCATCCTATTAACCTGCCATGCCTCTACTATTAGATCGAAGTGCTGGATTTCCAACGGTGGGGCCTCAATAGGTCTGCATCGGATACTTCTTATGTGTTAGACATGCTACCAAAGTGAATTCAGGTAATAGCGAAAACACCCATGCCATATTTACACAGTCACTCATTTTTTATACTCCAGACAGGCATGCTAGGCATATCAGTGCTAGGGAAATGTGAATTATTACCTCAACAAGCAGGAAGAGAAACCTGGTGTTTGCTCAGGAAAGATTCAGGGGAATAATTACTATGCCCTAGTGCCACCTTCTGCCACATTACTTCATTATTTTTTACATTAATATGGCACAATGAGGCCAAAATCACAACACCGTATTTACAGAATGGCGCAATGCATGCACCACTCTGTAACCCTTTGCGCTACATTATGCCTGTGCCAGGCATAATGTATGAGAAGGGGCATTTCCGTATTAGGGAACCCAGAAAAATGGCATAAGGAAATCTATGAGATTTGCTTGTGACATTTTTTACAGCACTTTTAACGCCTGCTCAAGAGCAATCACATTTTTTTTTTACAAAATGCCATGATTTCATACAACATGCTATTGTGTTCATAATATTTGGCTGGTCTTGCTCTCAGAAAATGTTGAACTGCTCTCATTCCATCCTCATGGATTATGCTCATATACAGTGAACTCAAATTAAGTATTATCGTTTGCATATTCTTCTCCCTTTTCATATCAAATATTCCTTTGAGAAAGCCAGTGGAATCCTATATATATGAAGGTAAGTTAGCTATGAATGGTCTTAAATAGAAATAAATAAAGTATTTTCCAGCACGCTATCCTTTGCAGATATGAAAGATCTGCCAAGAGGGTTTCTCAGGTCCTTGTCTACTGTGGGTAGTAAATACAAAATAGTCAATTTTGAACAGGTGTTGGTGAGAAATTGGATCTCGTCATCGCTTAATAATTCTCTTGTATGCCAGTCCTTGAATTTTAATTGACATTCCTTGATGGTATTTGAATAAACATTTGTGTTAATTTTTTTGTAACCTACTGTATCGTTGAGATGGCAATATGCCTCCTCTAAGTACATCTCCTTTGCCCATAGGACTACATTACCACCCTTATCTACATTTCATATCACACAATCACCTGTGTTTGTTATTTTCAAAACCACATCATTGGTCTCCCCCTCCATATTAGTCCTACATATGTATGCCTTATGCATGCTTTGTAAGTGTTTTAAATCATTAGTAACCAATTCAGAGAAAAGGGTGATATTGCCTTGTGCACTAAGAGGGACAAAGGAGGATTTAAGTTTGAAGTGGGACACACCCTCTGCTGATAACTCAATATCCATTTGGTCCTCCAAGGACATTTCTTCTGTTATACCCTCTGCTTCACATTCCTTCTCCAGTTCCGCAAGTTCTTTAAACTCTGAAACATCAGCCACTGAAAGCTTTCTTCCAGGTTTGGATTCTGCTCTTGGGATCAATTGCACATAAAGGATCCAACTTTGTTTTCTCCTCACATAATTTAATTCATCTTCATTTCCAAATAAATACATTTACATCTATTCTCTGAGTATTGTCAAAGTTTAAATCTAATGTGGGGGGCCACCCAGCCCCAAAGCCCTGGAGACCACTACCTTCCTTGGCTGAAATTCATATCCGATGCAGGGGCTATCTGGCCCCCCTGCAGCCCCAAGGACCACCACCTCTCCAGGGCAAAACATTTTAATCCAATGTGAGAGAGGTGCCTGTCCTCCACAGCCCCGGGGACCACCACCACCCCAGGCCAAATATTTAGCTTAGTGCAGAGGGGGGCGTGTCACCCCTCTGTAGCCCCAGGGACCACCACCAAAATACAATAATGAGGGGGTGTCCATTTTGGACCCCCGGCCCCAAGCACCACCACCTTCCTAGGCAAGAGACACTGGAGTGGGGGGCACACAGCCCCCTTGAGGAGCCAATGATGGCCCTGGGAACCGCCGCCCCCCAGGGCTGGTTCCTGCTATGTCAAGGGGTGCCCAGAGCTGTTTGCTTTTGCATAATGGAAGCTGACAGCTCCCACCAAGCAAAAACAAAGTCAATTTTCTGACAGCAGGAGCTGTCAAACAGTCCCCTGGCAGAATGTTTTCATCTGTTTCCGTACATGCAAATATGTGTGCAGGTAAACAGATGAAAATATTGCTCCTGTATGCAGGGAGCTGCTATTTAAATGACTTTAGAGTGTAAGACTGGCAAGATGTTTGGTACGAATGTTGTAGTTACATATAAATAGAAAGCAGAACAGTCACTTCTGGCCTAATGGATAAGTTCTTGTGCTGCCACTCAGTAGGCCGGTGGTTCAAATCCTAGTATTGCTTTGCAGGGTGTATGTTTATTTTCTAGTGTTTTCAGTGTTAAACATTCCTGATGATGGAACATTGAAGTCTTTTTCCCGTCTAAATCTGTAGGTTGAAAGGCATAACTTAGTCTGGACATTGAACACTAAGAAGTCACCTCTGGCCTAATGGTTAAGGTCTCAGGGTCTCATTACTAGGTTGGTTGGGCCAACCACTGGCCCGCCAGCCCCATGGAGGGGAGACTACTGCAGAGCTGGCGGTCTCCCCCAGCCCTATTTCAAGGTTTTCAATGGGCTGCCCAGTGGAAACCTCAGAAATCTGAGGTTTCTACCGGTCAGCCCAGTGGAAACCGTGTAGTGGCATTGGCCTCGGCTCTTCAATTCCATCCAGAGAGGGTGCTCCCAGCACCCTCAGAATACACACTGTCTGCTGTTTCATACAATGTCCATTCGGAGAATGCTGGGCAGGGGGGCCCCTGCACACAACATGGCCTCCAGCACTGGCTTTCTGTCAGCCTTTTCATGGCAGGGACCCCACCATGAAAAGGCTGACAAAAAAAGTGAAGTTGTGATCAGCACGGCAGTGCTGCATTAAGTAATGCAGTGGCCGAGCACAACTTCAACCGTGGAGGCGGTGGTCCCCTGGTAGCCCAACCAACAGGGTACTAATTTGGAGGACGGACCACCAGGAGTTCAGCGGTCCAACCACTACTGCGAGTCTGGCGGTCTTTAGTCTTCAGATATGCACACTAAAGGTTAAGGGTTCTAGTCAAGGTGAGTCTGTGGTCATTTCCTTCTTTGGTTTCTTTTCAATTATAGATATTTAAGTTACATAATGAAAGATAATTTCACTCTCTTCAATTGACAAAAACATTTTCCTTTTATATTTATCGAGAAATATCTACTTCTATTTGTCCAGAAATATCTCATTCTAAGTATATCATAAATCAAAGCCTAACTCTCTTTTTCTCTCTTAGTCTCTCATTCTCAGGATTGGATGGATAGGGAGCTTGGCTGTAGGGACTCCCCACAGAACATGGCAGAAGGCCATGCACAGTGCAAGATTGGGTGGTTATAGTTGGTTGTCCACAAGGCCTTGCCATAGGCCAGGCACTGTGGCCAACCGCCGCCGCCCACGGCTGTGCGTGGTGGTGGTTGGATTAAAGTATAGTAATGAAAATTACTTTATGTTAAAAAAAAATAGAAATTCACTGAAAAAACAAAGGTTACGGGGACGTTATAGTTAGGAAATAGAATTAAAAACCCAGAAATTCACTTATAAAACCAAAGGTTACAGGGACATTATAGTTAGGTTCTGAATGTACTTGAACAAAACCTCAGAAATTCACCAGTTGTAGTTATAGTTATTTCAAGTATTCAAGTATTGAGTAGCTGCGCCTTACAAATATTGATTGATTGAGGTAACTAAAACTCGTGCCCTAAGGTAGCTATAACTTGTGCCCTCATATGCACAGATAATTACCCCAGATATTACATTGCTCATTACATCTTTTTCTCATCATTGATAATAGCACTGCAACATTTATTGTAAAATTATTCTTAAATAAACTGTGCATGGCGGGGGCGCGAGTTATAGTTACCTTAGGGCACATGTTAGTTACTTGAATTTCTAAGGTTTTGTATGAGTACATTTAGAACTTAACTATAACGTCCCTGTAACCTTTGTTTTTATCAGTAAATTTCTATGTTTTTTCTAATTCTGTTTCCCAGCTACAATGTCCCTGTAAATTTTGCTTTTTTTCAGTGCATATATGTACAGAGATGTTCTGAATTCACTCCACCTGTCGCATAATTCCACAGACTCTGGCAGAAGTTTAATTTAATTCTATGAAATTCTGCAGTAACAAGCTCCACCAATTCCATCCATCACTGCTTTATAGTCAAACAAAGGTGAGGGTAAAGATAAATGGTACCTTCTAGCTGGAGAGGGGTATGAGGCAGGGAGGTTTCCCTATTGCCAAAGCTATTTGCCTTTCACTAAAAATCCTGGGTGCTGGATTTGGGAAGGCCTGCTGGTTTGGGGATTGGGCGGAGAGGAAGACGAGGCAGACAGAATTTTGCTATGCGCTGCTGATATCTTCTTGTGCATATGGCACCCTTACACCATCCCGAGGCTCCTTCAGTTTGTCTGAATTTCCAGCATGTACTCATGATATACTATCAACTTGGAAAGCCAGGCCTTCTGAATTTGTGAAGGCTTTCTGGTTTGGGACTGGTTGAGAAGAAGACTGGAATGAGAGAATCTTGCTATAAGCTGATAATATCCTCTTGTACATATTGCACACTGACACCATACGCAGGCTCCCAATTTTTGGGGGATCAGACAAATTATTGATTCCAAAATATTGATTTACAGAAATATTGAGTTTTTAATTTTGTGATATGGAAATATTGTGTGCAAAAATATAGTTGACAGAAATGTCGATGTTTAAGGTAAGAAATTGTGTTTTTTAAGTTCGCGAAATTGCTGTTAATGTTTTTAAATATAGTTTGTAATTTAAAATGTAATTTTAAGTTTTTTCTATTTTTTATTTATTTGTAAAATAGTTATTTACAATTTTGTAGGGGGTTGTGAGGTTTGTAGGGATACACAGTGGAACGTTAATTAAGTGTAATTAATTAATTTATTTTTAAAACTACAATTAAAGATTTATTTGATTACTAAAATGTACATTGTGTAATTGATTAATAAATAATGAATTAATTTTTTAATAATTATGTTAGTTGTTTACTTATTTTATTTTTTGAATGTACAATTTGGTTGTAGGTTGTTGGATTTGTAGGGGTATAGGGTGGGAACGTACGTTAATTATATTGAATTAATTATGGCTCATGTATTTTTAACTAATGTATTATGTAAATTGAATGCATATTATGTATTTTTAATTTAGATATGTGTTTGATGTGTGACTATGGTGTGGGAATTTAATGAAATAATTACTAAATACCATTTTTCTTATATTAAATATTAAAAAAATATAATTATTTAAATGTATTGTTTTTTAATGTATATGTTTGAGTTTTATGCCAATAGTTTAATAATTTTTGTGAAATTAATTCTTATATTCAAATAAGGTATGTGTCAGTACGTTCTCTACTTTTGCACAGACTGGAGTGGGAATAGTTAATTTTATCCCTCATGACTCCAATGCTTTCCCTACTGTACTGCAGACTGGAGTGGGAATAGAACATTTTACCCCTCCTGCATCCAACACTTCCTACAGTTGCAGAGAGCGGAGTGGGAATTTTATGTGTATTATTCCTAGAAATGCTTCTGTATGTTTTAAATTAAGGGCCTCTTTACGAGTTTGGCGGTCCGTGGAACCTGATGGCGGTGGGTGTCTGACCACCGTTGGGTTGGCGGTCAGACCGCCATATTACGAGTCCTGCTGGCCGATGTAGCAAAGAGCCCCGTGCTTCTTCCAGCACCGTCAGGCAGCACAGACCTCCGCGGTCACAAGGCAGCACAAACAGGTTGGCAGAAACAATGTTTCGACGGACTCATTATGAGGTTGCACACCCTTCAATGTGTCCATGGTGATCTACCAACCACATCCCAGCAGGTGGAAATGGTAGTATAAAGGGAGAGACTAAACTGCAGGCAGCCTTACATGTCCTGTGCCACCATGAAGCTCATCACATATGTCCTGCCGCAACTGCTGATCGTCAAAGGTGCACAAAATCCACCCCACTGTGGATGCAACCAACCGTAAGTACACACACATAACTGTGTCATTACACTCAACAACAGATCACTGCTCTGTCATCCACATGATATGGGGGGTCACGCAACGGGCACCAACTACACATTTGTGTGTCCCAGTTCGGAATCATTCACAAAGAAGGACACAATCACAGTCAAAAAACACCCCCTCTGGACAGGTCACTCACACTGCACCGCAACACTACACAAAAACACAAGTTTCTACATCTCATGCACAGGGGCAGTGAAGTGTACACAACATTGTGCCACACTAACAACATAGCAACATCACATCTACAAATACAACTCACACATCCACATTGCACACATGCTATGGATTGCTGCCACATGGACGTGTCATGGAACACAAACAACACTCCCATTAAACAGCCCTGCAATGGACAAACACATCACCCATATTGCAACACAATGGGAGGACAATGGGATGCACAATGGACAGAGAGATAAATATACCAAGCTCACTATGCAAACAATACCTGTGCAATAGGGATAGGACATCACGAGCATTCAGGGAATTATAGTGCACTAGGAAACATTTCACTTTGCACACACCCATAAAACTACATTTGCACAGGAACTGGCCCTACATGTATCCTAGGGACAAATATACTAGAGTTAAGTGACGTGCCCATTTGCACAATGTGGAAGTGCAAGTCAACAAAGAAACTCTAACTGCATGGGACATACATCTACATGAAGTAGCTGTAAGGTACCCGCAGCTAAATGGACACATCCACAGTCAAATGCAAACAAAGGTAGAACAGTTTAACACCCTCCCTGTCTTCACTAGGAAAACGCAAGCAGCCACACATGAGATGAATCTACAATCCATATCAAGGGGACAAGTATAACACCATAGATGCTCACATTGGACAACACAAGATGAAATACCATACCAAACAGAACACAATGTTGTGACACCACAATTGCATTTACACCCACATATCCATACAGCCAACAGCTACCTTTATCATTGGTGACACCAGCAATATCCACATAGTCAGATATTGCAAACAACAGTAAATGGATCAGCAAGGAGGCTGAAAGACATACAACTGTAGGCAGATAGCACAGATTAATTAGGAATAACATAAAGGTAGGAAATGAATTGTATGATAAATCTGTACCCAAATAATTACAACTGTTTGGGTTTATTTTAAACCAAATGTAAATTGTCCAAGACCATTGGCCAGCCCATATGATAGTCTGTCGCAGCACAGTACTGTGCCAACACTTAACTCCTATTACTGACAGGGCACCTCCACAAGAAGGGACATCATGTGGGCAGGCAGGCACCTCAGGGATCATCCTTGGGGATTTGGAATGGGTGAATTGGGGAGGGGTAGACTGCTTCTTTGGAGGGGTGGGCTTCTTCTTCAGGGGGGGTATGGGTGCTTGCGGAGGGCAGGTGTGACGGGGAGGACTTGGAGGTGGAAGGGATCGGTTGGGATGTGGGTCAGGGGCTCTTGGATTTGGGACAAGGGACAGAGCAAGGTCAAACAAAAAATGTCCTTAGGTACACAGAGACGGTCTTCAGAAGGGGTAGGGATTTGGAGGTTGAGGGAGTGGTTGTCTAGTGTGTTGTCATGGATGTCTTGGGTGTGTGTGTGTGAGGTATGCTTATGTTTGCATGCTATATGTTATATGTGTGTTTGGGCGTTTTCATGTCTTGGGGCTGGGAAGTGGCGGTGTTGGGTGATGGAGTGGTGGATGTGTGTGTCTGTTGGGGTGGTGTCTGAGGGTATGCTTGTAGTGGTAGATGTCTGTGTATCTGTTGGGGTGGTGTCTGCAGGTATGGTGGATATGGTGGATGCCTGTGTGTTGTCTGAGGGTATGATGGATATCTGTATATCTGTTGGGGTGGTGTCTGTAGGTATGGTGGATGTGGTGTGTGTGTCACTGACTGTTGTGATGGTTTCTGTGGGGATGCTTGATGTGGTGTGTGGGACGGTGGGGGGCCTGCGGAAGTGGTGGGTGATGTTTGTGTGGTTGTCTGTTGAGTGCTTGTGTGCCAGGGTGTCATTTAGTGTTTATGTTTGCTGCTGTTGTGTGGTGAGGTGGGTGAGTGCGGATCTGTGTGTGTGTTTGGGATAGGTAGGGGAATGGAGGATTTGAATTGGGAACAGGGAGGTGGAGGGGGGACGGAAGCTGGGGGTTGACTGGCTGCTGTGAGTAAAGAGGCCAGAGCCTTAAAAGATCTCTGTAGGCCAGACACTGCACTACGAATGCCTTCCAGGAATGTATTTGTATTCTGCAGTTGGACGGACAATCCCTGGATGGCATTCAGAATGGCAGTCTGACTCACAGAGATACTCCTCAGGAGGTCAATAGCATCCTCACTCAGGGCCGCAGCGGTAACAGGGGCTGGTGCAGAGGAGCCTGCAGCAAAGGAGACGCCCACCCTCTTGGATGATCAGGCACAGCCAACTGGGTGAGGAGCAACAGGAAGGGTGGTGATAGAACTGGGGGTGGTGGATAAAGATGGAACAAGAGTATGTCACTGATCATTAGGGAGTGGCCACTGAAAGAAGAATCCGATGATGACGAGAACGTAGATCCGGTCTCCCCCAGGGTGCCCCCTTACACTCTAGGCCAATGGGTTCCTCTGTGTGGGTGGTGTCTTGACCCAAGGTCCCGTGGCCAGATGCTCCCCCACTTGGCTGTGCCCTGTCTCCTTTGCTTCCCTGGACTGATGCTGCAAATACAATAAAAAATTAGGTTGATGATCATACTTGAAAAGCAGTTGTGATTAGCAAACATTACAGTGACAGTATTCTCCAGCTAAACAAAGATAAATCCGAAGTATTGGTTCTAGGGCAGAACACACGACTGGATAGGAGCCCTAAGCTGCCTACCTCTTTTAGAGAGCTACCTGCCCGAAGAAATATGTGAAATGTCTGGGAGTCTGGCTTGACCCCCAACTTACCCTGGAACACCAAGTTAAGAAAACTTCTGTCATCTGTTTCAGGATAATGAGACTTTTGAGGAATTGTTTTGCCATACTTCCATTTTTGGCAAAAAGACTAATTGTTCAGGCACTCATCCTCTCCAGACTGGACTATGGAAATGGACTATTACTTGGGTCCTCAAGATACGTCAAAAAGGAAATTGCAAGTACTTCAAAACGCCGCAGCCCTGTTACTTTGTGATACCCTGAGGCATTCATCGACTAAAGCCACTCTGGCTGACTTTCATTGGCTTCCAGTTGAGCAATGCATAATGTTCAAAACCCTGTGTTGTATACACAGATCGCTTCACAACAGAGGTCCTACACATCTAAAGACCCTGGCATCCTTCTATACGCCAACTAGAAATCTTAGATCTGCATCAGCAGCACTTGCATCTATACCTAGAGGAAAAAAATCCAGATGGGGAGGTACCACAATGGCTTAACTTGGTGCCAAAATGTGGAATTCCCTCCCTCATAGCCTTCGATCTACAAGTCATGAACTGAAATTTTGGAAAGGACTGAAAACCTGGGTGTTCTAATGTGTCTGCTCTGCAATTTGTTTTTTTTGGGAGAGTTGTTCCTCCCAGCGCTGGGAGGCCTTCGGGTAGCCATGATCTATATAAATACCGTTACATAACAACATAACATTATCATGATGTCAAGCAGGCCCCAGCAACAGACTCCGATTAAGTGGCCTGTTTTTGTACCATATTATATGCATGCATGCCATGTGAACTGTCAACTGTTGCTCACAGGAAAATCAGGATCTCAGACACTTACAATTGCATGGCTGAAGTTGTGCAGCCACAGTAACCATTGAACAAAGTAGGAGACTGCATCACTCTCAAAGCTTTACCTCATGGAGCATACACCACTTACCTGTTGTCATAAGATAGAAGCCCAATGCCAATGGCATTCCCACTGATCCCACACAAGGTCATGCAGAAATATATTTGCCACATACCCAATAACATAACAATAAGAAATGATGCTCCTAGAACGTGCCATGCTGCTGACAACAGTGCAACAACCAGGAGAAGGTAACGTGGAAATACTCATGTCACAATGAAAAATCTGTCTATTATGCACACTTCACCAAGAGAAATGTGTTCCACTGGATTTATGGAGGCAGTACTACTGTTGCTCAGATATGCCAGTGTACATTTGGCATGGAAATTTACACTGTTGACAAAATGTTGAAAATGTCATGGAGCTATGTCTCTAAAATCCATAACACAATGAGTAAGCAAGCCCCAGGGAAATCACCACTAATGTCTGGCAACCCTTACAATGACATAATCTAAGTGCATCAGTAGACACCGAGTACTTGGGAAAAGCCCTCAACATGTTGCTCAATGGGAAGGTACATCTTCGTCTCCTTTTTGCTCATGCAAACCCAAATGTCTGTTGTTGAACACTTGTACTCAGACACGTGATTCCACCATAATTGCAAGCCACTCCATGATGCTTGCCAACAGTTATGTTACAAACCTTTCCCATTTCACATGTGCAAACCAATTTGCTACATGAATCTACATCAATGGCATTGAAATGCACCTTGTGGTTAAAAACTCTAGGCCCACCTGTCATATCCCTCATTGCTACTGCAGTTGTACATGCCAACTGACATGCTAGGATGGGTGAGGGTATATGTCAGCCAATAATCAATGGTGACGCACTCTTGTCTGTGGCACCACATGAAAAGTACCCCCATTGTAAATGTCCTATTCCACACAAAGGTTGGCATGCACATATATGAAAGGAATAAATAAATGATCCCATCAATACAGGTATACCGTGCACGAAACAACAGCTTACAAATGTTTTTCAAAAGAGAAAGGGACACATGTAGGCACAAGGAATGTTGGCAACATTGGTGGCACATAAATAATGTCAATGGACATTCCCCACTTACCAAGGTAAAGTATTGATTTATAGCTGCATCCCCCAAGAAATGTATGCACTGTCACATGTATGATTGCCATTGTTAATGTTAGAAATGGGGTCTATGTTTGGCAGTCAGTTTGCACTCTGGCCAAGCAGGGATCCTCACTCTAGTCAGGGTAAGGGAGATACACACCTAAGATAACTCCTGCTCACCCCCTTGGTAGCTTGGCACAATCAGTCAGGCTTAGCCAAGAGGAAATGTGTGAAGTATTTGTCCCAACACACAAAGAAACACAGTGGAAATGCAACAAAAACACTCAACTCCAGTTTAGACAAATAGCCAATTCTAAACTGAGTAAAACAAGACCACTCCTACAAAACTACAACATACCCAATCAAACACACAAATTTAATTAAACTACAATATAGTGCTTAGAAATACAATTGTTCCAACTTGGGCTATCACTGTATCGCTGACGGAGTGGTTCCCAACAATCCGACGATACTCGCAAGGAGGGCGTAGCCAGTCATAGATTTGCGTGGACCCCCAGGTACAGTACCTTTGGTAACAACGAAACAAGGTGGTGCACAGAGCCAGGGAGGTGAGGTGTCGCTGGATTCGGTATGCCATCAGTTCCTTACTACAGCCTAGGGAAGATGATGCATCGTCAGTGCGAGGCGTTGGTTCCTGATGATCCAGCGCAGTGGATGAATCCGGCAGGTCAATACGTGCTGGGTGACTTCTTGGGGTTGCGATCATGATACTGGGCTATAGGCGCGGCAGTGAAGTGGCTGTCATGGACATCAGTGACATGGCACTCTGGACTCATGAAGTCACAGGATCTCAACGGGGCTGCTGCAACTTTGGACCTGCAGTGTCAGTCACGGTTGTTGCACTCCAGAAGGGACCACGAATTCAGGTGTAGTCAGCGGTATGGAGTAGGACAGAGGAGTCAATCCTAATGTCGTCCGGAGTCGGTGCGCCTGATTCTCCTTGTTTTAGGCTAGTTTTAACTCCCAAGGGCCCAAAACCTGGAGTAGGCACCCCCAGGCAAGTGAGGGTCCACAGCAAACGAACCCAGAGGCTGGTAGGTGAAATCTTTGATGCCCCTGAGACTTCTTAACAGGAGGAAATCTCAGTCCAAGCCCTTGGAGAAGCTTCACAAGCAGGATACACAGCAAAGTCCAGTCTTTGTCCACTTTAAGGCAGAAGCAGCAACTTCAGGCCAACCCAGCAAAGCACACACAGCAAAGGGGCAATACTCTTCCTCCAGTTCTTCAGTTCTTCTCTTTGGCAGAGGTTCCTCTTGATCCAGAAGTGTTCTAAAAATCTAGGGTTTGGGTCCTGTACTTATACTAATTTCTGTCTTTGAAGTAGGCAAACATCAAGGGAAAGTCTCTGTTGTACACAAGATGCTGCGTTGCCCAAGCCGTGTCCCAGACACACTCCAGGGGGCTGGAAACTGCATTGTGTGGGACAGGCACAGCCCTTTCAGGTGCAGGTGTCAGCTTCTCCCTCCCCACTCTAGCCTAGGAAGACTCATCAGGATATGCAGGACACACCTTAGCTCCCTTTGTGTCACTGTCTAGAGCGAATTGACAAACAGCCCATCTGACAGTCTGACGCAGACATGGATTCCACAGGCAGAGAATGGTTAAACAGGAAAATGCCCACTTTCTACAAGTAGCATTTTCAAACACCAACTCTACTAATAGGTGTATTTTTAAATAGTCAGTTCAGAGACCCCAAACTCCGTATCTCTATCTGCTCCCAATGGGAAACTGCACTTAAAAGATATTTAAAGGCAATCCACATGTTAACTTATAGGAGAGATAGGCCTTGCAATAGAGAAAAACAAATTTGGCAGTATTTCACTAGCAGGACATGTAAAACACACCTGCACCTGTCCTACCTTTTAACTGCACTGCATCCAGCCCATGGGGCTACCTAGGGCTTACTTTAGGGTTGACTTACAAGTAGTAAAAGGGAAGGTTGGGGCCTGGCAAGTTTTTACACTTGCCAGGTCGAAACGTCAGTGCAAAACTGCACACATAGAGACTGCAGTGGCAGGTCTGAGACATGTTTACAGGGCTACTCATATGGGTGGCACAATCAGTGCTGCAAGCCCACTAATAGCATTTGATTTAAAGGCCCAGGGCACCTCTAGTGCACCTTATTAGGGACTTACTAGTAAATCAAATATTCCAATCAGGGATAACCAATCATAATCACAATTTATACAGGGAGCACTTGCACTTTATCACTGATCTGCAGTGGTAAAGTGCCCAGGGTGCCAAAAACCAGCAAAAACTAAGCCCAAACCACAGTCAAAAATACAGACAGCAGAGGCAAAAAGACAGGGGAAACTATGCCAAGAATGCCAGGTCTAACACATGCCCCCAAGCAGAAAGTGGGGAGATCTACCTAACCTCATGGAAATCCTCATCACTAAAGTAGAAGAATCTGGACAGACCATCAGCATTGCCGTGCTCATTACCAGGACTATGTTAAACCGTAAAGTCCATTCCCTGTAGGGAGATGGACCCCCTCAGCAATTTTGGGTTCTTGCACCTCATCGACATTAATCATCTGAGGGGCCTCTGGTCTGTCTGAACCCATAAGTGAGTCCCAAACAAGTAGGGTCTTAGCTTCTTTAGTGCCCGGACCATAGCAAAAGTTTCTCTCCCAATTGCGTTCCACTTCTGGTTCCTGGGGAGTAACCTCCTACTAATGAAGGCTACAGGCTACTCTAGGACCTCTTCATTTAGCTGGGGTAGAACTGCCCTTTACCATACTCTGAAGCGTCAGTCTGCACAATGAATTGAAGAAGTCAGGTGCATTCAGCATGGGTGCTTTGCACATGGCTGCCTTCCGGGCATCAAAAGCAGTCTGACAAGCCTCAGTTCAGATCACTTTCTTGGGCTGCTTCCTGGAAGTCAGCTCTGTCAAGGGGGCAACAATGGGCCTCAACCCATGACAAACCTCCTGTAGTAACCGGTGAGACCTAAGAAGGCTATAACCTCTGTCTGGGTCTTGAGGGATTCCAAGCCAAAATTGCATCAATTTTGGGTTGTAGGGGGGCCACGTGGCCACTTCCCACCTGGTGTCCCAGGTAAACCACAGATACCTGCCTATTTGGCATTTACTAGCCTTAATAGTGAGACGTGCCCTCTGCAGGGCCTCCGACACTTTGAAGAGGTGATCCAGGTGGTCCTCCCAGCTGGAGTTAAACAATGCAATGACATCCAGGTAGGCGGCGCTGAAATCCTCCAGCCCAGCCAAAACCTGGTTGACCAACCTTTTAAACGTGTCAAGGACATTCTTCAACCCAAAGAACATGACCCTGAAACCAGTAGTGCACCTCTGGTGTTGAAAATGCTGACCTCTCTTTGGCCCCATCGGTCAAGGCAATCTTCAAGTACCCAAATGTTAACTCAAACCTGCTGAGGAACATGGCAGCTCCTATCTGATCTATGAGCTCATCAGCTCAGGGATGGAGTGCTTGTCAGTCTCAGTGATGGCATTGAGTCCACGGTGGTCCATGTAGAACCTAAGTTAAGGATAGGCACTGGGGGCAGCAGCCTTTGGAACCAAGAGCACTAGGCTGGACCAAGCAATGCTGGAGAACTCTATCACCCCTAATGCTAGCGTCTTGGAAACCTCATCCGGGTTACTGGCTCTAAACTTGTCATTCACCCTGTAGCTCTTATGCACCACAAGTGGACTGTCCCTAGTGTCCACATCATGTGTACACAAATGTGGTACTCCTGGGGACAAGGAAAACAGAGGAAACTGTCCCAGCAACTGGTAACAGTCCCTCTGCTGTTCTAGGGTCAGTGCCGGGAAGAGGTTCACACCCTCCACAGACCCATCTTTGTCTTAGGCAGACAAGGGGTCAGGAAGAGGCTCACTCTCCTCCTCTATCCCATCATCTGTTGCCAAGAACCATGTTCAGGTCGGATCCCTAAAAATGTGGTTTGAGGTGGTTCACATGAAGGACCTTCAAAGGGTTCCTGGGGTCTGCAGGCTCACCAGATAGGTGACATTGCTCTTGCACTCTACCACCTCAAAAGACCCAGCCCACTTGCCCTAGAGAGCATGAGGCTCCACTGGGGCCATGACTCACAATTTGTGGCCAGACTGAAGCTCAACCAGAGTGGCATTCTGGTCATACCACCATTTCGTATCCTCCTGGCTTGCTTCTAGGTTCGCCTGAGTGAGCTTCCTGAAGTGGGCAGTCTGGTTCTTAAAGGCCAGCATACGTCCTGGGGGGGCTACCAGGAGCTTTCTCCTGGCCTCCTTCACCAGACTCAGAGGTCCTCTCCGAGGGTGCCCGTCCAGCAGCTCAAAGAGTCCTAAACCTAGGCCCTTCTTTGCTACCTCCCTGTATGCAAAGAGAAGGTATGGCAAGAGGACGTCCCACTTACACCTCATGGGGTCTGACAGACCCATAATCACACCTTTCAGGGTGAGGTTGAACCTTTCAACCAACCCATTTCCTGTGGGGCGGGAAGGAGTGGTGAACTTGTAGGCTATCCCACACTCCTTCCACAGAGCTTCATATAGGTAGATATGACGTTGGTACCCCCGTCGGATACCACCTCCTTGGGGAACCCCATGTGGATAAAAACAAATTATCAATGCCAGGCCCACCCCGGGGACTGTCACTGACCTCTGATGGATGGCCTCTGGGTACTGGGTGGCATGGTCCACCAAGACCAGGATAAACCTGTGGCCAATGGCTGTCTTGGGGTCCAGAGGCCCCACAATGTCAATTCCCACCAGCTCAAAAGGGGTGCTGACAACAGGGAATAGTGGAGGGTAGCCTTCAATCTCCCCCCATTCTTGCCACTTGTCTGGAATGTCTGGCAAGACCTACAATAGGTGTCAATGTGCCTGCGTATTTAGGGCCAGTAAACAAGAATGACAATCATCTCAAAAGTTTTGTCCTGCCCCAAATGTCCTGCCAAAGGCACATAATGAGCCAGCCCCAGTAGGAAGGTTCTGAAGGCTCAGGTACCACCAGGACACAGGCTTCCCCAGGCTCAGCAACCTTATACTCTCCATACAGGAGGCCATCCTCCCAATAAATCCAGTGTGATCCATACTTCTTGCCAGATGCCTGCTCTCCAGTCTATCGCTGCAGACCCTCAAGATAATGGTATGACTTCTGCACCTCACAGAATTCCTCCCTGGTGGGAGTGCCCTGGAGTCTACAGGGGAACAAGTGGCTGAACTGGGGTGCATGCCTGAGCTGATCCATTTGCAGCAGGAAGGGGGTCCCACCAGGGTGAATGTTTGACAATGTTCAGCATTCCGTCCATCACTTGTTGTTTTTGCTTTGTCGCCCTATGTGGGAAGGGTATGCCCAGACGTGGGTCCCGTGCTTCCCATGCCACTGGATTCAAGCTAGCCTGGCTGATGAGGGGTGAAACCCCGAAACCGGTCCCAGGATGTTTGTTTCCAGTCCAGGAAAGACCTGGCCTAGCAGTTCGGGCTGGACTGTTCCCATGGGAACAGGGTCAAGACTGATTTGCATATGGCTGGGTCCAAACTGGAATGGCATGGGCAGCAAAAAAACGATGGATTTAGGCCCAGATCACTGTACTGGGGGTGAATGTTTGACAATGTTCAGCATTCCGTCCATCACTTGTTGTTTTTGCTTTGTCGCCCTATGTGGGAAGGGTATGCCCAGACGTGGGTCCCGTGCTTCCCATGCCACTGGATTCAAGCTAGCCTGGCTGATGAGGGGTGAAACCCCGAAACCGGTCCCAGGATGTTTGTTTCCAGTCCAGGAAAGACCTGGCCTAGCAGTTCGGGCTGGACTGTTCCCATGGGAACAGGGTCAAGACTGATTTGCATATGGCTGGGTCCAAACTGGAATGGCATGTGCAGCAAAAAAACGATGGATTTAGGCCTAGATCACTGTACTGGGGGTGAATGTTTGACAATGTACAGCATTCCGTCCATCACTTGTTGTTTTTGCTTTGTCGCCCTATGTGGGAAGGGTATGCCCAGACGTGGGTCCCGTGCTTCCCATGCCACTGGATTCAAGCTAGCCTGGCTGATGAGGGGTGAAACCCCGAAACCGGTCCCAGGATGTTTGTTTCCAGTCCAGGAAAGACCTGGCATAGCAGTTCGGGCTGGACTGTTCCCATGGGAACAGGGTCAAGACTGATTTGCATATGGCTGGGTACAAACTGGAATGGCATGGGCAGCAAAAAAAACATGGCTTTAGGCCCAGATCACTGTACTGGGGGTGAATGTTTGACAATGTTCAGCATTCCGTCCATCACTTGTTTTTTTTGCTTTGTCGCCCTATGTGGGAAGGGTATGCCCAGACGTGGGTCCCGTGCTTCCCATGCCACTGGATTCAAGCTAGCCTGGCTGATGAGGGGTGAAACCCCGAAACCGGTCCCAGGATGTTTGTTTCCAGTCCAGGAAAGACCTGGCATAGCAGTTCGGGCTGGACTGTTCCCATGGGAACAGGGTCAAGACTGATTTGCATATGGCTGGGTCCAAACTGAAATGGTATGGGCAGCAAAAAAACAATGGATTTAGGCCCAGATCACTGTACTGGGGGTGAATGTTTGACAATGTTCAGCATTCCGTCCATCACTTGTTGTTTTTGCTAAGTACAAATACTAGTCCTATCCTCACAGCTGACCACCAATGTTAGAAACGGGGTCTCTGGTTGGCAATCAGTTTGCACTCTGTCCAAGCAAGAATCCTCACTCTAGTCCCATTAAGGGAGATACACACCTACGATAACCCCTGCTCACCTCCTTGGTAGTTTGGCACAAGCAATCAGGCACATCTCAGAGGCAATGTGTTAAGTATTTGTACCAATACACGCAGTAACACAGTGAAAACACCACAAATGCACTCAACACCAGTTTAGAAACATAACCAATATTTATCTGAGTGAAAAAAGACCAGAACGACAAAAAATCCAACAGACACAAGCACAGATAAATTTTTTCAAAGATGAAACTTCAATATAGTGCTTAGGAACACAGGGCCATATTTATACTTTTTGCTGCAAAACTGCGCTAACGCAGTTTTGCGCCAAAAAAATGAGCGCCGGCTAACGCCATTCTGAAGCGCCATGCGGGTGCCGTATTTATTGAATGGCGTTAGCCGGCGTTTGCCGACCGGCGCTGCCTGGTGTGCGTGAAAAAAAACCACGTACACCAGGCAGCGCCGGCGTAGGGAAAAATGGCGTTTGGGCGTCCAAAAATGGGGCAAGTCAGGCTGAGGCAAAAAAATCGTCTTAACCCGATTTGCGCCATTTTTTTTGGGCGCCCAGACGCCATTAACATGACTCCTGTCTTAGCAAAGATAGGAGTCATGGCCCCTTGCCCAATGGCCATGCCCAGGGGAGTTCTGTCCCCTGGGCATGGTCATTGGGCATAGTGGCATGTAGGGGGGCACAAATCAGGCCCCCCTATGCCACAAAAAAAAATATAAAAAAATACTTACCACAACATACCTTTTCTTCCCTGGGATGGGTCCCTCCATCCTTGGGTGTCCTCCTGGGGTGGGCAAGGGTGGCAGGGGGTGTCCCTGGGGGCAGGGGAGGGCACCTCTGGGCTCATTCTGAGCCCACAGGTCCCTTAACGCCTGCCCTGACCCAGGCGTTAAAAAGAGGCGCAAATGCGGGTTTTTTTGCCCCGCCCACTCCCGGGCGTGATTTTTGCCCGGGAGTATAAATACCACGCACATGCCTGGGAGTCATTTTTTAAGACGGGAACGCCTACCTTGCATCTCATTAACGCAAGGAAGGTGTTCACGCCAAAAAATGACGCTAACTCCATGAACTTTGGCGCTAGACGCGTCTAACGCCAAAGTATAAATATGGAGTTAGTTTTGCGTCGAATTTGCGTCGAAAAAAACGACGCAAATTCGGCGCAAACGGAGTATAAATATGCCCCACAATAACTCTAGCTTCGGCTATCACAATGTCATTGATGAGTCGTTCTCAACAATCCGACATCACTCGCAAGGGAGTGCAGGCCAGTCACGAAGTTGCATGGACCCCAGGCACAGTACCTTTGGTAAACAATTAAACAAAGACATTGCACGGAGTCTGGAAGGTGAGGTGTCGCTGAAGATAGTGTGGCGTCGGTTGTTTACTGCTACCAGGGAGGTGAGGCGTCAGTTTCTTATCGCGAGGCAGGGGAGGTGAGACATCTATACCTTATGGTTGCATGAGTGGTGATGCACCATAAGTGATGAGGTGCCAGTTCCTTACGATCCAGTTGGGTTGATGAACCCAGCAGGTCAAGTTGTGAGGGGTCGACTAAGCGGTGTCGCGATCACCCCAATGGACCACAGGTGCTGCAGCAGAGTCGGATGTCCTGGATGTCACAGACACAGCACTCAGGACTCACACTGTGGCGGGACTTCTGAGGCACTGCAGTAGCATCGGGCCAGTGGCGTCAGTCACCGTCGTTGCACTCAGTGGATACCATGGCTCCTGGTGCAGGCAACATCACGGAGTCAGACAGCAAAGTTGCGCTGGAGTTGATGTATTTGGTTTTTTCTTAGTTATACCAATGCTTATTCCCAAGGGCCCAGGGACTGGATTTGACACCACTTGATGAGTCAAGACTCTAAGCAAGAAAGCCCAGGTGCTGGCAGATGAGGTCTTTGATGTCCCTGAGACTTCTAACAGGAGGCAATCTCAGTTAAAGCCTTTGAACGACCTTGCAAAGCAGGATCTAGCTAGCAAAGTCCATGCCTTTCATTCCCAGGACAGAAGCAGTAAGCAGCAGGCAAGCACAACAAAGCAACAGGCAGAATGGCAGTCCCCCCTACGGCATCTAGCTCTTCTTCATGGCAGAATGTCCTCAGTCCAGAAGTGTCCTGAGGTTGTGGTGTCAGAGGCTCAATACTGCCCTGGCCCCAGACACACCTCAGGGTGTTGTAGACTGCTTTGTGTAAGGATCGGCATAGCCCTATTCAGGTGCATTTGTCAGCTTCTCCCACCACTCTGGCCCAGGAAGACCCATCACGATGTGCAGGGCACACCTCAGCTCCCTTTGTGTGACTGTCTACAGTGAATTCACAAGCAGCCCAACTGTAAACTTGACCCAGACATGTATTCTACAGCCAGACAGAGGCACTGAATGGTCAAGTAAGAAACTGCACACTTTCTAAAAGTGGCATTTTCAAACTTAAAATTTAAAAATTAACTTCATCAAAATATATATGAGTTTAGAGACCCCAACCTTTTCATCTCTATCTGCTCCCAAAAAGAAACTACTCTTGAAAGCTATTTCAAGGCACTCCTCATGTTACCCTGTGGGAAAGGTAGGCCTTGCAATAGCGAAAATTGAATTTAGCAGTATTTCACTATTAGGACATGTAAAACACACCAGTACATGTCCTACCTTTTAACCCCTACGGTGCCTTGAATGAGGTGATCTCGTCCAAGGCACCGGTTCCTGGGTGCCTTGGACAAGATCACCTCGTCCTGCACCCAGGAACCGGTCGTGGATGGAAGGGGAATTCCTTTCCCTTCCCCCCTGACCCCCCCACCCCGTGAGGTCAGCGCGTATTTCTCTTCCGATCACGTGGAGGAGGCCGGAGAGGCTTCAAAGGGATGGAAATTAATTTCCTTCCCTTTGAAGTGTCTTTCAGCGTTTCAAAAGCCGGATTGTAAAGCAACGATCTTTTTTTTAGCGCCAATGTCATGCAAGGGGAGCGACCCCGTAGGCAAGGGTCGCTCCCGGGGAGGGTGTTGGGGGGGGGTTGGTGGGCAAATTTATTTTAGGCAGATCGGCCTATTGTTATTAATAACAATAAAGACAACATTTTTTGTTTGTTTGTTTTTTTAGAGATGGGGAGCGACCCATTAGGCAAGGGTCGCTCCCCTGGGGGGCAAATTGTATTTAGACCATTTCTGCCCCCCTTGGGGGCAGTTCGGACGATTTTAGGTCAATCTGCCCCCAAGGGGGGCGGAAACCACTAGGCACCAGGGTTTTTTTTTGTGTGCCAATGTCACGCAAGGGGAGCGACCCTGTAGGCAAGGGTCGCTCCCGGGGGGGGTTTGGTGGTGTGGGGGGGGCACATATATTTCTGGCCCTGGGGGGGGGAAGAAACCTTTAGGTGCCAGGGCAAATATATATATATTTTTGTTTGTTTGTTTGTTTTTTAGAGATGGGGAGTGACCCATTATGGAAGGGTCGCCCCCCTGGGGGGCAAATTGCATTTAGACCATTTCTGCCCCCCTTGGGTGCAGATCGGCCGATTTTAGGTCAATCTACCCCCAAGGGGGCAGAAACAACTAAGCACTGGGGATTTTTTTTTTGGGCCAATTTTTTCGCAAGGGGAGCGACCCCGCAGGCAAGGGTCGCTCCCGGAGGGACTTGGGGTGGGTGGTAGGGGCAAATTTATTTTATGCCATTTCTGCCCCCCCCTGGGGGCAGATCGGCCTATTGTTATTAGGCCGATCTGCCCCTGGGGGGGCAGAAACCTCAAGGCGCCAGGGCTAATTATAATTTTTTTTTTTTTAGAGATGGGGAGCGACTCATTAGGTAAGGGTCGCTCCCCTGGGGGGCAAATTGTATTTAGACCATTTCTGCCCCCCTTGGGAGCAAATCGGACGATTTTAGGTCAATCTGCCCCCAAGGGGGGCAGAAACAACTAGGCACGGGGATCTTTTTTTTGCGCCAAAGTCACGCAGGGGGAGGGACCCCGTAGGCAAGGGTCGCTCCCTGGGCGGGTTGGGGAGGCACATTTATTTTAGGCCATTTCTGCCCCCCATGGGGCCGACTGAGCTAGAAGCCAAAATCCACAGGTAGGCACTTTGTAAAAAACACCTCTGTTTTCTGTGAAAAAATGTGATGTGTCCACGTTGTGTTTTGAGCCATTTCCTTTTGTGGGCGCTCGGCCTACCCACAAAAGTGAGGTATCATTTTTATCGGGAGACTTGGGGGAACGCTGGATGGAAGGAAATTTGTGGTTCCTCTCAGATTCCAGAATTTTCTGTCACCGAAATGTGAGGAAAATTTGTTTTTTTAGCCAAATTTTGAGGTTTTCAAATGATTCTGGGTAACAGAACCTGGTCAGAGCCCCACAAGTCACCCCATCTTGGATTCCCGTAGGTCTCTTGTTTAAAAAAATGCACAGGTCTGGTAGGTTTCCCTAGGTGCCGGCTGAGCTAGAGGCCACAATCTACAGGTAGGCACTTTGCAAAAAAAATCTCTGTTTTCTGTCAAAAAATGTTATTTGTCCACGTTGTGTTTTGGGGCATTTCCTGTCGCGGGCGCTAGGCCTACCCACACAAGTGAGGTATCATTTTTATCGGGAGACTTGGGGGAACGCTGGGTGGAAGGAAATTTGTGGCTCCTCTCAGATTCTAGAACTTTCTGTCACCAAAATGTGATGAAAACGTGTTTTTTTCAAGATTTTGAGGTTTGCAAAGGATTCTGGGTAACAGAACCTGGACAGAGCCTCACAAGTCACCCCATCTTGGATTTCCCTAGGTCTCTAGTTTTAAAAAATGCACAGGTTTGGTAGGTTTCCCTAGGTGCCGGCTGAGCTAGAGGCCACAATCTACAGGTAGGCACTTTGCAAAAAAAAACTCTGTTTTCTGTCAAAAAATGTGATGTGTCCACGTTGTGTTTTGGGGCATCTCCTGTCGCGGGCGCTAGGCCGACCCACACAAGTGAGGTATTATTTTTATCAGGAGACTTGGGGTAATGCTGGGTGGAAGGAAATTTGTGGCTCCTCTCAGATTCCAGAACTTTCTGTCACCGAAATGTGTGAAAAACATGTTTTTTTTTGCCAACTTTTGAGGTTTGCAAAGGATTCTGGGTAAGAGAACCTGGTCAGAGCCACACAAGTCACCCCATCTTGGATTCCCCTAGGTCTCTAGTTTAAAAAAATGCACAGGTTTGATAGGTTTCCGTAGGTGCAGGCTGAGCTAGAGGCCAAAATCTACAGGTAGGCACTTTGCAAAAAACACCTCTGCTTTCTGTCAAAAAATGTGATGTGTCCAACGTTGTGTTTTGGGCCATTTCCTGTTGCGGGCGCTAGGCCTACCCACACAAGTGAGGTATAATTTTTATCAGGAGACTTAGGGGAACGCTAGGTAGAAGGAAATTTGTGGCTCCTCTCAGATTCCAGAACTTTCTGGCACCGAAATGTGAGGAAAATGTTGTTTTTGCCAAATTCTGAGGTTTGCAAAGGATTCTGGGTAACAGAACCTGGTCAGAGCCCCACAAGTCACCCCATCTTGGATTCCCCTAGGTCTCTAGTTTTAAAAAATGCCCAGGTTTGGTAGGTTTCCCTAGGTGCTGGCTGAGCTAGAGGCCAAAATCTACAGGTAGGCACTTTGCAAAAAACACCTCTGTTTTCTGTCATAAAATGGGATGTGTCCACGTTGTGTTTTCGGGCGCGGGAGCGAGGCCTACCCACACAAGTAAGGTATCATTTTTACGGGAGACTTGGGGGAACATAGAATAGCAAAACAAGTGTTATTGCCCCTTGTCTTTCTCTACATTTTTTGCTTCCAAATATAAGAGAGTGTGTAAAACATCTATTTGAGAAATGCCCTGTAATTCACATGCTAGTATGGGCACCCCGGAAATCAGAGATGTGAAAATAACCACTGCACCTCAACACCTTATCTTGTGCCCATTTTGGAAATACAAAGGTTTTCTTGATAGCTATTTTTCACTCTTTATATTTCAGCAAATGAATTGCTGTATATCCGGTATAGAATGAAAACCCACTGCAGGGTGCAGCTCATTTATTGGCTCTGGGTACCTAGGGTTCTTGATGAACCTACAAGCCCTATATATCTCAGCAACCAGAAGAGTCCAGCAGACGTAACTGTATATTGCTTTTCAAAATCTGACATTGCAGGAAGAAGTTACAGAGTAAAACGAAGAGAAAAATTGCTGTTTTTTTACCTCAATTTCAATATTTATTTTTTTCAGTTGTTATTTTCTGTAGGAAACCATTGTGAGATCTACACAAATTACCCTTTGCTGAATTTAGAATTTTGTCTACTTGTCAGAAATGTTTAGGTTTCTGGGATCCAGCATTTGTTTCATGCCCATTTCCGTCACTGACTGGAAGGAGGCTGAAAGCACAAAAAATCATAAAAATGGGGTATGTCCCAGTAAAATGCCAAATTTGTGTTGAAAAATGGGGTTTTCTGATTCAAGTCTGCCTGTTCTGGGAAGCTGGTGATTTTAGCACCGCAAACCCTTAGTTGATGCCGTTTTCAGGGAAAAAAAAACACAAGCCTTCTTCTTCAGCCCCTTTTTCAATTTTTTTTTAAAAAAACCAAATTTTCACTGTATTTTGGCTAATTTCTTGGCCTCCTTCAGGGGAACCCACAAAGTCTGGGTACCTCTAGAGTACCTAGGATGTTGGAAAAAAAGGACGCAAATTTGGCTTGGCTAGCTTATATGGACAAAAAGTTATGAGGGCCTAAGCGCGAACTGCCCCAAATAGCCAAAAAAAGGCCTGGCACAGGAGGGGGAAAAGGCCTGGAAGCGAAGGGGTTAAATACACTGCACCATGCCCATCGGACTGCTTTAGGACTACCTTAAGGGTGACCTACATGTTGTAAAAGGGAAGGATCGGGCCTGGCAAGTGGGTGTACTTGCCAGATCAAACTGGCAATTAAATCTTCAGCACAGGATAAAAAAACAGGAGGTCAGATACAAAACATCAGGGGAAACCCTGCATAAAGGAACATTTCCAACATAGACTATGTTAGTATTGGGAACTTATAAAGACTATCCTACACGGGACAATCATGACCTACCTGAGAGCCAATATTTCACCGAATGGCCTTATTGTCACCAATGTCCCCAGAATTTTCTTGCAGGATCCACAATTTAGACTTGATTGGTCTCAGATTTCTTGGAAATGCACTCGAGACTGGTTGATTTTGATCATCAATACCTCCAAACGACTAGCAGATTCCATCACTATCCAGATTTCTATTACTGAAGCGGCCATGAAGACTACAGTGCAACTATCGCAATTTAAGTCCCGCCTGGCCGAGATTAATCTAGAACTCAACGAGACAAAGGAATATCTGACCAGACAGAAGATTAACAAACTACAGAAAGATATCAAACGTTTTAGCCGAGAGAAAATTTACCCCTATACGAAAAATGATTACCAATGTGAAGGTACATCCGAGACCTCAGATGATTCGGACGCCCAACAACGCCCTGCACGCACACCACAATACAGCTCGAGTTCAGACGAGTGGAGCGGTGACGAGGGACCGAGGCGTAACCAGAACCGCTACGCTCCACCAATGCATTTCAACTCTCCATTCCCTTATCAATCTATTCCACCATGGCAGCCTATGCCTATGCCTTTCTTTCAACCGCAGCCGCATTACAACTACAATCCTTTTTTAGGAAGAGGCCGGGGCAGAGGCAGAGGCAGAAACAGAAGGAGAGGCAGAAACGTACACTGGGCACAGGAGGAACCCCAGATGATTACCAGAAGTCGCGGTCAAACATTACAAAAGAAACCCTTGTCGTGAATCTTTCCAATTCTGTCCTCACATCCCCAGAGATGTCAGTTCTTGAAAAAGGCCTGGGCTTTGTACCCACTCCCAAGGAAGATCAATTTAGACTTCACTGCGAGATGGCGGCACTATTTCGGAAAATTAGATTACACTTTTTCTTCAAAGACAGCCCGGTATTGAATCTAAGAGGAGACACCAACCTGAGGAATCCATCAACGTTCACTCCTCCCTCCAATAAAGTCCCGTCAGAGGTTCTTACTTTTGAAAGAGCTGTTCGCTATGAAATACAACGCCTTCAATCTCCCTCCCCTTTCCAGAACATCTCCAAAGTGGAACGAGCCGCTATTCACTCTTTATCAAATAATCCGGACATCACCCTGAAACCTGCAGATAAAGGTGGTGCAATAGTAGTGATGAACACAACCGATTACAGACAGGAATGTATCAGACTATTGAGCGATGAATCCTATTACCAACGTATTCTTAACGACCCTACCCCACGGTTACAAAGCATAATTCGGGGCATGATATCAGAAGCAGAGTCAGCTGGTTGGTTGTCTCACCAAGAAGCCGAGTTCTTGGACACTAAAAATCCCAGAATGCCTTACTTTTACTGCCTTCCGAAAATCCACAAAGGTATTCCTCCACCAGGTCGCCGGATAGTTTCAGGCATTGGCTCCCTTCTGGAACCCCTCTCTAAATTTTGTGACTTTTTTCTACAACCAATTGTGGCAAGGACATCAACCTTTCTGAAAGATACTAAGGATACTTTGGTCCTACTTGAAGACATTAATAATACAGGCACCACCGACATATTAATTTGTTTGGATGTAGAGGCGCTTTATACCAATATTCCGCAAGATGCGACTCTAGGTGCAGTAGAAGACATACTCTTGTCTGAGACTTGGCCTCACAATACCCCCGTCAGCTTCATCATGCAATGTGCTAGCCTGGCCCTCAAAGAATTTTTTTTCCAATTTGAGAAATCTCTCTTTCATCAGATACAGGGTACTTCCATGGGAAGCACGTTCGCGCCGAGTTTGGCGTGTTTATACATGTTTGCTTTTGAAAAACGTCATATCCTCACCCCTGATCAACCATTCTATACCAACATCAGATTGTGGCGACGCTACATAGATGACATCCTAGTGGTTTGGCAGGGTAATATGGATCAAGCAAGAGCCTTCGTACTATGGGTTAATACCCTGGATACGCATTTGCACTTCACATCCACCATTTCTGATAGTGAGGTAGCCTTTCTAGATTTACAAGTCACCCTTAGGGATGGATACCTTCATTCATCCGTGTTTCATAAACCCACGGATAGGAACAGCTTACTACTCTATAATAGCCACCACCCTAAGGCTCTACGTGATAACTTACCTTTTGGCCAGTTCCTTAGGATACGACGTAATTGCTCTGACACTATTGACTTCCACACTCAAGCAGATACGCTGTGCCAGAAACTTTATGAACGTAACTATCCACCGAAGACTGTTAGACGAGCTAAAAAGCGAGTCAGCAACATCCCAAGAGAAACCTTACTGACTAACAATACCCGCTTACCTCAATCTAGAATGACTTGCGTCACCACGTTCACCCCTCTGAGTAATCAGATTAAACGAGTGGTGCGCAGACTCTGGCCCATTTTGACCAGTACTGGCGAAACTCTAGAGTACCCTCTCTTTGCATTTAAAAGAACCCAGAATATCAGAGACTTGCTGGTTCACACCAGACCAACGACGCCTCAACATACAGAGGTCATGGGCCCTAGTCAATGGATGAGAGTAAAAGGCCATTACCCATGTGGTGGCTGCAATGTCTGTGCACTGACTAATCGTATGCAAGAGGTCGATCTTGGTGAACAAAAAAACTGGCAATTGAGATCCCACACTAACTGTCGTACTAAGGATTGCATTTATATGATTACCTGTCCTTGTGACCTTAGGTATATAGGCATGACAACCAGAATGGTTAAAATCCGGATCAATGAGCACCGCAGTACCATCAGATGCAAAAGAACTTCCACAAAACTGACGAATCACTACATCGAAAAACTACACACCCCTGATGATATGAAATGGCTTGTGCTTGAAACTATTAGAAATAACAAAGACTGCATTACTAGACTTTTTGAAAAAGAACAACGGTGGGTGTTTAGACTCCAGACACACATAATTGGTCTTAATGATGATATCCAATGGATTAATTTTATCCATTGAGGAGCTATCTGTATATTTGCTAACTGATCTTCACTTTTTGGGACTCTTCTTACTGAAAGTGTCAGCCATGTTCATTAAGTGACCTCTCACTTATTTTTTCCTATTTTTTTCAAAATTTTTCTTGTGCTTAGTTCACAACTGTGACTACTATTACCACCGTATATTATCTAGCAACCCGGACAATTTACATTATTGCTGGCTCTTTGGTGGTATTCATTTCCTTTTATTCTCACGGTTAACTCTCTACTATCCGTGGAATAGGTTAATATATTTTCTGTCCCCCTCTTAAAATGGCCGACCTGTTATGGCCTCTTTTGAGGGTACATGCTAGTCCTCTTTTTGTTTCCACCACTTTTCCTTTGCCTTTAACTGACTCCAGTTTGCTCACTGCCCTTAGTCCCGGGGAATTACATAACCGTAGGCTCACAGTGGAACGACGTCTTGGCATTAGTAAGTACATCGGGCTTTGCGTTTTTTTCCCAGTCCGATTTCTGATCAGTGATTGTTTCTGGTCGCTCTCTCCTTTTCCGAGATACTTATTCATTTTGTAGTCATCTCCAGATCGGATGGATTTCCGATTTAACTAGCAGCCCTTCGTGGGCTGCGGTTGAGAAATGACGACTATTATTAACGCTAACAAAGGGACGCGCTTGCCGGCGCCGTAGATTCGTATTGGAAACTTAAAATAAATGCGTCCCCAGACGCGCTCTGACACCTACCCTTCTCGCATTTCCGATATCTGCCGGCATTAGTGTATCGATCGCGCGCCCTTATTATTATTATTTTTATCCCTGACAGTCGTAGTCTTCCTCGCTTCATGTCCATCTATTACCGTCCACTCAACATACTGCTAATGCGAAATGTTGCTGTGTGTAGGCCATAATGTGACCTCCGCCCGACGGTGTTGTTGTTTTTCTTGCTTCCTCCACTCGCCATGTAAACACACTATTATTTAATAGTTAACACACCCTTGTGCGTGTACACATAACGTTTTGCTATTTGCTGATTTTTATGATCCCTTACTTTTCTCAGCCCTGCCAACTGTGTAGGTTATTTTCTAATTGGGGACCTTAGATTCGTTTTATTCATTATTTAATATTTCAAGGTCCTACCTACATACTAGGTGATGATTATCAGACTAATTGTTTATTCAACATATGGTTCTTGTATTTCTTCCATACATATTTAGACCATAGTGGTTTCTTTCAACGTGATGTTTGTCCCCCGAAGAGGCCCCGCATTGAGTTTTGCAGGGTAAGCATCAAAGGAAGTTATACTAATCTATGCTTCCATCTTTTTTAACTATTATTTGTCTATTACACAGCACTTCTTGGGTGTTATCACGAGTGGAGTTTGCATTTCTTGACAAAGTCACCACCGTCCCCATTTTGTTTGTTTTTGTTGTGATGTCTTTTTTTCTATCCTTTTCAGGTTCTGCTTTCCCTAGTATGGGCAGCCCAAATATTTGAAGGATTAGGTACGTTTTTGAGGTCCTGACGAATCGCACAGCGAGAAACATGTTGACTATTATTGTAGAGTAACACAGGGGACCCTGTGTTCACCTCATCTCACCCATACCACTCCCTAGTATGAGAGTCGGTAGCTATAAATAGCATTTATATTGTATGTTTAATGGGGAGTGTAGACATTATTTTACCATATCCCTAGCCTTTTGTTTTTATTCTTGCCAGAGGTACTAACATTTAATTAAAGAATTCAATCGTTCCTACCTCTAGACATTTTTAACTTTTTTAATTCCAATCCTTGCTCTTTATTTTTGACCGGTACGCATTGTTACTCTAAAAGATCTCCGGCAAAGAGCCCCCGTGTGGGGCCCGTCAGGCATTGCAGCGCCGGCTTGACGAGGAGCACAGCCCTATGATGAAGCATGTCACCGAAAGGTGAGTGAGGGCTTGTGCTTACAACCTTTTGGGTTTCCTGTTTTGCAGAACCGGTAAAGATTATTTCCCGCCTTTTGGAACAGTGTGTGTAATATTTTGGTTTATACAGTATTGGGATGCTCCATCTGTTCTTGCATGCCCCTATGCATGTACCTCAGTAGCTGCTTGATTTCCAAGAGCTCAGTCAAGACCTGGCCTATCACGCCTTGGGACTCATGATAGACCCAAGACGTGGTTCCTGGCCAGGCACAGCTAAAATGGCCTCACCCCGCTGGGGCACAGCATCCATCCCATGCACCATACCTCCACAGACTTGTGCCCTTGCCACACTTTGTCCTCTCTGACTGGGTCCTGGAACCTCATTGTCCAAAGCCGGATCCATGACTGGGAGGCATGCAATGGTAGACACTGTGCTTGGTACACAGGTTGGGGGGTGTGAATGGCGGCCTGTGATGTTGAGGCAACCGGGCTAGGAGGTGTTGATGTGGCCACACTGGGACTCACTGTTGGTGTCTGCCCAGGTTGCCCAAATGGCAGGAGTGCAGTCTCTTCTGTGGCCTGTGTGCCCAGTTGCAGCTTACAAAGTCATGTCACTCTCTATACTACACACACTTGACAAATGTTATCCTTCCAGGGAGGTAATCTTCATTTTAGAATTCCCAAACAAGGGAATTTCTAGAAGAGAACATTGTGTGGTGGTTGGGGTGACAGTAACAAAGCCTCAATGGAGTTGCACTCATGTAATTCCCTGTACTACACACACAATAAGACTATTATCCCCCCCAGGTGAATACACTTCATGTATGAGTTACCAAACGGGTCTTTGGAGAATATACCACTGGGCTGGTGAGTGGAGTAACAGTAACAGAGCCTCCTGCCTTACCAGTCATGTCACTCCCTGTGCTAGTCACACTATAGAAATGTTATCTCCCCAGGTGAGTATCCTTCTTTTGGGAGTTGACAATTAGGGGTATAGGGGCAATTGACCATTGGGCTGGTGTTTGGAGTTATGGATACAGGGCCTGCTGGAAGTTGCAGTAAGGTCACTCTCTCTAGTACACACAATATACAAATGGTATTCTCCTAGTTAATTACACTTCAATTGAGAGTTATCAAACAATGGTATTTGGACAAGAGAACACTGAGCTGTTTGTTGGTTTTACAGACACAGGGCACTCCTGGCCTTAGTAGTCAAGCCACTCCCTCTACTTCCCACATTTGACAAATGGCTTCCCTCCCAGTTGAGTAAACTTATATTGAGAGTTCCCAAACAAGGATCTTTAGGCAAGTAAACACTGTTCTGGGGTTTGGAGTCAGAGAAGCAGTGCATACTGTGAGTTGCAGTCAGGTTACTCCATCTACTTCACACACTTGACCAATGGTATCCCCCCAGGTAAGTAAACCTCATTTGGGAGTTGACAAATAGGGGTCTTTGGATAAGAGAACACTGGGCTAGTGGTTGGAGTTCCTGAAACAGTGACTCCTGGGAGATGCAGTCATATTACTCTCTCTACTACACACATTATACAAATATTATCCACCCCAGGTAAGTCCACTTCAATTGATATTGTGAAACAGAAGTATTTGCGCGAGTGAATACTATGCTGGTGGTTGGAGTTACAGTAACAGGGCCTCCTGTGAGTAGCAATCAGATCATTTTCTCTACTAAACACACTATACAAATGTTATCTTCCCAGGTGAGTTCACTTCAATTGATAATTGTGAAACAGATGTATTGGAGCATGTGACCACTGAGCTGTTGTTTGGAGTTGCTGAAACAGTGCCTCCTGTGAGTTGCAGTCAGGTCACTCTCTCTACTGCACACACTTGACCGATGACCCCCTCGTGTGAGTACACTTCAATTACGAGTTCACTAACAGATGTATAATAAAATAATAAGGAAAATAATAAATTAAACCACACAGCTACTTATCAATAAGACTGCTGCAGAGATTCGAGTTTTGCCTACAGAAGGAGCGTGTTGTGCTCATATTATATTTCTTGTTTATGCAAGCTTGCTTAAACACTGGAACTAGTTTATGATAGTAAGTGGCAGTTTGATATTTTCAGTTTTAGCACAGGTGTTTAAAAGTAACTTTTAGGGCTAATAGAAGAGACTTAGGCCCTCATTACGAACATGGCGGTCCGTTCCGCTTCGCCGGCGGTAGAAACCACCAACAGAGGAGCAGTCCGTACCGCCAAATAATGATCCAAACTAAACACACGCATCCCGCGAACCACCCACCGCCAGGAGAGGAGTCCCGCCAATGATGGCAGAGTTCGCCCACAGGCCGTCGGAAAGGCCGAACCCGCCCATCAAATAATGAACCACCATTCCGCAGCCAGTTCAGGGGTGGGAACCACTGCCACAGAAAGCCAGGCGTAAATGAACCAAATATAAGGAACCACTTACTGGAGTCCCACAGAACATGCTGTGGCAGCCATGGAAAGAGAGCTGCAGATCATGCCGGCCCTGCTCTTTGCCATATACCTACATGACTGAGACCGCCGACGAAGACGACGATGGTAAAGTACCGCAACCTACGACACAAGGGAGGAAAGGGCACAGTTACATACCTACCCACTCCAGCCATCTGGCAATGCCCCCCAACCCTTCCCAGCAGCACAAGTAATACACCCCACATCAAGAGGTACTTACCCGACACAAGGCTAATGCAACTTGACCATACTATATACCAAAGCCCCACACCCATAAAAAAGTTAAACAAATCACCAGGATGTAATGGCGTGCAGCCCAAACATAGGCCACACAAAAACTTTAATAAGAAGCTCACTGAGCCAAACAGTGCAAACAGGGCCAACGGCCAGTCCGTAACATCCCAATTGTCATGGGCCACAACGGGCCCTAGCTGACTCCCACAAGTGATGGGTACTCCACATAACCGGGCACCATATGGGGATCCAGGCACCTCCAGGAAGGGTGGCGGGGTGGGGATTCTCAACTGGGGTGGGCCTCTGACTTTCTTGTGGAGGGTGGAGGGGGGTGAGCTTCTCCTTTGAAGGGGGTGGGGCTGTTTGGCTTGAGTGGAGCTGAATGGCCTAGGCTCTGTTCAGGCCGTCTTCTTTGCTGGGGAAGGGGCACAGGAATGTGAAGGGCTGACTGGGGTGGGTTGTGATGTGGAAGGAGTGGAAAGGGCAAGGAGGTGGGCACGTTTGGGGACAAGACGGATTGGGCCAGTGGGTTGGAAGAGGTCAGCACAGGAGAGGACATGTTTTTTGGGAGCAATTGGGGTGGACGTGGATGAGAGTGTGGGTTAGGAGGCAGAGGGAGTGGATGTATGGGGTGTAGGGGTGCTTGCAGTGGGTGCAGCTGACTGCTCAGTATGCTGTGGTGTGGTGGATGTCTGATGGGTGGGTGTCTTGGTGCGTTTGTGTGTCTTGGGAGGTGGGGGGTGGACACAGTGGGAGAAGACAGACAGCTAGTGTGGATGGATGTTGTGTGGGTGTCTGCAAGTCTGGTGAGTGTGCTGCATATGTCAACTACAGTAGAGGTGGTGAGTGCAGGTGTGATGTATGGGGTGCATGTATGGCTGTCTGCTATTGTGGTGAGTGCAGGAAGAGGATCAGTAACAGTGAGTGAAGGTGCAGTGCATGAGGGTGTGGATGTAGAGGGGACAGACAGGGAGGTGGAAGAGGTGGGCACACTGGGGGAAGTGGACGTTGTTGTGTTTGCAGGAGCCTTTTGGCTGTGTGAATGCTTGTGGTGGGAGGTGTGGTGCTTGTGTTTTGAAGTGTGCTTCTTGTGTGTTGATGTGCCTGTCAGCGTGTCTGATTGTGTACTTTGGACGGGTGAAAGGAGTGGGGTGCTGGAAGGGGTAGAGGAGGTTGAAGGGGGAACGGAATGGCCAGGGAAACTGGCTGCCATTAGAGAGGAGGCCAGAGCCTGAAAAGATCTCTGTAGGGCAGACACAGCACTGTGAATGCCGTCCAGGTAGGCATTTGTCTACTGCACCTCTGATGCTAGCCGCTGGATGGCATTGACAATAGTTGTCTGCCCTACAGAGATGGTTCTCAGGAGGTCAATAGCCTCCTCTGTGAGGGCAGCAGGGCTGACTGGGGCAGGGGAGGAGGTGCCTGGGGGCAATAGAGACGCCCAGCTTTCTGGGTGGGCGGGCACGGGCAACTCAGTGGGGGGCGGAAGGGAAGGCGGAGATGGTATGGGGTGGCGGAAGACCTCATGGTAGTGGTGTGTGCACTAGGGTCCGCCACTGCCAGGTGACCCCCATCGGAGGAGGTCTCAGAGTCACTATCTCCTGTTGTAGTAGCCTCCCCCGTGGAAGTCCCCTCGCCCTCCCACCCACTGGTCTCCTGGGTGTCCGTTGTCTCTGCCTCCGAGGATACGTGGGCCACTGCCTCCCCACGTCCCGGTGCCTCAGCTCCCTTGCCTGATGTTGATGCTGTACCAAACCAATACAAGAGAACAGGGATGGGGAGACAAAACAGGAGAAACACTTGTAAATAGCTGAATGCAGGTACAGAATGGCCAGACATACACCCACCCAGCAAACACACCCAACAGGCAGCACAGTATACTATGCCCATGGCCACGCCCCTGACTAATGACCAGAATACTGCTCTACACCCATCCCCTGAAATACTTTAGGAGCAGAAGTAGGTGAAAACTGAAAGGGACACCCCTGCACCCTTTGGGGAACATACAGTAGATGGGCACCAGTCAAATTCCCTGCCTCTAAGTAGCATGAGCCCTATTGCACACCCAAACATCCTTCTGAACTGAAGTATGGACAATGAGTACTCACCCCCTTGTGACTGCTGTGCAGCCTTCAAGCGCCCATCCAGGTCTGGGTACGCCACCACCAGGATCTATCGCATGAGGGGGTCAGTGCCCGACGGGCACCCCTTCCATGTTGGGAGGACTTCCCCAGCTGGGCTTCACTGATATTTTGCACCCAGTGCCCCAGGTCCTCCCATCTCTTTCGACAGTGGGTGCTCTGCGGGTTGTAGACCCCCAGGGTCTGCACCTCCTTGGCGATGACATGCCAATGTGCCCTCTTCTGGTGGGCGCTGACCTAGAAGGGCGACACAGAAATGGAACACAGAGGTCAGGCACTTGCATGATAGAACAGCTGGCTAATCGTCCACTATGGAGACGGACAGTACTCTCAGACAAACACGACAGTCTCACGCAGCATGCCATGCACCATGTGGTGCACACATATGTCCAATCAACACCATCCATTACACACACAGTGCCCTCCAAACCCAGATTCACCTGTACCTCTGGCGGTCCGTACAGTTTCGCGTACCGGGGCAGGACCCCGTCCACTAGCTTCTCCAGTTCTTCCCGGGTGAAGGCTGAGGCCCTTTCCCCTGCACCACGTGGCACATCCATAGCCAGAGGCAGGCCACAGCATTCCACAGAGTGTAGTACCTGTCCGCACGAGATCAGGGAGTCAAGTGATCAAACGATGACAAACGCGCGTACGTTCTGCAGCGGAATGCACTGTCACCGCCGGCGGCGATCATGATACGCCAGGATTCCCCATTGACATCTTTGTTAGCCAATGAGGGTGCGAACAGCGGTCAACACCGCCTTACGCTGTGATGTCAACCGCTAGCGGTATGAAGTCACTTCCACAACGACGGGGCAGATCTACAGTGGGCAGACATTTTGCCATCACCCACGCATCTAGAATTTCCTACCACTCACAATGCAGGCCCTACTAGCCACATGAAGCACCTAGGCCTCTGTCCATTCCGTATAGTGGCACACATGAATAACTCTGTTCCTTCCTAGTGATGTACGTTAGCAGTTATTGTCGAGACACTTAAATGAACAATGCAGTGCAGAAATGATGAGAAGTGTGCCTATGTATGTGTCTTCATCACTCCTTTTTGTAACCCCTCATAGGTACCAACCCTTGTGGCGAGGAAGGGCACCATTGGTGTACAGACCACTTGTGGATATGGAGACCATTGTGGAGCGTCAGATCATAATCACTTAAAGACTCACACGTGTAACTATTCAGGACCTTGGTGCATTACTGGATCCTGCACTAACTCTGGGAAATCGTAATCAGCATGCCATTCCAACTGAGGTGCAGGTGCTCTCCGTACTCCATTTCCTGGCCACAGGCTCATTTCAAGTGACAGTGGGCATGGGTGCTGGTTTCTCCTAGCCAATGTTCAGCCAGGTACTGACAAGATTTCTGAAAGCATTTGTACAACATCTGCAATCCTATGTGCGGTTTCCCCAAAGTACTGCGCTCCCTGCCATCAAGTCTGACTTCTATGCATTTGCCAACATTCCCCATGTCATAGGTGCCATCAATGGCACCCACATAGCTATCATCCCCCCAAGAGTGAGTGAACAAGTGTACAGAAACCGGAAGACCTTTCACTCCATGAACATCCAATTGGTATGCACTGCAGACCAGTACATTTCCCATGTGAATGCCATGTTTCCAGGTTCAGTCCATGATTGCTTTGTGTTGAGGGACAGTAGTGTGCCACAGAACATGGAACAACTACAAGAGGACAGAGGGTGGATCATAGGTAGGTTTGCCTGTCACTAACTGACACATTGCAGAAAACCTGCCTGTCTGACTAAGGGACATAACAATGACAAGTCTGTATTGCACCATTTTGTAGGTGATTCTGGCTATCCCAAATTGCGTTAGCTCCTGACACCAGTGAGGAATCCCAGGACGGATGCAGAGAGGAATTACAATGAGGTCCATGGATGTACTAGGAGGGTACTAGAGAGAACTATAGGTCTCCTGAAGGCTAGATTCCAGAGTCTACATATCTCTGGGGGTTCCCTGGCCTATGGGCCTGATAAGGTGTGTAGAATAGTGGTGGCCTGCTGCATGCTGCACAACGTGGCAGTGAGACACTGTATCCCCCTCTTGGAGGTGGAGGGTGCTATAGGTCCTGATCAGCTACCTCAGAGAGGTGAGGAGAGTGATGGTGAGGATGAGGAAGGGGAAGATTTCAATTCCAGGAACCAAATGATGCAACTCTACTTCCAATAGCTGTGTGGGACTTAAGCCTGTCATTGGGGTTAGTGACTAATACTGTCAGTGTGCTCTGCCATATGGGGGATGGTTGGTCATGGTAGACGATACATGGACCACTTCTGCATGGTACTTACTGAAAATATATGCATTCCCTCCTTGTCACCATTTGGGCACACAGGACTACCATCATGCACAAATTGACAATAAAGTTATTCTCTGCCAGTTGCATCCATACTCCACTTTGTTCACAATTTAAGACAGGGGGCAGTGTTACAGGTGTGAAATGTGTTTTATTGAGTGGATTGTGCTATATACAGTGATGGGAGTCGTAGGGTTGGGGTCCTCAAAACCAATTTGGTGGCAGCCTTGTTGGATTGTATTGATGGGTCCATTTTGTCAAACAGTACTTCAAATTGCCCTCAGCTAAGTGTTGTTGGTGAATGGGTGGGATGGTTGCTTTGCATTAGTAGCAGAGGCAATTGTTGGAGGGGGCCTTGTTCTTAGCTGGGTTTCCAGTGCCATATTTTGGCCTAAGAGTATGTTTGGGTGCTTGTTGTGGAGCTTCTTGGGGTGGCATAGTTGGCCCTTCTGTTTATTGGGAGGGTATTTCCTGGGATGTTTCTGCTGCTTGGGTCATCTGATGATGGTTGTCCAGGGCTGTTGTGGGGGCCTCTTGTCCGGTGTGGGTGTCAGACAGGTTTTTGACCAAGTGCAGCAGTGATCCAGCTATGGTGGCCATTGTGACATTGTGCTCTTTTCACTGCTCCATGGCCTGTTGGTGTTGTTCCTGCTGCATCCTCTGACTTTGCTCCAGGGTGGACACAATCTGTACCAACCTGTCTTGGGCATGTTGGTAAGCCCCCAGTACCTCTGAAATAACATCCTGGGCTGCTGCATTCATCCTGTGGCCTCCACCCTGGCCCACTGAGAGCCTTGAACATGCCCTAGCCCCCTGTGCCTGTGTCCCCTGCACAGGTCTGGACGTGCCACTTGTACTGGGGCCCTCACCTTCCTGCATGACGCCAAGGTCTTGTGAGGTGCCTCTGTCTCCCTGGAGGGCAGTGGCACTCCTTGTCCCATCTGTTAGGGTTGCATGGGGGGTGGTGCCTGTTGGGGGACATAGACATGTCTGTTACATATGCATGTAGGTTTGAGGTGTACAGGACTGGGCTATTTTGTGCTGGTGTTACTTTCAGTGACCTTCCAGGGTGCCTTTGTGAGGTTGACATGGCATTTAGCATCAGTGGTGGTGTTGCATTGTGGTGGGGGGTATTGTTACATTGTGGGTACGTGCAGGGGTGGGTGGCTGTGCACAGCGGGAGTGATGTGGGCCTGTTAGTGGGTTGTAGGTCATGCAGGGTGGTGGATGTGGTGGGTAATGGCTGGGTGGAGTGTAGGTCCAGGTGGGGTGGTGCATGCATTGCAGTTGTGGTGTATATGGGGTAATTATAGATGACTTACCCGAGTCCATTCCTCCAGTGAGTCCAGTGAGTCCCTCTGGGTGCAGTATGGCGAGTACCTTTTCCTCCCAGTTGGTGTAGTCGGGTGGTGTTGGTGGCGGGCCTCCCCCAGTCTTTTGCACTGTGATGTGGTGCCTAGACGCCATGGCCCTGACCTTCCCCCGCAGGTCGTTCCATCTGTCCGGATGTCGTCCTTGGTGTGTGGATGGTGTCCCACTGCATTCACCCTGTTCACAATGGTCAGCCACAGGTCCAATTTCCGGGCGATGGGTGTGTGCTGCACCTCGGCCCCCAATATCTGTGGCTCCACCTTCAGGATCTCGTCCATCATGGTCCTTAGCTCCCTTTCAGTGAAGTGTGGATTTTTGGGCGGGGACATGTTGAGTGTGGTGGACGGCGTTGGGACAGGGGACAAGGTAAGGGTGCTCTTCTGTGGGTTGATGTGCGTCTCCTGTGTGCTGGCGTTCGCTGTCTGGCTCTGGTGCTCTCCGTCTTCTTGTCCTGGTTTCGTTGTAAGGGATTTTGGGGTGTGTCTGGGGGTGTTTTATGGGGTTCTGGATTTGTGTCAGGTGTGTGGGTGATACGCCTGTCCAATGTGTGCACTTCTTGCTGTTGAGTCCTCTTGCCGCCCGTGGCGGTCGCAGCCGCCAATGGTCATCCGGCCTCCACTGTCCTTCGAGGTGATTTGTGCATCATTATTTGGAGGGTGGGATGTGGGTGTGCTTGGCGGGGTGGGGTGGGCTGGGATTCCTGCTGACAGAATCATGGCGAGGTGTGGTGGTCTGGGAACTTTTGGCAGGGTTGGTTTTTTTGTTCATTATATGGCTGGTTTCCATTCACTGCCAACGGCGAGATTCTGTTCGGCGGTCTTTTCCGCCATGTTCTTAATGACCGCCTTAGAGTCTTATTAATGAACCTTTACGAGAGTTAGTAATCAGTCACAAAGTGATCACTGAATAGACTGCTTGTGATGTCCGAAAACTCTCTAAATTAATGTTTCTTAAAATTGCATACCACATTGAATAAATAGCAATTTCTAATTTTAGCGACACAAATCACTGCTTCACTAAAAGAGATTTTCAAATAGCACATTATTATTTTGATTTATAAAGTATTAGCAATTATGAACTTCTTAAAAACATAAAACTTTTTGCATGTGCAAAATGCCATTGATTTGAAACAGGTGGTAACGAGGTGCAAAGTACAATAGAAATCCCAAAATGCCTATCTTTTACAATAGCTGCAATTTATGCTGTAGGCAAGAGGATGAGAATTCTGAGAGCTCAGGAGAGGAGGAGGATAGAAAAAGAATTAGGCAGAGGTTGACTTCACTTGAATAAATTGACGGAGTTTGTAAAAATACAATTTACCAAACAATGGGCCAGATCTACAAGAAAGTGGTGCATCGGTCCAGATGCCACATTTCTTGCGCCGCCCCTGCCCCACCTAACCACACCATGGCTGTGCCATATTTATAATACGGCACACCATAGTGCTCGTTTCCACACTAGCATCATAATTTATGGCGCTATTGTGGCGCTTTGCTGGATTAGCACCATAAATTATCTCAGTAGTGCAGAAAAGCACTGAGATGGCACATAGGCTACTATGGGCTAGTCACTTTAATGCCTGCTGCAAGCAAGCGTTTAAAATGACGGAAAAAATGTTGCAGTGAAAACTTGTAGATTTCACTGCACCATTTGTTGCGGCCTCCCTGTGTGGGAACGCCCCCTTTACATACATTATACCTGGCTGTAAGAAAGAGGATGGAGGGAAGAGGATAATGTGGTGCAAGGGGTGAAAAGTGGTGGTCATCTACCCTTCTGCACTACAGGTACCGATGGCATGCTTTGTTCTTCATTATCAGCGGAGAGCCATTAGTTGTAGCATGTTCTATAAAAGTAGTTGTGTTGAAATGGGTATTTGTTCCACTTTCTGTGTCAGTTGGAATGCTACTTAACTTACATGTGTGCCTGTGAGAACCAATGGCTACAATGCCAGGAATCATACCCTGAGACCAGTGATACCAGTTTCTGCTCCCTGCTGTGCTGGCATGCCGTTCACTTGTGTGCTCATATTGGTATCCTGGTTGTGAATCATACACCAGCACATAACCTGCCTATTGGAGCCCTAATTGCTGTAAGCTCTCCCCTCCTAACAGTACTATGGTTTTATGGATTCCCATCTTACAGAACCTGTGAACACGAGCCTCTATTGTTTCAGGCTCACTTCCTCCTTCAGCACAGTGACCCCCAGGATTAATTACAGCATACTACTAGGAAATAGTGCCATCCTGGATGCCTTAGACATCCTTCTCTTATCTCATCGAAGCCAGGATTGACAGCTTTGACGCAAAAGTGGCACAAACTTACAAAATACAATCGTATTTTGCAAGTTTGCGCCGTTTTTGCGTCAACGAATGACGCAAATGTGGCGCTAAAAAAGTATAAATATGGGCCTCTCTTCTCTACATGGCAATAGTAATTTAAAAGAGTCATGTCTTTTTATGTGTGATGCATGTTTCTTGTCATTTTATTATTTTTCACTGCACTTCTCTTCACCTCTATGTGAGCACTGCCTCTTTGTGTGTATAACAAGATGTATAATAATGAAAAAAGTAGCCAATGATTGAAAAAATTGCTATACAGTACTGATGGCCAAGAACTGAACGAACCCCACCACACCTTCACACTGTGAACACTCTCATCAAATTCCGAAAATGAATGGTACTTTGAGGAGTGGGTTAGGCACACAGCGACAACCTTGAGCCCCTGGATGTCCTGGGGTGGTATGTCATGCTTTACAAATGCGATTGATTGATTGATTGGTTGCCTTCCATTCTTCTTCCTTGCCTTTGGAAACTGATGTGTCTCTAAAGACATAGAGCCTGATTTTGAACATGGCGGGGGAAATTTGTCACTGTTATGATGGAGTAACCCATCTGCAGAGTTCTAAATAAGGCCAATATAGTTATTTTATTGTGATTGATGTCCCAGTGAACCACTATTTGTTGAAAATCATTGACACATGATGTTTCACCCACATTCTCAGTTCCAGGGTTGGTATTATTAGTGAGTTGATGTGTAGCAAGTTGAATAATTAATGACCATTCTTGTTTAATAGTGATGCAATTCCTATTTACAAAGTAGCAATGCTTCCATTGATAAATTATTTTCCTTACAGTAATAATAGTTGTCAAAATCACCAAAGAAGAATTTTATTTTTATGCCATAAAGCAAGAAATGTAAAAGTCTATTTGCCACAGATTGTTTAATACGAGAATCTGGACTATATACCCACAAGTTATTTTAAAGAACACTATAAATAATTGATATGTATTTTACAATAATGTATTCACTGAATTTGACTCATGTAATATTGTTCATTTCTTAAATAAAGTTGATTATACTACAATATTTGATATATTTATTTAGTAAGGTTTTAGCATAAGTTATCCAAATTACAATATATGTTCTTACGACAATATAAAACAACTAACCTTGATTTTGTGATCAAGAAACAGAACAATCAATAGTTGTTACTTCAGAGATACCTTCTTGCTGCACAGTCAATTCTATCATCTCTTCTATAGGGGTTGGTAATGTGTTTAAGGCTTGCATCCACCTGTAGCTGATGCCTCCTTCATTCAGTTTAACATTGGAGTGAAGGCCATACCACCTCTTACATATTTCTCTGACCATTCTTTTGGTCATTCCAACAACATTTATTCTGCACTGGATCCTGCTCCACATGTGTTTTTGTAGACTCAGGGACAGACATGGAAGCCTTTGCCAAGAGCCTGGCATGCTCTTCACTGTTGTAAGTGCTAGGCTGGAGGCCAAAGAATAACTGTGCTCTGCTGCTTTCAGGAAATACACTTTATGAACTGGGTGTGGTTTTCTTTCCCTCCAGGTACAACATTCACCGGTTAAGATTTATACCGGATCACATTTACTGATTCAGCATTTTAAAATACTCAATTGTAACACAATCGATATTTGCATAAAGAAAAGCTACGTAAATCAAATTTAGCATTTCGTGTTTGGCGAATCTGTATGATTTGCAAATTAATAATCAGTAAATTTGATTTTCGTAAATCAGGCTTTCTTCGCCTAGAAGGTCAGACTCTTACAAACATTGTGTGCTTTAGAGCAATTACTTAGCATTGTTCAAGTGTGGTACCAAAATGTTGTCGAAATATCTCCCAACATAGGTATCATGACCTAAATATTATCTACAAACTATCACCCCATTGGAGAAATGTTAGAAAATCTTCATCAAATTTGATGATATTTTTATAACTGTTATACAGAACACAATATGCAAGATACTATTTTAGTATATGATATTCTGTCATAGAATGTTTGTTAAATCCAAGGGGAGCGCACAGATATTTTCAGTGATAGCGAACTATGTTATCACTTTTGAAATTAATAATACAGTTATCTTAGACTCTTAAACCAGATGGCTCAAAATATCACATAGGACTTGTTTATAAAGACCCATCTGCGAAAGCACCTCACATTGATTTTACAGATACAGATTCCTCATAACTTCTTTGTCTGCAGGTGATGGGCATATGCAGAATTGGGTCCCGAGCACATTGTGCCTTTGAAATCAAGTTGCACCTCGGTAATAAAGGCTTAAAGACTGAGGGGGTGATTCTGACCGCGGCGCCGCCCGCCAAGCGGTTCCCGCCAAAAGACCGCTCCGCGGTCAAAAGACCGCGGCGGTCATTCTGGCTTTCCCGCGGGGCCGGCGGGCGACCGCCAGAAGACCGCCGGCCGGCCCAGCGGGAAAGCCCCGTCAACAAGGAAGCCGGCTCAGAATTGAGCCGGCGGAGTTGAAGGGGTGCGACGGGTGCAGTGGCACCCGTCGCGATTTTCACTGTCTGCACAGCAGACAGTGAAAATCTTTGTGGGGCCCTCTTACGGGGGCCCCTGCAGTGCCCATGCCATTGGCATGGGCACTGTCGGCAAAAATATGATTCAGTGGAGTGTGGCACTGGGTAATTACCATTATGTGAGATTCATTTATGCATTTCACTCATCGCTGTTTTTCTCAGAGTGATGACATATATGTGAAATATATTGTCAGACAATGGTTCTGTGCTCACAGCACAATTGTGTTCAAACTGCATTTCACTCACAAGCAGTCTGAGCTTCCTTGTCTTCCCTTCAGCAGGGGACCTGAATTGGTACTTTGGGTCATAATTTTCCAATTGGAGCAGGACCATGAACGATATGCACATGGTTACTGTCTGTCTTGTATGGCATAGTGGGCAAAAGAGCAATAGAATGGAATTTACTTGGGTAATTAAAAGTGGCTGAATTTAAACATTCTAAGCATTACTCTTTTATTTTTCAGTTTCTAGCACATTGAAGCAAAGTTCATATATACTGCACTCGCAATCCTCACTTTTACAATCTGTCACAACATTGAAATAAAGTACAAACATTCTATCATTCACTCCTTTCTGCTCCATTACAAATCTACCTTATGTGCAATAACAGATGATAGGACAACAGCACCACTCTGGTTATCTAGAACATTGCTAAAACATTCGCCAGGTGGGCTGTACTACATTCTGCCATTCTTTTGACTAAGCATTGTCTATTGTGTACCACACTAACCATCCATTAATGCACAATACAAAAAGAAATGCATCACATTTCACACAAATACTTTTTGAAGCTGTACAATGTGGTGTGACAAAACCCATTCCATTACAATGAATATGCAGTTATAAATAGTTGATTTTTACTTTGGGTCAAAACATATAACCAATCCTGCTCCAATTTAGGAAAGTGCTGAAAAAAATGCCTCTTTAATGAATAAAAATCACTGTACTGTGAAAATCCAATGTCACTCTCAGGAACCACCTAAACCTAAAAAAAAAAAAATAGAGATGTGGTGGGTGTGGCCAAGGAGGTAAGAAGGCGGTTGCAGCATAAAGGTACCTACTCCAGCATCCTCCAGCATCCTGGCTAGCCTAGATGAAATTGAGCAGACCCACCATGCTCCTACATATGCCCTGCACCAATACTGTGACTTCTGGTCTCTAGGGTCCCAGGGAAACTTTGTGGCTGACAGGGTGATGTGTCAGGCTGCAATACCAGGATGGAGGCTCAAGACTCACCATGGCTGGCAGTGGCCTGCTAAGGCAAAGAGTCCCATATGGAGTGGTGGTGCTGCCGAAGACACACCTTAGTAGAGCTGTACCACAAACAGAGATGGAGTAGTGCTCAACCCCTTGAGCAGACCCCCTCTGCAGAATGGGGAGAACTAGACAGCAGACTACCAGGGCAGGCACATGTGTCCCGGCATCTTAGCCACGAGGCCCCCGCCTTGGGTCTGGATGCTTTCCTTCCACTGCCCGCGACAGCACCCACACAGGGAGTCCTTGATTTGTGAGACAGGTTGCAGCCAGCTAGCGGGGGTGTCTTAGTTATTTGTTCTGTGACACCTAGGTGAAGACATAAGTACATCACCAGGGCTGCACCAGCACTTCCAGAACTGAAGTAAAGTCAGAATCATTAGCAATATTTGGGCCTTAAATCAGGGTCTGCAAACTTTACAAAACTGAGCCAAGCCCCACCAGAACATGCAAAGACCTATGAGATCCAGAAGCCGAACCCAGCCCGGATTCAGTGGCAGGCCGAATCAGCAATCAACTGCTGGTCAAAAGTTTCATCTGCACCAAGCCAGGCAGAAAAGGTCCTTCAGCAAGTTTCCAAGTTTACCAGCCCTCCAGCAGCAGGAAACATACAGTGTGGAGCGGCTAGGGCCGAGAGATGGCAGCGAGAGAAGGAAGAGAAGGAGAAACTTAAGGAAGGGGCCATCCCAAAGACCTTCCCATCTGGAGATGACAGGAAAGATTCTCCAACCCTGTTGGAGAGATACAGATGTGCATTTCTGCCTGGGGAGGAGATTGCACTGCTGCTGAGCTTATGTGAGGAGGCATGCAGGTCTGGGCACTGGGACAACTTCCCTACTGCTCGATGCTGCCACAGACCTAGACTGCTCTTCCAACACTAATGACAGACTCTGTTTTCTCTCTATCGACCACCTCTGGGCTCCTGAGACCTGGGCTTGAACACCAAGGCCCTCATTACAAACCTAGTGGATGGGGGAGAAGTGGCGGTAATACCGCCAACAGGGCAGCGGAAAAAAAAATAGAATAGAATTATGACCATGGCGGTTACTGCCATGGTCATCCGCCACTTCTCCACTCTGACTTTGGTCTCCAGCCTGGCAGCCGTCACCAGACCGCCGGCGGTATCACAACCCTGCATGCCGCCATGGATTTCAGGTGGTTTTGGAACCACCACGAAATCCATGGCAGTAGGCACTATCAGTGCCAGGGAATTCCTTCCCTGGCACAAATAGGGGTCTCCTCAACCCCCCTCTGCCACCCGAGTCCTCCCCCCACACCCCTCACCCTCCCTGCCACCCCCCAAAGGTTCAGGACCCCCACCCCCACCCCCACTCCCAACATGCACAGACACACCCCCTCTCCCCACCCCCACCACCAACATGCACAGACACACACCCCTACACGCACACATACACTGCAACAACACATACCAGCACACATACAAACAGACATGCACACAGACCGACCAGCACACATTTCCCATACACGCAAAACACCCCCCCATGCATACACGCACTCACAGACCCCCTCTACATACTCACACGCACACCCCCATGTGCGCACACAACACACAACCCCCCCCAACCCCCTCCCCTAACAGACAATCAACTTACCTTGTCCGTTGATCCTCAGGGAGGGGATGGGATCCATGGGGGCTGCTCTGCCGCCAGCTCCCCATCAACAGAACACCGCCACACCAAATCATGGAACGTGATTCGGTGGGTGGTGTTCTGATGACGGGGCGGTGGAGGTGGAGCAGCCTCCACTTCCCCCGCCGACTGCCAGTATGGCTGCTGGCAGCTCTCCGTCCGAAAAAGGACAGAGGGCTGCCAGCAGTCATAATACGCCGCACAGAAAACCACCTGCACTGGCTATCTTCAGCACAGCAGTTCCTCTGCGGTCTTTGAAAAGGACCGCTGAGGTTGAAAGGAGGGCCCAAGGGTCTTGGTGCAGGGGTAACATCATTGGAACCCCGCTGCTCATGCTACCCTAGAGTGAGAGGGATGGGAATGCTCTGAATACTCCCTGACCTTCACATTAGATAAATATCCCGCTTCCAGGGGCTAACCTCAATCACCTCCCCACAAAGGAGGCTTGGAACTGGTGCCAATGTGGTGCCAGAAAATTCTTTCCACCGGGGGCACCTGGCTGATCATGCTGCCTGAGGGTAGGTGGGCCAGTATACACATATACTCCCTGAATCATCCCTGGGTCTATGAGGCTGAGATGGGTAAAGGTAATCCCCTACCTCCTGAACAAGCCCAAACAAAAGTACACAACAGCGTCCTTGATCTGGCAGTGCTGGCAGTCCGACCATGGCGCAACTCCCAAGGTCATAATGTGGCTGCCAGACTGTCACATCGGCAGTGGTCCAACCACCACCGCAGCCCTGGCGGTATGAAGACTGCCAGGGTCGTAATGACCGCCATAGTCTTTTTCCTCTTTTCAACCACAGACATCCACCAGGTAGCAGGATTTGACATCCTCTTTCGGGGATTATCTGACCACGAACCACGTGGGAATAGGAATCATAGACCCCCACCAAGAGGCCCATCCAGTGCCTTAATGAATGGTACCTCACTGATTAATAATGTGCAGCATACCTAGAGTCCAAGCTCCACTCATATTTTGAGACCAACCAGTGTAGAGTGGACACAGCAGGAATGATCTGGGAGGCTAGCACACCCATAGTTCGAGGACCAGTGGAGAGGTTCATTCAGAGCAGCGAAAGGGAGAAATTGGCCCAAGTTTCTTCTGTGAAGGTCCAGATCAGAACCCTGGAGTTTCAAGCCCAAGCACAGACCTCTCCTGAATATGCCTGTCATACAGAGGTGGCCAGCCCTCAGTGCAGCAAATCTTGTTAGAGAAGACTAGACAATGTTTGAGAGCGACTACCAGGAAGGTATATGAAAATGGAGATAAATCCGAGAAGCTCCTGTTCTGGTTGCTGCCAGAGTTGTACATCAGATCAGAGATGTGGAAGGCCATCTACAGAAGCACACGCCCCGACATTTTGCAACCATTCACTGAATTCAACCAAGACTAATACACCCATAGACCACGAACCCCACAGGAATTGGCACACCCATCACTGGTGGATATTTCTCTGCTCTTGATTCCCCCTCGCTAGCCCATGACCGCAATCAAATATCCATGGATGAGATAGATGCTGTACTGTCAGAAATGATGGTGGGTAAAACACCTGGCTCAATGGCTTCGCAATGGAATACTACCATAAATTCTGAGCTGAACTGATCCCCCACTTGCTTACTATGTATGCAAAAGCAACTACCACAGACTTTCCCCTCTAGAACTTGCTGGGGTCTTGAAAGTGGTTATTCCTAATCCAGGCCATGCTGTGGACCTGTGTGCCTCTTACAGGCCCATTTCTCTAATTAACTTTGAGATTAAACTATCTGCCATAATCATAACTAACAACTCAAAACACACCCTACCTTACTCGATCCACAGAGACCACTATGGTTTTATCCTGGGCTGCAGCTCCCGGAATTGCATCAAAAGGGTGGAAGTGGCACTTTATTGCACGCCCATGCTCCTGTGCCTGGCCTTTCTACTCCCACTAGATTTTGAGAAAGCCTCTGATACAGTTGACTGGTCTTTCTTACACATCTTACTAGAATGTGCTGGGCTAAGTACTCAACTTTGTAAACTTATTAAGATCCTATACTGCCAACGATCTGCATAAGTCCAAATCAGTGGGCCCCTTTCTGCCCCATTCCCCATACATAGAGACAATCATCATGGCTGTCCTCTCTCACCCCTGTTATTTGCCCTAGTTATTGAGACAGTCACAAGACTCATTTGCTGTGATGTACACTTTCAAGGATGGTCCGGGGACACTGGGCCCAAGGAGAAAATCGCTTTATACGGAGACAATGCTCTTCTTTTCCTGCAGGTCCTCAGTGTCTGGCCCTGCTTGACCTGTTTGAGTAGGCCTCTGGGCTCCAAATTAACAGATCTAAATCCTTGCTGGCCCAGATAAGCTGAGTTGTGAATGTCCACTGCTGCCTTTCCTTCAGATATCTGGGGATCCTTGGGGCTACATTGTATCAAGCTTTCATTTTGCGACTCACAAATTCAGGCAGTGGTCCTGCTCTGAAAAATATTTTCGGTGACATTCACAAAGGGATCCCTTCCCATTTACAAATGTGTTCGCACCAGTGTGACACTGGTGCTACCTGCGACTGTTTTGCGACTGCATTTGCGATCACAAAACAATCACACATGGGACTGCGAGTCGCAATTAGGAAGGGAACACCCCTTCCTAATTGCGAGTCGCAATCCCATTTTGCAATTCAGTAAAAAGTTTAACGAATCGCAAAACTGGGTTTGTACATGGGGAAGGGCTTTTTGCACACCGCAAACAGCCGGATTCGCTGTTTGCGACGTGTAAAAAGCTTCGTACATGTAGCCCATAGTTATTTACTTCCAGAGCTCACAAGGCACCTTAACTTAGTACTCCTAGTGACTGCTATGAAAAGAGATCTCCAGAAGTGGAAGCACCTCATGCTCTACGTTTTAGGATGCGTAGCCCTTTTCAAGATGATGATATTGCCCCCTCTTCTTATACAAGTTTAAAAACTGCCCATTTCTGATTTCTAACCAGTGGATTCAAAACCTCAATTCCACCATGCATTAATCTCTCTGGTTGGGTGGTTGTGCCTAGATCATATTTGCCAACTGTCGGCAATTCCCTTGTGATGGAGACCTGGGGATGGTAGACATTCACTATTATTATAGGGCCTTACAGCTGATAATTATTAATGATTGGCTTAGTTGCAGATAGGATGACCCAGCCTTTCATAGAAAACTAACCCCGCTAGACCTAGACAGCATAAAGGGTATATTGTATGGCGCACTAATCCCACAGTCTCTCGCAGATATTACTCAGGTGGTCTTCTTGTGCTGGAGATCATGCCTTCAAGTCACTGGCTTGGATGGTAGGGTGACACTGCTGACTCCCCTATTAAAGGGCAAGTTCTAACACCATACAGCAGGACTCGAGGAATTCCAAAAATTTGATAATATAGGAATCATTATTCTGTGGGATTTGTGGTCATGGGGCCATATGCAGACATTTCAAAAGTTTCAAGAAAGCTACCAACTTGCCTAGACACAATTTCATAAGTATTGGCAATTACATCATGCCTTCTCTGCCAACATTCCTCTGGATACTAACATCCCCGAGGGGAAACAACTGTTGCAATGCAGTCACAACCATGCAGTACAAGAACAACGCAGTCATTACCTTGCTTGAGTCATTACCACGCAAGTCATTACCAGGTATATGCCTTAACCACACATGTCATTACTACGAATGCAATTATCACGCATTTTAGGTATAAACTCTTGCCACGCATGCTTTTACCACACATTAGTGGGAAAGAATGAAGGAAAGTATCTGGTATATTTTTATTTTTACAATGGTACTAATATTAACATTGATAATATTTGTTAAATATTTATAATTATTGCATAATTATTTAAAATATAAAAAAAAATTAAAAAAATTGGGATGTTATTCTAATTTTTAGTACAGGTTTGAAAGGGATATAGGGTGAGTAGGTGTATTATTGCTGAGGTATTTGAATACCAGAGCATTCATTTATAAATAAGGTTATATATATATATATATATATATATATATATATAAAATATTTAATTCAAATAAATAATTAAAAGTATTTCTAGGGAGGGGATGTACGGGATATAGTTGCACTAGGCAGGGAATCGTATTCATACTCAGGCATTACTTTTAATTCCTGATAATAGATTAATTAATAATATAATATCGGTTAATTTGTATAAAATAATTAATTAAAATATTTCCAAGGTTGTAAACTAAACTCACCTTTAGGTAAGGTATGTGAGTGATACAGTGGTGTTTGGTGGGGACCTGCATTAATACTCAGGTATTAATTTTAAAGCATGGCTCTTAATTTACTAATAATGTAATATATGTTTTAATTTAAATATAATAACTAATTTGACATTTTTCTAAGGGAATAACACACACCCTTAGGCCTGGGATATAATGGCTATGAAGTGTTCGTTTGGGAAGTGATTGATCAATAATATATTTTTATTTAATTAAATAATTATTTACAAATATTTCTAAGGGTGATCCACTCTTCTTTAGGTGGGGGTGTAAGGGAAGGGATATATGGGTACTGGGTATTGAAAATGTATTCATACTCATGTATTAATGGTAATAATTGAGTAATAATGTATAAATAATGCAACATATTTTTTTATTTTAATTAGAATAACTAATACAATATTACTCTCCTTTAGGGACAGGATGTAAGGGATGTAGGGTCATTGGGTGGGAAGTTGTATTAATACTCATGTACTCAGCCAAAAGGCTCTTGAAACTTGCTTTTAAAAGGAGTCCATGGGTACAAATGGAGATTGTTCAGGCAAGGTAATCCTATAAAAAGGCTACCTGGAAGAGTTTGGCAGTTATAAAGGCCAAAGCTTGGAATGACTTTAGATCAGCAAATGAGCAGAAAGACTCTCGAAGCAATTGGAAGTTTGTTGAACTCGTATAATCCCCTGGCAGATGTTGTCCCAAAAATGGATTGTGTTATTAGTAGCAACAATGGGTAGCTTATTTGTCTAAAGTGTTTGGCCCAAGGAGCAGTCTCTCTTTGCGGGCCCTGATAAGTTGATCCAATGTGATTTAGGTATTAGTCAGGCAATTTGTCATGTCGTGGAAAACCAGGTTCTAATCAGCAGAACAATGCTGACTTCAGTGCCTCCGTGGCTGATTGCAACCTCTGCCACTGTCAACCCGTCTGGATAAAAGATCCCAGCGGAGACAGCAGTAAGTTGGCGGTGCTGCCTGCCAACCTTGTAGTATGGCAGTCGGATCACCACAACTGCAGCGGTCGGACAGCCACAGTGACACTCAGAATCAGGCCCTTAAGCTTTCCCACATTATTTAAATGTACACCAAGGTCCAGAAAGGGTCTGTCAATTTTGCATTCATGGACCTTACATGCGCTTTTGACACAGTTGACCATGCAAAGCTATGGACTATTATGCTGAATTTGGGGATCAATAGAGCCATTGTCGCCTTCCTTAGTAGGCTTCACATAAAAACAACAGCTAGAGTCCACAATAGTAGGGAGGGGATCTTACAGACTGCTTTATGCAGAGGATGCTGTTCTTACAGCTGGAACTGTAAATGCCCTCCAGCTTCTTTTAGACGCTTTAAAAAAAATTATGGACTCACTTGGTTTTAAGACTAACCACTCTAAATCCTTTGTTTTGAAATGTGGCCCTATGCTTAGGAAGACTAAAACGTTTTTACTCAATAAAGAGGAAATCCTCCCCATTTTATTTTTTGGGGTATTCCGTTTGATATAGACCTTAACTGGAAGTTTTTACTTAAAGTGAGAGTGATTTAATTTCGGCATTCCAAAGACTCTATTTTGGCTGGGTCACAGAGAAATCATTTGGATTTTTAAAGCTAAATGTGTTCCGATGGCCACTTTTGGAGTGGGGGTTTGGGGCTGCGTGAATAGAAATGCTCTTCAGATACTTGAAAATAAGTTTCTGGGGAGACTGCTGGCAGTCCCGCAGTCCACCCCGCCCTCTTTTTGTCATGAAGAGGTTGGGTTTCCTCACATGGGAGACAACATTGGGCCACATCTCCTGATGTTGTGCACAGGATCGGGACTAATCCTGAGGTGCAGCTGTGTCGAACTATAATTAGGGATTGTATGTCCCTTTATAGGGATCAAGATATCCCTTGGTTTAAATATATTAAGACTAGTTTTAAAAGATTGGGTACTCCTGTTTTTTATACTGAGCCTGACAGTTTAGTTTCCATCTCATCTAGTCAGATCAAAGAACTTTTTAATCAATGCAATGGTGGTGTTCGTTCAGTCCCAATAAGTGAAGTGACTATCAGCCACCGCTATGACCTCTCACCGCACCTGGCACTTCATCTAGAGCTTATTCTTAATGAAAAACACACATTTTTATTGACACAGTTTAGACTTCAAACAATCCTTTTCCTAGTGGCTATTCTCCAAAAAGGTTCTTAGTTCCCTTCTCTTCCTTATTGTCACTGTCAGCACCCAGCAGAACAAAGCACATTGAACTTTTTACTATTCTGTTCCTTCTATGCGTCCCAAAGACAGCAATTTTTGCACAAGTACTACATGCTCTAGGCACTGAGTGGGTGATTACAAGTGTAGCAGTCTTTTAGGAAGACTACCGCGGTGGCAGCAGCCAAAAGACCACCATGTTGGCCGTAATCCAACCACCATATTAGGAGTTACACTGTGAAATCCACAAAAAAACAGCCAATTTTCAGAAACCACCAGGACATTGGAGGACAGAAAAGGGGCACTTCCACCACCAGCACCGCCAGCCTGACAATATTCCACCTATCAGATTCCGATCATGACAGTGGTTCTTCCATGGTAGAAAACCAATGGCGGTGCGAACTGCTGAAGTCTGAGCTCACATCACACAGAGCGCAAAACCACATTGGATAGTTTGAATACCCCATACTTGACACATATCTACACTCCTGATGCACCTACACACTGCACTATAAACACACCCCTACACAACTGAAAATCCTTTGCAAACAGAATGCCAAACACAGTCAGAGGCAAGTAAAATCTTTCTCAGATATAGAAAAACTAACAGGCACCCATAGACATTTCACCACGCATACATTCCACACCTGTACAACATACACAACACACATTTTACTACCACATACAATCTACAACAACTGTCTCCCACTCACATCACAACACCTACACCTCACCATTTACCTTTTTCTTCAGCCTTTCTCTTTGAACACTACCACACCACCTTCACCATCACTACCATGTCCCTACAAAAACACCCACGTTGCACAGATGATGAGTTGAGGATCATGATAGACGGAATTGTTAGGGTAGAGCCACACCTGTTGGGAGCACAGGTCTAGCAAGCATCAATCACCAGGAAAATAGAGTTGTGGCAAAGAATAGTCGACAGAGTCAATTCTGTAGGCAGCTATCCATGCACAAGGGAGGACATCAGTAAGAGGTGCAACAACCTTAGGGGGAAGGTGTGGCCCATGGCATCCAGGCACCAGCTGACAATAATGAAGACAGGCACAGGGCCCCCATCTCCTCTCCCTGCTTCACATCTTAGAAGAAGAAGGTCTTGGACTTACTGCATCTTGAGGGCCTGACAGGAATACCTGGGAGAGTAGAGTTGAGTAAGTCACCACAAAATCCATGTCACTCAATTGTCATGTCCTGCATGCTCCCTCACCACTTTATGCCACCCCAATTAACACACCACCCATTACACCTCTGTCTAAATTACCTAATACCCCTCTCTGGCATGCCACATGTCCACTAAACTCACCTGGCTTCACAGCCCTTGGAAATGGCATGTGACGTACTGGCAACTCATAGCAATACAACTCCCAGAGTGCAATATCCCACCATTGTGAAAACCTGACCCATGCACCAAATGTGAGATGTCATGCATGTGAAACTAACTACCAATCTAACCCATCTTGAATGTTCAAGTGTGAAACAGTTAATGCCACTGACAGCAATACAATGACCCACTCCCACTATCATCACACACAAAACACAGTGATAGCTGAGTGCTCAATCCTAATGCATTTAGAATAAAGATTCCTAAGATTGAAATGTACTCTCCTGGTGTGGAAATGTAGATGGGAAAGTGGATGCACATGCAGTACATCCAGATACAGGTCAATGTCTATTGCTTACTCCCATGTTGTGTCCCTACTCTGACACTATTGTGTATTCTACAGCACTTTTTTGTGCCACATATCATGTCAGACACTTCACTAAGCAACAAACATGAGCACCCATGTCAATAATCAGACCATATAAGATGGTATCAGTAATCCAATCACTACCAATATTGTTTAACAGCTTTAAGCATGGTGTATTCTATTGAAGTTACAGAGTTTCATGTTGTACTAAGTAAGATTGTGCAGCAACTGTCATTGTCATTTCTGGGGCTCATGATAAGGCACTGTCTGTATCTCACACAACATCAATAATAACCTAAATCTAACAACAACTCTGTGTTCCACTTCTCCCACAGGTAACCTTGCCATTGTCACCATGGACAGCATACCAGAGACTGTCACTACCTCTCTAGATGAAGGTCCCAGTGAGAACAACACCGTTGGATGTGTGGACAGTGATGACGAAGCTGGCCCATCAGGGACACCTGATCAGTCAACATCTGTCAGCCTCACCTTTCCCACATTCACTCCTTCTAGCCCTGTTGCATCTACACATCCTCTTTAATATATACATGGCTCCGCTTGCCAATATCGTCCAATCCCACAGCCTCAACATCATTTCCTACACAGAAGACACACAGCTGACCCTCTCTTTCACAAGGAACCCTGCAACTGCCAAGAACAACCTCCACACCGGACTCCTCGCTATCGCCAACTGGACGACAGCAAGCCACCTCAAGCTGAACTCAGAAAAAAACGAGATCATCATCTTCAGCCCCAACAAGTCAGCAAGGGACAACTTCTGGTGGACTGCCACCCTTAGGTTGCCCCCAACACCCACCTCCCACGCGCACAACCTCGGCTTCATACTAGACTCTTCACTCTCCATGACCCAGCAAGTCAACGTCATCTCGTCCTCATGCTTCAACACCCTTCGAATGCTCTGCAAGACCTTCAGGTGGATTCCCGTGGAAACCAGAAGAATGGTCACCCACACCCTCGTTAGCAGCAGACTGGACTACGGCAACATCCTGTACGTGGGAACAACAGCCAAGCTCCAGAAAAAACTCCAGCGCATCCAGAACGCCTCAGCACGTCTCATCGTCAACCTCCCTTGCCACAAACACATCTCTGCCCACCTCAGGGATCTCCACTGGCTTCCCATCAACAAAAGGATCGTCTTCAAAATCCTAATCCATGCTCACAAAGCTCTCCACGACCCAGGACTGGCCTACCTCAACGATCGACTCAACTTCCACAACCAGACACGCCAGCTCCGCTCCGCCAACCTAGCCTTTGCAACAGTCCCTCGCATTCACCGTACCACAACCGGCGGCACATCCTTCTCCCACCTCGCCGCCAAATCCTGGAACTCCTTCCCTGCCAACCTATCTAAGACTCAGGACCTCCTGACCATCAGGAAACACCTCAAGACCTGGCTCTTTCAACAGTAGCACCCCCCCAGCGCCTTGAGACCCTCCTGGGTGAGTAGCGTGCTCAACAAATTGATTGATTGACCAGGGGAATTGTTGAGAGAATGTTTGTGTGCTGATGTCTTGCTGTTGCTGTTTGGATATGGCAGGGGGTATACTGCTGAACTCCCCCCATGGCATGTACAGAACATTTATGTACTGACAAATGTCCAGTGAGATGTGCTCAATAAGGAGCAGAAAGCAATGAAAGAGGACAGAGGAGAAATATAGCACACCATGGTGGCTTGGCAGAAATGTGAGAACATTGTTCAGAACTTTTTCTCATAAATGTTCTGTAAATGTATGGAATACATTAGAGCTACATATATATTTCAACAAATTGTAAATACATGTATATACACTGTTTTTGAGTTTGAAAGTTTTTGTGATAGTCACTGTAAACATCAAAACACACATTTCTGAAAATTGCAATAGGCCTATACCAAAGGTCTATAGCTGGGTGTTAAAATCACACCAGCACAACATCATGTAGATGAAAATATGTGTGCACATGAGCATCATGTGACAAACATGTGTTGACCATGAGAAATCCTACCATAGTCCAAAGGGACTGCAGATCTAAACAGTGTGAATTGACTGAGTGTGTGTTACACAGCCTGACATTTAGTTCTGCCTTACATTTGTAGAATATAGTATAATTACCTTATTGTCCTGTGACTGTGAACAGATGGGCATATAATTAGCATGGACATACAGTGTTGCACTGATAGTGTTGTTACAGCACAGCTGTGTGTGAAAGCAGAAGGCAAGTAATGGGGTGGGCATTTTATGATACAGATCATACATGCTATTTTGTTGGTGCTGGAGCTGTCTTCGCTGTCTATGTCCAATGCTGGCCCATGTGCACCATGGATCAAGGATGCTTGTATTGCGTGCAGGAATGGACTTGTCCATGAAGGTGCATCTACCTGCAAACAACAGTATCCTGTGAGACATAGGGTCTGATTGCGAGTTTGGCGGTCCGAGGACGGTCATGTTGGCCTTAATATGAGTTTGGGGGCAAACAAATAGAAGACAGCCAGCGGTCTGCCACTGCCACCAGGCAGCACAGGCCGCCGCGGTCTCCTGGAAGCACAAACAGGCTGGCAGAGACCATGTTTCTGTCAGACCTATTAGAAGGTTGCACACCACCAATGTAATCGCAGCGGTCCAACCACCACATAGCAGAAGGCGGAAATGGACAGTATAAAGGGAAGCACTCCCCGGCAGACAGCCATACACATCCGGAGCTGCCATGGAGCCATTCCCAAACATCATGCCGCTGCTCCTGCTCACAGAAAGACAACAGAATCAATGCTGACGTGGATGACAGCAACCGTGAGAAATACAACCTACCTATATTATTGATATAACAAAAAAACTAAAACTTGTACCGCTAGCAAACACATAATAAGGGGGGGGAACGCCACAGGCAGCAGCTACATCTAACATTCAACACACATGCTCACATACTGCAACAGATACACCTACACATTCACAACACGCACACTTCAGCCAGCACATACACACTGCACAACAATACTACGCATTTATGCATGGCTACACAGCAGAGGCTCATAGACACAGGAGTCCACACAACATTCAAACACACAGCAACAACAACACAACTACTGCACATATACAAATACATTCCACATAATCACACCCAACACTGGCCAGGAATAGGCCACACATATAACACATAAATACATCCATGTGCATTGGCACACACAAAACACTTCCATCAAAAAACCCTGCAAACAACACACACACAGCACAATGAAAGCACAATAGCATGCATAATACACACAGAGACAAATTGGCAAAAGACACAAAGTGTACCACCACAACAGTACCTGCACAACTGGGATGGGAGCCGCAGGACCATACATAGAAGAAGCCCTTCAATGTGAGGCTACGTATTACATTGAACTAGGCAACAAACAACATGCACCCAGGAATTGGCCACAATTGGATCTCAGGAATAAGCAATAACAATACCAATTGTCATGCACAGCCATACAATGTGGAACTGCAAAACAACAAAGCACACCCAAATCACACTTCATTGGACATACCCCTACACCAACCAGCTGCAAGGGACACACATCTAAATGGGCACATGCACACTCAAATGCAAAACAAACTTGCGTAACTCAACACACTCTATGTCTGCACTGACAAAACCCAAGAACACACATACCACATTTAGACAATAGCTATATCAGGGGGACAAGTCATATAACATACATGTCCACATCATACAACACATAAAGAAACACATACCACAATAAACACAACACAATATGATGACACCAACATTCAATCTACATACACATACACATCACACAACACACACCCTTCCTTTGGGACAGCAGAACTGCACACAAACTCACATACTGCATAAAACACCACATGAAGCAGCAAGCAGCCCAAACACACACAACTAAAGACACACAATCGATGTCACTCAGGAATCACAGAAAGCTAGGGAAGGAAATGCAGGACAAAGGTGTATCCAAAAAAACAACAACCGGTTGGCTTTCTTAATATGTAAGTCCCACAAGCAAAGTCCAAGTCCTGAGGTCACTCCAGAAATCTTGTGGCAAAAGGCACAGTGTCGGGCCACCTACTTAACTCCTGACTGCCACGTAACCTCCACAGATAGAGGCATCAAGGGACCGGGCAGGCACCTCAGGGTTTGAAATGGGGAGAGTAAAGGAGGTGGGGTTAGATTTGAGAGGAGGTGGAGTCTTCTGGGGAGGGGTGGGATACTTCTTTGCAGGGAGGAGCATGGATGCTGGCAGGCCGCAGGGGAGCCCTTTGCAGTAGAAGATCAGTCCTTTGGGAGGAACCAATCCTTTTGTGGGTGCTACGGGGGCGAAGAGAGGTAAGGTCGAACTCACAAAGGAACATTTTCTTAGACACATGAGGATGGCCATCAGAAGGGGGTAGGGATTTTGAGATTGAGGGAGTGTTGTATGATGTGGATGTCTTGGATGCGTGCTTGTGGGAGATGTGCTTGTGTGTGGTGGGTGTCTGTTGGGTAGATGAGTGAGGACTTTTATGTGTCTTGGGCTGAGGGGGTGGCAGTAGTGGGATGCCGTGGTGTGCGGGTGGGTGTGTGTTGGGATGGTGACTGCAGGTATGGTGGATGTGCTGCATGTAGGTATGCCTGTGGTTGTGGTGTCAGTGGGTGTGGTGACTGGGGGTGGGTGTCTGAGGGTCTGCTGGGGTGGTATCTGCAGACAGGATGGGTGTGGTGGCTCTATCAGTGTCTGTTTATGTGGTGTCTGTGGGTGTGCCAGATATTGGGCCTGATTACAACTTTGGAGGAGGTGTTAAACCGTCCCAAATGTGATGGGTATACCACCAGCCGTATTATGAGTTCCATATGATATAATGGACTCGTAATACGGCTGGTGGTATATCCGTCACTTTACCATCACTTTTGGGACGTATTAACACCTCCTCCAAAGTTGTAATCAGGCCCATTGTGTGTGTGATGCTGGGGTTGGGGGCTGTCAGGGCAAGTCATGACTGTTGCTTTGTCTGTGGGTTGATGTTGTCTATGTGCATCCTGGTGTGTCTTGTGGTGCCTGTGTTTGTGTGTGCTACCCTTGTCTGTTGAGGTGGATGCATGCAAGTCTGTTTGTGTGCTTTGGGTGGGTCAAGGGATGGGGATTTGGACCTGGAAGAGGAAGGTGGCGGGGATGGAAGAAAATGGGTGACCGGCCGCCATCAGTGTGGAGGCCAGAGCCTGAAATCATCTCTGTAGGCCAGCCATTACACCATGGATAGCCTCCAGAAACACATTGCTTGCTGGATTTGAGTTGCCAATCCATGGATGGTATTCACAATGGTGGACTGACCCACAGAGATTGACCTCAGGAGGTCAATAACCTCCTCACTTAAGGCAGCAGGGGTAAGAGAGATGGGGCAGAGGTGCCTGCGGCAAAGGAGACACCCACACTCCTGGGTGAGCAGGCACCGCCAGCTGGGCTGAGGAGCACCCAGGAGGGAGGTGATAGAACAGGGGGTGGTAGACAAAGATGGCACTGTGGTGGTCCTGATGGGTCCAACACCACTAGGAGGTGGCCACTGGAGGAGGAATCTGAAGATGTAGATGCAGATCTAGTCTCCCCTGTGGAATTCCCCTCATCCTCTAGACCACTGGGTCCCTCTATGTCAGTGGTCCTGTGACCAGATGCTTCCCCACTTGGCTGTGCCCAATCTCCTTCACCTTTCTTTACTGATGCTGCCAAATGGAAGTGTAGTAGGGTCATAATATGGACATTAAAAGACTTCAATCACAGCTCTGAGAGACACAACACACCATCATGTCAAGTGCCCCCTGCATGAAGTGTCTGCAAAATGGCACCATCATGTGTCAATACAAAACTATGCACACCATCTGGAATTACAAAGGTCATACAAGAGCAAATCTTGGTCTCAGCCAACAACAATTACATGGATGAAGTCTAGCTACTACACTAACCATACCACAATAAGGGGACCACTCCATCCCAAGCCTGTGTCACATATAACACAACCCAATAAAACTGTAGCCAACAATTGGATCCCCTTGTAAGGTGCATTACTCATTACACAGCCCAAGCCTATGCACACATCCAACTTGCACTGATGTAATGCATCAACAATAACAGATGTTGCTAAGGAAATTCAGACAACACTGGAACAAACATGCCAAACCTGGATTAGGAGACATGCATATCACTATGGACACATCCCAACAATGTACAGTCCGACAAGTGACTCCTACCCAAAATTTGTCCAGAAGCAAGTAGCAAGGCAACTCAGATGTGCCCCACATGTGGTGTTCCAAGGAACAACAATGAAGTCAGCTACTAAACATCATGGAGAGATGTCTCCAGAATACACACTAGAATGGCCTTGTAAGGCCCAGGATAGATCCCATCAATGTCTCACACCCATTTCCTTGTTTACATCTGAGTGTTGTTGTAGTAGACAACAGTACTGTGCAGGAAGAAGGGACACAGACCTTGCAAACACTAACTGAAGGACACCAAATGTTTGTACAATAAGAAGCTACATCACCACCCACATATCAGACATGGCAAGTATGCAACTGTCTGTGGATGAATCCCTGAGCCTAAAAAACATGTGATGCAAACATCACTGCAGGTCAACCCACAATGCATCCTAAAAGTCAGAGCACCATTCCCAACACACTGGTGCTGTGCACCTACAACCAACATTCCACATCAGGGGTACAAATGATCACGAAGTGGATCCACACACTGGCCTTACCTGTCATGTCCATCATGGCTACTGCAGTTACACATGACCAATGGTATACTCTGAGGCATGAATGTATCTGACTGACAACATATGATGGAGACAGAGTCCTGTCTGGGACACCATTGCAGATGTACCTTTATGACAGCAGGACCACAAGGACTTATATGTCAGAGATTCCAGATATCATCCCATCAGCATGGCTAGCACATGCCTACATCTAATGCATAATTATGTATCCTAGTGGGAATGGAACACAGGCAGACACAGAGGCAACTGGAATGTTCGTTATACTGATGACACATCACCCATGACAATGCACATTCGCCACTTACCAAGGAAAAGAAGTATGTTACACCTGCCAAGATTTGCCATGTGGATCAGGTCATGTGAATGGTTGTCATCCATGCATCACAGAGTGTTGTAATGCACAAGCACCCAACATACAAAGGAAAAAACTTGCCCATGGTTTGCAGATATCAACTTACACATATCCCCAGACACATGGCAGTGGAAGGTGAGCCACCTCCTACCTACCTATGGACTGTGACATTTGGGAGGAGTGGTCTGTTGGTGGAAACTAACACCCACCAGAGTAGGAAAAGCAGAATATTTGTGCACTAAACACAGTCATATGTGCTCCCTACATTGTAATTGGACAGCGGGTTCCCTACAGTTTAGTCCTAGGTCCCAGTTCAAAATGGATGAATACACTAGTTGGAAACACATGGCCCGTCTACACAAATTTGATCCCAGATGATCTGTCACACATGACACATCCCACGTTGACAGGGGGAGCAGTCTGTCACTCACTCAATTACCTGGAAAAGGGACAGGTGTGAATTTGACTTGTACTAACTCCGTTGTGGATGCTGTACTGCCCTCAAATGCCCATCCAACTCTGGTTTGGCCACCACCAAAATTTGTGCTATTGAGGGGTCATGGTCTAATGGTCACCCAGTCTGCATTGGGAGGACAGCCCCAGCTGGGCCTCGGTGGCCTTGGTGGTTTCCTGGACCCATGCCCTCAGGTTCTCCTACCCCTTCCGACAGTGGGCGTTCTGCCAGCAGTGACACCCGGGGTCCGCACCTTCTTGGTGATGGCTCCCCATGTCCCCTTCTTCCGATGGGCATTGGCCTGCATGGATGCAAAGGACAAGACAGCATATTATGTCCACCCACAAGTCTCATATAAAATGGCTGAGCCACTTCAATGTCAGTGCACAAAGCTTATAACATATTGTCTTGACCATCCTGTCCACCTGTGGTACATAGCAGTAATTGAACACAGGGACATGACTACAAACACTCCCCAATAGGGTGCCCTATTCACACCCCAGCTCAGGCCCTGCTCTGACCAGGTAGGCCAACTGTGACTTTTGTGGGACATGAGCTAGCCACATGACATTGACCAAGAACACAATGCAACACATCACACAAGGTGGCAAGTGACATGTAAACCACCCAGCAAAGAATGTACACAAACATCTAATAACTATGAATATTACCTGCTGCGTACATACCATCAAGCTTGTCCATATGTGGACATGTGCAGATACAGATGCAAGCAACTGCTACGTCAGGGGGTTGGGGTCTGTGTGCCACATCAACAGAACAAAACACACTTCAACACATGTGTGTTAATGAACCCTCGTTTACTGTAAAAGAAACCTGGCCATGCATTTTACATGTCCAGCTTTATGCCCAAACCACAGAGTTTGATAGCATGGCAAATCAGTTAACAACACACTGTTTGCAGATGTGCAATGTCAAAAATGCAAGGAGCATGCACAGAACACATCAGAGCTGGATGAAAGAGAGAACAGGGCTGTGGTATTAAGGAACCTGTCAAAGCTATGTGACACACATTGTCAGAGTAGAAAAGAACGCATCAGTCACAGATCGCCATCCTGGCCCCACTGCAATTCCCATAGTAATCAGTGGACAGAGGCTCAATAAGGTGCATATCGGCAGTGAGGCATGATTTGACAGCATCACATGCTGTGCAGGGGTACAGGGTGTGGGCACAGTGTCATACTGGCATTGCAAAAGTGAGTCAATACCAGACCTGATTTGAGCTTTTTCTGTGAGTAATGATAAACATTCCCGGGTCTCTGCAGGTTGAGCAGGCAGACCCACACAAAACAACATATCGTTCAAATCACATGCATCACAGTACATCATGTAGCCTACAGCCAGTTGCTATTAGGTGTCTATGTGCAGAGCTGAGGGGCATTCTGAGTCATTACCTGGTTACAGAAAAAAAGTTCAACAAGGCCAGATGTGGTCAGAGTTCACTGTGCAAGCACAGTAGGAGCTCAAATGACGATCAACCAACACATACAACATGCATTCACACCTCCTGCTGTCATGCAATCATGTGCCCACACATGAAAAACATTTGATGGCAAGAGTTGCCTGGGGATGGCTGACATTACACCTCCCCATGTCATGTGCATCCAAAACAATATGGGTCAGGAAACACACAATACACACTCACCAAATTGTCTCAGGACTCCATATCTATTAATTGACATAGATACATGCCCATTAACTCAACCATTATTAGACACTGTCAACCCCTACAGGGCTTTGAGGACACAACGTGACAAATTGGTCCTATGGCTAGGCTGACTAAAGCTAAGATAAGTTGAGGTACAGAAATAATTGTGCACACGGGGCACTTACCAGCTCCTCTGGTGCACCATAGAGCTGGCCATACAGGGGTAAGACCTCATTCACCAGCTCCTCTAGTTCTTCTGATGAGAAGGCAGGTGCCCTATCACCTGTTAGAAGAGGCATGATTTCTCCCAGAGGCGGTACACAGCAGCTCAGGTAGTGGAGGTGTTACTGGCAGCAGTGTCAGGAGTCAAGTGAGGCATTCAGTAGAAGATGGTAGTCACTGCCGGCAGACACAGTCATTGGCCCGAGCCTGCTAGAGGCAGCAATGTTCTCCAGTGGAAAAGTGTGCCCCTGTAGCATCCGCTTGCCGCCGTGACAACTTCCCCTGGTGGTCAGGGGCAGTTCCTAATGTCCAGTGGAGTAGGTCAGGCAGCCACCATTTTTGAGGCATACAATGTAAATTCATGTTATTTTAGATGCATCACAATTTGAAAACGTTTTGCCCTGACGAAGTGTGAGTGCTGGTCATGTAGGTCAATTGTTTTAGTGAACATATTATGTGATCCAGCACATATGACAACATAATTGGAGGCAGAGCCAACACCCTCTCACCCATGGTCATCCCAGGATTAGGGGCATTGAATCACAGTCAGAGTTGTAAGTTAGATGCACATATTGTTGATGTCCAGATGGAGGATGAGTACACATATGCTGAAAAGCAAGGCAGTAACAGGTTACAATTCTGAAAATGTTAGTATTGATGAGTGCTGTGTATCATTTTTTTCAGTGACTCACATGACATGTCACAGTTCGTATATGACATGTAAAATGCAATATGAAAGGGACTCAATAAAAAACAGCCATAACTTTTCTCACATAGTTATCCTGGGAGGGGGAAGGATCAGACAACCTCCTGTGTACTGTCCACTAGCAGACTCGCAGGCCTTGGAGGACAGACATGTTATCCAGATTTATTGCCTGGATAGGCAGACAATCATGGATCTTTGTTGTCAGTTGGAGCCAGATCCGATGCCAGCCAACAGTCATCCAAATAGCATACCACCCATTGCACAAATCCTGTCAGTGTTGCACTTCCTGGCTACAGTGTCCTTCCAAAATGCAGTGTTCCTAGCTGCTGGGATGTCCCAGGCTATGTTTTTGAAGGATGTCACTTATTCCTTCCAGGTGTCCTGACCATGCAATCCTTATGTGGGCATTTCAGAGTTATGCCATGGGCAGGTGGCTATTGCTGGTCTGACATGTAAAGTGGGCATGGATTGATCCAGGTACTGTATGTCGCAGATTTGGGGCGCATAAGTCTTATGGCCGGTCTGCCTGGACAGTGGGAGGGCAGGAATCTGATGTACGCAAAAGACCTGTTTGCCGTGGTGTGTTGGTCCAATGTTCTCATGCGTGAGACCATGTGGCCTTGTAACATGTCATTGTGTGCAATCCATCCCTTCTACCTTCACATTGTGTTGACATTAATCCTGTATGGCCTGTTAGTGGCTGTCAATGTGTTTCCTCATTGCAAACCAGTGTTTCTGTACCACAACACTGAAACAGGGTTGTGACATCCCACCAGGTGCTTGCTCATTGTTATCGGAAGGGCCTGGGCTCAGGCTCTGTTGTACTGCCCTCTGTTTGTGCCATGGCATATATTGAGTTGGCAGGCCTTGTTTTTGTATGTGATAAGGGTCAAAATGAAAACAAAATCCCATACTCTCTTTGCCAATTCTATGGCACAAGGTCTCACAGGCCCCTTCTGGTGTGGTCTGGTGCACGCCAGTGATAGGTTATCTTGCCCAACTCCATATGGCTCATACTTTCTTGGCTATGACTGTGCAGACATTCTTAACACCTTATGTGCAATACAGTACACTAAAACGTTTGATATAACCACACATCTGTGACATTGTGTTGCTTGTCATCCTTAGCATGACACTACCTGAGAAATCTCCCCCTGTCCATTGTCTTATGATGTCTTAAGCATGTGCATTACATGAGATTACCATGCAACATACCAGATGGATAAAAAGAGAGGTAGCATGCAGTGTTTTAGTGATGGGGTGTTTATTTACATTGCAACAAAATGAACAGTGATACTGGTTAAAAAACAATACTGAAGGTGAATGCAATCAGTAGAGCAGAGGGCACAACATTTGGGGTCAAGAGTCCAGTGTCCTACTAGCATCGAATAAGGAAATTGGTTAAGGCACAGTCAACAGAGTGACTCAGTTGCTGGCAGTGTTTGGTGTCTTGCCACCTAAACATCCTGGATGCCTGGCTGTACAACACCACTTGTGGGGGGAGAGCTCTGTAACTGAAGAGGCAGGGATGCCTGACGTGGGTTCTTCCCCTGGCAGGGCTTCTCTCCAGAGGCTACCTCCGATGAAGGGCCTGGTGTGGATGTGCCAAAGGGGTGTGTTGTTGTTGCATATCCATGCTTATGGCATCTTTAATGTCCCTTAGCATCCCTGTTAGGGAGGCTATATTTTAATTGTGGGCCTTCTACTGTTCCCACATCTCACAATGGAAATCCCTCTGCAGCTCCTTGGTTTCCCTGAGTTCATTCAGTTTCTGGCCCATCACACATTGGGAATGTTGGTAGTCCCCCAAGACCTGGCTGATGGTATCCTGAGTAGGGGCATCGCCAGCAGCCTCTTGCCGCTGGCCACGCCATCCCTCCCATGTACCCTACCTCCACGTGCCTGCGCCCTTGGTGCAGTCTTCCCCCTTCCCCTGTTTCCAGGTCCACCATTGTCACAAGATGTAAGAAACTGTAGTAGGGACGCAGGTCTGAGGTGACAGGCTGCCTGAGATGTTGAGGTCATGGAGCTATCAGGAGTTGATGTGGTCATGGTGAGGCTGACCGGTGTCATCGCCCCAGGTTGGCAGCATGGACCTGTTGATGTGGAGAGATAATGTTAATGGTTGTATTGTGAAATCTACCTCCAATAGTTGACACTGACTATGGCCTAGGGTCATGTTCATATTGTATTTGCTGACTTCCCTCATGTGATACGTAAACATATTATTTGTACTGAGCTGACATTGTGGCCACATACCACTTCCTGTTCAGTGACCTAGCCTTAGACTGTCTGGAATCCTTAACTGTTGGAAGGATAGTAATAGACACATGTCTTGCCAGCAGAGCAGGGATGACATTGGCTGGGCAAGATGTTGTTTGAGTCATCTTGAAAGCTATGTGTTTGTCATACAGGCATTTGCAGAACCTTGGATGATGTGTGATAGTTGTCATACTGTGGTCAGTGCATTGTGGAAGTGACTCCTGCCAATGCCATATGCAGACACAATTTGGGGTCTTTGATCTGTGTAGGAAGTTCCTACCACACAAATTTGAACTGTTCTTCCTATATATACTATTTTCATCTTGGCCTGTCAGCTCTAGATGGATCTGCATGTGTTGCCACATCACAGGGTGCACCTTGACCTGTATCCCTGTCCCTTCCAGGTGTATCATGTTCATTGTGGGTTCAGGGCCTGTGGCACAATATCATCTGGACAGTGGTCTGATGTTTGAGGTCGCATGTCCTGGTCCTCCTTGAATTTATTCAGAGGTTACTCTTGACACAACTCACAGTTCACAGTGTCAGTCCTCTAAGGTGAGTGGACTTTCATTACAAGTATACCAACAGGGATATTTGGCCATATGCAGAGTGGATTGGGTAATTTGATTGGGTAGACAGAACCTCCTGGCCTCAGCAGTCCTGTCATTGCTTGCCCTACCCACACACCATATAGTTGTGATCTCCTCGGGTGAGTACAGTTGTAAGGGAGATTATATGGAGTTTGGTCATAGCAGAAGAGCACACAGCTGTGGCTGAGTGTAGTGAGAGTCCCAGTGCCTCCTGGCCTTAGCAGTCCTGCCAGTGCCTGCACTACACACACACTATACCAATGTCATTCTCTCAGGTGGGTACACTCCAATGGGGATTTGACAGACAAGGTAATTTTGATTAGGCTACACTGTTCTGGTTTTTGTGATGGTGGAACAGTGCCTGCTGGAACTATTGGTGCTGTCAATCCCTGTCTGTACTCCACCCACTATACAAAGATGTTGTTCCCCCGGTGAGTCTACTTGATATGTTGAAGGCCAGACAGTGGTTTATGGACAGAAGGACACTGGCTGGTCTGGGAGAAAAGCTTAGAAGTTTGTTGTTTTCTACAACTGTTTCCTACAGGAGTAGGTGGTAGGTATGATGACTGGGCTTTACATATACCAGTAGCTGAATACAGATAAACTAGACTATAATTAGAGGACCCTAGATTTCACCAGGGTATTTCTTATATGTTTCACTTACTATTTGAGAGAGACTTGTCTGGCTTATCCTATGCAGTAAATCACATTCTGAAAACAAGAGTAAATCTGCAGAATTTCTCAGCAAAAAAAAAATTGTTGACAAACTTCATGGAAAAGATGAAAACCTGGAATACAACTTGATTAGTTTGGTGGCCTGTCAATGTGGAACGAACGAGTATTGGTATCGCCATCATGGTGAGTTGAAATGCATGTTGAGAAACCTAGATTACCTGCTTGGTTTCTCACACTCAGTTGTACTCAGTATGTGCGGGATGACCTGCTTGCATTTTCATGAGAAGCAAACTCAAGTATTAAAGACATCAATCTGAAGACACCAGGAGAGCTCTGTTCATTGGGCATTGCAAATGTTAGCAGGGATTTTGATCACAGTTTTCAAGCAACGATGGCTTTCATCTGCAATAAAATGAATCCACCTCTTGGTAAAGTGACTGATTTCTTTTTGGCGCAAAGAGTACCAAGGTAGAGGTGCTCCACATTTTCACATGCTGGTATAGGTGAAAAATGCCTCACAGCCTGGAACAGACAGTGATGAGGCTGCCTTGTATTTTATAGAACAGTATGTTATATGCGCCATCCCATCCCAAGAGCAACTTCTGACAAGTAACTGAGACAACAAGTCCTTCAATTTCAAACTCACAGCTGCGTTAAATACTGTCATCAAACATATAGATAAAAGGCAAACTTTTATACACAATGTCGGTTTGAATTTTCACATCCTGATATCTCAGAAGGAAGACTGAATAGCTTTTTCTCTGCAGAGAGACACACCTTGACTTGGAAATCACCAAAAAATACGTAGAACATCAGAAGAACAGAAGCTTAAAAATAACAAAATGACTGCAATCCTGCTATTCTAAGGATGTGGAATGCAAATATGGATATACAGTTTGTTGCAGATAATTCTATTGGTGTAGCTCACTACATCACTTCTCAGATAACAAAGGCAGGAAAGCCAAAGATGAAAGAGATGTGGGAAGAGATTTCAACAGAAAAGAGTCTCACCAACAATTGTACAGTTTTAGTTTGAAAATGGTTTCACACAGGGAAAATGGTACTTATGATGCACATGCTCATGGCTCTCAGGTCCAGCTCTCTCAATTTTGGCTCATGACCTAACAACATTTTTCGCTCCTCGAAGGCCATTGCCATTTTCTTTGCTTCTTCCTCTCTATCCATTCTAGCCCATTCCAGCTTGAGCTTCTCAAGTTCCAAATGATGATTTCTCTATGCTTATGTGTCCCTCAGTTCCTCTGTGGTCTGACAATTAAAAGAAACACTGCTGACTGACCTGGAGGCCCTTCCTCCAGGTAGCTTTAGGATTTCCACCAAATCACCATGCATTCTCTGCACCCCCTAATCCACATCATATTCTCTGCTGTGTGCTGCCCGGCCTCATTTGCTGCCAATCTGCCCCTAAGCACCTTTTGCAGCTCATCCTTCTTGATGGAGCTTTTGTTTGGGCATTGGACCTCCTTACAAAATGCTTGAGCTGTGCCACTGTGTAATCCTCACATTTCTCCAGCTCAAACACAACTTTTACAAAAACTGCTGATGGCTCCCAAGACTGAGACATATTTGTGGACAATGTTCATTAAAGGTGAAAAGTCTCAAAAGTTAGAGGGATTTCCTAAGAGACAAAAATAAAAGCAAAAGAAATCCAAGAGAAAAAATTGTATGTGGTTGTGTAATGGTCAGCAATAAAACAGTAGTATACACCAATCACTGTATGTCAAATGCAAATACAAGTCCTATCCTCACTGCTGATCACCAATGTTAGACGTGGGGTCTCTATTTGGCAGTCAGTTTACATCCTGTCCAAGTAGGAACCCTCAATCTAGTCATGGTAAGGGAAGTGCACAGCTCAGATAACCCCTGCTCACTCTCTTGGTAGCTTGGCCCAATCAATCAGGCTTATCTCAGAAGCAATGAGTAAAGTATCTATACAAACTCACAATGTAACACAGTAAAAAAACACCACAAAAGGAATCCACACCAGTTTAGAAAAATAGCCAATATTTATCTAAATCAAACAAGACCAAAATTACAAAAATCCAACATACGCAAGAAAAGCTATAAATTGTTAAAGTAAAAACAGTCTTAATCCATAGAAATCAATGGATGCGTTGTACTAGCATAAAGTGCCTGGTGTGTGTGAAAAATAATGCATGCGTCAATTCCTTACTTGCAAGTGAGGTTGTGTGTCAATTCTTATTCTGCTGGGGAAGTGATGCATTGATTATTTCCTCAAAGGGAAGGTAATGCTCAATTTCTGGACAAGCAGCCTCAGGTGTAAACAGTGACATTGCCACTTTTGTCGCCCAGGGAAGATTTGTGGAAAATCCAGACGCACAACAACAATGAATCTGCACAGAGCTGGTGATGCGTTGATTTCACTGGTGCTACGTAAATTTTTCAGCCATGGTGCAGGCACTGCATTGATTATTCTGCCGCTCAACTCTGGTGCATGAATTTTCACCTTAGGTTCACCAGCTTCTACTTTCAAGGGCCCAGGGACTGGATATGGCACCACTTAGAAGGTAGTGGTCTCAGCAAAAGAGCCCTGGTGATGACAGATGAAGTCTTTGATGATCCTGAAACTTCAGAACTGGGGGCAAGCTCAGTCCAAGCCCTTGGAGAATCTTCACAAGCAAGATAGAAAGTCCAGTCTTTGTCCTCTTTAAGGCAGATTCAGCAACTGCAAGCCAACCCAGCAAAGCACACACAGCAAAGGGGCCGTTCTCCTCCTCCAGCTCTTCAGCTTTTCTTGGCAGAGGTTCCCCTTGACCCAGAAGTATTGTAAAAATCTGGGGTTTGGCGTTCACTACTTATATTCATTTCTGCCTTTGAAATAGGCAAACTTCAAAGGAAACTTTCTGTTGCTCACCAGATCCTGCCTTGCTCAGGTCTGGCCCCTGACACACCAGGGGGGTTGGAAACTGTACTGTGTGAGGACAGGCACAGCCTTTTCAGTTACAGGTGTCAGTTCCTCACTCCCCACTCTAGCCCAGGAGACTCATCAGGGTTAGCTGCTCATTACATTATAGGAATTGCTCTGCATCAGTTACTAATGCTACCTGCTGAACATGACAATAAACTGGAATATCAGGAGTTATATGGTGATGCTTGTCATGAAGTTTCAAAAGCTTTGAAAAAGATGACCCTTCCCATCATTGAAGGAGTGAGCATGGTATCAATGCTTGCTTTCACAAATTTAAGGATGCAGCAAATTTTAAGAACAAACTATGATCTACTATTGGGAGGAAAACATGTAATTGTCTTTGGTGACCTACTCCAACTAACCCTTGTAAAAGGACAACCAATTTTCAAAACTCCTCTGCATAATGACATGAGAAATTCCCTAGGAAGTATTTGCAACGTAAATATTTGGTTAAACTTTGAGTACGAAGAATTAGTAAAAAGCATGCATCAAGCATCTAAAATGGAATTTGGAGAGATACTGATTGGCAGAGTAGGAGTTCTTACAAAACAATTTCATCAAACAAGAGAAATCTATAGTTTGTTTATTATCAATGCTTAAAGAGTGCTCACATTTTAATGAAAAAATGCTACAATTGGAGAATGTCGACATTTTGGAAAATACATCTTTTGATAAAATGGAACATCAAGGAGTCACAATATTACTGCTGGATAAGCTACAAGCAAAATTAGATTCTCTGGAAAAATCTGTATCAAAATTAGCAGGATTAGAAAAGGGTTTTTGTGTCTGTAAAAACTGTTGAGTTATTTTACAACTTATTTAGATGTTAAGGAAGGCTTAGTAAATGGTGCAATGGTTAAAGTTATTGATTTCATTACATTTCCTAATAGAGATGAGATAGAGTATTTGGTTATAAAATGTAATCAGTTAGATCTTAAAAATATTGGCTGGTGTGTTGTACATTTTTGTAAATCTGGGTTGCAAAGTTTTAGATTGTAAAAGACTTATACATCCAATGACAACAGTTTCCCGTCTCTTTAGCGTATGCAGTAACTATTTACAAATTGCAAGGTTTAAGTGCAGATGCAGCTTTTGTTAATATTGGAAGTTCTGTATTCAAATAATGTCATATGTAGCAATGTCACACATTAGACCTTTGTCTGGCTTATTTTTAATTGAGTTTTATGGGAGGAAACTCAGTGCTGATGTAAACTGTGTATGGGATTATAATCAGTTAAGAAGTCTTTACTCTTGTCATTTAGGCCAGTACCCTGTTTATGCGAAACTGATACTCTGCCCAGAGGGGAAAATCACATAACAGTCTGCAGACTCTCAGGAAAAGAAAGTACAGAAAGTGCAAAGCAGAGAAAACTGGAAAAGGTGCTGAAATAATAGGTTGCTACTTGGAAAACAGTTCAGGTCTCAACTGCTATGCAAATGTTCTCAATATCCTGCTTCATTGAGCCCATGTAGTAAATGAAATTACAAAAATTTGATACAAATATGTGTTCTGCATTTTTTCATTTGCTGTAGCATTTAATAAGTGATAGAACTCTAATACATTCTGCTTCAGGGATTTGAGACTCTTTAGATATATGCACGGGATCAATAATGTTTACTCTCAACAATCAGCAAAATGCAGAGTATTTTATCATGGTCATGCTTGGAGTCTTAAAAGAAGAAGAACTAAATATTGATGATCTATTTGGACTCCATCAGTGCGAAGACTGCTCTTTTAAATCTACCACTCAAATCATCATCATCATCAAACAAACCTTTATTCGGCTGTTAGCCATAAAAGGGTAATACAATCAAAACATCATAAAATAACAAATAATCTTACAGATACTAAAATCAGTTGCATAAATAACAAGTAAAAAGAATAATCAATTATAATCATTTCTTATACAAAAAAGTTAAACATTTCTAAAATTAAGTCCAAACCCAATGGAATACCACTGTTCTATTAACTTTCAAGATAGAAGGCCATTTGGCCATTTGATCAAGTCAATTACATGGTATAGAATAACATTCCTGAAATTGGGAAATAATTATATTCATTCCTCATATTAGAAAATTCTAAAATTAAATCCCAATCAAATTAAATACCAGTGATCTATTAGCTTGCAGGATGGGAAGCCCGTTAACCATTTGTTACACCATTAAGTTTGTCTATGGGTGTTTAATACATCTAGGTTCACTAGAACCTCAGGCCCTCCCTATCCCTAATATATGATGTTGCTAGGAGAAAGCGGCTTATTCCAAAAACAATAGATGGAGTAGTACTAGACCTTAATAGTCTTGCCGCTTCATTATAATTTCTGATTCCTAATTTCCTAATTTCCTACAAATAGGTGGAATCCATTTTCTCCTTGGCTTATCATAGGCTTTACAAATTAATAGAACATGTTCCACCGTTTCAGTAGACTCCATATTAAATAATCCGCACTTAGGGCCAGATGTAGCAAGGCATTAGTGCCTCGCAAACAGCAAAAAATGCAGTTTGCGAGACGCTAATGCCTGCCCGTGATGCAGAAACACATTTTGTGAGTTGGAACCGACACGCAAAATGCGTTTCCGACTCGCAAATTGGAAGGGGTGTTCCCTTACTTCTTGCGACTCGCACCGCGATGTAAGTTGATTTGCGACCGCGAAAGCGGTCGCAAATCAACTCGCAGTTACCATCCACTTGAAGTGGATGGTAACTCATTCGCAAACGGGAAGGGGTCCCCATGGGTCCCCTTCCCCTTTGTGAATGATCACAAATTTATTTTTTCAGAGCAGGCAGTGGTCCTATGGACCACTGCCTCATCTGAAAAAAAACGAAACAAAAGGTTTCGGTATTTTTTTCTATGTGCAGCTCACCATCCCCGTGAGTGCCCAGAGTCGCTATGGGGTCGAAAACTGCGACCCACCTCATTAATATTAATGAGGTGGGTCTTTGCGACCCCATAGCGAGTCACAGAAGGTGTCTGAGACACCTTTCTGCATTGCAAATTGCGAGTTGCAATTTGAGAGTCGCTCTAACTCGCAAATTGCAAGTCGCAATTTGCTGTCTACCTACATCTGGCCCTAAGAATCATGGATATTCTCGCTCTGGGGACCCCATTTGGTGGTGAACGCCTTAATCTGGAGAATTCCAAATTGAAATTTCGTGAATAGTGCTTTTGCTCGCCTAGGCTCAATTGTGTCTAGCCATTCCTCGGATCTTGGTGTTGGCTTAATATCCAAAAACTTTGAGGTCAATCTACCCAGATCCTTACTATGCAAAAGAACTAATCGAGGAATAATCCCAGAATACTTGCTTTAACCAAATCTTAGATTGTGTCGTAAAGGTATGGGGTTCGTCCCAAAAGGATTTGAGCTCTAGGTTCTAAAACCAGGACCCTATATGGTGAAGCCAAGGAAGGGAAACTGATTTATCAAGATCCATTATCTCAATTAGTGCTTGTCTATAGTGAATCAAATCTGGAGTTGACCAAAGCCTACACCAATAAAGCAATGGCCTCAAAACTGCCATGTTACCTATTTGCTTCATATTTAAGTCGTAAGAAAGAAGGACCCATGGAGTCGATGGTGGCAGTCCCAGTACCCACCTCATGAAACTGTTTTCTTGGGATGCTAGTGAGGTTAGGTTTGCAATTCCCCAGAGTTCGGCACCATATAAAGCAGCGGCCTGCACTTTATATCAATATACCTCGAACACTGGTGAGACAATTTCAGTTCTTGAGTTTTTGTAATTATTGCTTATCGCCGTGGAGCTGTGGACCAAAGATGTTACAGCTTTGTTAATATGCGGCGTCCAGGACAACTTGGCATCCAGCAATATCCCTAGGTGATTAAAACTTTTAACTCATTCCAATTCATGCCCATTGATCAGGATGCTTCTTTTAAGTGCTCTGTGGGGTTTAACAATCAAATATTTTGTCTTATTTGTATTTATTTCTAGCCCATTCAATATGCAATATTTCCTAAACATTCCCAAAATAGTCTGTAGGCCCATGGGAGTTTGAGATAATAAGATGGTGTCATCTGCAAAACGGAGAGCAGGAACTGGGTCTCCATTTAATCTTGGGGAGTCATGATTGCTCTGTTTAAGGTACTCAACCAAATCATTGATGTATAGTGAGAAGAGGGTTAGGGCAAGCACACAACCCTGCCTTACTCCCCTCTTAATGGGTATTGGATCTGTCAGCTCTCCATTTGGGCCCCACCGTACCTTTGCATAAGTATTTTCATGTAGCCTCTTTATCTGGTGCAAAAGATTCCCCGGCATACCCTGTTTCCCTAACGCGGCCCATAGAGTATCTCTTGGGACCAAGTCAAAGGCCGCGCGCAAATCCACAAACGCGATGTAGAGATGACCCTTCTTTAGTTTTGAATATTTCCACATTATGGATAATAGCCTGAAGGCCTGGTCAATAGTACTTGTCTTCTGCCTGAAACCTGCCTGGTATATTGTCAAAATATAAATTTCCTCTATCCAGCTAGCTAATCTATTCAGCAGCTGCCTAGCGTATATTTTTTGCATAACATCAATTAGGCTGATTGGCCTGTAATTCCCCGGGTCCTCCCTAGATCCTTTTTTATAGACTGGCATTATTTCTGCTCCTTCCCATGTCTCAGGAACGGGCTCTCCCCTTGCTATAGTATTGCTAAGTAGATTTCCGTAGGGTGCACATACGTCTATATTATGTTTAAACAGATCCCCAGGCCCGGGGCTTTGCCTATTTTAATTGTTTTTATGGCAGTCACCGTTTCTTCCAGACTAAATTGTATGTCAGGTAAACTGCCCCGGGAGGGTAATTCTATATGCAGGGAAAGATGTAAATCATGCTCGGAAGAATCTGAATAGAGGTTTGTAAAATGATCAACCCACGCACAGGGATCTATATGATGTTCGTTGTTGAATATCCCCTCTTTCCTACCGTGAGTAACTATCTTCCAAAAGGCTACTACATCATGGCATTTGGCTGCCTCTAAGAGGTCGTGCCATTTTTGGTGTTCCCAGTTTTTATGTGCTGCAGCCAGGATTTTCCTATAACCGGCCCTTGCCTGTTGCACTGCTATTGGATTTTTCTGTTTTAGAGCCTCTACCAGTAGTGTTTTTCCCTCTCTACATTCATGGGTATACCAGGGATTAGATTAAATAGTTTGCTCCCTGCCCTGTATGTGTTTTTGTTGTATCTGTTTAGTAAGATAGGGTCTCAAAGCAGTACTCAATGATTGATGAATATCTATAATAGGAATGGACATGGGGTTCCAGCAATTCTGAGTATATATTATAGATATTCGTCATAACACCCAAATTGCCCAATATCGCTGGCCATTTTACTGCCCTACGATTGTTACTAAGGGTAGGTTGAAACTCCACCTTATCCTTTTTCATGCAGTCTAGATCTAGGAGGTAGCCCCTCAATTCAATTACTAACGGAAAATGATCACTTTCTTTCCTCTTATCTATTTTAAAGGTCACTATTCTCTCCCATGTAATCGTGCTATGCATGATATAATCCAGTTTTGAACCTGCATTACCTCTCTGGAATGTGTCCATATTAAGACCACATTGTCCCACTCTATCATTACAAGCACTCAATCCATACTTTAGTGTAAGGCCCATGAGTTGCAGGGCAAAAACCGTGCCGGGGACTGCCTCTTCAGTAGATAGGAGGGGGACAGCTCTTGCTAAATCTTCATCTTCTACTAGATGTTCAAGACCAATTATGGGTTCGTAGTTGCAGTTAAAATCTCCCCCTCTCAAGATTGTTTCTCCTATCGAGATTTTCTTAAGCATGCCATCTAATATTTCTATTTCGTATGACTCCTGATTTGTTCTTCTGGGCCTTACATACACATTGAATAAATGAAATAAAGCCTTGTTTTTGTCCCTAGTTCCAACCACAAAATGTCAGCAGACCCTGTATCATGTTTTTTTATCTCAATATTAAGGGAAATTTTCACCTACTGAGGTGGCACTAATAAAAAAAGTTTTGTAACCTAGTTTGTATGGTGGGCCCTTTAATCAGGTCTCTTGTAAAAGACAAACATGGAATTGTTCGATATAATCGTGCCAGTCAGGGTCTATAAGCTTACTTTTTAGGCCTGCTACGTTCCAGGAGACCATGGTAACTGGTCCCCTTCCCGTTGAGGTCATAGCATTAGTGGTAGGGCTCTGAGATATAATCGGCTCCTTACTACCAGGCAAGTGCCCCTCAATACTCCCCACCCCTGTAACTTGTTGGTTATTTTCTTCCTGGGTCTCTACTACTATTGGATCTCTAATCAGTCCCAAGAATGATTGGTCTGGTTGAGTTAGTCAATCAACTGCTTCAAGGTCAGAATCTCCCTTTATCATTTGCGCTCCCCCATTTCTATGGTTGCTCTTCTGAGCTAAAAGCTTACAGGTAAGCGGATCCAAACTAAATCTCATGACATTTTTCTTGGGGAGCACTGGGTCTCTGCTCTACAGTAATCAAGCCTTCGATTAATCTTTCATCCCTTAGTGTCACAGCAACAACATCTTGCTTCCCAATCTCTTCCGGCATTCTTTCCACCCTCATAATATCTGAGCGGATTAGGGATAGGCAATGACGTTTGAATCTGATCCAATAAATAAGTTTATTCTTTAAGGAGTCCTCGTCCTCCATACTATTTTGGGCCAATTTCAGGAAATTTAACAAATAAATTACATCGGCCCTAAGCGACCTTAGATTTTCTTCAAGGTGTCTGCCCCATGTAGGAGTGGGCACGCTGTCATTATATGATAAGGTATGAGGTTTAACTGTACGTCCCGCATTCTCTCCTTGTGACCTTGGTTTCAGGCGACTCTCCCATACAGATTTCCCAGATTCTTAACTGCTGGGATGTTGCGTAACCCAATATTGCAATCATTGTCCCCTTTTGCGCACCCTCGTGGTGCACCGGGAGCACTAGCTTTAGTTAAAGTAGAGTTGCGCTGGGCATTCGGCCTCTGGGGGGATACGGGTCTTCCTTGTAAGTGCAGTGATACAGTTGGGACCCCTTCTGCACGCTGGTCCCTACGCGTTCCCATACCGCCCCCTTTTTCCACAAGAGCTGCTAGGGTTCCTACTTCAAATTTTAGCTCCCTGACTTCCTGCATTAGTCTAACCATTAGGTCATAAAGATTTGTTAGACTCCTAGTTTTGGATTTTGGGTAGTTTTCTGGATCTTGGTTAGCCAGTGGTATCCTCTCTATGACTGACTGTACTAAGGGGGTAGTTTGGCTGTGCTTGCCCGTGGGTTTCCCCTCCCGGTCCTTCTGTACCTTATTTACAATGGGAACTGCCAGGGCTGCGTATCTATTGGAACACACAATATCACTCCCCTGCGCATACCCCTTCTTCCTAGTACTTCCTGTTGGAGTTGGGGAACGGCATGAGGCCCGTATAGCATCATCTGTATGCCTGACTAAGCTAATATCAGGGCGTAGGATTTCCTCTTGCTGACCATCGTTCTCTTTCCTATCAATTGATTTCCCTTTCCCTAATTCCGGTTTCTTTGTATAATAGCAAGTTATCTTTTTATCAGAGCCCTCCCGAGGGTTGGATCTATTACTTAGTAAAGATTCTACCTCCTCTATTAGGTCATCAATTTTAGATATCGTACAATTTTCGCCTGCATTCCTAAGTTTCTTTGTAATTTTCTACTTTCCCTGTGGGGGTTCGGATGCCTTACGTTTCCCCATGCCTGTTTATCTAACTACTGAATCCTCCTCCTCCACTAGGTCTAATACAAGGGCTTTCCTTCCTGCTCAGGATTGCTCTCAAAGCCTAGCGCCCTGGACTCTGGTCTGATGGAACTATCTGGATCGATCTGGAATACCAGATCAAAAATTAAAGAGACATGGCCCAGCCCAGCCTCTTCCAGGCTCTGACGGGCGCGGACAGGCCTGCCCTTGGCCGGCCTCCTGGGGCCTCTAGGCAGTCTGGGATGAGTAGTCACCTTCGATTCAGGTAAGCGCGTCCCGTGCTGCGGTTTGTCCCCCTGCGCTTTATAGCGCTCATTGAAATGAGAGTGGGAGCAGGTGATAGAAAGATGGCCGCCTCCTGGGGCCCATAGGTAGTCTGGGATGTGTAGTCCTCTTCGATTCAGATAAGAGTGTACCACTCAAATCAATTCTGAACATTTCCTTTATTTAACATTACCATATTGTAAAACTGTGTTTTTTGAGAAATTGTACAGAAATGCTAACCAAAATATTATGTACTCAAACTGCAGATCTGACCTTCTCTGTACATTGTTTCTACAAAGAACTGGAAAATACCTTATAGTAAAGCTACAACCTTGCAGACCAGATTGTTACGAATTGGACACTCAAATTACAAACTTCAAAGCTGGACAAATATTATTCTCAGGAAGAACTTTTACTACTTTGGCTATCATCTTTCACGAAGGAGATAATACAACCTATCTAAAGATCGAAACTGGATGGACAGAATGCAATGACATTAATATAAAAAATAAGTGAAACTTCCATTCAAACCACCAAACTCACATCTTCTCTTTCTTTAACCGAATTTCTAGGGAGGAATTCTGCTTTAAAAAACAGTAGTGTACAGTGTCTTCTCTATGTGTTTTTTTCTTTTTTCTTTTGTTAGACATCATTCGGTCTTTTAAGGCAAATGTTTTTAAAAAAGATCTTCAAGTATCAGTAGTTTTTTAAAAATGTTCCAGAAAGGAGTTAATATGAGCATTGAGTATACTACCCTCTAATAAAAGTTTGAAACTGGTTGGTCATACTCCAATTACAGCAGCCTTACGTTGAAAAAAGACATGCCTTCAACACTCCAAAAATTGGCCCCTTTTGTTTCTCCAACCAAACTTGTATGTCATAATTGAAGACAATTAGTGCTGTGGTGACCTTTTTGTGCATGGATCTTCCGGAGTTTGCACATCATTTGGCCTACCAGGGATAATGCTTTCTAAACAATCTGTAAGATTGAAGAGTACCTTACAAGTATTTCTTAAATTGTACCAGATATGATATATAAGAATATTTTTTTTAATATATATTTTTAGATTTCTGCCGTATGTCTGAAAAAATACATTAATCATTGAATTGTAGTGAGTGCAATGCATAGTAGCACTTATTTGTAGTGATCTACTGTGCACCTTTGTTTTTTTTTTACAATTCATTGATTGTTTTTCCCCACTGTTCAAGGATGATGATTTATACATTCACTGTTTATGGTGAAGAAGTATAAAAGCTGAGAACAATAAAACAATCAAAATGATATATTTACTAAAGTCTAATATATTCTTATAGTATAAGCTATAACTATTGTTATATTTGTCTACCTTTAAAAATTAAATAGCAATATATTTTTATCTTCTTTTTCTTGTTCAATATTGGCTGCAATTGAAAACATTTTATGAAAAGAGCTATTCAAACATAGACATATTGGTTAGAGATGTGCATAGAGGTACTCATGCACTCAGTAAATATCCAATGCATCACTCATGCACTCAATGAGTCATTCATACATGGAGTTATACACACAGTCAGTCACCGATGCACCATTTGTAAGCTCACTTACTCACCTATAAATGCACTTATCTACTCACTCAACCACCCACATCCTGCTCATACATTAATTCACCCATACACCACTGATACACTAACTCACTCACTCATACATGCACCTATGTCTTCAGCCAATCAACCATATGAACACTTATACAAATTCACGCAACCATAAATGCACGCATGCACTAACTCACTCACCTATTCATTCATTCATACAATGAGTTAATAACTCATGTATCACTCACAGAGTCACTCACCTATACTCCAGTCATGCACTCACTCACTCACCATTCATACACTCACAGATATACACACACTGATGCATTTACTCATGCACTCGTGCGCTCAGTCATTCACCCACAGACACTCATGCACTCACCATTCATACACTCACACACTCTCTTACTCACCCATACATGCACTCATGCACTCATGCACTCACTCACTCACCCATACAACCAGTAACATACCCACTCACTCACTCACTCACTCACTTAATAGAGCCATTCATGCACCCACTTCCTCATCCATACATTCACTAATACGCTCAGTTAGATACCCATACAAGCACTCACTCACTCACCCATACACACACTAACTCACTCCCCATACATGAACCTATGCACTGAGTCAATCACCCAGGAATGCACTTGTACACTCACTGAACCATACAACCATGCACTCATAGAGTCACTGACTCACCCTTTGGTGGAGTCATGCACTCACTCACTCACCCATACATGCACTCATACAAATACCCATACACCACTTATACACTTACCCATACACTCACTCACAGATACAAACACTGTTGCACTCAGTAACCGATACATACACTCATGTACTCAGTCATTCACCCATACATGCACTCATGTATTCACTCTCCTATACGTGCACTCACTCACTCGTCCATATGTGCACTCATGCACTCACTCACTGTACCCACCAGTCAATAGAGCCATTCATGCACCCACTCACTAATCCATACATGTACTCAGTTAGTCAGCCAAACATGCACTCATACGCTGACTCACCTATAAATGCACTCATGCACTCACTCACTAACCCATACACACACTTATAAACTCAGTCAATCATGCATACACACACTCATACACTCACTCACCCATACATGCACTCATGTTCTCTTTTGTTCATACATACTATCATTCACTCTCTCACTCACCCATACATGCAGTCATATAATCAGCAAATCACCCGTGCTCCACTCATACACTCAGTCACTCACCAATACACCAGATAGGCAAACTCACTCACTCATACACCACTCATACACTCACTCACAGATACATGCACTGTTGCACTCACTCACCTATACATGCACTCAGTAATTCGCCCATACATACACTCATGCACTCATTCACCCATACATGCACTCACTTATTCACTTACTCACCCATGCATGCACTCAGTCAATCACCCATGCTCACAGTCATACATTCACTCACTTACCCATACTTTTACTCATGCACTCACTCACCCATACGTGCAGTCATTCACTTACTTACTCACCCATACATGAACTCATACAATCAGTAAATCACCCATATATCACTCATACACTCAGTCACTCATCCATACACTAGTTATGCGCTCACTCAGTCACCCACACACCACTCACACCCTCACTCACAAATGCACACACTGTTATACTCACTCATTCAGTTATACATGCACTCAGTCACTTACCCATACATGCACTTGTGTAGTCACTCCGTCACCCATACGTGCACTCAATCACTCAGCCACATACACACTCATAGACTCTTTCAGTCACAAATGAATCACTCACTTACTCACTTACTCACCCATAAATGCACTCGTGTACTGACTCACCTATGCAGTCATTCATCCACCCACTCACTCACCCATACATGCAGTCATGTATTTACTCACTTATTTCCTCACTCAGAAATGTACTCATATTCTCAGTTAATCACCCATGTACCAGTCATGGAATAACTCATTCCCCCATATATGCACTTAATGTGTTAGTCAATCATGAATATATACACTTATACACTTACACATACACACATATATCTATATTGTTTTTTTCAACCAAGAAAGGTGGTTCGAAAGAGAACCGTTTTTGTTTTCTTTTTTCTGGAACTTTTTTATTTTTTGTGCTTTTCAGAGACTTTTATAAATTTGTTTGGTGTTTGTTTTAATAAAGTGGCAACTAGACCATAGCAAGGTCCTTAAAGTTTCAGAAACTTGAAGTCAAAACTAAAAAACTTAGGAAAGAAAAATTAGCACTTGTGTTTTTTTGCAGCATTCTTCATCAGAGTAACCAACTGTTCGCCTGCAGTTAGTAGTTTTTTACAATTAAGGCAGAAGTTCCACACGCTATGACATTTTGGAGCAAAGTCAGCAAGCTCAGTATTTAACTCTGGTGACACAACTTCTCCTAGAGAAGGTCTTGGTCCAAAGGAAGGCAATATTTCTCCTGCTTTTTCCCACCTTACATCTCTTACGTTCTGTCTGTTGTGATACGCCTTCAAATGTTAATGCATGCTTGTTGTGGGGCATGAGTACTTCTTGCTTGATCCCCTTGAAAGTAAAGTCTCACATATTGTACATTTCACCAGTTTGGCCACTGTCTTCTTCTCTCCTGAAGGGATTACATAACATTTCCAAGCAATTGATTGCTTGAGCTAGGGACGATCTTCATCTGAAGATGATTCTTCACCTGGGTGTTCCTCTGAGAGACGAGAGGTGCTAGATGTCATTTTATAAACCATAAATACAAAATAATGAACACAAATTACTAAAAACACCAGCAGCTTTGCAAGAGCCAAAAACAGGTTCCACTCCCACTACAAGTTGAAACCAAATGGGAAGACTGGGTGTGATCATCCCTGGCACATAATTGAATTGTTTCTGGTCCAATGAAATCCCTTTATTTCCAGATCATGTGATATCCGAGAACACCTACTCACTTGCGATGAATGATGTCACGATTAAAAATCAAATAATCTAAAATGACATTTTTACAATTGAATTAATCAAACTGTTAAAGGTTTCTATGCCCGTAACAATGTCATAATAATATCAAAACGTGTGTATAACTATTTCAAACTTTTTGAAAACAAGCTGAAATTTCGATTAATCCCAATGAATACTTCAAACAACAAGAATTTATTGTTTCTATTTCATAACAATACAATACTGTTGTGAATGGTTAGGTAGGAAACCTCTTTTTGTTTGGATGTTTTCAGAAAACAAGCTAAAATCGCAATTAATTGCGAGGAGCTCTAAAAACAAAGACGTCACGATTTAGGGAAAAGCCAACCAGCCCCGCATTTACGCCGCTTTTTGACATCAGAAAATGATGCAAATGCGGCGCTAAAAAAGTATAAATATGGGTCCAAATATTTACAAGTGAATTTTTGTAAAATTGGACCAAAAAAACAGTTTCTACAACAAAAAAATGAAATAATAATGTATAATGTTATATAGAAAAAACACACCTAAATCATGATCAATCATGACGATTACTATGAAATTAATTTTTATAAACAAACAATTACCAAATTAATTAAAACACACACAGTACCAGATACAACCTTACAAACTACCAACTAACATTTCTCAAAGTAGTATCAAATAGAATTTTCTAGGCGACTGTACAATCCGTAACTATTCCTCACATAAGTGAGCATTGCAAGTTGAGATTCAGATGTGTCTGGTTTATTACCATCTCACCAACAGAAAATTATAAATACATGTAGTGTATCACCAATGTGCATATTCATTTTGCTGTTTGGAGAAATAAACATTATTTTATTTAAAATAAAATGTACTAATACACTTGCTCACTTCTGTATATCCATTGGCTAACTCTGATAGAGTCAGTTAGTCATCCTACAAGGTATTCACCTGCTCATTGGCTCAGTCACCCAGTCACAATTCAAATACACTCATTCACCTATTAATACACCCACTAAAACACTGATTCAGCTACTAACTCACCCACTCACGTACTTATGTACATACTCTGAATTCCAGATGGAGAATTATACAAGCACTGACATTCCCGTACTACTACTCATAGAAACACTCACCTACTTATACATCTTATCACACAAGCCCTTTATACTTTTCAGGTTGTACTTCCAAAATAATATTCTAAAAAATTGCTAAAAAAGGGTATTATTGATGTAACACTTAAAAAAAACCTGGGACATCCACTGAAAAAAAACAATGGCTACAATAACATTATAGCTAGAAAATAAAATTTTAAATTAAAAACCTTAGAAATAACTGAAAAAACTAAAAGTTTCATGACGTTATAGTTAGGAAATAGAATTTAAAAAAAAACCTTTGAAATGTACTAAAAAAACAAAGGTTACAGAGACATGATAGTTAAGTTCATATTTCACATGTACAAAACCATAGAAATTCAGCAGTTACATTTACCTGAGCTACCTATAATTTCCGTCCCTGTAATGCACTGCTTATGACCTCACATATTATATCACTCATGACATGGTCAGTGACATCACTGATGACATCTCAAATGACATAATTGATGACATCATCCACACAGTAATACAACCACTATACCTACACACACACATCTACTCACATACTTATTCAGAGATGCATAAAAGTAGTGATATACAGACATTAATTCAGTCAAACAGCCACTGACACAACCACTCACTCATCCACATAACACTAACTGAGTTATTTATAGACTCATACAGTTACTTACACACCGACTCATACACCAATACACCCACTGACACACCCACTCATACTCACGCAGCCCACTAATAGGTCACTATTCTAGTGACACATCCAATTAATCAGCTGTAGTAATTATCATTATTACAGTCACTTACACATTCAATCACTCAACTATACAACTATTCACACACTCACTCACATTAACAAGCACTTACATACCCACTCAGTCACCCATACAGCCATTCACACAGCCACTTACTGACGAACACAAGTTCTCACACATCCACTAACTATCCTATATAAAAACTGACACACCCACTCAGTTTGCGATACAACCCCTCCTACACCCACTGACTCTTCCAAACAGTCACTGACACAGCAACTCATTTATAGTGACAGCCATTCAGACATTCACTGACTCATCCATACAGCAAGTGACTCACCAAGTTACTCACCAGTGCAGTGATACCCATTCACTCACCCACTCTGACACCAACTCACTCACACTTGCAGCCACCCACAGACCCACTCACCAAATGAAATACAGCTGTTCACATAGTCACTTGCTCAGCTATAAAGCAACTTACATATCCATTCAGTCTCGCGTAAAAGAAATGATTCAACCACTCATTCACCGATAGACACACTCACACACCCACTCACACATCGAAACAACAACTTACACTCACTTGATGATGTCATCAGTGATGTCATATGAGATGCCATCAATGATGTCACTGACCAGGTAGACTTTTTATTGTGTGCCTGTAAATGTACTGATGGTTATTGTCTCACTATGATGTCCAGTAGTTAAATGGGACTTTCAACATAATGCCCTGGCAATGGATGTACATCATGTGATAGGGACTGTGGCACAATCACCTTCATAAGCAAATAAGTGGCTTTTACATTGACACATCCACCATAGTCTAGTTAGGCCTATCTGCCACAGACAGACAACACACTAGTTCATGGTAGTTCATTTATTTACAAGTGTGCAGAATGTCAAATCAAAAGTAGCAGTTTTTGGGGCAATAACCCCAAATGTATTTATGTCCAAACGATGTCCAGACAGGGTCAATAGGGGCTACATTCCATGTGACATGGTAAGTAGAGGAGTATTCCAGTGAGGACAAGGTCAAAATTGCCATTATGGAAGATAGGCCACACTGACAGTCCACAAATGGGTGTGATTAGCAGATGGGTACACAAAAAGGGTATAGTACAATGTGCCATGATCATGCAGACAGGTCCAATGGGAAACTGGCAAGGAGGCACAGACAAATGTTAAAATGCCAGACAGTAATAGGTCGCACATCTTGATCCTCTAATGTGTGTTGAGCCTCCCCTGAGGGTGGTGGTGCTTGTGCAGAAGGCATCTGAGGCACACACACATCAGGAGCAGAAGATGTGGTTGTCCTGTCCCTGGCTGCATTTTTCCATGCCAGCACGGAAGACAGCATAGCACTGACAAGGGCCAGATGGCATGGCAAGCCAACGGGGTCGCTATGGAAGGCACCCATGGTTGCAATATAGGAGTCCTGCTGGTGCTCCATAGATTAGAAGATGTTGTGGATTGCCCCCAGCTGTGTGACAAACTCACCGGTGTCACATTGGCATGGCTTTTGTTGTTGCCTCTGCGTCATGACACAGCAATGTTAGCCAGGATCTGTTCCATTCTATGGAGCAAAAGGTAGGTGCCTTTGATAGCCTCAGAGGTGTCCTTATTGGTACTGAGGCCACTATTAACTCCATCTAGTGTGCCCACAATGGTCTCCATTCCCACCCATACGTCATCTAGCAGGTTCTGCTGGACGCCTACTGACTAGAACCTTTGGAAGACAATTTAGGGGCTCTCAGAATCCATAACTGGGCTTGGACTGGCAGATGGGACATGCCCTGGGGTAGGCGTATCCTCTGGAGGCAAAACAACACTGTCATTCCTTGCTATTATTGGTGAAGGTGCTCCAATGGAGCCCAGGAGTTGCTTAAAAGTGTCGTTGTCCATGGAGGCCATAATGTCCTCCCCAAAAGGTTGGTCATCAAGGACAGGCTGCTGGTCAGGAGTAGTTGTTTCTCCCTCTGCAATGTAATAGCAATATGTTACTGCTGGCTTACGCTATATGTTGACATAAGTAATGTTGCTGACATCCATAATTTATTCTCATTAACTTTTGACATTGATGTGTAAGACATGTGTTGCTTGTTGGAAATAAGGCAATATTGAATTGTAGTTGCCTTTCTGATGGCAATTTATTTCCATGGTTTACCTGACACATGTGTGAGAAGCGTAACTTTCTGTGTCATAGCACCCATGGCAACACAATTACACATCTTCCTGGCATACCCTGTGGCTGAGGGTGAGTTGAGGTACAGTACACATCTGTCTTGTGGATTATCATCTTTTTTACTTGAAGGCTATACTTATTATTGTTCCACTTCCAAAGTCAGCACAGTACTTACATTCCCTCTAGCCACTACTCAGCCCCCATCTGCAAGAACAGTGTTGTTGTTTTGTTTTGTAGTAGGTTGGATCCTTCAGTCTGCCTTACACACTGTACACCACTCCAGTCTGCAATGTCGTCCAGTCTTACAGTCGCATTGTGCATTCATGTGGCCAAAGGCTCATATTTGACAAACATCCACACAACCTTACCCAGCTAGAAACCTGACTGCAGTACAGAAGTGTGTAAGGGTATGTACATATAATAGATTTACCTATTTGTGTGAACTTATGTAAAATCACTACAAACACAGTTGTCACCATAGTTCAGAAGAGCAGGCACAGTGTCAAAACTCTGATGGAATCAGCCCAATCTAAAAAAAAAACAAATACTGACATCCCATTTGGTCACTGCAAGAGTTGATTTCTGCAGAGCATCACACTTCTCTTAACTAAGCACCGCTCGTTTGTACCTGGACATGTGTCCTCTGGCATGCCTCATTTAGATGCAGGGACGCAACTTACTGTCACACACACTGATGCCACCCGGATAAGACATGGACTTTCGTTTGAACACAATACCAACAGTAAAGATAACCATATGCAAGTATAAAATATATTTCACTTCCTCCTGCTTTTACATATGTGTCATAGTCTGAATTTTTTTGTCTGGCTCCCACACGTGATACTTCTTCACCCAGATCCACATTCCATGAAGGATGTAGGGCACCCATGCCCTCTTCTATGGCATCCCTTTAAAGCTGCTACAAGTGTGACACTATTAGACCTGGTGGTGTGTGAGTATGGCTCAGGATACCTTGCAGTACACACGTCACAATATCACAACTCACCTCTTGACATGCAATTTCTCCCCATTAAGACACAGTGCCAAATCAATGTGCTCAGACACATGTATATTGCACTACACTACCAGGGGCACACCAGACTCACACATCATCTGTTCTTCCAAAAAGCTTTTATGTTCATCTGTCGTGCCTCACTTTCATTCACCAACACCCCAAGTCTAAATTCCTAATTGACAGGAGGTAATGTGGTCTCAACCACGTCAGACAGCACCTGTGTTCTCTCAGCCTATATCACAACAGCTGCATGCAATGTAATTTCATGCTAGTGACTGTGCACTCAGCTATTTGCATGAGCCTACATAATGAGACTTCAAGTACACCATAGCTGAAGCCACACTCCGGGGAGTAGTTGATCCTCTGCCAACCCCATTCTAATACATTGCTTTACAGTCAAAATTTACCAACAAGGGCTCAAACATAGACACAGTGGGGCATATTTACGAGAGGCTTGTTCAACTGGAGTGTCGCTTTTTTGGACACTCTGGAACTGCAAGCCTATCAACTGTGTCTATTAGGCCACGGAAAGCCACTTTGCATGGTTTTAAATGACCTCATAGATGTGAAGTAAGACAAAGCAGCGCAAGCCGCTGCATTGCCTTACCCTGCACCACGGTGGGGATCCATGGGCACATGTCCATTGCAGTGGTTTTTCCCATGCGACACCCATGGATTTTGAAGTTGCCCCAGATTTACTGAATTACATAAACCTGGGAGAGCGCCAAAAGCTTACACCTCCATAGAGCAGGTGTAAAGGGGAGAAATATTTACATTTTTCTTTGTTTTTTTCATTGTCCCATGTGTGCTGCATTTTGCAGCACACAGAGAAAATGGAAAACGCATCTCAGAATTGTTTTTGTGCAAATAGGGGCCCCTTCCTCCACAAAAACAATCCTGCCAGCAACACAGACACACTTGCACCGTGGTGTAAGGTTGCCTGAGTTGGCGGTAACCTTTCACATTGGTGTAGGGCAGAGGTCTTCAAACTGGGGGGCGGGCCCCCCTTGGGGGGCCTCAAGTGATCCCAGGGGGGGGCGCCAAACTCTGGCCAAAAGAAATAGTATACAGATAACATGCCTTTGTTTTAAGCAGAAGCATGTTATTGCAGTTTTAAAAAGATAACAGTAGTTAACTGCAATGTTTAAATAGATTTAGACCTATTTAAACATTGGCATCTTTCTAAAATAATTGTGAAAAATTCTGAGGGGGGCCCAATGATTTTTATTTTTCAACTGGGGGGGCGCGGATTAAAAAGTTTGAAGACCACTGGTGTAGGGTAATGCAGCAACAAGATTTTCAGTACCTCCCTACTCCAGTTCCCCATAAATAAGCCCTAGTAACCACATGGTGCAGGGGAGCAGCAATGTCCAAGCCAGGTTGGACAGGGTTCAAGTGTCCATGCACGATGTGCAGTTTCAGTCCAGGTATCTTTGCTTTGTATCGTGGGACTTGTTGTCCTGGTCACTCACGTTATTTGTTACACTACAAGTCACAGTATACAAAGGTGGACCTGGACTGGTGCTGCACATCACACATGGAATGAACAAAGTTGACTGACCTGGACTGGCTTTACAACATGTTACTGCACACAGCACAGTACAGCACATGAACATAACTTGCTACGCTGCACAGCATGACATTTTTCTGCATACTGTCTCTTGTTGCACTTGCTCTGTTGGTCTTACTGGACCTCAAAGCCAGCACTGTTCTGTTCTGCTGCTCCTCCTGCTGGGATGACTGAAACCACCTACTCCTCCAAAGGGTCCAGCTCCCCATGATCCTCAGGTTCTTCTCTGGTCTGCATGGCCGCCCTCAAGTTATTGGCCATTTTCTCCTTGGTCCTACGCTTATAATCATGCCAGTGCTTCTTGCTCTCTGGCACTGTCCTTTTAGTTTTCCTACACTGTTTATCTTCTCTACTATGGAATGCCAAATATTTTCTTTCTTCCATAATGGGAATTTGGAGGTGACAAAGAGTTGATGTTCATGCCTTGCCACCTCTGTTACTATGCTCCTTCTCATTGAAGTGAATATTCCTTCGCCTCTTCCCCAAGGGGACATCCTGGCTGAACATTTTTAAACCAGTGCATTACTTTTTAAGGGACTTTTGATACATGACGCACTCCATCGTGAGGAAAAGGTGATTTGTGGCACATAAGCGTTGATTTTACGACCAGCAAATCAGCTTTATCTCACTTTGGCAGCACATGCCTCATTTTCGCTGCGGCATCTGTCCCACGGATGCATCACATTTTTTGCGCATCTTGGCACTTACCATATGGTGCGCTATATCATAAATACGGGACATCAATGGCATTAGGAAGTGGTATACTAAGCTCAACTTTTCCTGACACATTGCTGCCTTACCACAGCGATTGGTCAGTTTTCGTAAATATTACTCTTTGTTCCTTATTAAAATTTTCCAAAAAATGATGAACGTTTTGGTGAGATCTGCCAACGTATGTATTGAAGGAATTGTGTCATCCCTCAATGGCATTGCCAGTCTTTTCGACATCCCTCTAAGCTGGTTGAATAACTGTTCCACCAGTCTGTGAGAAACCTTGGTTTCCTTATGTGACTGACCTGTTTAGATGGCCAATCTAGGTGGCATATATACAAGCCCCTTGCAGTGTCACATTTTGTGACGCTCAGGTGGCACAAGCTACAAAATCATATCTAGGAGACCATACAAAGCCACACTGAATGGCCTCATAGATATGGAGAAAGGGAAGGCAGCACAAATCACTGCGTTGGCGTACTCTGAGCCGGTAGGCATTCCATGGGTGTTTTGGTTTGTGTTCCCATGCAACACCCATGGAATTTGATGCTTCCTGAGATTTACAAAACCATGTGACCTGGGGATGCACTGAACCCTTGTGCCTCCCCAGGCGAACCGCAATGAGGAGAAATATTGCTATTTCTCCTTGTTTGTTACTCTTCCTATGTGTGCTGTAGAATATAGCACACATAGAGGAAGACGCCTTCCAGGATTGGTTTTGTGCAACAAGGTGCATTATTCAGGGTGCTATCTCCCAGGTTTACTACCCTCTAATCATTAATGCCCCAAGCAAGTTCAACAAACTATAACAGAGGTGGGAGACATGGATCGGAGAAATGGAGGACGTAGATTGGAGAGAAGCTAGAATGGCTCCTCTGAGTGTTGGCCATCTCCACATGCTTTAGTCTGATCTAGCTACATTAACTTCACTTGGCTTACATGACTCCTGTGTGACTCCATTGAGCCGGTAGAATCCTCCAAGCCACCTGCATCTGTTGTTCTGTGCCTGGCAATGACTTGATGTGGTTTGGACCTGCCCCATGATGATTTGTTACTGGCAGAACACAGTGCAAGAAATCTCATGGATGCTTGACCGACCCGTGGATCTTACTCCTAGGGGACTCTCCTGGGCATACTAGATGATCTTGGTGGCTCATGGGTAGAATGGACATGAACTGGGGTTGCCTCTCTAGTTGCCAATCGCGATATTGGATGGAAGTGGATTTCTTAACAGGTCCCCTCATTGGTGGAGAGGAGGGCATACGTGGACTGGTATGCCCAATAGGAAAAATGTGTCTATGCTATAAGCTTCAGGATGGACAGCTGGCAATCATCCACATGGGAGCTGCCTGGGACCCTTCAGAAGTCACTTAGCCAGCTGCCATTCAAATGCACATAGGGCTTTACCAGTATGAGATAAGCATAGCCTCTTATTATAAACAAAATGCAGACGAAAATGTTCAGGATGAAACAGGTGAGTGGATGGGTAGAGGGAAGTAATGAAGACTAAAACGGAAATACAGGAAGCAAGTTCAGATGGGCACTCAAAAAGTTACACCCTGTGGTTTTTGAGGTTAGACTCACCTTCCAATTCCCATATCTCCCTTTATAATACCTTTGTGATCCTTCTACTGGTGTCAAACTGCAAGTACTGCAAGTATAAGTTGATACTCAACTTCCCAAAGTTACTTAAACTATTTACCTAGGACAGGTTATAAAATAACTCATGGCTGATAACTCTAATGTCATAAAATCAGCAAACAATGGTGGTGTCATCATGTAACAAACGTATGATGCAAATTGTGAGGAATGTTTTGGTCTTCTGAAGGTCGCAAAGTTACAAAATGATAATTGAGGACCCCACAGTGCAATAACAGACAAGAATACAAAGCAAGGTTACTGAAGCATGATCATCTGGATGGATCATGAAAGAGGGTGTTGATTATTTGGTTGCAGAGAATCCAAGAGCTCTATATTTCTATACTCTGTTGAAAACCCAAAGTGCCAAAAGACCATTAGCTGGCTGTCCCTTAGTCTCTGGCATTGCATTAATTCCTGAAACCCTTTATAAATTTAGAAATATCTTTTTGAGGCATCTTGTGAAGCTCATGCAATATTTTCAATGCAATATTTTAAGAATACGGATGTGTGGGCTTCTGGGGGAACTTCTTTTTGGTACTACTACAGATATACTTGTTGCAATAGATGTGGCTGATCTCTCTACAAGCATTCTGCAGGAAGCCACCTTCAGACTACTGAAGAGCTTGTATTAGAAAGTGATTAGAAATACATTACACTTACCTCTCTCTGTAATGGAATGCCCTACAATGGAAATAAATAATTACCTCTGCTGTGAAGACAGATTATTCCAAAAGATAGCGGGTGCATCCTTTGGCAGTACCAATGCTGCAAGTATAGAGAACCTGGATGTGTACAGATTTGAAACAGAGCATATTTGGAGAGTCATCCATACTCTTCCAATATCAAATTACGGAAAAGATGAGTGGTATGTTGGTCATGAGGTCCACGAGATATAGACAAAATGATGGAGTTCACAGAGAAAGTTAAGACCACCTCCATTTCATGAGTACCTTTAGCTACTCTAGACACACAATTTTGTGCCTCCTTATTATCCATGAGAGTGGTCATCTTATCAGTGAACTATATTATAAACCTCATGACAAGAGTTTACTGCTCTACTTTGAAAAACATCAACTGATATTGAAGGGCAAAATGAAGGGAAAAATTGCCTATCTGACAGCTCAAATAAAGCCTTCTTGTGCTTAAAAAACAAGATAAGGTGTCTGCCACCCGAATCAGGTCTGTTGGCATGTATGAATTCAATAGTGAGCACCACTTATGAGTCTGGAGCAATGGTCCCTTTACATATGATAATAACATTGATCAGGTCATCAATGGCTTTCAAGGCCATCACTTGCGCAGCATAACTTCATCCCCATGTTAACTTGCACCACATTCATTTTTCATGGATAGAACACAATACATTATAACATCTTTCTGAATACTGAAGCAAGACTGCATGCCTATGTTTTGGTTCCGGAGGGAGCAGCAGCGGCAGTAGGTGCACAAGCAGGGATTCCATAACTCTTAGTTAGTGATATTCAAAGCGTGCTAGCAACATCCACCCTGAACGACCAAGGGACATAATCTAATCTCTCAATTCCTATTTTTATTTAGATTAAACACATTTTGTGGTTTTTGCAAAGCTTCCTCCCTGATAACTATCCAAACTGAACCTAAACAGGTTGATTCAGTTGGACTGCAGGTCTCATGAGTGTGGTTAACTTTTTATGTTTGCAATACTTTTTCTTTCCATTTGTGTACTGTGAATGACTTGTAGTAGCCCACTGTTGGTTTCTCATATAAGTGATTGCAGACAAATCACTCAATGCACTATTAGTTTTCACTCTTGTGTGCAGTGCTCACACATAATGAAACTAGAATTTTGGAATCTATTTGGACAATTCACTTCTCATGTATTTCTGTACATTTCATGATTTCTTCACAGGTTATTGAAAGTAGTGGTACTCTAGCTCACTGGTTCAATCCAGAAATCCTGCTCCCATACATTATTAATTATCTCGTTTCTTTAACACATCCCCCATATATACAAACACACACGTGCTCCAGAGTCAATTGTATATTCATAGGTAGGCAGTAGAGGACATGTATATATAGGATTTCATGTCCTGAAGAAAGTTCCTGACCCTTCATGGGTATACATATGTAAGATTAAACATCGCCTTTTACCAGGGTTGGATTATTCCCCCTCTTTAATTTTAACATTGCTAACTGGTGACTAGAATAAAGTGGCGAGAGTCAGTTAAATATGTTTACCTACTTCTTGATCCTTTTTCACACCAAAAGCTGAATGTATTTTGATACAATGTGGCTATTATACTTCTCACAGAGATCTGAGGGAAAACTACACAATACCACAAAGGTGAGCCCACTTGTAATGAAACATTTCCACACTAGTGAAGAATTGGTCCCTTGATGAAGCACGCCACATTTGGGTGATAGATTGTCAGTAAAATCCATGAGATGATACTAGCTGATATATAATGACTAAGATTCCAGTAACACCACACTTTTCTACTGTACTGATCATTTAAGGCATATTTAGCTTATAGTCAGCCTGCACAAGTAATGGCCAAGGCTAAGCTTGGCACTATTTTCCTCAGATGCAGGTGAATTGCTTGAGTCACTGACGTACTCTGCATGTCCTGCAAGTGGTTGGATCCTCCTCTTACTACTACCTGTGCTTCATGTGGTCATTTGAAAATGGGTCAAGTGCAGTACTCCTGCTGTCTGGAATGATGTCATTGAAGAACTGTCTTTGGACTGTTTGTCCAAGAGGCAACCAGGTGCAGTTGCCTGAGACAGTAGGCCCATATTATAGTCAGTAAATCTGTTCTGTTTTGACTTTTCTTTCTCCTGTTGGAAGGCCGGTGTCAAGATGTATGGACAATACCTACTGAGTCAAACAAGTAAAATAAGAAACTCTGGACAGTTCCTGTCCTTGGACACAAAGCATTCTGGAACTCATTGACTGTGGTTCAACTACCATAACATGAGACTTGCTTTGGTTAGATGTCAGATCCACATTGTTCATAAAAGCCAAAAATGTGTCCAAAAACGTTTACAGCCGTGGTACAGGTCTGGCTCGTAAGACCACATCATCTGCATAAAGTAACACAGAAAAGGGGTGATTATCAACTTTGGGAAATTGTGCCATTGATAAGCTGGGACGTTTCCAAATGATTTATATTCAGTTACTTATCTGATGTATTTGTCCTTCACACTCTTTTAAGATAGGTAACACTCTGGTCAAGGTCTGAAACGTAATTAGATCAAGATATATTGACCCCCTATCAGACTTTGCACAATCCTTAGTTCAATTATATCCCCCCAAAAATTACCCTAAAGGGGCACTGTGATTTGTCAATCCTGACAAAATTACCAAATCTGATCTGGCTGAACAAGGACATTTTTCATGTCTAGGCTTCAGGCTGAAAGAGAGGGCCATTCATTTCCTAAGCCCTCTATTCAAGCATGGTTACCTCTGAAAATCCTGTTTCATGTTGACCACTGTATTAATTTGGTAACCAACATTGACCACCATTTCTTCTTAACATGGTTCAGGTTCAATATAGCACATCTAGGGCCAGATGTAGCAAAATAACATTTTGCGACTTGCAAATAGCGAGTCATTGCGACTCGCTGTTTGCAAGTCGCAAAATGTTATGCAGAACGGTGTCTCAGACACCGTCTGCAAGTCGGTATGGGGTCGCAATGACCCACCTCATGAATATTCATGAGGTGGGTCGCAAATTGCGGCCCCATACCGACTATGGGCACTCGCAAACATGGAGGCCTGCTGTAGTCAGTAGACCTCCGTGTTCGTGACTGCTTTAAATAAAGCAGTTTTTTTTTTTTTAAGTGTAGCCCGTTTTCCTTAAAGGAAAATGAGCTGCACTTAAAAAAAAAAAACGAAACCTTTAGTTTCGGTATTTTTTCAGGGCAGGGAGTGGTCCCTTGGACCACTCCCTGCCCTGAAAAAATGTTTTTGGGTCCAGTCACAAACTGGAAGGGGTCCCATAGGGACCCCTTCCAATTTGCGAGTGGGTTACCATCCACTTGAAGTGGATGGTAACTGCAACACCATTTGCGACCGCATATGCGGTCGCAAATGGTGTTGCATACCACTAGGAATCGCAAATAGGAAGGGAACACCCCTTCCTATTTGCGATTCTGAAATGCATTTTGCGAGTCGGTCCGACTCGCAGAATGCATTTCTGCATAGGAAAATGTGATTTGCAACTCGCAAACGGCAGTTTTTGCCGTTTGCGAGTTGCAATTCCTTTCCTACATCTGGCCCCCAGTTCTGTCAGCCTCTTAAAGCAGGATTAGCTGGAAAAATGTAGATCCTTGTGACTGCGACCATTTGTGTCTGCAATATATTACCAATGTTTTGTTATTTTGTGGCTTTTAAGTTAAGCTTAGAAGGATTTGTATCATCCCCTTTTTAAAGAGATAGAATTTTAATCAAATGCAACCAGTAATGATGTTTTTACAAATGCTAAAGAAAGAGTTAACCTCTTACCCTGTTTCACACTTTTTATCTTCTGTTATTGTTAGTAGATGATTGTTTCATCTGTGATTTAATTAAATTGAGTTTTTGCATGACTGCGTTCTTTGATGGATTTTAAAGTCAAAGCCTAAATAAAGTAATAATGATAATCTGTAAATAATACCATATGAAGAGTGACAGAAGTCAGGCCCTGGTCAGGTGGTTACCCACTGTTGGCCCTTCCTTTTCTCCCCAATTTACTCAATGGAAGTTCATTTGCCTTCCTTATTCAATACCTGATCGGACATTCGTGCCTGTCTGGATTCCTATTGTTCAAGGCAGCTAACACCCTAAGATTACACCACTACAGCATTCCACTTGAACATGTCCTACATGCAGATAACATAGAGAATAAAGCATATTGATCAATGTCCAATTAACTGCCATGCTTAGCCCTTATCCCAAGATTTTTCAAGTGTACTTTTTGTCTCCAGGTGAATCAACTCCTAGAGTCACAAACATTTGCACTTCTAGTGCCTTACTCCCATTTCAGGTCTAAATTCCCCTGACCCAACTCTGACCTTAGCGTCTCAGTTCCTCACACCTTCTTCTGGCCATTCCTGCCCTCAGCATTCAATGTCCACCTTTTATCCCCTATGGCCTGTCTCTGTCCCCAGCCTGGTTAACTCTGTCATTTAGGTCCGACCCCTATCCCAGGTCTTACTTCCTCACTTTCAATGTCCTAAGAGGCATATTTATACTCTGTTTGAGCCGGATTTGCATCATTTTTGTTACACAAATCTGGCTGAAATGTAACTCCATATTTATATTTTGACGCTAGCCCCATCTAGCATCAAAATATTGGAGTTAACGTCATTTTGTTACCGTAAAAACCTACCTTCGTCAATGAGATGCAAGGTAGGCACTCCGTGGCAAAACAAATATCGCCTTATTTATCCTCCTGTGCAAAAATCACACACTGGAGGAGGAAGACCTTAAATAATGGTGATAAGTTTGCTTATTTAAAGTCTGGGTCAGGGCAGGTGTTAGGGGACCTGTGGGCTCATGTCCATGGTCAGAGACCATAGAAGCAGCCCACAGGTGCCCTTCCCCACCCACACCTGGAGGACACCTGGAGGACACCTAAGGATGGGAGGACCCATCCTAGGTATGTCCAGGTAAGTTTTCTTTTTTTTTAAATAAGTGCCATGGGGGGGGGGTCTAACTTGGACCCCACTACATGGCACTGTGCCCAATGGCCATGCCCAGGGGACATAAGTCCCCTGGGCATGGCCATTGGGCAGGGGGACATGACTCCTGTCTTTACTAAGACAGGAGTCATGTCCATGGGGGTTGTACATAAAAAAATGATGCTAGTCAGGTTAGAGTCATTTTTCTGACTTTAAACTGACAAGCACCATTCTTTGACGCACAACCTCCTGTTTCCCCTAAGCCTCCCCCACCCGGTTAGCGTCATTTATTTTGGCGCTAACCGGGCCTTACCGCAGGCTAGCATCATTCCTTAAATATGACGTCCGGCTGGCATCAAGGCATGGCGCTAGCCAGCGGTAAACGTTTTGGCACAAACCTGCACTAACGCAGGTTTGCGTCAAAAAGTATAAATCAGGGCCTTAGCCTTTACACAACTTTGGCTTTAAGCACATTATTTTCCAGCTTCTTCACAGTGCCATTTCCAATTTTGGAGTTACTGTTCACTTACATTTCTGGTCTGAGTTATATGGCCCTTTTCTGGCCTTAATGCCCATTTACAGGTTCCTCTTTCTACCTATTGTGCCTGGCTCCAAAGGATCTCTGCCCACCTCCCAACTCTGGTCATAATGGCTCACCTTTAATTCTGACCTTAGTATCCCACCTTCAACTGTGGCTTTAGTGTCCCACTCCCAATTCTTTTTATCTCCTTTACCATGAACTAAAATCATAATGTTCACATCCGGTGTAAATTGCTGTTTTAAAAGGAACATTTTGATGTACTGAAGGCATGTAACATAACATATACAACGATACAAATATATAATTTGATGGTATAGTTAAAAATGTCCCCGCACTGCAGAAAACATTTCAAAAGAATTATAATTTCTTTAACTCAGAGGAGAGCAGTTTTAAAAAATAAAACAAAACTTAATGACCCAGACATTTTGGTTCAGTGCCAGAATATTGTAAGCCTGCTATGTTGCAGAACAAGCACGTACTTAAAAAACATGAATACTGTTTAGAAGAACAATACAAGCATACTTTAAATGAACTTAACTAGGCGAATTCAATCAGAAACATGCACACACGAAATGTGCCTTTTGTCTAGGCCAATATGATGTAAAAACTTAAATATCCTCCTACTGTAGAAATTATTCCTAAAGAATTAAAACTGTCAATTAACTGTTGTGAAACCAAAAGTAATTGCTTTCAAATGCAACAATTACTATCCTTGGAGAAACACCATGGCCCATATTTATACTTTTTGACGCTAAACTGCGCTAACGCAGTTTAGCGTCAAAAAGTTTTGCGCCGTCTAACGCCATTCTGAAGCGCCATGCGGGCGCCGTATTTATTGAATGGCGTTAGCCGGCGCAAGCAGACCGGCGCTGGCTGGTGTGCGCGAGAAAAACCACGTACACCAGGCAGCGCCGGCGTAGGGGGAAAATGGCGCATGGGCGTCTTAAAATGGGGCAAGTCAGGTTACGTCGAAAAAATCGTCGTAACCCGACTTGCGCCATTTATTTTCGACGCCCATCCCCCATCAACATGACTCCTATCATTGTAAAGATAGGAGTCATGCCCCCTTGCCCAATGGCCATGCCCAGGGGACTTCTGTCCCCTGGGCATGGTCATTGGGCATAGTGGCATGTAGGGGGGCACAAATCAGGCCCCCCTATGCCACAAAAAAAAAAAAAAAAAAAACTTACCTGAACTTACCTTAATGTCCATGGGATGGGTCCCTCCGTCCTTGGGTGTCCTCCTGGGGTGGGCAAGGGTGGCAGGGGGGGTCCCTGGGGGCAGGGGAGGGCACTCTGGGCTTTTTGAGCCCACTTGTCCCTTAACGCCATGCCTGACCCAGGCGTTAAAAAGCGGCGCAAATGCGCCGTTTTTAGCCACGCCCACTCCCGGGCGTCTCTTTTGCCCGGGAGTATAAATACCACGTAAAGGCCTGGGAGTCATTTTTTAGACGGGAACGCCTCCCTTGCATATCATTAACGCAAGGAAGGGGTTCACGCTAAAAAATGACGCACATTCCGGGAACTTTGGCGCTATTCGCCTCTAACGCCATAGTATAAATATGGCGTTAGTTGGCGTTAGTTTAGCGTCGAATTTGCGTCGAAAAAAACGACGCAAATTCGGCGCAAACGGAGTATAAATACGGCCCATTGTGGCCCATATTTATACTTTTTGACGCTAAACTGCGCTAACGCAGTTTAGCGTCAAAAAGTTTTGCGCCGTCTAACGCCATTCTGAAGCGCCATGCGGGCGCCGTATTTATTGAATGGCGTTAGCCGGCGCAAGCAGACCGGCGCTGGCTGGTGTGCGCGAGAAAAACCACGTACACCAGGCAGCGCCGGCGTAGGGGGAAAATGGCGCATGGGCGTCTTAAAATGGGGCAAGTCAGGTTACGTCGAAAAAATCGTCGTAACCCGACTTGCGCCATTTATTTTCGACGCCCATCCCCCATCAACATGACTCCTATCATTGTAAAGATAGGAGTCATGCCCCCTTGCCCAATGGCCATGCCCAGGGGACTTCTGTCCCCTGGGCATGGTCATTGGGCATAGTGGCATGTAGGGGGGCACAAATCAGGCCCCCCTATGCCACAAAAAAAAAAAAAAAAAAAACTTACCTGAACTTACCTTAATGTCCATGGGATGGGTCCCTCCGTCCTTGGGTGTCCTCCTGGGGTGGGCAAGGGTGGCAGGGGGGGTCCCTGGGGGCAGGGGAGGGCACTCTGGGCTCATTTTGAGCCCTCTTGTCCCTTAACGCCATGCCTGACCCAGGCGTTAAAAAGCGGCGCAAATGCGCCGTTTTTAGCCACGCCCACTCCCGGGCGTCTCTTTTGCCCGGGAGTATAAATACCACGTAAAGGCCTGGGAGTCATTTTTTAGACGGGAACGCCTCCCTTGCATATCATTAACGCAAGGAAGGGGTTCACGCTAAAAAATGACGCACATTCCGGGAACTTTGGCGCTATTCGCCTCTAACGCCATAGTATAAATATGGCGTTAGTTGGCGTTAGTTTAGCGTCGAATTTGCGTCGAAAAAAACTACGCAAATTCGGCGCAAACGGAGTATAAATACGGCCCCATGTGTCTTGGGTAGGGGTTGTTTTTATAATCTCTTTAAAAAGAGAGTTTAAGAAGAAATCGTAAGTCATTCTGGAGTTGATACAGTTCCCTGATTATTAGTGTATAGTACTATTACACACTTGTTATGTGTAAGGCACGTTATTTGCTACATCTGATCCTGTTCCCCTGGTTAGAAAATGTAATACAGCATGCACATTTCCCGTATTCGTAGCACTGAATACTAATGATTAAGGTGTGAGAGATCATACACTCCCATTGACCTATCAATGAGCCACAGTGTGAATCGCCTTTTGCCATGTGCAGCAGTTTTTGGATATATACTTTAGGGTCTGACTCTGTGACAAATAGAGTCCTGAAGACTATCAGTGAAGGATCCGGTCTGCAGACAGGCCCAACATAGCACGACCCCAATGAGAATTGTGGGGTTTGGAGCCACAGACAAGCACAGTTCCCAGGCATTTAAGTCTGCTATACATAGCCTCCCACCATGAGCAGCAGGACCTAAGTAGAGTGTCCGGTCTGTTTGCAGACCCAGAACCAGTCCGTGAGCTACCAATCTGTCTGTAATGGTCTTCTGCCGTGCATTTCGGAGCATGGGCACAGTGGACACAGTGCCTAGCCTGCCTCCATCTCCTGCACCAACTCCCATGTCACTGGGAAAGCTGTGCATGCCTTTTAACTGTGCTGACCAGGCTTGGTATCCAGGTCTGTGCCTCCAACCAGTCAGCCTAGTGCTTCTCAGTTCACTGCCCATAGCTTTCATCCAGAATCACATGGATTTGGGTACTGGTACCCGGCCTCCAGATAGACATTGAACCCTCACTAGCATGAGGGCCCCCTTGATACTAGGTAGGTACCTAGGCCCATTGTATGGACCAAATGTAATTACCTTCCTATTCCTAGGTACCTATGTCATACCCTTTGTAATTGCATAGCTTGTGACTGTGTTCCACATATTTTGAGTTAGTGGAGTTTGTATATCCACAATGATCACTGTGGTCGGGCATATATAGTTCCTAACTAGAAACTGTTGTTAATCTTCTTCCACCTCAGGCCAGGGCAGCGTAGAGAGATTACGCCCCAGATTTGCCACTACAGTGACTATAGGAAATCCGGCACACTCACTAATTTAGGATGAACAGGATCGGCAAAGTGATTTATTTGGCACAACTCAGTTGCTGTCACTGTTGCCCGCAGTCTGCTCATGAATTTTCACCAGTGGCTGGTTTTGCACTCATTTCAGGCTCAGGAAAAAATGGGTGCATTCAAGGGAATTGTGCACACATACAAGGAAAAATGAGCCAAACTCCAGGGGAGTGGGAGAATTATAGATACATTTCTTGCCCCCGAGCAGAGAGTGCTCTAGCGCCGTAGGCTGATCTTCTTGGTAGTGACAATTCCTGATAGGATCAATGATCTCTGTGAGAAAGTAGAAAGTTTATTAGACTTCATGAAAGTATAAAATAGGTTTATCCACGCAGCACAGCATCAATGGACGAGCTGTCCTGGAAGCCAAAGGAAATGTTTTCAGCACGTCCCAAATTCCAAATAGTTACCCAACAGCAGCTACAAAGGTTTTGAAAGGAAACAAAACATCAAGGAACCATAATGTTATCTTGACCAATAACAACTATATAACTTACATACACAACTCATATACACAAAATGTGGTTAGAAAATATCACAATCTTTCCAGGAGCACTGTATCCATATAAATGCCCATATGGTGACTGACACCATCCTACAGTCTTGGCTTTTTAGCCAACACTTTTCATGCTAGAAATATTGATCCTATACTAACATAGTAAATGTAAACCCACAAGTCCCAGAATACAATAGGCTTCCAGGTAAAATACAAGGGCTAGTTGTACAATAAATGAAATCGGACCACTTAACATCTCGGTGCTTCAACAAGAGACTCATGAAACAAGGCAGTCAGACTAATACTAGTACAGGTAGGGATACCATGAACCTGAGTGGTGCAACTAAAATGCAATCATGAAAAGTTAATTGAAGTAATGAAGATGGCAAAATGTGGCTCTAAAATACTTGAAAGAGTTGTCACTTTTCTGCTGCTCCATTCTGATTTACTGCAGCCTTAGCTGGGGCTTTGAGTGGGCCGGTCCAATAAATGACACTAATAAGAAACAGACAGGGAAACGGGTCCCTATTATCACATCCTTAAGTTAGCTGTCAGATAACACCTAATTCTTTCTGAACAATTCATGCATTAAGGTATTCCATGTCACTGACTGAATTCCCTGTTATATTTCACATGTTTTGTTCAATATTGCATTTCCTATTAGTGTTTGCTTTTTACAGGATGTGTGTTACAATATTTATTCAAGCAGCATATCACTCTCATGTAGTGCTTGGATTACTTACCAGTAATCTTCATTATGCTGATTCTTCCTTCCTCGTCCCATTCCGAACAAATGGAGTGAATGTGCACATTCACTTCTCACATCACTTCTGGAAAGCTACTTCTTTCCTTTCTATGAACGGGAAGAAGGACAAGGAGCATATAGCCCATCTTCTCCCCCAGATTTACTTGTGTATCACCAAGCACCACAATACTGGCTGATGAAAGAGCAGGGAGGAAGGGAGGGACGTGCAGAATGGGTCATGGGAAAAATCAGAGTAATGAAGATTACCGGAAAGTAATCTGAGCATTACCTCCTCATCGTCCTTCGTTGTCCCATTCCAAATGAATGGAGGAATACCTAAGCAAGACCACTTAGCAGCAGCCACACGAAAGAACCACAAGGAACACAATCAGTGCAGTGCAAAATGTGATGAGGCACAAAAAAACAGAAGCCCGGGAACACAACAGACCACAAGCCAGTGACATGAACAGTTCATACCCAAGGAGCCGCCTCAGGAGGAGGGAGCATTGGCGAGTAGGAGCTTGGAACCAAAGGACAATTCAGAACCTGTAACAGGTAATGAAAGTGGAAGGAGAGCACCAGGTGGTAGCCTTGCAAATATCCTGGTGGGAAACCCCGGACCAGTCAGCACAGGAAGCAGCCATACCTCATGTGGAATGGGCCGAAAGGCCACCTGAGACCTCCCCACCCAGGGCCTGGTAAGCTGAAAAGATAACAGACTTAATCCAACAGGACAAGGTGGAAGAAGAAGGCCAGCCGCCTTTCCACGCAGGACCAAAGCTGACAAAAAAATGGTCAGAGAAATGAAACTCAGAAGACGTAGTTCTTCAAAGTACAGACAATGTCCAAAAGAAACAAGGAAGGGTTAGAGACCAAAGCCTCTGGAGGCAGAACAGGGTGAACAATTTCTTGCTCAAGATGAAAGAAAGAATTCACTTTAGGGAGGAACTTAGGATCCAAGGAAAGAACGACCCGGTCCTTGAAAATGCACAGGTAAGGAGGGCGACAAATCAAGTTATTACATTTTCCAAAACACCTGGCAGAGGTAACGCGACCATGAAAAAACATTTAATAATCAGGAATTTAAGGGACACTGGTTCCAGGGACTCATAAAGTGGGGACTTCAAATGGGAAAGCACCACAGGAAGGTCCAAGGGAGAAAAGAGTTCAGGGGAGGATGACGAAGAAGCCGGAAACCACGGAGCAACTTAGAGGCCAAGCCTGCAAAAGATGACAAATCATCTCCTGGAGTCAGAAAAGTCTTAATAGAGCACCACTGAAGTTTCAGAGTAGCCATGGAGAGACCCTTATCAAAACCTTCCTAAAGAAACTGAAACATTGCAAAGTACAGGGCAGACACAGGAGACAAAGACCAGGCCCTGCACCCAGCACCAAAGGAACCCCAATGATGCTCATAAGCCTTGTTAGTGGAACCCCGTCTAGAAGACTGAAGGAAATAGCAAACCTGCAAAGAAAGACCCTGCTTCATGAGGCCTTCCCTCTCAACCTCCAGCCCGTAAGATGCAAACGTGACAGAGTCTGCAGATAAAGGAGAGGGGTGGACAGAGGGGAAGGCATCAGAGGAAGACACCACTCTGGCCCTATGGCCAGGAGATGGAGATAAGGGAACCAAAGTCTCAGAGGCCAAAAAGGAAGGACCACTACCACCTCCGCTACCTCCTGGAGCAGGTGAGACAGAAACTGCTGGATTAGGGAAGTGGGGGGAAAGGCATTAGGAAGACCCAGAGGCCAAGGATTGGTCAAGGCTTTGGTCCGCAGCATACCCCGAGTGAGGAACTTGGTGAAGAAGAGGGGAAGCTTGGTATTCAACGGGGTAGCAAAGGGATCCACTGTTGGAACACCCCAGTGACTGCAAATGTGGGAAAACAACAGAGAAGCCAGAACAAACTACAGGGAGGACAGGTACACCCAGCTCAGAAGATCCACCTGACACTTCAGAATCCCTTGAATGTGAATGGCTTGTGACCCAAGGGGATGGGACTCTGCCTAGTAAACTATGAAGCAGACAAGGAGATTGAGGGAGGAGGACCCAGTGCTGAACTGGCGATTGATGCACGACATCGCCACTTGGTTGTCCACCTGGACCACCACCAAGTGACCCTGAAAAGGGGAGGCAAAGACCTAGAGGGCATTCCAGACCGCCCTGCACCTCCCTCCAATTGGAAGACATGGAGGCCTGCTACATGGATCAGAGGCCCTAAGCAGTGAGGACCCTCAAGACTGCCTCCCAGCCCAGGCTGCTAGCATCAGTGGTGAGGACCAAAGGAGTTACAGACTAAAGAGGAAAGCCACGGTCCAAGGACTGAGGATGCAACCACCAGAGGAGATCCTGGCAAATTGAAGTGGAAACAGGAAGAAGAGCCTGTCGTTGTCGCTGGCCTGTGTCTAGTGAAGCAGGACATTTTGCACCACCAGGCCCATATGCAGGCATGCCTAGGGCACAACATCCAAAGTTGCCCCATAGAATCCATAGAATCCAACCTGAGTGACAAGCAAGAAAGTGGCAAGGAATGGGGAGAAACACCGTAAAATAAGTCCCATCTAGCCATCAGACCCTGAAGATGTAGCCTTTCCCTCGCAGCAGCTTCCTGAACATGCAGGAGTTGCTGAGAAGACTGACAGAGCCGGGCACGCAGGGAGACAGGAAGGGACACCGTTTCTAGCTCCGTATTGGAAAAGGCACCAATATACTCCAGTTGCTGAGAGGATGTCAGGAGGGACCAGTAATCCAAAGTTTTCCAAGAAGGACACCGTGGAGGCTGTGTCCATCAGAGACTTGTCCAGAGAGGGAGCATGGATAAGAAGGTCGTTGGGATACAGTTGGACCAAGACACCTCTGTAATGAAGGAGACCCACAACCGGGGCCAGAACCTAGGTGAAAATCATGTGGGAGGGCTTGAGCCCAAAGGGAAGAACCCTGAACTGCCTATGTTGGGAGCCCACCATAAACCACAGGTGAGAGGCAGCAGCCACTGGAACATGGATATAGGCATCCTGAAGATCTATCTTTGTAATGAGATCCCCCGGAGAGACCAGCAAAATCACCTGATGCAAAGTGGACATCTGGAAGTGCAGTTTTTAAGTAGTTTGAATACATAGTCATCCAATTCCTAGCCTCTCTGCAGAGCGCACAGCGTAATGGTCTTGTTTCTAGTTGCAATCGTGATTCTGTCCAAATGTGAATGAGGAGGTACACAGACGTCAAAATATTGACAATGTGAAAATAAAAGAGAAAGAAAAAAGTGAATTGTAATAAATGCAGGTAGGAGAGATGTGGAGAGAAAATAGGCACACCTGTCCAACAGAGTTAGCATAATTCAAGTGATTAAGACTCTGAAGACCGATACCCCTTCCACAGGCCTCAGTAATGTATTTTACATGTCTAAGTCATTGCCTTAACTAGATAAGGCCACACCCCTCTTCGAGACACACCTACACACTCCACTTTGTGAAGGGGGTCTTTATCAGCGGTGTGATCTATGTAGTTACGTGTGTGGCAAAGACCTGGCCTCAGCTACAACTTCATATGTATTTCTTTCATTCCCCATTTTGCTCTCTCCTCCTTCAATATGTACACTATGAAGCAGAGAAAATAACTGTAACAAAGTTCCATACATTTGTAACGCTGAGAATGGGTTTATAGAAGACCGGACAAATGATGCACACTATACAAAAAGGGCAGAAAGAATAACTGACAAGGAGAAGCATGGAACACTCATACATCACACATCCAACTGATGTAATTATGTTCCATGTATCTCCAGTGACATCACCAAATGTCTCCCCTCTTTAAAACAAGACAAAAAATGCACCAAGAAAATACATTAACATTAGAGATTCTCGCTTCTGAATAATAACAACCCCAACTAAACCCTAACCTATCCCCATTCTCCCTTATTTAAATAAAGTAAACTATGCTCTGAATATTCAAGTATATATCTATATATTTTTTATATATATAAAATGCAACCTACATTTAAATGAAGGAATTAAAGCAGAACATTGACCACTCTGGAAACCGACATTAAAAGCAATGAGTGTTGCATTTATGAAACAATGCAATCTTGTAATTTCTTTAGTTTCAAATTAACCCTTGTACTTCTTTTGTTTACATAAATATTTCCATTATGGTCATCATTAAATTTCCTTGTTTTCTTAGTATATTGAACTTTGTTGGAATGTTGAAAATGTAAACTTGGTTCTAATGCTATACAAGAAACATTTCACCATTTTCCATCTGACAGTTTCACCGCATTCCTGCGTATTCTTTGAATTTTGATAATCATTTTCTCACTAACACAGAATTTTTCACTCTTTCCCAATTTCCCACTTTTAATCTGCCACTTTTGTTGCAAAATTTGTCAATTTTCACATTGCTCATAGTATTGGAATTATTTTCTGCTGTTTGCCAAATTTCTTTTACATTACTTCCTTCATGGAACAACTTAACCATCCAAAAAACCCACAGTTCAGTGAAAGCTATTCTTCCACTCATGAATTCAAAGGGACTCTTGCTAGTGGCTACATGTGGTGTTGTACGATAAGACCACACTAAGGGGGTCATTATGACCCCGGCGGTCGGTGTTAATATAGAGGAAAGTACTGCCGACAGGCTGGCGTTACCTTTCTCCATATTATGACATTGGCTGAAGCTAAACCGCCAATGTACCACACCGACCGCCACAGTGGTAACGACCGCCGGGCTGGAGACTTCATTTCACTCTCCAGACTTCACTTGCCCACCTGCGGGATTATGACCCCGCCTACCGCCATGGTTTTCGTGGCATCCTTACCACCACGAAAACCATGGCGGTAGGCACTACCAGTGACAGGGAATCCCTTCTCTGTCACTGATAGGGGTCCTCCTAACCCCCTCCCCTTCCCTAGGCTTCCCCCACTCCTCTTCCTCTCCAGACCACCCATCATACACACCCCTCCCTTCACACACGCACACATGCATACACAAACCCATTCCAACATTCATCCACACACACATACATCCATTCACACACACATCTTCACACATTTACATGCATACAAGCAGACACGCATTCACCCAACTCAACATACACGCACTCACCCCCCCAAACATGCTCACACATACACACACAGCCCCACATACACACAACACCCCCACACCTCTCCCCTGTCAGAGCAGGAGACGGGACGGGGCACTGCTCCCATCAACAGCGTCCACCAGCAGAATACCACCACACCATATTATTCTCATAATACGGCCAGCAGCAGTCTACTGGCATGGCGCTGCTGCTGGCAGCAGCACCACCTTACCGTCATCTGCCGGCATGGACACAGCCGGATTTCATCCATGCTTCTGGCGGAAATCCGGCTGTGGTAATAATCCAGCAGACGGCTGTTAGCCGCAGCGACAGTCTTTAGGTGGCTGTCGCCATGGCAGTAGGCGGTTTTTACCTTTGATTGCTTGATCTATATACATGCTGTTTCGATATGCAGCTTGAATACACTCCACCAACACTTCATTGAAACGTTCTACTTTCCCATTACTTTGTGAATGACACAAAGGTTTTCTAATATGTTTGACACCACATTTACTCAAAAATTTAAGAATTTCTGTTAAAATAAATTACACCCCATTGTCAGTTACTATTTCTTCTGGAAAACCTTCTTGGATGAAAATTATTTTCAAACAATCAATTTCAATTCTGGTAATTAGTTGGAAACCTTACTGGTTCATCCTCAACCCATCTCGATAAATGATCTATCATCACTATAAAATATCTATGTTGGGTGGTAAAATATGATAAGGTCCTAGAAAATCAAGTCCTAATTTTTGCCAGGCTCCATTTGGTGAAGGAACAAATGACTCAACAGTACTCTCAGTAATTAATACTTTATCACTCCTTTTGGATCTTGAACACCTCTGTACAAAGTCATCAATTTCTCAGTCAATTTTTGGCCACCAAAAATCACTTCTTATTTTCCTTTTATAATGGTAGCACCCAAATGACCAGATTGAGCTATAGATATTATTCTGTGTCTGAAACATTCTGGTGATACAAATTGTTTCAAAAACAACAAGTGTTTCCACCGACTAATTTTTCCCCTTCGTTTGACAGCTCCTCTGAAACCTACCAAAACATTTGTAAATCCATGGATATTTTTTTCCTTGGGCCAACCTGATTTAACCAAAGCCATCACTTCACAGAATACTTGACCTTTTTGTACAGAATCTACCTGTTCTTTCTTTTCCATGCACATGTCAAATTCTTTCACACAAGTCACAAAACACTCTTCACTTTCTGTCTCCCAATCTTGTTCTTCATTATCCCCAATAAGTAACCTAGATAACCAGTCCACCTTACAATTCTTACCTCCTGGAATATACTCAGTTGTAAACGTAAACTCTAAAGGTTTGGCAGACAGTGTTGCAATGCGAGCTGTTGAGCGTTTCACTTTTTCACCCGATAAAATAACCACAAGAGAATGGTGATCATTTTTCAAAGTAAAAGGTCTGCCCCACAGATACTGTTAAAATTTTTCCATACTCCACACACATGCTAGAAGCTCTTTCTCAATAACCAAATATTTGTGTTCTACTTGGCGTAATGTTCTTGATGCAAACCTTATGGTACTTTCACATTCACCCATACATTGTCACAACACAGCCCCTAAACCATATTCACATGCATCAACTGTCACAATGGTTTTCTTTCCCTCTGCAAATGGTTGTAAAGCCGTAGCTTAGACAATTACCTGTTTAATTTTCTCGAACATTTTGTTACATTCAGCAGACCATACAATTTTGACTCCTTTTTTTTAACACTGACCTGAAACATTCAGTATTCTTAGCAAAATCTTTTGAAAATTTCACATAAAGCTTACACATACCAAGAAAAGATAATAATTGGTCCCTAGATTTGGAGCTGGATCTTCCAAAATGCTTTTTACCATACTCAGTTTAGGTTTGATCCTATGCTTTGATAAAATGTACCCTAAATACTCTATTTCTTTGCATTTGAAAATACATTTATCTTTTCTTAAAGCTACTCCTCTTTTCTCTAACATATTTAAAGCATCCTCCAATATGTTATCATGTTCTGAAAAACCAAAATGTCATCTTGGAATACTATAACATGAGGGTTGCTTGAAACACATCTGACATTAGCCTTTGAAAGACAGCAGCTACTGATGCTAGTGCGAAAGCTAGTATGCAAAATTGAAAAATTCCATTAGGAGTGACAAAAGCAGCCAAAGGCGTAGATTCAGTATCTAGTTCCACTTGATGTTAGGCATTTTTTAGATCTAACTTAGTAAATCAACTTGAAGAACCAACCTTTGTTATTAAATCCTAAATCCTTGGTGATGGAAAATTAGCTACCCAAATTGCTTTATTCAAACTTCTTAAATCAACACACATCCTTTGGTCTCCTGTTTTTTCCCTAGCTAAAACTATGGGAGATAACCAGAAGGTTGCTTCTACTTTTTCAATTATGTCTTGTTCACACAACTCTTTCAATAACTTAGGTAAATTTGTCCTTGTACCTAAAGGTACTTTTCTTAGCTTGTGTTTTACAGGAACCGCTTCTTGCTTCACCTTTAAAGTGTGAGTAAAATCAGTAATCTCCCCTAACTGATCTTGATATAGTTTTAAAAAATGTATTTCCCAACGATTTTTGTCACTAGAAGTATTTTCAACAGAACTTACATCATTCTTCTCAATAAAAACATGTTTGGCCCATCCTGGTTTGATCGTTAAGTTGAACTCAGCTTGTTGTAACAAACCTAAAACAATAATTCCTGTTTTAGCCACATAAACTTTTCCATGAATTACTTTTTCTAAAATTTCTAATGAGGTTCAAAACTATCCAATTGAATCTATCTTGCTTCCTTCCAAAGCTACTGTTGATACATCAGGAGGATGCAGAGCATTTTGGCCCAAAATTAATTGAATTTATCTTGTGATAGAATTGTGATACAAGCTCCTGTATCAACTAAAAGTTTTATCTCTAATCCATCAATAAATACTTCAATATCGGGAACTATTATCACTTTGTTTGTCTGTGGTTCTGTACCTTTTACTACTAATACATATTCTTTATTGTTTGCTTGCTCATCACAGTCATTGTCAACATTCTCATTCAACACACAGCAAATACTATTTATTTTTGCTCCTCAACACACTCTAGAAAAAAGTCCTATTTTTCCACAACCTCTACATTGATGATTTATAGCCGGCTCAGTTCTTAAAAGATGATACATGAAAAAATTACCCACATCTGAAACAATTAATTTTTTACTTTGCTTTGGCTTGTGTGTTATTCCTGCTGCCACAAACAACTGCCTGCTTTTTGCTTTCAATATACACTTATTTTTCATTATCACTATTTTGACTACTTACTGCTAATCAACCCTGAAGTTGTTGTGTTGGACAGAGACACTTCTAACTGTTTTGCATCTTCAAGTGAACATTCAATACTCCTCGCTATATCAATTGTTCTCTCTAATGAAGGATCTTTGCATGTTAATACCTTCTCTTGAATTCCCTTTCAAATAACATCTAGCAAATAGTTGATCTCTGATAAGTTGAGAGGTAAAGTTCTCAAATTCACATTTTGCAGCCAATACTTTTAGAACTGTGATGAGTGTCTATACTCTCAATATGATTCTGTGAGCTAGTGAATAATTAATATCTATGCACTACAATATTGAATGAAATATTTATCTAGTAGCATAACTGCTACTTCAAATTCATCTAAGTCTTCTCCCTCACCCATTTCATAAACAGGTAAATGATCAAAATGTTCTGACCCTCTACTCCCAAATAATAATACATCAAACTTTTCTTTCTTTCAGATCTAAATCTTTGCCCATCAGTGGTCCCTAAATAGGCTTTAAAAGACCATCATTTCCATTCAAGATGTGGGTCACAGGATCTTGAAGAAACTGTGCCGGAGGAGATACATTCTGCATGGTGTAAAATAACTTTAACAAATTGATAATAACACATATATGTATTATGAATTGCCAATTTAAATGACTAATGGATGTGACTTGCACTTATAAAGGTGTAATAAAACAGGAAAAACACAGTGTGAAAATCACTGTAAAACTGCTCCGTACTGAAAACCCTGGAAGTGTGCAAATCGCTGTAAGTTATGGTTTGCACTTGTTTTATATTATCCAAAACACAGTGAATCTGATTTGGCTTGGAATGTAAAGTGTGCAAATGACTAATATTACACTACTGATCAGCCTGCCTAGGCAGTGCAAGTTCTTACAATGAGCTAAAGGGCTGATGTTGAACACAAGGGCATCAATAAGCAATATATTCGGCTACCTGTCACCCGTGGCCATAAAATTAGTAAAAATGCTATATACAATTAAGAAAGAGAAATTGGTTTTAAAATTAAATCAGTAAACTGTAAACCATATCTTCCTGCCCTGTCCCTCCATCAAAGCACACATTTCGGCATCTATGATGTATTTTTTACACATTGCATGAGTCAGCCCTAACATACTGCATCATATGAACCGTTCTGCCACCTGCTTATATTTGTACAGCAAATAGATTCACATTTTGTTGTTTGAGCGTAGGGTTATCTCAAGTATTTTTGATAAATTGACCATTTTTCAAAGAGTAGGCCATAGAGTTTTGGATTGAGGGCAAAGCAAATCTATTAGTGATGTTGCATAATGCCCTCAGTTTGTGGTTTAAATTATTTTCTGTTTCTATTGCAAGGTTGCCCTGAGAAAATGTCACTCTTTTCTTAGCTGTTGGTGGGTAAAGGGGCTGGTAACACTTCTGCAGGCTCCCATAATTCACCATGGGACAAGAGCAGCTTGGACTGGGCATAGTGCCCATCCAGCATATGGAATGTTGATGTTGTCTTCAGGTTATAAGGCCCCTGGTGTTTTACGCCATTGTCAGCGTTTTAGTTGTATCATCTACTTCTTCAGTTACTGTAAGTTGCATTAAGGTGTTGTTAAAGGGAAGAGATACCCGTAACGTATGAACTTCGACCTGTACTAGGAGCAATGTTTTTCAAGGATGTCACCTACTTTATATTGTTTTAATTGCTGTGCCCCCTATTGTGACAATCGTAGTCCTTGGTGTCCTACCAGGCACAGTTGTATTGCTGTGCTACTATCACACAACCACTGTAGTGAATTGTTTTTTGTCCGCATTCCTATGCAATCTGTATCAAGATGTACCTTGTGCGTTGGTATGGCTGGGGATGTAATTATATTGATGGACATAACACCTGCCTGAAATTCTGCTATTGTAGAGTTTAACTCATCATTCAGCAGTGACTGATGCAATTCATTCTTATTCCCAAGATTATAATTGCCTGCTGTAGGACATCGGCCTATTCTGCGTGGTCATCCTGGATTTTTTGCTCTTCTCTGGACCCTATATTTCCTTTGACTTTGGAAGTCTGTGCTTTTTATCCCTATCATCCAGTATTAAAGTGCCTGTATGTCCCCTTTTAAAATGGTCAAATTGGCAAATTCCTGATTGGCATATTTAACTTACCAATAAAAGTCTCTAGTATACTATACAAGGCCTTCCCAGGCTCTGTACGCTAAATGTCATTAGTGGACTACAGTATCTTTTGTGTCAACCACTACAGTGGCAGCACAAAGGCTAGCAGTGTTAACTGACTGTGGCAATGTACTGTTTTTTGGCCTGTCAAAATAAACCTGTTTGACAGATACAGAGTTTCCCCTTAAAATATGAAGAAGTCACCCTCATGTAGGCCTTGTAGCTCAAAAGGCAGGCTGCATGTTATTTAAAGGTAGGGCATGTAGTAACGTTGCCTAACACTCTAAAGCTATTTTCACTTTGGCAGGCATATTTACCCTCTGTAGAAAGCGAGATTGCATATTAAAATACTAACACTGTAAGGAACAAAGAAGAAAAATAATTAAAACACAATTTGTAATAGTTATTAAATATCCAAAGTAATGGCAAATTCAGGTTAGTAACATATATGTTAAGGAAAAGTAACTTTTAGAAAGTTACCTTTTCCCTACTTGAGGTTGCTGGAGGCTAATTTGCATTGACTCTCTTGCGTCTCCCAGCCAGTAACTAGACTTGAATAGGTGTGAGTGAGGGTGACATGCCCCCCTAGGAGCAAACAACAGGCTGAACTGATGGGTAGAGATGACTTCCTGAACCCCACAAAATATTCAAGCTGGTGGCCCCGTCTATGGTGACCATTACCTATCAATGGCGCTTTGTGCTTTTTGGAGCAATTTCTACTTAAAATATGAGATGTTACTTCATTTTTCTAAAGCAGTTTGGATTTTTTATTGTTTTGCTCTGAGATGTTATTGCTGTATTGGTACTGCATAAATACTTTACACACTGTGATAAGTTAAACTTGTTTTCTCTGTGACCCAGACAGCAGGAGGTTGAGACCATAGTAATTTAGTGACTTTAAGGGTTCATCCTGAAAAAGATTATTATTATTGATGAGGTGGTTAGTCAACCACCCAAATAATAATCCAATTTCTTACACCTGCCTTATGCTTTGTTTTTATTGCTTCATTTGTGGACCACTTCAGATAGCGTTTAATTGAGTCCCTTGCTAAAGATAGCTAAATTCTTTTGTAGGCTTGTTTTTGATTGAGATTGCCACATCTCAAATAAAAAAATCTAGGAGTTTTGTGCTCCATAACGCAGCTAGAATCTCCCCAGATGCAGGTCCATCTTAAACCTCCAAACAAAAGAATTCTGAATGTCTCAAATATTCCATGTTCCACCTATATGAGCCAATACTGGAATAAGCCTTCCACGAAGTGCTTTGAAGTCCACTTTGTTAAAAACTTTTCTTTTCATTTTTTATTATTTACCTCAGTTATTCATCAATTATGAGCATGTTCTTAAATATTTAGGAAAATGTTATCACTATATTTGTCCTCTTCTGTAAATAATGTTAGTTTGCTGCAATTATTGTGTATTGCATGATCTTTTGAATCTGTATTGAGCAGTGGTTATTTGCACTTTTTATTTAGCTTAAAATCCCCCCAAACATTCTTTAATAAAAAATGACCAAATGAAAAGCTATTATCTGATGCAATAGTTTCCCTAACCCATTCTACTCCTTTTTACTGAGAGAGTACTATCGTTAAAAAAATGGTGAGTGTCAGATGTTTCTTGGCTAAAGAAATGTCCAACACCCTAATCCTGCTCAGGGATTGCATTGAATACCATAATAAACCTTAATGTAGTCAATATGTGCATGTGCACTGTGAACTGCTGTTAAATCTACATTTCTATCAAGCTTTTCTATTATGCATCATATTTTTTTGTGAATACCTGTTTTAGTGCACTACATAGACTTTTACGGACTGACACTATGCACTAAAATGCAAAGAAAATGTTAACGTAGTACAATTATTACTAACAAGCCCTTTTTAGGACATACACATTCCTAACCTAAGGCATCAACAAAAACAAAACATTGCATTATTTTAATGAGGACACAAGCCATAGACTCATTTACTCAGCAGAACAAGTGTGCTGATTCAGTTTGGCTCGAGATTCATGACAGACTTTTGTTTTGTTTTTGCACAGTACATGGAAATTTGGAACTGAACCTCCTTGTGGCTTTTCTTTTATAAGATTTTCTTCCAAGTAAACTTTGCCCTTACATGATATTTCTCGGTAATGCTCAGCTTAATTCTGTTAAAACACAGTTTATTGCCCTCGCATCATGCACTTAAGTGATTAGGGGCTACATGTATGAAAGTTTTGCGAGTCGCAAATTGGTCACATCGCTATTTGTGACCGTGCAAAAAGTGAAATGGTATGTTCCAATGCCATTTCAGAGTCCCAAATAGCGATGCGACCAATTACCGACTGGCAAAATTTGTGACTTCAGATTGTGACTCACAATTACGAAATCGCAATTTGCGTGTCGCAAACCACATGTACAAGGTAGTCGCAAATTGCGAATAGTCTCAAAAAGCCCGATTTGCACACCCACATTAGCACTGACTCCAAACAGCTGGTAACCAGAACCAAAGTATAAAAGCAGACCCAGAAGGCATCTGGGTTTCTCAACATGGCTGCACTCTACGTGATTGCATGGAGGAGGTGAGTCCAAGCTGCCCAGCAGAGGAGGAGGAGGCAGAGACAGGAGAGGAAATACAGAACCAATCAGACCATATTTCAAGAGACTGAAGAGGAAATATATGACAAATACAGATTCAGCAGTGCAGTTATCTTAGAGATTATTGAACTGCTGAAACTGCAACTAGAACGCCCGTCTTTGCGCAGCTGCTCCATCCACACACATGTTCAAGTGCGCTGCTCACTGCACCTCTTGGCCTCGAGTAGCGACCAGGGGGTGATTGATGTTACTGGTGGGGTGTCCCAAAGTGCCCTGTCACAATTCTTTAGACGGTTCTTAGATGCCATACTCGCACATATATGTCCATTTACATATACCTTCCCAGGAATGAGGAGGAAATTTACAATACAAAGTTGAACTTCAACAGAATTGCCAATGTTCCCCATGTAATGTTGAAGTCACATTTTGGATGTCTACACAAAAGTGGAGGGGCACTCCAGTATGCCCAGAGACTGCATGCAAGAATGTGGCAACATGTGCCATCCTACACAACATAGCAACCAGACGTGAGCTACATCTCACCCTACATGACACAGATTCGGAGGATGAGGAGCAAGAGCCACCACAACGCCAGCATGGGGATGGTAGCATTGGAATGGAAGGCAGACAGAGACGGGACCACATTGCAACTCACTACTTTGGCAGGTACATGGCAACCATTACGGCACTCACAAATGTAAGACACACATAGCCAGGTTGTGCAAGCATAAAAATTCCCTTTAATGCCAGGAGTGTAATGATGAACTGTTGACGTCTAAACAGCAATAAAAATGTAAAATGTTACAATGTCGGACACATTTACATCATGTGCCTCAGACAATTCCAAGATTAGGAAATTCACACCCTCCTGCTACTACGGCCACCATGTCCCGATCCTGGTTGGTCACCTGATGTTTGGCAGGCACTGCTACTCCGCAGGATGCGTGCATCTGAGGCAGAAACACTGCTAATGCTGGAGATGTCCTCACTATCCTGAGGTGTATCGCCAATGCCCCTTGCTGCCTGGGTGGTCTGCATTAGGTCCACTGCATGACTGATGCGACCTAGTCCCCTTGTTACATCACCGGCAAAATGCCCAAGTTCCACCTATAGTGTTACAGTGCGCCTGGACAAGCAGGTAGTAGTGGTTGCGAGGCAGCCAATCGACTGGCTCAGCCTGTCCAAACGGGCAGCAGTGTTGTGCTCTCTCCACCTTGCAAGGGCCATATCCACCACCATTTCTCTGCACAGGTCACTGATGGTGGTGGTGAGCTTTGCCCTGTTGCTGTTCATGGAGGTGAAATGTGAATCCACATTGGCAAAACCCTGTGAGAGGGTCTGATGCAGTCTGTGCAGGTTTCTGTTCATAAACCGCATAAGTTTATTTTGCAGGCAGTGACTGCTCAGTAAGTATGCCTCCAGTCCTTAGAACTATTCCCCTGTGACATCCTCCTTACCTGCTGACTGTGCATGATGTCACCATCTCCACCCAGACCCAGCTGACCTCTGTGGCTGACTCTCACTCATCTGAGGCCCCGGTGTCAGGTTGCCTGTCTCTGTGTCCACATCCATTTTTTCGGTGGTATCACATGCATGGTGGACAAGTGGTGTGGTCATGCAATCCCCTGCTGATACACTGGCTGCCTCGTCTGTGGTGAAGGTGGAAGATTCATCTCCCTGCACAGTAGGGTCATCAGTGGGTACTTGTGGGAGACCTGTGGGACACAGGGGATACACTGTCAGTGCCTCTCATATGTGTGGTGTATCAAAATAAGTATTCCTCAAAAGTTGGACTACTGTACTACATTGCCCATAATGCATTGCTATGCAGGTTGCATAATAGGCATGAAACAAATTTAGATGATGCATGCTTTTGTGTACTGTGGTTGTGTGCATTGAATGGTGTAAATAAGTAAGATTTGCTACTTATTTTTGGATGTTCCCGGTGCAGAACTGTTGAGGTCCCCAATTCCAACGTCAGCCTCCGGCTCCAGGGTGGTCTCCACCATGCTCTCAATGGATGTAGGCGGTGGAACTGTGGATGGTCCTCCACCAGTTCGGTTTGCCTCCCTTTCTTTGGTCCTGGACCTGAGGTTGTACCACCTTTTGCGTATCTCATCGATTGTGCGATGGCTGACTCCAATCGCAAATATCTTGTTCTGAATGTCCAGCCAGATCTTTTTTTCTGAGTGTCAGGGACACTCATTGCTGCCTTGCCAAACAGGACCTCATGGTGCAGGCAGCACTCCTCAGTCAGGACCTCCAGCTCCTTATCAGAAAACGTCAGTTTCCTCTTCCTCCCTGCAGTGGGTGTCTCCTTGGTCTGGGCTGCCATGGCTGCAGGTGCTCCTCTCAGCTGGGCGTGCCTCTGCTGTCTGTGCTAGGTAAACTCCTCCCAGTTTCATGGGGGGATACTTCCTGGTAGTGATGTCATCACTCAGAAACAGGAAGTGTGTTTTCTTCTGTTGTTTTTGGCACCCTCTCCAACTTGCGACACAGTCGCAATTTACAAGTCCGGGCCACACCCGTGTGCAATTTGCGAAATAGCAATTTGTGATTTCTCAAATTGCAATGCGACTCCGCAGCAAATCACAAACGGGAATTACGAGACTTACTTGCATCCCGTTTTGCGACTCACAAATTGCGAGTCGCTCTGACTCACAATTTGCAAGTCGCAAATCCAGGTTTGATACATGTAGCCCGCTTTTTCTTGTCACATAAAGTGAGCAATGCAGGTAGCTGACTTGTGTCTTTAGTGGTTGGAGAGCTGGATCAGTGCTATTTTATGTTTTACCCCCTGGGGCTATGTTATGTTTAGGATGCACTTTCCCTGTTTGTGCTACGGCACACCTTTCAAAATTTGCGCTGGGCACACACAAGGTCAGTTTACAATATTACAAAGACATTGCTGCCTGAACTTTGTAGAGAGATTAGAGATCCTACCATAGGCAGGTGCATTGAGTGACTGCATCCAACTGCAGGGGATGTCTAGGGAGTCCCTGGGGCCCCTTTCACTCTTCGAGAGGGCTGAATCAGGAGACACACTCACAGTGACCCACCTTTTGTGTCACACTGTGAGTGTGCCGCCAAAGAGTTTGTCAGATTCTGTATCTGTATTTATGATGCAGCAGGGGTACAGAGGCAAAGAATTTCCCTTCTTTGCATAGGGTTACGCTCCCCAGGCAAATGAAGGAACACCAGCAAAAGTGATAGTGATGCCGCTACATGCACACCAGCACTATTTGTATTTACAGAACCGGCTGCATAAGTATCTGCAGTCCCTTTTGTAATACCAAAGTGCCCCGGGGAGCTCAAAGCAGGCATACACACCCATTACTCCATGGGGGAAAACTTGTAATAAGGACAAGGTTGCTTATCATAGGAACTTTCAAAGCATGCTTGTGGCAGGAAATATGTTGGCCTCTATAAAGTAAACATCTAAACATAACATAATAACATACCAAAAATCACATAACACTGCAATTAAAAAGTAAGATGGGACATCACAGCAAACAAGTCAAACAGAACACAGCATAAAAACTTCAGCACAACAAAACAAAATCTAGTTAAAATAATGCAGCACAAAAAGACAGCTACACAAATAAAACAACATTGACTTCTCAGCACAACAACATAAAACACCACAGAGCAAATTTGCACAAACGTTTTTATCACACATTTCCCCAAATTACCACCTCCATATTCTAATTTTCATAATAAGGTGGTAAAAATCATATAGAGCAAGCACTACCTTAACAGACCCAGTCAAAAATGTGTTGTGATAATGTTTGGGCAGAATTTCAGTTATGCCAGAGTAATCAGAGTCATTTTAGTAATTCCCCATTACTCTTTGATATGGAATTACTAATAAAAAGGCAAGTATGCTCGCTTGCGTTATTACGATTAATATTGGGAAAAAGTATTTCCACAAGGTCACTTTGCTCTGTTGCATTTAGTACTAATTGTTAGTGCAAAATACACCCTTTCGTCCTTTGTGGACTCAAGGGAGAATTTTTGTGCTATGAAAATAGTGCTAAATGCTGAATTACTCATCACATGCAATTCTACATAATCTTGCAGAATTTTTGGGTAATTCTGCATGATTACCCTGCACAGAATTACATGAGCTTTGGCAACCCAAGTTGTGATCCAGATGTAACTTCACTCCTTGTTGTGCCCTACATAAGACCAATAAACAGTCAAGAGTTTATTATAACTTCTGGTATGTTGGAAATCTCCGTATGCTCCGAAATCTAAATCCAGGGAATAACAAACCTGGGGTCAGATTTAAGAAAAGTGACTCTCCACCCAGTGCAGTGCCACTGTTCTTGCTCCCCTTAGCATCCCCCTAACACCACCATGTGTGCACCGTATACAACGCACCATGGTAGGAGTTAGGGAACTAGTGCCAAAAAGTTTAATGCTAGCTCGGAGCTTTGCAGTATTAGCATCACATTTTTTTACACTAATCCTGCAAAGCCCATTCAGGCCCATTATGAATAATGGTGTGCCTCCTTCTAATGCCTGCTCTGAGCAGAAAAAATTATGCAAATGAATCTCTTAGATATGTTTGCACCATTTTTTCGCCCCTCTCCAATGGGGGAACTTTCCCTTTGCATACATTATGAATGGTGCATGCATGATGTAGCACAAAGGGTTACAATGTGACGCAATGCATGCATTGCGCCACTTTGTAAATCTGATGTGGCATTTTGGGGCATATAAGGCCACATTAGTGTAAAAAAATGACGCTACTGTGTGTTTTGATGGCAAGGGGCCTTAAGTCTGCCCCCTGGTTTTATAACCACCAGGTCAAAAATTTCAGCCTTTGGGCATGGGTTACGCACAAGTGTTTTGTAAAAGAAAAAATTAATGGTTTGTTGTTTTAGTGAAGATGTCTAACTGTGGATCACTCCCAAAAATTCCTGTAAAAAAGAGGACCCTCACTCTTAACAACTTGGTTGATATTCCATTAAATTTGTTGCTGTTGTAAAATTCTGATCATCATATTGATAGAAGATCTATGAAAATGCTTTAGGTCAGTAACAATGGCAAAACCACAGATTTGTATTGTAGTTTAGTGGTTCCCTTTCACAGTTGGTACATGTAGTGCCCAGAAGTGCAGTTCAAAGCCCACCTATTAGGAAGTGCTTTAAAAAAATGTTTTAGATAACACTTCGTAGGAATGCCTGGGGGAAATCATTTCAAGTTGTCTTGGCAAAAGCAGTTCAGAATGCTGTACATACCTATTGTCCACTGTTTTTTTTAACTACATAGGGGTTGTAAATTCCCCCAAAAGGACATGTTAGAAAACAGATTTAAAATGTGTGCATGTTATTATAGTTTGGACCAGTAACTTGTGTAATGATTATTTTAAGATAACTTTACAGGGAGATGGTGGATTCTCCACAGGTCCCACAGACACCATATTTTGGCTATGTCTGTGTGCACAATCACTATAGCTTTCACATGCCAGGTTATGGTCACCCTGAGATACCACAGATACTTAGAGACAGTTTCCACATGTCCAGTTACAAGCAAGGATGGTCTGCATATTCACAATAGGTAATATCATGGGTCACACTCCAAAATAACAGATAATGCTCGCCTACATCTGCCTGTATCCACGCAATCGCAACAACAAGTATAAGCAGCCTCCTTATGTCCATGATTATCTCTTAGCAGAACAGGTACCAGTTATGCAATGTTTCCACATTTGCAGTAACAATAATACCTACCTGCTGAAATCTAGAAAGAGGTGTGTCTAGTCCCCCATAATACTAACAAACCATGAGCGGGACAGGGAGATCGAAAGGTCCAGTGTACAGCCTCCCTAAATGTAATATAAATCTCATATAACAGCTGAAGGGAAATCATCCCAGTCAGCTTTTTGTGTTGGTAGAGTGGTGGAACATTACTTCCATTCCACTCCACTGTGTTTTTAATTTTGACCGAGATCTTCTACGTTTAATAAAACACACTGGTTTGGGTCTCTTGAGCCAATTTTAACTTTTCCCCTCTCCTGCTCTTTTTTAACTGTAGGTTTAAATGTATCTCTAATTCTAATCACGGCACACACTTCATATTAAAATCTCTGGCCTAGAGGGGCCCATGAGACATTGCAGCGCCAGTCTGACGAGGAGCTAGCCCTATGATGAAGCATGACATTCAGGGGATGTGTGAGGGCTCTTGCTTCAAAATTTAGAAGTGCCTTTAGGACCTGTGCCCTCACTCCTTTTTCTTCCTTTTGCTGTGGAACAGTGTACTCTATTGATTTATAGTCCCCCACAATATGCATTTCAAGTTTGCAAAAATTAGTTTCCGGAGATCACCCCCTCTTCTTACCACCCATGGTTCCAAGAATCTGACAGCTGTTGCCTTGGGTGAGATGAAGTGATGGAAAACTTTGACATATGTGGCCCAGACTCATCTCCTTATCTTCCCTTCCCTGGAATTACTCATTCTTCCCTTACATGCCACCCATAAGCCCAAAGTGTCAAAAAGTGTCAGAAGGATTGGGATAATGTTTGATTCGTCTTTCACAATGAAAGATGAAATCAAGTTTGTTGTGAAGACCTGCTTATTTCAACTGCATGTGTTTAATTTACCTTTGTGGCAAAAATATAGATTAGAAATGTGTCCCTGCCTGGTTAAACTATTGCAATGTGGCACACCTGAATCTCCCAGAAAAATCTTTCAGCAAGCTTCAGCTTCTTCAGAATGCAGCAGCTATGGTGATTGTAAATATCAAGAAAAGTAAGTCAATATCCTCTGTGTTTGCCAAAGTGCATTGACATTGACTTCCAGCTTTGCAAAGGATAATGATGAAATCTGTGTTCCTCATGCTTAGATCTGTTTATGATTCTCACTTAATCCCCCTGTCTAAAAGATTTTGGGCCTTTGCAAGGCCCTAGTGCCACCGGAGCATGAATTTCTGTGATGCTCCAGTGGTGTTAACCACCACTCCATATTTACAAGGAGGTGTAATTCCACTTTTTGTTCCTTTACGCCTCTGGGAAACCTCTGATCCTCCGATGCAGTTTTCTGTGTTAGAGGGGTGTGTAATTGGTGCTGCAGTCAGCGGTCCACTGCAACACCCATTACTTTTGACGCTACCCCAGATTTACAAGAAGGTGTAAATCTGAAGCAGCATCAAAATCACCACCCTTCTCATTTTTTACTTTTCCTATGTGTCCTGCATTCTGCAGCACACATAGAAGAAGCAAAATGCCATAGATGATGAAGGGATACCATCCTGTGCATAAGCAATCACACTCCTCAACGCAGACACCCTTGCACTGTGGTGCAAGGATGCCTGCGTTGGCGCAGGCTGTTTAATTTAGAGCAGAGGGAAATTTAAGGGTGCACAGTATTCTTGTAAATACGACGCATCAGAGCACTTCAAAACTGCCTAGTGTGGTGCTGCACCAGTTTCTTGTGAATCTGGCCCCCTTGATTAATAAACCAAAACATATCCTGAGATCTGAAAACACCTTTGTGCTTAACTTTCGCAAGGCACACCGGGTCACCTTAGGTTGCAGACTTCTCTGTTGAGGCAACTGGCCTGCAGAAAAAAATGCCTCTTAAATTGAGAAAGATCTCTTCCTTCAGGAATTTGATTAAACTTCTGTAAATTTACCAGATCTTACCTCCTTTATGTTGTTGTGGACAGCATTATTTTTCGGGAAGTTTTGCTTGTTATTTCACTCCCGGCCAATCAAGGGAGTAGCCAGAAAATTAAAATACCTCCACCTGAATCATACCTCAGCTCACACCATTCACAGGAGGAAAACGTGCCCTACCCTCCATAGGTGAGTTACCTTCACCCTTCAATCATCCATTCATTCATATATGCATCCATCCTTTCACACATGCTCCCATCAACATGTCCACTTATCCATCTATCCATACTGTCGCCCACTCATCTTTTCACTTTTCCACATCTTTTCATTGCATACACATTTTGCATTAACTTGTTTAAAATAACGGCTTTGTGGCATTTGCTCTGCATTTTAGCAAATATAACACTTTTCTAGAGCACCAGCATTTGCTGATAACATAGGAAAACACCTTCTAGTGGTAGGGCATTGTGTTACATTGTTTGCTCCTTTGTTTACACCATTGTTAACACAACAACATATAAACAATAATATCTGCTGTGATACCAACAATTTGTCTGAAATTAGGAGCTAAACACCTATTGCACTTCTGTTTGCAAACAGTCTTGGTGGTTTGTGCTTCTCACTTAGATTGAAGTAGCATACACAGAAGACAGACAATATAGTTTGTGGACCTTTCTTTGCATCTTCTTGTTGATTAACAAACATTGTCCTTGTAGGTGTGGCTTACTCTTGTAGTACTCTTGAATTACTCATTAATTTCAGGAGTAAGCCTTTAGTACTTTTGGTTTGTGCCTCGCATAGTCCTGCAATTCAGGGGCACTACAAGGTAATGTCAAAGTACAACCTTTGTGGATTCGACCACATGGAAGGGTCAAATACATACACCCAGACATATAAATATAAGCCTTATAATCCCTGTAATATCCCTTATTCACTAAGAGCTGCAATATTGTATTCTACGTTTCCTTGGAAGTGCTGCAGGAGAAGACCTCTTTCATGGACCACATAAAATGGTCCATTGTGCATGAAGTCCTCCCCACTTTTTCCAGGACATAAAATGAGGATCACTGAGATACAGTTCTGACCTATCAATACAATACACATCTGTCCTTATTCCTCTAACTAGTTTACCAGTATCATGACAAAATAACTGTATTTCAGTGTTCTGGCATAAAATAGCACCTAAATAAAGCCACACTGGGTTATTTTATTAAGTTTTGTCTGAATTGCTAAAATCTTCTTCCATCCTTGACAGCATTGAACTGCCTACTGAGATTCTGTGTTGGAGCATAAGACTCAATACAGAAAAACACCTGCTGTATTTCACATTTTTAACAGTAAAGAACACACCTCTGTTCTGCAAACCAAAGGTTTACGTTGGACCTTTCCCTCTCTGCGGGGTCATTGCCATAAATTCTGCCTTTTATTGGCCTTAGGACATTACTACTTCTAACTAGTGTTGAGGAGTTTGTGCTCACCCTTCTAACAATGGTAAAATTGTCATTCACTCAATTGGCATAATTACTTTACTTGTATATACCTTGTTGAGTAACATATACAGTATACTATATACCTAGGGCCTGTAAATTAAATGCTACTAGAGGGCCTCCAGCACTTTGTATGCCACCCACCTAGGTAGCCATTTTAACAAGTCCCAGGCCTGTCATTGTAGCCCAAATGCAGTGTTAAACTGCCATATGGACTTGAAAACCTCTTTCCAAGCTTTAAACTCCCCCTTTATTATATATAGCTCACCTTTAAGTTAGGCCTCAGATTGCCCATCGATCAGGGTGCTGTGTAATTAAAAGGCTGGACATGTACTTGTAAGGTGTACATGTCCAGGTAGTAAAAAAACTCCTAATTTCATTTTTCACTACTGGGGGCATACCCCTCCCATGAGATAACATTGGGGATGCCTTCTTACATTTAATAAGCTGTAATTTCTAATCAGGAGCTGGTGGGTATGTCATGTTCAATACCTATGAAATTATCATGATGAACAGGATTTAATGGTAAAGTCAGATTTTTGATTGCAATTTGAACATGCCACTTTTAACAATATGCTATTTGGTGTCCCTGTGGGCTATTTATATAGGACAGACCACACAAAAGGTTAAGTGTAGGATCCTTCAGCAAAAGAGTAGGATCAAGTGCAAAAAACTTGGCGCTCCATTTGTTGAACACTATGAGGCAGCACAACATACGTGTGAAGATATCAAATGGCAAGTAGTTGGAATAATCTTTTTGGGACCAATGGGCAGAGATAAAGAGTACATCCTATCCAAACGTGAACTGTTCTGGATCAAGAAATGTGATACTGTTAGAAAGGGGCTTAACACTATCGAAGACCGGCGAGACTCTGCCTTATGAACCACACACGGACATCTGACTTCTACCCTTGGAGGACCGACAATGCTCGGACCAGGGGTCGCTGTCAGTTTAGAGTTAGTCAGTTAGCACTATATATAATTTTTAGCCTACTATGACATCAAGTACTCAAACATACCAATAGGTTGATGCACCATTACAGACTACTTGCTGCACACATTGGAGTGTTTCCAATAGTTGAACTCATATGTAACAGAGGCACGTAAACCATCTGTGAGGATGCACTCCCTATGGTTACTTACAGCACTGTTAGGACTATATTCTTTATATGGACATGTATCCCCCGCGGTCACCTTGACATGTATACAAGTAAGCACCTACTCCATGGCCACATCAACAAGAGTGGTATTGAACACTGTTCTTCTGAAAGCAATTTTAATATTTATAATGCTTCCCACAGCATTTTAATGTACACTGTTTCTCTTCTCTACAATAAGGGCCAATTTGTACAAACGTCATCATGACATGCATCGATAGAAGTTGTATTCCCTTGACAGCATCCTTAATATGTATATTGCTGCTCTATGCATTGTTATTATACTGCTTCCCTGTGAGAAAGTAGCCTCTTTCTAGCCTTGTTACCCCCACTTTTGGCCTGTTTGTGAGTGTATGTCAGGGTGTTTTCACTGTCTCACTGGGATCCTGCTAGCCAGGGCCCAGTGCTCATAGTGAAAACCCTATGTTTTCAGTGTGTTTGTTATGTGTCACTGGGACCCTGCTAGTCAGGACCCCAGTGCTCATAAGTTTGTGGCCTATATGTATGTGTTCCCTGTGTGGTGCCTAACTGTCTCACTGAGGCTCTGCTAACCAGAACCTCAGTGGTTATGCTCTCTCATTTCTTTCTAAATTGTCACTAACAGGCTAGTGACCAATTTTACCAATTTACATTGGCTTACTGGAACACCCTTATAATTCCCTATATATGGTACTGAGGTACCCAGGGTATTGGGGTTCCAGGAGATCCCTATGGGCTGCAGCATTTCTTTTGCCACCCTTAGGGAGCTCTGACAATTCTTACACAGGCCTGCCACTGCAGCCTGAGTGAAATAACGTCCACGTTATTTCACAGCCATTTTACACTGCACTTAAGTAACTTATAAGTCACCTATATGTCTAACCTTTACCTGGTAAAGGTTAGGTGCAAAGTTACTTAGTGTGAGGACACCCTGGCACTAGCCAAGGCGCCCCCACAATGTTCAGAGCCAATTCCCTGAACTTTGTGAGTGCGGGGACACCATTACATGCGTGCACTACATATAGGTCACTACCTATATGTAGCTTCACAATGGTAACTCCGAATATGGCCATGTAACATGTCTATGATCATGGAATTGCCCCCTCTATGCCATCCTGGCATAGTTGGCACAATCCCATGATCCCAGTGGTCTGTAGCACAGACCCTGGTACTGCCAAACTGCCTTTCCTGGGGTTTCACTGCAGCTGCTGCTGCTGTCAACCCCTCAGACAGGCATCTGCCCTCCTGGGGTCCAGCCAGGCCTGGCCCAGGATGGCAGAACAAAGAACTTCCTCTGAGAGAGGGTGTGACACCCTCTCCCTTTGGAAAATGGTGTGAAGGCAGGGGAGGAGTAGCCTCCCCCAGCCTCTGGAAATGCTTTGTTGGGCACAGATGTGCCCAATTCTGCATAAGCCAGTCTACACTGGTTCAGGGGACCCCTTAGCCCTGCTCTGGCGCGAAACTGGACAAAGGAAAGGGGAGTGACCACTCCCCTGACCTGCACCTCCCCTGGGAGGTGTCCAGAGCTCCTCCAGTGTGCTCCAGACCTCTGCCATCTTGGAAACAGAGGTGCTGCTAGCACACTGGGCTGCTCTGAGTGGCCAGTGCCACCAGGTGACGTCAGAGACTCCTTGTGATAGGCTCCTTCAGGTGTTGCTAGCCTATCCTCTCTCCTAGGTAGCCAAACCCTCTTTTCTGGCTATGTAGGGTCTCTGTCTCTGGGGAAACTTTAGATAACGAATGCAAGAGCTCATCCGAGTTCCTCTGCATCTCTCTCTTCACCTTCTGCCAAGGAATCGACTGCTGACCGCGCTGGAAGCCTGCAAAACTGCAACATAGTAGCAAAGACGACTACTGCAACTCTGTAACGCTGATCCTGCCGCCTTCTCGACTGTTTTCCTGTTTGTGCATGCTGTGGGGGTAGTCTGCCTCCTCTCTGCACCAGAAGCTCCGAAGAAATCTCCCGTGGGTCGACGGAATCTTCCCCCTGCAACCGCAGGCACCAAAAAGCTGCATTACCGGTCCCTTGGGTCTCCTCTCAGCACGACGAGCGAGGTCCCTCGAATCCAGCAACTCTGTCCAAGTGGCCCCCACAGTCCAGTGACTCTTCAGTCCAAGTTTGGTGGAGGTAAGTCCTTGCCTCACCTCGCTAGACTGCATTGCTGGGAACCGCGACTTTTGCAGCTACTCCGGCCTCCGTGCACTTCCGGCGGAAATCCTTTGTGCACAGTCCAGCCTGGGTCCACGGCACTCTAACCTGCATTGCACGACCTCCTAAGTTGTTCTCCGGCGATGTGGGACTTCTTTGTGCGACTTCGGGTGAGCACCGTTTCATGCATCCTTGTAGTGCCTGTTTCTGGCACTTCTCCGGGTGCTATCTGCTGCTGAGAGGGCTCTTTGTCTTACTCGACGTCCCCTCTCTCTCCTGGTCCAATTTGCAATCTCCTGGTCCCTCCAGGGCCACAGCAGTGTCCAAAAACGCTAACCGCACGATTTGCAGCTAGCAAGGCTTGTTGGCGTTCTTTCGGCGGGAAAACACTTCTGCACAACTCTCCACGGCGAGAGGGATCCGTCCACCAAAGGGGAAGTCTCTAGCCCTTTTCGTTCCTGCAGAAACCTCAGCTTCTTCTGTCCAGTAGAAGCTTCTTTGCACCCGCAGCTGGCATTTCCTGGGCATTTGCCCATCTCCGACTTGCTTGTGACTTTTGGACTTGGTCCCCTTGTTCCACAGGTACCCTAGATTGGAAATCCACAGTTGTTGCATTGTTGGTTTGTTTCTTTCCCGCATTATTCCTCTAACACGACTTATTTGTCCTAAGGGGAACTTTAGTGCACTTTGCACTCACTTTTCAGGGTCTTGGGGAGGGTTATTTTTCTAACTCTCACTATTTTCTAATAGTCCCAGCGACCCTCTACAAGGTCACATAGGTTTGGGGTCCATTCGTGGTTCGCATTCCACTTTTGGAGTATATGGTTTGTGTTGCCCCTATCCCTATGTTTCCCCATTGCATCCTATTGTAACTATACATTGTTTGCACTGTTTTCCAAGACTATACTGCATATTTTTGCTATTGTGTATATATATCTTGTGTATATTTCCTATCCTCTCACTGAGGGTACACTCTGAGATACTTTGGCATATTGTCATAAAAATAAAGTACCTTTATTTTTAGTATAACTGTGTATTGTGTTTTCTTATGATATTGTGCATATGACACTAAGTGGTACTGTAGTAGCTTCACACGTCTCCTAGTTCAGCCTAAGCTGCTCTGCTAAGCTACCATTATCTATCAGCCTAAGCTGCTAGACACCCTATACACTAATAAGGGATAACTGGGCCTGGTGCAAGGTGCAAGTACCCCTTGGTACTCACTACAAGCCAGTCCAGCCTCCTACATTCCCTACTTTACATTAAGGGCCATTGTGTATAATTGTCCATTATCTACATGGTCTGTTTTACATTCACCGACATATAATTGGAATTGATTGTCACCGTTATGCCCACCATTTATACCATTTGTGACTCTTCAATTGGGTGTGCGTGCATCATTAACACTACCAGACAGACATAGTCTGGAATTACGTTTACCGATTTATTATTACAGATGATCATCACTGTGATGCACACGATCCACTACTGCCCAGGGATCGTGTGTGCCTACACCGCTAATCCAACCAGACTGCTGTTCTAGACTTTATCACAGACATCGACCTGATGTTAGCTGTGACGGTTAGCGTGTTTTGAAGTTGCCTTCGGTCACAGCCTCACCGTGCGTTCCATCACTACACTCGGAACTAGCACACACGTAGCATGCCGATTTACAGACTTAGTGGTCCTCAACCTCTATGGGTTGAGCGGACCAGAAAGGGAACCTTCCCTTCTGGGTCCGCCGCGCTGGGGCTGTATATTCCACCCGGTGATTGGTCAAAGCCTGAACCAATCACTGTTCTACATGCTCGCTCCAATATGGAGGCAGAGCATTTTTAAGGCGAAACGTCCGCAATACGTGCGCCGTTTTCGTGATTGATCGCAGATGTACCCAGGAGTCGCTCCGACCCGGGTTTATCGATTCACCGGCTGGATTTAGGACCGCATGCTGACTGCTTCGGCAGCGGCCCTACCTTACAAGTAAGTGGTTCTGCCCTTCTGGAGGTATCCCTCCCTTCCCTAGAGATGTGAGTAGCTTCACTAAAGAACACTCTCTGCATTATAGATCAGTCGAGCCCCTGAAAACACGGCACTCCTTGGCAATCTATAGCCTCTGTATGTTTTGAACCATCCCACAATCCTAGACCATTCCACTACCTGTAAGTGGTCTATTTTAATGGATTAATCTCCATCTACTCGAGCATTCAGTCCTTTGCCATCCCTGGACACCTAATTAACCAATAAATACTTCTCTTTTTTTGATACTATGACTACAGACGAGCGTAGATCCACAGACCTGGGACTATTCCATATCTTGTAAGTCCTTTTATTTATTTTCCGTACAGATCAATCCTTGCGATTATCTAGCATACTGAACAATGTAAATCATTTTTCAGCTGGAAGATGTCCTTGACCTACTGATTGGTTCTTTACACTGGAATCCAGGTGAGGTATCCATGATGTACATTAATTGTATTACGTACACTGATTCACCATACCCCCATTAACACAGTGATTTTTACCACCCGTAGGTGCTACCAAATGTGTTATCCTTGTCCTGATGATGACCTCTTGACTCACCTTAAATACGGGGTTGAAACGTCGACACATCTCCAAAGAGTGGATGAGACATTTACAAAGGAATTTTTGTGAAACTTCAGGGCTTCCTGGATTGAAGGAGCCACTCGAAGTTTATAATTTTCTTTATACCACACTCTGCACTGACTGTATATATCACCTTCACTTACCCGCACTTCAGCACTTTCACTGTTTTTTAGCAGCACCTACCAAGACGAATGTAAAATATAATACTCTTTCGCGAACAGAATCACATGTTCAATCTATATTTACATGAAAAATGTCTGGACTAATATGATCAAAGTTATAAATGGAATAACAAATTTCTGTTTGTATTACATTTATGGTATACAGAGAATTTCTTAAGTCTTTTGTATCCCGCGGAAGTCTAAGTTACTTCCCCCTTGCACTGACCTTTAACGCTACTACTTTTAATAAGTTGGCATTTTCCCACCCTAAACCTTTTGTGCCTGCAGCCTGTCTTGGGTCACATGACTGAGTGTAGCTGATATTTATTCTTTGTGGATTCCTCACAGACAGTCACACAATAGAGGGATTAGATGTGCCTCAGTGAGCCATCTGCTTGCAGGATGGGGGACAGAGCTGAACACAGACTGTCTCTGCATTTACACAAAAGGTTTAGCAACCCTGCATTCTCACTACAGGCGGTTTGGAGCCAGGACTAGTCTTTCAGGGAATTCCATGTACTTCAAAGAACCTTTGAAGAATCTTCTTCTACCTTCTACAAGAAGGGCACCAGGGTACAAAATAGCACTTCCAGACCCACTCTTCAGACTGCTCCTACACTTGAAAGGACGGCTTTGCTGCCTTGAGCCTGCCTTGAACCCTTAGTGGCCAGCCCCGTTGTTCAGCCCTACATCTTCACCTGTAGCTAAGACTAACATAATTGACTATAATGGCTAGTTTGCTGGCTTACTGTTTATATCCAGAGGGATATAAAAGGCACCCAATATCTTGACCTTGCAGCTGGATCCAGTAATAGTGATCCCTGAGCCCTCAAGAGGATTTCTAACAGTTCTGGATCATTGTCTGTGGTGCTAAATATGTCCAGATGGCAAAATCCCAAACTTGAGGACTTAGAACATTTTTTACTAAAACGTGCTCTGAGAACCAGGAGGAGACCTGGACAAGCGTGCTTGCCTGTCTGCCTGAGGTGCATCAGTGTTCAGGTTGACTTTGCGGCTTTGCCTGCTATCTTCTTCTCCACAGCAGCAAATCCTTTTTCAGCAGTCCTTCGCAAAAAGGAACTGTCATCGGTTACAGCTCTCTGCCTCATCCCGCTCAAGATTGTCAACTTTAATGTCGATTAAGCCTGAACGTAAAAATCTTCACCATGGCTTGGACCCAAGGCTATCCAACAATGAAGCTCCCTCCTCAGGCAACTCATGCAGCCTTGTCCAATTAAACCTTACCTTATCAAACAGTTTTTCTCCGAATTTTGAGCATAAGCACTGACCATGCCAATCCACTTCTTGTATCTGAACCATGCCCCATCGCAGTCAGACATATTTTTTTAACTCTGATCAGATCTCGCATGACTAGATGTTGCGTTTGGCTCTATGATATCTTAGAAGCTAGTTTTCACTAACAATTTTAAAAATTCATATCTCTGGTTCTACTGATTGAATGCTTGTTCTTTTGGTGTCAAATAATCTATTAACACTTACTCTACTTTCCTAAATTGTTTTCAGATTCTTCTTGTGTTGTGTTTTTCACTTTACTACTGTTTATTCGATGCAAAAGTACTTTACACGTTAGCTCTAAGTTAAGCCTGACTGCTTTTTGTGCCAGGCTATCCAGGGGTGAGCACAGATTAGTTTTTCTTTTTGTGGTTCACCCTGCAGGGCACTGTGGCTGCTGCATGACCAGGGCTTACACTTCTGTCAACCCGCAGCCCAATCATGATTTCTTGATGTATCCTCAAACCACGGACACTTATATAGGGCACTAAAAAGCTGTATTCTTGTGAATTAGATGGTATTCACAAGAGTACAGCTATTCAGTGTACATTATAATTTTTTACATTTAGTTACAACAGGCCTTTAGCAGGCAGTTGCCATTCACAATATTTCCTTTTTTTGCTTAGTAACCATGTAAAAGAACACTACTGGCCATGCCAATGAAAATATGTTAAAACTGTGTCAGTCAAGGCCTCTAAAAAGAAGATTATATGACATCAGATGACACTTGAGGAACAATACCTTATTTAGAAGTAACTGGAAATCAGAGTTACAGGGTAAAGTTTAGCCCTGTGCCAGAGAAACCCATGCATGTTTCCCAGGATGAGGGCTAATGTCTGGTGAGGGAATCGCAGTTGGCAAGATTGTGCAGGTCTTGAATGCAGTTTTTCAGTAGAGAAGAATCTGTCCTGCTCTGAGATAATTCTTGGAGTCCAATACTATAGTTTGAAGATTCACATCAAACCAACAATAACCATCCAAATGATATGAGTATGCCTGTAGATATTCCTTACAGCTTTATCCAGTGTAGCAACTCTATTGTCATCAAGAAGTATCCAGCATGTGAATGTAATCACGTACTCCCACTCCTAATTTAGACTGTCCAACTAGTAATAGTCGGGGCATCCAGTATATGGATTAAAACTTGCTAATAGGGCATGGCCTAGCTGGGAATGGCATTAGATGTGTCTCACCTGCTCTCTGGGCCCTCGTGGGTTCCTCACTGCCATAAATAGCACTGGGGTCATGGCTGGTGCCTGAAAACTGCAGCGAGACATTAGTACAGCCTTCCCGCCACTCGTGGGGGGTACATTTCACCCTATTGCAATGGCCATGGTGATAGAAAAGTGAACATCTGTCTCAGTCTAGCTCGCAAAGTGCCACCATCATGAGCAGGGTAGGCTGTGCACCATAACACCAGAGGTGAGTCATGATGGATAGACTGCTAGACAGGGGAGCCCATGTGATCTCGGGCCAGACTCTTCCATCTGGCCTCAGAGACCCAGTAGGTCTATTGGAGCAGTTCACACTGGACAGATGTCCAGTGCATCTGAGGGATGCTATGACCTGAAGTGGTGGTAAGGATGACTCAGCCCTGTGGCACACCTGGTGCCTGGAGAATGGCTCCTTTGCTGCTGAGCCCTGAATTTCCTTTTACTGAGACAAGCTACAGAATTTAGCACACACTTTAAGAAGGTCAGTGAGGACGCTAAAAGATCAGCCAGAACAATACTACTTAGGTCCAGCTTGGCTAGAACAAGGGCTTAAGCTGGAGTGTCATTAAAAGATTCATCCTTCTAACAACCAAGAGTTGGAAGGAGCAGGTTGGGATGTGTCCACTGTTGTGCCATCCACTGAAAGTGGAATGAAGAATGAAGACAGGAGATTCCACAAAAGCTAAAAAATAAGGGCATTTTGCCACGGCATCAAAACAAAGATAGCTAGATAGCAACACAATCTTAGAAGGAGAAGAAATTAGAAGAATGTCTTCAATAACAGCTAAAAAGAATTTCAGACAATGCACAACAACCAACAGATGGGTGTTGTCTGTGTGAAGCTGGATGGAGATATCTATGCCGTGCCACAATACTCCAAGATTTTCTGTTTTGACAGTGCAGAGCATGTGTGGAAAAGCAAAATACAAGCACTCTACAGGGCATAAAAAAAGTGGCACATCTAAAGAAATCCATCAACCCAACCTGGGAGCACCCAGAATGGAAATATGGCTAAATTTTATCTACATAAATGAAGTGCAATTCTAGAGCACATTATACACTGATGAAACATGTGTTAAAAACAGCGGAATTTCCGGAAGTAGACCTAAGATCATGGTGAGAGCTTGCTTACTTACATTTATTTTTTAACACTGATTTCATGCAGAATATTAAAATAACTTGAAGGCAGATGTTAAATCTGTAGAGGCTACCTTAAACAGGTAACAACCACGCCCAGTGCTGCAAAAGTGACAATTTCAGATTAATTCCTACCCTAAGGGGCAGATTTAAGAGCCCCTAGCACCTCCATGCGCCACGTTAACGTCATTTTCTTTTACGCTAATGTGGCCCAACAAGGCCAAAATCGCCACACCATATTTACAAAGTGGTGCAATGTATGCGTTACGCCACTTCGTAACCATTTGTGCTACATTATGCCTGGGTATGTATGGAAAGGGGGCATTCCCCTGCTAGGGAGGCCAAAAAAATGGCGCAATGAAATCTAAAAGATTTCTTTGCATCATTATTTGGCACTTTTAATGACTGCTCAGAGTAGGAGTTGAAAGGAGGCACACCGTGGCTTACAATGGGCCTAGGCTTTGCAGCATTAGCATCAACATTTTGTATGCTAATCCTGCAAAGATCCATACTGGTGTAAAAAAAGTCTGAGTTAGTTCCCTAACTACCGCCATGGTGTGGCGTATCTTAGATACGGCGCACACATGGTGGCGTTAGGTGAGCACTGAGGGGCGGAAAAACAAATGGCGCTGCACCTACCTCTCTTAAATCAGCTCCTAAGAATGTTGCTCCAGCAGTATTATTAGCTTCAGGATATACCATATTTCGAGAAACAACAATTGCAATAAGATAACAATGAAAAGACAAGGAGAAAGGTAGCTGTCAGAATGTAAAATATGAGACTCAACCCGCACATAGCGAACGTACTGCACTTTCTCATGACATATCAGTTGTACATAGATAGTATTCGGTCTTCAGTGTCCCTCACAAAAGTGGATAAAAAAACGTTCACATGCATACAGACATACATATTTTCACATGCAAAGTTTCTAGCAATGCTACATTTCTGTACCACAAAGGCTATTTGTATCTTCTTGTCCTTGCACATGATATCTTCTACCACTCTTTTCCCTAATACTATAGAAGTCACACATTTCCTATTTAGGCACGGATCAGCGCCCTGTCAATCCAATCAGAGCACATTTGTATACTACTTTTAGCTTCCGAAATAGTACGGTTGTCATTGACTACACTTGCATCCAGATGGTACACAGAAATAAGTAAACTATGAAAGACGATCTGTGATGTAGATCTGATATTTACACTTTAGTTACTGACTTCCTGGGTTTTCAAATGACCCCATTTGACCTCCACTACAGATCTATGTCAAATATTGTGCATTTTCTCCATGGTCAGACTATGTGGCATCGAGTCACTTTTGCCAAATTTCACACATACTCCAGATAAAATGTGACCAGTGCAGATAATCACACTAAATTTATGCAGACACTGAATGAATGGTACAACATTGTGTAAGTTCAAAACAGCAGCACCATTGAATTTGTCTTTGGCCTACTGAAATATAAGTTACAGTGTTTGCACATAAGCGGTGAAGCCTTAATATTCTCTGCAGAGAAAGTGTGTCATATTGTGGTTTTCTGTTGTTTACTATACAACATCACCATCAGGTGCCTAGAATGTAGGAACAAAGCTATGCCATGACAGTGTTGCTGATGAAGACATACTCACCAATCATTCTGCAGGAAATATATGGCAGCAAGGAATTGCGATGAGAGAATTGTGTTTTGAATTAACTTTAACCCATTCACTGGCATTATAATGCAAATATATTTTTTGAAATGGTGTCCCCAGGATACCTTAAGGAAGTATGTATGTCCCCCATGGAGGGCAAACATTTTCTTTATATTTTTGAGCCTCTGATTGAGAAAAATCTCTTTCTAGAAGTTGTAGTGTGAGAGAGAGTTTAGCAGGACATCGACAAACTCGCAAATGAAGTGGCCTGGTGCTCACTTGCAGGGCCGCCTCATGGATGTGCATGTAATGTACAGATAATAGCAGATGGATATTGAAAGTACTTTGAGGGATTCAGTAACCCCTTGCAGGTCCTTCCCCAGAATCAGAGAGGTAGACTGGGGTATCAAAGGGACTGATTGCATCTCTCTCTACTTCCAGGACCTCCCTAGCATGCTAACTGGTCCAATCCATTTTTTATGTAGGTAGGGAGGGTTGGCGGTAGGAGCAAGGGTAGGAGTGGCTGTTAGGCTCCTCACACCATTCCTTCATGCCATCTCTCTTAATTCACCAACAAACTAAATCAACAAAATTGTATGAATTAAAGTGACATCACATGCCCTTTGACCTCTACTTTCACTCATACACATGCACACAAATTCACACGTACACACACTCCCTCACATAAATACACTATCACCCGCAAGCATGCACACAACATACATTTAAAACCATTTTTACTTACCTCAGCTGCCATGAAAGGGCATATTTTAGCTAATAGTACTCCATTAAAAAAAAAACTAATAGTGAATAATATATTAATATTCACTGTTAGTGTGTTAAAAAATGAGCAGAAAGCAGAGTGGAGCCCCAACTAATGTCCATAAGGACAAGCTGCCATTGTGTTACTGGCAATGAATTTGCCACATCCAAAGCCAGGGGTCTCAAAGACAGCGCCAGGGCTAGCAAAAGGCAAGGGTCGCAGCTGCGACACCTGGTGAACCCTAAATGACGTCTATGGAATTGTTCATAGTCCCTCCCCCCTCCAGTCCCAACTTCTGATTCATCATTTGTTCACTCAACATATAGCTCCCTGAAGGGAAGAGACAAACAGCTCTTTCCCCTCACAATGGTTCTCATTGATAGAGAAGGATTGTGGGCAGGCGTAGCAGTAGGTCTTTGCCTCAGCAAGGTGGCTGGCACTGTTTGAATGTTATTGATAAGAAACATTGCAAGAGGAAGAAGATGTGTGTCTGTGCCTCAGCAAGGAGTCAGACACTATTTGGATTTTTCTTATTTATGAAAAAAATCCAACCACTAAGTAGCTCCTTTCTTTACAACAGAGACACGCTCACTTCCCCTCAAAATATCCAATCTCATTTCAAACCAGCAGAGCATGATAAATTCACATTTGTGAAATAATTACCCCTGCCCATGGTCTAAGAATAATAAGACAGTCCATCTCTCTCCATGAGAAGCATTGTGACAGAAATAACCTGCTCATGAGCACTGTCTCTCTCCACTTCTGTGGGGAAAGTAGGGTGCAGCTGGTCAGTGACTTGAGAGGCTTTTTGTTTGCAAGGCAACATCATTGGTACCCTGAGCAAATGTCATCAGTGTACTGCAAATGCCACCAGGCAACATTGCTTACTGTGGTGAGTTTGTGTTTTGACTACCCACCAAGCACCACCTGAGTACACATAAAGTAGGTAGAAAGTTAGGAGGAGAACCAGAGATGGACATTGCTTTTAAATCCCATTCGAGACTCCAGGGTTCATGTGAGGGTGAGATTGTCGACCATGTCTAAGGCAGCTGAAAGGTTCAGCCATATCAGAGGGCAGGGATCATCTTTGTCTGTGGTTGAGAGGATTTATTCTATGATGTGTAAGGATGCTATCACCATGCTGCAGTATGAGATGCAGCCAGACTGGTAGTAACACAGGAGATGGTTGGCACCAATGGGGTATTGGAGGTCAACATAGACTGTTTTTAAGTGACTTTGCTAGTGAATGGTAGGAGAGAGAAGGGTCAGGAACTGGCGCAGTCATCATGACCTAGAGTAAGTTTCCATAGGAGTAGGATGATCGATCTGGCCTGTCTTGAGACTTTCTAGGATCCCTTACCTCTGTATCCAGCCATCAGACTATGTTGTACTTTGTAGTTGTGTGGCCCAATAATAGACTCTGAAACATTGGCCAAACTTGCCTCCCTCTTCCCATTCTAGCTTCGATATATCTCACCTTTCCTCTCCCCCACTAAAGTGTTGTGAGACGTTCATCCAGTTTACGGAACCACAGCACTGGTATACAAATAGGCATATATTGCAATATGTGCAATACTCTAAGTGTAATTATCATTTTGCTTAAAGCAATGTCCCCCATTAGAAACCCTAGAAATCTCAACCACCTGTGTATAATAACCTAACTTCTATAGTGTAGATATTGCATCTACAGTGTATTTATAACTTTCTCCGGGTCTTGTCTAATTGAAATGCCAAGATAGCTAAACAGAGTTGTATGCACTTGTAAGGATACCTCTGCAGGTTCACCTGAAACCACTTAAATTCAGTTTCAAACCTGACAACATTCTACTTCCTGCAGTGTTCTTTCTACCTTGCCCTAGATGTCTGCTGGGTTCCTGTAGTAAAGATACCTTTTCAAAGTAAAACCAAAATGCTGAAATGAGATCCAAAAGAAGATTTATTCCAGTTGTTGAGGACTCATCCACACACGTCCAACTGCCAGCTTTGTCTCCTTTCTCACATTCCAAGATGACATCACTCTGTTCTATTCAACTCAAGGTTCTCTACTAAGCAGTGTCATCATACCCTCATAAATACTACAGTTCCCCAGTCTAATTAATAAATAACCAGAGTAATATGCTAAAATAGATCATTGAGTCCTAGTTTCCCATTATTTGCATGTCTAGATCAGATTATCTGCACCAACAGTTCAATACCAAACACAAAATTGAAGGGTAAAGGGGCATGACTGATGTGTTCCTCTCTGGGTTTCTTACCAGTATGACACTTGTGTCCCAATTCACCCCATGCTGCATTGCTTAGGTAAAAGAGAGACATCCAGTTTAGAAACCTTTCCCCTAAATCCTACCGGATTGCTCATAGTATTGAACAATTTATGTGCATCCATTCTATCCAATGCACATCTCTCTCTTGTCTGTTCGGCATGGTCCAATATTACAAATGCTTCTCTAATATTTGTAGAAGTGCCACAAATTTTCTAAGTGTCAAATCCATTGAATTAGTCAATGCATGTACGTAGTTAAGTAAAACATGTCAGTGAATTATCATTGTAAATACTATATCTCTGAAACCCTCAGGTGGACCTTTTTCATTTTGGTGTCTAAATTTACTTTGAACTCTAATCTATTTTTGCAAATTTGTGTCAGATTCCTTTAGTGTCTTATGTATTTCTTTGTCAATTGCTTTGGTGCTATATAAATGCTTTACACGTAGTGTAGTCCTTGCGTTAGTCTGACTGCTTAGAGACACTGCTACCCAGGGCTGAGCTAAGGTTTGACAAACAAAACCCGACTGGTCATTAAGGAGTAAATATTGCATTACTCATTGAGGTCACCACCCTACAGAATATTATGCACCCCATTTCGTCACAAGAGGGAAACTAAAGCTATGCTTTTTTTAAAGTAATCAAGGATAGGGGTCATTTGTGTCACTGCAAATTCTAGATTAACTTACTTTCCTCTCTGTCTGAAAGTCAACTCAAGAGTATACACTTTTCCTGCTTCTCCTTCATAATCCAGAGACCGCAAAAAAAGAGTGCTTTGTACTTCAACCTCCAGTTTAACCTCAACTGACCTCATTTTAACCTCAAGTGCAGCACACTTGTTACAGAAGATAATTTATTTTTATTGACTTTCGGTAGTTTCTGTGGTGTCACAAACAGCCTGGAAGCCATTAATCTGAGGAACTACCCTTGCAGAAGCATTGCTTGCTGACATGTTAAGATGCATCGATAATTCACAAGTTTGCTTTCAGAATGAACAGGGCCAGTACGTTTTTGTAGGGACAGCTTTCCACATTTAAAAAGCAAAACTATTTTCTTTCTAGAATAACCTGGGAATGACAGTCCTGCTTCATACAATCTAGAAAATGCCACGGTGTAAAGAACTGTACTGCCATTCATTGTGCAGCATTCTCATGCTGCAAGAATTATTCTGAGATCCATTGAAAATAGGTGCAGAGATGTGGCCCGCAAGAAATAACGGAACATTTTTGCATTAACTTTTTCAATGTTCGAAAAGGCCACATTTTGAAAGGAACATTAGGGGTGCATGTCTTCGTCAGTGGGACTGCTGTTTGGTTTCCTTAATGATGTCTGCTTTCTCTTACCTCGTGGAACAGATAAATCAACCCTTTGCTTCCACAAAACTTTTAAAATTTGTACTGGGAGTAAGATAACCCGTTTTGTTCCAATTTTTGTAATTTATAAATACGTTTTGTAATTTGTAAATACGTTTTGCGTATAGAAGTGCAATTTCAGTACATAGCAATTTGCAATTTTGCTTGCGCCGTCCGCCGCTTTCCACCTTGCATGCTTTTTGAACTCGAATCATGATATTAGGTGGTCCCTTTATTTCACTATAAAACGGCTACTTGCACAAGGTATGTACTGCATTTGTATTGCGATATGAAAAATGACAATTTTCAAAATTGTCGCAACTTTTCATGCAATTTACACATTCCAAGTCAAATAAGGATTTGCTGTTGTTTTTTCACGACCCAAACATAACTACCTTAATTTCCCAGTGTACAAAATGTGACTCATAAACGTTTGGCAAACTAATCTGTCATATTTTGTTTTGCTTCATACAAGCTATCTGTCATGTTTTGCTATGTAAAATATGCGAGATGAACCAGCTTCTCCTTATATACACTTGAATTTAGTTGTATACCATATTTTTTATGTTCATTGTGTTTGTATTGTACGAACATCAATTGCTCTCCTGTCCTCTGCCAACAAACATGCAATGATTGGATTTATTCATATAAACAAGAGTTTGAAATTAAACCAACGCAAAAAGACAATATGTTTTGAATCACATCAGACGAATCTGCCTGTTTAATATTTCACACTGTTCAACATAAAAGATAAATTGTTCAGAATAGTAAATGAGCAGTTATGAAGTCAGCCACTCGTGACCTTCGTCTGAAGGTCTGTACAGCTGGGATGCATGCTCTGTGTTACATCAGCAAGGGCAGGCAGCTTCATTCTTTATCACTGCCATTCACTAACTAGTGAATGCAACTCTCAGTGGCATGACAATGCAGTTCAATAACCTTGGCCCACATAACAGGCATCTCATCTTTCAAGCTCAGAATTACTATTGTTCCCACATGATTCCTGATGAAGGTGTAGAATGTGTTTCTAGTAGAGAGAAACTAATAGAAACATTCATGAATCCAGGGCCGGTTCTAGGGTTTGTAGGGCCTCAGGCTGAGTAGGAAAATGTGAGGCCCCTCTAATTTGCTTAGGATGTGGCATCACAGGAAGCAACATCAATTGCCCATTAGTTTTCTGGCGTTTTTGAAATAGCTTTCAAAGAAGCTATTTATCTGTAAAATGACAATAAATACAAACAATATCCCTACAAAATAAGTTAAAATATTTTAAAGCTCTGTTTTGTGAAAATACAATACATTAATCAAATTGGATGCAAAAGCTAGGCTAAGGTCTCCCTAAAACTGATATTTTCACTCTGAGGCACTGATGGTTTCCGGATTAGTGCACCATTACAATTACAAGACAGATTGTCACAGAGCTGTACAATGGGTCTTCAGGTGACTCGCCAATCCTACCTTTACACCAGTGAAGTTGGACGAATATGCATGTGGTAATCAACAGTCATGGGGGAATGAACACAAAATGATACATGCTGGATTGAATGAGTGACCTGCAAGTGCTGCAGGAAACAGAAAGAACAGATTGCAGAAGATAAGAGGACGAGATGGCACGGGTGAAATGCACCGATGGGGTGCATAAAATATTGGTAGGCAGGAGCACCAAAAGCTGAATCTCAAACACACATTGATCTCCTAACCACAGCAATTGCTCTCAAACTCCATTTTTAAGCGATGCGAACAGTTGACGTAACTTAAAGATATAAATAAGAGATGCCTAAAAAGGGACAGCAATTTTCTCCAGGGAAAAAATGCCAAAAGCTACACTGGGAGCCAGTCACTTAACATAAAAGTAGTAGACTTAACCAACAAAGAAAGAAGGACTTATAGCCTACTCGCTACAGTTTTCCCTTATAAGGAAATGATATCTAGCTACATTGAATAAGTAGGTTGTGGGAGATGGTGCTTAACTTTAAAAATAAAGATATAATCCCAAAAGATACATTCCAGTTTTAAAAATGTTAAATCGCATGTCCCTAATATCTGAGAGGACACCTGCCAAATTATGAAGGTTTCAAACTCAGGTCATTCAACTCACATTTAGATTAGGAAGTTGTAACCCCATTGCTCCTGTCCTTAGGTAAATCCACTGGATCTTAATTAAAGAGATAACTGAATGCAAGACCCTTGCAAGACCATTTCCATCATTCACAAGTTACATCTGTCATTCTCCATGCTACCTAACCAAACACTTTTGGTCCTTCAAACCTTCTTACATCATTTACCTCTCGGAAGCCACTGCAGCCCTACTCACATAGGCTCAATGACTGACTGATCACTCCATGTGTCTATGGAATACCCCCTCACTGCTCAGTTAGCCCCATGCCACAACCAATTTCTTCTGTACACTACCCCTTCCACTCTCCTCCGAGCAAGACCAATTGTAACTATGCTGCTTATAAGTAGAAATTTCCCCAGTCTTTTCTGTCACTTCCTAAGGTTTCAGATCATTGTTTGTGGGAAGACGCTCGCATCATACTGTGTTTGCCCAGGCCATCCCTTTGTCATTCTTCTCTTGACAATGATCTGGTTGACTTTGTGAGTATGGCCAGACTGATTCTGTGTATCAAACCTTTGGATTGTGCAACAGCAACCCAGTCAGGGGGTCCAGTATATCCATAGTAATAAAGCTGGTGACAAGACTGTCGGTTAACTGTTGATTTACCACCTTGCTTATCCAAACCTTCCTTTTCTTGGCTCTCACAGCTCTTAAGTCTTGCATGGTGGCCTTCTTTCCTTTATCACTTTGCAGGACACTTTAAACATACAGAGACTTTGGAAGGTGTTTTCTGGGGATTGTGAGACTACTAGTCAAAGAATATTTTTTTCATTACATAATCACCTTCTCTAAACCAGACCTTTTTAAAGGACATAACTAGGCTTACTGGATAAGGTGCTTAGATTGTCAATTCACTGTGCCATGGGTTCCTTTTAGCACCTAGATTGGGCACCCTTATTTTAGCTCTAAGCTAGATGCCTGTGCCCTATTACACACATATACATTATATTAATTTTGTTATATTTCAGCACAGCTTGTTTTTCAGCTTGCAGGCAGATTGGAACATTTAGGAGAGCTGTGCATTCATGAGGTGTGGGAGCTGACCTTTGATTACAAATGCCTGAACAGCAGGAAAGAGGACCTTTATAGAGGTTATGAAAGTGAGACTTCTGTGAGCCATTCTATAATTTATAACAGATGACATTGCATGGCTCATGTAACACTTCCATCACAAATGTACCTTGCTAAGTGAAGGGTATTCCCGTCCCTTTGATTTGTGTTTCAGTTGCTTTCAAATGGGAGTTACTTAATGCTAAGTGATCAAGGTTCCTGTGGGATGAGTCCAGGTGTCCCTCACGTCATTTTGGTCTCTCAAATTGTGACTTGTTGAGGGAATGTACTTTTGCCCCCACGGATGAGATAAAAATACCGGATATGTGGGCTTTATTATATAAATGTTGACAAGCTGAGCAGACTGAAACTCTTTTGTTTTAAAAACACGTGGCTCTCACCATGAAACATATGGCCTACAAATCACAGGGCCATCTGCAGAGATACAGTCCCTCTTAAATATCGACGTCCCAAAATATTTCTGTGAATTAATAAGTCACATCTTTAATGCATCTAGCACATCTGGGATTGTACACTTTCTTAAGGTGGTAGGTTCCGGTTTTGTCAGGACTTGCCTGACAGTATTCATAGTAATACCTTCAGCAATCCACTCAATTTTTTCAAGTGTTTTTGGAGGATTCCTGAAAATATTGGTATAAATTGGCAGTATCTTGCTTTTGCTATTTTTGTTTGCCATGGCTGCTCCATCTCAACAACGAGAAATAATGGAGCTCCCATCAGCCGAATGGTGTAGTTAACGCATGAGGTAGTACTTACGAGCCTCACTTTTGGATGAACTTGACAGCGACTGGTCACTGTGATTTTGACCGGTTCTTAATTGTGTGGAGCCCGTCTTTCACAGCTTATATTGCCCCTTCAAAACTGCACTGGAGGTGTGTCCTGTTTTACAAATGTACCTTCTATGGATGCAATCTGATGATGTTCTCAATGATGGTTGATTGCTGGACTTGTATAATTAGACTTCAGTGGTTGCAGGATGCCTTCTATGTGTCACTCTTCATGGATTTGCTGGCTCCTGGTGCTTCAACATTTGGCATTATGTAAAACACTGCTCCCTCAGCCTGAACTGTGGCTGAGTTGACAGATTATGTGTGCTTCTTCCACCTTTTGACTGACGATCTGGTGGTTTTATCGTCTGACGAAATGGGATCTATCCTGGGTGCTATCTCCCTTGATGCGTTTAGAGATTTGCTGTGGGATCATGCTTATTGTTAATTTGGCATTGAACATTTTTCTAAAGACTCCTTCAATTGTCCTGTTTTGTTTTTGACGCATACTTCAGCCTGCTCTGTTTATCAAATTGGAATTTTGTTTTATCTCTTTTATGTGTATTTTTAGACTGTGTTTGAGTAGTTAGCATTAGTGCAGTAGATTTTAGGTTTTGGACCCTTTACTTCTGTACCGACTAAGGGGAGGGTGTCTTGGGTTCCTTTTAGCACCTAGATTAGGCATCCTCATTTTAGCTCTAGGCCTACAGCCTGTTCCCTTTTACACACATATACATTTTATTATATTTTAGCACTGCTTGCTTTTCAGCTTGGTTGTTTTTTTGTTGTTAATCAGCTGGTTTTCCAAGAAAGCATTGTTGCTTATGTTCAACGTTTACCAGTCCTTTGCAAGCATTTCACTCTAGTTTACCCAATATTGTCGCTCCAAGAGTTACGGAGTAAAACCTCAAACCCTAGACATATCATCACGTCAGGCCCGTTCTTAGAACAGAACATGGTTTGTTATATAAGTACCGCATAGGTCAAAGGGGTAGACGGCATTCCAGCCATTGCTGTTTGGAAATGTACATCACTGTATTGACAGCTCTGCTGATTCTTGACTTCTCTTTCCAGCCAACTGGGAGTATTGCCAGCAGACAACAGGCACACCCTTTCAGATATGGGGTTGGGGCTCCGGCAGAAGGGCTAACATTGCTATGCTCTTAGGTTTAGGCATTAGTGTGTAGGTAGGAAATACTGTACAAGATGAAATGATTAGACTGTTTAAATGTTTTACTCTAATAGTCACAATCATCACTGTATTATGTTTCATCTTCCTAATAATCGCAGTTCATGCTTTTTATCATTGGATGCAACTACTTGATTAAATATTGAAACTTACTCTTATCATGTGGGAAACTTTGCATAACTGAGAGAAAGGGGTACAATCTGTTTCACCACGACTTCCCTGAGGAGTCAGAGTGTCATGTTTTTAGGCTGCCACAAATCACCTTTATTTTCTAGGGTTGGGTAAGGGGCTGCTAGCAAGCTGACAAAGACAGGCCAACAGCTTCCAGTTGGTATGGGACTAAATCAGTCACCTACCCAGGGTGGAGCTGTCACCCTAAACTTAGCAGTCTTACCCACATTGAAAGAGTCCTACAACAACTAGAGTGCGCAAATACTGCCAATAGATATGGCTGAGTAGTAGGTTTTGACCAAATACTTTGGTATATTCACACAAGAACCTGGCTTCACCACTTTAGCCAAATATTCTAGAAATAAAGAATATATTACAAATGTGAAAATGACCAACCGCATGATGACATTTCTATTGAAAGGGATGTTTCTTTGCCCTGCCACCAGAATCGCTGTCACACCAAATGTGGTCTAAAGCCTGCATACTCACTCAATGGAGGGCACCATTGAGCAATGTTCGGAACCAGAGGATTACTTGAAATTACACTGTCTCTAGAAGAAATCAGACAAGGGGTGGTGGAATTAGGAGAAGCAGCAAAGACATTTGCCATCTCTGCACTTTCATCTAAGGCAAAGATTTGCAGGCGGACGTACTTTCTAACATTAGGTTGCCAGAGGAGGGTACAACCATCTTCCATTAAAGATGAATCTATTTCAGCCTCCTATCTGGATACACAGTTCCTCCAAGACAGTCGTTCTCACCAGAATGTGGGACCAGCTGTGCCTCTTGAGGCAGTGATAGGTCCAGGCTGGCCCTATTATACAGTTTCACCCCCAGCGTCAAGATGTGGTTAGCAGTCTCTGAGGAGGCTTCCACCAGAGATGAAACACTCCGTGCTCTCAGCCTCACCACAGGGTAGGTAGCCAGATCAGTATAGGGAGTCTTAAGCAGCATGGGACAATGTACGTGACAGTACTAGAAAAGGTAGAAGGATATGGACCAGATGTATCATAAACCAATTCTGCATTCCCTTAATAGCGAATTTTAAGAAATCGCTATTTAGGGAATGCAAAATAGTATGTAACAAAATAGCGCTTCCCTAATAGCGACTCCTACAGAATCGCAATCAGTATTAGGGAATTACTATTAGGGACTGTGACTCCATTCATTCCATACGCCTGAAAGCCCATAGGTGTGAATGGTTTTACATTTCCCAATATTGCGATTTCCTATTAGAAAATTGCAAATTAAGACATGCAAAACCAAGGATGCCCAGGGGCTGAGGCCCCGTTTGATGCACCCCTGAAATTAATTGTGCACATGTAAAGAGCACACATGCCCTAGGTTACCATCAATTTGGACTTGTATTGCCTATGTCTTTTATACATCTGGAAAGCCTATTTTGCATTCTCAAGCAGTCAAATTTGCCGATTTACACCGTTTGCGAATGCAAAATGGGTTGATACATCTGGCCCTAGTCTCTGTCAATACTGCAACAGAGATATCCGATTCTCTTCTATATGATCCCTCTTGTACATCCAGGTCTCTTCACCCCTAGCCCTTCCTTTAAGTCGTTGACTCTACACTATCTTGTGGAGCAGTATGCACTGTCAGGCTGGGCTTATGTTTTCCCACAGTTTTCTGGGAAGAGATAGCAGGGCAGGACAGTCAGGAAATCAGAAGGAAAGGGTTCCTCTGGGAGCTAGAGTTCATAAAAAAGGTCAAGGGGAGTAAGAGTCCACAGAGAGCAGGCTGAAATTTCATAGGCATATCAAGTGTGGGTCAAGATCAAAAATCTTTGTCAAGGAACATACACATATCAAAAATTATTATTTTATGTGGAAAATAAAGAGACAGGATACTGCAATCTTTGGCAGAAGTCTCAATGCACGCAGCAGCACACTTGTTCAAAGACATTTGAACTTCTCCAGAATCTTACTTTTTTTTACTGATTCTGCCTCTCTATGCTTTACTTTTTCCCTCACATTTTGCCCAGCCTGCTACCTTCTTTTGCTGGTTCGACACTCTTACATCCACTTCACCCTACAAACTAATTTCTGAACATCTCATTTCTCCCCAGGTCTCTTACATTGTCTCTGGATCTGACTCTCTTACATCTATCTTTCCCCTTCCACGATTTACTCTTCATCTCTCATCATCCTACCCAGTAGTTCACCTTCTCTTGTTGGTCCTACCCTTGTTACATCCACATCTCAGTTTCATGTCCTACTTTTCACCTCTATTTTCTCACTGCCGTTGCCACTTTTACACTACCTCTATGCTTCATGCTGTACTCTTTTTCTCACCTCTTCCCCAGCCTCTAACTGTATCTTGTGGACTCTTCCCTTTCCCCTGGCTTCATCTCATTATCATTCCGATTCTGGCCCTCTCATATCTACCTCGCTCCTCCACGCTCTACACTTCACCACACATTTCTCCCTCATTCTTACTTTTCTCACTGATTCTGCCCTTCTACTTTCACCTCTCACCATTCCCTCTCTTCTCTGCTTAAGGTCTCCTGATTGTTCTGCATCTTTTACAACTATATCTCCCATATATCTATATTTCCCCTTCATATACTGCCCCTCACCTTTCATCTCTCCCTCCAACCCCCTAACATTGACTGCTGATATGTCCCCTTTACAACCACCTCTCCCCTTTGAACCCCAAGCCTCTTAAGTTGTCTCACTGTTCCTGCTCCTACAACGACCTCTTCTTTCCATGCTCTTCACTTTACCACATCTCTTCTACTGCCCCTTTTACATCCAACTCTCACCTCCCTGCTATTCACGTCACCTCTCCTCTCTCTCTAGCCTGTAACATTCTCTCACTGGTTCTACCTCTTTAAAAGAATTGTGTAAAATACCCTTCCCCCTCCATTTTCTGCTGTTCCCCCTTTCCCTTCATGCTAGATGCTTATTGTGATGCAAGGACATTCTTGGTTTTGTTGAGCCCTGCAGGATACTTTGCTTTCCATCCAAGCAGGGAGAGCTCAGTTCACAGCTACGGCAACAACTAGTATTGTGGCTAATCACTGTTCTTATGCAGATGCATTGATTAGGCTGAGGGAGGGGTGCCAGAAAAGTCAGAAGAATTGAGTCTAGCGTACTTTCATCAGAATTGGAAGCTTCTAGAGGGCTTTTGCCATGCTGTTTCATCCTGTATCTAAAGAGCCCAGGGGTCTAAAGGGGCCCTCCCTTGGGCCTCACAGCGGTGCACCATGGCTGCATGACCAAAGGGAAGGGCTGCCCACCTACCACTTTATAAAGGCAGTGCTGTGGTGTGTGGGCCCTGTTTTAGGCACCGGGCCCTGGGCAGCTACCTACTCTGCAATGCCTAGAGGAGGCCTTTCATGCATCAATGTAATTCTCTGAATTCTGTTAGTGTAATTTTGGGGAAGTATCTACAAGATATGGTGCATTTCTGTCCTCTCCCCCTGCGCTGGTGCACAAATTGCTGCCATGTTTTAATGCAGGCACCCTTGCACCATGGTGCAAGGGTGTCTGATTGTGGGGCGGATTGTTTCTGTGCAGGAAAGGACACCGTTCTGCACAAAAACAATCCCAAGAGGTCTTTCCTCTTTCTATGTGTGCAAGAGGCTGCACCACATGTAGAAAGATGTCACAACAGGGATAAATAAAGATATTTATCCCCATTGCCTCATTCTTGCACCACCCCTGAGGTGGCACAGGAATCTGAAGCATTCCCAGACTTATAAATCTGGGAATGCGTCAGATGCCTTCAGGTTCCATGAGTGTTGCATGAGAACACACCAAGCAACACCCATGGAATGCCCCTTTCACCCAGTGTTATGCATGAAAGGGGTTATTATTTGCAAGGCCATGAAAAGCCATGCAAGGTGGCTTTGCGAAGCCTTGTAAATATTGGCTGGCACACAGCGCCACCGGAGCATAAAAAGTAATGACGCTTCAGTGGTGCACTGTGCCACTAGGGCATCGTAAATGAGGACCTTTGTCTCTGGCAGTTCACAAAAGGTCAATTGGTCAATGTACCTCAGAATGCCCACCTCATTTAGTGCAGTCCCTCCAACTTACATTTTTATTGCTTTATTGCTTGATGCATCCAGGAAAAGAATTGTCATCCCGAAACAGAAACAAGGAAATATGAACTCACACACCGGCAGAAAACTGCCACAGAAGGTTATTTTTTTCTGTTTTTGAGAACAGTATTTACCTCTTAGTAAACTTCTCTGTCTTCAAAGCAACCACTCCAGAGCAACTGCTGACCAGGCACTGATCTCATAGTATGGTGTGCAGTCATAACTTCACTGACCTGTTGGGCAGGCACGCTGCATGAAAGCTCTCAATGATTTTTATCAGAGCGTTTCAATAATTGTTAAAGATTCCATGAATCTTAAATATGGTCATTACAAGTCAGTATAGGTACACAGAAACTACATATTTGTCTTTATACTGTTAAGACACAGTTGTGGAATGTTTCACGCAATGCGGCGCATTATCACAGATCCACATAGCAGTTATATAGAGTGCTGCAAAAGAACTGCATGTTTGGTGTTATGCAGAGCAAAAGTTAATAGTTTATCACCTGCATCCATGAGTAACACTGTGAAATGTATCATGGACACTGACCATTAGAATTTTAACCATGTTCATGCTTGTCTCCTAAGTCCTGTTCCAATAAAATCACCTGCAAAAGTTCAGTCATCTAACTATGTGCATAGTATAGCAGCACATCCCTCTGTTACATGTTCATCTGTATCTACATCTGCTGATAAGGCAACGCAATTTCTTGATGTTATCAAGAAAATCAAATCACACTTCACATCACATGCCGTAATGATAACAACACTAAGCTGTTGGTTGAAGAATTCAGAGACACCAGCACAAAACAATTGACAGCATGAAGGATGAGCTAGTGAGGCTATCACTCTTGAAACTGCGGACTCTCTCTTGAAAACTTAGGACTGTGGGCTTTACATTTGTAAACCTCTCAAGTGAGCAAATTCTGGCCTTTGACTAGGACTATCCTTCCTGACCTGAAGGCGCCACATTACCCACCTCTCATGAGGGTGTAAGTTGCACACCACATTTGCCTACCTCCTGTGCTCTTTGAGTCAAAGCAACTTTTTAAGCTCCATAAATGTAATTCAAACACAATACAGAATATACTTGCTACAAATATAAAATATACTACAAAGTCATTAAAAACTAGCATTTTAATGGAACCTAAACAAAGTAAATAGTCTACCTTAAAATAGGAAAGTATCCTGAAGTACAGTTTGATCATAAATGTGCAAATGAAATTATTACATCAGTGCACGTTACAGTAATTTGCTTAGTGTTTTCAAGATTTATGATGTCATATCATGTGTACATCTTAAAATTATATACGGGAGGACATAAAATTAAACATGCTACGTTAAAATTGAAAATGATCCTGTAGTACAGTTTTATCATGAATGTGCAAATGTCAATTTGTACATCACTGCAAGGTGGAACAGTTTTCTCAGTGCTTTCAAGATCTATGATGTCATATCATACGCACAGCTTAGAATTAATGCCAAGATAATATACTGGCAGGACATAAAAGTCTAGGTGTATCGCTACATCAGTGACCTCTTTCGTAGACCATGCTGTCTTACAATATATGTGATTTCCTTTTAATGACGGCATACATAATGAAAGCAGAGATATCACAGCAAATAATGTCTGTCTAAAGTTTACAAAAAAAATTGAAAAGCTTGCTGGTGAAGTAAGAATTTCTCTGGTTAGTAGGAAGCACTTTCTAATATCACTGTAAAACTTGCAGAGCAATATAAAGTGCATTGTAGATTGTGTAACTTTACCATCGCACAAACACTTAGGTAGATGTATTGGTCCATGCCTCACTTTTCGGGATTGCAACAAGGTCGTGTAGGGTACCCAACCGCAATCTTGTAAGATAACATTTCTTGTGTACATCTGTTACCATTATCAAGTAATCTTACAGGCCTTGATGTGCAGGTACTTTTTGAGTTTTTTACCTTCTTTTCTTTCTCTTTCTAGGTCTTGTTTTTTAATAAAGATAATTCTCAGTTATTTTTTGTTGTACTGCAGGATACTAGCAGAGCTTTCAATGGAACAGTTTTTATCGGTTTCTTTGAGTAACCTGCCAACATGTGCCACCCAAGGAATCGTACCATGATATTTAAGAGAAAAGTAGTCATCAATTAATTCCGTGGAGAATTTAGGGCCAGATGTAGCAAATACCGATTTTGCGAATCGGATGCAGAACGGTGTCTCAGACACTGTCTGCTACTCGCTATGGGGTCGCAAAGACCCACCTCATCAATATTAATGAGGTGGGTCGCATTTTGCGACCCCATAGCGACTCCCTGCACTCACAGGGATGGTGGCCTGCTGAAGTCAGCAGACCTCCATGCCTGTGACTGCTTTTTCAATAATGGACCACTGCCTGCTCTGAAAAAATATTTTTGGCGACATTCACACAGGGGAAGGGGTCCCATTTTGCGAATGAGTTACCACCAGTGTGACATTGGTGGTAACTGCAAGTTGCTTTGTGACCACATTCGCGTTCACGAAGCAATTCTGAATTGCGATGCGAATCGCAAATGGGAAGGGAACACCGCTTCCTATTTGCGAGTCGCATTCACAAATTGTGAGTTGGTACCGACTCGCAATTTGTGAATGAGCATCGCGTTAGGCTGTTTGCATGGCGCAAACTGCGATTTTCGCAGTTTGCACCATGCAAACGGCTTCCTACATCTGGCCCTTAGTTCCTACTTTGCTCCAGATGTTATACCAGCTAATTATAGCACTCTGATCAATTATGTCTTCAAGGTAGGTTATATTCAAGAGTTTGTAGTTGAGGAATGAATAGTCAAGCGTTTTGGGCTCATGTCCTGTCATGGTAGTGGTTTCTGTATGTGGAGTAACTTCTTTTCCAGGCATGCTTGGAGAGGTTTTGCTGGTATTCTCGAGCACAGCTACCCTCTTTTTGATTTCATTGCGCTCTAAGATAACCTTACACATGGTTTTGTGTGTAGTTTTTTTCAATAGCGCTTCCTAGCTCTTATGAGCAGATGTGTCTTTTTCCTTCAAGGGCTCCTTGGTGTTTTCAACATTTTTATTTGTACTCACTTTAGGTGCCCTGAGGGTCTTTTAAGGAATAGTGCCAATTCCAGTTCCCCCTCTAGTTTCTTACTCCTTTTCGCTGGTGGTGAACTGGAGTCTAAGGTGGCTGAGAGCTCCAGTAATTCAAGCAGCTGATTTGAGACACAGGGGGCGTGATTTACTTTTGTTGGCTTGACAATATCAATGGGGACCATAGGTCCGATGGTTGTGGTGTTATGTTGCTCGGGTTTTCCACAATTATGCTACAAAGAACTTCATTTGTAGCATGTTGGGTTGCGGCTAGCCTTTCTTCATCTTTAAATATTTCATTCTCTATCAGGCCCACAGCATCTGTTAGATAATTAATAATAGTGTTAGCAAACTTCAAGCCCCTTGAACTTTTCCTCACAGGATCTTGGGTAAGCATCATTTTAACCATAGTATGATGAGATAAAAGGTCCTTTACTTGTTTAATACAAACAATAGGAAAATTCCGACCTCAAAGTTGCGTAAGGAGTCCCAGATATGCACGCCAAGAGGGGGGGCCCGGCCTAGCCTTCAACTGCTGCAGACAGGTGAAGATGGGTCTGCCCTTCACACTGGCTCTTTCCAGGCATGGCATACAGTTGCCCTTGCTTCATACTCTGCTGGAGGTGGATGGGTGCTTTCAAGAGCACAGCGCAGGGGAAACAGGATCGTCTCCTTCTCTTTTTTGGGCTCAGGATGATGGGACACATAGTCCTGAGAAAGAAAAGGTCAATTGCAACACTCTCTGTATATCTCTCCATTGAGTCATATTTTTAATTACATTGGGGTAGGTAGTATCATTCCAGGGTGGCATGGTCCCCTTCACAGTTCTGAGACTAATGCTGACCAAACCATTCTGGACACCCTTCTCACTAAAATTACATAACATAACCTGATAAACATTTTATGAGAGAGCATACTTATTAACAGCAGAACTTGATCATAGCTGAAAAGAAGAGGAAAAGTCAGCTAAGTGACTGGTAAAGTACAGCAAAATCTTGATATTCATGATTTTGTTCATCAGTTCTCTATTTAGCTAAATGTTTATGAATGAATGAATTCCCTTGTCCGTAGTCAGCAAGTGCACATTCATTACTTTTTCTCTATTCTTTATTTTATATCTATTTGGATTTCAGGTACAGAATGATGCATATAGGCATATTACCTGACAAATCAATCAAATGAAAGATAATTATCCATAGTTTTGGTGTGGTGCATGCATTGGCTACTGTGCGCAAATGATCTACAAGAAAAGAAGGTTGTTATTGGAAGTAGAGCAACAGAAGTTGTGAGAAACTGGGGCTGATTGCAGAGGCCCCATAACTTTTTGCCCCCATTTTCCACTTTATGCTGGTGTTTTCCTGACTCTGATGGTGCCCTGGGTACTGCTAACCAGTCCCAGGGCCTGTGCTCTGTGTAAAATGGATATGCAAATTAGGCTAATTATAATTGGCTAAGTAAACCTACCTATAAGTCCCTAGTATATGGTAGGGCATGTAGGTTTAGGGACCACAGCATAGGTGGTGCACACCTAGATGCATTGCTGAGGTGCCCAGTGTCATTTTAAAAGCAAGCCTGCCTTGCTGGCTGCTTTTAAATTAAAGTTATATGCAAATTCGACTTTGGAATTAAAGGTACTTCCAAAGTCTTAAACTACCTTATTTTTACATATAAGTCACCCCTAAGGTGTGCCCTATGTGCCCCTAGGGCTGGGTGCCATGTAACTATAAGCAGGGACTTTATAAAAATAGATTTATAAGCCCTGGTGAGGTAAAAACAGCCAAATTCGTTTTTCCCTCATTGAAGTAAATGGCCTTCATAGGCTAGAATGGGCAGACTTTATTTAAAATTTTAAAGTCTCCTTAAATGTTACATACCAAGAATTTGGTATCAAATTGATTGTTATAATAAATCCCACAACTTCCAGTTGTTGGATTTAATATAACTAGTGCAGGTAAAAAGTTTAGACTTTACCTAAAAAGTTGCCAATTTCAGCTCTGCATTGTTTTTGCTCCTGTGCTCTGATTGGCCAGCCTGCAGCAGCTTCTGCCAGGCTACTTTAATGAGGTGTGAAGTGGCCTGACTTCACACAAAGGAATGTGCTTGGGGGAGAGAATCTCCCCTCAGCAGATGGTGAGGCAGGAAGGGGGAGGGCTGCCAAACTGGTCTTCAAAGGCAGAGAAGGACATCTGGAGCACCCAGCAACACCCCCACATCCTGCAACCCCAGACAGCTAGGTGCCCCCTTGATTAGATTAGGAGAGGGCAGGAGAGGGGTGTGTTTATGATTTTTAGCCACACCAGTGGGTGGGCTCAGCCAGATCTCTCCTCCAAAAATCAGATTCATCCATTTTGGATTTTTAGAGACTGTTGCCTTCTGGGATGGATTTTTGCCACACTTCCCAGGAAGTGGTCATCACAGGGGGACGACCCTGTCCCTGATTGGAGAACCAGGGCCCCCCTGCTTTTCACCCAGGAGCAAGGATAAAACTGGCAGACCTGCACCCACGCCTCAGATCCCCTCCAGAAATCAACAAGAAAGGAACTAAAGAAGAAGAAGGACTGCCCTGCTGGACCCCTGGCCTGCACCTGGACCCTGCACTCAGAAGGACTGCACCAGCTGCACACTTGGGCTTCACCACAAGAAGGACTTTGCCTGGCTTCAACTGGTTCAAGGAGGGACTCCCTGTTTGCTACAGGTGAAAAATTGCTAACCAGAGTCCCCTGCACCAACTCCTGAAGAAAGCGACCAGCTGACCACTGTCCAGTGGCCAAAAAGGAGTTTGCGGCAGGTGCATTCTGGGAGTTGAAGTCCGCACTTCCCAAGGACCATCACAGAACTTCTGGACCCTTGGGGTGAGCTGTGGACCCCAAAAGAACCTTAAAAGAACATCTGGGTGAAGCCCCAGAAGTTTGGAAAAGATTGGAGAAATTTTGGAAAAAAGCTCCATAAAGTGACCGACCCGACGCGGAAATTCTAGCCGGCTTGCCTCAACCGCGACCCGGCCTGACTTCGTGGTTCGTCCCGGTAAAGAAAAACATCCAAAAAAGAGACTAAGGGGGTCATTCCAACTTTGGAGGACGGTGTTAAACCGTCCCAAAAGTGGCGGATATACCACCTACCGTATTACGAGTTCCATAGGATATAATGGACTCGTAATACGGTAGGTGGTATATCCTCCACTTTTGGGACGGTTTAACACCATCCTCCAAAGTTGGAATCAGGCCCTAAGTCCGAACGTAAAAAGTTGACCGGGACCTTCCAGCCATCGTATCCGAGAAGGGCTCCACGGACGTCGGATCAAGATCCAGGTTTACCCCGGTCGAAGGATTTTCATCTCGAAAAAACGACTAAGTCCGAAGGTAAAAGTCACCACCGAGGAAACCGACTTCGCGTATCCGGACAAGGGCTCCAGGAGGTCGGATCCAACTGGCAGGTTCGTCCCGGTGAAGAAAAACTTCAAAATAAAGACTAAGTCAGAAGGTAACTTTTTAACCGAGGCCTCCCGCGACCTGTAGCCGAGCAGGGCTCCATCGCGGTCGGCCTGAAAGTTTGACTTTGTCTCGGTCCTGGTGCAACCAGATGACCCGATTGGCGCTTTTTGTTTCTATGCGCTAGAAAATAATAATACTTTAAAAATTCATATCTCCGGTTCCCCTGAACCGATTTTAATCGTTTTTGTGTCATTTTAAAGATAAAAATATAAGCTATTTTTATAAATTGGTTTTGGATTTTTAAACTGTTTCCTGTGTTTTATTTAATTACTGTTTTGTGATATTTGAATGCTTTACACTTTGTCTCCTAAGTTAAGCCTTGACGCTCGATGCCAAGCTACCAAGGGTAGAGCTGGGATTAATTTACTGAGACCTAACTGTACTTTTGTGGAGGTTTGTGGCTTGTTGCTAGGTGTAGGTACCTACCTGCCCTATCAATAACCCATTTTCCAACAGAAGTACTGTCCTTTGGAATCTCAAATGATGAAAACATAGTTTAACATCAACTAAGAGATAAGCCATAAATGAGAATTAAGTGATATGTCATATTAACAAATACTGAACCCAAGATTATTACAAGTGAAGACAGTTGAGAGCCTGTGTCCACAAGCAGCCAAAAGACCATTTTCCCATGTGATTGGATAACTGTGAATAATCAAAATGTCTGACTAAGATGGGTTAAGCTAGGAAAATAATGTTCATCTATCATTAAACCCTACCTCTAGCAGCTGTAAGGAAGACATCTTCTTTATGTTGTTTGAATTTGAAATTAAAAATGATATGTATGGCAACTGCAGACATGTAAAATGTTATAGCGTGAGCATGGATCAGACACTAATGGGCACAACTACAAATTGAATCAAAGGGGTGATATGGCATAGCCCCTGGAAGTACCCCAACACACTGGCTTAGCTGACCATGTGAAGGGCCCAATTGCACTGATTGAATCCAATTAGAAAGAAACTATTTTTTGCAATTTATATCACTGAAGGTGCTTGGTGGTGTCCAACACAGTAAAAATATCTAATAATATCACTGTGCAGACACGAAGGTTCTCTGCTATCATACAGCATTAATCAAGTACAGAAGCTGCCATCAATTAATTCTGTGTTTATCCATTGTTTAATGCTTTTGAAAAGGATTTAGTATCCAGTCGGACTTCAATAAGGCCTGTAATTTAAATGTAGCTGCTCACTCATCTAGATTTAAAAGATATAGAAAGAAGGAATGGGGCTAAAAATAGCTGGCTTTCTTTGGACACATAGACAAACGTTTCATTAAATTGTGTACCAACGGTGAATTTTATCGTCACATATGTTACACATATACTAAAAGAGTTATAAAGTAGATCAGGCTAAAATAAACTGTCTGCCTCTTTTACTAATGTTAAAAGTGTGTTATGGTATCACACCTTAGGAGACCCTACAAGCTTGCTTACTCACAAACCCCTTCTGCAGCATACATAGTGCAATACATAGTGATGACTGTCCTGTTGATACCTTCCTGTACCTTTTCTGTCAGCTCCTTTTCCAGATATGTATGCCTTGCTCATGCCAATGGCTCTTTTGCTGTTAGTAGTCCCATCTACAACCAGTTCCCTTTATCATATTCAAAGTTGTACATAACTTAGCCATAGGTGAAATCAGTTGCTACAGTGGAATTTCACAATTTTCCCTATTAGAAAGCAATCTATGCCACTGTTGCTTCTCCTCTAATTTCTTGCACCTAATTATTTTCTATTGATGAAGAATTAGTGGTAGTTTTTATTTATCCTGTCAGGTCTCTCCAATCCTCTCATTGCCTGCTCAGGATCCCAGCAGTATCTCCTCAAGCTCTTTAATTCCAATGATCAGCTTTTGCTTGACTTTATTTCCATGGCCTCAGAAGCTTTTCTTACTAGATCATCTCTGGGCAGGGCTTCCTTTACTTTCTTTCTTTTGGGGTCACGTTGCACAAAATGTGCCTCTGTCTGCTTGTATTTCTTCCCTCAAAGGTCTCCTTTTCTCCTGCCTATTTAGCCTTCTCCTCTTCCTCGTGCCCAACTTCATCTTCAAGGGCATTGTGCTCTAGCATCCCATACATTTTCTGGGGGTAAAAAGGACCGCTGAACTCTCTCATGCAGATTGGTTTTATTTAGAGTGGGAGGAGGTGTCTTGTCAGTCTTATTAGATAATGTGAAAATCTAGAAACTAGATCATGTAGAACACATTTAAAGGTTTCAAGGGTTTTGAAAGGGGTAAAAGGCTCTGGTAAATGTCTTGGTGCCAATAAAGACATGACAAATGGGTGACAAAATGGGTGAAGGCATTTATGACTAAACATTTATCATGTACAGAGAATAGCAGTTATTTTGAAAATCTTCTCACAACGACCAGTGCTCAACATCTGCCAGTTTCTAGGCTAAAAGAAAGGGCTAGACCATGTACAGTGGTTGCATATTTCTCATAAAACAAAACACATATGCTAGCTTTCGGGCAATAGAAGTGTTAAACAGTAACTACATTTCAATCAATCAATCAATGATTTCTGAAGCACGGCTAATCACCCATAGTGTCTCAAGACGCTGTTTGTGGGTGTGGTGCTTAAACACCCAGGTCTTGAGGTCCTTCCTGAACTACTTCAGTGATGCGGTCTGCCTGGGTTTGAGAGGTACCGTGTTCTATGTGCGGACTGGAAGGTAGAGGAAGGATCTTTCTCCGGCTTTTCTGGATATTTGGAACGGCTGTGAGGGAAACCTCAGAAGAATGGAATTGTCTGTTGGGTACGTAGAACGTGAGGCGGTGGTTGAGGTATACCAGTCCTATATTGTGTAGTGTCTTGTAGGAGTGGACCAGGAGTTTGAATGGGATGCACTTGTTAACTGGGAGCCAGTGTAGGTCTCTGAGGTGAAAGGAGACATGGCTGTCTCATGGAAAGTCCAGGATGAGTCTGGCTGCTGCATTCTGGTTCTTTGTAATGCTGATTGTGGTTTCTTGGTGATGCCGGCATAGAGTGCATTGCCGTAGTCCAGTGTGCTAGTGACAAGTGCATGGGTGACTGTGTCACAGGGGATCCACTTGAAGATCTTTCATATGAGTCTGAGGGTGTGGAAGCATGACAACGAGACAGTGTTGACATGGCGGGTCATGGATAGAGAGGAGTGCAGGATGAAGCCCAGATTGCATGCGATGTCCACAGGAGCAGCGGCATTTTCCAGTGCGGTGGGCCACTAGGAGTCATTCCAGTCAGAAGGGGTGGAGCTGATTACGAGGATCTCCGTGTTGTCTGAGTTGAGATTGAGGCAGCTGGCTTCCATCCAGGTGGTGATTGCTCTCCTACCATTATGGAAATTTCTCTTGGCCTTTACAGTGTCATCAGACAGCGAGAAGATCAGTTGAGTATCGTTGGCATAGTAGACTATGTTTAGCCCGTGTTGTTTGAGGATCTTGGCTTGCGGGGCCATGAAGATGTTGAAAAGTGCAGGGCTGAGTGATACTTGGCAGCCTGTATCTTAGGGTTCTGATGTGAACGGCGGTAGTCCGACTCTCTGTGTTTTTCCGGTGAGGAAGGAACTGATCCATTCCAGTGCTTCATCTTGGATTCCAGTATCATGGAGTCTAGCGCAGAGGGTGAAGTGGGAGATGATGTTGAATGCGGCAGAGAGGTCAAGGAAGTTGAGTGCAGCCGTCTGTGGTCTAGTATGGTGGGAATGTCTGCAGTGGCTGCTAGGAGTGCTGTTTCGGTGCTGTGGTTGCTCCTGAATCCAGATTGGGATGGGTCTAGGATTTAGTGTGTCTCGAGGAATTTGGTGAGTTGCTGGTTGATGGCCTTTTCCATTGCTTTGGCTGGGAAAGCGAGCAGAGATATGGGTCTGTAATTTTTCAGCTCCCTTGGGTCAGTGGTGGGTTTCTTGAGTAGCTTGTGGATCTTGGCATGCTTCCAACCTAATGGGAAGGTGGCGGTCTCAAAGGATCGGTCGATAGTTCGGCAGAGCACAGGTGGTATGGTGCCACTGGCCAGGTTGAAGATGTGATTAGGGCACTGATCCAAGGGTGCTCCTGAGTGGATGGTGTTCATGAGTCTTTGGGTGTACTCTTTGGTGAGGGGGGTCCAAGAGTTCAGAATTTGGCGTGGTGCTAGGTCCATGGTGATATTTGGAAATGTGATGTCTCTTTTGCTACATTTCTGCGTCTCTCCTATGAAACCTCCAGAATGTGATAAGAGGATATAGTCTGAACTTAAAGTGGTTTGTATTGCAATTCTGGTTGTTGCAATGTGTAACTAAATAATTTACTGAAAGGGGACACTTTGGGTTTTGGCTGAGCCAGAGAAAATTGAGGTCATTTTTTTAAAACTGAAAGAGTAATTCTTCATAGTGCAATGAAAAATAAATAGAAGAGTTGGAAGTATGAAAGACAAAAAAGTAGGAATTGGGAGAAGGAGTGGCTGTGTCACTGTTAGAGCATATTTGCTTTGATAAAAATGAATGTCTTAATAGTTTGTGAAGGAGGGAGGGAAGTGGGGAGACCTTCTACTTGACTTAGACTCTCCTGTTCAAGTGGATTCGCTCAGTCGGATTTGTTAAAAATGAAGGGGAACAAAGTAAAAAAAAAGAGTAACAAGCCAAAGACTTTATGGAGAAATGCTTTCAGCTGAAGATATTTTGTCAAATACAAACGGGAAGATTAATTTGTAAAAATGTAAATCAATAATGCAATAATTAGAGAAGGAGAAGTCAGATGTATATCTTATGCATGAACCCAGTTCCAGGCCTAAGGCAATGAAAGGTTTAGATATCTGTAGGTGGGAAAAACAGTGTTAACATACAAGAAAAAGAGTTGTGAATAGTGGGATAGCTATTGTAATATATAAATTCAGAGGAATTTTATTAGAAAAATTTAAGACAGGTCAGATGGCTTGTTGCAAAAGACTAAATGAGGGCACTAAGAAAAATTACTTATTGCATAAGCCAAAATTAGGGGAATGATATGGGTTGTTTTACCATTACATAAAGAAGATAACTCAAAGCTCAAATACCTTGAGTTTCTGGGCTTTTTGTTTTAGTTACAGAGTGTAGAGTAGATCACTGAGTCTTTATCTTTTAATGTCAAAGAGCCATGAGAAGCCACTATATTCAATGAAGCTAATTGTTGACTCAGGTAAAATCTAATAACCTTAGAATGCCCCGGATCATTTTTACCACAAGCCCCTGGATCTTGCTAATATAAACTGAAGACATGCCTCTCAGTGAATTCTAGTATGAAGTTGTAAGAGGGTAGGGCAAGAAAAAGCCCTTCACTATAATGTGATTGATCAAAAAGAAGAACTAATTGGGAATTTTGGTAAGGTAGGTATTGTATGTATGGTATCCTTGATAGGCTGAGCATTGACTTAAGGTTGATTTAAAGTTAGTCATCAAATCTCAGATATAGTTAATTCATACACATACAAGACATACACACTAAAGAAGTTTGAGACAAATGATAAAATGGGGAGGCTTTAGAATAGCAAATAACATTAAATAGTGTACCCAAGGCAAAGGAAGACAGGAGCATATACTTTATAGAAAAAAGTATGATGATAGACATGGTTTTCAATAACTTTTTTCTAAGAGGAAAATATGGATATCATTACTGAATCAATTCTGTTTTTTTGTCAGGGAAAGTATGGATAAAATAGGTCAATGTTACCGGCTAATATTTATGTGCAAACATTTAGAAACACCATCAGTGCCTGCCATGTGGAAAATGTCTTGGATATCAAGGGAGAGGTAACCCATTGCATAAGCCTTTGGGAAGAGAGCTAGGGCCAATACTCAGTGCTTTTTGGGCCAGTCCTGATATTATTTAAGCAGGCAACTTTAACTTATCATTCAACCACATGTCAATTATAAATCATTTTTCTTGGCTAATAGGCTAGTAGCATTTATTGGTGCTTTGATATAATCTGATCAGGTCGGGTTTATCCTGAAAATAATATTGTTAACTATATGTATTAATTGTGGGTATCGCTAGACTTAGCTGTAAGTGCTTTGGAGTGACTTAACTCCCACTCCCAATTTAGTAGATCATTTGCGGGATTTACAAATTAGCCATAGCCAAACTTTATATTAATATTTGGGTGTTGGTCAGATTGGGATTTCTCATGGAACTTGGCAGTGGTACCCCATTTGTCACCACGTTTCTGTGTCTTATTTAGAAAGCTTTTGCGCATGAAGACTATGGGACAGTAGTGCCCTGTTTTTCAGCACTTTTATTTGCCTATTTGGAGAGCCTTTGTCTGCCATAAGTTTGGGGTAGGTTGGTGACATCTTTGGTCTGATAGATTTATTAAACACGGCTAGGATATGACTTTACACAGTTTACAATGTGCTCTGTTTTGCTCCCAGTCAGTGAAAATGATATATCTGAGGTAACACATCTTTTGGATTTCAGCAGGATATCCAGATACATGCAGGTAAAATTGACTTCTTACTGGTATGTTCAAATATCATCAAACTTCCTCTGGATTTTGATTACAGGAGTACAATTCTCCTGTTAGATATTTAGGCATTACAGAAACAACAGGTGCTTGCCAACTGTTTACCATGAATTCCGAGTTTTGTTTGAACAAGAATAAAGTTATCTTTCGTCTTGAGGAAGCCTTTTGTCACTGTCAGGAGAGCAAATAATTAAAATATGTTTTACCACACTGTTTCTTGTATTTCAAGCTGACAATTGCCATCTTTCAAAAAGTATATGATATATTTAACCTCTTTATTTAGAGAGATTATCTCTGTCCAGGAATCACACAGAATCAGTGGGAAAAAGCTGTTGTGATCTTTGGAGACTCGGGAGGTGGCAATTGGTTCTCCGGGATCTGAAGAGAGTTATTACTTTCCTACCTCCTGTATATTTTGGCAGACACCTTTAGAACTGAGCACATCAATTTCAAATAACAACTTCTGCTTGAACACATGATCATGGAATATGAAATGAGTAATTCCAGAATTCAAAGTGTGATTTAAAAAAAAGTATGATTGTGAAGGAGTGATATTAAATCTACCTAATGTTATATTGTTTTTATTGTTTATAAACTTTGGAACAATACTGGTAACACAGATCTCCCTCTTTGTGGCATAACCCACAATTGCCTTTGAAGATCTTGCCTGTGTGTCACACTCCTTGGGTTACTTGACTAATTCAATGTTAGGATATCAGGTGAATGATACAGAATTAAAGGTTTTTGCTTATTACAGGAGGAATTTATTTATCAAGGGAATTTTTTTTTAAACTTTACAGTGTGACAATTGCTGAAGGGGGATTAAACATTATCAGGGGAGGGAAAACACCCAAGATGGGATATGGTTTTACTAGGTATTATGATGTATATCTAAAATATATTAATTACTGCTCAACAAACATATGTTGGGGGAAGGAGATATTGCTTAAACTTGTATAGAAATGAATCAACTAATGGAATGGAGAATCCTCCTTAATATGATGAATGAATTTTTAATTGGTGTTGCTATGTGATGCTTTCAGTACTATGGCATCTATAAAATATATTGGATTATGTTGAATTATATAGGAGCCTATCCAAGTTAATGAAAGCCTACCCCAAACAATTAATAAGTACCTCAAGTCTTTGTGTGATAAGAGAGAGAGTGGAAATAATATTTTTTGTTCTCCCTTCAATAATTTAGAAACTGTGATTTTTAGGATTAAAAAGGCCTTATTTAGAGTTTGGTGGAGCAGGAGCCCTGATGTAAATCATGACTCAACTGCCTCTTTTTATAAGGGGGATACTAGAGGAAGAGCTTCAGCTGGCTCTGCCATTGGAAAAGTTTCCCTGTTGACCTGTCCAAAGCAGGACCATTGGTCAATCTAGACCCGGAGGCCATCACGTTTTATGGTGGCCCTTCTGATGTACTTTCTCTCTGTTCAGGTCCTCCAGGTAAAAGTCTGAAGTGAGAAATAGCTCAAATGATCCCTAGGCAAACAGATACTGTTCTAATACAAGGTCTTAGGAGCTTAATTACAAACCCCTTCCACCACTGGATTGTCACTTTCAGCGAAGCACCAGTGGAACTATGCCCTATGTCATTTCTACAAGGCAGCATTAAGCCACTATTTGTGGCTTAATGCTGGCTTGTAATTCTGGAACCCCAACGCAGTTTTCTGCGGTAGAGGGGTGTGCAATGGATGTTGCTGTGGGCAATCCATTGCAACACCCATTGTATTTTGACACTGCTCCAGATTTACAAGCATTTGTAAACCGAAGGTAGCAGCAAAGACTAATGCCACCCCACGTGTGGCATTAGCATGGCGCAAAGAGGCGAAATACTGTTATTTCTCTTTGCTTTTGCTTTTTATAATGTGTGCAGCATTGTGCAGCACACATAGAAACAGCAAAACTTCATGAATGATTGCTTATATGCAAGAAGGTGTCCCTTCCTGCACACAGACAATCATTAAATAATGACGATTTGCTATTTCTATGTGTGCTGCATTCTGTGCAACTGAGACAGTCTTACACTATGGTGCAAGGGTGCCTGCCTTGGGACTAGGAAGCTACATTTAGCTCCAGTGCTACGGGAAACACACGTGGGGCGCCCCATATTTTCGTAAATACGGCACATCCCTGCATTTCTGATGTGACCCAGCATGGCACTGACAATTTTGGCTCAGCTCTGCACCACTTTCTTGTAAATCTGGTCCTATATTTGTTTGTTTTTCAAACAATAAACCCTTGTTTTGGGTGTTTGGTTCTGAAAAAAATAAGAATTTGCTAAAAGGGCCAAAAGAACATGACACCCACTTGGCAGATTTCTCAGTCTTCAGTATAACTGGCACAGAAGGCAATGAGATACCCAGGGCAGGGAGGGATCTCCTCATATTGTGGGAGGTCCTCGACCAGGGGAACAAAGATCATACCCACTGCTGATCTGGTGAACCACTTGCTGAAGTGTAAATGACCTCTATGTGTGTCTTTACATCAGAACTTTCTCATCTTACTGGAACCTAAGACTAGCTTTTTGAGTTTAGGTAGAATAAGGATGAAACAGATGCGTGATCAGTGGATTGACTACTTGTACTTTTCTGGTGCTATTGGCAAGATTATTGATCATGCTGCAATGGAAAGATCAAAAGACTCTTTAAGATTAGGGCCTTATTTACATTTTAGCGGATGGGATGCTCTATCATAAATGTGGCAAGTGTCATGTCCACCATTTTATAAATGCATTACAGGATATGACACCTTTAATATGTTATATAGGATATCTGTCACTTTTTCTAAAATATTACTTCTTCTATGCTCTAAAGACGTTTTCTAGATTGGTGGCTTGAGTTGAGAGATATTATTTTATGCAGTAACTATTTTATCAACAGAATAGTGTTAGAATTGGAAGACTGCACATTTGAAGCATCTGGAAAAACGTTATGAACTAATGGTAGATTAGCCAGAAGACCATCGCCGTGGCTAACATCCATCTGCCATACTATCCAGCTGTGGCCATGCTGGCAGAAGGTGTTAAGGTGGCAGTGCTACCACCAGCAGCGCCATGCCAGTAGACCGCCGCCAGAGGTATTATGAAAAATATTATGGCCTGGCGGTGTTCTGCTGGTGGGCACTGCTGGTGGTAGCAGTGCCCCTTCCCGTCCCCTGCCGGAAGACCCCCCTGGATTCAGGTAAGTCGGGTTTCTGACAGGGGAGAGGGGTGGGGAGTGGGTTGTGTGTTTGTGTGTGTGTAAGGGTTTGTGCATGAATGTGTGAATGTGTGCAGACATGCAAATGAGTGTGTAGTGTTGCTTGCATGTGTGCGCATATGTGAGAATGCGTGTATAAATGCAAACGTGAATGCGTGTCTGCGTGTAAGTTTGAATATGTGTACTGATGTGTGCGTGAATGAATTAATGCATGCATGTATGAATGTGTGTATGTCTGTGTGAGTGAGTGTGTGAATGCGTGGTGTGGACCTGTGAGTGTGGGGGGGAGGATTGAAAGGGGAGGGAGCATGGGGGAGAGGGGTGTGGTGAGTGTTGGGAGTGTTGGAGGGGTAGGCCTCTTACCAGTGACAGGGAAGGAATTCCCTGTCACTGGTAGGGCCTACCGCCAGTGGCCTACCATCATGTAACACCACGAAAACCATGGCGGTAGGCAGGGTCATAATGCCACCAGCGGGACAAACAGTTTCCTGTATTTTTGCACATATTCTTTGCTGCGCAATTTCATATGTGCATTTACTTCATCCTTGATATGTGCTGTAAGCAATACTGTTTTGGGATATATAATAATGATACATAAAGGCATGTAAAAGGTCTCATGGATCATAATAACAAAAAAATCAAAAACACAGATCTTTAACAAAATATTTCTGGGGTATACTCAAATGCAACACAGGTGAAACACAGTGTTATACTGTCATAAGATTGGTTGTAAGTTCTGTTACATAATGCCCAAGATCTGGAGACTGAAAAAGGGTTTGCAATCATTCTTTCTCGCATCTTCATAATGGATTGCAGCTATGTGTGAACTCAGCTTTGACATTTGAAATATGACAAGCAAAAATCTCACATTAGAACACATTTCACTAGAATATAGCCTAGGCAATTCCATTCTATTGCTAGAAGGTACAGGTCTCCTGCCCAAGTACACAGATTAACAACTTTATAGAAGAGATTACTGCACAATCCCACATTGCTATGCCTTCTACCCCTTCACATAGTCTTCTACAGAAGAGAGCATTACAACACTCCAGCTAATCAAGGGTCTGCAGCTTACTCCTGGTTGCACCATATTATTCTGCTGTCCTGCTTCTCTTTCCTGATCCTTTGAGTTGGTCCCAACATGCACACATGTGCATTACACTGACACATTTCAGAACCCACCCATCAGAACTGCTGCAATGTAGCTTGTTGCGTATGGGAGAGAAGGCAGGAGTGGAGGATGAATGAACATTAGAAACACTGGCCGGTTTGCTGTTGACTCTACTACTGCAAAGAAATCAACATCAGACACCTAATGAGTGGCATCGTTCTGATCAGCCAAGACCATGGCACTGCTCTTGCTTGGGGCTCTCAAGGATTGACTGTAAATGGAGCTGTGTTCAACCAATGAGTCAACACACTCCATTTAACAGACTGGTGCATTACTTTGCTCCAGACACAGTTAACCAACAGAAGATGTACTGCTGACAACAAGGCCTAAGTGCATTGATTATTTTGTAAAATAATAAGTGCAGGACCCAAAAGTTTTGCTCTAATGTCCACAGCGAGCACTAGAAATATTGAGGTTGTTGAAGACCAAGGCTGTCTATAATTGATTCCACATCATGCTTCTTTCATCCACCACTCTGAGCTATCTGCCCTTTTATTTAATCTAAGCTTTCTCCCATTGTCACTGTTGTTCTGTCATGTTCTTACTCTTTCTTTCCCCATTTGTCTGTCTTCGTCTGGCTGAAAGTCTAATGAAGAAAAAAAAAACACTAGTTCCAACCAATCAGTGCGAGCTGCTAGCACGTGTGTAACCTAAGAATATCACCCTTCAGAATGATGACTGAGCAGCATTCCTGGAAGCACTTTGCTAAAATAACTGCAGGCTTGTTTTAACTCCAAAAACAAAAGCATGCATACATTTTCCGCATTCAAACAGAGCAAACACAAACATACAATTATATGCATACGAGGGTTAAAAAAGGTCATAAAACCTTCATTGAAAATGACTTCACAGTGAAACTGCAGCTGTCAAATAGGGTTGCTTTTCAAATGTGTTTAGCATCTGCTGCTGTTCTTTTACACACCCATCCCATTGTTTCTTGGCCTTAAAGTGTAGTAACACATTATATTGTGAATACCAAGACCAGTGAGAAGCACTTTCAGTGAGTTAGGGAATTTAAGCCAAAAGACAATATAAATAAAGAAGTTAGGGGAATATTGAGAAGCGTTGTGTGAAGCCAGTGCTTCACTTTTTGTGGTGCACCGATGGCCCAAAGTGCAGGCTCATATCTACAAGACCATGCAAAGCCCCTTTGTGTGGCTTTTCAGTGCCTTGTAGGCATGGTGTAAGGCCAAGCAGCACATGTCGCTGCATTGCGTCAGGGAGGTGTACCATGAGCATTGCAGTGGGTGTTCCCACGCAAAACCCATTGGTTTTGATGCATTCCCAAATTGACATAACCTGTAAACCTGGGAATGCGATAAAACTGTATGCCTCCCTAGGCGCAACGAAGAGAGATATATTTTTCTCTCCTCGTTGTTTCCTAATTCTATGTATGCTGCATTGTGCAGCACACATAGAAGGAGTAAAATACCTGTCAGGATTGTTGTTGTGCAGGAAGGTATCCCTTCCTGCACAAAAACAATCCTGCTGACAACACAGACACCCTTGCACCATGGTGCAAGGGTGCTGGCTTTGGCGCTAGGCAGTAATTGTGCACCAGCCCAAAGGGAAAGGACGGAAATGTACTGTATCTTATAAATACTGTACATTTTTGCCCTTTACATGTGGTGCAGAGCAGAACAGCAAGGTCACTACCTGTGCTGCTCTGCGCCATGGGACTTGTAAATATGCCCATTACTGTGCTCCTGGCTAAAAATCCACGATTATCTAAAGGTTCAACATACAATGATGGAGGAAGGTTACTTTTGAGAGGATTGCATAACAGCAATTCACCATTGAACTGACTTTTTACAATATAATGATTCAAATGCAGCAGTAAAGAGCTGATTGTAAAGGAATAAGTGGGAATTGGCTGGTGCAATTGGTTATTCGAGTACCATGTCCCGTGGGATCCAGGATCCATACCATGCGTAACTAGCTTATATGCTTATGTGTTTATCTTAGAAAAGTATCATGGCTAAGTACAAAAGAATGATATTTTTGGTACAAATGTTTTCCAAAGAAAATGTCAGGGTGTATTTACAAAGAGCTTGCACCACCACTGCGTCACTTTTTTGACGTATCGCTGGTGCATTCTCTGCTCCATGTTGCCCCATATTTACAAAAAGACGCATTGGGCTCAATGTGTCAGTTTTTGATGTCCTGCTTCACAAAGTACCTTGTTGGAATCAGCTGTGCCACATAATCTATAATATATGCAGGGTAGGCATTCCTTTGTAAAAAGTCACTTGAGCTGACTAAGTGATATTTACAAGTTTTCCAATGTGTGAAGCATCTTTGAATTGTGTCACTTTTAGCCTGGAATGCATCCAAATCCCTATGCCTCCTTAACCCAGGCATAGGAAATGACACATTGACTTTTTAATAGGAAGCTGACCAGCTGAAGTCACTTTACACACAGTAATAACATATAAAATGGCAACCCCTCAACCAGTAGTAGACCTATACATGTAACAATCATATTGTAGGACCCCTTGTCCAACGTGGGACTGTGGCACATGAGACATCAACATCCACTGCAGCAATGCAAGGTGATGCTATGTACTCCATAAAAGGGACAGGCCAGGATTGTCACATCTCTATATAGGAATGGGTCCCCAAATCCAGCCAAGGAAACTCGAAAGCACTACAGCTAGTTACATACATGAGGTAGGTAATACATGAATTGTCACTTTACATTACACTACATACGTGCATCCACTCACAACAGTGTCACTCAATATGTCATAAGTACTCTATTACATTGGTCCCCACACATGAGACTACTTGCCTCAGTCAGAACTGAATATCGCCTATGTGTTTTTGATGCATTGCTGAAGTTGCACTAGTTCTAAGCCCAACTTCAGTAATGCATCACTTTTTATGGGCGATGCGTGGTGCCATCGTTCCCTTGGATTCGTCAGTATTTATGAAACATCCTGGGACCCTACTTCATGGTGCAGCATATTGTAAATATGGCACATCCATGGTGTTGTGAGCTGACTTCATGCAACTCCCTCCTTCGTTTTTAGAGCAAATGCAACCATCTCGTTATACAATTATGGGATTTTCCTCATCCAATCCTCAGACCGCATCCTAGGTATTTTTGATGAAATCTTCTCTAGCATTAAAAACTCCTTAACCATTAGTGAACATGCCCCACCATAAGGCTCTTTTGACTCCCCAGGAGTCCCACAGGATCCCACAGATGTGTCCTCTAATAATTTATCCGTATTAAGTACTTCACTCCTTCCCTCTCCCTTGCTCCCCCATAGTACATGACAGTTATTACATCAGGGGCCAGATGTAGGTAACGTTTTGCATGGCGCAAACTGTTGAATTCGCAGTTTGCGCCATGCAAAACACACATCGCAATGCACATTCCCATTTTGGGAGTCGGTACCAACTCACAAAATGGGAACGCGACTTGCAAATAGGATGCAGAATTGCTTTGTGACCGCGAACGTGGTCGCAAAGCAATTCGCAGTTAGCACCCATGTGAAGTGGGTGCTAACTCATTGGCAAAAGGGAAGGGGTCCCCACGGGACCCCTTCCCCTTTGTGAATGGCTCCAAAAATATTTTTTCAGAGCAGGCAGTGGTCCTATGCCTACTCTGAAAAAATTCAACCAAATGGTTTCATTTTCCCAAGTGTATTGCAACTCGTTTTTCTTTAAGGAAAACGGACTGCAATACTAAAAAAAAACTGTTTTATTAAAAAAGCAGTCACAGACATGGTGGTCTGCTGTCTCATCTTTCTCCACACCCTCCCAGCTGAGAAGGAGAACAATGCCTTACCCCAAAGCTAAACCTCGACCCTTCAGACTGAATGATCCTCTCAGCACACGTTTGACCACCCACCAGGAGATAACACCACATTCATATAACAAATCATGGAAACCATCTCAGCCAATGCTGGACATCATTGCTCCCAGAACTTCCTCGGCGATTTCAACTTCCACTGGAATGACATTATGGCCCAGCTGTAAACAGCCTTATATCCTTCCTTGAGGACTTTAACCTGACTCAATTCTGTGGCATTCCCACCCACAAATGGGGTGTGACTTTGAACCTTATCATTGCTAAAAGTAATACCAGACAGATCATCACTGCATCACCTTCTGTCTCTCAGAGCTAGTTAGGACAAAAAAGCTGCAACTAAGGAAACCCAAACTTTGGTAAATGAGCTTGCGTCACAGACACCCGAATGATTTGGTCATGGTTTGAGGTGTCAAGATGAGGTTTGCATTCTAAGAGTGCTCCCGACCCCTCCATCATCAGCCACCATCCACACCGTTACATTGCCTACCAAACTTGCATGAGTATCATTCATCCACCCCTCATTTTTCCATAATGTACAATTCAACTTTGAGGGAGACGAAGCAAGCAGACTCATACGATGGTGGTGGTGGTAGGTGATGCGCGAGGCCCCATGCATCATGCTGCTTTTTGCCTTCTTCACCCTGCCACCACTGGGTTGGCCCACCTGCTGCAGAGTGTTTCATGGACTCAGCTGAATCCCTAAAGAGTGGTGCCTGTTGTCCCTAACAAAGGAGAGGAGAGATCTGTGGTTGCGTGAGTGGTGGCGCGGAGGCGGCCCATCGGGCTTGCACTTCCACTGAGATGCTGGGCAGCCAGTTGCCCCAGCCAGGTGTGTCCTAGAGCAGCACCGGCCTCACAGCGGGCACTCTCACCTGGTGGCCTGGATGGAAGCAAAACATGGGACACCCATCCTCTACTGCTGGCTGCACTGATTGGGCCACGTGGGAGGAACTGCAGACCTGTTGACTTGGGGACAGAGGCCCCCTGAGGCCCAATCCTTCTACTGTTGGGCCATACACTGGAGCGGCCTCTCTTGACAATGGAGAGTTGAGGTATAGGAGGGCTCCGCATTTCCCTACCACCTGCCCACCTGCAGCCACTGACTGGAGGCTACACAGAGACATTTTGGCAGAGGACGTATCAGCAAGGGGCAGGCTTACTGCATGGCCTCCGTTAAAAATCGGGTCTTTGGTTGGCAGTCAGGTTACACCCTGTCCAAGCAAGGACCCTCACTCTAGTCAGGGTAAAGGAGAAACAGCCTCAGTTAACCCCCGCTCACCCACTTGGTAGCTTGGCATGAGGAGGCAGGCTTAACTTCAGAAGCAATGTGTAGATGAGCATGGTCCTTGTGGATACACAGGATGTTGGTGCCAAATCACGCAACACACTCCTTTATGGCGAGGTACATGGCTTCATAAATTAGTGACCTTAAAGGGTGTCTCACGCTGGGACACTATAGGCCTCACCTTGTTAGGTGATATCTGGGAAGGTACTAATATGATGTATTTTCAAAAACTCCAGCAGACATATGCATTCACCCAAACACAATTTCACAAGTTCTTACAGATGAGACATTCATTGAAGGCACACATTCTTAAGAATACCCTTATACCTGAATTCAGTTCCCATGAAGGCTAAGACAATGATGGGGATGTTAGGCAAAGAGGGTGTATCACAGACATATCTCTCTCTAGTATTAAAAGCTTCTCCATCCCTCCAGCCCTTAAGATCCCACTGGGAAGCCTGCATTGCACAAATAAATGATAAGGAGAAGTGGGATGCACTGATGGCACCTCATACTATTACAATCTCTGACAGATTACACTTGGTACAAACATATTATTTGCATTGTGCCTATCAAACTCCCACCAGACCTTACCGAGCAGGGCTAAAACCTAACCCTAAATGTAATGGGTGTCCTCACTCACCTGCTGACTTTTTCCCATGTGGTTTGGTCTTGTCCAATTGTTACAGGTTATTGGACGCAAATCCTGACTGAACTTTCCACAGTGTTAGACCTCATTCTAGAGCCCTCCCCATTGACGTTCCTCTTAGGTGTATTGGAGGATGTAGGGGACTCTCAAGCACTAATAGCATTCCTGGGCACTGCATTACTCATAACAGAAAGGGACATTGCCACACAGTGGGTGACAAGTATACTTTCTACACTATCAAGATGGAGGCACGGCATGGACTGGTGTGCCCAATTGGAACAGCCAGTGCATCAGGCGAGGGGCTTCCGAAAAAATACATCAAGATTTGTTTCAAATGGTTAGGGACTGTATGTCTAGAAATATATATGTTTATCTTGCATTTGCTTTCTGATCTGGTTGATTCCTGGTTTGGACAAAGTCGGATTTCAATGGCTGTACAAAATATTGTAATGTAATACCACTAGCTACTTTCTTAATTTGCAATGTGACAAGTTACTAGGCAAATAAAACAATCAAGTGGGTTATTAAAAATAAAAAATCTGAATGATTTGACATCCCTCAGCAAGCATGTTGTCACCTCCCATGGATATGACGGATGTCCATGCATTCACTGACCATTACATGAATTCCTTTCAGAACATTCTTGACTCGATTGCACCTCAGCAGCTAAAAAATGTTGTCCACCAGAGAATCCAAACCATGCTTTAAGGATAGCCTGAATTCAGAAAGACGTGATCTCAGACTAGCTGGATGTTCTTGGCGACTCTCTTCATCCCTAGAACACTTTAAACATCTGAGATCTCAGAAGAACATCTACAACAAAAACTTCAGAAATTTAAAAACAAATATCTTCAGAAACTAATAAGACAAAGCTATAAAATATCAAAACAATTGTTTGAGCTGGTCGAGCTACAATCCAACAGGCAACCAAAACCTACCCCTGTGCGGCCTAACGCATAACCAAACTGCGAGGAGTTTGCCTCCCTCTTGAAGGAAATGTCAATAAATATTTAAAATGATTTGCAGTCAGCTAGGGAGCACCTGCCTTACACACCTCATATCAGAAGCTCTCCGCCCCTGAATGATAAGCCATCAGGTTGCTCATTGCACACCACCAAAAATAATGCGTCATAGAACATATTCAAAACCTTTAATGAAAGTTGCATTCTCGAAATCCTCACAACACTAAAACCCTCAAACCACATTAATGACCCTCTTCCAGCGTAGATCTTCAGCAAGATCAAAATATCCTTATTCCCTCTTTGGACCAAAATTGTTAATGATTCACTAGATCAAGGATTGGTCCCCTGCTGCCTTAAAGTGGTCAGGTCACCCCCATTTTGTAAAAACCCACAGCAGATTAATCAGACCAAAACAAATTCTGACCAAACTCCAATACTCCGACACTAGCAAATCTCCTCAAGAAATGTGTTCATGCACATCTATGCAACTACATAGTACATTTCAACCTCCTAGACCAATTGCAATCCGGTTTCCGCCATGGCTACAGTAATGAATCGTCTCTCACACACATAGTGGATGATTCTCTAAAAATGTTGGATCAGAATTAATTTTGCCTTTTAATCCTTCTTGACCTCTCATCAACTTTTGATACATTAAAGCATGACAGCCTCCTAAAACTGCTTGAACATATCATGGGTCTATCTGGTTCAGTCCTTAACAGGTTCACCTCTTTTCTCCACAAAACCTCAATGATTCAGGGTAAATATGTCTTTATCAAACCGCAAACTGGTCACTTCAGGGGGCCGCAGGATCCCCGCTCTCACCCTCTCACCCACTCTTTCCAATCTCTTCAAGGAACCTCTAACTGAACTATTGAATTCACCTAACATTCAATGTCACATGTACGCTGATGACACCCAATTGTATCTGAAAATCTCTTCCACTAAAAATATTCGATCTCTTAACACAACCTTACAAAAAACTCAAAACTGGCTAACTTATAACCACCTCAAACTTAATGCTCTCAAAACAGAATTCCTCTCAATCGCCCCACTCAGTCACTCCCTGGACACTGCAGAATGGATGAAACAACTAACAGCTCCTAACTGCATACCTCACATTATGGATTCAATGAGATCTCTGGGAATAAAACTTGACAGGAGCTTAAACATACAGGAGGACACCAGTGCTGCCTTTTAAGGAGCGAACTTCCATATGAATATCTTAAGAAAAATAAAACCCTGCCTACCACCTGATGACCTCAAGTCAGCTGTTCATGCCGTAGTGATTCCTAGGCTGCAGTATGGATGTACAACCCTCAACAGACAATCACCTCATGCCTGATCTGAAATCTCTAAAATCCTCCCATATGAGTTGAGGATTCATTGCCCACAAAGCTCCACATTTCGACATCCCGAAATATCTTGCACAAAACTGTGAGTTATCTAGTGGCTTGAGAGTATCCAGAGGCACTGGTTCCTTCCTGTTGAAACCACCTAAATTCCATAAAAAGAAAACATACAACCGTGCTTTCTCAGGCATTGCTACTAGAATCTGGAACGCCCTACCCTCTGAAATAGGAATGAACCCATCAAGTGCTTCTTACAAGAAAGAAGTGAAAATGATTCTGATGAACACATTTTTGCCATAAATCTCACGATTTCTACTTTTTGGACTTGGGGGTTGGTTTTCTTTGCAGATTCGGTTTTCACTTTGTTTTTGCTCTTGTTTATGCCTTTGTTTATGCCACCTGTATGCTGAACATGTGTAAAACGCTCTGATACTCACATGAGTCACGTTCAAGCTATATAAAATAAATAAAATAACTGATTTTGCAACGATGTGTCAGTCCTTGTAAATGAGGCCTGTAATATACTGTGAAATATGAAATATGAAATATGGAATTCCTCTGTCTGAGAATAGGGAGCACAATTCAATGAGAAATCTTGTCTAGAACGCAATGCGTGTGGTGAGTGACACTGTGTCTCCAGAGATATGTCAACTTGTCAAGTCTTGTGTGACTGACAAGGAATCTAGAATCCAGTACAAGTCATCTCTTGGGAATTAAACACAACAGACTTTTGTCTTTGATCGAGTGACACTTCAAAGTCTGAAGAATCCAGGGAACCTTATCTATCTAGCAAATCCTTAGGAAGGGAAGTACTTAGGGTGAGGTGCCCAGCATGAATGATTAACCTGTGGTTGTACTATATATTGGGTGCCCAAGCCTCGGTCTGTAGCATGGAGCATCTTAAGTGAGTGCACTAGGTGCAGATATAAAAGGTGTACCTTATTATTGTGAATGTATTGTCTGTACCAAAGTTGCGAACACGCAACTGATGTTTGAAGCAGCTGGCCCATCTTTCCCTGTGTAGGTGACAGCCCAGCCCGTATTTCAAAGAGGGAGAAAGATACCACTACACCCACCTAAAGGAGGATGTCTGGATGCTTAATGGGACCTGCTTTCCTCCCTTCTAAGTGGAGCCCTTAGAGGGTGACCCTGACTGCATGTCACCTCTATGTGGTGCACAGTTAAGGCCATACTTACAAAGCCCAGTGGTGTAGGGCGGTGCAGCAAGTGTCTTGCACCACCCTGCGTCACCAGGGAAGGGTAGAAATGCACCATGTCTACAAGATGCAATGCATTTTGCCCTCTGCGCTGGTGCAGAAATTTCTGCCGTGCACCAGCTCAGGCACCCTTGAACCATGGTAAAAGGGTGCCTGCGTTGTCAAGATAATTGTTTTTGTGCAGGAAGGAACACCTTCCTGCCCAAAAACAATCAATTGAGGCATTTTTTTCCTTCTATGTGTGTTGCAGAATGCAGAACACATAGAAAGAGGAAAGAACGGGGAGAAATAAAGTTATTTCTCCCCGTTGAGTCACTCTTACACCACCTGTGGGGTGGCGTAGGCTTTTGATGCATTCCCAGGTTTACAAAACCATGTGACTCTGGGAGTGCGTCAAAATCCATGGATTTTGTGTGGTAACACCAAAGCAACACCCACTGAAATGACTCCCTGACGCAAAGTAAGGCAACATAGTGACTTGCGCTGCTGTGCCTTACTCCATATCTACCAGGCCATGAAAAGCCATGCAGAGTGGATTTGGGTGGCCTTGTAGATATTGGTCAGCAGCCTGCACCATTGGCGCTTCACTAAAAGCGACACAACTGCGGCACAGGCTGCTTGTAAGGCTGCTTGTAAATAGAGGCCTTAGTGCGTATTGAAAAAAGCTTGTTTGCCTCTATGCCTGCATCTGTAATATGGGATGAGCTCAGAGGCAAAGTGTTCCTTATTTGCACAGGGCAGCGCTCAATGCAAATAAGGGAATGTCCGTTCAAGACCATACCAGCGCTATCAATACCTTTACAGAGAAGGGGCTGCGCTTGAATTTGCGGCCTCTTCTATAATGCTCAAGTGCCCCAGGAGAATGAAAGCAGGTACAAATGCTTTTTGGACCCATGCAGCATTTTTGGAAATATTGACATAGATGTGCGAACTTTTCTAAATTAAAGGAGATTCTGGAGCCACTCAGATAAACATTGTACTTCATATTTTCTTGTCATCTAGTAAATTCTCCAGATTTCAGATGAGTGAAAATGTTATCATTCTGAGAGTGTCCCCATTATATTTCATATACTTTTCAGTGGACATTTCGTCAAGTGTCAGACTACGCTATGGCTACAGATACGTTGAAGTGTTATGGGATGCAGCAATACTCATCTGAACATACAGGAAGATTTGTTTCTAGAACTCCTGGCACTGTCAATGCTTGGTGGCATCTGCTCTTCTTACATACCTCTCCGAACCAAAAGGCCTGCTGCATCTGTGCTCTACCTAATTAGCGCAAAGCAGGAAACATCTGTGTCACCAAGGAGCAGTGAGAACATGCCATGCCAGTTGGATGGCATAATGGCCCATCAACTGTTGTTTCACCCTAACTCTCAATGTCATTGATTAGCAAAAGTGTTCCTAATCGCCGATCAATATTTATCATTTTAAATCTAATGATCCTGCATTGCTAGAACAGAAGGCAAAATGTAAAGTTATTCCAAACAAAAAACAGTATCAGCAACATACACAACTCTTAATACACACATTTTATATTCAGAATCGGGAGTTGTATCATGATTTCTTTGGAAGTACAAACAGCATAGCTCGAAAACAGAAAGCGATTACGGCTATTGTGTTTCTCAACTCTCTTCTCTGAAAATCATACAGAAACAAAGATAATTTTCGAGTTAACATGTGTGCTGTAGTGAGCGCAATATAGGGAAAAATAAATCCATGTATCCGGTATACATCTATGCAGCACCCTAAAGGGCGTAATGATACGGCCATTTTACTCTATACTACTCAGTAATTGCATTTAGTTAGCCAACAAATTCAATTTTCAATGATTTTCTTGCACATGAATGTCATATTCAGATCACAATCAGTTCAGATGTTGATGCATATCTTGGTGCACCAGTGAGTCAACAGTGGGTTGCTACTTGGTATGCAATGCAACAAAGTTATTTTCCCCACTAAAAGAGTCTCTCCTGGGCCCCGGGCACTACAAATATTTCCCTAGCCACACCCAGAGGCTCAGATACATTGATCCTTTGTGGTCTAGAGGGTTCAAATGGACTCTCCTCTAGCACAGGGCACATCTGATGCTGCAGGACGCAATAGTTCTGTCCCCCATGAGTAGGGGGCAGACAGTAGTTTTCTATACCACAACCAAAGCAGTAGAAAACAGGCATACACAACTCACCATGTTCATTGCGTGACTCGGTTACTGCAATTTGAACTGAAGTTGTTTAATATATACACACATTTTTGAGTTGCCTGCCTTAGTCCCAGACACAAACATGGGGACTCTATCTACAGTACTGTGCCTCATTAATTACAAAGTGTAAAATGGCCTGTGGTGCTTCGGAATTATTCACATTTATTCTTGGTCCTGTAAATATAACGGATATGTGTAGTAGGAGCACCCTATTCCTGTGGGATTAAAAAGTGTGGTAACCCCTTTGAAACTTGTCCACAATAGGATTCCGAGCATCCTAATTTAGTCCTGCATTCTTATGTTGGGTTATATTTGAATACAGAATGGGGTCATGGATGTTTTGGGCTTATCTATGCCCATACAGAAGTTAATTGATCTGTGCCCTTCATAGCCAGTCTGTCCAGTAGTGTACACAGTCATGATTTTCTTTGGATGTGGCATGGAGCAGCAGAATTTTGAAACTATGCTTCACCGAAACATCCTACAAATTGTAAACTGCTCAACTAGATTTTTAACCACTAAGCCACTATATTTGTGTCCCACTTAAAGTATCTGTTATTCATTTTGTACTCTCTTCTACTTACCCAATCCCAATAGCCCATAACTACATATCTCTCCACCATCGTGTTTTCATGCACCACTATCCTAATCCACCCTCTTGCACTACCATGGTTCAGTGCACGTCTGTCACTGTTGCTGTCCTGCTTCTAATGATTTCCTCTTCATTTTACCGTACTTTTGACCTCACTATAAAATAGTACATTATAAAGATAGCTCACCTTGCTTAAGTGCTGCAAACACTATTCATTAGCACTCTTCTGCCCTCATCCCTGCTCACTATGATCTTTATCAAATCTGCTTATTAATTCTGATGACGCATTGAGATTTGTCAGTCCTGAAGAAGAAAGCATTATACCCATCTTCATGGCACACATGTGTTAGCTTTTGCCTTTTTACACACTAAGGCCCTCATTACAACCCTGGCGGTAAATCCTGCTTTCCTCCATGCAGAAGACCGCCAACATACCGCAGTGGCCGCTGAATTCCGCTACAGGTATTACGACTCACAGCTCGGAATCCTCCACAATACAGACACCCACACAAGGTCAGTGATAAACTGGCGATAACAAAACTTCCACTGTCACGCCAACAGGAATACGCCCACAGTATCACGACCCACGAATCAACGCAGCGGTCTTTCAACCGTGGGATTCCATTGGCGGCACACACCGGCACGCTCAAAATACACACACATTTACAAAACACAACCACATTGGACAATTCGAAATACACACACCTGATACACATACACACACCATACCCACACACCCAATCCAAAATAAAAAACACACCCACAAACACTTACTACCAATTTTTTGAAAGAAGGCCAGAGAGAGACACCACCTAAAACAACACCAGCACCCACAGACACACAACACCATCACTTACACAACAGCCACGCACTCTCAAACAACACACACCAACGCATCCCCTCACACACCACAACAGACACCACCTCACACATCATCCACACCACATCATGGCACCTCAACAACACCCCAGGTTTTCTGAGGAGGGGCTCAGGGTCATGGTGTAGGAACTCGTCCGGGTAGAGCCACAGCTATTCGGATCACAGGTGCAGCAGACATCCATTGCTAGGAAGATGGAGCTATGGCGGAGAAACGTTGACAGGGTCAACCCAGTGGGACAGCATCCAAGAACACGGGATGACATCAGGAAGAGGTGGAACGACCTACGGGGGAAGGTACGTTCTGTGGTATCCAGGCACCAGATTGCCGTACAGAGGACTGGCGGTGGACCCCCATCTCCTCCCCCACAACTAACAACACGGGAGGAGCAAGTCTTGGCAATAATGCACCCTGAGGGCCTCGCAGGCGTAGCAGGAGGACTGGACTCTGGTAAGACATATCTTTACTACTTTATCCCCCCCACCCACCTGCATGCCATCACATACTCCTACCCTTACCCTCACACCCATCACCCCAACAACCCACAGATACCCCACTAACACAACCCACACATCCCAAAACCAAGCCCTGCATGTAACACCAATGCATGGACACCCATCACCAAAGCATGTCCAGTACAGAGACTCACTCATGCCCCAAAATCACCAGTAACACAAGGACCAAGCTAATAAAGCAAGCACAGGAGTAGAGGGTCACTCACCCATTGCACAAGATGGCACACACAGATACAATAACTATGCATTTACACCCCAACAGGACCCCTACTCAACATCACCAGACAGGAGGTGCCAGATATATCCAGTCCCCTCACAGAAGAGACCCACAGTGATGACAGCAGCTCTGCACACCTGGATCAAGATGACCATCCCGGCCCATCAAGGACATCGGGACAGTTGGTTCCCCTGACACAGTCACAAACCACCACAGAGCCTCCCCACTCAGGAAACACCAGCACAGCACCCACCCAGCGGGCCCATCCCTCTTTCCCCGGGACACGTCAATCAGCAGTGTGTCCACCACTACAGGGAACCCAGGCAACCCAACTAACACAGGACGATCAGAGACCTGGGGGCAGTGGCAGTGGGCACACGGTTCAGGGGACAGAGGCACAGGATAACAGGGAAGTTGGGAAGACTGCTGTGTGACAGGGGGAGGACAGGCCCAGGGAACACACTCTCCATGAGGCACTCTCCAACATCATGGGAGTTTACCACCATTCCGAGGAGACCATGTGCACGGTACTGGCCAAGTTTCAGGAGACCCAGCGGCTGCAGGAAGAACACTCCCTGCGGATCAGGGAGGACATGAAGTCTATCAACACCACCCTGGTCACGATTGCAGGTGTGCTGGCAGACCTTCCCAACACCAGGCGGGATACAGTGGCACACCAACGGGCCCCTGACACTAGCCTGGATGATGAACAGCCCTCCACCTCCGCCGGCGCTAGTGGACAGGAGGCACCGCCACAGGAACAACAGGACACCAGCACCCCACCCTCTGCAGATGGAGAACCACCCCGCATTCGGTCCCTGAGATCCAGGAACAAGACAGAGAACATTGCCAAGACCCCCGCCAGGAAATAAGACTCTCCTGAATGTCACTCTTCTGTCCCACTATGTCACCCTGTCGATCCTTAAACTGCCATTGCTCAACTTCCTATGGCCCTTTGGACAATGCACCTGTGAAAACAAATAGACTGGACTCTGCCATGGACATACCTCCACCATCACCCCAGCCCATTTTACAACCCCCTCCACTTATTTGCACAGGAATAAACGCACTTCAATCACAAAACAATCTGGAGTCAGTCCGTGTTTTCACAAATGTGTAATTGCAATATCAATGGAACATAGCAATGTCAATTTACTTGTTCACATACCAATGTAACACAGCTGTAGGCCAGGAGTAAACATAGCAGAGGGCACAAAGTGGGACCCAGATCTCTGAAATGGAAAGTCAAAGTGACATGTTAGGGTCCATACACTGAGTGAAAATGACAGACGTATGCTACCTCCAACAATAGTATGAGATGTGGGAAGCAGTAACATCTTCTTACCTGTGTTTCACTGGAAGTATTGCATGATGATGTTGTTTTGGTTGTTGATATCCTCTTCTTCTGCCTCCTCTTCTTCACTGTCCACAGGCTCCACAGCTGCCAAAAGACCACCATCTGGCCCATCCTCCTGCAGAAAAGGCACCTGGCGTCGCAAATCCAGATTGTGCAGCATAAAGCAGGCCACGATTATCTGGCACCCCTTCTTCGGTGAGTAGTATAGGGAACCACCTGTCAAATGGAGGCACTGGAATCTGGCCTTCAGGAGGCCGAAGGTGCATTCAATTATCCTCCTAGTTCGCCCATGTGCCTCATTGTAGCGTTCCTCTGCCCTGGTCCTGGGATTCCTCACTGGGGTCAGTAGCCATGACAGGTTGGGGTAACCAGAGTCACCTGCAAATGTCGAGGGACAACTGTTAGACACACACTAACCCTTAGGGACAACCCCAGACACCTATGTCAACTGTATTGGGACCTTGGCCTCACCTATTAGCCACACACAGTGCCTCTGGAGTTGCCCCATCGCATAAGGGATGCTGCTATTCCTCAAAATGTAAGCGTCATGCATAGAGCCAGGATACTTGGCATTGACATGAGAGATGTACTGGTCTGCCAAACACACCATCTGCACATTCATCGAATGGTAGCTCTTCCAGTTTCTGCACACCTGTTCACTCCTGCAGGGGGGGGAAATGCCACATGTGTACCATCAAGGACACCAATGATGTTGGGGATATGCCCCAGGGCATAGAAGTCACCTTCACTGTGGGCAAATCCTCCACCTGAGGGAAAATGATGTAGCTGTGCATGTGTTTCAGCAGGGCAGATAACACTCTGGACAACACGTTAGAGAACATTGGCTGGGACATCCCTGTTGCCATGGCCACTGTTGTTTGAAAAGACCCACTGGCCAGGAAATGGAGTACTGACAGGACTTGCACTAGAGGGGGTATCCCTGTGGGATGGCGGATAACTGAGATCAGGTCTGGCTCCAACTGGGCACACAGTTCCTGGATTGTTGCACGATCAAGTCTGTATGTGATAATTATGTGCCTCTCTTCCATTGTTGACAGGTCCACCAGGGGTCTGTACACCGGAGGATGCCTCCATCTCATCACCTGCCCCAGCGGACGTGCCCTGTGGAGGAGAACAGCGAGCAGAGAGTCATCCAACACTGAGGTATCACAATGTGTTATTTGCTGAAACGTTAGTAATCTGCTATGTGCCGGTATCTGTCTGTATTCCCGGCCTAGATAGGTGTGACACAGTTTATTTCCATTCCATGTGGCCCCCTGAAATGGCGGCTGTCTGACCTGTAAGGTGGAACAAGTGGATATGAGGTAACTGCGCTGGCGCTGTACACCGTCGCGGTGGGCCGTCGAAGACCGTGGCGCAATTCTGCATTGGTTAACATTGGGCCCTATGGGTTTCAAGAGCCAATGATGATGTATGCCGGCGGTGACGGTACTCACCGCTGCGGATGTGACCGTCATTTTCTGTCTGTTCACTCACTTGATACCTGACCTTCAACAGGAGAGCACCTACACTGCAAGTGCTACTGTGACCTGTATCTAGACGCGACGATGGTTACAGTGTCTGGGGAAAGAGCCCCTGCCTTCACTTTGGAGGAGTTGGAGAAACTAGTGGATGGGGTCATCCCCCAGTACACGCAACTGTACGGTCCTCCAGACAAACAGGTGAGTACACTGTGAGCATGCTGCATGGGCAATGCCTGCTTTGAGTGGGGTGGATGGAAGAAAAATGGGGGGGCTGAGGCCTGCATGTGCGGATGGTGAGTTTATGTGCATCAGGGCATGGGTGGGAACTGGTGGGCAATGAGTATGATGTTCCGGACAGCTGAGTAATTTCCTTTCCACGTACCATTCCTCTAGGTCAGCGCCCACCAGAAGAAGGGTATTTGGAGTGCCATTGCCAAGAACATCCGGACCCTCGGGGTCTACCACAGATGGAGCACCCACTGCTGTAAAAGATTGGAGGACCTGCGCTGCTGGAGCAAGAAAACGGCGGAGGCCCTGCTGGTGATGGCCTCCCAATGTGGAAGGGGTGCCCGTTGCACCATGGCCCCCCTGATGTCCTGGATCTTGGTGGTGGCGTATCTGGAGTTGGATGGGCGCTGGAGGGCATCACAGTAGCCACATGGGGGAGTACACTCTCCTTCAGCTGACTCTACGTGCATAATGAGGTGTCTGGGTGGGTGAGGTGGGCAGTGGGTTCCCCTAGGCCAGGGGGAACATGGTAGGCAAGGTCCCTTGTGAGGCAGGCTATGTGGCACCCCAACCCCACTAGTGGTAAGAGCCATCTACACCTAGACAGGATCCTGTGACTTCCAGGTGTGCAGCGATTGGGGTTAGGCCTCGTCCCCAATGGGCATGTGAAATTTCTAGGAACTGTTAGTGCATGGTGTATTGCAGAAGGCTGCTCCCTGTGTGTTGTGTCCACCAACGGTAGTGGTGTTGCATGCACTGAACATGTTTTTCTTCTGTCATTCCCCCCCCTTTTTGTGGTCTCCCTGTTGTGTGCAATAGCATCATCAGGTGGAGGAGCAGTGGCACCGGAGCAGAAGGGAGCTGCAACCCAGTTGGCCCTGGAGGGTGAAGCAACGGAGTCTGAAGCCACCAGTGGGACGGAGGCCGAGGGGAGCTCCACGGCAGGGACAGGAGCATACACTAGTGACAGCGACTCCTCATCTGATGGGAGCTCCCTCGTGGTGGCAGGCACCTCTGTGCCCACCGAATCAACCGGTACAGCCGCCACACCCCATACCAGCACCGCCATCCCAGCAAACCCTCTGCGTGTGTCCCGTGCCTGCTCACTCAGGAGGGTGGGCTTCTCCCTCGCCCCAGGCACCTCAGGTCCTGCCCCAGTCAGCCCTGCTGCCCTCAGTGAGGATGCTATTAACCTCCTGAGATCTCTCACTGTTGGGCAATCTACCATTTTGAATGCCATCCAGGGTGTTGAGAGGCATTTGCAACAAACAAATGCATACCTGGAGGGCATTCATTCTGGGCAGGCGGCCCAACAGATAGCATTTCAATCTCTGGCCTCAGCACTGATGGCAGCCATTGTCCCGGTGTCCAGCCTCTCCCCTTCTAACTTCCTCCACCCAGACCCAATCCCCTGTACCTCAGCCTATCCCAACCACACCATCAGACCAGCATGCACACTCATCAACACACAAGAGTGGCTCAGGCAAACATAATCACCACACATCCCACAGACACTCACACTAGCACCATCCCCATGCAGACACACCAACATCCACTGTCTCCACTGTGTCCCCCCTCCACGTCCTCCTCCTCCCTCCCTCCCTGTCTCATCACCACTCACACCTGCATGCAGTACATCCTCAGCCACTACCTCCATCACCACACACCGCTCATGTGCCATCACCACCCCACTACCATTCACACATCCCCAGTGTCCTCTCCCAGTGTGTCTGTGAGCCCTCCTCCCGAACTACACAAACGCAGAAACATACCCACCCAACAGCCACCCACCTCACAACAGCCTCCGGCCCATGCACCTTCACCCAAATTCAGCAGACGTATACTTCCTACAACCACTACCTCTTCCTCCACTCCCAAACCCCCTCCATCTTCCAGTCCCAGTGTGTTTAAAAAACTTTTCCTTGCAAACTTTGAGCTCTTCACTTCACCTCCCCCCACCGTCCTTCACCTAGGGCCAGGCTTCCCAGGTCCCAGCCCAGCACCTCAGCCAACAAATCCCCAGGCACAGTGGTGCCAGGAATTGCGGGGTCATTGAGTGCCACGTAGTGAGTGCAAGGACATTTCGCCACCTGCCAAGGTGAAAACGGTGCCCACATCCCGGAGGGAGAAGCCGAAACAACCAGCCACCAAGGCCTCAGCAAAAATAAAAGGGGATAGTGGCAAGACAACTGCGGCACCATCAAAGGTGGGGAAGGGGCAAAAGCAGAAGAGCAGGTCAGGAGAGGGCATGGTGGCACCGACTGAGGGACCAGTATCACACCTTCTGTCCACGACCACACCAACCTGTATGGCGGAGAACACGCTAGCTGCTCCGCCACCACAGGTGCCACCTGCACCGCCACCTGCACCGCCACCTGCACTGCCACTGGCACGTCTACAGCCTCAGCGACAGTCCCCAACCTCTTCCCCAGTTGGCAGCCGTCCGAGGCTGGAGGAGATGTCCTGCTGTGTCTCTCAGCAGGTGCTGACCCATGCACCGCCGCCAGAGCTGCTGCCACAGACACCACCGCAGGCACCGTTGCCACAGACACCACCGCAAGCACCGCCGCCACAGACACCGCCGCAAGCACCGCCACTAGCCCCGCGACGTGTTCTGACAGTGGCACCACCGCTGACATGGCTACCATCCCCAGTGGTCAGTCGTCCGAGGCTGGAGGAGAGTCCCTGGACCCTGGGCAGCTTCCAAGAGGCATAACTTCCATCACTGTTTGCACCTGCAGGTGGAAGGCAAAGCTGCAGCAGTGTGGGGTATGTCTCTGCCTCCATAGCGTATCATGCTGCCTGTACCTCGGCAATCTCGTGGCACACACACCCAGGTGAGGCAATTGTACTGGCCACACTGCACGTTGAGCACTCTGGGCACAAAGCCCCCTCCAGAACCAGTGGAGATTCACATCCACTTCCTCAGTCCTTGGCAGGATGAAGCACTCTGGGCACAAAGCCCCCTCCAGAACCAGTGGAGAGATACATCCACTACCTCAGTCATTGGCAGGATGAAGCACTCTGGGCACAAGGCCCCCTCCAGAACCAGTGGAGAGACACATCCAGTACCTCAGTCATTGGCAGGATGAAGCACTCTGGGCACAAGGCCCCCTCCAGAACCAGTGGAGATTCACATCCACTTCCTCAGTCCTTGGCAGGTTGAAGCACTCTGGGCAGAAACTCCCCTCCAGAACCAGTGGAGAGATACATCCTCTACCTCAGTCCTTGGCAGGATGAAGCACTTTGGGCACAAGGTCCCCTCCAGAACCAGTGGAGATTCACATCCACTTCTTCAGTCCTTGGCAGGATGAAGCACTCTGGGCACAAAGCCCCCTCCAGAATCAGTGGAGAGACACATCCACTACCTCAGTCCTTGGCAGGATGAAGCACTCTGGGCAAAAGGCCCCCTCCAGAACCAGTGGAGATTCACATCCACTATCTCAGTCCTTGGCAGCATGAAGCACTCTGGGCACAAAGCCCCCTCCAGAACCAGTGGAAACTGTTCTCCACTTGAGAGACTGTGGCTTTGCACTCCCCAGGATAAAGCAGTGGGCAAACCACCCACTTGAGAGACTTGAGAGACTGTGGCTTTGCACTCCTCAGGATAAAGCAGTGGGCAAACCACCCACTGTAAAGACTTGAGAGACTGTGGCTTTGAACTCCCCAGGATAAAGCAGTGGGCATGGAGCCTCCTCGTGCAGCAGTGGCGTCGTAATTTCATCTGGCTGAGGTGTCCCTCCTCCTTCTCCCCCTGAGGTGCCTGTATATTTTCGGTGTGATGCCCCAGCTGTGTTCTCTCCGTTTCGAGTCAGGGGTCATGTGTGGGCTTCGCCCATGCATTTTGGGCCCAGTGGTCCACGGACAATGATTGGTACACTATCCGGAATTGTGTAGTTGGTGTACATATTTGTATATACTGAATTTTTTATTTTTACTATCTGATTTTTCATTATTCCAATTGTTACAATCATTTCATTTTGTCCTTGCGTTCTTCCAGGAGGTGGGGGGTGTATATGTAATGTTGCTGCATGTATTTGTGTGTATGTTGTTGTGGGTGAGGGTGGGGCGGGGGTATTGCGTGTTGCGTGCGTGTGTCTCTCTCTCCCCCCGTGTTGTAGGTGCAGTACTCACCGTGGTCGTCGCCGCCCCGTTCGTACTCCTGGTAGATGAGAAGATACACCAGCATGGGCAGTACGTGTAACTCGGGCTCCATAGCATCCTGGTTCCTCGTTGGGTGTCGAGAGGTGAGTGTTTTCCCTTCTGTGTACTGTTTCTGACGTGTTTTTGATCGCGTTGGTACCACCCCGGAAAAGGTGGCGTTAGGCGTCTTGAAATACAGTGGGCGGTACTTTGTCTTCCGTCTGTCTGTTGGCGGTGACCGCCACTGTCTTTGTTTCTACTGCTGTGGCGGTCAGAGTTTTAAAGTGGCTGTCTATGTTGGTAGTTTCTGCCATGGTCGTGATTCCAATTTTTTTTCCGCCAGCCTGTTGGCGGTATTACCGCCGCTTTAACACCGACCGCCAGGGTTGTAATGAGGGCCTAAGTGCAACAAACGTTTGACACTTGCCACCTTCTTTTAGGCTTGTGCTGACTAATTTGGCCCACACACTTTCTGGTAACCTATACAGGTTGAAGACTACTCCCCCTCTGACACCACTTCCTGGCCTGCACCATGCCTTAGCTGAATTTGCAGTCCATATCCAAGAGACAATGCTTACTCAAGCCATAATCCCTATACGATGCTAGTCCTTTCTGGCTCACACCATCTGTAGCATTCCATTCTGGCCAAGACCATTCATCTAGGTAATGTCTCTTTTTAATCCAGGTTCATGGCCCCTATGGCACACTGGCCAACATTACCATGGACATCTCACCATCATCAACCTAATTTCCACATTCAATTTTGAAATATTGGTATTCCTGCCAAGATAGCAATTTCTCTGACACTTGTTCTCCTCCAAGACCACCCACACTCTGATCACACAATTCTTTATGCCCATAATGGCCCTAATCCCGATTAGTCCACTTGATTTTGTCTAAATGTATTATGAATTGCTTAGTCATATCAATGCAGTACAAGCTTTATACGAAGCCCCCTTCAAAATGTCATTTTTTGGCTTTAAAAGCTGTAAGCTTTAGAGGAAGAGACGTGGATGTGAGAGAAGGGTTCTAGTGCGCAGTGAAATATTTGACTGGCAAGTAAAAATAGCGTAGAAGGCACATGGCGGTGCTCTGAGAGTCAGGCATTTGGTCTCACAATCCCTTTCTCTGCTTTTCTCTCTTTGCTCTATTTCCACTATGGTGACTATTATCTTGATTATTGTTGTGAAGAGTTTTTCTCTCGCTGCAGTGGGAGTATGAGGGTATACAGAAAAAATATTTCCATATATATTTTTCATTTTATGCTCCTACTCTTTTGCTATAATAAAAGGGTTCCCAAATTATACACACGTTTTATCCATTGCTTAGTTGAACCTTAAATGTCATCACAAAGCCTTTGGTTTTCAAGTTGTTACTGACGGTGCGTTTTTTTTATATCTTAATCTTCGGGTATAATCGTTTAATAGCCCCTTCCATTGGTTGTGTGGACCTATGTTAATCAATAAGGTTAAGTGAAAAGGGACAATTATCTACATCAGTCCCATTAAAGCATTAAATCAGGCTTAGGTACAGTCACTAAAGAGAATTTGTGTGATTTAAAAGGTTTTATCAATCAAAGTCTTATGTTTTCATTATTTATACTGTAGGAATTAGTCTTTGAAGCATCAGAAATTAATATAATCCAATAATCGATATTTCGTAAAAAGGAAGAATATAATATTTGTAAGTTTAACAGTTAATACTGTAATGATACAGTAAGCGTTTTCCATAAAAGAATGTCCCTATTCTAAATTAAATTAAAATGGAATTGAATACAGTGTCAGTTCAGAAACCTAATAAAAAGTTCCCATGAGAGATCAAATACATAAGTATAAAGCATTCGCATTCCACTTTAAAGACAGGGTCAAGCTGGTTAGTATTCTTAGCAATAAACCAGTCGACATTTCAGAAAACAGAAAATAGGCTCAAAAGTAACCTCTCATCAAAAGAGATATGGTCTCAAGAAACCAAGGGAAGGATATCCAGAAAATGCGGGGGAGAGAAGCACTACCTACTCTAAGAATGTGCACTAATATAAACACACAATATTGCAAATAGAACGAAGTATTATTTTCCTTTGTTCATAACTTCCAATAGGATTTCAGTACACTCTTGGAAGTAGATAAATGCCCCAGTTTTTCACAGACATTTTGGTGGTCATTACAACCCTGGCGGACGGTGTTAAAGCGGCGGTAAGACCGCCAACAGGCCGGTGGTAAAAAAATTGCAATTACGACCGTGGCGGAAACCGCCAACAAAGACAGCCACTTTAACACTCCGACTGCCTCGGCCACACTATTATGATAGGCCAATCCGCCACCTTTTCCGGGGCGAATTCACCGCGGATAAAAACACGGCGGAAACAGGAATCACGAAGGAAAAACTCTCACCTCTACATACCCCACGAGGAACGAGGACACCATGGAACCGGAACTCCAAATTCTACCTGCAATAGTCTTCCTGCTCCTCTACCAGGAGCACAAACGCCGGCGGCGAAGACCATGCTTGTGCTGGCGGTGCCCTGTTCAGCGGTGCTTGAGTTGGCGGTCCTTCATGGCCCAGCGGGGCTTGTGCTGGCGGTCCTTCATGGCCCAGCGGGGCTTGTGCTGGCGATGCCCTGTTCACCGGTGCTTGAGTTGGCAGTCCTTCATGGCCAGCGGGGCTTGTGCTGGCGGTCCTTCACGGATCAGCTAGGCTGGGGCTGGCGGTGGCCACCTGGGCAGCTTGGCTGGGGCTGGCGGTGCCCTCCTGGGCTGCTGGGCTGGGGCTGGAGGTGGCCTCCTGGGCCACTGGGCTGGGGCTGGCGGTGGCCTCCTGGGCAGCTGGGCTGGGGCTGGCGGTGCCCTCCTGGGCAGCTTGGCTGGGGCTGGTGGAGCCCTCCTGGGCAGCTGGGCTGGGGCTGGCGGTGGCCTCCTGGGCAGCTGGACTGGGGCTGGCGGTGGCCTCCTGGACAGCGGGGATGATGGCGGTCTTCTCCGCCATGCAGCTCTTCCCAGACTTGCCGGGTTTATTGTGGCCCTTCCACACCTTGGGAGGTGTCACTGCTGACCGGCTTTGGTGGCTGGAGTCTTCCCCTTCTCCCGCCGGGCACTGGCCAACTTCTGATGCTTCACAGGTGGGGGACTGGCTGTGCTGTGGCTCCGTGCCACACTGGCTGTCCTGGTGGCCAGTGCACTCCACATGCCGGAGCACTCCACATACCGGTGACTACAGGCACCACTGGTCCTGGAGATGTTGTGGCTGAGGTGCTACTTCGGGACCTATGAGATGGACGGGGTGGGGGAGGTGTGGGAAAGAGGTCAAGGGTGGACAGGAAAAGTTTCTTGGACACACTGGGACGGGTAGCTGGAGGGGGTTTGGGAGTGGAGGAAGAGGTGGTGGTAGTAGGAGGTGTACGTTTGGTGACTTTGGGTGCAGGTGCATGCGCTGGAGGCTGTCGTGAGTTGGATGGCTGTTGGGTGGGTGTGTAGCTGCGTTTGTGTACCTTGGGAGGGGGCGTCACAGACACACTGGGAGAGGACACAGGGGACGTGTGAATGGTAGTGGAGGTGGTGACTGCACGTGAGCGGGGTGTGCTGGTGGGTGTGCTGGTGTGGGACATAGTGGCTGTAGAGGTAGTGCATGCAGGTGTGAGTGTAGACGAGACTGGGAGGGAGAAGGGAGACGACGACGAGGGGGACACAGTGGAGGCAGTGGATGTTGGAGTGTCTGCATGTGTGTGTTGCTTGCGTGAGTGCCTGTGGGATGTGTGGTGCTTATGTTTGCCTGAGCTTCCCTTGTGTGTTGAGGTTTGTGCAGGCTGGTCTGATGGTGTGCTTGGGATAGGCAGAGGTACAGGGGATTGGATATGGGTGGAGGAAGTTGGAGGGGGGAGGCTAGAGACGGGGACAATGGCTGCCATCAGTGCTGAGGCCAGAGTTTGAAAAGCTCGGTGAAGGCCGCCTGACCAGAATGAATGCCCTCCAGGAATGCATTAGTTTGTTGCAACTGCCTTTCTACACCCTGGATGGCATTCAAAATGGTAGACTGCCCAACAGTGAGGGACCTGAGGAGGTCAATGGCCTCATCACTGAGGGCAGCAGGGGTGACAGGGCAGGGGCTGAGGTGCCTGGGGCGAAGGTGATGCCCACCCTCCTGGGTGAGCGGGCACGGGGCGAAGGCAGAGGGGCTGCTGGGAGGGCGGTGCTGGTGGGGGGGTGGCGGCTGTACCTGTAGATGCGGGGGCACAGATGTTGCCGCCACCACAAGGGAGCTCCCATCAGAGGACGTGTCCGTGTCACTGGTGTCAGCTCCTGTCCCCGCCGTGAAGCTCCTCTCGCCCTCCGTCCCACTGGTGAATTCTGAGTCCGTAGGCTCGCCTTCCAGGGCCATGTGGGATGCAGCTCCCTCGTGCTCAGGTGCCACTGCTCCTCCGCCTGATGATGATAATGCACACAAGAACAGGGAGAACACAAAAAGGGGGGGACGACAGAAGAAAGACATCTTGAGTGCATGGATTACCACTACCGTTGGTGGACAAGACAGACACAGAAGCCCCCTGCACTATGCCGCACTCTTGTGCTCCACTATTCAATTACTGGGAAATGGCCTACAAGCCTATGGATGACATCTGCACACATAGATGACACAGGGGCATCAATAGCTGTACTTGGTGCTCTACAGAGGTGAGCTGGGGTGCCACATGGCCTGCCTTACGGACGGGCCTTGCCTATGGAACTCGCCCTGGCCTAGGGAAAGCCACAGCCCCCCTCCCCCACACAGACAACTCCACTGCGCGCAAGTCAGCAGAATGAGAGTGTACTCACCCCATTGTGTCTGCTGTGATGCCCTCAAGCGCCCATCCAACTCCGGGTAGGCCACCGCCAGGATCCGGATCATCAAGGGGGTTATGGTGCGACGGGCACCCCTCCCACGTTGGGAGGCCATCCGCAGCTGACCCTCCACCGTCTTCTTGCTCCAGCGGCGAATGTCCTCCCATCTTTTCCGGCAGTGGGTGCTCCGTCTGTGGTAGACCCCCAGGGTCCGGACGTCCTTGGCGATGGCACGCCATATATCTTTCTTCTGGTGGGCGCTGACCTACATGAAATGTACAGGGAAAGAAGAGAAGTCATTACCAACTGCATCATCAAAGTGATTGGCATCCATCCCTACCCTTGCCATGTGGCACATGCATTCACCGTCTTTCATGCACAGAGCAGTCTGCCCCCTTCCTTCTTACATCCAGCCCTCTCCACACAGGCATAGCCCATACAACATGCTCCCTGTGTACTTACCTGTTTGTCTAGAGGACCGTAGAGTAGCGTGTACTGGGGTAGGACCCCATCCACGAGCTTCGCCAACTCCTCCGATGTGAAGGCAGGGGCCCTTTCCCCAGACGCACGAGCCATTGTCTCTTCTTGACCGAGGTCACAGCAGCACTTGCAGTGTAGGTCCTCTCCTGTCAAAGATCAGGTATTGAGTGATTGAACAGATAGAAAATGGCGGGCACGTCAGCAGCGGTCATGTCCGCGGCGGTGCGTACCATCACCGCCGGCGTACATCGTCATTGGCTCCTGGGACCCATAGGGTCCAATGTTAACCAATGCAGCATTGCGCCGCGGTCTCCGACCGCCTACTGCAACAGTGTACAACGCCAGCGCAGTTACCTCACATCCCACTGTCCCACTTCAGAGGTCAGGCAGCCGCCGTTCAGGGGCCCACATGGCCTAATTTTCAACTGTGTCACACATACCTAGGCGTAGTCTCAACACACATACAGGCCACCTTTGTGTATGATTGGTGTTCTGTGTAAACTGTGGGTACGTACCTCTGAGTTGTTTGACTCTGTGCTCGCTGTTGTCCTTCATAGGCACCGTCCGCTGGGACATGTGAGGAGATGGCGGCATCCTCCGGTGTACCGACCGTTGGTGGACCTGTCGACAATGGAGGAGCGACATTTGATAATCACCTACAGGTTTGACTGTGCCACAATCCAGGAACTGTGTACCCAGTTGATGTCAGCAATCCGCCATTCCACAGGAATCCCCCCTCAAGTGCAGGTGCTGTCAGTGCTCCATTTCCTAGCAAGTCGTTCTTTTCAAACTACAGTGGCCATAGCATCAGGGATGCCTCAGCCTATGTTTTCTAACGTGTTGTCCAGAGTGTTGTCTGCCCTACTGAAACACATGCAGAGCTACATCGTTTTCCATCAGGTGGAGGATTTGCCTACAGTGAAAGGTGATTTCTATGCCTTGGGACATATCCCCAACATCATAGGTGCCATTGAGGGTACCCATGTGGCTTTGGTCCCCCCCCCACACAGGAGTGAACAGGTGTACAGAAACCGGAAGAGTTATCATTCTATGAATGTACAGATGGTATGTTTGGCAGACCAGTACATCTCCCATGTGAATGGAATGTTCCCTGGCTCAGTGCATGACGCCTACATCCTGTGGAATAGCAGCATCCCTTATGTGATGGGGCAACTCCAGAGGCACTGTGTGTGGCTATTAGGTGAGGACCTGGAAGCAAGACAGTGGGAATGGTTGTCTGGGTATATACCTACAGGTTAGTGTGTGTCTAACAGTTGTCCCTCGCCATTTGCAGGTGACTCTGGTTACCCCAACCTGTCATGGCTACTGACCCCAGTGAGGAATCCCAGGACCAGGGCAGAGGAACGCTACAATGAGGCTCATGAGCAAACTAGGAGGGTGATGGAGTGGACCCTTGGCCTCCTGAAGGCCAGGTTCAGGTGCCTCCACATGACAGGTGGATCCCTATTCTACTCACCAAAGAAGGTGTGCCAGATCATCGTGGCCTGCTGTATGCTTCACAACTTGGCTTTGCGACGACCGGTGCCTTTTCTGCAGGAGGATGGTCCGGATGGCGATGTTGTGGCAGCTGTGGAGCCTGTGGACAGTGATGAGGATGAAGCAGAGGAAGAAGACATGCAGAACAGGGACTCAGTGACCCAGCAATATTTCCAGTGAAACACAGGTAAGAATACAATCCTGCCTACTACATGTACTTTTCCACTACTACCTCTCTCCTGTCTGTCGTTTTCACCCAGAGTATGGTCCCTGAGTTGTCACTTTCCCTTACGGTTTCACAGATGTGGATCCCACTGTGTGACATCTTCTTAAATTCCTCATGGACTAGAGCTGTGTGGCATAGGTATGTTGACATTACTATTTCAAAAACATTTTGTCACTGTAATTGCAAATACACTATTTCGAAATCACAGACAGACTCCAGATCATTTTGTGCTTTAGGTGTGTTTATTTAAATGCAAAATATTGGAGGGGGAAGTTAAATGGTCAGGGGTGATGGCGGAGGAGTGTCCATGGCAGAGTCCAGTCTATTAGTCTCACAGTCGCATTGCCCATATGGGCATAGGAAGTGAAGCTGGGGCAGTTTAATTATGGACAGGGTGACAAAGTGGGACAGTAGGATGACAATCATGGTGGTCTCATTTCTTGGCAGGGGTCTTGGCATCGTTCTCTGTCTTATTCCTGGATCTCAGGGACCGTTTGCGGGTGGTTGTCCGTCTGCAGGGGGTGGGGTGCTGGTATGGTGGACCTGTGGTGGGGCGTCCTGTCCACTAGTGCCGGCGGAGGTGGTGGGCAGTTCATCGTCCATGCTAGTGTCAGGGGCCCCTCGTAGTGCCACAGAGTCCCTCCTGGTGTTGAGTACTTCCTTCAGCACCCCTACGATGGTACCCAGGGTGGAGCTGATGGTTCTGAGTTCCTCCCTGAAGCCCATATACTGTTTCTCCTGCATGCGTGGGTCTCCTGAAACTTGGCCAGAACAGTTGCCATCGTCTCCTGGGAGTGGTGGTATGCTCCCATGATGGAGGAGAGGGCCTCGTGGAGAGTGGGTTCCCTTGGCCTGTCCGCCCCCTGTCGCACGGCAGCCCTCCCAGTTCCCCTGTCTTCCTTGCCCTCCGTCCCCTGGATTGTGTGCCCACTGCCACTGCCCCCAGGTCCCTGTTGTTGTTGGGGTGGTGGGTTATCCTGGGTTCCCTGTAGTGGTGGACACACAGCTGATTGACGTGTCCTGGGGACGGAGGTATGGGCCCGCTGGGTGGGTGCTGTGCTGGTGTTTCCAGAGGGGGAAGGTCTGTGGTGGCCTGTGCCTGTGTGAGGGGAACCGACTGTCCAGAGGTCCCCGATGGTCCGGGCTGGTCATCTAGATCCAGTTGAACAGAGCTGTTGTCATCACTGTGGGCCTCTTCTGTGGGTGGAGTGGACATGTCTGGGCCCTCCTGTCTGGTGACGTTGGGTAGGAGTCCTGCAGGGGTGGAAAGGCATGATTATTGCATCTGTGTGTGCCATGGTGTGCAATGGGTGGGTCACCCTGTACCCCAGTGCTTCCATTCTTGTGTGGGACCTTCTGTGATAATGGTTTAGGGGGGTGTATGGGTATGTGCAGTGGGCATGCTTTGGTGATGGGTGTCCATGCTTTGTTGTTGCATGCAGGGCTTGGTGTTGGGATGGGTAGTTTGTGATATTGGGACATTTGTGAGGAGTTGGAGTGATGAGGGTGAGGGCGAGGGTGGGGGTATGTGATAGCATGCAGGTAGGGTGGGGGATGTAATAGTAAAGCTTTGACTTACCAGAGTCCATTTCTCCACCAACTCCTGCGAGGCCCTCAGGATGCAGAATCTCCAAGACCTGCTCCTCCCATGTTTTTAGTTGTGGGGGAGGAGGTGGGGGTCCACTGCCAGTCCGCTGAACCGCTAGGTGGTGTCTTGAGACCACAGAACGCACCTTCCCCCGTAGGTCGCTCCACCTTTTCCTGATGTCCTCCCGATTTCTTGGGTGTTGTCTCACTGCGTTGACCCTGTCCACTATTCTTCGCCATAGCTCCATCTTCCTTGCAATTGAGGTGTGCTGCACCTGTGCTCCAAATAGCTGTGGCTCTACCCGTACGATTTCCTCCACCATGACCCTGAGCTCCTCCTCCGAGAACCTGGGGTGTCTTTGCCATGCCATGGGGTGGTGTAGGTGATGTGTGGGGTGGAGTGTGTGGTGATAAGTGTGGTGATATGTAGTGGTGTGTTGTGTGAGGTGTGTGGAAGTTGTGTGGGTGATGGTGTTATGTGCCTGTGGATGTTGTTGTACTTGCTGGTGGTGTCTCTCTCTGGCCTTCATTCTGAATTTTTTGTCGTGGGGGTTTGTGGGTGATGTGGGTGTGTGTTTTATATTGTAATGGGTGTGTTGGAGTGGTGTGTGTATGTATCTCGGGTGTGTGCATTTTGAATCGTCCAATGTGGGGATGTTTTATAGAAGTGTGTGTATTTTGAGCGCGGCGGTATGTACCGCCAATGAAATACCGCAGTTGAAAGACAGCCGCGTGGATTCGTGTGTCGTGATAGTGTGGGCGTATTTCTGTTGCCGTGACGGTGGAGGTTTTGTTATCGCCAGTTTATCACTGACCTTTGGTGTGGCGGACTTGTGTGGGTGTCTGAATTTTGCCGGGTTCCGAGATGTGGGTCATAATAGCAGTGGCGGGATTCCGCGGCCGCGGCGGTGTGTTGACGGTCTTCTGCACGGCAGTAAGCGGCTTTTACCGCCAATGTTGTAATGACCGCCTTTGTCTATATTTTGTGGTTCAGACATTAATCATCCTACCTGTTGTCTCCTCTACCCAGTGAGAGCCTCACTATCAGTTGTCTAATACAATACAAATGCTTGTTCACTAACTGATAGAAGGCTTCTGGAAAATTATAACATCTGCAGCAAAAGAGAAAAACATCTCATGCAAAACAACATATCAGCATTGGAAACAGCACTTTCAGTGCTAGTGTATTATTTGAGGCTAACATGACATCAGCAGACTAGCGTAAATCAGCCCATTATTGTTTTGTATATTTGCTTATATTGTCTAAGTATGATTTTCTACCCCAAATATTTATTCATTATACATGTGTGTTGGAAAACCGCTCTGTCTGAAGGGTCACCCCAAACGTTTTGCCTTTCCCCTTCTCTTTTTCTGACCTTGTTTTTACTGGCTTTAGGACTCTGGGCACTTTACCACTGCTAGCCAGAGCTAAAGTGCATATGTTCTCTCCCTTAAAGATGGTAACATTTGCTCATACCCAATTGGCATTTTTAATTTACATGTAAGTCCCTAGTAAAGGGCCCTACATGTGCCCATGGCCTGTCAATCAAATGATGCTAGTGGGTCAGCAGCACTGATTGTGCCACCCATATAAGTAGTCCTTTAACCATGTCTCAGGTCTGCCATTGTCAGGCCTGTGTTTGCAGTTTTACTGCCACTTTAACTTGGCAATTATAACTACTTGCCAAGCGTTAAATTCCCCTTTTGTTTCATATAAGTCACTCCTCTGGTAGGCCTTAGGTATCCCATAGGGCAGGGTATTATGTAAGTAAAAGGCAGTACTTATAAGTTTTACATTTCCTGATAGCGAGAAACTCCCAAGTCAATTTTCATTACTGTGAAGCTTGCTCCTCTCATAGGCCAGCATTAGAGATTCCCTTATTTGCTTTCAAGTGGTAATTTCTGATCTGAGAGGAATAGACTTGTCACGTTTGGTATGGTTGGAATGGTAGTGAGTAATACTACTTACTGGTGAAGTTGGATTCTACCTTACTATTTCAGAAAAGGCACTTTTAGAATGTAGGAATTTCTCTGACCTTACTGCCATCTGTGCCTTACAGCCTGTCTCCAATTAACATCTGGTCTGTGCTGTTTGACATCTCTCCTTGTGCATTCTACCCAGACAGCCACAAACACAGGACACTCAGAGCTATTTTCATTCATCTGCATATAGATGGGTCTCCCTGGGCAGAAAGGGTGAAGAGGCTCTTTCTTACACTTCAAAGGCCTGTGTCCTGCCCTTACACAAAGGACTGATAACCACATTAGGGCTCCTGACAGACAGGGCTGGGTTGAAAATGGAAACTTATGCACTTCAAAACCATTCTTTTAAGTTTTTTCCACTTCAAAGGTACTTTTGGGAATATTTACTCGGACTGTGACCCCAGCAATTCAGACACTGCTGGACCTACAACTGGGCTCCGTCAGAGGGCCAAAGGACTCATCTGGACAGCTTTGCTGGAAGGACTGCTGGCCTGCTTGTTGCCTTCTTGTTGCCCTGCTGCCTTCTGACCCCTGACTCTGCTGGAAGGACTTTGCCTTCCTCCTTAAGTGCTCTCCAAGGGCTTGGCTTGAGCTTGCTTCCTGTCCTGAAATCTCAGGGCTATTAAAGACTTCACCAAAGGGAAGAAAGTCCAGCACATCTGAAAGTTGATGCAGCGCCTGCAAAAATTGATGCAAGGTAAACATACATGGCATATGAAGCCCCAGGCATCATGGTCAAATAAAAACAAAAAATGAGTTATTTTATATTTTTTAAGCTGTACATAAGCAATACTGTATTAAACCTTCTCCCAAATCAGTATGCAGATCATACAGAATATGTGTGTCAAACTGGGATGTACAATCTGCCCCAACCACCTAATATTCCAGGATCAGACTGCGTGCCACCAGCTCAGCACTTGATGGTGCAGCACTGTCTTTGCAGACTCTGTTTTATTGGAAGAAAAGTAAGCCTCATGGAGCACAGAAACTTTCAAAGTCTATATAAGCAGAGACAATGTTATGATCTAGTCATGGAGTTCAGCAAAACTAGCTCTATAATCATGTTAACAATTTGCTGACTCCCCATGCATTTTTTAACTCGCTGGTCCACCGTCCACTGAAAGAAATTTCACTTTGTGAGCTGCTTTTAAGACTTGAAATCCATTTGCTTTTTGAGTAGACAACAGTCATTTGTGACAGGGTCTGAAGCATTTCAAGGCAATGTTGCATCCTGTCTTCTCACACAAATCGGTCTGTCTTCATCGGTCTGTGTGCGCTGCAGAGAGACCATAATTGGATGATTATGTAATCTGAACACCTTTAGTGCCCACAGGGCTCTGTGAGAAACTTGCATATACTTAAGTCTCAACTGAATAATTCTCACTCATTCCCCATCATTCAATTCAATTTAATTCAAAAGGATTTGTTGAGTTCATGGCTACCCAGATAGGCTTCCCAGTGCTGATTTCTACTAGGCTCAGGTACAATAATATTATGCAAAAAGATAGGTTTTGAGTTGTTTTCTAAAGCTAAGTAAATTAATGTTTTACCTAAGGGTTAGAGGTAAGGCATTCCAAAGGTGTGGAGCAAGGTAGGTAAAAGAGCGCTGACCCCATCTGGTTTTTTCACCCTGGAATTGGAGGGAAGACTCAGGTTACTAAGGCGGTCATTATGAACATGGCAGGAAAGACCGCCGACCGCCGTGGCGGTGGTGAACAGAATCCCGCCAGCAGTGGCAAATGGAATCCCACCATATAATGATAGAAAAACCCAACCCCGCAAAAAATTCCCAGACCACCACTCCTCACCAGGAACCTGTCGGCGGGAATACTGGCCCACCCCACCCCACCACCGCCAAGCACATCCACATCCCACCCTCCAAATAATGATGCACAAATCACATCAGCGGACAGTGGAGGCCGGACGACCATTGGCGGCTGCGACCGCCACGGGCGACTGCGACCGCCACGGGCGGCAAGTGGGCCCAACAGCAACCAGTGCACACATTGGCTAGGCCTAGCACCCACACACCTGACACACATCCAGAACACCATAAAACACCCCCAGAAACACCCCACAATCCCTTGCAACAAAACCAGGACCAGAAGACGGAGAGCACCAGAGCCAGACAGAGAATGCCAGCAGACAGGACACGCATAGTGACCCACACAGGAGCAACCAAACCCCGTCCCCAGTCCCGACGCCATCCACCACCTTCACCACGCCCTCCACCCCAAAAATCCATGCTTCACCGAAAGGGAGCTAAGGACCATGGTGGACGAGATCCTGAAGGTGGAGCCACAAATATTCGGGTCCGAGGTGCAGCACACACCCATTGCGCGGAAAATGGAGCTGTGGCAGACCATTGTCAACATGGTGAATGCAGTGGGACACCATCCACGCACCAGGGACGACATCCGCAAGGGATGGAACGACCTGCGGGGGAAGGTCAGCGCCATGGCATCCAGGCACCACATCGCAGTGCAGAAGACTGGGGGAGGATCACCACCAACACCACCCGACTACACCGACTGGGAGGAGAAGTGTTGGAAAATGGGTTATTGGTAGGGCAGGTAGGTACCTACACCTAGCAACAAGCCACAAACCTCCACAAAAGTACAGTTAGGTCTCAGTAAATTAATCCCAGCTCTACCCTTGGTAGCTTGGCATCGAGCGTCAAGGCTTAACTTAGGAGACAAAGTGTAAAGCATTCAAATATCACACAACAGTAATTAAATAAAACACAGGAAACAGTTTAAAAATCCAAAACCAATTTATAAAAATAGCTTATATTTTTATCTTTAAAATGACACAAAAACGATTAAAATCGGTTCAGGGGAACCGGAGATATGAATTTTTAAAGTATTATTATTTTCTAGCGCATAGAAACAAAAAGCGCCAATCGGGTCATCTGGTTGCACCAGGACCGGGACAAAGTCAAACTTTCAGGCCGACCGCGATGGAGCCCTGCTCGGATACAGGTCGCGGGAAGCCTCGGTTAAAAAGTTACCTTCTGACTTAGTCTTTATTTTGAAGTTTTTCTTCACCGCGACGAACCTGCCAGTTGGATCCGACCTCCTGGAGCCCTTGTCCGGATACGCGAAGTCGGTTTCCTCGGTGGTGATTTCTACCTTCGGACTTAGTCGTTTTTTCGAGATGAAAATCCTTCGACCGGGGTAAACCTGGATCTTGATCCGACGTCCGTGGAGCCCTTCTCGGATACGATGGCTGGAAGGTCCCGGTCAACTTTTTACGTTCGGACTTAGTCTCTTTTTCGGATGTTTTTCTTGACCGGGACGAACCACGAAGTCAGGCCGGGTCGCGGTTGAGGCAAGCCGGCTAGAATTTCCGCGTCGAGTCGGTCACTTTATGGAGCTTTTTTCTAAAATTTCTCCAATCTTTTCCAAACTTCTGGGGCTTCACCCAGATGTTCTTTTAAGGTTCTTTTGGGGTCCACAGCTCACCCCAAGGGTCCAGAAGTTCTGTGATGGTCCTTGGGAAGTGCGGACTTCAACTCCCAGAGTGCACCTGGCGCAAACTCCTTTTTGGCCACTGGGCAGTGGTCAGCTGGTCACTTTTTCAGGAGTTGGTGCAGGGGACTCTGGTTAGCAATTTTTCACCTGTAGCAAACAGGGAGTCCCTCCTTGAACCAGTGGAAGCCAGGCAAAGTCCTTCTTGTGGTGAAGCCCAAGTGTGCAGCTGGTGCAGTCTTTCTGAGTGCAGGGTCCAGGTGCAGGCCAGGGGTCCAGCAGGGCAGTCCTTCTTCTCCTTGTAGTTCTTTCTTCTTGAAATTTGGTGGGGATCTGAGGCGTGGGTGCAGGTCTGCCAGTTTTATCCTTGCTCCTGGGTGAAAAGCAGGGGGGCCCTGGTCCTCCAATCAGGGACAGGGTCGTCCCCCTGTGATGACCACTTCCTGGGAAGTGTGGCAAAAATCCATCCCAGAAGGCAATAGTCTCTAAAAATCCAAAATTGATGAATCTGATTTTTGGAGGAGAGATCTGGCTGAGCCCACCCACTGGTGTGGCTAAAAATCATAAACACACCCCTCTCCTGCCCTCTCCTAATCTAATCAAGGGGGCACCTAGCTGTCTGGGGTTGCAGGATGTGGGGGTGTTGCTGGGTGCTCCAGATGTCCTTCTCTGCCTTTGAAGACCAGTTTGGCAGCCCTCCCCCTTCCTGCTTCCCCATCTGCTGAGGGGAGATTCTCTCCCCCAAGCACATTCCTTTGTGTGAAGTCAGGCCACTTCACACCTCATTAAAGTAGCCTAGCAGAAGCTGCTGCAGGCTGGCCAATCAGAGCACAGGAGCAAAAACAATGCAGAGCTGAAATTGGCAACTTTTTAGGTAAAGTCTAAACTTTTTACCTGAACTGGTTATATTAAATCCAACAACTGGAAGTTGTGGGATTTATTATAACAATCAATTTGATACCAAATTCTTGGTATGTAACATTTAAGGAGACTTTAAAATTTAAAATAAAGTCTGCCCATTCTAGCCTATGAAGGCCATTTACTTCAATGAGGGAAAAACGAATTTGGCTGTTTTTACCTCACCAGGGCTTATAAATCTATTTTTATAAAGTCCCTGCTTATAGTTACATGGCACCCAGCCCTAGGGGCACATAGGGCACACCTTAGGGGTGACTTATATGTAAAAATAAGGTAGTTTAAGACTTCGGAAGTACCTTTAATTCCAAAGTCGAATTTGCATATAACTTTAATTTAAAAGCAGCCAGCAAGGCATGCTTGCTTTTAAAATGACACTGGGCACCTCAGCAATGCACCTAGGTGTGCACCACCTATGCTGTGGTCCCTAAACCTACATGCCCTACCATATACTAGGGACTTATAGGTAGGTTAACTTAGCCAATTATAATTAGCCTAATTTGCATATCCATTTTACACAGAGCACAGGCCCTGGGACTGGTTAGCAGTAACCAGGGCACCATCAGAGTCAGGAAAACACCAGCATAAAGTGGAAAATGGGGGCAAAAAGTTATGGGGCCTCTGCAATCAGCCCTAGTTTCTCACACAACCCCCCCCCAGCCCACACGCCCAGGAGACTCAGCCCAACCCTGGGAGAGTCTTCCTGGCTTGTTAGGCGAGGAAGACAGTGAAGAAAACTGGCTGTCCCTTTGCAGGGCCTACTCTGCCTTACATCCTCCTGTCAGGGTCACTCCCTCTGGGTAGTGAAGCCATCCCAACAGTAAAAGGACCCAACTTAAACTGAAACTTCCCTCTAGGGGGGTCTTCCTCCTCTCTCTCTGCCAACTTGGGTAGTGAGGTGCCCACCTCCCCTACTCCTAACTTTGCTAGGGCAACACCTAGCTTACCCAAAGAGGTCACCCAACACTTGAGCAACCCCACCATGACCAATAGGGTCAGGGGGCCTACTTTGCTATTGGCCCTGGGGTCTGCCTCCCAGGCCAAGTACAGTGCTGCCAGGAAGGCTAGCACCCAGCAGAGGCTACTGACAGCTTTCAGTTCCCAGAACCACACCCTAAGCTCTCCACTGACAGGTGGCTGAGCTGCTTTAAGGGCAACTTTGGGGTCCTGGCACCCCTCTTGCTGTCTAGAGTGGGGGGCTACCACCTCCTGTGGCAGACACCCTCCTTCCACTCTCCCTTCTGTCAGTGCAGGGGCAACACCTTGCATCTGGACAGATGCCTGACTACTCAGGACTTCCTTGGGGTCAGGTGAGGCCTCACCAGTGCCAACTCTGGGCTCCCCCCTTACTGAGGCAGAAGGCCCTTGGCTCCCTGGAACTCTCTTTAAGAGTGGCCTACCCTTTCTTTTCTTCTTTCCTTTTCTTGGGGACCCCTGTCTCCTAACTGTAGGGACTGACTCCCCAGGACTTTGGGTTGGGGGGGCGCCCTGGGCGACCACCCCATCTGTGACCAGACTCACCTCTGGGAGGTCATTGCCCAGGATACAATCTAGAGGAAGGTCAGCACTGACTACCACCCTAATCCAGTCAAGGATACCCTCCCTCTCTAGGGGCACTATGGCTACAGGTTTGGAGGTGACCTCCCCTGTGGCTATCCTGACTTTCTTTGTCTTTCCTGGGACATACATGTCTGGGGTCACTAACCGGTCACTCACTATAGTGTGACTGGCACCGGTGTCTCTCAGGCCAGTGGTAGGGATCCCATTCACTTGAATGTGGTGGAAGTGCCTACTCCCACCCTCAGGGATCACCAGCTTACCATCTGGTCCTGTCTCCCAGCACAATGCTAGGAGGACTTCATCATCTGAGGAATCCTCCTCTATGGCTACACTGGACAGCCCAGTGCTAACCACCTTCTTTGGACAGGCTGCATCTCCTCTGAAGTGACCTGTCTGCTGACAGTCAAAGCAAGCCCTACTGTCCAAGAGCTTTTTTAACCCTGGGTCTCCCTGTCTCTGCTTGTCAGAGTGGGAGTGGGATTTACTCTCCTCCTTCTTAGGGTTCTGGGGTACAGAGGGAGTCTCTGTGGTGGGCTTACCACCTCCCTCCTTAGGTTTTTGGGGACCTATCCCCCCCTTCTTGGAGTCTCCCCCCTGGGACTTGACAACCACACTGGTTCTCAACCACTCATCAGCTGCCTCCCCTAGCTCTCTAGGGTTGGTCTGCTTAGAGTCCACTAGATGCTGGCGTAACCTTTCTTGGATACAATTGGTCAAGATGTGCTCTCTCATGATCAGATTGTATAACCCCTCATAAGTATTTACTTTGTTGCCAATAATCCAGCCCTCTAGTGCCTTTAGTGAGGTGTCCACAAAGTCAACCCAAGACTGGGTACTGACCTTCTGGGTGTCCCTGAACTTCACTCTATATTGCTCTGGGGTCAGACCAAACTTCTTGACTAAGCACCTCTTCATACTAGGGTATGAATCTGCCTCCTCCCCCCTTAAGGTCAGAAGCCTATCCCTCCCTGAGTTGGGGACCAACTCCCACAAAAGGGAACCCCAGTATTGAGGCTTAACCCTTCTCATTTGGAGTGCCCTCTCAAAGGCCCCTAGCCACTTATCTATGTCATCCCCCTCTACATAAGCAGGAACCACCCCCTTGGGTAATCTGGGGCAAACTCCCCCACCCATGGACACCTCAGCTTCTTTATCGCTGCTTCCATCTCTTTTTTCTTTGTATGCCCACTTTTTCTTTTCTAGGGCCAGCTTCTCTGCTTCCAAAGCTATGTAGGCTAGCTGGGCTTCCAGCTCTCTTTCCCTGATGGATGGGTTCTCTCCTCCTGAAAGGACCCTCTTCCTACCACTAGCTTTGGGTCTGCCCCTAGTGACTGTGTCCAGTGAGGACCGTTCCTCCTCTTCCTCACTTGGGGTATGATGCCTTTCCTCCCCTGAGTGGTTAGAGTTAGCATCTTTCCCTTTTTCTTCCCCCTCTGGAGCTTCCTCTGTCTCTACCTCTTGGGCCTCAGCCCATGCTGTCAGGGATTTAATCAGGATTTGCTTCCTGAGATCAGGGGTTGCAGGCAACCCTCTCTCAATACACAACCCCCTAAGCTGGACTACTGTCAGTGTGGGTAGGCTAGCCAGATCAAGCTCCATGGTTCCCTTGTTTTGTGTCAACAAATTTTTTTTGCAAAAATTGGAAACAAGAATTTAGAAAAATTACAAAAATTCAATAATTGAAATTAATCCAAATTAATAAAATAAAAAAATAAAAAAAATTAACATTAAAAATTAAAAGCAATTTTTGCACTAGGACAATTTAAAGGATTTTTAATTTGTTTTATCTAAAACTGTAACGTGATATTGAACACAAGTACAGGATCCCGTCGCTGCTTCCAATTATGTTGGAAAATGGGTTATTGGTAGGGCAGGTAGGTACCTACACCTAGCAACAAGCCACAAACCTCCACAAAAGTACAGTTAGGTCTCAGTAAATTAATCCCAGCTCTACCCTTGGTAGCTTGGCATCGAGCGTCAAGGCTTAACTTAGGAGACAAAGTGTAAAGCATTCAAATATCACACAACAGTAATTAAATAAAACACAGGAAACAGTTTAAAAATCCAAAACCAATTTATAAAAATAGCTTATATTTTTATCTTTAAAATGACACAAAAACGATTAAAATCGGTTCAGGGGAACCGGAGATATGAATTTTTAAAGTATTATTATTTTCTAGCGCATAGAAACAAAAAGCGCCAATCGGGTCATCTGGTTGCACCAGGACCGGGACAAAGTCAAACTTTCAGGCCGACCGCGATGGAGCCCTGCTCGGATACAGGTCGCGGGAAGCCTCGGTTAAAAAGTTACCTTCTGACTTAGTCTTTATTTTGAAGTTTTTCTTCACCGGGACGAACCTGCCAGTTGGATCCGACCTCCTGGAGCCCTTGTCCGGATACGCGAAGTCGGTTTCCTCGGTGGTGATTTCTACCTTCGGACTTAGTCGTTTTTTCGAGATGAAAATCCTTCGACCGGGGTAAACCTGGATCTTGATCCGACGTCCGTGGAGCCCTTCTCGGATACGATGGCTGGAAGGTCCCGGTCAACTTTTTACGTTCGGACTTAGTCTCTTTTTCGGATGTTTTTCTTGACCGGGACGAACCACGAAGTCAGGCCGGGTCGCGGTTGAGGCAAGCCGGCTAGAATTTCCGCGTCGAGTCGGTCACTTTATGGAGCTTTTTTCTAAAATTTCTCCAATCTTTTCCAAACTTCTGGGGCTTCACCCAGATGTTCTTTTAAGGTTCTTTTGGGGTCCACAGCTCACCCCAAGGGTCCACAAGTTCTGTGATGGTCCTTGGGAAGTGCGGACTTCAACTCCCAGAGTGCACCTGGCGCAAACTCCTTTTTGGCCACTGGGCAGTGGTCAGCTGGTCACTTTTTCAGGAGTTGGTGCAGGGGACTCTGGTTAGCAATTTTTCACCTGTAGCAAACAGGGAGTCCCTCCTTGAACCAGTGGAAGCCAGGCAAAGTCCTTCTTGTGGTGAAGCCCAAGTGTGCAGCTGGTGCAGTCTTTCTGAGTGCAGGGTCCAGGTGCAGGCCAGGGGTCCAGCAGGGCAGTCCTTCTTCTCCTTGTAGTTCTTTCTTCTTGAAATTTGGTGGGGATCTGAGGCGTGGGTGCAGGTCTGCCAGTTTTATCCTTGCTCCTGGGTGAAAAGCAGGGGGGCCCTGGTCCTCCAATCAGGGACAGGGTCGTCCCCCTGTGATGACCACTTCCTGGGAAGTGTGGCAAAAATCCATCCCAGAAGGCAATAGTCTCTAAAAATCCAAAATGGATGAATCTGATTTTTGGAGGAGAGATCTGGCTGAGCCCACCCACTGGTGTGGCTAAAAATCATAAACACACCCCTCTCCTGCCCTCTCCTAATCTAATCAAGGGGGCACCTAGCTGTCTGGGGTTGCAGGATGTGGGGGTGTTGCTGGGTGCTCCAGATGTCCTTCTCTGCCTTTGAAGACCAGTTTGGCAGCCCTCCCCCTTCCTGCTTCCCCATCTGCTGAGGGGAGATTCTCTCCCCCAAGCACATTCCTTTGTGTGAAGTCAGGCCACTTCACACCTCATTAAAGTAGCCTGGCAGAAGCTGCTGCAGGCTGGCCAATCAGAGCACAGGAGCAAAAACAATGCAGAGCTGAAATTGGCAACTTTTTAGGTAAAGTCTAAACTTTTTACCTGAACTGGTTATATTAAATCCAACAACTGGAAGTTGTGGGATTTATTATAACAATCAATTTGATACCAAATTCTTGGTATGTAACATTTAAGGAGACTTTAAAATTTAAAATAAAGTCTGCCCATTCTAGCCTATGAAGGCCATTTACTTCAATGAGGGAAAAACGAATTTGGCTGTTTTTACCTCACCAGGGCTTATAAATCTATTTTTATAAAGTCCCTGCTTATAGTTACATGGCACCCAGCCCTAGGGGCACATAGGGCACACCTTAGGGGTGACTTATATGTAAAAATAAGGTAGTTTAAGACTTCGGAAGTACCTTTAATTCCAAAGTCGAATTTGCATATAACTTTAATTTAAAAGCAGCCAGCAAGGCATGCTTGCTTTTAAAATGACACTGGGCACCTCAGCAATGCACCTAGGTGTGCACCACCTATGCTGTGGTCCCTAAACCTACATGCCCTACCATATACTAGGGACTTATAGGTAGGTTAACTTAGCCAATTATAATTAGCCTAATTTGCATATCCATTTTACACAGAGCACAGGCCCTGGGACTGGTTAGCAGTAACCAGGGCACCATCAGAGTCAGGAAAACACCAGCATAAAGTGGAAAATGGGGGCAAAAAGTTATGGGGCCTCTGCAATCAGCCCTAGTTTCTCACAAGAAGGTACTCGGCATCCTTCACCCAGAGGGACTCACTGGACTCACTGGAGGAATGGACTCGGGTAAGTCATCTAAAATTAGCCCATATACACCATGCCTGTAATGCACGCAGCACCCCACCGCACCCACACCCACCTAGACCCACACCCCACCCAGCCATTACCCACCACATCTACCACCCTGCATCACCCACAACTCACTCCCAGGCCCACATCACTCCCGCTGTGCACAGCCACCCACCCCTGCACGTACCCACAATGGAATAATAACCCTCACCACAATGTAACCCCACCACTGCCACTAAATGCAATGACCACATCACAAAGGCACCCTGGAAGGCCACTGAAAGGCACACCAGCACAAAATTGCACAGTTCAGTACACCTGAAACGCTCATGCATATGTAACAGACATGTCCATGTCCCCCAACAGGCACCACCACACATGCAACCCTAATGGAGGGGACAAGGAGTGCCACAGCACTCCAAGGAGACAGAGGCACATCACAAGACCTTGGCGAAGGACCTCAGGACACTGATGAGCAGGCAGGCTCCTCACACAGCACTGGATGCTCACTATGCAGCAGCCCCACCCAGGAAAACACTGTCACCCCTAACACCCAGTCAAGACCAGCAGGCCAGGGAGCCAAACCCACACCAGTGGACCCAGGGCACAGACACGTGGAACACAGCTACAGAGGTCACAGTCTACCACTCCCAACATGCAGGAAGGCGAGGGCCCCAGTACAAGTGGCACGTCACTACCTGTGCACGGGACACAGGCACAGGGGGCCAGGCCAAGGTCAAGTGCACCAGTGGGTCAGGGGGTAGGGCACCGGATGGATGCAGCAGCCCAGGACGTCATTGCAGAGGTATTGGGGGCCTACCAACATACCCAAGGCAGGTTGGCACAGATTGTATCCACCTTGGAGCAAAGTCAGAGGATGCAGCTGGAACAACAGCAACAGGCCATGGAGCAGTGGAAAGAACACAATACCACAATGGCCACCACTGCTGGGGCACTGCTGCAGTTGGTCAACAAACAGTCAGACACCCACACCGGACAAGAGGCCCACACAACAGTCCTGGACAACCAGCAACAGATGACCCAAGCAGCAGAAACAGCACAGGAAATACCCTCCCAGGAATCACAAGGGCCAACCATGCCACCTCAAGAAGCTCCACAGCAGGCACCCAAACGTAGTCTTAGCAACCCAGCTAAGAACAAGCCCCACTCCAACAATTGACACTGTTACTACTACAAAGCAACCATCCCACCCATTCACCAACTACGCTAGCTGAGGGCTAAATCAAGTACTATACTACAAAAAGGACCCACCTATGACATCCAACAGGGCTGCCACCAAGTCGGTTTTGAGGACACCCAACCCTTACGACTTACATCACTGTACATAGCACTTTTCACTTTATTCGACCAATAAACAACATTTCTCACCTGTAACACTGTCCCCTGTCTTCAATGTTGAACAAAATGAAGTTTGGATGCAACTGGCAAGGCTCAACATTACTGTCAATTTGTGCTTGGTGGTGGTAATGTCTGTTTCAAATTATGCAAGGGGGTAATGCATATATTGTCTGTCAGTACCATGCTGAAGAGGTCCACGTCTCGCCTATCATGACCAATCCCCCCTATATGACATGGCCCACTTACAGTATCAGTCACTAACCACAATTACAGGCTTAAGTCCCACACAGTCATTGTAAGCAGAGTTGTATCAGTTAGTTCCTGGAATTGACATCTTCCCCTTCCTCATCCTCACCATCACTCTCCTCCCCTCTCTGAGGTAACTGATTAGGACCTATAGCACCCTTCACCTCCAAAAGGGGGATTGCATGTCTCACAGCCATGTTGTGCAGCATGCTGCAGGCCACCACTATTCTACACACCTTATCAGCCCCATAGGCCAGGGTACCCTCAGAGATATGAAGGGGCCAGAATCTAGCCTTCAGGAGACCTACAGAACGCTCTATCACCCTCCTAGTATGTCTATGGGCCTCATTGTATTTCCTATCTGCATCCCTCATGGGATTCCTCACTGGTGTCAGGAGCCAACGCAGGTTTGGATAGCCAGAGTCACCTAGAGAAATGGTCAATACAGAGTCATCATTGTAATGTCCTTCGTCAGACAGACAGGTTTTCTGCAATGTGTCTGTTAGTGACAGGCAAACCAACCTATGATCCACCCTCTGTCCTCTTATAGTTGTTCCATCTTCTGTGGCACACTACTGTTCCTCAAAACAAATGAATCATGGACAGAACCCGGAAACATGGCATTCACATGGGAAATGTACTGGTCTGCAGTACATATCAATTGGATGTTCATGGAGAGAAAGTTCTTCCTGTTTCTATACACCTGTTCACTCACTCTTGGGGGGATGATAGCTATGTGGGTGCCATCGATGGCACCTCTGACATGGGGAATACTTGCAAAGGCATAGAAGTCAGACTTGGTGGCAGGGAGGTCAGCACTTTGGGGGAATCATACATAGGATTGCAGATGTTGTACAAATGCATTAAAAAATCTTGTCAATACCTGGCTGAACACTGGCTGTGAGAAACCAGCATCCATGCCCACTGTCACTTGAAATGAGCCTGTGGCCAGGAAATGGAGTGCAGAGAGCACCTGTACCACAGTTGGAATTGCATGCTGATTATGATTTCCGGGAGTCAGTGCAGGATTCAGTAATGCACATAGGTACTGAATAGTTGCACGTGTGAGTCTGTAGGTGATTTTGATCTGACGCTCCACCATGGTCCCAATATCCACAAGTGGTCTGTACACCGATTGTGCCATTCCTCAACACAAGGGTTGGTACCGATGAGGGGTAAGAAAAGGGAGTGATGTGGACACATACACTGGCAGATTTGTTAGATATATGCAGTTCATTCTTCATAGTAGTGTCTGTACAATATCTGCAACCTGACAGATGTACATGTACATCAATAGGAGGGAACGGAGTAAATCATGTGTGATTATATACTCAATGGATAGAGGCCTAGGTGCTTCATATGGCTAGTAGGCCCAGGATTATGAGTATTATGAATTTCAAGATGCATAGGTGATGGCAAAGTGTCTGCCCCCTGTAGTTATGCCCCTTCGTTGTGGAAGTGACCTAATACCACTGACGGTTGACGTCACAGCGTACGGCGGTTTTGACCGCTGGGTGTTGACCGCTGCTCGCACCCTCAGTGGCTAACATGGATGCCAATGGGGAATCCTGGCGTATTCAGCTATTTACAAGTGTCTCTCCTGTTTTGTCTCCCCATCCCTGTTCTCTTGTGTTTGTCTGGTACAGCTCCAACATCAGGCAAGGGAGCTGAGGCAGCGGCAAGTAGGGAGGCAGCGGCCCACGGATCCTCTGAGGCAGAGACAATGGACGCCCAGGGGACCAGTGGGTGGGAGGGTGAGGGGACTTCCACGGAGAAGGCTACTATCACAGGAGGTAGTGACTCTGAGATCTCCTCGGATGGGGGTCCTCCGGTGGTGGCAGACCCTAGTGGACACACCACTACCGTGAGATCTTCCACCACCACCCATTCCATCACACCCTCCGTTCTGCTCCCCACCGAGTTGCCCGTGCTTGTGTCTCCTTCGCCCCAGGCACCTCCTCCCCTGCCGCAGTCAGCCCTGCTGCCCTCACAGAGGAGGCTGTTGACCTAAAGAGAACCATCTCTGTAGTGCAGACAACCATCGTCAATTCCATCCAGGGTCTGGCTTCTGAGGTGCAGCAGACCATTGCCTATCTGGATGCCTATTTGGTCTGTCCTACAGAGATCTTTTCAGGCTCTGGCCTCCTCTTTGACGGCACCCAGTTTCCCTGGCCTTCCGTCCCCCCTCCAACCTCCCCTACCCCTTCAAGCACCCCACTCCCTTCACCCGTCCAAAGCACACAATCAGACCCGCTTACAGGCACATGAACACACAAGAAGCACACTTCCAAACACAAGCACCACACCTCCCACCACAAACATTCACACAGCCAACAGATACCTGCACACACAACAACATCCACTTCCCCCAGTGTTCCCGCCTCTTCCTCCTCCCTGTCTGTCCCCTTAACATCCACACCCGCATGCACTGCACCTTCACTCACTGTTATTGCTCCTCTTCCTGCACTCACCACAATAGCAGACAGCCATACATGCACCCCATTCACCACACCTGCACTCACAACCTCCACTGTAGTTGACACATCCAACACACTCACCAGACTTGCAGACCCCACCCAACATACATTCACACTAGCTGTCTATCTTCTCCCACTGTGTCCACCCCCCACCTCCCAAAACGCACCAAGACACCCACCCATCAGACATCCACCACACAACAGGATACTGAGCTGTCACCTGCACCCACTACACGCACACCTACACCCCATACATCAACTCCCTCTGCCTCCACTCCCACACCCTCATCCACGCCCACCCAATTGCTCCCAAGAAACTTTTCCTCTCCCGTGCAGACCTAATCCAACCCACTGGCCCACCCTGTCTTGTCCCAAAACATGCCCACCTCCTTGCCCTTTCCGCTCCTTCAACATCACAGCCCACCCGGTCCAGTCTTCCCATTCCCGTGCCCCTTCTCCGGTGAAGAAGAAGGCCTGCAGAGAGCCTAGGGCATCCAGCTCTGCCCGAGCCAAACAGCCCCAACCCCCTTCAAAAGAGAAGCCCACCCCCCCTCCAACCTCCTCACGCAAGTCTAAGTCCCACCCTGTCAGAAATCCCCACTCCCCCTGCCCCTTTTTCGTGCATTGCCTGGATCCCCATATGGTGCCCCGTTCAGTGGAGTACCCAGCACTTGTGGGAGTCAGGTGTGGCCAAGTGTGGCCAAGGACAAATGACTTTTTATGTACTGGCCATTGGCCCTGTTGGCACTGTTTTGCTTAGTGAACTACAGATTAAAGTTTCTGTCTGGCTTGTGTTTGGGCTGCACGCAGTTCCACCCTGGTGTTAGTTTTAATTATTTATGGGTGTGGGGCTATTGTATGTACTATGGTCAAGTTGCAGTGGCCTTGTGTCGGGTACGTCCCTTTTGGTGTGGGGTGTCTGACTTGCGCTGCTGGGAAGGGTTGGGGGGCGTTGCATAGTGGGTGGAGTGGGTGGGTATGTAAGTCTGCCCTTTCCTCCCTTTTGTGGTAGGTTGCGATATTTACTGTTGTCGTCTTTCTTGGCGGTCTCGGTTGTGTAGATATATTTCAAGGAGCAAGGCTGACATGATCTGCATCTCTCTGTCCATGGCTGCCGCTGCACGTTTTGTGAAACTCCGGTGAGTGTTTCCTTCTATTTGTTTCTTTTCCCCCTGGCTTTGGGTGGCGGTGGTTCCTGCCCCGGAACTGGCGGTGGAATGGTGGTTCATAATTTGATGGGTGGGTTGGGCCTTTTCCGCTGGCCTGTGGGCGGACTCTGCCGTCGGTGGGTGGTGCGCAGGATGCGTGTGTTTCGTTTGATTCATTATTTGGCGGTCCGGCCTGCTCCTCTGGTGGCGGTTTAAACCGCCGGCGGAGCGGAGCGGAGCGGAGCGGACCGCCATGTTCATAATGAGGGCCTAAATCTCAGCTCTCTTTTGGTACAATAATGGCTGATCAGGCGAATAAGGATACACAGACCTAATGAACACTTAACTACACTCAGACACTCAAAGTAAGCACTGTACGTGGTATTTTGCAAGTTTGCAGTTGGTCCTTCTATACAGTTCTTCAAATACTAATGGACCTATGTCAAAATGCTGGTGCTGGCTCACTGAAGGCAGCTCCTAGCAGGCACGTATGACCAAAATACTTGCTGTCCCTGTGCTCCCTTTTGAGTCAGGATAAGCACCAGGTTTACACCACTAGAGCTCTGGGCACTCATTTTCCAAGCCCATGTCCACTCTTGAGGCATGGAGTAAATAAGCAGAGAAAATATAAACTTCCCTCATGCACAGGGAGAAAACCCTCTGCTGATGAGAACCATTTATTTTTTGTACTCTGATGACAAACTCACAATTTAGGAGTGCATTTTCTCAAAACAAAAAAAGTTTGTCAAGCGGCCACTTTAAATATGGTGCCCACTTGGCAAACCTTTAGTATTGTGAAGGGTATAGCCTGAGATGGGATTCCTTTCACACCACAAAGGTCTCTGCCAAGTAGTGGGCTGTCTCTGAATAGGATGGATGATACTCAGCTAGGATGACAGAGGACATGAACTCCCCCACCAGGGCAGACCAGTGGTCCTTTACTATGACACTAAGGGCCAGATTAAAGTGAAAGTGAGGGTGCGTGTCGCTATGCCAAATTTGGCAGCATCGCACACCATCATTTTCAAAATGAAGGGATGCACCGTATTTACTAGAATACAGTGTACCCTGTGTTTCCCCCTGCACCGGTGCTAAATATGCTGCTGAGCACCAAGGCAGCCACCCTTGAGCCATGGTGCAAGGATGGCTGCGTTGAGGGAGAGATTGTTTTTGTGCAGGAAGGAACACCGTCCTGCACAAAAACAATCCTAGATGGTGATTTGCTCTTTCTATATGTGCTGCAGAATGCAGCACACATAGAATGAGCAAAAAATAAGACAAAATGAAAGCATTTCTTATTGTTGCACCATTCTAATGCCACCGCTGGGTTGGCGTTAGATTTTTGGCGCTGCCTCAGGTTTATGAAAACTCGTAAGTCTGGGGATGCGTCAAAATGACATGGGTGTTGCTATGGCATGCCCACAGCAACAATCTTTTCATGCCCCTTCTACACAAAGTGCTGTAGGTGAAGGACCCTATATACAAGGTGGCGTTAAGCCACAAAAAGTGGCTAAAGGCCACCTTGTAAATATGGTGCAGTGCATGGCACCACTGGAGCGTCACTTTTAGTGATGCTCCGGTGGTGCTAGGGGCACTTAAATATGCCCCTCAATGACCATAAAATTCCCCAACAAATGTCCCTTAGGGATAGTTACAATAGCATCTAAGATTGTCTTCACCAAGGTGCCTTTGATTTCCTTGTCTGGTGAAGATCCTGCTGAGTACAAAAGATTATGGGGTTCATTATGAACATGGTGGTCCAGACATCATTTGCTACAGCCGACAGGCAGCCTGACAATGGCAGATTTCTTTATCCAACAGGGCAGTGGTGCTGCCCTCTGGATAAAGAATCCTTGTTCCTCCAGCCTTTCCCCGGTGGTTTCCCCCACCAGGGAAAGGCTGGCGTAAGGGGTGCACCGGACCCTCCTTGGGACTACTGCACTGCCAATGCACTTGGCATGGGCAGAGCAGGGGCCGCGTGACCAGCCCTGTTGCGCAGTTCATTGCCTGATTTACGGGCAGTGATATGCATGACGGGTGCTGCTACACCCCCGCACTGCGGCATTGACGACGGCTCCATGTGGAGCCATCGACAATGTTCAGGCCAAAACCAGCATTCCGCTGGGCCGGCAGAATGTTCTTTATTGGGCCGCTGGGGTCCTCTACAGGCTGGCAGTCTGTGTTCAGACCGCCAGCATCAACACGGTGGGGATTCCCACCGTTTTCATAATGAAGACCTATGTTTATCAATTAGAATTGCAACCGTGTTCTTCTTTCTACATGTCAAGAGTGACTGCTATTAATCTTTCAAAACATTCACAGCAAGTTTTTGATTGTCCATTTTTCAAATCGGTCTCTTCTCTGGATTTCCCATATGAGTCAACATGTCACTTGAACTCATTTGACATTCTGGACAACCAGTTTCAGAGGCATCCTGAACTGTTAGCATTTTATTTCTATTGACAACTAGTACTCCTGTCCGCGAATAAAGAAAGAAAGACTAGCAGGGACATTCAATTATATGAACCTACTGTGTTCGGACTTTGAAGTCAGTGGACTCATAATCCATGAGGCAAGTAACATCTGTGACACCTCACCCTATTGACCTGTTGCACTGAATTAATTAAACTAATAATAATGATAGCAGCATTATTTCGAGGCTCATTATTTTTTTATAGAGCTTTTCCTGGTTTTTTTTTCTTACTTAACAACAGCATCATATCTTCCTGGGCCTGTCTTATAGTTGTTTAACATCATGACAGTAGTGCTGACATTTTGAGAGGTGGTCGCAAGATTTTTTAGGTCAAGTATTAATGGTACTGTAACCAGGATGTCCACTTACTTTTCAGGCTCAACATTTTCGGGTAGTACTTCTCTGAAATTTACTTGAAACCTTTAAGCTTCTCTAATTCTCCTAAAATGGATGTCTTCTGCATTTGGTCAGATGCTGTATTGCACCTTTCATAATCAGAATACCTCATAAATCTGTTAATGGTTTGCATCTATCTGCTTTTGCTACTGTCAAATCTTGAGTAATAAGCTTCACATTTCACTGGCTATATTGACCAAGAGCTTCACTTGAGTATATCTCAGTGAGTATATGCTAACCCAGCTCTGTTCTCTGGCCTGGGCTATTGGCCTGTGGAATGCTCAGCCTGGTGTCACTCTTAAGTTGTAATAGTAAGTATTGGTAGGGAATTTCAGAGCAACTAAATTATGTTATTCGTTTCGACTTTCTCTGAGACTCCATACATATGACTGTTGTTCTGTCTGTTCCTGTTATCTAACTGTGTATTAGCTTTTTTGAGCTCGGCAAGCTGGCCTTCTTTATCTTGTGCTCTAGCCTTCTTTCTCTTGTGCACTAGTACTCTAGATAGTGTTTCTTGGACAGCCAAAACAATGGGTGAACAGCCAACGTGTTTCGCCCACAGGGGGGGCTTTTTCAGGGCTGTAATATAACATAAGATAAAAATGTATACACTATACACCTAAATTACAAGAGCCCAAATTACAAAAAAAAACAAATAAAGTTCGAAATGGAAAAGTAATCCAGAGAAATGCTATGTACCAACACAAATATCAAGCACGGTGAGACCGAACAACAGTGCACCAAAAATCGTAAGTGCATCCAGATAAGCATACGTTGAAGATAATGAGCAAATATAATGGCATATGTGATCCAAAACACTTGAATAGTGTGTATAAAAGGAAAAGTCCCAAGTGATGAATGAACATGTGAAAAGGATAAAAACATCAAAGACATATCAAAAAGATCTCGAAACAGTGAGCATGTGAGAAAAAGTTAATGAGAAGGAAAATAAAAATTTCCAAATTTCAAAGGTCAAGTAGATAGAAAACATCATCCTGTGCTGTGAAAACAGAATAAAAAAACATAAAGGAAGTAGTACATAATTAGTTAAGCATACCACAGTGGAATCCAGTCGGTCGTAAGAAGCAAAGAATAGCAATACGTTTAGTGCCTTTCAAGAAAGAAACACTCATAAGTCAGATCAAAGTAGGATAAGAAGTGGAAGAACCATAAGTAAAAGGGAAGGGAAAAGGTAATTCCCTAATCTGAATGAATTGCACACTAGAATTACTCAAAAAGAAAAGGGAACATCACGGGCTCTAGCTGTGCCCAGTAACCGTACTTTGATTCAGGGAAATGAAAAATGAACATACGAAGTGAATATTAAAGATTAAAAATTAGCAGGAGAGGGGTAACACAAAAACAAAGTAACACGGGTTGCAGGAAAGTCAAGAGGTTAAATCCTATTGTCACAAACGTATGTAAACCGGAATAAGGCGGGAACATATTAAAACTTTTTTAACTAAAACAATGTTAAATAGTTACAAGAAAATGGGGTACACGTATCAAAAAATTTATAAATGAAACATTATGTGGAATCAATCATGTGGAAAATTATTTATAAGCGCTTCAGAGTAGACAGTGACGTGCCACCTGTAAGGAAAGGGAAAAGGAAAAATATCTTACCAGTGAGACTGGTAGTCACAGTTGTTCGCGTCCCGGAGTGGAAAATCACATGGTCCGAGCGACCGTTAAAATAGGTGCGGAACCGGCACAAGTATGATGCAGGTTTACTGGAGCACTGGACTCTCTTCTTTTTTCGCTTTATACTACGTATATATTTGCGTAGCGGTGCACAGCCTTTTTGGGCTTCCTTGAGTAGGGCCAGTCAGGCCTTTTGGCTTCCTTTGCAGCAGAAGCCTCGGTTGAGTTGCACGCCCATGCTGATGACAAACTAATACACATATACTTTGTTTTGCGAACTACTAGGTACTCATAGGGATTGGTGCGTTGTCTTTGAGCTTGCTGCAATTTGTTTTCATGCTAGCGTGCTCTAGATGGTGCTTAATTAAGTCTTTCAGCCCTATATCAATGGCATAGAATTCTCCATTTTGGTTCATAGATGTGATGTAGTAGCCTTAATGAATGGACAGAGGTGTTCTACTATTCTGAGGATTGTACAAAGAGAAGGTCAACCTCTCTACTTAATATATAAGAGATCAATGTTTGATAGATTCAAAATATAAAATAAGTGATCTGAAACAGGCTAAGAATGTTTGGGAACCATGTGCAAATCTCTTATGTAATGCAGTTGCTTTTCATGCAGCAATCCCCGATACATAGAGAGGAGCAGAAATTGTTCCAATTTAGGAGAAGGGAAATAAACAGGACCCTGCCAATTGTAGGCCAATAAGTCTAACAGACTCTCTCCAAAATATTTATGCTAAGCAGATCTTGAATAGATTGTGCACCTGGATGGATGAAAACCATATACTTACACCACATTAAGCAGGTTTTAAAGTGCATAGGAGCATGTCTGACCAAGTGTTTAGATTCTTGTGCATGGTGTGGAAGTATACTAAGTTAAAGAAGAGACATTTATACATTGAATTTATTGATCTTAAGACAGCTTTTGATCTTGTTCCAAGAAATCTGCTGTGGAACTCGTTTGGAAAGCTGGGAGTGCCTGAAGATCTTCTAATACAAATTATGAGGTTGCACCAGGATAATTTTGCCAAAGTATGGCAGGGTCATTATGATGAAGTAACTAATCCAATACTGGTTAGAAGAGGCGTAAGGGAGGGGTGTATGTTGGAACCCATCCTATTCTCACTGTATGTGAATGATGTGGTTGAATACTTCATGAAGTGCAACCAGGACTCCCCTAGGGCATGTGGGTCCAATGTTCCAGCACTACTCTTTGCTGATGATACTATTCTAATATCACAGACACCAAGGGGCCTACAGAATCTATTAAATACTTGTAATAATAAATACTTGTAGTGATTACTGTTTAATCAAAGGCCTCAAAATCAATATAACTGAATCAAAGTGCATGGCAACAAAACCACACGGGTTTCAAGCAGAATTTGAATGTGAATGGGCACAAATTGGAGTTTAAAAACAATTTTAATTACCTTGGTGTAACTTTGAACATCCAGATGTGTTAGACCCCACATATAAGCAAATCTAAGATAGTACTTATTCAAAATTCTATGAGTGCCATGAAAAAGTATCAAGTATCAATATCTAAGTCAGTCTCACCTGCTATTGAGGTATATCAATGCAAAGCCCAGATAGCAGCATTATATGGGGCAGAGTTGTGGGGGACGAAACAGTTGAGCATATTGAAGATTGGAGAAAATGAGTGAATAATAACACCATTATACCTCCCTAAAAGCACCCCTTTGATGCCACTGCTTCAAGGCATAGGAATCAGGAGAATTAAGAATCTAGCCTGTTGAAGACCCTTACTTTTCTGGATAAGGATGTGGTTCTCAGAAGATGGAAAGATTGGTGAAACTGTTGAAAATGGATAACTGCTATGCTCTCCCCTGGTTCCATTATGTTTTTATTAAAACAGACTTACTGGAACTATCTATTATTAAGGCTTCATCAAAATACTAGATTAGGGAAATTCGCAGATCAATTTTTGTCGATTAAGCTCATTATGTGCTTTGGATTAAATATGGATGATGTGCAAGCTCCACTTGCCAAAACTTTGTATATGAGATTCCGTTGTGGTAGCTTATTCATCAATTTGGTTACATCGAAATGGAGAAAGAGAGGGACTCCTGGTTGATAAAATTTTGCTAATTTCACTGTAGACATGCTAAAAACAAAGGAGAATGTTGCACGCTATGATTTTTTACCTAGTGTATTCCGTCCCTAAGAAAAAATGGATACACCCACTTTGCTGCAACCTGGGTTTTAGAAGGTATGCAGATGCATTAAGGGTCCTGTAAACCAACACTTCTACACTTCTAGTTTATGGCGTGAGTAGATATTTGTATATGGTAGGGCTCATAAGGAAGAAGAGGGGTTTGATGTTTTAAAAGAGAATGAGAGCATAACTGATGATGGAAGTTTTGGAGTCATTCATTTTATGTCGTTCCAAAGCAGCAAATGTTTAAAATAGAATTTATGGACTCCTTTTTTTATTGCTGATTTTATTGTATGATTGTGCATGTGCTTTTATAGTTTTTACAAAAATAAGGCTTTGCTATATATAGATTATCATGGTTGAAATATCAAGCTACAGAAGTATCTTATGCACACTATCGGCTACCAATATTTCCTGAAAGTAAGCATAAGTACTGAATTATAAATTTAGTGTACCTAACTTCACATCTACTTCCCTTGACAATACAGTGGCAGTCGATATCGTAAATGTAATCATTTTGTTGGTCTATATTGTTACCTTAATATAGCAAACGTACCCCAACAATTATTGACAATGGGAAGCAAATTAATTATATTTTTTTGAAGGCAAATTTATTGTTTAACCAAAGGCTAGCGCTCCCTCTGAGGGCTTACCTCCCACCGCCTCAAGTCAGGGATGGAAGGGGAAGCCCTTCCCCTTCCACCCCTACACCACCCTCCAGGCCCACCAGTGAAGTCTGATGATGTCAGCACGCATTCTCGCACTGACCTCATCAGAGGCCACTTCCCCATTGTGCTGGAAGCTCAGCTTCCAGCGCGATCGGAAGAGAAATGCAAAGCATTTCTCTTCTGATCATGTGATGGGGGCCTGAGAGGCTTCAAATGGAAGGAATTTCCTTCCCTTTGAAGTCTCTCAGAGCATTTCAGAAGCTGGATCATAAATCGATCCAGCTTCTGAAATGCCCACTAGACACCAGGGATTATTTTGTAAAAGGAAATTGGCATGCGGGGAGCAACCCCTTGGACAAGGGTCGCTCCCCAGGGGGCAATATTTTTCAAGGTCTTTTCTACCCCCTTGGGGGCGGATCGGCCTATTGTTGTTGGGCAGACCTGCCCCCAGGGGGGGCAGAAAAAACTAGGTGCAAGGGATAAAAACATTTTGTTTGTTTGTTTTTTTGTTTTTTAGAGTTGGGGAGCGACCCCTTAGGCAAGGGTCGCTCCCCTGGAGAACAAATTGTATTTAGACCATTTCTGCCCCCCTTGGGGGCAGATCAGCCAATTTTTGTTCGGCCAATCTGCCCCCAAGGGGGGCAGAAACCACTAGGCTTTTTTATTGCACCAATTTCACACAAGGGGAGTGACCCTTTAGGCAGGTGTCGCTCCCCGGGGGAGGAATTTATTTTAGGCCATTTCTGCCCCCCGTGGGCAGATTGGCCTATTGTTACTAGACCGATATGCCCCCAGGGGGGGAAGAAACCTCTGGGCGCCAGGGATCATTTTTTGTTTTTTTGGGGGTTTTGTTTTTCAGAGGTGGGGAGCAACCCCTTAGGCAAGGGTCGCTCCTCTGGGGGGGCAAATTTATTTTTGGCCATCTCTGCTCCCCTTGGGGGCTGCTCTGCATATTCCTATTAGGCCGATCTGCCCCCGGGGGCAGAAACCACTTAGGCACCAGGGATTGATGTGTGTGTATATGTGTGTTTTCTTTAGGGGGCAGCCCCTTGGGTAAGGGTCGCTCCCCATGAGGGCACATTACTGTTGGCTATTTCTGCCTCCCTTGGGGGCAGATTGGCCTATTTTTAGAAGGCCCACCAGAGACCAGGGAAGTTTTTTTTCCAAAATAAGAGGATGGGGGTATGGCCATAACCCCACCCCAAATAAATTGGGCCAAAGTTGTTCTGCCTACCAGTGGGCAGTTGGGGCAATTACCCCTGATCCACACCCGGGGGGGCAGATAGTCTACTAGATGCCAGGGAATTAAAAGAAAAAAAATAGTGGGGTGGTGGCTACCACCCCAACTAAAGGGGGTAACAGTCTTTCAGCTCTTCCCCACACTCTAAAACATCTGATCCCACAACAAGCAGAAGACATTTAATTATTTTGGTTTTACATTTGGGCCATGACAGCTTGGCTAACTCTCAAAATCGTCTCAATTGGAATTGATAGGGCTGCACTTTATGGACTTTGGGACGCTACCATGTAGAAAAATCCACAAGACATAGACACATCTGAAAACTAAACATCTGGGTGATTCCAGGGTAGTGTGTTTCACATGCACCCGCACCATTTTTTTTACCCACAATGCCCTGAAAACCTCCAACTTTGCTGGAAATCACACATTTGTCCCACGTTTTTGTGATGGAACCTTCCAGAATCTGCAGGTAGCCACAAAATTCCTACCACCCATCATTGTCTCATCTATACCGATAAAAATTCTGCTGCACTTGTCAGCCTAAAAATGTTTTTTTCAAACTGCCCTTTTGGACCGGCCTTGGCTCCTCCTCAATTACAACATGTTTTTGGCTCTTCCCTGTCACAAGCACTTGTCCCACCTACACAAATGAGGTATCATTTTTACCGGGAGACTGAGGGGAACATTGGGTGGTATGAAATTTGTCCCGGTGTGGTGATCCCACACAGAAAATGTGGGAAAAATTCGATTTTATAGCTAAATTTGATGTTTGCTGAGGATTCTGGGTAAGAACACATTAGTGGATCCACACAAATCACACCTCCATGGACTCCCTCGGGTGTCTAGTTTTCAGAAATGTCTGAGTTTGGTAGGTTTCCCCCAGATGGCTGCTGAGCCCAGGACCAGAAACGCAGGTGCCCCCCGCAAAAACAGGTATGCATGTATTTGATAATTTTGATGTGTCCAGATAGTGTTTTGGGGCATTTCCTTTCGCAGGCAGTAGGCCTACCCACAAAAGTGAGGTACCATTTTTATTGGGAGACTTGGGGGAATGCTGATGGAAGGACATTTGTGGCTCCTCTCTGATTCCAGAACTTTCTGTCACCGAAAGGAGAGGAAAAGGTGTTTTTTTGGCCAAATTTTGAGGTTTGCAAAGGATTCCGGGTAACACAACCTGGTGAGAGCCCCACAAGTCACCCCATCTTGGATTCCCCTAGGTGTCTAGTTTTAAAAAATGCACAGGTTTGCTAGGTTCCCCAGGTGCCGGCTGAGCTAGAGGCCAAAATCCACAGCTAGGCACTTTGCAAAAAACAGCTCTGTTTTCTTTGTGAAACTGTGCTGTGTCCACGTTGTGTTTTGGGGCATTTTTTGTTTATGTCACTGGCGCTATGCCTACCCATGCATGTGAGGTACCATTTTTATCGGGAGACTTGGGGGAACACAGAATAGCAAAACAAGTCTTATTGCCCCTTGTCTTTCTCTACATTTTTTCCTTCTAAATGTAAGACAGTGTGTAAAAATGACATCTATTTGAGAAATGCCCTGTAATTCACATGCTAGTATGGGCACCCCGGAATACAGAGATGTGCAAATAACCACTGCTTCTCAACACCTTATCCTATGGCCATTTTGGAAATACAAAGGTTTTCTTGATATCTATTTTTCCCTTTTTATATTTCAGCAAATTAATTGCTGTATACCCGGTATAGAATGAAAACCCATTGCAAGGTGCAGCTCATTTATTGGCTCTGGGTACCTAGGGTTCTTGATGAACCTACAAGCCCTATATATCCACGCAACCAGAGGAGTCCAGCTGACGTAACGGTATAATGCTTTAAAAAATCTGACATCGCAGGAAAAAGTGACAGAGTAAAACGTGGAGAAAAATGACTGTTTTTTTCACCTCAATTTCAATATTCTTTTATTTCAGCTGTTATTTTCTGTAGGAAACACTTGTAGGATCTACACAAATGACCCCTTGCTGAATTTAGAATCTTGTCTAACTTTCAGAAATGTTTAGCTTTCTGGGATCCAGCATTGGTTTCTTACCCATTTCTGTCACTAACTAGAAGGAGGCTGAAAGCACAACAAATAGTAACAAGCATTTGCAATGCAACGGGTCTTGCGTTTGCTCATGATAGAGCTGATAGCGTTGTAAACTCCTAACCCAACTTTTCACCTATCGGAAAAAGTGCATTTATGTACGTAACCCGAAAAAGTGCAATTAAGTGTGTAAAGCGCTCGACTTCTGCCAAGCGAAATCACGCTAGGAAAATAGAGAATAAGTAGTTCACGAGCCGGACAGAAAACAGCGAGCCTTGCATGTTTTCTGTACTTGGTCGATGTGCTCGAGGAGGGCTAGCCACCGGAAAAGGCATGACGTATGCATGTCTTCGACTAATGAAAGCAAGCAGATTTTAATAGGCAAGCCCACGAACCAATGAAAAATACTGACGTTGAAAGGGCTCCGAGCCCTTTTCTAATACCTAAAGCGTCTTGCTGCGATAGGCATGCGCGAGCGCATGCGACGCAGGCTCGACCCTAAAAATGGGGCATGTCCCAGTAAAATGTCAAAATTGTGTTGAAAAATGGGGTTTTCTACTTCACGTCTGCCTGTTCCTGAAAGCTGGGAAGATGCTGATTTTACCACTGCTAACCCTTTGTTGATGCCATTTTCAGGGAAAAAAAACACAAGCCTTCTTCTGCAGCCCTTTTTTCCCATTTGTTTAAAAAAAAAAAAACATTTTTGCTGTATTTTGGCTAATTTCTTGATCTCCTTCAGGGGAACCCACAAAGTCTGGGCACCTCTAGAATCCACAGGATGTTGGGAAAACAGGAAGCACATTTGGCATGGGTAGCTTATGTGGAGAAAAAGTTATGAGAGCCTAAGTGCAAACTACCCCATATAACCAAAAAAAGGCTTGGCACAGGAGGGGAAAAGCCCTGGCAGCGAAGGGGTTAATGAAACCTTAGCCTGTGGATTGTCCATCCTGCTGAGGTTTATGACAATCCGGAGGTGATACATACTTAATCATGGCATACTCTTTAATTGGCCCTCACGATTTTTATCAACAGAAGAAAAGTCATAAATGTCTGCAAAACATATATGTGGTCCATTTAAAACAAACTTTTATGAATTGTGGGGTGAACTGAGCTCTACATTCTTAATACCTTAGTTATAATAAAGAACTCACCAATCTAACCCCTAATATGCAAGTTCAGATTTGGACAACTGACCAGCTGCTCTGGAACATGTACCTGTATGGTAGTTGATTGAGTTCATATGACTCATAGACTCATCAGAATTCATCAAAAATCAACGCCAAGGGGAAAACTATTAACGATTGTTGAAAAATAATGTACTATACTACACAAAACATAACATTTTGGGGATCTCCAATTGTGACAATATTAACTGAAAAAAACTATTTTAGTGAGAGTTGATTTAGCCCAGTGTGCATAACACAAAGTAACCTTATTGTATCTTATTTTTGAACCTACAAACTACCTTAATTCTCTTAACACAATAGCACTGAGATTTCAAAGTAACCCATTTGTGCTTCCCACAATGCTGACTCCCTTTTGGAAAGTTGTGTAAATTAAAAAGATAGTAAGGAAATAGGTTTTTATCTTTACATCTGAATTTTAGAAAAATGTGTGGGCATTTTGTTTTAGAGTCCACTTGACTAAACAGGAAGGTTACAGGGTTCAGGTTACAGATTACCATGACTTACCAGCCCAAAGACTAAAATAAATATGTTTAAAAGTGCTAGCAGAGATTTAAAAGGTTTTCTGTCAATAAACAATGTGCCTTTGAACACAAAATATATACACTAAAGACTAAAAACACCTCCGCAGAAGGAATGAAAGTTAAGACACAGATGCAGGAAAAGCATGCCATGATTTCCACATGATTGATAGGAGGTAGTTGTAGTAGTTTAATTTATTTTCAAATGATACATAGATTTTTACCTTTTCAAGCATATTGGGGTTGCAGTTTGTCAAATGGAAAAAGTTAGCCTCTTGCCTGAGAGAATGATCACTTTCACCCAGATACTCCCATTAGACCCCCAACAAGGAAAGAAAGAGCAACCCTCATTGTTGCATTCAATACCCTGTAAGTGTAATTATACAGACAGTAAACAGTCAGGACTGTACCACATCCATAAAGAGCTGAAGCTCTTCCCCATCTGAACCAATCACACAGACTCTGCCAACATAAAAAAGCAACACACAGCAAAATCAAATTTTCCTTTCACAATGTTGGTCAAAATTTCTTCACCTTGTACCTCATTTTGAGGAATGATTATTTGAGCAGACAGAAGATATTCTAAGATATTCTAAATTTGACAAGTGGCGAAAGATTTTAATGCTACTGAAGAACAGCTCAACGGGTGGGTCCGAAATGGAATATTTAACTCAACACTTTCAGGTCCAAACTGGTGGTTATTGTGGCCAGTGAACACAAATGGTTGTCATTTGTGTTTTGTAAACTCCATACGAGGTTTTAGAGCGAGCCAGCCAGAGCCTCATTACATACCATCACAACACTCTGATATCATCACCACATATAGCTGCAACAAATTATGTCAACATTAGCTGAAATCGTCCACACTCATAGCCGATAAAGAACACCTTAGTCTCTTGTCAGGAAAGAAAGACTTACAAGATTTCTTGTTAGGTCCAAGAAAACCATGCACAAAGTGCCTCTTATATGTAATATATAATGAACAATGGAAACTTTCACAAAAAGAAGCTGCCGCCCGGTTGAGGCAAATAGATCAGGAAAACTTACAGAAAGCTCTAGCCACGGAAGATAATGATATGAACACTTTATCTAACCACATTTATACCCTAAATAACAGTGTTTCATCTGCAATTGATATAATAAAAAATGACATGTCATTTTTAAAACATGGACAGAGTCAGATTTGAAAAGCTAGGAAATAGTTACATCCATAAGGTGTGGGAGCTACACTTTACCTATAACTGTTTCAGTGGCATGAAGGAGGTCTTTCTTAGCTGAAGTGAATGCAAGGCTTCTGTAAGTCATTCAATGATTTGTAAACAGCTGGGTTTCCATGGATCATGTAATGCTTCAGCTGTGAATTAAGCATGTTATCTGAAGAGGGTTCCTTTGATTTGTCTGGCATTCCAGGTGTTCTTGAATGGGTGTTATATGATGCTGAACAAAATGAGCTGTTCTGGTATGTAAGCTGGAATTGCCTATGTTGTTTTGGTCACCCAAATTGTTACATGTTGCGGAAATGTGCTTTTCCCCCCACACGTGAGATAAAAGTAGTGGATATTTGGCCTCAAATTGTTATTTCAAATGTAAATTTTGACAATCTGAGCAAACAAACTGTTCTTTTGTTTTGAAAACACATGGTGAGACCTGTGCTCTCCAGGTGGCAAGGTATTCGAAGAGATACAGTCTATTTTAAATACAAACTTTCTAAAACATTTTGGTGTACTCATAAGTTGCATTTTTAATGCCTCTAATTCTCCTGGGATTGTACTCTTCTTTAAGGCTGTTGGTTCTGGTTTTGTCAGCACTGTCTCCTCTATATTTGGCACAATGCCTTCAGCCATACACTCTTTTTTTAAGTGTCTTTGTGGGATTCCCTGTTACTTTGGCATCAATTGGTGGCATTTCGCTGTTGCTACTTTTATTTCGCGATGGCTGCCTCATCTCAACAAGAAGGGCTGGTGGTGTTTCCACCAACACAAATGTGTTGTCACTATATGATGTAGAATTTTCGAATACCACCGCTGGAAGAGCTGGAGTCCAAACGGTCTTTGTCAATCAGACCAGTTCTGAATTGTGTGCAGCCTGTCTTTCGATACATATGGTGCCCACTTGAACATGCACTGGAAGTGTGTCTTACCATGCAGTGCATAACTTCTTTGGATGCTTTTTTCTTGGTGTCCTAAATGAGGGTTGATTAACAGACATGCACATTGAGACTGCGAATGCTACAGGAAGCATCCTATGAGCTACCCTTTGTGGATCAAATGGCTCTTGGTGCTACAACATCAGACACTGCATGGGAAACTGCTGCCTTGCTGTAGCTGTAGCTGAGGCAAAGGAACATGGGTGTTCCCTAGTTTTCCTTGTCAAGGAACTGGTTACTTTACTATCTGCCAAAGTGGGGTCTTTCCTTAAGTCAATAACAATTGATGATATTGCTGATTTTTTAAAAGATTCTTATTACTTTTGATTTGTTGAAATGTGGCCTTTACTGATGTTGAGTTTTGGAAATTCTAAATTGACTGTTTTTAATTTGGTTCAGACTTGGTCTGTTTTCCTCTCATTCTTTATATTTTAGTTTGCTTTTAGTGCTTAATGTAGGCAAGATGATTTTATTATTAGGTTTTATTATAGACCTCTGTACCTTTGAACCAACAATGGGGAGGATATTGTGAGGTTATTTTAGCATTTACACAGGCACATTATTTAGCTCTGGGCCTGAGGCCTGTGCCCTCTCTCCCGGAAGCACATTTTAATTCATTTTATTATTTTAGCAAAGCTTCATTTTAGTGGAGATGTTTTTTGTAATTTTATTAGTTGCCCTTCCACTCAGAATTTGCACAACATTCTCATCCTCTGCTCAACCCAAGGCTGTGCACAATACATACTGGGTATTGCCAGTCCAAAGAGTACATTGTCTACCCTACTTAGAACAAAATCTGTTGTCACATCAGGGCAGTTCTTAGAATAACAGCTATATTATTGTAAAACATCACACTGCCCACACCAGGGGCAATGGGACATTCCAGCCAAATTGCCATCTTATGCTGCGCGTCTTCGTAGTTTCTGCAGAAAGCTTTTTATTCCTTTTCTTCTATGTGGGAGGACTCCCAACAGACTAAGAGACCTCTTCTTCACCTCTTAATGCAGGTACGAAGGTTAAGCTTCCTTCCTGGGACCAGAAGTGTGGATTAGGGCTACCACTGCTATTTGCTCTCATAGAGAAACTTAGGCCCGTATTTATACTTTTTGACGCTAAACTGCGCTAACGCAGTTTAGCGTCAAAAATTTTTGCGCCGGCTAACGCCATTCTGAAGCGCCATGCGGGCGCCGTATTTATTGAATGGCGTTAGCCGGCGCAAGCAGACCGGCGCTGCCTGGTGTGCATGGAAAAAAACCACATAGACCAGGCAGCGCCGGCGTTGGGCAAAAATGACGTTAGGGCGTCTTAAAATGGGGCAAGTCAGGTTGAGGCAAAAAAATCGCCTCAACCCGATTTGCGCCATTTTTTTTGGGCGCCCAGACACCATTTCATGACTCCTGTCTTAGTAAAGACAGGAGTCATGCCCCCTTGCCCAATGGCCATGCCCAGGGGACTTGTGTCCCCTGGGCATGGTCATTGGGCATAGTGGCATGTAGGGGGGCACAAATAAGGCCCCCCTATGCCACCCCAAAAAAATTAAAAAATATAAAAAATTATACTTACCTGAACTTACCTGAATGTCCCTGGGGTGGGTCCCTCCATCCTTGGGTGTCCTCCTGGGGTGTGCAGGGGTGGCAGGGGGGGTCCCTGGGGGCAGGGGAGGGCACCTGTGGGCTCATTTTGAGCCCACAGGCCCCTTAACGCCTACCCTGACCCAGGCGTTAAATAGTGGTGCAAATGCGGGGTTTTTTGACCCGCCAACTCCCGGGCGTGATTTTTGCCCGGTAGTATAAATACGACGCATTTGCGTCGCCGTCATTTTTTTAGACGGGAACGCCTTCCTTGCATCTCATTAACGCAAGGAAGGCGTTCACGCAAAAAAATGACGCTATTTGCCAATACTTTGGCGCTAGACGCGTCTAACGCCAAAGTATAAATATGGCGTTAGTTTTGCGCCGAATTTGCGTCGAAAAAAACGACGCTAATTCGGCGCAAACGGAGTATAAATATGCCCCGTAGTAGCATAGGTAGGGATGTTAGGGACGCTTTTGTGACATTGTGGCAAAACTCTTCTTGTGCTTCACTTTCCTGGTCACTGCTGTGATAACTCTGTGTTTCATTATCCTCATAATTGTAGGTCATGGCTTTTTAAGTAGAACACAGTTGCTTCAATAAAATATATATTTAATCAAGACCCTGCTTCTGTTTGTCCTTGCATGTATGAGACTTGTATAACTGGGAGTTACACCATAACTTCCTTGAGGAGTCCGAGTGTCATGCAGTAGGCGGCCACAAGTCACTCTTACCTTTGGTATTGGTGAGGTGCTGCAAGCTAGCCGGAAGGCTTAGGCCAACAGCTGTCACACGGTGTGAAATCAGACTCAGTCTCCCATAATCTGTGGTGTTTCCACCCAAAATCCAACAGTCTCATTACTACAACTGGAATCTACAACAACGGCCTCCACCAGGCACGCAGGAAACTTTGGATCTCTTTATATGCACCTTGTTTTTTTGGTTGCTGAAAATAGCTGAAATCTCTGTGTGAACGTTCAAAAATTGTTTTAATTACCAGGGAACAGATCTGAAATAACTAATTCCTTCAGTAATTCCTTGCTTTTTAGTGAACACTCTGGGTAAAACATAAAATAGGCCAGGTTTTCTCCACCCTGAAGTTCCTGGACTCCATTACTGGTAACTCCAGGTATATTGAAAATTCGTCCCTCTCACTATGAGACCTGAATAAATAAAGCTTTCCTGAAATGAGTGAGTGGTCCTTGAACATTTTGATAGAGATTTCCTTCCCACCTTTACCTTTTACAACCTGACCCAGCCTATTCTAACTATGAAGTAGAGTTACATGCCTCTGAGTAAGGCACAGCAACAATGATATTGGGTAGAAATGAAGAGAAACCCAAAGGGTTTGATGGGGAAGCTCAGCATCAAAGAAAACAATGACTTTGCTTAGGCTATTAAGTCTTAGGTATTAGGCTCTTAAGTCTTTTCTTGTTTGATGCTATGCTGCCTCTTGAATGATGCAATGATAGTAAGCTGCACCCTTTTTGTCCCTTTGACTGCAAGGAGAAGACACCTACACAACCATGTTTTGCTCTGGACGCATTCACTGACCTTTCCTTGACAAACCTTTTTTTTTCATTTCTTTCCTGATGCTCTTCTCTTTTTTTTTGTTTCCTCATTTTACCTACAGATCATGATAAAATCAGCAAATGACTACAAAAAAGGAGAACAGCAGAAAACTTATTTTAAAATAGATATGAACAAAATGACAAAAATGTAGACACCGGAAGGTGGAAATGGCTATTGAGGCACCTTGTAAGTGCCAGCAAACTACAGGAGATGCACAACAAGGAAATATCACTGTCAACTAATCATCTCTAAATGCAGCTAACATCACTCTATTGGAGAACCCTCTTACAGTTTGGACACCTACAGGCACTTATGCCTGAAACAAAACAAATCCCTAGGTGTTTAAGACAAACACAGGGAAAGCATTAATAAAAAGTCAAGCATATTAGCTTTTTCAAAAGTGTCACCGTGTAATCAGTTAGCAGAGCATAAGCCTTCCAATAATAAATCAGTTCAGCAATTTGAAAACCTTTAAGATGGTTCTAAAATATACACCTTCCCCTACTTCCACTGTTACTGATTTCAACATTCCATAAGTAAATTTCACAAAATATTAAACATTTTAGTCGTATATTTACCTTAATCAGGATGTTAAGCAACCACAGGTAGGTAGGTAGGTAACTTTATTGCATGATTACTTAAAATCATTGCATAAAATACAATAAACACAGAATAAAACACATCTTGTTATGTGCTTTAATAAAATAGTGTAAACACAGCAGTGAAAGTGCAAATGCCAATGGAGACTATCCTAAAAGTCGGTATCAAATCAATTGTTATAAAATTCTAAAACTTAGAGTGAAAGTACAAATGCCATAAAGTGCTTTAATCACAGCAATAAAAGTGCAGACACCAGGAAAGGCTATCCTTAGAATCTGACATTGCATCTGATATTATAAAATTCTGTAATCTTTGCATGAAATACAATGAAAATGCATAAACTGAGATACTTCTTATCGTATGTTATAATACAACAGTATAATCACAACAATGAAAGTGCAGAGGCTGACAGGGACTGTCCTAGCAATCTGATATCAAGTTGATTATTATAAAATAATGAGTCTTAAAAGTAGAGAATGAATGCCATAAAGTACTATAATCACAGCAATGAGACTGCAAGAGCCAATGAAGACTGTCCCAAAAGTCTGATATCTCATCTGTTGTTATAAAATTCTAAAACTTAGACATGATAGCGCAAATGCTGAAAAATACTACGAACACAGCAATGAATGTGCAAGTGCCTATGAAAATTATCCAGACAGTCTGACATCAGAGTAACGACAGAATACACAGAATATGAAGATGAAAATATGGAGCAGAATGATAGAATCCAAATGTTCAAGTGGGAGTTCCCTGTCATATCTGCATTGCCGTGATCTTGGTCAAAGTCAGCACAGGTACTAGTAAGATTAACATGGGTGAATGAGCCACTTCGACAATAATGTTTCTTCAGGGGCTACACCTCCCCTTTTGATTCCTGCACGTTGCTGGCCCCAAGCAAGCTGTAGAGCCTTTCTTATAATAGTGAAAACTTTCCCAAGGCAAACCAGTTTTATAGGGATCTCTGTAGTGAATATATATTTTACAGCTTCTTTGCATGTTCTCCGACCATATTTCAGGAAAAGAGGTTTTAGTAGTTGACGTCTCTCTGAGGCCAAGCACGGGCAGCATGAAACTAGATGTATTTTGGGTTTAGTGTGGTAGTTACATAGAGTACCTTCTTGTGAGTATCCCCGCATAGACATCCAGTTGCGTCTAAAGTCCCAAACGGGGAGTATTAAGAGACGCATTTGGAAGATACTCTGAAGCGCACGGGCTCCCAGTGCTGCTTTCATGTATGGCTGGGCATTAGAAGTTGTATGAGACTCAGCTAAACCCTTAACTCCACTAATATTCCTGATTATGCCAATGTCATTTTCTCTAGAAGCTTGCACACCCTGGTCTTTCAAAGTCTTTTTTAGCAGGGACTTCGATATGAGAGGGTCTGATGTGTAGGAGGGAGCTAAATTTAAAAAATCCCTCGGCTTGCCTGATATAGATGGCCCAGCTACTAGAGCCATCTTCAAAGATTGCTTTCAGGGACCCCCTCAAGCTGTCAGTATTGGCCCTACAAACCCAATGGAAAAGCTTGATTATATCCATTTTGCAGTTTATATCCATTCTCATTATGTTGAATTCTAGACATATCCCTGCGTGTCTGGTTGATTTAGGAATCCGGAATATCCTTTTATGGGCTCTCATCTGGCACTTCTCCAGTGGTGTAATCATCCTACCGGGATATGCAAGGTGTCCATAGGTGGTAGCAGGTAGTAGTTTTGCTTTAATAACACTCCTGATTGCTTCTGATGTTGGTGATTGGAGTCGGAGATGGAGTTTTGCTAATGCATAAGCAGTGCTCTCTGCCTTAGTTCTCAGTGCCGCTACCTGATAAGATATTTTTCATTTCATTTCTATTTTTATGGACCGAGTTTCCAATCTCTTTGATGTTTTTTGGTCTGACCTCCAAAGACCAAGACCTTGTTTTTTGCCGTGCTTGCCCTTAATGCATTTTTTTCATTGTAGCTATGTAATATGTCCAGTCCCTTTTTCAACCCTATCTGGGTTTGAGCAAGCAGGACCAGGTCATCTGCATATTAAATTATGGGGAGCACTGTCTTACCCAGTTTCAGGGGGAGTGTATTTCCTCTGAGCAATTCCGCACCAAGGTAAGCTGTGTAAAAGTTAAAGAGAGTAGGGGCGATGACACATCTTTGTTTTAATCCTTTGTTGGTGTCGGGTTTTTTTTTGGTAACATGTGTATTTGTGATCTTAATTCTCACCCAAGTATCAAAATAAAGTGCAATTATGGAAGCTACAAATTTCCTTGGTATCCCCTATGGCGCCATCTTCTTCCAGAGTCACCATCAAAGGCTGCACTATAATAAACAAAACAAGCAAAAGCAGCTGAGCAGGTGATTTCAATGCTTTCTGACCCAGGTATGAAAGAGCAGTCACATTATCTAGAGTGGAAGAGCTAGGTCTAAAGCCAGTTTGATATATTGGTATGATGTTATTTTCAGAAATCCAATTTTTAAGCTCTTGAACCAGAACCCTTGATTAGGCCTTGCCATCCACATCCAGTAGGGCTATTAACCTATAGTTTCCGGGAGAGTGGAGTCTCCTTTTTTGTGGATTGGGTGCAGTATTGAGCCTTTCCAGGCCTCTGGGACCACGACCACAGAGTAATGTAGACAGATATTGAAAAAAGGGTCAGAGGTTCAGCCCAAAAGCCTTGATCATCTCTAAATATGCTCCCTCAAAGGCCATTTGGTCCTGGTTCGCCATCCCACCTGTTGCTGCCGAGCACCATTTTCGCTGATTTAACAGTGACCATTAACGTTCTATTTTCTAGGCCACCCTGTAGTACCCTGGACTTTAGTATACTATAGGTCCACATAGAGGTTGCCCACATGGCTTTCCCAAGTGCTGGCAGATATCGCATTGACCTTACTTACAGATCGGTGTAGCAACGAGTTGACATAGTCCCATAATTCTCTGCTTTTGCTCGATGGCAGCAATGCATGTAAATGGATTCAGCATTCTTCAATTTCTTTTTGCTTCAGTTTCCATAATATTCCCTTGTACTCTTTCTGCAACTGCCTCCTAATAGCTTCTGCTTCAGGGATTTTATTCCATCTACATTGATTTTCTGCCCGTCTGCATTTCCTTTTGCTTAGTGTATATTCCCTAGTTGCTATGAACCTGTCAGCTTTTTGCCTTTTGCCTTTTGCTTCCTACAAAACCTTGCTGCTCTGGACTGCATAGAGAAGTTCTTTATCGTGTTTTCCCACTGGCCACTGATCTTGCTTGTCTCACTTTCAAAGCTTAATGGGCCATTGGCCTGCTTCCATAGGCCGTATAGTGCCTTGCAGGCCACGCTCCATTTGATCCTTTTTGTCAATGGGCATAAGTTAGTAGTTAATTGCTGTCCGCTCGCCTTGTAGGACTGATCTCTCACTGCTTCAAGGTCTATATCTATTGCTACGGGGTTGTGGTCACTCTCAAATCTATTTGTCACCTTATGACTTAAGCATCTGCACAGTAATGCTGGGCTTAATAAAATGTAATCTAATGTGGAGATGTTTTTGCACGTCGAAATGAGTCTGCCCACTACTGTGTTGCTGCAATTGGACGTTCTCAGTATCTATTCCTTGAAAAAGGTTTCTAGGGCTGATCTTATGTAGTCTCTAGGGAGCCCAACCTCCTGACCAAGGTGTCTGATATTGAAATCTCATGCGATTAGATGTTTGTGATCCGGATGCTCAGGGACAAAATTGATTTACCCTTCGTCTGTTTGCTTTCTCGATTAGGATTTATGTAGAAATCAGTGTTGTTTTTTTGGTGGGGGCTAAGCCACATATGGTTATCACATGGATATCACTAGCTGATTTTTTTCAAGGCACCATTTTAACCGTTAAATCTAATTTAACGTATTTTGCGAGACCTCCCATATATCTTGAAAACAAGTTTTTCTTTTGTGCAAGGGACTTAGTTGTTATGAAGCCCGGTATGGTTTGTGGTTACGTTGTCCAGATTTCCTGAAAGCACATAATATCTGCGTTGTTTAAGAAGCCCTCAGTGTAGGGGCTAGCAATGAGGGAGGCCAATCCAGCCAAGTTCCAGCTGATTATCTTAATCGTCTTGTTTAATGAGGGTTCTATATGGTTAAAGATGCATTTTCCCTTTAGTGGTCAAAGCTGCAGGAAGCCAGTCCCTGTCTCTCAATCCCAAATTGCTGTGATTGTTTCTTGCATCGCCAAATTGAATCCCTCATGTGTTCCTTGTCAACTGTATGGTAATTTTCTTATCTACCATCAGCAGTTTTATCATCGGGGTTCCCCTCAAGGTACTGAATGTTTTTTGAGTTGGGCATGTTGATTAATTTTCCATAGACAGCACTTGAGGGAAGCGTTCTTTCTCTGGTTTGCTAATTTTTATGCCCTAATTTTCCAGCAATCCCTTATATTCAAATATTCTCTCAACTGTGCCTAGGGCAGCCCATGTTGTTAAGGCAAATTCTCTCTGGCTGATCCATGCATATGTGTTAAAGTTTACTGTTGAAAGGTCCCCTGTTGTGTGATTGACAAGTGATGGTGTATGATGCAACAGCCACAACATATTCGACCCATTAAGTATATCCCAAGGTCCCTGTTATGCATATAGAGGGGTAAATATTATTGTCAGCTTTTCATTGGTTTCCTGTATGTTTTCCGTTTTTGTATTTAATGTCCCATTGTACTCCTGCTCATTCTCTGATCTATGTATGATGGGATATTCTCAAGTAGTTCTATGAGCAAGTGATTGGTGGCTTCGTCTCTGCTCCAGGCATGCTCCTGAGCCATCTCTGTTGCCTCTGTGAGTGGGATTATTTCTTGCATGGGCTTGTAATCCTAATAGTCACATTTTCTTCTTCTTATCTTGACACTGGGAGACTTGCCTCCCGCATCACTTCAGATTCTGTTCTGATTAGTTAATTATTGAAACCTCTCTGTTGCTTTTTTTGTTGTAGATTTAGATCTCAATTATTTGTGTAAAGGGGTTACCCTGCTAGCTTGGCCCCTGTGGAGCTCGTCCTCCCCTCCAGATCTGGCTGATAAGTCGAGGGTTTCTTCTTGGGGATAGCCCCTCCTGTAGGCTCATCACCCCCTCAACCACGAGAAGTTGCTCTAGACCCATTGCAGATTCTGTCTCTTCGGTCTGTGAGGATACTTGTTTTTTTGTTGAAATTCAGTCATCTATTTCTTTTTCGCAACCTTTGCCATTGGGGTGCGTCTGGTCGGATTTTGCTGTGGACCCTGCCAACGAAGTGATATGACTGCCTTCCATATTTTCGACCATTTGACAATTATATTTTCTTTTTCTGCCTGATTCCTCCCCAGTAAGTGGGGTGATGTGTGCATAGAAGCAGATTTCAGGTGCCAAAATAGGTAGTGATCTTTGCTGGAAAATTGGGTAGGTCTTGAGCTGGACTGGCATATTCCCTGATGCCTGTGCAACTTTCCCAGTACAGTTCAGTCTATTTATTTCTTTGTGGCTTTGAGTGTTTTTTTTCAACTTCTTCTTCTGTCATCTTGTTTGTTGTAACCGTTGATTGTTCCTGGTATCAAACGCATGCAGTGGATTGGAAGTTACTTCCTGGACTTGCTCTTCTGTGCTATTTTCGGCTGCATTACTATCTGGAGAGGTCAGCAGCATTGGGTGTGCCATAATTGATTGCCTATTGTTTGATTTCATCTCCCTACTTCTTTCCCTATCTTCTGTGTATGCAGAAGATCCTCCTTTACGGGTTAATTTGGTAAACACTGTGTCCTGCTGCTTTTCCACTGGCGTCCCACTGTTAGTTTGTTTATTAAATTCATCGACTGCTTTACAATGATGGATGAGCTAGTTAGCAGGTCTGGCAGGGTCAATAGTTGACTGCCAAATAAGTGCTTTAACTGCAGCTAGGAGAGAGGCAATAATGGTATTTATAATATAGTCTGATCTGGCCACTTCTCCTGGTTCATCGTTGGGTGAGTTTTCCTTTCCCATAACTTCCTCGTACATCACCCTAATTTCATTTTTATGGCATGGTGCTTCCGCACTAGTTTCTTGCAATGTGGCGCCATCCTGTCCTATTACAGTGAGCAACGCCTGGGTGACTTCCTTGGTGCCTTTTCAGGGGGTAGAGCAGGACTGGCTGTTGCTTGAGGGGGTCCCTGATTCCTTCGTTTGTTATTATGCTGACTGATGGATCTCTGCCACTCTGCCACTGTTTGCCATTTGTTGTTGCTTGGAGATACCTCCTACCCCCTTTTCAGCTGCCTGGATGTCGCCACTATGGGAGCTGTTCTTGTTACTATGGGTCCACAGTCAAGGCCCACTTGGCAAATGTTGATGCTAGTTGTTCTATCATTGTTATTATGACTGTTTCTGATTTCTTCCAATGCAGTATCTGCCAGTTCTAGAAATGTTCCAATTATTGAAGCATCCAGGATTAAACCTGGAGCACAGCTAGCAAGGCCCTGTGCTTGCTCAGTTTGTGTAGCCCTAAGTAAAGGATCAAGTTGCAATATGGAGTAGGAGGAACAGTCGAAGGAACATTGCGTGTGATTTGGTTATCCATAAGTTTGGTGGATTATGCTATTCCACTCCTCACTCTGGTAAAGTAGTTATGTAGATATATTTTCCTAGTATTTGGAACTGTTTGCTTAAGGTCTGTCTTGTGATCCTACTGGGCTTTAGGCCCATCTGCCGGCAACTGATCTGCCTCAGTGTCGGGCTCATTGTCATCTCCATCATGACAATTCACTTCTATGGGTTGTATAACGATTGCAGTAGTCCGCGTAAAGTTTTCTGGGCTTACGGGGCAAGTGACACGCTCCCTTGTCTTCTTCCACTGCTCCCATTTTGACCAAGTTTAAGTGGTCGGATGGCCTCAGTCTTGTGTACCCGGATTGATGCTGTTGTGCTGTTGAGTTGTCTCCTCAACTTGCCATGAGCCCTAGGTATGGAAAAGATCCTTTGAGCCGGTTTCCAACAACCCCTAACTATTATGAGAGCTCTATCTTCTTTCCAGTTTTTCTGTTTTTTTTCTGTGCCCTTTGTGCCTTAGGTACCAGCCTCAGAGGATTTGAGATTCCAAGAAAATTTAGTGTTGGTGTTGGTGAGTGGGTTGGTGTTGGTGTTTGTGAGTGGGTTGTTGTTTCTCCTGGCTTTGGCTCTAGCACCTGCTCTTGTGCCTGCCCCCCTTCCAGGGGAGACATAGGCCAGCTTTGCACAGGGTTCACTCAAGTTGTTTGTCTGGTGAGCTGGCTGGTCACCCCAGGAGGCATCCTGAGTCATCCTGAGTGGTGTCCTGAGTGGGGTGGTGTGTCAAAGGTGAACTATTGGTGCAGATTTTCTTTCGGTACTATGTTGGATATTTGTTTAGATAATTGCTTACTTGAGTGGTTGTGTAGTTTTCACAATATAGAAATGTAGAAATAAAGAAAATGCTGGTCAGTTTGATTCAGTTTGGTTTTCCCACTTACCGCTTGCCTCAGTATAATTGAGTGCCGCCTCACCCCCTTCCCCTCCACACACTCTATTTCTTTCATCACTGCAGGCCGGGGGGGCACGAGCACGCTCCAAAGAATACTCTGTTCAGTTGCAGTCACAATTGACTGCTTGCAGTGCCATACAGTGTTGCAGTGTCGCAGTTCAATGTTGCAGTTCTGAGGAGTGCTTTGAGAGCCCCTTTATAGCTCCAGTGGCTCCAGTGGCTTTTAAGCTCTTCAGTTCTTTAGCTCGTGGCTCTTGTAAATTGCCTTGTAGTTCTGGGCCAGGACTGTTATGATTGCAGTTTTAATCTATTGCGTGACTAACAAGATGCAGAGAGCATAGAGCAAAGTCTGATCACGGCATTCCACTATTCCACTGTTCTGCCCTCCGGCCCCTGGGCACCCTTTGGCGCTCCTTCTAACCTTTTATGTGCCTCGAGGCACAGTAGCAGATCGACAGACCTTGTAGGTGTGCCAGGTTCTGTGGGGGTTTTGGTGGGCTTCGGGTGGTGGGTTGGTAGGAATCACCCGTGCTTGGTTTCAGCATGTGGTTTCAGCACGTTCTGGCACCACGATCAACACTGTACATTCAGTGAAGCAACGTTCAAGCAGAGCCGGACATGCCAATCTCTGGGGCGACTCACTGACTCTCTGGCAATGTTTCACGGTCCTGGTCTCACGGAGCTCGTAGAACTCTCTCGGACTGCGGCTCCAACTGCTCTAATGGCTCTGCAAGCTCCGACAGCTCCAATGGACCTGGTCTGACCAACCAAACCCCCCTGCCCTCTCCGGTGACCGTCAAGAGGTGGGCAGCTCAGAAGAAAGAACACCACTGTGCCCTCTCCCTGCAGCTCAGCGTTCACTGGCTCCACCCTCCTGTGCCTCTACGCTCTCTCTGCAACCACAGAGAATCCATCAACAAAGGTCCACACACTCCATTACCTTTGGGGCTAAATCGTCAGCTCTTAGGTTGGTTAAATTCCAAAAATGGTGGTGAAACCGGTTGTGGGGGCCTACCCCTTTCCTCAAGGACCCCAGTAGAAACAAATTCTTTGTGTGGTCTCTCTGATCCTTCTGGATCACCCCGGAAGATATGTGCAAAGTTTTAAGCCAACTGAGGGGCTCAAGGGACTGACCTTTTCTTTTTTTTTTGCTTTTAATGTGCCCTTTGAGTGTTGCACATGGGTGGCTTTGCATTCGTCCAAGCAACTACATTCTTACCATCAGACTGATGTGGACCATGACAACCATCATAGTCCTGGGTCACTTCCTGTTTGATCGGCAATCTCCTATCTAGTGCTGACAGGTGAGCTGGCTTCTATTGCTTTCTCTCAACTATCTCATTCTCAATAATGGAAGAGAAAGCTGTCTGTCCTGTCCTCCTCAAACTATATACACTGGGCGCCGGGCATGACTGCAGTGGCACATTTCCTGTCTGGTGCCTCCATTAGTGCTAGGCCTCTCTCCATGGCCTGAGGGACTCCCAAAGGAAACCTCAGGCAGGCAGTTCTCCTCTATTCACAGGGCCAATTTTCAGTACTGAGCAAAACTTGCTCCAAGTGTCACTGTTTCCTCGGGAAACCCTACAGCATATGGCTCCCGGGCAGCTTTAAACAAATCCTGGCCCTCGGGCAAATAGCACTCACTCTGAGATAGTGCTGCACTCTAGCTGCAAGTGAAAATAGCAGTATCCTTGGCCCAACTGGCTGATTTTGTACATGATTGTTGCTTTTCTTCTTCTGTTGGCATGCTTCAGCCACCAGGAGTGGGAGCTAAAGGTAATGGTGTGCGAAATTTACATAATTTTCTTTTGCACCATTGCGCATAATTTTGGTTAAATGGTGCAAACTTATTTGTAATTATGTGAAATGCTCATCCCTCTTTTTCGAGTTATATTTTAAATGTCATATTTTGTCAAAAACACAAGGATGCATATCACACTTCAAAATGAGTGCCAAAAAATGAATTCACTGCAAACAACAGCCACTCCCTTGCAGTTGTTTGCATTCTAATGTTCCTGGATGTTTTCACAAAATATTTACTGCAAATGGTGCTTTCATAGTAACCTTTATCGCAAATGGCATGCAATTATGTGAATTGGAGTAATGATTTAACTTTATATATAGCAAGCATAAAGCACATTTTTGAAACTATGGGCTAGATGTATCAAAGGATTTTGCATTTGCAAACGGTGCGCATCAGTAAAATCCACTGTTTGCGGATGCAAAATCGCCTTTCACGATGTATGAAAGGCATTCGCAGTGCAATATTAAGGAATTGCATAAATAGTGATTCCTTAAAATTGTGACTAGATGTTGTGAATCGCAGATTGCGATTCTCAAATACGAACCGCAATTCAATGTATCAAGTATTCGCAATTTGCGATTAGTTGCAAAATAGGTTTTTGCATGTGCAATTTACCACAAATTGATAGCTGATTTACAACTCCGACTGCAGCGACACATACCCACTCATGTGCAGGTATTATACTCCCTGCACCTCTTAGCCTTAGGAAGCTATCAACGGGTCATAGCAGCAGCTGGAAGTGAATCTCAAAGTGCGCTTTCACTCTTCTTTAATTAATTTCTAAATGCCATGTTAACCAAAATCCATCCGCACATAAAATTCCCCAACACCCCACAGGATTTGCAAAAAAACTAATTTGATTTCTACCAGAAAGCCCAATTTCCACATGTCATTGGCTGCATTGATGGGACACATGTAGCAATCTGTCCACCATTTGCCACAGAGTATTTATATCAGAATAGGAAAGGTACACATTCCGTGAATATCCAGGTCATTTGCAATGCCTCCAACATAATAAAGGATCTTGTGGCCAGATACCCAGGTAGCACACATGATTCCTACATGTTCAGGCACAGTGGAATACACACAAGATTTCTTGCTGGGGAGTTTGGCTAAGGATACCTACTTGGTAACGTAACAGTGAACAATGTTGCATAACGTCTATGTAATGTCACAGAAACAATAACTCATTTTATTCTCCTGTCATACTAGGAGACAGTGTATTTGTAGTGCGGTCCTTCATCTTAAAACCCTATCTCTATTCTGCCACATGAAGTGAAAGGAGGTACAATGCAGCACACAGGAGGACATGGAGCATGAAGAGTTGTTTTCGATGCCTGCACAATAGTGGGGGCGTATTGCAATGCAGTCCGGAAACCACCTGAAAAATTGTGGGCACATGTGCAATGTTGCACAACATTGCAACGACAAGAGGCATACCAGTGGAAACCACAGAGTGAGACTCTGATGAGGATGACAACCTCTTGCCAACCCTTCATCTAGCAGACAGAATAAGTGCAGCAGAGGGCAGACAAAGACGTGCTGAGATTATGAGCAAATATTTCTGATGTAAATAATGACAACACCACGTCTACTTTCATTTATTGCTGTAGGTATCACATTTATTGCCTTGACTTCAGGTAATATATGTGTGAGTAGGACATAGGTATACAGAATACACAATCAGGTCCCAGTTACAGTGTGACACTATTGACATCATAGTATCAATGCACTGCTACATGATCTGCAAGTCCCTTGTATGTCTCCACATTACCTTTTACATCCACACACTCCACTTGAATGCTCTTCCTATTGCGGGTTCAGGAACAGTACTGTGTCTGGAACTGCAATGACTCACACTTGTCCCTTCATCTGGAACATTCAATTGCTCTGGTGATACACCATCAGATTCTTTATTCTGAGCTCTCAATCCTTTTTCTTCAGTAGATGCTTCCGCACCACTTTGTGATACTTCAGAAACTGGTAGTTGTGTGAGATCCTGCTGTTCCTCATCCCTTTCTTCTCTTTCTGGATGTGCTGTCACATGTTCTCTCTGACTTGACTTAAGCATAGACACCTTACTCTCTATGGCCCGGTTCACAAAGGTAAACTTAGGCCAAAAGCAAAAGTTTACAACATTTGGTATAAACAAAAGTAAGTTATGAGTAGTATCTTTACGCATGCACTTGGGGTGGAATCTCTGCACTTGAGGTGGAAACTCCATCCTTGGGGTGAAGGCATCACACTGGGGGCAGAAACTCCATACTCGGAGCAGAGACACTGCACTTGGGCCAGAGTCATTGTAATTTCATATATATGCAGACAATAAATAGCACCTGAAACCCTGCACTACAAACCATTTTCAAAGCACTGGTCTTTCCACACCGACACTGCACCAACCTGCCCTGTGACTTGAAAACTACGACCATGCTACCTTTGAGAAGGAAGAGGAACTACAAAGATGAGGAGACTAACATGATGGTCAGTATTGTAGTGAGAAACTACCCCTCCACACCAGTGCAAAACAGAAGGCAACTTTGTAGAAGCAGTTGGCAACTGCAATTTGTGCATTGGGGAATAAATCTTGACTGTCACCAACATCAAAAAAAGAAGCAGGGTGAGAAGAAGCGAGTGAAGGAGAAGTTCACCAGGATACACATTGCCACAGCTCACTCTGGTGGACCAATTAGACCCCGCCTCCTATTCACACCACTTGAGAGGCACATTCTCTCCACCACCTGCTGCATGGTCTGTGACTGATGAACTTAATGTGATGAATTAAAGAATTTCTTAAAATGCTAGATGCTCAATGTGTTTGATACACTGCAAATGTGGCTGTGGAAGCCAGTACAAAGTGTTTGCAAATATTCATAATGAGTTAGACTTTCATGTGTCTCATATATATTGTATATTGCATTACAAGTCCCAGAATCCATTGGAAATCGTAACATCCAATTTCGCTTTCACTAAAAGTAGACCATTACTTCTGGTAATTTCATTTTACAGTAATAAGTGGCACTGTAAAATGTGCCTGATCTAACAACATTGTTGTTGTCTTGTAAATGCAATTGAGTAAATATGTAAATTGTTGTACATAATCATTTTAGAATGTTCTGTTTACTTCTCATTTTCATTTCCACATAAAACCAGAGTAGGATCGCACACAGGAGTAGAGGTCCCTGCACTTGCAGGGAGGCAAATTCATGGGGCACATCAACCCATTCCACCAGCACCAACTGGTACATAAATATGACCTGAAGAGGGCCCCATCTAATACACTGTGATCTGATAACCCAAAGATATTTTACATAGAATCCATCAATAGTCTCAAACATGTCAACTGAACTAGGAAATGTGGTACATTGCATGTGTCAAACTGAATGGAAACTAAACAGAGTCTTATCATTTTAGACCCTGTGACACTGGCTAGAAAAACATAGCGCACAGTGTTCTCTGCTCTGTCCCTGGTAAGAACACTTGATAAGGATTTCACAAAATGCTCACGCTCTTAAATATTGCATGATATGACAGTGGTATGCGGTATGGGTCTAATATCCCTGATGTGACTCATCTACATATGCTCAGATATGGCTCGTAACTGTATACTATTTAGTAACATATTGTCTAATTAAATTATGACTCTACATTTATGTTAAATTAATACAGTAGGTGCCATTTACCTATATTGTCTCATCTAGAGAGGGGTAGCCACAACTGGGTTGAAAGCCTATCATGGATACTCACAGATATTTTCCCAGGGTACAAAAAATAGTCAGTGATGTGGACAAGGCCCACAATGATGCCAACAGGGTGGTTGCTGGTGTTTGGGGGGTAGAGGTTAACTGGCGGGTAGGTGGCTGTAGGTGAAGCAACGCATGTACATCTTGTGGCTGAACTGCACAACTTGAAGCCTGAAAATCTGTGATTCATCCCAGTTTCTCCACTTAACCAAATTATGCGATCCTAGGCAATTGTTTTATTTCACTTTCCCTCCTCTTTCATTATAATTACATATGAGAGAACCTTGAAATACATGGCTTAAGGATGTGTGCTGTATAAAACGTTCTCCAGTGTTGGCTATAATAAACAATGATGTTGCTTATGTTTAATAGAAACACAAGCCACCCATAGACCCATATTTATACTTTTTAAGTGCCGCATTTGCGTCGCTTTTTGACGCAAAACTGGTGCAAACATACAAAATACAAACTAAAAAAGTATAAATATGGGCCAAAGAGTGCACCTTACAATTGATTTACCTCCTAGCTTACTATTGGCATTGTTGTCCCTTTCAGAAAACTAGTCAGCAATGCATGGATATAATCTGAAGTACTAAGGTTAAATAGTTCTGCCTTTTAATGAAATTCCCGGTTAGAATATTGAAGTTACTTTATCATACTTTTGCCCATATGCTGCAAGATGTCTTTACAACTGAAGGTGTTTCTAATAATTAGCAATGCTGGACACACCAGTTACTTCGTAAATTTACCTTCAAACATACAATTGCCTGTTACTTAAAAAGCTTTCCAATGTTAGTGGCATGTTGAGTTACCAGCAGACCTGTGCTGCTGTCGACCAGGGCTGAATGTAAAGGTCAGGAGTGACGTTGGTTTTTCCCCAGCTGTACACTGAGGGCCATATTTATACTCCGTTTGCGCCGAAATTGCGTCGTTTTTTTTGACGCAATTTCGACGCAAAACTAACGCCAACTAACGCCATATTTATACTATGGCGTTAGAGGCGAATAGCGCCAAAGTTCCCGGAATGTGCGTCATTTTTTAGCGTGAACCCCTTCCTTGCGTTAATGATATGCAAGGGAGGCGTTCCCGTCTAAAAAATGACTCCCAGGCCTTTACGTGGTATTTATACTCCCGGGCAAAAGAGACGCCCGGGAGTTGGCGTGGCTAAAAACGGCGCATTTGCGCCACTTTTTAACGCCTGCTCAGGGCAGGCGTTAAGGGGCCTGTGGGCTCAAAATGAGCCCACAGGTGCCCTCCCATGCCCCCAGGGACCCCCCCTGCCACCCTTGCCCACCCCAGGAGGACCCCCAAGGATGGAGGGACCCACCCCAGGGACATTCAGGTAAGTTCAGGTAAGTTTTATTTTTTATTTTTTATATTTTATTTTGGTGGCATAGGGGGGCCTTATTTGTGCCCCCCTACATGCCACTATGCCCAATGACCATGCCCAGGGGACAGAAGTCCCCTGGGCATGGCCATTGGGCAAGGGGGCATGACTCCTATCTTTCCAATGATAGGAGTCATGTTGATGGGGGATGGGCGTCGTTAAAAAATGGCGCAAGTCGGGTTAAGACGATTTTTTCGACGTAACCTGACTTGCCCCATTTTAAGACGCCCATGCGCCATTTTCCCCCTACGCCGGCGCTGTCTGGTCTACGTGGTTTCTTCCCACGCAAACCAGGCAGCGCCGGTCTGATTGCGCCGTCTAACGCCATTCCATAAATACGGCGCCCGCATGGCGCTTCAGAATGGCGTTAGACGGCGCAAAACTTTTTGACGCTAAACTGCGTTAGCGCAGTTTAGCGTCAAAAAGTATAAATATGGGCCTGAATATCACTGGTCTATACCTATGACATAAACATGTAAACTGATTGCCATCATCCATTGTATTGCAATATGGATATGTATGGCATTTAACAGCTTTTGATAGGATCTCCGCTGTACACCAACATGGACAACACCATACAGGGGTTTGTGAGACATTCAGGCTGCAGCATTCAGACCCACTGCCATCTGTTCTCCAGTTAAGTGTGCCATATAATGTTGTTAACTATTTTTTCTTAAATTGTGCGCAATAATCAGCTACTTGTTATATGATAGTTGTAAAGAAATGGCTCCCTGTTGCAGTTACCCCCCACTTTTTGCCTGATACTGATGCTGACTTGACTGAGAAGTGTGCTGGGACCCTGCTAACCAGGCCCCAGCACCAGTGTTCCTTCACCTAAAATGTACCATTGTATCCACAATTGGCACACCCTGGCATTCAGATAAGTCCCTTGTAACTGGTACTTCTAGTACCAAGGGCCCTGATGCCAAGGAAGGTCTCTAAGGGCTGCAGCATGTCTTATGCCACCCTAGAGACCCCTCACTCAGCACAGACACACTGCTTGCCAGCTTGTGTGTGCTGGTTAGAACAAAATGAGTAAGTCGACATGGCACTCCCCTCAGGGTGCCATGCCAGCCTCTCACTGCCTATGCATGTATAGATCAGTCACCCCTCTAGCAGGCCTTACAGCCCTAAGGCAGGGTGCACTATACCATAGGTGAGGGTACCAGTGCATGAGCATGGTACCCCTACAGTGTCTAAACAAAACCTTAGACATTGTAAGTGCAGGGTAGCCATAAGAGTATATGGTCTGGGAGTCTGTCAAACACGAACTCCACAGCACCATAATGGCTACACTGAAAACTGGGAAGTTTGGTATCAAACTTCTCAGCACAATAAATGCACACTGATGCCAGTGTACATTTTATTGTAAAATACACCACAGAGGGCACCTTAGAGGTGCCCCCTGAAACTTAACCGACTGTCTGTGTAGGCTGACTAGTTCCAGCAGCCTGCCACACCAGAGACATGTTGCTGGCCCCATGGGGAGAGTGCCTTTGTCACTCTGAGGCAAGTAACAAAGCCTGCACTGGGTGGAGATGCTAACACCTCCCCCAGGCAGGAGCTGTGACACCTGGCGGTGAGCCTCAAAGGCTCACCCCTTTGTCACAGCCCAGCAGGGCACTCCAGCTTAGTGGAGTTGCCCGCCCCTTCCGGCCACGGCCCCCACTTTTGGCGGCAAGGCTGGAGGGAACAAAGAAAGCAACAAGGAGGAGTCACTGACCAGTCAGGACAGCCCCTAAGGTGTCCTGAGCTGAGGTGACTCTGACTTTTAGAAATCCTCCATCTTGCAGATGGAGGATTCCCCCAATAGGGTTAGGATTGTGACCCCCTCCCCTTGGGAGGAGGCACAAAGAGGGTGTACCCACCCTCAGGGCTAGTAGCCATTGGCTACTAACCCCCCAGACCTAAACACGCCATTAAATTTAGTATTTAAGGGCTACCCTGAACCCTAGAAAATTAGATTCCTGCAACTACAAGAAGAAGGACTGCCTAGCTGAAAACCCCTGCAGAGGAAGACCAGAAGACGACAACTGCCTTGGCTCCAGAAACTCACCGGCCTGTCTCCTGCCTTCCAAAGATCCTGCTCCAGCGACGCCTTCCAAAGGGACCAGCGACCTCGACATCCTCTGAGGACAGCCCCTGCTTCGAAAAGACAAGAAACTCCCGAGGACAGCGGACCTGCTCCAAGAAAAGCTGCAACTTTGTTTCCAGCAGCTTTAAAGAACCCTGCAAGCTCCCCGCAAGAAGCGTGAGACTTGCAACACTGCACCCGGCGACCCCGACTCGGCTGGTGGCGATCCAACACCTCAGGAGGGACCCCAGGACTACTCTAAGACTGTGAGTACAAAAACCTGTCCCCCCTGAGCCCCCACAGCGCCGCCTGCAGAGGGAATCCCGAGGCTTCCCCTGACCGCGACTCTTTGAATCCTAAGTCCCGACACCTGGGAGAGACCCTGCACCCGCAGCCCCCAGGACCTGAAGGACCGGACTTTCACTGGAGGAGTGACCCCCAGGAGTCCCTCTCCCTTGACCAAGTGGAGGTTTCCCCGAGGAACCCCCCCTTGCCTGCCTGCAGCGCTGAAGAGATCCCTAGATCTCCCATTGACTTCCATTACAAACCCGACGCTTGTTTCTACACTGCACCCGGCCGCCCCCGCGCTGCTGAGGGTGAAATTTCTGTGTGGGCTTGTGTCCCCCCCGGTGCCCTACAAAACCCCCCTGGTCTGCCCTCCGAAGACGCGGGTACTTACCTGCAAGCAGACCGGAACCGGGGCACCCCCTTCTCTCCATTCTAGACTATGTGTTTTGGGCACCACTTTGAACTCTGCACCTGACCGGCCCTGAGCTGCTGGTGTGGTGACTTTGGGGTTGCTCTGAACCCCCAACGGTGGGCTACCTTGGACCAAGAACTAAGCCCTGTAAGTGTCTTACTTACCTGGTTAACCTAACAAATACTTACCTCCCCTAGGAACTGTGAAAATTGCACTGTGTCCACTTTTAAAACAGCTATTTGTCAATAACTTGAAAAGTATACATGCAATTTTGATGATTTGAAGTTCCTAAAGTACTTACCTGCAATACCTTTCGAATGAGATATTACATGTAGAATTTGAACCTGTGGTTCTTAAAATAAACTAAGAAAAGATATTTTTCTATAACAAAACCTATTGGCTGGATTTGTCTCTGAGTGTGTGTACCTCATTTATTGTCTATGTGTATGTGCAACAAATGCTTAACACTACTCCTTGGATAAGCCTACTGCTCGACCACACTACCACAAAATAGAGTATTAGTATTATCTATTTTTACCACTATTTTACCTCTAAGGGGAACCCTTGGACTCTGTGCATGCTATTCCTTACTTTGAAATAGCACATACAGAGCCAACTTCCTACATTGGTGGATCAGCGGTGGGGTACAAGACTTTGCATTTGCTGGACTACTCAGCCAATACCTGATCACACGACAAATTCCAAAATTGTCATTAGAAATTGATTTTTGCAATTTGAAAAGTTTTCTAAATTCTTAAAAGACCTGCTAGGGCCTTGTGTTAGATCCTGTTTAGCATTTCTTTTAGAGTTTAAAAGTTTGTAAAAGTTTGAATTAGATTCTAGAACCAGTTGTAGATTCTTAAAAAGTATTCCAACTTTTAGAAGCAAAATGTCTAGCACAGATGTGACTGTGGTGGAACTCGACACCACACCTTACCTCCATCTTAAGATGAGGGAGCTAAGGTCACTCTGTAAACTAAAGAAAATAACAATGGGCCCCAAACCTACCAAAATACAGCTCCAGGAGCTTTTGGCAGAGTTTGAAAAGGCCAACCCCTCTGAGGGTGGCAACTCAGAGGAAGAGGATAGTGACTTGGAGGACAATTCCCCCCTACCAATCCTATCTAGGGAGAACAGGGTCCCTCAAACCCTGACTCCAAAAATAATAGTCAGAGATGCTGGTTCCCTCACAGGAGAGACCAACACCTCTGAAATCACTGAGGATAACTCCAGTGAAGATGACCCCCTGTTAGCCAGGATGGTCAAAAGATTGGCTTTGGAAAAGCAGCTCCTAGACATAGAAAGGGAAAGAAAAGAGATGGGCCTAGGTCCCATCGATGGTGGCAGCAACTTAAATAGGGTCAGAGATTCTCCTGACATCCTAAAAATCCCCAAAGGGATTGTAACAAAATATGAAGATGGTGATGACATCACCAAATGGTTCACAGCTTTTGAGAGGGCTTGTGTAACCAGAAAAGTAAACAGATCTCACTGGGGTGCTCTCCTTTGGGAAATGTTCACTGGAAAGTGTAGGGATAGACTCCTCACACTCTCTGGAAAAGATGCAGAATCTTATGACCTCATGAAGGGTACCCTGATTGAGGGCTTTGGATTCTCCACTGAGGAGTATAGAATTAGATTCAGGGGGGCTCAAAAATCCTCGAGCCAGACCTGGGTTGATTTTGTAGACTACTCAGTAAAAACACTAGATGGTTGGTTAACTGGAAATGAAGTGTGTGACTATGTTGGGCTTTATAATTTGTTTATGAAAGAACACATTTTAAGTAACTGCTTCAATGAAAAGTTGCATCAGTATCTGGTAGACCTAGGTCCAATTTCTCCCCAAGAATTGGGAAAGAAGGCAGACCACTGGGTCAAGACTAGGGTAACCAAAACTTCCACTGGGGGTGACCAAAAGAAAGGGGTTACAAAAACTCCCCAGGAGAAAGTGGGTGACACTAGAAACAAAGAAAAAGAGTCCTCTGTAGGCCCCCAAAAACCAGAACAGGTGGGTGGGCCCCAAGACACAACCCAAAACAAAGGTGGGTACCAGGGTAAGAACTGGGATGCCACTAAGGCATGGTGCCACAACTGTAAACAGTCTGGGCACCACACCAAGGACACTTCTTGTCCCAAAAACAAACCCCAGAACAAAATTCCAGGGGTAACCAGTGTAGCCATGAGAGATGACTCCTCAGATGAGGAGGTCTTCATAGCCTTCAACTGGAAACAGGGCCCAACAGGTGAGTTGGAGATTCCAGAGGGAAGTAGACACTTCCACCACCTACTGGTGAATGGAATCCCAACCACTGCCCTGAGAGACACTTGTGCCAGTCACACTATTGTGCATGACAGGCTGGTGCTCTCAAACCAGTACATCCCAGGTGAGACTGCCAGGGTAAGAGTTAGCCTAGACAGGGTCACTAAGAGGCCTGTGGCTTTAGTGCCCATAGAAGTGGGTGGCACTCTTAGCTGGAGAAGGGTAGTAGTCAGTACAGACCTCCCCCTTGATTGTCTCCTTGGAAATGACTACCCAGAGGTTAGTCAGAGCCCAAGAGAGGAACTGGTCCAGTGCCAGTCCTCTCCCAAGGATTCTGGAAGTCCTGCCTCTGCAGTAAATGCAAGCAGGCCCCAGAAGAAGAAGAAAAGAAAACAGAGTAGGAAGGGTGGACAACCTTTAGCCAAGGTTACAGCAAGCCAAGGAGATTCTGCTCCAGTAGGGGAGAACTCCAAAAATGGCCCTGATAAAGTCCAACCTGACCCACAAGAAGTCCTGGCTAGTCAGGCAACTGTTAAACCTGAGTGGGTGGCTCCTCAGCTAACAGAAGAAAGAGTGGAAGAAGGGTGTTTACTACAAGATGTGGTAACCCCCCACTCTAATACAGCAGACAGGCAACCTGAACCCAAAGAGGCCTGTAACTTAGCCCCTTCCCTTTTAGGTGAAGAGCTAAAGGTGTGGTTCTGGGCACTGACAGCTGTCAGTGGCCTCTGCTGGGTGTTAGCCTTTATGGCTGCACTATCCTTAGCATGGTGGTCTGACCCCATGCCAAATAGCAAGTTAGGCCCCCTGACCCTATTGGTCATGGTGGGGTTACTCCAGCTCTGGGTAACCTCTTTGGGTAAGCTAGGGGTAACCCTGGCCAAGATAAGGTTAGCAGAGGTGGATACCTCTAAGACCAAAATAGAAAGAATGGGTGGAGACATTGAAGAGGCAGACAAGAGGCAATTCAGACTAGGTCCTATCACTGTGGAAGTGGGTCAGTTCCCCAAAGGGAATGACCTGAACAGAAGGATGTAAGGCAGAGTAGGCCCTGCAACTAACCAGCCTATTTCTCCTACTCTTCCTCGCCTGACAGACTAGGAAGACTCTCCCAGCTTGGGCTGAGTCTCCTGGCCTGTGGGCTGGGGGGGGCTTGTGTAAAGAAATGGCTCCCTGTTGCAGTTACCCCCCACTTTTTGCCTGATACTGATGCTGACTTGACTGAGAAGTGTGCTGGGACCCTGCTAACCAGGCCCCAGCACCAGTGTTCCTTCACCTAAAATGTACCATTGTATCCACAATTGGCACACCCTGGCATTCAGATAAGTCCCTTGTAACTGGTACTTCTAGTACCAAGGGCCCTGATGCCAAGGAAGGTCTCTAAGGGCTGCAGCATGTCTTATGCCACCCTAGAGACCCCTCACTCAGCACAGACACACTGCTTGCCAGCTTGTGTGTGCTGGTGAGAACAAAATGAGTAAGTCGACATGGCACTCCCCTCAGGGTGCCATGCCAGCCTCTCACTGCCTATGCATGTATAGATCAGTCACCCCTCTAGCAGGCCTTACAGCCCTAAGGCAGGGTGCACTATACCATAGGTGAGGGTACCAGTGCATGAGCATGGTACCCCTACAGTGTCTAAACAAAACCTTAGACATTGTAAGTGCAGGGTAGCCATAAGAGTATATGGTCTGGGAGTCTGTCAAACACGAACTCCACAGCACCATAATGGCTACACTGAAAACTGGGAAGTTTGGTATCAAACTTCTCAGCACAATAAATGCACACTGATGCCAGTGTACATTTTATTGTAAAATACACCACAGAGGGCACCTTAGAGGTGCCCCCTGAAACTTAACCGACTGTCTGTGTAGGCTGACTAGTTCCAGCAGCCTGCCACACCAGAGACATGTTGCTGGCCCCATGGGGAGAGTGCCTTTGTCACTCTGAGGCCAGTAACAAAGCCTGCACTGGGTGGAGATGCTAACACCTCCCCCAGGCAGGAGCTGTGACACCTGGCGGTGAGCCTCAAAGGCTCACCCCTTTGTCACAGCCCAGCAGGGCACTCCAGCTTAGTGGAGTTGCCCGCCCCCTCCGGCCACGGCCCCCACTTTTGGCGGCAAGGCTGGAGGGAACAAAGAAAGCAACAAGGAGGAGTCACTGACCAGTCAGGACAGCCCCTAAGGTGTCCTGAGCTGAGGTGACTCTGACTTTTAGAAATCCTCCATCTTGCAGATGGAGGATTCCCCCAATAGGGTTAGGATTGTGACCCCCTCCCCTTGGGAGGAGGCACAAAGAGGGTGTACCCACCCTCAGGGCTAGTAGCCATTGGCTACTAACCCCCCAGACCTAAACACGCCCTTAAATTTAGTATTTAAGGGCTACCCTGAACCCTAGAAAATTAGATTCCTGCAACTACAAGAAGAAGGACTGCCTAGCTGAAAACCCCTGCAGAGGAAGACCAGAAGACGACAACTGCCTTGGCTCCAGAAACTCACCGGCCTGTCTCCTGCCTTCCAAAGATCCTGCTCCAGCGACGCCTTCCAAAGGGACCAGCGACCTCGACATCCTCTGAGGACTGCCCCTGCTTCGAAAAGACAAGAAACTCCTGAGGACAGCGGACCTGCTCCAAGAAAAGCTGCAACTTTGTTTCCAGCAGCTTTAAAGAACCCTGCAAGCTCCCCGCAAGAAGCGTGAGACTTGCAACACTGCACCCGGCGACCCCGACTCGGCTGGTGGCGATCCAACACCTCAGGAGGGACCCCAGGACTACTCTAAGACTGTGAGTACAAAAACCTGTCCCCCCTGAGCCCCCACAGCGCCGCCTGCAGAGGGAATCCCGAGGCTTCCCCTGACCGCGACTCTTTGAATCCTAAGTCCCGACACCTGGGAGAGACCCTGCACCCGCAGCCCCCAGGACCTGAAGGACCGGACTTTCACTGGAGGAGTGAACCCCAGGAGTCCCCCTCCCTTGACCAAGTGGAGGTTTCCCCGAGGAACCCCCCCCTTGCCTGCCTGCAGCGCTGAAGAGATCCCTAGATCTCCCATTGACTTCCATTACAAACCCGACGCTTGTTTCTACACTGCACCCGGCCGCCCCCGCGCTGCTGAGGGTGAAATGTCTGTGTGGGCTTGTGTCCCCCCCGGTGCCCTACAAAACCCCACTGGTCGGCCCTCCGAAGACGCGGGTACTTACCTGCAAGCAGACCGGAACCGGGGCACCCCCTTCTCTCCATTCTAGCCTATGTGTTTTGGGCACCACTTTGAACTCTGCACCTGACCGGCCCTGAGCTGCTGGTGTGGTGACTTTGGGGTTGCTCTGAACCCCCAACGGTGGGCTACCTTGGACCAAGAACTAAGCCCTGTAAGTGTCTTACTTACCTGGTTAACCTAACAAATACTTACCTCCCCTAGGAACTGTGAAAATTGTACTGTGTCCACTTTTAAAACAGCTATTTGTCAATAACTTGAAAAGTATACATGTAATTTTGATGATTTGAAGTTTCTAAAGTACTTACCTGCAATACCTTTCGAATGAGATATTACATGTAGAATTTGAACCTGTGGTTCTTAAAATAAACTAAGAAAAGATATTTTTCTATAACAAAACCTATTGGCTGGATTTGTCTCTGAGTGTGTGTACCTCATTTATTGTCTATGTGTATGTGCAACAAATGCTTAACACTACTCCTTGGATAAGCCTACTGCTCGACCACACTACCACAAAATAGAGCATTAGTATTATCTATTTTTACCACTATTTTACCTCTAAGGGGAACCCTTGGACTCTGTGCATGCTATTCGTTACTTTGAAATAGCACATACAGAGCCAACTTCCTACAATAGTAGATTTTCCCAATTTTTTAATAGCATCTGAAGTTGGTGTGTTGTATGTTCCCACCATAATCAATAATGCCTGTGTTATTTTTGCATGTACACATATAAATCATGCTGAACATTAACCGGTTCTGTGCCGGGGATGTAATGGTTACATCCTCCTACTGGAGCATGGGGGGTCCGCTAGCGCTTCCTCTGTGAACCTCTCCCGCTCCCCTCCAGGGCAGGTAATGGAAAGTGAATCACTTCCCCTTCCACGCCAGACCCCCCAGTGACATTTGATGGCATCAGCGCACAATTGGGCACTGAGCTCATTAGAGGTCACCTCCCATCACGCTGGAAGCATGGCTTCCAGTGTGACCGAGTAGAAACAGATTCGTTTCTCCTCAGTACGGGGGCAGGGGAGGTCAGAGAGACATGAAAAGAAAAGAAAATGCTTTTCCTTTCCTTCACATGTCTCTCTGAGCAATCCTGCAGCACAATTGCAATGCGATTGTGCTGCAGGAATGCCACTAGACACAAGGTGTTAGAAATGGGGTTTTTGGTTGGCAGTCAGGTTACCCTCTGTCCAAGCAAGAACCCTCACTCTAGTCAGGGTAAGTCACACACAATCCAAAATTATCCTATGCCCACCCTCTGGTAGCTTGGCACGAGCAGTCAGGCTTAACTTAGAAGGCAATGTGTAAAGTATTTGTGCAATAAATCATACAATAACACAATATAGCACCACAAAAATACACCACACAGTGTTTAGAAAAATATATAATATTTATCAGGATAATTGTAGGTCAAAACGAATAAAGATGCAATGTGAAATTGTAGAGATATCACTGAAAAGTGATATAAAGGCCCGTATTTATACTTGTTGACGCTAAACTGCGCTAACGCAGTTTAGCGTCAAAAAATTTAGCGCCGTCTAACGCCATTCCGAAGCGCCATGCGGGCGCCGTATTTATGGAATGGCGTTAGCCGGCGCAAGCAGACCGGCGCTGCCTGGTGTGCGTGGAAAAAAACCACGTAGACCAGGCAGCGCCGGCGTAGGGGGAAAATGGCGCTAGGGCGTCTTAAAATGGCGCAAGTCGGGTTGACGCTAAAAAATCGTCTTAACCCGATTAGCGCCATTTTTTCGACGCCCAGACGCCATTTAAATGACTCCTGTCTTAGTAAAGACAGGAGTCATGCCACCTTGCCCAATGGCCATGCCCAGGGGACTTATGTCCCCTGGGCATGGTCATTGGGCATAGTGGCATGTAGGGGGGCACAAATAAGGCCCCCCTATGCCACCCAAAAAAAATTGAAAAATAACAACAATTATACTTACGTGAACTTACCTGAATGTCCCTGGGGTGGGTCCCTCCATCCTTGGGTGTCCTCCTGGGGTGGGCAGGGGTGGCAGGGGGGGTCCCTGGGGGCAGGGGAGGGCACCTGTGTGCTCATTTTGAGCCCACAGGCCCCTTAACGCCTACCCTGACCCAGACGTTAAAATGTGGCGCAAATGCGGGGTTTTTTGACCCGCCACCTCCCGGGCGTGATTTTTGCCCGGGAGTATAAATACGACGCATTTGCGTCGCCGTCATTTTTTTAGACGGGAACGCCTTCCTTGCATCTCATTAACGCAAGGAAGGCGTTCACGCTAAAAAATGACGCTCTTTGCCAATACTTTGGCGCTAGACGCGTCTAACGCCAAAGTATAAATATGGCGTTAGTTTTGCGCCGAATTTGAGTCGAAAAAAACGACGCAAATTCGGCGCAAACGGAGTATAAATATGGGCCAAAGTGTCTTAAGTCTTTAAAAAGCAAACAAAGTTTCTTTCAAGCACAAAGTACCTGGTTTAAAGTGGAAAATCTCCGCAAAGGGCCGCAGAAGAAGAGATATGTGGAAAAATAGTGTGTGCGTCGATTTCTCCCCTTCACACATGGACTTGCGTCGTTATTTTTCACTCGGGGAAGTCGTGCATCGTTTTCCGGCGCGCGGACAGTCTCTTTCTGTGGGTCGCGGGATTACCAGATGTCCCAGGGTCTGTGCGTGGATTCTCCTTCTTGTTTTCCAGCTGCGCGTCATTCCACGGGGCTGTGCGTGAAAGTTTTGCTTTCACGGCAGGCGTCGCGTCGATTTCCCCTCTGGAAGTCGGTCGGCGTTGTCCTTGCGAGGCCGTGCGTCGAAGTTCCCGTTGTCCCGAAGGCGTTGCGTCGATCAGCATCGGTGTGCAACGTTTTTCACGCCGTGGAGCAAGCGGCGCACAAAGAGTCCAAATGAAAAAGAGAAGTCGTTTTGGTCCTGAGACTTCAGGGAACAGGAGGCAAGCTCTATCCAAGCCCCTGGAGTGCACTTTTACAGCCAGACAAGAGTTCAGCAAGGCAGCAGGGCAACAGCAAGGCAGCAGTCCTTTGTAGAAAGCAGTCAGGTGAGTCCTTTAGGCAGCCAGGCAGTTCTTCTTGGCAGGATGCAGGTTCTGGTTCAGGTTTCTTCTCCAGCAAGTGTCTGATGAGGTAGGGCAGAGGCCCTGTTTTATACCCAAATGTGCCTTTGAAGTGAGGGAGGCTTCAAAGAGTGGCTAAGAAGTGCACCAGGTCCCCTTTCAGTTCAATCCTGTCTGCCAGGGTCCCAGTAGGGGGTGTGGGAGTCCTTTGTGTGAGAGCAGGCCCTCCACCCTCCCAGCCCAGGAAGACCCATTCAAAATGAAGATGTATGCAAGTGAGGCTGAGTACCCTGTGTTTGGGGTGTGTCTGAGTGAATGCACAAGGAGCTGTCAACTAAGCCCAGCCAGACGTGGATTGTAAGGCACAGAAAGATTTAAGTGCACAGAAATGCTCACTTTCTAAAAGTGGCATTTGTAGAATAGTAATATTAAATCCAACTTCACCAGTCAGCAGGATTTGGTATTACCATTCTGGCCATACTAAATATGACCTTCCTACTCCTTTCAGATCAGCAGCTACCACTTCAATACTGTATGAGGGCAGCCCCAATGTTAGCCTATGAAGGGAGCAGGCCTCAGAGTAGTGCAAAACGAATTTAGGAGTTTTACACTATCAGGACATGTAAACTACACAGGTACATGTCCTGCCTTTCACCTGCTCTAGGGGTTACCTAGGGCACACATTAGGGGTGACTTATATGTGGAGAAAGGGAAGGTTTAGGCTTGGCAAGTACTTTTAAATGCCAAATCGAGGTGACAGTGAAACTGCACACACAGGCCTTGCAACGGCAGGCCTGAGACAAGGTAAAGGGGCTACTTGAGTGGGTGGCACAACCAGTGCTGCAGGCCCACTAATAGCATTTAATCTACAGGTCCTAGGCACATATAGTGCACATTACTAGGGACTTATAAGTAAATTAAATCGTCCAATCAGGTATGATCCAAGGTTACCATGTTTAAAGGGCGAGAGCATATGCACTTTAGCACTGGTTAGCAGTGATAAAGTGTGCAGAGTCTAAAAGCCAGCAAAAACAGTGTCCAAAAAGTGGAGGGAGGCAGTCAAAAAGTTAGGGGTGACCACCCTAAGGCAGTCAGGTCTAACACAAGTTTTTTTTTTTTTTTTTTACTGCTATAAGTAAAGCGACTCCTTTGTCAAGGGTTGCTCCCCAGGGGCATTTTTTAATTAGGCCTTTTCTGCCCCCCTTTGGGGCAGATCAGTTTATATTAATTAGGCCGATCTGCCCCCAGGGGAGGCAGAAGCCATTAGACACCAGGGATGTTTTTTATTTTATTACGTTTATAAGGGGAGCAACCCGTCAGGCAAGGGTCGCTCCCCAGGGGGCAATATTAATTAGGCAGATCTGCCCCCAGGGGGGGCAGAAACCACTAGACACCAGGGATTTTTTTGCGACAATTTTATGCAAGGGGGTCGACGCCTAAGGCAAGGGTCGCTCCCCTGGGGGGCAAATTCATTTTAGGCTATTTCTGCCCCTCTTGGGGGCAGATCGGTCTATTTTTACTAGGCCGATCTGCCCCCAAGGCAGGCAGGAACCACTAGGCATCAGGATTTTCTTTTTTTTTTACAGATGGGGAGCAACCCCTTAGGCAAGGATCACTCCCCTGGGGGGCAAATTTATTTTAGGCAATTTCTGCCACCCTTGGGGGCTGATCAACCTATTTCTATTAGGCCTATCTGCCCCCGGGGGGGGGGGTAGAAACCACTTAGGCACCAGGGAATCGGATGTGTGTGTGTTTTTGTTTTCGTGGTCAGCCCCTTGTGCTCTTGGGGCAGAGCGACCTATTTTTGGAAGGCCCATCTTCCCCCAAGGGAGGCAGAAAGCCCAGCACAGACCAGGGTAGATTTCTTTTTTTTAAAAGAGGGTGGGGTATGGCCATATCCCCACCCCAAATAAGTGGGAACAAAGTTGTTCTGCCCACCTGTGGGCAGATGGGGCAGTTACCCCGATCTACTCCCTAGGGGGGGCAGAAAGCCTACTGAATGCCAGGAAATTAAAATAGTGGGGTGGTGGCTACCAATGAGTATGGGCATGGTTATGCCCCCCCCCCCTCATCTGAAGGGGGTAACAGCTCTCTCCCACACACTAAAACATCTTATCCCACAGCAAATCGTCCTACATGGAATGGTGAGGGCTGCACTGTTTGGACTTTGGGATGCCGCCAAGTAGAAAAATCTACGTGACCTAGACATCTGAAAACTAAACATCTGGGTGAGTCAATTGTGGTGTGCTTCACATGAACCTTGCAACATTTTCTTACCCATAATGCCCTGCAAACCTCCAACTTTGCTTGAAATAACACATTTTTCCCACATTTTTGTTATGGGACATTCTGAAATCGGCAGGAATACAATAAATTCCTACCATCCAGCATTGTTGCATCTATAACGATGAAAATTCTGCCCCACTTGTCAGCCTAAAAACGTTTTTTTCCAAACTGCCCTTTTGGATCGGCTTTGGTTCCCCCTCATTTTCGACCTGTTTTTGGCTCTTCCCTGTCAAAGGCACTTGGCACACCTATACAAGTGAGGTATCATTTTTATCACGAGGCTGAAGGGAATGTTGGGTGATAGGAAATTTGAGCCAGTGCAGTGGTCCCTCAACGAAATGTGGGAAAAATGTTATTTTGTTTACCTAAATTTGAGGTTTGGTTAGGATTCTGGGTAAGAAAACACTGGGGTATCCATGCAAGTGACACCTCCCTTGGCTCCCTCAGTTGTCCAGTTTTCAGAAATGTCCAGGTTTGCTAGGTTTTCCTAGGTGCCGGATGAGCTAGAGGCTAAAATGCACAACTAGGCAATTTGTAAAAAACAAGTCCGTATTCTTTGGGAAAATGTGATGTGTCCACGTTGTGTTTTGGGGCATTTCCTGTAGCGGGCTCTAGCCCTGCCCACATAAGTGAGGTACCATTTTTATCGGGAAGTTTGGGGGAATGGTATGTGGAAGGACATTTGTGGTTCCTTTCAGATTCCAGAACTTTCCATCACCAAAATGTGAGGAAAAAGTGTTTTTTTTGCCAAATTTTGAGGTGTGCAAAGGATTCCGGGTAACAGACCCTGGTGAGAGCCCCACAAATCACCCTATTCTGAATTTCCCTAGGTGTCTAGTGTTTAAAAATGGATAGGTTTGCTAGGTTTCCTTAGATGCCGGCTGAGCTAAAGGCCAAAATTCACAGCTAGGCACTTTCCAAAAAACATGTGAGATTTCAATGTAAGAATGTGATTTGTCCATGTTGCGTCTCCTGTTGCGGGCACTGGGCCTACCCACGCAGGTGAGGTACCATTTTTATCAGGAGACTTGGGGAAATACAGAATAGAAGAACAAGTGTTATTGTCCTCCGTAAGACAGTGTGTAAAAAAGATATCGATTTGAGAAATGCCCTGTAAGTCACATGCTAGTATGGGGGCCACAGAATTCAGAGATGTGCAAATAACCACTGCTTCTCCACACCTTATCTTGTGCCCATTTCTGAAATACAAAGGTTTCCTTGATACCGATCTTTGACTCTTTATATTTCACCAAATGAATTGCTGTATACCCGGTATACAATGAAAACCCATTGCAAGGTGCAGCTTCTTTATTGGCTCTGGGTACCTAGAGTTCTTGATGAACCTACAAGCCCTATATATCCCTTCAACCAGAAGAGTCAAGCAGACGTAATGGTAAATTGCTTTTGAGAATTTGACATCGCACAGGAAAGTTACAGAGTAAAACATGGAGAAAAAGTGCTGTTTTTTTCACCTAAATTTCTATATTTTTTCAATTCAGCTGTTATTTTCTGTAGAAACACCTTGCAGGATCTACACAAATGACCCATTGCTGAATTCAGAATTTGGTTTTCTTTTCAGAAGTGGTTAACTGTCCAGGATCCAGCATTGGTTTCACATCCATTTCCGTCACCAACTGGAAGGAGGCTAAAAGCACAACAATTAGTAAAATTGGGGTTTGTCCCAGTAAAATGCCCAAATTATGTTGAAAAATGTAGTTTTATCATTCAAGTCTGCCTATTCCTGATAGCTGTAAAATTGTGATTTTAGCTCTGTATACCCTTTGTTGATGTCATTTTCTGGAAAAAAACTAAAAGCCTTCTTCTGCAGCCCTTTTTCCATTTTTTTTTAAACTACATTTTTTGCTGTATTTTGGCTGATCTCTTAGTCTTCTCCAGGAGAACCCACAAACTGTGGGTACCTCTAGAATTCCTAGTACGTTGGAAAAAAAGGACACAAATTTGGCGTGGCTGGCTTATGTGGACAAGAAGCTATGAGGGCCTAAGCGTGAACTGCCCTAAATAAGAGAAAAAAGCTTTGCACAGGTGTGGAAAAGGCCTGGCAGCGAAGGGGTTAATTTTGGTGTCACTTCCTTCTGAAGCTGATTTACTGAGGACATCTACCACAGCACATCCAAGGAGCCAGGCTTAGCACCTGACATCCCAGGGATCTCAGTACCATATAGAGCTATGGCTGGAGCTGGCGAGTTTGATTTTGCATTGCACATCTGCATTGAACACCTCAGTGTAACAGTGTGACAAGTCCATTAGGTTAACACAAACAAGTACACATGTGGAACATCAGATAGATGAAAAGATTGTTCAACACAACTCTTGTGTTGTAGTACATAGTACATTAAGGCAAATACTTATCCTATTTCCAACCTCTAACTTTCAGGGACTGAGGATGATGAGTTGCTTGAGGAAGCAGCACTAACCACCAGTGGAGGGCGATGGGCAATCTGAAGAGAGAACCCAATCCTTTTCCAAGAAGCTATTCCAGCTGCCAGCACTGCACAAGAAAAAGAGGATGAGGAGGAAGAGGAGGATGTAGAAGACAATCTGGTATTGGTCAAGAAAGAGAAGTCAGAGTCTCAGAAGTGAGTTTTGTTAGGAATAAGGCTGTGCGCGGTCCAGGTCCCGCCCGAAACTCCGCTGCGTGTATTTGCGGCACTTCATGCGCACCACTTGTCATCCCCTCTTGTTCTAGAACTGGTCATCAGCGTTGCCTGACCTGTGGTAAAGCTTATGTAGCTGCAGGGTCAGGACATTGGTGGACAAGATGCACTTATCAGTGCTATTCTATGAATGGACTACAATTCCCAGGTTTCTAGAGGCAGCGGCCATCTTGGGGTGTGGCAGGCCTATAAAGCCCACCCACACACATTGCTCACTATTTTGAAGACTTTGATGCAGTCAAACCTCGTGGAGGTTCCTCTGAAGAAGAGCAGATTTCATGCATGGCAGATTGACAGCAAATCGGAGTATCCTTGTTTCCATGGTGAATTCAGATATGGGTAGGTCGTACTCGTATCGGTAAGGTCTTGATGAGCCCAATCTTGAAGGGAGTTGTTACTCCCAAAAGTAAGGCACCCCTTAGCAAAACGAGCAAAGCGCTTTCAGTCCAAAGAGTAAAGCGCTCCTGGCAAGACGATAAAAGTGCTTTAGGCCAAACGAGTAAGGCTGCCTTGGTGTGGCGATCAAAGGGCTTCGGACCACATGAATAAAGCACCCCTCAGCACAACGAGCAGAGCGCTTCAGGCCACACGAGTAAACCGACCTTGGCACAACAGTCAAAGCGATTCATGCTGCATGAGTCCCCTTAGCACAACGAGCTAAGCGCTTCAGGTCACAAGAGTAAAGCACCTTTGGCACAACAATCAAAGCGTTTCAGGCCACATGAGTAAAGCGGTCTTGGCACGAGGATCAAAACACTGCAGTCCACATAAGTAAAGTGCTCCCTTAGCACAACAAGCAAGGCGCTTCAAGTGACAAGAGTAAAGGGCCCTTGGCACGACAATCAAAGCATTTCAGGCCACATGAGTAAAGCACCCCCTAGCATAACGAGCGAAGCACTTCAGACAAAGCAAGTAAAAGCGCTCTCTGGCATAATGAACAAAGCGCTTCATGTATGATGATAAAAGTGCTTCATGAACAATAAACAAGGTGCTTCTGCCCAAAGAACAAAGCGCTTCAAGTTCAATGAGAAAACTTTCAGACCTTAGTAGTACATGTGAAAACATTTTGGAGATTAGCAAATTATAGTTTCATTGTTTTTTGGGAAGCATAATATGTGAGATACATATTTAAGTCTTTGAGAATTTCTAGGCTGAGGTCAAATGTTTATGTTAAAATGCATAATTGTTACATGATTGATATCCAGAGTATGATCATAGTCCAAGGCTCTTGCCATCTCTAGGTTCAGAGGTTGCAGTTTGTTCTTGTTCCATGATTTAAAGAAGGGTCTACGCCCAATTCACAAATGGTCTCAATCTAATACCACAGAGACACCTTTATTCAAGAGTATATTGGTGAGGTTATACTGTTACTGTTATGAATGAGTATATGCATATTTGTTCTAACTGTTTCTTTTCTGATCTCTCTCCCTGCAGTTCCCTACCCTAATTCCCTTCCCCCCACCTGGCTTCATCATAACTCTTCGCTCTGATAGCTTTCTGAGTTGGTGATGCCGGGAGATGGGCCTTTTGTTCAGCAGTGTGCAGATCCCAAGGAAAGGGCACTTTGACAGTTACTGGCCCACAGGGCAAAACACCAAAGCCTACACCAGACCTGGCCATCATTGTTAATCCCACTTAATCTCTGAGGATTGCCCATTTCCAGCAGTCAGCCAACTAGGCACAGAGTTCACCTGTCCCAAGAAAAAACATCAACTCCACACAACCCTCATATCCAAGGTGGATGTATTGGTTATCCTACACACGTCTCTCATGACAGGCCTCCCAGGCCTTTTCTCTAGCATCTGAGGGACCTGATACTCCTAGTGAGGAGTAGGTATCCCCTAGGCACCAATCTCGTCCCCACAACTTCCCATGTGCCACCCCTCCCAGTGATGGAAGACCTGATGGTTTTAACAGAGTCCCTCCCATGAGGAGGGGGCTGGCAGGTGGTCATAGTGGCTAGTGAGAGGATGAGTTTTTCAAACAGCAGGCTGGTGTGGGGCAGGACATTTGTGACATAGGGGCTACTCTGTCTGACATTTCAGAGTCACTACAGTAAATACACCAAATCCCTCAGATGATTGACAGGCAGACCCATGTCTTGGACAGGACTAAGACATTTTACCAAGACATGGCATGGAGGCAAAATGACATCATAGCTATTGATAGGGAAAAGAGTGCAAGACACCAAGCCTTGGCCATGAAGATGGATAATGGAGGACATGTTGAAACTGTACCAAAGTCTTCCTTAACAGTCAATGCATGGGGAGGGTCCACCACACCTACCTTCACCACACCCCATGCACCCACCCACCTGTACCACAACCTGCACATGCCCCCCCACAATGTCCCCAGGCATCTCTCCCATGCTACCCGATCCAGTCACATCCCCCAATTTTACAGGCACCCTCACCTCTACAGGCACACCTAACAACTGTACAGGTACCCTCATCCACTGTTCAGACATGCCCACCAACTGTATAGGCAATCTCACCCCCTGTAAAGGCACCTCCACATGTGCACAGGCACCACACCCACCCACACATCAGCACTGACACAGTAAACGCACTTACCCACAGAGATCCTCTCCATCACTATTGCGAAACCTAAAGAGAGAACCCCCAAGATCACTGTAAAATATATTTCCTCTAATGGTTGTAAATAAAAGGATATCCTCCACATTTCAATTGAGTTGATGATGCCAATTGCATATTCAGCTTTTAAGCTACATATGTGTCAATAAATGTGTGGGAGTGAGACATGAAATTTCATAGGACCATCTGTGTGCCAAGGTATCATGTTGAAAGCATAGCTAAACACTTACCGATGTAGACTTCAATACTTTGAATCCAGCAAATATAATGAAAAATACAACACAGAGATGTTTAATTTGGAAAATGTATGCAATATAGTAAATAAATTAAATGAAAAACTGTCCATTGGAAAGGGAGAAAGTAAATCATATAAACCTGTATATCGGATTGTGCAATGGGACTTGGAGAGGGTGGGCAAAATAAATATAACACATCAGGAAGCATCAGGGAAACCAGTCTTTGTACAAGGGGTAAAAAGAAAGTCCATAGTCCAAACAATGCCCTGACACTGGCTGTCCTTACGGTCCTCCTTGACAATAATATGCAAGTCCTTTGCTCCTGTTGACTCTTCTTCGCTGAATGGGGCAGGATGAGACACCCCACAGGAGTGCAAAACATGAAGCAGGGAAAACCGAGAGGGAAGATGAAGTGTGTGACAAAACAACAGTGGTTTGGGGGGCAGTGTGCCAACACCAATATGGCTGCACTCAAGGAAGTGATGGAGGTACTGAGTTGGGCCATATCTCTTGAATGTGCCTCTCAGAAACAATTGAGTTCATCTTGATCCAAGATTCAAGAGGACACATTCTCCTCAACCCCAGATGCCAGCACCACTTCCTGGTATGCAACCACAGGAAGTACTGTACATGGAGTGGTTTGGGTTGAACAAGAGGGATGTGGGGTATTGGGAGAAAATGCCTCCCTCTTCTGGGCAGGCACAAGGAGGGGGAGTAGTGGCAGGATGTGAAGCTGGATGTCCGGATGGAATGGGGTCCTCAGGAGTTAGGGAGAGGTCAGTGGCAGGCATAGATGGGGATGTGACCTTCCATGAAAACACCAGTTCAAATTCTAACTCCTCTGGGCCAGGTGGGGCCCACATTCTTTCCCCCTGGCTGGCGGTGTCCTTCTCAATGTCCCTGCCTTCAGTGTCCGCAGACTGCACCCAGGCTGATGGGGTTGGTGGTGTAGGTTTAGTCCAGGTGGGAGCATTACCCCCTGCCTTGTTCTTGCTCTCCCTCTTCCTCCTTGCTGATACTGTCAACAGGACATGCCTGCCGATGAGCAGAGGTTACACTAGCCTGCCGCTGGTCTTGTCTGGATGTCCCTTGGCCAGCTGGGTCCATTGAAATAGAAGGTAAACAATAATATTTTTTTCAAATGTTCTCAATATACTCTTCAGTATTTGATAACCCTCACCTTAAGCATTGGTGCCATGTGAGTTTCCAGACACTGAAATATGGTTATCTTCCAATGTAAAAGTTCACAAGTAGAGATGGGGCCCAGTCTTGATGGCTATATCCACACCTAAAAGTGGACCCAGGATTATCCTTCAAAGTGCAAGCTCAACAGTTGTACACTTACTATTACATTCCATCTATATTGTTGCATAGTGAAGCACTACATACCCTCAAAATTGTGTGTACATATACAAAAAAAAGGCTTTGGTGTGACCTTTGCAAAGATGTGGTTCAAAATATTACAATATCCCTTGAGAACATCAGACAGTCTGCATGGCAAGTGCCTCATTTAGCATGTCAAGACAGCTTTGTTTGTGCTATATGCTGGTAATCACATGTGCATAGTTTGAACAGCAACCTAGATATTAGAAATGACATACTTGCCATTGCTGAGAAGGTGTGTTTATGTTATTCCTCTTTGAAATGTCTGTATCTTTTTGAGTGAGAAAAGTATCACAATGTCAGCCTTTACTTCCTTATCCAAAAATATAATATTCAACCTAAAAACAGATACACACAAGAAGCATGTTTGATACAGCATCCAACATTCAAACCCCTCACACACGAACACTAGACATTGTAGAAGCCATTCCTTCTCCAATTATTATAACAGTTATAAGGCCCTTAGATCACTAGTCATGCTATGTGTAAGTGGATTTATTCATTAAAATGCAACTGTAATGGGAATTTATCCCAGTTGTGTTTCGTGCACTACAAGTCCCAGAATGCCCTCATAAAACAATATTCCAATTGTTCCAATTAGGTATAGACCTTATAAGTACTGTAGCCATTACGCAGAGAAGGTGAAATGTGACAAAAGATTCACACAAAGCATGCATGATCCAGCATCCAACACTAAAACTCATCACATACTAACACTAGACATTGTCAAGCCATTTCTTCACCATTGAATACAACAGTTATAAGACCATGAGTTGACTAGTATTGAAATTATGAATGCAGTTATTCACTAAAATGCAACTATAATGGAAATTTATCCCAGTCGTGTTTAGTAAAATACAAGTCCCAGAATGCCCTCATTAAACAGCATTTTAATTGCTCCAAGGAGGCTTGGACCTTATAAGTACTGTATGAATTATGCAGCTACGGTGAAAGGTGACCAAAAACATGATGTAACATCTCTTACACCACTCACATCATACTACCAGACACATAAAGCAGTTAGTGTGCTTACCATGTTTCTGCTGCTCATTCTCCTCCAGTTGAGCATTGAGGGTTGGCCATTCTGTTTTCAGGACTCTCCTGTACAGTGTGCTGAGGGCCGGGCCTCTGCTGGTGTGGCTGGGAGGACAGGCTCAATAGGTCCTGGGCCTTGATCTATGGCCAGCGTCGCAGGTCTTCCCTCCGCTTATGACACATGTGGGCCCACCGATTAAACACCCACTATACTGTAGCACACTGCTATATCTTGCCAGACTCTGTTGCACACTGCAATACTCAACTGTTCCTCCGGGTCCCCATGAAGCTGAGGGTACTTATCAAGCAGCCTATCAACCAGGATGTTTATTTCTGTTTCACTGGAAGGATGTGCCTTTTCCTCAAGTCATTTAATCATGTTTGGGACAGGTTAGGTACACAAATGAGCAGAATGGCAGAGGACCTTGCTTGGAGCTGAAGACGGCTCAGATAGAATATGAAAGGGCTGCCAGCAGCTTCTTTTTATGACCTTCCTGCTGTTAATTTCCGATTTCTCATTTCCTGTATAATACCTTTGGGTGTACCGGCCCGATTGCGGAGTCTATGCTCAGTGTGTGGAGTCTATTGACTCAGGGCGGAGACTCTGAGCTCAAACTTGAAAACAAAGATTAAGTATAAACAATTACACATAGCAGAATAAAGCAGGGAATTCAGTACATAAAGATGAAGGCAACAATTTTAAGGGTATTCTGACCCATCCTTGCCACCAACCAAAATCCTCTTCCATTCTGCAGCTGAATAAAGCAGAGCAAACATTAAGGGACATATGTATGAAAGTGTTGCATCATGTTTGCACCATGGAAAGTGGTACATGCATGACACAAGGCTCTGAGTCAGATTTATGATGCCACGCACAGCCACTCTGCATGGCTTCGAGTAGCCTCATAAATATGGACTAGCGCTGCACAGCACAAGTCACTGCATTAAACTACTCTGCCCTGGATAGGCATTCCATGGTCATTGCAGTGGGTGTTCTCAAGCAGCACCCATGTATTTTGACCAAATTTACAAGACCATGCCGACCTGAGGATGTGGCAGAATCTTATGCCTACCAAGGGGAGGTGCAATAAAAAGAAATACTGTTGTTGCAGAGTGCCTCTCGGAATTATTTTTGTGCAGGAAGATGCCCCTTCCAGCATATAAACAATCCTGCATGCACCGCAGGCATGGTGCAAGGGTGCCTGCATTTGCACTAGGCAGACAACTGTGCATTAGCACTGGTGGAAAAGGACAGGAATGTGCTGTATGCTTTAGGTACAGCACATTGCTGTCCTTTCCTTTTGCAGGGCAGCCAGGTGACTTGGTGCACTGCACTGCACCAGTTTTTGGTAAATATGACCCATGTTTCTAACACTGCATGACACCCCCATGTCATATGTGTGTAAGGACAATTGTACAAAGTACGGCGTGTCACACTGCAAGCCTCATTTAACCAACAGGGAAGGTGTGCTTCTTTTGAGTATTGATATCTCAAACAAATGGGATCTTGACATAGGATAGGATGGCGTGGGAGTTGCAGATCACAGAGTCAATATCCTGCTCCCACTCAGAAACCATCATCAAGATGACATAAGGGGGAGAACAGAATCCAGAGCTGACTTCATGGCTGAACATCCCAAAGAGGTTAATCTATTGTCTGAAGATCTTCTCTACTCTCCTCTTCCTTACCCTCAAATCTTTCTTTTGCTTGACAAGGGGCAACCCAACAAACACATTCAGTGACATGTTTCGAGGGTCTGTGTGTGGCAGCTCAAAATTAATGTCTGCAGCCAGGCTGTGATTGGCTAACAACTTCCAGCTGTAGCTGTGTGTGGTGATGGTAAGCACTGACAAAGGTGTGTGTGGTGAGTTTGGGAGAAACTAAGGGATGTGATGTTTGTTCATAGTTTTTTCAGTGCTTTCTTGCATTCACAATTTGAATTGATTGTTTGTGGAAGACATTACATGACCCCTGATTGTCCGTTAAATGTGAAACTGTAGAAGTGATTTTTTTTTTTAACTTATGATGTTTTTCTTCACTCTTATAGAGGTGTGCATTTTTGACAGAACATTTACCACTGCAATACACACCCTACACATGTGCTGATGTAACAGCCCAGTGCCTACATGTAGCTTTTTCATGTTTTCAGTGATGTATTTTATACTATTTTGGTTGCATGTCTAGACTTTTTTTGTGTTCCAACATGAGTGCAGAGATTCTAGCTCGCGTGCAGGGATTCCACCCTAAGTGCTGAGTTTTCACCCAGAGTGTTGAGATTCCACCCTGAGTGAGGAGGTACAGATACTACTCATAACTTACCTTTGTGAATGCCAAAAGTCATAAACTCAGACTTTTGGTCTGTTTGCCTTTGGAATCAGGCCCGCAGTGTGCAACGCATGCACCCAGTTAGGTATCTCAGCACATTTGACAGTAGTTTTTCAGGTTAGGATGACCTGGTAGGAGCTTTTCCATCATTGCTCCAGACAAGACATTCACACATGTTTCTTCACCAAAACCCATTTTCGGAAACTAAGGTCTTGGCACTGCTCCTGATGTGGATTGGCAGAAACAACTCCAACCTGGTGAGACACAGAATGCACCATGTCAGATAATCCCTTCCAGAAATTGAGTATCATGTCATCTGTGATTCTCACAAGTGCATTTGCAGGTACCGCAAGAAGTCTCATAGCACAACCAATGAGGATTTCATGTGGCGATAATCCTGTTCTTCTTTCAGGAGTATTTCAAATACTCATCAAAACCAGTGGTAACGCTCCTGGTCATTTCAGTCATGTAGATGCACAAACCGTTGGTGAATCAAGACTTTAGCGTACCATTTAACTGCTCTACTATCCCCGAAGCACTGGGACGATAGCTATAGTGTAATATCTGTTCCTCTTCAAGAGCATGCACATCATTCTAAGGACCTCATTATTGAAGTGAGTCCCTCGGTCTGACTCCAGACAAACTAAGAATCCAAACCTTGGTATGAGTTCATGCAACAGCATTTTAGCTACAGTGAGACTGTCATTTCTCTGTGTTGGGTAGACTTACACCCATTCAGGGAACATGCACACTATAACTAGGATGTATCTCAGTCATTACATACAGGTATTTTGATAAATTCCAACTTCATCCTGATCTTCCTACATAACTCATGGTTGCTGGAGTTCTCCTTCCTACATTCATCTATTGGCATGTTACAAATCTCTGACATAGGTCTACTGCTAGAACTCTGAATCGAGGATTAAACCAATGTTGTCTAGAAATCCTAACATTTGCTTCCCTTCTAATATGTGCAGGACCATTGAAATGTTGTGTCATAGGAAACAACAAACTATCTGGCAAGACTGGTGTTCCCTCAGCTGAAATTCAATTGTCATTTGCATCTTTAACACATCCTGCTGTAATCCAACCTTTCTGTTTTGCCTCTGAAACCTCTCCATGCAATCTTTTATTCTCTCTTTTATTCTCATCCTAAGTACCAAGTGTCCTCATCAGATTAATTGGTATATTCTCCTCTAAATGCGAATGCTTCAAGCATACAATATTGGGCAACGTCATCTCACATAGTCATTGTTGCTTCTGTGAGCTGCACACCTAACCACTCCAATTTCTCAAGGTAACTGCATAGCACCTAACCATTCTTTAACATATCCCTCATTCCTAATGGGGAACTCAGTGATGTCATTAAACTGTCCATAATCATGGACCACGCCAAAGTCATGTTGACTATCTGTAAATATAGTCACTGTCAATTGAGCTGAAAGCAACATGCTCTTGTAAGGGCAATTCTGCCAGCTACGCAGTGGTTACACCTTGAAGCCATAAAGCTTCTAACACTTATTGAAATGTACAGATTGCAGAAGCTGCTCTCAAGGTTTCCCCATTGTCTCCTAGACATGAGCCGTCCACAAAGATTACATAATCAGGATTATCAAAAGGTTAAATTTTAATGTCTGCTCTTTGCTTGGTGCATAAATCAGTAAAATCAAGACAGTCACGCTCAATCTCATCACCAAAAATATCAGCTTCAAGCAATGGCAACAATGCAGCCTGATTCAGCATACGTCATCTTTTCCAACAACATTTTCTGCAGCATTGGTTGTTCATACTTTTTAAATGTGCTCTTTTTTAAATAATGTGTTTTCATTCGAGTGAGCCAAATGTCTACAGAATGATGAACCATCACTGTAGGAGGATGCCCCATCCCTAAGCTCTCACATATCTCAGTACTGACACCAACTGCTGCAACCACTTTAAAGCAGTTGGGCAGTCCTGTGACAACAGTGCCAAGAGCAGTTGAAAAATATGGCAGGGGTCTTAGTGAATCTCCCTGCATCTGAATCAGCACTGAGAGAGCACAGCCCTCACTCTCGCTGCAAAACAATGTGAACATTTTACTATAATCAATATTTCCCAAAAACATCCTAAATTCTCCCTAAGGTTTTGGTGGGCTCATCTTCAGTATTCTGTCTACTTTTTCCTGTGACACTTTTCTTGTTTCCTTCTCAATGATATGTCCCAAATATTAGACTTGTTTTTGACAATATTGAAGTTTACTTGTAGACCCCTTGTCTCCATTCTTAGCTAAGTGATTCAGTAAAACAATTGTATCTTGTCTGCAGGATTCTTATGTACTTGATGCTACAAGCAAGTCATTCGTGCCATGCTCAAGAACTGAACTACAAGGCATCTCCAGAGCCTCAAGATTCTTTTTCAAGATCTGATTAAAAATTGTCAGGCTCTCTGTATACTATTGTGGAACTCAGTACCATGCCAAAACTCTCCCTCTAAACAGAAATGAAAAAAACAAATGCGTGCCCTCATTCAATGGAATGGAGAAGAAGGCCTGACAGAGATCCACAACTCTATACCATTCTACAGTGCAAGAAATATGAAAATGTATTGGTGCTGGATTTGGGACCACAGGACAAAATGGGACAGCTATGTTGTTAATCTTTCAAAGGCCCTGTACTATTCTATGTTTCCCTCTGGGTTTATGCAAGCCCATAATAGGAGAATTGCAGGGACATTCAAAAATCTCTTTTACTATCCCTTTCTTCAACATGTTTTCCATCACAATGTTATTCTGGTCGCTGTCTCAGGTGTTAAATTATAAGGTGGCATTTTCTTTCACTGTAATTCGGACTGGTATTACAACTTTGATTAGCTTGATGTTATTTTCTGAAAAATTCAATACTTCTACGTTTATTGTATCTCTAAAAATATGAAGTAAATCCTCTACTGTTCTAACAGGATAAAATCCTATAGCTGTTTCTTAGGCTATTTTCAATTCAACATCTTCCTCAGGCATTTGAAATTCAACACTATCCAGTGTGCAGTAAAAAGTGTAATTTTCCTTGCACAAAAGATGCCTCCCTAATAGATTAGCATGCCTTGAATCACATACCACAAATTGATCTTCCTCAAATGAACCTAGTTTTACAGGCACATCCTCTGAAACAGGGTTAGATATCTGTTTATTTGAAACCCCTTCAACTTGGATCTTCTTTCCAGAGAAGGGTAGGTCCGGGACTTCTGCTGCTCTAACAGATGAATGGGTAGATTTGTTATCACTAAGAAATAACACAGTGGGAATTAACTTCTTCTACAAATGGTCCACGTTGGTTTATCTCTAAGACTGCACCAAATACCAATCTTCCTCCCCCCTCAGGCACCGTCATAGTGTATTATCAGAGTCAAAACTCTAACCAAAATGGGGAACTATTGAAAGGGGTTCTGATTTTTGTGTTTGTTCTTGATACTTGATTGATATTGATCCTGCGATATCCCATATTCTGTTGTGCAATTGTAGCTTGCGGGACCTGCATCATAGGAACTTGCAACTGTGCTGGCATTTGCATTCAATGGGAAGGTACCTGAACTGGAAAATTCTGTTTTTGTATCTGATTTGATCCCAGCATTTGCCCATCATGACTCACTCTATTTGGATTCTGCCTACACTGTCTCTTTCAATGCTCAAGCTAGTTACAATGATGATAAGGAGTTGACTTCTTCAATGTTGCAATGTTTAATCAAGAAGTTGGATCAATAGGAACACCTCCACCTGTACCTTGTGAACACCAACTCCTCCTTGAGAAACTTGATCTCCAGCTTGAAAGACAACATCTTGCATCCCACTTGTGTTTCCCCAAATGAAAACTCTTTTGAGACAGCATTGTCTGTGCAAACATAAACTTCTCTTCAAATCTCTTCTGCTTCATTGCTTGCTCATCGCTACAGTATTTTGCACACCTCAGGAACTCATCTAAAGGTCTGCCAGAAAACCACATTTTGTTGCATGTGCATACTAATCTCAAGTTCCAACCCAAGAATGAACTGTTACACAAAACTCCCCCATCATTTTTCTCAGGCTTTTCGTCTCCACTCTGCTGTTCAAACACTTGTAACAATCGTTCATAGGAAGCATACCCTGATTCTTTTGCTTCCTGAATAGTTTTGTTAATCTTCAGCCAATTGATATCTCTTGCTGGAATGTTTCTCTTCAAAAAGCTAATCACCTCATCATATTTAATCATTACGACAGGTGAGGGTATACAAGTACAAGCATCTCTTGGAGGTTCAGATTGTGGCAATTGCACAGCTAGCTTACACTCAGCCCACAAATCACTTGCTACTACAATATCAAAAAAGGTATTCACGACTGTCCTGAAAATGTTTGAAATCTTTACAAATCTGTCAACTTGTGTCTGCCACTGTTCAGGATTCTTCCTCAATTTTGGAAAATTGAGCATCTGCGTAATTCTGCGCTGCTCTCTTTTCCCTGTTGTAATATTCCCCTTTTCTTAAGCCTGTGCTGCTCTTTCCTAAGCGTTTAATGCTCCATAGTGTGTGGGTCTAGGTGGTGGCTTCACCTCATATAACATTCCCCTTAAATGTTTGATAACCTTTAAATCAAATGTACCATATTGTAGAAGTTTAAATGACCCATAATATTCAATGATCTTCCACCACTGACAAAGCTACAAACATTTATGGAGCCCACATTCATTGCCATAAAATTAGCGGGTGTACCGTCCGGTGGTGTCTCTTCACCCTCCTGAACTGGAACTCTTACATCACTCCTCATCAAATCTTTAAAAGTTTTAAAAAATTGCATGATTTCAAAAAATCCAACGTTAGATGCACAATAATCAAATTCAAACCTCAACATTTTGATTCAGTTCATAATTCTGTATACGCGTCAGTCCTTTCCTTTAAACTATCACAGTTTATTTCTTGATGACTCCTCAATCAATCTCAGTGTGACCTTTCACACCAAGTGACCAATCCCAGCATGGCACACTCTGACATAACTCTTGACTCCTGACAGCTGTTCACCCTCCTTTACAATTATCCTGTACACAAATTCTAAAACTATAAGAAAGCACAATAAACAAATAATTTTTGTCTGTTCCTCTAAATAATTCAAAGTAATTCATTCACACAAGAAACCAAGTGGAAATCAAGTTTTTAACACTCTATGACTTTCTTACATATTGTACGCATACATACACTTGAATGAAATGTGGACCAACCAGAAATCACTTTAACTGATGTAGCTTACTCATTGAGCAATAGGCTCAAATAGCACCAATCAATATGACTACACTAACAACAATAGTTATAGTCCCTATCTCAATTGTGCAGTTCAATAGTACCTTACAATCTACTCCACAAACCTCAGCAGAAAACTATTACTACAAATTTATATATACCATCTGTCTATCCCGGGATCTTTGTGTGGGTACACTAGCACATCGAAGAGCTTGATTACAGTACGATGCTGTTGCTTGCAACATTCAGGCTCATTTGGGTATATTCATTGCGTCCTTGAATATCAAGTCTGCAATAACCAACGCTTGGTAAATATCTCATTCGTTATAACCAATGTTTGTTGATGATGCACATTGTATTCCACCTGCTCCAACTGTAACTGCCAAAACATGTGCTCTTCACAATGTGATCTGTATTGAACATGTGCCACAATCAGGAGGACACTTGCTCATTTCCTTAACAAGCAATCAACTGCCAAAGGGCACATGTGTGCATTTTATTATTTAAGGATGCTTGTGAGTCTGAGGCCTTGCTTGGCTTTGTACCTATTGCTCTGCTCACTTGTTTCCAGTCAAGTTGAGTTATTTTTCCTCCACCCTACCTCAAGTTGAGTTCCAGTGCAAGTGAAGTTCCTTGATCTCCAGCCTGGACCCAGTCAAGTTCCAGTGTTCCTTGTTCACTAACGAGATTCCATTCCAATTCCAGCATTTCTCGTCCTCCGGACAGCCTCCAGTTGATTTCCGGCAATCCTCACCCTCCAGTCAGCTTCCTGCGGGTTCCCGTCTCTCCTCTTCCATCATCTGCTGATGATCCCGTATTTCCTCTAAAAGAGAAAAAATAAGAAAGGTGAAAAAACCCAATTTGGGTTCTTCTGAAATTTTCAAGCAAGTAACTTCATTTAAAGGTAAAGAAAGATTAACTGTTTAAATTAAACAAAACAGAGCTCTATCTTTTAAATAATTTATGACTGTAAGAACTAGTGTGATTTATCATTTTTTGTGGGAATATAAGACACTGCTAAACAGACATTAAAGAACAAGTTCTCCCCTGAAAATTAGAAGATTGGAAAAAGAGCAAGTTAGAACTATAATTGTAAAGAGATTATGGCAGAACACAAAAAAGCCCTTTAGTCAAGTAGATTGGTTTTGAGTTTGGACATTGTTTCAGAGACTCTGAAAGTATTGTAAAAGAGGAAGAAAAGGGTTACGCCTTGTAGAAACGTATGCACAAAAGTATGCACATTATGCAATGTACAATAGTTTGCACAAGTTCAAAGTATTAATGAAGTAATTCTTTTGTAGCCCAGAATCCTAAAAAAACAATAACCCAGTATTTTGAGAAATCAGAAGTGCTGACGGCCAACACGACATGCAGTCCAGGGTCCAGCAGTCCGATTCTGCAGTTCACAAAGTAGAAACTAGTATTTTCTCTTTTTCTCTTCCCAAAACTCCTTTCCCTAAGGGATGGATGAGAGGGCAATGTACTCTTCATCACAGTCAGGTTAGTCATCACCGGGATTGGAAAATTGTATTCGCCCCATCGAAATGCCTGTAATTCTGGTGAGTGGCTCACTCACAACAATCTTGGACTACTTTGAGTCTGATATCAACTTTAACTTCTCAACATTTAACACTTAAACACCACATTCTCAATACAAAACATAATCTCAGACAACACAACTTCTTTTGGACTTAAGGACAAGGGCATTTCTAAACAGGGTCTAATTATTACAGCTCCTCTCTCATGAGATAAAACATCTTCTGCTACCACTGCTGGAGCGTGAGGTTTTCTTTCAATCTCAATCACCTAGAACAATCATTAATAAAACCCAGTTTACAGGTTGATGTCGATAGAGAAGTAAGGACACGTAATCAACATAAAAGCATTATCAACTATTATCTTTTATTTCAGTCATATATAGAGATTTAGCTTGAGTTAAAAGATTTTATTATCAGATCTTTTAGTTAATTATCTTTTTCTTATTTTATTATTCTCCAAGTATCATCACTAGAAGTTAATCAATCAGTATTTGATAATAAGGTAAATCATTATATAAGTCAATAATGCAATCAATATGATAATAATGCATCAAACATGTTCCATAAAGAAACTTCCTATTTTATGTTAAATCAGGATTAAATGCAAGAAGGAAAAGGTGTCAGTTCAGATACAGATAAAGAATTCTGCTGAGAGAAATCATAGCATAAAGCATGAAGTTTTAGCATAATAAGTTGGGAAGTATTCTCTCTAAAATCACAGCAGACCAAGGATTAAGCTAAGACATCCCATAAAGAAAAGTCTAAGAAACTTAATGAAGAGTCTCCTCACAAGGAGTCAGAAAAGGTAAAGGTATGGGTGTGAGTCAGTCTCTAAATCCGGGGTCTTAGAGCCTCTCTCTAGTCTAAGAACATGCACTAATATAAATACACACAATTTATTTTGCAACATTATTTTCTTTCTTCTTCATGTTAACCAAGATAATTTCAGTGCACCGATGGAAGCAGGTTTATCCCTATTTTCTAACCAGAGTACAATCGTCTTTCAGACATGAGTCCTTGAATGTTTCAGCACATCTTTCTTGTTTTCCAAAAACGTCTTCCCATGAATCATCCTTCCTGTCATCTGCATCTCTTTGCAGTGATAACGTTAATATCAGTCATAGAATACAAAACAAGTGTCTTTTGCTAGCTAACAGTAGCCTTCAGCAATGGCAAGACCTGCAGCAAAGAGAAATAAAGACATCTTGCATACAAGCTATTCAAAGTGTGAAAAACGTGCGTTTCAGTATTAATGTATTGTCTATTTAACATGGCAGCGTCAGCCATGCTAAGCGTTCATATTTCTTTTTTGTTTTACAGGCCTATTATGTTTAGGTATGGCTACCTACTTAAAATTTTGCATTTAGCACATTTCATGTTTAACCATAATCTTTGTACATCATTTTAAGAAAGCGTTTTGTCAGTGACAAAAATTTACTGCAGCACTTCTTTTGTGTCCACCCCATTTACAATAGGTATTGTGGGCGTTATGCTGGGCTCCAATCACCTCTAAACTAATCTAATCTAATCGTGTCTGTCTCCTAGTAGGTTAGAGACCTGCTAGCCCTCTGTGGCTGCTGAGCAAAGGGTTGATCAGTTCTAGCACTGGGGAGATTACATTTTCCCTTATAGAGGACAAAGTCCCATTGCAGGTGTTAACGCGTCCTTCTATGTTAATTTATACACATTAGGACTCGTTTTAGGCCGATGAATCTTTGGACCCAGTGGTGAGACACCGTAAGACGAGGTAACTGATCAATATGTCAATCAATATATTGATTATATCATCAACATATATCACCACAATATATTTCAGTTTAGACATTTGTTAAAACTATCGGCGCAACCATGACCTTTCAGTCATGAATAACTACACCTTATTAAGTTATGTGAATTTTATTCTCTATTGATTACAATCTAATAGCAGATGTATTAATCTCAAACCAAGAAGCAAAGGGCATAGCCACAATGCGGCAACTATGATAGAGTTTCAACAATGCAAAGATCACAAACATAAGATAGTAATATGAAGGTAAACAAATCAAAATACATAGAACTTCATATGTCTTAGTTCAGCATAGCACCACGTCAGTAACGTCAATTAAGTCAGTCAAGGTGAATGCCTCATCTAGCCACTAATTATCATCAGCATGTTGGGCTTCATGCAAAACAATTTAGAACATCAATTTGGAAAACATCTAACTAAGGTCTCTAATAAAAAATATACAGCAGTTGGTACCTTTAAAGAAAAGGCAAATAGATGAATTTAAAAAACAACAACATAATTACCCTCCTCGGGATAGGTCAGCATACAGGATGAGTCTTCGTCTTCAGGACTTCAGTTGAATCGCCGTCAGTCTATCTAGTCTATGGGCAGGGGACACCTCCCTCATAAGGAAGAAAGTGTATTGGGGTGACTAAGGGTGAGGATGGTTTTATTAAGTCTCAAGTCACCAAACAAAGTGACAGAGTTTCTGGATGCAATCAATATCATTCCCTACCTAGTGCCCCCGAGTCTCCTGTGTCATGGGTTTTTATCCCTTTTTCATAATACATTCCCCCAAATTTCTATTGGATAGTCACTATACCCCACTATCTGTAACCTATCAAATTATACATTAAGTAATGCATTTGTCATTTTATGATTGCTTATAACATTTTGATTGGTCTTCATAATTGACGTTTTTCGTAGGTGGCACATCCGGGGTTACTTCATTTTCTGGCACACTCTTCGGGTCAAGAGTTCTCTTTTCCGTGGTTCAGTGTCCTTGAAAGTGTCCATATTTTGTTGCAAAGCATATAACTCTATACTAAAGCAGCTAGCATGCGGATGAGAAAATCTAGCATTGTTGCACATAAACGAAGAAAAGAACAATTGCTGGGTCATGGTCTTTTGCAAGTCAGCACACTGAAGAAACAGAAAAATATGCTTTAATATGAGAGCTACACAGCTAGTTTTCGACTCACGCTAACTTAAGGCTTATGGATTCTAATAAATGCAATCTTCGTACGTGTTAACATTTCAATTAATCATAATACAAATAATCATTTCTTCTTATTAATATTAGTATATGCGTACACTAAGGGGGTCATTCTGACCCTCACGGGCGGCAGAGGCCGCCCGCCAGAGTTCCCCCCTCCGAAATATCGACCGCGGAGGGTATTCTAAGTTTTTCCCTGGGCTGGCGGGCGGTCGCCAAAAGACCGCCCGCCAGCCCAGGGAAAAACTCCCTTCCCACGAGGATGCCGGCTCGTAATCGAGCCGGCGGAGTGGGAAGGTGCGACGGGTGCTGTTGCACCCGTCGCGTATTTCACTGTCTGCCAAGCAGACAGTGAAATACTCGTAGGGGCCCTCTTACGGGGGACCCTGCAGTGCCCATGCCAGTGGCATGGGCACTGCAGGGGCCCCCAGGGGCCCCGCGACCCCCCCTACCGCCATCCGGTTCCCGGCGGGCGGACCGCCGGGAACTGAATGGCGGTAGGGGGGGTCGGAATCCCCTCGGCGGCCCCAGCTAGCTGCGCCGCCTTGGAGAATTCAAAAGGGCGGCGGTACACTGGCGGGAGACCGCCAGTGTTGCCGGTCTGACCGCGGCTTTACCGCCGCGGTCAGAATGCCCTGCGGGGCACCGCCGGCCTGTCGGCGGTGCTCCCGCTGACCCTGGCCCCGGCGGTCTAAGACCGCCGGGGTCAGAATGACCCCCTAAGTCTCCACGTTTAAAATACATTTCAATGAAAAATATTATTAATGCAGCATTGTTAAATATAAGCATTTCACATCTAAAATAGGTAATGTTTAAACTACGCTCTCTCACAGGCATTCGCCCAGGCTCCAAAGTCAGATTTCTACTGGTTCAGAAGCTAACTTTTCCCACCTACAGCAGGTTTATCTGCCTTTTCAAATGGCTCGAGGTGGCCTTCTCTTACTGGTCCATTTCAGGCCTCCACCACTAAGCCAACATGATGGGCACCATATTGGTTCTCCATGTCTGAGGGAGGCTCAGTCACAGGAATGATCCTTGCCTTTAGCTGTAGGAATCCTGACTAACGTGGATCACAGCAATTTCCGTCACCACTCCACTAGTGAAAGATCAGATACTGAAGGACCCTTGTCAACGAAGTCCTCTGAGGAACCATAGAAACTTCGGCCAAACAGGAGCCCTCTCATCCCCGTCCCACCATAGACACTTTCCGTTGTTTTCATGTACTGGACACCAAGAGACCTTAGCTTCCTTAAAGCACTGATTGGACGTCTAAACTAGTGCCACTACACTGATTAATACTGTGATACAGGCTGCAATTCTTACATTTTGCATTTAGAATTATACAACAATCCTGACAGCAGTATAGTAGGAAAGGAGTAGGAGATGCGTCCCGGGGCTGACCGGTTGGTGCACAAAGCATGCCCTTTTACTCCTGTGCACAGAATTGATTTATGTAACAGCAGAAAAATGAAAGCTAACAAGGCTCCCATAGCATTGTTCACCTCATGTAGCTTCCACTGTTTGCCTTTCTATCAACAACGTAAATAGGGGGGATAATCAGATGCTAAGGGCAAGACGAGTCACCCGATGATGTCGTCTGTGCCTAAAGGGTGAGCTTTGCCACCTCTCTTACCGTTGGCATATTGTGAACCAACATCTTTAATATTTGTATAATATTTCTAGTGGAAAATGTCTGCATTTATCACCATAGTGCTAAACTAGTTTAAGTCGGCGAATTTTTGCTGCGGTATTCTGTCACTTCTCACACAAGAGAATTTAATAACATCTCGGAAAAATTACTGATGCTAACTATTTTTTACGTGTCACCATGTAATTACATGGTGTTAAAAAATTCTATATGATCATTTTGCAAAAACAGCATTTTTTACTTGACGTTTTGGACAATAGAGCTTGTTCTATGCACATCATTTCCTCGAAAATTCAAGATTCGGGTAATGATTTCACTAAGTGCAGTACACTCAATGTCTGCTCATCTCTTAGACCTATTGACTTTTAAAGTAGTTTTGCTAGTGGGAGAAAGCAAGCTTGCACTGCAGTTTTTTGCGTGGAGGTTTGGAGATAAGTGGAGAATTTCAGCTTGCACAGCTGCCAATCTGTCAGTTTTCATAAGCACTTATAACACATTTCTCTACATAAAGAAAAACTTGAAAATTACACAAACATTACCGCACTGTGCATTCTTAGCTAAAATGACATTGCATTCTTCAAAATTAAAGCAAGGAAGGATTTAAACTGCTCCTCATTTTTTAATTCAAAAAGCATTTTAATGTCAGTTTATAGTACAATGGCTTAGAAATATGCAGGGATTAAATCAAAAGCTTGAAGGAATGTGAGCATTTCGTTATTTTGCTATTTAAATTCCACATGTTTTTTTGATGAACAAATGTTAATACATTTTTCAAATAGTAAAACAAAGAAAACATGATTCCATGCCAAAGAAGATACAAAGATATAGGATCATTTGCAATAAATCTCCATCTCTGTCCCCACGCCAAACCCTCATCTCTATTAAATCAATCATCAATGATGGGCACACCATCCAATTTGGTAGATTAACTGTAGTATTCCCACAATTTACCGCAAATTTTCAGGAATATTTGAGGGCAACCACAGGCCCTGTAGATTGGTTCCACATGTCCAGCACACCAATCCAAGACAGAGCACCACTGTGTCCATTTCTGGGAGATGGGAGCATTTCCATGATTCTGCGATGCCTCTTTTCACCACTAGGGTCACTATGTCCACCAAGGATCTGTCCACTGGAAGCCGCAGAGATACTCCATCATGCCAAACAGCGCACATTTGGGAGTCAGGTGGATTGGAACATTCAGAACCATGGATAGAGTGCCACTAATTCTATTCCAGTATTCAGCAATTATCGGGCTCTGCCACACCATATTGAAGAAATCCTTTCTGGGTATGTGACAATGTGCACACTTTTGGTCTGGGAGAAGTCCTGCAGCATATAAGCTCTGGGAAGGCATATATTTGGTGCAGATAGTAAAAGTGAAGCTGGCCTAATCAGGCTGAGGTCGCTACCTCTCAGGGGGCCATGCATTCCTCCATTCAGCCTCCTCAATTGCCCCGACCCATTCCTCACATTTCTGACAAAGCCGTTCCAGAGTCTCCAGGACATTATTTACCAGGGTGCAATAATGTTGGGAGGTACCACCATGCAACATCTTTCCCATCAACAGCTTTGCTTCAACAGGATTAAATTCTGGGAGACTATGAAGACTCTTGTGGTAGCAGCCATGGGCATGGCGTATCTGAAGGTAATTAAGAAATTGGGTGTGCGAAAGGGAGAATAGAGTGTAAAGGTCGCAAATAAAAATATGATGGAACTGTGCCACACACCAGCAAGCGTAGTAATTCCAAGCAGGTCCCTCCTATTGAAGCCCTTCAAGCATGACAAATGCTAAAGCCATCAACCCCTCCAAAGTGGGGTTTGGCAGGTAAGGAGTCGATCCCAGCCCATGAAGCGTAGGGCCCTCCTCCAGACCAGGAGTATCATTTTGATTACGGCTACCCTGCCTGAAAGATTAAGATGAAGATTTCGCCATGCTTGAGCATGTTTCTAATGGTCTTCATAAGGGGTGCCAGATTGTGTGTATAGGAGTGTTCAAGCAGTATTGCAATATGGATCCTGAGGTAGTTGAAACTGAGACATTGAGGTGGATGTCCCTCTTCACCAAGCACAGGGGGAATTGTCTCTCCAAAGTGGGACAAGTAAGAATTTCTCCTTGTTAAGGCAGAGGCCTGGGGATTCTTCAGAGAGGTGGAGGAGTTCAAGGGTGTGTGCTGTGGAGGTACCCGGCTCCAAAGATAAAGAAGACAATTGTTTGCATATAATGCAATTCTATCCTCAGGGGTCACCACCCACTACCAGCCCCACGTCTGCACATTGCATTTAATTAATCATGCCAGAGGCTCAAAGGTGAGAGCAAAGGGAAGAGGGGAGAGGGTGATAACACACCCCATTGACCATGACCTGCATCGGCAGGTGGGAGTAAAGAAGGGACACCATGGCTCAAAACCGGTTGTAAATCCCAACCGGGAAAGCGCCATCTTTATATTTCCCCAGTCAACTATATCAAATGATTTTTCAAAGTCGATGAACATGATGGCCACTTCTGCAGGGAGATGATCTATGTGAGTAAGGACAGCAGGTGTGGGGGTAAGATACCACAAAAGTTAGAGTAGTATTCAAGAGAAACCCATCTGGGCCTCAGTCTTCCCAGGCTGTAAGTCTCGGATAGCCATTTGAATTTCCTCAGTTTTAAAGGGTGCATCCAAAGCCCCCTCTTGGGCTCTGGTGAGAGTTAGTAGTATGCCCATCAGAAGTCATTGGGCAAACTCCATCGCAGGACATAGATGGCAGGCCTATAGGTCTCTAAAACAGACAACAAAGGTAGTTGCTATGTCTATATGGAATAAAGCCTGACTCATGGTTTTTGATAGCTAGTCGATAGAGAAGGACACTGCTTTTGTCACTATTTATACACCATTGGCGTGCAACGCAGGAGACCAAGTGGCGAAGCGACATTCTGTCTAATTCAACTTGCAGGGTCATTGCCTCAGTTTCATGACGTGCGAGTGAATTTTCAGTAGTAAATATGCAGGCTTCAAAATCGGCTATGTTGCGTTGACTTTCACTTTCCCTATGCCGCAAGTACCCTCTTACCATCCCCAAGAGCGTTGGTTTACCTGCCTTCCTCAGGACTCCTATGCTATCAACTGTGCCTTTGTTGGTGACAAAGTATGATTGAAGCTTCTCTGCCAGCTGAGTAACTAAGTAATCATCTGTGAGGAACCATGCATTAAGGTGCCACATTGGGTGTTTGTGGGGAGCCGGTGAGCCGAGTCGGAAAAGCTGTGGGGATTGATCAGAAATACCATGAGGGAGCATGGAGGCCCCAGACATAACTGGAAGGGCAAAGGCTGTGAGAAGAACGTAATTGATGCAGGACATAGTACAAGTTGGCGCTGTAGTGTGCGTATATGCAGTGGTTTGGGGGTTCCAGATTCTCCAGGCATTGCATAGTCCACGTGAGGACAGCCACTGAAAAAAGGAACAGGAGTCAGTGCAGCGATCTTGAGTGACTGGACTAGGGACATCAGGGGTTGGGTAGGCCAGTGCATTGAAATCTCCCCCAGGGATTAATGTACAGTGTGGCAATGTTACTACCAATCAGGTCAGGTCTTGAAATGTGGGCTTGTGTCTTTGCAGGGGATGTAGACACTGAAGAAGGTATAGGGTTTCTATCCCAGCATTACTCCAACATATCTGCCCTTAGGATTGTGAAACTTTTGAGTGGCCAATAGAGGATAGGATTTAAGGAAGAGGATTGCCTTACCTCTAGAGCTCCAAGCAAAGCCAGAATGAAAGGCCCATTTATAACCAAATCTATGCCCAGAAGATGTGTCTGTTGCGAGAGACTTCATGCCTAAGCAATGGTGCTGGAGGGATTTAAGGACAGTTGTGCATTTAATGTGGTCCAGCAGACTGTTTACATTCCAGGAGAGAAGAGAAAACTCTATGTGGGGATTGATGGTGGCTGTGTGATCGTAGATGAGGGAAATAGCAGAAGTGTGGCTGCAAACTGGGCACGTTTGGAAGAACATGCTTTCAAAAGAAGATAAACTAAGAACAAAAGAAAAAAAACAAATACCTGATGTGACAATCCCTGCCACCTCCTGATCCAAACGTCTACCTGGGAAGCATCTGTCACCCTTGGAACAACCATCAACAATAAAAATAAGGCACACATATATTAGGGCATTCAAAGCAAACCTCCCCATCTTCAGATAGTGCATGTAAGTTTACAGGTGTCATTGAGCATTTTGAGTCAAAGGTTCATCTGTTAGCTACTTATGGTGATGATCATGATGTCAGTGATTCTGTTGTTAAACCTATAACAGTTTAAGGCCCATATTTATACTTTTTTAGCGCCGCTTTCTGATGCAAAAACGGCACAAACTTAGGTTTGCACCATTTTTGCATCAAAAAGCGGCGCAAATGCGGTGCTAAAAAAGTATAAATATGGGCCTAAGTGTCATCTCTCTTGGGCACCAGCCAGGCCTGTGACAGTGAAGGTGTCGTGTAGACTCTCGATGCAGGTTGGGAATCATTGTGATCAGTTTCCCTAAACCACTGGAGAGTTTTCTTGTCTCCCATTTCTATGCTTAGATTTGGGGCAGTGACAAGACCTGGGTCAGGCACCGATCGGTCTCAGAACAGAGGTCGGTTGCAGACCTTCTAGTGGGGGGGTTTATATTTGTGAAGTGATCCTTGTTCAGTGCCCCATTCCCAGGTGCCTTTTGAAGTGTTGAAAAACTGAGAGAGTGAGTTGTGAACAACGTGTAGTTTTGCTGGGAAAAGCAGTGCATAGGGAATGGACACCACCCTGAGTTTTTGTTTGACAGCATCAAATAATTTCCATTGAGCTTGTGTTACTTAATTAGGTCCAGGAATACTATAATATGGGACGATTGATGAAGAATCTGCTCTGGACTGCGAGCCTCACAAAGGGAGGAATGCATGGCCCCCGAGAGTTTGTGATCTTGTACAGTAAATTTAAGAGTTTAACAATCAAAGGGCATGGAGAGGCCCCAGGGGTGAGGGGTCCGTTAGGACAGTGAGTCATGCATCCGCTTCACCACCAAACAGGGAGACAAGGAGCCATCGAGTAGCGGAGCCATGTCTCCATGAAAGTTGCTGGATGAGGGGAGTTAGCGCCCTCTGGGCAGTCCACCAGGCGGAGGCTGCTCCTCTGGGAGCAATTTTCTGCATCCTGCGCTCTGGCCTCTAGAATGCAGACCAGCGCTGTTAGTGACTCTATCTTGGATTTAAGCTTGGAAGAGTCATCTTCTAGTGTAGAGACATGGTCCTGGACCTCGGTCACTGTCCTCCACTGTTCTGAGATATTGTTGTAGTAAAGCGACCTTAACACCCACTTCTCCGATCTTGGACTCCAAGTCCTCTCGGAGTGCCGTAATAGCCTGGAGGATGAGATGAAAGTCAGAGGGTGCAGAGGACATCGGGCTGGTGTCCCCATGGCTGGGTTTCTTGGTGGTATCAGAAGCATTGGTATTGAATTTGTCAATTTTAGGTTGAGAGCTAATTGCTGGAGGTCCTTCTTTGCCCAAGGTGATCGTGAAGGAAGGCGGGGAAGGTAGGATCTTACAAGAGTCCACACTACCACAACTAAAGAGGCTCCACCAGAGTGAGAGGAGGAAGGAACATAGGTGTGGGGGAGGAGGATTTCACCACAGGTGTGAGTCATTTGAGCATCAGGTCCAGAAGGGAACATGAGGAATTACCCATGACTTGCTTGTCCCAGATGGGGAGCAGCAAGAGCAGTTGAGAAAGGGCAGCCAGAAGAGTAGCCATGGCCAAGCAGTGCTAGTCTCCAGTTCCAATCCCCAAAGATCCCACACTCCTCCCACCAAGCAACATCAAACTTTTGCGCAGTTTCAGTCAGGTCAGGGGGCTTGGAAGTGTAAACGTGCCTCAATGGTGCATTTATGTAGGGGGGTATATTACCCCACTGTCACTTCAGAATTAGCATAGAGGCCAGGATTATGCAGAGTTTCATGCCGGCCGGCACAGTCGCTAGGATAAAGATGTCTGTGAGGCGATGAAAGCATGAGGTGTAACACTTAGAATCGCAGTGTTTGGGTTGCAAGCTCAATAGGAAAGTGTAAGGTCTTCTCTGTGATAGTTGCATTGATGAAATGGGATTAGGCCGTCTCTATAGGTTGTGGTGCAGCAGCTAGTTGCTATACAGGTAGTATCATACCCCAGGGAAGGCCACTGCAGTACGGGAAGCAATGCGTAGCAAGGGTAGACAATCAATGTATATAGGAGAAGCCCCCAGTTCTCCTCACCTCATTCAATGTCACGGGCCCCACCGGTCTGGCTTGTGCAGCAATCTGGGCTCAAAATGGGATCAGGTGAACCAGACGGCATAAGTCAGGGCCTCGAAACCATGTGAAGGCACTCGGTGTACTCGCTGTGCTCCCCGCAGTGACTGCAACACAGGCAGTCCAACACAGCCAGAGATACTGGAAGGAGAACTACACCTGGTGGAGAAATCCAAGGCCCATGCTGCATGTGGGAAGGCCAGGCCAATGCAGGGTACAAGCCTTTTCTCGGCCACAATGTAGGTCCCAGTAAGTAGGCAGGCCCATTGCTGTGCCTACATGCAAAGCCACACCCGATTGGCTCTCCTCCCACCGGCCTCTCTGCAGGCCCCGGACAGGAAGAAGTCTCTGGCCTTAGGTCAGATCACATGCCGAAGTCAAAATGTCAATTGCCTGTGGGCAGGCTTTGCTACCTGCCTATCATCAATAGTGATCAAAACCTCCATGCTTCTTATTACATTGCTGCAACGTAGCCATCATCTTTGCCTAACACAAATTGAGAATGGTCATTCGTAAACACTGAGGAATCAATACATGACATAATTCTGTTCATACAGCATGTTTGTGTTTATGTTTACTTTGCATATAATGAGCACACTTAAAAATAATTATCTCTAGGGAGTCATTGCATTACACGTATGTTAAGTTAGATCATCTCCACTATCCTCTGCTGCACTGGGGTGATTTGCACACTGGTCGTCTTCAGTCGTGGGTAATCCAGATCATGTCCAGGGCATTGATCCTTGAACCGTGAAAGTGTTCCTCCAAGGACATATCAGCACAACATCCCTTTCTAGTAGCGATGTCTACCACATTTCCTGCCACTTTTACTTCAAGATAACCAGATGTATTTTGAGGATCAATTTCTGTTCAGTGCCCCAGGAACTCTGAGGGAGCTTTCCAGGACCTGACTCCCACAATCTTCAGTTCCTCCAGAATGAAGTTTGAGCCATAATGGTTCTCGGTTTTGGGTATTAAAAGACCTGCCAGAGTAGCGGGATGCAGAGGATGATGCCTTTAAGGACGGAGGGAATGACAGAGGGGTGACTGATTTTGAACCTCAGCATTTTTCGGCTCCGAATATGCAAGGCTGATGTAATATATCAGTACACAGTGGAATTGTACAAGGAAAGTAATATGGATTAAAACAGAAAAATTTAGGCAGGGAAAGACATGATACTAATAAGACTTTAGATTTATTACAAGTAAAGTATCAACGCGAAGGAAAAGAATTTAATTCAATTTTCATAATGCTGGTTGCTGGCAGACTATTGCTTCATGAAGATGGAACTATACGTTCTGTAAGTGCAAAAAAATGATTTGTTTTAATGGAGAAAATTGTGTATTACATGTTGCACATCCACTTCATTACACAATTTTGAGGGATACGTGAGGACATATGAATGTGTATTTTGCGAAAACGTGGGGGGCATTAGATAGGCATTTTGATGCACAGGTGTGAGGGCGGCAATATCTTATAAGCATGGTTTCGGATGCCTGAGTTGTGTTACAATCATTCCTCAATGTGCCCAAGTAATCACATCCGTTTAAGAGAACCAGTTATTTGCAAACATGCAGACAATGCCCTAAGAACAGTGACACAGATCGTGGAGCGTTATTATGTTAGAGAGCATGGTCAACATTTTTGTGTATGCCCTGTTTTTTGTAAGATTGTGAAATTGCAACAGGCCTGGATGATTTTATACATCAATTTAAATCGTAAGTGTTCTCCCAAGTACGAGCAATATCTGGATGAAATATGCCCAGGTTAAACATCTGGATATAAAACTTATGCTGGGTATTCTTCTGTTGAATTCTGTTACAGCTAAATGGACAAATGGTGGTCAAGAGAGCAGTCCTTGAACGTATTGCCCATCGACAACTAGACTACGGCACATGTTGTTTTTTTCTGTCCCAAATATATGATGCCCTGGAGAAAGTGGATTGTTCCCTTGTGTAGGTTTCTTGGTGCCCAGAATTACCGGGAGACGCTTATGATTTTAATAAATGATACAAGTGAAAAGATTGTTTATGCACTCTCCCAGTATTTACAATGGGCTTGAAACTTGAGAATGAAGGAGCTTTCCCTCTTAGATGATTGTAATCCATCATGTCCTAGCAACTTGCTGCACTTCTTCTAAAATGGTTCTAATTGTCTGTTATTTTCAGTGATTAATTTCCTTCTGAGCATTTCAGTAGTTTAACTGTTGAAGCTAAACTTGCTGTAGTTCGTTTTAGATTGTTGAGGAATGTTAGCTTAACATTAATGTATTCTATTTAATTTGTAAATAGGTTTTTAGTTTACTCTGTATTTATGACTTTTATTGTTATGCTTGTTTTTATGGCTTTCAGCCAAAATAAAGAGATTCACTACTATCTATCATTTCTGGGCAAAAACCAAATACTCATTCCATGATGCCTCGGGTTTGGGTGTGTGATATAGTGTCCCACAGTTGGGGCACAGTGGTGGAACGATGAAACAGAGTGAACGGATGAGCTGAGAGGTTACATGCAGAATCAATTGTGAAGAGGTAGTAGGGATGCATAAGTAGATGCCTATGTGCGTAATCACACATAGTTGGTTCATGCATTCATTGTAAAGTGGCATCATTATTTATCAAGGGAAGAATGTGATGAGGTGTGTCATTTACCATGATGTTACGCTTCCATCACCATACAAGTAGACTGTGAAATTATTATATTCAAGAAGCAACAAGATGTCTCTGTGATCCCCAGCATTTGATCAAACAGAAATTGCCAAATGATGGAAGATGAAACTTGTGTATCTTTCACTGAGTGTTTACAAACAGAAGTGTGAAGTGTCTCCTGGCATTGAAGAGAGTTTACACGTTGATATAGTGTAAGGGCTATCAAAAGGTGTGCAGTGTTCAACCTGGTGGCAGAGTGACGTGTGCAGATTCCAACCACCCATAAGAAATATGTCTTCAGCATACTGCTGCACGTGGTTATTGATGAATTTCACTATCAGGTACAAGTCGTCGGATTGGCTTGGTTGTGATGTGCAAGCCATGATGCCATGGGTACTTTCGAATGACTCAGTGGCCAGGAAGTGCAGAGTGGTGAGTAGCTCACCATGGACTGGGATACAATTTCAGTGTCAATACACAAAAGGGCAACTAGTCTTTTTTAACAGAAAGCAATAAAACAAGATTATAAACAGATATAAAGACTACTTATCACAAGCAAAAATCAACAAATTTCAGAAAGACTTGAAAGGATTTTCGTTTGATGGGACCGCCACTTACTCAAAACCTGATTTCCAACCACTGACTTCCGAGAGTTTGGATTTTTTGGACTTAGAGCCAGATGTAGCAACCAGGTTGCGACTCGCAAACGGCAAAAATCGCCGTTTGCGAGTCGCAAACCGGAGTTTGCTATGCAGAAATGCATTTTGCGAGTCGGGACCAACTCGCAAAATGCATTTCAGAGTCGCAAATAGGAAGGGGTGTTCCCTTCCTATTTGCGACTCGCAGTGGTATGCAACTCCATTTGCGACCGCGTACGCGGTCGCAAATGGAGTCGCAGTTACCATCCACTTGAAGTGGTACCCCACTCGCAAATTGGAAGGGGGTCCCCATGGGACCCCCTTCCCCTTTGTGAGTGGACCCATCAATATTTTTTCAGAGTAGGCAGTGGTCCAAGGGACCACTACCTGCCCTGAAAAAAATCCGAAACTAAAGGTTTCGTTTTTTTTTTTTAAGTGCAGCTCGTTTTCCTTTAAGGAAAACGGGCTACACTTGAAAAAAAAACTGCTTTATTTCAAAGCAGTCACAGACATGGAGGTCTGCTGGTCCCAGCAGGCCTCCATACCCGTGAGTGCCCATAGTCGCTATGGGGTCGCAAAATGCGACCCACCTCATTAATATTAATGAGGTGGGTCTTTGCGACCCCATAGCGACTCGCAGACGGTGTCTGAGACACCGTTCTGCATTGCAAATTGCGAGTTGCAATTTGCGAGTCGCTCGTACTCGCAAATTGTAACTCGCAATTTGCAAAGTTGCTACATCTGGCCCCTAATAGTTCTATATCAGAAAAGTCATCCAGTCAGTCTTCAAATAGCAGTGGCAACAAATATTGAGGTGGAGAGAACAGCCAAGGAGAGGGAGAGGCCAGTGCATGCAGCCTCCACAATTCCCACTCAAAAAATATGGATGGAATCAGTATACATGTTATCTACAATATGTAGACTTGACAACAAGGAAAGCAATGGTTCATTTCAATGAACATCGAAGCACGTTCAGGTGCATAAACAAAATTAAAAAATAAGCTTAGTCAAGGCAAGTAAAGGTCCAGTTTTGACTTCCTGTGTAAAATGCCTCTTCCCTGAAAAGATTAAGTAAGCGTGGGAGCTCTAACTGGGGGATTGGACCCTAGTCCCCCATATGTGAAGTGAACCAATTAGTAAGAGGTGAGTTACCACTTATTTATATTTATTTATAGGCATCTAATTGCCTTAGGAAGTCTCTAAATGTACATTGTTCTGTAAGTATACGATGTTTTTAATTTTTTGAGAAAAATGTTTGTGACTTTAGTCGAGCTTGTAGTTTATAAGGCTGTTTTAATTTCAGCATATAGTGCAATATATAGATGACACGCAGAACATACAGAGTACTCAGCAAACACGTGTTTCGCCCTCTAGGGTGCACCCACCAGGGCTTTCTCAAGGCATAAAATGTAATTCAAGAACTGCTTATAACAATGTTCAATGTGCTAATAAGACAATAATCAGTCCGTTTAATGACTGCTTCATGAAGTTCAGAGAAAATCAACTCAATTGTGTCCTTGGCCGCCGCCATAATTAGGAGTAGTGTGCGGTGTACAGGGATTATCATACGTAAACTGAACCGTTGGCGGGATGCTTGAACATTTTTCTCTTATCTATTCTGACTAATTTCTGGGAAGTGTCACCATCACAATTGAGCAGGGCTTTTATGAGTACTCAATTTTCAAAGAGGTTTTTAAATCTGCTGTTCCTAGGACTTGTTAAAGTCTTGAGTTCAAACAGTCAATCAATGACTTCTAAAGCATGGCTAATCACCCATAGGGTCTCAAGGCACTGTTTGTGGGTGTGCTGCTCAATCAATGAAACAGTTCTTGAAGTCCTTCCTGAACTGCTCCTGGATGTGATCTGCCTGAGTTTGAGAGGTAGCATGTTCCATGTCCGGGTTGCGAGGTAGGAGAAAGGTCTTAGATCAAAAGTGGAAACTTAGACCAGGATAAGGATCTTAGACCAAAAGTGTAAACTTAGAGCAAAGGTCTAAGTTAGACCTTTGCTCTAAGTTTACGCTTTTGGTCTAAGTTTACTTTTGTGAATCAGGCTCATTGTTTTTTCTACATATGCAGGTACCCTGAAATACAGAAGCTCCCACTTTCAGGAGAGAGCCTTATGCCTCACTAAGTTGCATGGCAGGCATTTCAGAAAAGGGAGGGACACTCATGTATAGCCCTGAGGAAGGCCCAAGACTCATATGGGCTCTTCGTGACGGCAGAAACATGTCAGCAAAAATCAGGGTGTATTGAGATAATAACGCTCAATTAAAAACCTATAAATATTTTTATTAATCCTTTGGTAACCTACTAATAAATAGTAACTCTGACAATGTACACCTTGAGGATTATTTTAAAAACGTTCTTACTTTGTTCTTCTGGATCACTACATTATCCAGAAATATATTTTATAAAAGAATTCACATTCATAATTGAGCCCACACCGGTGGAAGTACCCTACCAGGGTTTGGATAGGTGCAGATGATGAAGAATGCCACTAATTAGCTGGTGAGGTGTTTACTTCAAAATTTCTTGGATTGTCCAGTAGGTTATCTTAAGGGTTCTGCAGTATTTTCCTGCTTTTTGTTTAAAAAGCCTGGTTGCCCACTTGTGTATTGATATGATTTTGGGAGAATGCAGCTAGGTAAATCTTCTCTCACTCTTCCTGTGTGAGGTACGTTAATACAATTTGAGTGGGTTGCGGGAGAAGCTCAGACCAGATCCTATTCTGCTACTATGTCAAGGATCATGAATGAATGAAAATGTTCTCTCTTCAACACCACTTCATCAGCCATACATAATATGTTAATCAATTGCTGAATATCATCTCTCTCCTCCGCTGGTTGTTTTTCTTGATCAAGGATACTGCTGCAAACACTGACATCATCCTAAGTACTACATTTGGTGTGTTGCCAAGTTATATATGGTGCTGATCTGTGCATTAATCCTCACTGGCTTGATTTATTACATCAATGTAAGGCCTGATTTAGATCTAGGCAGATGGGTTACTCGACCACAACAGTGAGGGATATCCTGTCCGTCGAAACCTAAATACCATTGTTTTCCGAGTTCTAAAGAAGGCCCATAGTCACTCACTCCATTCAGCTAGTATTTTGGTAAAGTGATTCCATGTTATGCCGAACATTTCTATTAGCGACAACATGTATGTTTGAGCAATGTTCTTTTTTGTGTTTAACTGTGTTATCTATATTTTGTTTAATTTCTGTTTCTTGGACTTGCCATGTCTTGTTATCCCTCAAACTTTGGCAACACATTTTCTTTTTTTATGTTCACTAGCTAAATTTCACATCCAGGGGCAGCTCCTCCGGTATAACGGAGGAGCACCCCCCCACCAGCAGCAGTTGCAAATCTTTTACACTATAAACTGTAAACTATGTTTATTATCGTTTTCTTGTCAAAGGGGCGGGGCCATGGGGTTGTGACAAGCATGAAATGGGGAGTTCACACTGCTCCCTCTCGGTGCGCATGTATGTTTGGCCAGCCGACTCGGCCCAGGCAAACACACATGCGTACTAAGTTCTCTCCATTCCAGCAATGCAGACAGTGAGTTGCTGGGTTGGAGACAGCAGGCAGAGACTTTTACTCTGCATGTGAGTCTCCTGTCTGGGCACTCCGTCCAATCCTAATGCTGCTTTCATGCTGCCAACACCATTAAAGCAGCCTTAGGATTGGACACCAGGCAGGCTGGGAGCCTCCTCCTTCAGTTGAGGGCAGAGGAGCAAATTGGTCCAATGTGGCAATAAAGGTAAGTTTTGGTTATTATTATTATATTTTCTTTTTTTTTTTCTCCCCTCCCCACCACCACGGCGATAAAGGTAATTTTGCACCATGCACCACGCACTGCTACTTTTCCCTCCTGCAGGCCGTCACTGTTCACATCTTACAATCTTGATTTTTTTTTTGCTTTGTGTGACATCTGTTATGCTGCTGTTGGCAGTGTAGTATTTCTCTTTGCATGGTCATTTTAATTTTCAGATCATTTTCCACTATTATGTGATTTAGTGCATCAATTGGCCTTTGTGGAAAGCCATGAAATATCCTGTAAGTGGCCAGTTTATGCTGGGTGTCTTACTTGAAGGCTAAGAAGGTACAATGCTGAGGCTACGTGTCATATAATTAGGAGTTCCTTCAAATGAGGGTCTGGAGACACTTAGAGCTGAATTTACAAGTGAAAAGTTATTAATAGTAACATTCCAACTGTCGTATCGGGAAACATAGGGACAGTTAATGAAGTTTATTATTGTTTTAAATGACTAAAACATAAAATTAGTTTAATGTAAAATAAAACTGCAAATTAATATTAAGGTAGGTCTTCTTGCAGAAAAAGATACAGCAGTATACCTCCTAAAACTATCTTTGTATTAGATTGGAAAGTTATCAAACTATTAAAATAAATTTGCTAAATATATGTTTTTTTCCATTAATTAAAAATGAAAATCTCCCACTCTCATTAATGTGTTTATTTCTATTTAATAAGTTACAAGTTTGGTTATGTTTTTAATTAATTGTAATAATTTTTAAACCTTTCAAAAAAGATCAGTATTTAATGTAATATATTTTATATGTAAGTGTTGATATATTACAACATTAACATTAACAACATGAACAATAACATTTTGTAGCAAATACATTTGTGTTTTTCAAGTAAAACATTTCACACACACACACAAATATTTATATATTAGACAGAGGTGGTCACCACTGATGAAGCAGGAAAAGAGAGACTAACAAACATTTATATGTCATGTAACAAAATCGTATAAGAAAATGTGATTTTAGCAAAGAAAAAATCATGTGTGTAAAAAATGTGCCCACGAAGTAGTTCGCCATTAGTATAAATGAGCTTGATTAATCATGAAGAATTCGACAATGTAGTAATCCGTCATAATTGCAGCTATACTCTATGATTTTCTTGTTAAACTGTTATATGCTTAGCTTGAATTTAGCAGAGGCTTTGGCCTAGTCGCCTGGTCACAATTTTAACTGCGTAGTTTTCACTTGTATTAACAAAGACATGTTTTATGTCTTTAAAGCTGTATTTTTCCAGTAAAATGACTAATACACTTACCTTAAAGTTGTGTGCTAGGCAAGTTTCATCCCCTTTGAAGCAAGGTCAGTTTCTGCAGGTGCAGACAATAAGGACACTGATACAGAATTAATTGGCAACTTTGTTGCTACTTGTGTTCCAAAACTCCAAGGACACCTTATGCATAAATGAGTACTAATAGAAAGACACTATTCATTGGTCAAAGAGAAACCACCCTATGAACCCTCCAATGGAAGACCCTGAAGAATTTGGAACATTTTCTTACTTAAACCCACCGGACACAGAGAAGTCAGCCATTTTCTTTGATGCCATTTTGAAGCCAGATTCAAGACGCCATTTTAAATGACACTTTGATGCTTTTCTCTATCCCAGAGAGAGAGAGACTTTAAAGAATTCTCACCCTAGAGACTTTAACTTTACCCCATCTTGCCCATGCAATAACTTTTGCCCCCTTTTCCTTTGAAATCTGCCCCATGCTGATCGAACCGGTACCTGACGGACGAAGACTTATCTTGAATGCTGATTGTATTTGGTAATTATGAAAGGATAAATGTATTATTCATTGTATTTTCCTTCTTAGGTACCAACTGCTTATTTTGACAGAGCCAAAGCTAGAAGTTTTCTAAATTTACGTTGATTAAATTATTTTCGCATGAAGCCCCACATGCCAATGCTAATCAGAGGACAGTTGAGGTATTCACTTGATGCACCATGCTGAATTGATATCTTGTTATGCTGACCAATGTATGCAATTAGTCAAATTCAGTTACTCTTATTAGTGATTTGCATTGCTATAACCGAGTGCATTATAATCCAGATTTTTGCGTAGATTGCGTTTCTTCCGTCGTTATGGACAGCTAGTAATGTTCGTATATGTATACCATTTGATTTTGAGACTTACTTATATTGTGCTAGCTTTGTTAATATAGGGAAATAAACTCATTAACTTTTAATAAACCAGTGTGGTTATTCATGACTGAAAGGTCATGGTGTGTCTAATTACTGATTTTCTGTTTAATTAATTTGTTGTTTGATTGCTAATTGAGTATTGGTTATTGATTAATGATTTGAGGGATCCGACAATAGTTTGGATGAGCAGAACCCAACCCGGTCAAAAGGTTCACCAACCTCCGGCGTGTCCAATCATAAGTAATTTATAAGGACTGGACGCGCTATCACCACTGTATAGTTATTGTTGGTCTAGAAATTCCAGAGAAAGCATTTTTTGCTTCACTATTTACTTTGGCGCCATCTGATAAACCTTCACAAAACTTTCAAAAGTCACCTCAGCTGTTTCTTGGAATGGCTCAAGGTGATCTCTCAAGAGGAAAATGAGGAAAAGGGAGGTCCAAAATATTGTTTTCCTGTAGGAATATTTGGGAAGCAATAGAGAAAAAAAACAATTGAAGGAATTGGCAGAAAGTTACTTTACTCAGAAAGCATGCTTTTCATCATTTGGTGTAAATACATTCAGCTTATTTTCAGAAATTCAAATTTAGCGAGCTTCCTGACTGGGCATGAAAGGAGTACAAAAATAGGTATATCATGACAGTTGGTCCCGCATGGTTCTGTAATTTAAAAAAATAAAGATTTCTGAATGGCTAAGAGAGCTTTTTCTCCATTCGAACGTTTGGTTCACCAGGACTGAAAGGTCTGATTGGCTGGCCACAAATGGAAGAAAAACAGTGCAGCTACCATTACAGGACACAAGGACTCGGTCGCAATGTTCTGCACCAGTTTAGAAAAAAGAAAGAAGGGGGCAGTGTAAGGAGACCATGACCCACCTGCTTTCATTGGGGCAAGCAGAGGGATACTCTCAGGGCAAACAAATGTGTACGCCATGTACTGCAATCCTACTGTTAAGCCCCAGTACAGCCGCCCACGTGGGACTGCGGTACTCTTGCAGGAAACCCGGCAGCCCTTCATTGAGATAACATGGTACTACTGCAGGAGATGTACCTCTGGAAATACAAGCTTCACTCAGGAGACTTGCATGGTATCATGCTACCTTGCAGAATACACTTTGCTGTGGTATCACAATAGAACACTGTCACTGCAAAAAAAAAAAAAAAGAAATAATGGCAAAAGTGTGGGGCTCAGTGGAGGTTTGGATGCATGCAGGAGTTGACTGTCTAAGTGGGTGGATGGAGAATGACCAGGCCTTGTGGAAAAGCTGCTGTTGGGTAAGTCTGAAGGCCATGTGCTGCGGAGGTAGCTGACCAACGGGGTTGGGTAAAGGGTATGGCATCAAGCCAGGCCCTACAGCCAGCCCTCTGCTATGCATAGTGAAAGGCTGTACATGGTGAGAGGTTAGCCACTTGCAAGAGTTGGGCACAGGGCCTGGCCCTAGGCCAGGGTCTGTGGCCAATGCCTGTTGGAGACAGGCAGCAAGGGTTGAGCAAACCATGCATGACCAAAAGCTGTGCTCAGTAGGCAACTTGTTTGAATATAATAGAAAACATCTCTAAAAATGTTTTGAGTGATGTTATAGTTAGGTATGGTTTAAAGATCCTACCTTAAATGAATGTACTGAACTTACTATGGGCCTGATTTAGATCTTGGCAGAGGGGAATACTCCATCACAAGAGTGATGGATATCCCATCCGTCGTGTTATGATCCCATTATATTCTATGGAGATCATATTACAGTTAATGAAATATCGTTCCCGTTTGAGACACAGTATTCCATTTGCCCAGATCTAAATCAGGCCCTGTAATTTGGAAACTCCATGCACTGCTTTTGACCTCACATATGACCTCACATATTACATCACTTATGATACGCTCTATGATATCATTGATAACATCACTGATAACATCTGCATTGACAGCATTTATGACATATCTGTGTATGGTGAGTTCATGGTTACTTCATTTAAATATAACTGGTGAATTTCACAGTTTTTTTGTATTTAAAATGTTACATATTACCTTCAATTTTAACTATAACATCAATTTATCATTTTTTTCAGTGAATTTCAGCATTTCTGCATTTTGTTAATGTAAAGGGAGATATTTTTACCATACCTAACTACCACATCACTTTAACGTTTGGTTTTTTTCCAGTGATTTTCTGAGGTTTTATTTAAGGTACAGTAATGTGTTGTTACCATTTGTGTGGAGACTACCTCCCCACAGACACCCGCCCCATGTTTTTTTTTTTTTTTATATAATTAATTTTGCCAGTCCCTTGGGAGTCCTGCAAGAGTCCCTCAGGACTCCCAAAGGACTCCCTCAGGAGCCTTGCAGAACTCCCAAGGGATTGTGGCAAATCCTTCCCCATGTTATGTTTTATTTTGTGCTTGCCAGTTATCTTTGCCCCACAAAATGAAGAACAATGCTTTGGTTTGAGAGGACTCATAATCAACTTTGGGCTAAATTAATAGAGAGTGCTTAATTATTACCCCTTCTGGAAAACATGCAAGATAAATATTCTTAAACAAAAGGTTGATTAAATGTATTAGGCTTATGGTGAATGTAATCACCACCAAGACCACAATCTTTCTGATGACAATTGATTCAAGGTGGTGTCCTATCAGGGCTCAAAAAGGAGAGCTGGCTGAGTCTGAAGGATCAAAGACAAATCCCAGGAGAAATGCAAGAACTAGCAAGCACATAACTTCTGAAGATTGTTAATACATATGTTTCCACTCCTATGGTCCATATGAGTAATTTCATTACTCTGAGTGCGCTAATTTGGATTCCAGATAGGAAGTCATCTTAACGAAAATTCTGCAAACGTATGGGGTTTCAGAGCAATGTCACAGGAACAATCTAGAACACCAGGCCCAGCCCAACATTATTCCAGGCATCTGGACTACAAATTAAGGGTACCAGCATACGTTTTGATGATTATCTACTGCCACTTCCTCTGAATCTCTGGGATGTTCATGTTAGCATTAATCGCTGGAGCAGCCAGCAGGATCCATGCTCCCTCTGACATGTTTTGTGAGTGACTTGTCAATTGATGAAAGGGCAGGTAAGTATGAAATTTAAATCTGTGCAACATGGAATTGGGCAAAATTCGGAATGTGCACTTCAAATTGCACACTAGGATGCACAAATCAATATTTCACACAATTAAACTCCAAACTCTCTTTCATAAATAAATGACACAGAATAGCAGTAAGAAACAGGGGACATATTTTTAAATTTGTGTTTCTATAGTAAAGTCTAGTGAATAAAATATGAAGAGTAATCCCAAACAATGCAAACACAAATGCACAGATGCATGGCAGGGTTAGGGAAAATAATATGAATATTCTTAATCTGGTTTTCAAGTGCCTAGTATCCTAAGGCCCTATAAATACTTCTGAGCAATATGGGCAAACAGTAATGGCTGACGATTTGGCAAAAACAAGTAACTGTATACAAACTGAATGTAGAATACGGGTCAATAAAGTGCAAAACTAGAAGGTACATTTTTTCATCAGATTCTGACTCAAAAAGTCACTGTAGAGACAGATGTGAAAAAGCCATAAATTATAAACCGTAAGCATTAGGCAAAGATCTCTGACTAGTACTTTTGGCCTTTTCACATTATTCTCTGCAGTAGTATACTTAACATTTCTAAGCCCATTTTACAGAGTGCACATCAGATACAACTATTTTGTGTTATGTACTCTAATTGCTAAAAATGATTGAATTCGTTTGATACCAACCATGATACTAAGAATATTTATTTGTAAATTACTCATTTTGTGTTTAGATTTATATTGACCCAGTCTCCTGGGGGATTATTGGGTTGCTCTATTGTTCATAATTGTACTTTCAATCTGTTGCCCATATGCATATGGCCGAGCCCCAGAATCCCTTTTTAATGATGGATTTCATTGCTAAAGCACATTATGAAACCAATTTGAATGCAGACATTTTACACCTATGAATATTAAGGAAAAAGCATTAAATTTATACATATTAAAATCCATTTTTGTGCAAAGTCCAAAGACATGGAGCGTGTTGACCCTCAAAAACTTTTTGGACTTTTGGAAAAGCATCTATATTTAAAATATGAAAAAGAAAGCAGATAGAAAAGGTTCTATTTTTGTATTCGTATTTAGTATTTATACAGCGCATTAAACCCAAAGGTGTCACAGCGCTAGCAAAAAGTGAGCAGTCGACTCCACTGAAACGGACAAAGAACATTACCATCATGGGAGGGAAAAAAAAGCCATGTTTTCAGTTGCTTACAAAAGGCAACATGAGAGGTTAGACTCACAGTGAGGGTGGGCAGCGTATTCCATAACTTTGCATCAGTGACTGAGAAAGAACGGTTGCCCCACCCAGTTTTCTGAAATCTAGGTATTTATACCTTTCTAAGAAAAGGAGATTTCAGTTGTCGTTTAGGGATATACCAATGAAAAGCAGTTCATGGGCAGCCGCCCCTGGACATGGAGAGCTGTGTGCCCCAAACAAAGGACTTTATAGGTCACTCATTTCCTGACTGGCAGACAATGCAGGGAGCATATACCCTCCTTGACTGATACACATTTAGCTACATCTAAAACCAGTAGGACTGCTGCATTCAGAATGGCCTAGAGTCTAATCAATGCAAACTTGTTGATGTTTAAATACAAAGCATTGCAGTTATCAAGGTGTACTGTCATAAATGAGATAACCACTGTCACTATCAGTTCAACTGCTATAGAGAGGAAAACCTTTTTAAAGATTTTAATAATAAGGAAGCAAGAAATCACAGTCCTCTTAATCTGGGTATCAAAAGAGAGGGTATTGTCAAAAATCACCCCTAGATTGTTTGCTGAGACAACCGGAAAAGGTAAGGGGCCACATGCTTCTGGCATCTGATGAAGCAGAAAAAGAAAGGCTAACAAATATTCATATATCATGTAAACAAAATCGTATAAGGTAGTGTGATTTTAGCAAATAAAAATAATGTATGTGGGAAAATGTGCCCACGAGGTAGTTCGCCATTATTATAAACGAGCTTAATTAATCATGAAGAATCGACAATGTAGTAATCCGTCATAATTGCAAATGTATTCTATGATTTTCTTGTTGAAACTGTTTTATGCTTAGCTTAAATTTAGCAGAGGCTTTGGCCTAGTTGCCTGGTCTCAAATTTGACTGCGTGGTTTTCACTTGTATTAACAAAGACACATTTTAATTTAAGGTTGTATTTTTCCAGTAGAAATGACTAATACACTTATCTCAAGGTTTCGTGCTAGGCTAGTTTCATCCCCTTTGAAGCAAGGTCAGCTTCTGCAGGTGCAGACAATGAAGACACTGATATAGAATTAATTGGCAAACTTTGTTGCTACTTGTGTTCCAAGGCTCCAAGGACACCTTATGCATAAATGAGTACTAAGAGAAAGACACTATTCATTGGTCAAAAGGAAGCCACCCTATGAACCCTCCAATGGAAGACCCTGAAGAATTTGGAACGTTTTTTTACTTAAACCCACCGGACAAAGAGAAGTCAGCCATTTTCTACAATGCCATTTTGAAGCCAGATTCAAGACACCATTTTAAATGACACTTTGATGCCTTTTCTCTGTCGCAGAAAAAAAGACTTTAAGAATTCTCACCCTAGAGACTTTAACTTTAATTTTGCCCCATCTTGCCCATGCAGTAACTTTTGCCCCATTCTCCTTGCTCCCGCAAGGAAAACTTGCCTTAACTTTGCCCCTTTGAAATCTGCCCCATGCTGATTGAACCGGTACCTGAAGGACGAAGACTTATCTTGAATGCTGATTGTATTTGGTAATTGTTGGACTTTTTAGCTTATGCAGGGTCATCCCCAATCTTTTTGTAGGAGCCTCCTATTTTTTCTGACCTGGTGCTGTTGGCTTTTGAACTCTGAGCACTTTACCACTGCTAACCAGTGCTAAAGTGCATATGCTCTCTGTGTAAATTGTATGTAATTGGCTTATCCATGATTGGCATATTTGATTTATTAGTAAGTCCCTAGTACAGTGCACTAGAGATGCCCAGGGCGTGTAAATCATATGCTACTAGTGGGCCTGCAGCACTGGTTGTGCCACCCACATAAGTAGCTCTGTAATCATGTCTCAGACCTGCCACTGCAGTGTCTGTGTGTGCAGTTTTAACTGTAAATTCGACTTGGCAAGTGTACCCACTTTCCAGGCCTAAACCTTCCCTTTTCTTACATGTAAGGCACCCCTAAGGTAGACCCTAGGTAGCCCCAAGGGCAGGGTGCAGTGTATGGATAAGGTAGGACATATAGTAATGTGGTTTATATGTCCTGACAGTGAAATACTGCCAATTTCATTTTTCAATGTTGCAAGGCCTGTCTCTCTCATAGGATAATATGGGGGCTACCTTTAAATATGATTAAAGTGTAGATTCCCCTAGAGAGTAGATGGACATGTGGAGTTTGGGGTCCCTCACAATTTAAAAATACATCTTTAGTAAAGTTGGTTTTGAGATTGTGTGTTTGAAAATGACACTTTTAGAAAGTGAGCATTTTCTTGCTTAAACCATTCTGTGACTCTGCCTTGTTGGTGGATTCCCTGTCTGGGTCAGTTTGACATGGGTTGTTTTTCACCTCACACTAGACAGTGACACAAAGGGAGCTGGGGTGTAGCCTGCATTTCCTAATTAGCCGTCTCTGCTAGGAGGGAGGGGTGGAGTGGTCACTCTCATCTTAAAAGACTGCGCCTGCCTCTGACAGTGCAGACTCCAACCCCCTGGTGTGTGTCTGAGGCCTTGACTGGGCAAGGCAGGATTTCACAAGTGGGTGTGAGTCCCCTTTGAAGAAAGGTGACTTCAAAGACTAAAATGGGTATAAGAAGGGCACCCAAATCTACAGACTTGAGAAACACTTCTGGAACCAAGAGGAACCTCTGCCTGGAGAAGAGCTGAAAAGCTGAGGAAGAAGTGCTGCCCTGCCTGTGACTGTGCTTTGTGGAGCTTTCCTGCAGTGCTGCTTCTGCCAGAGTAAGAGGGCAAAGACTGGACTTTGTGTGCCTTCCATCTTGTGAAGAAATCTCCAAGGGCTTGATTTAGAGCTGGCCTCCTGTTGTTTGAAGTCTCAGGGACAGCAAAGACTTTTCTCTGCCAGCACCTGGAGTCTCTGGAGAGACTCCTGCTCTGACAAGTGGTGCCGTATCCAGTCCCTGGGCCCTTGAAAGGAAAGCTGGTGGAAATCCAAGAAAATCGACTTCGGATGACTTCGGACCGACGCCGCTGCTGAATCCGGTGACATCGCCTGCACCCGATGCCGTGACCTTCGCTGGAACGTGACGCTCTTTGAAGACCCGACGCCGCTGCAGCCTCGCTGAAGTCCGCGACTCCTTGGAAGTCGCCGCACCACGTCGTGACAGACACCGCTCGAAGTGTGCGGATTCAACATTTCGCACAGACGCCGCGATCCCTGACTTCGTGCATCGGCTTGTTTTCACTCTTCACCAAAGGTACTGTACTTGGGGGTCTACGCGATTCCGTGTCCGGCGCCGCTGGTGTCGGCTTGTTGGGAACGACTCTGTCACGACGCCGTGTTAACACCTCATGGAAGCATTTTTGTTTCTAAGCGATATTTTGGAGTTTAATCTTTACAAACTTATAACTTGAATAGTGTATGTTGGATTTTTGTCGTTTTGGCTTTGTTTTGTTTAGATAAATATTTCCTATTTTTCTAAACTGGTGTTGTGTCATTTTGTAGTGTTTTCATTAGGTTACTGTGTGTGTTGGTACCAATACTTTACACCTAGCACTCTGAAGTTAAGCCCACTGCTCTGCCAAGCTACCAAGGGGATTAGCTGAGGGTGATTCTCTTTTACCCTGACTAGAGTGAGGGTCCTTGCTTGAAGAGGGGGTAACCTGACTGTCAACCAAAGACCCCATTTCTAACAGTAATTATGAAAGGATAATTGTATTATGCATTGTGTTTTCCTTCTTAGGTACCAACTGCTTATTTTGACAGGGCCCAAGCTAGAAGTTTTCTAAATTTGTGTTGACTAAATTCGTTTTGCATGAAGCCCCACATGCCAATTCTAATTAGAGGTTAGGTGAGGTATTCACTTGGTGCACCATGCTGAATTGAAATCTTGTTATGCTGACCGATGTATGCAATTAGTCAAATTCAGTTGCTTATATTAGTGATTTGCTTTGCTATAACCGAGTGCATTATAATCCAGATATTGCGTAGATTGTGTTTCTTCCGTCGCTATGGACAGCTAGTAATGTTCGCACACGTATTCCATTTGATTTTGAGACTTACTTATATTGTGCTAGCTTTGTTAATATAGGGAAATAAACTCATTAACTTTTAATATCCTGATGTGGTTATTTATGACTGAAAGGTCATGTTGCGTCAAAATACTGATTGTTATTGATTCCTAATGTGTTGTTTGATCTATTAATTGAGTATTGGGTATTGATTATAATGGTTATTGATTATTGAGTCGAGTGATCCGACTATTCTTGGATGAGGAAAACCCAACTCGGTTAAAAGGTTTACCGACCTCCGGCGTGACCAAGTATAAGTAATTTATAAAGACTGGACGCGCTATCACATCTAAAGTTCTGACCATACAGAAGTCTGTCCCCAAAGGTCAAAATCCCCATTTTGTTGTCAGATTTGACCAGTTCTCTTTCATCTAGATGTTTATTGTAGACATGCAGCACTGAAACCTTTCTGCAACTAGCAGCATGTCATCTCCTATAGAAATGATGATATGGGGGTGGTGTGGATAAGTGTTGTCCTCATAGGACAACACCTGAAAACCAGAGGAATGTACCAGGTTTGCTAATGGGCAGCATATACACTAAACAGGGTGGGGCTAAGAGAAAAACCTTGTGGAACACCACAAGTAAGCTAGAAAGATTCTTCCTTGAAATTCCTACAACTTACGGTATGGGTTGTATTGGTCAGAGAGGAGTCCAACAGGGTCAGCATGATATCTTTCAGCACAGCCTGGCACAGTCTTTGCACCAAGTGGGAAGGAGACACCAGTCAAATGCAGCTGACAAGTCCAATATTACCAGAATGGCTGAGCCTCCTTGATCCACCTGGCAGCGAATGGAATCAGCAGCAGTCAGCAAAGCAGATTGAGTGCTGTGTCCACTCCGAAAACCATTCTGCCAGGGATCCAGAAGGTCTTGAATGGTAATGAGCTTAGCCAGGTAGGAGGGCAATAGGACAAAAAATTTTTTAAGTCCTCAGGATCCCCATAGGGTTTCTTTTTGAGGGGTATACCTATAACCGTGTTCCATAATTGGGGAAATGTCCCCTTTATGAGTATCTGATCTTATACCTTTTCAAGAAAGGCAGCAATCTGATCCAGTACCAACTGTTGGATTTTGGGGGGCATGGGTCATTAGGCGAGCCAAAGTCGTGCGCATGAAAATATGTTTAACTTCTGAGTGGAATATGGGTGGGGGGTGAATAGCGTAGCATGAGATGCCTGGCTAATCATCTTCTCATCTTTACATGGTGGGGTCTATTCTCATTCACATTAAAACTGACTAAGAACTCCAGGATCTTAACCCTAAAGTATAACACAATGCTTTTGCAAAAGTCTTGTGAGCGTTCCACAGCTTGCTGAACCAGGGGAATGGAGTGATGTTTAAGTTCTTCAAAACGTTTGTTGGGAGTGTTGGTGGCAGATATTATTTTAGTAGTAAAATACGAAGGATTAGCCACCATAATGGGACGTTGTACCTGAGAATCAGCTCTTTGTGCTTATATTTTTCTTTTACTCTTTGTGCTTATATTTTTCTTCTTGACCAGAGGACTTAGCTCTGAAAAAAGAGCCACTTTACTTTCTTGTTTTTAGTTGATGAAACAACTTAACAATTGTCTGTATACTAAAAGGAGGCCAGAGTAAAAAACTGAGAGGACTAAACAGAAGATACTGCACTTCCTATTATGACCTCTATTTTATTTTTTTGTTTTGATGTGTAACCATGGAAATCCTGCAGTATGTTGCTTTGTCACATAGGCATAGCTTTACATTTTTCTTCAGCTGCCCACATCGAATGTGACACAATTTCATAAATGGATCTTACAAACAAATCTCATTGGTTGCTGAGGGCTACTTCTGTCATGGGGAGTTTTCTGACATGAAAGAACTGTCATGTTTGGTGTGATGTGCTTGGTCATTCTGGATTTCCCAAAACTATTCCTTCCAGTCAAGTCAGGGTTTGATCATAAACTTAATCTGCATTCAGTGTGTTTGGAACATTTTGGAATCGAAAAAATCTCACACCTCAAAATAGATTACAATGTAGAACATTTGTCTCTTGTACCCCCTTTTGGGACCGAAAAGTCTTCTGCATGGTTAATGATGTGTACCCCTCCCCTGAGTGCCCAATTGTACTGTTGTCTAGATTCCTAATGCTGATTTTTTGTCATAGGTGAACATGGAGCATGTGTGTGCACCATGATATAGACCTGTCTTACAGATCTTGTTGGACTAGAAAGGGTGCCCAGAATGCTGCAATCATAGTGGTGGAAGGCTACTTCCTTTACCAGGAGTTAGACAGCATGAGTGCAGTGGTAACAGCATATAGTATAAGGATCAGTGGTAGTAAGCAGATCCTCTTTACCTTCCGTCACTGGGCTGGGGCATACAGGCTCATTCATCCTGTTTAAAAGTTCTGCTGCTGTGTGCTTTCCTCACACCAGAAGGAAATTGTGGAGTGTTGCAGAGCGCAGGACTATTGACTCTTCCCTGGATGTTTGTGTGCCTGGGAAGGGTGCAGTACAGTACGTGTGGGATTAGCGCATGTAATGAATGTGTGTATGCCTGTGAAGAATACATGACAAGAAAGACATAATGCTGTGCAGTGCAGGCACATAGAAAGCATGTGCTCTGTGTGCTTGTATGAAGTACAATACATGAATGGTGCAGTGTGCTGAAGCACGCACATGATGAGTCTGTGTACTGGCAGTGTGTATGTTTCCAAATGCAACAACCTGGTACAGCATAGAAAAGCTTAGTGCTGAACAGTGTGAGCAGACTGAGGCCCAGATTTATACTTTTTGACGCAAAACTGCACAAATGCATTTTTGCGTCAAAAAGCTTAGCGCTGGCTAGCGCCACTTTTTAGCACCGTCTGGGCATATTTATACCATGACGCACGACGTGCTAAAAACTGGTTAGAGTCAACATTTTTTACGTTAACCATTGCGCATTGTAAGGCATTGTAAGGCAAAATTACGTTAGCGCCGCAAAAATTACTCTAACCTGTTTTACGGCACGTAAATATGTCGCAAAACTATATGCACCATTTTAAACCACATTAGCATTAGCTTCAGATGCTAATGCAGAAAACAGTGCAAAGGAGAAGCAAAATGGACCCAAAATGCCAGGAGAGACCTCAGGGTGACCCCATTCAAACAAGAACAAGCCAGGAGGACACACACAAGTCCCAGGGAAGGGAGAAGAAAAAGCACAAGTGTTGTTTTAGTGAGAAGGAGCATTAAATACTTGTAAGAGAGGTGATAGAGCACCACTATCAACTCTTCGTCACCTCTGAATTGCCCAATTAGCAGGAGAGAGGCTATCTGGCAGCAGATAATTGACAAGATCAACAGTGTGGGAGAGGTGAGAAGAACTGTAACTGAGTGCAAAAAATGCTGGGATGACTGCAAGCAAAGGACATAGGAGAAAATAACAAGGAACAGGAAAGCAGCACTGCAAACTGGAGGTGGAAGTCCAGGGCCACAAGAGGACCTGGATGAGATGGACGAGATGGTTGCAGGGGTCATGCTTGAGGAACTGGTCACTGGAATCTTAGGACAGCGCAGACTACCAGGAAACACCACAAATGCAGGGTAAGTTGCATGGGGAACATTCATGGAAAATTGTCAAGTGCAAGAAGGGGAGGCACACAGAACACACTCAATGCATGTCAAAGGAGCGCAGAGGGACACACGGCACAAGAATCAAGTTGCACCATTCAAACATAAGCAACATATGTACATACGCCTTGATGATGCCATGCACCACAACACATAAACAACCTGTACATCTGTTAATCACCAGGGCTAAATACCTAAATGTACATATAGAGCCCATAGGATGGAAGGCATGTCTAATGACTGTGCATCTGGTTGTGTCATCACAACATCCCTTGCATATAGTCAAGCAAACCCTACCAACAGGACCAAGACATCAGAGACAAGGAAATCAGTCAATACCATTCCTGGGGTTACTTCATGGTGGTGTCCATGGTCCCTTCACCTGTCAAGCCTGCAAATACACATGCCTCCGAACCTGCAGACCACCCATCGGCCCTCACAGCAACAACAACCACCTCAAGTGCATCCTCCTCAACACACGCTCCGTCCACAAGCACGCCGTCGAACTATGGGACCTCCTGGACACAACAACACCATACGTCGCCTTCATCACAGAAGCCTGGATGAACACTTCCTCAGCCCCAGACATCGCCATAGCCATCCCCGACGGCTACAAGATTGCCAGGAAGGACCGCGTCAACCAAACTGGAGGAGGAATCGCCATTATCTACAGTAACACCATCAACATCACAACCACCACCGCAGACACACCCCTCACCGCTGAACACGTACACTTCAGATTCACACCGACCCCAAGACCACCCTCAGAGGAACACTCATCTACAGACCCCCGGGCCCACGTGCGCAATTTAGCGAAACCATCGCAGACTTCATCAGCCCGCACGCCCTAGCCTCACCAGAATACATCCTCCTCGGGGACCTGAACTTCCACCTGGAGAAAAACAACGACAACAACACCACCACCCTGCTCGACAACCTCGCCAACCTCGGACTCAAGCAACTGGTGAGCACCCCCACCCACATCGCTGGCCACACACTCGACCCCATCTTCTCTGCCAGCAACCATGTCTCCTTCAGCCACTCCTCCGGACTACACTGGACCGACCACAGATGCGTCCACTTCACCTTCAAACGGGAGACTCACCACCATCGCACACAACAAATCCCTGCAGATGCTGGAGCAAAATCACCACAGACCAGCTCCTCTCAACACTGAGCCAGAACCCACCAGCCAACATCACTGACGTCAACAACGCAGCCCACAACCTCACACAGTGGATCACCAACTGTGCCGACAACCTCGCACCACTTAAGAACCACCCAGGCGGGACCAGCAACAGGAAAACCCCATGGTTCACGGATGCCCTCAAAGAATCTAAGAAATCCTGCCGAACCCTCGAAAAAACCTGGCATAACGAACGAACCACAGAAAACATGACAGCCCTCAAGATCGCCACCCGTGAACACCACCAGCTGATCCGCTCCACCAAAAGGACATCATTCAAAGAGTGACTAGACAACAACACCCACAACAGCAAGGAAATCTTCAACATCGTCAAAGAGCTCTCCAAACCCAGCGCCAGCTCCAATGACATCACACCATCCCAAGAACTCTGCAACTCCCTCGCCACGTTCTTCCACTGAAAGATCGCAGATGTACACAACAGCTTCGGACCCCAGACCCCGCCTCCTACCACCGAACCAGAGGCCCCCACCACTACCCTCAGCTCCTGGACCCCTATCAGCTCAGAAGAGACCAGAAGCATCATGAACACCATCCACTCCGGCTCCCCCTCGGACCCTTGCCCCCATCACATCTTCAACAAAGCTGACACCATCATCGCACCCCATCTCCGGAACATCATCAACAGCTCGTTCACATCGCATGCAGAAATCAACGCCCTCCTGAAAAAACCCACGGCAGACCCCAATGACCTGAAGAACTTCCGCCCCATCTCTCTTCTTCCCTTCCCGGCCAAGGTCATCGAGAAGACCGTCAATAAGCAGCTGACCGCTTTCCTCAAGGCTAACAACTCGCTCGGCCCATCCCAGTCTGGATTTCGAGCCAACCACAGCACAGAAACCGCCCTCATCGCAGTCACCGACGACATCAGGACCCTGATGGACAACAGAGAAACAACCGCCCTCATCCTCCTGGACCTGTCGGCAGCCTTCGATACCGTGTGCCATCACACCCGAATAACCCGCCTCTGCACCACTGGAATCCTAGGAAAGGCCCTGGACTGGGTCATCTCGTTCCTCTCCGTCAGAACCCAGAGAGTCCACCTCCCTCCCTTCCGCTCAGAACCCACCAAGATCATCTGCGGCGTACCCCAAGGATCCTCGCTCAGCCCTACCCTCTTCAATATCTACATGGGCCCCCTCGCCGCCATCGCACGCAAACACAACATCAACATGATCTCCTACGCCGACGGCACCCAGCTGATACTCTCCCTCACCAAAGACCCAGCCACCGCAAAAACCAACCTACTGTAAGGAATGAAAGACGTAGCGGAATGGATGAAGCTCAGCCGCCTAAAACTGAACTCAGACAAGATGGAGGTCCTCATCCTCGGACAATCCCCATCCGCCTGGGATGACTCCTGGTGGCCCACGGCGCTGGGCACCGCACCAACCCCCTCGGATCACGCACGTAACCTCGGGTTCATCCTGGACTCCTGCCTCACGATGACCAAGCAAGTCAACGCCGTCTCGTCATCATGCTTCAACACCCTACGCATGCTCCGGAAGATCTTCCGGTGGATCCCCGCCGAAACCAGAAAGACTGTTACCCATGCCCTTGTCACAAGCCGACTGGTCTACGGAAACACCCTATACGCAGGAACCACTGCCAAGCTTCAGAAACGACTACAACGCATACAGAACGCCTCCGCACGCCTCATCCTCGACATTCCTCGCCACGCCACATAACCGGCCACCTGAAACACCTGCACTGGCTCCCCATCAAGAGGATCACCTTCAGGCTCCTCACCCACGCACACAAAGCACTCCGTGGCATGGGCCCCGAATACCTCAACAGCCGCCTCTCGTTCTACACGCCCACCCGTCAGCTCCGCTCAGCCAGCCTCGCCCTCGCCACCATCCCACGGATCCGTAGAACCACCACCGGAGGAAGATCATTCTCCTACCTGGCAGCTAAAGCATGGAACTCCCTCCCCGCACACCTAAGAACTACCCAGGACCATCTCGCCTTCAGCAAACACCTCAAGACATGGCTCTTCGAGCAGCAGTAACACCCCCCCTCTCCAGCACCTTGAGACCCATACGGGTGAGTAGCGCGCTCTATAAATTGTCAGATTGATTGATTGATTGTCCCTTGCAGGAACACTTTGCAACTGACTTGTATCATTGCCAAAACACATGTGCTGCATCTTACAGCACACAATACATTAAAAACTTTCCCAACAGTACCCAGAAACGTGCTGGAAGCACCACCACCCCTCCCATAAACAACACATCCTAATATGGCTGCCACTACTCCATAATGCAGTAAGGATTCCTCTCTGGGTGCAGGGAAAAGTAATCTGGGCAGGTGCTGGGTGAATAGCAGGGTGGTCCGGTATCACAGGAAGCATGCCACTACCCAGTGTAACTAAACTGGTGTAGTGTGGAGCCACACATTTTGACGCTGATCAGAACTATGCCACTAGAGAAAATATGCACTACAGATTACAATCTGTAGGTCACAACAAATACAGGCTGACCCCACAACTACTCTGACACAACTATGTGAGACACATGGGAATGGGGAAATCACCACACAAATACAACACATGCTGTATGTTTCTGAAGATAATGGTGTAAAATATCACGTTGACGGGCGGGGGATAGTGCATGAGTAAGTCTGGTGTTGGTAAAACTGCTAGTGCAGTGTACCCTTTGCAGTTGGCAGTGTGAGTTGCACGCTGGGATTGCGGGTGGAAATCTGTATCCTCATGGTAGCTCTGTGGGGCAGTTACCACTACATTGTTGATGGCTCAAATAGAGTCAGTGCCAGTCTTGGGGTGCATTGGGTGTGACAGGACATATTGCTCCTAGTCCTGCAAATCAGACAGTGGAAAGTGCAAAGGTGCTGGGCATGGGGCCCCCTGTACTGCCCATGACTGGTGCATGGGCTGTGCAGGGGCACCCAGGGGCACTCCACACCACATCAACACCAACCTTTGTATGGGGGTTTCACTGCCATGCAAAGGCTGGTGGAAAAGTGGGAACATAAATTGGAGAGTATCACTGGTCACAAAACAGGTGGCATTGCCAGTCTGTAAGCTGCCACCAACCTGCCAGTGCCAAGCCATTGGTTCATGGGGCATTCCCCATGGACAACATGTGCTACTCCCACCTTCGCTGTTGGTGGTGGTCTTATTGGCAATGGCAGTCAGGTTTTCATAGGACTGCTGGACGTGCAATGAGGGTCCATACAGGCACCAATATAACTACCTGCAAAATCACCACCAAACTAGCTTGAGGCCCTGACCTAAGATAAACATTACTCAACTGGCTATGCCCATCAATTTTTTTGCATCAGGCACTGTCATGAAGGAAATTATATACACAGCAACAAATGATACCCATGCTGGCCATCCCTGGGTCCATCCTGTGTCTGTGTCAAATTAGCTGCACTACCACAATGCTGCATCTCTTGCATCATAGTGCAAGGATGGCTGCATTGAGGTGAGATCATAGTTGTGTAGAAAGGAGCACCTTCCAGCACAGACAGAAACTGAAATGGAAATCTGCTAGGTCCATGTGTGCTGTGCAATGTAGCACACATACACATATATCAACATGAGGAGCAAGCAAAGAAAACAACAGCATGGTGTCTTGGTAATGCCATCCCTGGAGTGGTGTAAGGTATCGGTACCATCCTGGTGTATGTGAAACATGTAAAACTGGGACAGGGGCATTTTGCAATGTGTGTTGATGTGGCTTGACAACTGCAACGGCCATTGCAAGGCCCTACCATGCAATGGATGCATAGGAAGGGCCCAAAATAACAAGATGGTGTCAAGCCACCAAAAGGATTTACATCACACCTAGTAATTATGACGCAGCCAATTGCGCCACCTGAGCTTCTCCTCATGTGACACTCAGGTGGGGCAAAGGGCTGATAGACTGCAACCATGATGTACAGGAACAATACTTGGGAAGTAAGTTGACAATGAGCCACCAATAGCAAGTCAGTGACATCACATGTCAACTGCCACAACATTGAAAGATTGTGTTTGCACCATCTCATTGCCAAAGATGATGGCTCTCCTGCTGATCTGCCTGTCCTGGATGACCAGGATGACTAGCTGACATTCATCAGCCAAGAGACACTCCAGGAAGTCCTGGTATCCCTCCAGACACCACCTCCAGTTGCAAGGAGGAAAAATAATGGAGCAGCCATCCCAGATGCCCCACCCAACACCCTAATGGTATAACCTGCCAGCACCCACACAGCTGAGGACTCCAAGGACTCAGGGACCAGCTTTGAGAGAACAGTGTTAGGAGTCCAGTGGGAGCTGGCCGAGCAGGTGAGGGTGGGGATGGAGACTGTGGCAGCCAGCCTAGAGGGAATGCGCACGTGCCTCATTACACCCAATGAACATACAGCAGCCAAACGAGGCATGCACTCCCCACTGCATGGAGTCCAGCAGTGTCTGAGGGACATAGCTGCTGCCATGAGGAAGAGGCCACAACAACTTCCCTCCCAAACTGGCAGCAGAGTGATTGAGAACAAGCTGGACTCCATGCACCGGGAAGTAGCCTCCCTCAGGGCAGATATGGCTGCCTAGTACCAGGATGTTGCTGCTATCCTGAAAAATCAGCAGTTCCTCCTTTCTGCAGTGATGCTGTATGTTGTACCAAAAATGGAAGCTGCCGGGAATGGGGATTCAACATCTTCAACAACTGAAGTGTGTGTGGCCCCTTCTACCTCCCCACCATGACCATCATGGGCAGAGGAACACTTCACACATCAGAGAATGAAGATGTGAAACAGATCAGCTTCCCTTGTAGGAGTTCCTGGTAGCACCAGACCATGCCACATGGGCATTGTTCTCCTTTGTCCTGTGCTTGAGATCATGCCAGTGTTGGCATAGTTGGATATGTGCACTCTTCACCCACACACTGTTGACCTGTCTGCTATGGACTGTCATTGTCTCTCACTCACTAATTGACAAATGTTGTTCCTCTGCACTTAATGACACTTCTCCCAAGCATGTCCCATGACATGTCCCTCAACCCTGAACTTGTCAGAATTGTATGTATTTCACAAATGGGGTAATTGACCTGTATATTGAAAATATTGCACTACCACACTTGTAAATAAACACCTACTACACAATCAGCATGACTTCATGTATTGTGATCTATCTACTAGGCTGAGCAATTGTGATGGGTGTATCCATGTCATTGATCACAGAATGCCAGTACAAGAGTGCAGGACTGTGGGAGCACAAAGCTACTCACAAGGTGCCTAACATGACAAGTGTTAATGCTGGTCTCATCCCCTACAAGCAGTTCACTAAGTATGTCAAGAATGAAGAATGCCTGTATGCTTCCCTCACTATATACATTAGGAACAGCTGTATAGCAAGTCTAGGGCAATATCATCAGCTGGAAGTACCAGTAAAACACATTGGTGTGATACAGAGGTACCTAACCTCATTAGCGATTGCCACCGGTCAATTTTGCAGGATAGAGTTGCAATTTAAGCTGTTGTCAGATGTGCCACAGTTCCCGACATTCATACATAGGACCCCACCACTGACAGCTGTAGTACCACACTTACCTGTTCAATACAAAGCAAACATGGTCATCTTTAGTGGTGGTTACACTGGATGGCGGATGCGTGGACTAGTATATGTGTTGTTGCTGCCAATGTGACAGCTCAGTTGTCAATAGGTGATGCACATGTCAAGAGAGGTGTTCGGAGGCAGGACGGAATCCCTAGGCCAACCCCCAATTTGCACTGTGAACTTATGGGAAGACCCTGAGACACAAGCACATAACACAAAATGTATGGGAGTAACATAAAAAATAATTAAAACGTAAGGTATCTTAAACTAACCTAATCTAACTATACTTATCCAACAACTAAAGCTATCTACCCTATGCTAAACTTAACTTACACATTGAACACCACACTCTAAATATTGGCCCCCAACCCCCTTAAGTTACAAGACACGTGCAGGACAACAAATACTAATGCCACACATATACGAACTAATCCTAAACAAATATATATGTATATATATATATATATATATATATATATATATATATATTTTTTTTTTTTTTTTTTTTCATTATTTATAAAAGAAAACCCATAGATATCCCAACATGACCACCCAGCAATGAATTACCACATAATAAGTAGAAAACTCACCCCAACTACACTTATACTAACTCATCTATATACCTACACTAACCCACTAAAACCCACATTAAAATATATCAGAACATCATAAGGGAGGGGACAGAACTTGGAGGTGGCTGATCAAAAGAAAGTCACAGTTTTGCCTTTTTTAGTTTTTTTTAATGTTTTTTAACGTCTTCTTATTTCCAGCAACCTCCTCCTCTAATCTGTCCAGACGTTTGAGTACAAGGGACACATCCGTCTGCAGATCCTGCAGCAACTGTGTCGCAATGGCAGCAAGTGGTGTGGGCTGTTGCGCTGCTGTGGTGACTGTTGCAGCCAATGTTGTTGGGTTGGTGCCAGCTGCCCCCCCCTGCACTGCTGATGAGCCTGGAGCTTGCTGAGACTTTTTAGGCATTGTGGGGGCCCCAAGGTGGAATGCCGGCTGTTCCCCTGTTGCCTTCTCTGCAAGAAAGCGGCGACCCATGTGCATGTACCCAGACTCCACTACCACAATGTGGCGGCACCTTACTGCCCTCTTCTTGAAATCACACCGCTTATCATTGGTCATGTTGGCAGCTGTAATATGGAGACAAGCAACCATCAGTGTCAGCATTGTGTGGAGTCCGTACAGATTACCAGCTCACACTGCTACATCTAATTACACATGCACTCCAACTCACATTCCAGAAAAGACAAAGGCCCTGATAAATGTAACGTCAACGCTGCCTTTGCATCACATTTGTTTACGCCAACGCGAAGCAAACCCACAAAATGAACAAAAAATTTGGAGGTGTGCACCGCTTTTGCCAACTGGGAAGCTGGTATCCATAGGTCAATCACATCTACTTTCATGTGTCCAGGTGTAGACACCCATCGATATGGAATCTGCCACTACTATTCCTTTCACATCCTCTTCCATGCCAGCACACGTTGGTCCTTGACCTACATGCAAGCCAATCACATTCCACTACAGTGAAACATACATGGAGTGCAAAAGACGGAGCACCATGCTCAGGGACAACTGCCAGCCCAGTCCTCCAGCTTCATGACAATACAGGGATGCAACAAGTTAGGATCAATATGGTGCATTCCTGTGTTGTGAGAATGATGGGGTGCTCCACTGCCAATTTTCTCACAGTGTTGCACTCTGTCATTCTTAGTTACATATGGCCCTACATTTGACCATTGCGCACAACGAGCCTCACAGGACATGACCCTCTTGTGGTGCTTGGGGCTCTTTAAAATGGGCAATGGTGTCACCATCCAGCCTACTTTGATATCTGATCATTGGACAGCTTTTCACATCTGGCATTGTATTCAGCACAGATGACTCACTCACACCAAAACCTGGATTACTTCACAGGAGATACATTATCACACTGGATACATCTAGGTCTTCGGAACTTGCCACTTCACCAATTGTGTAGGGGCTGGTCCACCTGTAAGACATGAATGGTAAACCATGCTTAGTGTCAAATCATAGTCACTGCAACTAGACAACAAATTTCAGTGTGAACTAGCTGAGAGGAGTGAGCTAGTCATCCTAGTGGAAATCCCCCAAACCACTATGATTACACAATGACACAGACACTCAGATGAGTTAGAGACACACATCTGACCACTAGCACTGGGCCAGAGACTCCTGTGGTGCTACATCGTGTAACAGGTGGCATTGTTATGCAGCTGTGTGTCGGCACAACACCTCCATTACCAAATGGGACTGTTTTATCATGTATTTTCCATCTGAGGGCCATGCTATGGTTGTAGTAGTGGGAAGACCATTGTCACACCCATGGCTTGTCTGCCTGCAACAGATGTAGTTAACAACTATGTCATCATTATATCTCATAGACACACTACTACCCTGAGATTGTGTGGGTATTGCAAGGTGTTGGGGATTTGCATTACACAGCCTGCAATGAACAGAATTAAATGTGTGTGCAATCACAAGGCAGACACACTTAAGGAATTGCTATGGTTGTGGACTTGTGTGCAGTTGCTTTGTCTACCTGCACATTGACTGCATTGTGACATGTACGTATTGCAAATAGTGGTTGGCCTGCCATTGTTGCCATTGGAAACTATTGTCAATCCAGTGAGGGAGAAGTGCATGGCATACACATAGCTTTCAACACAGACACACTTGGTCTGAGGTCAGAGGATGGATCTGGAGTTGCAGGCTAGTGAGTGATGTTGCAGATATGGAGCTGATGCCCAGCTGCCAGTGTCAGTGAGGAGTTGTAGGCCAGTGAAACAGACTCTGCACCTGTGTGTGATATGGAGGCGGTAGAGGCTGTCTGTGACAGAACATGAGCTGGAACATGGAACTGCCAGTAGTCTCTTCCCAATTTATGTTCAATCTCCCTTACATGGCCTTGCCCAATGACACAAAGGGGCCAATAGGACAACAGTGGTGCAGCACCTGGGACTTGAGTAATGAAAAGTGAGAGCCGCCTTTGTGTTGTTTTCCAATGCATTAGCAACATTAAATTACAATTCGTGTGTTTGAGGTTAATTTTGTGCTGCTAATGTGTAACACAATGATGCCGAGGTGGTGCTAGCCTCTCATGATTCCGGCTCCTAGTGCTTCCCCACATGATGTGTGCCCCTTAACACACCCCTGACATCACCATGTGTGGGCCATCAATACAAAACAGAACACAATGGTATAAGGGGGAGTTGTGTAGTATAAACATGACACTACCCTGGCACGTTTCAAGATTTACAACTCAAGTACTCAAGCTTGTCCTGCAAGGCACACATAGGTGCTTTGTGATAGACATGCAGCTCAATTGAAAGTCTGCAATGATCATGCACTGATTAATTCATGACTGATGTGGCACAGTTATGGTATCAAATGCCCCATAAACATTGCCCCCTAAGGCGGGTAAACCCTCTTTGCAAACATAATGGCTGGGGCAGGAAGCATCTGCGTGTTATGTTGACAAGGTTGCACTATGCATGCATTGCGCCACTTTGTTGACACAATCCTGGGGAAATATGGTAGGGTGAGGATGCCTTGGTGTTTCATACATGACACTATGCTGGGGCACAGGTGTCGCTATAGACTCTGAAATGTGTGCCTTAGTTATGGTTGTGCAGGACTCATCAGACATCTGACCTGCATTGGTATCATTGTTGGACATGTGAACTCCAGGCCTGAACGGGCGCAGATGCTCTTCACAATGGTTGCATACAACTTATCAACAAGCTTTGCATGCAGCACTCCACCTTATCTGCTACTGTCATTCAAAAGCAGTGAGCAGTCAATAGTATGCCAATGGGTGACTCACCAACAGTTCAGCCGATCTCAATCCCCAGGTGATCTAGTAGATCCTGCTCCCTGGCCACCAGATCTGCCCAGCGATGCTTCAGGATTTGCTCAGTCCTGACGGTTTTGTAAATACGTTTCAGGTGGTGGAGCACCTTGCCCCACCGCAGCCGCCTGGCCTTGGTCCAGTAGCGGGGATCACCTGGCCACCCATTTCCAGCTTCATTAGCTGGTAGTGTTGAACTAGCCAAATAAAGCCACCAGGCTCATCTGCAGACATACTGGACATCCTCCCCTTGCCAGACATGTTGACTGATAAGTAATGTAACAAAGTAAAAGGAAACTTAACCCCGCTAACTAAGCCCATCTGTCCCAAATAACTAACAACCTCGGACAGACACCCCACAGTACAAATACAAAACTGGACAAAAATTACACAAAAACACAACTTCTGGGACAAAATGCACACAACATTCAACAGGACACAACACAAGGGACACTACAAACTTCCAAACACAACCTACAATCAACCACCAGCTCCTACACTCAACCACACAGTCACAAAGGCACATACTGTAAAGAGAAAAGGAAACTACACCCACTGTACCATGCTTGTAGACAGGATTTCATATTACATCACTTCCTGTGTGTGCTAGTCACGTTTTTCAGTTATGCATGGTTTTATTTGATGCATTTGACATTTGCGTATTTTTTTACACGCATAGCTCACGTGTATCATTTACATTGACACATGACGGTCATGCTTCGATTTCACAGAAGGCTGCAATAAGAAGAGTGTGAACGTAGAATTCACGCTAAGGGCCCACGTGTTATTTTCTTAACGTTTGTGGATGCTTTTTACGCATTTCCTGATTGTGTGTATTTTGCATTGTCCTTAGATGCACCCTAATTCATCATACATATGACATGAGCTGTGCTACAATGTGGCATATGAGGTATGGCCACATGTGGTAGTCCATGCAGCAATGTGGTAAGGATGTAATTGGTCAGTTTTACCAATGTGTGTGTGTTACAGAGTCAACAGCATGCAATGTTTAGCATGCTGTGCATATATATGCATGTGTGACAACAGTGTGTCCACATATGTTTGGCATTCAGTACAATGCAATAGTACTGAATTGTGATTGGGTATTGTGTTTTGATATGTGATATGTGATGTTGTCATAAAGAGCATACTATTTAATCCTGCATACACAGTTCAGGCATTGTTGATGATGGGCAAACTATTCTGACCTACAAACTATGACCCAACATCTGTCTTCGTATTTAGGTTTGGAGTTCATGGAGACCTGTGTGAAGACAGCATATTAACTCATTGCATTTACTAATGATTGTTGTTTTTGTATGGTGGAGCTGCAGCCCTAGCTGCATATGTTCTCATCCATACTAATGTACATTCCACAGATGAGTCCATGCAATGTGTGAGGTCATGTTTACCCTATGTCAAGGTTGTTCCCCAAGGCCGTGGCAGGACAGATAACTATGGATAGACTGCGTGGGCTCAACTTCTTCCATAGGTTGATATCCCTGGGTAAATCATGATGACCATAGTTACCAATGATGTTCCCCCCTCGTCACACATGTTCCATGCAGCCATTACAACTCTCACACTGAGTTGTGACAGTGTTCAGTTCCAACATTACTTAATTTCTAAATTTTTGACATCCCCTACCTCATGTGTTGGCCCCTTGTTTGCATTCTATTAGGACATGATGCAGTTGGGTGTGATGAGCTATTGAATAACAAGTTGTCAACTTGAATGTACAAAATATGTTGTGGTCCATGGATTGTGTCCTTCAGTTGTCACATACCAGTTAAAAGGGTGTAAGTGATGTGTGTGATGGTGTCAGTACAATCTGACATGTCACATATTATGTCGTAACATTACTTGTCGGATTAGTAATTGTTACATGCTCCCTGAGGTTAGAGTCACATTCCTATGGTATATGTAGTGGAGATTGAATAGACGAAAGCAGGATTGGTTGTATATGTAAAGTGTTTATTTACAAATTTAACATGGTGAATTCAGTGGTTCTTATGCGTAAAAGTTGTCAGCAATATGCTTTCTCCGGCGTACCCCAGCAGCAGTGTTGTGTTGCTCCCCCTCCATATCACCATATCCTCCTCCTCAGGCAGGTCAGCAACCTGGTCGTACATTGACATGTTCATTCGCACACATACGTTGCGCAGAATGGCACATGTGAGGATTATCTTATACACACTGTGTGAGGCATAAAGGAGGCTGCCTCCTGTCAGGTTCAGGGACCTGAATCTGGATTTCAGTATGCCAAATGTGCTTACCACCACATTGCGTATCTGATGGTCCCTCATTGGGGGCATGCTCTGCTGCTGTGTTTATGTGTGCAAATGGGGTCATCAGCCATGGCTGTATGCCATAACCCTGATCGGCTGCAAAAGATAAAAGATGTAAGCTTGCAACAGGTGTTTTATGTAGCATGGCAGTTGTTAGTTTGAGTTGGTTGTGGCTCATACATGTTTGTGGTATGGTGTGAGTTCCTGGCCTTGTGCTAAGTTTTACTAGCACTGTGTTGTTGCACATGACAGTCTTGGGTAGTGGCTTAAGGACCTCGGACATATAGGGGGTCATTCTGACCCTGGCGGTCGGCGGTGAAGCTGCTGGAAGACCACCAACAGGCTGGCGGTCTTTTTTCATGTATTCTGACCATGGCGGTTACCGCCATGGTCAGCCGCCGATTCACCGTTCCGACCGCCACAGCGGTAACGACCGCCGGGCTGGAGACCTGGGTCTCCAGCTCGGCGGTCGTCACATACCGCCGGCGGTATTCCAACCCGCCTGACCCCGGCTTACCGCCATGGATTTCATGCAGTTGGGGACCGCCATTCAATCCATGGCGGTAAGCACTATCAGTGCCAGGGAATCCCTTCCCTGGCACTGATAGGGGTCTCCCGCACCCCCACCCCGACTCCCTCCCATACCCCCCCCACCACCCCTGCCACCCCCAAAAGGTTGCAGGACCCCCGTCCCCCACCCCGATCCCCAACATATACACACACATACACACATACAGGCACGCATTATGCACATACACACACACCGCCGACACCGCGACGCCAACAGAACACCGCCACAGCGAATCACAGGTCGTGATTCGCTGGGCGGTGTTCTGTTGGCGTGGTGGTGGAGGTGGAGCTACCTCCACTTCCCCGCCTGCCGCCAGTATGGCTGTTGGCGGCTCTTCGTCCGGAAACGGGCGGAGCGCTGCCAACAGTCAGAATGGCACATGCGGAAGACCGTACGGCGGTCCCTCGGCGGTCTATTGAAAAGACCGCCGAGGTCGGAATGACCCCCATAATTTGGATTCCTAACTGATGCAGCTTTGTAGCAGTATGCTATCACTAGAGGGAACATGACACTACTCACAACACAATGGGGTCAGATGTGGTGTGAACATGGTAGCCCTACTATCAAGGAGACCAGATCCTCGCGCATGTTCCCAACATGTCCACCTCTTGGCAGCTCCAAACTCCACTATTTATATAGCACAGAGTTATAGAATGGCCAAGTGGGGGAATGGGTTTTGGATTGGGAACAGCGGGGAAGGAGACCTGTGGAAGCAAGAGTTAAACAACACAATTGCAAGATTAATCACAATGACTTTCAATAAGTTTTTGTTTCAAATAAACACTTATGCTGAACACATCAATGGCCTAAGGCTTCACTATAACTAGGCCTCAAGAATCTAGGTACCTGGAAATCAAGAAAGGTTATGCAAGATTTTATCATGAACAATCCAGAATTAACATATTATATTTTGAACAATAAACTCTCTCCAAAATACTTCTTAGAATAATCTCTGCATTGTAGCAAGAATCAAAGAGCATATGGTTTTTTCTCTGCATGAGTACCAAGTACCATGAGTAACACTGCTAAGTCACTCTCTGATTAAGAGATTCAAGACTCAAATACTCAGGGAATATTATGCAACTTAATCAAATTGCACATCTAGGTTTCAATGTCTAGAATTGATTGTGCACTCTGCTCATCAGTATTTCAAAAGTTAAACACCATTAATGAATCGCATACAATGTTGCCGATTCGAACATTTAGATTCACATACAATGAAACAATTGCGCACACTACCGATCTATGATTCAAGAGTTAAATGCCGGGAAAGAATTGCGCACACTGTTGCCGATTTGGAATTCACAATACAAATGCCATGAAATGATCGTGCACACTGCCGGTCTGAATGCCAAGAAATAAATGCCTGGAAAGAATTGCGCACAGTTGCTGATTCGGAATTCACGATACAAATGCCATGAAATGATCACCCACACTGCCGATCTGAATGCCAAGAACTAAATGCCTGGAAAGAATCGCGCACACTGTTGCCGATTCAAAAGTCACAATACAAATGCCATGATATTATCACGCACTCTGCCGATCTGAATGCAAAGAAATAAATGCCTGGAAAGAATTGCGCACACTGTTGCCCATTCGGAATTCACAATACAAATGCCATGAAACGATCGCGCACACTGCCAATCTCAAGTTTAGGCCCAAAACTCGAGTGTCACTGGAAAACGGAGTCGGGCCTAACCCGACCTCCGCCTTACCGGCCTGCTTGAAGATAACCAAATAAACAAATGCAGGCCTGGAAATGACTGGATAGGCCTCTGGGACAGGACCCCTGGAAAATGCTGCTGCTTCGCACCGGGTCATCTGAATAGTGAGCACCTGGAGCTAGGTTGACTCCCTTATATAGAGCCAAGCCCCGCCCACGCGCCACACCCAACCATGCTGCAAGTAAGGCTTCTAGAAAGTCTTAGAATAAAGGACCACACCCTGGAGTCCTGCAAACAAGCCTTGCAAATGAACAATGAATTACAAACAGCATTAATGACTTTTCAAGGTAAAAGCTCTGCAATGCAAAAGGTTAACACACTGCATAGAAACATAATGCATGAAATATGCCTTTCAATAAGGACTGGGTTTTTGCATTTACGTTGCCTGTAGAGCGCGCACTGTCCTGATGTTGACACCTACAAAGCCTGGACACCCCAGCCATTTTGACATGTGTCAGTACAGATGAAGTGCAACAATTAGGCCCATTTTAATCAGTCAGTCACAGTGCACATCACAGCTCCAACATTGTCAGCGCTGTGCTGCATCATTTTCACTATGCGGGAATGCACCATGTGTAATATGTTACAAGGCAGCCCTTTGTTGTCCCCTTCGCCAGCACCTAATATGGAGCTGTGCACCAACACTGCCAGCCTTGCACCAGGGTGCTTGGCTAGCTGCCCTGTGGAGGTGGATATATCTGTGCAGGAAGGGACACCTTCCTATACATATACTATTTTCATGGGCAATTAGCTCTTTCTGTGTGTGCAGCAGTATGCAGCATGCATAGGTGGCACATTCATATGAGGTCAAATCATCTATTTCCTTATTGCAACCTGCAAACAGTACCCCTGGGGTGGTGTTTGAGGTTGGCATTGCCTCAGGTTTTAGGTGACACCTACATGTGAGTCAGCATCATTGTAAGACCTGACAGCCTAAGGGTGGTCACCGCTAACTTTTTGCCTGCCACCCTCCACTTTTTGGACACTGTTTTTGCTGGTTTTTAGACTCTGCGCACTTTACCACTTCTAACCAGTGCTAAAGTGCATATGCTCTCTCCCTTTAAACATGGTATCCTTGGATCACACCAAATTGGACTATTTGATATACTTATAAGTCCCTAGTAGAGTGCACTTTATGTGCCCTGGGCCTTTAGATTAAATGCTACTGTGCCACCCACTTTAATAGCCCCTTTAACTTGTCTCAGGCCTGCATTTGCAAGGCCTCTCTGTGCAGTTTCACTGTCACTTCGACTTGGCATTTAAAAGTACTTGCCAAGCCTAAAACTCCCCTTTTTCTACATATAAGTCACCCCTAATGTGTGCCTTAGGTAACACCTAGAACAGGGTGCTGTGTGGGTAAAAGGCAGGACATGTATCTGTGTAGTTTACATGTCCTGATAGTGTAAAACACCTAAATTCGTTTTTACACTACTGTGAGGCCTGCTCCCTTCATAGGCTAACATTGGGGTTGCCCTCATACATTGTTGAAGTGGTAGCTGCTGATCTGAAAGGAGTAGGAAGGTCATATTTAGTATGGCCAGAATGGTAATACAAAATCCTGCTGACTGGTGAAGTTGGATTTAATATTACTATTTTAGAAGTACCACTTTTAGAAAGTGAGCATTTCTCTGCACTTAATTCTTTCTGTGGCTTACAATCCACATCTGGCTGGGTTTAGTTGACAGCTCCTTGTGCATTCACTCAGACACACCCTAAACACAGGGTACTCAGCCTCACTTGCATATATCTGCATTTTGAATGGGTCTTCCTGGGCTGGGAGGGTGGAGGGCCTGCTCTCACACAAAGGACTGCCACAACCCTTACTGGGACCCTGGCAGACAGGATTGAACTGAAAGGGGACCTGGTGCCCTTCTAAGCCACTCTTTGAAGTCTCCCCCACCTCAAAGGCACATTTGGGTATAAATCAGGGCCTCTGCCCTACCACCTCAGACACTTCCTGGAGAAGAAACCTGAACCAGAACCTGCACCCTGACAAGAAGAACTGCCTGGCTGCCTAAAGGACTCACCTGACTGCTTTCTACAGAAGACTGCTGCCTTGCTGTGCCCTGCTGTCTTGCTGCTCTCTTGTTTTGCTGCAGAAGTGCTCTCCAAGGGCTTGGATAGAGCTTGCCTCCTGTTTTCTGAAGTCTCAGGGCCAAAAAGACTTCTCTCTTGCAACTGGACTCCTTGTGCGGCAAAAAATTCGACGCACAGCTTGTTCCGCAGTGAAAAATTCACTGCTCGCCGAACTGGGCTGACGCCGCTCGACTTTGCAAGGAAAAGATTGGCGCGGCGCCTGCGGTGTGACCGGAACTTTGATGCCCGGCCCATCTGGGACAATGCCGCCCGACTTCCAGAGGGGAAATCGACGCAGCGTCTGCCGTGAGGGAGAAATTTCCCTGCATTGCCCACCGGAACGACGCAGAACTGGTCAAAAAGCCCAGGATTCCACGCACAGACCCCAGGGCGTCTGAAAACCCTGCAGCCCGAAAAGGAGACCCGTCCGCGTGCCGGAAATCAATGCAACGTCTTCCCCGCGTGGAAAATAACGACACAAGTCCATGTGTGAAGTGGTGAAACCGACACACACACCATTTTCCACATACCTCCTCCTCTGTGGCCCTTTGCAGAAATTGTTCACTCCAACCAGGTACTTTGTACTTGAAAGAGACTTTGTTTGCTTTTAAAAGACTTAAGACACTTTTTATCACTCTCCAGTGATTTCTTTACATTTTCTTATTGCATCTTTTTATCGTTTTGACCTGCAAATATCCAGATAAATATTATATATTTTTCTAAACACTGTGTGGTGTATTTTTGTGGTGCTATATTGTGTTATTGTGTGATTTATTGCACAAATAATTTACACATTGCCTTCTAAGTTAAGCCTGACTGCTCAGTGCCAACCTACCAGAGGGTGGGCACAGGATAATTTGGATTGTGTGTGACTTACCCTGACTAGAGAGAGGGTCCTTGCTTGGACAGGGGGCAACCTGACTGCCAACCAAAGACCCCATTTCTAACATTGGTGATCAGCGGTGAGGATAGGACTTGTATTTGTGCAGTGACATACAGTAGCTAAGTATTTCACTACCTACCCACAGTTGAAGGTCAACTTGATTTTGATCTCTTTTTGCAAATTTGATTTTTCCTGACAATTTTCTAAACCTAAATCCTCACTCAACAAGTCTCAGGCTGGGTCTCAAGCAGGAGATTTTGACCTAGCCCTGTTGGAGACATATACTGTCAAACAGCTAAAAGGGTTCTGCAAGGAGATGAGTGTACCCACCCAAGGGTCCTCCAGAAAGGAGGACTTTCAAGTGGCGCTGAGGGCCTGGGCAGAAGCCCATTTAGAGGAGGATGCTGAGGAGGAGGAGCTAGAAGATGGCCCCCCAGAAGATTTTTTGCCTTCAGTGGGTGATGTTGCCACTGCAATTGTGCCCCCTTCCAGACGGGGGGAACAGTGTCTCTGATCAAGGCCTGACCGCACAGGAAAGGAGAGGGGAGAGGGAGTTCCAATTGCAAATGGCAAGACTGAGAATTGAAGCTCAACAGGAGGAAAGAAAGGCAGAGAGAGAAGCACAAGCAGCTGAGAGAGCCTTGGCTGAAAATAAACTTTTGTTGGCTCATGAACTGAGTCTCAAGGAGCTGGATTTTAAGGCTAAACAGTCTGAATCCAGCAATAATGGTGGCAGCATACAGACAGGACCTGCTGGAGAAAAGAAGGTTTGTATACCCAAAAATGTGGTGCCCAGTTTTGTGGTGAGAGATGACATAGATAAATGGCTGGCTGCTTATGAACTTGCACTAAGGGCTCATGAGGTTCCTGAAGGGCAATGGGGTACAGCTCTGTGGAGTTATGTGCTACCATTGGGGAGAGACACACTTCTCACATTGGACATAAAGGATCAAAACACATACCCACTTCAGAAAGCCATTTTACTTGCCAAGTTTGGGCTGACCCCTGAGAAATACTGTCAGAGGTTCAGGGACAGCACCAAACTGTCCACACAAACATGGGTAGATTTATTTGACTTTTCTAGTAAGGCACTGAACGGATGGGTGCGGGGCTGCAAAGTAGATGATTACACAGGATTGTAAAATGTGATTCTGAGAAAGCATATGCTCAGTATTTGTTTTACAGAGTTGCGGCAGCACCTAGTAGGCAGTAAGCTGACTGATCCCAGGAAGCTTGCTGAGGAGGCGGACCTCTGGACTAGTACCAGAGTGTCCAGAAAGGTATCTGGGGGGGACACCCTCAAAGGTGGTCAGGGTTCCCATCAGAAGAAAGAGGGGGAGAAAAACTTAAAAACAAGGAGTTCTCAAAAGGCCCCCAAAATAGTTCCCAAGGGAGTAGTGGTAATCAGTCCCGGTCTGATTCCCAAAGGAGAGGTTTTACTGACCATAAGACAGGGAGGTTTGTACCCCAATGTGCAGAGTGCAATAAGTATGACTGAGGGCGACTCCAAGTGTCCCAAGAGGGCACAGCCCCCAAAGGAGGGCAGACACCTGGGTTGGCTAGTGTAGCGCTCGGGGAGGAGATGGTCCCAGTCAGTTTTGGGGAGCAGACAGAGGTAACCCTAGTTTCCCTGGGGGATGCAGAGATGGTGCCAAAAACCCAAATGCCTGCCAATACTTCCAAGTATAAGCAGTGGGTCACCATCAATGGGCAAAGGGTGGAGGCTCTGCGTGACACAGGAGCCAGCATGACAACTGTTAAGGGTCAGCTGGTGTCAGCAGAGCAGGTCATCCCAAATACATTCCACCAAGTCATAGTCGCCGACAATCGTGAGAGCCACCTACCTGTAGCTCTGGTTCCCTTTGAATGGGGGGGGTCTCTGGTACTCTAAAAGTAGCTGTGAGTCCTGCCATGCCTGTAGATTGTCTGTTAGGCAACAACATTGAGCACACTACCTGGAAGGAGGTAGAGCTAACGTCTCACTTGGAGATGTTAGGATTGCCTGAATGGGTCTGCATGACCACACGGTCCATGGCTGCCCAAGAGGGAAGTCAAGGGCGTCTGGAGCCTGGAACAATGGCCCAGACAACTGCCAACAGGAGGGGCAAGGGGCGCGGGAAACCGGTCCCAGAAGTTCCCGCAGTGGTTGGCTGGGTTCCTGAGGAGGAGGCCCCCGAGCCAACTGGGGAAGACATTGTCGCCCTAGGTGACCTATCTGAGCTTGCTGGCCGGCAAGTTGAGGGTGGGCCCACCAGGGATGAATTCTGCAAGGCGCAGAAAGAATCTCCCACTCTAGAGGGCATGAGGAAGCAAGCCTCAGCCCAGGCAGCAGGTGAAGCCTCTGGCGATCACCACATATATTGGGAGAATGATCTCCTCTACAGTGAGCCTAAGGTTCCGGCCATTGGGGCAGCGCGTGCGCTGGTGGTCCCCCAGTGTTACCAGACCTTCCTACTGGGACTGCCTCACGACATTCCCCTGGCAGGACATTTGGGGCAAGACAAGACCTTTGCCAGGCTTGTCACCCACTTCTATTGGCCCAGAATGAGGACAAACTCAGATACGTTCTGTAGGTCCCATCCTACCTGCCAGGCCAGTGGTAAAACAGGAAAAAGGGTTAAGACCGCCCTGATTCCACTTCCTGTTGTTGGCACCCCCTTTGAAAGGGTGGGCATCAACATTGTTGGTCCATTGGACCCCAAAACTGCCCCAGGCAACAGGTTCATCCTGCTTTTGGTGGACCATGCCACCCTTACCCAGAGGCAATCCCTGTGAGGACCATAACTGCACCGGTGGTGACCAGAACTCTGATGGGGATATTTACCAGTGTGGGATTCACAAAGGAGATAGTGTCTGACAGAGGCACTAACTTCATGTCTGCATACATGAAGTCTATGTGTGATGCGTGTGGTGTAACCTACAAGTTCACCACACCCTATCACCCCCAATCTAATGGTCTTGTGGAGAGATTCAACAAGACCCTGAAAGGCATGATCACAGGCCTCCCTGAGGCCCTGAGGCGTAAGTGGGACATCCTCTTACCATGCCTTCTCTTTGCTTACAGAGAAGTACCCCAGAAGGGGGTAGGAAACAGTCCCTTTGAGCTCCTCTATGGGTACCCTGTCAGGGGACCCTTAAGCTTTGTCAAGGAGGGGTTGGAGAAAGCTCCAAAGGCACCCCCTCAGGATGTGGTCAGCTACGTGCTGGCCCTCCGCAACCAGATGCACCGCTTCTGTAAAGTGGCCAAAAGTAACCTTGAGGCCAGTCAAGAGGTAATGAAACGCTGGTATGACCAGAAGGCCACCCTGATAGAGTTTCAACCTGGAGACAAAGAGTGGGTTATGGAGCCAGTGGAGCCCAAAGCTCTCCAGGACCGCTGGTCTGGCCCATTTGAAGTGAAGGAATGGAAAGGGGAGGCCACTTATCTAGTGGACCTCCAATCCCCTAGGGACCCCCTAAGGGTGCTCCATGTCAACCGACTGAAGCCTAATTTGAGAAGTCTGAAGTCAACATGCTTCTGGTGACAGATGAGGGGGCGGAAGAGGAGAGTGAACCTCTCCCCGACCTCCTCGCTGCCAAGGAAGGTGATGGGTCAGTGGAGGGTGTCATTCTCTCTGACTCCCTGAACCTAGACCAGAGAGGGGGCTGCTACCAGTTACTGGAAAAGTACTCTTCCCTGTTTTCTCTCACCCCTGGATGCACACACGTGTGTGTCCATGATATTGAAACGGGAGACAGTTCCCCTGTAAAGAACAAAATGTACAGGTTGTCAGACAAGGTGAAGGCCAGCATCAAAGAGGAAGTCTCCAAGATGTTTGCTCTTGGGGTTATTGAGAAGTTTAGCAGTCCCTGGGCCAGCCCTGTGGTGCTGGTACCCAAGGCTACTGCCCCCGGTGCCAAGCCAGAACTTAGGTTCTGCTGGACTACCAGGGTCTCAATTCAGTCACACGGACTGACGCTCATCCCATCCTCGAGTTGAAGAGCTCGTAGACAGGCTAGGCGCTGCCAAATTCCTCAGTACTTTTGATCTCACAACAGGGTACTGGCAGATCGCCTTGACTGAGGGGGCTAAAGAGAGATCAGCATTTTCCACACCTGAGGGCCATTACCAATTCCGGGTGATGCCCTTTGGGTTGAAAAATGCCCCCGCTACCTTCCAACGGTTGGCTAACGAGATCCTAGCTGGCAAGGATGCCTTCTGCGCAGCCTACCTGGACGACATTGCCGTCTATAGTGACAGCTGGGAGGAACATCTGCTCCACCTCAAGGAGGTGCTTCAGGCCCTGCAACAAGCAGGCCTGACCATCAAGGCCAGTAAGTGCCAGATTGGGCAGGGTTCCGTGATGTACTTGGCACACCTAGTAGGTGGTGGCAAAGTGCAGCCACTCCAGGCCAAGATTGAAACTATCAAGGCCTTGCAACCACCTAGAACCCAAACAGAGGTGAGAGCCTTCTTAGGCCTCACCGGGTATTACCGCAGATTTGTCAAGGGCTATGGAACCATGGTGACACCCTTGACAGAACTCACATCCAAAAAGCAACCTAGGTTTGTGACTTTGACAGAGGCTAGTCAGAAAGCCTTTGACTCCCTGAAGGAAGCCATGTGCATGGCCCCCATGCACAAGGCCCCTGACTACTCCAAGGAATTTATTGTGCAGACAGACACTTCAGAGCATGGCATAGGGGCGGTCCTAACACAGCTAACCGAGAAGGGCCTAGACCAACCAGTAGTGTTTCTTAGCAGAAGACTATTACCTCTGGAACAGAGGTGGAGTGCTATTGAAAGAGAAGCCTTTGCTGTGGTCTGGGCACTGAAGAAGCTAAGACCATACCTGTTTGGGACTCACATCCGGGTTCAGACAGACCACAGGCCCCTCAGGTGGCTCATGCAGATGAAGGAGGAGAATCCAAAACTCTTGAGGTGGTCCATTTCCCTACAGGGGATGGAGTTTACGGTGGAGCATCGCCCAGGGGTTTACCACGCCAATGCTGATGGTCTCTCCAGATACTTTCGCCTTAGCGATAAGAGCTCCCAGGAGGTTGGGTAGCGCTCCCCACTTTCAGCTGGGGGGGACAATTGTTAGACCTGACAGCCTTAGGATGGTCACCCCTAACTTTTTGCCTGTCTCCCTCCACTTTTTGGACACTGTTTTTGCAGGTTTTTAGTCTCTGCACACTTTACCACTGCTAACCAGTGCTAAAGTGCATATGCTCTCTCCCTTTAAACATGGTAACCTTAGATCACACCAAATTGGACTATTTGATTTACTTATAAGCCCCTAGTAGAGTGCACTATATGTGCCCAGGGCCTGTAGATTAAATGCTACTAGCGGGCCTGCAGCACTGGTTGTGCCACCCACTTTAGTAGCCCCTTTACCTTGTCTCAGGCCTGCCATTGCAAGGCCTGTGTGTGCAGTTTCACTGTCACTTCGACTTGGCATATAAAAGTACTTGCTAAGCCTCAAACTCCCCCCTTTTTCTACAAATCAGTCACCCCTAATTTGTGCCCTAGGTAACCCCTAGAGCAGGGTGCTGTGTGGGTAAAAGGCAGGACATGTACATGGGTAGTTTACATGTCCTGGTAGTGTAAAACTCCTCAATTCGTTTTTATACTACTGCGAGGCCTGCTCCCTTCATAGGCTAACATTGAGGCTACCCTCATACATTGTTGAAGTGGTAGCTGCTGATCTGAAAGGAGTAGGAAGGTCATATTTTGTATGGCCAGAATGGTAATACAAAATCCTGCTGACGGTGAAGTTGGATTTAATATTACTATTTTAGAAGTGCCACTTTTAGAAAGTGAGCATTTCTCTGAACTTAATTCTTTCTGTGCCTTACAATCCACGTCTGGCTGGGTTTAGTTGACAGCTCCTTGTGCATTCACTCAGACACACCCCAAACACAGGGTACTAGCCTCACTTGCATATATCTGCATTTTGAATGGGTCTTCCTGGGCTGGGAGGGTGGAGGGCCTGCTCTCACACAAAGGACTGCCACACCCCCTCCTGGGACCCTGGCAGACAGGATTGAACTGAAAGGGGACCTGGTGCACTTCTAAGTCACTCTTTGAAGTCTCCCCCACCTCAAAGGCCCATTTGGGTATAAAACAGGGCCTCCGCCCTACCACCTCAGACACTTCCTGGAGAAGAAACCTGAACCAGAACCTGCACCCTGACAAGAAGAACTGCCTGGCTGCCTAAAGGACTCACCTGACTGCTTTCTACAGAAGTCTGCTGCCTTGCTGTTGCCCTGCTGTCTTGCTGCTCTCTTGTTTTGCTGCAGAAGTGCACTCCAAGGGCTTGGATAGAGCTTGCCTCCTGTTTTCTGAAGTCTCAGGGCCAAAAAGACTTCTCTCTTGCAACTGGACTCCTTGTGCGGCGAAAAATTAGACGCACAGCTTGTTCCGCTGTGAAAAATTCACTGCTCGCTGAACTGGGACGCCGCCGCTTGACTTCGCAAGGTAAAGATCGACGCGGCGCCTGCGGTGCGACCGGAACTTCGACGCACGGCCCACCTGGGACAACGCCGCCTGACTTCCAGAGGGGAAATCGACGCAGCACCTGCCATGAGGTAGAAATTTCCCTGCATCGCCCACCGTAACAACGTAGAACTGGTCAACAAGCCCAGGATTCCACGCCCAGACCCTGGGACGTCTGAAAACCCCACAGCCCGAATAGGAGACCCGTCTACATGCCGGAAATCGATTCAACGTCTTCCCCGCATGGAAAATAACAACGCAAGTCCGTGTGTGAAGGGGCGAAACCGACGCACACACCATTTTCCACGTATATCCTCCTCTGCGGCCTTTTGCAGAGATTTTTCACTCCAACCAGGTACTTTGTGCTTGAAAGAGACGTTGTTTGCTTTTAAAAGACTTAAGACACTTTATATCACTCTCCAGTGATATCTTTACATTTTCTTATTGCATCTTTTTATCGTTTTGACCTTCAAATATCCAGATAAATATTATATATTTTTCTAAACACGGTGTGGTGTATTTTTGTGCTGCTATATTGTGTTATTTTATGATTTATTGCACAAATACTTTACACATTGCCTTCTAAGTTAAGCCGGACTGCTCAGTGCCAAGCTATCAGAGGATAATTTGGATTGTGTGTGACTCACCCGCTCTAGAGTGAGGGTCCTTGCTTGGACAGGGGGTAACCTGACTGCCAACCAAGGACCCCATTTCTAACAGTCATCATGCTATATATCTTGTGGTGGCACACCAACGGCCATACATATTGCACGCCCCTTCAACGCTCAGTGCTGCGTGGTAGGGGGCCTGATTTACAATGTGGTTTCAGGTCACAAAAGAGTGGTCATGCGCAAATTTGTACATACAGTGCAGGCCATGACAATGGCACTGGGGGCTCTTACATATGTCCCTTAGTGATCTTGAGTGGCAACTGATGTTTGTGTCAACCATCAGGTGTCCAAGGGGGTGTATCACATAGTTTCAGGATGGTCAACATTACTACCAGTGTCTCTCCTATCTTCCAAAACATGAATCAGCATTTATACTGTCAACACATGCACAGTGCAGTCTATGGGATGGGGCTCAGCTACTTAGGAAATGTATCCCTTAGCCCAGTGCATGTAAGGTCAGCGATGTCCTAAAAACTCCTACAGAGTCCCACTACGGCATCCATGATCTGCACTGTCTAACAGTGACTCTGCCCCATGGTGGTCCATTTATTGTTCACGGTACAGGAATGATGGTGTTGTGGGTCAGTAAGTGGTGCATGTGAGGTGGCACTACAGTAGGTGTGGTGCCACTTCTCACAAACCTGGCACATGGTATGCGATGGCTGTTAATTTTGTATTCCCATGTGTGTCACCCAATGCGTCAGGCAGATCTATATGCACACTACAGGTAAGTCAGGTATGTGCTGATGAGATGTGTTGATATTGGCACCAGTTGTCTGGCATTTAGGGCCTCATTACGACCCTGGCGGTCATAGACCGCCAGGGTGGAGGCCGGAGGTAGCACCGCCAACAGGCTGGCGATGCTACATCAGGTATTCCGACCGAGGCTGTGAAGCCGCGGTCGCCCAGCCGGGTCCGGCGGTTTCCCGCCGGATTTCCCCCGGCTGGGGGAATCCTCCATGGCGGCGCTGCATGCAGCGCCGCCATGGGGATTCCGACCCCCTTCCCGCCAGCCTGGTCCTGGCGGTTTACACCGCCAGGAAGAGGCTGGCGGGAACGGGTGTCGTGGGGCCCCTGGGGGACCCTGCACTGCCCATGCCACTGGCATGGGCAGTGCAGGGGCCCCCTAACAGGGCCCCATTAAGATTTTCAGTGTCTGCTTGGCAGACACTGAAAATCGCGACGGGTGCAACTGCACCTGTCGCACCCCAGCAAATCCGCCGGCTCCATTCGGAGCCGGCTTCATCTTTGCTGGGGCTTTCCCGCTGGGCCGGCGGGCGATCTTTTGAACAACGCCCGCCGGCCCAGCGGGAAAGTTAGAATGGTCCCTGCGGTCATTTGACCGTGGGGCGGTGTTTGGGTGGTTTCCGCCCGGCGGGCAGCGCCCGCCGCCCGCCGGGGTCGGAATGACCCCCTTAATGTTTGTTCTGGCAGAGACTTGCACGCCATGATTTAAGGGGTCTGTGCATATGTGTGTCTTTTCTTACATGAGCATGGTGTATGCCATTGACATTGCTGTGCTATTCTTTGTTTGTGGAGTGTACGAAGTAGCCAACCTGTGGGCACTTGTAGTGGTTTATGGACATCTTCAGTTAGCAAATGCTACATATCTCCACCTGTCCTTCACATGGTGTGCCTGTCAAGTTGTGGATGTGTTATGTACATGTGGGTGTATGTGTTTGCGCTGTGCACTGATTTTGCTGTACTGCAGCATGGTGCATATGTATTGTTACCTTCGCATCTGTGTTACCCTGGCCATGTGTTGTTGGAGTGGTGTATGTCTTGTGTGTCCTACAGGGTTGGTGTGTTGTGTGTATAGTTCTAGGTTTGCTGACTTACCCACAAGTAGGCCATTACCATGTTGGCCATCCTGAAAGTGTTTGTTGATCCTGCTGTGCCTGTATATGTAGGAGTCATGGATGCTACCAGGATACTTGGATAAAATGTTTGTTAATAGTCCACGGTGGTCCACTATGGCCTGCACATTTATGGAATGAGTATGTTTGTTGTTCCTGCACAAATGTTCTGTTGCTGCAGGAAGGACAGGACTATTGCAGAAAGCCAGCAAATTAGCAAAAGCCCTGTTTTATCTACTGCTGCATTTGCTGGGTGCTGGGGAAGGTGTAGTGGAGTGTCATAGAGATGATTGTGTCCAATACCTTTGGCAGGAAGACTGAGAAAGACGGCTGTGACACACCAGCAACCAGTGCATCCGTTGTGTAGAATGAGCTACTTGCCAACATATCCAGGACAGCTAGCAGCTTTGCGACAGGTGGTATATGACGTGGTGTCTGCAGGCTGGCTGTGATCTGTGGCTCAATGTGGTGCAGCCAGCATAGTATGGCTTGCCGGTTGAGTCGGTATGTCTGAATGAGGTCTTGTTCCCTGAGGCTAAGGAGGATTGTCCTGTTCCGTAATATCCTCTCCTACCTTCTGCCTTGCCTTTGTGGGCACCGTAGTGGTGGTTGTGGTTTCTGCATTAGTGGTGGTGGTTGCTGTTGTTGTTGTTGTCCTCTGCGTCATCTCCCAAGCTGGAGCAGTAACACTTCCATCTTGTCCTGTGGGTTGCCAATGTTGCTTCTGCGTGTTTTCCTTAATTAGTGGTGTGTTGGCCTCATTTTAACACCTGGTCTGACCTAGGCGTTAAACTTTGACACAAATCGAAGTTAAAGTCATATCTTGGGTCCACCTGCCACCCAGGTGTCATTTTTGCAGGAGTGGATAAATATGGCACCAGGGGCTTGGAGTAATTTTTTGAGAGGGGAACACCTACCTTGCATCTCATTGACGCAAGGTGGTTTCACACATCCCAAAAAGGACCATGACACCAATATTTTGGTGCTAAAAGGGTCTAGCGTCAAAATATAAATATGGAGTTACGTTTGTACTGAATTGGCGTAAAAAAATGACACTAATTTGATGTAAAGCGAGCATAAATATGGGCATGAATACATGTACTGAATATATGGTGTTCTTTGTAATGGTACAATGCATGGGGGTAACACTGCTGGACAGTAAGGCCCAGATTTATTCTTTTTTAGCGCTGCATTTGCGTCATTTTTGATGCAAAATCGGCACAAACTTACAAAATATAATTGTATTTTATAAGTTTGCGCCGCTTATGCATCAAAAAATTATGCTAAAAAACTATAAATTTGGGCCTAAGTGTGCTGTGAATACAGTGTACACTTTGAGGTAAGAAACAGGTCTAAATCCATCAGAAAATAAATGGCAAGCTTGAGTAGCCAATCATTTTTGGTCTTGGAGTTGCATTTTTCCCCAACTTGTTACGCAAACTGCACCTTGCATCCAAAATAGATGTGAGGATGAATTTCATGTTATGAAAAAGTGCCAAATGTGACAGAACTCAAGTTTGTAAGTGCGAGTGACTGTTCGCAAAATGTGCTCTCACTGTAGGACATTTCCTCCTAAATTACTCTTGATATGTTAGGAAGAGTCATCACAAAATTGTCGGTATTCCTGCATCCAAGAGTAATGTGGAATTACTGGAATCACTCTGATTACTCAAGCGTAATCAAAATTCTGCTATATTAATAACATATCATATGACAACTATTATGACATCACTGACGAGATTTCAGATATAACATATAAAACATTTTTTTTTTATTATTGAACAGAATATGAGAAGAAATATACAACATAAAATAGCAAACATACCCAACACAATTTTATCACATTACAATTAACAACATTTTGACAAGTGAAATTAATATTCATAGCAAATCATACATACCCCCTTCCTAATAACTAAGATGCTACATGATGTTAAGGTGCTATAGTGCTACACCATCAAAGACATCATGAGTATACCGAATCTGCACATCTTAATCAAGGGCCATCATGGGATAACTTGTCTCCTGTGGGCCTTGATTCTAAACCATTAAAAAGTAATCATTATTCCCTAGTAAAGCTAACTATAACCCGTTACCTGTTGAGTAATAAATAGCAAAGTGCTAGGGTGCTATGGGACTGAACGAGAACATGTAGAGTTACCGACTTATTAATAAAGTACATAAGTGGCTAATTCCAGGAGTTTTACCGCTAAATTGTAAAACCATAGGAAATCTAGACCAATGTCCTTACCATGGTGCATATAAATAACAAAAGCAATGTGCTATAAAATGAGATATACAAATCTTTGGAATTGATAAGAGGATGTGGATGAGAAAACCTAACATGAAGATGAATTGTGCTCAGATACCTCAAATGCTTTCCAAATTGCTAAAAAAAATAAAAATTGACCGAATCCTAACTCGCTGTGCATATGCCTCCTCGAAAGCTTTAGTCCTCATTGTTTTAGCATACCAATGTTCACTAGCTGAAATATTTATGTTTTTCCAATATTGCAATATCAGGAGTTCGTGGCCGATATAGCAATAGAAATACAGTATTGACCATGTTTATTGGCCTACTAATAGCGTAGGATGAGCCAAATAATACTGGAGTAGCTTCAGACAAATCATGAACTGAACGCGTTTACTTAGTTCTTGAAATAACTTATTCGAGAATATATAAAGTGCAGGACATCTAAAGAAAATATACAACCAATCCACTGTGTCATTTAACTGACACCGAAATCATTGATTAGGGATTGACTGAAACGTCTTATGCAGTGTATGAGAGGTATAGTGTGCTAGCCATCTTGACAAAAAAGACATTCTATTAAAATGTGCAACCCTGAAGGGTTTATAACTCCTTTCTGATATAAACTGCAATGTCCCTGTTGTATCTTGCAATTAGTCGTTTCATACATGCTATCTGAAAATTCGGGAATCAAAGTCAGATTAGAGTATTTGTGCAACACCCAGTACAAATTACACACTCAAGTCAGTTTATTTTTTGCTAAGAGATGGATTGCCGCATGTGCCTCTTCACTCATCACCTGATACATTTCTGTTAAAATGCCTGATAGCTGCATAAAATAGAACACGTATGAGCGGCTCTCTGTCTCTGTTAAATGATTTCCTCCCATATCGTTTGTTTTTGACCCCCACAAAAAAACACACCCATCCTAATAAACCCCTTATCTTTCCAGAATTCTAAAGTGAACATAAACAAAGTAAGTCCTAAAAATGTGCAATCCTGCATTAAACGGAACACATGGCTTGCTGGCATCTGCCAGGAATTAAAAAGTGCCTTGATACGGGTTTCCATTGCATGGAGCACCTTATACCTGGCCTTTTTAGGAAGCTTTAATGTTTTTAAAAATGCTAGTAAATAAATTGCAAACTCTTTCACCATGTAAATTATTAAAACATTATCGAAAACTTCTGTCTCCGAAGGAAGACGAACAACATTTTCTAGTAGTGCAGCCTAATATTAGGCCTGGAAATGAGGTCGGGCTAGTCCTCCCTGAGTTTTGCCTTGTTGCAAAAACTCAGAGCTTTATCGTCAAATGTTTGTTATTCCACATTAATTTTTTAAGACGTAAATCTAATTCTTTAAACTATTAATTACTAATCTTAATAGGGAGGTTAGAAAAAAGAACTAGAAATAGTGGAAAATAGTCATTTTGATTAAAGCCACCCTGCCAATCTGTGATAAAGGAAGTAAAATCCAACTATCCAATAAGGTTTTAACTTTGCTAGGCATGACATTGTAAGTTAGCTGAAATGATTGCGAGTAGTTATTCGTGAGATACATTCCAAAAGAACAATTTGGGCGCTGAGAAATAATTGATGCTTAGGGGCATATTTATACTCTGTTTGCACCAAATTAGTGTCATTTTTTTTACTCTAATTCGGTGCATAACTAACTCCATATTTATACTTTGGTGCTAGACCCCTCTAGTGCCAAATTTATGGAGTTAAAGTCATTTTTTGAAAGTGGAGACCTACCTTGCCTTAATGAGATGCAAGGTAGGCGTTACCATGTAAAAAATGACTCTATGGCCTTAACGCCATATTTAGGGGCATATTTATACTCTGCAACATATTTATACTCTGTTTGCACCAAATTAGCGTCATTTTTTTTTACTCTAATTGGGTGCAAATCTAACTCCATATTTATACTTTGGTGCTAGACCCGTCTAGCACCAAGGCCCTGATTTATACTTTTTTTGCGCCGCATTAACGTCATTTTTTGACGCAAAAGTGGCACAAACGTACAAAATATTGGCCCTTACTTATACTTTTTGCTGCAAAACTGTACTAACTCAGTTTTGCACCAAAAAGTTTAGCACAGGCTTGCACCATTTCTGTGCACCATCCGGGCACCATATTTATGGAATGGTGCAAGCCGGTGCAAAAGGTAGGCTAGAGTAAAAAAAAAATGACTTTAGTCGGGTGGGGCTGGCAGTATAGAAGAAGAGTGTTTAGCACCAAAAAATTACTTTAGGCAGGTTAGAGTAAAAATAAATGACTCTAACCAGATTAGCGTCATTTGATGGTGCTAAACCTACCATGCCACATGACTCCTGACTTAGAAAAGGCAGGAATCATGCCCACCACACCAATGGCCAGCACAGAGGACAGGGGTCCCCTGGGCATGGCCATTGCACCCTGTGCCATGTATGGGGGCCCATTTCAGGGCCCCCTATGGCACTTTCAAAAGTGCCCCATCCTCTGCAGTCCCTCTGGTGTGGGTGGGGGTGCCCCTGGGTCCTGGGGAGGGCACCTGTGGGCTTATTCCATGGTGTTCCACTATGGAAATAGGCCCACAGGTCCCCTAACGCCTGCCCTGACCCAGGCTTTAAAAAATGGGGCAAAGCAAGCTTTGCCCCATTTTTTGACCCCTCCTCCCTCCCTTGCACCATTTTTCCATGGGAGTATAAATATGGCGTTAAGGCGATAGAGTCATTTTTTGCACGGGAACGCCTACCTTGCATCTCATCAAGGCAAGGTAGGTTTCCACTTCCAAAAAATGACTTTAACTCCATACATTTGGCGCTAGACGGGTCTAGCACCAAAGTATAAATATGGAGTTAGTTTTGCACTGAATTAGAGTAAAAAAAAAAAATTATGCTAATTCAGTGCAAACAGAGTATAAATATGCCCCTTAGCGTAAAAAAATGATGCTAATCTGGTCGAAATCATTTATTTTGACTCAAACCTGCCTAATGTCATTTTTTTTTAAGCTAGCCTACCCTTTTCTCCGGCTTGCACCATTCCATAAATATGGTGCCCAGCTGGTGCTAAAAAATGGTGCAAGCCGGTGCAAAACTTTTTGGTGCAAAACTGCGTTAGCGCAGTTTTGCACCAAAAAGTTTAAATAAGGCCCTTAAAGTCTTGAGAGAGATCCAATGGATGTCACATTAAACAATAGGAGCTCTGTTTTTGCTTGATTTACTTTGTAAACCGCTACACTAGTGCCTTCTAAAATTGTGTTCACCACCCCTTGAGTATTGGTCCCACCAGCTTTTTAGATAAAATACAATGTAATTGGCAAAGAATTTAATTTTTGACATCCCTTCTAGCGATGGAGCAATTGAATCTTTATTACGTACTCTCTCAGCCAAAGGCTCAATAGAAAAAGTAAAAATAATTTGAGTTATTGGGAAGCCCTGCAGGGTGCCTCCATTAATTCTTACATAACCTACTTCTTTTGAATTAATAATAATTTGAGCTTTGGCATTCTGGTATAAATTCTTGAACATTTTTAGAACTTTGTCTGAAAATCCAAATATAGCCAAAATAAAAAAGGCCCATATTAATACTTTTTTGTGCCGCATTAGCATAATTTCTTTTTTTATGCAAATTCAGCACAAACTTAACTCCATATTTATATTTTGATGTTAAATATGTCTGACGTCAAAATATTGGAGTTTGCACCATTTTTTAGATGCATGAGCCTACCTTGCGTCAAAAGAGATGCAAGGTAGGCATTCCCATCTAAAAAATGGTGCTATCCCCGTAGCCCCATATTTACCCCCATGCTAAAATGATGCATGGGTGGGAGGAGGGGCCAAATAATGGTGCAAAACTTCCTTTGCACTATTATTTAACACCTGGATCAAACCAGACGTTAGGGTACCTGTGGACCCATTTCCATGGTCAGACACCATGGAATTGGACCACAGGTGACCTCCCCAAGCCCCAGGAACACCCTCATCCCCACGTGAGGGACACCAGAGGATGGGGGACCCCATCCCAGGTAAGTAGGGCAAGTAGAGGTAAGCATTTTTAATACTTTCTTTAAAGTACTAATGGGGCCCCTGTAATGGGCCCCCATACATGGAACTGGGTGCAATGGCTATGCCCAGGGGACCCTTGTCCCCTGGGCTGGCCATTGGGGTGGTGGGCATGACTCCTGCATTTAATAAGACAGGAGTCATGTGGTATGGATGTTTTTGCGTCAGAAAATGACGCTAGGCTGGTTAAAGGCATTTGTTTTCTGCCTCTAACCAGCCTAGCATCGTTTTTAGATGCAAAACCCCCTTCTCCTGTACCGCCACTCTCACCCTGCTAATGTCATTTTTTTTTACGCTAGACCACTCTTTGTGCCAGCTTGAGGGATTCCATAAATTTGGCGCTCGGCTGGCGCTCTGGAATGATGTAAGTCGGTGCTATACTTTTTGATGCAAAACTGCGTTTGTGCAGTTTTGCGTCAAAGAGTATAAATATGGGGCAAAGACTCCAAATTTACTAGATCAAAAGCCTTTTCAGCATTCATCATCAGTATGGCAGCTTTCTATTGATTGCTACAAAAACAGCCAATAGCTTGAATCAGGAAATTCATATTCGCAGTTATGGACCTTGTCTTATAGACTGCCGTTATAGTAACAAGGCTGCTGGATTTGGGTGGCAGCACCACCCAGCAAAGGGGGGCTGAGTCTGATCCTGCATCATGTGACAGCTGTTGGCTGAACACTTCTAGCAAACTAGCAGCACCTCACCAGTACTCAAGAGTAAAAGATGATCTGAAAATCCAAATTTAGCCAAAATAAAAGATAAAGACTCCCAATATACTAGATCAAAAGCAGCTTCAGCATCCATCATCAGTATGGCAGCTTTCTATTGATTGCTAGAAAAACAGCCAATAGCAAATTCATATTCGCGGCTATGGACCTTGTCTTATAGACTCCCGTTATAGTAACAAGTCTGCTGGATTTGGGTGGCAGCACCACCCAGCGTCTGATCTTGTGTCATGTGACAGTTGTGGCCTAACACTTCTCGCCAGCTAGCAGCACCTTACCAGTACCCAAGAGTAAAAGGTGATTTGTGGAAGCCCTTTGCATGACATCTAGATTTCTCAAGGAAATTGTTGTGGAACAGATCTCACCCCTTTCTCTCAGTCGAATATGTCTCATGCATAAAAAGACAAACAGAAGCAGGACTAAGTTCAATAAGTTGTATTGAATCAACTGCATTCTATGTAAAAAGGCATGTATTGCAATTATAAGGATGATAAAACATATTAAAAGCAAGGCAATGACAAGAAAGTGAAACATAGGAAAAATCCCACCATACTGTCACAATATTGTGTCTCTAGCTGCACTACTAATAATCTATACAAGAGTATGGTAGTGTGAGCCCTAATCTGCCCATCAGGCCACCCGGAAGGAACTCATCCCCCATACGTGTGATTGTAGGTAAAGAGTCCTCCCACATGGAGGGAGAGTATGCATCAGATCTCAGCAGAAACTGCAGAGGCAATGTGTGGCAGGCGATGACACCTAGCTGGGATTCCACTCTATCATGTAGGGAGCAGTGAGGTGTTTTAAAATAAAACATCTGGTGTTCTGAGAAAACTGCCCTGACTTGACAACCCATATATTTTTGTGTATGAGTTAGGGACATGACAAATGCTTTGTGCCGGCAATAACTCGTAACTTCTCACTTTCAGCCTTGAATAAAGCACAGAATCAAAATGCTGTGCAGAGAAAAGAACAACAGAATTCTGTGTGAAAGATCAAGCTGTTAAAATAATAAAAAAATCTTTACTAAAATAAAGCTTTTGCTAAAATGAGAAGACAAATAAAATGCATTTCTTAGAGTGCAGGCCTAAGCTAAAATAATATGCCTCTTTACAGCCAAAGTAATCTCACGACATTCTCGCCATTGTCAGAACAAAGTGTAGAGGTCCTTGATAAATCCTAAACAAAACTGCCATACCTACATCTACACCTTTAAAATCAAGTCTAAAATGTATACAATTAAATCTCTATGTTGACAAGTAAACAGACCAAAATGTGGGCCAAATTTAAAACCAGTCAATTTAGAATTTAAAAACATATCAGTCATGGTCCTTTAAAAATCGCCTTTAGAAATTGCGAATTTCATCGATTGTAACATAATCCAGGAAAGACCCCCCCCTTTGGCAGATGATAAAGAAATCAATTTGTTGACACAGAAGGTGACAGAGCAGTCATATTATATTGCCTCAGCTGCAGCCGAGATGGCAGCATCCCATGCAGTGCCAGCTGTTGTGGCAGCAAGAGTCACTTGGTACTTATAGGGCGACTCCCAGGAAGCGTCCTAAAACAAACACAATCTCAATGTGCATGTCTGCTAATGAGCCCTCTGGAAGAACATAAGCAGATCAGCAGTCAAAGAAGGTGTGCACTATGTATCAAGACACACTCCTGGTGCATGCTTGAAAGGGCATCACAAACAATGAAGGATGAACTGCACACAGTTCAAAATTGGTCTAAATGGTGGAGACCAGTGGCACTCCAGCTCTCCAAGGAGTAGTGCTCCGAAGTACTGCATCATGAGCTTATGACACAGTTGAGCTGGTAGTAAGCCCATCAGACCTCCTTGTTGGGATGGGGCAGCCATTGTGAATAAAGAATAGCAACAGCAGAATGCCACCAATTAATACCAAAGTGATAGGGAATCCACTGAAAGCACTTAAGAAAATAAAGTGTGTGACTGAAAGTATAATGCTGAATTTAAAGGAAAAGGTGCTGGCAAAACCAGAACCAACAACCTTAAAGAAATGTATGATCCCAGCGGTATTAGAGGCATTAAAAACTTTCCCAATTAATTCACTGAAATGTCTTGGAAAGTTAGCATTTACGAGGGACTGTATCTCTGCAGATGACCTTGCCACTTCAAGACCATAGATCTTGCGGTAAGATGAAAGCACCACTTATTTTTTTTTAAACAAAAGAGCTTTTCGTCTGCTTAGCTTGTCAAAATTTACAGTTGCAGTAGCTATATGAGGCCATATATCTGTTGCTTCCTTATGTTGCAGTGGGGGAAGAAGCACATTACACAAACATGTGACAATTTGGGAGATGAAAATGATGTAGGCATTCTGGCTAGCATTCCACAACAGGCTAAAATTGCTACTGAAGCATTGTATGCTCTGTGCAAGAACAGCTGCTTGCAAATCATCGACTGGCTCACAGAAGTCTCACACTCACTTCTGCTAACAAAGACCTTTTTCATGGCATTGAAATATTTGTAGGGGAAGGTCAGCTCCCACACCCCATAAATGTAACTATCTCCTAGCGTTTCTTATCTGCCTACTGGAATGTGCTTCAAGCACAAGGTGAATTAAAGTATGGAAATAGGCAGATTAATAATCCCATGAATTAACCAGATAGCTGATGGTATTTCTGCCACAGTAAAAGGCAACTTTTCCAACTTTTCGATGTTAGGCATGACATAAGTTGCTTCTTTATTAGCCATTATTTGTTGCTGTTGCATTTAATTAAATGCAGCAAACAGGACTTTTGAGCTAACATATTTCCAAGATATGCAGCCACTTTTTAGGACTTGTAACGTCCAACTTTATTGCATAGAGGACCTTAGTTGGCCTTGTCCATGCTGTAAAGATGACATGCCATTTTGTCAAATGTGGATTTCAGGAGAGATGATCACCCACCCCCGATATTGTGAAAAAGGTAATGTTCTGGTCACTTATGTGTTAGGAATATTTGGCGGGATACGCCTTTGGCAAGGGCTTGCTGTCCACAGAGGCTTTCACAGCAGCCAGTGTTTCATCATGCAACCTCATTTGGAATGTGTAATTATGGCAACATAAGCTGTGGCTACTCTTGATTTGGCTGCTTTATCAGCCAAGATATTGCCTGCAACATGTATTCTTACATGGTGATGACCTAGTGAATGAACTACATGGGCATTGGGTAGCATTTCTTTCAGATTTGCAACTTTTCCCTCACAATAATCTGTGTTTAATGGTGTTTCAATTTGAATCTCTGAACCCATTGTGGTGCCAGTAATGCAGATATTCATTAAAGGACTGGCCACAGTACTATAAATCACACACTATCAGTGCTAGCTGTTCTGGATCCATTTGTCCAGTGCCAATACCAGAGCCTTAAGCTATGTCAGTTGTGCAGTGCAGTCTCCTACGGTATATGTGTGTTTTGAAGAAGGAATTTGCCATCCTTCATGACGCCACACACAACTGCACAGACTGCGGAGTACTGTTGTTTTGTGCCTACCACCGGTTGTGCTGGACCATCAGTATAAATTAATATTTTTTTGCATTTACCAGCAGGAAATAAAACATTATTTCTGTTTGTAAAAGAGCATGATATCACATATAGATACACTGCAATATAGAAAAACAAATAGCACTTTTAGAAACAGATACATTCCATTTGGAAATACAATGATAATTAAAACAATAAACACAAACATGAAATTCAGGAGGGGAGGACAATTATTCTATGTTCTGCACAGTTACAGAAAGTAGGTGAACTAAATGTGTGCTGCTAGCAAAGAAAACAAAAGGCCCATTGAGACTGTATTAATAACATCCTAATTGCACTGCACATGTAGCTCACTTTCTGAAAAGCATATTCAGATGGCTGAACAGAGCAGCTGGTTTCTTAAAATATGCATTACACTAACATCCTGATTTTCAGGAGGGTGGCATTGAGGAATCCACCAAGGGCATAACCATTCTAATTAGTGTCCACCAGGTGGGGGCCTTGACCTAGTGAGAACATGACATTTCTTCAAAGCCTCCAAAGTCAATACTGATGAATCCAAAGACAAAGAGTTCAACTGTGTGTGTGTGTGTCTATCTGTCTAAAGGCCTAATTTTGAGATACATCTGGTAACTCCTCACCTGGTGTTACTGGAAATCAGTTGACAGCTCTGAGGAAAACACCACAGATCTACAGTGTTCCTGCAGATATTGTAGTCAGGATTTGGCCAAGAATGTTTACTAGTGTATATATGATTATGTGGCTATAATGAGAGCTGTGTGCTTTAAAGTTTTAAAGTATGTGCATGAATATCTCTATGTGTGCTCGGGTATCTTTGCACATGCATGTCTGTTGTATGTGTATCTGTGTATTTTCTGAGTCCAAGTAAATAAAGTCTTATTTAAAAGAGTCTTTTTTAATCTAACTGTTAATTTGGCTATTCAAAGTATCTTCCATGTTGCTATTGCAGATGATCTTGAAATATCTTTTCTACTCTTCTCTTTTTTTCTCTTGTTTTGCAGGTTTTCTCAAAACAAATGGTGCACCTGGAGTGTCGTGGAGTCAATGGCAGGCTGAATTCGAAGGTAAGTCTTTTTTTTTTAAATCATCTCTGGAGTGCAGGGTCAGTGGCCAGGGACATCCAGAAAGCAATGGCCTTGTGGCTGGGCGGAGTTATGTGACATGATGAAATCTAGTTAAATTTCAAGCTTATTCAACAAGTACTTACCCCTTAGGTTAGAAAGGTTACCAGCATATGGTGGGGAGAGATCTGTACCGGATAGCCTAAATCATAGACCTTGTGACAGATGTTTAGTATGTTAAGGATGCTGGAGAGCTCAGAATATACATTATGCTCAGAACACTAATAAATAGCATCACGTGACAGATTTGAAGAGAGCAGGTAAGGGCTGGTCATGATTTAAGAGCATCACCTGACTCTGGGGGGAGATAAGACCTGACACTGTAACAGTTTCTCCCATAGTGGCCCCATTTGTCTTGGAGGGAGACTATGCATTGCTATACTGATCTATTGTAATCCCCCCAACTTCCCATTTGAGCCACATGAGCCCTAGAGGGACACCAGGTCTTTTATTATAAATGAACCAATGAATAATATTTGTATGATGATGATGACATTAATGATAATGATAACATATATTGTGTTGACTTCACAAGAGTTATCAAACCTCAGTCTCTTCCTTATTTATTGCCTGCAGGTACGAAAGAGGATATTAGCAATTGTGGAATAGCTAATACTGGGGTCCATCGATCTCTTTGCTAAGTGCTATTGCTTTTGCTTTTGCTGCTGGCCTATTCGAGAAGTAGAGGACAGGGCCCCAAAGGAGGAGGTTCCTGCCAAGAAAATGCCAGTAAGGAGAAGAAGACATTTGTTGTCACCACTGGCATCAAACCCTCACTCTTTTTATGGCAATATGTCGAACCTGCTTTACACTCCTCTGATTAGAAAGTGATATGGTTTCTAGATTTTTCCAGAAACCCAGAGGTTGGTTTTCTAGACCTGCATGGCATTTAGTCAATGTGCCAAACCAACTAAAAAATAACCATTGAACTGCAACCATTACATAAACCAGTGAGCAATAGCTTAGCAAGATATGTTCTAGGTAATGATTAGTCACATAAGATAAACTGTGGGAGCCTCAAACAAACTTTTGTTAAAGAATGAAACATTTCCTGTTGTAATGGAAAGGTTAAATTCTTTTAAGGACATAGAGGTGAGGATTAGGCTTTACTTTCCACTCTTCATCCCTACCGCAGCTCTTCAAAACAAACAATTATTTCAACTTTAGAACTGTTCCAGAAGACTTTCTTTCTCATCAGTCCTAGTGAAAATATGTACAGCCTAAAATCCAATCCTGTGCCAGTGTCGCCCTTCAAAGCCTCCTGGTGATGCTCCCTCTTTCTTCCTACGAAGGCAGCCATGCCCTATAGATCTCAAACATGTTTGGAAGGCTTCGTACCTGAGGTAAAGAAGATAATCTTCTAAGTTCCAGGTATTGGAAAAAACTATACAACCGAATATAATTAGGAGTATACCACGACATCAGTGAACATGTGTATTTGCAACAGCTGTATAAATTGAAGACAGCCTCTTCTATTGATAAACCCCTCTACTTACTAGTAAAAGAGGTGTTTCATCTGAGACCTTGTTACCATACTAGTATCGGGAGGGGAATATCTTGTCTGGGTGGGCTAATCCTCACCTCCATGTCCTTAATAGAATTGAAACTTTCCATTATGATAGTTAGGAAATTTGTCATTCTATGGCAGGACCGGAGGTGAGGATTCGGCTGGTTTAAAACTTCTCCACCACTAGGGATGCCGGATGTTGAACTGTGTTGAAGTAGACATTTTTTAACGTAGAATCAGAAGACCAGTCCACTGCCTCAAGGTTGTCTTCAACACGGGGTCCCACAGAGAAAGCCTTTGAGGTCATGGCCCCTCTCACAGAGTGAATACCGAAGCATGACGTATCAATGCACTCCTCTTGCATGGCCCATCTGATCCATTTTGCAATGGTCAGGGATGACAGCCCCTTATGAGGCTTGGTGAGAGAGATAAGAAGTCTCCTCTCCCCAAGAGGGCGTAACTTCTCTGTCATAGATTCATAAGCTTTCAACATCATAACCACACAGAGTTTAGGAAACTCAGAATACTGGGGTAAGATTCCACCCTGGAGTTGCTTTTCGTTCTCTGAGAAATATAGAACGTCACCCCTTCTGGGGTAAATACTACACCTGTTAACTCCAAGGCCCGCACGTCTGAGACCCTGCGGCAAGATACCAGACAGAGCAAGGTAGCCAGCTTAGCCAAAAGCTGCTTCCAGGATGGGCATTTATTTGATGGCCAAGAATTGAACATATACACAACCTTATTAACATCTCATGGAAAGGAATATCTGGGCTCCGTAGGAGTCGATAGTCTAACTCCCCTCAGCAGTTTGCAGATTGAAGGATATTTCCCTGACGGGCAGCCATCACCCACCCAAGATAGCCGATCTGAACTTGTTGATGAACCTGTACGCAAGACCCTCAGAGGCTAAGGAGGCCTGAACATTTAGGATATGAACAATGTCTGCCCCCACAGGATCCAGTTGCAGTAAATGACACCAACCCAACCATATAGCCCAGGATGAGCGGTAGCGCCTGGTGGTATTGTCTGCCCAGGATTTCGCAAGCATCTTCTTGTGAAATTCCTGAAAATATCCAATGTTCCCTGTAATCCTCCAGGCCATAAGATTGAGAGACCTTTCTAGGACTAATGATGCTGATTCACCAACGGATCCCAGAGGAGATCAAGAATAGGGGTAGACAGATTAAAAAATCCCAAGAAAGTTCCATTAGAACTGAAAACCAGACTTGTGATCTCCAATTCGAGGGGATCACCACCAGATCCACCTTTTGTCGCCAAAGTTGGGTCGAGAGTCTCATAATCAGGAAGAACTGGGGAAATGCATTTCCCACTTCGTTGCTCCAGTCCTGAAGGAAATCGTCCATCACCACTGCTTTGGTATCCGTCCTCCAACTGCAGTACCTGTCCAGTTGATGGTCCAGGCAAGAGGTCAACTGATCCATTGTGATGGGGCTCCATACGTCTTTAATCTGTCGAAACACTTGAGAGTGTAATTGCCATAGGCTGGAGTCCCACCAATGACGTGAGTACCAGTCTGCCACTCGCTTGTCTGTCCCCTGGGGGTGTTCTGCCATGACTGAAATCTGGCGGTCCAGGCAGTAGGGCCCAGAAGTCACTGGCTAGGTCAGATAGAAGCTTGGACCTTGTCCCCCTCAGATAGTTGATGTACTGGATGGCTGCCACATTGTCCATCTTGAGAAGGATGCAACACTGTACTCGGTCCCTGGTCCAACATTTGACTGCAAAGGATCCCACCATCAGCTCCAGACAGTTTATGTGGAGCAATAGTTCTGTGGAAGACCATTTTCCTCCTGTGGAGAATGCCCTGCATCGGGTCCCCCAATCGGAAAGGCTTGTGTCCGATTCTATCACCAGATCTGGTTGGGAGCCGAAACTTATGTCCCCATTCCAGGCCACCATGTGTGCAATCTACCAGTGGAGTTCCTCCATGGCTTCCTCTGAGAGAGGGACGGATTGAGGGTAGGTGAGGCCCTTGCAGAGGTGGAATAGTTTCAGGTGCTGCAGTGCCTGGTAGTATAGAAGACCCGGGAATGTGGCTTGAATGGATGATGACAAGAGGCCTACAATGCGGTCTATTTGCAGTTGGGAGCACGAGGGCTTGTCTAGGGTTCTGCAGAGCTTGTGTTTGATTCGGGACAGTTTCCTGAATGCAAGACTCAGGGTAGCCTCCACTGAGTCCACTAGGAATCCCAGGAAGTGGAATGACTGGGATGGAACAGGAAAGGATTGTTCTCCATTGATCACAAACCCTAAAAGGTCTAAGAGGGTGATCGCACGCCAAGAGCCTTGATGGACACTGATTCATGAGTAGGAGGTCATCCAGGTACACCAAAAGTCAGACCCCTGTCACCCGAAGGTGTTCCACGACCGGTTTCATAATCTTGGTGAAGCACCAGTGTGCGGATGAGAGACCGAAAGGGAGGGAGGTGAACTGGAAGGTCTGAATCGCCATTGGAATTGAAGAAAGCACCTGTGTGGTGGGAAAATAGAGATTGTCGGGTAGGTGTCCTTTAGATCCAGTTGTACCATCCAGTCCTTTGCCTGCAGCAGATCATGAAGGAGGTGGATTTCCTCCATCTTGAAATGGCAAAACACTAGCCATTTGTTGAACTCCCTCAGGTTGGTGATGGGCCGAATCCCTACCAGAGACTTAGGAAACCCTGGGGTGAAGCTGTGTAGGCACAATCGACCTTTGTCTGGCAGTGCCACAACCTTCTCTTCCACCAGAGCCTTTTGGGACGGTGTGAAGTGTAAGGGATGTGACTTGTCTAGTTGGGGTAGGGAACCATGGAACTCTGGCCATTAGAAAGGTTGGGGGAAGGTGGTCTCTGGACGTGCTGGGGCAAGGAGACTACAGTCTGGATGGATGGGAGGCCATGAAGCCCTTCTCAAGGTAGACAAAAGCATCCATGTCCAACCCCGGGTCATGGCAGAAAATACTGTTGATTGGGAGGTGCGTGATTTCCTCCTCCTCTAGGTATTCTTCATGGTCCTCCCCAAACAGGGCTCTGAGTCCTCCATCATTATATAAGGCTGTACACAGCCTCTGAAAAGAGGGCTATACAGGTGGGGCTAGCCCAAAACACTTATGGCGCACCAGAAGCATAATATGTATTCCATCACAGATGTAAAGGGCACAGGCCCTGCTATTTTTTGGGCCTGAGTGGAGCGCATAAGGTCGTGGTACCGCGTCTCTTCCTTACATGGGGTCGCATTTACTCATCCTGGGCAGGTCCCAATAACAGAATAACAGTGATCCTACCCGATGGCTGGTGTTCGACTCCAGGTGGGGGGGGCTTGCAATGTATATACTTGTATGTGCTGCCTCCACCCCAACACACTGCCTGACGCGTCTCCCCATAGCAGAAACTGATAGGGAGACACTCTAGGTGACAGAGGGATTGGGTCATGCAGAGCGCAAAACTGACACGGTGTACAGCACTCTAGCAGTCAGAAGACCTCAATCACGCCCGGAGCCCCTTTCAATACATGGCTTTCTGAGACAGAAATCTGAGAATTTGAGTGGCCACGGACGAAGTGTAAACATTCAGTTGATTGTGCTAGATTGGGAAAACAAACACTAGAGAGTGACACTTCAATATATAAAAATGAGGGAGAGACAAAGGACACTTATGTGAAAGGCTGCTGAGCAGCAAAGAAAGAGGGAGAGGGAGCATCACCAGGAGGCTTTGAAGGGCAACCCTGGCACACTATTCAATGTTATGTTGTACACATTTTCCCTAGGACTGATGGCAAAGGAAGTCTTTTCTTGGGAACAGTTCTACAGTTGACATGCTTTTTGTTTTGAAGGGCTCACCTTGAGTCCTGACATAGAATAACAAACTCAACAAACATCAGGACATACAAGATGTGTCTTAAATATTTATTTTAAAACCAAAACACAATATGACTTGCAAGCATAATTAAGACAAATAAAAAAGCTGTAATGGTAGTTATCAATAATGATCAGAAATGAATAATAGGTACCACTTCAAACATGAGTACTGTTATTAATACACAGCATTCCCACCATCTTTCTAATAATTCTAAGTGCTAGGTTCGTTGTAGAGGTCTAGTAAAGTGGAAACTAAAACCTGTTATGAGTTTTAAAGATTCACACCCTCATACCTGTTAGAACAATGAGATAGCATGGCCTGCTATTTGCGTCTCACAAGGCTGGCTGACTCTGTGCATGAAGACTGAGTTCAGTAGAGATAGGAATTGAAGACATGACTCTTGATGGTCTGTTCAAAGGTAACCTGGTATGAAGACTCCCCTTTGCCCTTCACTTTCTGTGCTCAGCTTTTGAATCATAATTTCATTGTTGTAAGAACTCTTAGTGAAAACAACTGGCAAAAGGTTTATTTTTACAAGACTATGGGGCTGAGTTAGAATATGGCTTAGAGGGTATCCCATTGCAAGGCGATCGAGGACCCCCTCTAACAAACCGAAGGTGTGTCCCCCTCATTTTCATTTGGGCGGAGCTTAAATATGTCAACGACTGAGCCTACTTCAGCTCCATTGCTGACATACTCCTCCAAGGGACCAAATGATAATGGTTCATCAGACATTCACATATAACACAGTTGGGCCAACCTACATTGGATGGTGTTATATGTTTGTTGCTGCTAATCAGTGCCTGTTAAAACCTGGTGGTGAAGGACAATGAAAAAAATATGATCTCCATACTTGGGAGACAACTCCCATGGTTTGGGGCCATTACTTTTACTTTTTTCCAAACAGTTTATTTTTGGGAAAAGGAAAACATTGTAAAAGCTTGACAAGCGGCTGTCATGTTTGACAGAGCTGTCCGTAAAACTCCCATAGCATTGACAACAAGTGCCATGATGGCAGCTCCTGACAATGTTGAGAGTTGTCTTCAGGGCTGGTGGACGACTCCAAATTTAGTGGGCAGAGAATCCTTGGTTTGGCAGGATTTACGTACTCCATACAGACGGACTTATCTCCACCCACCATGCTCTAAACCTGCAAATCTATGTTCTGTAAATTGCAACCAAAGTGAGACATTTAGGGCCAGAAGTATGAAACTGTGCAAATTGCTAAATTTGGCCGTTTGTGAATGCAAAAATGCCTTTCACGATGTGTGAAAGGCATTTGCAGTGCAAATATAAGGAATGGCTAAAATAGCGATTCCTTGCAACTGCGATATGAAGTTGCGTGTCCCAATCTGTATATCGCAAATAGCGACATGATTTAGCGAATCGCTATCTTCGTAACGCAAATTGCAACTTAGATTTGCGATTCACAGATAGCGATCTGCAAAATCATGTCGCTATTTGCGATACGCAGATTGCAACACGCAAATTCCATCTCACAATACTATGCATCACAAATTTGCAAATCGCCTTTTGCACATGCAATTTACCACAAATTGAAATCAGGTGGTAACCAGGTGGAAACCAGGTGGTAACCAGGTGCAACCTATATAAAGAGGCCCAGAATGACTCAGCCCCTTTTCCACAATGGCCGCACTCTACGTCATGGCGAGGAGGATGAGGATCCTGGCCGGTTTGAGGAGAGGGAGGATGAGACAGGAGTGCATTTTCAGAGTGCGCATAACTTTTTTGGACCAGACAGAGGAGGAGATTTATGAGAAGTACAGGTTAAGCTCTGCCACGATGCTTGACCTGATAGCTGATCCACAACCCATATTGCAGTGCACCACACACAGGACCAATACTATACCCACCAATGTGTAGGTATTATGCTCCCTGCACCTATTAGCCTCACGGACCTATCAAGGGGTTATAGGACCAGCTGGTGGGGTCTCACAGAGTGCCCTCTCATGATTTTTCAATGCATTTCTCAATGCCATGCTGAGCAAAATTCAACAGCACATAAGATTCCCCAACACCCCACAGGAATTAGTACAGCCAAAATTCAATTTTTACCAGCTTGCCCGATTCCCACATGTAATAGGCGCAATCGTTGGGACAGATGTAGCTACCTGTCCACCATCGGCCACAGAGTATGTTTATCCAAACCGTAAAAATTCATATTCCATGAACATACAAGTAATTAGCAATGCCTCCAACATCATAACCGATCTCGTGGCCAGATATCCAGTTAGCACACATGACTCCTATATCTTTTGCCACAGTGGAATCTACACAAGACTACTAGATGGGGAGTTTGGTGAAGGATATCTACTGGGTAATGTAATAGTTGACAATGTTGCATTGATGTAAATGAGACGTAACGTACAACAAGTACTCATTTTTCTCTCATGCCATTCCAGGAGACAGTGCCTACACCGTGCAGTCCTTCATACTGACACTCTACCTGAGTCCTGCAATGCCAGCCGAAAAGAGGTATAATGCTGCTCACAGGACAACCCACAGTGTTGTGGAGACGACTTTCGGACTCCTGAAGAGCTGCTTCAGATGCATCCACAAGAGTGGTGGTGCACTACAATACAGCCCTGAAACAACCTGCAAAATCATGGCTACATGTGCAGTGTTGTACAACATTGCTACAATGAGGGGCATACTTGTGGAACCCACCGAGCCGGACTCAGATGAGGGTGATGATCCCTTGCCAGCCCTTCACCCAGTAGACAGAAGCAGTGCAGCAGAGGGCAGACAAAGATGTGCTGACATCACTCGCAACCATTTCTGATGTAAGTAATGACAATACTACGTCTATTATATGTATTGCTGTAGGTAGCATCTTTATTGCCTTGACTTCAGGAAACATATGTGTGCTTAGGACGAAGCTCTGCACTATACACAAACAGGTGCGAGTAACAGTGTCTCTCTATTAGCATCATAGTATAACAGTTTTGGTACATGTTAAGCTAGTCCCCTACACCCCCCATCATCACTTCCTACGTCCACGCACTCCACTTGAGTGCTCAGTGACCTCAGTGGCACCTCTCGTAGCGGGTTCAAGGACAGAACTGTGTCTGTTACTGTGACAAATAGGATCCACCACAGGGGATGTGAGACTGCTGAAGCTAGAGAGCTCCTCACTATTCCCACCACCCAGTTCGCTGTTTGTGGCACTCCGTGCTGTCTGCATTGTATCCAAAACATTGGTGATTTGCACCAATCCCTGTGCAACTTCCCGACTGCAATGTGCCAACTCCATTTGTATGCCCACAGCACGTCGTGATATCAAGGCAGTTGAGGTAGCGAGCCGATTGACCGATCTGCAGAACCCTTCCAACCAGCCCATCAATTGGTGTTGACGCCTACGGTGGCTGACACTCTCCTGCTGAATCACAGTTCAGAGTTCCCTAATGGCGTTTGTCATCTCCTTTGTGTTTTCTGCTGCTGTTTGCTGTCCCTCATGCAGCTTGCACATGTTTTCATTAAGAGGCTCCAACTGCTTGTGCAATACTCCCATGCTGTCATTGTGAGACACCAACTGCCTGTGCATTGACCTCATGTGTTTACATTGCAGGTACTGCACTTTCAGCATGGAAGCTTCAAGGCCGCCAAAGAGTGATGGGCAGTCTCTTTTATCAGTGCACAGTCTGCCTGCATCTTGATGCCTTTTGAGGGGCGTGGACTGACCCTGGGGCAGGGACTGCTGTCTTCGGGTGCTTCTAGTCTCTGGGGGTGGTGTGGGTACTTCATCCAGCATTTCATCTGAGTCCAGGTTATATTCTGGGGGAGCTAACACTCTTGCCCTGCGTCTAGCTGGTACAATAATGAAGGACTCACTGGTGTTTGAGTCAGACTGTGGCCGTGTTTCGCTATCCCCCACATTTCCACCTTCTGCTGCGCCATGGCCCAGGACATCTACAACGACAATGTGCAGCATGTCATTTTTTAATATTTCACAAATAGTTGCATAATTGTATTAAATGTACACTAACATTGTATCACTAAGAGTCTTTTGTGTTGTTTCTCTATTTGGCTGAACACTATCTTGCTATTTATGTGGTAGTTGTACTTTAGGGGCGTGGACTACCACTCCCATAAGGCATTGTTGCGTTGTATGTAACACCTACTACTTATCACACTGCATTGAGCTAATAGCTATTTTCTAGGGGGCATTTGCACATGCAGATTTGGGGATACACATCATTACTGCCCTTACCTTTGCTGGTGCTAGGTGTCCCTGCGGTGTCAATGTCAGTGACACCACTGACAGCTTCAGGAAGCAGTGTGGACTCTACTATGTCTTCCATTGGTGTGGATAGCCTCTGCGTGGGTGGTCCTCCTCCGGTGCTCCGTGCCTCCTTTAGCCTGCTGGCTACCCTCTCATTGCACGGGAACGCAAGTCGTACCATTGCTTGCATATCTCCTCAACGGTGAGCTGTGCAACACCCACTGGACATATTTTGGTCTGGATGTCTGACCACAGTTTCCTCTTCTCACTTTCAGGTACCTGGAGTGAGTTCTTCCTGAAGAGTTTGTCGTGGTTCCTGACATTCTCCTCAATGAGCACCTCCAATTCCTGCTCACTGAATTTGAGCTTGCGCTTCCTGCCACCTTTCTCCTTCACATTCCATGTTGCTGTTTGGTCCTGTCTGGCTCTCAAGACTGCCTCCCTGGTGCTGGGCTGTGTCTCTCTGCCTGCTCCTGTGGGTGTGGCTTCTAGAAACAGCATGGGCTGACTTACTTACTGGTAGTGATCACATCAGCCTGTTCTGGTTTGCCGTTTTCACAATTTGCGATTTTCAAATACTGTTCTGCTATTTTTTTGCGAATTGTAAGAAATCCCTATTACCGACTTGTAATTTTGCTACATCCCATTTAGCATTTCTTAAATAGCGATTTCTTAAATTTCACAATTTAAGAAATGCAAACCAGGAGCTTGATACAACAGGCCCATGGTTATCAACCTTCTAGAAAATTTTAGAAATAACAAACTAACATGAAAATGATGCAGTCAGCATGTAGATAACACCTTGAAAATATATTCAAGTAAGCTTGAATATGACACTGCAGTACATAATAATATAAACTAAAACATGGATCATATGAATCATGCAGATTCAGCATTGTTGTAAATTGTTTAGCACATGTAACTCAAGCAGGGGATTTCTAGGACTGAAAAAGCATAACATTCACGATAGAAGAAGCTGAGAGAACATAATCCCAGGGTCAAAACCGCCACCACTACCAAAACTAAAGAAGATGTTTTCAGTGATACAGTGACTGTATTCATGACATTGAGCAGTGTCTCTGAAATTGATTCAACCCAGCAGCAAATTGATTCTTCATCACATAAAAGTCAACATCAACCTCAGTTAGCTATTCCTTTTCTTCAGTACAGGAAAGAAGTTATTGAAACTTCTCTTTCATTAGACATAGGCCCTCATTATGACATTGGCAGTAAATCACGCTTACTGCCACGGTGATGGCCGCCAACATACAGCCGTGGTGGTGAATATCTGTTCGCCATGTTATAACACACACACACCAAACCGACCAATACTGCCACAAACACAAATCCGCCAGCCTGAAGGTCAGTGCTAAAGTGGCGGTACAAACACACATTCTGTTATGCCAACAAAATAACGCCCACCACATTATGATCCACAAATCACCACAGGGGACATTCAATGGCAGTAAACCACTGGCGATACACACTGGTGCACTCAGAATGACCATCCTAATACCAAACAAAACAACATTGGCAAAACTAAACACACACACCTGACACACATACCCACACCACACCCATCCACCCATAGCACTATAAAACACACACCCACATCACACACCACCCTTTACGAATACCAATAAGCGCTACAAGACTAACACGAAGACTACTGAGACAACTACACACACACCACAAACACCCATATATCCCTCACGTACCCCACATCCCACACTCCACCATATCCCTCTATACCCTCTGCACAAAACACACCACAAAACACCCATGTCCCAACAAAGGCAACCACGTTTCACAGATGAGGAGTTACGGGTAATGGTCAAGGAAATAGTCAGGGTAGAGCCACAGCTGTTTGGAGCACAGGTACAACAAATATCCATTGCCAGGAAGAAGGAGCTATGGTGGAGAATCATGGACAGGGTGAACGCCTTGGAACCGCGTCCAAGAACAAGGAAAGACATCAGGAGGAGGTGGAATGACCTACGGGGGAAGGTACGTTCCGTGGCAGCAAGGCACCAGCTCGCCATCCAGAGGACTGGCGGTGGACCCCCACCAACTCCCCCACAGCTCACAGCATGGAAGGAGCAAGTCTTGGCAATACTGCATCCTGAGGGGATTCACTGGAGTAGCCAGAGGACTGGATACTGGTGAGTCAATATTTACTACTTGTCACCCCCATACCTCCATGCCATCTCATCTCCTCACCCTCACTCCCATTACGCCACTCCATCCCAAACACTGCACCTACACATATGACTAACCCCAATGCCAAGCTCTGCATGCCATACCAATGCATGGACAGCCTTCCCAGCCCTGCATGGATACCTATCACCAAAGCATGCACAGCATGGAGAACTAACAAGCACACAATCCATTATCATACACAAACACAAGTGGCACGATAACAGCAACAATAGAGGGGACAATATGTCACAGACATGAAGTATAATACATCACTTACATCCCTACAGGTGCCCCAGCCAATCTCAGCGGCAAGGAGGTACCACAACTAATCAATTCCCCAACTGAAGACACCCCCAGTGATGACAGTAACACTGGACTTCAGGATCTGGAAGAACTACCTGGGACCACTGGTCAGTCAGCCACCCCAGCCCACTCACAGTCCGCCACAGAGCCTCCTCCATCAGTATCCGACACCACAGCACCCACCATACGTCCCCACACCTCTGTCCCCAGGACACGTCAATCAGCAGTGTGCCCACCTGTACAGGGACTCCAGTCCACACCTCACACCAAAGACAATCAGACACCTGGGGTCAGTGGCAGTGGGCACACCATTCAGGGGACAGAGGCACAGGGGAACAGGGACACTGGGAGGACCGCTCTGCACCAGGGGAGGACAGGCTCAGGGCACCGACTCTTCAGGAGGCACTCACCAATGTCCTGGGGGCTTACCAACAATCCCAGGCCAAGAAGGGCAGGAGAACAAGCGGCTGCAGGAGGAACACCATGAGGAGATCAGGGAGGATTTGCAGGCCCTCAACACCACCAGGGTCTCCGTAGCAGGGGTGCTGGAAGATATGAGCAACATCATGAGGGAATGGACATCACACCAGCGGGCCTCTACCACCAGCCAGTCTACTGACCAGCCCACCACTTCCGCTGCAGCTAGTGGGCAGGAGGCCCTGCCACAGGACCCACAGGCCACCAGCACCCCTCTTCCTGCAGAAGGTGAACCACCCCATAAACGTTCCCTGCGACCCAGACAGACGCCAGAGACACTTGCCAAGACCACCACCAGGAAATGAGACCCTCCTGAATGTTCCACTTGTGTCCCACCTTGTCAGCTTGTCCACTTTGAACTGCCATTTCTCCCCTTCCTATGGCCCCTTGGACACTGGACTTGTGCTATAAACAGACTGGAACAATATCCTCAACTAACCTCTACCATCACCCTATTCCACTGCACTTTTTCATCAATTATTTGAGGAACAAAAAACACCCTTGAACACAACCTAAGTGAAAGTGTTTTCTGTGATGAAAATGAGCATATATGTAAACAGTTACATCTTGTGCAAATGATCTGAACACTGTGATAGCATACATTTTAAGACCTGTATTTCTCTGTAGACGTCACATCAGTACAGTGTTGTCATATCACCAACATCTACAAAATGAATAGCCATAGGTGACAGTAAGTAGAGATGCAAAGGAAGTGAATGCCAACCTGATATAGCCACACAGAACACATCAACAATCAGAGGAATGGTCAGTTCCACTCTCCCACCTGTGTGTCATTGGAAGTATTGACATATAACTGATGTTCTGTTGTCCACATCCTCATCCTCTGCCTCCTCATCCTCACTGTCCTCAGGGTCCACTCCTGCCACAGGGGCATTTCCGGTCTCCTCCTCCTGCAGATGAGGCACATGTCGTCTGAGGTCCAGGTTGTCCAACATGCAGCATTCCACTACTATCTGGCAGACCTTCTTGGGTGAGTAGCACAGGGATCCAATGGTTAGATAGAGGAATCTAAACCTGCCCTTCAGGAGGCCGAAGGTCCTCTCAATAATTATCCTGGTTCGCCTATGTGCATCATTATAACGGTTCTCAGCCCCTGTCCTGGCATTCCTCACTGGGGTCAGGAGCCACAATAGGTTTGGTTAGCCAGAGTCACCTGCAAGTTTTCAGGGACAAACATGAGACTTACACAATGGTATGGGATCAACACCAGAAGGCATACACTGACATACATTGGATGAGGACTCAGCCTCACCAATTAGCTACACCCTGTGCCTCTGTAGTTGTGCCATCACATGTGGAATACTGCTATTCCTCAGGACAAAGGCATCATGCACCGACCCAGGATACTTGGAAGTGACGTGGGAGATGTACTGGTCAGCCAGGCCCACCATTTGCACATTGAGTGAGTGGAAACCCTTCAGGTTCCTGAACTCCTGTTCGTTCTGGCAGGGGGGACAAATTCAATATGTGTATCGTCAATATGCCTCATTGCATAGAATCCTGCCTTCACAGTGGCCAAATCTTTCACCTGGGGGAAAGCAATGTAGCTGCACATGGGCTGGAACACAGCAGCCCTCAACTCAGGCTGGGACACAGCAGCTCTCACTTCCAGCAGAGGTCATGTAGGCCGCCCCCAGGGACTGTTGTACAAGAAGCCCCCTCCAGAACCAGTGTGCATATTTCTCACCTCAGAGACTGTGACCTTACACTCCCCAGCATAGGAAAATGGGCATGGAGCCCCCTCCAGAACCAGTGGGCAAGTTCCCCACCTCTGAAACTATGACCTTGCACTCCCCAGCATAGGAAAATGGGCATTGAGCCCCCTCCAGAACCAGTGGGCAAGTTCTCCACCTCGGAGACTGTGACCTTGCACTCCCCAGCATAGGAAAATGGGCATGGAGCCCTCTACAGGACCAGTGAGCAAGTTTCCCACTTCAGCTGCGTTCCCCCCGCACCTCCTTCCTCCTCAGGTGCCTGGCCATTCCCACCATGATGCCCCTGCACAGTTTACTGCTGATTACATCAGGGAAAGAGTTGGGGCTTGGACTGTGTCCTGTGGCCGTGTGAGCCTTTTGTACTTTGGACTGGCCATTGGCCCTTTCTGCACAGTGACTCATGTGTATTTTGTCACATGAACAATATGGTGGCTGTTTTCATCCAATTACACTTTCAGTTCTGGAATGCTGTAGTCCTTGCATCGTTATGACGTGTGTTCTGTGACATTGTTTTTTCTCTGAAGCTGGTTGTGTGTATGGTGTGTGTGAATGGTGTGTGTTGTGCATGTGTGTGCCACTCTCCTTTTCCCCCCTCCCTCCCTTGTGTGCTAGGCAGCTGTACTCACCGTCCTCATCATGGTCGGCGTTGGTGTTCCAGGTGAAGCATGGCGTAGAAAAGCGTTGGGAAGACTTGAAGTTCTGGTTCCATGGCCGCTCTGATCTTCTCTGTGCCTCCGAGTGTGAGTCATTTGTCTTCTGTGTTCTGTTTCCGCCAAGCTTTTGATGGTGTTGGTACCACCCCGGAAATTGTGGCAGTGTGCTCTGCCATAATCAGGTGGGCGATACCTTGTCTTCCGCCTAGCTGTTGATGGCTACTGCCATGGTCAGTGGTGTTTACACCATGGTGGTTGGTGTGGTACGTTGGCTGTCTATGGGAGTTATCACCGCCATAGTCATAATTTGGCGTTAATTACTGCCAGCCTGTTGGCGGTATTACCACCACTTTATCACTCATGGCCCATGTCATAATGACCACCATAATGTCTTCATGATCTACTGTAAGGAAAAGAAAGAACAATCTGTTTTCTTCAACATCCCATTCCAATGATCGTAACAAAGATAGCACCCCAACCAAGACCTGCTATGAGAGACAGGGTAAAAAGAGGATTCCCTAAAGTCTTGGAAGTGAGGAAGATGATGGAACAGTGATTATTATTAGTATCAAGAATGGCACAGCGCAAGTGCAGATCACTTCTTTTCAATCTGCTCTGAATAATGTTGTACCACTAACACAACCTGATTTCAGCTTTTCAAGAACCCAAAAAGCTGCAGCAACAACCAAACCTACCAGAATCACAGCCTCTCCCAAAAACAGGTCAAAAAAACTTCAGATCCTTGCCTCAACAAATTGTTCAGACATTGGCAAAATAAGAAGGATCTCCTTCTGAATTTAGGACTTCCTTATGTTTAAGCTGTATGCCGAGAATATCACAGAGTGTTCACTTTGCCTTAAATCAACGTGTTGTGGTAAATCAGGTGGATATTACTATAATGAGGGCCAACTGGTCCATCTGAAAAATCATCATGCAATTGTGTGGGAAGAGCACCTCAAATGATAGCTGCTGGTGAAATAGGAATGATGTTGACCTGATAGAATGAAGTGGTAGTGAGGAAGATGTCATGTGAAGCAGCCTGTGACTGCTGTTCATAGTGAACAGTGATCCCCCACTCCAACCTGGGCATGTCAAAAGGAAAAGTAGATATAGTCACCCCAATGCATCCAATCAGCTTACCTGTTATTCATTAGCAACTTGTGGTGGTATCCTCACAGAAAAAACAGCTACAACAACCCGCTATCAAGTTTATGGTCCTTAAGGCATTGCTGTGCAACCAAACCTATGAAAATGTCCATTTATACAACTGGAAGGTTGCCAAAGTGTCAGAGACTTAAGCCCTGTTTTAATATGATTTGGTGCACAGCAACGCAGTAAGAGAACTTGCCACTTGGCGTAAAATGGAGAAAGAATGAATGCATGATATTTACTGATATGTGGCGTATTTCTGATTTCCCTGCTCTGGTGTGCTATGTGCTGCCTAACGCAAATTAGGGCACCATTGCACCTTGGTGAAAGGTTGGCTGTGTTACAGCCAGGATTATTTTTATGGAGGAAGAGACACATTCATGCACTTAAACACTCCATAAACACTCATCAGAGGCATTTTCCTCATTCTGCAGCACACATAGAAATAGGAACTAATTAGGAGAAATAAACATAATTCTCCTCATTATGTCTCTGTTGAAATGACATACCATTTTGATGCATTCCCAAAATAACTAGTCTTCATAAATCTTGGAATATGCCAAAACCCATGGTTGGGTGTGTGGTAACAACCAAGCTCCACCCATGAAAAGCCTTCCCAATGCAGAGTTTAGCAAGACTCACATTGACCTGTGCAACCCTGAATGATGCAATGTCAAAGCAGGCTCTTAATAAATATTGGTCTTAGTTCCTGCCTTTTTCTTTGGTGGAAGGAGAAGGGTGTCTGGGATATGTGGAGACCTTATGTCCAAAATAGAAGGTTCCAAGCTGGACCAACTTTTTCATCGTTGCAACGCCAGTGCTGCACCATCAGGAACTGAAATTGGTTGGCGAAACTTTGAAGGAGAATGCTGCTTAGTCCATCTACCTCATGATAGACATTTGGACCAGTTGCCAAGCAACAGATGTCATAAGCATCAAAGCACACTTTGTCTCCCTCATGGCTGTTGAAAAAGGGCTGGCTGCTGGTCTCACCACTGAAGATGCTTTCTGATGCATTTGGTAGCATGCAGCAGTTGCAATGTTCTCCATAAATGTATCAAATATAGCTGCCAATATCTTGGTTCAATTTAACTCCAAAGGCTTTAAATGGTTTCAACCCAGGGTGTTCTCAGCATTGGATTTGTTAATACTGACAATGACAATAATATTGTCTAATCCATGTCTGGTGAAGGATACTTCAAAGTCCTATGTTTGGTGCATTGCCTCACCAAGAAGCAGAGCCAACAAATACTTGTCACGTGGCTAGATTTGTATTCCTTTCAGTCATTCTTTCAAAGCCCAGAAGCAGCTGAGTATCATTCAGCATGTTAGTAGAGCCCTAGTAAGAGCCCTCATACAAGAAGTGCCAACCCATTGGAACTACACCTTTTGCATGAGCAACATCTGTTTTGAGCAGCGAAGGTCTGTTAATGATTACGTACTGCAAAGGAGAGGGAATGCAACTGTCAAAGCCATGATAATGGGGGTTGACAAGTTGGGACTAGTAGAGTACCTTATCCAATTGCTAGTGCCTATCAAGATCTTGTCATGGGAATTCAGCAAAGGAGACAGAACCATAAGCCAATTGATCTTGTTGGTACACATCCTGCTGGAATCTTTGGAAAATGAGGAACAAACATTTACAAGTGTCAATGAAGAAGCAGCTGCTGATTAATAGCTTAATTCGTAATCTGAACGCGCACCAAAGGCTGTGAAAGAGATTGTGTCCCCCAAAGAGTATATCTGTGCCAAAATACTGGATCTATGGTACAACAAAGTGGCGGTCACTTGTATTCCTTTTTGAACAGTGGATGTCTAAATTTCCAAGAATTGGATCAGGAAAGCGAGTGACCTAGAAGATAAAAAACTGCTAATTTGAGTCCATAACTGGGCTGAAGTTCTGCCTTTAGCCTCAGGAAAGTAAAGTGTTGGCCCAGAATTGAGAAGCATATAACAACTACAGCAACAGCATCCACAAGTGGTAGCACTATCAACAGACCTGCTACTATATCTACAGCACGGGCAGCTTTACTTCCAACATGTGTAGTGGGTTTTGTTAAGAGTATAGCAGGACTTAAATCAAGTGCACATGCACAGGTAATACAGAAACAACACGTGTTAACAACAATGGTACTTTAGAAGATGGTACAGGATTATATGGCTGATGCAACAGAGTTCAAAGTAGGTCAAGCACAAATGACTTGTTGGCATGAAAAGAATGAACGGTGGCCAGAACTCAGAAGGTTGGCAATAAAGGCTCTGATTTAGAACTCGGCAGATGGGTTACTCCATCACAACAGTAACGGATATCACATCCAATGAAATCTAAATCCCATTCTATCCGATGGGATTTAGATTTTGGTGGATGGGATATCCGTCACCGGTGTGATGGAGTAACCTGTCCACCGAGTTCTATGTCCCATAGTCAGTGAATATTCTTAGCACATGTTTAGAACAAGTGGGGTAATTGTTATGGTCAGAAAGACCATTCTCTCTCCTCAAAATGTGGTGAGCAAAACACTACATTTAGTGTGCTACTAATGTAAATAAGCTTTAAAGGACCAGTGTGCATGGCACAGAGTACACAGATATTTGGTCTGGTGACTTAGTGATGAATGCTGACAAAGAAGGCAAGCTAATTCAACCTTAGTGTCAACTGTAGATTTTTTAGTGGGTAGTCAATGGTATCTAATGAACAAATTCAGATAATTTCATGAAAAAAGATGCCTGCATCCCCAGCTCAACCTCATATTCTCACGCTCAGATTTAAGTGAAGATGAGCACACACAGCTTATATATATAATTTCCATTGGAAAAAAGTGAGAAATAGATAGGAAACATGCATTAATGAATGCCAAATCATGATTCATGTGATGGATTAGCTCATATTAACTTAGTATGTCATGCTTGGGCTATCATTTAATTGATGATGAACTCTGCGAGTGTTACTTTATTAGCATTTTGTTAATTTGCACTCCAGCAGCTTCTCCTGAAACTTCTCAGTTTACCTAGACTCAACTAAAACTATAATTCCTTTTATTTTCATGTTCAACAGGTCTGTCTTTTTGTGGATGAAGAAATACAGTCTACAACAACATGCGGAAGGAGGACCAGTGCCTTACTACCCATGCTGTCTGGAACAGGAATTGGGTGAAGTATTTACAATAATGCAGATAAGTGTCTTGAGTAGCACTTTTTAAGTGGCAACTTGTGGTGAAATGATGGTGATGGGAACAGCTATGCTATTTATTGTTGGGGTGATCAGTCATTCAGAAAACTTTCAGCTAGCTGTTTGAGATCAGTTCAACTAGATTGTCTCTTAGTTAATTGTATGCTACCTTATGCTTCACATTCTGACTCTTCTCATGCCATGCTCTCCTTGATTCTCAAATACAGTACATTTTTTTCTTATTATACAGCCCTTGTTTTCAGCAAAGAAGTAGAACTTCCATGTTGCTCTTGGTTGGTGATTCACCCCTGCTTAAAATATGGCATTGGCAGAAAAATGCACTTGCACCACTTGTGTTCAGTGTGCTTTCTTCTTAACTTTTATCATAAATATTTTGCAACTATGTATATCATTGCCATTTTGCACTTCAATTTAGATAACTATAAGTAACTTGGGAGTCTGTTGGCTGCTCAAGACTGCATAGATTAACTTAATTGTTATTTTTCTTCCATGACAGATGTGCCACACTCAGAGAATTGCTAAATATTGTTTTTACCTCTATAAATGTTTACTTATTCATCTTACCCATGCAATCTTCAATACCCTAACCCTCTTCCTCCAATGTGTGATATCAGTGGTGCTATCTATTTTCATGATCAAAAGATCTCACACTTGGCAGGGCATATGTGGTGAAAGCATTATTAAATTGTTATACTGGGGTTCCAAAAATTGCTAATTTGTACTTATCTATTTCAAGACATGTTTTTTTCAAGATGAACCAGGCATGATTTCCTCCTCCACCCTCAGGCCCACCCTACTTAGTGCCTGAATAACATCACGGGTGATTAGCCCTGCAATTAACCCTCACATAACATGACATAACATAACATCCACTTTAACTAGACCAGCAAGTTTATTATTGTAATTGTATTTATATAGTGCTACTACCCCTGACAAGGCATCAAAGTGCTTTTCATCGAGTAACATTCTACTCCAGAACTCAGAAAGGATGAATGGTGGATTGGTTAGGCAAATATGAGTTAGTCTGAGCAGTGAATATGTGAGTCTGTTTGATAGATTGAAAAGGATAATGGTGGGATGGAGAGTAGATGAGGTTTGGGATGAGTTAAAAGAGTGACAGAGGAGAGAAATGTCTCTGGAAATTAATTAGGGAGATAATAGTAGTAAAATGGAGTTTTGGGTGATCCAAGCAGTGATAAAGGAGGGAAGAGTCTAGAAAGGGTTGTTTTGGAGATCATAGTAGTAGAATGAGATTTGGGATGAGTCAGAAAGTGAAGGTAGAAGATATATTGAGAAAGGTATAGGGTGAGACAGAGTAGTGCATTGGAGAGAGCAATGGTATATATATTTTCATTTTCCTTTTACCCTAGTGCACAAAAGTACATAGAGAGGTTATACGTGTATAAAGATTATAATATATCAAGATTTAAAGTTGTAGTTTATAAACTCAGACTTTTAGGTCTGTACTTTAGACTAGTCTTTGGTGTCTTTTTCTATTACTCTTTTTATTGTTTTTTATTTTCCTTGGGAGTTCAATAGTAAAGCACTTGTAGATAAATAGTTATGATAATATTTACATATTGTAAGAGATAAACAAACCGGAGACCCATAATCATCTAATTAACTCTTATGTGAACTATCCAATGGCCTATATGCCTATTAGCAGAGATATAGAGATAGATAGATAGATAGATAGATAGATAGATAGATAGATAGATAGATAGATAGATAGATAGATAGATAGATAGATAGATAGATAGATAGATAGATAGATAGATAGATAGATAGATCTTGCTAGTTTTTCAACTTGGGCATTCATTGATAGTTTGGAGTCCATGGTAATTCCAAAGCTTCTCACTTCCTTAGCTACTTTGGAAGGTGGCCCCAAAGTGTCAGGCCAGGTCCAGAATGAGTCATAATTTTTCCACATGTGAGTATTTGAGCTTTGGAAGTATTCAATTTGAGATGACTCCATGTCATCCATTGATCAACAGTTCTGAGACAACTGATGATTTAGGGGGTCATTGTAACTCTGACGGGCGGCGGAGGCCGCCCACCAGAGTTCCCCCCTCCAGAACACCGCTCCGCGGTCAGAAGACCGCCGCGGTGATTCTGGGTTTCCCACTGGGCTGGCGGGCGACCGCCAAAAGGCCGCCCGCCAGCCCAGTGGGAAACACCCCTCCATGAGGATGCCGGCTCCGAATGGAGCAGGCGGAGTGGAGGATGTGCGACGGGTGCAGTTGCACCCGTCGAGAATTTCAGTGTCTGCTCAGCAGACACTGAAATTCTTTGTGGGGCCCTCTTACGGGGGCCCCTGCAGTGCCCTTGCCATTGGCATGGGCACTGCAGGGGCCCCCAGGGGCCCCACGACACCCCATACCGCCATCCTGTTCCTGGCGGGCGAACCGCCAGGAACAGGATGGCGGTATGGGGTGTCAGAATTCCCATGGCGACGCAGCAAGCTGCGCCGCCATGGAGGATTCTGCAGGACAGCGGAAAACCGGCGGGAGACCGCCGGTTTTCCTGTTCTGACCGAGGCCATACCGCCGCTGTCAGAATGTCCTGCGGAGCACCGCCAGCCTGTTGGCGGTGCTCCCGCCGACCCTGGCCGCCGGGGTCAGAATGACCCCCTTAGTCTATTGGGATTCCCAGTGTAAGGAATATCTGTGTGTTATCAGCATGGTTATGGCATGTGAGCAGATATTCATTGATCATTTTTGGTAATGACTTCATGTAGATGGGTGAGATGATGGAGCTTTGAGGGACCCGTGCTTTCGTGAGGCATGGTTTGGATGAAAAAGGGGAAGCATAGATGACATTTGTTCAGTTTTGAAGGTAGGGTGTGATCCAGTTGCGAGCAGTCCCCTGTATGCCAGCTTTGTAGAGTCTTTGTTTTAAGAGAGTCATGGTCAACAGTGTCAAATACAGCTGAGAGTTCTAAGAGAAGCAGTGCAGTGAACCCGTTGTAGTCTACTGTGTTTTTACGGTCATTCCAGATTGGGAGGAGCGAAGAATCTATGCCTTTTCCTTGGCAGAATCCTGGTTTGTTGTCTGAAAGTATGTTGTAATCTTCAAGGAATTGAGAAATCCGGGCTAATGCTACACTTTCTACCAGTTTGCCCAGGAAAGACCCACTTGTAATCGGTCTGTTGTTTTCAGGGCAATGTGGGTCCAGGTTTGTTTTCTTTAATAATCAGCACATATATGCCTTTTTTAGGTCTTCAGGAAAGATTCCTGTACTTAAAGAATTATTGACTATTCTTCTTAATGGTGTGGCAGCCAAGGTAGTTAAAATAATATTTTTGAATATTTGTGGTGGGCATGGGTTAGAAAGGCAGCAGGTTGGCCTACTTGCTTTGACCAGATCCATAAATTCACTTTGTACTATTTGTTTGAAGGAATGCAGAGTATGGGTTAGCCTACTCTTGGAGGGAACGTTTTGGAAATGTGTTAGTGCTGGTGTTTTTCCTTTGTTTTAAATAAGAGTCCAATCTGTCTACTTTGATTGTGTAATGATTTTCCAATTTGTCAGTAAATTCTTGAGTAATCGGATGAGTTCCTTCTATGCAATTACAAAATTTGGAGAAAATGTCATAAAATTCTTTAATTGTACATGTAGTATTTTGAATTCTGTCTGCGTAGTACCTTTTTTTAGCTTTTTGGATCGTGGACTTGTATATCTTGCTAAATTTCTGTAGGTGACATTTGTCTTGATTGCTGTTTGTTTTGAGCCAGGTGCATTGCAGCTTTCTAATTTGTTGTTGTATCTCTTTTAGTTCTGTATTTTTCCAAGGGGTTTATTTCTTTTGTCCTGTTTTGTTGTTTGTAGTGTGATTAGGATATCAAAAGCTCCACATGGCCAATCATAAAATTATTGTATGGAATTTATTGTGTCGAGATTTGTGTTAGATGTTGGTTGTGTTTTTAAGTATTCAAAAGTGAGTTTGCTCCACTGTTGATAACTGGATGCATGAAAGGTGGTCTTACTTGTGCTGCTTTGTGGTCTTTCATGCTGGAAAGCTAGCAAATTGTGGTCTGACCATGTGACTGGAGTAATCCTTTGCAAGGTAACTAGTTTTGGATTCGCATAAAATATATTTAGGATGTGTCCTGTGAAGTATTTGGGTTTGTGGATGATCTGCTGTAGTTTCAGTGTGCCTAGGCCAGTCATGATAATTTTTGGATGGGGCACATTGGGTTTGTCAAACAAGATGTTTAGGTCACCAAGAATGCAAAAGGTTGGAGGATAGTGTTGTAAGGTTTGAAACTGTGCCTATAAATGTGTCTGGAAATGTTGCATTGCTAAGTGATGGTTTGTAAAGAGAAGGAAGTTGCAGGTGGAAGCTGGTGTAGAGTTGCATCTGGTGGTGAGGGCCTCACAACCTTTTATGGAAACTTCACCAGCTTCGGTGAAATGTATTGTTTGCCTAAATATATAAGAAAGTCCACCTACTCTTTTGCCTATATGATTTTGTGCCTTAGTTTGATAGCCTGGAGGAATGGCTTCATGCAGTACTGGGGCCATGTCATCTTCCAACCATTACTCAGTTATGAAGTTATGAAGAGTAAGCCAGGTTGTGTGTCAGTGAGTAGGTCATAGATGCAGTACTTGTTTTAGAGAGATACAGGCCAAAGATAAGCAATGTGCCCTTTTTTCCTTTTGTTTTACATTTAAGTAGACGTCCAAAGTCTCTGCTTTGGTTGTGTAAAGATTTGCCAGTTTGTTCGCGAATTCTTAAGTATTGGGATGAGTTCCTTCTGTGCATTTAGGTTTACAAAATTTGGTGAGAATTGTATGCATTTCTTTTTTTTGTATTCTGTTGAGTTTCTACAGGTGACATTTGTCTTGATTACTGTTTATTTGGGACAGCTGTGTTGCATCTTTTTAATTTGTTGTTTTATCTTTTTTAGTTCTATGGTTCACAAAACACAGATATTTCTACTACACACCAATGGGAAGTTGAGTTCTTACAGGTGACATAAAGGCATGACATGGAATGGCACTTGTAATGTATCATCAGTTTTCTAAAAGATTTAATGAGGGTGAACTGGAGGCATTCACTGGGGCCAGCCTAAAAGTAAGGGAACTTAAGGCAAGTTGAGGCTGGAGAGCAGACTGGAGAGGGGATGATGAGGATGGACAAATGGAAAATGTATTTGTGTTGGACAAGGTTTGGGGTTCGGTGTCTGCTCGGACGGTAGGTAGAGGAAGCATCATTTTCTTTGCAGTTGCTATAGTAAAAAGGTAAAACAAATGGAACAACTAACAATAATAATAATAATATTAATAATCATCATCATCATCATCACCTTCATCATCATCATCATAATAAGTAGTAGTCATAGTAACCATAGTGTGTTATTGAAAAACCCATTTTTTGGAAAAAAATAGCATTTAATAAAATCTCCCATTCAACCCAAAACAGACCCAGTGTGAACCCTCAAAAAACTATCATAATAAATCTGCTCTTTCCCCCATTGTTCCATCAGCACCACCCATAACAGGCCCACCCTATCTGAAATCTCATAACACTATCCTAATCAAATTACTACTTTCCCAACTTCCTGACTCTCACCACCACAACAGACTCACCCCGCCCTAATAAAAGTGCCCCTCAATGTCCTCCAGTCTTTTAGAAAGTCTTTCTGATTTGTTTTACCTCCTTCAGGCATTAGAGAACTTCAAGGATGAAGCTCTCTGTACTGGAGTGGGTGAGGGCAAGACTGCTTTGATGATGAACATGAAGGGTGCCAGGCTTGGCTGCTAGCCACAGCTGTGGCAATATTGCAGCTTTCTCTTTACCATATGACAGTTGAGGCAGCAGCAGGGTAAGCCCTTCAGGTCAAGTACTTCCTTAGTCCTCAGTCCTCCTCCTATAGCAACAGCAGACTACCTACCTCTCCCATAGCTCTGGGGTCAGTGTTAACAAAAAACAAGCAAAACAGACAGAGAGGGGGACATTAAAAATAGAAGCACAGGTGTGTGGAACAGAGACAAAAACACTGAAAAGAAAATTGAAAAAATGGGAATGATGGGAACAATTGGGATAGATGAGATTAGATTTAGAGTTATAGCTAGAAAGAATTATGACCAGGCCAGAGTCAGTTACATTTACTGTTCAAATTAGCTGTTAGACCTGGCAGCGTTGAGGTGTTCTTCTCCCACTTTTTGCGTGTTTTACCTTACATGTGCTGATCTGTTTTTGTTAGCTTTATGAGTCTGGTCACTTTACCACTGCTAACCAGTGCTAAAGTGCATTTGCTCACTCTCCTAAAACATGGTAACATTGGTGTATTTACAATTGGCATATTTAATTTAGTTATGAGTCCCAAGTAAAGTGCACTATATGTGCATAGCACCTGTGAATTAAATGTTACTAATAGGCCTGCAGCACTGATTGTGCCACCTACTTATGTAGCCCTTTAAATATGTCTCAAGCATGCCATTGCAAAGTCTGTGAGTGCAGTTTGACTGCCATGTTTATTTGGCATTTAAAACCCCTTGCCAAGCCTTAAAATACACCCTTTTATTATATATGTCACCCCTAAGGTAGACCTAGACAGCCCATAGGACAGGTTGCTATATTATTAAAAGGCAGGACATATATGCTTAAGTTTCACAAGTCATGATAGTGAAAAAACTAGCAAATTCAAACTGTTGCACCGATACTTTATACATTGCCTCATAAGTTCAGCCTGCCTGCCTGTTCTGTGCAAAACTGCCACAGGGTGAGCCCAAGTTAATTTATGGTGCATAACTGACTGACCCTTACTAGGGTTGTGGTCCCTAATTGGACAGGGTGTATACCTATGCCTACTAGAGACCCAATTTCCAGCTATGGTTTTGTGTTTAATCGTTTCAATGTGAAAAGTGTCTTTGGGTTGTTTTGCATAATTACACTTTATTTATTATAATTGCTTTGGAAATTTATGTAATTGTATGAATTTCACACACATCTAGTATTATGCCTCTTTGCTTGGGTCAGTCCATCTATGTCATATTTGCATGTATGTGTGTACACGCTTATGCAATAACACCTTCTGTGGTGCTTTAAAACTCTGTAGTGCAATACGTCCTGACATTATAAGATAGCTAGAATTTGATCATCACTGGAACCTCTACTAAAGGAAAAGAATAGTTCTTTAATGGGTTTACAAAGAAATTAGAGTTAAAATAGTCAGTAATATAAGTGATGTATATTGTCAGTAAGCAAATGTCCTCGTACAGAATACTTAAAACTACACTAATGGAATTATATATGATTTTAGACTTCATAGGAACCTTACACACAAACACTCACACAAAATATCCTACTCACTTGCCATAGTCGCCAGAGCTTGGCCTCCAACAGTACTCTTTATCCATTCTTCCCCTCCCCCATCCTGTAGAGCTCAGCCTCCTGTGATGCAAGCTCTTGGTACTGAGTGGTTGGTTGTTCGTGCCCTGCACCCAGTAACCCTGACACCAAAAATGGAGGTCATAGAGATCAATATTGTGCACATATCGTTTACCCATACCGTGCACCCTGTCCTTTAACCAAACAAGCTAAGGGCCACAGGCTTCAGCTAGATAGGAAAAGAACAGTTGAGTTTGGATTCAGTGATTTTACACTGGTGATGTTATCCATGATGTCTAGGTATGTTGTCCTCATGGATGCATGAAATAAAGGCACGTACACTTCCACTCACTTGCAACATATGTCCTTATAAACAACAATTCTTATTAGATGGCTGCAGTATTGTTTCCTACATCCAGAGGCTTCTGCAACGGAGAGATGTGGATGCACAACTTTATTTCCAGTTCTTTATAGACAGAGAAAATAGTAATTTATTGTGGTTTCTTTAGTAAATTCTTCTCTTTGGGATAAGGCAAGTGGCTTTCTGTGCAATTCTTGTAAGGCAACTCCCACTGAGCATTATTCCCCACCCATGTTAAGAGGATTGGGCAGTTGGAAGTTGCTTGCTCTGTTACTATCGTTACACTGTTTCAGAACTGAAAGAAGATAGAATAAATACAGTTATTATCCAAGCTTGTCAATGTCACTGGGCAGCTTCATGTTAACTGAGCTATGCATGCTGGAACATTGGCTCAGTAACTGATCAGGAATTTAGTGACTGAGCATAAATCAATCTGCTGACTGTATGCCACAGAATATCATGGTATGTCCTGTGCATGGCCTGTTTTTTTTTTGGGTCTTTTGCACATTGCTCCACAGATCTTGTTCAAGGGACCGCATCAGATCCCATCAGGCCAAGGTATCAAAAGGGATCCCATCTGACCATCCTGTAATTTTAATTACTGAACAAGCATTTTGTGGCATTATTACATGTGCCTCTTGACCAGTCTAACCTGGTCCTTTGCTCAGGAACAGTTTGAAATGTGTGTTTATTACTCACTTTTCTTTATGGGTTCTAAAGATCTGAAACAATTAATTTCAGTTATTGGCTGCAGATAGCTGCCTACTTCTCTCCTATTGTCTACAAATAGCCTTGGAAACTCAATTTCCTCCAAAGTATATAAATAAATTGGACATTTCAGTTATCTACATTGTTTATATTATTTGCATCCTAGTACTAAGTATAGTAAGTGCTCCATCTTTCATTCAGAAGGATGTAACTCATGCCACAGTAGAAGGGCATAACCTGGAGCACCCACTGTGGCCCTTCTTTTGCTCTGTGTGAGATTTTTTTTGTATCCTTTTAACCTATATTTATGCCAGGTTAGTTCACATCTAATGTTAGTGAGAAATAAGCCAATACAAAAAGTCTATTTCAGTGTTGAAGACACAGCAACAATCTGACATGTCTTCTATTATATCTACCAGCAGTGTTCTTATAGCCACTTTCATTAAATAGACACCCAACTGCACCTTCCATAGCAACATTTTGGGCCAGATGTATCAAAGCATTTTGCATTCGCAAACGGTGCGAATGCCCGTTTGCAAATGCAAAAAGCCATTTCAGAATGTATCAAAGGCATTCTGAATGCAATTTTAAGGAATAGCTAAAATAGCGATTCCTTAAAATTGCGACCCTGTTTAGAGAGTCGCAAATTGCGACTCTCTAAATAAGAAATCGCAAATAAGGAATCCTTATTTGCGATTTCTAAAGCACATATAAGAAGCAATTCCTTAATGCGAATTGGGCATTAAGGAATCGCCATTTACCACCAAGTTGAACTTGGTGGTAACCATGTGCAAATTTTAAAAATGCATTTAAAATGCATTTTCAAAATTTACATGTAAAGCACACATGCCCTTTTGGCATGTGTGCACCTTACATGTTGTAAAAAAATATTTTGGGGTGCAGCAGAGGGGGCCTAAAGCCCCCAGCACCCTGGATTTTGCATTTCCAAAAATTGCAAATTCCAGTTAGGAATTCGCAATTTGGGACATGCAAAATATTCGCAAACATGGGCCTACAGGCCCGTAGATGCGAATGGGGGCTGTACCACAATTTGCGATTCGGTAATAGCATTAGCGTTTTTTAAGGAATCGCTATTACCGAATTGCAAATATGATAGATTGGGGCATATTTATACTCCGTTTGCGCCGGACTTGCGTCGTTTTTTTGACGCAATTTCGACTCAAAACTAACTCCATATTTATACTTTGGTGTTAGACGCGTCTAGCGCCAAAGTCCATGGAGTTTGCATCATTTTTTTGCGTGGACACCTACTTTGCGTTAATGAGATGCAAGGTAGGCGTTCACGTCTAAAAAATCGACTCCGAGGCATGTGCGTCGGATTTATACTCCCGGCCAAAATTCACGCCCGGGAGTGGGCGGGTCAAAAAAAATGACGTACGGCCGCTTTTGCGCAGTTTTTTAGCGCCTGCAAAAGGCAGGCGTTAAGGGACCTGTGGGCTCTGAAGGAGCCCAGAGGTGCCCTCCCATGCCCCCAGGGACACCCCCTGTCACCCTTGCCCACCCCAGGAGGACACCCAAGGCTGGAGGGACCCATCCCAGGGACATTAAGGTAAGTTCAAGTAAGTGTTTTTTTTCATTTTTTTTTGTGGCATAGGGGGGCCTGATTTGTGCCCCCCTACATGCCACTATGCCCAATGACCATGCCCAGGGGACATAAGTCCCCTGGGCATGGCCATTGGGCAAGGGGGCATGACTCCTGTCTTTGCTAAGACAGGAGTCATTTCTGTAGGGGTTGGGAGTCGAAAAAAATGGCGCAAATCGGGTTGAGGCGAAAAAATTGCCTCAACCTGACTTGCCCCATTTCTTGACGCCCAAGTCCCATATCCCCCTACGCCGGCGCTGCCTGGGCTATGTCGTTTTTTTACACGCACACCAGGCAGCGCCGGCGGCTAACGCCGGCTAACATCATTGATTAAATACGGCGCCCGCACGGTGCTTCAGAATGGCGTTAGCCGGTGCTAATTTTTTTAACGCAAAACTGCTTTAGCGCAGTTTTGCGTCAAAAAGTATAAATATGGCCCATTGCATTTTGCGATTCAGAAATAGCGATTTCTTAAAAATCGCTATTTCCGACTCGCAAAATGCATTCTTGATACATGTGCCCCTTTATTACTACAAAACACATGGAAGTGTGCAAACATGTGCTACACATGTTATGAGGATCGATCCAGTCCTCACAGGATGGGTTGTTCACCCTCCCTCCTCAGGCACAGGCTAGAATTGGATATGACCTCTTCCATACCAGAAAGGGAGACAAACAAGCATAACATCCCAATTTAATGGATACAGCATTTTTCCATTGTCCCTTAAAATTGCATTGGTATAGATAGTCCTTTATGAACTCTATGAGCTGATGTCAGGGACTGCACTTTCCAAGCTACATCATGCCAGGAGGTGCGCCTAACACTGTGCACCTGTGTCCAAGGGAAGAGCCTGACCAACGTGCATACAGCACACACAATCTCCCCATAGCATGGGATGAACTATTTCAGCTGTGTGTCACGGACTTCTGACCCTAAGCTACATCTCACCAGGAGGCGCTCCTAACACTGTGCACCTATGACCAAGTGAGGAGCCTAACCAAAGCACATAAAGTGCACACAATCTCCCCGCGGGTCCAGACAAACTCTGTCAGTTGGGTGTCAGGGACAAAACATAAATGAAGAAAATAGGGAGCTTCTTAACAAATAGGTCTCCAAAGGTGTCTATCAGAAAAAAAAATGGCAGCAACCTAGATCTTGGTCCAGAAAGAGCGTTTTTTTTTTATTTGTTGTAAAGATGTTCAGTAGTTTTGGAGTTATTAAAGTAAAAAGGTTTATGAATATTTAGAGACATGAATCCATCGCAGATCATCTGTGAATCCGGATGGATTTGTAGATAAACATGCCAACAGCAATGTCATGATTGGCTGGCTGCAACTTGAGAGGAAATTTGTGGCTGCTATTTGGTTCATAGGGACTCAATTCCGAGCGGGTATAATAAAATTGAAAAGTGATTCAAGAGATCGTGGTAGAGATACCTGGACCCTCTAGGACTGATGGAGAGGTCTGTGAGAGACCCCTCATGGGGAAGAAATTGTCCAAAAACATTTTTTTTTAGCGTGCAAGGATCCGCAGATCCACCCGGATCCTCCCAGTTCCTCCCAGACTGAGGTGGATCCATGGACTCGCACAGCACTCACACACCCACTCACACAACATACACAACCACATAAACACTCACACACTCACTCACAGACCGACAAAAACACTCACACACACAGACCCACACAGCCACTCACAAACCCACTCACACACCCACTCACACACCCACTTACACACCCACACATCCACTTACACACCCATACAGCCACTCACACACCCACTCATAGACCCACAAAACCTCTCACACACCTACCCACATACACATATTTATGTATGTATGTATATATTATGTGTGTATGTGTGGTCGTGTGGACTGACCTAATAACACAAGAAACTCACTGAAAATATTACAAGATGCAGGTTCCATTCAACTTTCCAAATGAGTAGAAAGGCCTGCATCTTCAAGGTTGGCTTGCAAAGTAGCTAGAAAATAGCTATTATTTGAGAAAGTGGATATTCTTTAGTAAAAAATACTAATAATGATGGACATGTTTTATATAAAAAAGGCATATTTGATTGCATAAATAAGTAGAAATAAATAAATAATAAAACAAGCTCGATCAGGGACATTAAAGGGCATCATGGCACTAGGGATGCAAAGGTTTTTAATAAAAGTCAGGTTAAGTAGTAGTTGTCCTGTGATATCATTCAGTTAATAAATGTAAGTTTCTCTATCCATAGAATACATTCCTTAATTCAGGCTTAAGTATGACTTACCTGTCTTTTTCCAATAGTAAACCTTTTCCCCTTTATGATTTGTTTCCGAAAAAATGTCTTACTCATGGAAATTGATGACTAGGTCTTGGGTAAGGCTTGTGTAAAACAAAACTACTGCCATCAACTTTGTGATCTGTTATATTAAGATGTAGTTTACACCTAAGACAAGAGTAAGACAAAACCACTCAGAAAAACTTTGCTAATCAGATCCTTGAATATCAGGATGAATGAGTTAGAAAGTACCAGGCACCTTTTGGTAATCTAATTTGAAATGCTAACTGATACATAGAAATTCCCTGCTATACCTTCATTTTTATTTCAGGGATTGATTTCCTAATACAAAGAAACCCCTAGCCTGTCCCGATGAATACTGGAGATGTCAACAGCTGCTCCCACCCTTAAAAAGGGTTTAGTGCATACTTAGAATTAAAATGGGTTAAGAAAACATTTGTGAATGTAGTTAAACAAATATGTTTATGGGCGTGCACTCACTTTTAGATCATCTCCCCCATGGATTGTTCACAAAATCTTCTTAAAAATGTAGTTTCTCACTTAAAAGTAATTGGATGAATACATGTTTTTATGATTGGAAACTGCTTTTATGATTCTTAATATTTGTTTAGCACATGTAGAAAATGTTGCATGCCCTAGGCAAACTTACACATGCAAAGGGCTTGACAAACGTAGGGATGCTCCTGCCCTCAAATGGTCACAAACAGCTAAATTATAACAAACAATAAGAAGGCGTAATTGCAACTGGCGCTAAATCCAGAGGTTACACCCCAAATAACCTTATCAATATGTGAAACCTGATGAAGACACTCTTTGCCACCGTATGGCTATGTACACTGAATTAATATAATCATCTTCTCCCAACTGTCCTTGTTATGTTATGTTTTTTGTTTTTTTTGCAGTTTTATATAGGGTGAACTGGACCCAGAAATATTAGAGCACTTTACATGAGCACTGGTTACATTACACAAGGTCACATTTTTAGGCATAAGCAGATTAAGTGATTTGCCCAGTATCACAAGATGTTGAGACTCAAACCTGATTTGCCAATTTGAATTCAGCAGATCTGGTCATCATGCCACATCCTGTCTGTTATATTTTGCTATGCTATGTTATTATATGTTGTGTTGTGTTGTGCTGTGGTGTGCTTTGTTGGCTTATGTTGTTATTTTATGTTATGTTATATGTTATGTTATGTTATGTTACGTTATGTTATGTTATGTTATTGTGTCTTATAAGGCCAACTTTCACTGTCGAAGAAGTCTCTTGGCACTCTAAGACTAAGAATGAGACCGATCTTCATGGAATAACCATATTTTGTGCACCAGTGTGACATGAAACTTTCCCAGAGCTCCTCTGTTTCCTAGCATTAGATCTGAGATCCTTGGTGTGATATTCCCCCAAACATTTTGCCTTCAGTCCTCTTTGCTGAATTTGTTTTTTGTTGGATTTAGGACTCTGCACTTTACCACTGCTTCCTACACCTAATGAGCACATTTTATTTTCCTCTTAGCTGGGTTTTATGACACAGTTTTGAAAATGCCATTTTAAGAAAGGTGGCATTTTCTTTTCCCAACTCTCCATGACTTCTACCAGTGTCCTGGGTCACTTGACTGTGAACAGATCTACTGTTAGGGTTTATCTATTGCTTCCAGATTGTAACAAAAAGGGGGCTTAGGTGTAGAAAGGATGGGCCATCCTAGCAGGATGACTGTGTGAGCCTATACACAGCAGCACTTTTAAAGGGCTTTCCTCCTTGCCACACAAAGGAACCTAACCCCATGGCTACCCTGCCATTTCTCACCACCAGGCAGTTTGGTGCTGTGTCAGGGAAAGAACTTTCCAGAACCAGGCATGTGGGTAGGACAGGGTCTGCACTCACAGAAAGGCTGGCACCAGGTATCAATATTGTAGCTCCACAGCCACTTTTCAGAACAAACCTGGACCTGAGGAGGTTACAAAAGGACTACCCTGCTACCAGAGAACTGCCCTGGTGCTTGAAGGACTGCCTTGCTGTCTGAGAAGGAAGACTAGACCTGCTTGCCCTTATCCCAGGCTACCTAATGTGACCCTAAGGGTCAAACGGTTGTCCTCTATTTTATGCTGCAGGGACACAACCAGCTTCAGAGGCCCCTTGCAACTATCAAGCTGACCTGCTGGACCCTTGACTGTAATCGGCAAGAGTACCTTCTAAGAGAAAAGGTGAAAATCCAGAAATTTTAGATCCTTGCAACCACAAACAGGCCCACTCTCCCCAAGACTCTGCCACCCATGATGACCGCCAGCACGCAGCTCTGGTGAGACCTGCTCTTTGGATCAATACTGACAGCCGGTGATGACCAGTAATGCAAAACCTGCACTTTGTACTACAGCAATGCAGCTACAGCAAGGACTGTCTGAGACACTCAACCTTCATTTAGCAATACAGTGACCTACTCTTCGTGCTACAGTGACAACCGTCCATGATCCTCAACCTCCTCCTCCTGGGTTTCTCCAACCTGAGCAGAACTCTTTGTACCGGACTTAGAAGGCAACCTTCTAGTGGGACTAATCTACTTCCTGTATTAAGACCACTCTCCATCACGGTCAACTTGAATTTATGACTCTTCCCTGGTCTTGCATGACCAGATTACCCCAAGGGGCGCTTTGAGCTTTTAGGAGCTTTTTTTCAAATAAAACTATAAAAATAAATATCTCCAGTTCTACTGATTGGATTTTTGTCGTTCTGGTATCATTTTGTTTATTAAAATGTACTCTCTTTTTCTGAATTGATTGGAATTTTTCTTCTGTTGTGTTTTAACTTTATTACTGTTTGTGTGCTGCAAAATTACCTTACACATTGCCTCTAAGCTGAGCCTGACTGCTTGATACAAAGCTACCAGAGGGTTAAACACAGGTTAGTTAAGTGTCTTTTGCAGTTTGCCCTGACAAGGATTGTGGTTGTTGTCTGAGTGGGGTGTTCACCCCCTCAATTAATAACCTAATTTCTTATACATAAGTCCATGCCTGAGTACCTCGTCCAGTCCAAGTTTTACTTTGCATTTTGGGACTGGTAGTCCTGATTTTATAATGGGCTAATCATGATTACAATTAGAAAAATGCAAAGAAAAAACGTGGACTGAATAATCAACTCTCGCATGGACCTGAAAAATGTGAGATCTCTGTATTCCATTACGATACAAGTTAATAAAACAAGATCTCTAAAGACTTACGGTCAAGTACAACGTGTTTTAGCAATCGTTACATATCAAAGCGAATATAATAGTATGTAAACGAAAGCACTGTGCTGGCTGTATAATCAGCCATAAATTACGGTACTAATGCACTTTTAAAAGAGAGACACTAACACTTATGGTGTTGAATTATTTTCTTTGATGTACATCCGAACACCTAATTGCCTGACATGTCGAATTCATGCATATAATCGAAATGCAATTGTATATTGCAGAAAACGAAAATCATTTGCAAAAATTCGAGAAGGAATACACATTCAACTTCTCTCTTCATTTGTCGAATGTTTTACAGCTTGTTAAAACATTAGGTTGGTGTTCCTAATTAGGTTATTCCATAAATAAAGCTGTTTTTAGATTTCAGAGTTCTGTTGCTAATTGTATAGGCGATCTAATTGAATTTGGAAATGTTGTTTTTGATTTTACCTTCCTTAGATATGTAATGCACGATGGACCGATTATCATCCCTTTTAACCTGATGCAGCTTTTGTTGCTTTGCAACTATACTGCTGTTTTAATTTGCAAATAACGCTGCAGCATGGTACTGTTTAGCCGGAAAATATGTACGAAAAATAGTCACGCCTTTACCTGGCTGAAAAGCTTGACATTTGTTGCCCATCCATCCACCTAGATGACAGCTGTACCCAATTGTGTTCAAAAAGTTGGCAAGCAATGTCAGTTGTACCGATAGGTCAGAAAAATAAAGTATTCCTACTGTAAAAAAAACTTTCACAATACATTTGCAGTGTTTCCAATTTATTGGTGGAGATACGTCTCTTTTTCATGTTATGTAACGGGCTTTAAAGAAGTACTTTGCTCGCATCTTGATCACTCCTTCATATGTAAATTATAGTCCTGTTGAGCAGTTGGTTAACAGTTTATGTTATTTTATTCAATCCTATGCTATAATTCATGTGGTGCATACAATTACACATCTTTTATGTAACGTTTTATTAGGTCTGACGTCTCACAGTACCAGTGTGTGCGCCATTGGATATCGGCACTTTTTTCTCAAGCACCCAGTGAAAAGGTGATATCACATAGTGAACAAAGGCTGAGTTGGAAACCCCTCTACAGAGTGGGTTTCCTGCTTAAATGTGGAGGGGCTAGGGAGTTAAGTTCCATTATGGGTTTTGAAAGTGTTAGCGCGACTGACCTTATTTGGTTTCCTATCTTTAATTTATAATGGGACGCATTAGAGGTTCAAAGGACGTTTTGACTGCGCTTAGAGTAATTCCCACCATAAATTCCAAATACAACACAAAATCATCAACAAACAACAGTCAATACCTTTGGAGTCAGTAATCTTCATGCACCATGACCCATTAGGTCATGAATAACCACACCTTTGTTTACAAATTTGAATGTTTATTTCTCTGTACTAACAATGCTAATATCACGTAAATTCATCTCAAAACCATCTGATACACTTATAGGAACAATACTGGTTGACCAAACCTTCTAAAGAATCTCAATTTAATTAGCATATTTATTACTAAACATTCAAAAGTCACAGTACAAATCAAACGCAAGAATAACTGCACAATAGAAATAGCATATATCTAGGTTCAGCAACTAAGCAAGATCAATTCTTTATTAATAGCAACCTATTAACATATCAAGATTTCCCTTAATAACCTTCTGATTAGAATAGCTTGTTTGGGCTTCATGCAAAACAATTTTAGACCACATGAATTTTGGAAAAACATCTAGCTATGGCTCTATCAAAATAGCAGTTGGTACCTAGAAACAAAAGACAAAAATTACAAGAACATTAGCATTTCATTATACCTCTCCTATAATGGATCAGCAAACTGCGATTTTCTTCGTCAGTTGGACATCTGTTCGGTCAGCATCAGCAATGGGCCATAAAAGGGAGTGGTTCAGAATTGGGGACTCTAAGCGATCCAAACCATTAGAAAACCATTAGAAAAGCAATATCTAAGGAGTCAGTATTCAGCATCAGAAGTTTAAGCAATAAAGTTAAAGATAGAAAAAAATCATGGGGAACTTTTCAGCTCCTCAGACAGAATAGAATGAGCCTCTCTTCCCTCTGTGCAGTCGGACTAAGTTAAAATCGCCTAAAGAACTTCCCAAGTTGCCATTGGTCAAAGAATCGTAAGTTTCCAATTTGTCCAATGAAGGTTCATTTCTAAATCTAAGCTATAATTAAACTGTCTTTCGCATGTTGATGATTGGAACCTCTTCTCCTGTTCCTACCGTCAAGCTTATCAGATAACATTTTTTGAACTCCAATCAGTGCATCCATTGTTAGCTCCTGGGAACATCTCTGTCTCTCGCATCAACTGTACAATGTATCATCCCTAGTACAAGATCTTCTAGCAAGCAGTTCTCATGAGAAAGTTAAAGTTATCTTCTTACGTTTGGTCAACTCATTAAAAAACCACACATGAATTAATTTCTCTAGTAATACATTCCCACGATTTATTAGAATAGTACAGCTTAGCATGAGGTTGTGTAAACTATGCCCAAAACCTTGCTAACTTAAGGCCTACAATTGATAAAGCAAATACATAATGCAAATTCATTAATATCCCACCCTACTACATTTTTTTAATGCAAGTACTACAATTAATATTAATAAGCCTTTAAAGACACTTCATGATTAATGGTGGCGACTCAAATAGGCACATTTTCCATGTCGCACATTATTTTCTATGCTAATCAAATTCTATGCAGATTCATAATTCAAATACATGAAGACTTATCAGTAAAAATTCAGTGTTCACAAAAGTTCCTGGGTCAGTAATGGGCATAAAGCCTTGCCCCCTCTCCTTGGTATCACCCCATTCAATGTCCCTTCCTGGCTGCTCAGGTAAAGATACGTTCAAAGGTCTGTTTCCTCCCCACCCCTCTTTCCAGGGCCAACTTAATCACTCACAAAGTTAATTTTTTTCACAGTGGATCAGTCTTTATTATACAAGAAGGATCTCCTTTCCAATCAGTCATAATAGTTGGTACTCATTTGATTAAATAACATTACTTTCTGACTTATTGCATGACTCCAAAGTACATATAAATAACAATGCATTTTCAATGAAAGCTAAACCATGTTCTACATTACCATAATAATCAATTCAATATCTAGGGAGCTGATAACCTAAGCGCTGAAATAGCAATTTTAGTGTCATATATTGAAATCAAAACTTCAGGTGCCAACCACTGACTTTGTTATTATTTTATAGGAGGTTACAATTATCACTCCTTGATATTTGGCACAGTGACCTTTGAATCCCACTTTTTTAATAAATAATTGCCTACCAGCAGATTAGCTTCATGCAACATTCAGTTATAGGCTTCTTCTGTGCATTCAAGAACAAGTTTCAGCGATAGTCAGTAGGACCATGTGTGTGTCCGATGTGTACTTCTGTATGTGCAAGCATGTGTGTGTGTGTGTGTGTGTGTGTGTGTTATTAAGTCATATTCTTGCTTTTACTAATATGATGGCATCCTGACCAAGCCAGTATGCCTGCCTTTTGATAACTATACTACATTGCAGCTAGCATTTGTGGGAGTGTTGTGATTGAGAGCACGCAAGAGTATGAATTTATATTCTAGAATGCATTTTCAGAATTGAGGCCTTTAGTCAGTTAAGTTAGCCTGACTTTAACCAAGCATTTAAAAAGCATTTTGAATACAAGATTATACATATGCTCTTTATAATGTTCATTATATGTGCAATGTGAAGAAAAGAAATACATGTTGCTTCAACTAATACAACTTATAGTGTAAATGTAAAACTTGAATAATTAATACATGAAACCATTTTTAAATGACGATTAGTCTGCCTGTGTATGAAACTTCAATCTTTCAGTGATTACATTACATTAGTAAGTCAAATGGCATGCCTGTTAATCATATTAAAGTGTACAATAACTATAATGTGAAATATAGATGCATAATTGCTCAACAATCGACATATAAAGGATGGAGTATAAATGGCGATACTCCAGTCCCCCCTCTAATGCATATGTAGGCCATCACAATAATTCACATATATATCAATATCAGGTGAGATTAGGTCAAAACCTTGAAGTTCTCAACAAATGATGTCTAGTGTTTTCCATGTATTTCATATCATCATAGAATCAACACTGATTCCCTTTCATTTGAAAGTCTCTTTTAGTTCTTTTTAGCCCTTGCCTTTACATACTTATATCCCTTAAAGATGATGAACAGATATATTGCACAGATGCCAATAATGATGAGAAGTCTCAAAACCGAACCCACTATTCTACTTCCTAGGCTCCCAAACAGTTTGCCAAACTTAGAGAACCCATCTCCAAGTGCTTGTCAAACACCTGTAGCTTCCAAATCCTCCAAATCTCTTTTCATGTCAGCAATGTTCTTGATATATGCCTTTAAGTCTTTACTTTTGTCAGGGATGTAGATACAACATTGCTGGACCTTTAACTTCCTATATACTCACCCTCTTTTGCAAGAAGGATGTCTAATGCAAGACAATTCAGCAAAACCATGGATGTTATAGCTACCATCTCAGTGTCGACAACCAATTAAACTTTCTAAGTTTATGTAATTTAAAATCACACTTACAGATTAAAATTATGGCGCCAAAGATGTCTCCCACTATTTCTCCAACACTAGCACCTCATTTGGGTCTGGAATTCATTTCCCATACAGGATCATCAAAATGATCCAACTACACCTAAATACCCTCACCATAATACACCTTTGGCAACTTCAAAAATGCATATTCCCTGAAAATAAAATAAACGCCAGGAACAGCCTGGTCTTTGCCATCCCGAAACAACATCAAGTTTCCACTAACCACAAATGTACAATCCCATTTGCTTCTTTTCATGAATGCAGTGTCATCTGAAGATATATCTGTAAGTATGCACAACTTCACCTTATGTTTCCAATCCAAAGTCAATGCTGCTAGATTCCCTGCACTTGATGTTCAATTTCTTCTTTAGTTCTTTTATTCTGACCCTTGAGATGTCTTCAACGTAGATTCCAAATCTATCCTTCTGTCTTCAACTAAATTGAGGAATTTCGTCTCAACATCTATAAAACTACAAGTTAAATTGCTTAAGTGAGAATAAACAATATTCAGTGTCAATGGTTGGTCCAATGAACCATGCAATTATCCATATCTCTTTGGGAGCTGAACAATGATTCAAATGCTGCAATGTGAGAATTTATGAAATAACTAAGGGCCCGATTTGGAGTTTGATGGATAGGTTACTCGGTCACAAAAGTGTCAGATATCCAGTCTGCCATATCACGATCTCCATAGCCAATAAAGGAATTGCAATATGGCAGATGGGATATCGTCACATTTGTGAAGGAGTAATACACTCTGCCAAACTCCAAATCAGGCCCTTAGGCCTAATTCAATTTTTTTTACTGAAAATATCCTGTCCCATAAAGTAAACAACAAAAGGCTACAAGTGATCATAAGTCAAAGGAATATGATGGTATATGATGCCTTCAGTAGGTAATTTAATTCAGACTTAACAATCCCTTACGTCCATTGTGTCAATTAAATCATAGAGCAATTTAAAATAAGCACCTGAAGAAGAGTCTCTTCGAGATGTATCTACATGTAATTCTGTATCATCTAGTGAGTGTAAACTGCTGTGTGTAGGACTTAGGGTGAAGGGGGCAACACTAGGTTTACGCCTAACTACTGTGGAAGGTGTAGGTGAGGATAATCCTACAATAAGAATGATTAGCACTACCATAGTGACAAACAATACTCCTTCTAACAATAATCTACATTTAGTTGTGCTTCTAGTTTCCATAACTTCTCTAGAATCAGACCAGTGAGTAGAAATTAGCAACAGAGTCTTATCTGTAGGTTTCTACTTGTGCAAATAGCAAAACAAAGTTCATGTTATGTTGTAGGAGGCTGGCCTGGCTTGTAGTGGGTACCAAGGGGTACTTACACCTTGCACCAGGTCCAGGTATCCCTTATTAGTGTAGAGGGGTGTCTAGCAGCTTAGGCTGATAGAAAAGGTAGCTTAGCAGAGCAGCTTAGTCTGAACTAGGAGACGTGTGAAGCTCCTACTATACCACTGGTGTCATATGCACAATATCATAAGAAAACACAATACACAGACACAGATATACTAAAAATAAAGGTACTTTATTTTTATGACAATATGCCAAAAGTATCTCAGTGAGTACCCTCAGTATGAGGATAGCAAATATACACAAGATATATGTACACAATACCAAAAATATGCAGTAATAGCAATAGAAAGCAATGCAAGCAATGTACAGTCACAATAGATTGCAATAAGAGCACATAGGTATAGAGGCAACACAAACCATATACTCCAAAAGTGGAATGCGAATCACGAATGGACCCCAAACCTATGTGACCTTGTAGAGGGTCGCTGGGACTGTAAGAAAACAGTGAGGGTTAGAAAAATAGCCCACCCCAAGATCCTGAAAAGTGGGTGCAAAGTGCACCTAAGTTCCCCAGAGAGCACAGAAGTCGTGATAGGGGAATTCTGCAAGGAAGACCAACACCAGCAATGCAACAACGATGGATTTCCAGACGAGAGTAACTGTGGAACAAGGGGACAAGGGGACCAAGTTCAAAAGTCACGATCAAGTCGGGAGTGGGCAGATGCCCAGGAAATGCCAGCTGTGGGTGCAAAGAAGCTGCCACCGGATGGGAGGAGCTGTGGATTCTGCAAGAACGAAGAGGGCTAGAAACTTCCCCTTTGGAGGATGGATGTCCCACGTCGTGAAGAAGCTTGCAGAGGAGTTTCCATGCAGAAAGACCGCAAACAAGCCTTGCTAGCTGCAAGGGTCGTGGTTAGGGTTTTTGGATGCTGCTGTGGCCCAGGGGGGACCAGGATGTCACCAATTACGTAAGGAGACAGAGGGGGCGCCCAGCAAGACAAGGAGCCCACTCAGAAGCAGGCAGCACCCGCAGAAGTGCCGGAACAGGCACTACAAAGAAGAGTGAACCGGAGCTCACCTGAAGTCACAAAAGGAGGTCCCACGACGCCGGAGGACAACTCAGGAGGTCGTGCACTGCAGGTTAGAGTGTCGGGGACCCAGGCTTGGCTGTGCACAAAGTAAAATCCTGGAAGAGTGCACAGGAGCCAGAGCAGCTGCAAATCACGCGGTTCCCAGCAATGCAGTCTAGCGTGGGGAGGCAAGGACTTACCTCCACCAAACTTGGACTGAAGAGTCACTGGACTGTGGGAGTCACTTGGACAGAGTTGCTGAGTTCCAGGGACGATGCTCGTCATGCTGAGAGGGGACCCAGAGGACCGGTGATGCAGTCTTTTGGTGCCTGCGGTTGCAGGGGGAAGATTTCGTCGACCCACGGGAGATTTCTTCGGAGTTTCTAGTGCAGAGAGGAGGCAGACTACCCCCACAGCATGCACCACCAGGAAAGCAGTCGAGAAGGCGGCAGGATCAGCGATACAAGGTTGCAGTAGACGTCTTTGCTACTTGGTCACTCCCCTTTCCTTTGTCCAGTTTTGCGCCAGAGCAGGGTTGGGGGATCCCTGAACCGGTGTAGACTGGCTTATGCAGAGATGGGCACCATCTGTGCCCATCAAAGCATTTCCAGAGGCTGGGGGAGGCTACTCCTCCCCAGCCCTGACACCTTTTTCCAAAGGGAGAGGGTGTAACACCCTCTCTCTGAGGAAGTCCTTTGTTCTGCCTTCCTGGGCCAAGCCTGGCTGGACCCCAGGAGGGCAGAAACCTGTCTGGGGGGTTGGCAGCAGATGCAGTGAAACCCCGGGAAAGGTAGTTTGGCAGTACCCGGGTCTGAGCTAGAGACTCCGGGATCATGGAATTGTCTCCCCAATGCCAGAATGGCATTGGGGTGACAATTCCATGATCTTAGACATGTTACATGGCCATGTTCGGAGTTACCATTGTGACGCTATACATATGTCGTGACATATGTATAGTGCACGCGTGTAATGGTGTCCCCGCACTCACAAAGTCCGGGGAATTTGCCCTGAACAATGTGGGGGCACCTTGGCTAGTGCCAGGGTGCCCACACACTAAGTAACTTAGCACCCAACCTTTACCAGGTAAAGGTTAGACATATAGGTGACTTATAAGTTACTTAAGTGCAGTGGTACATGGCTGTGAAATAACGTGGACATTATTTCACTCAGGCTGCAGTGGCAGGCCTGTGCAAGAATTACCAGAGCTCTCTATGGGTGGCAAAAGAAATGCTGCAGCCCATAGGGATCTCCTGGAACCCAATACCCTGGGTACCTCAGTACCATATACTAGAGAATTATAAGGGTGTTCCAGTATGCCAATGTAAATTGGTGAAATTTGTCACTAGCCTGTTAGTGACAATTTGGAAAGAAATGAGAGAGCATAACCACTGAGGTTCTGGTTAGCAGAGCCTCAGTGAGACAGTTAGTCATAACACAGGTAACACATACAGGGCACACTTATGAGCACTGGGGCCCTGGCTGGCAGGGTCCCAGTGACACATACAACTAAAACAACATATATACAGTGAAATATGGGGGTAACATGCCAGGCAAGATGGTACTTTCCTACACAACCCCCCCCCCCCAAACGAAGGACAATAAGACTAGCCATGACCTGATGAATCTTCATTGTCTAAGTGGAAATATCTGGAGAGTCCATCTGCATTGGAGTGGGTACTCCCAGGTCTATGTTCCACTGTATAGTCCATTCCCTGTAGAGATATGGACCACCTCAACAATTTAGGATTTTCACCTTTCATTTGTTTTAGCCAAAGTAGAGGTTTGTGGTCTGTCTGAACAATGAAGTGAGTGCCAAACAGGTATGGCCTCAACTTCTTCAGTGCCCAGATCACAGCAAAGGCCTCCCTCTGTATGGCAGACCAACGCTTTTCTCTAGGGGTCAACCTCCTGCTGATAAAAGCAACAGGTTGATCCTGGCCGTCAGAATTAAGTTGTGATAAGACTGCCCCTACCCCTAATTCAGATGCATTAGTTTGGACAATTAATTTTTTGGAGTAACAGGTGCTTTTGAGGACAGGTGCAGAGCACATGGCCTGTTTCAGCTCCTCAAAAGCTTTCTGACAGCTAGCTGTCCATAATACCTTTTTAGGCATTTTCTTAGATGTGAGGTCATTAAGAGGGGCTGCAATGGAGCTATAGTTCTTTATGAACCTCCTGTAATACCCAGTGAGGCCTAAGAAGGCTCTCACCTGGGTCTGAGTTGTAGGGGGAACCAAATCTATAATAGTTTGGATTTTCCCTTGAAGTGGTGCAATCTGTTCTCCACCTACCAGGTGTCCCAGATAAACCACTTTCCCCTGCCCTATCTGGCACTTTGAAGCCTTGATAGTGAGGCCTGCCTTTTGCAGGGCATCTAAAACTTTCCACAGGTGGACCAGGTGATCATCCCAGGTGGAGCTAAAGACAGCTATATCATCTAGATATGCTGCACTAAAAGCCTCCAATCCATGCAGGACTGTATTCACCAACCTCTGAAAAGTGGCAGGTGCATTTTTCAACCCAAAAGGCATTACTGTGAATTGGTAGTGCCCTCCAATGGTTGCAAATGCAGTTTTAGCTTTAGCATCCTCTGATAACTTGATCTGCCAATACCCTGCAGTCAAATCAAAGGTGCTTAGATACTTTGCAGATGCCAGTGTATCTATTAGCTCATCTGCCCTGGGTTTAGGGTGAGTATCCGTTTTAGTTAACTGGTTGAGACCCCTGTAATCTACACAAAATCTCATTTCCTTCTTTCCATCTTTGGAATGAGGTTTTGGTGCAAGTACCACAGGAGAGGCCCATGGACTTTCAGAGTGCTCAACCACTCCCAGTTCAAGCATTTTCTGAACCTCTTGCTTTATGCAGTCCCTGACATGGTCGGGCTGTCTATAGATCTTACTTTTGACAGGCAAGCTGTCTCCAGTATCTATAGTGTGCTCACACCAAGAAGTGGTGCCAGGCACAGTACAAAAGAGTTCAGAAAACTGACCCAGGAGATTTATGCAGTGGTCTTTCTGCTCAGCAGTAAGACAATCTGCCAGAACTACACCTTCCACTAGAACATCTTGTTCTGTGGAAGAGAAGAGATCAGGGAAAGAGTCACTCTCTTCTTCCTGTCCTTCATCTGTGCCATGAGCAGAGTGAGATCAGCCCTGTCATAGTAGGGTTTTAGGCGATTGACATGGAGCACCCTAAGGGGACTCCTGGCAGTGCCCAAGTCCACCAAGTAGGTGACTTCTCCCTTTTTCTCAAAAATAATGTGGGGTCCACTCCATTTGTCTTGGAGTGCTCTTGGGGCCACAGGCTCCAAGACCCACACTTTCTGCCCTGGTTGGTACTGAATCAGAACAGCCTTCTGGTCATGCCATTGCTTTTGGAGCTCTTGGCTGGCCTGAAGGTTTTTACTGGCCTTTTTCATGTACTCAGCCATCCTAGATCTGAGGCCAAGTACATAGTCCACTCTGTCTTGCTGAGCTTTTAAAGGTTGTTCCCAACCCTCCTTTACAAGTGTTAGAGGACCTCTCACAGGGTGTCCAAATAGGAGTTCAAAGGGGCTGAAGCCCACTCCTTTTTGGGGTACCTCCCTGTAAGCAAAAAGGAGGCAAGGTAACAGGACATCCCATCTCCTGCGGAGTTTCTCAGGGAGTCCCATTATCATTCCTTTGAGAGTTTTATTAAACCTCTCAACCAGTCCATTTGTTTTTGGATGATAGGGTGTGGTGAACTTGTATGTCACACCACATTCCTTCCACATGGCCTTTAAGTAAGCAGACATGAAATTGCTTCCCCTATCTGATACCACCTCTTTTGGGAAGCCCACCCTGGAAAAGATTCCCAGGAGGGCCTTTGCCACTGCAGGAGCTGTAGTGGTCCTTAGAGGAATTGCTTCAGGATATCTGGTGGCATGGTCCACTACCACCAAAATAAACCTATTGCCTGAAGCAGTAGGAGGGTCAAGGGGGCCAACTATGTCAACCCCTACCCTTTCAAAGGGGACCACAACCACTGGTAGTGGAATAAGGGGAGCCTTTGAAGTGCCACCTGTTTTGCCACTGGCTTGACAGGTTTCACAGGACTTACAAAATTCCTTTGTGTCCTCTGACATTCTAGGCAAATGAAACAAGGGGACAAGCCTGTCCCAAGTTTTCATTTGCCCCAAATGTCCAGCTAAGGGAATGTCGTGGGCTAGAGTAAGGAGGAACTCTCTGTATTGCTGAGGAATTACCAATCTCCTGGCAGCTCCAGGTTTTGGATCCCTTGCTTCAGTATACAAGAGGTTGTCCTCCCAGTAAACTCTGTGAGAGTCACTGACATCCCCATTTGCTTGTTTGACAACTTGCTGTCTTAGACCCTCTAGTGTGGGACAGGTATGCTGTGCCACACTCAGCTCCTCCCTGGCAGGCCCCCCTCCACTCAAAAGCTCAGCAGTGTCTGCTTCCAGCTCCTCTGGTGAAGGTTCTGCACAGGGTGGAAATTCTTCTTCCTCAGAAGTTGAATCCACTGTAGAGGGAGGGATAGTAGGTAGTGTTTTACCTTTACTAACCCTAGCTTTAGGGAGCAATTGGTCCATTCTTCCAGGATCCAAGTCACCCTGTCCTTTTTGCTTTTTGGCCTGAGCCCTTGTCAAAGCAAAAATATGCCCAGGAATGCCCAGCATTGCTGCATGAGCCTACAACTCCACTTCTGCCCAAGCTGATGTCTCTAAATTGTTCCCTAATAGACAGTCTACAGGTAAATCTGAGGCAACCACAACTTTCTTTGGACCAGTAAACCCCCCCCCCCCCCCAGTTGAGATTCACAACAGCCATGGGGTGGCTAAGAGTGTTGTTATGAGCATCAGTCACTTGGTACTGGTGACCAAGTAGGTGTTGTTCAGGGTGGACCAGTTTCTCTATTACCATGGTAACACTGGCACCTGTGTCCCTGTAGGCCTGAACCTCAACAACATTTATTAGGGGAAGTTGCTTGTACTTATCCATATTAAGGGGAAAAGCAACCAAGGTGGCCAAATCAATGGCACCTTCAGAGACTAACACAGCCTCTGTGGTCTCCCTAACAAGACCAACCCCCACTAAATTACCAAAAGTGAGCCCAGCTACTCCCTTGGATTGGCTATTAGTAGGTTTGCTCCCACCACCACTGCTATTACTAGGGGCACTAGGTGTAGCAGTAGGGGTTGTGGTAGTGGGAGGCTTGGTGCTTTTATTTGGACAACTGGGATCTGTTGTCCAATGGCCTTTTATTTTACATAAATAGCACCATGGTTTCTTTACTTGATTTTGATTTGAAGAGGATTTGGGCCCACCACCCCCACCAGAGTGTTTTTGTGGGCCTGATGAAGACTCATTTTTAGATTTGTCCCCACCCTTGTCAGAAGACTTACCATCCTTCTTCTTGCCATCCTTGTCACCCCCTGTATGAACTTTTCTGTTCACCCTTGTTCTGACCCATTTGTCTGCCTTCTTTCCCAATTCTTGGGGAGATGTCAGATCTGAGTCCACTAGGTACTGGTGCAACAAATCAGACACACAATTATTAAAGAATATGCTCTCTCAGGATTAAGTTATACAGGCTTTCATAGTCAGAAACTTTACTGCCATGTAACCACCCCTCCAAGGCCTTCACTGAATGGTCAACAAAGTCTACCCAGTCTTGTGAAGACTCCTTTTTTGTTTCTCTGAACTTGATCCTGTACTGTTCAGTGGTTAAGCCATAACCATCTAGGAGTGCATTCTTAAGAACTGTAAAATTATTGGCATCACTTTCCTTCACAGTAAGGAGCCTATCCCTACCCTTTCCACTGAATGATAGCCATATGATAGCAGCCCACTGCCTTTGAGGGACCTCCTGTACAACACAGGCCCTCTCAAGTGCAGCAAACCACTTGTTAATGTCATCCCCCTCCTTGTAAGGGGGAACTATCTTGTGCAGATTCCTAGAATCATGTTCTTTTACAGGATGACTATTTGGAATACTGCTGCTGCCACCATGGTGTCCAAACCCCAACCTCTGTCTTTCTTTTTCTAAGTCAAATGCTTCCCTGTCTAGATCCAGCTGTTGCTTTTTAAGCTTCAGCCTGGACTCTTCCACTCTCAATCTATTGAGTTCCCTTTCTAACATTCTGTCTTCAGGGAGGGTGGGTTGGGCATGCCTTGACACAGAAGAATGGTGTGAATGAACAGAGGGAGACCTGTCCCTAACAGATGGCACTCTAACAACCTGGCTTACAGAAGTAGCACTCCTACTGTGATGAGAACTCACATTAGTACCAGCCATGCTAGGTGGCCTGCTAGGGGCAGGTTGGGAAGGTTCCCTTCTAACCCTCTTACTGGGGGTGCCCCAGAGTCAGAGTGTGAACCATCAGCTAATTTCTCACCAGATGTGCCAACTAAGGTCTTATCCTGTTCAATGAGCATATTAACTAACAGTTCTCTTGAGGGATTCTTCCCTACCCCTAAACCTCTTTCAATGCAGAGACTCCTTGCTCCTTTCCAGCTAAGGTGATCAAATGCAACCCTGGTCAGATCCACAGGACGACCTGTACCAGACATGATAGAAAAGGGTTAAGGGACAGAAAAAGAAAGAAAAAGTTTCAGAACTTTTTAAAGAACTTTTTGAAAGTTTTAGAGGTACTTTTCAGCACTTAGCAATAGAGTAAGGAGAGAAAAGCAAAACTTTTTGGTTAGGTGTACATACACTGAACTTGTTTTGTATATTTTTCTCTTATGAAAAGTATAAAATGACAAAGTGGTAAGTAGTTGCAAATACTTATTCCGTCGCTGCTTCCAATGTAGGAGGCTGGCCTGGCTTGTAGTGGGTACCAAGGGGTACTTACACTTTGCACCAGGTCCAGGTATCCCTTATTAGTGTAGAGGGGTGTCTAGCAGCTTAGGCTGATAGAAAAGGTAGCTTAACGGAGCAGCTTAGGCTGAACTAGGAGACATGTGAAGCTCCTACTATACCACTGGTGTCATATGCACAATATCATAAGAAAACACAATACACAGATATACTAAAAATAAAGGTACTTTATTTTTATGACAATATGCCAAAAGTATCTCAGTGAGTACCCTCAGTATGAGGATAGCAAATATACACAAGATATATGTACACAATACCAAAAATATGCAGTAATAGCAATAGAAAGCAATGCAAGCAATGTACAGTCACAATAGATTGCAATGAGAGCACATAGGTATAGGGGCAACACAAACCATATACTCCAAAAGTGGAATGCGAATCACGAATGGACCCCAAACCTATGTGACCTTGTAGAGGGTCGCTGGGACTGTAAGAAAACAGTTAGGGTTAGAAAAATAGCCCACCCCAAGACCCTGAAAAGTGGGTGCAAAGTGCACCTAAGTTCCCCAGAGAGCACAGAAGTCGTGATAGGGGAATTCTGCAAGGAAGACCAACACCAGCAATGCAACAACAATGGATTTCCAGACGAGAGTACCTGTGGAACTGTAGTGTGGTTAGTTTTATGTATTCATTGCGCTTTAGCTTCAGGCTTTAGGCCTTTGTGCACTTTGCCCTGAATATATTTTATTCATTTGCTGACAGCTTAGAGCCTCTGTGCACTTTGCTCTACATGCTTTTTATTAGGCTTCGTACTGTTATTTTTCAAATAGCCAGTTCTACGGTGTTGTTTTTTATTCATATCACACTGTTTTGCCTACTTCAGCACTGGAGTTCTCCATAACATATTTACTCTGTGCTTCAGTCAAGGATACAGTCTGGTACATTGGCGATAGACGTGGTAGGAGTTTAGACTTGGCATTCCTGCGTAGGGACATTTTGTGATCACAATGACATGTTAGTTATAAAATCACTTTCTTGTCCCAATACACGCAAGAGGGAGATTCCGACCAGGGAACCACAACTAGACGCTGACTGCTTCGTTGCAGATGCTGAACCAAGATCACAGGTCTTTACTCAGGTATGAGGGCTGATGTCTCCACAGTGATTCTAATAGGCAAGCTAGAAGCTTAACATGCTGTGCTCTAAATAGAACAAGCAGAGGGAGAGTAGAAACTGTTAAACAATATGATAGCTTTGTTCTTATGTTTTACTCTCCTGGTGACTATTTCAATCCTACTGTGTTGTATCGTTCTGGTTATTGCGGCTCACGCCTTAATATCTAAAATACAGTCGTTTTATTAAAAATATTATATAAAACTTATACTGTCTTTGTCATTTGTATATGAGATCACATTGGAAATAAGAGAGTTGGTTTGGATCTGAGTAACCACGACTTCCCTGAGAAGTTCCAAAGATGTCATGCGCTCGGCTGCCAAATCATTTCTTCCACATGGGAGAAATGAGGCACTGCTAGTTAGCCGGAGCAAAAACCGGATTTAGGGTGACAGAGTTCTTTACACGTGGGTCAGACTCAGTCCCCCACACCGTTATAGATCCTGCTACCTAGAAATCCAGTAGTCTCATTTAGAATAATGAGAGCCCACGCGACAAAACAAGGGGACCAAGTCCAAAAGTCACGATCAAGTCGGGAGTGGGCAGATGGCCAGGAAATGCCAGCTGTGGGTGCAAAGAAGCTGCCACTGGATGGTAGAAGCTGTGGATTCTGCAAGAACGAAGAGGGCTAGAAACTTCCCCTTTGGAGGATGGATGTCCCACGTCGTGAAGAAGCTTGCAGAGGTGTTTCCGTGCAGAAAGACTGCAAACAAGCCTTGCTAGCTGCAAGGGTTGTGGTTAGGGTTTTTGGATGCTGCTGTGGCTCAGGAGGGACCAGGATATCACCAATTGCGTGAGGAGACAGAGAGGGTGCCCAGCAAGACAGGGAGCCCACTCAGAATCTGGCAGCACCTGCAGAAGTGCCGGAACAGGCACTACAAAGAAGAGTGAACCGGAGCTCACCCGAAGTCACAAAAGGAGGTCCCATGACGCTGGAGGACAACTCAGGAGGTCCTGCACTGCAGGTTAGAGTGTCGGGGATCCAGGCTTGGCTGTGCACAAAGGAAATCTTGGACGAGTGCACAGGAGCCGGAACAGCTGCAAATCACGCGGTACCCAGCAATGCAGTCTAGCGTGGGGAGGCAAGGACTTACCTCCATCAAACTTGGACTGAAGAGTCACTGGACTGTGGGAGTCACTTGGACAGAGTTGCTGAGTTCCAGGGACCACGCTCGTTGTGCTGAGAGGGGACCCAGAGGACCGGTGATACAGTCTTTTGGTGCCTGCGGTTGCAGGGGGAAGATTCCGTCGACCCACAGGAGATTTCTTCGGAGCTTCTAGTGCAGAGAGGAGCAGACTACCCCCACAGCATGCACCACCAGGAAAGCAGTCGAGAAGGCGGCAGGATCAGCGATACAAGGTTGCAGTAGTCGTCTTTGCTACTTTGTTGCGGTTTTGCAGGCTTCCAGCGCGGTCAGCAGTCGATTCCTTGGCAGAAGGTGAAGAGAGAGATGCAGAGGAACTCTGATGAGCTCTTGCATTCGTTATCTAAAGAATTCCCCAAAGCAGAGACCCTAAATAGCCAGAAAAGGAGGTTTGGCTACTTAGGAGAGAGGATAGGCTAGCAACACCTGGAGGAGCCTATCAGAAGGAGTCTCTGATGTCACCTGCTGGCCCTGGCCACTCAGAGCAGTCCAGTGTGCCAGCAGCACCTCTGTTTCCAAGATGGCAGAGGTCTGGAGCACACTGGAGGAGCTCTGGGCACCTCCCAGGGGAGGTGCAGGTCAGGGGAGTGGTCACTCCCCTTTCCTTTGTCCAGTTTCACGCCAGAGCAGGGCTGGGGGATCCCTGAACCGATGTAGACTGGCTTATGCAGAGATGGGCACCATCTGTGCCCATCAAAGCATTTCCAGAGGCTGGGGGAGGCTACTCCTCCCCAGCCCTGACACCTTATTCCAAAGGGAGAGGGTGTAACACCCTCTCTCTGAGGAAGTCCTTTGTTCTGCCTTCCTGGGCCAAGCCTGGCTGGACCCCAGGAGGGCAGAAACCTGTCTGAGGGGTTGGCAGCAGCAGCAGCTGCAGTGAAACCCCGGGAAAGGTAGTTTGGCAGTACCCGGGTCTGTGCTAGAGACTCAAGGGATCATGGAATTGTCTCCCCAATGCCAGAATGGCATTGAGGTGACAATTCCATGATCTTAGACATGTTACATGGCTATGTTCGGATTTACCATTGTTACACTATACATATGTCGTGACATATGTATAGTGCACACGTGTAATGGTGTCCCCGCACTCACAAAGTCCAGGGAATTTGCCGTGAACAATGTGGGGGCACCTTGGCTAGTGCCAGGGTGCCCACACACTAAGTAACTTAGCACCCAACCTTTACCAGGTAAAGGTTAGACATATAGGTGACTTATAAGTTACTTAAGTGCAGTGGTAAATGGCTGTGAAATAACGTGGACGTTATTTCACTCAGGCTGCAGTGGCAGGCCTGTGTAAGAATTGCCAGAGCTCCCTATGGGTGGCAAAAGAAATGCTGCAGCCCATAGGGATCTCCTGGAACCCCAATACCCTGGGTACCTCAGTACCATATACTATGTAATTATAAGGGTGTTCCAGTATGCCAATGTAAATTGGTGAAATTGGTCACTAGCCTGTTAGTGACAATTTGGAAAGAAATGAGAGAGCATAACCACTGAGGTTCTGGTTAGCAGAGCCTCAGTGAGACAGTTAGTCATAACACAGGTAACACATACAGGGCACACTTATGAGCACTGGGGCCCTGGCTGGCAGGGTCCCAGTGACACATACAACTAAAACAAAATATATACAGTGAAATATGGGGGTAACATGCCAGGCAAGATGGTACTTTCCTACATATGTGCTAGGAAATTATGTACATTATCTTTGTGAGACTTCCTTATCCCTACTCTGCCTGGTTCTAAGTGACACCCTTACACAGCTTCAGCTGCCTTGGGAGTGTGTCCTTTTATTATTTACAAGTCAAAGTTTGATTTAAACGTTCATAATTTTTCAACTCAGTTCGCTTATTGAGAGTGCAATTCTAATTTCAGTTCAGGTTTCATGGAGGGTCAGCTGTCATTTAACTTGGTCTTTCAAATCACAGTTTCCTACTTGCAGACATTATTGGCAAAATATGTCCAAACAGGAGACGAGTACCTCCAACACGGCACTCTAGCTCTTTTTGTTCTCCTGTGTACAGGTTGCTTATTTTCTCTTCCACTCAGATCAGATACCTCAGTATCATTCAGGACGGTACTTAATCTCCGTTCTGTAGGATATCCTAATCTCAATCTTTCTTGCCTTCTGAGCCAACTTTTCTCAGTGTCTACTCAACATGACACAGCACTAGACCCTTTGTCAGCATTTGAGTCTGGCTCAGATAGCGGTTCTGGCCAAGACTATTCACATATCAGTTCATCAAGACTCCCCTCAGGATGAATATGTGAGGTCACTGGCTCTTGCCAAGTCTCAGTGCTTTGTGCACCCTCCTCATGCTCTTTCTCAGTGATGAGTTGCACTTCAGATAGAGGTGAGACTGTCATTTCTCCTGTTCGGGTAGGCCTCCACCCAGCGAGAGAAGATGCACACAATCACCAAGACATATCTCAGCCCGTTGCACACAGGCATTTCGATGAAGTCAAGCTGCATTCAATTGAAGGGCCCTCCTGAACTTCCATGTGGCTCAAGGTCACTGGAGTTATTTTCTCTACGTTCATCTGTTGACATACAACACATCAGTTAACAACCAAAATCTTGGGTTAAATCAATGCTGCTTAAACAACCACACTATCACATCCCTCCCAATATGAGTAGGCCCAGTGAAATGTCTTGCCATTGGAGATAGCATGCTGTCTGGTAACACTGGTCTGCCATCCACAGAAACCCATACATCATCATCTCTTTTCATACATTCAGCTCTGATCCAACCTTGATGTTCTACCTCTGTCACTTCTTCCTGCAACCTCTTCACTTCCATCCAGGTATGAGTTGTTGATAGCAAAAGGTTATAGTTGGTCTTACTTTCAAACTTGTTCACATATGCACCATTGAAAGTTTGTGACCCCTATGAAACATATTGGGTGACCTAACTTGCATAACGGTTACTCATTGTTACATAGTCATCACCACAGCAGTGAGCAGAATACTTTACCACCATGATTTGTACGGGCAGCTGTAATTCCTCCAGAAGCTTCATAACATATTCGCCATTGTGAATTGGGGAATCAGACAAGGTCATGAGCCCTCATTGTGAACATAACTGCCTGAAGTCATTACCAACACCAAAGCTGTACCATCTGTCAATAAAGTCACTCTCAGCTGGTCACAGACACAGTAAGCACTAGTAAGGGCTATTAATTCAACCGCTTATGCAGAGAACACCCCTCGAAGCCAGGAGACTTTGACGACCCCGGAAACAGTGCAGCCTGCATAGGCAGCTCTCAGATTTCCCTGATTGTCTCTCAGACAAGACCCATCCACAAACAATATTTAAGCAGACTCTACCTGTGGCTCATTTTGTATATCTGGTCTCAGCTTGGTGCATAGTTCAGTGACATTGAGGCAATCATGCTCAACCTCCACATCATCATTTCCATTCTCTGGAAGGGGCATAAATGTAGCAGAGTTCAATGTAGCATACCTTCTGACGGTAACATTGTCCATGGCCAATATGACTGGCTCATATTTTATCAGACGGCTGTTGGTAAGGTGCTGTGTAAGAGTACATGTTAACTATATATCCACTGAATGTGGAATAAGAACAGTAAAAAGAATGTCTCATCACAAAGCTCTTAAAGCAGCCTATGTTGACATCTATGGCTGCCACTGCTTTAAGACAGCCGGGTAGACCTCCACCACAGGGTGACGAATAGCAGAAAAGTGGTCCTCAGGATGTCTTGTATTCACAGAGAGAGCAAAGCCGTCCCTCTCACTGCAGAAATATGTTGAAGACTTGTTGTAATTGGGCATTCCAAGTGCCAGGACATGACAGAGACTCTCTCTTAGCCTTAGGAAGGCAACCAAACAATTGTTATCCCATAGTATTGGATCAGACACATCTGTGTGTGTCAGCCTCCGTAAAGACTTGGCCATAAGGGAAAAGTTGGGTATCCACTGACAAGTTTAGTCTACCATTCTCAAAACCATCCTTACTTCTTGCAGGGTGGTTGATGGATTCATTTTCAAAATCGTTGAGATTCCTTCCTGCGACACCTTCACACATCTTTCTCAATGTGATATCTGAGATACAGAACTTCTTTCTGACAACACTACAACTTACTCAGGCACACTTAATGTATATTCTCAGCCAAGTGGTTCAACAGTACAATTGTGTTTCATTTGCAAGCTTCTTGAGTATCAGAAACCACTCAATACACTGGATTTGGGCATGAGGGACTCTTGGTATACTCTTGTGGCATTCAGCACCATGCTAAAATATGGTTTTGGAACCAAAAAGCAAAAAGGCATGAGGTGTCCTCATGCAAGGGAACAAAGAAAAAGGCCTGGCACATATCGATGACAGTGAACCTCAGTCTCATAAGAAACTTGAAACAAAATCACAGATGGATTCGGTACCACAGGATAAAAAGGAACAATGATAGCATTTATCCTTTTCAGATGCTGAACTATACTGTACTTGCAGCTATGCTTCTGCAAGTCCATTATGAATTAGCTACATGTAGTCCCCATTATTTCCTGCAAAAATCTCTTGTTGTATCATTGATTCAATCGCGAGGGTAATTCCAGCAATTGTTTTGGGGGTCAAATTGTACTGTGGGGTTCTTGAATACTCAACATTGGGCTTTATTTTGATGTGAACTGGTTCAACGCCTTTTATGAGAAATCCCAGATCTCAGGCTTCACCCTCCCCTTAAGAACCAGTGGTAAAACCTCAGAAATCATTAGAGAATATAACTCAGATTCTGACCCTTGACACATCATTCTAAAGTCTAGATCTTCATCATGGGTCTGAAATTCAACACTCTTTGGGGGGCAATAGTTGGTGCAATTCAATTTTCACATCAAATCACGTCCTAGTAAACTCACAGGACTCAAATCACAGACCACCAACTGGTGGTTCTCCTCAAAGGACCCTAATTAAACAGGAACGTCTTCTGCAACTGCGTTTGTCATTTGCTTGTTTGAAACTCCTGCAACTTGTATTCTTTTTCCTGAGAAGTGAAGGTGGAACCTCCCTTGTTCTAACAGTAGTGCTGGTAGCATCAGTATCAACCAGGAACAATATGGGGTGGCCATTCACCTCACTTTTCAGGAATGGACCACAATATTCTCCCCCCCCCCAAGGCACATCAGAGTTGTAGCACTCAAAGGCATCAAACATGGGATATTGCTAACATGGATTGTGATTCTGGGAAACATTTTGATTTAAATTTGTGACTTGATTCAAATTAAATCAGGAATTATTTGCATTTTGTTGTGCATCAGGGCTTGTGGAACTTGCATCATTGGGGATTAGGGTGCATTAGTGTTTCTGCACATTCTATGACTGTACAAAGTAATTGGTCTGGGGCTCTACAAACCTAGGCCTGAGAGTAGAACTCCACTCCGCCGGCAGAGTTTGCGGAATTCAGGCACTTGGCGGTACACGGAGTAGCATGGAGTTCTAGAATTCTGCACTCTGGCATGGAGTGAAGTTTGTTCGCATTCATGAGAATGGATTTTGGCACTCTCTCGCAAGATTCCTCGGTTGCTAGCGAGTGAACGTTAGACTTTGTGTGTTGCTCGCGTTGCTTCCAGCCATGCCGGCAGCCAAAACAGGGCAGCTTGCGAGCGCAAACTCACTTTTAAAGTGGATTGTCTACTTCAGAGCCATAATATTTATAGCCAAAAAGAGATTTTGACAAGATTTTCTTCTCCAATGGACCCCGCAATTTGTTTTTCAGATTGAGAAGCCTTTTTTCTCAGACCGGAAGGAAGTGTGTCAGAGACTCCAACTTCCTGTTACTGTCCAGCAGGCTCATCCCAGTGCTTTGTCCATCTTATGGTCACTTTTCACTTGAATTTCAAGGTGAAAGGATCACTCTCTTCGTCTCCTGGATATACTTTTGGATAATGATTTTCTTTTTTTTGAATCACACAAGTAAATTAAAAAAACTATTGTGTAAGGGTGTTCTGTATGTTTGCTCGGGCATGCACAAGTATTTCCTTTTACTTTAATTTGATATTTGATTTTAAAATTTTAATAGAGATGGGTGGGCTGGAGTTTAAGTATGGGCCTAGTTATTATTTATTTTGTTCATTGATTTTTCTTCCTGGTAAAGGTAAAATTGTTCCACAGCTCAGTACCTTTTCAACATAATTGTAACATTTGCAATATTATTTTAGTATGTGACGTAGATTTCCAAAAGGACATTTAGCCAGTTGGCCCAGTACTAGTATATATCTGTGCATGAAATAAATGCTTCAGTGGTATATGTGACCTTCAGTTGGGGCAGTGATGGCATTGGATTAAATGTAAAATGTTTTCTATTGTTGGCCTTTCATTTTCTTCTTACAGAAATGTAATATATTGGGTGTAATTAGTATTTGAAGTCATAGGAGGATGTTGTTTGACCATGTGGCTGGCAGCCATTTTGAACATGCAGTCAGTGTCCCTTTGCCATAGGCTTGCATGTGGTATTTGTTTGCCATGCCTCCTTGCTCCTTGTTGTTCTTGTTTGACCATGTGGCTGGCTGGAAGCCATTTTGTTCATCCAGCCAGTGTCTCTTGCCATAGGCTTCCATGTGTTATTTGTTCTCCATGCCTCCTCCTTGCTCCTTGTTGTTGTAACTTGTTTCTTTATCATGTGGCTGGCTAGCAACCATTTTATGTTTGCAGCCAGTGTGTCTTTGATATAGGCTTACATACAAACAATGTAATTATTGTTAATTTGTTTTTTAAGTTTTTTTCTATTTAATTTGTACATTTTCATTTTTTATTTTAATTTTTATATTTTTGTTTTTTTATATTTTCTTACGTGTTTAGTTTTTAAATAAGTCGTATTTAGAGCAATATGATGCACTCCTGCGTTTCCCTCTGTGCTGGCGCTGCATTAAACTACCTAGCGCCAACGCAGTCATCTTTGCGTCATAGTGCAAGGGTGTCTGCATTGAGGGGATAGATTATTTATGTGCAGGAAGGTGTCCCTTCCTACACATAGACAATCTATACAGGCAATTCAGCATTTTCTATGTCTACCTCAGAATGCAACAGACATAGAAAAAGCAAAAAACAAGAATAAATAAATGCATTCCTCCTTGTTTTGCCACGCTAATACCACCCCTGGGGTGGCATTTGTTTTTGCTGCTGCCTCATGTTTACGGCAGCATCAAAAGCAATGGGTGTTGCAGTGGAACGTTCACAGCAACATCCATTGCAGGTCCCACTGATGTAGAAAATTGCATCAGAGGGGCCCATATTTACAAGGAGGCATAATGCCACACAAAAAAGTGGCGTTACACCTCCTTATAAATATGGAGCAGTGTGATGCTCAAGTGGCAAAACGGGCTCTTAAACGGGCTCTTAAATATGCCCCTCAGTTTCTTCTGTGTAATTCCATTTCCTCCAAGACACCCTGGCTGCAAAGCACGGGAGACAAATCAACAGTATAATTCATTTTTGTTAATGATTATGCCATTTCCACTGGACGACCTTGCCTCCATAGGTTATTTAAATGATTATTCCATTTACCCATGCACTTCTCTCTGACTACCCCAGGTGTACCCTTTAAAACAGATGGAGATAAAGCAAAGAGCAAGATCTGCCTGTAGTACTGCCTGATTTGAAATGCATTTTTTTATGGTGTGGTTTGCCTTTACAGTGTTTGATTAAATAGGTATATTACAAATGTAATGACCACACTAAGATTGCATTTCTCTGTACGATTTTCAGCCTGCAACAATGCCACATTTCATTAACTACATGTTTTCTTGCTTGTTTTTAGGTGCACAAAAGAAGAGACCCCCACATCACCTGCAATATTGCTAAAGAGAAGGCCTTACAGTTATTTCGGTCCACAGGCACCAAAATCTTTTGCTTGTGCATCTTACTGCCACTGCCAACCTAGAGCTTAAGATGGCCCCAAAGAAAGTTGCTCCCAAGAAAGTGGCCAGCGAGAAGAAGCAACTTTTCACCCAAGGCGTGCCAACCGCATCCTTTTTTGGGAGACGTTTGCCTGCCACACCAGCCTCCAGGGAAGAACCTGGGAGCAGCACTCCTGCATCTACAGCAGCACCCCAACCCAAGCCCAAGACCATGTCTGTCAGTGAGGCAGCCACTGCAATCATGGCGATGCCGTTGAGTAGTGATATTGAATTGGATTTGTCCCTTTCACAATATAGTACCCAATAGTTACAGGAAACAGAACAAAGTGGACAGAAGCCGCAGCCAGATCTTCCCAAAGTTGGAGCAGAATAGAAAGTCAAGCTTCCTGCTGATCAAGAACCTCTTCTTTAGAATCAATGGCGCCCAGATCTCCAGTAAGAAAAAGGAAGGCTACTATTCTATCATCTTCTCCTAGAACCACTTCTGATGATGATGATAGGGGCAAGGACTGGACCCCGGCAGAGTCCAAGAGAGGCCAGGAGAGTCGAGGGAAAAGAAACATTTCAGAAAGCCTTAGAATCATGGAGGGAGATGATAATGAGGAGGCTGATGATGACGAGTCACTGATTGTGGAAGCTAGTACAGAGGAGTCTGACATTACTATCCAATCTGTCCAGAGGGATGTGGCATCAGCAGCACCGCCAGGTCATATATTTGCAATGCCCCAGCAGAGACCTGCACCTCAGTAGAAGTATGTACTGCAGAGAGACAATCAACACACCCACCTACATCTAGTTCATCTTCAGGCATTGTCAGTGGCCCAATCAGAAAGTACTCATCCCCAGTTTGGGCCTTTTTTACAATTAGTAAACAGGAGGATAACATTGCTATATGTTCCATTTGCCAAACCTGTGTTTGTCGAGATAAGCCTGATTCTCATTATGGTGCTAGAAGCCAGACTACCCATATGAAAAAACATCATGCAACCTGGTGGGAGGACCACCTTTAAAAAAATGGCTCAACGTAGTAATTGTGGTGAAGATGGTGCAGCCAGGAAAAAATCAGCTACAACTAGTCAAATCACGGTGAAAGGTGAGGAGGAAAAGGGTGACATCCTCATGCAAATCAGCCCTGTCCCTAGAAGTGCACCACAATCACCCACCTCAGCAACCTCAAAATGGAATAGGAAAACTCAGAGTGAGATGTAGACACCACAGCATTTGGTGACTGCACCACCATGACATGCATTGAGTCTGCCACCACCTACATCTCAAAAGTCGCATGTGTCAGTGGCCCTACAAAAGAAGAAGAAAATCCAGGCTACAATTATGTTTGGACAGGAGGGGCCCTATGATGGCAACCACCCAATGGCATGTTTATGCAATGGGAAGCTGGCAAAAATGTTAGTGCTGGACCTCCTCCCTTTTTCTTTTGTAGAAGGAGAGGGATTCTTAGAGTTTGTGGCAGCCTTTTGCCCTAAATGGAGGTTCCAAGCTGGCCCTATTTTGCCAGAGTTGCTGTTCCAGCGTTGCAATTGGTTAGACAAGTTTTTCAGCAAAGTGTTATCCACACTGTTCAGCTGATTGCAGACATGTGGACAAGTTGTCAGGGGACTTACTTCATGTGCGTCATGTGAGAAAAGGCCTTTTTTGACATGGTTAGCCCCCACTTTTTGCTTGATTTATGATGTAGCCTAGAAATTGTTGTGCCCAGGGTCCAAGGTCACCAGGTTCCCTGGGTTAAAGCTGTTGCCCTAACACTGTTGTGATGCATTGGCACAATTTGATACACCGCTACCATTATAAGTCCCTTGCAAAAGGTACTTAGCTACCCAGGGCACGGAGTACTAAGAGTAAGTCCCTGAGGGCAGCAGCACTGATTGTGGCACCCATCCAGAGGCACCCAGCACTCCCATTGCATTACACAAACTCCACAAGGCACACTGCTTTTGTGCCTTGTCCACCATACACTGCATACACTATGGATATAACACTCATCTGACAGGCCTTCTAGCTCTAAGGCAGGGTGCACCATATTATATGTGAGGGCAGAGCTGCATGAGCAATATGCCCCCACTGTGTCCTTGCCAAACCTGGGACATAGTGAGTGAACAGAGCAGCCATTTTAATATATGTGCTGGACACTGGCCAATTTGAGTTTCCCAGCTACATGATGACCACTCTGAACCCGGGGTCGATTGGTATCAAACAACTCAGACCCCTAAATGTACCCAGGGTCACCTTAGAGGTGCCCCCTACAAAACCTAACAACCCTGGCATGGTTTCTGACTGGCTCTATCAACCCTGCTACCTCCAGACACCCAATCAGCAAACTTTGGGGGAGGGATCTGTCTCTCTGGTTTGTAGAACAAAGCCCTTCCTGGATGGAGGTGCCAACACCCCCTCCCTCAGGAATGTGCACTGCACGGGCGGTGAGTTTCAAATGGCTAACTGAAACAAAGAATAGGAGGAGTGGCACCACCTAGCATGCACCACCCTAAAGGTGTTGCCCGAGAGGTGGGAACTCCACTTAATTTTCCTCCATCTTGGATGGAAGGAAAATAGCCAATAAAGTCCTTCGTTTCCTTCCCCAAAAGTCTGAACCAAAGCTTTGATAACCATGCAAACCAACAGCAGACACACCCCTCTCCACAACAGCTCCCTTATTTCTTTTTGATCCAAGTAATTATACATTCATCTTTTCATTCATCTATTCTATTCACTCTTTGATACTGACCATTTGACTTAAGCTTATACTCTCTCATCCAGTTTTTCACTATTTCAATCCAGCCATCCATATTTATCCACTCATCCATCAAGCATTCATTTGCAGCATCCATTCAATCATTATGAGCTTGTTTATGCTTATTTGCAGAGAGAAGATGCCATTAAGATTACAAACTCAGTCCCCATTGCAGCTGCTAAACCAGGAGCCTCACAAGCAATGCCTTTGCAGTGAGTATATTAGTAATTGTCAATGAGTAAGAGCAACATGACTTACTTTCACCTGTCTCTGCTGCCACCAGTTCTCTCCCCCATCCGCTGCTGCATCCAATGCAATGGTGCTGCCACTGGACACAATTTAGTTCCAACAAAATAAATACAATCACAGTAGATCATTAAAGTTCAATCTTTTTCTAACATTCACTTTAGGAATTTGGTTGGTTGTTAGAAAAGCAAGGTAGACAAATTAACCGCAAACGTTTCGGAATGGAGTTGTAGAGCTCAGCTAAGTCACTGAAGTGCAATGAAATGGTGGAATACTTTGTCAATCCAGGAGAACCTATGATGAGGTCTTGGGCCATGAACAAGACTTCACAAATGTGTAGAAAAGCTGACTCGGGCATGCAATCATGTTTTGTAGAGTACCTGTCCTAAAAATGTGTCCACTTAATGTTAAGTACCATTCTGCAAGAATTATAAGGTGGAAAAGGGAAGCTAAGCTTAGTAACAAAGTAGATGAAAGCTACTACAGACAGGAGGCAGTCAGGTACAGAAGAAACATGTACAATAGATAAATTAAGGGATAACAAGTATTTAACAAAGCTCACATAGGATGAAAATAAGTAGGAAAATTATTTGAAGTGAGGAGAGGTGAAAAATAAACATAAAAGTAAGGAAAAGAATATCTAACAGGAAGACTTACCTGGATCATCAGATCTACCAGCATCCACACTGGTGGTGGCACTAGTACTGGCACCCTCTCCTCCTCGACCCACAGATGATGTTGCCCTCTTCTTCCCCTTGGGTGCTGAGGTAAGAAATAAAGAATAAGATTAAAAAAAAGATTAGTGATACAGTTAGTCTCCCATAAAATATTTTTTGACAAGCAGAGGCAAGCACAGTAATGTTGTACTTTTCTAAGTCAGATTGCCTAGCATGATGGGCTCAACTCAAGTTGGCCTACTTTTTTACTTTCCTAATTCCCACACCTAAGCTCTACTCCAAATTTCCTAAACTATGGGCCATATTTGGAAGCCTTTGACATGGGACAATGCTGCAAGCCTTTTTGTAGCACTGTCCTGCATCAAAAGGAGAGGGCAGGAATGTGCTGTATCTACAACAGATATGGTGTATTCCTGTCCATTTTCCCTGCGTTGGCACCCAATGGGATGCCATGAGCCAATGCAGGCACCCCTGCGCCATGCTGCAAGGGTACCTGCATTGCTGGGATGATTGTTTTTGTGCAGGAAGGGAGACCTTCCAGAAAAAAAACAACCACAAGAAGAGTTTTCCTTTTGCCATGTGTGCTGCAGATTGCAGCATACATAGAAAAAGGAAAACACAATGAGACATAGAGGTATTTCTTCTTGTTGCATCTCCCTTATGACTCCCCTGGGGAGGGGTAAGCTATGCATTTAAAGGTTTACAGAACCTTGTAAATCTGGGAATGTGTCAAATGCCATAGGTGTTACGGTGGCCTTCCTGTTGCAGGGTTAGTCAATGCAACAATTTGTGGAACAACAACACACATATCAAGAAATAAATATTTGAATAAATAACTATTACTCTCCAAGCCCCTACACCTTGACACCAAGCAGGTTGAGCAGGTCCTGTTCCTGGTCTATGATGTCCGCCCAACTGCTGCTGGCTATGCTGGCTCCCAGTGTGCTGACAAACTCCTGAAGGGTGTAACCACACCCAGACCTGCTGCCAGCATGGAGGGGAGCTGGTGCTGCAAAAACAATCTAGTGTTGCTACCTCCTCTTCGCTGAAGATAGGGCAAGGCTGCACCCCTTGGCAGCACTGCCGCTCTCAATGTAGCGGCTACTGCTACCCTGTCCCTTTCCCTGATCTGCCATGGTGCTGGGTGGGGTGGGGTGAAGAAGAGAAGAAAAAGAGAACAAAGGAACAAAGAAATAAGGGAAAAATAAACAAAAGTACAAAAAACAGGATTTAAAAAAAAGTAAAAATAAAGATTCAGTAATGGAGACGGTAATATAATAAGTAAAAATTAGGGGTAGATTAATTAGGAGGGTGAAGGATTACAAGGACAAGAAGAGATGGTAAAAACAGGCCAAGCACCATAAACAGAGTGAAAAACATGATGGCCTTGCCCCTGCGAACTGTGTGGTGCTGTTGGCGTGTGATTTTTAATACAAGTACATACTTCACATTGCATTTGACATCAAAAGCAACATGAACGTGCACTACAGAAAATTCTGTCTGCTCACGGAACTCCACGTAGTGCAGTGGAGTTTTTTACAACTTCACAGAGGTCTGCATAGCGCGACTCCACACACTCCGCCCACCCCTAGACAAACCCTGAATTCTGAACTTGGCTCTCACTTGTCACTCTATTTGGATTAAAACCACTTTCCCACTTCCAAAGGCCCAACTTGCGATGATGGTAAGGATTTAACCTTTTCAAAGTATTCACATCAATTCCAGTACTCACATCTATTGGAACAGCACGACATCTACCTTATTGCGGGAATCAACTTCCACCTTGCATCATAGGAGCTTCTTGCTGATACTCTCCCTGCATAGGACCAACATTCCCTACAAAAGGTTGACTCTGACTTTCTCTCTGTGCTGCTATCATCTGTGCCACCATCAACTTCTCCTTCAATCATTTCTGCTTCATTTCCAATTCATCACTGCAGTGCTTTGCATATCTCAAACACTCATCAACTGACTTATTCTGCCAACAAAATCAAATGCTTCTGAGTCATTAAGCTAACCTTTGGTCTCAATCCCATCACAAACTTTGACACAACATTTCCAATGTCTCTAGGATTGAGCGTCTCCATTCTATTATGTTGCTTGAACACCTACAGCAATCTCTCATAATAGGCATGCACTTACTCCTTGAGCTCTGGTGTCGTCCTGTCAATCGTAACACAATCAATTTCCTTTGCTGGTACCTTTACGTTCAAAAAGGTTATCACCTGTTGATATTTTTTCATCACCAACAATTAAGAGGCATTTACTGTTAGATTTCTCTCAGGTTCCCTCTCTGACAATTCTATAGCCAGTTTACATTTTGTCTCCAAATCACTCAATACCACAATGTCAAAAAAAGTGTTCAAATTCACTCACAAAACTTGTGAAATATTCACAATTTGCTCAACCTCTTTATATCATTCCAATATTTTCTCTCAATACTTTAAATTAACTCTTTAATTAGCATTTTCATTCTTGAAGCTGTCATGTTGAAAATATCACTCCCATCAGAACAGACAAGATGCCTCCTTTGTATTAACTTAGTTCGATTTCAGTCTACCTTATAGGTTTGAGCCAATTCAGAAAATTTATCGTGAGCTTGTGCTGCACATTTTGTGACATTTTTACACATGAATACGTGTTTGTTCTCTTGATAGGTATCTAATCAAGAAAGATCAAGGTTTCCTTGTATCATGTCATCCAATTCTAACTTCAACTTGACTAGATCTACTCCATTTTCCCTCACTGGGCTTTGCTTATTTCTCTGCCTGACCCTGAACCTTCACCTTCCCTCTTGTACCCATTATAGAATTGAATCAGTTTGTCTAGTGCTCGGGATCAATTCCATTTTGTACCATAAAGGCATTGGACTCTACTCTGTTTCTAGGATCGCCGTAGGTAGCACCTTGAGGTGAGTTCCAAATAGACATGCTAGTATTTTTGTGATCTAGGAGTGGTCCATTCTGATTCACGTTTGAAAATATAAGGACTATTTATCTGGGTCAAAACTAAAGGAGTTCCTCTAATTCTTTGAGCTGCGGGAGTATTAATTGATATTTCTCCTCCAGGAGGGATTGTCAAAGCTTGTGTTGCAGTTCCTGCTGAATTTGATTTATACAACGGAAATGCTGAAGCAATAGTGACTTGAACGGTGATTGCATGTCGGGTACTTGGAACAGCAGGGTTTACAGGGACATTAATATCTGAATTTTATTCCATCAAGTTCTGACTCACATTCACTGATGCCATTGGTATTCCTGAATTTACCTTGGTAGCTACACCATCCATTCCTTTAGTTTGGGTCGTATTATATGGAGGTGGATGTGCTGGTAATAGAGTATTACAAGAATCACTATCACTCTCTTCCCCTGAACTCCCTGTGTTTTCTGTCATTTCCTTTCTTCTTTCTTCTTCACTCTTCTTTCCTCCTTTTCCTCAGACTGTTCATTCATGAAAGCAGGGTACAATCTGACTCCCTCTATCATGTTGGTACATCACCACTTCTGTACTGTATCCCATCTAACATTGGCATAACTACCCACTGCTTTTCAATCTATTCCCTGATATTGTTCCCTTTCCCTATCATGAACAGTGTATTCCCAAGCATTGATTGCTTGAAACTCTGCAGGTCTAGGAGGCGTCTTCATGTCATACAGTACCCTTCTCAAGTTCTCAATGATTCTCAAATTAAATGTGCCATAGCGGGGAAACATCAATGCACATTCTTTCCAGTGATTTGATGCCATTGATTCAGCTAAATACATGTGTGAAACCCTACATTTATAGCAATACAATGACCTGGTGTATCTCCAGGTAGTGCCTCTTCTTCCTCTTTCCTCACATCTCCTGTCATCAAATTCTGTATAGCCATAAATAATTAAATTTTCTATTAATAATATCAACAATCACAAATACATTTTTGATTTCAACCAGGAAATAATTTGTATTTGCCCACAAATTTTGTTAGATGTTGACAACTAATAGCAGCTTGGCACTCTATGACGTGATCAACCAATAACAGTGCGGCCCCAAAGCTAACTGTCCAATCTCAGTGCAGCACACTGCGACGTCTCTGTCACTCCTCATAGTGGCTTACTCCCCTTTACAATTCTTCCCGTACGTTGCAATAAAAGCACAAATAATGCAAAGCAAATCAACAACTTTGTTTGATCCACTAGAGAATCAATAGTATTCAATCACATTAGAAATAGTTCAGAAAGACACTTTACAGCCTATTCTGACTCACACTCTAATTAAACCTTGATCAGCAGGGAATCACCCAGTTTAGTGGAGCTTTGTCACTGCACAACAGGATCCACAACACCAACCATAGCTTACTCTCACACAATGGTGTTTCTCCCTATCTCAATTGTGTAGTCAACTGTGCCCCTCAACTAACATCACCAAATGTAGCAGTAAATTACAACACAGCATCTTCTACAGTGATAGCTTGTTACTATCCCAGGATCTTAGAATACATCCCACCCTATAACTACTTCTCTTAGCATCAAGCACTTCCACATCAACACAACAACTTAAAACATCACAGCATTATCTCACGAAACCTCAGCAAAACACTGCAAGCTAAACATAAGAAATTGGAATGTGCGACTTCCCCTGCAGTACCCACTCCTCTGCTGCTGCAACTTCATTCCAACTGCTGGAATACTGCTGCTCCTCCAACTTGGGACATGGGCTTTGAGATCGGTCATGGGCTCTGGCAAACTGGGGTCTTACATGGATGCAGTAACTTTTGTGACCTCAACAACAAAACCATTCTCTGCTACCAGTTGAGAGCATGGAGGAGCGAGAATCTGCATTCTTGTCCGATGGACCCTTTAATTTTGGTTAAGAAACACATGAGAGTTACACTAACAACCAATTTAATTTACATTGAATCCCATTTGGCCCCACAATAAGGTCAAGGATTTGGAAATTTAGATTGTCAATTTATTCCAAATCAACGATCAATCAAATATATACGCATGCCATTAGATTATTGTAAAGCACAGCAGTAACGAATCTGAGGATTAGAAACAAATGTTCCATACAGGCACTCCTGTTCTTCTTCTTAAACAGGATGATATTTCTAAAGGCATCTTAACAGTGTAGAAAATGGGGATGGTTTGGAAATAAGTCTCAATGATGGTGAAGAAAGCTAAACGCAATTCTACAAGTTACTTAGGGCAAGTTGAGAATGCAAGATATCAGAATAGTGAAGACTTCAGTATAAGTCTTCCAGATGAAATGTGTTCAGAATAATGCCTCACACTTGTAGTAATGAAGAACATAGAGAGGTCTATACTTGTTGAAAGTCTAAGAGACTCTCCTGTAACTCCTAACAATGAAAGCATTAATTAAAATTAACAAAACCTTCAAGAACAATGTTATCTCTCTTTTCCCTCCAATAATCAAGGATAGTCAAGTCCGAATCGCAAATTGTAACATCACCCATGTTTCTCACCCCATGGATCTTAAACGGTGTTGGTGGCCATGAGTGTCCTGGTATGCAATGAATAGGAATCTTCAATTGCTCGCTAAACGTTCACATTCATGCCAAACGTTTCTCTTCTCAGGCCTTACTATCTGTGAAACTATTATATGCTATACTGCTTTCATCTAGCTACCGAAGCCTAGAAGCGCCCTGTAAAGAAAGAACACGCTAGCCATACAAAGAAAGCATTTTTGGAATTGAGCCCCTTAGTCAATTAAGTTATCCTGGCTTTCACTAACCATTTAATTTGCATTCTGAATACATGATTATATATTTGCCCTTTTAACTTTTTATAATATGTGCAATGTGAAGAAAAGAAATATGTTACTTCAACTAATACAACTTAAAATGTAAATTTAAAATGTGACTAATGAATTCATGAAAGCATTTTTAAATGAACATTAGTCTGCATGTGTATGAAACTTCAATCTATTAGTGATTACATTACATTAGTGAATCAAATAGGCATACATGTTAATAATATTAAAGCACACAGTAAATATAATGTGAAATATAGATGCATAATTGCTCAATGATTGACGTGTAAAGGATGGAGTCTAAATTGTGATACTCCATTGTTAGGGTTGTGGACTGCTAAGATGGCATCACAAATTAGTATTTCCACCTTTCATCATACATATATATTTGTAAATTAATATGACAGTGAAAAGTGTTGATATAATAAAGTGCATTTCCTGTTTATAAGTAAAAACACTGGCTGAACAATGATTTAGTGGGTGGTGTTTATTGTGTGCTTGAGGACTGGGGTACTAACCTACACCAGCTTCTCTGAGAGAGACTTGGAGTGCTCTGCCTCTCTACCCTGAGAGAGTCAAGTGCAACAACAGAGTACTTGGTGCCCAGTAGAAGGAAGGTTACACATTTATGACTTGTGAAAGGTGTATACAAGGAAGTAAATATTTAAAATAAATTAGCTGTGAATTAGATGTGTGGATGCAATTAGAATTGGTCAGAATCTCTGAGGTCATAAGATGTCTTCGGGTTGCTACTCACAGGTTAGTCACTAATAGCTCCTATGGAGGAGGGTTTGTGGTTAGGATGTCCATGGGTGCTTTACCAAGGAGTTTTATGATGACCTCTTCAGTTTTTCTGTAAGCAGATGTTTTCCCCAGCGTAGATGCTAACTTTGTTATTTGTGGAGACTATAATGTTCCAGTAATAGTAGAAGCCAATATGGATGTAGAAACATTGACTCCAAAAAGTTCAAATTGCCCCCTTTTCCAGTTGGGAGGCTAATGTTGGGTGTTTAGTCTTTTCTCCTTCTGTTTTGCAAATGCCAGCAGTTCAAACACATCTGCCTGAAAGATGATTGTCCTGTGTCTTAAGGCATATTTTTTAGGAGAATACAGGCTACCCAAGTCCCTGAGCTCTTTCGCCCCTCTGTCCCTACTCAAAGACATTCATTGGAAAGTGCCTTTACCATATAATTAATGATAACATACTAGCACCCTATTAGATTCAAAACAGTTCAGTGGCAATGTGGGCTAGTACCAAGTGCAACCACAAGAATGGACTCTTACCAGAGTAGGACTTTGAGGAATAGGTTGTAATTACTTCCCAGAGAACAAAACACTGACCACTTCTCCACCTTCTTTCTTGACAACACCGTATAGGCCCATAAGAGTTTATATTTTATTACCTTTGATCTCAAATACTGTCTACAGTTGCTAATTATTTGGATCTGAGTCAAGCTACACTTGGCACTCAGCACACAGACACAGCAAAGACCCCACATGCCAAATCAAAATACTTTCTCCACGTATCAGGGAAGGTACCCTTCACCAGTGGGTTTGTCTCTCAGCTACCTAGTGAAGCATACTTCACCCAGTTAACCTCATGAGGAAGCCTTAGCTGGGTTCAGCAGATGCAGGGCAGTATGGCATGACTATACCTGCACACCTGATACAGAGTCATCACTGGTTGAGACCACTGACACAGCTGATACTTCTGAATTCAGTGCCCAGTCCCTCCACAGTAGTTGACAATCAGAAATAACACTGAACCATGATATCATTTTGAGAAGCATTGGCAGAAAAAAAGTTCAAATATAATTTTCCTAAGGGCATTCATTACGGCATGATGAAGGAGGGTCTGATATAGGATAGGTGCCAGTTATCTCCCCTTTGTGGCTGCAGTTATCTTTTTCTTTGTAGTTTCTGTGATTGGTTCATACTTGTCTGCCTTCCCAATTTTGGCATGAAGACACACCTTGTTACCAGGTACTATCTGCAAAAGCATGAGTTTGCTATCCGGCATCCATGTTCACTATGGTGTACAGCATGGAATTGGTGTTGGGATTTTCACACTCATTGGTACTCCCATATAGTGTAAAGGGTCCCTACATGCATGATGAGGTTGCCTGTCTTCAGCCTTCCAGCATTGGATGTACATGTCCACTTGACCTCTTGGCTCTGAGTTACCCTTTTTTTGTCACAGGTGTGGAGTGGTGGTGTTTTGAATGCATGACCAGAGCACATGTCGCATATATTTGGTATGTTCTGTAAATATTGTAAGCTTTGAAAAATCTTGTGATTTTATCTCCTCTTTGATTTGTTTATAGAGACACTTTACCTTGTTGTTTGTTCTGAGGAGGCCTTTGCACATAGGCCAAAAAGTGTCCACACCTACTCATAGGAGTATGGCAACACAGTCACAGAAATACACAAGGATATATACACGGATATATACCTCAGGGATATTGTTCGCACTATTTATTGGAAATGTATACTCCTTCAGGACTGAATATTGTGCTACCAATACGCTGGACCACATAGTAAAGTAAAACACCTGGCACCCTGATATCTAAAGTCTGTACAACAAGGATAGGGTGCAGTTCAACTCTGCATAGATATATAAATGACTTGAGTGATTACATAAGTTGCTTAGTCACAATTGTGTTTAACAGAAGAACATGCCACATGCAAATGCAATATCTTAAAGCCTTGGTGCATGGATGTGAAATGATGTGTGCAATATAATTTGATACAATTGCCTTTGGCTGAATGATACTGCCTGTTCAATAATATAAAGGGATTATTGTTGACTAAACAATTGGTAAACACATTCCTAGGGAGAAGCCACTTTCTTGACAGCAGTTACAGGAGGAGGGTCTGGGAGCAGCAAAGAAAATTGAAATGAAAATAGTTTTGGCACATACCACATGAAAGATCAATACAAAGGTATTGTGGAGCTCAAGAACAGACAGTATCTGAGGATACTATGGGGGTCATTCTGACCCTGGCGGTCAGTGTTAAAGCGGCGGCCAACCCGCCAACAGTCTGGCGGTCCAAAAAAAGGTATTCTGACCCTGGCGGGAACCGCCAACACAGGCCGCCGCTTCAACACTCCGACCGCCACGGCGGCACAAACAAACAGCGCGGCGGTCACCGCCAACAGCCAGGCGGCAGACAATGTACCGCCCACCCTATCACAACTCACCAATCCGCCACCTTTTCCGGGGCGGGAGCCCCGCCGATAAAAACACGGCGGAAACAGACATTTCCAATGGAAAACGCTCACCTCGACACACTCCACGCGGAATCGGGACAGCATGGAACCGGAACTCCACATCCTCCCAGCCATTGCCTTCCTGCTCTTCTTCCAGGATCACGAACGTCGCCGCAGACGACAACGGTGAGTACTGCACCTACGACACAGGGGAGGGGGGAGGAGGAAAGGTTACGGGCACACACATACGCCACACACCCACCCCACCCTCACCCCCACCGAAATACCTACACACCAATGCAGATTGAAAAGTCAGAGTGACACCCCCAACCCCCCAAAACAAAAATGCAAAGAAAAAAGGCAACGATTGTAAAAATAGAACTATATTATATCAATAATTAAGTATAGCGAACTTACCAATATATAAAGAATTAATACACATCTAGAACTATATATATACAAGTAGCAAAAGTCCGGCACAGTTTTGCAAAGTCCAAATGTCCGTGGGCCAATGTGTAGCAACACATGGGCAAAGCCCACACACGAGATCGAGTCCATTGGAGAGAACACTGCTGGGGCATCACAAAAATAAAATACTGGCACCTCAGGGGGAATGGAAGGGGGGGCATCTCAGCCACATGAGTCCACGACGCCAGATCCACGAAGGGCCTCCATGCCCACTGTGCCATCCTGGGGAGTGCAAAGCCACAGTCTCTCAAGTCTCTACAGTGGGTGGATTGCCCACTGTGCCATCCTGGGGGGTGCAAAGCCACAGTCCATCAGGTGGATTACAGAGTCCACTGGTCATGGAGGAGGCATGGTGGGCAGAGTGCCTCGTGAAGCCCTGCCCGACACAGAACCGGGCCTGCCAATGGGCCAGGGTTCTTGACAGGAGGGCCCAGCGGAGCGGTGCTTGAGATGAGGGCCCAGCCGAGCGGTGCTTGACAGGAGGGCCCAGCGGAGCGGTGCTTGACAGGAGGGCCCAGCGGAGCGGTGCTTGACAGGAGGGCCCAGCGGAGCGGTGCTTGAGATGAGGGCCCAGCGGAGCGGTGCTTGACAGGAGGGCCCAGCGGAGCGGTGCTTGACAGGAGGGCCCAGCGGAGCGGTGCTTGACAGGAGTGCCCTGTTCAGCGGTGCCTGTCTTGGCGGGGCCCTGTTCAGCGGTGCTTCTCACGGCGGGGCCCTGTTCAGCGGTGCTTCTGACGGCGGGGCCCTGTTCAGCGGTGCCTGTCTTGGCCGGGCCCTGTTCAGCGGTGCTTCTCACGGCGGTGCTCCTCACGGCAGTGCTCCTCACGGCGGGGCCCTGTTCAGCGGTGCTTCTCACGGCGGGGTCCTGTTCAGCGGTGCTTCTCACGGCGGGGCCCTGTTCAGCGGTGCTCCTCACGGCGGGGCCCTGTTCAGCGGTGCTTCTCACGGCGGGGCCCTGTTCAGCGGTGCCTGTCTTGTGTTTCGAGTGAACCACACCTGGCCAATACTTCCTGCTCAGTCAGCATCGGACCTTTCCGTTGCGTGGCCCTCCTGTGATGGAGTCCTGGGGCCCTGGGTCTCCTCCGATACCCCCGGAATGGGGCTGGTGGGGCCCTCATGGCCAGGTCGGCTGCACCCTGCCTTCTGCGCTTTGCTGCCCTTGTCCTCCTTGGCAGACTCTCCGTGGCCCTTGGCTCCCTTACCCGATGTGGCAGGTGACGGTGCAAGGCTACCCTCCTTGGGGGCAGGCGTATCAGGCCTGTCGCGCCTGCCCTTCAGCTTTTTGCTCCTCTTCCCAGGGGGGGGCTGGCTGTGCCTTTGCTGCTGCCCGATGTCCCTGCACAAGGAAAGGGCGGACTCCAAAAACCAGCCACGACGTTCTTGGGAGTTGCTGGGCTGGTGGTGGCTGAGGTGTTCTTGGAACTCTTAAGAGATGGAGGGGGTGGGTCAGGTGAGGAAAAGAGGTCCAGTTTATAGAGGATTAGTGTTTTAGGAGCCATGGGAAGGGTAGCTGGAGTGGGTATGGGAGTGGAGGAAGAGGATGTGGTTGTAGGAGAGTCAAGTCTGGTGTCTTTGGGTGCAGGTGCTTGGGCTGGAGGCTGACGTGAGGTGGATGGCTGTTGGTTGGGTGCCTGCCTGCGTTTGTGTGGTTTGGAAGCGGGGGTGACAGACACACTAGGAGAGGACACAGGGGACGTGTACATGGCAGTGGGGGTGGTGACTGCACGTGTGCGGACTGGTGTGGAGGGTGTGCTGGTGATGGGTGTACTGGCTGATGGTGGTGTGCATGCAGGTGTGAGTGTAGACGTCACAGGGAGGGAGGAGGGAGACGAGGAGGTGGGGGACACAGAGGAGGTAGTGGCTGTTGGCATGTCTGCATCTGTATGTTGCTTGTGTGAATGCTTGTGTGTTCTGTGCTGCTTATGTCTGGATGAGCTTCCCTTGGGTGTTGAGGTGTGTGCAGGCTGGTCTGTAGGTGTGGATGGGATAGGCAGAGGAACAGGGGAGTGGGACTGGGTGGAGGGAGTTAGAAGAGGGAGGCTGGAGACAGGGACAATCGCTGCCGTCAGTACTGAGGCCAGAGCGTTGAACGATCGCTGATGGGCAGCCTGACCTGAATGAAGGCCCTCCAGGTATGCATTGCTTTGATGCACCTCCCTCTCCACACCCTGGATGGCATTCAAAAGGGTAGACTGCCCAACGATGATGGTCCTCAGGAGGTCAATGACCTCCTCACTGAGGGCAGCAGGGGTGACTGGGGCAGGGCCTGAGGTGCCTGGGGCGAAGGAGATGGCCGCCTTCCTGGTCGTGCGGGCACGGGCCGAAGGCCGAGGGGCTGCTGGGAGGGCGGAGCTGGTGCACTGGGTGGCGGCTGTACCTGTAGTATCGGTGGGCACGGATGTTGCCGCCACCGCAAGGGAGCTCCCATCCGAGGACGTGTCGGTGTCACTGACGTCTGCACGGGTCCCCGTGGTGGAGCCCCCCTCGCCCTCCGTCTCACTGGTCATGTCGGAGTCCGTTGCATGGCCCTCCGGGGCCATGTGAGATGCAGCTCCCTCTTGCGCCGATGCCACTTCTCCTCCGCCTGATGATGCTAATGCACACATTCACCGAAAAACAAAGAAAATGGGAGGGGGGATGGAGAAATAAAGACAAGTTGAGTGCATGCATTGGGGACACCGTTGGCGGAGAGGACAGACACAGAAGCCCCCTGCACTACGCTGCGCACTTGGGTACACTACTCATTCCCTGGGGCATGCCCTACAAGCCTATGGGCGACAACTGCCCACACAGAATACACAGGTCCATGTGGGGGCACAGGACCATACCTCACGGAGGGGCCTAGCCTACAGAAATCGCCCTGGTCTAGGGATACCCACAGCCCTCCTCCCCCACCCAGGCACCTCCACTGCGCGCAAATTTAGCTGAATGTGCTGGTACTCACCCCCTTGTGTCTGCTGTGATGTCCTCAAGCGCCCATCTAAATCGGGGTAGGCCACCGCCAGGATCCGGGACATCAGGGTGGTCAAGGTACGACTGGCACCCCTCCTAGGTTGGGAGGCCATCCCCAGCAGAGCCTCGGCAGTCTTCCTGCTCCCGCGGCGGATGTCCTCCCACCTCTTGCGGCAGTGGGTGCCCCGTCTGTTGTGGACCCCCAGGGCCCGGACGTCCTTGGCGATGGCATGCCAAATATCGATCTTTTGATGGGAGCTGACCTATGTGACATGTACAGGGGGGGAAAAGAAACATCATCACTTTTCTGCATGCTCGATGTGAGTGGCCCCCCCTCCCCAAACTTGACAGCCATGCATTCGTAATTCGATCCCCTCCCCTCCATCGTACATCCACCCCACTCATCACAGGCATTGCCCACTATGCATTGGCCCCCGTGTACTCACCTCTTGGTCTGGAGGACCGTAGAGTAGCGCATACTGGGGGAGGACCCCGTCCACGAGCTTCTCCAACTCTTCGGAACTGAAGGCGGGGGCCCTTTCCCCAGTCGCAGCAGCCATTGTCACTTCCAGACCGAGGTCACAGCAGCACTTGCAGTATAAGTCCTCTCCTGTGGATGGTCAGGTCTCGTGTGATTAAGCAGAGAGAAAATGGTGGTCACACCCGCGGCGGTGCGTACCGCGGCGGTGCGTACCGCGACCGCCGGCGCACATCGTCATTGGCTCCTGAAACCCATAGGGTTCAATGTTAACCAATGCTGCTTTGCGCCGCGGTTTTCGACCGCCTACCGCCACGGCGTGCCACGCCAGAGCAATGACCTCACTTCACATTGTCACGCTTCACAGGTCAGGCAGCTGCCATTTCAAGGGCCCACATGGCTTAATTCCTACTGCGTCACACATGGGTAGGCCTTGCATCGACACTCATACAAGCTATTCAATCCAGAGAGATTCGTGTACTGTGCAGGCTGTGGGAACTTACCTGTGGTTTGATTGACTCTGTGCTCCATGTTGTCCTTCCTAGGCACCGTCCGCTGGGACTTGCGAGGAGACAGAGGAATGTTGTCCAGAGTGTTGGCTGCCCTGATGAAATACATGCGGAGCTACATCATTTTCCCTGAGGTGGGTGACTTGCCTACAGTGAAGGGTGATTTCTATGCCCTTGGACACATTCCCAATATCATTGGTGCCATTGATGGTACCCATGTGGCTTTGGTCCCCCCAAAAGACAATGAACAGGTGTACAGGACCGGAAAAGTTATCATTCCATGAATGTCCAGGTGGTCTGTTTGGCTGACCAGTACATCTCCCATGTAAATGCCAAGTTCCCAGGGTCAGTGCATGACGCGTACGTCATGTGAAATAGCAGCATCCCTTATGTGATGGAACAGCTACAGAGACAGCGTGTGTGGCTAATTGGTGACTCTGGTTACCCCAACCTGCCTTGGCTATTGACCACAGTGAGGAATCCCAGGACAAGGGCAGAGGAACGGTACAATGAGGCCCATGGGCGTACTAGGAGGATTATAGAAAGAACCTTCGGCCTCCTGAAGGCCAGGTTTAGGTGCCTGCATATGACAGGTGGATCCCTAATGTACTCACCAAAGAAGGTGTGTCATATCATCGTGGCCTGCTGCATGCTTCACAACCTGGCTTTGCGACGCCAGGTGCCTTTCCTGCAGGAGGATGGTCCAGATGGTGGTGTTGTGGCCGCTGTGGAGCCTGCGGAGAGTGAAGAGGAGGAAGACGAAGAGGACGACACAGACAACAGGGACAGAGTGATACTGCAGTATTTCCAGTAAATCACAGGTAAGAATCTACTCCTGCATTTTATTATATCTGTAACAGTACTGGCTCTCTACTGTCTGACCTTTCACCCCAATGTATGGTAACTTAGTTGTGAATTTGCCTTCCTATTTCAGTGATGTGGTCCCCACGGAGTGCCCTCTGGTTTATTTCCCCATGGACTACCGCTGTGTGACACTGGTATGTTGTCATCACAATGTATTTGGACATTTTTGGTTGGTTATATCGAATACATTTGGTTAAAAAAAAAAAATAGCAGACTCCAGATGGTTTTTGTGCCATATTTGTGTTTATTGAAGTGCAAAAATTGGGGTATAATTCAAAAAGGGTGATGGGTGATGGTGGAGGCATGTCCATGGCAGAGTCCAGACTCACGTTCGCACAGGTGCATTGTCCATATGCCTGTGGAAGGTGGAGCAGGGGCAGTTCAAGGTTGGACAGGGTGAACAAGTGGGACAGTGGGATGACATCCGGGGGGATCCGTGCATGGCAGGGGTCTTGACATCCTACTCTGGCCTTTCTTGCGGGGTGGTTCATGTTCTGCAGGGGGTGGGGTCCGGGTGGCCCGTTGCTGTTGTGTCGGGGCCTCCTGACCACTAGCGCCGGCGGAGGTGGTGGGCTGTTCTTCCTCCATGCTAGTGGCAGGGGCCCTTTGGGGGGCCACATGGTCCCGCAATGTGGTGACAATCTGGTTGAGTGCCACCACGATTGTACCCATTGCGGAACTGATGCTGCGCAGTTCTTCCCGGAACCCCATGTACTGGCCCTCCTGCATGGCCTGGATCTCCTGGAACCTGGCCAGGACCGTCGCCATCGTCTCTTGGGAGTGGTGGTACGCTCCCATGATGGTGGTGAGGGCCTCTAGGCCTGTCCTCCCTCTGTCGCACAGCAGCCCTCCCAGTTCCCCTTTGTTCCTGGCCCTCTGTCCCCTGGACGGTGTGCCCACTACCACTGCCCCCAGGTCCCTGTTGTTGTTGGGGTGGTGGGTTGCCCTGGGTGCCCTGTAGTGGTAGACACACCGCTGCTTGACCTGTCCTGGAGACAGAGGCATGGGCCCGCTGGGTGGGTGCTGTGCTGGGGTTTCCAGAGAGGGGTAGGTCTGCTGGGGCCTGTGGCTGCCTGAGGGGAACCGACTGTCTAGAGGTCCCCGATGGTCCGGACTGGTCATCAGGTTCTAGGTCGACAGAGCTGCTGTCATCACTGGGGGCCTGTTCTGGGGGTGGGATGGACATTTCTGGACCCTCTGGGCCGGTGTCTTGGCGTTCGGGCCCTGCAGGGGTAAAAGAATATGGTTATTGCTTCTGTGTGTGCCATGGCGTGCGAATTGTGGGTGCCCTTGTCCCCCAGTGCTGGCATTCCCTTGTGGGAGGAGTTGTGAGGGTGGTTTGGGGGGGGGATGGGTATGTGCAGTGGTCATGCTTAGGTGATGGGTGTCCATGGTTTGTGTTGGCATTCAGGGGTTGGTGTTGGTTTGGGTGGGTTGTGCTGGTGAGACATTAGCAGGGAGGATATGTGCTGGGGGGTTGGGGGTGAGGGTGGGGGTGTGGGTTGGCATGCTGGTGGTTGGGGGGGGTGAAGTAGTTGAGATTAGACTTACCAGAGTCCATTCCTCCGCCTACTCCAGCGAGGCCCTCAGGATGCAGGATGTTCAAGACCTCTTGCTCCCATGCTGTGAATTCGGGTGGAGTGGGTGGGGGTCCGCCGCCAGTCTTCTGCACAGCGATGTTGTGTCTTGACACCATCGCCCGCACCTTCCCCCGTAGGTCGTTCCAGCGCTTTCGGATGTCTTCCCGATTTCTGGGATGCTGTCCCACAGCGTTGACCCTGTCGACGATCCTTTGCCATAGCTCCGCCTTCCTGGCTATTGTGGTGTGCTGCACCTGTGTGCCGAAGAGCTGGGGCTCTACCCTAATTATTTCCTCCACCATGACCCTGAGTTCTTGGTCCGAGAACCTGGGGTGTCTTTGGGGTGCCATGGGGTGGTGTGGATGAGGTGTGGGGTGGTGTTTGTGGTGATGAGTGTAGTGGTGTGTGGTGTTTTGTGCGTAGATGTAGTGTGGGGGATGATGTTGGGTTCCTGTGTGTGTTGTGGTTTGCGTTCCCTGTGCTCTCTCTCTGTGTATTGCGCCTTGTCTCTGAATTTCGATTTGTGGGGGTTTGTGGGTGATGTGGGTGTGTGTTTTATATCGTATTGATTGTGTGGGAGTGGTGTTTGTATGTGTATCAGGTGTGTGTATTTTGAATTATCCAATGTGGCTGTGTTTTGTAAAGGTGTGTGTATTTTGATCTCAGCCTCTAGCACTGGTACCAGGCAATGTGATGACAGCTTCAATAAGTTATTACAGCTGTGTGGTTATGGCATTTCTTTATTACAGATGACTATAGACATTAGAAGTAACGCATAATAAGGAAAATCAAGAAGGGCTTGTAATGAAGGACTGCAGACTTCAATGTATTATATTCATAATGCCATCCACTTGGACTGCACTTGAGCAGCCATTAATTAATTATAGAATTAATGTTTAGCATAAATGTTAACTCTATGGCAGATTTACTTGGCCAACATTCAAATTGACCATCTACATATGATTCCCAGATAGAATTGTTATTTATGGGGTCATGGAAATTCATTTATCTATGTCCTGTGAAATGAACAAGAACTATTTTATCAGAATTCTGTCATGTTGCTACTAGGTGTCACTCATGAGGGCCCTTTAAGAATCAGACCTTACATCAGTATTCAGAAAAAATACACTTAGCATACTTAGCATCTCTTCACCTTCCCATCCAAGTTTTTGTCCCACTTCCCTTCTCAGTTACGGACTTTGTAGTTGTCCTCTGTCTTCGGACCCTTCCTAGATAACATCCTGGGGTATTTCCCTGTTCACAAGCTTTGTTCCTCTATCTTTTGGTTATTCTAACGCCTTTATGTCTGCATTCTGGACTTTTCTCTTTCTTGGTTCCTGTCCATACTCTGTTCCAGGCGTTCATATTCTCTGTCCTGTGTCTCCTGATTCCCAAGGTCTTCCCCTTTCCATATACCAGTTCAGTCTACCCTTCATTGGGGGTTCTCTGATTCTTTGCACATTGCTTTCTCCCTGCACCTGTACTGCTACACTGAGCCTCCATCTTTTTTTCCCCCTGGGCGAAGAGTACAGCAGCTTGCAGCAGATGTGGTTGTTGAGTCTCTTTCTGCTCTGTTGTGTCTGTGCAATTGTGATACCTGGTTTACATTTTGATTTAGTTTCTACCTCTTGTGTTCCTGCCTCATTATTTGTGTTATTGTCATTATTCCTAAACTTATCTGTACTGCTCCTGATCTCTCCTGTTACATGTAAACTTCTTGCCTTATTTTCTGAGTATTCCAGTCCTGAACTTGACCTGTATCTCAGTTCTTCTAGTTTGAGTTCAGTTACTGTTCCTTTGTTCACCTTGCCTTAAGTCTTAATATTCCAGTCCTGAACCTGACATGTATCCCATGGTACTCCTTAAATTGATTCCAATCCAATTTTCCCTGAACCAAGTTTCTGTTTTGGTGTTCTTTGTTCTGGTCCCTGTTGTCCTGCCTTGTGGTTATTTTGTAATTTTGATTGTCATACCTTCCAAGGATGCCAGTTACACTGCATGGCATGTGTCTTTGGTGTACAGAACCACCTAGCTCTCCTTCTTCATAGGAGTTGCTGGGTCTTTTCCCAAACGCTGTGAGAATAATCTACTCCTGGCTTTCTTGTAAGATCTTTTACCTTGCAGTGGGGTAAAAAGATCTTACAAGAGAGATCAATATCCAAGAAGCATACAAAATATAATTTATGATAGTTTGTCTGCTAGGTCCCTCACTTCCCTTTGTTGAAGAGCTTGTGTGATTCCTATAGTTTCACTTCACAGAGTTTCAGTTTCCTAATCAAAGCCTGTCCCTGTTTACGTCAGTCCTCAGCATCTGCGCTCCATTCATTCCAAGCCTTCAGGTACTTACTTGTACACTGGAAATCCCTTTCTCCTACTGAAAGCTTAAACTGCCTATATTCGAGTCTTATCCCAATCTCACCCAGTTAGTTCACTGACAAATTCTACTTCTGAAACAAAAATATAGATTGACACTGAGAGAGCGTAGCTTACATAACCTATATTAAAATGAAATGTTTATATCAATGTGTGATGATGCTGCATAGAAAACAATAATAATAGCGATTTTGCTTAAACGTGCACCTGAATTGTGACCACGGTAAATGGCCACCAATGTATACGCTAACTAATAATGATGAATAAAATGTTTATGTTATGATTAATTAAGCTTATATTAACATTCATGTTACTGCATCTGTATTGAAAATCTTTATAGGCCTTAAGTTAGCGTGAGCTGCGGGATTTAGCTGCCCAGCTCTCATATTAAATGCATTTTTCTGTTTTTCCATTGTGCTGACTCGCAAAGGGCCATGACCCTGCAAATGTTCTTTTTCTTCAACTTGGAAGACTAATGTAACCATATTAATTCAGTTCCCAAGCGCATATTCGGTGCCTTGGTTTAAAAAGTCATGAGTAAATTGAAACAAATGTAGATTAATGAAACGTACAAGGTCACTTGGACCGATGGACAATGAATCTGCTGACCCAAAAGACGTGCCAAAGAATGAAGTAATACCGGATGTGCCACCTCTGAAGACGTCAATTATGAAGACCAATAAAAGAACCGTGAATTAATGTGGGGTGACAATTGGCATTTGGTGTTCTAAATCTTTTGCATGAAGCCCAACATGCGGATGCTAATTAGTGGTTAGGACAGGGGTTCACCAAAGCTGACGCAATTAGACATACGACTGACATTGTGCTGTGTTGAACTAACGCATATTTGACACTCTGCAATATTCTGATCTATGTTTACGCCATGTTATATTCTAATGTTTGTGATTTTTGCCTTATTGAAATCTTATCAAAGTTGCCATATCGTAACTATGCTGTTGTGTTTCTTGGCTTTAAGATTGACACATTTAATCTTAGATTGTAACTAATAGGGAATAAAACCCATTAAATTCTATCAACTGGTGTGGTTATTCATGACTGGAAGGTCATGGTTGCGCCGTCAATTTGATTAATGATTTTGACTAAAGTGAAATGTATTGTTGTGATAAATATTGATGACATTATTGATATATTGATTGACATATCGATCAGCTATCTCGTCCTATGGTGTTTCTCAACTGGGTCAAAAGATTCATTGGCCTAAAACAAGTCCTAATGTGTAATAAATTAACATAAAAGTACGCGTTAACCGTTCTGGTAGCAGAGCGACGGTTTGGCCCTTTGGGGCCCTAGGACGGAGAATCATTGTTTAATCTGTTTTTCTGTGATAATGCAAATCAGAGGTATGATGGGTTTCTAAGTTCACCATGACTTTTTCGGGATCTCGGAGCCTGCCTAAGTGAGTTGGGGATGTTCTCGGCATCATAATGTGTGTGGTATAGGGTTTTGCGCTTGCTCAGCTTATGCCTTTTTGTAGGTGATTGTGAAATCTGTGTGTATCTAGGCCAGGTAAATGTTGTTTTAGTAGGAGTGGGCGTACTCCGCAGTATGAGAGTAGGGAAGTCGGTGTACTTCATATGAGTGTGGCGCTTTGTGCTCAAAAAAGTTATCCACATGGTTGGTTGTTTTGTACAGACCCGTCGTGGTCTAAGACTCCAGAGTATATTGACAAGTGTAGGAGACACTTGAGTTTATGTTGTAATCTGTATGGTTTAATAGGTCAATCAGGCGTGGTTGACGAGTAAAGTTTGAGTCGAAACGTATGTGTGAAACCTTCGATGGAGATTTGGCAAGTTCTAAAGTGCACTAGGACGAACCATTGACAAGTCGAGAATAGAATTTGTGGGTCAAATTCTGCTTGCGTATGCGGGAACTGAGAAGGAGAGAGTAGCGGCCGAGGCTTCAAGTGAATTCTCTGTAAAGTTCTGAAGCGAATGTGTTACCCTTCCTGTAGTGAACCAGCAGATTTGTAATGTCATTAAGAGTGCTCGCAATAATTGTGCATTAGTTTTGTGTGAATTCAGTGAGGGGCTGACGAGCCGCAAGACTTTGTCAGATGCAGTGTGTGAGTGTGACGTCAGTGGTGCCGCACTGAGATAGGTCAGTTGTCGAGAGGGGTCGCACACGGATTGACTGCCGTCCGTGAGAGGCAATAGGTTGAGAAAGGTGGGTGAAGAGTGTCCTGGGAACTAAGTCACTTTCTGATTATATACAAAATAAGAGAATATCGCAAAATGAATTTTGTCAAGGCATTTAAGAGCGCTCTGAAGGGAGATGCGTATATTATGGCAACTGATGGGGATCCTACACCGCCTGAGGGTACTCCAGCTTACATGGTTATGGAAGAGAAGGGTGTTGCGCCTTGTTATGGATGAAACAGTGGCGCAAATTAACAGAGAAAGAGGGATGTTTAGCGTTCCCAGAACATGGGACATTCAATCTGAAGGTGCTAGAGAACTTAAGATGGATGCTGAGTACTCAAAAACCACCTCCGAGGCCAGCTCAATATGAGGCTTTAGCGATTTGGGATTTGATGGCTCTTAAACATAGACAAGAAAGGTTCTCTAGAAGGCTAAAAAGGGCAGAAAAATCCTATGCAGAAGCTAGGTGGGATAACAAGAACAAAATGTGGAGACGGGGAATTGTTGACGGATTAAAATTGTTCCCAGCAATAGCTCAGGGAGAAGAGACACAGGGAAAGAAAGCCTCCTGTAAAACAGATAAGGACTCTAGTAAGTCTGAAAAGAATAAGAGACCGTGGGAAGAGGAAGACGATTCAGACGAAGAAGAATTCATGGACCGATTATTACATGATCGCCCGCCACCTTATGCGGTGAGCGACAGTGTTCGGAGCCCTAGCATGGGTCCTGGGAACCAGACATGCCGATACAGTTGCAACCTCCACCGCAGATACAGAGAATCTATCCAGACGTTCCAGTACCTGAGACTACTACAAATCTGATAGTGCCGCCAGACCCGATATATACAAAATCAAGGTTAGTGCAGATTGAGTCAACTCCAAAATTGCTGTCCCAGCCGCAACGACAATTGATACCAGGGTATAACCCAGTGGCTGGTCCTCCATTAGTACCTGTCCCGGGTACTTTGGAACAGACCTATGGAGTTACTGCTCCACGGAGTTTGGGACCAGGTCAGACACCTGCTGCAATATCATTACCAATTACTGTTGGTCCACCAGTGCCATTGTATGCCCAAGGCAAATCTGCCGTATGTGATCAGGGAGTAATGACCCAAGATGCGATAAGAGGAGGGTCTATAGGAACTCCCCAGATAATGGCCCCAGGAGAACAAGCAGCTGAAAAGCCAAGGTCCTTAATAGACCTTAGCCCAGTAGAAGCACCCTTAGAAGCAATGCGTCAGGCAGGATTAGGGATTTTAACTCCACAGACGATAAGTACAAACACTTCACAGTCGCCAATAATACATGCAGGGAACATTTCACTGCAAGGTTTTACAGTTCAACAGCTGAATGAATGGCTACAAAAAACTTATACTTCACAAAAGACTACAGTGACTGCAGTGGGACTGGAAAAGGCAGGGCAAGATGACTACCTAAATTTTGTAAGACTGGGAGTGGAAGCTGCTGAATTAGTGGAAGGTACGATGGGGGTAAACAGATTGGAGTCACACACTGAAGCAGAACTGAGATTCCTGTGCCCTAAGATTTCCAAAGAAGTGGGCAAGGTACATCATAGATTAGCAAACCTGGCAGACAAATACAATATTGACATTGAAAACACTAAACATTTGAAAAGAAGCTACAGATTAGACTTTGATTTGAAAGATTTTGAGCACATGAGGTCTGCTGGAATGAAGGCGCATTTAAAAGAATTATTGCAAAGTGCGCAAATTTGGGGTGCATTAGAAAAATGGGAAGGCAGATGGGCAAAGAAAAGAGATAAGGAAAAAGGTGACAGTCCAGGGTCAAGTCAGACTAAGACTTCACCCGATATAGAATCAGTAAAAATACTACCTATGAGAGAAACAGCTGGTGGTGTTTTGGTTCATGTACCGTGGTCCAGGGGAGACATCCTATCTTTTACAAACAATTATCCCAGATTGAGGGAGAAGCCCATTGAGTGGTATCAGCAAACAGACAGGTTTGTGAAACTTGCGAACTGTCTTTGTGAAGACTTGAATACCTTGTTTGAGATCATTGTTCCGCCTGATTTGTGGCTCGAGTGTAAGAGAGGGGTAGATTGGCCGACGAAGGAGCCGGCAAGGGATACGGTGACCGGATGAAGAGGTGATGAAGTACTATCATAAAGTGATTGAGTTTTTTAAACAAAAGGTGTCGCAGAAGGTGACTGATTAGCAGAAGATCGACCGGACCTCGCAAGAGGTTAAGGAATCAATACATGCTTACTATGAGAGGTTGTTAAAGGCATTCAAACACTACAGTGGTACTGAGACCATTGAGCCAAAAGACATGAACCATCTTGTGTTCAGATTTTTGAAGGGTTGAGACCAGAAGTTAGCCAGATGATTACGAATGATTTGATTTGTTGGCAAGCGAAGCCGATTGATGAAGTGTTGCAGTATGCGAAATATTGTAGCGACGAAATTGAGTTAAAGCAGAAAAAGATGAAGGAGAAAGTGATGGTGATGCAGATAAGGGCTGCACAGGTAGGAATACAGGGAAATGGAGTCCAGCAGAGGATACAGCAGCAACCGCAAATGAATGGTGTGTTTCAGGCACAGCCAAGGGGTCGAGGCCGAGGGTTCGTGAATCGCGGTCCAGACTTGAATACCGTTGTGGTTCAAAATGACATACAAGTGGTGAAAAAGATGTCACCGTGTCACGCGTGCGGGGGCACTGGAAACGGGAGTGCCCGAATGTGCTACAGGATGGTGTCGTTCAACAAAGCACTAATGTCGGTACATTGCAAAATGTAAGAGGTCCAAAACTGAGACATCAAAATCCGAATTTTCAAAATAACCTGGCACAGATGCAAGGGGTACAGCCCATGCAGCAGATGCAAATGCCGCGTATTCAGTCAGCGCAGATGCAGCAAGTACAACAGCAGGTTCCCATGGTACCTAGACACCAATGGCTCCGATGGGACAGCAGCAGGTCATGCTTCCTCAACAGGTCACAGGTCAGGTAATGAGTCAAAATAATACAGTACAGCAATTCCCATTACGAGGTGAAAATGGCATGAATGAAGAATGGTTGGATGATAGCTCAGATAGTGAAGAGTGCAGGCTTGCAGCATCCTTAGAGGTAGACCAGAGGGGTCCCTATGTGGAAGGAAAGGTAATGGGTTACAAAGTTTCATTTTTGGTCGATACCGGAGCTACACGCTCTACAGTCAGGAGTGCAGAGGTTCCGAAACTACCACTTTCGGGGCGTACCATAAGGGTAGTCGGAGTAGCAAACCAGTACCTGACAAACCCGATTACAGATCCAGTGCAAGTTGAGATCGGCAACTTCCAGGGACTGCATAGATTTGTAGTCTGTGATTCAGGTCCAGTATCCCTATTGGGAAGGGACTTACTGTGCAAGACAAAATGTTCGATTACCTGTTCCAATGATGGAATCAAAGTACACACAAATAGTGATGATGAGGGAGATGAAGGTCAGTTCTCAGAGGAAGAAACAGGGACGGAAAATGAGGATTATCCTTTGATTACCTTGTTTCTGATGCTTACAATGATTGACCTACCTGTCGAGTTACAGGGAACTGTGAAAGAGAAAGTGTGGGATCTGACAGCAAAGGAAGTGGGACTAATAAAAGGTGTGGAACCAGTTAAAGTACTAGTGAATCCAAATGGAGTGTTTCCCCAGGTGCAACAATATCATATGGCACAAGATGTTCTCATTGAAGTATCACAAATAATTGCAGAATTTCTAAAACAGGGAGTCCTGAAAGATTTTTTGAGCAGTCCATGTAATTCTCCAATAATGGGTCTGAAAAAGCCCTGTGGGAAAGTTCGAATTAAGCAGGATTTGAGAAAAATAAATGAGATTGTGGTAAAATGTTGCCCCATAGTGCCCAATCCAGCAGTGATCATGTTTCAGGTTCCGTGTGATGCTGAATGGTTCACCGCTACAGACTTGTCACAGGCATTCTTTTCGATACCTCTTCACGAGGACAGCAAATTTTTGTTCAGTTTCAAATTCGTAGATAAGGTGTACAGTTGGTGCACAATTCCTCAAGGATTTTCTGAATCACTGTCCCTCTTCAATCAGATATTGAAAAAGGATTTGGAATCCCTAGTACTGCCTTTTAACTCGACTCTAGTGCAGTACATCGATGACTTGCTGATTGCATCCAAAACAAGGGATAGCTGTAAATATGATACAATTGCCTTACTGAGTCATTTGGGAAAGAACGGACATAAGGTGTCACCCAAAAAGCTGCAATACTGTCAGAAAGAGGTGAAATACCTAGGGCATCTAATTGAAAGAGGGTCCAGGAGAATATCGAAGGAAAGAATAACAGCCACTTTGCAAATGAACCCCCCAACAACGAAGAGAGATGTCAGAATGTTCCTGGGAATGGTGGGCTACTGTCGCCAGTGGATACCCAACTTCTCGATTATCTCAAAACCTTTGATAAAACTGACAGGCAAAGAGATCAAGGATGAGCCATGTACCATAGCCTTATCCAAAGAAGAGCTTGTGTCATTCATGGAATTGAGAGAGTGCATGTGCTGGGCACCAGTGTTAGGTATGCCTGATTATACGAAGCCTTTTCTACTGTTTTGTCATGAACATGATGCTTGTTCTTTGTCTGTCTTGACACAGGTCCATGGAGGTGCAAATCTCCCTGTAGCATATTTTTCAGCTACCTTGGACCCCGTCACAGCAGCCTTACCGGGTTGTTTGCTCGCAGTTGCAGCAGTTGGTCAGAGCCTTAAGCAGTGTGAAGGCATAGTCATGGGATACCCCATAACAGTAATGTTTCCGCATTCAGTTGAAATTTTGTTGACTCGAGCTAAAACTCAGCACATGACAAATGCCCGTCTTACTAAATATGAGACAATCATACTGGGCTCACCAAATGTTTCTCTGAAAAGATGTACTGTGTTAAACCCGGCAACTCTACTTCCTGCTGAAAACACTGAAATCAATAATGAAGAAGAATTTGAACATGATTGTCTTGAAGTAACGGAATTATGTACCAAACCACAACCTGATATTCAAGATACACAGTTAAAGGAAAATTATTGTATTATGTTCGTTGATGGGTCTTGCTTGAGAGACTCCATTGGTACACTGAGGGCTGGTTATGCCTTTTGTACCATAACTGGTATCATTGAAGCTTCCTGGTTTGAGAAAGTGTTTTCCGGGCAAGTGGCAGAATTAATTGCCCTTACTAAGGCATGCCACGCAGCTGTGAATCTGAGAGTCACTATCTATACTGATAGCAGATATGGATTCGGAATTGTACATGATTTCGGCCAACTGTGGTCACAGAGAGGTTTCATGACCTCTTCTGGTTCTCCTGTGAAAAATGGTGAACAAATAAAGGATCTGTTACATGCAATTCAGTTACCTCTTGAAATTGCAGTGGTGAAATGCAATGCTCACGTTAAGTCACAAGACTTTGGGGGTTATTCTAACTTTGGAGGAGTGTTAATCCGTTCCAAAAGTGACGGTAAAGTGACGGATGTACCACCAGCCGTATTACGAGTTCCATAGGATATAATGGACTCGTAATACGGCTGGTGGTAAATCCGTCACTTTTCCGTCACTTTTGGGACGGATTAACACCTCCTCCAAAGTTAGAATAACCCCCTTTGTGTCCATGGGAAACGGTCATACAGATTAAGTCGCAAGGTTTTGCGCATTGAACTGTGTATCGTTCAAGGAACAGTGAGAATTGTTACAGCAAACTGAAAATGACACATGTTTGAACCTTGCATTAAGGGTGGTCGATACCCTAGATGAGTTAAAGACATTACAGGGTCGTGCTATTAAAGAGGAAAAACGATCCTGGCAAAGAATGCAATGTGTACAGAGGGTTGATGATTTGTGGGTCTCAGAGGAGGGGAAATTAGTATTGCCAAACAGGCTTCTGTCACAATTCGCAAGGTTATACCATGGACAGGCTCACCTTGGGAGAGATGCAATGATCAGGTCATTCAAAATCGATTGGTTCAACCCAAAGTTCAGACATGCCGCAGAGGTTACCTGCCACAGATGCATCATCTGTCAACAGATGAATGCTGGAAAAGGGACTGTGGTAACTTTGAGCCACATTGGGAGAGCTGGTGGTCCTTTCAGCAAAATGCAAATGGACTTCATTGAGATGCCTGTTTGTGGAGGACTGAAGTACGTGTTGGTGATTGTATGTGTTTTCAGTCACTGGATTGAAGCCTACCCCACACGTAGAAATGACAGTCTCACAGTTGCAAAGCTGCTGCTTAGGGAACTAATACCAAGGTTCGGATTTCCGGTCTCTATAGAATCAGATAGGGGCAGACACTTCGACAATGAGGTGATTAAACTCCTGTGTGCCGCATTAGACATCAAACAAAAGCTGCATTGTAGCTACCGCCCGGAAGCATCAGGACTAGTAGAGCAAATGAATGGTACTCTGAAATCAAGAATGGCAAAGATGTGCGCAGCTACCAATATGAAATGGCCAGATGCGTTGCCCTTAGTGCTGATGTCAATGAGGAACACCCCATATAAGAAAACAGGACTGTCCCCCCATGAAATCCTCATGGGCAGAGCTATGAGGTTGCCAGCAGTACCTGCAAATGCTCTAGTGAATATCACAGATGATATGGTGTTGGACTACTGCAAAGGTTTGGCTGACGTGATTCGCTCTTTCTCTCACCAGGTAGAGGCTAACACATTGCCACCGATTGGAGATCCAGGTCACACCCTACAGGCCGGTGACTGGGTGGTTGTCAAGAAGCACGTGAGAAAGTCGTGTTTGGAGCCGCATTGGAAAGGCCCGTATCAAGTAATCTTGACAACAACCACTGCTGTGAAATGTGCAGGCGTTCCAAATTGGATACATGCCAGTCACACAAAGAAGGTAACGTGTCCGACTGACGAGGAACTTGAAGTTTCCGGCACAACAGTTCCAGGAAGAGAAGTCTCAGGGCCAGAAAACAGCCAAGAAGGAACTGAGACTGCAGGAGAGCCCACTGAGAACAGCCTCGTCCCTCAAACAATGAATGAGTTTGAGAGAGGTGACAGAGTGCCTATTTCATTAGAGGCAGCAGGAGTACTAAGTCAAGGAGAGGTTCTCCCAGAAGTAGACGGATACGGGTTAGAACTTGAACCCGTTACAGATCAAGAAGAAGAAGAAGGAGAAGAAGGGGAAATAATAGAAAGAGATCAGAGTGTACCGGCATCCCCTGAGCCAGTTGCAGGTCCATCAAGTGAAAACACCATATTACAAGAGGAGGGTGCTGTCCAGCGTCCTGAAAAGACATATTGGAAGAAGACGCATAAGGGTGATAACTGGCCGGAGAAACCAGTTTTAAGGATAAGAAGCATTCCAGGTGAAACAATAACAGAGGAAACTGATACATCCCGAGTGGAAGATCTAAGTGAAGGAGAACTGCAAGGTGAATGCAGGTTGAAAAGAAAGAGTCGCAAACAGAAGATATACAGGTCCTGAATGGGCGTATGCTACAACATCCGAATGGCAACAAGAATTCTTAGCATTCTGTTTTGATCGAGAAGTACCAGGTCAATACTACGGTACCTGAATTAACTCAAGGAAAAATACTTTGTTAAAAATCGAAATTAAAAACTAAGAGAAGAGACTTATAAATTACTGGATGTGACATTAGAACCAGATTTGACTTTGAGAAACCTGATTATAACAAGCTGCTAACCTGATTTGACAAAGTGGTCTTGGAGCGGGTGAAAACGCTGTAAGTATACGCAGAGAGCAAGAGAAAGAGAAAAAAGAGTTCTATATCATCCTCGAGTTGATTGTTGTTCTGCTATCTGATTCATACAGACATGGCTTATAATAGAAGTAGTAACAAGGGAAGTAAGGTGTGTGGTTGGTTAAGCCTTATAATAGGAATTGTGTATGCAATAATAATTGTGGGAGTGATTGTGGGAATGCCGTGGTTGGAGAAAAAGAGTATGTAGAGACCATGGATGCGAAAGACTGTTATGTGTGTACCAAGATTCCTTCATCTGTGCAAGAAGGGGTTACCTGTCATAGCCTTCCTCTAACCTACGGGATTAGCTGTAGTTTGCTACTAACCAGATTCTATAATCAAGAGCATGTGCAATACTTTTATTCAAATCTGGATGTTGTGTTCTCTTTTGTGCCTGTGATTGAATTCTTGAACAAGCTAGCTAAGGAACATGATATAAAAATAGTTAGAAGATTCTTTGAGCCGACGCTTACATTTGGAACTGCTTATGCACATCGCAATAATCTGACCTGCTTACTATCACCTGTAGAGAAAAGCTTTTTAGATCACACTGATGATAGATGCAAAGCATTAAATGAAAGATTAGAAAAAGTGTTAGAAAAACACACATATGCAAATGATTATGCTTACACCGCAATCAAAACACAAGGCAAATTAGTCAACGTATTCCATAAGGTGGTTGATGTTAAACGTCGCACATCCGATATAGGTAAGTACAGAGTAGCAAATCAAAAGTGCAATCATATGGAGGGTGCCAACCTGGTAGAAAAACCCAACCACCACGGGTTTCAGAGTGCACAGAGACACTGGCGGCACTACGAGGGAGCCACCTACGTCCCGCGCTGTAAAAAACAAAGTGTAAAGGAAACAAGGCAACCAGGGCACTCCTAAGTCATGGATCCGAGATAAGTATATTTATAGAGGAATTTATTAGTAAACCTCAGTGGTGAAAGCTTAATATTTATACAGCAATAATAGCGTCCATATGTTATGACGAGATACATGAAAATTTGCTAACAGCCAACACGTGTTTCGTCCTCAACGGACTTCTTCAAGGCTGGAAACAAAGACAGATTGGAGCTCTTAAAAAATATATATAAATTCACTACCATCCGGTAGGTACAAGTATAAATTACACACTTAATTGTAAATTGGAATTAGCGGGAAGCGAAAAACTTTTCACAAATCAAGTGTAAAAACCCATTTAAAGTACATATGCAGTCAAAATAGAGATAACCCATTCATTCATAGTGTGTTATGTCCAAAAAATACTCCTCTATATGGCAAAAATGGTGAGTGACAGTGAGAGAGCCCAGACGGTTTGTTTGTGAATGATAAAGACAGTGACAACCAACACCGGGAAATGGGGTGTGCTACGGAGGGTGAAAATTCTTTCCAAGAGAGAAGGTAGTGGTAAGATTGACATTCCATGCACATGAGTGATATAACATGGTGCCCGTAGAGAAATAAAATTACCTCAGGGACTAGACTGTAAAAGGGGAACCAAATTATTTCCGTTAGAGTTCCACGTGAGAATTCTATAATGGTGGAGAAAACCCAGAGGGAAACACATTACTAGTGTGGAGGGCTCATATGGATAAAGTACAAAAGGAAAAAAAGTGCATCACGGTCAAAATAAGACCTACCAGGGAGACCAAAGGGTTCTCCATCAACATAGCGGGGTCCCTTATTATTCCAGGAAAGTGTGATTTCTAGGAAAATAGCAAAATATCATGTAGAGTGTGTCCGTAGTTTAGGAAATACACTCTGAAGGCGGCCTTGATAGAACCAGTCTGTGAAAATTGAGCTAGGGAGAAAAAGGAGAAGGAGTTCCAATTAGAGTCATAGCATAGGACCAAGAGCAACCTCTGGGATAGCCGTAGGGGAATTTAAGTTAACTTATGGGAATGGTGGGAGAAAGAAGGCACAAAACGGGGCCTTAGCTTCTATAACTTTACACTATGTCAAAAGGTAAAGGGCCACTCCCCAGAGATACCAGGGTTAGTACCCTGCCAGCTGAACGAAGTCGAATAAAGTATGGGAATGCAACCCATTCCAAAAACAAAAAGTGAATGGGGTAAGGCGATAGTTGTCATAAGGAAACTGCACCGTTATAGTATAGTGTGTGGCTGTTTAACAGCTCGCCAGAGCACTTTTTAAAGGTACAAAGATCAGAGTCTATCTCCGTGCGCCGGGGCATGTTATAAATATCAAAACGTATTTCCCATTAATCTAAATAGGTTATATTACGGAACTACATACATGAAAGGGAAACGCAGCAAAAAAAACCTTACCCGTGTTTCCCCAGGCTCCCGGAAACTGCACACCAGTATGTGTGCTCGGTCGACAGCGCGTGCTAACGCTGCCGTTTTCAATCCGAAAAAAGAACGTTTGAGGAGTGTCGGCGTGTATATACGCGTACTCCGAAAACAAAAACAGAAGAGAGACTAGCGTCTTGTCTACATCCACGCATGGGGATGTAGGCTCCATGATAAGAGCACTCCATGGACGCCATATTGGAAGTAATAACGCGGATAGTCAGTGTCTTTGTGCCACAATGGTTGCGTGAAAGACCATGGTCACACTAAAATAGAACAAAGGTGGGTGGGTGCCACTGTTATTTATAGAAAGAAAGTGGTATTAGATGGAAAACAACTTCACCAGACTAGTTGCATGCTTCCTACAGTTTGATTAGTAGATGAGTGATTTTAAATGTAGGGGGGGAAAAAAAGGAGAGTGCATGCATAGTGAGTTCCCTACAACATTATGTAGGTAAGAACACAGGAAGGAATGCAAAAACAGAACACAAAATAAATGCATGGATGTCAATTGAAAATATGTATACATATGGTGTACAGTTTGTTGCAAATTAAACATGGTATTTAACAATACTACTGTTTGGCATTCTCATAGAGGTATATTATGGATGGCACAACAAGAGCACTCCAAAGTTGATAGAGAGAGGCAGAATAGGAAATATTGAAAAGATTATTCAAACAAAATGTAAAATGTATTCATATTGGTGCCAGGTTCTTAGCATACATTATGGATGAAAACCAAGCACAGGGTGAGAATTACATAAGGCATTACAGTGTTACAATACGGATGGAACACCTTGGGGCACGTATACTGTTTTTTATATAACCTAAGGGGACAGTTAGAGGGAAGTGAGTAGAAACCAAATTTGGATCCTATTGATGGACAGGTTACTAATGTATTAAGGATATAGTGGGGAGGTGGGGCACGGCACCTTTGTTAGAGAAAAACATGCAGGTCCTTATTGATGTTGAGGCCCTGTTCTACTGCTCGTAGCTTAATGATCTATCTGCTTTCAAGGCGTCTTAGGGCCAAGGTGCGGTTACCTCCTCGAGGCATCTTTTTTACAGAGTCAACCCCATGGATATGAATGTCCAGGACTTCTCTACAGCCATGTGTCTCATTAAAGTGAGTCGCAAAGGGATAATTAATGTTGGAAGACCGAATGGCTCTCAAATGCTCTTGGATTCTCTCTTTCAATGGTCGGATGGTACTTCCCACATAAATGAGCCCACATGTACAGACAATGCAATAAACCACAAAACTCGTGTTGCAATTAATAAAATGCTTACGTTTATGCGTGATCTGTGTGTTGTATTGGAAGTTCACTGTCTTGTCTTTGATGTATCCACAAATGTTATAGTGTCCACATCTGTAAGTGCCAGGTGGCGGTTTGGGCATCCAGGTATCCCTATTCTCTGGTGGCAAATTAGCTATAGATGCATTACACGTAGGTAGGCTTTGTATATATAGGCCGAAATCTGAGCAGGACAATTTGTTTGTGGGAACGAGTGAATGTAGACATGTGTTCTTGTTTCAGTGTAAGTGGACATTTATGTTGAATGGACAGGATCCAGCGATCCCTGGGATCTATTACATCTGTGGACTTAATGATTATTACCGTCTCCCTAAGGGATGGTATGGGACATGTTATTTAGGAATAGTTTTCCCAAAGATTTACCAGATTGATGACTTAAAGCAAATACCTAAAACATCTGAATTACAACATGCTAGACAAAGACGAGAATCAGTGGCTGCTGTCATTGGTGATATATTAGGAGCTTTAATCCCTTCAGTAGGGGTTATCTTGAATTCTATGAAGATTCAAAAGTTGTCTACTATTGTGGATAACATGCTGACAAATTTTACAGGGGCTATACTCCTGATGGATACTGAACTTGCTGCAGAAAGAGCTATGACTCTTCAAAATCGGCTTGCTTTAGACATTCTTTTAGCAAAGAGTGGGGGGGTCTGCAAGGTGCTCAACGTTGCTCATTCATTCCGGACAAGAGTAAAAAGATTAGAGGTATGCTTACTAACCTAACTAGAGATAGTGCAGATTTGAAGGATTTGAAGGAACCTGGAGTTTGGGAGAAATTTGGAACGGGAATTGCCAGAGTAGGAGCTGGTTTACCAACATTTGGAATGGGGTACTTGCAAAAATACTAATGGGTCTACTAATTGTTCTGGCCTGCCTATTAGCATTATGGGGGGCATGCAAAATTAATGATAAAATTAAGAGAAATTGGATGAAAAGAACCAGGAGAAATGAAGAAAGTGAAAGAGAAAAAATGTTCAATGAAATTTGGGAGAGTTCACATAAGGGACAAGATGTTGAAATACGCATTATGCGTAAAGTGAAAAATTAAAAACAAAAGGTTAAAGGGAAAGGTTTGTGTGATGACGAGCGTCATCAGAGGAGGGACTGAGAGAGCATAGCTTACATAACCTATATTAAAATGAAATGTGTATATCAATGTGTAATGATGCTGCATAGAAAACAATAATAATAGCGATTTTGCTTAAATGTGCACCTGAATTGTGACCACGGTAAATGGCCACCAATGTATACGCTAACTAATAATGTTGAAAAAAATGTTTATGTTATGATTAATTAAGCTTATATTAACATTCATGTTACTGCATCTGTATTGAAAATCTTTATAGGCCTAAAGTTAGCGTGAGCTGTGGGATTTAGCTGCCCAGTTCTCATATTAAATGCATTTTTCTGTTTTACCAGTGTGCTGACTCGCAAAGGGTCATGACCCTGCAAATGTTCTTTTTCTTCAACTTGGAAGACAAATGTAACCATATTAATTCCGTTCCCAAGCGCATATTCGGTGCCTTGGTTTAAAAAGTTATGAGTAAATTGAAACAAATATAGATTAATGAAACGTACAAGGTCACTTGGACCGATGGACAATGAATCTGCTGACCCAAAAGACGTGCTAAAGAATGAAGTAATACCGGATGTGCCACCTCTGAAGGCGTCAATTATGAAGACCAATCAAAGAACCGTGAATTAATGTGGGGTGACAATTGGAATTACCAAATGCTAAATTTGATAGGTTAAAGATAGTGGGGTATAGTAAGTGTCCAATAGAATTTTGGGGGAATGTACTATGAAAAAGGGATAAACACTCATGTCACAGAAGGGTCATTAGAATTAGGTAGGGAATGCTATTGATTTTATCCAGAAACTCTGTCACTCTGTTTGGTAACTTTGAGACTTATTAAAACCATTCTCACCCATAGACTGCCCATTTACTCTTTCCTCCTTATGAGGGAAGTGCCCCTATCCCTTTAGTTAAGCCTTGACTGATGGCGTTTTGACTGATGTCCTGAAGACGAAGACTGAACCTGTGCACTGACCTAATCTTTGGAGGGTAATTATGACAATGCCATTTGTAATTTGTCTGTTTGCTTTTCCTTTCTAGGTACCAACTGTTTGCTTTTGACAGAGACCATAGCTAGATGTTTTCCAAATTGGTGATCTAAATCTTTTACATGAAGCCCAACATGCGGATGTGGTTAGGACAGGGGTTCACCAAAGCTGACGCAATTAGACATTCGACTGACATTGTGCTGTGTTGAACTAACGCATATTTGACACTCTGCAATATTCTGATCTATGTTTACGCCGTGTTATATTCTAATGTTTATGATTTTTGCCTTATTGAAATCTTATCAAAGTTGCCATATCGTAACTATGCTCTTGTGTTTCTTGGCATTAAGATTGACACATTTAATCTTAGATTGTAACTAACAGGGAATAAAACCCATTAAATTCTATCAACTGGTGTGGTTATTCATGACTGGAAGGTCATGGTTGCGCCGTCAATTTGATTAATGATTTTGACTAAAGTGAAATGTATTGTTGTGATAAATATTGATGACATTATTGATATATTGATTGACATATTGATCAGCTATCTCATCCTACGGTGTCTCTCAACTGGGTCAAAAGATTCATTGGCCTAAAAAAACGCCTAATGTGTAATAAATTAACATAAAAGGACGCGTTAACAACACCAAACTATTGAGCAGTAGTTGAATTTTCTAATATACCATTGTAATAAATTGAAATAATCTTTATAGAGATGACCCTTCTTGCTTTTTGACCTTTGTTGCAGATGTACAAAGTGCAAAGTGTTTTTGCTGCCACAAATCCTCCAATTCATAAAATACAGGGTGTGCAACCACACAACTCCTTTGACATTTGTACTAAGCCAGTTTTGTGATTCTAAAATCTTCTTCTGAATCACAAAATGGGATTAGAAATCTTTAACGACTAGCCAATTTGACGGGACATCTTTTGAATGTCCCTTCCAAACTCTGATTTGGCAGCCTATCAATCAATGGTTTGTGACCCTACTTTGGTGGCAAACCATTGGTCAATTAGGTCCATACCTGTTTTGCAAAGGGGAACAGTCCCCTTCAAACTCTTTACTCTTTGGGAATTGGGATGGGCGCACAAAGCAACATCACTAAACTAAAGTTGCCCTAAGTGGGAAGGGTAGGCCCAGACGTGGGTACCTTGCTCACTGTACCACTGGATTCAAGATAGCCTGGCTGATGAAGGGTGATACCCTGAAACTGGTACCAGGGTGTTTGTTTCGGGTCCATGGAGGACCTGTCTTGGCAGTTCAGGCTGGACTGTTCCCATGAGGAACAGGGTCAAGACTGATTTGCATATGGTTGGGTCCAAACTGGGGTGGCATGGTGAGCCAAAGAATGATGGATTAAACCCAGCTCTGTGACTGGGGTGATTGTTTTCATTGTTCAGTACTCCATCCATCATCCTTTTGTGTTGCTTTATTATTTTATAAACTGACCGATTTGTGCAGAGGCTGGTTCCAAAAAGATCATTACTGCTGCAAAAAGTTTGTTCTCAATTTGCAAGTGCTTTTTGCTTCTACTATTATCATCATGCCCTTTGTACTTTGTTAAAAGCATGCTAATCTGACAGATTGCTATTGCTAGTGATAAGTAAAAAAAATACACATGATCAGCAACTTCTTGCAAATAAGCCCAAACAACTGTAGATGTTGTTGAAAGTTTGATAACCACATGTATTTTCAAATGGTTTGTATCATAGCTTAAATAATGAAACATGCATCTCATATAGTTTTGTGCTTCGTTCATAAAAATATTGCAATAACTTGACAGGAATTATATTATGACTATCTTTAATCCCCTTTCTCCACCCCTGGCCCTTAAACGAGAGCCCTCAGACACGTAATTTTACATCATGACCCATAGTCATCCATTTGGCGCTCACACATATCCTTCTGTGCAACTGTCTGATAGTCATGTGAATGGATACCTTTGATGGCTCGGTGCACTAAAAAGAACTAATTCATCTTGACTGTGACATCCATTTTAGCAGGGCTGAATGGGTAGCAGGTCTCAGACTGGTGTGTGGAGTGCCATTCCAAGGGTGTGTAGCTACAATAAATAATAGATGTATTAGCTCAAGTTTGTGATCTGGACATAAACATTATGATTTGTGAAAATAACTTGCCCAAGGTGAAGGAATTTAAAACACCTTGTTTACTTTTTGCCGATGACATTTTGCTGTTGTCAAAAACTCCTCAGGGCTCGTCTATCCTTTTAGACAAGTTCTCTCTTTTCTGTAAAGAATATGATCTAGAATCAACAGCAAAAGCAAAACAAAATACATGGTTTCTGATGCGCATAGAAAGAGGAAGACAAAGGTTTCGATGGTGGAGAGGTTCTGGACACGGTCTTTGAGTTTGACTACCTAGGCGCCACAGTTGAGGACTCCCTTAGATGGGCAGCCCACGTTAAGAAGCCATATTAAGATTCACAAACCGGGTATCTACCTTTTACATCTCCCCCATCATGGAGATATATGAGGGTCAAACTTGTGGGGCAGCCCCGTATAGGCCTGATATATGGGGACACTATCATTTAGATATTCTTGAGAAAGATGAGAATGCCTTTATGAAGTCCATCTTAAAGGGTCCAGTCAGGGATCCAACACTCCCAGTCCGATTAGACCTAGATTTGCGATTCATTTCTGATATTGCTGCCCTGAGGCCCATCTGTTATTGGGTAGGACTGGTCCATTGAGGACTTAGAACCATATTGAATTTGGAGCAAATGTGTGTTGGATGGCCACTCTGTGTATACAATTCCTTGTTGGTCCATATAAGATCTTGGCTACTTAAGTTGGGCTTACAGGACTTTTGATTACATTCTCTTCGCTTCCCTGAGATGCCCATGAAAAAGTAAAAACTAAGGGCCAGGTGTATCAAGAATGCCTTTTGCGATTCTGAAATAGCGTTTTTTAAGAAATCGCTATTTCTGATTCACAAAATGCAATGTATCACATTTGCGATTGGGTAATAGCGATTTCTTAAAAATCGCAAATGCTATTACTGAATCGCAAATTGCGATACCGTCCCCATTCACACCTATGGGCCTGTAGGCCCATATTTGCGAATTTTCTGCATTTCCAAATTGCGATTTCTTAACTGGAAATCGCAATTTTGGAAATGCAAAACCCCAGGGTGCTGAGGGCCTAAGGCCCCCTCTGCTGCACCCCAAAATTTTTTTTAGGACATGTAAGGTGCACACATGCCAAAGGGGCATGTGTGCTTTACATGCACATTTAAAAAATGCATTTTAAATGCATTTTTTACATTTGCACATGGTTACCACCAGGTTCAACCTCGTGGTAAATAGCGATTCTTAAATGCCCAATTCGCATTAAGGAATTGCTTCTTACATGTGGTTTAAAAATCGCAAATAAGGGTTTCTTATTTGCGATTTCTTATTTAGAGATTTGCAATTTGCGACTCTCTAAACAGGGTCGCAATTTTAAGGAATCGCTATTTTAGCGATTCCTTAAAATTGCTTTCAGAATGCCTTTCATACATTCTGAAATGGCTTTTTGCATTCGCAAATGGGCATTTGCACCGTTTGCGAATGCAAAAAGCTTTGATACATCTGGCCCGAAAATCGTTATATTGGTATATTTTTTTAAATTGTCTTCTAGAAACAAAAATCTCAGAAGTTACTTCAGGTAGCTTGACTAATTTTTTTGTTGTTGTTTAAATGTGTTCCAGATTTTGAGCCTTATCTAAACTTAGGTCCATATTTAAGAAAAATGATGCACAACTACGCTAGCGGAGTTGAGCGTAATTTTTTTTTAACACGAGCTATTGTTATTTCCTAAAGCTATCCATGCAGAGATGACGCACGATGGTACTAAGGAATGGTTAGCGTAACAAAAATGACGTTAAACATTGTGACATGCCGTCAGGAAATATGATACTAATGCTGCAAAAGTGGTGCTAGACCATTTTGTGGCACGTAAATATATTGCAAAAGGGTTAGCACCATTTTTTCACAGCAATAACGTCGAAACAAAATGCACAAACAGGAAAAAATGCAATTTGAATAGACAATGGAGTTTTCAGGCCAGGAGAGACTCCAGAAAGACCCCATCACCCAAGTACCAGCAGGAAGGGTCAAGAAAAGTACCAGAAGAAGAAGAATAGAAAGCACAAGTGTCACTTTAGTGAGGAGGAGCATGATATCCTGGTCAGAGAGGTGACGGTGCACCAACACCAGCTCTTCCTCACCTCCAAATTGCCAGGTGGTAAGAGAGACGCAATATGGCAGGAAATTGCACGGCAGAGGTGAAGAGGACTGTCACTGACTGCAAGAAGCACTGGCACGATTGAAAGAGCAGGATTAAGGAGAAGCCGGTCAGGAACTGAAAGGCAGCACTGGAGACTGGTGGTGGAAGTCCTGCACCACAGGAGGGCCTGGGTGAGTTGGAGGAGATGGTTGCAGCCGTCATCCCAGAGGAGCTGGTCACTGGAATCGCAGGACAGTACAGACTACCAATTACCACCACAAATGCAGGGTAAGTTACAGGGAGGGAATATCTGGAATTCCACAAATGGCAGAAGGGGAATGCCCACAGAACACACTCAATGCATGCTAAAGGGTTGCATCAGGACACATAGGGCCTGAATCAAGACACACTATCCCCTCCCAAGCCACACATGTATTGATGCTTTGGTTGTGCTATGCATTTCAACAAATACACAACATGGACATAGGCCACTCACTGTGGCCATACCCCAACATGTAGATATGCAGCACAATGCCTGGTAGGGAGGTGCAAATAGTTTGGCTGTGACTGTGCCATGACAACACCCATTGCATAATGTCAAAGCCCCTATAGCTGCACAACTTAGACACCAGAGACTAGGATGGAAGTCAATACCACCCCAGGGGTGGGGTCAGGGTGGTGTATATGGCCAAAATGCTTCCCTTCCTCCTTGTCCCATTATTTTTGCATCTTGCAGCACACATTGAAATGCCACCTTAGCAAAAAAGCCTGTACATGAGCAGGGGGGACACCTCCCTGCATATAAACAAATCATCCCCTCAAGGCAGGCAACCCTTCATCATGCTGCAACAATGCCTGTGATGGTGCAGGGAGAACAAATCTGTGCAGGCACAGGGGGAATTGTAGTGTTGTACTGTATTCACGTAAATATGGCACATCCCTACAAATCTAAACTGGTGCAGTGTTGCGTAACACATTTGAGCTGCCATGAGCTGTGCAACATGAGAAAAAATCTGCCCTAAAGCTTGCAACCTGCAGAACACAACCCATGCAGGATAAACCCACAACAGCTCAGAGACACCTTATGTGCCATAGGGGAATGGCCACAAAAGAAAACACATACAACACATGGAGCATATCTGTTAACAACACATGTGGAGCTGTACAAGTAGGTGAAATCTCACCATCTGACAAGATAGAGGCCCAGATCAAACAGAACATGATGGTGTGTGGCACTGTGCCAAAGTAGGCAGCATCACACACCGTAATTTTCAAAATGCAGGGATGCGCCATATATATAAGATTACGACGCACCCCTGTGTTTCCCCCTGAGCCAGCGGTAAATTAGCTGTCATGCACCAATGCAGCCACCCTTGCACCATAGTGCAAGGATGGCTGCTTTGAGGGGGAGATTGTTTTTGTGCAGGAAGGAACACCTTCCTGCACAACAACAAACTTAAATGTCGATTAGCTCTTTCTATGTGTGCTGCAGAATGCAGCACACATAGAAAAAGCAAAAAAATGAAGAGAAATGTAAGCATTTCTCCTTGTTTTGCCATGCTAATGCCGCCCCTGGGCAGGTGTTAGATTTTGGCACTAATTCCCATTGCACATACTTTCCATGTAAAGTGCTGTGTGAAGAGGCCATGTGTACAAGATAGTGTTAAGCCAAAAAAAGTGGCTTTGCGCCACCTTGTAAATACAGCGCAGGGCATTGAGCCACCAGAGCCTCACGAAAAGTGACACTCAGGTGGCGCTCGGGGCACCTAAATATGCCCTAAACTACATTGTGAGCTTGATCCATTTGTGATGCCCAATGTAACACATAATTTACAGTTACAACCTTGGGTCAGTAACATGTCACTGAGCCTCCAATAGCAAATAAATAGTGTGCCATGTCAACAGTCACAACAACCTAAGATTCATTTTGCAGAGGATGATGGCTTACCTCCTGCTGAGCTCCTTGTCCTGGCTTTTACAGATGACATGGGTAACCAGCTGTCAACCATCAATGAACAGACTCTCCAGGATGTCCTAGAATCCCTACAGACACCACCTCCAGCCACAGGGGAGACACACATCATTGCGGGGTCTCCGCGTGAACCACCCAGGTACCCCCACACACCACCAACCAGTACTGACACAGCCCTGGAGTCCACGGACCCAGAGATCACCTTTCAGAGGACAGTGGTAGGAGTCCAGTGGGAGCTGGCCAAGCAGGTGCAGGTGGGGATGGAGACCATGGCAGGCAGCCTAGAGGGAGTGTGGATGGGCCTCAGTCCAAATGAGGACAACTTAGCTGCCATCAGTGGCACCCACTCCTCCCTACGTGGACTGCAGCAGTCTATGGCCATGATAGCTGCAGTCACGAGGCAGAGGCTACAACAATTGTGCTCCCAAACTGGCAGCAGCATAACAGACAACAGGGTTGGGGGCTATGCTGAATACCCTAGAGTCCATACAGCGGGAAGTGGCCTCCCGCAAGCAGAAAATGGCTGCCTATCACTGTGTTAATGCTGCGATGTTGAAAAATCAGCAGTTCCTCCTTGCTGCAGTAATGCCTTATGTGTTCCCACAAATGGCAGCTGCTGGGGCCTTTGACTCCACATCTCTATCTCCTGAAGTGTGTGTGTGGCCCCCTCTACCTCTACTACAGCAACAGCCATGGCACAGGAGGCATCACACACATCATAGGATAAAAATGTGGAACGAATAACATTCACATGGAAAAGCACCCATTAGCACCTGTCTGTGCCACATGGACAATATCTCCTTAATTCTAGGCTTAAAATAATGCCAGTGTTGTGACAGTAGGAAATGTGCTCTCTTCACCCAACCACTGTTGACTTGTCTGCTATGTACTGTCATTGTCTCCATTTTTACTAATTGGCAATTTTAACCTCCTGACTAATGTACACTACTCCTAACCATGAAATGTCCCTCAACCCTGCACTCTGATTATGCTACATATAGCTAACGTTCACTCATTGGCTCTGTGAACTGGACATGGTATAGAATTAAAAAATACACTTGAACCTGTAAATAAAGTACCATCTATACATGGAGCATTTCTATGATTATTGTGATCCATCTACCACGCAAAATGATTACATTGTGTGAATCAATTTTAATAAGTACAGAATATCAGTCCATGAGTGCATTACAGTCAGACAAAAAGCCACACACCAAGATCCTAATATGAGAACGGTGAATGATGGTGTTGTCGGCTACAACCAACATACTGAGTATTCTACGAAAATATTGAACAGATGTCCCTTGAAGTTGACGTACGGCATGTATGGCTTAGATCCAAGCCAATGGTAACTCACCCAGATGGGAGTAGCAATACAACTTATTTGTGTGGTACAGAAGAAGCTAACCTTATCAGTGATGGACACCTGTCAGTGTTGCAGGATACCCTTCTAATTTTGCCTGTTGTCAGATGTGCCACACTTGCCAACAATGAAACTGCAGGACCCCGCCAATGACAGTTGAAGTTCCATATTTACCTGTCCAAGATATAGTATACATACACATTGTGAATGGGTGTAACAGTGGATGGCAAATGTATGGACTAGTTGATGCTATCTAGCAGTCAATCTGACAGCTCCTTGGTGATAGGGATGCACATGGTAATCCTTGGAAATCAAGACAGTAAGCATACCCTAGGCAATTCCTCCAACTTGGTCAGTGCACACATGAAAACCTCCAGACACTCAATCAACTTTGAAAAAAAACTAGTCTAATCTAAAAAGATTTAGGGGGTCATTCCGACCTTGCCGGGCGGCTACCGCCACCCGCCAGGCGGAAACCGCCATGCGGCCACCAATGCAGCCGCACTCACGCGGCCCCCATTCCGACATTCCCGCTGGGCCAGCGGGCGCAAACCAAGTTTGCGCCCGCCGGCCCAGCGGGAATGAGGCCGCAACACAGAAGCCGGCTCCGAATGGAGCCGGCGGTGTTGCGGGCGTGCGACGGGTGCAGTTGCACCCGTCGCGCTTTTCACTGTCTGCTAGGCAGACAGTGAAAAGCTGGCCGGGGCCCTGTTAGGGGGCCCCTGGACACCCCTTACCGCCAGCCTCTTCCTGGCGGTAAGGGGGTCATAATCCCCAGGGCAGCGCTGCTTGCAGCGCTGCCCTGGTGGATTAGCACCGGCGGGAGAAAAACAGCGGGAAACCGCCGGCCACAGCGGTGCGACCGCGGCAGTACCGCCGCGGTCAGAATGAGGATGGAAGCACCGCCAGCCTGTTGGCGGTGCTTCCGTCATTCTTGCCCTGGCGGTCTCGGACCGCCAGGGTCAGAATGACCCCCTTAGTGTAAAATTTTAAACAACCATATACCTACTACTAACCTAAAAGCTACCGTACACTAAACTTACCTAAACTAACTTAACTTAACTTACAACTACATCTATCTATCCTATTCTAAACTTATCTTACACCTGTTACATCACACTCTAAACATTGTCCCCCACCCCCCTTTAAGATACAAGTAGAACAACATAAACTATGACTACACATGTACTAAACTAACCTATGGCATAAACAAATACATATATTGTATGTATATATATATATATATATATATATATATATATTTTATACACAAATACCCCAACATGACCCCATACAACCCCCACCAATAGAAAATGTACAAAAAGCCATCCCCAACTATACTTACTCTAACCTATGCCTACCCTACACTAACCTAATGCTACCCATCTAAAACCCAATCTAAAACTATATACAACAGTGAAAGGGAGAGGAAGGAACTGCAAGACTGTGGTACATGCTTGTTACATACTTTTAAGTGTTTCCTTGATGTATTTCAACATCTTCTTGATGTCAGCACTCTCCTTCTCCAGTTTGTCCAGTCTGTCCATTTTGTTGGTCATGTCCCATCTCATGTCCCTTTCAAGTTGGCTGCTCACTACTGCAGCAGGTAGATTCACTGGTGCCTGGCTCCTAACAGGTGCAGCTGACATGGAGGGGCTTGGTCTGGCAGAGACCTCCTCCACCCCTGATGTTTTGCCAACATTGTCCTTCTTTTGCTGTGGCTGCTGTTGAGGTTCCCCATGTGCGAACTCACGCCATTCCCCAGTGGCCTTTTGCTTGCAGAACCTGCTTCCCATCTTGTGGTATCCAGCATCCATTTCCATAATGTTCCTGTACCATTCAGCCCTTTTGTGGAATGCGTGCCGTTGGTCAGGTGTCATATTGGCAGCTGAAAAATGAGGAGAATCAAGTATCACATTCCGCATTGGGTGGAAGTTGAACATAGATATAATGTACACTGCAACTGCAGAAGACACATGCAGTCCACCACACATTCCTTAACAATGACTTACTCTTCATCTATGACTATTTCCTACCAGCCATCTACGATATCATGTGCACGCCACTAAGATGACAGCTATCCATTGTTGACCATCAGGGCCCAGAGGTGAGTGCACTCAATTGTCCTTGATCAAAATTTGTGTTATCAAACGTTTGAGGATCATGCGCCCCAAAAAGTCTGGATTTCCTGTGTCCTTGTCCATAAGGGCGGGTTTGTATGCAGCCCACCACCTTGACACCCCTGGTGAAATATCAAGTCTTGCCCAGCCATCATGGATGCAAGGTGGGTGCCATATAGAAGAGGGTCTGAAAACTTCCCACCAGCTCTTCTAAGGTTTGGTGAATCATCATTCATGTGTCCTGGTTTAAGACCTGGCCTGAGCATATGTTACAAATGGGCACACCATTGCCCATGATGTGCCCGCATGTACAACTAATGCAATGTCCCCAGAATGTTTTGCCAAAGCTTGACCTGCACCTCATAGTTGTCTACACATTACAGAACTAATGCCTTCTACCCTGTGCTATGTTGTGCAACATGTGTAAAATGGCGCACATGGTGGCTGTATGGGTGCCCTTAGGCCCACAGTGAGTTTTTGCCTGCATTGGGTGCTGCAACAGTATTCTTATATAGTGAACATCATGTGCACATGCAGGTCAGACATCATCAAAGTACCAGGTACGCACTCAGCATTCACATCATATGCGCATGTGATGTGACCTACATCACTCACAAATATCATGGTGACAGGACCATGTTGTGAGTACTGCTGAGACTTGGGAAAAATCATAGACTTTTCCTACAATCACCTAGAGCTGAATTGGCTCCTAATTGTGTACACTACTGACTGTTGTCCAGCACAATATGGGTCCTTGCAGTACTACAGACTCATTATATCTGAAGGGTACTGAGGCACCTGTGGTGCAAGTGTCTCATACATAGGCCCCTAGAGACCTCTAAAGATATAACCGACATCTGTACTGTTTTGTGAGTAAGTATAAGCTATTTGTAGCAAGCACTGTTGTCAATAGTGCAGTGACAAAGTTGTTGTCAACAGGCATGCTATTTACATAAACAGCTGCTCTGCCACCTATCATGAGAGACATCAATGAATATGTGGTCAGTCATTCCATTTCCTAATAATCATAATTTAATTCCAGCACATGTTGCCCCTTGTGCGACAACCAAACGATTCTCATTACTCAACATTCCAACAGACATGATGTCACCATCTTTACTTCAATGATATCATATTGTTGGCCAGGCAAAACCATTATTCAGAGCATTCCACACATCAGGCTGACTCACATCAGACCCTGGATTGGCACACATGATAAACAAGATGACACTTGCTGGTTGCATCGGAGTCTTCAAATCTAGCCACCACACCAACGGTGTAGGTTGGAGGTCCACCTGCAAGACATGAATGGAAAACATTGCTTAGTGAAATTTGTGCATATCAGTTAATGGATGACATTGTTTACTATCAACTTGTTAGGCTGAATGAGCTAGTCATCATAGTGGTAGATCAGAGCAACTGACAAACATCTATGATCAGTCAATCACACATAGGCCCTCATTTCAACCTCTGCAGTGTTTTTCCAAGACCACCAAGGTTCCTCTGGGCCGAAGACCGCCAGTGGCGGAGGTCTTCCGCCAACCATATCATGACTGCTGCAGCCCTCCGCCCTTTTTCGGACGGAGAGCCACCAGCAGCCATACTGGAGGTCGGCGGTGAAGTGGAGGCTGCTCCACTGTCACCGCCATGTCATCATTACACCGCTCACCGTATTACGTCCCAGAATTCAGCATGGTGGTGTTCTGGTGACGGGGTGCTGGTGGCGGAGCATCCCCCATGGATCCCGTTCCCTCCTGGAGGATCACCGGAACAGGTAAGGTAATCGTCCGTTATCGGAGGGGGTGTTGTATTTTGTGTGCATGCATGGGGGTGTGCGTGTGAGTGTGTAGAGGGGTTGTGTGAGTGCGTGTATGCATGCGGGTGGTGTAATGTGAGTATGGAAAATATGACGTGTATGTATGTGTGCATGTATGTGTGTACGTGTGTGAGTGGTGTGAGCATGAGTGTAGGGGGGTGTGTGTGGGGGTTTCTGTGGTTGTGGGGGGCAGGGCGGGGTGTGGAGGGGGTCCTACCACCTTTGGGGGATGGTAGGGGGGTTGTGGGTGTTGGGGAGGACTCTGGGGAGTGGGAAGGGGGAGGGGGAGACCCCAGTCAGTGCCAGGGAATGACTTCCCTGGCACTGATAGTGCCTACCGCCATGGATTTCGTAGCTGTACAAAACCCCACGAAATCCATGGTGGTATGCGGGGTCCTGATACCGCCGGCGGTCTAGTGACGGACGCCGGGCTGAAGACCGAAGTCTCCAGCCCAGCGGTCGTTACCATCCTGGCGGTCGGTGTGTTAAAGTGGCAGTTTTGAATGGCGGTAACCTCCATGGTCAAAATCCCATTTTCTTTACCGCTGGCTTGTTGGCGGTATTACCGCAGCTTTAACACCGACTGCCAGGGTTGTAATGAGGGCCATAGTCTCAGATAATGGAGACTCAGGCACCTACAAACCATCACTTTCCCAGACACTCCTGTGGTGCTTTTCACTGCACCATATATACATGGCATTGTCATGCAGGTGTTTGTTAGCTTTACATTTCTATGGCGATATGGGACTGCATGACACTGTATACTGCATCTGAGGGGCATGCAATGGTTGTTGCAGTGGTCATCCCACTGTGAAACCCATATCATTTGAGCCTGCCCCCGATGTTGTAGACATCTGCCTCATTGTCATTGCAAACTGACAAACAACTGCCCAGGGGCTGTGTGGGTATTCTAAAGTGCTGAGGAATGCCGTGATACATCCTTGTTTGAAGTTACTAATATGTGAGTGCCATCACATGGCACACACATGAGCAATAATGCCATGGGAGTTTACTTTGTGTAAATAGTTGTACCTACCTGCACATTGTCGGATTGAAATTACGGATGTATTGCCAATAGTATGTGGCCAGCCTTTGTTGGCATGGTATACCATTATTTTTCCTGGGAGGGATAATAACATGCACATAGACATATGCCTCAACACAGACACACTTGCTCTGTGATCCAAGGAAGCATATGTTGGTGAGGTTTCTGAGTAATGTGCCAGTGATAGAGCAGATGCAGGGCAGCCCCATACTGTCAGTAAGATGTGGCAGCACTGTGGTACTAAATCTACACATGTGTGTGTGTGGTAATAGACATAGTTTGGGGTATATGTGATACACAATGTACAGGAAGAGGAAAGTGCTAGAAGTCTGGACACAGTGCATAGTCAAGTTCCCTTACATTGCCTTTGCCAATGACACAAAGGGGCAGATTGAACGATAGTGCATCAAGTGCATCACTACAGTCCTTGTGGCCCTTAGGCCTTACCTAATAAGAATTAAGGCACAGCATGATGCATGTAGGGTCCAAATGCATCTATTTATGTGTAGGAAAATGATGTACTCAATAGGAGTAGCAACAAAACAGATCATCACGACTTCTCCTGAGAACATGGGGGCCTATCACATACAATTATGTTCCCCCAATTAACACCTGCTCTCAGCAGCTATTCAAAGTGCATGAAATATGGAATTTAGGTATTTCTCATTTTTCCCTGAGGCTTTTACATTTGCCTCTCAAACAGGTTTTGAGCCCCTCTCCCATACCTGATGCATGGCGCAGGCTTCATGTTGTGCTGCTCAAAACCAGGTTGCCCTATGCATGTATTCCAACACTTTGTAAAGGTTGTGCAGTGAAGATGGCACATCTCTACTGTCTTGGCTTCATTATTGTACATTAGAATGACAGCCCTAAGGTGAAGCTGGGGCTCTTCATACAGGCAGCATTCGACATGTCCAGATCCTTAAACATGACATGCTGCACTCAACCGTATTAGCACCTGTCATGCACATGTAAATAATAGACTTTAAAGGAAATTGGATACTTACTGAACGGCTCCACCAATCTCGATGGCCAGGTGATCAAGCAGATCTTGCTCCATTGTGATGAGGTCAGCCCAGTGGAGTTTCAATTGGTGGTCATGCTTTTTGGTGGCAACAACTCTAGTCAGGTGGTGGAGCACCTTGTCCCACCTCAGCTTCCTGGTCTCTGTGGGGTAGCCCTGTGTGACAAAGCTAACCAGTACTAGCATCATGGGGAGGTAATGTTGTACCAGCCAAATGAAGCCCCCCAGCAAATTGGCCAACATCCTGGCCATCCTCCCTTTCCTTGACATAATGCACTGCAAATGTTGTTAACAGAAAAAAATGCCCTAAGACTACCCCTACTACCCAAAAAACTATCCTATCCGAGACAAACACCCCACAATACAGTGGCAGATGCAGAACACTTACAATATAAAACACAACAGCTACAGGACACAACACAAAAACACTCCAAAATGACAACAGCACCAGCTCCACACACCCTCACATAGTTACAGACAATAAGACTGTGAAGTGAAAGTGAAAGTGAACTCACTGTATCATGTATGCAGACAGGATGTCCTGTATCATCACTTCTTGGGCCTGTGTGTCACGTTTACACTCATGCATCAGTTTTTTCCCCATTGTGTGTGAAAAGGCCTGTGGACGTGTGATAGACGCTCAGGGGCTAGGCGTCTTTTTGCTTAGGAGAAAAGTATGATATATGAGTATGCATGTACATTTTTGACGCACAATGGTCATGTGTCAAATTTTCCCCCAATGTCTGTGAAAAAGCCTGTGGACATGTGATAGACACTCAGGGTCCAGGCGTCTTTTACCTGTGGAGAAAAGTATGAGGTTTAGGTGTTTGTGTCTATATTTTTGACGCATGATGGTCATGCGTCAAATTTTCCCCATGGTGAGTGAAAAGGCCTGTGGACATATGATAGATGCTCAGGGGCAGAAGTCATTTTTCTGACGTTGCAGAGTGTAGATATGAGCCATTTGCTTCATTTTTTTTTTTTTTGATGCGTTATGGGAATGCGTGGAATTTTGCAATGTAGGCCTTGAGTGCACCCAAATTCACTTGCCATGTCACATGGGCTATGCAACAATGTTGCAATAATGGTATGGCTACATGCATGTAACTATCCAGTCATATCTTTACGGTGACATTGGTATGTTGAACCTATAGGTTTGTTTATGAGTCTGCTGCATGCAATTATTTATACCTCGTGCATATGTGCATCTGTACCTCCACTGTGTCCACATACATGTTGACACATATGTACTATGAGTGTACATATGTGTTTGAACACTTATTTGTGGGAGTTCTACATTGTTATGTCTGATATACAAATGTACACATACCAACAACACAAATTATATGTTGACCTATGTCCAAAACATGGTAAGGCATGTGACAGCCATGAAAATTTGTACTCAGAGGATGCAGTGGACTAGGACTGGGTTGACATCATGTTACCCCTGCCAATGTGCATGTGCATGTGTGTCCACTCTGTGGTGTGTTGTTGGTTTTGTCTTCATGATGCTCTGCTACACGTGTGACATATTGTTCCCCATGTATCTTAGTTGTAGGAGTTGGTATGTGCACATGTACCACTGAAGGTTGCCATATGCTGTGTGTGTGTAAAGATATGTGTAGTGCCGTTTCAGTAACATATGACCACAGTGTTGTGTTCATGGGATGTAAAACCTCACATAACTAGCTTCCTGCATGGACACATGTTGGACTTTGACAAATGCCTGTGTAGTCATATCAGAGCCATCTATGTTTCCGTATGTCTGAACACATGTGAAGGTCATTTCTTTCAGTCACTGATCTTGTGATACATATGCCATTACATTTGTGATAGGTTGCCTTTTGTTCAGAATTCTATACACATTACCATGCCTGAGCCATTACAGTGGCACATGTGTTTTGAGACATGTAGTATATGTGTGCATGCTACCAACAAGGCACTCACATTTGGCCACATCATGGGGGTTATTCCAACTTTGGAGGAGGTGGTAATCCGTCCCAAATGTGACGGATTTACCACCAGCCGTATTACGAGTTCCATAGGATATAATGGACTCGTAATACGGCTGGTGGTATATCCGTCACTTTACCGTCACTTTTGGGACGGATTACCACTTCCTCCAAAGTTGGAATAACCCCCCATGTTTGTTATGACTGTCATATACAATGGCATACCACTGTGTAGGAGTGTTGCAGTCTGGCATAGATGGAAGTCCACTCTTCATCACTATTGTAGGAGTTTGTATGGCAACACATACCAATGGTTGCATGTGAAGGGGCAGGTTTACTCAGACCACTGTGCACATGTATCAGGCCCCTGACAATGTCATAAGTTTATGTAGCCAGAGCAGTGATATTAGGGTGTTTTGAGCGGGGATCTAGCCTCTTCATGATTGCTACTTAGCACAATGCACACTTCTCTGCAGACAGTCACATGCACAATTGTGATCAAACAGACCGAGATATCACATTTTCCTCTGCGGTACTTGATGTCAGCCTTCCCCTCTCATTTACAGAAGACTGGGTACTTGCACGTGTAAGACATGGGTCATCATTTCATGTCCTTGGTTATTTCCATGGGCAGCTTGGTTAGGGGTTGAATATCTGTTGTGACTTCTATTTTGAGAACATGCCACGGTACAGATGGTGTTATCTGTCACTGCCTCCTGTCATTTTGGCATGCAATGGGCAACTACTAGGTTATGGTAGTGGAAAACATGACTGGGTTATGTACTAAACTGGCCACCCTCTTTGTACATATGTTGGATGTTCATATGTAGATATTGATGTGTTGCATAGTCAGCATTGGTCTATTTGTGTTCCTTCTCTATGTTTTACCACATTACTTGTAAGGTAATATTGTCTCCTATATTGCTCCTATTCTTATTGCTGCTTGTACTTTGTACACATCTTCTACAGCAACAATGTCTGGTCATACATGGACAGGATGCAACATGTAACTTGTGTAAATTGTAGATGTACACACCTTCTACTACTGTCTACATGATTGTTACCATCCCATTGACGGTATTTGTGAGATGTAATGAGTGCCACACACACACATGACATTACACCTGCTGCAGCACTTGTTTTGTCTCCAAGTGACTTCCCATGTTGTATTTGCAAATATCTGTGGGTATCTCTCAGCTGTCCATCCACATCTTCCATTGAACATGGGTATGCATTTCTTCCAGTATGCCACAGCCTAGGTAACTCTTACCATGACTGAATGATGTTGAGGAGTGAAATCATATCAGTGCTGTTTTTTTCATTAGCCAAATGCAACATATATACCTACATCTGGTCCCATTCAGTTGCTATGGGTCTCTGACATTTTGGAGCATTACTGGACATAGTTGCACACCCACACCTGATTGCCATGTTGGAGCCCAAAACATGTACGGGATAATTTGTAACTGTTGCTAATAGGCTTGGGTCTATGGGTTGTTCTGGCATGTGAGTGACATTGAGTGGTGTGTATTGTTATGTGCTGTGTAATGTCATTATGCAGATCATACCAGGTAACCATGCTGACAAATGTCAAGCATTGTTGGTACTAGCAAACCCTTTGCTACCTAGGACATACACTCGCTCATCTGTTTTCACATTGTAAGGAAATGCCTCCTTGGCATGGTTGCCCCCTGACTTTTTGCCTTTGCTGATGCTATGTTTACAATTGAAAGTGTGCTGAGGCCTGCTAACCAGGCCCCAGCACCAGTGTTCTTTCCCTAACCTGTACTTTTGTATCCACAATTGGCAGACCCTGGCATCCAGATAAGTCCCTTGTAACTGGTACTTCTAGTACCAAGGGCCCTGATGCCAAGGAAGGTCTCTAAGGGCTGCAGCATGTCTTATGCCACCCTGGAGACCTCTCACTCAGCACAGACACACTGCTTGCCAGCTTGTGTGTGCTAGTGAGGACAAAACGAGCAAGTCGACATGGCACTCCCCTCAGGGTGCCATGCCAGCCTCTCACTGCCTATGCAGTATAGGTAAGACACCCCTCTAGCAGGCCTTACAGCCCTAAGGCAGGGTGCACTATACCATAGGTGAGGGTACCAGTGCATGAGCATGGTACCCCTACAGTGTCTAAACAAAACCTTAGACATTGTAAGTGCAGGGTAGCCATAAGAGTATATGGTCTGGGAGTCTGTCAAACACGAACTCCACAGCACCATAATGGCTACACTGAAAACTGGGAAGTTTGGTATCAAACTTCTCAGCACAATAAATGCACACTGATGCCAGTGTACATTTTATTGCAAAATACACCCCAGAGGGCACCTTAGAGGTGCCCCCTGAAACTTAACCGACTATCTGTGTAGGCTGACTAGTTCCAGCAGCCTGCCACACTAGAGACATGTTGCTGGCCCCATGGGGAGAGTGCCTTTGTCACTCTGAGGCCAGTCACAAAGCCTGCACTGGGTGGAGATGCCAACACCTCCCCCAGGCAGGAGCTGTAACACCTGGCGGTGAGCCTCAAAGACTCACCCCTTTGTCACAGCACCGCAGGACACTCCAGCTAGTGGAGTTGCCCGCCCCCTCCGGCCCGGCCCCCACTTTTGGCGGCAAGGCCGGAGAAAATAATGAGAATAACAAGGAGGAGTCACTGGCCAGTCAGGACAGCCCCTAAGGTGTCCTGAGCTGAGGTGACTCTAACTTTTAGAAATCCTCCATCTTGCAGATGGAGGATTCCCCCAATAGGGTTAGGATTGTGACCCCCTCCCCTTGGGAGGAGACACAAAGAGGGTGTACCCACCCTCAGGGCTAGTAGCCATTGGCTACTAACCCCCCAGACCTAAACACGCCCTTAAATTTAGTATTTAAGGGCTACCCTGAACCCTAGAAAATTAGATTCCTGCGACAACAAGAAGAAGGACTGCCCAGCTGAAAACCCCTGCAGAGGAAGACCAGAAGACAACAACTGCCTTGGCTCCAGAAACTCACCGGCCTGTCTCCTGCCTTCCAAAGAACTCTGCTCCAGCGACGCCTTCCAAAGGGACCAGCGACCTCTGAATCCTCTGAGGACTACCCTGCTTCGACGACGACCAGAAACTCCCGAGGACAGCGGACCTGCTCCAAAAAGACTGCAACTTTGTTTCAAGGAGCAGCTTTAAAGACCCCTGCAACTCCCCGCAAGAAGCGTGAGACTTGCAACACTGCACCCGGCGACCCCGACTCGGCTGGTGTAGAACCAACACCTCAGGGAGGACCCCCGGACTACTCTCCGACTGTGAGTACCAAAACCTGTCCCCCCTGAGCCCCCACAGCGCCGCCTGCAGAGGGAATCCCGAGGCTTCCCCTGACCGCGACTCTCTGAAACCTAAGTCCCGACGCCTGGAAAAGACCCTGCACCCGCAGCCCCCAGGACCTGAAGGACCGGACTTTCACTGGAGAAGTGACCCCCAGGAGTCCCTCTCCCTTGCCCAAGTGGAGGTTTCCCCGAGGAAGCCCCCCCTTGCCTGCCTGCAGCGCTGAAGAGATCCGTTGATCTCTCATAGACTAACATTGCAAACCCAACGCTTGTTTCTACACTGCACCCGGCCGCCCCCGCGCTGCTGAGGGTGAAATTTCTGTGTGGGCTTGTGTCCCCCCCGGTGCCCTACAAAACCCCCCTGGTCTGCCCTCCGAAGACGCGGGTACTTACCTGCTGGCAGACTGGAACCGGGGCACCCCCTTCTCTCCATTGAAGCCTATGCGTTTTGGGCACCACTTTGAACTCTGCACCTGACCGGCCCTGAGCTGCTGGTGTGGTGACTTTGGGGTTGCTCTGAACCCCCAACGGTGGGCTACCTTGGACCAAGAACTGAACCCTGTAAGTGTCTTACTTACCTGGTAAAACTAACAAAAACTTACCTCCCCCAGGAACTGTGAAAATTGCACTGTGTCCACTTTTAAAATAGCTATTGGTGAATAACTTGAAAAGTATACATGCAATTGAAATGACTCAAAGTTCCTAATGTACTTACCTGCAATACCTTTCAAACAAGATATTACATGTTAAATTTGAACCTGTGGTTCTTAAAAATAAACTAAGAAAAGATATTTTTCTATACAAAACCTATTGGCTGGATTTGTCTCTGAGTGTGTGTACCTCATTTATTGTCTATGTGTATGTACAACAAATGCTTAACACTACTCCTTGGATAAGCCTACTGCTCGACCACACTACCACAAAATAGAGCATTAGTATTATCTATTTTTACGACTATTTTACCTCTAAGGGGAACCCTTGGACTCTGTGCATGCTATTCCTTACTTTGAAATAGCACATACAGAGCCAACTTCCTACATTGGTGGATCAGCGGTGGGGTACAAGACTTTGCATTTGCTGGACTACTCAGCCAATACCTGATCACACGACAAATTCCAAAATTGTCATTAGAAATCGATTTTTGCAATTTGAAAAGTTTTCTAAATTCTTAAAAGACCTGCTAGGGCCTTGTGTTAGATCCTGTTTAGCATTTCTTTTAGAGTTTAAAAGTTTGTAAAAGTTTGAATTAGAACCTAGAACTAGTTGTAGATTCTTAAAAAGTATTCCAACTTTTAGAAGCAAAATGTCTAGCACAGATGTGACTGTGGTGGAACTCGACACCACACCTTACCTCCATCTTAAGATGAGGGAGCTAAGGTCACTCTGTAAAATAAAGAAAATAACAATGGGCCCCAAACCTACCAAAATACAGCTCCAGGAGCTTTTGGCAGAGTTTGAAAAGGCCAACCCCTCTGAGGGTGGCAACTCAGAGGAAGAGGATAGTGACTTGGAGGAAAATTCCCCCCTACCAGTCCTATCTAGGGAGAACAGGGTCTCTCAAACCCTGACTCCAAAAATAATAGTCAGAGATGCTGGTTCCCTCACAGGAGAGACCAACACCTCTGAAATCACTGAGGATAACTCCAGTGAAGAGGACATCCAGTTAGCCAGGATGGCCAAAAGATTGGCTTTGGAAAGACAGATCCTAGCCATAGAGAGGGAAAGACAAGAGATGGGCCTAGGACCCATCAATGGTGGCAGCAACATAAATAGGGTCAGAGATTCTCCTGACATGTTGAAAATCCCTAAAGGGATTGTAACTAAATATGAAGATGGTGATGACATCACCAAATGGTTCACAGCTTTTGAGAGGGCTTGTGTAACCAGAAAAGTGAACAGATCTCACTGGGGTGCTCTCCTTTGGGAAATGTTCACAGGAAAGTGTAGGGATAGACTCCTCACACTCTCTGGACAAGATGCAGAATCTTATGACCTCATGAAGGGTACCCTGATTGAGGGCTTTGGATTCTCCACTGAGGAGTATAGGATTAGATTCAGGGGGGCTCAAAAATCCTCGAGCCAGACCTGGGTTGACTTTGTAGACTACTCAGTAAAAACACTAGATGGTTGGATTCAAGGCAGTGGTGTAAGTAATTATGATGGGCTGTACAATTTATTTGTGAAAGAACACCTGTTAAGTAATTGTTTCAATGATAAACTGCATCAGCATCTGGTAGACCTAGGACCAATTTCTCCCCAAGAATTGGGAAAGAAGGCGGACCATTGGGTCAAGACTAGGGTGTCCAAAACTTCCACAGGGGGTGACCAAAAGAAAGGGGTCACAAAACCTCCCCAGGGGAAAGGTGGTGAGACAGCCAAAAATAAAAATAGTCAAGAGTCTTCTAAAGGCCCCCAAAAACCTGCACAGGAGGGTGGGCCCAGAGCCTCTTCACAAAACAATCCTGGGTACAAGGGTAAAAACTTTGATCCCAAAAAGGCCTGGTGTCGAAACTGTAGTCAGTCTGGACACCAAACTGGAGACAAGGCCTGTCCCAAGAAAAGTTCCACTCCAAACTCCAATCCAGGTAACACTGGAATGGCTAGTCTCCAAGTGGGATCAACAGTGTGCCCAGAGCAAATCAGGGTCCACACTGAAGCTACTCTAGTCTCTGAGGGTGGGGTGGATTTAGCCACACTAGCTGCCTGGCCCCCTAACATGCAAAAATACAGGCAGCAGCTCTTTATTAATGGGACAAGTGTAGAGGGCCTGAGGGATACAGGTGCCAGTGTCACCATGGTGACAGAGAAACTGGTTTCCCCTGGCCAATACCTGACTGGAAAAACTTATACAGTCACCAATGCTGACAATCAAACTAAAGCACATCCCATGGCAATGGTAACTTTAGAATGGGGAGGGGTCAATGGCCTGAAACAGGTGGTGGTCTCCTCAAACATCCCAGTAGACTGTCTGCTTGGAAATGACCTGGAGTCCTCAGCATGGGCTGAGGTAGAACTAAAAACCCATGCAGCCATGCTGGGTATCCCTGAACTGGTGTGTGTAAAAACAAGAGCACAATGCAAGGCACAGGGTGAAAAAGTAGAGCTGGAGTCTGGAAAAATGGCCCAGCCTACCAAGAGAAAAGGAAAGTCAGTTGGGAAACCAACTGCAACACAGTCAGAAAAAGAGAACCTCTCTTCTCAGGAAGAAGTTCTGCCCTCTGAGGGAACTGAGCCTTTGGAGCTTGAACCTTATCAGGTTGAGCTCTTAGGCCCAGGGGGACCCTCAAGGGAGGAGCTGTGTAAGGGACAAGAAACCTGTCCCTCTCTTGAAGGCCTTAGGCAGCAAGCTGCTGAAGAGTCCAAGGGCAAGAAAAATGGAACACATAGGGTCTATTGGGAAGATGGACTCCTGTACACTGAGGCCAGAGACCCCAAACCTGGTGCCACTAGGAGAGTGGTAGTGCCTCAGTCGTTCAGAGAGTTTATTCTGACCTTGGCCCATGATATTCCCCTTGCTGGGCATTTGGGACAAACCAAGACGTGGGAGAGGTTAGTCAACCACTTCTACTGGCCCAATATGTCCCAGAAGGTTAAGGAGTTTTGCCTCTCCTGCCCCACCTGTCAATCCAGTGGTAAGACAGGTGGGCACCCAAAGGCCCCCCTCATTCCACTTCCAGTGGTGGGGGTCCCCTTTGAAAGAGTGGGTGTGGACATAGTTGGTCCACTGGAACCTCCCACAGCCTCAGGAAACATGTACATCCTAGTAGTAGAGGATCATGCTACTAGGTATCCTGAAGCTATTCCCCTTAGGTCGACTACTGCCCCTGCAGTAGCCAAGGCCCTCATTGGTATCTTTACCAGAGTGGGTTTCCCTAAGGAGGTGGTGTCTGACAGAGGTACCAACTTCATGTCAGCATACCTAAAACACATGTGGAATGAGTGTGGAGTGACTTACAAATTCACTACACCATACCATCCACAAACTAATGGCTTAGTTGAGAGATTCAACAAGACATTAAAAGGCATGATCATGGGGCTCCCAGAAAAACTCAAAAGGAGATGGGATGTCCTCTTGCCATGTCTGCTTTTTGCTTACAGAGAGGTGCCGCAGAAGGGAGTAGGATTCTCACCCTTTGAACTTCTGTTTGGCCACCCTGTAAGGGGACCACTTGCTCTTGTTAAAGAAGGCTGGGAGAGACCTCTTCATGAGCCTAAACAAGACATAGTGGACTATGTACTTGGCCTTCGCTCTAGAATGGCAGAGTACATGGAAAAGGCAACCAAAAACCTTGAGACCAGCCAACAGCTCCAGAAGTTTTGGTATGACCAAAAGGCTGGACTGGTTGAGTTCCAACCAGGACAGAAAGTCTGGGTTCTGGAGCCTGTGGCTCACAGGGCACTCCAGGACAAATGGAGTGGCTCTTACCCAGTGCTAGAAAGGAAGAGTCAGGTCACCTACCTGGTGGACCTGGGCACAAGCAGGAGCCCCAAGAGGGTGATCCATGTGAACCGCCTTAAGCTCTTCCATGACAGGGCTGATGTGAATCTGTTGATGGTAACAGATGAGGATCAGGAGGCAGAGAGTGAACCTCTCCCTGATCTTCTGTCATCAGACCCAAAAGATGGCTCAGTAGATGGAGTGATCTACTCAGACACCCTCTCTGGCCAACAGCAAGCTGATTGTAGGAGAGTCCTACAACAGTTTCCTGAACTCTTCTCCTTAACCCCTGGTCAGACACACCTGTGTACCCATGATGTGGACACAGGAGACAGCATGCCTGTCAAAAACAAAATCTTTAGACAGTCTGACCATGTTAAGGAAAGCATCAAGGTGGAAGTCCACAAGATGCTGGAATTGGGAGTAATTGAGCGCTCTGACAGCCCCTGGGCTAGCCCAGTGGTCTTAGTCCCCAAACCTCACACCAAAGATGGAAAGAAAGAGATGAGGTTTTGTGTGGATTACAGAGGGCTCAATTCTGTCACCAAGACAGATGCTCATCCAATTCCTAGAGCTGATGAGCTCATAGATAAATTAGGTGCTGCCAAATTCTTAAGTACCTTTGACTTGACAGTAGGGTACTGGCAAATAAAAATGGCACCTGGAGCAAAAGAGAAAACAGCATTCTCCACACCTGATGGGCATTATCAGTTTACTGTTATGCCCTTTGGTTTAAAGAATGCCCCTGCCACCTTCCAAAGGTTGGTGAATCAAGTCCTTGCTGGCTTGGAGTCCTTTAGCACAGCTTATCTTGATGATATTGCTGTCTTTAGCTCCACCTGGCAGGATCACCTGGTCCACCTGAAGAAGGTTTTGAAGGCTCTGCAATCTGCAGGCCTCTCTATCAAGGCATCCAAATGCCAGATAGGGCAGGGAACTGTGGTTTACTTGGGACACCTTGTAGGTGGAGGCCAAGTTCAGCCACTCCAACCCAAGATCCAGACTATTCTGGACTGGGTAGCTCCAAAAACCCAGACTCAAGTCAGGGCATTCCTTGGCTTGACTGGGTATTACAGGAGGTTTGTGAAGGGATATGGATCCATTGTGACAGCCCTCACTGAACTCACCTCCAAGAAAATGCCCAAGAAAGTGAACTGGACTGTGGAATGCCAACAGGCCTTTGACACCCTGAAACAAGCAATGTGCTCAGCACCAGTTCTAAAAGCTCCAGATTATTCTAAGCAGTTCATTGTGCAGACAGATGCCTCTGAACATGGGATAGGGGCAGTTTTGTCCCAAACAAATGATGATGGCCTTGACCAGCCTGTTGCTTTCATTAGCAGGAGGTTACTCCCCAGGGAGCAGCGTTGGAGTGCCATTGAGAGGGAGGCCTTTGCTGTGGTTTGGTCCCTGAAGAAGCTGAGACCATACCTCTTTGGGACTCACTTCCTAGTTCAAACTGACCACAGACCTCTCAAATGGCTGATGCAAATGAAAGGTGAAAATCCTAAACTGTTGAGGTGGTCCATCTCCCTACAGGGAATGGACTTTATAGTGGAACACAGACCTGGGACTGCCCATGCCAATGCAGATTGCCTTTCCAGGTTCTTCCACTTAGAAAATGAAGACTCTCTTGGGAAAGGTTAGTCTCATCCTCTTTCGTTTGGGGGGGGGTTGTGTAAGGAAATGCCTCCTTGGCATGGTTGCCCCCTGACTTTTTGCCTTTGCTGATGCTATGTTTACAATTGAAAGTGTGCTGAGGCCTGCTAACCAGGCCCCAGCACCAGTGTTCTTTCCCTAACCTGTACTTTTGTATCCACAATTGGCAGACCCTGGCATCCAGATAAGTCCCTTGTAACTGGTACTTCTAGTACCAAGGGCCCTGATGCCAAGGAAGGTCTCTAATGCTGCAGCATGTCTTATGCCACCCTGGAGACCTCTCACTCAGCACAGACACACTGCTTGCCAGCTTGTGTGTGCTAGTGAGGACAAAACGAGTAAGTCGACATGGCACTCCCCTCAGGGTGCCATGCCAGCCTCTCACTGCCTATGCAGTATAGGTAAGACACCCCTCTAGCAGGCCTTGCAGCCCTAAGGCAGGGTGCACTATACCATAGGTGAGGGTACCAGTGCATGAGCATGGTACCCCTACAGTGTCTAAACAAAACCTTAGACATTGTAAGTGCAGGGTAGCCATAAGAGTATATGGTCTGGGAGTCTGTCAAACACGAACTCCACAGCACCATAATGGCTACACTGAAAACTGGGAAGTTTGGTATCAAACTTCTCAGCACAATAAATGCACACTGATGCCAGTGTACATTTTATTGCAAAATACACCCCAGAGGGCACCTTAGAGGTGCCCCCTGAAACTTAACCGACTATCTGTGTAGGCTGACTAGTTCCAGCAGCCTGCCACACTAGAGACATGTTGCTGGCCCCATGGGGAGAGTGCCTTTGTCACTCTGAGGCCAGTAACAAAGCCTGCACTGGGTGGAGATGCTAACACCTCCCCCAGGCAGGAGCTGTAACACCTGGCGGTGAGCCTCAAAGGCTCACCCCTTTGTCACAGCACCGCAGGACACTCCAGCTAGTGGAGTTGCCCGCCCCCTCCGGCCCGGCCCCCACTTTTGGCGGCAAGGCCGGAGAAAATAATGAGAATAACAAGGAGGAGTCACTGGCCAGTCAGGACAGCCCCTAAGGTGTCCTGAGCTGAGGTGACTCTAACTTTTAGAAATCCTCCATCTTGCAGATGGAGGATTCCCCCAATAGGGTTAGGATTGTGACCCCCTCCCCTTGGGAGGAGACACAAAGAGGGTGTACCCACCCTCAGGGCTAGTAGCCATTGGCTACTAACCCCCCAGACCTAAACACGCCCTTAAATTTAGTATTTAAGGGCTACCTTGAACCCTAGAAAATTAGATTCCTGCGACAACAAGAAGAAGGACTGCCCAGCTGAAAACCCCTGCAGAGGAAGACCAGAAGACAACAACTGCCTTGGCTCCAGAAACTCACCGGCCTGTCTCCTGCCTTCCAAAGAACTCTGCTCCAGCGACGCCTTCCAAAGGGACCAGCGACCTCTGAATCCTCTGAGGACTACCCTGCTTCGACGACGACCAGAAACTCCCGAGGACAGCGGACCTGCTCCAAAAAGACTGCAACTTTGTTTCAAGGAGCAGCTTTAAAGACCCCTGCAACTCCCCGCAAGAAGCGTGAGACTTGCAACACTGCACCCGGCGACCCCGACTCGGCTGGTGTAGAACCAACACCTCAGGGAGGACCCCCGGACTACTCTCCGACTGTGAGTACCAAAACCTGTCCCCCCTGAGCCCCCACAGCGCCGCCTGCAGAGGGAATCCCGAGGCTTCCCCTGACCGCGACTCTCTGAAACCTAAGTCCCGACGCCTGGAAAAGACCCTGCACCCGCAGCCCCCAGGACCTGAAGGACCGGACTTTCACTGGAGAAGTGACCCCCAGGAGTCCCTCTCCCTTGCCCAAGTGGAGGTTTCCCCGAGGAAGCCCCCCCTTGCCTGCCTGCAGCGCTGAAGAGATCCGTTGATCTCTCATAGACTAACATTGCAAACCCGACGCTTGTTTCTACACTGCACCCGGCCGCCCCCGCGCTGCTGAGGGTGAAATTTCTGTGTGGGCTTGTGTCCCCCCCGGTGCCCTACAAAACCCCCCTGGTCTGCCCTCCGAAGACGCGGGTACTTACCTGCTGGCAGACTGGAACCGGGGCACCCCCTTCTCTCCATTGAAGCCTATGCGTTTTGGGCACCACTTTGAACTCTGCACCTGACCGGCCCTGAGCTGCTGGTGTGGTGACTTTGGGGTTGCTCAGAACCCCCAACGGTGGGCTACCTTGGACCAAGAACTGAACCCTGTAAGTGTCTTACTTACCTGGTAAAACTAACAAAAACTTACCTCCCCCAGGAACTGTGAAAATTGCACTGTGTCCACTTTTAAAATAGCTATTGGTGAATAACTTGAAAAGTATACATGCAATTGAAATGGCTCAAAGTTCCTAATGTACTTACCTGCAATACCTTTCAAACAAGATATTACATGTTAAATTTGAACCTGTGGTTCTTAAAAATAAACTAAGAAAAGATATTTTTCTATACAAAACCTATTGGCTGGATTTGTCTCTGAGTGTGTGTACCTCATTTATTGTCTATGTGTATGTACAACAAATGCTTAACACTACTCCTTGGATAAGCCTACTGCTCGACCACACTACCACAAAATAGAGCATTAGTATTATCTATTTTTACGACTATTTTACCTCTAAGGGGAACCCTTGGACTCTGTGCATGCTATTCCTTACTTTGAAATAGCACATACAGAGCCAACTTCCTAGACACATGTTTATCTGGAATCGCTGTAGGCGTGTGTCAAGACAGCAGATTTGTGTAAAAAGTGTGTATCTTATGTACATAGGGAGTGTAACACACTCTGCCTACATTCCACCCAGACAATTATTTGGTGGTGCTTTGTCTCAGTTAATTCTTAGATCCTGACAATGGGCCACATGTTTGGATAGTGATTTAGCACCCACAGCTACTTCATTTGTCTGGCAACCCATAGCGCACTCCACAGCCAACGTGTGTGTGCCATAAGAGAGGTACAGTCCACCATGTGTCAGGGTTGTGCCCAATGGCTGTGCCAGGATATCATCCCATCGATACACTGTGCAGGCTCTGCCTCTCATATTGGTTACAATCCCTGTACAATTACTGAAGGTCCATAGTTAACAATGATTTCCCCCCCTTGTCACACATGCACCGTGAAGGCAAACCAGCAATCACCCTAAGATTTGACAGTGTTCAGTTCCTACATTACTTAAACACCATTTGATCACAGCCCCTACTTTATGTGTGCCCCCTTGCATACATCCTAGTTGGTGTGGTGTTGATGTGGGGAAAGGGCTAGGAATTAGCACCTTGGCCCAATATACGTTGTGGTGCATGGATCTAGGCCTTCAGGAGTCACATGCCTGTGAATTGCGTGTCACTGATATGTGAAATGGCGGCAGTAGACCCTTTTACATCACAAACAATAATGCTACCATGCTTGTAACTATTGTGTTTCTTGCCTGCTCCCTGAGGTCTGACTTACATTCCAATGGTTCATGTAGTGGAGAATGAGTAGAACAAGGAGATTCAGGTGCAAAGTATTTTATTTCTGCTGTTTACAATGTGATGATGATAGTCCAGTCACTATGTATAAAAGTTCTGTACTATGTGGAGTTTCCTTCAAACTCCTGCAGCATTGTTCTGTTGTTCCCACTCCAAATTAGCTGCTCCATCATCTTCCTCCTCCTCGTTGGGGACGTCAACCTGTTCATCCCAGATAACATTTGTTCTTATACATATGTTGTTGAGGGTTGCACATGCCAGTATGATTTTACATACCAGTGGTGAAGCATACAAGAGGCTTGCCCCTGTCAGGGCTAGGCACCTTAACCTTGACTTCAGAAGCCCATATTCCGGGTTCTTCTGTATCCTTCATTATATGCTCACTTTTTCACCATTGTGGGATTGGCAAATAGAGTCATTATCCATGGCTACATGCAATAACGTTGATCGGCTAAAAAGGAATGAGAGAAGATGTGTTGGTAAAGCTTGATAGTGGTTTGGAATATACCATGGCAGTTGTTAGTTGTAGGTGGAGTGGTGACTCAGACTTGCTCGTGGTACAGTGTATGTTCCTGTTTTTGTTGAATGGTTTCATAGGTCTGTATTGATGGACATGAGAATCTTGGGTGGTGGCTCAGGGACCTGGGAATGTTCATATTGATTCCAAACTGATGGTTAAACCATTGTAAGTTTGTGTTGTGTAGTCCATATTTGAGGCAGTGTCCTATTATTGGATGCAACCTACCACCTCCTTGCACCCCATATGTGTCAGATGTAGAAACACCATGGTAGCCCTACAAAGCTAAACTGTGCTGTCCATGTTACCATGTGGCACTACGCATGCAGCGCAACACTTAGTGGCTCTTTGTGCCAGCCATGAAGTGTACGAGGGTGTGTATCATACATTTGTATGATGATCTAATTTGGTACAGTACTATCTCCTAGCTTCCACTACATGATCATATCACAAACAGTTTCAACCCATTCACAGTGCAAGCTTTGGGAGGCGGCACACCTATTTTTCACATGGGTCCCTATGTACAGTGCATGTAAGGTCAGGTATTTCCTCTATCGTCCTGCTGAGTCCTACTATGGCATCGATGATCTTTACAGTTTTGCACAAACACTGCACCATGGTGGACTGTTTCTAGTATACGGAACAGACTTGGTGGTGTTAGGGGCACTAATGGGCACAGGTGAGGTGGTACTGGAGTAGGTCTTGCCCTATTTCTCATGGTTCTGCCCCATGGTCTTTCATGACAAGTTAATTTGTACTCGTACGTGTGCCATATAATGCAGCAGACAGGTGTATGTGCACACTACAGGTATGTCAGTTATGTGTAGATGATATGTGGTCGGGAATGGCACCACTTGGGTGGCCTTTGATATACGTGCTGCAAGATGCTTGCACACCATGATTTATGTGGGGCTGTGCCTATGTCTGACTTTCTTTAATTGGCCATGGCCTATGCCATTGACATAGCTGAGATATTCTTTGTTTGGTGAAATGTGTGGGATCTATATTTAGTTGTCAACCAGTGGACACTGATAGTGGTTTGTGGGCATCTTATGTATGCAAATGTGACATTTCTCCACCTGTCCACACGTGGTGTGCCAGTCAGGTTGTGTCTGTGTTATGTACATGTGGTGTTTGTGAGGTGCAATGATTCTTGTATAGTATGGCATGTTGCATATGTGTTGTTGCCTGTACATCTGTACAGGATGGTTGTCCGCTGTCTGAAGATCTTCTTCCACCTTCTGTGCTGCCTTTGTGGCTGATGTGGTGGTGTTTGGGGTTGCTGTGGTAGTGGTGGATGGACATGCTGTCTTAGCCGACGTCTGCGGCATGTGCCAAGATGGACCAGTACCACTTCCATGTTGTCCTGGAGGTTGCAAATGCTTCTTCTGTGTCCCAAAGTGCTTTGAAACTTTGAGTTATTTGACACCAATATGGCATGTGAAATCAAATGCCTTGTTAAAGAAGCAAACACTGTTCTTGCATGTTTTTGCTTTGTATACATAAGGGCACTTATTAGATTTAGGGGTCATGGCTTTCTGTTAGCAAAATCGTATTTTTCATAAGTGTATTCTTCCACTGATTAATTGTATTTTAAAGAAATAACATCTTTACACATTTTTATGAATGCATGATTAAGTAATTGTTGTCTTTTATTTAAGTGTTATGAATGTCATATTGTGTACCATTTATGGCTCAATGGAGCCAAAATAAAAGAATACAACAACATTATGAAAGTGGCTGTCCTTTACAATGCTTGAACACTTCATAGTCCACACATTACAATAGAGATGCTTAATAGTTGGACTCCTATTCAAAAATATTGAGTGAGGCTGGTGAAGAGGACATGCTCCTGTGGACTTAACCACGTTATGAGTGACACTTTAATAATACAATCACAATGTAGCAATGATCTAAAACATCCAATGTGTGAAGAGAGTGCTGGCGCATATCTTTATGATTGTATTATGCTGTTTAAGACAGGATGTATGATTGGCAGTAAAACTGTCTCCAGCCAAATCTTAAAATCACAAAACAGAACAAAACAAAATCTAGAATAGGTTGGCAGTGTCCCACAAGTCATGGGGCCTCCTGTCAGTGAAATATCTATTAAATCTCATGGGCATTTTGGCACATAGGATATAAAAACTGCACCCAGGTTTAGTTTTGCCTTTGCTAGGCAATCTTAAGAAGAGAGGTCACTCATTCGCAAAGAAAGAAGTTCATTCAGCTCTGTAGAATCCATTGCAGCACCTGGCCAACCCAGAGCAGTGTTATTCAGAAACCTGAAAGACAAAAGAATAAAGACACGAGTTCATTTTTCAATACCAGTTAAGAATGTTAATAAATGAAGCGCATCACACATGCAATTAAAAGGAAACAACTCAAGAATATAAAATGGAGACAAGTAAGTTTATAAGTGAGTGGTTGTTTTCAAACTCCACTTAAATAGCATATAAAGCTAGGACAAACCTTTGAATTCTAAGAGGATTGGTTTGAACTGCAATGTTATAAGTTAAAGTGTTTTAACAAATCTGGGATGCTTAATGCTAGAGAAACAATTCAATTAATGGTGCATGAAGATTGTTCAATAATATTCAATTAAAAGAAACATACCAGTAATTTAAAGCCATACACCAATCAGTAAGTTAAAAAGGGATAAATGTATAGAGGCTAGAAAAAAATATGAGACATTTTGTAAAAGAAAGTAAGTTCTAATGCAGAAAGCAGTACTATAATGTAATGCTTGTTTGGTGAGGCTGTGCATGTAAGTAAACCTAAATAGAAAAGCTGTCATGATGACAATGCCAGAGAATTTTTCTATTCCAAACCTTTTCCCCTTCAGCATAAGTTTGACATTAAGGGCCTGATCTACAAAGAAATGGTGCATCACGATTGATTTGCCAGTTTTCTTCAGCCGCTGTGTCCCCCCTAACGACACCATGGTAGTGTTGTTTTACAATACAGTGCTCCATGATGCACAATGTCCACAGCCGCATCAGAAATTCTTATGCAGTTGTTACGCCAAACCTTAGCACTGCTGGACTACCATCAAACATGTTGACTCTAGTCCAGCAATGCAAGGGAAAGCCCATTGTAAACAGCACAGCATACCTTTATGGCCTGCCCTGAGCAGGTATTAAAACAATTATGCTGTGAAGTCGCAGAATGGCGCAGTTGAATCTTGTAAATTTCACTTAGCCATTTCTGCTGACCTTTTTGCTGGGGAATGCCTACCTTGCATACATTCTACCGGGTTCAGGTTTAATGTGGTGCAAGGCTTTACAAACTGGTCTCATTGTGCAAGCTTGTGTTGTGGTGCTGTGTAGTGGACTGTTTGCACCACCGTAGTATACAAAAATGATGCTGCAGCAGAGCAAGGGGCTTGTAAATGAGCCCCTTATTGAGAATCAGAACTTGATTTAATCTCTGTAAACAGGTAAATGTGGGCATTCTTCACTCCAAATAGGCTTACTCAATAAATGCAAGTCAATTTTGTTTTAGAAAAGAATATTTAATCCTGAGCAAATCATTTTTTGCATTTCATTTTTATATGTGGTGTTTTAGTTTAAATAAACATAAATGGGCCAGTGTGCAAGGCTAGGCCAAGTAATTAAGGATGATGCAGCCATTTTGGGCTAGTGGCTGAGTGGTGAGTGGTGAGAAAGAAAGAAAATAAATTCAACCGAGGGTCAACTGCACACTTTGCAATGAGCAATGGTCTGTGATTAACACCTCCCTTTTCTCAAAGAATAAGATGCCTCCCATGCCTAACCTTTCATTTCGGTGATCTGCTGTCAGTGAAAATTCAAACAAGGGACTGCACTGCTTTTCTATTTTGCTTCACTGGGAAAACAGACTTGTAAAGATACATATCATATTGGGAACAAGTAAATTGCGTCAATGAAGGCCACTTGATGTCATGTGATGGATTGAGGGAACTTAGGTACACTTATGGAGCTATTCGCAAAGGTGAGTTACACCTATGAGTTATTGTTAAACCTGTCAGCCTTAGGGTGGTCTTCCCCCACAAACTCTTTGCCATCTTCCTCCATTTTTACTGACCTCATTTGTGCTGGCCACTGCTCTACAATGCTAAAGTACTTGTGCTCCCTTCTCGAAATATGATAATATAGGCTTATCCCTAATTAGCATAGTTAATTCATCTATATGTTCCTAGTACAGTGCACTACATGTTCCCAAGGCCTGTTAAATTAAATGCTGCTAGTGGAACTGCAGCACTGGTTGTGCCACCCACATAAGTAGCCCTTTAAACATGGTTCAGGCCTGCAATTGCGGAGCCTGTGTGTATAGTTTTAAACTACCATTTTAACCTGGCAAAATAAACGTTTTGCAAGGTCCAAACCTTCCTTTTTAACACATATATGTAACCCCGGGTAGGACCTGGACAGTCCAGAGGGCAGGGTGCAAAGTATTTAATAAGCAGGGCGTGCATTTTTACGTTTTACATGCCCTGGTAGTTAAAAAAAAAAAAAACTCTTAACATTGTTTTTCACTACTCAAGGCCTGTCTCTCCCATAGGATAGCATTGGAGTTGCCTTATTACATTTTATAGGTGTAATTTCCAAATCTTAAGGGATAATCAGTTCTTGTTTGATGTTTTTGGAATAGCAATTTAAAATCCTAATTTACGGTGAGGTGGGATTATAAATTGCAATTTTAGAAAGTTGGCATTTTCTAGCCATTTAGTGCCTGTAGCTGACACTTGAGCTTTGTGTATTCCTTCTAGGTAGCCACACACAATAGAGGAACTTATGTGTGCCTTAATGAGTCATCACTAGAAGCATGGGAGAGAGAGGCTGGGCACAGCCTCACTTACACATGAATAGGCTGTGTACTGCCTCCACACAAAGAGCTGCATATCCCCTGTCATTAGTCTGGAGCCAGGGCAGGGAAGGCAGGATGCCTGGATACTTTAAAAGGAAACCTCTAGATGCTTCTCCCCCACTTCAATGGTACAAATGAGTATAAATACTGTACCTCTGACACCAACTCGTCAGTAGATTCCTGGACCTGTGGATACATGGTCAGGAAGAAGGACTGATGTGTAGCTACAAGGAATGCAACTTGACTGGACTACTGCTCTAAAAGAACTGCTGCTCTGGTGACCTGCTGCCCTCTGCCAAAGGAAGATGAACTGGACATGTACTTTCATCTTCAACCCAGAGTGACTCAAAAAGCAAGTCTGTCGCCTCCTGATCTGAGCCTCAGAGACATAAAAGCCTCCCCAACCAGCTCCTGGATCCAGCCACCACAAGTTCCTGCCACCAAGTGGTGCCTCACAGGTCCTGGACCCATGGTTCATGGGCTCTTAAAAGCAAGCTTTTGGGCTTACTGGAACCACGCCACCCAGAATGAAATTTAGAGTGAGCTGCCACCAGCCGATCTCATCACACAGCAGGAATCAATCTCCCATCCATGTCACCTGGCCTGCTCTTCATGCTACACTGACCACCACATGCAATGCTCTCTTTGCTCAAAACTTGAGAAGGTAAAACTTCAGCTGGACTAATCTGTGACTGTATCCAACCCGCAGTTCATCACGGCCAGCCTGAACTTTTGACCCAGCGGGCCCAGATAGCCGCGATTGGCACATTCTATTTTAATGGTGCTATTTTTCAGTTAATTCTTTACAAAATCTCCTGTTCTACTGATTTGACTTTTGTTGTTTTGGTCCTGTGTTATTTGCTAAATTCAGATAGAATTTTCAAACCTGGTGTAGCATCTTTTTGTTTGGTGCTTTCACCGTTTTACTGTTTAAAGCCTTGCACCAATACTTTACACATTGCCTCTAAGTTAAGCCTGACCTTTCTGTACCAAAGCTACCAGGGGGTTGGGCATAAGTTATTTTGGGGTTTGCTTGTGCCTTACTCTGACAGAATTGTGGTTGCTGCTTGACCAGGGCTCATAACTCAGTCAACCAGTAACCCAATTTCTTACAGTAACTTACATGTGTAACTTTACCCATACACTTTTGAAAACCTTTAATATTTCTGGCTATTCAAAAAATCTGATTGTCAAGTTACTCCAAAGTGTGGACTTATATGTCTCCACCCACTAAAAATGGTGTGTAGACACATTTATAAGTGTAAATTACCATAATAAAAACAAGAGTATCTTCAGCACCACATATAGCTAACCACTGCTACCGCAAAACCCTCCCTTTGAAAATGGTGGAGGAAGGGACTGAAATGTAAACCCCTTAGGAAATCATTTTAATATAAATTAACTAATTTTATATAGCTAAACATATTAATAAGTATTATATATTGGTAAAAATATTAACACAGCACACATTTTCATGTAATGATAAAATTCATTTTCCTTTGAAAACAAATGTAACAATAAATTGCACTAAATATAATTAAATTGTGTTTATTTATTTTGATGCATCACTTTTATTAATTTATATTTAATGAAGATTTATTTCAAAAGTTAGATAATTGTGCTGTAACACTATTTCATCACTTCTGCATTTTAAATGAATACGTTTAAGTAATTTACATTGATATTTAATATAAACATATTTTATCTGTCAGCATAACCTCCTCCTCATTTTAATATAAGGTTTATCAACCATAATGTTTGATTTCCTAAATGACTCTGGACATTAAATTTACTTTGCTGGCATCTGTCTTGGATTTTCCACTCACTCTACTTTATTTTAGTTTAAAGTTGTAGAATCCTTTTGCTAGTTCACCAGCTCCACTCAGAATAAGTACCATATAGCAGATTTACAAACTTTTCAACCAGTGCATCACAGAAACCAAAGTTGCTCTTCTGCCATGCGTGAAAGAGAGAGCGGAGATATGGTACTGATATAATATGGTACAGTTTTCTACTCTCTCTGTGCTGGTACACTTTAGGTTGTTTTACACCAACACATGCACTTTGCAGCACTGTGCAAGTGTGTGTACTTGATGTCAAGCATAAGTTTTGTACTGGAAGGGCTATGTTCCCACTATAGAAAAATTGCAAAAACAAAGAAAAAAACATACATCCTTGTGTGTGGATCTCAGTGGACCTATAAGCGTGGGCATATTCCACTATCAGATGCACTGTTAGTTCATGGCAAAGGGCACAATGCAGTGTTTGGCCGAGGGAACAATGTTAGAGAGAATTTGCACATTATAGCACTCAACTTCCAAAACATTCTCCTCCAGTTTTTTAATGCTGCTCAAAAAAGCTTCAATTTCATACCCACAGTCTGTACTTCATGACTCTTAATCTCCAGCACATATTCACACTAGATTTGCCTGTGTGGCTTTTCATCTCTGGGATTGTGTAACCATTAGAATTGATGTCTTTGTGGATCCAGTTTCAGCATTTTTGTGGCTGGAATTCCAAGGATGTGTGGATCTCATTTATTGAAAAATGGAGCGGACCAGTTGTTCTTGATTTGATAGAAACAAACTTTCTGGTCAAACAAGATTTGTGTTAACCAGAAATAAGTGCTGTAGCCAATAAAATCATCACCTAATCGGAAGAATTGAGGCAGCACTCATCAAGATCCTTCAATATATATGTTAAATTTTCTGGGTGACAACCCATCAAGCTCATAGTGAAACTAAAGTTTTAGTCCACGTTTTAAAAATGTGTGAAGAAAACAACTGAAAGGTTGGGTAGTCACTGGGTCTCAGATAGTGCAAGTGAGGCATTCCTTAATGTTCATGTTTGCTCAACCTGATAAATATTTGTGGTCTCAATCTCGGTCAATCTCATGGATTTGTCTATCTTTTTGGATCTTTTTTTGCTGTGGCTTAAAAGGGGCTTTTCCTTATCACAGTAATATGCATAAATGTCTCCTCTTTCTTGGATCATTTTCAAGTACCAATTTAAATGGGTATGGGTTAGACCTTAGACTGACTTCAGGAACAGTCAGGCACCTGGGATGATAAGATGGGGAAAGTCCCAAATAGATGGGCATACAAAGATAGGATGGTGTGGATTATATTGCTAGCGCAGGTGTTGTAATAAAAATTATTAATAAGTGTTCATGTATTCTGAATAAAGTGTTTGTGTAGAAAATATAATGATGTAGAAAAATAATGCATGCATTTGAAAATGTGATTATGATGAGTGGCCGACAATGTTCACAAAGTGTACTTATTAGTATTCTAATACTGTGAAATGTTGAATATACATTATAATATACATATGACTAATGTAGTAATGTGACATATTAAGGGTTATGCATTATGTTTTAGCTTTATTAATTGTAGGTCTTATCTTAGCAAATGTCTTGGCCTACATGCAAGGCCTCATGTCAAAGCTGTATTTCTCAATGTTTAATAAATGACTGTCCTAGAGAGTAAAACTGTGATTTTCCATTGCATTGTTTAAATGTGCTCATAACTGAGAGTTTCTCATGAGAACCGACTGCTAGAAGACACTGTTCTTGATAATGTAACATCTTATGTGTAATGCCTGTGAGACTGACTTTCTCAGGAGGAGGAACAATGGAGGTACTGACTGGAGTGGAAGCTGCAACAATATTGTTACCTGACAAGCCGGATGATGAGGACATTGCAGGACAACCAATCAATGACATATGAACGGAGTAATAGTAGAATTCATAGATTTGGAGTTTTAGTTTTATTGGACAAAGGGTGAACTTGCGATTAATTGACCAATTGGAGTTTGGGAAATAGTTTTAGTGGGTTTGATTTAACGACACTGCACTGAGAGAAGACACCATCATTGCCCATTTTCTTGCAGGCCGAAAGGTCAATATTTTCTTGTGCATCTTGACCATAGATGTGCTTAACTTTAATGCCTGAAGACTTTGCGTTTTCTGAAATTTTCTGCTGAATCCTGATGTCTTGCTGATCGTCTGATTTTGCTTTCTGATCCACATTGAGGATAGGTATTATGAATTTGACTGTTGATCATTAAGCATATTTGTTTTTCCTTTCTAGGTACCAACTGCACTGTTTTGCTACAGCCATAGTAAGAAGTTTTTCCAAATTGGTGTTGCTAAATTGTTTTGCACGAAGCCCAACATGCTGGTGTTAATCTGGTGTTAATTAAGGATCCTCACTAATTACATTATGCTAATAGGTAATAATGCGTGAGGAATTTCTCTGCTGAACTCGAATATATGTAATCACTCTGTGGCAGTTGACTTTGCTATTTGTGTCATAACCTTAGAATGTGTCGAAGTTCAAGCTTTGATTAGATTAAGTTTCTTTCACCGCTTTGGACAGCCAGTATGGTTTCTGTATGTGTTTCATGTGATTTTGGGACTAATCTACATGAATATAGCATTGTTAATATAGGGAAAGAAATACTCTAACTTTTACTAAAAGGTGTGGTTATTCATGACTGAAAGGTCATGGTGTGTGACAATTGCAGACTCTATTGATTATTACTGATATTGTTGTTAAATTATTGATATTATGTATTGATTATTGATCAGCATGTGCTGGAGCTATGATAAGAACATCTTAATTGCAACTCAAAAGGTTCATCGACCTATTGGCGTCCCCTTGTAAGTTTACTTATTAAGGTCAGATGCGCTACTGGAGATGGTAGCAGAGGTAATGGTTAGTCTCCTTAAAAGCTTCTCATAGACATCCGGTATAGAGTAGCATGTGTTAAAAGTGTTGGTAAAGAGAGGTGAATGTTTATCCCCTTAAGAGCCCATAATAGATGTCCAGCGATGGTAACAAAGGTGAAGGTTCATTATTATTGAGATTTGGATTTTATTTTTCAATAATGCTAATTGGAGAGAAAATATTTCCCTAAGTCCAGAAATGACTTTCCCAGAATCCTGGATTCTGTGAATGGTTGTATGAGTATGTTCTTGGTACTCTAGTGACAGTGTGAATGAAGTAGGTTGCGCTTGCACAGCTTATGCAAATCGCAGGTGAATTGTGAGGTTTGTAAAGGTTTCGGGACTTAGTGTACTCCAAATGAAGTTGTAGAAGGAGTGTGCATTGTCTGCAGTGTGAGTGGGGAAGTCGTCAAACTTCATATGTATGTGGTGCTTTGTGCTCAAAATTGTCCATGTGGTTGTTTATGTACGGACCCTGTGAGGTCTAATACTCGGAGTATTTTGAAAAGTGTATGAGACACTTGGTTTTATGTTGTAATCTGTTTGGTTTAGTAAGTTGATCGGGGGTGGTCAACAAGTCAGAGTGTGAGTCAAATTGAGTGAAAGAAAATTTCCACTGAGATTTGGTGAGTCCTATGTGCACCACGACAGACCCACTGATCAGTTCACAGTAAAATGTGTGGGTCGAATTTCGCTTGTGAATCTGGCAGACTGAGAAAGAAGGAGTAGCTGTTAGAGCAAGAGCCTTCAGTGAACAATCTGTAAGGTTTCTAAAGTGGTTGTTTTACCTTTCCTGTAGTAAACCAGCAGATTTGGTTTTTGGTTTTCGATTAGTGCTCGCAATTTTTGCATTAGTTTATGTGAATCGGAGTTTGGGAGGACAAGCCGCAAGACTTTGTCAGCCACAGTATGTGTGAGTGCCACGTCATTGGAGCCGCGCTGGGATAGTTCTGCTAGTGAGAAGGGTCGCACACAGATTGTCAGACATCAGTGCTTAATTTGTAAATAAAAACGTGCCAGTGCTCAAAGTCCTCCTCTAAAGAAGTAGTTGCTGCAATTAAATCTTCGAACACGGAATACTGAGGCAGAGTAATCCTGAAGCCATCCCGGGCCTCTTCAATCCATTTGCCCTCACTCCCTGCCCCTACAGCTCACTCCTGCAGCTCTCTTCTTTATCCCATTGTGACGCTTTTTAGTTTTTCTCCTCCTCCATCTTTCCCATATGTGCTTTTTGCTTTCAGCAAGTGCTGGGGACAGAAGAGTAAGCGCCGGCCAACAAAAATAAGTGCCCGTGCTCAGCACCGGAAACATCAAGCACAAATTAAGCACTGGCGGGCATCCGTGAGAGGCAATTGGTTGAGAATGTAGGTGAAAGGAATCTTGGGATTAAAAATCACTTCCTGATTTGATTTTGAGTAACAAAAAGGTGGAAAAGATTACATTTGTCAAAGCTTTAAAGAGTGCTTTAAGGGGAGATACGTATATTATAACGAGTATAGGCGAGGCAACACCGCCAGAAAATACACCAGCTTACATTGTAATGGAAGAGAAGGGTGTTGTGCCATGTGTTTGGCTAAAGCAATGGTGCAAATTAACAGAGAAGGATGGGAACTTAGCGTTTCCTACAAATGGGATGATTAATTTGAGAGTTTTGGAGCAGTCAAGGATGGTGCTAAATGAATTGAAGCCCCTTCTGAGACCAGCAATGTTTGTGGCATTAGCGATTTGGGAGCTAGTAGCCAGAAAGCAACAGCAACAGAGATTCGAGAGGAAAATGAGAAAGGCAGAAAAGACTTTAACAGAGGCTAGGTGGGACAGTGATCAGAGAGTTTGGAGGATGGAGACTTTGCACGGAGTTAAGTTGTTTCCGCCAATTTCTCAGGACAATGAGAAGGTAGGAAGGAAAGCTACTAGAAAGATTAACAGAAGTCCGTCAGAGAGTAAAGAGGCTAGTATGTCTTCAACAGTGGAGGAAGAACCAAATGATGATGAGTTTATTACAAAGTTATTGAGAAATCGCCCACCACCATATACAGCACATGAGAGTGGTCCCAGTACCAGTGCTGATCCAACAGCTCTGACATAGGTTAATGGGACAATGAGTTTGATGCAGGTTAATGGTATCCTGACACAGAATGCGATGCAGAATGGTCTTAATGTGCCTACTTCTCCTGTAGTGCAAAATAAGATGCAACCGCCACAGGTGCAGAGAATTTATCCTGATGTGCCCATTATGGAAACAACTTTGAACTTAATGGTGCCCACGGAACAGACCAATGTTGGTTCAGACTGAACCAACTCCACTTTTATTGCCCCAGGTGCAGCCGCAGGTGATGCCAAGATTCACTCAAGTGACAGGGACAATGTCAGATAAGACTCCGATGATGAATCAGAATATGAGAGTTACTCTCCCACAGAGCGTAAGTGCCAGACCAACCCCAGATGCTATCTCGCTACCTATTACTCTTGGTCCAGCTGTACCCTTATTTGCACAGAAGAAAATGACTGTAGGTGAACACGGAGCAATGTCCCAGAGTATAATGAGGGGAGGACGTAATGAAAGTGCTCGAGTAGTCTCTCCTGTGGGACAGCCTTTTTAGTAGATCAAGATCACTGTTAGACCTTAGTCCATTTTGAGCACTTCCAGATACTATGGTAGGGTCAAACATTAGCCAGAGTTTGAAATTGTTGACACCGCAGACCCCGAATGCAGTAGCACAGCAGGTGCCACCAGTCCAAACAAGTAACATTTTGCTGCAAGGATTGACAGCTCACCAGTTGACTGAATGGTTAGACAAGCTGAAGACCCCACCGAGTGTTCTTAAAGGAGAGGAATGTTGAAATTATGCTAGGCTAAGCATAGAAGCGGGTGAACTTATTGAGAGAACTATGGTGGTGAATAGGTTAGAATCCTACACAGAGGCAGAGTTGAGATATTTGTATCCAAAGATTACGAGGGAAGTGAGCAATGTGCGTCAGAAATTAGCAGACCTGGCAGAGAAGTACGGCATAGAAATAGAGAAAATGAAGCATTTGAAAAGGAGTTACAGATTAGAGTTTGAGGCTAAAGATTTTGAACACATGAGATCTGCGTGAATGAAGGCACACCTTAAGGAATTGCTTCAATGTGCCCATTCTTGGAAAGCATTAGACAAATGGGAAGGCAGATGGGTAAAGAAAAGAGACAAGAGAAAAAGGGATTCTGTGGAGCTGACTACAAATGTGCACCAGGATAAAGATCCAGTGAAAGGTTGCCTTGGAGCAGAAGTGACATTCTATTGTTTACAAATGATTATCCAAGATTGAGAGGGAAGCCAATAGAGTGGTATCGGCAGAAGACAGGTTTGTGAAACTTGCGAAGTGCCTGTTGTAAGACTTGAACACATTACTAGAGATAGTGGTTCCAGCTGATCTGTGGATTGAGTGTAAGAGGAGTGTAGATTGACCAACAAACGAACCAAAGCGAGACAAAAATACAGGTGCACCATCTCCTGGGGTGATGAAATATTACTATAAGGCAATTGCATTTTTGAAAATGAGAATTTCGCCCAAGAATATTGATTGTCAGAGGATTGTCAGGACAGCTCAGGTAGCAAAGGAGTTGATACATGCGTATTATGAGAGATTGTTGCAGGCATTTAAGCATTACAGTGGTACCGAAACAATTGAGGCGAAAGACATGTTTCATTTTGTGTTCAGGTTTGTGGAAGGATTGAGACCTGAAGTTGGCCAGATGATTAAGAGTCATTTGATTTACCGGCAAGCAAAGCCGATTGATGAGGTGTTGAAGTATGCAGAATACTGACAGTGATGAGATAGAGTTAAAGCATAAAAAGTTGAAAGAGAAGGCAATGGTGATGCAGATCAAAGCAGCTCAAACAGGAATGCAAGGGAATTTTCCACAGCAGTTACCACAGCAGCAGGGGAACATGATGTTTCAGCCCCAGATGAGAGGTAGAGATCGTGGAGGTAATGTCAATCGTGGTCCAGATTTAGCTACTGTGGGGTTCAGATTGATGTGCAGGGAATGAAGAAAATATTGCCATGTCACGTTTGTGGAGCCTTTGGACTTTGGAAACGGAGTGTCCAATGATGGTGCAGGAAGGTGTCATTCAGCAGAGTAATTACATCAATTCATTCCAGAACATGAACGGGCTGAGAGTGAGAGGTCCTAATACAAATTTTCAGAATAATGTGAATGAAATGCAGAATTTTCAACAAATGCAGCAAGTGCAAATGCCACAAGTACAAATGACACAGTTGCAGCCAATGCAGCAGCAGGTTCCCATGGCACCTAGACAGCAAATTCAAATATCACAAGCCCCAATGTAACAGCAGCAGATGATGCTTTCTTAACAGATCACAGGTCAGAAGTTTAACCAAAGTAATAACACAGTGCACCAATTCCCGTTACACAGTGAGAATGGAAAAAATGGTGAATGGATGAGCGACCGTTCAGATGAGGAGCCATGTGTGCTTGCAACTTCCTTAGAGGTAGGTCAAAGAGGTTCTTATGTGAAGGTAAAAGTTATGGGTCACAGAGTTTCATTCTTGGTTGACACGGAGCTACACGCTGTAAAGTAAGAAGTGCAGAAGTCCCAAATATGCCCCTTCCAGGTAGAACAGTTCAGATTGCAGGAGTGGCAAGTCAGTATTTGACCAACCCGATTACAGATCTGGTTCAGGTTAAAATTGGAAACTTTCAGGGATTGCACAAATGTGTAGTCTGCTATTCAAATCTGGTATCCCTACTGGGAAGAGACTTGCTGTGTAAAACTAAATGTTTGATTATTTGTTCAAATTATAGAATCAAGATTTAGATGAATAGTGATAATGAGGAGGACTAAGCCCCAGAAATAGAAAGTGAAACTACAAATGAGGAGTACCCTCTGATTGCATTTTTCCCGATGTTCACAGTGAAAAAGCTTCATCCTGATTTTCAAGGAACGGTTAAGGAGAAATTGTGGGATTTGACAGGAAAAGAAGTAGGTCTGATAAAGGGATTTGAGACCGTTAAAGTTACTGTGAAGCCGAATGCAGTATTTCCTCAACTTCCACAGTACCACATGCCGCAAGATGTCCTTATGAAGGTTGCCCAGATAATTGCAGACTTTGTAAAGCAAGGGGTTTTGAAGGACATATTGAGCAGTCCATGTAATTCACTGTTAATAGGTTTGCAGAAGCCCTGTGGGAAAGTTCAATTTGTCCAGGATTTGAGAATTGTCATAAAATGTTGTCCCGTGGTGCCAAATCCAGCTGTGATAATGTTTAAGATTCCATGTGATGCTGAGTGGTTCACTGTCATTGATTTGTCACAAGCCTTCTTTTCTATGCCTCTTCATGAGGGTAGTCAATATCTCTTTTGTTTCAAATTTCTGGATCGAGTTTAGTGCTGGTGCAGAATTGGGTCACCTTTCATATTCAATCAGATCTTGAAGAAGAATTTGGAGTCATTGGAATTGCCTTTCCAATCGACTTTGGTGCAGTACATTGATGACTTGCTGATTGTGTCCAAAACAAGGGACAAGTGCAAGTGTGCCCTATTGAACCATTTGGGAAAGAATGGTCACAAAGCGTCTCCACTTAAATTGCAATACTGTCAGAAAGTAGTGAAATACTTGGGTCACCAGACTGAGACGGGATCAAGAAAGATATCCAGAGAAAGGATTACAGCCATATTGCAGATAAATCCCCCGAACACAGAGAGAGATGTCAGGATGTTTTCAGGGATGGTAGGCTATTGTCGCCAATGGATTCCAAATTTTTCAGTCATTTCGAGACCATTGCAGAAGCTGACTCATAAGGAAGTCACTGACCCTATAGTGTTAGACCAGGCTGGAAAAAAAAGTCAAATGCATGTCCAGTAGTAGCTGTCATATTATTCATTGTGTTTTTTTTTAATTGAGCAGAATCAAGGCACAGTTAAACAGTCATTGAAGACAGATCCATACACTGACTCAGAAACAAATTAGAAAAAAATACAAATGGCATTGAGATCCTAAAGTGCTTACATGCCCCTAACGTGTGAAGTAGCAGCAAAGCATAGTAAAGTGCCATCATGTCATTCGTATAAAAAGTAGTGCCAGTGCATATCCATCCATAATTATAGAGCCACCTTATAAAAAAACTGCCATTATATCTAAAATATCCTCATTAGATAACATCAATCACACATAGCTACCTATTCTCTTAACAGCCATCCATATTAAACTGCCATCATACCAATAACATAGATTATAAAATACATATTCACTTGTAATTAAAATAGCCACCCTATTAATCCCAGCCGGTACATACCAGTATTGAGAAATCCAATAGTTCATTTAGATACCAGTACCCATCCTTTGGGGAAATAGCTATTGAAAAGTAAAAATAATTGACAGAGAACTTTACCCCCCTCCCCAAATGCACACACCACAAGAACTCATGGGGCCTCTGATGACGTAGCTGATGGAACAAGCCCCAATTCTCCAAAAACCTCCCTGAACCCTCACAAGACCCAGAAATGTTTTAATCCCCCTATCCATCTTGCATATGCCGCCTCAATTTTTTAAAGCATTTTATTCACCCACTCCTGAAATGATGGAACCTGAGCAGATCCCATTTTCTGGAGGATTAGAGACCAATTGCAACAAATACCAAGCCACATTTATCAAAACCCAACCTCTGATCCTTGCTAACTAGTCCAAAGAGCTCCACTTCCGGTTCTGGGGCCAGCGTAGTCCGGAGTGCAAGACACAAGGGCAGCAAAAACCCTTTGCCAACACTCCTCCAACCTCTGACAAGTAAAAAAGGTATGGAGCCAACCCTCCATCTCCACTTGCTGGCAACGGAAGCAAAAACCCTCTACCAAGAAAAACCATCTACGAAGGGCCTCAGGTGTGTAATAAGCCATCCAACAAGATAGGAAGGAGATTCCTAAAAAATAGCAGCCTTCAATCCCTTATGACCTAATATTGATATGGAATTCCATTTAGCCTCTGAAATAATACATTGTGTTGAGGCAGATTTTATCCAAAAAGCTATCTGTTGCCTCTCAGCTTGCCTACAGAATATTCTGTACCAGGTACCCACCCCCTTAAGTTATGTCCTCACCAATGATTGCATAAGTGGGTGGGGATCGGGTCTAGAATCCACGTGATGAGTTTTCAAGAAGCAAGAGATCTGCTGAAACTCCAGATAAAACTGGTTAGAGGAATCCCCACATTGGGCCTTTAGTCCTGCCATGTAATACACCTCCCTCTCACCAGAAAATGGCTGAGTTCTATAAACCTCTTGGTGTTCCAAAAACTTGCCCTACTCTGTGGTATTGCTAACCCTACATACTTACACTCCTGCAAATTCAGATACTCAATGCCTCCTACAATACATTTTGATCACCAGAAAAATGGAAAACATGTACACATCTCTTGCACCTAGGTTTCTCGGGTAACTTGGCTGTTTTAATAAACAGTGGCAGCTGGGTCCCCACCTCCTGAATCATTTTATTAATACAAAGAATTGAATGCCCTATCACAGTCTGTTAACCTGGCTAGCAGATCCACAAGGACTGCATCATAATATGACTGCAAATGAGGCAACACCAAACCCCCTGACTGATATCAAGCTAAAGCACTGACAATTTAACCCTAGAGGCCTTCTTGTTCCAGAGAAAAAGTCTAATAATTGTGTCCATCTGTAAAAAAATAGCTCTTTCTGATTTTGATGGGACACTGATAAAAAGAAGAAGCAGCAATGGTAAAATCAACATTTTAAAAGCACTACTCTGCCTCCTAATGTAAGGGGAAGCAGTGCCCATCTCTCCAGGAAGCCCCTTATCTTCTTAAGCATCACTGCATTGTTTAAAGTGAGAGAGCGTAGCTTATATAATCTATATTAGCATGAAATGTTTATGAATTAAGGTGTGATGATGCCGCATAGAAACTATAGTAATAGCAATTTTGCTTAGAGGTGCGCTTGAATTGTGACCACGAAGAGTGGCCACCAATGTATACGCAACTAATAATGATGATCAAAATGTTTATGTTACGTTCAAATGAGCTTATACTAACATTTGCCTTATTAAATCTGTATTGAAAACCTCATAGGCCTTAAGTTAGCATGATCTGCAGCTTAGCTGCTTGGATCTCATAATAAATGCATTTTTCTATTCTTCAGTGTACTTACTCACAAAGGGCCATGACCCTGTTTATTCTTTTTCTTCGATGAATGTAACCATGTAAATCCGTTTCACACCGCTTCTCATCGTCTTGCAAAATAAATGTTAAAATGAATTGAAACTGTGTAGATTAATGTAATGTACAAGGTCATTCAAACCGGTGAAGACAATGGAACTGCTGACCAAAAGATGTGCAAAGAATTACAAAGGGATGAAGTCACACCGGACGTGCCACCTCTGAAGATGTCAATTACGAAGACCAATCAAAAACTCGTAAAACAATATGGGGTTAAGATTAGGATTACCTAATGCTTAATTTGATAGGTTAAAGATAGTGGGGTATAACAAACGACCAATAGAATTTTGGGGAATGTACTACGAAAAAGGGATAAAAACCCATGTCACGAGAAGTCATTGGGAATTAGGTAGGGAATGCTATTGATTTTATCCAGAAACTCTGTCACACTGTTTGGTGACCTTTTGGTTTACTTAAAACCATCTTTGCCCTTAGACTGCCCATTCTACACTTTACCTCCTTACGAGGGAAGTGACCTTTTCGCCCAGAGCTGAGTTTTGACTGTTGGCGATTTGACTGATGTCCTGAAGACGAAGTCTGAACCTGTGCGCTGACCTAATCCTTGGAGGGTAATTATGACAATGCATTTGTAATTTGTCTGTTTGCTTTTCCTTTCTAGGTACCAACTGCTTGCTTTTGACAGAGACCTTAGCTAGATGTTTTCCAAATTGGTGTTCTAAATTGTTTTGCATGAAGCCCAACATGCTAATGCTAATCAGTGGTTAGGACAGGTGTTCACCAAAACTGACGCAAATAGACAAACGTCCGAGACTATGCTTTGTTGAAACTGACGCAATATTGACACTCTGCTAAACTTGATCTATGTTCACGCCTTGTTATGTTCTGATGTTTGTGATTCTCGCTTTAATGAAAGCTTATCAAAGTTGCCATATCGTGACTATGCTATTATGTTTCTTGGTGTTGAGGTTAACGCATCTGCTATTAGATTGTAATTAATAGGGAATAAAATTCATAAAGTTCTACTAAACAAGGTGTGGTTATTCATGGCTGAAAGGTCATGGTAGTGTCTTTGAATTGATTAATGACTTTGACTAAAGTAAAATACATTGTCGTGATAAATATTGATGACATTATTGATGTATTGATTGATATATTGATTAGCTATCTCGTCCACGGTGTCTCTCAACTGGGTCAAAAGATTCATTGGCCTAAAACGAGTCCTGATGTGTAATAAAATATCATAAAAGGACGCGTTATCAAAAGCAATAAGCATATCATAATTATTCCTTAAAAAAATCCCAAGTAAAGAACTGGTTTAGTTGAGCATGCATCCTGCTGCAAACCTGGGGGGAGCTCGCTAACTGAAGAATCAAATAGAAGCAGTTCAGTTTGAGTCTGAATAATGTTATACCCTCCAATTATTTCAAACCGTCTAAACTCCTTCAAGGCCTCCAGAATGGTCTGCTTCTCTGAGCTAAGGTAAAGAATAATGTTGTCCGTGAACATTTTTAGTTTCAACATCTCATCTAGTGGGCAGTGATTGCCTGATTTGCCCGAATCCTGCAGCTAGGGGTTAAAAAAAAAGTTGACTTAAATTGGAGACAGAGGGTAAGCGTGCCTTGTACCACTATTTATATTTACTTCCCCTGCCAGTTTAGCATTGACATTGATATGGGCTTGCGCACCTTGATTGAGATTCTGCAACATCGTGATGAACCTAGCAGAGAAGCTAAACTTCCCCAAGCCATAAAACAACGTGTCCCAGTTTACCAGGTCAAATGCTTTTTCAGCATCAACCATTATTACTAGCACAGGAGTCTGACTAATAGAAAAATAATCCAGTGACTGTAGTAAAATCCCAGTATTCGTGGACATTAACAGACTAGCCACAAACTCCATCTGATCAGGATGTATTAGTGCCTGAGCTGCCGGATTTATCCATCTCCCCCAACTTTCATTAACAACGTATAGTTCAGAAGGCTGATTGGATGGTGGGAATTAACATGTTTAGGACACTTGTCCTTTTTGAAGAAAATAACAACTGTAGATTCCTTAAAATTTGACAACATTTAAACAACTCAGTTAATAAGGGCATGACCTCCCTAGTTAATACTTTAAAAAACTCCACTGGAAATGTGTCATTGCCACAGACCTTTCCATTAGGCATTGTGGCGAAGGCTTCATGGACCTTGTTCGCTGATATATTCAAAATCAGAGTCTCAGTCTGAACGGGTGGCAAGAGTGGTAGTTGAACAGAATTAAAATATTCTGCTATCCTAGCCTGCAAAATCAGATATTTACTTTCATACAGGACTTTATAGTGCTGAAGAAAAACCTGAGACACTGCCGCCTTATCGTTCATGAGCTCTCTGGAAGCTGAGTTGTGCAATTGAGTAATAGACCCATCCGTACACTTTAGGCGAACGGACCAGGCAAGAAGTTTCCCCATCATCTGGCTTTCCTCGTAGACCTGCTGTTGGAAAGCCCTGAAGCTACTAATCTCTTCAATAATAAAAAAAATCGGAGTTCTCGCTTTGCCTGAATTAGATGAAGCTCCACATCAGAATCATGCCCCTGAGAGTTATTCTCAGCCTGGAGGGCGGCAAAAACTGCAGCCTTCAGCTTGGTTATGTGCTTTGCATGCTGCTTGGATTGCTGTGCCTCGTAGGCAATAACCTGTACCCGAGCAGTGGCCTTAAAGGCTTCCCAGTCTGAAAAAAGTGAAGCTGTTTCCTTATTCAAAGCAAAAAAGTCTTGAATAAAGATTCTCATATTTCCCAGCCACTCTTAATCGGTGATAAGGTTTCGATCCAGCTGCCACATGGGCCTCTCCCTCCTCAGAGTATCCAATTCAAGAGTGACAATAGCAAGTGAAAGGCCAGAAAATGAATTATCTCAAATATCTGAGCTGGTCCACTCAAGTAAACAGGAAACTTTAAAATGTAATCAATCTATGAAGCAGTATGAAAATGGAGTAAAAAACAAGTAAATTGTGAACATGCAGGATGCTCAGTACACCAAGGATCAAAAAGTTGAGCTTCTTAATTCAAAGAATCCAGCACACTTTTCGTCTGAGGCTTCAATGTCTTTTTGGTTTTGTTAAAAGTATCCCTCATCAGATCCTGGATGAAGTTAAAACTGTCAAAGAAAATTACAGGTCCGAGCGCCCGTAAAGCAATATTATAGATCTGCCTCAATAGATCAGGGTCATCAAGGACTGGTGCATAATAATTTACCAAATTCAAAGGATTTCCATTCATGCTAACTTCCAACCAGATCCATCCACCTACCTATCATAATAATCATAATAATCATTAACATTTATAAAGCGCGCTACTCACCCGTGCGGGTCTCAAGGCGCTAGGGGAAAAAGGGGGGTTATCGCTGCTCGAACAGCCAGGTCTTTAGGAGTATCCGGAAAGCGGAGTGGTCCTGGGTGGTCCTGAGGCTGGTGGGGAGGGAGTTCCAGGTCTTGGCCGCCAGGAAGGAGAAAGATCTCCCACCCGCCGTGGAGCGGCGGATGCGAGGGACAGCAGCGAGTGCGAGGCCAGATGAGCGGAGGAGGCGGGTGGGGACGTAGAAGCTGAGGCGTCTGTTGAGGTATTCCGGTCCCTTGTCGTGGAGGGCTTTGTGTGCGTGGGTGAGAAGTCGGAAGGTGATCCTTTTGCTGACTGGGAGCCAATGCAGGTGTCTCAGGTGTGCGGAGATGTGGCTGCTGCGGGGTACGTCGAGGATGAGGCGGGCCGAGGCGTTTTGAATGCGTTGCAGGCGATTTTGGAGTTTGGCTGTGGTCCCGGCGTAGAGGGTGTTGCCGTAGTCCAGGCGGCTCATGACGAGGGCGTGGGTCACGGTTTTTCTGGTGTCGGCGGGGATCCAGCGGAAGATCTTGCGGAGCATGCGGAGGGTGAGGAAGCACGCGGAGGACACGGCGTTGACTTGCTTGGTCATGGTGAGAAGAGGGTCCAAGATGAAGCCGAGGTTGCGGGCGTGGTCTGGGGGGTCGGTGCGGTGCCGAGGGCCGTGGGCCACCAGGAGTCGTCCCAGGTGGACGGGGTGTTGCCGAGGATGAGGACTTCCGTTTTTTCAGAGTTCAGCTTTAGGCGGCTGAACCTATGGGTTCTCTTGTCACTTGAGAGACCTGCCAGTCTACCCAAGTAGCCCGCTACTTCTCTAACCTCCTGACCGGCAGAAGCAGAATAAGCTTTAGAGAAATATCTCTGAATAAATAAATCAGAGGAGTTACTTTTCAGATGGGTCTCCTGCAACAATCTCTCCAGAAAAAATGGAAGTTAATCTTCTAATGAACCCCCTATGCTTGTGCCTATTTCAAATGCTGTTGATATTACACGAAATACACTTTGCTTCAAGTCCCATCACATCAGTAATCGCTCCATGAATCAGGGCATTAACCCTTATCTTTTGCTGAAACACTGACAAACAGCCTCTACAGAACTCATATTTCCTCCACGGGATATGAAAAAGGTTAAGCAGTCAGTGATGATTCTGCTCTTTTTAGCTATGCGTGCTCCCAAGTCCCCACCTTCAACACAACCCACCCTCCCTCCCAACCAAAAGTACCCAGAAAAAGAAAAAAAGAAAAGCAAAAAACCCAAACCCATAAAGGGGGTAAGTGCCCAGAATGCCCCACCCAGAATGTCTCTAGTTACCCTGGGAGCCTTGACACTGCACCCTATCATGGTCACGTCCTGCCTTGCCCCTTTTTAGAAATATCAGCATTCGGTTCACCCCCCACTCGGTGGCAATAGCAACGCAGCAACAGGAATTGCATCCTGTCCAAAGGGGACCCCCTAATCCTGTAAAGACTAGACTGGTTGCTTGATGCTCTTAGGATTGGACTGAAATCTGCTGCAACAATTCTTGAGCTTCTACCATATTGAAGAATAGATGGAATTGGCCCTTAACCAAAACTTTCAATTTAGACTGTTGAGCAATAGATGCTTGAATCCCCTGAGCTTTGAACAGATAACTGCAATTTAACAAACTCCTTTCGACTCTGAGCAGCTGAGGCAGCATGTTCAAAAACATACAACACTGAGAGATTTCAGGCGCGGAGAACTGTCTCTGCTTGACTGCCTTAGCTAGTACCAGTCCTGTATCTTGATAGTACAGGAAATTAACCAGGATTGTACACTGAAATTTTGAATATGAAAACCATTGAGCCAGGACCCGATGTGCTTTTTGTGTTTCATTTGTTAGAGGAAAAACAATACACACTCCTTTTTTCTTCTGCTTCTCAGCAGGCAGAGAGAATTGAATTCATTTAACAAAATCAGAAAGGCCAGTGGCTATTTGTGAGCTCTTGTATAGGCACTGATTATATGCAGCTAGTTATCTACTATAGGGCAATTAATGATGTGTCTGCGTTGTGAGAAATTGCCTTATGGTTTGCCACCAGCGTGGGAAATATAATAATAGGGGCTCATTTGATTTTCTATGTAGATTTATCAAGCGCCAATCACTCTCTAATAACTCTCACATAGCATTAGCTGTGAAAGCAAACACTGAGGACTTGATGGTTTCCGTTCGTTGTTACTATGGCTGCCCGTCTATCCCACTTGTTTTTCCAGATGTTATATATCTGCGTCTCGTCTGAACTATTTCACAGTCACTTCTTCACTGCAAGGGTGCATTAAACAATCATCGTCTCCCCTCACCCTTCTTCTTTTGTCAATAACGGTGTACGCATACAAGACAATTCAATGTCCAATTTAGAAATTAGATCATTTTTGTTTCAGTTTCAGGACCACATTTTGCACTTCTTTAAAGAAAATCTGCAAATGTGTATGACGATCTCAAATCTTAATTTCAAATTTGTTAATTTCTAATTAGTTCGTAATTTGAAGAAAATCAAACTGGTTAGATTTACAAAACAAGCAGATAGAAAAAGAACAACAACTTCTTAGCTCAAATCTGTTATGCTTCTGTGGCAAATTACAGTTTGCAAGGTTGAATTTTTGAAGATTGGTCAATAAGCTTATGAGGAGAACGAAAGAATTGACATATTTTTGGCATCGTCTGTTTTTAAATATCTGGTTCGCAATTTGTTTCACAATATTCTTGTCCGCGAGACAGGCCATTCCACACAGGATGAGACGAAAATAAATCAAAATGTTAATGTTTACTGCCTACGTGTTTATCAAGGTGACGCAAGATCTGTTTCAAGCGATGACATTTTTTTGTCACAACTGCTAATCTTCAGTCTGGATAAAAAAGCAAAAGATCAGCTTGCTTCCACTATTCAGAGAGCTGAGGTGAGGAACAGTTGAACCAATGCCTTACAGCAAACCTCGTGGTGAAGATGGTTTTCTAACTAAGTGGTATAAAACAGTTTCCACGATTCGTTCTCCATTTCTGACCTCTTTTTCAACAATATCCTACAAATCGCATGCAAAAATGCTAAAGACATCCAGCTCATAGGCCTCAACTGGGTTTATTACCACGCGTTATCTGACAGACACACTTTCAACATTGAAAATACCCGTTTTTTTTTACCTTCCTTACTTGATCTAGAGAAGGTGCCTGACCTTGTGAGCTGGCCTTTGCTTGTTTTCACTTCTTGCAGTTGTCTATTCTGCTGGTCATTTACAAGCTTGAAAATCTTAATTCAATACTCAAAAGCTAATATTGTTGTGAATGGAGCTTCAGTCAGTGAAATAAAGGTGATGAGAGACACCTAGGAGGAATGTTCTTTGTCACTTGTTTTGTTTACTCCATTCATTAATCCACTAACAGGGCTAATAAGGATGTTAAATACGATCTCAGCACCTAATTTGAATATCACTTTAATTTAACATGATGAAGATGCTATTGCTCAATTAGTGTAGAACAAACTTTTGACCAGATTGACATTTTTACTAAATGCGAGAATATTGTATACGCATTTTTAAAAGCCTACGCTAGTCTATGGAGTCTGTAATTCCTTCCAATTTAAGTTTGAAGTTTGAGCAGCATTCAAAACTATACTTAGTCGTTAACTTTTCTGAGGATCCTGCTGATATGTATCCCAAGTATTATTCACCAACACACATCAAAGTTTACTCTTTTTTTAGATAGGTGGACCTCACAATCATGTGTTGCATGGCTCTCATTTAAATTTCCACAGACTAATCAGTTATATAAAGGAGGCTAAATAACTGTGCTTGTTCTAAAGACCTAAAATCCATCATTCAAGGGAGTTTTAAGTTTCCATGATCTTCGTTTGTATTAAATGCCATCATTTTTACTACATTTTACAAACGTTATTGCCTCTAAAGGTCTGTGGCACTTTTATAATTGCTTTTAACATCTGTGATGAAAAATCCTATTATTCTTTTTCTGTATTCCTCCGTCACCGAAATCAATTCAATTACGAAGTTCGATCTGCTTTTGTAAAACAATGCAATACTTTCTTTTGATTTAGCAAAATTCCAATGTTGGCACGTGTGACCTTAATAAGTAAACTTACAAGGGAACGCAAACAGGCCAATGAACCTTTTGACTGCGCTTAAGATGTTCCCACCATATATACAGTACCTGCAGATCAATAATCAATGATACAATCAATAACATTAGTAATCAATAGGAGTCACAATCCATGACCTTGCAGTCATGAATAACCACACCTTTATGTAAAAGGTAGAATATTTCTTTCCCTGTATTATCACGTAAAATACTCTAAAAATCAAATGATAAACATACAGAAACAACACTGGCCAACCAAAGAGTTGGAATAATTGCAAAGTAATCAAAGCTCAAACTACTACACATTCTAAAGTTACATTGCAAATTAACAGCAAAAATAACTGCGCAAGCAATATCACAAACATTTAGGGCCAGATGTAGCAAAGGGTTTGCGAGTCGCAAACGGTGAAAAACGCCGTTTGCGAGGCGCAAAAGCCCCTCTGCTATGCAGAAATGCATTTTGCGAGTCGGATCCGACTCGCAAAATGCATTTCTGACTCGCAAATAGGAAGGGGTGTTCCCTTCCTATTTGCGACTCGCAATGCTATTCAATTTCATTTGCGACCGCAAAAGCGGTCGCAAATGAAATCGCAGTTACCATCCACTTGAAGTGGATGGTAACCCAGTCACAAACGGGAAGGGGTCCCCATGGGACCCCTTCCCCTTTGTGACTGGAAAAAAAAATATTTTTTCCAATGGACCACTGCCTGCCCTGAAAAAACCCCAAACTAAAGGTTTCGTTTTTTTTTTCCAAGTGCAGCTCGTTTTCCTTTAAGGAAAACGGGCTGCAGATGGAAAAAATAAAACTGCTTTATTAAAAAGCAGTCACGGACATGGTGGTCTGCTGACTCCAGCAGGCCACCATCCCCGTGAGTGCCCATACTCGCAATGGGGTCGCAAACTGCAACCCACCTCATTAATATTAATGAGGTAGGTCTTTGCGACCCCATTGCGAGTTGCAGAAGGTGTCTGAGACACCTTTCTGCATAGCAAATTGCGACTTGCAATTTGCGAGTCGCACGGAATCGCAAATTACAAGTCGCAATTTGCTTTGTTGCTACATCTGGCCCTTAGATTCAGCAAAGAAAAGACAACAAATGCCACTCCATGTATTGATTTTCATTAGTGTGAATCCTAACTAACACTAGATTAGGATTAGCATGTTGCAAAACAATTTAGAAAACACAAATTTGGAAAACATCCAACTATGGCTCTATCAAAACAGCACGGTTGATACCTGGAAAGAAAATCGAATAGACATAGCAAACAATCTCATAGTCAATATACCTATCCTCAGTTTGGATCAGCAAGCTGTGACCATCTTCATCTTCAGGACATCAGTCTGGTCAGCGAGGCATCAGAATTTAGCATCAAAGTTCAGAAAAGGCAAGGTCTTTAGGCAGTAAAGTTAAGCACTCCTCTTCTCATGGCACACAAGAAATAATGGCCTTATGGCAAGATAGAAAATAGGCAAATGCGTTGTCTTCTCTCACTGCAGTCCAGCTAAGTTAGATTTCCTAAAACTATTTCCCAAGTTCCCATTTGTCAAGGGATCGCATGTTCACACTTTGTCCAATAAAATTAAAACTCTAAATCTACATTTCTACTAGCACACGGTTCACATGTCGATGATTGGCTCCTTCCGAACTGTTCTCATTCATCCGGCCCGTCAGTTAACAATATTGTTTCAGTTTATACTCCAGTCAGTGTCTTCATTGTGCTCTCCTAGGAAAGTCAGTCTTACACACATTACAGTTACAATGTTGCATTAGCAAGCAAACCATCTTCTAGCAAGCAGTTCTCATGAGAAAGACTTTTAGCTACGAGCACATTAGGTCAGCACAGTGGAAAAGCACAATTTAATTCTCTAAGCAGAAATTTTTATTAAATGGCTAAGAAATGCATCTTGACAGGAGGCTGTGCAATTAGGTCAAGACCTCTGCTAAGTTAAGGCCTACTATTAATAAAGTTAATACATAATGCATAACCCTCAATATGACATATTACTACATAAATCAAAAAAATCTCAACATTTCATATTAATAAACCAATAATAAGTACCTTTCGTGAATATTGGTGGCCACTCACGTGGTCACACTTTGAAATGCATGCATTATTTTCCTCTAGACTATTACAATTTCTACGCAAATCTAACACTCAAAATACACAAATATTCATTAGTAATTTCATTAAAAACTCAGCGTTAGCACCAACATTGCACGCCGAATCCCTGTTTCTTAATAATTTTGGTGGTGCATTTATTAATAGTTAAAAATTCACTTCTGTGATAAAATTCCTTAATAAAATATGTGATCTCCTTGCATCTAATCACGTCATGTTTTGACTGTGCTGTATACTCAGAAAACATAGATAAAAGATGTCATTATTCTTTTTTTATAAACATGTACTGTGATCTTTATCCATCCCCCACTTTAATCTCACCGCAGAACTGGTTAGCTAGATGCCTTAAAATAATCCCCATGTTAGGTCTACTAGAGTGGTATTCCTGGCTGCAGGACAAAACAATGAGCACAACTGAATAATGGGAAGGCGAATATGGCATTTCACTTTCCCTTGATGATTGTAGGAGATTATGTAGCTCTAACAACACATGGATCTGGGAAGTAATGTATGCAGGATGCAACTGAATAATATGTGGATGCTGTATTACATTTGGGTATGTTTAAGTAAGGCTAACCGTAGTATAGCAAATGGATGCCTTAGATGTAAGAGTTCAGGCTGGGATTTGGCTTCACATGTTCTGGCAGCTGATTGCCCAGTTACGGGGAGCTCGTTTCTAACTACATTCAAGCATTTACTTCATGGTAACAACCAGTATCTCCACCTACAACTTCACTTCTAGGATCAGTCAAAGAGTTCACTGCAGAGTATGCTTTCTGTTCCCAAAAGCATGGTAAAAATTTCCAATTCACAGTTAACATGTTTAACTTTCCAGTATAGCTGTAGTACCGTGTGCAGGAAATTACACCAGAAAATACACCAATGGTATGGAAATTTAAATGTCACCTTTGGACTGCATCATCTGTTGCCCTACCCATGAGACTGACAAAGAAAACATTGCTTCAGGTCTGCATGTGTAGCCTGAGTGCTGCATTTTTTAAACCTGCAGGCGAGCCTGGCAAAATAACCCCTTTTAACAGAGAAGAATTCTACTTTTGAATATTAAACATGTCAACTCCAAGTAGGCCAAAATATACTGTTCTTCATTTTTAAATGGGATAAATGAAACACCTGCCATTCAAGTCCAAGGTCATGGCCAACTTCATCCTAAGCAGCATTCATATCTTCAGAACACTGGGACAGTACACCAACTTCGCTGATACCATCACAGATTTCATCGCACCACTTGCCCTCAGTGCTAGCAATTACATCCTTCTCAGAGACCTGAACTTTCACCTGGAAGAGCAAACTGAGCCCACTGCATTCATTAAAGGCATTAGAAGCCTGGGCCTCACACAAGAAGTAGGGAGACCTTTCCACAATACCTTTCCGATTTTCACTACCTTCTACAACATTTGAGTTAAAGAGCACAGATCACTCTCCTGGAACAAACACACCCTTGTCAAGTTCAGCATCCTCCTCTCAATCCAGCTCATAAGCACCACCGCCAGATCAGCTTTTCCAAACTGGAAAAGAAACACTTGGACTGGAAAATCACTCTCAACACCCATGACCTGAGGACAGTAACAGAATCATGTAGGCTGTCAAGAATTTCAACAATTGGATCACCTCCTGCTCTGAATCTCTGCCCCACACACAACACAGAAATAAAAAAAGATCTAGACCCCAGGCCATTTGGTCAACAGAGGAGCTCAGACTGATGATACGCCAATGCTAAAAAGTGAGGCGCCTATGACAAATGATCCAAGACAATTCAGACAGAAGCACATGCAAATCCACCATGAGACGCTACTACCAAACGGTCCAGCCTACCAAATGTGCCATTCTTGCTGATCACAATGATACCAAAATAAGCAACTAAATATTTACCATTGTGAAGGATTTCACCTCACCAGCGGATGTCTCCAACTTAATCACCCCCTTGCAGGAATTCTGAAACAAGCTCTCCAAATTCTTCAACAACAAAATGAGCACCCTTTACAGCAACTTCAACCCACAACAGGACCCGAGAGACTTTGGCATATTCCTCTTGACCTTATCCAAAGAACTAGGGCTAACCACATGGCCATCATCACCCCCAGAAAAAACTGTCACCAACATGAACTTCATCTACTCAGGTGCCCCATCAGACCCCTGCCCTCATCATGCCTACTCCAGAGGAATGCAACCCATCAGTGCCATGTTCACATTCATTCTTAACACCTCCATCTCTTCTGTGACCTTCGCAGACACTTGGAGACACTCAAAAGACCTCCCTTTTTTAAGAAAACCCTCCACAGACCTTGCAACTGTTGGCAACTGCAGACTGATATCTCTTCTATCATTCTCAGCTACGGTCTTAGAGAAAATCATCAAAGGTGCCTTAGTGAATATCTCAATGACCATCAGCTCATTGACACCACTCAGTCTTGTTCCAGCACCTAACCACAGCATGGAAACTACCCTCATTACCACCAGGGATGATATCTGCATGAATCCGGACAATGGAGATAAGGTATCATTCATCCTCCTGGACCTCTCTGCAGCGTTAGACACAGTGTCTCACCTCTTCCTCATCCAATACCTACACAACATCAAAATCCAAAGAAACACATTCTGATGGGTCTGTTCCTTCCTAATTGGAAGGGCTCAGTCAGACAACCTGGCACCATCCACCTTAGACTCCTGTGACCTCATCTACAGAGTCGTGTAATGATCCTCCTTTAGCCTGATCCTCTTCAACACATACATAATCCTTCTACCTAGCATCATCTGCTCTCACAACATCAACATGCTCCTTTACTCTGACAATAAGAAATTGAAGACCAAATCGTTATGTTCAGAAAGAGCCCTTCAATATGGGACTCTAGTAGCCAACAGAGCCAGAACTGATATCCACTCCCACCACCCATGCGAAGAATCTCAGAATTGTCATCAACAGCAAATTCGACATGACCACCAATGTCAGTGACTCCACTGCATAAAAAAATGCTAAAGGAAATTTTCAAATGGCTCCCAATCAGCACCCTGACAACCATCACACATGTCCTCATCACAAGCAACCTGGTCTGTGGGAAAATTTGCTATGCCCCAATCATCAAATGATTGCAGACCATTCAGTACTCTGGCAGAATCACTGTCAAGCTCCCATGCCACGCTCACATCGCACTACATCTGTAGAACTTCATCTGGCTCCCCATATACAGGCACATGTTAAACTCCTCACCACTGCTTTCAAGGCACTGCATAACACTGTCCCAACATACCTCAACAATTGAATCTGCTTTCATTAACTTTCCAGATACCTGTGTTCATCTGGACTCCTATTTGCACATATCTCATGCATATGGAAAACTAAATCTTCTGGTCCAGCCTTCTGATACATTTGCCCCAAATCTTGGAACAAGCTGCCACTGCACATAAAAGCCTCCTTCTCACTTCTTGAATTCCACAAGAAGCTGAAGCCCTGGTGTCAGAACCACTGTCCTTGTGTGCATTAGCATCATCTGGTGGAGGAGCATTGGCACCGGAGCAGGACGGAGCTGCAACCCACATGGCCCTGGAGGGTGAATTTACGGAGTCTGAAGGCAGCAGTGGGATGGAGGGCGAGGGGAGCTCCACGACGGGGACAGGAGCAGACACCAGCGACAGCGACTCCTCCCCTGATGGGAGCTTCCTTGCAGTGGCAGGCACCTCTGTGTCCACCTCAACAACAGGTATAGACGCCACTCCCCCTACCAGCACCGCACTCCCTGCAGCCCCTCATCGAGTTTCCCGTGCCCGCTCACACAGGAGGGTGGGCATCTCCTTTGCCCCAGGCACCTCAGGCCCTGCCGCAGTCAGTCCTTCTGCCCTCAGTGAGGAGGCTGTTGACCTCCTGAGATCCCTCACTGTTGGGCAATCAACCATTTTGAATGCCATCCAGGGTGTCGAGAGGCATTTGCAGCAAACAAATGCATACCTGGAGGGCATTTATTTTGGCGTGGTAGCCCAACAGAGAGCATTTCAGGCTCTGGCCTCAGCACTGATGGCAGCCATTGTCCCTGTGTCCAGCCTCCCCCCTCCAACCTGCACTACCCAGACCCAATCCCCTGTACCTTAGCCTATCCGAAAGCACACCATCAGACCAGCATGCACACTCATCAACACACAAGAGTGGACATGGCAAACATAAGCACCACACATCCCACAGGCACTCCCACAAGCACCATCCCCATGCAGACACACCAACATCCACTGCCTCCACTATGTCCCCCTCCTCCATGTCCTCCTCCTCCCTCCCAGTCTCGTCTCCACTCACACCTGCATGCACTACATCCTCAGCCACTACCTCCATCACCAGCACGCCCATCACCACACACTGCTCACGTGCACTCACCACCCCCACTACCATGCACACGTCCCCTGTGTCCTCTCCCAGTGTGTCTGTGAGCCCTCCTCCCAAAGTACACAAACACAGGCACACACCCACCCAACAGCCATCCACCTCACAACAGCCTCCGGCCCATGCACCTTCACCCAAATTCAGCAGACTTACACCTCCTACAATTACTTCCTCTTCCTCCACTCCCAAAACCCCTCTATTTTCCCGACCCTGTGTGTGTAAGAATCTTTTCCTGGCTAACATTAACATCTTCTCTACAACTCCCCCCGCCCATCCTTCCCCTAAGGCCAGGATGTCCAGGTCCCAACCCAGCACCTCAGCCACTGAATCCTCCAGCACTGTGGTCTCAGCAAGTCCTGTCACATCGCGGGCAGCACCCATCAGGGCTGCCAGTGTGCCACCTAGCGAGGCCAAGGATCAGCCCATTCTGCCACCTGCCAAGGTGAAGAAGATGCCCACATGCCGTAGTGAAAAGCCACACCAACCACCCAGCAAGGCCTCCTCCAAGCCAAAAGGGGACAGTGTCAAGGGACCAGCAGCGACATCCAAGGTGGGGAAGGGACACAAGGCTAAGGGGAAGTCAGCACAGGCCACGGAGCCTCTGGCTGAGGGACTAGAGTCACCCCTTCTGACAACCAGAACAGCAACCTGTGCGGCGGTGGACACCACCACCTGCACCGCTACCTGCACTGCCACCGGCACGTCTGCTGCCTCAGCAACAGTCCCCAGAATCATCCCCATGGCCAGCCGTCCGAGGCTGCAGGAGACGCCCTGCTGTCTCCCTCCACAGGTGCTGACACATTCACCACCGGCAGCGTCTCCGCCACAGACACCGCAGCACCCACCGCCACCAGTCCGTGGCGTGCTCAGACAGTGCCACCACAGCTAACATTGCAAACATTCCCAGTGGACAGCCATCCGAGGCTGCAGGAGACGTCCTGGACCCTGCACAGTGCACATGAGGCACGACAACCAGCACTGTTAGTACCAGCAGGTGGCAGGCAAAGTCCCAGCAGGGTGGAGTGTGTCTTTGCCTCCATGGAGTATCATGCTACCTGTTCCCAGGCAATCTCGTGGCACACACTCCCAGGTTAGGAAATGGGACCTGCCACACTGCATGTGCAGCACTCTGGGCCCCCTCCAGAACCAGTGGAGAAAAGCATCCACTACCCCAGTCCTTGGCAGGATGAAGCACTGACTGCCAGGGTTGTAATGAGGGCCAGTGTTATTTCACATTTCATTGACAATTTAATGTTTGACATTGTCACTGGCAGGTTGTGAATTCCTACTTCTACGCCCACTCACTGTACCCATTGGCATCTTTTTTTGCAGTTGTTGGTGCCCCACTATTGCTCTTGTTGTGTTCACTGCAGCCAACGACAGGTCCTTCCTATGTAAACATTACTGTACAGGTGAATTGCAATGTTTAAACCTTGTTAAACTAATACATACTTAAATCATTTGACATACTCCATACTTTTATTTTTTCAAAGTGTGTTTATTGCAGTGCTCTGAGGAAAAGGGGAAAGTGCAATGGGCTGAGGTAATGATGGAGGAAAGTCCAGGTTAGAGTCCAGTCTATTTGTTGCACAGGTGCATTGTCCAAGGGGGCATAGGAAGGGGAGCAATGTCAGTTCAAGGTGGACAGGGTGACAGAGTGGGACTTAAGGGTGACAATCAGGAGAGTCTTATTTCCTGGCGGGGTCTTGGCAATAGTCTCTGGCTTATGCCTGGATCACAGGGAACATTTGCGGGTGGTTCTCCTTCTGCAGGGGAGGGGTGCTGGTAGCCTGTTGGTCCTGTGGCGTGGCCTCCTGTCCACTAGCAGCAGCAGAGGTGGAGGGCTGTTCAGTAGTCTGGCTAGTGTCGGGGTCCGCTGGTGTGCCACTGCCTCCCTCATACTGTTGGCCATGTCTGCCAGCACCCCTGCAATGGAGAACAGGGTAGTGTTAATGGACTTCAAGCCCTCCCTGATCCCCAGGTACTGTCCCTCCTGCAGCCGCATGTTCTCCTGCATCTTATCCAGGATCTGGCCCAGTGAATCCTGGGAATGTTGGTATGGTCCCAGGATCGCAGTGAGTGTCTCCTGGAGAGTTGGTACCCTGGGCTTGTCCTCCCCCTGGTGCACAGCAGTCCTTCCAGCTTCCCTGTTGTCCTGTGCCTCTGTCCCCTTAACCGTGTGCCCACTGCCACTGACCTTAGGTCCCTTATTACCCTGGGTTTGTGGGGTGGCCTGGGGTCGCTGTAGTGGTGGACACACTGCTGATTGACGTGTCCTGGGGACAGAGGTATGGGCATGTTGGGTGGGTGCTGTGGTGGTGTTTTCTGAGGGGGGAGGCTCTGTGGTTGTGTGAGACTGTTGCTGGGTCCAGAGGTCCCTGATGGGCCAGGTTGGTCATCCAGATCCAGGCGACCAGTGCTGCTGTCATCACTGTGGGCCTCTTCTGTGGGGGGACTGGATGTTGCTGGCACCTCTTCTCCGGTGACAGTGGCTGGGATACCTGTGGGGATGTAAATGCAGTGTTATTGTTTCTGTGTGTAACATATTGTGCATGGGTATGTTGCCTTCTATGGTTGTTATTGCCCTGGCAGCTTTGCCTTGTGTGAGTTGTTATTTGGTTGGCTAGCTGATTCACTCTAGTGTGCATGCTGCAGTGATAGGTGTCCATGCAGGGCTGTGAGTGGTTTCAATGCATTGGTAGACCATGCAGTGCTTGGCATTGGGATGAGTGGGTTATGATGGTGGGGTGTGTGGAAAGCAGTGGAGTGATGAGAGTGAGGGTAAGGGTGGGGGTATGTAATGGCATGCAGGTAGGGGTGTGAAAGTAGTGAAGAGTTGACTTACCAGAGTCCAGTCCTCCTCCTACTCCTGCCAGGCCCTCAGGATGCATGATTGCCAAGACTTGCTCCTCCCATGTTGTTAGTTGTGGGGGAGGAGGTGGGGGTCCACCGCCAGTCCTCTGTGCTGTGAGCTGGTGTCTTGCTGCAAAGGAATGCACCTTTCCCCGTAGGTCGTTCCACCTCTTCCTGATGTCATCCCTTGTTGTGGGGTGCTGTCCCACGGCGTTGACCCTGTTCACGATTCTCCGCCACAGCTCCATCTTCCTAGCAATGGATATCTGCTGCACCTGTGCTCCAAATAGCTGTGACCCCACCCAGGTGATTTCGTCCACCATAACCCTTTGCTCCTCCTCAGAGAATCTGGGGTGTCTTTGTGGTGCCATGGGTGGAATGTGAGTGGTGTGGGTGAGGTTATGTAGGGTGATCTGTTGGGGTGTGTGATGTAAGGTGCTTGAGTGGTGTATAGGTGATGGTGGTATGTGGCTCTGGTTGTGTGGGTGCTCTTGCTGTCTCTTTCTGGTGGCAATTGTAGTCGTAAAGGGTTGTGGGTAATGTGGGTGTGTGTTTTATAGTGGTGTGGGTGTGGTGTGTGTATGGGTGTGTGTATGGGTGTCAGGTGTGTGTTGTTTGAATTGGCCAATGTGGTGTTGTTTTGTAAGTGTGTGTGTATTTTGAGCGTGGCGGTATCTACCGCCAATGTTTTACCACCACTGAATGTCTGCTGTGGTGATTCGTGGGTCATAATGTTTTGGTCATTGTTCTGTTGGCATAACGGTGTGGGTTTTGATATCGCCAGTTTATCACTGACCTTTGGACTTGCGGGTTTGTATGTGTGGCTGTATAGTGACGGATTGGTGTGTGTGTGTCATAATATGGTTAGCATTCTGTACTGTATCATCTATTTACTGTACCACTCATAGCACACATACATCCTGCATATGCAGTTAACATGCACATACTGCCCAGCACGGTATCCTTCATACACTGTACCACTCATAGGCACACATACATCCCACATCTGACTTCAACATGCATGTACTGCTCAGTACTGCATTATCTCTGTATTGTACTCTTCCCAGGCACACATGTACCCAGCGCAGATACACCACCTCTGCACCGTGCAGCACTTCACTGCAAACAGATGAAGGCCAGAGGCATGTTAAGCACACAGCAGCAAAACTTTAAAAAATAAGTGTACCAGTAGACCTCACTCCAGTGACACAGATTTGGAAAGACCTGTTCACTCCTATTGATAACTGTAAGAACTGCTGCCACCATTGCACCATTCACTCCTGTTGAAGGCAGTATTCATTTACCACTAAGAGGGTAACACTTTTGGTGTTCCTCTTTGTCCAACAAGACCACAGTCAGTGAGAATGACCTATGTCATGATGCACATGCATGATCCGTGTTTGCCTATCACAACAAAAATCAGTATTAGGTATCCAGACATCAGTACAGTTGTGCACTAAAGGCAAGTGTGCATGTCCATTACCATGCAAGGACTTTCAAGCCCCAACACATGGCTTTTTGAATAGTCCCTGTAGGCCCTAGGTTTGGCTACAGTCACACCTGTTTAGTGCCAGGATACCCTCTCAGGTGAAGGTACGTTCTATAAATCTGAATGACATAACATCCAGATTGACTGCAGTGTTAGAGTTTGTGTTTTTAGCAATGTTGTTATTTTGTCAGGTTTACTGCTAATCCTGCAAGCTTGTGGTAGAAAATTGTAAAGAATTCGTTTTCCAGAAAGCTGTTCTCATAAAGTAACCTGTTGATCAATTATTTAAAACAAATTGGTAAAGCCATGATGAATTTTGCAGAGATGAACTTTATTAGGGCTGCATGTGTTTTTACTTTACTTTATTTACTTTATGTGTTATTAATATTAATGTCTGAAAGGGATTATTTTATGTAGCGAGCCTTCTTTTAACGTGCGGCGGTACTTTTGTCATTTCTGTAATAATCTGCAATTGTTGATATGCTTATGAATAAGAGTAAGAAGTATGTGTTGGAGGAGTCGGAGGATAACTTTGATGCGACTTTGGCATCCAGCTTACAGAGTTTCCCATCAAAGCAGACAGAGCACGCTTTGTGCGTGGCTTTGTGGATATTATGTCAATTACAACCGTTCCCAATCCAATATAGAATAATGATGTCAGGAACACAATCCATTCGTTCATATAGGTATTGAGAGAATTATAGAAGCCTACAGTAGCAAAACCCCCAAATCGCGCCTAAATATTCCAACAAACCCAAAGAATTTTTTAAAAAATGAATAAACCATATTTTATCAGAGTTTGTTTTTGCTGCATCAACATTATCAAACGGCATAAAACTATATAAACTATTCAGCAAGTAGGCTCAGGGCCTTCAAGTGATCGCATTCAAAAGGGCCAGCTAGTTTTTTTTATTAGAAAGGTTCTCTCTTGGCTCCCAACCCACTGCAGCTTTCCAGATAGCTGTCATTAACATAAAAGGAGTTCAAAGCCGAAATAGAACACAGTATAAAAGGCTCTATTATCTCGGGATAATTTGAAGTAGCACCTGGCTGCGTTTTCAGGTTGTGGTTAGGGAAGAAAAGTAATGAACCCCGCTATTATTCAATTCTGAAAAGACGTGGGTGCATAAACATGCCAAATACATCCCTTCGCCCTGTTCCCATGTAATCAACACTAATCATGTGCTTGCCTATGTTGTGCTCATTGCAAAGCAATGCTAGCGGGTCTTTCAAACATTATTCGTCCTGAGATGTATACATTTCTATAGGGCTTGTCATCTTCACATGAGGAACTCACTTGATATGCTGTATTAATTGCAGTAGCCCTCAAATGTGAAAGCACACATGATTAGTGTTTTCTTTTAATTCGTGTTGAATACATTTAAACGTAAGAGCTTTGGTTTCGATAACTATTTTAATATTTGCTTCACGTGAACTCTAATACTATAAAACCAAATTATTGTGCACAAGGTGTGAAATTATGCTTCTCTTTTTTGTTGTATAGTGGCAGAAGAAATCCTTGGATTTCTGACAAGAAGAAATTATAGCTCTGTTTCGACAAGTTTAAAACTTATCCAAACAATAAACCATGTCAGAAAGGAAAAAGACTATATCAATAACACAAAAAGTTCGTTTTAGAGAAAGAGGGAATTTCAGGTTAGGTTTGTGCCTAGTTTTAGGAGAATGTATTAAGTGGCGGGTAGGTCTTGAGACTCTTGCTCCGAGGCCTGCTTATTCAGTCTCATATTTGAAAGAATGCAAGTTATATGCTCCTGTGTTTTTTATCAAAAACATTTTTTATGTAGCTGATTACACATCAATTGGGAAAGTATTATGTTTTTTGTATTAGATGGGACGTTGGCAGAGTCTTAGACATATGACTGTACACAAGCAGCATGTGAACTTGTCCTTTAAGCAGTACATTATCCATACATGTGTGTAGTCCTATTATTAACAACAGCTTTGGGGAAGTGTCACAATTTGTGTCGGTGAGTAGGTGGAACTTGTCTGGTTGTGTATCGCCAGAGCGAGTATTCTTTTCCTTGAAGGACTCTTCCAGAGCATCAGTCACAGCTGCCTACACCATACTGCACCAGCATCCTCTACTGGGCATATAACAGCATGATCGACTATACCTTTTGCTATGAATGTGATAGAAAGCAGCAGATTTGGGCTCCAATCACTCAAAATGATAGGGTCTAGACATGAGGGTGTGTGAAACAAAAAATAAACTCTAATTGATTTGATTTGCCCTTGGAGTTGGGAACTCGATGTGTCAGGGTAGGTGTCTGTTTAGAATCACTAGGCATTCTCGTGAAACTGTTGCCGCTATATTTGTTGATGGTTCACATACTATGCATAGAAGAGTGCAGTCAGCAACCACATAAAGCACACTAATTATCCAAACACTAGTCATAGCAGCTAATCAGCAGCGGCTGGTACCCTTTGAAGGGGCGAGTGAAGTGCCCCACCACTTAAAAAAAGAAAAAAAAAAAAAAAAAAAAAACGCCCCTCCCTCCAAAACCCCAAAGTAAACCACCCCTCTCTTCAAAAGTCCATCCCATAACACCAAGTACAAAATAAACGTAAACACTACATGTACATGCATTACACACATACATGCATTATACATACACATGCCTTACACATTCAAAATAAAAAACAGCACTTATCCACAGGCTGTGCATCCTCCTCGGTGTCTTCGCCTTCGTCTATGCTGGAAGAGCTGCCCTAACCAATCCAGACGATGCTCTTGTGCTGTTAACCAACATGAGAGTAGCACCTGGATTGGATGGAGTGGCCTGGCTGGACACTCCCTCAGGCACTAGAGGCCTTTACGTGGTCTCCATCCAGCTGTCTTAAGACAGCTGAGTGGAGAGCTTCAAAGTGCGCATATCACTATGGCTGGAGCAAAACAGCCAGACAAAGTGACATGTGCACTTTGGAGCATCCAGGTAAGCCAGGGCTCCAGTCCTCCGCATTCCCAGCATGACTCTGGGCTGGTGCTTGCCACACCAGTAAAAATAAAATGGCAATTAAATCTTTTTATTGCCATTTTATTTTTGCCTGTGCGACTCACCGCAGGCGACGCTCTCCTACCCTCGAAAAGAAATTGCTGCTGCAGCTAATACTGTCTTCAGTGGCTTTTAACTGCAGATCAATCAAAGGTAGCCTGCCATAACATCAGAGGTGTCTCGAAGATGATGAAATGTACAACATTATTCTGTGCTGGGACTGATCACACTATGGCCCTATTCGATCCTGGTGGTCTGAAGACCGCAAGGGCTGCAGTGGTGGTCTCGCCACTGACGGGCATGTGGTGAAGAACACCAGATTATGAGTGTGGCGGTTTGACCACTGTCAAACGGCCACATCCCCGCTGCTACCACCAGGGTGGTTGGACCGCCGGGCTGGAGATCAGCATCTCCAACCCGGCGGTCCACTGAAGACCACCGGCGGTATTATGAGTCTCCATTCCCCGGGGATTCTGCGGCAGTAGCACCTCCACGAAAACCCTGGCGGAAAGACTGCTGGTGAAAGGAAATTTATTTCCTGTCGCCGGCAGATGACACCCCCATGCCCCCAACTACAATACCCCCCTTCCATGTCAGCACCCCCTCCTCACACCCCCTTCAATGTCAGCACCCCCTCCCACACCCCTTCCATGTCAGCACCCGCCTTCCCCTCATACACGCACACACGCACCACGCATACACTCATTCACCAACACTTACATACAAGCATTCACCAACAGGCATACATACACTCATTCACTCACACACATAGATACACTCATTCACTCGCACAAACAGACCCGCATTCACACATTTCAACACACTCTCACTTCAACAATCATACATGCATTCAAACACCCATACACACACGTATTCAAACACCCATGCACACACACATTTACAAACGCACAAACACGCATACACACTTACATTTACACACACAAACAACACCCACTCACACAAGCACACACAACACCCCCCCACCATCCCACCCCCCCTCCCCTGTCAGATGATCTGCCCAAGTTGTGGTGAAAATTCTTCAGTACTTGTATTATGGCGGTCTTTGTAAAAGACTGCCGAAGTCATAATGAGGGCCCATATATTCAAATACTTTCAGGGGCTGGTCCGATTCCAATTGAAGGTCACTAAACAGACTGCAGTAAAATTGGATATATTTGCAAGTTCCATAGAGACACTCTTATCAAAAAGCACCTTGAAGTGTCAGAGCAGCACAATGTCTCACCACTACATTGAAACATCCATTGAGGTTCCACACCTTCCAGCAGTGTTGTTGACATTGGAGTGTGATGTTGGCAGGAAAACAGTGCAGTGATTCTTTACAGCCCAACTTCTCTGAGCCTTGGACAGCCCAGTGAGCAAGAGGGAAAGAAGATGGTAAGATCACAGACTTTCTGTGCATTCATGTAAATTTCAAAAAAGTGTTTTTTTCCCTACCCATTTTTATTTAAATTTGGCTACTTGTTTTTCTGCAAACTTGGTACCTTTAAGCTGTTGTTTTCGTTCTACCTGTGACGGCATGAACTTTCCCCCTAGCTTTTCACAAAGGCCACATTAAGCTTCACCCCACCAAAAAGTTAAAAAAAAAAGGCTAAATACACCTCAGTGGCTAACCAGAGTGTGTTTAGGAGACTGCTTCATCTGGTCTGTAGTTTAAACTGAGCATGAAAGCTTGTTTTGGGCTAGAAAAAGTGATTTGTATAAGTGTGAAAAAAGCTGTATTTTTGTCCCTTACCTGAAAAGTAGAATGTGCTAGCTAGGAAATGTGGATTGTGCCTCTCTGTATCAAACAAGATTCTGGATAGAGAAATGCCTCCTTACCCTCTGTCACAGCAGCCTTGGTTTAAGATCACTTCTCCCTTATAAAAGTTTCTATTGGTTGTTGCATCTGTGGCTGTGATTGGTTACTAGGGCTAATATGGCTACTAGGGCTTGGATTTTAACTGGGTTAAGGGTTTAGGGTTATAGTTCTGATTATCCGTCAGAGATAGGGTTCTGATTGGCCACTAGGGCTAGGGTTTCCTCTGGATTAAGGATTTAGGTTAACAGTTTCTGATTGCCCATCGGGGATAGGGTTCTAATTGACTAATAAGGCTAGGGTTTCCACTGGACTAGGGGTTTAGGATTATGGCTCTAATTGGCCATCAGGGCTAGGGTATTGATTGTTTAGTGGGGCTATGGTTCCTATTGGACCTAGGGCTTAGGGTTTTTTATTGGCTGTTAGGGCTAGGGTTGTGATTGGTTAATAGGGCCAAGTCTCCCATTGGCTCTAGGGTTTAGGGTTAGGATTCTGATTGGTTAGGGTTAGGGCTATGGTTCTATTGGCCATTAAGGCTATTGAAGCATAGGGCTTAGGGCGTCTCAACCCGGGTGTGGAGGCGAAGGATGGAGACGACAAGGGAAGTTGCCTGTTTGGGCCTGTCTTTGTCAGGGCGGGCCTAGGGCCAGAGATTCTGTCCACTTTCTCCTTTGCCACCTCAAGCCCTCCATATCCTCCAACATCCAAACACAATATCTGCAAATGCATTCTACAAATGCACCACAAACAAACCTCATTACAAAACCCGATAAATCACACCTATACACAATTTTACCACAACACTATGGCACTTTCATTCTCTCACAAAACACAACTCTGTCCTATGCCACTAACACATCCACACATCACCAACAAAACACAAGTCCACTTTATACATAACTCAAATACATCCAGACACACAATCCTTGTTTATACAAAACACCAGCTCTGTCCTCTACTTCCTCCTAACAGACCCCTTTTTATCATGACAAAACCTATACTCAGCCTTCAATCACACCATCCACCAACATCCTTCTGCTCTTTTTACAAATTACACACAACTATACAATCCTTACACTCCACTCCACCACACGTATTACCTCTTCCAGTGATCAAATCTAACACACTCATAACTCTTGTTCATCCCCTCTTACGCCCCACATACAGTCTTCTCCAAAACACATCAATACCCCCGCAATATTCAAATATCACTCACCAGAAGTAACTCACATACAAACCCTTCACAGAAAACCACTCTATTTCCTCTCATTACTCCAAAAACACACACACATACACCAGCACATCAAAATCATACACACTTTTGTAATACTTTCTATCACACCCACTCCTATCCTCATTACTACACAAATAATATAAATCCTAAACCAACTTTACTCGTTCGTATTCTTCACCAACATCTCCCACAAACACCCAAACACAGCAGCAATCATTCCCCCACCTCCCATCCACTGCACTATTTAAAGCCTTGAGTATGACCCACAAGCTCCACAACCACCCCAAGCCTCTACTCCTTCCACCCTAAGCAGAAGCAAAAAAAGAAACAACATGCCAGTCTTCACAATTTTACATTTCCATCTCTAAGACACAATAAGGCTACTCTACAAAAAGAACACAACTCACCATGTAACTCGCAACCATCATCTCCACACACAGACCCAACAAAATCCCTTCTAAGTCTGCAGGATTGGAAAATACAGTATTGAAAAACAACACTATTATGACCTTCATCCATTTAATATCAGCACTGACACACCTGCTACAAGTTCACAAAACACTGATCACTCTTCTACAAAACAATATTACTTCACCACCACTAAACAATCTATAAACTGCCTACTTCTAAATGCTCAATCACTCTCTAAAAACAAGCATCATATCTACTAACTACTCACTGACATACAACCTGACTTACTCTTTATAACTGAATCATGGTTAGGAGATGACATGGCCCTAGTGTTGCATGAAGCCGTTCCTCCATGCTATCAAACCATCACACAAAACCATATAGGCAAATGAGGAGGTGGAAAAGCTGTTATATTCAAACAAGCAATAAATCTCAGCAAAATAGACATCTTCAAACAAAGTTGTGAGGCCTTCATTACTAGATGCAACCCTAGACCAACTTCCTCCAGTAACTTCCTCCTCCTTTACAGACCACTACCTAGCAATTCAACATTCCCAGACACATATCTAGTCAAAGTTTTAAACTGTATAACACCATACTCCAACTTATGCGTTCTTGGGGACCTAAACATTTGGGTCATCATTTGCAAGGGCATTGAGCCACTAGAGCGTCACTTTTACAGATTTTCAGGGAGTGCAATGTCCTGCTCCATATTCACAAAGTGGCGTTAACCCACTTTTTGTGGCTTAACACCACTTTGTAACTATGGCCCCTTTACATGCATCACTTTGCATGAAAGTGGCATGCAGTGGGTGTTGCTGTGGGTGTTCACTGCCACACCTATTTCATTTTGACGCTGCTCCAAATTTACAAGAATTTGAACACCTGAGGCAGCACCAAAAGCTAATTCCATCCCATGGGTGGTGATAGAATGGTGCAACGAGGAGAAATACTTTTATTTCTCTGCATTTTAAATTTTCCTATGTGTGCAACATTGTGAAGCACACATACGACCAGCAAATCGCTATTGATTGTTTATGTGCAGGTTGGGACACCTTCCTGCACATAAACCATCATTTCCTGCAATGCAGACACCCTTGCACTATGGTACTAGGGTGCCTGTGTTGTGGCTAGGCAACTAATTTTAGCAGGAGTGCTAGGGAAAACACAGGGGTGCACTGTATTACTACGAGTAAAGTTAGACTTTTGGTCTAAGTTCACCATTGTGAATCGGGCCCATTAAATTCTGTTCAAAAACTTTATGAGTGGCTACAGGAAGCTTCTGATATCCTAACACCACTCAGAAAAGCAAAATAGTACAAAAGAAAACAAGCACCTTGAAGAAATGCACAACTAAAAAACGATAAAACAACAAATCAGATGGCTGCAATAAATCTGTCTCAAAATAAACAACCTTCAAGACAAACTTCAGCTATTAAAACAACAGAATATACAAATCATCAATCAAAAAAGCTAAAAAAGTACTAATCAGACAGAATTCAAAATGCTACATCCATAAATAAATAATTTTATGAAATTCTCAACAAATTTCAAAAACCTAAATGCATGGTAAGAACTCATCCCATTAGTGAAGATTTCACAGACAGACATGCACATCATTACACAGCCAAGGCAAACACATTGGGTTCCTATTTAAAACAAATTAAAACCACCAGCACCAACCTGTCTTCAAAAATCCACTTCAAGAGTAGGCCAACCCAGCCTCTGCGATCCTTCAAACAAATATCACAAAGTGAATTTATAGATCTAGTCAAAGCAAGGACGCCTTCTGGCTGCCCTTCTGACCCTGCTCCACAAGTAAGAAAAATTATTGATAATTCTTTAACTATGGGAATCTTTCCTGAAGACTTTAAAAAGGCATACAGATGCCTATTATTAAAGAAAACAAACCTGGATCTGCATGACCACAATAACTACAGACCAAATACAAATTGACCTTTCCTGGGAAAACTGATAGAAAGAGCAGCTTTTGCCCAGATGTCACAATTTATTGAAGATAATTCCATAATTTCAGACTACCAAACTGGATTCTGCCCAGGAAGAGGCACTAAATCTGCTCTCAATGCCATATGAGATGATCTTCAAAACACAATAGGCTGCAATGGAGTTGCTTCACAGCTTCTCCTGGACCTCTCAGCTGCATTTGACACAGTTGACCATAAAACCCAATACAAAGACTCTAATAAGCCTCCAAAGAGGGGATTGCTCTTAACTGGATCACATCCTACCTTCAAAACAGAACTAATATCACCAATACTCCACCTTTCTTATCCAAACCCTACTTCATAAAAGCAGGGGTCCCTCGAGGCTCCATCATCTCACCCATGCTTTTGAACATCTACATGATGTCATTATCGCCAATGATAACTGAATTTCAACTCAAATGCCACAACTATGCAGATGACATACAAATACTCTTTAAACTAGAATATCCCAAAAATATTGGAAACTCACAAATCTTCAGTTGCCTCAGAGCCACTGATCAGTGGATGACATGGAGCCATCTCAAACTGAATGCTTCCAAAGCGGAACTACTCACATGTGGCGACTGGAAACATTATGACCCACTCTGTGCCTGGCCTGATGATCTGGGACCACCTCCTAAAGTATCTGAGGAAGTAAGAAACCACTACCATGAACTCCAAGTTAATAATGAATGTTCAAGTGGACAAATGAGCAAAATCAAATTTAATCACCATGAAAACTCTGCAATGCATCTTCCCCCACCTTGGATTTCCACACAAGGTGCAGGCTACTATCTCTCTTGTACTATGTAAATTGGATTACGTCAATGGCCTCTTCCATGGATCATCTCTATATACTATGAAAAAACTACAAGTCATTCAGAACTCAGCTGTCAGACTAATCCTACATGTAAATACACAAGCCCACATCTCTCCTGCCTTGAGGGCCCTACAATGGTTAGAGGGTGCCAGAAGATCTACCTTCAAGGTGCTTTGTATGACCTACATGCAACAGGACCGCTTTGCATCAGGAATAAAATCACCAAATGCAAGCAAGAAAGAAACCTCCACCCAAGATTGGCACCCCTCCTCAAAACACTATCATACAAGAAAAAATACAATAGGTGGTACATATCTCTCTGTTCAAGCAGCCCTACTATGGAATTCATTGCCCCCAAATATAAGATCCAAGGATAACTATCTCATCTTGAGAAGACTACTCAAGAGTTGGCCCCTTCGTACATAAGCACATGCTCAAACAGCATTGGACTGCATATCCCTTTGTATGAAAGCATTTATAATCAGAATATAGGTATATTTCGAGATATTTGTATTTCTTTGTACAAATATGCATAATAACTATTTTAGCTTAAACTATATGCATACTCTTTGGATCTGTTTAACAAATGTATATTTTACCTCTGGTTAAATGAGTGTCTATATATATATATAGATAGATAGATAGATTTAGATATAGATATAGATATAAAGAAATATTTGGTAATCCGTTCACATTACCAAAAGAAAACTCGCACTTCCAGATGCACCTTGGAATGAACGTTTTATTTGTTTTGTTTCAGCAACATATATATGATGTATATTTGTATGCATTTATACATATTGTGTGTGTATATATATATATATATATATATATATATATTATATACACACACACAAACACAGCCATATATATATATATATATATATATATATATATATATATATATATATATATGTCTCCTGTCCGGGGACTCTGCTTAGGCAAAGAAAAATTTCCAAAATGGGATGAGAGCAGTCACCACCTGGATGGAGACCAGCTGCCTCAAGCTCAATTTGGACATGACAAGAGATCCTTGTAATCGGCTCCACTCCTACCTGGAAGGACTCCTGGTCCCCCACCGCTTTGGGACTCGCCCCCACCCCCACAGACCTATGCGCAACCTGGGTATTATCCTGTGTATTCCCTCCGACACAGAGAAGACATTCACCCACGCACTCATCACTAGCAAAATGGACTATAGCAATGCACTCTATGCCAGCATCACCAAGAAACTTCAATCAATACTTCAAAGAGTCCAGAATGCAGAGCCAGACTCATCCTGGATATCCCACCCACATCTCCTCTCACCGCAGAGACCTACACTGGTTCCCAGTCAACAAGCGTGTCACATAATCACTTCGTATCCACACCTACAAGGCACTGCACAACATAGGACCAGCAGACCTCAACCACGCCTCATCTTCTACATACCCAACAGACGTCTCTGTTTCTCCCAGCTCGACCTTCCAGCCATCCCCAAGATCCAGAAAAGCACAGCAGGAGGAAGATCTTTCTCCTACCTAGCAGCCAGGACAAGGAACATGCTACCCCTCAAACTCAGGCAGACCGCATCACTGATGCAGTTCAGGAAGGACCTCAACACCTGTATCTTTGACTGAGCAGTATGCCTTGAGACACTATGGGTGATTAGCCGCGCTTTACAAATCCACGATTGATATATATATATATATATATATATATCTCGGACCCTGCAGGGCGGCCTGGGTTACTGGGGCGAAGCATCCCACAGAAAATATCTCCCAAACACGAAAAGCCCAGGCAGCAGTCCATGTTAAAATCCAAGCATTTAATAGCTTTTCTGAGCAGCAAGACAAAAAATCCTGACGCGTTTCGGCAACAGCATGCCTTGTTCACAGGTAAGTAAGAACAGGTGTGAGTGAGCCAGTGCTTTTTAAATACACAGTCATGTAACTTCAATAACCAAACTCCAACTCCCATAATGAACAGTTCCATATAAATGACTTCCTGAGTTGGAGTGCTTAGTTTCCATATAGCTGCAATAGCGTCACAGGCACTTCAGTTCACCATACAAATATTCTTATGTGCATTAGGTATCCATTACTTGATAGTCCACTTGCTTTTACAGTTGCTGCCCAGCATGATAACAGCAATACAGGGAATACAAGAAAAGTAAGAGGAGAGGCACACTACCTCCCTCCTATCCCTTGCTCACCTCCATCACAATATGTTTCTCTGATAAATGCCTTGTTGCACGAAGGTGAGCGGGTCAGGCCCCTTCCATAAAACTATCATTGTCACCTCCTGCTCCGTAAGGGGCCACAGACCCTCCAGGGCGGCCTGGGTTACTGGGGCGAAGCATCCCTCAGAAAATATCTCCCAAACACGAAAAGCCCAGGCACCAGTCCATGTTAAAATCCAAGCATTTAATAGCATTTCTGAGCAGCAAGACAAAAAATCCTGACGCGTTTCGGCAACAGCATGCCTTGTTCACAGGTAAGTAAGCGCAGGTGTGAGTGAGCCAGTGCCAGTTTATAAATGACTGCCTGAGTTGGAGTGATTAATCTCCATATAGCTGCAATAGCGTCACAGGCACTTCAGTTCACCATACAAATATTCTTTTGTGCTATATGGAAATTAAGCACTCCAGCTCAGGAAGTCATTTATATGGAACTGTGCATTATGGGAGTTGGAGTTTGGTTATTGATGTCACATGACTGTGTATTTAAAAAGCACTGGCTCACTCACACTCACACCTGCTCTTACTTACCTGTGAACAAGGCATGCAGTTGCTGAAACACGTCAGGATTTTTTGTCTTGCTGCTCAGAAATGCTATTAAATGCTTGGATTTTAACATGGACTGGTGCCTGGGCTTTTCGTGTTTGGGATATATCTATATATATATATATATATATATATAGGAAGGGGGCACCATGGGAAGAAGCCCTCAGGTAATTTCATCCCTAAGCGCTTTGAGTACCAAAAGTATGAGCACCCAAAGGGAGACCTCAACTGCCCTAAGAGGCAGCAGCCCCCATTGGTGTGTAGACCCTGGGAATGCCTAGTGTAGTGCTCCTAGAGGTTGTGTAAGTTAGAACTGGGGTGATATAGTGATCACCTTAGTACCCCTGGGAGACAGAGACATGGTAATCAAGACTCATGTGCCAAGTAATACTAAGAAGTACATGCAGTGGGTTACCATCAATTGGCACAGGATGCCTGGTGCCCTAGGAGTAGGTACTACAGAATGTAGTCCATCAGGTGTTTACTACTGACAACCACCACAGTCACAACCTAGGGGCTCTGGTTCCCTTTGAAAGGAAGGAGGTCTCAGGTTCCTTGGAGGTAGCTGTGAGTCCAGTCATGCCAGTGAATTTTCTATTGGTTAATGATGTGGATTACACCACCTGGTAGAAGGTGGAGCTCTGTTCACACTTGCATGATTGTGTGTGACTGACCACACAGTCCATGGCCTCCGGAGAGGAAAACCCAAAGGTCCTGCAGCCTGGAACAATGACCCAGGCACCTTCCAAGAAGAGGAATGGATGTGGGGCAGAAAACCCACCATAGAGATTCCCATGGTCCATGAGGAAGAAGAATCTGAGGGAGAGGCTCCGGAACCTACAGGTGAAGATATTGGTGCCCTGGGAGACCTACCTGAATTGGCTGGTTGGGAAGCCGAAGGATGCCCCAGCTAGAAATAATTCTACTAAGCACCAAAGGAGTGCTCCACTCTCTAGAGCATTTGGTACCAGGCCCAAGCAGAGGCAAATGGAGACACCTCTGGGGATCACCTCATCTACTGGGATAATAATCTCCTGTACAATGTCTGGTATCCTTGTGAACATGCGTGCAGCATGCCATGAGACAACCAGAAACAGTGTGGGTTTCAGAACATAGAAGATGGGACATGCAGTTGGAGAATAAAAAAGCAACATAAAATTTGATTCATTGGGATGTGAATAATAAATATAATGACCTCTAATTACATATAGGTGTTCGTCTATAGTATGAACGTTACATTTTGGCATAGTTGGCAGGATCGAGTATCATCAACTTTACACCCCAACGTCCGAAAAAAAGAAAGAGATGATAGTTACTGACCTCAGCGGAGGTTCCTGGTGATTGAACAAAAGGAGATCCGGTGAGTCCTTAGCCTAGGTCATCAGAGCGAGTGCGGCTGGTGAGGATGTGGAGCCGGAGTGAAGCGTTAATGGGAAGTAGTGCAGCCTCAAGTGCAGGAAGCACCATCAGGAGTCTGGTGTCCATAGCGAGTAGAGTGGTTAGAGCGACGGCCATCTTAGATGAGGCTTAACAAACTTTTGACACAGTAGAATATCAAGTCTCGTAAGGTAGAACGGTGGCGGCCATCTTAGGTAAAGTGAAAACAAAACAGCACAATATTAGACATTGACACTGCTAATTCTAATACAAGTGATTACAGTACATATTCCTCATGCCTTTTCATGATTGGCTCTTAAGTAAAGAAGTAACATGCTGCATGTATGATGATCGCTGATAGGAACACCAATACATTAATGTTTGTCATCTCATTGTGGTGAATATAATAAAGGCAGATCTGTGCAACAGGGTTCAGGCACCCTAACATATAGGAGACCTGTACCTTACAAATATATCAGAGGAGTAGTTTGTGAGGGATTTGTAAATATTTCTAATTTTGGAAAGACTAAGTATCAAGGGCATCATTTAAAGACATATTCTTGGGAATATAAAACAATAAGTCAAGATGCAGAATGTACTCTCTCCTCCATTTTTCTTGAGCATTCCAGGAGAGCCTCCTGTTTGATGGAGCAAGTGGAAAAATATCTTTGTGAACCATACACAAGTCCGTGGAACCAACTTGAGTGCAGAATGAGAGTACTCCTTACTGTTACACTGCTTAGGAGGTGAAGGCCAAGAAGTATTAGAAAATCTTACAAGTTTGAGTGCAGAAGAATAATTTTTTTTTAATGTATACGAAATAATGAAATAAGTATGGAAAAATTATATAGATATTATCTTCCTCATGTCAGTATAATAATGGAGCGTTACCATTTTGGTATGAGGGAACAAGGAAATACCGAGTCTATTAAGGAATACGTAACTAATTCAAGGAAAATGGCCGCAACATGCAAGTTTGGAGAGTCAACAGATGAAAGGATCAGAGGCCACCTTCTTCTGAGGTGCAGCAGCAACAAAATTAGAGAGGAACTATGGCTCAAAGAAGAACCTCCATTAGACGAGGTTTTTTTTCATAGTGAAATGAGTAGAACATGTGTTAAAAGGAAGGAATTACACACTGTAAAACAGGAGAATATGACAAACACAAAAGAGGAATCTGTTAGTGCGATAAACACTGAGAGTAAAGACGAAAAGAGCAAATTCAGGGGTGAGTGTTTTAGGTGTGAAAAGCGATGCCACAGAGCAAATGATAAGGAATTTCCAGCAATAAAAGTAACATGTTATATGTGTGGGTAAAAAGAACATTTTGGAAAAGGCTGCAGGTGTAAAGAGACAAGGAAAGGCAAAGAGAAAACAATTCAAGAGGTCCAAAATATTGTGTTTCAGATAAGTGATAGCTTAGACTCAGACAATAACAGCGGGAATACAGCTCATGAACATCCCATAGCATTAGTCAAGATTAATGAGATAGAACAAGCAAACTCGTGCTCACATCTTACAGTAATTTCAAAAAAGTACATGAAGAGAATTTTTAGAACTCAAGAAACATTAGCTGAATTAGATGTGCATCCAAATGGCTATGGGGGTGCATTGATCGAAAAGAATGGTTGGTTCAGGGCCAATATAGATTTTAAAGAGCACTATGGTAAAGGAAAATTTATGTTGCAAATAGAGGTGATAATTTAGTGAGATGATTCCATCAAAAACAATTTGAAGTCATGCTAAATTCAAATACAGTACTGCAAGTGATAGTACATGAAACACTAAGTCAGCCAATAAAATTTGTTGGGGAATTTCCCCAGTTATTCAAAGAAAAACTTGGCTGCCTTAGAGAATATGTGCTTCATATTAGAGTAAGAAGAAATGTGGTACCCGTTGTTGCCAAATTAAGATGTATGCCTTTGAGTGTGCAAAGGAAAGTGAGAAGTGAGTTGCAAGAACTAACTGATCTAGGTGTAATAGAACCGATCGAAGCCACAGAGCGGTTGGCGCCCACGGTTGTCGCAAGAAAACATAATGGAGACATTTGTCTGTGTGTAGATTTGAGAGCAATAAACAGGGAGGTCGTAGTTGATCAATTTCCCTTCCAAACATTCGAGATATGTAGCCACGCTAGCAGGAGCAAAAAACTTTTCAACATGAGATATGAGATTCGTGTCTCATTGGATCAAATTAAACAAAGTCTCACAGGATGTAACAGCTGGGTTCATTCAAGTTCAACAGATTACCTTTTGGACTTGTATCTGTGGCATAGGTGTTTCAGTGAGTCATGTCAAGAGTTCTGAAATATCTACGAGGAGGTAAATATTATCAAGATGATCTTATATATGGAAGAGATGAACAGGAACATTACTTGAAAGTAAGGAAGATTTTAGAAAGAATAATGAGTGCAGGATTAACTTTGAAAGATGAAAAGTGTAGGTTTGGTTTACGTAAGATGAACTATCTGGACATCAGATCACAGGGTCAGGAATATTACCAAAAAGGAAGTTAGTAGAGATTATTATGAAGTTGCATGAGCCAGAAAACAGGGATGAATTGATGTCTTTCTTAGGTATGACAGAATCTTATAATATGTTTGTTGCTAATTATGCAAGTAAAACAGTCAATTTGAGAGCCTTGTTGGGAAATAAAATGAAATTTGTCTGGACTGAAGAATACAAGAAAGATTCTGAATTGGTGAAGGTTGATTTAATGAAAGCTCCTTGCTTCTAAGCATTTGTATCAGGAGATGAACCAGTAGTAAGTGCAGATGTGAGTCAAAAGGGCCTAGGGGCCGTTTTGATTCAGAAGAGAAATTGGGTAGAGTAACTTATTGCCTCTGCATCAAGAGGTTTGAAAGAGGCTGAAATAACGATTTAGTCATTGAGCGTGACGCTTTGAACATTTTCTCTGGCATTAAATAAAGTCAAGAATTTTGAATGAGGCACAAACGTTAAGGTGAGATCTGATCACAAACATTTGAGTGAGGTTTATTTTTTAAAAGAAGTTCTACACGCAATCTCTGCTAGGATAAGGAGGTGGATTATTTCACTGCAGAATTTCATATTTACTGTTGAGTACATAGCAGGAGCAAAGAACTGCTCAGCGGATTGTCTTTCTCATTTAGTCAAAACAAGTCAATATGATAAAGAGTCTGAGGATGATGTATATGAGGATGAGATGAAAGTTTGTGAGGTCACTTTAGGAGTCATTTTAGAGGCTGAATGGCTGAGTGAAGTAGAGAAAGATAGTGCCTCGATGGAGGTCATTGATAGTATCAAGAGTAAGAACCAAAGATCATTAAGCAAACCTTGGTCTATATTAAAGTATGAACTATCAGTGGAGAAAAGGTTACTGTGCAGAGCAACCAGATTGATACCAGCCAAAGGTTTAAAGGGATAAATTAATTTCCCTAGCACATGAGGGTCACATGGGTATTTGTTAGGACCAAAGAAAAATTACGTTCAAACTTTTGGTGGTCTGGGCTACATAAGGAAGTAGAAAGGAGAGTAAGAGATAGCGTGGAGTAGTGTACCAGTGACAAGAGTCTTGTAACAAAACAAGTGCTGATGGTTTGTAGAAACTTATCTGGACATCCTTGGAATGAAGTTGCCATGGACATTGTAGGTCCACTGAGATGGGACCAGCAGTTTCCCTATTTGACCATTCTTCTAGATACCTATTCTAGATGGACAGAAGTAAGTTGTATGCATGATATATCATCTTCCAGAATGATAAAATTCTTGAATGAAGTCTTTTAAAAAGAGACGGTTTTCCAAGGTCAATATTAACAGATAATGGACCACAGTTTTGTTCAAATTACTTTGAAATGTATATGAAAGGATGTGGAATTGTGTGCAAAAGGTGTACAGTCTACCACACAGAAAACAATGGAGCTGTAGAAAGACTTAATAAGGCATTGAAAGAGAACATCCAGTTGGTGAAAGCAAATAACTTTAACTGGAAAGTAGTGCTACAAGATTGCACAACTGCATATCGGATAACTCTACATTCCTCTATGAGAAAATCACCTTTTAAATTGTTTAAAGGCTGAGCTCCAGGTACCAAACTGTGTCCAAGCTGATGGAATGGGATAAAGGGGTAAGATATAATGGACCTAGTGAATAGAGAAAGAGGGAGTTATGGTAACAATTGAAAAGGAACGAATATGTTGATGACAGGAAAAGAGTAAAAAATATTAGAATTCAGTTGGTAAGTTGGTAAAGATAAATAAAGATAAAAGCAACAATTGGATGTGTTCCTTACTCACAATTTACTCATGAAAGAAAGGTTGTGAAAACTTTAAAAAACATTGTCAAGACATGTTATGGAACAATATGGAACTTGAAGGTAAAAGAGTCAGGAGCTGATTTGAGAGATCTTGGGTCAAGTGATAGGGTGGAGAGATATGGTGATAAAGCGCCTGAAGATTCCAATTCAATTTTCATTGGAGGTGTTGACAGGAAAATTAGTCTTAGAGAATGGAGGTCTCCATCAAGATTATATTGTTGGGAAGGGAAGGGTCAATATGTCATTTATCGGCATTACTATGTAATTGTCGGCATAAACCTTTGCTTGGAGTCTAACTTAATGTTAAATATGTTTAATATGTGGCAGAATATGTTTGAGTTAATACTATGTTCTTATTTTTAGATTCAATATATAAGAGTGTTATGTTAATAATAAAATAATTTGTATTTAAGTTCAACAAATTTGTAAAGAAAGGAGAAGGGTGGTGTCCTCATGAACATGCATGCAGCCTTCCACGAGACAACCAGAAACAGTATGGGTTCTGGAACATGGATGATGGGACACAGCAGTTGGAGAATAAGAAAGCAATGATGAAGTCGGATTGGCCAGGGTGTGAATGATAAATGTAACAACCTTGATCTACACAGAAGCATTTGTGTATTGTATGAATGTTACACAGTGAGCCTAAGGTTAATGAGACTGGAGCAACCTGTGTGTTGGTAGTACCCAAGTGCTGGAGCACTTTCCTAACAGAAGTGTCTCGTGATGTACTCCTGTAACGACATCTGTGGCAGACCAAGACCTTAAACCACCTGTTAATTTACTTTTATTGTACCTGAATGAAAAGAAACTTGGATAAGTTTCATAAGTCCTATGCTATCTACCAGGCCAGTGGAAAGACAGGGGTAAAGCAGAACCCCCTGGTTCCCTTTCATGTTGTTGGCACCACCTTTGGAAGGTTGGGCATTGATATTGTGGGGCTTTTAATCCCAAAACCATCATGGGCAGCAGGTTCATCCTGGTTTGGTGGACCATGCCACCCAGTATCTGGATTCCATCCCTCTTAGAACAGTGACTATGCCTGCTGTGGCCAGGGCATTGAGGAGCATTTTTACCTGAGTGGTTTTCCCCAGTGAAGTGGTGTCTACTTGAGGCACCAGCTTCATGTCTGTGGACATGAAGTCCATTTGTGATGAGTGTCAAGTAATATACAGGTTCTCCAAACCCTATACCCTCAAACTAATGGGCTTGTTGTGAGTTTCAACTGGAAGGCAACACAATGAGCCTGGTAGAGCACCTGAGGTTTAAATGGGACATTCCATTGCATTTCCTGTTGTTTGCTCTTAGGGAGATGTCTCAGTAGTGATTTTGATTCAGCCCCCTTCATGCGTCTGTATGGCCATGCTGTCAGATGACTTTCCCTGTGAAGGAGTGACAAGGGATAACTCCTCCATTGAGAGCTCACTTGTCAGCAAGGAAGTCATGAAACTCTGCTATTACCAGAAGGCTGCTCTGGTCGAGTTCCAACCTGGTCAGAATGTGTGATTGATGAAGCCTGTGGAACCCTGGGCCTTGCAGGATTGGGGGTGTAGGAAACTGGGTTACTGAATGAGGGGGGATGAAACATTACTTAAGGAACAACTAAAATCTATATCAGGGTGAAACACAAGCAAAACCCAATAACCTGTGCTTAACTCTCTGGTAGCTTGACATAAAAGCAATCAAGCTTAACGTAGAGAACATGTGAAAAGTATTTATGCAGCACTTTAAGCAATAATGATGTGAAAACACAACACAGGAAAAATCCCACACCAATTTAGTAAGTTAAAGTACAATTTGACACCAAACAATAAAAATTTAATTATTAGAACAAGAGAAATGCAATTTTTAAGATTTAAGTGGAAGTATAGGCAAAAAACACAAAGCGGCAACTGTGTTTATCTGGTCGCACCTGACCCGAACAAAGCAACAAGTTCAGACCAATGGCGATGGAGCACGGGAGAGTGACAGGGACCAAGGTAGGCTCGCTAAACAAAGTACCTTAAATTCTTTTTGCGGAATTATGCGAAGTCCTGTGTCGAGGATGTGTCTCGTAGCGGCAGATCCTTGGAGCTGCAAGACCACGATGCAAAACCCTGCGCTGGAGATGCATCACACAGTAGTCCCAATGCAGGGTTTGTTGAGGTGATCTGTCAAGCAGTGGCTCCGATGTGGAGTGAGGCGAAGTAGTGCAGCAACTTCAATGCAGAATTTTTCCATTGATGTAATATGTCAGTTCCGGTAGGACTATATTTAAGCTGGAAGGGCACCTACAGGCCCACTTCATAGAGGCTAGAACTGGGTTGGCACCACTTGGGAGGGCAAAACTCACAGATGGCAGTGTCTAGATGTTGGATGCAAGATGGAGTAAGCCTGTTCTGACCCTGAGGCTTCTGATCAGAAAGACCTCCAGCTAGCCTAGTCCTTATCACTCCAGCAGGAGGGTAGTAGGGCAGTAGGGTAGCACAGCAGGGCAGTGGAGTGACATTCCTTCTTGCAGCAAGGTAGCAAACAGTCCTTCTTCTGCATCTTCCACAGGGGCAGATATGTATTGAACAGTTGGGGCATGAGGTCTAATATTTATACCTAATGACCACTTTGAAAAAGGGGAAGTTCCAGAGACTTCCATCTATCCCTGACATGTCAGGCATTCTGGTTTTCCTTGCCCTTACCCCAGCTTGTCTAGAAACACAAATGACTAGTATCAAACACTTTGTGAGAGTGCTCAGGCAGAGCTTTTGTGATATGCAAATGTGAGCGCCCCTCCTCCTTATTAAGTCAAAGTGGTCCATCCTGTTAACAAATACCTTTCCTTCCTTTCACTGTCAGGGAGCAATACACAAAGAGCAACTGCCAGCTACACCTAGTCATGTGACCCAGAAACAGACTAGAAGCATCACATGGTTTAAACATGAAAATGCCAACTTCGTAAGAGTAGCATTTTCAGAATTGTGCCAAAAAACTGACAATAACATTCAAGAGGCCTTTAAATTACAATTCCATGGAGACCAAACACAATATTATTATCTGCTCCAAATGAAACCTATGACCTATTAAATGTAATGTTTATTAAATGTAATACGGTAACTCAATATAATAGTGAAAAACACATTTATGACTTTCGATGTTTTTCACTCCAAGTCCAACTTTTTAAATACAATGCACCCTGCCCTCTGGGCAGTGTAGGGCCTACCCTAACAGTATATATGGAGCTGTTCTGCTCTCTTACTTTCACACAATGAACAAAGCAAGGTGTAGTTGCTCTGCAGCCTTGCATGACGTCGTGGTAAATCTGACTATTGTAGTGTTAATTAATCATGATGCCAAGACATATCTACTTTTCTGTCAGAAAAATAAGTGAATAGGTTTCTTCAAAACCTGTCAGTTGTTTCCTCAGGACCAATCAAAAAACTCATGTAAGTTTTCAAATATGCCTTACTAAGCAGTTAAAGTACTGGATCTTTTAGTAATATATGTGTCAAATGCTAAATCTATGATCAAGAGTAAGCACAACAATTTTCATAGTACTTTGGAGTGCCATAAACGGGTCTTATGCTGAGGAGCTGTAATGCAGTATCAAAAGCTGGCAGCACTAGTTCCATTACTTAATTTCCTTTTTTGGAGTCACTGAATTTAGCAACTTTCCTATACTGTTCCTGGTTTAATCTGATCTTTTTAGACAAACCACCAGGGGAGTTCCTTCACCATTGCAGCCATCGTTCGATATCGAAGATCACATACTTGCTTCTTTGATGCCCTCACATTAGACAGGATTTTATAGTTTTCCAGTCACACACAAATCCTCCTCTTTCTGAGGTGATTTCTTCATCATTTATAGAAGTGGCCAAAATTATGTTTTTCTTTTCATGAAAATTAAATCCATTGCATGGATAATGCTTGGTCATCGCCTTTATGCAAATATTGTTTGACAATACCTTCATGATTGAAAAAGACACATAAAGCATAGGTTGTGAAAAGCTGGTGCCAATTCCCCATGCCCCAATAATCAAAAACTATGCAAAATTATGCTTGCATAATAAAATGGTCAGGCCTAGTCATTTTTCAGATGAGTTCATCACTTGCCATTAAATGATCTGATAATGGATGTTGGTAATTCCTTAAAACTCAATTGTAGTAAATTAGAAACTCTCATGCTTACACCTTCTTTGTGGGACATCTCCCATTAGCTGAAATACTGGAATTACTTAAAGAAATCTTTCGCTGAAATCCCAGTTTTTCCCTGAACAATATTGATACTTAAGTGAATTCCCCTTACTCTTGTGTATTTCTTCCAAGTTTTAGTGGCCAATGTCTTTATTTCAGCTTTTCCTGATTGCAGTAATAGTGCTCCTTAAGAACTTATTTCCATAGTGGCCTTCACCACAATTAATAAACTACCCCTAGAATGTTAATTAAACGTATAAAGTTTGGCTATATGATTCAGGGCCATAAGCCTGGAAATGGACATGTTGTTTAAAAGTAAACGCATATCAGTAGCCAAATATAGAGCGGAAGTATGGGGCATTCTTCTTTGAAAGTCCTACAGTGTGTTGAGAATAGCTTTTTACATAGGCTTTTAGGTTTGCCCAAATCTATTAAGAACCTCATCCCTCACAATGAAGTAGGGATGGGCTTTTTAGAAGACCAGGTAGGATTGGCTACCATCTTGTTATTAGTAAAAATCTGAGCAACGCCTGAACTGAATTTCACACGCAAGCCATTCCCTGGATTAGCTATGTTAAAAATACTTTACCAGATATAAGACTGAGTAATATTTGGGTAAATACTTATAATATTAGCTCCCTCACTAAGGTGCATGTCTAGGAAAAATATTTGGAACACAGAGAAAACCTGAGACTTAGAAAAGCACTTATTATGGTAAAATTTCAATCGTATATTCCACTTTCAACTAGTAACAGTATGGAGCCCCATCTAATGTGGATTGAGAAAGTAGAGCACAGGTTCTCTTTATCTTGGTTCAGAGTTAATTTGATAAATTTCTTAGGGGCATTCCCGGCCCCAGGATCTTGGTTTGCTTCTTTACCGGGCTGTGCTTGTGATGGGATTATTTGTCAGTTAAATAGGCACTTGATGCTATTTTGCGCGTTGTCTCCCAGTGTACGGTTTCTTCGTCCTATCCTCAGTGGAAGATCTATTAAAACACATCAAGATAGTTTGACAGCTTTTACAATGCCTTGAGTCTCCAATGATTTGTCCTGGAGTTTTAAATTTTATAATTCAAGTGGTGATTATAAGGAAAAAAGTATGCACTATGAAGTTACATGTCGGTTCTGGTGTAATAGATTTGTATTTTAATAGTTGTCTTTTTAATAGTTTTTAATATGCTGTATACTTTGAAATGTGTTTTAAGAGTGGGCTTTTATAGTCTAGAACCATTACAATAGATATCCTACTTTGTGCGCAGTTCTTCTTTTCTGTATAAGAAATTAGCATACCTTTTCCCAGCAAAGGCACTAAGGTGCATATTTAGAAAACCCTAGCTCCACCTTGAGCTGCCAAAAAGTCATTTTTTATGGTAAAGTGGTGCTAAGTTGGCTTTTCCCCTGCGCCGTATTTACAAAGTGGCGCAATGCTTGCATTGTGCCACTTTGCAACCTCTTGCACCTTATTATGCCTGCATTAGGCATCATGTATTCAATGGGGTGTTCCAACACAGGGAGGCCCGAAAAAATGGCACAGTGAAATTTGCAATATTTCACTGTGCCATTTTTCAGTCTTCTTTAATGCCTGCTCAAAGCGGGCATTGAAATGACACACCTATTTTAATCAATGGGCCTCCCTGTACTTTGCTGCACTAACGCCTAAATTTTTTATGCTACTGTAGCAAGGTGCCACAATAATATTGAAAATGTTGACGCTATTGTTTTAACAACCGCCATGATGCATCATATTGTAAATAAAGCACAAATATGGTGTCTTTAGGTGGGGCAGGGACGACGCAAGAAAACTGGTGCATCGGGACGATACGCCACTTTCTTGTAAACATGCCCCTTAATTCTTCGTTTTTTTGTAGTGTGGTATTATGCTGCTGAACACTATGTCAAATTAGAAGATTGTCCTTCAGAGTATTTAAAAAGGAGAGTGTGTATGCTAAGCACAATAAATTTGCTGAAGTAGGGATTTTATTTAGATATTGATTTATGAGGTAAGGCTTACCAACTCATCAGGGAGAACCCCCCGCTCTCTGGGACAATGGATCTTTGTCATAAGATGAGATTAACCATAAGCTGAACATCAATTATTTTATCATCACAATTTCAACTTATGTTTCTCACTCAATAATTAAGAGTTGATGTATAGTCAGTATAGTCAATGATAAAAAATGAGCAATTACTGATTCACAATCAATGCATAAAGCGTGGCCCACAAAGGATAGACTCCCTATTCGAAGAGTGAGGATGGTTGGGGAATAAAATAAGATGTCAGCCAGAACCCATAAAGAGTTCCAATTAGAGAGATCTATAAGCATGAAGCTTCACTGTCAAATATTGTTGTGAGGACCCTTTTAGTGCCAGGGTTGGGCACCCAATTCTTAGCTTAATTTCACAGTTTGTGACTTAGTTCAATTTTGTACATGTTTTTATTCATATTTTAGCAAGCCTACTTTTACCATTTGCTTTTACATATGTTATCAGTTGATTCTTCCAGGAGGGCAAAGTTTGTGCTTCACATTTAATCAGCCTTAAACTACAAGCTATCTGTACTCCTTGCCCAAGGCTTGTACATACAGTACATGATATGTTAACTCGTGTTGTCAGCCCAGGAGCCAGTTTCTATCTCCCAGACACAATATTACATGAGAACTGTTGTCTAAACAATATATGGGTCATTATATAAACTACAATTAGGGCCAAGGAGGGTAGAAGGCATTCCGGTCATGACCATCCTGAGACACTTAAGTATAACAGACCGCGTTGCTGATGCTGGATCTGATTTCTTAGCTTCCTGAGACAAATGCCATCACACAACAGACATACCCCTGCTTTTTGCTTCTAATAGGGGTTGGGGCTAATTCCTTAGGATGGGCCAGGAAGAGTTGCACTCAGTCTACCACGCTTGGTAGTGCTGCTGTCCTAAACATGCAGTCCTATTACAAAAATAGGAACCGCATAACATGGTGCCATCAACGTATCAAGGTCAGGTATCTATTTAATGGATCTCCTGAGTAGTTCTCTCTCTCATATGCCAAAGGTGCCCTATTCACCTTTTATGTGGAAACGTTCTTGGTGTTAGGGAAACTTCTCAAAAGCTATATAGTTAGTACCTGTAGTAGCCTGTAGGTTGTTCAAGCTTGAATGTTAAAAGGATACCACATTAGGTATTTCTTTTTCTGAGCTCTGTTTCACAGAAATGACAAAACCAGTAGTGATTCCAGTAAATTGTAGGCATGCTGTCACACAACATATACTTGCTAATGGGATATATATTGAGGGTGGAGATGTTATGTTCCTGGTTGAGGCACACAATGCGTACAGAACAGAAGCATTTTAATCTTGGATCAATTTTCCTGCAATCAATGCTAATACAAATACCTTTCATACATACACAGTGGCAAATGTTCAAGAACAATACAGAGCATACAATTACTTAGAAATACCACTAACATATTAGGAACATCAAAATTGGTTCTAAGGCATCCTTCCACATGTTATTGAAAATGTTAGAATGGGTCCCTGCTGTAGTGACAGGGCCCTATGGCCTTTTCTGGCTGACTACCCACCATATACAAATTTGCTAAATTTACAGCGAACAGACCTACGTCCATTAATAATTTAGAAGTATTCAACAGACACATAATGCAAATATTAGACAACGCCCTAGCGAGGGCTGCTCCTGCTGTCCAACATTTAGTTACACTGGGGGTAAACCTGGTAACTATTAATTCAATTATGGGTAAAATTCCTCCCTGACACAAAGAAATTCTGTTCTGGATTTCACAAAAAACAATTCAGCTGGAAGTAGTTTTTCCCCATACAGGACCCCATGATAAACATAGAATTCTCACAATATACTTGCAGTTCGGGATGGTACCGTATGTTGATGACTGTTTGTGGCAGTATATACCAGAACACATTTTACACCATCCCTTTTGGTTCTTCCGGATGTGTTGAAACAAATTCAAAATGAGAACAGGGCTGCCCCTGGCCTGGATTTGGGGAAGAGATTAATGGGCAATTTTGCTACTGTATCCTCACTTATTTTAGGAAATATTAACGAGGAAGCAGCAGTGTCAGCAGTATGCCAATGACTCCTGCAAGTTCCTCAAATAGACCAGGAATGCAAGCTGCCAAAAATAATTTCAAAGACTTATACTGGTAAGGTTGAGATATTTTGGGGGCGAGACCAAATAAACCACAAACTTAAGAGGAGCTCCACAAAGGATAGTACCAAGAAATCACAGGAGTCTTCTAAAAAGCAAAATATAATAAAAATGAAGTAAAACATTGAAGAGAATCTCTGCATTGAGAGACCTCAGGGGAACAATATAATTTAAGAAATCATGAAAATTTGAAACAATGTGACATGTATCAGTACACTGATACAAACTCTTCTCCTTACTTTCAGGACTCATGTGACAAATGGACTGAGAGAGGTGGGCGGTAGAACGTAAAAAAGAAGAGCATGTGAAACTAAAGAAGCGCTCTTCTGGCATCATCATGAAAAAAGAAGAGAAACTTTCATAACTAAACCACAGTTTAAAAAGAAAAAGGTTGTGGGGATTTTAAAAAAGTATGTCACACATATTGAGTATATTACTGAAGAACTGGATGTGGGCAGTGATTGTGCTAGACAGTGTGGCAGAGGTCATGATAGTTCGCCAGAATCTACAAGAGTTCCTGGATGTGAGAGCATGTAACTGCTACGCTGAAGTAAAAAGAGGCGGGTCGACCCTCCAGATCATTTTTATACATTAAATATCCAAATGTAGGGGGTCAAAATGTGCACAATTAAAGTAAAATTCTGGGAAAGATTGATGCTCAGTTATGACACTCTGTTGACAGACAAAGATTGGCTGCCAGAGTTTCTTAAAATGCTCCCACAAGGGGAAGATGTCATTTTGCCACCTTTTACCCTATAAAATATGATGCAAAAGCCCCTGTGATGGAAATTCTCTCACAACTTGAATATCAGGGAGTGATCAAACCATGTGTCTCCCCAATGAACAGTGCTTTGTTTACCATAGCTAAGCCAGACCACTCACCTACAATAGCATAAGATGAAAGACACCTAAGCAGCCACACACGTACATTTGTAATACAAAATTCACATAGCAGATTGTTAGGGAACAAAGTTGCCCGTAAAACATACAGAACAACCTTGGGTATTTCTGATGGTTTTTTTCTGCCAAAACATAGTGCCTGAGAGTAGGGATCTAACTGCTTTTTCCACACTCAGCTTTCAATGCTGATTTTGTCACCTACCCCAGGGCATAAGAACAGTCCTCAACTGTTCTCAGCCCATGTAACATCAGTATTACACATTATTGATCCTGAGGTGTTTTCTTATGTAGATTACATTTATCTGGCAGGTGACGACCTAAACACACATTTGTCTAGTAGTGACTGCATTGTATTGGGATTTGTCGAACAAGGCTGCAAATTTAATTTCAATAAAATAAAAAAAAACATTTCTCAGTGTCCTGTTTTTAGGATATGAGCCTTAAATGAGGGAAGAGTCCAACACTACACTTCCTAGAATGTGCACAACTACAGCCCCCAAATATCATAAACAATCTGCAACCCTTGCTTTAACTTTGGGAGAACATATATTCCAGATTATGCACAACATAGAAAACCACTTTATGATCAAATGCGTCCAGACTTTTCAAGTAAACAATGGACACCACAACATGCACAGATTTTGAGATCATTACAAACTGACATGCTTAAAACAAAACACTGACATACATGTGAAACCAAAACAAATTTGGTCTGTGGTTAATTCCAGGTGCCAAAGGATTCCCCTATGTCACATTTAATAAAGGTGACACAGTATCAATTGTATACATATCACATTTATACTCAAATGCAGAAATGTGTTTCACATTAACTGAGAAAACACTGACAGCAGTTCAGATGGTTGTCATTAAGGAGATGCCAATCAGCCTAGAGTACGTGCATCATTTTTCTTACCCCGGTTCCAAACCTTAAAGCTGTTACCAAAGCCAGTGTCCCAAATGCAAAACATTACATCCTTAATGGATACAATGGCCAACTCCTTGACTGCCACTGATGTTGATTCAAAACTACAATCCTACAATCCTAAGTACTTCTCTATATGAACTTGAGTATCCCATGACCACTAATGGCATGCCTTCAGAACACTACAAGTACATCATTTACCCTGATTCAGTATAACATGCTGTAGGACCAAACACCAGTACTCTGGGGTTTTTGCAGCTGTTTAGGGAGTTATGAGGGATGGTGAGTTCCACCATCAACAAACCTACACACAGTGCCTTGAGGATTGCACAGCTCAACTTGCTGAACTTAAACCACTGATTTTGGCACTGGAACATCTGAATCTTAAATTCCCTACCCTTATTGTATGTGATATTTGAATGATTGCATCTCGTTCTTCAATGAAAATCTACTATTGGCGCTTTAACGGTTTCAGAGATTCTATAGGAAACAATAAAGCATAAAATGCTGTGGGGAAAGGTAGCAGAATTTAAAGACAAATTGCCACCGGCTCATGTAATACATACAGTGGACCATCACGTGTTAGAATACTCATTGTAGGGAATTCATGGGCTGATAAATTGTTCAAGCCTGCTGTTGTCATGCCAACTGTCACACCAACTGTTGCTGTGATAACTTTCCCATGCAAGGGTGGATTATGACATTTTGTCCTGCCATAATGGCTTTGGCTGATAACAAGCCTCCACCAAAGCATACCTGGCAAAATGTTCCTGCCACTTGAGTTCTCAAAACATTCCTAATGTAACAATACCAGGGGTAGGTGAGGTGATCGTGTGATCCCCAACCAAGATCATGGAACTGATTTAAGCAGATCCTGAGGGTGTTGCTTATGCCCATGCTGGTGTGGCAGCTACTCTCTCAATGTTACAAAAACATTATTGATGGTATGGTCTATGCAAAAATGCCAAACAGAATGTCCTTAGTTGTGACATCTGTCAACAACTAAAAGGTTCCTCCATCAAGTGTCCATTCCTGATACGCCTCTTGGTGTCCAACAAGCCTGTGAGGCTCACTAACAGAACATCAAAACCCTAAATATTGTGACATAAAAATATTGAGACAAAAATATTGAGCCCAAAAATATCACTAACCTAGACCCATAATGAAATGACAAAAATATGAAAAAAAGTACTGTTTTACACTAATATACAAAACAATAGACACAAATATAGTAATCTAAAATATATTTAGTTAAAAATAGTAATCCTTAAACAAATGAACTTCTAACAGTAATTTAACATAAATGAAATATATTAAAATAATGAAAAATATAAGAATATATATTTATTTAAGCAAACACACACATATATATGTATAAAGTGATCAATTTAATGGACATGAGGTTAACTGACCCAGAATTGGAGGTATTATGTCTGGGTCTCACTTTTTGCCCCACATCTAGACTTGACTACACTCAAACACAAATTGACTTAAACCAATTTATTCTCAAATTAAAGTTACAAAAAGTACACTTACTTCATCCTAAATAGGATTTGCATTTGAAGTGGAACCCACTGACAGGTCATGATCTACAGGCATTGGAAACACTACAGGAATTTGAAGATTTAGCACCTATCATGGCAACTAATACTTTAAATGATGAGCTCACACGTCTGGAGAGACCTGGTATTACACGCACTGGTGGTCACAGTAATTTGAGATTTAAATCTTCTGAGTACATGCCACTGTCTCTTTATGATGCAATTGATTGTTTTCATGAAGCAGTGATTAAGAAACTTTAAAAAATTTGGAAATACAGATATATGTCAAACCTATGTGCAATTTGACAAGGAACAGTGGCAGGTATTTCCGAGTTTGAAGAATGACTCTAATACAGTTAAAAAGTTTATGGATAAGGGGGGGAATGTTTCCTACTGATGAAAGGGTAATATGTCAGAGAAGAATTAACACAATTAGAGGATTTAACATGCTGCCAACCTATTAGTAAGGAACAATATTTGAGAAGCATCCAAGAATATTAAGATCTGCTGGAGGGTTGGAAAAATCATGGAACCCTGGATTATGAGGAGCTTCAATTGTTAAAGGTTGATCACCCACAAATTCTCACTTTCTATAACTTACCCATATTACACAGACTTGCTAAGGTACCATCAGGGCATCCAATAGTGTCATCCAAAGGAAGCCTTTTAGAGAATGTGTCAATCTATGTGGGCCAGTTTCTGCTTCCTGTTGTGAAAGATTTGAGTTTGTACATGAGGAACTCCTCTGACTTCATGCAGATCATTGAAGATGTTCAATGGGAGGAAATCTTTGTGTTTATAACCTTAGATATCGTGAGTCTATATAACTCCATTGACCCTGAGCAGGGCTTGAGTACTATTGAATTCTACCTGAAGAATAGACCATTATAATTTCTGGATCATAATTCAATGTTGTTGGAATTGATTTCCTTTTTCTTGAACCACAACATTTTTTCTTTTTTCAGGCCAGTTGTATCATCAAAAGGAGGGGACAGTGATGGGCACATGTTTCACCCCCAGCTATAATAATGTAATCATGGGCTGGTGGGAGAAGCTAATGGCATGGACAGAGGGCAATGACTTGTGGGTTGAAAATGTGGTCCTTTGGGTACGCTACCTTGATTATTTATTTTGGATTTGGAGAGGTACCAGGGACATGACTGAGAGTTCAATTGAGAAGCTGAATAACAACTCTTTAAATCTTCACTTCACTAGTCAGATTAGTGACATAGGAGTACCATTTTTTGGACCTATGGTTTTTTTTTTCCAGGAAGGTTGAGTGCATACCAAACTCTATAGAAAACCCAATGCTGGCAATTCTATTTTACACACTAAGAGCCATCATCCTCATAGCTTGATTCCCCTTTGGTGAACCATTCTGCACATGGCACAATTGCTCCTCCGGCAACGATTATGAACCCTAAGCATGAGATACTGTGATGTGATTTCAAGTACAATGTTATTCAGAACCCATATTAAGTCAGGCTGCTAGGAGAGTACATTCACTTTACAGACATGAATTATTGTTATAATCTTGTTCTTGTAGAAAGACGAATGAGGACACGGTTAACGTTGATTACAATTTTTTTTGCTGAGGTGACACATCTCTATGGAATATTAAGAAAGTACTGGAAAATCTTAAAGACAGATCGAGCCATTGGTGCAAGTTTATGATCTGCTTTGCAGGTGACCTATAGGAGGAACAGCTCATTAAAGAATATGTTAGTCCACAGTCATCATGTTGAGACCAAAATTGATAGACCTAAGATGACCATCTTTTATCCGTGCATGTGTTGTAAGGCATGTAAATATAGTAGCAAAGTGAAGAACTAAGATGTGCCAGGGATAAAAAGGAAGGAAACCCATTACCAAGCTGCTGAATTACGACTCTGACTATGTCGTGTATTACTTAACTTGCCCTTGTGGCATGAAATACCTGGGCAGCACAGTACATGCAGCAAAGAAGATAATTTTGGAACATATGCGTGCAATAGTGAAGAAGGATCCAACATACCCCAGGGCACAACATTTGAAAACGACACATGAGAGTAACAGCAATTTGTTCTGCTTTTTTGTGTGGGTCAGGTCCTGAAAGATGAGTGTGGAGGGAACAGAATACACAAATTAAGGCAACTTTAATCACGTATATCACTGAAATACAAACTAAAACTCTGTGGGGGTTAAACATTGATGAGGAGATGTGGATCCATATTGGGGAGTGATAAAGGAAGGAGGGTGCTATTTGAGGCTTGACTGCTGCCCGGCAGGAGATAATCTTACTATTTAGCCCATTCAGGGCATGATTGATTTACCCAGAGAAATCTGGCAGGGAATGCAATGATTTATTTAATTGTTTGGTAATAGAATGTTTATTTTGATTGGTTATTTTTTTATGTATATTAAATAATGCTGAGGTTAATTTGCATAATGGAATGTTTCACCATGTTGGTGTGCATACTGTGTTCTTTATATCAGTATTTATTCACAGTGATGATTGGTATGACCCAAGAATTATAATGGTTGAAAATGGTGACAATTGTTTAATTAACATTGTATGTTCTCTGGGTGGTAACTACTGCAGTAGGATGTTGTAATATACTTATTTTGCTCTAATATGATGGCTGCCATAGTGTGATCGGAGGGCAGCAGTACCTTGCAGCAATAGTAGGTCTTCCATTTTCATGACAAAGTTGCCAGAAGACACTGACTTTGTTTTTCTACATTTAAATGACTCAGACGCTGGCGGTTATGATATTGAGGAAGGTTCCATGCCAAAATGCGTCTGTCAAAGCCTGTTTTTCTGTTGTATGGCACAATAAATATTCTGTTATAATCTCTCCAGAGTGCGAGATCCTTGGTTTGAATAAACAGATATATATGCATATATGTATGTTTATTTACACATATAATATGTACAGTTATTATTAAAATAATATTTTTTAATTATTTATTATATGTAAAACTGCAACAAATAAACTGGAAAAAATTTAACCCACATACTAATTTATAAACAACAAAAAATATACTTTATTTAAAATATATTCTTTATTACAAACATTACTAATTAGAATAAATAGAAGTGAAAATTCCCCAAAACATGATAATAATATAGTTTACAAAACAATATAAACAAAAGTTAAAATTCTAAAAATAATACATATACTATTCCCACTCCAGTGTGTGCAACAGAAAGGAAAGCATTAAACTCAGGAGGAGTAATGTTTTCTATTCCCACTCCAGTCAGTGCAACAGTAGAAAAAGCACTGGAATCAGGAGTCGCGAAATGTACTATGCCCACTCCACTTATTACAATAGTAGGGAAAGTGTTGCACTCCGAAGTGGTCAAATTTACCATTACCACTCCTGTCAGTACAACAGTAAGGAAAGTGTTGGACTCAGAAGAGGTAAAATGTACTATTCAAACTACATTCAGTGGGGGAAAACTTTGCTGTGCGGTACTGCTAAGGATTCTCTGTCCCAGGATCCTGCTGCTGTGAGGTGGGCGGGCCAGGATTGCGAGCCCTTTAAAGTGCGTCATGCCACTACGCAACGCAGAAAACCTTTGCTGTGCCGTCCTGCTGGGGACTCTCTGTCCCAGGATCCTGCTGCTGTGAGGGGCGCAGCCAGGATCGCAAGCGCTTCAAAGCGCATCATGCCACCCTCCACTGCAGAAAACCTTTGCTGTGCCATCCTGCTGGGGATTCTCTGTTCCACACTCATCATGGCTGCTGCTGTGATGGGGGCAGACCCAGGATCACATGCGATTCAAAGCGCGTCGCACCACCACGCAACACTGTTGGTACTGCTAATCCTGTGCTGTAGATAACTTTGCAGCGTAAGAATGGGGAAGCATAAGGCAAAAGGGAGCCCAACAGTGGACATAATGCAAACTAAAATCCCTAAGCTCCACCGAATGACACACACCTTTTCCAATTGCGTAACTAACAAAATAGGTACTTTGATTGAAGAGGTTGAAACCTTGTTGAAGAAAAAGGAGAAGAATTCTCGGAAAGGGCTGAAAAGTGGCTCTCTTTCCAGCCTTTCTGAAGGCTAGAGTCCCTATTAAAGAGAGCATTTCCTCAAATGGAGACACTTTGATAGTACCGGCAGCTCAGGTTGAAGGCCCAAATGTGAAAGCTATGGGAACCAGCTTATTGCACTTAACTGTAGAGAATGCCCTGTCAGACAGTGTGATTGTCCATGATATCCCCTGCACAAATCATTACTTGCTGCTGCAAATACAGGACCAAGTCCACGTACAAGGAAGTCCCATCCCATATCCACATCCCTTAATTCAACACTTGTTTGCAGCCCCTTCCCAGGAGGAAGTGGTCTCTCTCATTACGGGTCTAAAAGAAGAAGTGAGGGAGCTGAAGTCAATAATGGTCGAAGTATTAAATACATTTCGCTCCATCAGCTTGACGAGGGATATTGTCTCCATCCACAAGGAAGAGCCCATTACTACCACTTTCTCCTCCTTAAAGCAAGGTATTGTGAGGAATTAAGGTTGCTCTAGTCCTTCTGCCAGGCCACGTCAGGGCAGCAAAGGATCCCAGGTTAGCCTTTCCAGTCCTTCTGGCACCAAGGGTCATCTTAGTGCCCCACCTGTCCTTCAATCTCATGCAAAACTGGTGTGGGACTCTACTACTGTGCACATTTCTCATAAACCTTCCAGTAGTGGTTATCCTATTTATATGTGCAAGGTACCTTTATTACCTCCCAGTACATGTGAAGATAGATCATCATTAATAAATAAGGCTGTTCATTGAATACGAAACACCAGACAATGTGGTTCCATTATCTATTCAGATATAATATCAGCTGAACATTTCACTGAGAAGGCAAGCCACTGGGACATTATTAAGTTAACGCTATCAAGTTTAAGGTTGGTAAAGGGCTTGCTATCCACAGAGGTTTAAAACCCCTTGCAAAATGGCTCAAATATTTGTCTTAAAAGCTGTTGGCCTGTGAATAGTTCCTCACCGAAGAGAATTCCCACTACCTCGAACATTAGATCCCAAAACGAGGGAACTGGGGTATTAGCTCCATCAGAAGTAGCATCCTTAATTGCCCACAAGAAGGAGCACATTTGCTCGACTGAGAGGACAAATCTACGGGAAATAGAACAAACAGACATTGATTCAGATATTGATTGACTGTTTTCTTCCCCAGTTTTCCGGGATAATACTTTTCTCCCTCTTGCGGCCAATTTGCGGCTAGACAGTGATTTAGATCTAGAACTATCTTCTCCTAGGAGCCTGGCTTCAGTGCACAATGCAAATATGGCAAAATCAAAATCCTTGAAGAGTCCTGTAAGAATGTGTACCTTGGAGTTCCCTCAGAAGGTCTCTACGGGTCTTGAGACTTCAACTTCGGAGCTTATATCTTGGAATCTGACTGGAATTCGTAATAAATTAGATGATGTTAATTGGGGGGGGAGTACATTGATAAATTTAATATCTGTTTGTTTCAGGAATCCTGGGCTATCTCAAATGTTTATAGCTCCTTCTACAAGGAAGCTAGCCCATCTCCGGCAGGGAGAGCAGCGGGGGTCGTACCACATGGATAAGAATCTTCAAGATGGGAAAAACTAAGGAAATCTATGTGGATGCGGCTGATATACTGGGCTTATCAATACAGTGAAAGCAAGGTTTACCACTACTATGTATCAATGTTTACAATAGATCAGGCCGTCCAAACCAACCGTCTAAAACCATCCAGATCTTGAATGCCCTTGTGTTGGATTTTCTTTCTTCACATTTTATCATTATAGCTTTTGATTTCAATGTCTCCCTTGGCCAAATTCTGCTTTCTCTGAGATTATGCAGCTAGAATATCTAATATGAAATATCCCACGTTTTTCATATCAGAGAAAACAGCCCAAATTCAGCATCAGGGCTCTTCAGGTCATAGATTTTATGGTAACGCATGGTTTTCGCCCAGGAAATGGGCGTTTTTCTTTGGACACTCCTGCAAAACCCTTGTTTTTTAGAGGGTCTTATAGTAGTATACTTAACCTTGTAGTTATAGGTGTGAGGATATGGCATACCATTAAAGATATTAGGGTGGGTAACCAATAAAACAGTGATCACGCTTCAATTCTGGTAACATATGATAAGCAGATGTACAACAAAATTATGAAGCCACCTCTTTCTAAGAAGTTTCTTCCAACAAGCGTGCCCTGAAAATGGATTCCTTTAGAAGCTCTAAGAAATTGTGAGCAAAAATGTGTGTCCTGGTATCAACCCAACAACTATCTGATGGTTCTTGTCTATATACCCAGAATGAGGTTATGGCCTTGCATGTAGACCATTTTCTTCTATGAAAGAGTTATTTTTTTGAACTTCTAAAGAGAACAAACATTCTAAAGTAGGATCCCACCACAAGTGGTTTGGTAAGGCATGTGGAGAGGCTAAGAGTAGCCTTTTAAAAGCTAGAAAATCAAAAGGAAGATCTATGATAAGCTTTGCGAGGCGGGAGTACGCATCTATACTGAAGTCCAGCTAAAACTACTGGGAAGAGACATCATGGAAGGAACTATTATCAGCAGCTAAGGATAGAAACGCAAAACGTTTTTGGTCCCTGGTGGCCAAAAATAGACAAAATGAGAGTTTTAGACCTGATTGCCATATTCCCCCAGAAAATTGGATTGGCTATTTTACTGAGTTGTATAGTTATGAGCTTGTTTCCTCTTTTGCTAATGATAGCGAAACAATATCTTCTTTTTCCTCTGCAGACAGTTTTACACCCTTTACCCTTAAGGAAACTGAGATAGCCATCAAGACTCAAAAATCAGGAAAGGCACCTGGATTGGATGGTATACCCTCTGATCTGCTTAAATCTGATCTTGAGTATTGGGGTCCCTTTGTTAATATAGTGTCAAACACCGCTTTGGTAAGTGGCATTTACCCCTGGTCATGGAAGGGAGCAATTATTATTCCCATTCATAAAAAAGGGGATAGAGGTGTTGCTTTTATAGATCTCAAGTTTGCTTTCGATCTCGTCCCGCATTGGATATTGTGGGAGGTCCTGGATCGATCCGGAATTCTGGGAACCCCACTAAATCTGATTAAAAATTTGTACTCTGAGAATTATGCCAAAATTCGATGGGGAACAAAAGGGGATCTAACCAGAGAGATCCCAATTCATAGAGGGGTGAGACAGGGTTGTGTGTTGGCCCCAAAACTCTTCCTATTGTTTATTAATGCCTGCATTCCCTACTTATTGGACTGCATTAATGATGTGCCCAAATTAGGCGGGGTTAGGACCCTGTGTCTGGTGTTTGCTGATGACACTTTGTTATCATCGCAAACTGCTTTTGGACTTGCTAACCTACTTTAGAAGTTTATGGGCTTTTGCAAGGACCATGGTTTGGAAATCAACACTTCCAAAACCAAATACATGGTTGTTGGTGAAATAAAACATAAATCAAGGAAACATATACTTCTGGATGGGGAAGCTCTAGAAAGAGTGTCAGACTTTCACTATTTAGGAGTTAGATTGGAGGACTCATATAAATGGCAGGCTCATTTATCAAGGTCCTTCATGAGCCTGAAACAAAAGTCTGAGGGTATTTTGAGATTTGCTGCTAGGTCCCCTAGATTTGCCATCACTCCTGCGATAGAAATATATAAAGGCCAAGCTAGAGGGGGGGTACTATATGCTGCAGAGCTGTGGGGACATAGCAACCTGAGGGATTTAGAGAGAACTGAACATTTTTTCATAAAAGCTTTATTAAAAATACCTGCAAGTTCCCCCACACTGCCTATTCGGATGGACTTAAACCTGTAGTCCATCTCTCATATAGCTGCCTTAAGGCCACTATTGTATTGAATCAGGATCTGGTCTTTGGCCATTTTGAGCCCATACAAAACATGGCTGAGTACCTTGTTAAGTACGCATGCTACCAAAAAACTCATGTGGTACAATTATGTTGAAAATACCTTTACTAAACTTGCGTTGGGTGTTTATTGGCCAGACCCTTCTCATCTTCCCAAAAATGCCATGCAGGTTGTAAAGGACGCGTATTGGCTAAATTTACAAGTAGAAAAGTTAGCAGAGGTGCCTTCGCTTAGTATTACAGATAGTTTTATATTTGTCAAATGTCACTGTGAATTTGAGCATTACATGAATTTGATTTTATCTCCTTTAGCACGTGCACTTTACATCAGATTCAGATTAGGCAAAATTTGGCATATTAGAGCAAAACCCTTGGGGGATAACTCATAATATACTGCATAAAAGTTGATTTGAGCATGGAGTCGCAGCCCAGTAGCCTAGTATTTTATAGATAACTTATGAACGTATAGTATTAAATTGGGAATAAGACCTTTGTTTTTTTCGTGAGGTCAAGTTTTTAATATCTGATTAAAATCTTAAACTTATTTATATTATACTGCATTTTTATCTTTGTATTTTATTTTTTGTTTTAGATGACACTTATGGTACATACTGCTAAATGGATGCTTGAAATTATTAGTTAGGGGATGTTAATCTTGTTTTTTTTTCTTTCTTTCTTTTATATTTCTCCAAGTGTTCCATAAAACATGCTTTTATGGTATATTTTTTCTTGGACTCAAAAGAGGTAAAATGTACTATTCATACTCCAGTTGGTGCAACAGTAGATAAAGTGTTGTACTCAGGAGGGGTTAAATTTACTATTCCCACTCCAGTCTGTGAACAGTAGAGAAAGGGTTGGACACAGGAGGGATAACATTTACTATTCCCACTCCAGCAGTGCATCAGTAAGAAAAGTGTTGGACTCTGGTGAGGTAAAATTTACTATTCCCACTGCAGTCGGTGCAATAGTAGGAAAAGCATTGGACTCAGGAGGGGTAAAACTTAATATTCCTATTCCAGCCACTGCAACAGTAGGAAAAGTGTTGGATTCAGGAGTGGTAAAATTTACAATTCCCACTCCAGTCAGTGCAACAGTAGGGAAAGCATTGGACTCAGGAGGGCTAACATTTACTATTCCAACTCCAGTCAGTGCAACACAAAGGAAAGCAATGGATTAGGGAGGGATAATATTTACTATTCCCACTCCAGTCTATGCAAGAGTAGGGAAAGCTTTGGACTCGAAAGGAGTAACATTAACTTTTCCCACTACAATCTATGCAACAGTAGGGAAAACATTGGACTCAGGAGAGATAACATTTACCATTCCCACTCCATTCAATGCAACAGTAGGCAAAGCATTAGACTCAGGAGGGGTAAAATGTACTATCCACACTCCAGTTGTTGCAGCAGTAGGGAAATCGGGAGACTCAAGAGAAGTAAAATTTACTCTTCCCACTTTACTTGGTACAACAGTAAGGACAATATTTGACTCAGAAGAGATAAAATTTACTATTCCCACTCCAATCTCTGGAACAGTAGGGAAAGTACTTCACTTCAAAAACATCCCTTATTTTAATACAGCTATTAATTTCATAGAATTATAAAACTATTAACATAATATTAAATATATACATTAAAAACAATTAATGAAAATAATTTTTCATTTTTATTATAATTAAAATAAAAAAATATTATTCAATAATTATTTTATTACATTTCCATACTATAGTCAAACATTTAACATATATCTAACATGAACAATTGTAATAATTACACAATTAACATGGTGAGATAACAATTAATTAATTAGCAACTACATAATTGATAGTCAAGCAAAAGTTAATAATTAATAACATTCTTTAATAAACTTCTCGCCATATACCCCTACAAACTCAACAGCTCACACCTAAAATACAACTTAAAAAAATAATATTTACACAATTTGCAGACTTAAAATAAATAATTAATATTAATTAAAAAAAATATAAATTAGTTATACTTAATTTACATCTTACCATGTACCCCCATAAACCTCACAAGCTACTACAACACTATAAATTATTTTTTTACAATTGAATTAAACATATAAATAACTTTAAATTACAGACTCTATTTACAAAGATTAACAACAAGTACACAAACAAAATATAACATATACGCTTAAAATATCATTTAAATACATAAAGCAACTTAAAAACATTTTTTTTACTTTACAACACCGATATTTCTGTGAACGACATTTTTGCTTTCAATATCTCTGTGTCACGATATTAAAAACTCAGTATTTGTGTAACTCAACATTATTGATATTTTTTCCAAATACCGCCTATGCATTGTGTGTTCTTCGACCACTGTGGTTCTTTAAATTGAGCTAGTAGATGTAAATACATTCTACTGGCTGTAGATTAATATTCCAGAATCCTTTGGGTGTGGCCATAACAATCAGCTGACGCTTGCACTGTGACTTGCAAGCCTTAACTGAGAAATATGCACCTACTGCATTCCATTCGGACCAGGTCCCTGCTTTTGCCTCTGCGCCTTACAGGGATGCCATGGGAACATTGGAGGTAGCAGGGCATTATTATTCTCCAGTACATCCAGGTCAATAGTGGAAAGAAAAAAAACGTGACTTAAAGCAATCCTTAACAGCTAGAGTATTAGGTTCAGGTCCTAGTTGTATCCATCACCTACAAGAGGTCCAGAGAGCATTAAATTATCTGCCACAAAGATCTTTGGGATGCCATACCCAATATGAAGTCCTGTTTGGCATCTCTATATTTGTGCAAGATTTTGATGGTCCTGGTGCAGTGGCAGCAGACACACCTTTTAACATAAATGAAGAAGTTACTGAGATTACAAGAGTTCTGAGAATACTGTTCCAAAACACATGCTGCCACTTTAGGAATGAGGGATACAACAGCTTTCTCAGGCTGGATTCCAAAAGTTGGGGATCTGGTTGGTGAGAAGATTCCTATGAAGAAGGAGATTGGCCTATGTTGCAGAGCACCGGTCCCTGTTCTAGGGATACACGACAGCAGAACAGTTATTCTATCACCAATGCCTGGATCTAAAGACAATTGTTTTGTATTGATTGATCACATAAAATTGCATCATGTGGCAGATCATGCACAGTGGACCACGACAATTCCTGGGTGGTTCTCTTGGCCCTCTCACTATTCCACAGGAGATATATCTTGGGATAAAGTTCCATATGGTATATTTGGTCCTACTTAAGGGATTCATATTCCTTCTGTTTTTAACATTTCCAAGAATGAGATTATTACACCTGGCGTTGTATCTGATGACTGAGATGTTAAAACAGTTGAATGTAGGCTTTCCAAGCTTGAATGTTATACGGTATTTGAAAGTGAAGATATGTAGACACATTCTGCAAATGATGGTGAAATGTTCTGTTACCATCATTATGGACTCCAATACCTACACAGAAATAGCACTTTATGGCAAATAGATAAGGAAAACTTAGAGAAAGGATTGGCCATTGACGGTAATGCTATGAACACACTGACCACTCAAATTTGCACATTAAGCATCATTGAGTCCTCTGCAATTGACATCATTCAGAATGACGTGTCATTACTGCAACATGGACAAAGTCAGCTTAGGTCCAATATTTAGTTCAGATGGACATTACAAGTTCTGAAGGAGAATCAAGTGCCTTGGAAGCACGTGAACTTGACAGAGTTTTATGCTTCTTTCATCCTTACAATAAAACAACACATAAATAAAGAAGCTAGCAACACAATGCTTAATATAGGAAAAATTACAGAAGTTGCCATTTATGGTGGCAGAAACACCATCATCAGTTGGTTTAATAGATGGGGTGATATCACTGCTGATATCTGCTCCAATTGACTTCATGTCTAAAACAATTTCCAATTGGCAGATTTTAACATCTAGGAGAGAGCTATATTCATGAGATCTGGCTACTGCCTTTTGATTACAAGTGTATGAGTGGAAAAGTAGAAGTTTGTCTTACCAGAAACGAATGTGAGACTTCTGTAAGCCATTCAATGATTTGTAAACAGCTGGCATTGCACAAGACTGCAGCTATCTTAGCCTGCTACTTGAAGGGTATTACTGTCTCTTTGAACCAACTACCGTTTCAGTTTCATTCAAATGAGAGTTACTTGATGCTCAAAGTTGTTGTGTGATGAGAGCAGGTGTCCCATATGTGATTTCTGTTTCTCAAATAGTGACCTATTGTGGAAATTTTACTTTTTCTACCCACGCATGAGATAAACGTATCACATTTGTGGCCTCATATTGCTACTTCTAATGTCAATTTTGACAAGCTGAGCATACTAAAGGCACTATTGTTTCAAAAACATGGGGCGCTGACATCTGCCCTTGAAATCTATCACCTACAAGGGGCAAGTTCATCAGCTGAGATACAGTCTCTCTTAAATACTAACTTCCCAAGACACATCAGTGAATTGGTGAGTCGCACTTTAACTCAGCAAACACCACAGGGATTGTAATTTTTTTTAATGGTGATAGAGCCTGGATTTGTATGCACATTGCAGGCAGTTTTTGGAGTAATGCAATCGGCCATTAACTCACTTTTTTGAGTGTTTTTGGAGGTTTCCCGCTGGAATTACCATTTATTGGCAGTATTCTGCAGTTGCTGTTTTTGATTCACAATGGCTGCCCCATGTCAAACAAGAAGACTGATGGAGCTCCCACCAGCACAACTGTGTTGTAAACGTATGTTGCAGTACTTTGGAGTATCACTATTGGAGGAACTTGATAAAGACTGTTCCCTTTCATTAAGATCAGTATTCTGCAGTGGGCAGCCTGTTTTCTGTTGCTTATGGTATCTATTTGAGAATGTAATGGAGGTGTGTCTTGTTCAGCAACAGGTGCTTTCTTTGGACATTAATCAGATAATATTCCTGATGAGGTTTCATTCCCAGAGTTTTCCTACAAGATTGCAGTTGCTCCATGATGCTTCCTATGAGTGGTCCTTCTTCGACCATGTTGCTTCAGCTCCTGGTGACCTGTCATATGGCATGGCAAGGAATGCTGCCTACTCAGCTGTAGCTGATTCGACAGATCACGTGTGTTCCTTTGACCTTGTGGATGAGGCTCTTGTGGTGATACTGTCCCCTGAACTAGGATCCCTCTTCGATTCCATATGTACCCTTTGTTTTGGATGACCTCATGCAGGATTCCAGTGACTTTTAATTCAGACCCCCTTTTTACTAAACAAACAATGCCTTTTGACTGGCAATTTTTCTTTAGTTTGTTCTGCTTGTCAACATGAACATTTTTATGATTTTTCTAGTTTCATAGGGCCACATGTACGGACGTTTGGAATTGCGATGTCCTAAATGCGATTCCATGTGAATCGTAATTAGGAAATCGCAATCCCAAAAGTGCGATTCTCAGTGGATTGCAAATACTCCTACCTCATTAATGTTAATGAGGTAGGTTGCAATTTGGGACCCACTGGTGTCAGCAGACCACCATGTCTGTGATTGCTTTTAAAGAAAGCAATTTTTTTTATTTTTTTTATGCAGCCGGTTTTCCTTAAAGGAAATCAGGATGTGTTTAAAAAGCAAAAAATTTAACATTTCAGTTTCATTTCGTAGGACTAGGAAGTGTTATTTGGGACCAATGCCTGCTCTTAAAAATGTCCTCACATGCATTGACGAAGGGGAAGTGGTACCTTGAGGACCCCTTCCTTTTTGAGAATGTGTTACCACCAATTTGAAATTGGTGGTAACTGCAATTGTTTTGCAACTTCATTCACCGTCACAAAACAATCATCGATACCACTGCAAGTTGCCATTTGGAAAGGATGCCCTTTGCAGCTGCTTTTCCTAGGAGAACAATGTTTGTGCTGCACTTTTAATCAGCTTTGTACCACATGAAATCTGTACTCCTTGTCCAAGGCTTGCACATACGTTACGTGATATGCTAACTCATGTTGGCAGCCCAGGAGCCAGCTTCTATGTCCCAGACACAGCATTGCATTAGGCTTGTTATCCAAACAATGTATAGCTCATTATATAAACTACACTTAGGCCTAAGGAGAATAGAGGGCATTCCGGTCATGACCATCCTGACAGACATGCTGGCTCTGATATCTCAGCTTCTCAAGAGGATTGTCAGTCATACAAAAGGCACATCCCTGCTATTTGATTTAGAACTGGGGTCGGGGCTAGTCCCTTAGGTCAGGCAAGGCAGACGGTTACAACAGCCATACTCTCAGATCTAGACATAGGGTTTTGGTAAACCTTTTATACTCCACAGAAACACACAACATGGTGGGGTTATTTATCCTCTTCACTTTGGCTGCAGTGTTTTTAGTGTGCTCTGTTTCATCTGCCTAATTATCGCATCACATGTGTTTTATACCTGAATGTGATTGCTTCAATAAGTGAGGGGTGAGGGGTGTGGGGGGAGGATTTGTGTGGGGTAGCGTGGGGTGGGGGAGACCCCCTATCAGTGCCAGGGAAGGAATTCCCTGGCACTGATAGTGCCTACCACCATGGATCTCATGGCGGTTCCCAACCACCCGAGATCCATGGTGGTATGCAGGGTCCTGATACCGTCGGCAGTCTAGTGACGACCGTCGGGCTGGAGACCGCAATCTCCAGCCTAGCGGTCTTCACCACCATGGCGGATCGGAATGGTGAAGTGGCGAATGACCGGGGCGGTAACCACCGCGGTCATAATTTTAAAAAAATTCCGCCGGCCTGTTTGCGGTCTTACTGCCGCTTCACCACCGACCGCCAGGGTCGTAATGAGGGCCATGGTCTGTTGCCATGACTTCCCTGAGGAGTCAAAGTGTCATGTTGAGGTTTGCGTAACCACCTTTTAGCCCAACAGGTTTCGTGGTCAAGGTGAGGCACTGTGAGCTAGCCAGGAGTTAGGACGACGGCAACCAATCGGCATGGGTTGCACTCAGTCTACCATGCTCGGTGGTGCTGCTACCCTAAACACACAGTCCTTTTACCAAAATAGGAACCGCATAACAAAATGGGAACTGCATAACAATATCAGAATCAAACAAAGCAGAACGTTCCATAAAGAACTCAGTAGGGTCTCAGCATGAACAGCGCAGATGTGGGCAAGGGAAAGTGGCAAATGCATGAGTTAAGTGTGGTTACCTACTCTCGGAACATGCATTATTATAGACAGTACAACCTAAGCTTTGCAAAATGTTCCTTCTTCTTTCTCCAGTCAGCCAATTAGCCTTCAATGCCCTCGTGGGAATAGGAACACTCCTTTGTCTTCTCACCAGGAATACAATAGTTCACAGAGAGCAATTTTGATTGAAATATTTTTTTCAAATACATAGGCTTCCGCTCTTTCTCACCATTCATTTTGAAGTATAAGTTCTACATTACCAATCTAAATGATAGATGTTTTATTCATTCTACAGTGTTCTTTCTGTGAGTAGAAACATTTGCAATCTTAAGCAACAATATTTCAGTTCAACTACTTTTATTATGAAACATATATGCCCATGGGATTGCCAGAAAACATAACAATTAACATTCTTGAATCAGGTCAACTTGTCAGAAAATGGTACTTCAGCTTTTCAAGTCTAATACATGAGACTATGACTGCCTGGTATGTTGTTTCGGCAATTTCAAAAGCATGATTTGTCTCCTACGGCCTATGTATTAATTTTGCACTTTATTGCATTCACTTTTTTGTTTGTTTATGAAAACGCTCTAGCAACTTCCTCCCTCCTATAGTTATCAATCATCATAATTTCTTCACAAATGAAACATCACAGTGCACTCTCATTTTCAGTTGAGTCTTTTCTCTTTCTTTTTAAACTCTAAGATTCTACCTGCCTTTTGTATTCTCAAATAATGTGATCATTTATTTCAAATTCTCTGTTTATCTGTCTGGTTCATTCTCTGCTCTTTCTCTTTTCAAGATAGCATTGTATACCTTTGTAAAACCCAATAAGGTAAAACAACAAACACCAAATATTTGTATGGGTACTACTTCTGTTTTGATAATCCCTCCTCCTGCTATTGTAAATCAGTTTCAATTGCAGAAACACATTCACCAAAACATTCTAATACACTAGTGGTTTCTAATGATTCTAATTCACTCCAAAAATGTCTCTAATTAATTGTGTTACATCAATAATACTGTGCATGTCTGTGTGATGGTGTCAGTTGTAAAGCAATTATAATCTTTACATGATATACCTTAGGAAAAGTAGACTTACAATCAGCAGGTAATTTGAAATTAGCATCTTGTTTGCAAATAAAATAAACTCTATGTATGACTGTCTCTGCTGCTTGTAAAATTTGCCATCAGCCTCCTAATAATACAAATGTGTGTTCACAATTACTACTTCCTACAGTTTTTTTCTCATTTGGTTTGATCTTCTGAAAACTCATACTTTACATTTTTCTCTTCTGTCCAGTTTCAATTTAGGATAAATCACTTTCTTTCTGAAATTATCCTCATCCTTTTTCCAAACATTTTGCAAAACATCTTCCTCTCTATTTGTACTGTGGGAAATGGGTCATCTCCTTCCTTCTAACATCATGATGAATGTTTTCTCTAATGGTCTCATTAAACAAGTCAAATTGTTTTTGTGTTCCTTAATAATGTCTATAGGTAACAATGGTCTAAGACAATGCCAAGATGTCTCCATTTCTTTTGCTTATGGATGTAAATTTAAACTTGTCTATTCCCTCTTCTTCTGAAATGTTATCCCTTCTTTTGTACTGCAACCTCGGGCTTTGGGAAATCTTCTTAATTCTTTTATTTATCAATTTATCAGTCTTTATTTTCAGTGTCCATGTTTTTCAATAAAGGCTTTCAGACAGCATTTATTTTGTATAGAAATCTTTCACAGCAACTTTATTCCAATTCTATTTCAATTCAACATCCTGGAGGTTCAAATAGTCCTATACTCAAAACAAGCAAATCTGATATTGGGATGTTTAGGAATTGGTTTATGTAATAAGTCTGTTCAGGTGCTGAATACTTCCAACACGGTACTCTTGCTCTTTTTGATGTCCTTGATGACTGTTGAGCTCTTTCTCCTGTGTCATTTATACCATTTGATTCTGTCTGCTCAGCAATTGTTGGCTGTATGTGTTCAACTGACACACTTGATCTCAATTTCTTCTGACCATAGCTTCATAGTCATTCAGCATTGTAGAGGGCTCTTCTTGATCCAGTACTTGTCCTTTTACCTGGATATTACTCTTTATCAGCTGATGCCACAACTGTCACTCCAGGTTGAGCTCTTGTGTCTTCTTCTCCGTCATCAGAAGCTTCAATGTCACTTTGTGAAATCAGAGGAATCTGGATTGAGGCAACTGTTTGTGACTCTTCACCCCTTACTCCTTCTTACCTTTATGCCTCTTGCGTTAACTCCCCTTGATGTTGTACAACTTGTGGTGGTATTTTCTCCAGTGCTCCTGGTTCAGGCTCAGTGAACAATATTTATTCATTTGGTTTTCTTGTCCTACTGGTGTGAGAAGCATGCACCCAGTGTGCCATGCTGGCTCCAGGCAGAATTTCATCACACGCTTCTTAACCAACACCCAGTCGCTGAAGGTGAGGTCTTGACACTGCTTTTAATTTGGATTTGCAGTGACAGCGTCAACCTGTCAAAAAACAGAATGGACCACTTCAGCCAATTGTTTGCAGTAATCAAGTATTGTCTCATCAGTGATGTTCACAAGTGCATTTGCAGGTACAGCTGGTGTTCTCATTGCACACTCCATAAGGATTTCATGCAACGATGAACTTCGAAGACTCAACAACACCAAAGGCAAAGCATCAAGCGATTTTAGTGAAGTGGATTCACATATGTTTACCAACCGGGACTTTATGGTTCCATTGAGCTGTTAAACCATCCAAGATGCTTCTGGAAGATTACTACAGTGTAATCTCTGCTCTACTTGTAATGCTGAACAAAACATCTGAGGACCTCATTGTTGAAATTAATCTAGTGATCCGACTCCAGAGAAGCAGGCATTCCGTGCTTTTGTGTTACCTCTATCAACAGCAGTTTAGCTACATTGAGATTGGCATTTCTCAGTATCGGGTAGGTTTCCCCCATCAAGAGAAAGGCATCTCGACAAGGTCCATCTGTATCCTGTTGAAGGAATCATCTAATCTATCTTCATGGCTTAGTGTATCTAACTTTCTTTTCCCTATGTAAATCTGCTGGCTTGGTACACAGTGGTATCACAATTGTTCAACAGGCATCCTGGATCTGGTGTTAAACGAATTCTATCTGGATAACCCCCACATTGCGTCTTTCCCTGTTTGTTTTGGGCCATGGAAGTGTTGCGTCATAGAAAACAACAAGAAGTCTGGCAAAACTGGTCTTTCAATTGCTGAAACCCAAAAGTCATTTGCATTTTTCCCTTATCCTACTGTGATCAACACTGCTGTTCTGTTCTGTTTCTGAAACATCCTCATGTTATCCTGTGAGCTCTTCCCTCGTGTCAGCTGCTGACACCAATGACAAATCTGTGTCCTTTTCAGATTCCATTGTTTAAGCTCAGTAAATGTGCAAGCCACAAGTGCACAATACTGTGCAACTCCATCATAAACTCCATCATACAATTTGTTTTTGACTGTGGTGTATCCATTCCCACTTCTGTGAGCTGCCCAGTTAACAACTCCAACTTTTGTTGGCAACTGCAGTGCTTCCAGTAATCTTTTTACATGTTCGCCATTCCTTATATGTAATCCAGATGAAGTCATGCAAACCCTCTGTGACCGTAACTGCCCAAAGTCATGGACAACACCAAAGCCATACTGATAATCTGTGAATACAGTCAATCTGAATTGGGCTGTTAGACTGCAAGCTTTTGTAGGGACAATCAGTTTTGCAACTTGTGCTGAGATAACACCTCAATGCTTCTCCAACTTCTTGAATTGTACTGACAGCATAAACTGATCTAATGCCCCTTCATTTGTTCTCAGACATGAGCCATCCACAAAGATTACCTAGTCAGGTTCAATCAAAAGTTCATCTTTTATGTCTGGTTTTGGCTTGGTTCATAAATCCATGACATCAAAACGATCATTCTCAAAATCATCATTTACAGGGAAAGGCAGTAAAACAGATGGGTTCATAATCTGCCATCTTTTTAAAAGAAAATTCTCAAAGAATTTGCTGCTAATATTTGGTAAACCTGGATTTGGTCAGGTACTGTGTTTTTATTCTGGTAAGCAGAATTTCCACTGAGTGAGGGACCATAGCAGTTGAGAATCTGCATGCATCTGATTAGACACTGAGAGAGTGCAGCCCTCCCACTCACTGCGAAACAATGTGAACATTTTACTGTAATCTGGCATTCCTAGTGCCTGGGCATGAGAGAGGCATTCTCTCAACCCTAGAAAAGCTTTCAAGCATTAATTGTTCCATGTAAGTGGAACAGCCACATCTTTGTGTGTCAGGCTCAGTGAAGGCTTAGCCACTACGAAAAAGGTTGGTATCCATTGCCTGCAATAGTCAACCATTCCCACAAACATTTTGACTTCTCTTTGTGTTTTGGGTAGACTCCTCCTCAAAATCATTTCTTTTTTTTCTTGTGACACCTTTCTTGTTCCTTTTTTAATGAAATGTCCCAAATATTGGAATTTTTTTCTGACATTATTGTAGCTTACTCTGAGACAGTTTGGGCCTCATTATGAGTGTGGCAGTTTTACGACTGCCACACTTGCAGCGGCAGTCTGGACTTTCACATATTCTGCGGTCTGACTGCCACATAACAACCCTGGTGGTCCAACTGCCAGCTCTGCCAGGATCCTGGATCCCGGCGGTCTGGCAGTGGCAGAGATCCTGATCCGCTAGGGCAGCCCTTCATGCAGCGCTGCCCTGCTGATTACAACCTCATACTCCGCTGGCCTTTTCAATGGCAGTAACACTGCCATGAAAAGGCTGGCAGGAAACAGGTGCCTGGGCCACAGGGGGCTCTTCACTGCCCATGCACTTGGCATGAGCAGTGTGGGGGCCTCCTGCCCAGCACCCTCACAATTTTCACTGTCTTCTATGCAAACAGTGAACATTGCGAGGAAGCTGGTGCACCATGATGTTACAGCATTGCCGCCGGCTCGATTACGAGCAATGCTGTAGCCTCCTTACAACTAGGCTGGCGGGTGAAAATCAAGGTTTACGCCTGCCAGCCTAGCGGGATACTCGTAATAGGTACGGCGGGGAGGTAGCCAGTGAGGTGGCAAACTCCACATCGGAAGTTCAAACCATCCACTGAACTCCTAATCAGACTATTTATGATCATTTTAAGATAGGTGATTCAGCAAAGCAATGGTATCCTGTTTGCAAGCTTCTCTAGGGTTCGATACCACACGTAGGTCATCAACGTACCGCTTAAGAACTGAATCACAAGGCATATGCAAAGACTCAAGATTTTTCTTCAATATCTGGTTAAAAATGGAAGGATTATCAAAATACCCTTCTGGAACTCAGCACTATGACAAAGCTCTCAAAACACAAAAGAGAATAAGAACTGACAGTCTTCATGCAATACAATTGTGAAAAAGGGCTGGCAAACATCCACAATGGTAAACCATTCTGCAATGCAAGGAATTTGGAAAAGGATGGTGGCTGGATCAGAACCACAGGACAACATGAAACAACGTCATTAATATTTCAGAGATCCTTTACTAATATATAATTCACATTTGGTTTCTCTAAACTCATTATAGAGGAATTGCAAGGGCTCCCAACTATCTATCTCAAGATTCATTTTCACAATATGTATTCAGTTATTGGTGTTATTCCTGCCACTGTTTCTGGGGACAAGTTGTATGGTGGTGTTCCTGGAAAAATTGCATTTGACTTTACTGTAATGTAGACTGGTTCTATACCTTTTATTAGTCTAATATATTTTCCTGCAACATCCCATATTTCTGGGTTCACAGGCTCTTTTACGTAAGGTAGTAGCTCTTCTACTGCCTTTTATAAGTAACGTCTTACAGCTTCTCCTTGTTGGGCCATCTTAAATTGTCTGCCTTCACCATGAGTCTAAAACTTGACACCACCCTATGTAAATTGTGCAATTTAACTTGTACAGCAAATTTCTTCGTAGCAGGTTCACAGGACTCAAATTACACACCACGAGCTGGGGGTTTTCCTCAAATTAACCTACTTTTACTGGGACTTTTCTGAAACAGGATTTGTGATCTGCTTGTTTGAAACTTCCACAACGTGGATCTTCTTTATCGAGAGGGGTAGATCTGGGACTTCCACTGTGCTAACGGTGGATCGGGTAGTTCCAGTGTCAATAACAATTGACACTTGGTGGCCATTTACCTCACAATCCACAAATAGTCCACTCTTGTCTACCTCTAGGACTGCGGCAAGTAAGTAAACCTCCTCTCACCTTTGGCACCATTTAGCACTGCCATTGTGAATTATTGGAGACAAAAGCTCTCACTGTCTGACATAGAAAACTGTGGAAATGAATTCTGACTCTGATTCTGGAATGGGTTTGTGTTTGCTCTAGGCATCTGATTCATTTTAAAAGTAGGGTTTCCCAGGGGGTTTCCCATATTCTGCTAAACTAGTAGGGCTTGTGGGACCTGTTTCATGGGAACCTGTGTCTTGACTGGCACTTGCATTTGTTGAACAGGTACATTCTGCATGTGCATCCAATTTCCTCCTTGCATTTGATTATTACCACTCATTCTATCTGGATTCATCCTACATTCTCTCTTCTAATTCCTGATCTTGTTACAAAAATGATAAGGTTTCATTTTCTTCAATGATGTAACATCTACAGCAGAATTCAGATCAACCGGAATTCTTCAACCTTTACCCTGTGGAACCATCATACCTCCCTGAACACCTTGGATTCCAGCTTCAAAACCAACACCTTATATTCCACTGGTATTCCCTGCAAAAGGCTGATTCAGAAATCCTTTCTGTGCCACTTTTGTTGGTGCCAACATGAACTTATCCTTACGCTTTTTCTGCTTCATTTACAGTTCATCTCTACTATATTTCACATATTTCAGGATCTCATCCAATGGTTTAGTCTGCCAGCATAGCACACTCTGTTGTATATGCATACTGGTCTCTGGCCTCAACCCAACAACAAACTGTGACACAAAGAAACCCAGTATGTTTCTGAAATGCCTGCAACAACTGCTCAAAGTATTCATGCACTGACTCTTTCAGCTCTTGTGAAGTTCTCTTTATTTTCAAATAATTGAGAACCTTGTGAGAAACCCTGCCTTTTTAGAAAGGTAATTGCCTCATTGTATTTATTTATTCCCATAGGAGAATGTGAATAGTGCCTGCATCGCCTGGTGGCTCAGTTCTTGGCCACTGTATAGCAATTTTACACTCAGTCCAAAAATCATTGGTACCAGAATATCAAAGAACATATTCAAATCAGTACACAACACTTTTGAAATCTTAAAAAATGTGTTGACTAGTGTAAACCACTGCACAGGATTCTGCCTCAGCTTTCGGAAATTATTTGTACATAGTCCTCTAATCCAGGTCACATGAATATACTTTCTACCTGGTATCCCTCTCAATGGATAAGCCAAAGCTGTCCTTCATCTGGAGGTGCCTGGTGGCAGCATATCTATTACTTCAGCCACCTCTGATTTTTTCTTTTCATGTTTTTTGCCCATTTGCTCCCCAAGTTCTCAAAATCACTGTACTTTTGAATGCCTTTTCATAATTAAGTAATATTTAATTGAAATACTAAACACACATTGTCTCAACTGCTTCATCATCCAATTGGTTGGTCCAAGGAATGACATACTCGCATTGAAAGATAGACGACCACACTCCATGCAGTCCGAATGCCCAAATACAACCCTGGTGGGCAGACCCTCCACGGGACCTCCATCCACACAGGTAACATTGTTCCCGATGGGCTGATGGCAGTCTTGGTTGTAGTCAGCCACGGGAGCACTGAACTAAGCACTGCCTGGCTGATTACAACATTGTTCTCTGTCAGCCTTTTCATGTCAGTTTCCCCACCATGTAAAGGCTGGCGGAGAACAAGTGCAGGACATCCCCTACCCAGCACCCTTGCAATGGCACTGTTTGTTGGGCAGACAGTGTGCTTTTCAAGGGTGCCGGTGTACCCTGCTTGCGGCAGCATTGCCACCTCCTCTATTATGAGGCGGGAACAATGCTGCCACACTTTTCCCACTGGGATGACTGACAGGAACCTTAATTGCTACACATCAACACAGTGGGAAAGACTTAAATGGCTCAGAGATAGGAACTCTGGGACTGTGGCGGTCTTCTATCCACAGGGCTGGTGGGCCATCGGGTGGCCCACCAGGCCCTAAGTAATTCGCCCAGAATCACAGGATGTTGAACCGATGCCCAGACTTGAACCTGGTTCCTCAGGTCAAATGTCAGCAGCCCTGGTCATAATGCCTGTTGATAAAAGCAGGCATTAAAACTCAAAGGCAATCTGGTGACTCATAACTCACTCTGAATTCTGAAATAATTTTGAATCTTTATTGTAGTGAACAGATAACTAGATAGCTAATTTGAATAAACGTCATCAGAACAATGGGCCAGATGTAGCAAAATCTGAATTTGCGGCTGTTTAAAATTCCTGAAAAATAATACATTTACTTCATCATCTTTACCACATGTTTACCTACCTCCATTGAACTTTAATCGATGTTTATCTAAAATGTCTCTTTTTACTGTCAGGAGAGGTAGTCTGAATTACACAATGAGAAATTACATTTGAGTTTCAGATACAGCAAATCATTGATCACAAAAGTAACAAAATCTGCCTAAAGTCATCTGAACCCACTCTGGTGTAAAGGTCTGCTCCACCAAAATCACACTGCAGCAACTAGTCCACTTGTGTTACTCACACGACCGCCAGTATGAACGGACAGTCATTAGTCATGTTTAACTGCTTTGAAGGCAATTACATGGGAAATACCTCAAGTAACCTATGGTAATTAACACAGAAACTAAGGGCCATATTTATACTTTTTGATGCAAAACTGCGGCGATGCAGTTTTGCGTCAAAACTTTTATTGATGGCTAATGCCATTTCTTTGCGCCAAGTGAGCTTTAAATTTATACTTTGACGCATGGTGGCACAAACTACAGGTGCGAGTCATTTTATTTTACTCAAACCAATGCATCACGTCGTAAAGGAAAACAACGTTAACGCGGCGAAAATGACTGTGAGCCTGTTTACGATGTTGCAAACCGGAAACATGCCATTTTTTGACACAATTGAGTCAAACAGCAGCGCAAACACAGCAAAATATGCTAAGGAGAGCCAAGCTGGATTCCAGATGCTTGCACAGACCCCAGGAAGATGACAACAGACCGGAAACCAGCCAGGAGGACCCACACAAGACCCAGGACAGGGAGAAGAAGAAAAGAATGTGTCTTCAGTGCATAGGAGCAGGAAATTCTGGTGAAAGAGGTGACGGAACACAAGCACCAACTGTTTGTCACCTCAAAGTTGCCAATTAGTAGGAGAGAGGCAATACGGCAACAAATTGTTGACAAGATAAAAAGTGCAAGAAACGCTGGCGTGACTGCAAGTGCAGGACCAAGGAAAATATGGCCAGGGACAGGAAGGCAGCACTGCAGACTAGAGGTGGGAGTCTAACACCGCAGGAGGCCCTGGACCACATGAAGGAGATGGTGGCAGCCGTCATCCCTGAGGAGATCATCACAGGGATTCAAGGACAGAACAGCGCAGACTACCAGGAGACAACACAGATGCAGGGTAAGTTGCATGTGGAACTAAAATGCCTAATTGTTAACTGCAACCAGAGGGGGACATACCTACTACACAATGCATGGAAGTCACGATAATCAGAGAGTGGCATGGTTAAAGGGGCATGGTACAGGGGCATGGCCCATTCAGAGGAAACCTGGGGCACAGTACTACCCTACACCAACAACCTTTGCATGGGGGTATGCTACTATGCCAAGGATGTTGGAAAGGTAAAGCCAGGCCAGGAGGGTAGGGTACAATGTAAAACCGGCATGCTGTCACACGTCAGCCAGTATTCTCCCTACATGATCCAGGGCCCAATTAACAACCTCAGGCCATATCTGCAAGTGGAATTTAACATTGACAACAATTGCCATTACCACCACTGCTGTGTGTGCAGGTCAAGAAGCTAATGACAGTAACATCCCCATGGATCAAACACACCCAAATTAGAGGGTTCAGGATAACAACGTTATCAATCTCCTGAAATCAATACAAATGTTCCAATCCTGTCAAATGTGATTGTCCATAGTTGCTACAAACATCAGCCATTGTCATAAACATAATGAGGTACACAGCACTAATGTCATAGCTATGCTGCACATGTCAGGGTCCACCCTATGCCTGGGTCACAATAGCTCCAATGACACCATGCAACATCCCAAATGTCATACTGTTCAGACAACAGCATTGAGGGTGAGGACATATTTAACTGGTTACAGAAATACACCCGCACAGTCAGAGGAGGAAATGGAACACTGCTAGGACCATCAGTGCAATCCAATGTAGCACACATTTCCCAACATCAGCAGTACACACTACCAATGCGGACATCCGTATCATGCTATACCAATGCAATACATAGTATATGCTAGATCTCAGCAACATATAGGTGGATATGAAATATCAGAGACTGAGGCAGTTCCAGAATGTTAAGTGTGGTGCAAGTGCCATCAGAACACCCACAGTCAGTGAAAGGCCTCACCATGAGAATGGAAGTAGACGGATGGTTGAGTAGGACAAGAATGTGGCAACTCACAATTTGGCCAGAACCAACACCAACACCAGAGGATGTGATGCTGACAAGTCCACAAACTGACCACAATACATGTGACATGCAGGTGGGGCATAGGCCTGGGAGAATGCTAATATGAAAGACAGGAACAATGAACAGGAACCAAGGTCACAATGTGAAAATAATAGGAAGGCAGGCACGTCACATTACAAATCCCACAACACAGACACACTAATTGTACCATATACCATTGCAAAGGACGATGGCTCTCCTGCAGTTATGCCTGTCCAGGACTACTCTGATGACATGGATGACGAGCTGACAAACATCAGCCAGCAGTCCCTCCAAGATGTCCTTGGAACCCTCCAGACCCCACCTTCAGTCACAAGGAGGAGCACAGAACTAGCAGCCATCACAGAGGACCCATCCACCACCCCAATTATACGACCTGCCAGCTCCAACCCAGCTGAGGACTCTGACGACACTGGCACCAGCTTTGAGAGAACTGTAGTTGGAGTACAGCGGGAGCTGGCTAAGGAGGTGCGGGTGGGGATGGAAAATATGGCAGCCAGCCTAAAGGGGGTGTGTTTGTACATGATGTCAACTGCAGAACAGGGAGCAGCAATGCAAGGGCGAACAATAATCTTGCTGGAACTTGAAAAAAGGTGAAGGAAATCAGCACAGCTGTAAGAGAGTTGACACAACACCTACAACAACAATCCTGTCAACGCGTGCACGAATGCAATATTGAAACCCACAGGGCCGACCTGGCTGCCTACCACAGTGATGTGGCTGCTATTCGTAAGAAGCAGCAGCTCCTCCTTGCTGCAGTACTGCCCTTAATAGCCCCACAGTTGGCAGCTACCGGGGTGTCTGACTCCATGTCTTCAAACACTGAGGTGTGTGTTGCTCCTTCACAACCACCACCACCACCATCAAGTACAGAGGAGACAACACACACATCAGAAGATGAAGAAATGGAACAGATCACCTTCACCCATAAGAGTACCCGGTAGCACTAGTCCCTGCCACATGGCCACCTATTGCCAAGGTCTTGTGCTTTGTAACATGCCAGTCTTGCAACAACTATAGTCAAGCACTGTTCTTCAGCCCAATGTTTATCTTGTCACCCTGCCCTGTGATTGTCTCTCACTAACTCATTGGCAAATCCTGTCCTTCTGCACTGTCTGACTCTTCACCCCAGTATTTCCAATGCCATGTCCTTTTGCACTTGTGTAGGATCACAATGGAAGGTGTCACACTAATGGACTCACAAACATGGCCAATGTACATATAGCACTACAGCACTTTAAAATAAATAGCACTTACACAACAACTTTGTCTCTGTGTAATGTGACACATCAACCATGCGGTAGATCAGTGATGTTTACCTCAGGTCAATGATCATAGATTGTCAATACACCTGACCTGAAAGAATGTTGGCTGATAACTATGCATAGTGGTCTAGATTGTACCATCATCTGCCCTTCCTGAGGGTTATTTCTGAGGAAAATAGAAATTATACACCATAATGCTGTGTTGGACAGAATAGCACTTCCTCAAGGGATGCCTAAGCCTAAAATTATTGCCTTCAAATTTTTCCACAAGCCAAAACTTACGTATGTGACATTTGACCCTAATTTTACTTAACACACACCATACTGCATGAATGGATGTGTATGAGTTTACATACAAATATGTAACCAGGCTGAACATTGTAACAAATGATAGGTATGAGTTATGTATACCATACTACATGAGAGCATACTACCACTCACCTTATAAGGATTCGCTTGGACATCAGGCTGCAGGCAGACTTAACACAGTGTCCTCAATACCAATTCTGGTAGCAAGGTATGTGACATTGAAAACATGCATAAAAAATTAACAGCACTTTGGGATCCATAGTAACCATGAGTGGTACAATGGATGGCAGAATCTTAGCAAAGTAGCTTTGGTGTAGCTGCCGATGTAACAGCTCAGTTGGGATTTGGTTGCAGCATGGGACAGAAAAGCTAATACAAAAGATACACTGTTCACTCATGTCAAGGCCCTGATCCCCAAGCATGTGACACATACTGTAAAGGGTTACCTCAATATTTATTAAACAGTAAAAACAGAAGCTAAAAGCAGGAGAAACACCTTACCTAGCCTAACCTATTCTAACTACACATTACCCACAACTGGCCCTAACTAAGCTAAGCTAAACCTACTTATCACATTTAATGAAACGATCTGAACATCAACCTCCTACCCCCCTAAAAAGACGGGTCACAAGGAGATCAACATATACTAACCTAAACACATACTATCTCATACTAAACAAATATATTTTATTTTTATTTTGTTAAACACCAAAACACCAACATCATCCCCCACCTACCCACACACATAATAAAAAACAGATATTAAAAGTATCTTACCTCCACCACCCACCCACTACTACTAACTAAACGAACAGCCTATACTAACCTAACACTAACCCCCCTAAACCCACTAATTAAATGAGCAAGGAAAGAGGAGGGAGGGGAGGGAATCATGGCTGAGGGTATATTGTCTACAAGTTCTCCCTCCGCAGTGTCTCTTTTATGGCACACACCCTCCTATTTACTTGTGCCACCTCTTGCTGCAGCCTGGTCATTTTCCTCAAGATATGGTCCATGTTCCTTTGCATCTGCTGAAAATCTGCTGGGTCAATGACTGCAGCAGGGGTGGTCTGGGTGCCAGTTGAAGAAGTATGTCCCCTTGTCGGTGCCATGCCTGTAGGAGGAGGTGCAAGTGGTGCTGTGACAGGTCCTGCAGCAGTGGAGGTTGACGGTCCTGCAAAGGTGCCTGCTAAGGTTGGTGCCACCTGGGTGGTTGTGGTGGTGCTAGTAGTGGTGGCTGTGGTGGACACGGAAGGGTCCCCTTGGGCAAATGCCCTCAACACTCCTGAGGCTCTTTCATGGCGATAACGCCTTGCCATGTTGCGGAACCCCGACTCCACATCCAGAATGTGGCGGTAACATATCGCCCTGCGCTGAAACTCCTGAATCTGGATGGGATTCATATTGCAAGCTCTTAAAACAAATAGAAAACCAAACATTAGGTACTTCATTGTGTGATATGGCTTCAGAAGTTAATCAGACAATACATCTAATGTACTAGAAACAGCCCATATCATCATACAGATCACTGGTTGTCCCTGAGGAAGTCCCTGCGGAAGTACATGCCAATGCAGCCTACACATGTCCTTTCAAACAGCACAGCAATACTCTAAAAGATGGGTCACAACTTGAATGACCTATGCATCATTGTTCAGCCATTTGTCACGTAAAAGAAATGCTGTAAGACTTCCACCAGTGACAGGCCAACTAATGACTATCTTCTTGATGACAATCAAGGGCCACAAGATCTGCGAGTTGTAAATGGAATTGCCAGGAGAGAATGTATTTGTTAATCATTAGGGGTTATTCTAGGTTTGGACAAGTGACTTACAGATTTACATGTTTGTGTACTAAACTTGAATCATCAGTCCTAGGTACACTTTTCACATCCCTACGCCTGTGCCTGAGAGGGGCAGTGGACAAGCAAAAAATACTTTCAAACATCAAGGACACCCAGGAAGCTTTGGACAGCTGTACATGGGTTTGGGCAGCCCACCACAGGTAAGGAGGATGTCCAACTAGGATATAGCCAAACCTTGGACAATCCCATCAACACTTATGTTTGGAAATGCAGACAATTGTCAACATCATTTCCTAGCAGTAACACATTACTTACAACAAGCAGATAGATGCAAGCACACATCTGGTCATGAGCTGCATGCACACCTAGGCCATTGTACTCAAGTGCTTCATACTCGTAGCACAACATGTGGAGCTACGTGCTGCTAGGAAGTCAAATATCCAGTCAAACATATTCATTAGTGAATAGGGAAGCTGATGTCTGTGGGTAAGAATTTGGCATCCCTATTCTGTGAGAATCAGGATCTGACTTGCTGACAAAATCACAAATATGGCCCTCTGCTACATTTTCAGATTTGAAGTTTTATCTACAAAAGTCATCCCTATTCACATGGCCGTGCCTACAGGACTGCCCTAAAATTCCAAATTATGACTATATGCTAATGATTGCCCAACTCAAAGATGGGGAAAAAATTATACTCCACTCAAGGAACATATCCGATCATTGACCAGCGCATCACACCTTGCTATGCGCCCAACACACAGGAGTCAATTACACAACAGCAGCAAACACAACACAGAACAGAAATATAACACTTACTGGAGATGTCTGGGTCCGCAAATCGAGTCACCTCTCCGATAGTGTAGGGGGCAGGTCCACCTGTAAAGCATGGAAGGGAGAAATGTGCTCAGTGTCTGTGCACTGTACAACACTTCCAAATACAAATACTATGTGTAATATTAAATCAGAAAGTCAGACCTCTCAGACATGATGATACTGCATCTGACATACCACTGCAAACATGTACAGACCTGGGGACTCCAGTGAGTGATACACACATATCTGCACACATGCAGTGGGCCTAACTATCATGTGGTGGCAAACATGCTCCATCATTTGTTTGCAGACTCATTCATGGAGTGAATTCCTCTCATCATGTGTATCCATGAGAGACATGCAAAGTCACGTTCCTGGAGGACTGAAATACCAGTCACCCAGCTATTGTGACTAACACCAATGTAAAACACACAGGTACAATGCACAGAGGGCCAGGGACAGTTGTTAACTCTCAATTTGTATCATTTGCTTCATTTAATGTGCCAGAGCTATGGTAAGTTGCACCAAACATTGAGATATGAACCCATGTGCATTACGTTTGGCATCCATCCCTAATTTAATTGTGGCACAACAAAGTCAAAATTTCAGTCTAAGATGTTACCTGAGGTCAGCTATAACTTGTTACGTATGTGTCAGAATTCAGTTCAGACATGTATCAGAAAAAATTGAGGGACACATTATTTGTTAAAAATATTTGGATTTAAAACATGTCTTTCCTGGTACACTCACAGACCATGCATAAAACATATGTTAGAGCCACATTTGCATCATCTATTGACGGGAGACAGCACTGATTTATAGGCTCCTGTTGTATTTTGTACGTTAGTGCAGCTGTTGCGTCAACAAATGACGGTAATGTGTAGGAAATATTGTGTAACTCACAGGCAACTGTATGTTTGACTTGCATTCCACATGTCCAAAAACATTGCCTGCAGCATATGAACAAATATGCTACTGTCACTACCGAGCATTTCAATTTGCACATTACTCTGATTTGTACTCACCAACAGGGCCACCAATCACAATCCCCAAGTGGTCCAGCAGGTCTTGCTCCCAGGCAACCAGGTCAGCCCAACGGTGTTTCAGCTGGTGGTCGTTGCGCGGTGTGTTGTAGATTTGCTTGAGATGGTACAGGACCTTTGCCCACCGGAGCCTCCATGCCTCTGTGTGATACCCCTTATCACATGCCCACATGCCTCGAACATTAAGGGTAGGAAGTGGCACACCAGCCAAATAAATCCACCCAGCTCCTCCTCTCCCATCCTGCCAAGACGTGGCCTACCCAACATTCTTCCACAAAAAAGGGAATAAATGGGTACAGAGGAGAGTGAAGGGAAAGTAGGAGAGGGAAATGAAAAAACGATTACCAGAAAACAGCCCAACTATCCCCAAACTTACACTACCCACAACAGACTCCCAACACTACAAAGACAAATGTATACACCAGAAATGACAAAAAATACACTTACACAGGATACCACAGACATTTAGGAAACACAAAAAGACAATTTAAAGACCACACAGGAGACAAAATCACAAAATGCACAGAGAGACAAGTCACAACACAGCCACACAGTCAGGAAATATCACAGACTGCAAAGTGAAAGTGAAAGTACACCCACTGTACCAATTCTGTTAACAGGATATCCTATTACATCACTTCCTGCCTCAAATGCGGGCGTTTTTATTCTTATGCGTCAAAACATTATAACGCTTAGAGTCTGTGCGTCATTCTTTTTTGGCGCACATGCTTAGAAATAACCCTGCATCCATATTTTCAAATATGTTATATACTTAACCAATTTCATGGGGTACAGTGTGGGAATTACCGCTCAGGGCCAATGGATGTATCATGGCAATGAGTGTCATTTTACGACGCATGTGCGTCTTTTTTTTACGCGTATGCGTAAAAATTTCTGTCTTTGACTGGGTTTGGGTCATTTCTCATTTTTAATAGTACATGACAGGTGTGACAATACAAGCAGATAGGCTGAATGCACCAACATTGTGCATTCTGGTGTATGGGCACATGTGACAGATCATACTACTGCAGACCATGATCCTCTACTTGTTGTTCTGGATTTGCACTCATCACTGACGCAATAGATGGCCAAACGTGTGGAATACAAATAGGTATTACCCAGTTTGGCCATGTTTTGCGTCAAGAGAGGATAGCAAAGCTACGCAAATCAATACAGTAACTCAATGCCTATGTTTCAATGTGTGTGAATTGGACCTTACTATTGTAGTTGTCCCAATGTGTGAACATCACAAGACGCGTTTTCTCAAATCTGCTTGTATGCATGTGGAGTCAATGTGTCCAACCATCAGATGCTATTCAGTGTGGAAATGAGAAAGGAAATGTGTTAGTCATACACGTAGCAACAAATATTGTGTGAACTTCCTAGGTTTTTTGGGACATAAGCACCACCAATTACAAACCATGCACAGGATACATCGAAGACGGTTGATCATGGCAATGTTCCAAAACTAAGCCATCACATGTCCTGGAATGTTGGATACTACTTCCAAGGCACTTGTTTGTATACTACCCATGAGTCAGGCATTGGATAATGCTATGTGGGTACGGTGTTTGTGACAACGAGTCCCAAATACAATCCACAAATCTCATGTCACGCTACAGTTGGAGTCAAATAAATGAACCATGTTTCTCCTGTGGCAGTGGAGGACCAGCAGACCAAGCAGCACGTGTTCACATATTTACTGGTAAATTGCACGAAGGTGTTCGGTTCAAGTGTGTGGGGCCATTTGTAGCCTGAGTCATTATTGGGGTCCTTGTTGTCACAGTTACATGCAGGTCTAGTCATGAGTCTGTGGAACCATGTCCTGCATTTACAAAGTATCCTTCACAGCTGAATTGAAGGAAAGCCGAAGAGGAATTGAGAACACACATGGCGATAGTCCATCTATGGCGCTGCAGACGTGTTATGAGACTGACAGCAGGGCAACCTTGGTGTGCTGACAAAGTTAATGGATCAGAAATTTAAAACCGGCAGGTTTACTTCACAACATTCGTACACAGGTTGGCCTCTAATATTCCCACTGCATCCGAGAACATCAGTGCCTCTGTGCTGATTAACCTCTAAGCTATTCACCACACAAGCCCCATCAATATGTTGGGGGCAATGTGAATCAGCGTGTGGAACGTCATGGTCCTAACACGTGTTGACATTTCATACACATTATCTGACGTTGTTCGTTGTGCAGGAGGCACCATACTCAGTCCATTCATACAGCTATGGTACACTGTCACTATTTGTCACTCATGCATACATGAAACCCAGACAAGGGATGGACCATGATTAGGCTATTTGGAGATAAGCTCCACCCCATGGTACGATAAGTAAACTGATTATGCTATACAATGTATTTGAGTATTCATTGTAGACCCACCTCACACAATACCCCAGGAGGAAAGTGAGGGCTTGGAAAGCAACTATGAGACAAATGTAGCCACAGGGAACCTTTATGGTAATCCAAAGCCAGGAACCAGTCAGGCTAACAGTATGCAGGGTCAATCAGTATCAATCATTTAACAAGGCAAATACACAGTGAGGAGACTGAGGGGGTGATTCTAACCCTGGCGGTCGGTGATAAAGCGGCGGCCAACCCGCCAACAGGCTGGTGGTCCAAAAAATGGAATTCTGACCCTGGCGGGAACCGCCAACACAGCCCGCCACATTAACACTCCGACCGCCACGGCGGGAGAAACAAACAGCGCGGCGGTCACCGCCAACAGCCAGGCGGCAGACAATGTACCGCCCACACCATCACGACCCACCAATCCGCCACGTTTTCCGGGGCGGGAGCCCCGCCGATAAAAACACGGCGGAAACAGACTACGAATGTGAAAACGCTCACCTCTACGCACTCCACGAATACGGAGGACAGCATGGAACCCGAATTGAACATCATACCTGCTCTCGTCTACCTGCTCATCTACCACGAGTACGAACTCCGGCGCAGACGTCAACGGTGAGTACAGCACCTACGACACACGGGAGGGGGGAGGACGAAAGGTTACGGGCACACACATATGCAAACCCCCCCCCCCCCAATACGTACACACCAATGCAGAGCAACAAGTCACAGTGACACCAACCAAACCCCCGTAAAAAATGCAATGACATTTCAAAATTGACAATAAATATTTATGTCCAAAATAGCCTCCGATAAGTATTGGTCAACTAGCCAGAATATTTACATTTAAAAAGTCTATATACACAGCAGTGGACAACTGAAGAAATCAGTCCTGCACATTTTACGTATTAACGATTTGTCCGTGGGCCAAAGTGTAGCAACACAAGGGCAAAGCCCACACACGAGACCTGAGTCCTTTGGAGAGAACACTGCAGGGGCATCTGATGACAAAACTACAGGCACCTCAGGGGGAAGGGAAGGGGGGGCACCTCAGCCACATGAGTCCACGACGCCAGACCCACGAAGGGGCCACCATGCCCACTGCCATATCCTGGGGAGTGCAAAGCCACAGTCTCTCAATGTCTCTACAGTGGTTGGATTGGCCACTGCCATATCCTGGGAGTGCAAAGCCACAGTCTCTCAATGTCTCTACAGTGGTTGGATTGCCCACTGCCATATCCTGGGGAGTGCAAAGCCACAGTCTCTCAATGTCTCTACAGTGGTTGGATTGCCCACTGCCATATCCTGGGGAGTGCAAAGCCACAATCCATCAGGTGGAGGAATTGCTCCACTGGTCAAGGAGGATGCATGATGGCCACAGTGAACCGTGAACTGTGTTTGCAGGAAGGGCCCAGCGGAGCAGTGCTTGAGACGGCGGGGCCCGGCGGGGCCCAGCGGAGCGGTGCTTGACAGGAAGGGCCCAGCGGAGCGGTGCTTGAGACGGCGGGGCCCAGCGGAGCGGTGCTTGACAGGAAGGGCCCAGCGGTGCGGTGCTTGAGACGGCGGGGCCCAGCGGAGCGGTGCTTGACAGGAAGGGCCCAGCGGAGCGGTGCTTGAGACGGCGGGGCCCAGCGGAGCGGTGCTTGACAGGAAGGGCCCAGCGGAGCGGCGCTTGAGACGGCGGGGCCCAGCGGAGCGGTGCTTGACAGGAAGGGCCCAGCAGAGCGGTGCTTGACAGGAAGGGCCCAGCGGAGCGGTACTTGAGACGGCGGGGCCCAGCGGAGCGGTGCTTGACAGGAAGGGCCCAGCGGAGCGGCGCTTGAGACGGCGGGGCCCAGCGGAGCAATGCTTGACAGGAAGGGCCCAGCGGAGCGGTGCTTGACAGGAAGGGCCCAGTGGAGCGGTGCTTGACAGGAAGGGCCCAGCGAAGCGGTGCTTGAGACGGCAGGGCCCAGCGGAGCGGTGCTTGACAGGAAGGGCCCAGCGGAGCGGTGCTTGACAGGAAGGGCCCAGCGGAGCGGTGCTTGACAGGAAGGGCCCAGCGGAGTGGTGCTTGAGACGGCGGGGCCCAGCGGAGCGGTGCTTGACAGGAAGGGCCCAGCGGAGCGGTGCTTGAGACGGCGGGGCCCAGCGGAGCGGTGCTTGACAGGAAGGGCCCAGCGGAGCGGTACTTGAGACGGCGGGGCCCAGCGGAGCGGTGCTTGACAGGAAGGGCCCAGCGGAGCGGTGCTTGAGACAGCGGGGCCCAGCAGAGCGGTGCTTGACAGGAAGGGCCCAGCGGAGCGGCGCTTGAGACGGCGGGCCCAGCGGAGCGGTGCTTGACAGGAAGGGCCCAGCGGAGCGGTGCTTGACAGGAAGGGCCCAGCGGAGCGGTGCTTGAGACGGCGGGACCCAGCGGAGTGGTGCTTGACAGGAAGGGCCCAGCGGAGCGGTGCTTGACAGGAAGGGCCCAGCGGAGCGGTACTTGAGACGGCGGGGCCCAGCGGAGCGGTGCTTGACAGGAAGGGCCCAGCGGAGCGGTGCTTGAGATGGCGGGGCCCAGCGGAGCGGTGCTTGACAGGAAGGGCCCAGCGGAGCGGTACTTGAGACGGCGGGGCCCAGCGGAGCGGTGCTTGACAGGAAGGGCCCAGCGGAGTGGTGCTTGAGACGGCGGGGCCCAGCGGAGCGGTGCTTGACAGGAAGGGCCCAGCGGAGCGGTGCTTGACAGGAAGGGCCCAGCGGAGCGGTGCTTGAGACGGCGGGGCCCAGCGGAGCGGTGCTTGACAGGAAGGGCCCAGCGGAGCGGTGCCTGAGACGGCTGGGCCCTCTTCAGCAGTGCCTGTCTTCACGGCGGGGCCCTGTTCAGCGGTGCCTGTCTTCACGGCGGGGCCCTCTTCAGCGGTGCTCTTCTGCACGGCGGGGCCCTGTTCAGCGGTGCCTGTCTTCACGCGGGGCCCTGTTCAGCGGTGCTCTTCTGCACGGCGGGGCCCTGTTCAGCGGTGCCTGTCTTCACGGCGGGGCCCTCTTCAGCGGTGCTCTTCTGCACGGCGGGCCCTGTTCAGCGGTGCCTGTCTTCACGGCGGGGCCCTCTTCAGCGGTGCTGTTCTTCACGGCGGGGCCCTGTTCAGCGGTGCCTGTCTTCACGGCGGGGCACTCTTCAGCGGTGCTCTTCTGCACGGCGGGGCCCTCTTCAGCGGTGCCTGTCTTCACGGCGGGGCCCTCTTCAGCTGTGCTCTTCTGCACGGCGGGGCCCTGTTCAGCGGTGCCTGTCTTCACCGCGGGGCCCTCTTCAGCGGTGCTCTTCCAGGAAGTCTAGGGAGCCAGACCTGGGCTGGACACCCTGCTCACTCGCCCTCCGACTGTGCAGTGGCAGGCCCCTTCGGGGACGGAGTCCTGGGCCCTTTGCTGTCGTCCCTTGCAGGCGGGATGGGGCTTGTGGGCCCCTCCAGCTCCGCGCTCCTGATGGATGACCTCTCCGCCCTGCTGCCCTTTCGCTCCTTAGATGGGGCTCTCGGGCCCTTGCCTCCCCTGGCTGTTGTGGCAGGTGAAGTGGCCGTTGTTGGCTCCTTGGGGGCAGCCGTCTCAGTCCTCTCACGGCGGCACTTCAGTTTACGTGTCCTCTTGCCTGGGGGTGGGCTGGATGTCCCCTTGCTGCTCAGTGAAGTGTCACTGCCGCCAAAGGGTGGACTCCAGAAGCCATGCACCACTTGGAAACTCGAAGCTGGGCTGGTGGTGGCTGAGGTGCTCTTGGGACTCTTAACCGATGGAGGGGGTGGGTCAGGGGAGGGAAAGAGGTTAAGATTAGAGAGGTAATATTTCTTAGGACCAAGGTAAAGGGTAGGAGTAGTGGTGATGGAAGTGGAGGAAGAGGATGTGGCTGTAGGAGAGTCAAGTGTGCTGTCTTTGGGTGCAGGTGACTGAGGCGTAGGCTGTCGTGAGGTGGTTGGCTGTTGTTTGGGTGTCTGCCTGCGTTTATGTGTCTTGGAAGAGGGGGTGACAGACACAGTGGGAGAGGACACAGGGGACGTGTAGATGGCAGTGGGGGTGGTGACTGCACGTGTGAGGACTGTAGTGGAGGGTGTGCTGGTGATGGAAGCACTGGCTGATGGTGGTGTGCATGCAGGTGTGAGTGTAGACGTCACAGGGAGGGAGGAGGGAGACGAGGAGGAGGGGGACACAGAGGTGGTAGTGACTGTTGGAATGTCTGCATCTGGGTGTTGCTGGGGTGAATGCTTGTGTGTCCTGTGGTGCTTGTGTCTGGATGATCTGGCCTTGGGTGTTGAGGTGTGTGCAGGCTGGTCTGATGGTGTGGATGGGATAGGCTGAGGAACAGGAGACAGAGAAAGGGTGGAGGCAGTTAGAAGAGGGAGGCTGGAGACAGGGACAATGGCTGCCGTCAGTGCTGAGGCCAGAGCAGTGAACGATCGTTGATGGGCAGCCTGACCCGAATGAATGCCCTCCAGGTAGGCATTGCTCCGATGCACCTCCCTTTCCACCCCCTGGATGGCATTCAAAAGGGTAGTCTGCCCAACAATGAGCGTCCTCACGAGGTCAATGAGCTCCGCACTGAGGGCAGCAGGGGTAACTGGGGAAGGGGCTGAGGTGCCTGGGGCGAAGGAGACGCCCGCCTTCCTGGGCGAGCGGGCACGGAGCGAAGGCTGAGGGGCTGCTGGGAGGGCGGAGCTGGAGCGCTGGGTGGCGGCTGTACCTGTGGAGGCGGGGGCCCGGATGTTGCCGCCACCGCTAGGGAGCTCCCAAACGAGGACGTGTCCGTGTCGCTGGTGTCTTCACCGGTCCCCGTTGTGGTGCTCCCCTCGCCCTCCGGATCACTGGTGCCCTCGGTGTCTGTTCCAGTGCCCACCGGGGCCTTGTGACTTGCAGCTCCCTCGTGCTCCGACGCCAATTCTCCTCCGCCTGATGATGCTAATGCACAAGAAGACAAAGAATAAGGGTGGGGGGAGAAATAAAACAAAGTTGAGTGTATGCCTTGTCAATACCGTTGGCGGAGAGGACAGACACAGGTGCCTCATGCACTAAGCCGCGAAATTGGGGTACACTACTCAGTACTTCTGACTAGGCCAACAGGTCTAGGGACAACAGACGCGCACATGGGTGATGCAGGATCATGGATAGCTGTACTTGGCACCCTACAGAGGTGGGGGGCGGGGGCACAGGGCCATGTCTAAGGGAGGGGACTACACTACAGAAAGCGCCCTGGCCTAGTGTCACCCACGGCCCTCCTCCCCCACCCAGACGCCTCAACTGCGCTTAAGGATAGCAGAATGTGCAGGTACTCACCCCCTTGTGTCTGCTGTGATGTCCTCAAGCGCCCATCCAAATCAGGGTAGGCCACCGCCAGGATCCGGGACATCAGGGGGGTCAGGGTACGACTGGCACCCCTCCTAGGTCGGGAGGCCATCCCCAGCAGTGACTCAGCGGTCTTTCGGGTTCCGCGGCGGATGTCCTCCCACCTCTTGCGGCAGTGGGTGCCCCGTCTGGTGTAGACCCCCAGGGCCCGGACTTCCTTGGCGATGGCACGCCAAATGTCGATTTTCTGATGGGCGCTCACCTGTTAGACATGTAAAGGGTGGGAAAGAGAAAACGTGAAATTTCGGCATGTTTGGAGTACATGCCCCCCCCCCCCAACCTTGCCATGTGGCCCATTCTCTCATCTGTCGTGCGTTGCACTCCTCATTTTCTCCCCACCCCAACAACTTACATCCACCCCACTCCACACAGGCATAACCCATTCAATGTGCACTCAGTGTACTCACCTGTTGGTCTGGAGGACCGTAGAGTAGCGCATACTGGGGGAGGACCCCATCCACTAGTTTCTCCAACTCTTCAGACGTGAAGGCAGGGGCCCTTTCCCCAGTCACAGCAGCCATTGTCACTTCCAGACCGAGGTCACAGCAGCACTTGCAGTATAGGTCCTCTCCTGTGGATGATCAGGTCTCGAGTGATTAGGCAGATAGAAAATGGCGGTCACGGCCGCGGCGGTGCGTACCGCGGCGGTGCGTACCGCGGCGGTGCGTACCGCGACCGCCGGCGCACATCGTCATTGGCTCCTGAATCCCATAGGGTTCAATGTTAACCAATGCGGCTTCGTATAGTGGTCTTCGACCGCCTACCGCCACGGTGTGCCACGCCAGCGCATTGACCTCACATCCCATTGTCCCACTTCACCGGTCAGGCAGCCGCCATTTCAAGGGCCCACAAGGCTTAATTTCAACTGCGTCACACAGGCCTAGGCCTTGCATTGCCACACATCCAAACATAGCCATCCATACCTTTTCGTGTACTGTGCATGCAGTGGTGAACGTACCTGTGACTTGCTTGACTCTGTGCTCCATGTTGTCCTTCCTAGGCACCGTCCGCTGGGACTTGCGAGGAGAAGGATGAATCCTTGCGTGTACCGCCCGCTGGTGGACCTGTCGACAATGGAAGAACGCCACATCATACTACGATACAGACTTGACCGAGCCACTATACATGAACTGTGTGCCCAGCTGGAGCCAGCCCTGATGTCCCCCATCCGCCAACCCACAGGAATTCCCCCTCTAGTGCAGGTTCTGTCAGTCCTCCATTTTCTGGCAAGTGGCTCATTCCAGACAACAGTGGCCATGTCATCTGGAATGTCTCAGCCTATGTTTTCAAAGATCTTGTCTAGAGTGTTGTCTGCCCTGACGAAACACATGCGGCGCTACATTGTATTCCCTGAGGAGGTCGATTTGGCCACTGTGAAGGGTGATTTTTATGCCCTTTGACATATTCCCAACATAATTGGTGCCATTGATGGGACCCATGTGGCTTTAGTACCCCCAAAAGACGATGAGCAGAAACAGGAAAAGTTACCATTCGATGAACGTTCAGGTGGTCCGTTTGGCTGACCAGTACATCTCCCATGTGAATGCCATGTTCCCTGGGTCAGTGCATGACGCGTATGTGATGCGAAATAGCAGCATCCCTTATGTGATGGAACAGCTACAGAGACAACGTGTGTGGCTAATTGGTGACTCTGGTTACCCCAACCTGCCTTGGCTATTGACCCCAGTGAGGAATCCCCGGACCAGGGCAGAGGAACGGTACAATGAGGCCCATGGGCGAACTAGGAGGGTCATTGAAAGAATCTTCGGCCTCCTGAAGGCCAGGTTTAGGTGCCTACATATGACAGGGGGATCCCTGATGTACTCACCAAAGAAGGTGTGCCAGATCATCGTGGCCTGCTGCATGCTTCACAATCTGGCATTGCGACGTCAGGTGCCCTTCCTGCAGGAGGATGGTCCAGATGGTGGTGTTGAAGCAGCTGTGGAGCCTGCGGAGAGTGAAGAGGAGGAAGACGAAGAGGACGACACAGACAACAGGGACAGAGTTATCCATCAGAATTTTCAGTAGCACACAGGTAGGAATCACCCACGCCATTTACCATTTACTGAATGCCCCCTGCATCTTTACTTTGTGTATTTCCCCCTAGTTCTTTTAAACTGAAGTTTACTTTTCCCTTCCCTTTTCAGTGCTGTATGACCCACTGCGTGACTTCTGCTTGGTTAGCCCATGGACTAATGCTTATTGACATCGGTATGTTGTCCACACATAAATAACAGAACATTATTCATAAGTAATGTGTTATACATTTGTAAATAATACAGGCTGACTCCAGAATGATTTATGTGCAATGAGTGATTTATTTATAGTGCTATATTTTGGTACATGATATTAAAACGGTGAAGGGTGAGGGTGGAGTTATGTCCATGGCAGAGTCCAGTTCTCGGTCGCACAGGTGCATTGTTCATATGGCTGTGGAAGGATGGAGCAGGGGCAGTTCAAGGTTGGACAGGGTGACACTGTGGGACAGTGGAATGACATCCGGGGGGATATTAGACTGGCGGGGGTCTTGGCATCCTACTCTGTCTTCCTTTGAGATCTCAGGTTCCTCTTGCGGGGTGGTTGTTCTTCAGCAGGAGGTGGGGTTCTGGTGGCCCGTCGTTCTGTGGGGGCCTCCTGACCACTAGCGCCGGCGGAGGTGGTAGGCTGTTCCTGGCTAGTGACAGGGGCCCTTTGCGGTGCCACATGGTCCCGCAATGTGGTTTCTATCCGGTTGAGGGCCTGGACTATGGTCCCCAACGCGGTAGCGATGTCCCGGAGTTCATTGCTGAACCCCATGTACCGTTCCTCCTGCTGTGCCTGGATCTCGGTGAACCTGGCCAGTACCGTCGCCATCGTCTCCTGGGAGTGATGGTATGCTCCCATGATGGTGGTGAGGGCCTCTTGGAGAGTCGGTTCCCTGGGCCTGTCCTCCCCCCCCTGTCGCACAGCAGCCCTCCCAGTTGCCCTGTTTCCCCGGGCCTCTGTCCCCTGGACGGTGTGCCCACTACCACTGCCCCCAGGTCCCTGTTGTTGTTGGGGTGTTGGGTCAGCCTGGGTGCCCTGTAGTGGCGGACACACCGCTGATTGACGCGTCCGCGGGACAGAGGCATGGGCCCGCTGGGTGGGAGCTGTGCTGGTGTTCCCAGAGGGGTTTGGGTCTGCTGTGGCCTGTGTCTGTGTGTGGGGAACCGACTGTCCAGAGGTCCCCGATGGTCCGGGCTGGTCGTCAGGTTCTAGGTCGACAGAGCTGCTGTCCTCGCTGGGGGCCTTTTCTGGGGGTGGGATGGACATCTCTGGACCCTCCGTGGCGGTGTGTTGGCGTTCGGGCCCTGCAGGGGTGAAGGAGTATGGTTATTGTTTCTGTGTGTGCCATGGCCTGCATTTTGGGTGCCCTTGTCCCCCAGTGCTGGCATTCCCTTGTGGGAGGTGTTGTGAGGGTTTGGGGGGGTGTATGGGTATGTGCAATGGTCATGCTTTGGTGGTGGCTGTCTATGGTTTGTGCTGGCATTCAGGGGTTGGTGTTGTTTAGGGTGGGTTGTGCTGGTGAGACATTGGCAGGGAGGTTATGTGCTGGGGGGTGATATGGGGGGGGGTTGGCATGCTGGTGGTTGGGGGGGGTGAAGTAGTTGAGATTCGACTTACCAGAGTGCATTCCTCCGTGTACTCCAGCGAGGCCATCAGGATGCAGGATGTTTACCACATCTTGCTCCCATGCTGTGAATTGGGGTGGGGTGGGTGGGGGTCCACCGCCAGTCTTCTGCACAGCGATGTTGTGCCTGGAGATCATCGAGCGCACCTTCCCCCGTAGGTCGTTTCATCGCTTTCTGACATCTTCCCGATTTCTGGGATGCTGTCCCACAGCGTTGACCCTGTCTACGATCCTTTGCCATAGCTCAGCCTTCCTTGCTATGGTGGTGTACTGCACCTGTGTGCCGAAGAGCTGGGGCTCAACCCTCATGATTTCCTCCACCATGACCCGGAGTTCTTGCTCCGAAAACCGTGGGTGTCTTTGGGGTGCCATGGGGTGGTGTGGATGAGGTGTGGGGTGGTGTTTGTGGTGATGTGCGTGGTGATATGTGGTGATGTGTGCGTAGATGTGGTGTGGGTGATGAAGTTGGGTTCCTGTGTGTGTTGGGGTTTTCTAATGCTGTGCTCGCTATCTCTATCTCTCTCGCTCTCGCCTTCGCTCCGATTTCCAACTAGTGGGGGTTTGTGGGTGATGTGGGTGTGTGTTTTATAGTTGATTGGATGTGTGGGAGCGTTGTTTGTATGTGTCTCAGGTGTGCGTATTTCAAAATGTCCAATGTGGCAGTGTTTTGGTGCTGTGTGTGTATTTTGACCGCGGCGGTGTGTACCGCCAATGGAATACCGCGGTTGAAAGACCGCCACGTGGATTCGTGGGTCAGAATGGCATGGGCGTGTTTGTGTTGGCGTGACGGTGGAGGTTTGGTCATCTCCAGTTTTCCGCGGCCCGCTGATGTGGCGGCCTTCCTTGGATGTCGGATTTTTGTTGGTTTCACAGTTGGTGGTCAGAATGACCGTGGCGGTCTACCGCGGCCGCGGCGGTAGTATGGCGGACTTCTGACCGGCGGTAAGGGCCTTTTACCGCCGAGGTCAGAATGACCCCCTGAGACTGGTCAAAGCTGGAACAACACTGTGGAAAATGATAACTGTGTTTGTCCTGTGTGTTGGAACGTAACACAATAATCCAAGGCCTGTGTTACACAGGTGATTTATGCGGCAATGCATTACAGTGTTATACATAAAATGGCAGCTTCTATGCTGTTCCAGGCAGCTGCAAGGGCAGTGCATGTTCAAATGGCTGGTCTGCATGGATGTGCTCACAGGTGTGTGCAGCTTCAGTCTCTCACAAGTCCTATAGGTAGGAATCAAGTTCAAAGGGCCAACAGTACCTTTCAAATGGGAAGCAATGTACAGGTGATTACGGGTCCTACAGACTACAAGGCAGTGCATTATTCAACCGGAAGTCCATGCAGAGAGAAGAACAATGACTATGGCGTACCATAATAAAGAGGGAAGAACACTGGATTCAGAATGTGAGTCTGGGTGTGTGTAGATGAGGGAATATCTGGGTACACATATTCCCTTTCCAGGGCTTTCTGAAGAAGGGTGGGGTGAGACAGGGAACAAGACAGTGGCAGGACTTAAGACCTGGGCTGGCATGTGCAGGGGATGTCTTGTGAGCAATGTTAGTCATACCTGAGGCACTCGTGCTATCCATTTGCTGCTTATATGGAATTCTTGTCACACATACTCCTTGCAAAGATAGCTGATGTAACACTTACTGATGTCAAGGGTCTGGTCCTACCTTCTTGTCACTAATGCAATAGCACATCCACTGCCTCATGTATGAGACATTTTGTTACCTTATTGACTGATGGTGTCTTAGTTGTGTGCCATATGCTGAAATGAACCATGTTGCCAACATGTATGTGTCAAATAGCTGTGCTTGTCTGATATTGCCCTTCAAATGTGAAATATACAGGATATATGTAATTTACAGTGTGTGTGATTTTTCTGTATCCTAATCTGTATTTCTGCAATGCTCCATGAGGCTACATTCTGATTCTGATTGTTATGGATAATGTTATGCAAAAACCATGATATAGTGAATAGTATAGGTGTTTATTGACATATGGTAAGACAGTGGTGATGGATGAGTAGAGTTAAAAGAAATTTTTAACAATATGTTGTCTCCGACGCAATCCTGCAGCTGTGTTTGGATGGTCCCCCTCATGTTGATGGACAGCATCCTCCTCTTCCTCCTCTGCAGGCATTTGTGGGTCGGGTTCATATAGGGGAATGTTTCTTTTTACACATATGTTGTGCAGGATGACACAGGTCAAAATGATTTTGCACACCATTTCAGGTGAGTGTGGGAGCGTGCCTTGACATCACCGGAGGCAGGCTCCTACACTCACCTGAAATGGTGTGCAAAATCATTTTGACCTGTGTCATCCTGCACAACATATGTGTAAAAAGAAACATTCCCCTATATGAACCCGATGTTTGTGTTATTGTGTGGAATCCTAGGCTTCTAGAATGTACCATCAGCATTGGGTTGTTTCACTATTTGAATGGGTGTTTGGATGATTGACCGGATGTCAGCAGTATTTTTGTAGAGTTGCAGTACATTGTGTACTCCCTTGCATTACGTCATGTGAAAGAGGTATCCCTGTGTCTTAAATGGGGGTGACATGATACTTCCATACACAGAATCAGTTCCACAGTGGTGGTAACACGGTTGCATCTATATACCCTGAACATCCCATCCAATTTCACATATGTAATAGAATTAGTTAAACATCAGTGAGACCCTTAGATTTGGCTAGGTGACAATGTACAACACATCTCCGTACGTTGTCAGCACTGACGTATTGACAATTGACTATGCACAAATTTCACATGTGTGACAAATTCTCTGCAGACCTATTTCTCTGCCCTTGTCAAGTCGACTCCGGTTCTAACATGTACCTATACTACTGAACATGTTTTAGTTCAGCTGGCTAACTTGGTTGTGAGGTTGTCACTGGGAGTGTCAGAAGGTCCGTATGCCTGTACATCTGTTGTGTGTGTGTGAAATTGTCTCAAGCCATATGTGCACTTTCAATATTGTCCCATCAATATGTGTTCTTCGCACAGTCCACTTGCTTATTGGTAGTGGGCTATTTCAGAGCAGGAGTGATGTGAGATATTGGTACAGCCTCAATGATTCCATGTCACCTTCATTGTAATCATCATCGTGCTATGTGTGTCATGGTGTTTGACCTGCAGCAAAACACATTACACACCCCTTACACAGTACGTATAGGTCGGAAGGGTGTTTGTTGAGTGTTATTGATGTGATATTGAAAGATTAATGTTCCAAGTTGTACTGGCAGTTGAGGCCATGTCATTGTCATTGTGTTGTTTTAAATTGTTCCATTGTGTTTGTGGAGTGGCATCTGTTGTTATTTGGTTCTGTCATTTGTCCATAGGTGTATATCCAAATGGGTCAGGATATCACACATGCCTAGCAGTGTCACAACCTCATTGTCTTCCTGGCCACGTGTCAATGTAGTGGTGTATGTGTTGTGTGTCATACAGGGTTGCTGTGCAGTGTGTATATAAGTAGGTTTCTGTACTTACCAACAAGTAGGCCCTTTCCATATCATCCATCCTGGAAGTGTTGATTGATGGTTCAGTGGCGGAAGATGAATGAATCATGTACACTCCCTTGATACTTTGCCACGATGTTGGTGATCAATCCCCGGTGATCGACAGTGGCCTGCACATTGATGGAGTGTGTGTGCTTCCTGTTGCGGTATGGATGTTCAGTTGCAGCAGGTGGCACAATGCGTACATGTGTGCAGTCAATGGCTCCAAGCATGTGTGGGAAGCCGTTGATTTGGTAGAAACCCTGTTTTGTCTCCTGCTGCTTCTGCTGTGTGTTGGGGAAGCTGATGTGGCGGGTGTGAGGGAGATGATGGCATCCAGTACCTTGGGTAGGAAGGCAGAGAATGAGGGCTGTGAGATCCCGGCAACCGGGGCACCAGTGGTTTGAAAGGAGCCACTTGCCAACATGTGGAGTACAGCTAGCAGTTTGGTTTCTGGTGGAATGGTGCAGGGTGTCTGCAAGCTGGGTGCCAACTGTGGTTCAATGTTGTGCAGCAGCTGCTGAATGGCTTGCCAGTTGAGCCTGTACCTCTGGATGATGTCTTGTTGGCGGAGTTCCAGAAGGGTTATCCTGGTGTGGAATATCCTCTCCTGCCTTCTGCGTTGCGTTTGGGATCCCTGCTGGTGTTGTAGAAGCTGTTGTTGTTGGTCCTGTGCTCTGCGTCTGCGTGCATGCTGGATGAAAAGCACCTCCATGTCTTCCTTTTGGAGCTCTGCTGTTGCTTCTGTGTGTTTTAATTAAGTACTGGTATGTTTGCCTCATTTTAACACCTGCCCTGACCCAGGCTTTATTTTTTTACGCAAATCGGGCTGTGCGTCATTCTCCGACTCTGCGGGATTTTTGTGCGATTGGATAAATAAGGCACATGGGTGTTGGACAGGAACGCCTACCTTGCATGTCATTATGGCAAGGCGGTTTCTCGCATCCAGAAAATTACGCACACAGCGGAATTTTGGCATACGTGGCCTCGGGCATCAAAGTTTAAATATGGTGCATGGTTTGCGCCGGGTGTGCGATAAAAATGTTGACGCATATTCGGCGCAAACAGAGTATAAATATGCCCCTAAGACCTTTTGGCTATTGTCTAACAGTTCTAAAAACACACCTCCCTGATTTCACCTGTGGGATTCTTTATGTTAGGAGCTGAAGCATACTGTGCTGGCACCTCATATCCTGTCTGAGGTGACATAGTAGAACCAATGAATCTTTGGGGCAAATAAGGTGGATTTATTTAAAAAAATAAAATTCAAGGAAACAGAGTGCATTTGGTGTGGACATATACAAAGGTGGCACAACAGGGAACAAAGAGACTGATAACATGTCAGTAGTAGGTAGGGGAGAGCTGCCTTGCATAAATACAAAATAATCCAGATTTGTGTGAGTAAGTCTGAACCCCTGCATCCGAACCTCCTCGCAGTACCATCCACCAATAAGAGAGAGGGTATGTCTAAGAGCAGGGGTAGGGGGGTGAGAAGTGGAGTCAAGGGGGAAGCTGACGAGTGGATGGAAGATTGGATAGTTTAGGGGGAACAAGAAAAAAAGAAAGAAAGAGGTAGAGAGAAGGAGGAGACAAGAAAGGGACAGGAGTGTGAGTAAGGAGAAGAGTGCATATCATGGCGGTAGGGAGGGAGGAGCTTCATCCGCTGGCCCGTAGGATCCCGTAGAAAGTGCATCCATGCCTGGAGGAATACCTCAGTACGGTTCTGAAGGTTGTGAATAACACGCTTGTTTGAAGCAGCCAAAACAAAGCTGACATCACCCCATGTAAGTGGCCTCATGTCGTGAGGTAGGTTACTACCGGTGAGGACTGTAGGGTCCAGGGATGGGGGCCCAGGTGGCGATTAAGGCAATGTCACAATTGAAAATATCTCCATGACTGCTGTGATTGGAGGGAAAACTCCTCACACAGCTACACAAAGAGTTTGAGGGTGCCCCCTCAATGAGTTGCCTAAGGCTGACAATGCTTCTGTGCCCAGCAGAAAGCCTTCTCTCCTATATACAAACTGGTATCCCCCCACAAGGGCAGGTGTTCATGAAGGAAGGGATCCATTCTGAGTAGGTAATGGACCTGCCTCCAGGATTTCATTATAACCTGGAGAACTGGATTATGAGAGTGTAGGGTGGACACATCCTCATGTATCGCAGAGATAGGCCTTGCCAGGAGGACAGCAGCATGCGTTCCATTGTCGTCCCTGGTGTTGGATCAGGCGTCCTGGGGAGCATGTAGGCCAGCTGAGAGAGATGGAAGTCCAGGGCATAGTGTTCAACCAAAGGGAGGCCTAATTTCCTGCTCGAGCGGTGCACCTGGAGTTTGGCCTTGGCAAGGCGGGGGCGAGCCGAGACCCAGGCAAAAAAGTGGATGCATTTATCCATGGACCACAGTATGGCTAAAGGTTCCAGCAGGGGAATCATGCCAAGGACATAGGTGAGTCTAGGCAGCATCACCATCCGCATAGCTTGGACCCTGCCCCACACTGACAGCCCAAGGGGCAACCTTTTCTCAAAGTCTAGTTTCATGCAGGTGATCAGAGGGTCAAGATTATCAGCCACCATCTGGTCCAGGCCTGATTGAAAAAGATCCCAAGGTACTTGAGATGTAAAGATTTCGACTGAAGGGGGTGCCCGGATATTGCTGCAGCAGTGGTAGTGCGTGATATAGGCAACAATTACATTTTGTCCCAGTTCACTCGATAACCCGACAGTGCTTCAAAATCATGAATGGTGCCCAGCAAGGCAGGGAAGGATTGGTGGAGGTCCGTAAGGTTGAGGAGTACATGATCAAAATAAAAATACGCAGTTGACTCGCTTCCTGGGACAGGGACCCCAGAAATGAGTGGGGTCTGGCATAGAAAGGCTGCAAGAGGCTCCAAAACCAAGAGGAATAACCGGAGTGTCTGTGGGCATCCCTTCCAGGTTCCCCTGCGGATTGGAAAGGGGTCTGATAGGAAGCCACTGCAGTTCACCTGTGCTGTAGGGGAGTCATAAAGCAAACTGAGTTTAGCTATGAAGCTACCCCAAAAGGCCAAACTGGGGCAAGGTAGTGAAGAGGTACCCCCAGACAATCCAATCAAACGCCTTCTTGATGTCCAGCAAGAGGGTGAGGGCTTTGGCCTGTTGGTCTTTGGCCATCCAGAAAGCATGGGCAAGGGTATGGAGGTGGTTCCTGGAGGAGCGGCAGGGACAAACCTTACCTGGGTGTGGTGGATAAGGGACAGGATCACCTTGTGAAGGTGGGCCGCCAGGACACCTGCAAGTATCTTGATATCCCAATTGTGGAGGGAAATAGGCCTGTAGTTCCCACAAAGTAGAGGGCCCTCCCTGGTTTGGGGAGAACATCACCACCCACCCACCAGTAAAACTATGCAGGAAAGACATCCTCCCTGGGTGCCTTGTGGGAGGGTAGGTCAGAGATGGCCTGTGCTATTTCTGTTTTGCTGATCTCACCAGCAAGCAGTTCCTTGCTAGACTCATTGAGACTGGGTAGCTGGATGCTGGCAAAGAAGGCCTCCAAGCAGATGCGGTTGACTGCCTGGTGCAGGGTGTAGAGCTCCCAGTAGAAACCTGCTAATTGGTTAACAATATCTTGTGGGCAAGTAAGGACTGTGCCGGCAGAGGACCGTATAGTGGAGATGGTAAGCGATGCCTCCTGCTGGTGCAGTTGGACTGCAAGAAGACATCCTGCTTTTTCACCCTGTTCATAGTGGTGGCTTCGGAGCCTCTGAAGGGCATATTTCAGCTTTGAATGTGAACAAAGTATTGAGGTCAATCCGGACTTTTTCCAGGTGACAGAATGTGGGAATGGAGGCTTGAATGGTGTTAAGGCATGTGAGAGTTCCAATCTTGCCCTCCAGGTCCTGTGCATTGGCCAGTGCAGCATCCGTAATAAGTTTGTCCCGAATGGTTGTCTTCGCTGCCACCCACATTTCACTGTGAGAGGACACTAACCCCCTACTGTTCTTCATGGACATGGAGAAATGCGACCGAGCTGTTACTTTCCCTGGGATGTACAATAACGGGACACATTCAGGCACCACAGCTTCTGGCCTGGCGAAACGTGCCAAGTTCAAGGAAAGCAGGACGGGGAGTGGTCGGAGAGCACTTTCTCTAGGGTCTGGGAGTCTCGGACGAGACCCACTGCATGATGGGTAACCAGGAAGTAGTCCAGCCTGGACTGGTGCCATGCACTGAGGATAGAAAGGTGTATTTCCGGCTATCCAGGTACGTATGGCACCAGTGATCCACCAGGCCATGATCATCGTGTAAGTCAACCAGGATAGCCCTATACTCATTCTTTGCTATGTCCAGTGGGCCAGTGCAGTCCAGAACCACGTCCGACCCCAGGTTCCAGTCTCCCCAGTATGAAGTGGGAGGCCCCAATCTCAGTGAGAAGGTGGGTGACCTTTAGCAAAAAATTGTGCTTTCTACCTGTGGGAGCATACACTGAGCCCATGCAGATCATCTGTTCTCCTACCATCAGTTTGGTGAGAAGGTAATGGCTGGATGGGTCCAACTAAGACTTAAGGAGAGTGGCAAGGAGGAATCTATGGATAAGAATGACCATTCTGCATTTCCTGGTGGGACCATGATCCGCCGCCTCTGGTGGGGTGCAGTTGCTGTGACTAACCCTCCACACTGAGTCATAGCACAGTTTTTTACACTACAAATGGGAGATGTGGGTCTCCTGTAACAGGGCCATATCCACCCGTTTTGTGTGTATATAGGAGAGCACCTTCTGGTGCTTGATGTAATTCATCAGACCATGGACATTCCAAGGGACAGCACGCAGAGAAGAAGGCAGTCAGAGGGTGGGGGACACCATTGATGCTTGAACAGATTATCACCCGATGAAAGAGAACAGAAGTTGCAAGGGGGGCAGTGGAAGGAGCAGGAAGGAAGAGAAAGAGTAAGGTGGCAAGGTGGAGAAAAGAGAAGGGGGGAAGGGTCGGTGGGTGCAGGACCCTGCAGGTGTAGAGAAGGAGGGATGTGTCTGGCACAAGGTGTAGTCAGCTCAGTGGAGGTGAAGGGGAAAGGAGAGGGACAAGAGAGTAGAAATATGCCAGCACTGAGCCACGGGTGCACCTCATAGAGGGTGGGAAACTGTGGACAGTGCATCCAAACTTGAAGAGCCAGAGTGCCGGGAGGCCCAAGGAGAGGGGCAGGGGATGTAACCGTCAAGGGGGTGGTGTGCCAATGGGAGAACAGAGGGGGGGATGCAGTGTTCAAATAGGCCAAGCAGCATCACCCTGTGGGTGAGGAGGAGGTGGGTGAGAGGGCCCTCCTGCTGACAGGTATGTGTCAAAAGGGAAGGGTATGGGCTCATGCAAGCATAATGCGTAGTGACTCCAACCTGAGGCAAAGCAGGTGCAAAATAAAACTTTGCAAATAATGACGACCATCAAATATTATCATAGAACATCACAAAACAGTGTATGGTATCATTGAAATACTATTTCGTGGGACACTGCAAAAGTAAGCATGCTCAGAGATATAAAGGTGGTCATTATGACCCTGGCGGTATTACAACCGCAGGGCCCAAACGACGGGAGCACCGCCAACAGGCTGGCGGTGTCTCCCAGCGTATTTTGACCGCGGCGGTAGAGCCGCGGTCGCACCGCCGGGGCCGGCGGTTTTCCGCCATAATGGCCCCGGCGGATGTAATCCGCCAGGGCAGCGCTGCTTGCAGCTTGCAGCGCTGCCCAGGGGATTACGAGTCCCCGACCGCCAGCCTTTTTCTGGCGGTCTGAACCGCCAGGAAAAGGCTGGCGGTACGGGGAGTCGTGGGGCCCCTGCACTGCCCATGCCACTGGCATGGGCAGTGCAGGGGCCCCCTGACAGGGCCCCATGCAGCTTTTTTACTGTCTGCTATGCAGACACTGAAAAGCGCGACGGGTGCAACTGCACCCGTCGCATGGCCGCAACACCGCCGGCTCCATTTGGCGCCGACTCCTATGTTGTGGCCGTGATCCCCGCTGGGCCGGCGGGCGGAAACCAGGTTTCCGCCCGCCGGCCCAGCGGGGATCTCCAAATGGCCGCGGCCAAGGTCATAATGACCCCCAAAATCTTTTACAACAAAGAGTATGGTGAGATGCAAAGATATATAGGCATGCAATAAATGTGCAGATGGGAGTGCTGGTACATAGCGAAGCTATACAAATGCAAATTTCAAACAGTATACTCAGTGTTCCAGGACTTAAAGGTCCATGGTCAAGCAGTCAGTGCAAGGGGATAGTAGCCACCACAGCATAGACTATAATTCAGCCACCTGGGTGATGGGGTTTCAATGGGGACCAATATTTGTCCCGGCCATGGTCTTTCGTGATGTTCGCCACTGCCTTGAGGACCATATTCCTGTCATCCTGTGATCTTGCCAGTCTCTCTACATCGCTGCCTCTTTAGTGGGTGCTCTCAGTACACCAGCAGCCAAAGCTCACAGTCACAGCGGCTGGACTGTTGGAGGGATGGGAGGCAGTCTCTGGGTCCACTAAGGCAAGGTTCATGTCTTGTTCTTCTAGGCCATTCAATAAGACACATAGGGGACCCGGTTCGTAGACGTCCTTGGATCTGGGTAGGTTCGAACAATCTGAATTTGATGTCCATCTTGTGAAGTGAAGATGGGGTCAAAGAGCTAGGAATGTCTTCCTCCAGTCTTTAGTCTCCCATGAAAAATCTGCGGCTAGGCGGATTGCGTAACCATCATACTCATATGGGCAGTGGAACCAAGCTGCAGTCAAGAGTTGTCACACCTATTCATGGTGGAGGAAACAAGCTATACTGGGACACGGTCGCTCTGGTACGGGATTGCGCACGGAACCCAGGTAATGTGCCCATTGGTGCTCCAATGGAGGAGTAAAGGGGAGGCCAACATGCGAGGGGGAGCCATTTGAGAAAGTCCTTGACATCTGCCACTTCAACACACTCTGGAAAGCTGAAGAAACAAACAATGTCACTGAGGCTCCAGTCTTCCAAGCCTGTCTCTCTCTCTGTCCAGGACATTGCTGAGGTGGTCCTCCACAGCTGTAAGTCTCTACTACATTCCTTCCACTCTATCCTGGAAGCCGGCTATATCAGTGCAGATGGATCTGAGCTAATCCGCAAGAGCAGAAATCTTAGTATCCATGCTTTCCAGTCGTCAGATGACTGCCGTGACTTCTAGCAGGATATGTTCCATGGTCGATTCTTGGGTCGGGTAGGCAGGTGCTGGAAGGGTCTCTGTGACAGGTGAGCTCTGTGGTGCAGCCTCAGAGAAGAGCAGTTGGTGGGAGAACTTTGTGAAGGGCTTGCCAGAGTGCATCACTAGGGCACATTTGCAGGAGAGGGCGTATCCCAAGTCCCTGGGCAAGGAGGGGGCAGACCGGCCCCTTGTTCAATAGCTGACCAACAGCAGGCTGCAAGTGTGCGGGGAGCAGCTGGCAGTGGGGAGGGGCAACCAAGTTTAGGCCTTTAGAAGAAGGACAGGCTGCAAAGTGCTGTCATGCCTCACAATGGAGTGGCCCGTTCACGGGAGCCCATCAGCAGTAAATGCGATTTGCCGTCCCAGCAGAAGGCAAGACTGGGTCACCGGCAAAGGTAATAAGGCACCCAGGTGGTGGGGCAGTGGAAGGAGGACCAGAGTAATTTAGAGGTCCCCCATAGCCAAAGGGAGTCTATGCAGCGGGTGACAGGGTAGAAGTGTTGCGCAAGGCTGGGATCTGATGAAGAAGAAGAACTATACTGAGAGGATGTAGGAGGCATCTGTGGCCGTGAAGTAGGGCAGTTCTATGGGTGCGGCCTGTGGTGCAGGTGTGCCCCTAGAATTGCTGAGGAGAGTGGGGGAGGGAACACCCCAGAGGTGGAAACAGCTGTCTTACCCACAGCGTAGAAGAGGGTCCAGTGTCCCATCGTTGCCACCATTGGTGGGTCCCTCAGCGTGTACATCGGGTGTGTACCTCACTGCCCAAAGTTGGATAGTGGGCACCAATCTTCCAATATCTGTGAGCATGGAGGGATGTTACAAGGAGGTGAGGGGAGGGCAAAACGTGGCAGCTGCACGCTGGGGGCAGTAGCTTAGGTGGTAGCCCAGGTGTCCAACTGTCCAAGGTGGGGGAGCAAGAGAGGTAGCCAGCTGCATGGTGTGGAACTTGGCATGCTGCCCTGTGTCCACCTCACCAGTAAGCCAAGGTGTAGGCCCTGAAGTTAGTAGGTGGCTGGCTGCCCCCTGCGACAATGGGGTCTCTCAGCTGGGTGAGCAGAGAGGGGGGGTGAACAAGGCTGCCAGTCAGTAGATACAGGCCCCCTCACAGGAGCTGGGTGAAGTCAGTTGTGCACGTAGGCAAGGAGAGCTCCCTGGTCACTCCCTGCACAAGCCACAGTATGTGCTGCCCTATCTGCCATGACAGTTCACGGTTCCAGGCATGTTCACAGGTCTGCAGCCACCATCGGAGAAGCCAGGGCATCAGAGCCCTTGTTCCCAAGGGGACACGACGGGGCCCAGAGGACTCCCCAGGACTCAGCAGCAGTCAGGCAGCAAAAACTGGCCCCCGGGGATTCAGAAGCCCTGTCGCCACCTCTCGGGATCACCTGGCACACAGAACTCTACGTTCATGCAGCCATCATCTAGTGTGGCCACACCACGCCCTGGATTTCTAAATAGGTTGGATTGACAACAAATTTATGTTGTTGATTGTACCAGTCTACTAAGCTTAAAAGGTAAATCCAAATATCATTGTGAACCAACATGGTTTCCATACCATAGGCATTTCACACGTGCATAATTGTACATCGTCTACAGCTGCAAATGTGAAAAAATGCCTTTAGATCAGTGCAATTACATTGTTCTTTTCTTTTTAAACTTGCATTCTTTATTTTGTTTTTATCTCCTACACCCCACTAATTTTAATGATGATTCCTTTCCATCCCCACCATGGACAGGAATTCACTCCTGCCCTTCCAGAGAAACTTTGGGTAGAGAAGATTTCTGAACATCCACAAACTACTGAGTGTTATGTGTTCGAGCCTGCCTGGATTCAGTGCTCTTGAATATCCTTACTTTAGTAAGAAATTCAATAGGAGGAAAACCTACGCCTGAGTAAATCTTTTAACAAGTGTAAAGCCACTGTTTTTAAATTATGTACGCACATAGCTGTGGGAATTAGGACCAACGGTTTCCTAGTTCTTTGGAAATAATTAGCGAGATTTACAGAACTGGCATTTGCTATTAAAAACTATTATATCTTCAATTACATACTCCAAGATAAACTGTTAGTGTGAAATTCGTCTAAATGTAATTTCGATGTTCACACATTATCAAATAAAAATGGCAGTATGTAGTTTCAGGCTAGTTTCTGTACTAAATGTAAACTTGATCGGTCACATGCTTTCTTGTCCTTTGGTCTGCAATGAATTTTCACAGTGAATACATTATCAAGCAACAATTAAAAAAGTACGGCTTTAAAAAGGTGCAGGGTCCTATTATATTAACTGCCTAGGAGGTGTTAGTTTGGCACAAGGCACTGTTTTACACCACATTACACGTTGAGAAGGTGTGCTCTTTTGTTTCGATGCTTTTTGCTGCAGGAAAACATTGTTTCGTTATTGCCGAAATTAAATAACTGTATGTTATGTGTGAAATCAAAATACTCATAATAACACTTTTTTTTTGCCACAAAACGTCCAACCACTGCAATAAGAAACATAGCAAGAGAAGGTCCTTTCTTACATTACAGGTTTGTGGTGAGAGATAAACGCTACTCAGTTCTTGCAAAGCAAGCTCCAAAGAGATATGCAACATAATCGATAAAAATGGAGCATAAATGTTCTAAACACCTACTTCAAGCTGCTGAATTAGCAAGGGATGATTAGTTGATTAGGTAGATTATCTGATTATGCGGAGTATTCCACAAGGAATCAGCCTGAGCACGGAAGGCGCGCCCTTTCTTCATGAAGCAAAAGGAAACATGAGGAAAGAACTAGACATCCGAGAACCCAATTCCTAAATCTGGCCAGATGGAATAATTATTTAATTTTGTAGAAGGGTTCGAATGCACCCAAGGGTGCGTATTACCTAGCCTATCATTCCATCCTGGTCTGTAATCTAATCTAATCTGTGGGTGCAAACAGGAGTTTGACCCCAAATTGGGACTGCAATTTGTATGGTATTACTACACAGGGCCTGCTCCAGGGCGGTGCGACTGGTACCACCGCAAATGGACGCTCGAAGTAAGTACATTAGGATTTTAAAAGCACCTGCTGCTGCGTTTTTCGCCTCCTGTACTTTTCAGACAGCAATAGAAATGCCATGATAACTCTGGTGGTTAATGGGCCTGCAGGCCAGAGAGCGGAATTTAATTTAGGTGCAGTTTGCTTTCATCTGAAGTAGGGCAGGTAGGGTGAATATGCCTGTTGCAAAGCACTTGTACCATGCAGATCAGAAAGTGCATATAATGTAGCTATTTCAGTGGGTTACTGCTTTTGTCAGAGAGATCCTTTTCTTACTTGCAGTTTATAGGTTAACATCCTAATAAACAACAGTTAACTATTAATTTCCCCCGTGCCTTTCACTATCTTAATGTTGTAAAAAGGTTTAATTTGGGTAGAAATCGATTCTTATTAGGAAAGACAACCCCCAACATGGAGTTACATTGTCAATTCTGAATTTATGCTTCTCCAGACCAAGGACTCTTAAACTATACTGTCTACCAATATGAATGACATGTGACTCCTATACTTTGTAGACCTGTCTCATGTAACCTTTCCTATATTCTGATTTGCCCAGGTATAGATCATTGTCTCTGTGTGATGTGTGTGTGTGGGATGTAAAGTGCTCTGATACCCTGCACTGGTATGAGTAGCACAAAAAAACAAAATGTGATAGAAAGTGGTTATGGAGATGTAAGGGGCTCTGTTAAAGGGTGGTGGTGAGGGAATCTGTGGAGAAGGAAGTCATTGGTGGGCGCTAACAAACATTGTCGCACGGAGCACCACCAGCGCTAAAGCCGGCCATGATACACTTCCCCCTGCATACATTTCACCAAATAAAACGTTGCACAATATGTATTTGGAAAATACCAAACAGTTTAAATTTTGAGGCTGAAGGAAAACATGCATTGTTAATGTGGCAATGCTACACGAGAAAAAGGCTCACCGGGGTATATGGTATATATCAATATGTTGTATAAGCACCCTAAATGTTCTGTGTGTTGGGATGCGGTCCTTAGTCTAAGCCTTTGCAGTCAGACAGTTGTGGTTTTAAGGTGTGACACAGAAAAAAATAGGTGGGAGACCATTGGGCCTATGTATTATGGGCAGTCCTTTATGAAAGCTCGCCATAGTTCATCAATAACAATAAAATCATGTTTTCCGTTTATGTTTTTTCTAGTGAATAGGCCTAAGTCAGCTACACGTTTTGCAGGACTTAAATACGTTATTGAAGAAGTTGGAAACTTAGAGCATTTCACTTAGGGGCATATTTATACTCTGTTTGCACGGGATTTGCGTAATTTTAACTCTGTATTTATACTTTGATGCTAGACCCATCTAGCGTCAAAGTTATGGAGTCAACGTCATTTTGTTACTGTGGAAACCTACTTTGCGTCAATGAGATGCATGGTAGACGTTCCTTGGCAATAAATGACTCTAAGGCTTTTGCGCCTTATTTATCCTTCCGTGCAAAAATGAGGCATGGGAGGAGGCGGGCCTTAAATAATGGTGCTAATCCTGTTTAGCGCCATTATTTAACGCCTGGGTCAGGGCAGGGGTTCGGGTACCTGTGGGCTCATTTCCATGGTGGAACTCCATGGAAGCAGCCCTTCCCTGCATCCAAGGACACCCCTTGCAACCCTCAACCACCCATGGAGGACACCCATTGATGGGGGGACCCATCTACGGTAAGTCCAGGTAAGTATTTTCTTTTTTTTTTTTAAAGTGGCATAGGGGTCCTAACTTGGGCCCTCCTACATGCCACTGTGCCCAATGGCCATGCCTAGGGGACAGTAGTCCCCTGGGCATGGCCATTGGGCCGGGGGGCATGTCTCCTGTCTGTGCTAAGACAGGAGTCATGTCCATGGGGGTTGAGCGTCAAAAAAGGATGCTAGTCAGGTTAGAGTGAATATTTTTGACTGTAACCTGACTTGCACCATTCTTTGACCCATAACCCAGCTCATCCCTACGCCTCCGCTGCCCGGCTAGCATAATTTATTTTGCCGATAACCAGGCCACAGCGCCGGCTACCGTCATTCCTTAAATAGGATGCCCATCTGGCGCATTGGAATGGCGGTAGCCGGTGTTAATCTTTTTTGACGCAAACCTGCGCTAGAGCAGGTTTGCGTCAAAAAGTAAAAATATGGGCCTTAGTCACTGAAGCTTGCCCTTTTGGAAAACGTTAACGTAAGGAAAATTATTTTTTCTAGCTAAAGATTATAAAAGAACATTTTTACGATAGGCAACAGATGTGGACAAAGAGAGACTTCGTTTTAAAATGTATCACATCTACAGTAAAGATTAAGGGGATCAACAATTGAATATGCATGCAAATTTCAAAATTCAAGTCCCTGACTCAAGTACTTTACTACAAGAAGGGGAAATCACGAGAGGGACCTCGCTCTACTTTTGCAAGACAAACTGATATACAGTAAAGTCCTATTAACTGGCAGCCTGAAAACATTTGCAGAATATGGGCCAGATTGCGACATTAATACCGTGGTGGCTGTCAGACCGCCACAGTTATGGTGGTCTGACTGCCACAGCATGAGGTTGGCGGGCAGACCCGCCAACCTACGACCGTCCCTGCCAGGATCCTAGATCCTAACAGGCTGACGGAGGTGCAGGTTGCAATCAGCCAGGGCGGCATTGAACTCAGCACTGCCCTCTTGATTACAACCTTGTTCTCTGCCAGACTTTTGATGGCGGTTTCACCACCATGAAAAGACTGGCGGAGAACAAGTCGAGGGAGCCACACTAGGCATGGGCACTGCAGGGGTTCACCAGCCGAGAACCCTCGAAATGCGCACTGTCTGCTGTGCAGCCAGTGCGCACCGCGAGGGTGCTGGTGTCCCCTGCATGTGGTAGGATTACCACTGGTTCTATTACGAGCTGGTTTCAAAGCTGCCGCCACTTTGCCACTTAGGTTCCACCGGTCAGCCCAGTGGGAAGACCCCAAAGGGGCCCACGGGGAGCTTGTCAGAATGGCAGCGACCACCCCATTGGGAGTTTGACAGACTGGTGTCCCCATACGCCAAGCTCATAATCATGCCCTATATGTTCTGCTGCTGGATATATGGTACTGCCTCTGAATCATTCACCCAGAGTCTGCGTACATCGCAGTGTTTCAATTTTTATATGACAACTGGTTACATAAATTTTTTTCTTTCTGTTTGATATTTTGAAAAAGCTGCAGGGGCCACCTATAGATCAAGATGGGCAGGAGTACTTGAGAGAATAAACAACAATGACCAACAAGGCATCATTACAAAATGAAAACATAAATTATTCAAATTATATGGTTAATATAGAATACAGTTAATAAATGTAGACTAAGGAAGACAAACTTATGATCATGTAAGCCATGACCATGTAAGCCAACCGTAATTTCAAAAAGAACTTTTATGGCAAAAATTATTGTAGAATATAGATGAACATTCCCACAGAATGGAAGAAATATGTACATCCTCAGCATGCAACGCGAATACACAGTGTCAAAAGAGTGATACAAGTAGACTGAGACAGAGATTGAAAAAGGTTACAGCGACAGATTCAAAATTTAGTCATCAAGGACCCTCATTGCGACAAAAGTTTATAGAGCTTCTAAATTAGTGCACTGTAATTAATTCTAAACGTCTCTGTTGCCATATTGGTGTTGACAGTGAGTCGACCCTATTTGATGCTGTCAACCGCATATGATGAGACAGGTCATCATCAGGTCCAAATAGTTCGACTGAGCACGCACAAATAAATTGACTTACTAGCAATAAGTATGAGATAATTAATGTGAAGAGTAACCCTGGTATATGAAGTTAACAAGATCCAATCAGGTTAAGCTGTCATCCGCAATGCCCCAGAAGTTTTAAAACAATTGATGTTGGCAGGGAAACATCGTCGATGAGGACTGTGCTTATGGTGGTGAGCTGAAGCTGTGAGCAGCTAAGCAATATGTCAAACCTTTCTGGGATCAATCAGCTAAGGTATGGGGAACTGCGAGAAGAGGGAAGGGAATGTACAGTATATAGATGTAACTCTGGTAAGACCAAGTAACTGAAGGTCAAGTTAAATATCTATCACATGGAACTGCCAACAGTTTGGTCATGAAGAGACCAGGGGCCATATGTACGAAAGCTTTTTCCCATAGACACAGAAGGGTAAAATCCTTTGGTACATCTGGCACCAGATGCCCTGGATGATAAACAGAATTGTAGAAATGAAGGACAAGGACTCAAACCAGCATAAAAATTAGTTGGGGAACAGGAAACAAACTGGACCGAATCCAGAAATCCTTTCCCTTTCATGACCAGATTTGCAATGCCACAAGATAAACCACATCACATACATCATTTATTGTTTCCTCTGTGTAGATGTGCGTGACAGCCATTTCTTAACCTTCTGTCTTATTTTTGTATGCCCCTTTTTACAGTGCTTTTGTGCTTACTGTGTTACGAGCCTGGGAACAGATTTGCTAACTTTTCCCGCAATGCAGCTCAGCAACCAAAGTTCCTGTGATGTGTGAAAGGGGGAGATCTGAACAGTGCCATATCTACTGAGATATGGCACGGTTTTGCACTCTCCCAGAGCCGATACACTTGAGGCTGCCAAAAGCCTACACACACACACTCTAGTACAAGGGTGTGTGTATTTCATCAAGCATCGTACTTAAAAGGACCCTTCCTGTTTAAAAGCTATGCTATGATACTTTTCCCACTCTGCATATGCGCTGTTCTGTGCACACACATGCAAAGTTGAAAAATATGGATAGTTTTATTACTTGGATTGCAGATGCTCCTCTTGCAAGGAGGCATAGATTTTTGGCACACATCCCTATTGACCTGTGTTAATAGATAGGGATTTGCAACAAAGTTCATTGGTGGCCCCTTGATGCAAAATAACACAAAGTAGTGTTGTGCTACTTTGTGTTACTTTGGCCAACTTTCCAGCTCAAATCCTGATGTGTGTTAAAAAGTAAATACAACCAAAACGTTTTGGTAAATCTGGGTTCTGGTATTGCTTTATGTCAGTGTGTCTGTATGCTTGAGACCCTCTGAGACCATCTTGGCTTGGCCTTGTGTTTATCTGCCCTTAAGGTAAGTGCCATCTAAGTTTCCTGTTTCCAGCGGCCACTGTTCTCTGACATCAAAACCTTTAAAGCTCATTGGCTTTTAAAGAGTCTCACCATATAAACATATATCTCCAGACTATACATTCCACATTTAGAATTACTGAATGAGTTCCTGATACAGAATAAATGTTACTGTGTGTGTTCTAGGTCGTAATTGTTTTATCCCAGTTATGTTTCGATTCCTACATTGTATGGCCATATCCACTGCAGGCCATTCCCCAATGCACCCAAACTCTATATAGCCTATGGAGAGTTTCTGTGACTTCTACAAGTGCTTGACAAGGTGCATGTCTTTCACAATGAAGTGATTTGTCAAAGGGACAGCAGACCTCCATTCCTGATGTTTCAGTTGTCTCTGTGCAAAAGAGACCTAAGAATATTGTATATATGTATGCAGTGTTTGTAAAGTACAATCTCGCCAAAAAGTAGTTGTTCTTGGAAAAAATGAGTGTTGGAGGGATTGGATTTCTGGAATGGAGGAGGTTTTCAAGCACAATTATCATTTTGGTAACTTTTGATGCTGGTATCTGTGAGTAGAGACCCAAGGGCCTTCTTGTACAGGTTGTTGATGACAGAGGGCAATATCAAACCCCCAGGAACTCCAAAGGCAATAGGGATCTTTTGGGACCTAGAGGAGCTCATGTAAACGAACTGGGATTGGTTGGAAAAGTAGAAGAGCCTGTGAAGGTCAAAGCCATTGAATCCCATTCAAGGTTGTGGATAAGTGTGGGAGGATCCACTATGTCAAATTCAGATTATTGGTCCTACAATTTGAGTGTGCAGGGCACATCTTCATCTGTGGTCAGAAGGGCATTGTCTAGGATGTGTAAGGCAGCAGTCTCCATAGTGTATAATCTGAAGACAGATTGCTAGTCATGCAGGAGATGTTTACATTGATGTGATCTTGGAGGTGAGCATTGTCTGCTTTTTTAATGACGTTGCAGATGAGGGGTAGGTAACTGATTGACCGGTAGCTGGCAAGGTGACAAGGGTCTACTGCAGGTCTCTTTAGGCGTTGGAGTACTTAACCTGTTTTGGGAGCTGCTGGGAAGATGCCTTGAGTGAGAAAGGCATTGACAATGGTGAGTAAAAGTGAGAGAGCTTCCCCAGAGACAGCTTTACTGAAGGGTGAGTGAAAGACATCATCTTCATAGAAAGAGTTTGGTGTAGGAGGAGAATCAGGCTGAGTGTTTTCACAATGCTGCTGGATCATCTGTATTTTTTCACTGAAGAAAAGGTTGATGGCATTGTACTTGTCAATAGAGTTTGGGCATAGGAGGCTCAGGAAGGGGGTTGATGCTGTGCTTGAGTGTCTTGCAAAAAGCTTTGCTTCTGTTGATCTGTTCATTGATTGTGTTGAAGTACTTTGGTTTGGCTGATTTGATGAGCTGTCTGAATGATGCACAGAAGGACTAGAGTATCTTGAGGTCATTGAGAGTTCTGTTTATAAGCCAATTTCTTTCCTGGCTTAGATGGAGTGTTAATTGTCAGCATGGTGTTTAATGTACCAGGGAGCTGAAAGTTTGCACTTAAACTGATTGTTTGCTAATTACAGTGATTCATGTTCACTAGAAAGGTAATTTTTGAGTGAATAGTAGAGGCTACCTTTCATGATTCTGGGTCAAAATTATGTTTTAACTGATATGAGAGGCTACCTTTTACTCACTTTTGTGCCTTGTCTTTCCACTCAATGAATTAACACTATGTTATATTGTTGTTCAGGATGCTGTGGTATTAAAATCAAGAGAACAATTTAGTGAATATACTTCTAATTGACAAATCAGCATTCACTTACTGATGTAAATTTCAATATTTAGTTGTATTGGTTAATATTTATGAGCACATCTGAAAACATCTTTGCTTTTAAAGAAACATTTTTACCAATGGGAGAGTAACCAAGCATTTGCAACATTAATATGCCTCATTTATTTTAAACAAGCATTACAAAGCCAGCAATTCCCACTTGTAACTGAAAATGCAAGTGAAAACTCGACTATGGCAACCCTCATTCATATTGCACACAAAGTCTCACTATTTAAAATTTTTGAATGTTGCCAAAGTCACGAGGTTGAAATAAACAAGAGACAGACACAAATCCTTCTGCCAAGTATGGCACTTGCATGCCCTCCCAGATTTGAAAACCTACAATCGCTGCTTTCCTGATGCATACTGCAATAACTTAGCCTCTCACTAGAAGTCGCTAGAACACAAGCCCTTTTTAGGGTCGATCCTGCGTCACATGCGCTTGCGCATGCAAATTGCTTGCGAGATGCTTTAGGTATTAGAAAAGGGCTCAGAGCCCCGTCGATGTCACGTCAGTGTCTTTCATTGGCACGTTGGCTTGCCTGTTAGAATCTGCTTGCTTTGATTAGTGGAAGGCACGCATACGTCATGCCTTTTCCGGTGGTTAGCCCTTCTCGAGCGCAGCGACCAAGTACAAAAAACATGCGAGGCTTGCTGTTTCCCATCAGGTTTGTGGACTACTTTTTCTCTATTTTCGCAGCGCGATCTCACTGGGCAGAAGTCGAGTGCTTTGCATACTATCAACCTTGTTACACAGTTAATTGCACTTTTGCCGGTTACGTTCATAACTGCACTTTTGCCGATAGGTATTATTACGAGTGAACTGTAGCAGCGCGATAGCGCTGTTTTTTCCTTTTAATGCAAGAAAAATCCGGTTGGGAGTTTACAACTGGGAATAGCTGTAACTCCGACAAATGCGAGACCCTAGTGCATTGCAAATGCTTCTTCTCACATGCTGCAGTACTTTAGTTTAAGCCATTGTTAGAATTGTTTGATTTCCTCTTGTTGAAAATAAAAAGAAACAAAGTCAAACAACTTTTTTCAGCAGCCCATATCATTGAGAGGGCATGGCTGCAACATAAATGTGCATAATCACTTTCATAAATGTAATTAGTTTTGCTTGATTTTTACGCACTAAAGAAACCTACTGATGCTCGGTTATGATGATAATAAACAGCTTCAAGGCTCCGAGTGCAACACCAGCATGTTCTGAAAAAACATTACCAGGTTTGTGTAGGTAGAAACTATCAACAATATGTATCTAGAGTAGCATTTGCTCTGTGGGTTTGCATGCAGTAGTTAAAATCAGAGCTGCTGGGGCAAGAGACAGAATGTATACAATAGAACTAATCCTTGATGTTCATCACTAAAACCTGATTGGATCAATAATGGTCCAGTTCAACCTTCCACAAAATGAAATGTGCCTGATGGCTGGCCTATCCAAACAAAGGCAAACAATTGTGTACACATCAAAAGAATATGGCTTTAAGGTGCTGAATCTCAGTCCAATCTCTCTCTGCTAATTCTTGTGTATCCCTTTTAGGGTCGAGCGTGCAAGCACTCTAGCCCTGATGTATTCTCTCTGTGGGCTTTTAACCATGCCTATGTCATGCCCATCACTTTCGCAGGTTCGTGAGCTTACCTTTTAAAATTTGCTTGACTTCATTAGCGAAAGGCATGCACACATCATGCCTTTTCCAACGTTTAGCTCTCCTCAAGTGCACAGGCCATCTACTGAAAACATACGAGGCCCCATTTTTTCCGTATGGTTTCTGGACTACTTTTTCTTTTTATTTCGTGTGCAGCACGATCTCTCTGGGCAGTAATCAAGAGCTTTTCATGACTAACAGTTTAATTCTATTTGTTATCCTAGCGATCCTTCATGAATAAAAGGTTTTAGACAGCACAATTGCACTTGTTTTTTTTTATTATTTTTTTTGTAATGTTTTCCCCGTACCTATCCTCACCCCCGCCTGCCCCTCCCCTTGTTTAAAGGTACTAAAGTTCTGCAGGAAGAGGGGCCTTAATAGTTTACAACGCTAATAGCTCTAACTCGAGCAAACGCAAGACCCATTGTATTGCAAATGCTTGTTTCATTTGTGGTACTCCAGACAGCTGAGGCTGTTTGTAGTGTGGCGAAAGAAAAACATGAATGAGGAAGTGAGTCAGTTAATTTCAATAGTATAAACCATCAGTATTGTTTCAGTACATTCAGTTTTTGTAATTATATTTTCATGAGCCAGCAATGCTATTGTTTCTGCAGACCCTCCCATTTAGCATTTTTCTTGCATGGCAGCAGTGTATTTATTTAGTTATTTAGTAAATTAGTAATTTAGTTAGTTATGTATGTATTTGTTTGTTGGTTGGTTGGTTAGTTGGTTTGTTCCTTTGTTGTTATGTTTAGATAATGCAGCTTCTAATGAAACTACTTCTTGACTTTCAGAAATCACATTTAAATGGAAAGTCCTACATGCGGCATAACAAAAACATGATTGCGTTTAGAACAAATAGGTTTTCGGCCTTTTCAGAGGCAGTGAGTAGTCAGTTTGGCTAAGAGAGCATTCCACATTTGACGGCTGAGAACCCTGGAATTTCCCCCTTCCAAAGCAAGTGATGTGAAAAAAGGTCTTCTTCAAGTGAAGTGATCCTGATCTCAGGCCTCTTTGAGGGACAATGCCCATTTGTCTGTTATACATGTTCTCATGTGGGTGTCCGCAGGGGCAGCATGTCTTTGACAGACCATTTTGTATCAATGAAATGACTTTTTTTAGGTGGCAAAGTTCAGAGGAAGGCAGACACTTTGAGAAATGCGTAGTCTGGTACTGTTTTGGGAATGATAAAAGAGCAACTGAGACCAAAGTGAGAAAGGGGTTATTTACTGCCATTTCCCTTAAATTAAAATTGTATGTACACCCATGCTTCTAGGAACAGTTTCCCGCCTTCAACACTGCATTAGTAATTTGCAGTCAGAAGGATGTGTGCTCCTACAAAATCTCTTCAATATTCAAACTATTTCTGATTAAAATGGATGCACTGATCATGGCCATCAGAAGGGGTGGGGCAGAGATGACATTGCATCCAACGTCTGCTCTTTCTCAGTGCCCCGAAACCATACTCCAAACTTCATTAATAAGTTTTAAACAAGCCTGTCCTGGTTATTAGCGGTGACGCATGTAGTTCTGATAATGCCACTAGACAATGCCATATACTAGAGTTGTTCAGTTTTTTCTAGCCCTATTGAACCCGTTTTTAACTTCGAAATACTGCGCCACATTTGGCAGTGCTGCACTCCGTCATTTTCAAAAAGCAGGGATGCGCCATATTTAATGGAATACAGCACAATCCTGTGTTGCCCCCTGCGCTGGTGCTAAATTTGCTGCCAAGCGCCAATGCAGCCACTCTTGCGCCATGGAGCAAAGATGGTTGCACTGTGGGGAAGATTGTTTTTGTGCAGAAAGGGACATCTTCCTTCGCAAAAACAATCTTCAGTGGTGATTTGCTCTTTCTATGTGTGCTGCTATGTGTGCTGCATAATTCAGCACACATAGAACGAGCAAACAATGAGCAAAGTACGAGGAGAAATGAAAGTATTTCTCCTTGTCTCATCATGCTAACGTCACCCCTGGGGTAGCATTAGATTTTGGTGCTGCCACAGGACTACGAAAACTCATAAACCTTGGTCAGCGTCAAAATGCAATGAGTGTTGCTACGGCACGCCCACCACAACACCCATTGCACCCCCATTCCACATGAAGCAGCGTGTGAAGATGGCCTTGTAAATACGGCGCAGTGCATAGCGCCACCGGAGCGCCGCTAAAAGTGTCATTCTGGTGGCGATAGGGCCTTTCAAATCTGGCCCATAGTTTTTGAACCATACCCCACAAAACCATCAGACATGTTTGGCTTGTTTGGTGCCTTTGCAACAGTTTGCTTTTTGTAGCAGGCTTCGCAAATACTGTTCCCTTTAAGATATTTCTTGGGGCTGGATTATCAAAACAGCTACATGGTCACATTTTGTGCCAATGATGTGAAAATAAGGTCCTCTCCACAGCACAAAGTGATGCTTTGGCTTTCCTTGAAGTATGCCTCCGGACACGTAAAGGAACTTATATCCCACCAAAATGGTCTGTTAGAGCCTCAGTGAGAGCCTTTAGGGGACTCCTTACAGGCTGATAGCGTTTAGTGTGCCAACAGAAACATTGAGGGGCAGATTTAATAGGCCCTGACACCTCGTTGTGCCACATTAGCGCTATTTATTTACACTAATGTGACCCAACGAGGCCAAAATCACTGCACCAAATTTGCAAAGTGGCACAATGCATGCATATCACCACTTTGCAACCCTTTGCGCTACATTATGCCTGCGCCAGGCATTATATATGCAATGGGAGCATTCCTCCGTTGGTGCTTTGCAGGATTAGCTTCAACGTTTTTGATGCTAATCCTGAAAAGCACCAAACTAGCGTGAACTATTCTGACATTAGTTTCCTAACTACCACCATGGTGCAGTGTATATTAAATATGGCGCACACATGGTGGCGTTTGGGGGGGCGCTAAAGGGGGGCAAAAAATGTGGCACTGCACCGTGCCATTTTGAATACCCCTCCCCTGACTGTGTGGCATTTCTGCACTTTCAGTGTCTCTGCAAGTCTGCCATTCGTCTGATTTGGAGATGGGCCAGTGGTCCCCTAAACTGAGAGCAGCCTGTGAGTGCTCAGGGGTCACTGTGACACTATGTGACTTCTTCCAAAGAACCGTCACCAAAGGCCCACTAACCAAGAAGCCCATCTTCTGGGTGGAGGACAGTCTTTGCTCATACTTTGAGGCCCTTTTTGCACGTGCCCTGCATCAGTAACATGGCACAGGCTCACAGGCTAGAAGTTCACTCACTGGATGAGACCACACTACAAGGCAAATTACCGAATGTATCCTGTGCATAATGAGGTCACAAAATAGGTGCACATGCAAAATATATTGCCTATAGCACCTACAAGGATTTGTTGTGACTTCTGTAATACAGCGGCGCAGCAGCACTAACTGGCCAACTTGTACAGTAGCACCTTTTTTCAAAATGATCAGGTTGCTGGTGAGTGTTTCAGGCGTGCAATGTGTTGAACGCACCTTTTATTTGAGGCTGAGCCTTCTTTTCTGTGAAAGCCATTCAGTGACCTTCAAACATACACCTTGAATGTGCTGTTGAATCTGAAAATTTTACTATAGACGAATAATGGTTTCAGAACGTCTAGGTGGCGAACAGAACCATAAAGAGGCACTTCTTTGCACTAGTGTGGCAAGTATGTCCTGGAATCTACTGCAAGGAAGGAAATATGCCCCCGGGCCGCTGTTTGAACTGTGAAATATAGCTATAATCAGAGGTCAGTGGGCCCCTCAGGCCACTGGGCTCCAGTGCAAGCACTGCGGCACCAATGGAAGATACGCTCCTGTTTTTTAGCTATCCACGATGGAGAAAATACTGATAAATTTCTTCAACACCATTTATGCAGCATATCGATAAAAAGTAAAGGTTTATGGATTGAGAAATATGAAAGTGTGTTGTGAATTTTAGGTAGGTAGTCAGAAAACAGGAGCAACTTTGTATTAAGGATGTTGGGCTTTTTCATCCCATATAATTTTGAGTGTTGTGCACTTTATATATTTTGGTGAGGGAGAGTCAATGCGTCATATACTAAATATTTTCATTTTCATTTTCGTTTTCCAAAACAATCTAAAGCCTAAAATAACTGATGAAACTGGTTTTCAGTGCCGAGACAAATCATTAAATTGTCGATTGAGTCCCTTTGCACTGAAACTTGTCAAGGAGATAAATTCTGATGAATATGTATGGGCTCTTAATCATTCTCCATTTTTCAAAGTGATGGAGGTAAGCAAGACATGAGCATGTGTATCTGCCCCAGAAAAAGACAGCAAACAATTATGTTTTTGAGGAAAAAGTGTGCATGCCCTCAATCTGCATATAAATCTTCTCAAATTGCCGCTAATAGAAACAGGACCAGGAAAATAAAGTATTGTCATTCCTTGTCTAGCAAAGAAGGCCCCGTGCATGATATAGTCTAGCACAGAAACACTCAGAAACTGCAGCATAGTGCACAGTTTTTTTATTTACCATTAGGTCTCATACACATCATCCCTGTACGAGCTTGTGAACACTGGAATCAGAATTACGAGTTTTGTGATTAGTATATATGAAGTAACAACTCATGCCTTTACCAAAACGATGCAACACAACACAAAACATGGCAACACTTTACACATTTTTTAACATTTTAAAAAACAAATAACATTAAAAAACACATCCTAACATACCACAAGTATTTTGTAAAATATTTTAACAGATTTAACATATAAACATTCATCTTTCTTTAATTTCATATGCGCAATATTTCTTGTCCTCAACCAAGATGTCTGAGGCATACTGGGAGGAATGGCCAAAAACATGTTATTTTTCTCATGCAAATACATTAACATTTAGTCATAGTTTCAATTAGTAAAAAACACTTTTCAATGCATGTTTACTTGTAAATTATCGAATACCCTTAAAAAATCCATAAAAGCAGCCATCCACCATTTGCTATTCAGTGGTACACTGCTTTCTGATGTGACCGTACAAACCACTGGGAGCACACCCATTTTCAAACACTGCCATCTAGCTACACAAGTAAGTATAACCTGACTATTAATCACCCTATTATAAGATTAATAGCTAAATAACCAGAATAAGTTTTTTTTTTTTTTATATGTTTAACTTTCAGACATTGCAAAGTTTAGCTTCAGGCCCAATGTTCAGTCCATTGACTACAGATCCAACAATGTAACATTCACCCTTTTCTTTTTCTCTAAAAAATGATAGCAACATTTTAATTTAGGTAGGGCCTATTACCTATTCAGGGACAGTGCTGGAGCATGACTGGGGGGTCAATTTACTATTCTAACTCTGCCAAGTAATTACCTTGGTCAAGGGCCGCTCCCCAAGGGGGCATTTTTTTTAGAAGACCTTTACTGATGGGGGCAGATCAGCCTATTTTAATTAGGCTGATCAGCCCCCGGTGGGGTAGAAGCCACTAGATGCCGGGGAGTTCTTTTTTTAATTGTACACAATGAAGGGGAGCGACCCCTTGAGCAAGGGCGCTCCCCTGGGGGGCAACTTTTTATTAGGCCATTTCTGCCCCAACCTGGGGGCAGATTGGCCTATTTTAATTAGGCCGATCTGCCCCCGTTAGGTAGAATCCAGTAGGCACCCGGGATAAACATTTTCATGTAAACAATGAAGGGGAGAGGCCCCTTGAGCAAGGGTCACTCTCCTGGGGCAAATTTGTTTTAGACCATTTCTGCCCCCTTGGTGGCAGATGGGACTATTTATTTTAGGCCAATCAGAAACTACTAGACACCAGAGTTTTTTTTTTTACATCAGTTTCACGCAAGGGGAGCGACCCCTTAGGCAAGGATCACTCCTCTGGGAGGCAAATTTATTTTCGTCCACTTCTGCCCTCTTCGGGGGCAGATTGGCCTATATTAATTAGGCCGATCTGCCCCAGAGGGGGACGAAACCACTAGGCACCAGGGATTTGTTTTTTATTTTTTATTTGGGGAGCAACACCTTAGGCAAGGGTCGCTCCCCTGGAGGGCAAGTTTATTTTAGGCCATTTCTGCCCCCTTTGGTGGCAGGTAGGACTATTTCTATTAAACCAATCTGCCCCCGGGGGCAGAAAACACTTAGGCACAAGGGATTGGTGTGTGTGTTTTGTTTGGGGGCAGTCCCTTGGGCAAGGGTCGATCTCCATGGGGGCACATTACTGTTGGCCATTTCTTACACCCTAAGGAGCTGATCTGCCTATTTTTGTGAGCCCCCAGACACCAGGGAAGAATTTTTTTCAAAAATAGAGGGTGGGTGCATGACCATACGAACACCCCAAATAAATGGGGACAACATTGTTATGCCCACCGACGGGCAGATGGGGCAATTACCCCCAATCCACTCCCTCGGGGAGCAGAAAGCCTTCAAGATGCCAGGGAATTAAAAAATAGTGGGTTTTTAGCTACCAACCAGTGTGCGCATGGATATGTCCCCACCCCAACTGAAGGGGGTAACTTTCAGCTGTCCCCTCACACACTAAAAGATCTTATCCCAGGGCAAGCAAGAGGACATTTGAATATTTTGGGTTTTGGTTTGACATTTGGGCCATGATAGCTTGTCTAACTCTCAAAATCGTCCCACTTGGAATGGTGAGGGCTGCACTTTTTGGACTTTGGGACGCTGCCATGTAAAAAAATATACAAAACCTAGACACATCTGAAAACCAAACATCTGAGTGTGTCCAGGATGGTGTGCTTCACATGCACCGCTCCATTTTCTTACCCACAATGCCCTGCAAACCTCCAGCTTTGCTTGAAAAAGCACATTTTTCCCACATTTTTGTGATGGAACCCTCCGGAAACTACAGGAATCCACAACATTTCTACCACCCAGCATTGTTGCATCTATACTGATAAAAATTCTGCCCCACTTGTCAACCTAAAAGCGTTTTTTTTCAAACTGACCTTTAGGACCCGCTTTGGTTCCCTCTCATTTTCAACACATATTTTACTCTTCCGTGTCACAGGCACTTGGCCCACCTACACAAGTGAGGTATCATTTTTATTGAGAGACTGAAGAGAACGTTGGGTGGTAGGAAATTTGTGCCGGTGCGGTGATCCCTCACAGAAATGTGGGAAAAATGTGATTTTGTTAGCTAAATTTGAGGTTTGCTGAGGATTCTGGGTAAGAAAACCTCCCTGGACTCACTTGGGTGTCGAGTTTTCAGAAATTTCTGGGTTTGGTAGGTTTACCTAGGTGGCTGCAGAGCCCAGGACCTAAAACGCAAGTGCCCCCTGCAGAAACAGGTAATTTTGTATTTGATAGTTTTGATGTGCCCACATAGTGTTTTGGGGCATTTCCTGTCGCGGACACTAGGCCTACCCACACAAGTGAGGAACCAGTTTTATCTGGAGATGTGGGGAAATGCTGGGTAGAAGGAATTTTGTGGCTCCCCTCAGATTCCAGAACTTTCTATCATCGAAATGTGAGGAAAAGTGTTTTTTTGCAAATGTTCAGGTTTGCTAAGGATTCTGGGTAACAGAACCTGGTGAGAGTGCCACAAGTTACCCCATCCTGGGTTCCCCTAAGTGTCTAGTTTTCAGAAATGTCCAGGTTTGCTAGGTTTTCCTAGGTGCCGGATGAGCTAGAGGCCAAAATCCACAGCTAGGCACTTTGCAAAAAACAGGTCAGTTTTTTTGGGGAAAATATAATGTGTCCAAGGTATGTTTTGGGGCATTTCCTGTTGCGGGCACTAGGCCATCCCACACAAGTGAGGTACCATTTTTATCAGGAGAATTGGGGGAGTGCTGAGTGTAAGGAAATATGTGGCTCCTCTCAGATTCCAGAACTTTCTGTCACAGAAATTTGAGGAAAAAGTGTTTTTTTGCCAAATGTTGAGGTTTACAAAGGATTCTGGGTAACAGAACCTGCTGAGATGCACAGGTTTAGTAGGTTTCATTAGGTTCCGGCTGAGCTAAAGGCCAAAATCCAAGGCTAGGCACTTTCCAAAAAACACGTCAGATTTCAGTGTAAAAATGTGATGTGTCCATGTTGGTTTCCTGTCGCGGGCATTAGGCCTACCCACGCAAGTGAGGTACCATTTTTATCAGTAGACTTGGGGGAACACAGAATAGAAGAACAATTGTTATTGCCCCTTGTCTTTCTCTACATTTTTTCCTTCCAAATGTAAGACAGTGTGTAAAGAAGATAACTATTTGAGAAATGCCCTGTAATTCACATGCTAGTATAGGGACCACGGAGTTCAGAGATGTGCAAATAACCACTGCTTCTCAATACCTTATCTTGTGCCCATTTTGTAAATACAAAGGTTTCCTTGATACCAATTTTTCAATCTTTATATTTCACCAAATGAATTGCTATGTACAATGAAAACCCTTTGCAAGGTGCAGCTCCTTTATTGGCTCTAGGTGCCTAGGGTTCTTGAAGAACAAACAAGCCCTATATAACCCCACACCCAGAAGAGTCCAGCCGATGTAACAGTACATTGCTTTTAACAATCTGACATTGCAGGAAAATATTACAGAGTAAAACCGCAATTTCAGTATATTTTTTATCTCTGCTGTTATTTTGTGTAGAAAAGCCTTGTATGATCTACACAAATGGCCCCTTGCTGAATTCAGAATTTTGTCTACTTTTCAGAAATGTTTAGCAGGATCCAGCATTTGTTTCACACCCATTTCTGGAAGGAGGCTGAAAGCACAAACATTAGTGAAAATGGGTATGACCCAGTAAAATGCCAACATTGTGTTGAAGTATGTGGTTTTCTGATTCAAGTCTGCCTGTTCCTGAAAGCTGGGGAGATGGTGATTTTAGCACTGCAAACCCTTTGTTGATGCCATTTCAGGGAAAAAAAAAACACAAGCTTTCTCCTGCAGCCATTTTTTCCCTTTTTAAAAAAAAATGAAATTTTCACTGTATTTTGGCTAATTTCTCGGTCTCAACCAGGAGAACCCACAAACTCTGGGTATCTCTAGAATCCCTAGGTTGTTGGAAAAAAGGAAGCAAATTTGGTGTGGGTAGCTTATGTGGACAAAAGGTAATGAGGGCCTAAGCGTAAACTTCCCCAAATAGCCAAAAAAAGGCTTGGCACCTGAGGGGGAAAAGGCCTGCCAGCGAAGGGGGTGATACTCAAAACAGCCCCTAGAGAACACCATAACAAAAATATCATTGTAAGAAACATGGTTAGGTAACCATATTGTTAGCCCCTAAAGAACATAATCCCATTAAAAAAACAGGAGAAAGTAATGGAGTGTAACCATATACTTATCCCCTTGAACATTTTTATTACTAGCAGTCCTACTACAACGATATTTCAAGCAAGGCCTTTAAAACAAAGCTTCTCTCAGCTGTAAAAAAAGGTTCTAGCCATGATAAAGCTTAAAAGACACTGAATGGTGGGAGGGTAACCTAGTAACACAAGGGTAACACTGAACTGTGTGGGAACTCAGAGATGATGTGGACAGAAGGAGCATTTTAAAGGTGGTCCCATTGTTCTAGTTATGACCAAACATGTTTTGTAAAAGTAATGCCCTGCAAAGCATTATGGGGCGAGTTTTCATGCTGTCTTTATTATAGTATGTTGACTACAATGCTCAGAACAGTCCCTAAAGAACACCACAATCAAAATAGCATTTGGAAGAAACGTGGTCATGTAACCATACATTCAGCCCTCGGAGAGCATAACCACAATAATGCAGTGTAACCATATATTTATCCCCTAGAGAACATAGGGCCTGGTTATGACCTTGGTGGAGGGGATTACTCTGTCCCAAACATGGCGGATATCCTGTCCGTCCTATTACAAGTTCCATTATATTCTGTGGAACTTGTAAAATGGATGACAGTATATCCGTTACTTTTGGGACAGAGCAATCCACTTCGCCAAGGTCATAATCAGGCCCATAGTGCATTATACATTTACAAGGCTAGCAGGCCTATTACATGGATATTACAAACAAAGTCCATAAAAAATAATTTCCTCCAGCTGCAAAACAAAAGTTCCAACCATAAGAGTGCTTAAATAGACACTGAATGGTGGGAGGGGTTATTATTTTGGGTTCCTACTAACCTAGTGTGGGGACCCAGAGATGATGTAGACAGGAAGAGCATGTTGTTGTGAACATTTTTGTGGTGGTCCCTTTGCCCCAGGACCAGCACAGGCTGAGTTATGAGCAAACATGTTTTGTAAAAGTAATGCTCTGCATAGCATTATGGTGCAAATTTCCGTGCCATGAGTATTTTAGTATGTTGATATGAATATAGTGCTTAGAACAGCCCGTAGAGGACACCACAATGAAAATAGCTTTTGCAAAAACCATGGCTATATACCTATATAGTTAACCCCTAGTGAAAATAATGACACAACAAAAATATCAAGAAATATTGCAGTGTAACCATGTATTTAGCTCTTAGAGAACATAGTATATTACACATTTTCAGGAGTAGCAGACCTATAACAAACATACTACAATCAATGATCTTAAAACAGAAGCTACTCACAGATCTAAAGCAAACATTTTAGCCATGAGAGCACTTCAAAAGACACAGAGTGGTGGGTGGGATTATTATTTTGGGGCCCCCACTAACCTACAGTGGGGAACTAGAGATGATGTAAACAGAAAGAGTATGCTGTTGTGGATGTTTTGCTGGTGGTCCCATTGTCCTAGGATCACCACAGGCTGAATCATGAGCATAAATGTTTTGTAATAAAAAAAAGTATTATGGGGTAAACTTCCTGAGTGCAGTGAATATTGTAGTATTGACTCTCCTGCTGTGCCAGGAGGGTCGTTTTCCCTTGGACGATTGTGGAAGTGTTTTAAGAGGCGATCCATAAGAAATGACTCTGATTAAGTAACTGTGAACAATACTGCCGATTGAGGTCGCGCAGTTGTGCCTGTTCTGCGCTGTGAGCACCATGGCTGTCATGCAGCACGAAAGGGAGGGACAAAAGAAAAAAAAAAATTCACCCACTCTGAATTTATTGGCAATCATGCAATTATCCATGTAACAGGGACAGTCTGCAAGGCGGTAACAAAACCGCCCTAAGGTGGGACAAACCTAAAGCAATTACCAATGACATCAAGAGATATTTTTAAGGCAAGTCCATGAATGAGTGAAAGTGATGGGCATGAGGTTGGCTTGATTAAAAGCCCACAATACTATTTTTATTACTATTTATGACGTTTAAGTTTATTATGATACAGAACTCTATTGAGGTCCACATAAACAGAATAAATACATAAAATGAGTAACACAGCATTATAGATACGACAACCGCCCACCCCCCAGAAGCATCTAATGGAGTAAAGCACACATTATTCCTGAACAAACTTTAAACAAAATTTGATAATTTAATTTAATACAAGGATAAAAAGCTTTTGAAGAAGTTAAAAACTTTATACCAAAACATCTCATTAGGGGGGTCAGAAAAGGCCAACATTAGCTCAGAAGCTGTGCGTGAAGAAAGTTCGAGACAGATAGGGTGCAGGCCTTTTTATCCCGACGAAGGCTTGCGAGCCAGGTTAATTGTCTGAGGATAGCTTTTAACTGTAACTGAGGAAGTGTGGGAATGGAGGCTGGGTGTAGAAAATCTATGGCATGTATGAAATTCCTGCCAATGGTGTAGTTTGACCTGCAGCTGGCCAAGACTTCTTTTTTTAACAGAGATCTCAAAGGATCGTCAGAACAGTTCATCATACTAACCACCCAATGTACAACCGCAGCAAGTCCTTGAACGAAAGCGCTTCGCAAGCCCATTTCAAGCATTAAGGTTGCTGTAGAGAAGGCTGAGTTTGTGGAAGATAGTTTCCTCAAAACGCGACCCTCTAGTTTATCTAAAAAAAAACAGACAGAGCTAACTACCCGAGGATAGGGATGATTGGGCAACCGAGCGCATGACATATTAGGCTTCTCAGGGAAGTCGTGGTCACTCAGGTCGCATCCGGTTCCCTCATTCACAATTCAGTCTCATATCTAAATGACAAACAAAAGCAGTATAAGTTTCAATTACTGGTTTAACCCCTTAGCTGCTGGGCCGTTTCCCCCCCCCCCCCCAGTGCTGAGCCCTTTTTTGGCTATTTGGGGTAGTTCGCGCTTAGGCCTTCATAACTTTTTGTGCACATAAGCTATCCACGCCAAATTTGCGTCCTTATTTTCCAACATCCTAGGGATTCTAATGGTACCCAGAGTTTGTGGTTTCCCCTGGAGGAGACCAAGAAATTAGCCAAAATACAGTGAAAATTTTGTTTTTTCCCCAAAAATGGGAAGAAAGGACTGCCGAAGAAGGCTTGTGGTTTTTTCCCTGAAAATGCCATCAACAAAGGGTTTCTGGTGCTGAAATCCCCGTCTTCCAACCTTTCAGGAACGGCCAGACTTGAATCAGAAAACCAAATTTTTCAACACAAATTTAGCATTTTACTGGGACATACCCCATTTTTACTATTTTTGTGATTTCAGCCTCCTTCCAGTAGTGACAGGAATGGGTGTGAAACCAATGCTGGATCCTTGAATGCTAAACATTTCTGAAAACTAGACACAATTCTGAATTCAGCAAGGGGTCATTTGTGTAGATCCTACATGGTTTTCCTACAGGAAATAACAGCTGAAATAAAAAAATATTGAAATTGAGCTGAAAACAGCCATTTTTCTTTATGTTTTACTCTGTAATTTTGCCCTGCGATGTCAGATTTTTGAAAGCAATATACCGTTATGTCTGCTGGACTCTTCTGGTTGAGGGGATATAAAGGGCTTGTAGGTTCATCAAGAACCCTAGGTACGCAGAGCCAATAAATGAGCTGCACCCTGCAGTTGGTTTTCATTCTATACTGGGTATACAGCAATTCATTTGCTGAAATATGAAGAGTGAAAAATAGGTATCAAGAAAACCTTTGCATTTCCAAAATGGGCTCAAGATAAGGTTTTGAGGAGCAGTGGTTTTTTGCACATCTCTGAATTCCGGGGTACCCATACTAGCATGTGAATTGCAGGGCATTTCTCAAATAGAACTTTTTTTTACACACTCTTATATTTGGAAGGAAAAAATGCAGAGAAAGATAAGGGGTAATAACAATTGTTTTGCTATTCTATGTTCCCCCAGGTCTCCCGATAAAAATGATACCTCACTTGTGTGGGTAGGCCTAGCGCCCGCGACAGGAAATGCCCCAAAACACAACATGGACACATCCCATTTTTTGACAGAAAACACAGCTGTTTTTTGCAAAGTGCCTGCCTGTAGATTTTGGCCTCTAGCTCAGCCAGCACCTAGGGAAACCTACCAAACCTGTGCATTTTTGAAAACTAGAGACCTAGGGGAATCCAAGATGGGGTGACTTGTGGGGCTCGGACCAGGTTCTGTTACCCAGAATCCTTTGCAAACCTCAAATTTTGGCTAAAAAAAACACATTTTCCTCACATTTCGGTGACAGAAAGTTCTGGAATCTCAGAGGAGCCACAAATTTCCTTCTATCCAGCGTTCCCCCAAGTCTCCCAATAAAAATGATACCTCACTTGTGTGGGTAGGCCTAGCGCCCGCGACAGGAAACGCCCCAAAACACAACGTGGACACATCCCATTTTTTTAAAGAAAACAGAGCTGTTTTTTGCAAAGTGCCTACCTGTAGATTTTGGCCTCTAGCTCAGCCGGCACCTAGGGAAACCTACCAAACCTGTGCATTTTTTAAAACTAGAGACCTAGGGGAATCCAAGATGGGGTGACTTGTGGGGCTCTGACCAGGTTCTGTTACCCAGAATCCTTTGCAAACCTCAAAATGTGTCTAAAAAAACAAGTTTTCCTCACATTTCGGTGACAGAAAGTTCTGGAATCTGAGAGGAGCCACAAATTTCCTTCTATCCAGCGTTCCCCCAAGTCTCCCAATAAAAATGATACCTCACTTGTGTGGGTAGGCCTAGCGCCCGCGACAGGAAACGCCCCAAAACACAACAAGGACACATCCCATTTTTTTAAAGAAAACAGAGCTGTTTTTTGCAAAGTGCCTACCTGTAGATTTTGGCCTCTAGCTCAGCCGGCACCTAGGGAAACCTACCAAACCTGTGCATTTTTTAAAACTAGAGACCTAGGGGAATCCAAGATGGGGTGACTTGTGGGGCTCTGACCAGGTTCTGTTACCCATAATCCTTTGCAAACCTCAAAATGTGTCTAAAAAAACAAGTTTTCCTCACATTTCGGTGACAGAAAGTTCTGGAATCTGAGAGGAGCCACAAATTTCCTTCCACCCAGCGTTCCCCCAAGTCTCCCGATAAAAATGATACCTCACTTGTGTGGGTAGGCCTAGCGCCCGCGACAGGAAACGCCCCAAAACACAATGTGGACACATCCAATTTTTTGACAGAAAACACAGCTGTTTTTTCCAAAGTGCCTTCCTGTAGGTTTTGGCCTCTAGCTCAGCCGGCACCTAGAGAAACCTACCAAACCTGTGCATTTTTGAAAACTAGAGACCTAGGGGAATCTAAGATGGGGTGACTTTTGGGGCTCTGACCAGGTTCTGTAACCCAGAATCCTTTGCAAACCTCAAAAAGTGGCTAAAAAAACAAGTTTTCCTCACATTTCGGTGACAGAAAGTTCTGGAATCTGAGAGGAGCCACAAATTTCCTTCCACCCAGCGTTCCCCCAAGTCTCCTGATAAAAATGATACCTCACTTGTTTGGGTAGGCCTAGCGCCCGCAACAGGAATGGATCACACAAGGGTCAATGGTAGTCCTTGCTTGAGGTCTACTCTTAACCCTGGAGTGATTAATTCCTGAAGCAGGCACTAGGCGCAGGCACACAAGCGGGGTTGTGTTTTTATCAGGACAAGTGGGGAAACACTGGGTGGTAGGAATTTTGAGGATCCCTGCAGATCCCTGGACTTCTGCTCATTGGAATGCAAGGAAAATGTGTTTTTTAAGCACATTTGTTGATTTCAAGGGGATTCTGGGTGAAGGAAAACTGGTGAGAGCCACGCAAGTCCTGCACCATTGGACTCCCCTGGTACTAGTTTGTTAAAATTAACCCACCACTCACACTGGTTGATTTTAGCACCTCCAGAAATTATGGTTTCAAAGCATGATTATTTATCAAAGTATCTGAATATTGAAACCAAGGTGGGCCATAAAGCCGCGTCCAGGCACCAACCTCTTTATGGTCCATTCACACGGCATTCACGCACAACAAACAACCCTTTCATATCGCCAGCCACGGGCCCAATCCAACCAATCACTGTGCTCACATTAACTTACCGCTGCCAGACAAGGGCCCATCACATTCACAAGCCACAGAACGGAATAAGTTTGACTACATTTTACCACCTGTCAAGTAACTGCCTCCTTCTTCCTTAACATTACCAAATGCATGCGTAACGAACCTTTACTAATGACTCCTGTGACAGCCACCTGAGGCTCAGGAAGACATGTTTTTCATGCGCCTTTAACGCACTCTCTGTGCTAAATCCAACTCCTTCCAGTTTGTGGATGCTAGTTGGGGGTGTCCGAGTATGCCGTACAAAGCGATTCCTCGAACTGAGTGAGCATATCTACCTTTGAAACTAAGGGAGACATGCTGGGGATTTCTCATGATGTTCCCTAAAGAGAAGGTCATAGGCTATGAAAAAGGGTAGTGTTTGGTACATAGGGGAGTCCATGAGAACGTAGCACATGTCCCAGCCAACATTATGTGCAGTGATACTATAATGCACTTATACAGCAAACTGAACATCTACTAAGTTCTGATGGAGGATGAACATGAAAAGCAGGTCAAACACTGACCTATATAAGTCATTCTCCTTCAGTGCTGGGATGGCACCAATGGGTTTGAATCCATATGTGTGGATGATGTACATCTGTACTACCTTTACTATCTGCCTTCTACCTGTGCAATAACCCTGTGAAGGCACTCCTACCATAAGCTTTCCTTACCCATCCATGTCTCTGTTCTCATCAGAGTCCTGGCTAATCCTGTATAATAGCCAAGTGAACCTATACTTGTTTGTGGAAGCAAGTTGGGGGTTTCCAAGTATGCCCTACAAAGTGATTCCTCGAACTGAGAGAGCATATCTACTGTTGAAAGTAAGGTAGACATGCAGGCGAAGAAAGGGTACTTCGTGGCAATGTGGCATATGTTCTGTCCACTAGTATATGCAGTAGGGGGAATATAATGCATGTTAATTGAACAGAACACCGACCACGCCAAAAGGAAGTCCATGATGAAGTAAAATTCTGTGGCTCCTTGCCTAACGAAGCAGTGGCCCATGGACTTTCGGTATCCATGCACTGCCACTGAAAGGATTACCCAACGGCAGCTCAACCTCAGTCGATTTCCCAGAACTTTGCTTTAGTATGATACACCGTAAAGCAAGTAGGGATACAGAGGCCTGGTTGTGATGGACACTGGGGACAGTAATACCGACTCTCCTGCCGCTTTCCATGCTTCGAGCACACTTTACAGCGACGACATGGACGATCCTTTTTGGGTGTTTTAGGAATGCGATCAGCAAAGTGTCGCTCCTGCAGCCTTCCCACATCCTCCAGAACATATGAGGTGGAGGCTGCTGCTTCTTCTGTAACAGCAGTGAGGCTTTCAATTACAGACAACTGCAAGTCAAGGAAAGTCATGAGTCTTCCTGTTGTTGTCTGACGGTAAACAACATACGCATTATATGTTGCCATCTGAATCAGGTGGGTAAACAGTTTCTTGTACCAAGTGCGAGTTTTACGACACGCATTGTATGGTTGAAGAACCTGGTCGTTCTTGTCCACTCCGCCCATGTACTTATTGTAATCAAGTATACAGATGGGCTTGTGGACTTCGGCCATCTGACCCCAAACCGTGATGGGAGAAGTGCTCTCATCATGAATTGTAGTGAGCACGTATACATCACGCCTATCTAGGAACTTGACTGCGAGCAGTTTGTTAGAACGCAATGCAGTACTCTGGGATTTCTGGAGCTTCTTGCAAACAAGCTCCCGCAGGAATCCTTTGCGGTTACAACGAACTGTACCACAGGCCACAGTGCCAGCTTTGTAGAGCTCACTGAACAGCTCTACTCCTGTATAGAAATTGTCCACATAAAGGTTATAACCTTTGTGAAGAAGTGGCTGGACAAGTTCCCATACAATCTTACCTGTGACCCCTAACGCGGGAGGGCAACCTACAGGGTTTAGGGTAGAATCCTTCCCTGTATACACTCTCAAGCTGTACACATAGCCAGTAGAGCTCTCACACAGCATGTACAGCTTTATGCCATAGCGAGCTCTTTTGCTCGCAATGTACTGTCTGAAAAGCAGCCGTCCTTTGTACAGGATCAAGGACTCATCGACTGCTATATTCTTTCCAGGAGTATAGATCTCTGGAAACCTGACAGACAAATGTTCCACGACAGGCCGAATTTTGAACAACCTGTCATGATCTGGATGGTCCCGGGGCAATGCAGCAGAATTGTCATTGAAATGCAGCATGCTCTGCAGTAGCAAAAAATGATCTCTGCTCATGTATGGTGCGAAGATTGGAGTTACCCAAACCGTGCGAGTCGTCCAGTAGGACTGCAAGGTGGGTTTCTCCACTAACCCCATTTTGAGCGTAAGGCCCAAAAATATCTTCAACTCCGCCAGCGAAGTGGGAGTCCACTGGCGTGCCCTAGAACGGGGCCCTAGAGTGCCTCCGCGCTCCCTCAGAAATTGGTCTGCACGCAAATTTGTTTGCTGCACAACTTTCTGAAGGAAGTCAACATCCAAAAATAGATAGATGTAGTTGACTGGCAAAAAGTTAGCTGTATTGACTTTACATCCAGCGTCACCAGTAAAAGGTGGAATTTGGGGCTGAACCAAACAGGGGGGCTGCCAAGAGAGCACTCTCTCTGTGCTTGCGGCAGCAAGCACGTGCTCTTTGGGTTCGGCTAACCCAATGTGGTCCCGCTGGCCAGAATGTGCTTGCGAAGGGACAGCACGGATGTCGTCATTGTCTCCTTCAGACTCACTGGAAGAGGTGTCGTCGGATGGGACTCTGCCGACTGAAAAATCACTCCCAGAATCTGCCCCAATGTCCTCTCCCTCAGATGCTGTCTCAGTGTCTGCTGTCTCAGTCTCTGAGCCTACATCAGAACTGTCCTCCATAACCCGAGTTAGGGCTTGATCAGCAGTCATCCAACGAGACGCCATCTCTGCAACTGGCTAAACTGTCCCTCTAAATTACTAGCCTACGTAGAAGGCAGATAGTCACAAAATTGCTTGTGGGTATGTTTGTTGTGTACAATAGGAAATGTCGTCACCTTACCTTCGCTTCTTCTCCAATTCTGCAGATTCTCTGAAAACACTGAAAAAAACTAAAAAAGAATGTATTACTTCACCTTACCACACACCCTGTGTAACAGTCATTTTTGTTGCTCTGCCTTCCATTACCTCCTCTTCTAATTCCCTCAGTACTACCCAGCAAAAGTGCCACTCATATCTCCATAGTCCCCCTGGCATTACATTTGTTTTAAAGCGCGGGTAACGCTTGCCTTTACTAATCCACTCAGCTAAACACATATAAATGTATCTCCTTTGCAGCAGGACAATAAACCATCTGCGCTACTTTATGGCAACTGCCACTACAGAAAAGACATGCATGCATGCATATATATATATATATATATATTGTGTGAACAAGAATCTCACCGCACTCCACGAGGTTCAAATTGGCATCTTTTATTGCAAGCAACAGCCACGTACGCGTTTCGACTCTCAAGGAGTCTTGATCACAGTAAATGAGTCTTTTCTTTCATTGTTTATACTTGCAATAAAACATGTCAATTTGAACCTCGTGGAGTGCGGTGAGATTCTTGTTCACAAAATATTTTCGAGATTGCTCTCCTCCATCACTGAGCACCGGCAGTGGGGTGCACTGCGCAACAATCTTTTAACCAATTTGTGTTGCATATATATATATATATAATAATATATATATATATATATATATATATATATATATATATATATATGTTTAGAAACAAAGTGGTTGAAGGGTTGCTGGGCGGCACACTCCACTGCCGGTGCCCAGTGACAGAGAAGACCAATCTAGAAATTATGTAATGCCGAAAAATTTCACCGCACTCCACGAGGTACAAATAAACGTGTATTTTATTGCAGTCAATAACCACCAACGTGTTTCAACTCACCAAGGAGTCTTGATCACGGTCCTCGTGGAGTGCGGTGAAATTGTTCACCATTACAAAACAACACACAAAAGAAAAACAAGCATTTACAATGCAATGGGTCTCGCAGCTGCTCGAGTTAGAGCTATTAGCGTTATAAACTCCTAACCCAACTTTTCTTGCCAACATAAATTGATAATTGAAAGTTAAACTCTTTCACATAAGAGAGCCGATTCACAGCGCCACGGCCACCATGAGCATCAGGTGAAGAGATACACAAAAGGAAAAGAGGTTCGCTCGCAGTTAAACGTAACAGCAAAAGTGCAATTAGCCATGTACCAGGGGCGATGGCCAAGGCGGTAACAAAACCTCCCCAAGGAGGGACAAAGGTAAACCATTTTCCAATGTAATCAAAGGATTTTTGAAGGGCAAGCCCACGAACGAGTGGTAGTGATGGGCGTGAGGTGGGTGTTGTTAGAAGCCCAGATACACACCAACAAGTCAGAAAAGCAGCGCATCGGCGCTGCAAAGCTTGACCTGAAAATTTTTAAAAAAAAAATATATATATATATATATATATATATATATATATAGATATATATGAGAGAGAGAGAGAGAGAGAAAACAAGACACTCATGTCACAAACTTTTTTTTTTTCATACATGTGTGCTTGCCCTTGGCAAAGCACACATGTATAAAAAAACAAATGGCCCCATTGATGGTCACCCTAAGGGCTGACCACCAACAATGTTTTTTTTTTCTCCTGTTTTTACCCTGGGGGGGACGATCGCCCCCCCAGGCAAAACTACACGTTTCTTTTTTGCCCCTGGGGTCGGCCCGTGTTCTAAGGGCTGACCCCGCCATTTTGTTTTCTTTTTTTAACTTTTTTTTAAATTGTGGGGGGCGCGATCGTCCCCCAAAACAATGGTAATAAATAAATATTGGCCCCGGGGGGGCGTGGCCCTTTTACAAGGGGGCCGACCCTCCCAAAGAAGATCCCTGGTGCCTAGGGGCGTTTCCTGGCCATGGATGGCAGCCACGCTGCCATCCATGGCCAGGGAACGGTGCCAGGGAGGCCGTTTTGGCCTTTTTTTCCCGACTGGAGAAAAAGAGAACGCTTACCTGCTTCTCTTCTTCTCCGGTGGGGAAAAACTGTGACGTCAGCGCGCCTCGCTGCGCACTGACGTCACAAGGGGGCGGGAGGGGGGTGGGATGGAGACGCTGCAGTTTTTCCGCGTCTCCGACGAAAAAAAAAAAAAAAAAAAAGTCCTCCCGTGCATTGCACCGGACGATTTTTAACCCCCTCCCTGGTGTCGCCCACTGGTCGTGACCCGCACCAGGGAGGGAGTGTGGCCGTCGGCCGCAGTAAAAAGGTTAATAAAACAACTGCATCTCAGATAGCAAAGCGTGAGCTGCAATGACCAGGACGACACAACATGACAGCATTAAAATGGTGACGAGGAGAGTGAAGCATAAGAATTGTCACTAGGATTGATGGACTATTTCCTATCTAAGTCATAATCTGAGCACAGCATGTTAAGCTCTAATTGTGCCTTTCAGGTTCCCCCCGGAGGACATCCACCATCATACCTGAGCAAAGGCATGCAGTCTGCGTTAGCATCTGCAGCAGAGCATTCAGCAATCAGCATACAGGCGTAGTTCCCTGGCTGGAATCTCCCTCTTACAATTCACCCCTAAAGGGTAGTGTTCTAGTTTTTAAAATATTTATTAAACACATATTTTCAAGTTTTATAAATTAATACTCAGGTATTAAAGTTAGTAATTGAGTAGTAATAAACCTAAAAACACAGTACCCCTATTATCATTACATTCCATCCATAAAGGTTACTTTTCTAGCTTATACAATATTTTTAAAGATGAATTTCTTATAAACAACATATAATTAATATGTTAAAAAATAATACACAGGTATTAAAGTTAGTGTCTGAGTATTAATACACTATTCCTCCCAAAACTTCTATATCTCTTACATCCTGTCCCTATAGGTCAGTTTTCTAGTTTCTAAAATATTTATTTAAATAAATATTTGCTTTAAAACATATATTTTCACTTTTTATAAATCAATACTCTGGTATTAAAGTTAGCACTTGAGTAATATTAAACGTCTGCACCCAAAACCTCTATAACCCTTCCATCCCATCCCTAAAGGTTAGTTTTGTAGTTTATACAATATTTTTAAAAATTACTTTTTTTAAAAGAATATAAATTTATATTAAAATAAAAATTCAAGAATTAAATATAGCATCTGAGTAATAATGAACTTCCCCACCCAAAACTCCTGCAATTATCTATTATTAAACCTCTAATTGTGAATGTGCACTGCTGTTACTGCATATATCACAATTACATGGATCACTCGTAATGAGGGCCATAGATTACAGCAGGTTAGACTTGTTTGCAATTATCAAGAGAAAAGGCCTATAAAAAAGGTAAAACTTGCAAAATTTGGTAAGTTAAATACTGATTCCACATGTTATGTCTCATTCTATTGAGTTAATACATTCCCATTAGTGCAGCACTTATTAGAAGTACTTGGCTGGGAGGCCATCATTGAACCTTCTAAAATCCAATACCACTGTGATCAGAATTTAAAAGGTGTGATAATTATCACCTGTTATAAGCTGTGCCCTTTTAAACAAACCATAACATGCGGAATTGGTAGTTAGCACACCAGATAGTTCATGTTTTGCCTTCTCAGGATTTCTTTTACCCCTTGATAAATTTAGGCAGGTTTGACCTACCGGAATTTATCACAGGAAAACTCAGACAGTGTGATAATTACCACTGAACTTGTAATTCCAATCTCTGTGCAAACACATCTTTGTACAAGGATCAGAATTTAGCCCTGCAATTGTAATCAGGGACTTAGTAAATAACTCATCCATGGGAAATGGTATTTACCATATGTGATGAATACTTCAGCGTGTACTGCTTAACTTGGAATGAGTGCCATATACACAGACTCAAATAGACAATCATATGTGCCCATCAGGTCATAAGTGCAGGCAACTCACAACATTATAGCAAATATTTAATTCCTCAATTGACCAATCAACAAAATAATCATAGTGTATTGTCGTTGGTGTGATATCAAAATAGTACAAGTAAAAGTGTAGCAAATCCTTTCCATGTAAAATTCTTGTCTGCCCTCAAATTTGTCAAATACAAACTCTAGATAAGTTTGTGTTTTCATTAGTATTCCACGTATTATTCCAGCATCCATGGGCCTCTTTATGAGTTTGGCGATCGGACAGCCAGTCCGCCCTGTTGGTGGTCCTAAAAATACTGCCATGTTGGCAGTATTTCAGACCACCCTATTACGAGTTATAGAGGCAGGACGGCTGACCGCCAAGCAAAAATTGCAGACTACCAGCAACGCTGTGGCCTGGATAATAGCGCTCTGATCTCCAGCGCCCACAGTACCGCAACCGAGCAAATTACAAACACACAGTCACCGTGGCGGACCGTTCAGGGCGGTCAGCCAATGGTGGTCCAAACCATGGCAGTTCACGGTCAGCAAAGTAATAGAGAAATGCACAGTGGATGCATTTGAAAAAAACACAGCTAACACACATTGCCTCGGTGGACACACCTGCAAAGGACACTAGAAAACTCACCCCTGCACAGATCACAATCTTTTGCATTTCCAATTCAAAACACAGAAGCCAGAGCACCTTATTTTCCAAACACTTCATAGATTAGACTGCCTTTTTTCGCCATCCCATAGAACACCCTGCACACACTTTTGTCCATTCACACCCTTTTGCACTTCCCCTGTTTAGTAAATCACTGTCACCCATTTTTTTCCACCATATCACATTCAAAAAATCCCCATTCTGAAGATGACTTAAGAGTCATGGTGGATGAAATCATAAGAGTAGAGCCACAGTTGTTTGGAGCACAAGTCCAGCATACTCTTCTCTGTAGGAAAATCAAAATTTGGGACAGGATAGTCAACAGAGTGAATGCTGTAGGGACCACCCTGTGAAGAAAGAAGAATATTAGGAAGAGGTGGAATGGCCTCAGGGGCAAGTCCATTCCATGGTCTCCAGGCCCCAGCTGCAGGCCAAGCAGACTGGATGGTGGCATTCCCAGTGCCCCATTACATCTCTTTCTATGGCGGGAGAAGGTCTTAGCCATCCTGCATCCTGAGGGCTTGACAGCAATACCTGGTGGAGTGGAGTCTGCTAAGTCACAACACAAAACTATATCACCAAAATGCCATGTCATGCATGCTCAAAGCTCAACTTTTGCCTCTGTCTTGTTGCTGTAACCCACCAACATGCAATACCCTGAGTATCTGAGATTAAACACTGTCAATCTGTATTGTTGCACCACACAGCACCGCTTCTAAGGCCCATCACTTGCCATAAGTTAAAATTGGGCCTCTACATCTTTCAATTTTAAAATCTAAATATCAGGACCTATGGTATGCCCAAACCCAAATGAAGTCTACATTCAGATATATAATACCCAAGATATGTCTAGTGTGTGTAGTACAGCGAGAGACCTGACTGCAACTGCCAAGAGGCACTGTTTCTGTTACTCCAAATACCAGACCAGCATTCACTTGTCCAAATATCCCTGTTATGCAAATCACAAATGAACTTCACTCACCAGGAAGATACCATTTGTCAAGTATGTATAGTAGAGAGAGTGACCCAGCTGCAACTCCCAGGAGGCAATGTTTCAGCAACTCCAAATGCCAGACTCGTGTTCACTTGTACATATACCCCTGTTTGGTAAATCTTTCTTTAAGTGTACTCACCTGGGAGGATACCATTGATTAAGTGTGGGAAGTAGAGGAAGTGACCTGTCTGCTAAGGTCCGGAAGGCCCTGTGCCAGCACATCCAACCACCAGCCCAGTTTGCACTTGCTAAATCCCTCTGTTTGGTAGCTCTCAATTGAAGTGTTCTTACCTGGTAGGATTACATTTGTATGGTGTGTGTACTAGAGAGAGTGATCTGACTGCAACTCCCAGGAGGAACTGATTCTCTGATTCCAAACAGCAAGAACGGTTTCACTGGTCTGAATGTTCCTGTTTGGTAACTCACAAATGGAGTGCACTCACCTGGGGAGATCACATTTGTATAGTGTGTTTAGTACAGGGAGTGACATGACTGCTGAGGCCAGGAGGCTCTGTTACTGTTACTCCACTCACCAGCCCAATGTTCTCTTGTTCAAATACCATTGTTTGGTAACCCACAAATGAAGTGTACTCACCTGAGAGGATACTATTTGTGAAGTGTGTAAAATAGAAGGAACACCCTGACTGCAACTCCCAGGAGGCACTGTTTCTCAAACTCTAAACACCAGGCCAGTGTTCACTTGTCCAAAAAACCCTGTTTGGTTAATCTTAATTTAAGTTTACTCTACTGGGAAGATACCATTTGTTTAGTTAAGGGAAGTAGAGGGAATGGCCTAACTGCTAAGCACAGGAAGACCCTGTGTGTGCAAATCCAACCGCTAGCTCAGTGTACACTTGTCCAAATACCCCTGTTAGTTAACTCACAATTGAAGTGTTCAGACCTGGAAGGATGACAACATTTGGCGATTGGACAGCCAGTCCGCCATGTTGGCGGTCCTACAAATACTGCCATGTTGGCAGTTTTTCAGACGACCCTATTACGAGTTATAGAGGCAGGACGGCTAACTGCCAAGCAAAAATGGCAAACCACCAGCAACGCTGTGGCCTGGATTTAAGTGCTCTGATCTCCAGTCGCCACAGTATCGCAACCGAGCATATTACAAGCACATAGTCACAGTGGCAGACCGTTAAGGGCGGTCAGCCAATGGTGGTCTGAACCATGTCGGTTCACAGTCAGCAAAGTAATAGAGAAGTGCACAATGGGTGAACTTGAAAAAATACAGCTAACACACATTGCCTCAGTGGACACACCTGGAAAGGACACTATAAAACTCACCCCTGCACAGATCACAATCTTTTAGATTTCCAATGCAAAACGCAGAAGTCAGAGCACCTTATTTTCCAAACACTTCATATCCAACCACCAGCTGAGTGTACAATTGCCCAAATACCCCTGTTTGTTAACTCACAATTGAAGTGTTCACTCCTGGGAACATAACATTTGTATAGTGTGTAAAAGTAGAGGGAATAAACTGACTGCAACTCCCAGGAGGCACTATTTCTCTGACTCCAAACACCAGACTAGTGTACGCTTGTCTAAACAACCCCGTTTAGCAACTCTCAATTGAAGTGTTCTCATTTGCTAAGTGTTGGGGAGTAGAGAAAGTAGAGGGACTGATATGACTGCAAAGCCCAATAAGCACTGTTACTCTTACTCCAACCACCAGCACAGTGGCCACTTGTCCATATACTCTTGTCTGTCAACTCTCAATACTCACCAGGGACTGATCAAGCACAGATCATGCCCAAATCACAGACATATCTGCCAACCTAGCTCCACTTTGACTTATTAACCCAAGATGAAATATTTAAGGATAGGAGTACCACCTACCTAGTGTGTAAAACAAGTATTTATAAGGACTCAAGATGCATCACCAAATTGGTATTGACAGCAGACACATTCAAACTGCACTAAGCACATGATGACTACAGTCAGATATACTAAAAAGTCTTGGGTCTGCCTGCATTGCACTAAACTAGGCCTCCTAATGGGCAAAGCCATACTTTGCCTAGCTACTGTTTTGTCTGCACTGGTGGCAAGATGTCATTTCCAGGCCATCCACCCAAGCGCTAATGACCTGCACATTTCAGCAGCAGCTTGAGTCAAAATAAATTAGCATGCTTCACACATGTCATGTCAATACAACCAATACCATGGTTACTTGCCACAATTGGATTAACTGCAACTTAACTTTCTACAAGGTCTCTGCTTACTGTAACACTAAACTGTTGGAGATAGATGCCACAACACAACCAGTAACATTGTGCATTTTACATCAACAGGTCGAACGTCCACTGGTCACACAGAGGCCACAGAAGAGACTGCTACTACACCCTCTGGATGAAGCCCTCGCAGAAGAAGACAATGCTGGATGTCTGGACATGGAGGACGGTTCTGGGCAATCTGGACAACCTGGTCAGATGGCAACAGTGGGTCTCACTGTGACCACACCGTCACCTCCCAGCCCAGTTGCCTCAACATCGCAGGCATCCATTCTCCCCCTAAGAACAATGTCTAAAATGTCATGGCCCCCAGTCCTGGATCATTAGTTGCAGCGCAACACTTCAGACAATGAGGGTCCAGGAACAAGTTGGAGAGGGCACCCGGTGGCAACGGCACTTGCACGTGGGGGTAGGATGGCTGGGAGGGATGTTGATGGAAAACGGGTCAGGCCACTAGGGCTGCTGTCAGCCAGAACACCATCAGCCACATCTTGGGGAGTCCACATCAGGAGTCCCAAGGTGTGATGGGCCAGGTGTTGACCGAAGTCCAGGAAATCAAGCTGCTATAGAGGGACATGCACAGACACATACAGGAACAGATGGAGGCCCACAATACCAATATGGCCTCCCGAACAGGGGTGATGTGGGACATTCACACCACCCTGAACAGGGCTTTTCAACCACAGTCTACCCCTTTCTTTGGTTCATCATTACTAGGCACATCAACACCGGTGCCAGCAACTGGAAGGGAGGCCCTGCGAGAGGAAGACCTTGCCCCAGACACCCTTGCCTCTGTAGCAGCAGATTACCCCCTGCAAGCTGGGACATCCAGCAAAGAATCCAGGAAGTTTGGAAGGCAAGACATCCACCACTGCCAGTAAGTGACCTCTTCCTAAAGAACCCGCTTTGTGTGCCACACATTCACTCTGTTGACTGATCCTGAGCCACCTACCAGTTCCAATGGGAGGAGTGCCCTAGACTTTGGACTACCAATGGTGGGGCATCTACTCTGTTGGAAAATGGGTTATTGGTAAGGGCAGGTAGGTACCTACACTTAGCAATAGGCCACTAACCTCCACTAAGGTCCAGTTAGGTCTCAGTAAATTAACCCCAGCTCAACCCTTGGTAGATTGGCAATGAGCGTCAAGGCTTAACTTAGGAGACAGAGTGTAAAGCATTCAGATATCACAAAACAGTATTCAAATAAAACACAGGAAACAGTTTAAAAATCCAAAACCAATTTATAAAAATAGATTATATTTGTATCTTTAAAATGACACCAAAACGAATAAAATCGGATAATGGGAACCGGAGATATGAATTTTTAAAGAATTATTATTTTTTAGCGCCTAGAAACAAAAAGTGCCAATCGGGTCATCTGGTTGCACCTCGACCGGGGCAAAGTCAAAGTTTAAGGCCGACCGCGATGGAGCCCTGCTCGGCTACAGGCGGCGGGAGGCCTAGGTTAAAAATTTACCTTCACACTTAGGCCCTGATTCTGACCCCGGCAGTTCCTTACCGCCGGGGCCGGGGATGCGGGAGCACCGCCAACAGGCTGGCGGTGCCCCGCAGGGCATTCTGACCGCGGCGGTTTGGCCGCGGTCAAACAAGGAAAACCGGCGATCTCCCGCCGGTTTTCCGCTGCCCTTGTGAATCCTCCATGGCGACGGAGCGCGCTCCGCCGCCATGGGGATTCTGACACCCCCTACCGCCATCCTGTTCCTGGCGGGTCTCCCGCCAGGAACAGGATGGCGGTAGGGGGTGCCGCGGGGCCCCCGTAAGAGGGCCCCACTTTGTATTTCAGTGTCTGCTATGCACCCGTCGCACATACCCACTCCATTCGGAGCCGGCTTCCTCGTGGGGAGGGGTTTCCCGCTGGGCTGGCGGCCTTCAGAATGACCCCCTTAGTCCTTTTTTCGAAGATTTTCTTCAGCGGGACGTACCTGCCAGTCCTATCCGACCTCCTGGAGCCCTTTTCCGGATACGCGAAGCTGGAATCCTCGGTGGAGATTTTTTCCTTCAGACTTAGTAGTTTTTTCGAGGTGAAAATCCTTCGACTGGGGTAAACCTGGATCTTGATCCGACGTCCATGGAGCCCTCCTCGGATACGCTGGCTGGGAGGTCCCGGTCAACTGTTTACCTTCGGACTAAGGGCCTTATTTATACTTTTTGGTGCAAAACTGCACTAAGGCAGTTTTGCCCCAAAAAGTTTTGCACCGGCTTGCACCATTTTTTAGCACCAGCTGGGCACCATATTTATGGAATGGTGCAAACCGGTGCAAAGGGTAGGCTAGCTTAAAAAAAAATGACGTTAGGCAGTTTTGAGTCAAAATAAATGATTCTGACCAGAATAACATCATTTTTTGACGCTAAGGGACATATTTATACTCTGTTTGCACTGAATTAGAGTCATTTTTTTTTTACTCTAATTCAGTGCAAAACTAACTCCATATTTATGGAGTTAGTCATTTTTTGGAAGTGGAAATCTACCTTGCCTTAATGAGATGCAAGGTAGGCGTTCCTGTGCAAAAAAAATGACTCTATGGCCTTAACACCATATTTATACTCCCATGTAAAAATGGTGCAAGGAAGGGAGGAGGGGTAAAAAAATGGGGCAAAGCTTGCTTTGCCCCATTTTTTAAGACCTGGGTCAGGGCAGGTGTTAGGGGACCTGTGGCCCTATTTCCATGGTGGAACACCATGGAATAAGCCCAGAGGTGCCCTCCTTAGGCCCTAGGGGCACCCCCACCCACACTAGAGGGACTGCGAGGATGGGGGACCCCATCCCAGGTAAGTACAGGTAAGTGCATTTTATTTTTTAAAGTGCCATAGGGGGCCCTGAAATGGGCCCCCATACATGGCACCGGGTGCAATGGCCATGCCCAGGGGAACACTGTCCTCTGTGCTGGCCACTGGGGTGGTGGGCATGACTCCTGCCTTTTCTAAGGCAGGAGTCATGTGGCATGGTAGGTTTAGCACCGTAAAATGACACTAATCTGGTTAGAGTCATTTATTTTTACTCTAACCTGCCTAAAGCCATTGTTTGGTGCTAAACCCTCTTCTTCCATACTGCCAGCCCCACCCGACTAAAGTCATTTTTTAAAACTCTAGCCTACCCTTTGCACCGGCTTGCACCATTCCATAAATATGGTGCCCGGCTGGTGCACAGAAATGGTGCAAGCCGGTGCTAAACTTTTTGGTGCAAAACTGAGTTAGTGCAGTTTTGCAGCAAAGAGTATAAATATGGGCCAATATTTTGTAAGTTTGCGCCACTTTTATGTCATAAAATGACGTTAATGCAGTGCAAAAAAAGTTTAAATCAGGGCCTTGGTGCTAGATGGGTCTAGCACCAAAGTATAAATATGGAGTTAGTTTTGCACCAAATTAGAGTTAAAAAAAAATGACACTAATTCGGTGCAAACAGAGTATAAATATGCTGCAGAGTATAAATATGCCCCTAAATATGGCGTTAAGGCCATAGAGTCACTTTTTGCACGGGAACGCCTACCTTGAATCTCATTAAGGCAAAGTAGGTCTCCACTTTCAAAAAATGACTTTAACTCCATAAATTTGGTGCTAGAGGGGTCTAGCACCAAAGTATAAATATGGAGTTAGTTTTGCGCCGAATTAGAGTAAAACAAAATGACACTAATTTGGTGCAAACAGAGTATAAATATGCCCCTTAGGGGCATATTTATACTCCGTTTGCGCCGGAATTGCGTCGTTTTTTTTTGCCGCAATTCCGACGCAAAACTAACTCCATATTTATACTTTGGCGTTAGACGCGTCTAGCGCCAAAGTCCATGGAGTTTGCGTCATTTTTTAGCGTGGACACCTACTTTGCGTTAATGAGATGCAAGGTAGGCGTTCCCGTCTCAAAAATTGACTCCGAGGCATGTGCGCCGTATTTACACTCCCGGGCAAAATTCACGCCTGGGAGTGGGCGGGTCAAAAAAAATGACGTATGGCCGCTTTTGCGCCGTTTTTTAGTGCCTGGAAAAGGCAGGCGTTAAGGGACCTGTGGGCTCTGAAGGAGCCCAGAGGTGCCCTCCAATGCCCCCAGGGACACCCCCTGTCACCCTTGCCCACCCCAGGAGGACACCCAAGGCTGGAGGGACCCATCCCAGGGACATTAAGGTAAGTTCAGGTAAGTCATTTTTTTTTTTTTAATTTTTTGGCATAGGGGGGCCTGATTTGTGCCCCCCTACATGCCACTATGCCCAATGACCATGCCCAGGGGACAGAAGTCCCCTGGGCATGGCCATTGGGCAAGGGGGCATGACTCCTGTCTTTGCTAAGACAGGAGTCATTTCTATGGGGGTTGGGAGTCAAAAAAAATGGCGCAAATCGGGTTGAGGCGAAAACTTTGCCTCAGCCTGACTTGCCCCATTTTATGACGCCCAAGCTCCATATCCCCCTACGCCGGCGCTGCCTGGTGTACGTCGTTTTTTTCCACGCACACCAGGCAGCGCCGGCGGCTAACGCCGGCTAACATCATTGAATAAATACGGCGCCCGCATGCCGCTTCAGAATGGCGTTAGCCGGCGCTAATTTTTTTGACGCAAAACTGCGTGAGCGCAGTTTTGCGTCAAAAAGTATAAATATGGACCTTAGTCTCTTTTTCGGAGATTTTCTTCACCGGGACGAACCAGCAAATCAGGCCGGGTCGCGGTTGAGGCAAGCCGGCTAGAGTTGCCGCGGCAGGTAGGTCCCTCTATGGAGCTTTTTTACAAAAGTTGTCCAAACTTCTCCAAACTTCTGGGGCTTCTCCCAGATGTCCTTTTAAGGTTCTTTTGGGGTCCACAGCTCACCCTAAGGGTCCAGAAGTTCTGAGATGGTCCTTGGGGGGGTGTGGACTACAACTCCCAGAATGCACCTGGCGCAAACTCCTTTTTGCCCACTGGACAGTGGTCAGCTGGTCGCTTTCTTCAGGAGTTGGTGCAGGGGACTCTTGATAGCAATTTTTCACCTGTAGCAAACAGGGAGTCCCTCATTGAACCAGTTGAAGCCAGGCAAAGTCCTTCTTGTGGTGAAGCCCAAGTGTGCAGCTGGTGCAGTCCTTCTGAGTGCAGGTTCCAGGTGCAGGCCAGGGGTCCAGGAGGGCAGTCCTTCTCCTTTGGTTCTTCCTTGTTGGAATCTGATGGGGATCTCCGGTGTGGGTGCAGGTCTGCCAGTTTTATCCTTGCTCCTGGATGAAAAGCAGGGGGGTCCTGGTTCTCCAATCAGGTGCAGGGTCCTTCCCCCTGTGATGACCACTTCCTGGGAAGTGTGGCAAAAATCAATCCCAGGAGGCAACATTCTCTAAAAATCCATTATGGCTGAATCTGAGTTTTGGAGGTTACATCTGGCTGAGCCCACCCACTGGTGTGGCTAAAAATCATAAACACACCCCTCTCCTGCCCTCTCCTAATCTAATCAAGGGGGCCCCTAGTTGTCTGGGGTTGCAGGATGTGGGGGTCTTGCTGGTTGCTCCAAATGTCCTTCTCTGCCTTTGAAGACCAGTTTGGCAGCCCTCCCCCTTCCTGCCTCACCATCTGCTGAGGGGAGATTCCCTCCCACAGGCACATTCCTTTGTGTGAAGCCAGGCCACTTCACACCTCATCAAGGCAGCTTGGCCAAGCTACTAGAGGCTGGCCAATCAGAGCACAGCAGCAAAAACAATGCAGGGCTGAAATGGGCAACTTTTCAGGTAAAGTTTAAAACTCTTTACCTGAACAAGTTATATTAAAACCAACAACTGGAAATTGTGGGATTTATTACAACAATTAATTTGATACCAAACTCTTGGCATGCATCATTTAAGGAAACTTTAAAAATTAAAATAAAGTCTCCGCATTATAGCCTATGAAGGCCATTTACTACAATGAGGGAAAAACGAATTTGGCTGTTTTTACCTCACCAGGGCTTATAAAACTATTTTGATAAAGTCCCTGCTTATAGTTACATGGCACTCAGCCCTAGGGGCACATAGGGCACATCTTAGGGGTGACTTATATGTAAAAATAAGGTAGTTTGAGACTTTGGAACTACTTTTAATTCCAAAGACGAATTTGCATATAACTTTAATTTAAAAGCAGCCAGCAAGGCAGGCCTGCCTTTAAAATGACACTGGGCACCTCAGCAGTGCACCTATGGGTGCACTACCTATGCTGTGGTCCCTAAACCTACATGCCCTACCATATACTAGGGACTTATAGCTAGGTTAACTTAGCCAATTATAATTAGACTAATTTGCATATCCATTTTACAGAGAGCACTGGCCCTGGGACTGGTAAGCAGAACCCAGGGCACAGCCAAGAGTCAGTAACCACCAGTACCTGTCCAAAAAGTGTGGGGGTGACCAGGGCAAAAAGGAGGACTTTCCTACAGTGCCCCCCCACCCCAGATGAAAGGTGATGGGTACTAACCTACACCCTGGTAGTCCTCATCAGCTAAGTGGAAAAACCTGGAAAGGCCATCTGCATTGGCATGGGCAGTCGCAGGTCTGTGCTCCACTGTGAAGTCCATCCCCTGTAGGGAGATGGACCACCTTAACAGTTTTGGGTTCTCCCCACTCATCTGCATCAACCATCTGAGAGGTCTGTGGTCAGTTTGTACATGGAAGTGAGTGCCAAACAAGTAAGGCCTCAACTTCTTCAGGGACCAGACCACAGCAAAGGCCTCCCTCTCAATGGCACGCCATCTTTTCTCTCTGGGGAGTAGTCGCCTGCTGATGAAGGCAACTGGTTGATCTTGGCCCTCTTCATTAACTTGTGCTAACACTGCCCCAATCCCTTCCTCTGAAGCATCTGTTTGCACTATACACTCCTTGCTATAGTCAGGGGCCAGTAACACTGGTGCTGAACACATAGCCTGTTTTAGGGTGTCAAAAGTTTTCTGACACTCTGGGGTCCAAATGACCTTCTTAGGCTGTTTCTTGGAGGTAAGCTCAGTCAGAGGGGTCACTATGGTCCCATAATTCTGAACAAACCTCCGGTAGTACCCAGTCAGGCCAAGAAAGGCCCTGACCTGAGTCTGGGTTTTAGGAGCCTCCCAATCCAGGATAGTCTGGATCGTGGGCTGGAGAGGTTGTACATGGCCTCCACCAACAAGGTGGCCCAGGTACACAACTGAGCCTTGCCCTATCTGGCACTTGCTTGCCTTGATAGTCAGGCCTGCTTGAAGCAGGGCCTGAAGCACTTCCTTCAGGTGGACCAGGTGGTCCTCCCAGGTGGAACTAAATACAGCTATATCATCCAGATAAGCTGCACTGAAAGATTCCAACCCAGACAGGACTGTATTCACCAACTGTTGGAAGGTGGCAGGAGCATTTTTCGGGCCAAAGGGCATCACCTTGAACTGAAAGTGGCCCTCTGGTGTGGAAAATGCTGACCTCTCCTTAGCTCCTGGACTTAAGGCAATCTGCCAGTATCCTGAGGTCAGATCAAACGTGCTCAGGAATTTGGCAGCCCCCAACCTATCAATGAGCTCATCAGTGCTAGGTATGGGGTGAGCATCAGTCCTAGTGACTGCGTTTAGACCTCTGTAGTCCACACAAAATCTCAATTCTTTCTTCCCACCTTGGGGATTAGGTTTGGGCACCAGTACCACTGGACTGGACCAAGGACTGTCAGAGGGCTCAATTACCTTGAGCTCCAACATCTTAGCCACTTCAGCTTTGATGTTGGCCTTGACCTGGTCAGACAGCCTGTACAGCTTGTTCTTGACAGGCAAGCTGTCACCAGTGTCAACGTCATGGACACACCAATTGGTGAGTCCAGGGGTCAGGAAAAACAGACTAGCAAACTGTTCCAAAACTTGTTTGCAGTCTTTTTGTTGCTGGTCTGTCAACTTGGGAGAGAGTACCACTCCCTCCACTGATCCATCTTGTGCATTTGAGGACAGGAGGTCTGGCAGAGGTTCACTCTACTCCTCCTTGCCTTCATCAGTGACCATGAGCATGGTCATGTCTGCCCTGTCCTGGTGGGGTTACAGCCTGTTAACATGCAGGATCCTATGAGGATTCCTGGGGGTGCCAATGTCCATCAAGTAGGTGACCTCACCCTTTTTCTCCAGAATTGGATAGGGCCCAGTCCATTTGGCCTGAAGTGCCCTAGGAGCCATGGGCTCCAAAACCCACACCAGCTGTCCTGGGTGATACTCAGGCATGGTAGCCTTCTGATCACGCCAGAGCTTCATGAGCTCCTGGCTGGCCTCCAGGTTTCTGCTTGCTTTCTTCATGTACTCAGCCATGCGTGACCGCAGGCCCAGCACATAATCTAGCACATTCTCCTTGGACTCTCTGAGAGGCTTTTCCCAAGACTCTCTCACCAAGCACAATGGGCCTCTTATAGGGTGCCCAAACAGTAACTCAAAGGGGCTGAATCCAACCCCCTTCTGTGGCACCTCTCTGTAGGCAAACATCAGGCAATGGAGGAGGACATCCCATCTCCTCCTGAGTTTGTCAGACAAACCCATGATCATGCCCTTCAGGATCTTATTAAATCTTTCCACCAGACCATTGATCTGTGGATGATAGGGGGTGGTGAACTTATAAGTAACACCACACTCATCCCACATGGCTTTCAGATAGGCTGCCATAAAGTTTGTGCCCCTATCTGAGACCACCTCCTTATGGGAACCCCACTCTGGTGAACACACCAAGTAGGGCCCTAGCCACTGTGGGAGCAGTGACTGTCCGGAGGGGTATTGCCTCAGGGTACCTGGTGGCATGGTCCACAACCACCGAAATGTACCTGTTACCTGAGGCAGTTGGTGGGTCTAGGGGACCAACAATGTCAATCCCAACCCGCTCAAAGGGAGTCCCAACCACTGGCAGTGGTATCAAGGGAGCCTTTGGCTTGCCCCCTGTCTTGCCACTGGCTTTGCAGGTGACACAGGAGCTTCAAAACTCCTTGACTTTTTCTGACATTTGGGGCCAATAAAAATGGTTGACCAGCCTGTTCCAGGTCTTGGTCTGTCCCAAATGTCCAGCTAAGGGGATATCATGGCTTAAGGTAAGGAGGAACTCCCTATACTTCTGGGGGACCACTACGCTCCTGGTGGCCCCTGGTTTGAGGGCCCTTGCCTCAGTGTAGAGAACTCCATCCTCCCAGTAAACCTTGTGGGTCCCACTGGTATCCCCTTGTTCTTGCCTGGCAGCAGTCTGCCTCAGGCCCTCAAGAGTGGGAAACTCTCTTTGTCCCTGGAACAACTCTTCTCTGGTGGGCCCACCTGCCCCTTGCAGTTCTGCCAAGTCAGGCAGAGCTTGCAGGGGAAGTGTCCCTCCCTCAGAGGTCAGATCTTCCCCCTCAGGGTTGGATTCCTCCTGACCCTCTGTACTTGTAGGGGCTGGCAAGCCAGACCCAGTGCCCTTTCTCTTCTTCTTGGAGGCTTGGCCCATTGTTCCAGGGTCCAAGTGTTCAGCACTTCCCTGTTGTGCTGCCTGTGACCTGGTCACAGCACACACCCATTCAGGGAGGTCCAGCATCTGTGCATGGACCCTTCTCTCCACCTCTGACCATTCAGATGCTTCAAGATCATTTCCCAGCAGACACTCTACTGGGAGGGCAGGAGCTACAGCTACCTTCTTAGGGCCAGTCACACCTCCCCATTCCAGACTCACCATGGCCATGGGATGGAGTTTGGTTCTGCTATCTGCACAAGTCACTTGGTGGAAGACACCAGGTAAGACCTGTTCTGGAGAAACCAGCTTCTCTGTGACCATTGTCACACTGGCTCCTGTATCTGTCAGAGCTTCCACCTCAGTCCCATTGACTTTAGGCCTCTGCCTATACCTCTCCATGCTGGGAGGTAAGGTGGCCATAGTTGCAATGTCCAACCCACCCACGGATACTAAGGTGACCTCTGTGTACCCTGATCCCAGCCCTGGGCCAACTTCCACTCCCAACCCTACACAAGCAATCCCCTGGGATTGCCCACCAGTGGGGGGCTTCTTGGAGCAGATAGCATCTCCTCTTTTGTGTCCAGGTTGATGACACTCAAAACACTTGCCGGCCTTAGCAAGCTCCTGAAACTTTCTTGCTTTAGCAGGATCATAATTCTTTCCCTGATACCCTTTCCCCTTAGAAGTGGAATGGCTCGGGGCTCCCCCACCCTGAGAAGGTTTTGGGGACTCTTGTGAGGACTCCTTGGGCTTTTTATCATCTTTCCCTTGGTTCTTCCCCTGAGAAGAACCATGTCCTCCCTTTTTCTGATCACCCCCTGGGGGTTTCTGGTTAACCCTAGTTCTTAACCAGTCATCTGCTGCCTCCCCCAGCTCTCTGGGGTTGGTCAACTTAGAGTCAACTAGATACTGGCGGAGCTTCTCTTGGACACAATTGGTTAGAAGGTGCTCCCTCATAATCAAATTGTACAGCCCCTCAAAGGTACTTACCTTGTTGCCCTGTATCCAGCCCTCCAGTGCTTTTACTGAAATGTCCACAAAGTCCACCCAGGACTGGGTGCTTGTCTTTTGGGTGTCCCTAAACTTGAGCCTATACTGCTCTGGGGTCAGACCAAACTTTTTAGTCAATCATCTCTTCATACTGGGGTATGAGTCTGCCTCCTCCCCCCTCAAGGTTAGGAGCCTATCCCTCCCAGAGTTGGGAACCAACTCCCAAAGAAGTGAACCCCAGTACTGAGGCTTGACTCTCCTCATCTGGAGGGCCCTCTCAAAGGCCCCCAGCCACTTATCTATTTCATCCCCCTCTACATAGGCAGGAACCACCCCTTTGGGTAATCTGGGGCAAAATCCCCCACCCAGGGACACCTCAGCTTCTTTGTCGCTGCCACCATCTCTTTTCTCTTCCCTTGCCCACTTTTTCTTTTCTAGGGCCAGCTTCTCTGCCTCCAAAGCTATGAATGCTAGCTGGGCCTCCAGCTCTCTTTCCCTGAGGGACAGGTTCTCTCCTCCTGAAGGTACCCCCTTCCCCCAACTAGCTTTGGATCTGCCCCTAGTGACTGTATGTAATGAGGACCGGTCTTCCTCATCCTCACTTAGGCTCAGATGCCCTCCCTCCCTTGAGTGGTTGGAGCTAGCATCCTCCCCTACTTCTCCCTCCTCTGGAGCTTCCTCTGGGTCTACCTCTTGGGCCTCAGCCCATGCTGTCAGGGATTTGATCAGGACATGCTTCCTGAGGTCAGTGGTTGCAGGCAACCCTCTTTCAGTACACAACCCCCTAAGCTGGACTACTGTCAGTGTGGGTAGGCTAGCCAGATCAAGCTCCATGGTTCCCTAGTTTTGTGTCAACAAAAACGTTTTGCAAAAATTGGAAACAAGAATTTAGAAAAATTACAAAAATTCAATAATTGAAATTAATCCAAATTAAAAATTAAAAAAACGATTTTTGCACTAGGACAATTTAAAGGATTTTTAATTTGCTTTACTTAAAACTATAACGTGATACTGAACACAAGTACAGGATCCCACCACTGCTCACCAAAAATGTTTGGAAAATGGGTTATTGGTAAGGGCAGGTAGGTACCTACACTTAGCAATAGGCCACTAACCCCCACTAAGGTCCAGTTAGGTCTCAGTAAATTAACCCCAGCTCAACCCTTGGTAGCTTGGCAACGAGCGTCTAGGCTTAAGTTAGGAGACAGAGTGTAAAGCATTCAAATATCACAAAACAGTATTCAAATAAAACACAGGAAACAGTTTAAAAATCCAAAACCAATTTATAAAAATAGATTATATTTTTATCTTTAAAATGACACCAAAACAAATAAAATCGGATAAGGGGAACCGGAGATATGAATTTTTAAAGGAGGCCTCGGTTAAAAATTTACCTTCACACTTAGGGGGTCATTCTGACCCCGGCGGGCGGCGGTCGCCGCCCGCCTGGAGGGAACCGCCATTCGGCCGCCCCACGGTCAAAAGACCGCTGGGGCCATTCTAACTTTCCTGCTGGGCCGGCGGGCGCTACCTAAGGTAGCGCCCACCGGCCCAGCGGGAAAGGGGCCTGCAACACATAAGCCGGCTCCGAATGGAGCCGGCGGTGTTGCAGGTGTGCGACGGGTGCAGTTGCACCCGTCGCGCTTTTCACTGTCTGCTAGGCAGACAGTGAAAAGCAGGCTGGGGCCCTGTTAGGGGGCCCCTGCACTGCCCATGCCAGGGGCACCAGGACACCCGTTCCCACCAGCCTGTTCCTGGCTGTAAAAACCGCCAGAAACAGGCTGGCGGGAAGGGGGTCAGAATCCCCATGGCGGCGCTGCTTGCAGCGCCGCCATGGAGGATTCGCCCAACCGGGGGAAATCCGGCGGGAAACCGCCGGACCCGGTTTTCTGACCGCGGCTTTACAGTCGCAGTCGGAATGGGCAATGAAGCACCGCCAGCCTGTTGGCGGTGCTTCAGTCATCCGTGGCCCTGGCGGTCTTGGACCGCCAGGGTCAGAATGACCCCCCTTAGTCTTTTTTTCGAAGATTTTCTTCAGCGGGATGAACCTGCCAGTCCAATCCGACCTCCTGGAGCCCTTCTCCGGATACGCGATGCTGGAAAACTCGGTGGAGATTTTTACCTTCGGACTTAGTCGTTTTTTTCGAGGTGAAAATCCTTCGACCGGGTTAAACCTGGATCTTGATCCGACGTCCATGGAGCCCTCCTTGGATACGCTGGCTGGGAGGTCCCGGTCAACTTTTTACCTTCGGACTTTTTCTGAGATTTTCTTCACCGGGACGATCCAGCAAATCAGGCCGGGTCGCGGTTGAAGCAAGCCGGCTAGAGTTGCCGCGCCGGATCGGTCCCTCTATGGAGCTTTTTTACAAAAGTTGTCCAAACTTCTCCAAACTTCTGGGGCTTCTCCCAGATGTCCTTTTAAGGTTCTTTTGGGGTCCACAGCTCACCCCAAGGGTCCAGAAGTTCTGAGATGGTCCTTGGGGGGTGCAGACTACAACTCCCAGAATGCACACTGAGGTACTGGGTTTTTCAGAACCGGTACTGATCCGGTAACCCAGCGGTGCCAGGGTACACCCAAAGACCTCGGGTACTTTCCTGATTCAGACTACAGAAACTCAGAGTCTTCTAGGTGAAGTCAAAGATCGAATTTATTGGCTGCAACCAATTGACAGACGTCCTAGAAGTACAACAGCACGACTTGTATGTTCTCAGGAGACTGTGTGTCAATGCAAAATCAGGTTTCCTTATATACAGTTTTTTAAGCTTCAGGCAAACATTCTTGACATTTTGGTTGGTCATTCACATGTTTTCACTACAAAGGAAAAAACAGTGTCATGATGAAACCGCATATTTCATGTCATCCAACCCATAATAAATTACCCGGCAAGGCCTAGAATTTCACATCAGATAAGTGTGGACCCCCAATAAAAACGGGCACCTCCCCCTCGTAAAGTAAGAAGAAGAAAAGAGCAGGTGCAGGTGTGAGCAAGTTAGGCAGGGTGTGTGAGCGATAATAAGGGTTTTATGGCCTGGTGTGCCTTGATGCTATCTGATTCGGCCACTGGGAGAGGGACTGACCAAACAGGTTTGGCCTGAGGCAATGGTTCCAGCTTGCCCAGGTCAGAGAAAAGTCAATCAAGGTGTACGTGTCCTTGGAATCAAATCTGACTGTATTATAAGCCTATGTGAGGGCAACTTTTAAAATGGCTGTCGTGTATAAAATGGGAGCCACGAGTGCAGGACGAAAATGGCGATTTCGAGGTGAAAACGCTGCTGGAATTGAGCGAAAATGCTCATGCTTAGTGTACTAGTCATTATCGGTCTTTTGATACTAAAATCGTACTGCTGTGGCAAAGCAGATTACATGGGTCCAGAAGTTTTAGAACCACAAACCCTCCTTTTGCCCTTACATAGGCAATAAACCTATTCTCATGCTAATCTGAGTCCAGGTCTATGTTTCTAAAGTCGTTGAGATGTTGCTGTAACATCATCCTAGTATTTAGCTCGTCTCTTGGTGCAGGTTTCCTTATGCATGATGTAACACAGAGGCCACATATCGCAGGAGCACACTGCACGCATAGACAGAACAGGAAAAGAATGGCCAAGATCATCCCAATGACCATCAGAATCTTCCATCCCCATGCTGATATCAGTTCCCAGAGCCATCCCATTAATGACCAATCTCCTTTATCTAAATGAATAGATTTGGAAATTCTATGCAGTTTGGAGATGGCCTGGTATACTGTTGGAGCGTTATCTGGGACAAAAACACAGCAACTTGACTGGATCAATGTACATACTCCACCCTGGTCTGCAAGTATGACATCTAATGCGACCCTGTTCTGAAGGGTCATAAGACGATCCGACTGGAGCTCAGCAGTCAAGTTACCAAGGGCACCAGCGGTTTCAGCCACAGTGGATTCAACCACTCTTATCAATTGCCTTATACTCCTGCTGTTACTTATTTGTCCCCAGAACGGCAGAAAACCCTTTACGAAGTCCCCAAATTCTTGTCCTGCAGTGTCTTCTTCACTGAAGACGCCTCTAACTATCCTTGTCTTGTGGTAATCTGCCGCTGCTGTGTAGGTAGGGGGCAACAGGAACGAAACGAAGCATGTGCCCGAAAAGTCAGGGGGCAACCATGTAAAGGCTCTATCATGGCAGATGAAATAGGTACCCTTAGCTGCCAAAAGCGGAGGGGAGGTCTGAGATGCGAAGACATATGTCTCAGTGCAGACGCTTTCCCCTAGCTGAGCTCTGGGATTCTTGCCAGTACCTTGCAGACACAGGTGACCCTGATGGGGTACAACCCAAATCAGGGAAGATATCTTAGCTTGCTGTTTCTCATTCATTGTGGCTTCATATCCGGTCATGTTCCATCCTATATATGCCATTGTCTCATCTCTGGGGATAGTCTCGTAGGAGATATTGTCCTTCATCATGTCTATGATTCCTTTAACCAAAGCATTTTTCTTAGGGTTGTCTTCCGCAAAACGTAGGGGGTAGTGTGCATAGATGAATATCGTTCTGAATGCCCACACGGAACCATTGTGGCTAAAAGGCAGGATCAGATAAGGGATACCTTTATCTGCTGTGTGAGGCATAAGGCCACACACCCAACAGTTAGTTGTATTTATCACTAGTTGGTGTTGGTGCAAAAGCTGGATGAAGGAGTTATTAATGAACTCTAGTCTCCTAGCAGATTCATGTTTAGGGAGGAGTTGAAAAGAATGTGGGGAAACAGTGGAAGCAGGAGGTGCAGACGAGGTAGTGGGTGCCAATATCACATTAAAACAGAATAAAATATATCCTATAAAAAACATAAATATACTAAATAACATAAAAATGCACAGCAGCAAAAACCGTTTCCTGGTTATCGTTTCACATATTCTCTTCTTGAAACTCAGTCTTTCAACATGTTCTCCATTTTGGAAAGATTCCATCCTCTAACCGTTGCCGCTCGTGGCGGTTGGTTTACTTCACTTAGGAGTGTTCTGAATGTTCCAGGCCGCCCTAGAACAAACCAGACCTGTAGACCTTGTGTCCACAGGCTACCCCCCCTAAGTCTTTTCAGCCACGATCCTACAGCTGAACCCGGATGGAGGTTCAAAAAATACAAAAAGCAAAAAGTCATTCAAAAATAATTTTCCATATTGGAGAACTTTGTTAAAGAGAAGAAAAGTAAACTGTTTTATTTGTCCTTTATTCTTGGTCGTAGATTATAACGGTTAGTCCCAGGTATCGTGTGGTCCTGAAAAAGGAGTTCAGGTTCTGTAGTGTCCAATCGGACTGACGGTGATACTGCTGATTGTAAAATGTCATCACTTTCTTTCTCAGTGAGTGTTCCTTTTATTCGTGCATCGCTGAAAGGCAAAAAACGTGGCACGGTTTCAGTCTCTGAGTCGGCGATACCTTCCTGGACCCACCGGTCACATGTCAGAGGTAGGGGTACCCTTTTGCAATGGGTCCCATGGATCCAGTGTTTCTTCCCTTCTACTCGAACAGCTGATCTTGTGGAGAGAAGAACGAGGTGCGGTCCGGTCCACCTGGGCTGCTCGTTTTTGGTTCGCTGAAAGTTCTTTATTAAAACCCAGGATCCAGGCTCAATGGGATGACCTGGAGATTCAGAGACCGGAGGCAAGGTGTCGTGGACCTGTTGATGTAAGACACGCAATTTAGCCGTCAATTCATACAGATAGTCAAGCAAGACAGGATGCTCTATCTCGCTGAATTTCTTGGGCCTAGGCACTCCCCATATATTGGCCGGGCAGCCAAAGACTATTTCGTAAGGACTATGGCCCTCATTCTGACCTTGGCGGTCTTTTCGCAAGACCGCTGAGTTACCGCCGCGGTGAAGACCGCCGACCGCGGCGGTGTGCCGCTGTGCGCATTCTGACCGCTGGGAGCGTTCCGCCGGAAAACCGCCAGCAGCCACACTGGCGGTCGGCGGGAAAGTGGAGACTGGTCAACCTCCACCGCCACGCCAGCAGAACACCGCCCACAGAATTACGACCCACATTTCTGTGTGGCGGTCTTCTGTTGGCGGTCTTCTGTTGGCGGTCACGTCCCTATGGCTCCCGTCGTCTCCCGGAGGACCAACGCACAAGGTAAGTTGATCGTCCGTGAGGGGAGGGGGTGGGGGGGTGTTGTGTGATGTGTGCGTGCATGGGGGTGTGCGTGTGAGTGTGTAGAGGGGGTGTGTGAGTGCGTGTATGCGGGCGGGGGGTGCTGCTGTGTCTATGGGTAATGTGTGCTGTTCGGCAGGTGCGCATGTCGGCATGTATGTGTGCGGGTATGTGTCCCCGTTGTGTATGTGTGTGTAGGGGGTGTGTATATGTGCATGTTGGGGGTGTGTGCATGTCGGGGTACATGTATGTGCATGTCGGGGTGGGGGTGGGGAGGGGGTTCGTACCACCTCTGGGGGGTGGCAGGGGGGTGGAGGGTGTGGGGGGAGGACTCGGGTGGGTAGTGGGGGGTGGGGGAGACCCCTATCAGTGCCAGGGAAGGAATTCCCTGGCCCCGATAGTGCTTACCGCCATGGTTCGCACGGCGGTTCCCGCCCGCAAGAAACCGCGGCGGTAGGCAGGGTCATAATACCCTTGGCGGTCTTGGGTCGACCGCCGGGCCGGAGTGCGCAAACTCCAGCCCCGCGGTCATGACCGCCGCGGCGGTCGGAGTGGAGAAGTAGCGGTCAGTCGCGGCGGGGACCGCCGCGGTCAGAATGCCATTTTTAATACCGCCGGTCTGTTCGCGGTCCGACCGCCGTCTCTCCGCCGACCGCCAGGGTCAGAATGAGGGCCTAAGTTTCACTCGTGAATGCACAGTCATTCTGGTTGATAGGAGTGCTAAGGGTAGAGCGTCAGGCCATTTGAGACCAGAGCTCGCTTGTATCTTGGCCAATTTTAGCTTTAGAGTGCCGTTATAGCACTCCACTAATCCAGCTGATTGGGGGTGATTTGCAGCGTGAAACTTTTGGTTGATGCCTAGCCCTTCGCATACTTTCTTCATCACTTGACCCACAAATTCACTTCCATTGTCACTCCAGATCATTTTCGGCATTCCGAACCTAGGGAAGAACTCTTTCACAAGGGCTTTGGCTGTGGATAGCGCAGTATTGTCTTTTAGGGGATAGGCTTCCACCCATCTTGAAAAGGCACAAACAACAACGAGTACATATTTTAAGTTGTTGCACCTCTCCATGTGGATGAAATCTAGCTGCAAAACCTCAAACGGATACTTAGGAGGTGCAAAATGACCAGCTGGAGTTGGGGTTCCTCTACCAGGGTTGTGTTTCAGGCATACCATACAATTTTTAACTACATTTTCTGCGCACTTGGGAATTCCTGCATTTTGCCATACTGGGGCCAACAACTTACAAATTCCTTTCACATTGATGTGAGCCATTCCATGAGCCATTGTAACTACTGCAAGCACATACGAATCGGGTAGCAACCATCTCTGATGTTCTGACAACTCGACCCAACAACCATTCGCATCCAATTTACCCGTACTTTCTCTCCACGCACTCAATTCTCTCTCTGTGGCTTCAGCTTGAATCGATTTCACGCTTTCTATCGTGTCTTCACACATTCCAACATCACCAATCCATCTTGCAGGGCTCGCGACATACATTCGGCTCATCACATTCCTTGCCGTTTCTTTTGCGACCTCGTCAGCAAATGCATTCCCACGACCAACATCATCAGTCACCTTTTTATGTGCGCTACACTTCACAATCGCAACTTGCAACGGTAAAGTAAGTGAATCAAGGAGCTCATTTACCAACTGACCATGCTGTATTTTAGTTCCATGCGAGGTCAGGAACCCACGTTCCTTCCACAAACGCCCAAAACTATGGGCCACACCAAACGCATATTGGCTATCGGTATAGATAGTCACTCTCATTCCTTTTGATACTGTACATGCTCTTGTTAGGGCTATTAACTCAGCTGCTTGGGCTGAATTATGTGGGATACGTGCAGCTTCAACAATCGTACACAAAGTTGTCACAGCATACGCCGCAGTCGTGTCACCATTCGGGAGCTTAAAGCATGAACCATCCACCCACAAAGTACCATCACTCTTTGCAATGGGAGTGTCCAGAAGGTCTATTCTCCCTTTCGTTTCCTCTTCTGTTCTACGGAGACAATCATGTTGTTCAGAAGTATCTAACTCCATCACAATTGGCAATAACGTAGCTGGGTTAAGTATAGTGCATCTTTTTATATGTACATGGCTTGCTAACAATGTCAACTCGTAACCTGACAGTCGAGCACTAGTTAAATGCTGTGTCTTGGTTCTGTTTAACAACGTGTCCACTGCATGTGGAACCATTACGACTAATGTGTTATTCATCACTAAACCAGCAGACTGTCGGATAGAAACAGCAGCTGCCGCTGCCGCTCTTAAGCAGCTCGGTAGTGCCTTAGCTACTGGGTCTAAGGTTGAAGAGAAATAGGCGCATGGACGCTCCCTGTCTCCAAGCTGTTGTGTCAAAACTGCTAACGCACAACCTTCTTTCTCATGGACATACAATGTAAAAGGCTTGCTGTAGTTGGGGGTACCCAACACAGGAGCTGAACATAATGCATCACGTAATTCGACAAAACTTTTCTGACAATCTTCAGACCATGGGACGGGATTCGGTATATCTTTACAAGTTAATGCCACCAAGGGTTTGGCTATTAACGAAAAATTAGGTATCCATTGTCTGCAATATGATGTAATACCCAAGAAAGCACGCACTTCTCTTTGTGTTCTTGGCACACTCATTGCTGCAACAGCTCTGATTCTCTCTGGGGTCAGTTGCCTTCCCTCCTTCGAAAAGAGATGACCTAAATAGGTCACTTCTTTTTGACAATACTGTAACTTTGAAAGGGACACTTTGTGGTGTAAATCAGACAAATGACGCAATAATGACAATGTTGCTTCTTTGCAGATCTCCTTAGTATCTGCAGCAACTAGCAAATCATCGACATATTGAATGAGAGTGGCGCCATCAGGTAACATAAGAGTGTCAAGTTGTGCTTTCAAAGCCTGACTATAGATGGATGGACTTTCACAATAGCCTTGAGGAGCTCTCTTAAATCTGAAGCTTCGTCCTCCCAAATTGAAGCCAAAAATGTCCCTGCTCTCTTCTGCAATAGGGATGCTGAAGAAAGCATTCTTCAGGTCTATTACTAAGAACCAAGTGGCTGAAGCCGGAATCATTGTCAACAATGCAGTGATATCGGGGACGACTGGAAACTGTGGCACAACTATTTTGTTCACCTCTCTAAGATCAATTACAAACCTATAAACAGGTGGCTGAGTAGGGTCAGTGTGCTTCAAGACAGGCAAAACAGGACTATTGCAAAAGTTGCCTCTTGTCTCTTCAATTACATCCTTCTCAATCAGATCACGAATAATTGCCATCAACGCTTCTTCCCCTTCACTAGAGATCTTGTATTGGGGAATACGTGGCATTTTAACATTGGCTTTTAATGTTATCACATATGGCTGAATTTCCAAAAGACCTACATCATTAGGTCCAGTAGCCCAAAGAGTATTAGGAAGAGACGAAAATTCTGGTGGAAATCTGTCCTTTGACAAATACATTGGTGAAACCACTTTCTTACCCAATGTGAGTTGCACTCCAGAAGGAGAGCAATACAATGTCGCATGCAATCTTTTTAACAAATCTAATCCTAACAAGTTCTCGCCACAACCTGTTGTCAAAATAAGGGGTGTTTCAAATTTACAAGGTCCAACAGAAAGAGATATAGGGTTAGAAATCGGATTTCTAACTGGGGCGCCGGAAAAACCTACTGATACATTTGTTTCGCCAGACAAAGGTGCGCCAGGGAGTTTTGAGTGCATAATAGAACTCTTGGTAGCACCAGTATCCAACAGAAAAGGTTCTGACACACCTGATGCAATCACCTCAACATAAGGCCCACTCTGATCTACTGGAACTGAAACAACTCCCTCTCTTTGTCTATGGCTGTCCTAGCAATCATTACTGTCCAAATGCTCACCCTCTGTATAGTAATCATCAGTATAGTACTGAGCCGTCCTACCGGATGCATTAACCTGTTGATCAAATCTGTTCATTGAGTTTTGAGGGAGGAATGGGCGCGCGTTCTGGGGAACATATCCACGTCCTCTTCCTCTAGGTGCTTGTGGAACACCTCGACCTCTTAAACCGGAAGTACCATTTGCGCGCTGCAGCAAAGCAGGGCAACTATACTTGAAATGACCCTCTTCCTTGCAATATGAACACTGATTGGGACCTACTGGGATACGTGGTTGAGCATACTCAGCTCTTTGCGAGTTTCTCTGAAACGGTTGGGGCTGATAGTTATTCTGATAGTTGTTCTGTACACCACTATTCTGACCACCATGTGGCGGGTACGCTTGTTGTAACAGAACCTTTGTTTTCAAATCTTTTGTTTTCTTCTCTATTCTATCTCTCTCATCTTTATCTCTATTTTCGTAGTACTGTGCAGTAGCCAATATCTGCGCTGAAGAGGAAACTGCCCAAGAACTTTCTGAATCTTTTAACTTTTTACACAACTCAGGAAGCAGATTATGCACAAATTTATCGACGAACAAACGTTGACCACCTTCCGTGCTCATATCTTGACCACTGTGGTCCACAAACGTTTCTTCAAACCTGGTGAAGAAATCTGATACCGTTTCTTCTTTCTTTTGCTTACATGCAGACAATTTATCCCAGTTTACACGCATCGCAGGCATTATAGTTTTCATGTAATCAATAATTCTACCAGGAAGTTCTGTCACTAAAGGCTCAGGTTTAGCACCACCAATTTGTCGGGCATCTGCAGCAGCAATATTAGCCCATGTGTCACCTAATTCTTGAGCATGGTCTGCATGGCGAATCTTTCCCCATAAAGGCTGTGGAACAACATTCCCAAACAACATGTCTATGTCCGCTAAATTCATAATGCAAGACCCCGCAGTCTGTGACAATTCCTTGTAATACCCTGTAGGGTTCTTACGGGAATCAGGCAATGTCTGCTTAAGGGCTAAAACTTCAGCTCGCTTCCATGGAACGTGTACCCATACACGCTGGAAGTGAGGCAGGACAGGTGGATTAGCATTTGGGTCCCCTTCCCTCCACTGTGGGGGAACTTCTCTCATGGGGTACTGTTTCCCTTTCTTTTTAGCAGAAGAATCATATTTAAACAATAACCTGGAAACACCTTCAGTCCTAAACGACAATAACGTCGCAACTGCTTTCTCGACATCTGAACCCACAATCAAACCTGTCGAAAAATCAAACCGTACACGACACAACTTAGGCGGATTGGGCTCCAAACCATTTTCCTCTAAATCCTCAGAAAGAAAAGTACACATTTTCTCAAAAACGTATCTCTGTTTCGGTTCTTCCCACTGATGGAAGACATCCATAACAGACTCTAGTTCATATCTCGCTGGTTCAGTAACCCATTTATGCGCCAAATAATTCAGTGTCTCTTTCTCCATACCATCAGTCAATTGGCTACGCAATTGCTTACGCTCTGTAACTGGGGTCGTAGCTAATGACCCAAAGAGAGGGGATAAAAGACTAGTCACAGTGTTTGTCATTCTCTGACGGATAGAGGGAGAGGTTGACAAATGAACAGGAGGAAAAACAGAATGAGACAAGGCAGAGACAGAAGCAGTATCAGAAACAATACCAGGAGTGGTAGTCGCTATAGTAGTCAAAGTTGTAGGAAGTAAAGGCAGAGCAGATGTCAAAGCCGGTGGCCCTTGAGAAGGCTGCACCGGAGGAATAGGAACCAACTGAAGAATAGCTGGTGGGTGCTGGGGAGAAGCAGGAGGCAATGCAACCACTGGTTGTGCAACTAGAGGTTGCGGAGGTGCCGTTGCATTCTGCGCATAGGGTGGTGGCGAACTTAGCAAATGCGACATTAGGGGATCTTTTTCAGAGTCTTTTGCTGCATCTTGCTGAAGAGGCGACAAAACTGGATAGCATTTATCTACTGTCATTTTATGTCGCCTATGCAACTGCTCATTCAACTGTTCTGCTTCGTTATCTTTAAACTGTATAGCAGCTTGCATAATCGAAATACCTTTTTCTCTCTTATTTTTCTTAGCTAATTTAATTTGCTTTTGCTTGGCTTCTTTACGCCATAAGCGGAAAGAATCAAACATTGCCGGCCGGGCTTTCTTCTTAAAAAGTCTAACTTCGAGGTTATCTAAGATTTCTGTGTCAAAGCTACCATTTTGGGGCCATTTTAAAACACCATCTTTTCTGGTGTAACGGATCCATACTTCATTATATGTGATGGGGCCTACTCCGTGCTTCACATATAGTTCATAAGTTGGAGTTCCAATCGGAGGAACCGGACATGAGTCCTCCAACCGGGAGTCCCTTTTACAACCAAGACAAAACAAATTTCCAAGTCTGCTAAGACCAGGCATCTTCGCTCACTAGTCTAGCTTCAAACTTCAAAGGATTATCGTTTACGATAGTCTCGTGAATACACGAGTCCTTCGGCTTTGGTACTTGCAAGTTCCAAATCAAAGTGATCCCGAAGGGATACCAAACCAAATGTCCAACTTAAGGACCAAACCAAGTGTCCAACTAAGGACCAAACCAAGTGTCCAACTAAGGACCAAACCAAGTGTCCAACTAAGGACTGGGAGACGCTCCACTTATACTTAACTGAAAATATCAATGACGTCACCAGAAGACTAGTCTTATCGTTTCGCTCTACCAAAAATCAAGGGTCCAAATCAGGGCGATAGCCAGGGCAGCAGTCCTTCGTAGCCGTCTGGAAGCGGGGAACCTCGCAGCAAAGACTTTCGGACCACATCGACATGCAGGGGTCGATGAAGTGGCGGCCTTCCTCCAGAATTTTCACACAAAGCTCCTCACGAACCTCAGGCTTGGACCGGTACCGCTGGTATCGCCCCACGTTTGGGCGCCAACTGAGGTACTGGGTTTTTCAGAACCGGTACTGATCCGGTAACCCAGCGGTGCCAGGGTACACCCAAAGACCTCGGGTACTTTCCTGATTCAGACTACAGAAACTCAGAGTCTTCTAGGTGAAGTCAAAGATCGAATTTATTGGCTGCAACCAATTGACAGGCGTCCTAGAAGTACAACAGCACGACTTGTATGTTCTCAGGAGACTGTGTGTCAATGCAAAATCAGGTTTCCTTATATACAGTTTTTTAAGCTTCAGGCAAACATTCTTGACATTTTGGTTGGTCATTCACATGTTTTCACTACAAAGGAAAAAACAGTGTCATGATGAAACCTCATATTTCATGTCATCCAACCCATAATAAATTACCCGGCAAGGCCTAGAATTTCACATCAGATAAGTGTGGACCCCCAATAAAAACGGGCACCTCCCCCTCGTAAAGTAAGAAGAAGAAAAGAGCAGGTGCAGGTGTGAGCAAGTTAGGCAGGGTGTGTGAGCAATAATAAGGGTTTTATGGCCTGGTGTGCCTTGATGCTATCTGATTCGGCCACTGGGAGAGGGACTGACCAAACAGGTTTGGCCTGAGGCAATGGTTCCAGCTTGCCCAGGTCAGAGAAAAGTCAATCAAGGTGTACGTGTCCTTGGAATCAAATCTGACTGTATTATAAGCCTATGTGAGGGCAACTTTTAAAATGGCTGTCGTGTATAAAATGGGAGCCACGAGTGCAGGACGAAAATGGCGATTTCGAGGTGAAAACGCTGCTGGAATTGAGCGAAAATACTCATGCTTAGTGTACTAGTCATTATCGGTCTTTTGATACTAAAATCGTACTGCTGTGGCAAAGCAGATTACATGGGTCCAGAATTTTTAGAACCACAACCTGGCGCAAACTCCTTTTTGGCCACTGGACAGTGGTCAGCTGGTCGCTTTCTTCAGGAGTTGGTGCAGGGGACTCTGGATAGCAATTTTTCACCTGTAGCAAACAGGGAGTCCCTCCTTGAACCAGTTGAAGCCAGGCAAAGTCCTTCTTGTGGTGAAGCCCAAGTGTGCAGCTGGTGCAGTCGTTCTGAGTGCAGGTTCCAGGTGCAGGCCAGGGGTCCAGCAGGGCAGTCCTTCTCCTTTGGTTCTTCCTTGTTGGAATCTGATGGGGATCTCCGGTGTGGGTGCAGGTCTGCCAGTTTTATCCTTGCTCCTGGGGGAAAAGCAGGGGGTCCTGGTTCTCCAATCAGGTGCAGGGTCCTTCCCCCTGTGATGACCACTTCCTGGGAAGTGTGGCAAAAATCAATCCTAGGAGGCAACATTCTCTAAAAATCCATCATGGCTGAATCTGATTCTTGGAGGTTACATCTGGCTGAGCCCGCCCACTGGTGTGGCTAAAAATCATAAACACACCCCTCTCCTGCCCTCTCCTAATCTAATCAAGGGGGCACCTAGTTGTCTGGGGTTGCAGGATGTGGGGGTCTTGCTGGTTGCTCCAAATGTCCTTCTCTGCCTTTGAAGACCAGTTTGCCAGCCCTCCCCCTTCCTGCCTCACCATCTGCTGAGGGGAGATTCCCTCCCACAGGCACATTCCTTTGTGTGAAGCCAGGCCACTTCACACCTCATCAAGGCAGCTTGGCCAAGCTACTAAAGGCTGGCCAATCAGGGCACAGCAGCAAAAACAATGCAGGGCTGAAATGGGCAACTGTTCAGGTAAAGTTTAAAACTCTTTACCTGAACAAGTTATATTAAATCCCACAACTGGAAGTTGTGGGATTTATTACAACAATTAATTTGATACCAAACTCTTGGTATTCATCATTTAAGGAGATTTTAAAAATTAAAATAAAGTCTCCCCATTCTAGCCTATGAAGGCCATTTACTACAATGAGGGAAAAACGAATTTGGCAGTTTTTACCTCACCAGGGCTTATAAAACTATTTTTATAAACTCCCTGCTTATAGTTACATGGCACCCAGCCCTAGGGGCACATAGGGCACATCTTAGGGGTGACTTATATGTAAAAATAAGGTAGTTTGAGACCTTGGAACTACTTTTAATTCCAAAGTCGAATTTGCATATAACTTTAATTTAAAAACAGCCAGAAAGGCAGGCCTGCCTTTAAAATTACACTGGGCACCTCAGCAGTGCACCTATGGGTGCACTACCTATGCTGTGGTCCCTAAACCTACATGCCCTACCATATACTAGGGACTTATAGGTAGGTTAACTTAGCCAATTATAATTAGCCTAATTTGCATATCCATTTTACACAGAGCACTGGCCCTGGGACTGGTAAGTAGTACCCAGGACACAGCCAAGAGTCAGTAACCACCAGTACCTGTCCAAAAAGTGTTGGGGTGACCAGGGCAAAAAGGAGGACTTTCCTACATACTCCAATGATTTTATTGACCATGACTGACCCCTTCACTTTACATCTTTTGTTCTTTCTGTCCAAAATGTAATTTCTACAGGTGCATTGTAATAAATTCATTGATCACAAAGTCATTGTCTCCTTGCTTAATTATCAGATTTTGCTATGTAGAGATTTCAGACCATGTGAACCATGCGATGAAGACACAAGCTACTTGTGCAAGCAGAGATATGCTACAGGTACACAGTGACTAGCTCAGGATTATAACCATTACACACCAACACATTAGTACAAGTGTCTAGTCATACCAAAAATTGTATTTCAGTGTACAGCACATAAGCTGCCAATATGCCTGGACTTTTAGAAACAAGAATGTATGACTCATAAGAGTCAGAGAACATATTTTAAGTTGCAGAATCCCCAGACCACAGAAGGAAGGGATTTGTCAGACAGTGTCCTGTAGAATAGGCAAACATTAAAGTGGTTGATGTCAGTAGCTCAAGCCTTATCACATACCACAACAAAGTAATGCAACATCACATAATCCAAGATAGGTACAGATGGTAGTACAACCGTCCCTGATCACATGACCATCATAATCCAATGTTCATGCATCTGGTGGTATGACACAAATATATGTCAGTGTTGTGGCACAGGCACTGTGGCCTGCAATGATGAAACACGCCTACAGCTAGCCGCAGGTCACACAAATAGTGTGTTTAGCCAATGTGAAGCCAATGTGAAGGAAAAGTTAGGACTTCATAATTTCAGACAACATGATGACACAAATGATGCATCAGGCCCACCACAAGACACAAACAATGTGCACTCCTGTACCTCCACCCAAACACTGTGCAGGTCTCATACATCCAAACTCTGCAACCTACATTACCTGGAACAGTCCATGCCCATTCTTTAAGTCAGAACAGCATCAGATATCGGCCAATGTCACAACTCTGAGATGCCCACATGAAGATGTCATGGTGAAGGTACAAGTACAAAGAACAAAACAAGGGTATAGGCTTGAAACCATACCTATGACACAAGTCACATAGCAAGCAACTGGAAAAGTGCATTGCAAGGAAACTGACACAAACAAAGCAACATCATCAAGGTGTATTATCAAGTAGTTTTTGGCTGAATGTTGAAGATCAACAGCTCCTTAGGTGTTTCTAAAACACTCAACTCCACACATTCTCCCAACTACATTTCATCGTACAGTCACAGTCATGACATCGCATGACATACACTCATAAAAAGTAGCTGTCAATTAGATCTTCCCCCAAATTGGATCCTTATCATTCACCACTGTCATCCTCACTTGACATTTCAGGAGTCTCATGCAGTGGCGCTTAAGACTTCCCCTCCTCTGGGATGCACAAGATATTCCTCTGGAGGGTGTTGTTGTGGCGCATGCAGCATGCCACAGCGATCTGATCCATTTTCCTAGGTGATAGAGGAGGGCTCCACAAGTCTGCTCAAGACATCAAAATCTGGCCTTCAGGAGCCAAAAAGCCTGCTACACTGTCCGCTGTGTTCTTCCTTGAGCCTCACTGAAGTGGATTTCTCCTAGCGTAGTTGGATTAATCAGCGGCATCAACAACCACGGACAGTTTGGATATGTGGAGTCAAGGAATGGGACATAAGTGCAACAATGATCCACTCACTTCATGATTGTTGCACTTGACATTGCACACACACACTCAGGACAGATGTGACTTATCAACCAGCCAAGTCCTCTTCGGGTGTAGTTGTGACATAAGCTGTGGTATGGTGCTGTTCTGTATTATGGAGGAATCGTAGGCTGAACAGGGATAACGGGCACAGACATGTGACATGTAGCGATCCACCAAACAGACAACTTATACGTTGATGGATGGAAGTGCTTTCTGTTGCGATACCTTCTTCAGTGCCCTGCAGTTGCACCAAGCCAACATGTCTGCCATCAATGGCCTCACCACGTATGGAAAGCTGTCAAAATCATATAAGTCAGCCTTCACTTTGGCTAAATCCTCATGTTGGGGAACATGATATAGCTGTCAATGTGTTTCACCATTGCTTAGAGGAAATCCTTCAACACCAGACTAAACATAGGTTGGGACATACCAGCATATAGGATCATTGTATGTTGGAAAGTTGAAAGATTGGTTAGGAAGTGCAATACTGACAGGACTGGTACAATGGGTGGTATGCTGATTGGATAACTAATAGCTGGCATCAGATCTGGATCCACTGACGGAATAAGTCCACTATTGTTTGCCTATCCATGTGGTATAATATAATAATATGCCATTGCTCCATGGTCTGATGGTCCGGCAGTGGATGGTAGACAGGAGGTTGTCACATCCTTCCTCTCCCATGGTACCTATATGTGACAAGACATGATTTGTAACATTAGTCAGCGTGTACACAGCAAGAAGCAAGATGCATGACAAAAATATAATGTGACAAAGCATTTCTGACCGGATAGGAATCACAACTGGCAACTATACAAGGGTGACCTGTGATCCACATGGTTTTCAACACATGTCCACAACATGGATTGGGATGAAACTCAAAGATGTGCTTCACAGTTGCCCTTTGAAATGTGACTGTATATTCCGACCGCCAAAATGACCGTTAATGGTGGTGGTGGTCCATACATCGATGCTAAATGGCATCTGTGCCCTGTAAAAAACTGTAATGGTGGCTGAGTAGAAGGGCCTATATGACAAGACAACAAAACATACATTGTATGAGTGACACAGTTTAGTAAGCCTAATACATCATTTCAGGCTCCCAAAATGTCAGATGCCTGACCTACTCCACTGGACATTATGAACCGCTGCAACCACTGACAGACGTCATCGGGGCAGTAGGTGGTTGCAACTGTGGTAGACACAGCCATAGGCTAATGTTGTTGCCTGTGGCAGTCCCAGTCCAGTGGCTGTGTCTGCTGGTGGTGACAACTGCTTACGTGTCCAACGTGACTCCCATGCATTGCACATTCACTCTCTTGACACTGCTGCCAGTAACACCGCCATAACCTGTGCTGCCTCTTGGAGCAATCATGCCACTTTCAGCAGGTGATAGGGCCCCTGCCTTCTTTCCAAAGGAGCTGGGTAGGACAGTTCTTTGGCTCACCGGAGGAGCAGGCAGAAAATTCATAGGCAAAATTGATTCTGTTCAACACCATCCTTTCCCTCCTCACAGGCTACAATGTGCCCCTGTGCGCTAGTTAGACTTTTTGTGTGTCTGCTGTTGCAGTTTGTGTGGCATTGACGGGATGTACATGGTGTAGGTATTGGTGGCCACTACTGTATGTTAAGTTCATTCACATTGTGTTGTGTGAGGTTTTTGGGGTTCCAGATCCTCATTGGGTAGGATGCACATAACTAGGTAAGAAGACTTTAGTGCCATCCACTAGCATTATTTTCTTTACGATGGATGCAAATGTTAGACAACGTGTATGTGCATGACAGCATGAGCTGTGTATGCATTTTGTATGAGTCATTTGATGATCTTGTAAGCAATGTGTACGGTACCACAGCTCTTTCACCTCACATCTGACCTTCACAAAATGTAGTCTGGAAGGCATATCCTGACTCACTCTGCCCCTTAGGTTGCCACACACACCACATGCCAAATTGCTGATGGCCATGTGATGTACTGTCATGCATGGAAGTGATTGAAATGGAGTGACATTTGGTACCGTTTTTATTGGGAGACTTGGGGGAACGCTGGGTGTAGGGAAATTTGTGGCTCCTTTCAGATTGCAGAACTTTATGTCACCGAAATGTGAGGAAAAGGTTTTTTTGGGCCACATTTTGAGGTTTGCAAAGGATTCTGGGTAACAGAGCCTGGTCAGAGCCCCACAAGTCACCCCATCTTGGATTGCCCTAGATGTCTAGTTTTCAAAAAATGCTCACGTTTGCTAAGTTGCCCTAGGTGCCGGCTGAGCTAGAGGCCAAAATTTACAGCTAGGCACTTTGCAAAAAACATGTCAGATTTCACTGTAAAAATGTGATGTGTCCATGTTGTGTTTCCTGTCGCGAGCATTAGGCCTACCCATGCAATTGAGGTACCATTTTTATCGGGAGACTTGGGGTAACACAGAATAGCAAAACAAGTGTTATTGTCCCTTGTCTTTCTCTACATTTTTTCCTTCCAAATGTAGGACAGTGTGTAATAAGAAGTCTATTTGAGAAATACCCTGTAATTCACATGGCTGCACCCTGGAATTCAGAGATGTGCAAATAACCACTGCTTCTCAACACCTTATCTTGTGCCCATCTTGGAAATACAAAGGTTTTCTTGATACCTATTTTTCACTTTTTATATTTCAGCAAATGATTTGTTGTATACCCTGTATAAAATGAAAACCCAATGCAAGGTGCAGCTCATTTATTGGCTCTGGGTACCTACGGTTCTTGATGAACATACAAGCTCTATATATCCCCGCAAGCAGAAGAGACCAGCAGATGTACCAGTATATTGTTTCCAAAAATCTGACATTGCAGGAAAAAGTTACAGAGTAAAACGTGGAGAAAAATTGCTGTTTTTTCACCTCAATTTTAATATTCTTTTATTTCAGCTGTTATTTTCTGTACGAAACACTTGTAGGATCTACACAAATTACCCCTTGCTGAATTCAGAATTTTGTCTACTTTTCAGAAATGTTTAGCCTTCTGGGATCCAGCATTGGCTTCACACCTATTTCTGTCACTAACTGGAAGAAGGATGAATGCACAGAAAATACTAAAAATGGGGTATGTCCCAGTAAAATGCCAAAATTGTGTTAAAAAATTGGGTTTTCTGATTCATGTCTGCCTGTTCCTGACATCTGGGAAGATGGTGATTTTAGCACTGCAAACCCTTTGTTGATGCCATTTTCAGGGAAAAAGCTACAAGCCTTCTTCTGCAGCCCTTTTTTCCCATTTGTTTTCAAAAATACATTTTCACTGTATTTTGGCTACTTTCTTGATCTCCTTCACGGGAACCCAGAAAGTCTGGGTACCTCTAGAATCCCTAGAATGTTGGAAAAAAGGACGCAAATTTGGCATAGATAGCTTATGTGGAGAAAAGGTGACAAGGGCCAAAGCGCGAACTGCCCCAAATAGCCAAAAAAGGCTCACCACTAGGGGAAAAGGCCTGGCAGCGAAGGGGTTAATTATGCAAATTGTGTAATTATTATACTTTTTTAATTTAGATACATTTATTGTTCTACTAAACTGTGGGAACTTATTGAAATCATTATTAAATAACAATTTCTTCTTACACTTATTATTTATTTAAAAAGTGATAATTATTTTAATTGTTTAGTTGTTTTTGAATGTAAATATAAAAAATGTTGCTAAAAGTTTTATAATTTTATTAAATTAACACTTGTAATAAAATAAGGTATGTGTTTGAAGTGAAGTACTTTCCCTAGTGATGCACAGACTGGAGTGGGAATAGTAAATTGTACTCCTCCTGAGTCCAGCGCTTTTCCTCCTGTTGCACTGACTGGAGTTGGAACAGTAAATTTTACCCCTCCTGAGTCCAACACTTTCCCTACTGTTGCACAGACTGGAGTGTGAATAGTACATTTTACCCCTCCTGAGTCTAATACGTTTCCTACTGTTGCACTGACTGGAGTGGTAATAGTAAATTTTTTCCCTCATGAGTTCAAACCTTTCCCTAATGTCGCACCAAATGGAGTGGGAATAGTATATTTTACTCTTCCCTATTATTGCACAGACTGGAGTGGGAATAGTACATTTTTTCCCTCATGAGTTCAAACACTTTCTGTACTGTTGCACTGACTTGAGTGGGAGTAGTAATTTTTACCCTTTCAGAGTCTAACACTTTCTATACTGTTGCACCATGTAGAGGCGGTGGGAGTGCGTCACGGATGGGAGACGTAAATAACACTGTCAGAGTCACAATACTTTACAGTAACGTTCTTTTATTAGTATATGGATTTGTTTCACTGTCTTAGGGGGTCCTCAATAGTCCTTATCTTCTTTAAGTTTGGTTCTCTCTATTTCTCCTCTTCTTTATGTTCTTCTAATTTAGTCCTTTTGTGTCTTACTCTCTTTCTTTTCTTTTTCTTTTCAGGGCATTTTCTCCTCTGGGTGCGGCCTCGTCGGCGACAGGATGTTGTAACTGGGACCCGTCAGTCAGAAGAAAGCAAAGGTGAAGACAGAGGTAAGTTGCTTATTCAGACTTCTATTTCTAAGGGTTAGTGAGGGAAGGTGCGGAGTGGTGGAAATTTTTTTAAAGAAAACGGTTTGTGCCCAGGTACTCACCACTTTGTTTGGTGATCGTTGTGAGAAACAGAACATTCTTTTCACTGTATAGTTCACAAGCCTGTCGTCTCTACAGCGCCCGTTTTTCCTCACTGCGCGTTTCGTGATGGTTAGTAAAAAATAAAATAAAAACGTTATTTATATGGTCGAATCTGGCTGGAATCGGGCTAGTCAGGGTAAATAGCACTTTACCCCGATGACTTTATTTACTTCTTCCCTCCCACTATTTGTCCCACCAGCCACCTCCCCTTCCCGCCTCTAAAGTACCCTGCCGGGTTCAATAGGCAGGCACATACCTGCGACAGCCACGTCCCTCCAGGGACATGGGAGGAGCTTGCACCCAAAATCCGACGGGCCGCTGATGGTTCCGCACCTCCTGTGCTTGTCGGCTCTTCAGTTTCCTTGGTTCTTATCTCCGGTAGGTGGTCGGGTTCTTGTCTCCGTCACTCTTCTCCTGGCTTGGCTTCCGCGTCTTCTCTCAGCTCTGGTTCCACGTCTTCTCTCACCGTCAAACTCCATAACAGGGTTTTTGGTCCCTTTTCAGTCTCTGCTTTCACCTGGATACCCGGATTCACCCGGATATCCGGTTTTGCTGGGTCATTGCTGGTCTTTGGCTCTTCCTGATGCCCCCGGGGTATCGGTTAGATGGCCTGGGGTCGTTATCCTGAAACAGGGTCCCCGCGACCCTGTTACACACCAACTGGAGTGGAAATATTAATAGTAAATATTACCCCTCCTGAGACAATTGCTTTCCCTACTGTTGCACAGACTGGAGTGGGAATAGTAAGTTTTACTTCTACTGAGTTCAACGCTTTTCCTACTGTTGCACAGACTGGAGTAGGAAAAGTAAATTTTACCTCCCCCACCAAATCCCTGAGTCCAATGCTTTCCCTACTGTTGCACAGATTGGAGTGAGAATAGTAAATTGCAACCCTCCTGAGTCCCAACACTTTTGCTTTTGTTGCACTTATTGGAGTGGGAATAGTAAATTTTACCTTTCCTAATTTCAATGCTTTATCTACTGCTGCAAGGACTGAAGTGGGAATATAAAATGTTTCCCCTTCTGATTCCTACACTTTCCCTACTGTTGCACTGACTAGAACAGGAATAATACATTGTACCCCTCCTGAGTCCAATGCTTTCCCTACGGTTGCACCGACTGGAGTAGGAATAGTAAATGTTATCCCTCCTGAGTTCAACACCTTCCCTTCTGTTGGATAGACTGGAGTGGGAATAGTAAATTCTTCCCCTCCTGAGTCCAATGCTTTCCCTACTGTTGCACACAGTGGAGTGGGAATATTCAAATGTACACCTCTTAAGTCTAAGGATTTCCCTACTGTTGTACTGACTGGAATGGGAATAGTAAATTATATCCCTCCTGAGTCCAATGTTTTCCCTACCGTTAGACAGACTGGACTAGGAATAGTAAATTCTTCCCCTCCAGAGTCCAATGATTTCCCTACTGTAGAATGGAGTGGGAATAGTACATTTTACCCCTCATGAGTCCAACACTTTCCCTACTGTTGCGCAGAGTGAAGTGGGAATATTATATGCATTATTCCTAGAAATGTAGAGTTTTGATTATATTGTTTAAAATTATATTACTATTGTGTTTCTGTGTATTTGAAATGATTTTTGTAAATAGCAACGCTTGTTATATATACATTTTTTTTTTAAACAATGTATTTATTTTATTGTTTACTTTTTGTGTGTAATTACATTGTTTTCAGTTTATTTGTTATGGTTTTTAATGCATTGTGTGTACATGTATATATATATATATATATATATATATAAATAGATAGATAGATAGATAGATAGATAGATAGATAGATAGATAGATAGATAGATAGATAGATATTTCCATTGGATCACTGTAACCATTGGCCATTTGCATATAGTATTTGGCACTGATGAAACAAGCCATAATTATAATGATTATTTTTGGCCATTTTGGCTGGTTCAATTGGACTGTGTTTTATTTTTTTCTAATTTATTGCTCTTCTGCTCTAATGAAATATGGACAATATCTATGCATATGAAATGTAATGTAGGTTGACTTTTCATGACTGGTATTTTAGAGCTGATATTGCAATGTTGCAATTTGAATGGATTCATGAAAATTTTAAGCCCCTTTTCTTGCCACTAATTTACGGAAAAGAGATTTGTGTACATTACTTTTGAATCCTGACTGTGGATGATAGGATTAAGTGGGACATTTTAACAAGTTCACCCACAAACCTGAGTTGTAGTATACTAATGTTTGCCCGTCTTTTATGTTGACTTTGATTGCTGCTGCCCAAACAATTAATGTTTAGTATTGTATTATAGTCAGCCTACTAAGTGTATTAGATCATAAGTTTGGCTGATATCTGCCCAATGGGGCTGCATATATGGAATCCACAAGGGCTAGAATGGAAGTCTGAACCTACGTATGTACACATTGCATTGATGGATGATAGCTAGTTTAGCTAGTGTGAATACAGTACTGAAGATGAAGACCCTTGAAATTTGTGATGCATACAGAACAAATAGGGCCTTATTACGAGGTCGGTAGTCTGACAGCCAGACCCCATGTTGGTGGCCACCAAAAGAGCACCAAAGCGGCAGACTTCCAGAGAGCCGTATTATGAGTTACATAGCCAGGACTGCCAAAAGACAGCCAAAAAGCCGACACTGCCAAGACTCTGGAGGGCAAGAAAGAGACGGTCCAACTACCAGCACCGCCAGCCCGTCAAATAACCACTGAATCGATTAAAACTCCCAAATCACAATGGTGTTCTTCCTTGGCAGTAAACCAATGCCGGTGCAAAACATGGTAGTTGGGGGTCACCACAGTAATACACAGCACCACATTGAATAGTTTGAATTCCACACAGCTGACACACATCCACATACCTGACACACCTACAACCTGCACCTTAAAACACACCACAATCCTTTGCAACCAAAACGCCACACACAGCAAGATAGAGTCCGCACATAGAAATTACAAATCATAGGTTAGGCACCCCTTCACACTTCAAATATCACACATCCCACACCTGCACACCCAAAGCACATAATAGCACCCTACACACCAGACACCAGCCATCATCCCTTCACAACACAGCACCCACACCTCATCATCCATCTACGTCACTTTTCCCCGTCATCCACCACCAGCATGTCCCCACAAAAATATCCCTGTTTCACGGACGACGAGTTGAGGTTCATGGTAGATGAAATCATCAGAGTAGAGCCACACCTATTTCAAGTCCAAGTCCAGCAAGCCACTATCACCATGAAAATAGAGATGTGGCAAAAAATAGTTGACAGGGTGAATTCTTTAGGAGGCTATCCACGCACAAGGGAGGACATCAGGAAGAGGTGGAATGACCTCAGGGTGAAGGTCCATTCCATGGCTGCCAGACATCAGTTGGTGGTCCTCAATACTAGCAGTGGTCCCCCACTTCATACCCCAACATTCACATCATGGGAGGAGAAGGTCTTGTTCATCCTGCATCCTGAGGGCTTGACAGGAATACCTGGGGGAGTTGAGTCGGGTAAGTCACAACACTAATAATGGCACCCAAAAGTTATGTTTTGCATGCTCACTGATCACCTTTCGACATCTTAACAGTCAACCCACTCACCACCCCTTTGTACAACTTTCCGAATACCCCTGTCTGGCATCCCACATGTCAACCAAACTCCCATGGGTGCACAGTTGCTGTGTATCGTGTGGGTAGTACAGGGACTGACAGCACTACAACTCCCAGCAGGCATTGTTCCACCATTAAGAAACCCAGAACAGTGTACCATATTTACAATTGCCTTCCATGTTAACTAAATAAAAGAGTAAACTAACCTGAATTCTTCACAAATGTGGCAATAACAGCAATGATATGGGCATCTGGCAGTGGAACACAACCAACTCACAGCTACAGCTGCTAAACTGGAACTTCTATCTCCCTTCACCTATTCAAATCAACTCACCTGGGGGGAACACACATGTAGGCAGTGTGCTGTGCCTGGTGTAACCTGACACATATTGCCAGGTAGAGTGATTACAGTTAATTTGATGGCCAACTCAGGTTCCACATTACATTGTGCAGCTGTCTGTTGACTCAATAATTAAACACTGCTAACCCAGAGGTAACATGAAAAATATAAAGCTACACAGCTGCCAAGATATGAGTTTATGAACAGACATCCAACTGCCAAGATACTCCAACATCCTATAGCAAGGTGAATGATATAGGAATTGTCTGTATCCCATATATCTGTTCTACAAATTTGAAAGCAGGTGACACTGTCAAATGAGGGGATCTAGCAAAGCCTCTCTGTACATGGCTCAAAGCCATATCTACCTGTCAAATTAGAATATCACATGTTGCATTACAATCTGTAATTGTCTTTTCCACTTCTTCAACAGGTGTACTTCTCATTGGGACCATGGAGAGGACACCTGAGACAGCCACTTGCTGCCTGGATGAGGCCCTCAGTGAGGAGAACACTCCTGGGTATGTGGACAATGATGACGACTCTGGCCCATCTGAGCTACGTGGTCAGTCAAAAACTGACAACCTCACACAGCCCACATCGACTCTTCCCAGCCCTGTTTCATCTACATCCCAAGCAACCAGTTGCCCTCAAACCTGTGTCACAAGGACACTTACAACTCTCATTTGCACCCTAGTACAGGTACTGAAGTCACAACTTGAAAACCCTGACAATGATGGATCTGGCACCAGTAGCAGTAGGCAAACTGTGCCAATGGTGCAGGCACGTGGGGATAGGGTGCGTGGGAGGGATGGTGTAGACCAGCGGCCAGGACACCATCTCCCAAGTCTTGGGAGTTTACCAACAGTCCCAAGACGTGATTGACCAGGTACTTGCCATGATGGGGGACATAAAGCAGCTGCAGAGGGACAACCACCAGGATGTCATGCAACAGTGGGAGGCCCTCAATGCCAACATGGTCTCCCTAACAGGGGTGCTGGGATACATTAACACCACCCTGAGCAGGGTATGTCCACAACACCAGACCCCTTATATTGGCCATGTAACATCAGTCCCTACCACATTTGGGGCTGCCAGTGGAATGGAGGCTCCGCCAGGTGAAGGCCATGACTCAGTCACCCCTGCCTCTATAGCTGAAGAACCCCCTCACAAACATGGATGTCCATTAAAACAAACAGGGGATGCAGATACCAAGACCACAACCACTGCCAGGAAGTGATAACAAGACCACAACCACTGCCAGGAAGTGATCCTCTAATGATTGGTTCCTCTTGTGTGTCACTGATACAGCCTGTTGACTTTTCTATGACCACTATCCATTTCTCAAGGATAGTAGGACACTGAACTTGAGACTCTAAAAGTTGTAGCAACTACCCTGATGATAACATCCACCATGACTGAACCCTTCACCGTATGCACTTTATTGCTTTAATCATTTTATGTTCCTTTGCACTTGTAAATAAACACACCTAATCCACAAGAAATGTCATATATAATCTATGTTGAACAGTTAACGGTGAAATATCTTTCGACAGATTTAAGAAAAGTGCAGTTGCACCCACTGTAGTGCCACTTTCCGTGTGCCCCCATACCACCACCATGGGTGAGCCGTATTTAAAATGTGGTGCACCATGGCGCAGGGTAGTGGGCATTAGTGTCAGAATTTTTTACGCTATTGATGTACTGTTCAAGGTTAGTGCCAACATTTTGTCACTAACCCTAAAAAGTACATACGGCCCATTGTAACCGAAGGTGGGCCCCTTTTAATGCCTGCTCTGAGCAAGCATTACAAATTTTACAAAAAATTACGCAAATACATTTTTTAGATTTCTTTGTGCCATTTTTTCAGTCCCCCTTCCATACATTATGCCTGGCGCAGACAAAGTGTGTTGGAAGGGGTTACAAAGTAGTGCAATGCCTGCATTGCACCACTTTGTAAATATAGCACAGTGATTTTTGAATTTTGAAGTCTAATGCCACATTAGCGTAAAAAATGATGCTAATGTGGCTCTAGAGCTTCATCAATCTGGGCCTTTGACTGCACATGACATACTCAAATGTAGGCAATGTGGGAGGGACAGGTCACATATGCCGTTGATTCCGAGTTCAATGCATATACAATGATTGAAAAGAGGACCCGGCACATCAAAATATCTTAGTATCCCAAAAAATTATTGTCCCATATCTTAAAATTTAATCACAAATCACATTGTTCGAAAGTCAAGTCTTGTAAAATCACTGTTCTTTATTAATTCAAATTGAAAATAAACAATCCATAGCCATAGCCAACGTGTTTCGTCCTCACAGACTTCTTCAGGGCTAAAGGAATATAAACATATAAAACCATAAATCAATAAAACATTATGGGGGTCATTTTGACCCTGGCGGTACGAGACCGCCAGGGCTAAAATGACGGAAGCACCGCCAACAGGCTGGCGGTGCTTTCTGGCCGATTGGTCGCACCGCCGGGGCCGGCGGTATTCTGCCACATTTGCCCCGGCGGTGATAATCGTCTGGGCAGCGCTGCTAGCAGCGCTGCCCAGGGGATTACGAGACCCCTTTCCGCCAGCCTTTTCCTGGCGGTTTGAACTGCCAGGAAAAGGCTGGCGGAAAGGGGAGTCGCGGGGCCCCTGGGGGCCCCATGGAGCTTTTCACTGTCTGCATAGCAGACAGTGAAAAGCGCTCGGGTGCAACTGCACCCGTCGCACAGCCGCAACACCGCCGGCTCCATTTGGAGCCTGCTCCTGTGTTGCGGCCGAGATCCCCGCTAGTCCGGCGGGCGGAAACCAGGTTTCCGCCCGCCGGCCCAGCGGGGATCTCCAAATGGCCGCGGCAGGAGTGCGGCCACATTGGCGGCCGCCCGGCGGTCCGATCTTGGCTAAATCCCAAATTACTATACATTTAAAGTGCCGTGAAAAATATTAAAACCACATATTACCATCACCATAATTTCTTCCTAATATTCAATTAAATTATATTTCATTATCCTATGTATCTATAATTTTTGTATAAACTAACGATCATTGATAATAGAGCGAATAGATTTTGCTATGCTCTTGCACAATCAGTATATGTATACATTCAAATTTTTAGTTTTACATTCAATACCATCTAAAATTCCATTTAGATAACGTATATGTGAGCCAGAGACAGACAAAATAAGAAGAAAAAGCGGTAAATAAATTGAGAATACCCTTGTGTTACAATAAATTCTCCTAGCTAACCTGTTACAAATCAAAACACCTGTATCAAATATTTACCGACATACTGTTAACACCTAATGCAAAAAATGGTGGCCATAATAAGATCCGTTATTATTATTCTTTCGGGACCAACCCAGCCCCATTATTGCAGAGATTTGTTAAAACATCCGATATTGATAAGCTGCTTCCCCACCTCACACTGACCCCCTTCCTCTATTAGAGGACCACAAGGAACCTAGGGCACAATTGGTGCCCCTGGTGTCTACCCCTCGACGCATAAGAAGAACCCCAAACTCCATTTGTGTATTTTTGATTGATGACTGCCCACTTATATCATTGTACATGCAATAGTGTACTCCATGCCACCAGTTCTGACCCAAGAAAAATGATAGAATCAATACCATAAGGTGAAATGGTGAGAGCAAGACGCAATTGCGGCCAATAAAAGGACTTTGAGAAAAGACTATTGACAATAGAGTGTGAATTTCGGAAAAGAGGATATAATGAGGATGTCCTGAGAAAGGCAAAAATGAAAATTGAAAAAGTGGATAGGAAACACACATTGAAAGAAAAAAACAGGGAGAAAGAAGCGAATAAGAATAATGGGAGCAATAACAAACGAGAGGTTAGCTTTGTCACTAAATATGACTTATGCAGTAGTCATGTTCTTAATGCATTAAGAAAGAACTGGCATATCTTTTTTGTCGCCAGCTAAACCCCTATCACATACCCATACCATACCTACCAATTGAACATATCCCATAGTAAAGACAGAGGTCAGCACAAATGCCCCCAGTCAGGGAACCTCTCACTTACCATGGTCAGGTGTCTGTAGGCATGCTATTCACCTATGTCAGTCTTGAAATACATGCACAATGGCTTGCAAAGATGAAACACAGTGACAGCTACATACAATTAAGATGGTACCATTATCAAAACAATGAGAAGTTTGAGTGAATGAATTGTACAGGAAGACATGTGTCACTAACACATGATCAAACACATGACACTCCCAGATAACATTGCTAAAAGGTATATTGTGTGGAACTGAACACTGCCATCTCAGTGTTCTGACAGCCTGGCCATGGGACTCATACACCACCAAAATATTGTCATACAGTACCTCGTTTAATCCATGCCACTTCACATGTCTGATCAGCTAAACCTACCTGTCAGTGACACAAATCCGAAATGTTCACATGTGGATGGCATTGAGAAGAAATCTGGAAAGTAAAAATGTTGAACAAGAAGTTTAGGCAGGTACAGGTAAACAAGACCTTGAAATACATGTCCCAAATACAATTGTTATTTATGTGCACTGTGACTAACACTGACAAAGGAGATCATCAGGATAGTCACAATTCCATAAACTATTTTGCATGAACACCTGAGCTATGTTTTGCAAAGCAATAAATAAAATGCCTGAGGGTCATACAAAGACCCTTCTCAAAAATCCCTAACTCGCCAACTACCCCACTGAGTCAGTCATATTACAGAACATCACATACTTACATTCAGGTGAAGTACTGATTGATGAGATCAGCCCAGATGTCTCTACCTTTCTCCTCATCACTGTGATCCTCACTTTGCATTTCAGCATTATCACCCGGTGGAACTACAGGTTCCCCCTCATCTGGGATGTATGGGATCTGACGCTTCAGGGCGAGGTTGGGGAGCATGCAGCAGGCCACAATCATCTGACACACTTTGGTAGATGAGTAGAGGAAGGCTCCACCAGACTTATCGATGATACAGAATCTTGCCTTCAGGAGCCCAGAAGTCCATTCCACAACTGGCTGTGTCCTTCCATGGACCTCATTGAAGCAGACGTCCCCTGGCATGCTTGGGTACCTCACTGGCATCAAGAACCGGAGACGGTTTGGGTATCCAGAGTCCCCTGTAAGGAATCGGTACATGTGTGCAAACATTAATTTTGGACATCCTTACATTTGGCAGCAGACATAGGATACTAACACACAAGACATATGTGACTTTCCAACCAGCCAGGCCCTCTCTGGGTACTGGTGTGTCATCAGCTGTGGGATAGGACTGTTCCACATGATGAAGGCATCATGGACTGACCCTGGGTACCGGGCACATACTTGGGAAATGTAGATGTCCTCCAAACAGACTACTTGGACATTTATGGAGTGGAAGCACTTCCTGTTCTGATACACCTGTTCATTGCCATGTGGGGGAAACAAGGCTACATGGGTACCATCAATGGCTCCCACTACATGTGGAATGTGTGCCAAACCATAAAAATCTGCCTTCACATGGGCCAAATCCTCACGTTGTGTAAACTGGATGTAACTGTCCAGGTGTTTCAAAGATGCCGACAGCACAGCCTTCAAGACCAGCCTGAACACAGGCTGGCGCATCCCTGCAGTTAGGGCCAATGTATTTTGAAAGGACCCTGTGGCTAGGAAATGCAGCACTGACATGACTTGTAGAATGGGTGGCATGCTATTTGGATGATGAATGGCAGGCATCAGATCTGGTTCCAACTGATGACAGAGATCCATGATTGTCTGCCTATCCAGGCGGTAGATCTGAGTGACATGTTGATCCTCATGGTCTGCTGGTCTGCTGGTTGACGGTACACTGGAGGTTGCCGGTACACTGGAGGTTGTTTGACCATTCTCATTCCAGGGTAACTGTGAGAGAAAATAAGAAGGTATGTCAATCACTCATTGTGTCCTTTGCAAGTGTCAATACATATGTCTCTCATAATGATTTGACTTGCCATATGATACAGTAGGAACATGGTACACAGCACAGACCAATGGCAATGATGTCATATTAGTGGAATCTCAACCCCTTCCCTCAATTATGACATGGGAATTTAAATGCACGCCTCAGCGAGTCTCTGTTATATTAACATCCAACTATGTATTGCATTAAAAATTAAAAAGCCACAAAAATGATCTTGCCAAATGCCAAGAGGGTGCTTACTGTGCCACCAAAGATACTTTACTTGTATGCTGTTAACTTGACAACATGTCCCTCCAGTCTGGACATTCATACATGGTTGTTCAATGCCAGCACTGAAGACTATGCGGCAGAAATGTTTCACGCCATGTGATGCATCATGAAAATCATATTTCTGACCATCTAAGGACCTTAAAATCGTGACTGCCTAAATTGCTGTACTGGACAATAGGAAGGGACCTGGGTCCACTGGCGGAAGTTGTCTTGGAGATAGGCAGATACTATAGCAGAGGTCATTGTCATTGGTACACACTGCTGGCTAGGGCCAAAGGTGATATCCAATGGTGGTGACGGTTTCTTACATGGTGAATGTGACCGCCATCTCATACTTCATGTCTCACTTGACTCCAGACACTGCTGCCAGCAAGACCTCCACGACCTGAGCTGCTGTGTACTACCTCTGGGAGCAATCATGCCTCATCCTACAGGTAATAGGGCCATTGCCTTCTCACTAGAAGAGCAGGAGAAGCTGGTGGAGGAGGTCCTACCCATGTATGGACAGCTCTATGGTGCACCAGAGGAGAAGGTAAGTGCCTCATGTGAACATGTTTCATTAGCTTGACTATTCTTTGATATGCTAAGCAAAGTCTGATGGGCAATGTTTCAGATTCTGTCCTTATAGTCTTTTGGGTGCTTATGTTTGGTGACAGATTTATAGCCCTGAGACATTGTGGAGAGTGTGTCATGTATGTGCCGTGACCCACCTTGTGACTTTTACATATGTTTAGTGGAGCTGCTATGCTAGACTCTGCCTGAAAAATCCAATATTTCTATGTGCTTGGTGTCTAGTCATATGTGTCAACATGACAGCTGGTGCTAAAGATGCATGGTGTATGCCTGTTTCCACCTCACATATGCCCTCACTGTATATGTCCATCTATCAGTGGAGAGGATCTCCAAGACAGTATGTGTTTGGCTTGCTGAAATGACTTATAATTAACTCTGCCTGTTTTAGTGTGATATCTGTGGACATTATATTCTGTCTTGTCTAGCTCACCCATGCAGCTTAACGCACATCAGAAGAAGGAGATCTGGTGTGCCATCGCCAAGAAAGTATGAACCATGGGGATCCACAGCCGGCAGAGCGCCCACTGTTGGAAGAGTTGGGAGAACCTGAGACCCTGGGCCCAGAGACTGCAGAGGACCACCTGTGGATGTCCTCCCAACGAGGACTGGGTGCCCGTCGGACCATGACCCCACTAATGGCCTGCATTTTGCTATGGCCTTCCCTGAGTTGGATGTGTGTCTGAAGGTAGCACAGCAGCCACAAGGGGGTAAGTACAGACCTAACACATGTTTGCCCCTTTACTAGGATTATTCAGTGAGAGAACATAATGTTAGTTCTGACAATGTGCTAACTGCAAAGTGTCACAGATCTCCTGTGAACACATTGATGTACACTAGCCATACATAGCACACAGGTGTGCACATTCAAATGTATTTTGAGACATGTAACTCAACTATGTTCTTCCATCATTCCAATGACACATAATAGGGCACATATGAGTGTGTCATATGTGTACCACTATACTGCTTTTTCTACCCTGGTGGGTTTTAATTCCCACCAACAGGTCAACTCTGTCAATGTCATAGTGGTAAGGTGTGTAGGTCCTTGCTCTCTGTTCTCTGCATAGTCTCAAGATCCGTGTCCATGTGCAACATAGAGTCAGACATATGCAAGTCACCTATAGTTTTTAAGGGTTTCTGATAATTGACAGCATCATGTGAGGCTGTGATGTCCATCTGACATGTCACATGGCATACATGGTTAACATCTGCATACCTTTTGTAAGATAATCCCCCTTGGTAAGTGAGAGATGTACATAGACATTTGTGATGTCTCATCAGAGAAGACAAAATGCAAGTTGGAAAACACTGATATATTGCAACATTTCTATAGGAACACATGCATCGGTATCAGATGTAGGAATGTTATTACCATGCTGATGTTCTGATAGGAGAAACTAGCCACACAACTTTCTCCATTGGCATATTGTTGTACGTATGACACATAGGCAATGGTAGCCTAATCACAGCTATAGGCCAGACAGTTGATTGTCAACATCATGTGTAAGTGGAAAGGTTCAGTCATGACTCAACATTGGTATTTGCTATGTGTACCTGCTATTGCTATGGAGGATATGTCAAAGAGGCCTGGCTGTTTGGGACCCTCATTCTTGCCATGACACTTATTTGGTGCTATTGTGGTAGTTTATGTACACCCGTGAGTAGCTGGGTAAGTGTGTCCAGGCTGTTGGCTTGCATCATGGTTGGTGTTTTAGTTATGTTGGAATCACATATGCCTTGGCTCTAGGAATCCCCACAGACAGTTGTCGGGCTTGCCATGTATTATGTGTGGGTAGTGATGTTGATAGTCAGTCAGTGGCATATTGATGGACTCACTGTATAGTTAGCTAGGTCAGTTTCTCACCTTCCTGCACAGAACAGTAGTCCATTTGATACATACACTTATTGGCAACTTGTGATTGTGTATGGGACATTGGTCAGAGCTTACTTCATCCTGACATGAGTGATATTGTTCGTTTTCTGGAGGCCAATTTCCTTGATGCCATGGTCCACATTGTATTCTCACACCTTTGTGCATCACAATTGGTGCATGTGTGTGTGTGACATCTGTTCTAAATCCTTGACTAAAATTTGGCATATGTGACAATTTGAGGTATCACATGTTGGTTTGTGTCCCGATCGTATGCTAGTAACTATATGACATTGAGTAGGTATGGCTTATTTGCACACGGCTTGCACGCCATTACTTTCCAACATGTGTCATTGCCTGGTACATGACATCAGATAAAGTATTTATGTTTCAAGTATGTTGTCTGTATTTGTAGTAAGCTATTTTACATTTATCAACTATTGCTTGATTGCTGCTTGACTACGTTGTTCTAAATAGGGAACCTGTGTCAAGTGACATAGCCACCTTGTCATGGTATGGTCAGTGTGATTGGACTATGTAAATCATGGTATTGTAGGTGCCTGGCAACTAGCTTTGCTGGTGTGTTACAATGTTGATTTTGAGGGATATTCATTGTATTTTGTCATGACATGATGTTGGCATTTTACTGGCACTTCCAGTGGGTGTTAGTGAACAAGATGTTATTGGACTTATGTGTAATGTATGATGGAAGTGTTATTTTGTGAATGTGATGAGCATTTTTTACTTTTTAAGCATCAGCACTGGCAGCAGAAGGAGACGGGGCACAGCTGAGTGGGGAAGCTTCTGGCCATGGGACCTCCAGTCACAACACCTCAGACACCGAGGGAACCAGTGGCCCAGAGGGCAAAAGGAGTGCCACAAGGAAGACCAGATGTTCCACTTCATCTTCTAAATCCTCCTCCATTGGCACTTCCTAGTGGTGGTGGACCCATCTGGGACCAGTCCAGTGCCATCTGTGTCTGCCAACCCCGTTCTATCACTGCCCTCCATGTAGCCCCCCCACCCAGTTGTCCATGCCTTCCCATCCAAGAGGGTGGGTGTCTCCTTTGCCACAGGCACCTCTGCCCCAGCCCTTGCTAGCCCTGCTGCCCTCGGTGTGGAGGCTATTGACCTCCTGAGGTCAATCTGTGTGGGTAAGTCTACCCTCATGAATGCCATCCAGTGACTGACATCTCAAATCCAACAGAGCAATGGGTTCCTGGAGGGCATTCACAGTGCACTGGTGGGCCTACAGAGATCTTTTCAGGCTCTGGCCTCCACACTGATGGCAGCCAGTCACCCTTTGTCTATCATCCCCCTCCACTTTTCTCTTCCCAGTCTGAAACCCCTTTCCCCAACCCAGCCAAAGCATGCAAACAGTCTCACATGCATCCACTTCAACATACAGGGGTAGCACACAAACATAAGCACCACACCCCCGGCATGCACACAAATAACATCCACCTGCAGACACTGCAACGGTCACGACCTTCCCTGACACCCCCGACACCCCCAGCATCACAGTCACAACACCTGGCACAACTGCAGACACTACACCAACATTCACTGATCCAACCAGCACACCCATCCTACCTGCAGACAGCACCCTAGCAGACCCTAAGACATCCACCCCAGTCACCACACCCACAGACACCACAACCACTGACATACCTACATGCAGCACTTCTACCATACCTACAGTCACCAGCCCTACAGACAGCCACCCACCCACAACGGCATCCCCCAGCACCTCTACCCCCTCTGCCCAAGACACATAAATGTCCTCACTCACCCACCCAACAGATACCCCCACCCACAAGCACACCTCCCACAAACATGCACCCAAGACATCCATGTCAACATGTCAGAAAACCACTCCCTCACCCTCCACACCCAAACCCCCTTCTTATGATCATCCCCGTGTGTCTAAGAAAGTTTTTCTTTTTAACCTTGACCTTTTTCATACTTTCCCCTGTGAGACCCCCAAGCAATCTGTTTCCCTCCCCAAGGCCATCCCTTCTACCTACAAGGCCTCACCTGCCAGCACGCATGCCCCTCCCTCCACCAAAAAGAAGTCCATACCTCCCAAAACACCCAACTCCCTTCCAAACAAAACCCTAACCCCCTCCCATGCCCAACCCCTACCCACCAAGGATCCTTGAGGTGCCTGCCTGCCCCCTTGATGCCCCTACCTGTTTAGGTTACATGGCAGTCAGGAGTCAATTAGGGGAACCATTTTGTGCCTTTGGTGTTCATATTGAGGACAATGGACTGGCCTATGGTCTTATACATTGATATTCTTTGCATATTTTCCCCCATTTAAAGTGAACCAGTTGTTGGTCTTTTTGGTTACATCTTTGTCCTGCATTTCTTTTCCTAGGTTTAGTTATTCCTTGCTGACATTGGTTGTGTGCTTGTATTTGTATCTGTGCGTTGCTTGTGCGTCATGCATTGTTTGAGCAGTATGTTTGGTTGTGTACAGTGCTGTTGTCTCCAAGGGATAGGATGTATGTTGTGTAATGGGTATGTGTATGTAGCTGTAATGTTATTGTCATAGCTTTGTGTTGTGTTTGTGGTGATATGTGTTTGTTGTTGTGTTGTGTGGCTTTGTGTGTTTTGACCGTTTGAGTCAGCATGTATTGTGCATGGCATGAGAGGCTCGCTGTGCTGTGTGTGTGCGTGTGATGTGTATGTCGGTTGCTAGGTTATATGATGGTGTTGTGTGTGTTCCATTACAGATGGTTGTACATTGTGCTGTATGTGTGTTGAGTCCCTGGCCAGTGTTGACTGTGAGTGTTTGGCATGTGTTTATATTTGTGCAGTTGTTGTCATATTGTTTTGATGAGTTCCTATGTTGTATGTTAATCTGTGTGCCTGGGCCTGTGCTGTGTTGATGTGCATGACTGTGTGGTATAGACGTCTGGTGTGGGCGTTTCTGCTGGCTGCAGTGTGCATGTTGTGTATGTGTGGGTGTCCTTGATGCAGTAGGTGAGTATGTGTGACACTGTACTGCTATATGTGAGTGCAGACCTCGCAAACCCATACTTATGGTGTGTTATTTAACTGTACAAATGATGACAAATGAAAAATGTAACACTTGATTATGTGTATTTACAGTTGTTGTCTTCCTCATCGGCGATAATTCTGTTGTCTTTCTGCAAGCAGGAGAAGCAGGATGACGTCTAGCTTTGGTTCCATGGCAGCTCCCTGGAGGTGAGTGTCTCCCTTTATACTGTTTGTTTCCCCTTGGTGTTCCATGTTGGTTCGACTGCGGCAGTCATCTTGGTGGTGTGCAACCTCGTAATAAGTCAGGTGGAAACATGATCTCTGCCACACTGTTGGTGCCTCCAATCGACCTCTGCTGTCTATCCTGCTTTGCGGTGCCCGCAGTGCTTTGGTGGTCTTTTGTGTGGAACACTGCTGAACTCATAATTTGGCGGACTTCTCCACCAGCCTGTAGGCGGTCGGACCGCCACTGCCACCGCCAACATGCCTCGTAATGAGGCCCATAGGGCCTCATTACGAGTTTCGCAGTTCACGGATTGCCAAACTAGAGGTGACGGTTAGATCGCAACAATCCTGGTGGTCCGACCACTGGGTTAGATCCTGGTGTTCAAACTGCCAGGAGACTGCCGTCTCCGCCGGAATCAGGGATCCTGATGGGTTGACGGAGGTCAAAGTTGTAGTCAGCTACAGTGAAGCCGAGTTCGGCACCACCGTGCTGAACACAGCTTTGCTTTCCGTCAGCTTTTTCATGGTGGGATCCCTGCCATAAAAAGACTGATGGAAAGGAAGTGCTGGTGGCCACAGGGGGCCCCCTGTACTGCCCACAACCATGTTGTGAGCAGTGAAGGGGCCCCCCTACCAGCACCCTCAGAATGTGATCTGTCTTCTATGGCAGACAGTGTGCATTCCGAGGGTGCTCTGTGTGAAGGCATTGGCCTTGGCCCCCTGAGGGAGCCGATGCCAATCCTCTCCCACTGTTTCCGCCGGGCTGACATGCGAAAACTTCATAATACAACGTTTCTGCCAGTCAGCCCGTGAAAACATTGTAAAACGACAGGGGAGAGGCCGCTGGCTTGACGGCCACCTCACTATCACCCTATTGGAGTTGTGATGGTTCAACTGCCCAACTTGTAATGAGGCCCATAATTATGTTGGTTATCAAATAAAACAGTAAGATTATGTTGCTTCTTAACTAGGTGATATGTTAGACAACAATGCTGTATCACATCATGAGCTCCACTATTGCTATCTTATTTGGGTTATGTGAAGAAGATTTTCTGCATATGAGTTAGAAGCAGTTATATTGTTATATTAATGGTAATAAGAAATTTATGTCAAAGATGGCTGCCATATTATTGTTGAGAAGCAGGGGAGTTTTTTAGTCCTTTGTTAATCTTCACATTAGTGATGTTAAAGCATGAGGTTGAATGGAGGAACCCACCTGTGAACAAGGTGTTGTATGCTGCAAATGTGTTGGGTGTGTCATCCAGAATGCTTTTGGTGTCTACCGAAGGTGAAAAAATTAATTCAAGCACTGAGAACCTATTATGCCATGCATTTTGACTTGCCTATATAGTTGGCTCTGTTTGACGAATCTTCACAAAAATTTCCAATAAAAGAGTGTCAGTGATTCTTCTTGTGCACAGGAGGGTTGAAGGTGATCTGTCAAGCGGGAGCCAAGAAAAAGGGGGCTAAAAAAAGTTGCATTTGCCATGTTAATTCCCATAGGACCTTTATGCGTGACTACAGCCTGAACCACTGGATGGAATAACACCAAATTTGGAAGAAAGCTAGCTTTCGATACGCATATTTGGTGTAAATTGATTCCATCGTTTTTTAGATATTAAAGGGAAAGCAAATTTGAATATCTCTGGCCGCGACAACTTCGTGAATATTTAGAGCTTGTGCACGGCAAATGCAGAGCACTGATTGGCTGGCAACACTTCAAACCAGGAAGTGTTGCCAGCCAATTTGGTGACTCGGATTCAGCTGAGTCCCCCTAAAAAAAGTGAAAAAGAAGGAAAAGGGGCCAGGGTAGGGACAAACTAACCCCTTAGCTCTGATGGTGGGGTCCCAGAGAGGCTTCTAATTTTCTTCTAATTTGCGAAATTCATGAATTTGTGGCACAATCTTATTTGAAATGCCAAGTGTGGGCTCCTGTGCTTGTTTCTGTGAGTCTCCCAGGTGGGCCAGATGCTGGAGACATTTACATTTTAATACAGAGGGGGCCTCCAGCATCTCCACAGCCTGGGGGACTACCACCTCTCTAGGACTTTTAAAGGGCATGCCTCCCCCCGCAGCCTGAGGTCCACCACCTCCCTAAGGCATAGCTCCAATTTTATCTGGGGGCCAGGTGGCCCCCCTGCATTGGGACAACCACCTCCCTGGGACATTTCTCAAAGTGCATGGGGGGCCATGCAGTCCCCCCAGCCCTGTGGAACACCACCTCCTCGAGCGTTCATGTACTTATGAGTAGGGGGACGCCCTCCCCCAAAAAATAGATAATTAGGCCTGCCCCAGAGGATGGGATCCCTGGGGTCGAGATTGGCCTGGGAAGGGGGTCGTGTAGCCTCCCAGACCCCCAAAAATATTTTTTGGGCCACACCCCAGGGGATGTGGTGGAGAGGGGGCCAAGTGGGGATCAATTGTTATTTGCTTTGGCTGCGGGGACTGGTTGCAGGCCAGGCCCTGCAGCGAAGCCCAGCTGCGCAAAGTTGGGTAGGCCAGGCCCTGTGGCCAAACCACACTGTGCACAGCCAGAGGTCATGCACAGCACGAGTTGGGTTGTTACAGGGGTTGCCCACAGGACATGGCCAAAGGCCGTGTGCAGTGGTGGTTGGATTAACGTATAGTATTGCAAATTACTTTACGTTAAAAAAAACTGTCGAATTTCACTGAAAAAAAACAATGGTTACAGGAATATTATAGTTAGGAAATAGAATTAAAAAAAAACATAAATTCTGTGAAAAAAACCAAAGGTTATAGGGATGTTATAGCTATATTCTGAAATTCAGCAGTTATAGTTAGAGTTCTTTCTAGTAACTATAACTTGCGCTCTAAGGTAACTATAACTTGTGCCCTGCTAATTACCGTAGATATTACAGCAGTCATGAGAACTTCTATAACGTCCTTAACCGGTGGGGGCAGAAAGCCCACCAGAAACCAGGGAAGCTTTTTTTTTTTTTTTAAAAGAGGGCAGGGTATGGCCAACCCCCACCCCAAATAAATAGGGTTACAGTTGTTCTGCCCTCCGGTGGGCAGATGGGCCAGTTACCTCAGATCCACTCCCTGGGGGTGGGGGGCAGAAAGCCTACTAGATGCCAGGGAATACAAAAAAAAAAATAGTGGGCTGGTGGCTACCAACCAGTATGAGCATGGTTATGCCCCTCACACCAACTTAAAGGGGTAACAGTCTTTCAGCTCTCCCTCACACACTAAAACATTATATCCCACGGCAAGAAAAAGGATATTGGATTATTTTGTGTTTCGGTTTCACATTTTGGCCGTGAGAGCTTTTGTAACTCTCAAAATTGTCCCACTTGGAATGGAGAGGGCTCCACTTTTTGAACTTTTGGATGCTGCCATGTAGAAAAATCCACAAGACCTAGACACATCTGAAAACTAAACTCCTGAGTGAGTCCAGGATGGTGTGCTTCACATGCACCCCGCTCCATTTTCTTACCCACAATGCCCTGCAAACCTCCAGCTTTGCTTGAAAAAGCACATTTTTTCCACATTTTTGTGTATGGAACCCTCTGGAAACTACAGGAATCTACAAGATTCCTACCACCCAGCATTGTCACATCTATACCGATAAAAATTCTGCCCAACTTGTCAGCCTAACATATATTTTTTTCAAACTGACCTTTTGGACCCGCTTTGCTTCCCCCTCAATTTCAACATGTTTTTGGCTCTTCCCTGTCACAGGCACTTGGCCCACCTACACAAGTGAGGTATCACTTTTACCAGGAGACTGAGGAAAACATTGGGTGGTAGGAAATTTGTGCCAGTGTGGTGATCAAACACAGAAATGTGGAAAACATATCATTGTTTAGCTAAATTTGAGGTTTGCTGAGGATTCTGGGTTAGAAAACACTAGGGGATCCACACAAGTCCACCTCCATGGATTCCCTCGGGTGTCTAGTTTTCAGAAATGTTTTTGGTAGGTTTCCCTAGATGGCTGCTGAGCCCAGGACCAAAAACACAGGTGCCCCACCCTGCAAAAACAGGTTGTTTTTTATTTGATAGTTTTGATGTGTCGACATAGTGTTTTGGGGCATTTCCTGTCATGGGCTCTAGGCTTACCCACACAAGTGAGGTACAATTTTTAATCAGGAGACTAGGGGGCATGCTGGGTGGAAGGAAATGTGTGGCTCCTCTCAGATTCCAGAACTTTCTGTCACCAAAATGTGAGGAAAAAGTGTTTTTTGGCCGCATTTTGAGGTTTGCAAAGGATTCTGGGTAACAGAACCTGGTGAGAGCCCAACAAGTCACCCCATATTGGAATCCCCTAGGTGTCTAGCTTTAAAAAATGCACAGGTTTGGTATGTTTCCCTAGGTGCCGGCTGAGCTAGAGGCCAAAATCCACAGCTAGGCACTTTCCAAGAAACAGGTCAGTTTTCAAGTAAAAATGTGATGTGTCCATGTTGCGTTTCCTGTCGCAGGCATTAGGCCTACCCACGCAAGTAAGGTACCATGTTTATCGAGAGACCTGGGGGAACAGAGAATAGTTGAACAAGTGTTATTACCATTTGTCTTTCTGTAAATTTTTTCCTTCCAATGTGAAACAGTGTGTAAAAAAGATGACTATTTGAGAAATGCCCTGTAATTCACATGCTAGTATGGGCACCCTGGAATTCAGTGATGTGCAAATAACCACTGCTTCTCAACACCTTATCTTGTGCCCATTTTGGAAATACAAAGGTGTTCTTGATACCTATTTTTCACTCTTTATATTTCAGCAAATGAATTGCTGTATACACGGTATAGAATGAAAACCAATTGGAAGGTGCAGCTCATTTTTTGGCTCTGGGTACCTAAGGTTCTTGATGAACCTACAAGTCTTGTATATCCCTGCAACCAGAAGAGTCCAGCAGACGTAACACTATATTGCTTTAAAAAATCTGACATCGTAGGAAAAAGTTACATGGAGAAAAATGGCTGTTTTTTTACCTCAATTTCAATATTTTTTATTTCAGGTGTTATGTTCTGTAGGGAAACCTTGTAGGATCTACACAAATGACCCCCTTGCTGAATTAAGAATTTTGTCTATTTTTCAGAAATGTTTAGTTTTCCGTGATCTAGCATGGGTGTCACAACCATTTCTGTCACTGACTGGAAGGAGGCAGAAAGCACAAAAAATTGTAAAAATGGGGAATGTCCCAGTAAAATGCCAAAATTGTGCTGAACAATTTGTTTTTCTGATTCAAGTCTGCCTGTTCCTGAAATCTAGGAAGATGGTGATTTTAGCACCGCAAAACCTTTGTTGATGCCATTTACAGGGAAGAAACCAGAAGCCTTCTTCTGCAGCCCTTTTTTCCATTTCTTTTTTTTTTTAAACGAAATATTTGCTGTTTTTTTACTAATTTCTTGGTCTCCTCCAGGGGAACCCACGAACTCTGGGTACCTCTAGAATTCCCTAGGATGTTGGAAAAAAAGGACACAAGTTTGCCATGGGTAGGTCATGTGGACAAAAAGTTATGAGGGCCTAAGCGCAAACTGCTCCAAATAGCCAAAAAAAGGCCTGTCACCTGAGAGGGAAAAGGCCTGGCAGCGAAGGGGTTAAAAGTATAAATGAAACATTAGCAGTCAACTTTTTGAAAACAAACCTGTGTATAGTATGGGCGTGAGTTATGGTTACCTTAGGGGGCGAGCTATCGTTACTTGAAAAACCTTTATTTTTTTCAGTGAATATGCTGACAAGCCAAAATGCTGCTGGAATCATGAGCTGTGCCGAAAATACATTCTGTAAGACAGGAAGTTAGTCACTTAATAAAGAAAATACCAAAACAAGTTTATAGCATTGGATGGATAGTTACTTTGGAATAGCATCCTCAAATACTTTTAAAGAGGCAACACGCACACCATAGAGAGTATATTAGCTCAATATGTGATCCAGGAAACAAAATGCTGCTCTCCTCATGATTGAAAACTTGTTAAATGGCCTTAAACTTAATTCAGCCAGCCATAAAAACACATGAATGGTACTTGACACCAGGATTAAAATCAAAATGTTGTGCATGGTGACTAAGATGTATTAGTAAAAGGATCCATGCAGCATAATGCAGCTTCTCCTGCACTAAATCTGCACAAGGAAACACATAGACCATATGCAAGAATATACCTAGATATCAGAGACAAAGGGAGCAAACCTCTTCTGTAGAGGGCCTCACACTGTAATTTTGGCTTATTTCATTCATTGCAGCAATTTCAAACTACTTTTCATGAAACCTCAGAAAATAATTTTTATACGTATACCTAGTATCATCAGTGGTGGCAGTTCCAGTGTTGTTTGCATCGCTCCTACAATCACCACCCCCATTTGTACCACTGCTAGTGTCTAAATTTAAGAAATTCAGCATCCTCTGTGCGTGGTTAATATGTAGTCCAGAAGTCAAACTCTTTATCAAAACTAGGTTTCTCTGAACATTTCTTCTGCACTCTCAAAACTCTGAAAAGTGTCCAACCTCGCACAGCTCCACATCCAGGAGTACTTTTCCTTGGAAAATGATATAAGACGATTCTTAAGGTTTAGGACCTGCCACTTCAACAAGTGTTGCTCTTTGACAACGTAGGCTATCTGTCCTGAATAGAAATTGAAAGGTAAAAGATTACACTGTTCTGTAATCTTATTTACAACATATATTCTCAACCCAAAATAATTTTCTAAATGTAAAATTTAAGCTGGATGTATTTCCACTAAAGTGTTTCATAATCATTGGAGGCGGGAAAATTAAATGATAGGTTCAAATTTAATCAAATGTAGCTGTGGCTTTAGTTGGGACATGCAACGTTTCATAATATTTCATTACTATAAAAGGGCCTATTTGGGAAGTGACCAATTTGATTGTCCAGAAAACATGACAATTGGAGATTGGAAGAAGCCATGCCATTGTGCTGAATGAAAAGGCACATGATATATGCTGCCTATAGTTATAATGACGCATTTGCATGAAAAGATAGGAAAGAGGTGCAATAGAACAAATCTGTTTTCTCGACCAAATATTTTAAAAACCTTCCTACTTTATGATTCTCTTGCTCTTGTGATAGAAGATGTTTTAATTCATGTTTTTTTTCTAATTTCTTTAATGAACCTTAGCAACCATAATGGAAAATTGGATACAAATGCAGATATGTGTGCATGTTTCTGCTCTATGAATTTATTATTTCAATTATCCCAACTGATCTGAAATTTTTATACAAACCTTTTTTGCATTTTCACCTATAAGTGGAATTCTTTGGAGATTATCTCATTTATACGCACAAGCAGGAAAGGTTTCTGACACTGATTTGTTTTTTAAAAAACTTTTCAAAGTTCTTAACTATAATTACTAAAAAAAAGTAAGGTAGTACTTTCGTATCGTCATGCATCCCTACTCAAAATTGTACCTTAAACGCACTATTGTACGTCAGTTATTATCTTCCAAAGAGCCTATTGAAGAAATATTTGTGCCCGGCACAACCTTCTTGCGCCCTTCCCCAACTCACACATTTCCTGACTGTTCTTTTATTCCTGCATATCAATCCCAGCTCGAGCGGTAATCCACCTAGCCCTTATGGTGTATGATACCTCTTACCTATTATTATGAGACTTTGCAGTTTAATTTGCTATATTTACTACACGCTCAAGGCCAGAAAGCAGTATGGTAATTTTTTAACTTTGCCATCTGTAATCAGAACCTTCATTCTAGGCCATGAGAGTCAACATATCCCTGCTTTGCCAACTGATGTGAGAATAATAAAAAGTTTTCCCATTCCTACTCGAAACTTTTTTGCACCACAGTTGTTCATTAAAGAAGCATTATCATAATGCCAAAACATGGAAACCTCTCTTCTTAATTATTGCTCCATAGTACATGCTATGTTCTGCTCCATAGTATATGCTATGTTCATAGCCAAATAACTAAACAAAGGTATTTGCACACTTATTTGTTCAGTTATATTTTTGAGTCAGCTGCTGTTGCCCAAAAGTAAATTATCCAAACACAAAGTACACCTCCATGATTGTGGTTTGCCACGTAATGCCAAAATCCAGCTCGATAAGGTGTCTTGGATTGTGCTTTGGATTGATCAATTGTTTTGGCTCTAGAAACTGATCCCTTTCAGGTTTATTTCTCTATAGATATACAGAGTTTTTTTAATCGTATCGCATTCTAAGTTTTAAATAATACTTAAAGGTTCCTAAGCATCATTCAGTTCAAATGCAATGCAGTGATGTATCATAGGGGTCAATGTAAAGGTGTTCATTTTGACATCCTCAAAAATGTTTTAAAACTGGGGCCCATATTTATACTCAGTTTGCACTGAAATAGCATGTTTTTTACGCTAATTCAGCACAAACAACTCCATGTTTATATTTTAGCGCTAGATATGTCTAGTGTTAAAATATTGGAGTAAAGTCATTTTTTGGTTGCGTGAACCCACCTAGCATCAATGAGATGCAAGATGGGTGTTCCCATTCAAAAAATGATTCAAAGGCACTAGCGCCTTATTTATCTTCCCATGGAAAAATGGTGCAAGGAAGGGAGATGGGCTTAAATAATGGAGCTAAGCCTGCTTAGCACCATTATTTAATGCCTGGGCCAGGGCAGGCGTTAGGGGACCTATGGACCCATTTCCATGGTCAAACACCATGGAAAAGGCCCACAGGTGCCCACCCCAAGCCCCAAGAACACCCCCAATCCTCACCAGAAAAACATCACAAGATGGGGGACCCTATCCCAGGTAAATAGGGCAAGGAGAGGTAAGTATTTTCTTTTCTTTTTTTAAAGTGCCATTGGGGGCCCTGAAATGGGCCCCCCTACATGGCACTAGGTGCAATGGCCATGTCCAGGGGATCCTTGTCCCCTGTGCTGGCCATTGGGGCCATTGGGGTGGTGGGCATGACTCCTGTGTTTTATAAGACAGGAGCCATGTGGTATGGATGGTTTTGCATCAGGAAGTGACGCTAGGCTGGTTAGAGGTTTTGCCTCTAACAAGCCTAATGTCATTTTTTGGTGCAAAACCCCCTTCTCCCAACCGCCACCCCCACTTGGCTAACCGCATTTTTGGTGATGCTAGCCCACCCTTTGCACTGGCTTGTGGGATTCCATAAATTTGGCTCCCGTCTGGTGCCCTGGAATCATGCAAGATGGCGCTACACTTTTTGATGCAAAACTGCATTCGTGCAGAACAGAACAGAAATGGCCTAAAAATAATTTCCCTCCCTGAGGAGTGGCCCTTGCCCAAGGGGCTGCTCCCCTTATGCAGCCTGGTGTCTAGTGGGCATTTCTGATGTGATCAGCAGCAGAAATGATGAGAAAGACATCAAAGGAAAGGAAAGGCCTTTCCTTTCCTTTGATGCCTTTCTTGCCCCTTGCCGTGATCGGAGGAGAAATGCAGAAGCATTTCTCCTCCGATCCGCGCGGGTCAGGCCTCTGATGAGGTCAGTGTGCGATCACGCGCTGACGTCATCAGATGCCACTGGGGTGACTGGGAGGGCAGGGGTGGAAAGGGCGGCGATTCCCCTTCCATCCCTGCACTGGGGGCGCCGAGGCTCCCAGGAGCCAGTCCAAGGACATAACGGTTACATCCTTGCGGCTCAGCGCTGCAGCCAAGGACATTACACCCTTGGCTGCGAAGGGGTTAAAGTGATGATCTACTATTTAATGAGACACACTGACCTATGCATTCATAAAATATATTATTGCGTTCACCTGCTCCTGAAGCACATGCACATTTGTTGATCAATGAAGAAGCACTTTCACATCACGTCTGTCAATGCGTGAATTAGTGAATTGACAAATGGGTCATTGGTGGATAAATGGAGGAGTTCGATCAAGGATGGCGTTTGAGCATTTCTAATGGCCAGTTCTAGAGCGCTCTGGAATTCTTTGTAAGGAATCCAATCTACTGAAATTTAGGGGGGCAGTAAAAGCATGACTTTTTCAATGTTAGGGTTTATCAATGTTAGTCATTACTCCATCTGCAACTAATTTATTTATGTTAACAGCCCGAAATCCAATGGTGACAATTGTTTTTCATAAATGATGGCTTATAAAGATAGATTGAATAAAAGGCGGAGTAACTAAGTGCATTCATTGATATATTTGTGAATGTCTTAGTGAATAAATGGATGAATGAGTACATGGATGAATAATCAGGAACAGGAAAGAAAAGGCTGCTGCTTCCAAGAGGACCAAAACCATCATAGCTCCAAGCTCCTAGACACCTGAGCACTCAGTGATTTATACCTCTGTCATCCATGTATGTGCACAATCACCGATTCATTCATCCACATATTCATCTATACATGCAGTCATCCATCTATGCATTCACTCAAACGTTCATACACACGTTAATTCACACATGTATTCTTTCATTTACTCTTTTATTTCTAATATATATTTTTATTGAGAGAGTTCATCAGAATTACAAAAAGAGTACACAAATCAGATTCTACAATAATGTTTCATGTACAAACAAATTATATCTTGTACTCCCATTCGGTCTGTTTTGACTTACAGAAAAGAGAGTATATGCACTCTGTCCTTACATAATCCCTTCCCAGAGTTTAAAAAATGTATCATATGATCCTGAACATATAGCATATTTTCTCTCAAATCATTTACCTTTTCCAATTTTAGCCAAGCATTGCTGGATTATCGCCATTGTGTCGGATTGCCAATTGTGAAGAATTAATGACATTGCAATCAATGTAATAATAAAAATAGTTTTTTTTTGTATAGGGCTGGTGGTGATTTCAGCTGAATATCCAATCATGGCTCCCAATTCACATTTCACAGCCCTAATACATCATAATAATACTTTGCCATATCTACACAGAAACCCAGTATTTTAGAGTAACTCCATATTATGTGAGACCAGCTCTCTATTTCATCCATTTGGCATCGGAAACATCTGTTTGGAATTTGGGGATACACCTGTAGAGAAATGCTGGTGTCCTATACAATAATAATTTGAAATAGAATTGCATACGTTTGAGTTGTGCCTCTTTCAACAACAAATCATTATACTCATTTATTTTATTCCAAACTATGGTTGTTAATAATGTGTCCTCTTTGGCCAATCATTTGTCCTGAGTCTTAACAAATAATGTATTTACTTTCTGCTGTCTAAAGCGGACCACCCAGCAACTTATAGACCTGCGAGTTCTCAATTCCAGCAATTCTCATACCGTATCTAAGCTGGTGGATACATGTTTTAGGTCAATTTAATTCAAATAGTGACGTAGTTGAAAAAATGACCAGCGTATAATGTCTTCAGAATACCTAGTGCTCGGTTCCACTACCTACCATACTTTTCATGAATCAACTTGTAGGAAATGTAATTGTTTGGTACCAATTGTTTTTGTTTGCCCATTTTGAGATGATATTCTTAGCTAAAAAGGGTATTTATCATATTTATATGTCTGACAATTTGGTTACTCCATTAGTCACTGGTATATAATAATGCTTGAACATCTGTGCCTTACCCCCAAGCAGCCATTGTAAGATCTTATATCTGACTTTTTCGGGAGATCTAGTGAGCCTGAGAAAATTGAATATCTCGTACTCTTCCAGAATCAAATCGAGAAAAAAATATCACTTAACTTTGTAGGCATAGAGGCATTACTTTACTGTATGTAATGTTTGCAAAATTTGCTAAATATTATTTCCCTAGATCTGGGAGACCAAGGCCCCCTTCTCTTACTGGATAACGTTATATTACTATGGATAGGCTGGGAACTTTACCAGCCCATAAAAATGACATGAACATCCCTTCTTTCTCCTTAAAAACTTAGCCCCTCATTACAACCCTGGCGGTCGGTGATAAAGCAGCGGTAATACCGCCAACAGGCCGGCGGTAAACAAAATAGAATTATGACCACAGCAGAAACCGCTCAGACAGACAGGCACTTTAACACTCCGACTGCCACAGCGGTAGCAACAAGCACCACGGTGGTAACCCCCAACAGCCAGGCGGAAGACAATGTACCGCCCATAGTACTACAACAGGCCTATCCACCACCTTTTGGGGCGGTACCAACGACAGCAAAAGCACGGCGTAAACAGAACACAGAAGTCAAAGAACTCACCTCTGGGCACTCAGGGAACAACCACGATGCCATGGAGCTAGAGTTGCACATTTTCCCCTTGCTCATCTGCCTCTTTCTGCATTACGAGCACTAACAACGGCGGAGACGACCACGGTGAGTACTGCTGCCTAGCACACAAGGGAGGGGGGAGGAAAAGAGAGTGACACACACGCAACACACAACACCCCTACCCCGACCCCCACACCCAACACCATACACACAAACAGATGCAGTAACATTACATATTCACCCCCTACCCCTCAGGAATAATGCAAGGACAAAATGATTGGAAAAAAGTGAATGTAATACGATAAAATAACATGAATAAGTGATTCAGAATACAAACAGATATACATATTTACAAATGGAGGGACACTGCTCAGTTCTCATTGTCCGTGGGCCACAGGGCCACAACACATAGGCCACGGCCCCCACACTCCTGTAACAACACAGAGAGAACACTGCAGGGGCATCAGGTCAAAAACACACAGGCAACTCAGGGGGATGGGTAATGGGGGGCACCTCAGCTGGCTTCTTCCACTGGTTCTAGAGGGGACATTGTGCCCAGTATACTTCATCCTCGGAAGGAAGGGGTGAGTGGATGGCTTCTTCCAATGGTTCTGGAGGGGGCATTGTGCCCTGTGATTCAGATCTTGGGGAGTGCAAGGTCACAGTCTCTCACCTGGGTGTCACACCTACAGGTTTTGCAGGGGCCAGGATGCACTACAGCCCATGGAGGCAGGAATACACACTGCCCGCCGGCAGTGATGGCTACTCAATGGTGGCAGTTTAGGGTCTGGTGTTGGGGTTGACAATGGTGGGGGAGGGTCCAGCCCATCCCCTGCAGCCTCAGATGGCAGGCCACTGGGGCTGCTGCTGCTGGCAGTGGTGTTGGTGGCAGTGCTGGCAGTGGTGGGGGTAGGCTCCAGCCCTTCCCCTGCAGCCTCGGGTGGCTGCCCACTGGGGCTGCTGCTGCTGGCAGTGGTATGGTGGCGGTGCTAGCAGTGGTGGGGGTAGGCTCCAGCTCTTCCACTGCAGCTTCGAACGGCTGCCTACTGGGGCTGCTGCTGCTGGCAGTGGTGCTGGTGGCGGTGCTGGCAGTGGTGGGGGAGGCTCTAGCCCTTCCCCTGCAGCCTCGGACGGCTGAACAGCCATGGTTGGTGGTGGGGGCCCCGAATGAGTCCCAGCACCAGGCCTCCTGTCCTTCCTGCCTGCAGGTGATGGCCCCTTGCCCTTCACTTTTGCAGCTGGTGGTGCCTCCTTGCCCTTCCCTTTCCCAACTGGTGGTGCCTCCCTGCCCTTCACTTTTGCAGCTGGTGGTGCCTCCTTGTGTTCCCTTTGGCAGCTGGTAGTGCATCCTTGCCCTTCACTTTTGCAGCTGGTGGTGCCTCCTTGCCCTTCCTTCGTGCACCTGGTGCATGCACACTTCCAGTACTACTGGCTGGTTCCCGGGATCCTCTCCCACCTGCAGTAGCTGTCGACACTACTGTGGCCGTGGACTGGGTGGCTGAGGTGCTCACCTGGGTTCTGATCACCCTGGCCCGACGTGAAGGGCGGGGGTAGGGGTAGGGAAGAGGTCAACGGTGGAGAAGAAAAGCTTCTTAGGGATATTGGGGTGGGAAGAGGGGGGAGGTTTGGGAGTGGAGGAAGAGGAAGTGGATGTAAGAGGTGTCTGTCTGGTGTGTTTGGGTGCAGGTGCATGGGCTGGATGCTGTTGTGAGGCGGATGGCTGCTGGGTGTACTTTAGGGGGGACAGACATGGTGGGAGAGGACACAGGGGATGTGTGCGTGGATGTTGTGGAGGTGTCTGCCAGTCAGGTGTGTGTTCTGCATGGTGTGGTGATGATGTTGGTAGTGGATGATGATGTAGTGCATGCAGGTGTGAGTGTGGACGTAACTGGGTGGGAGGTGGAGGAGGAGGGGGACACAGTGGAAATAGTGGATGTTGTTGTGTCTGCAGATGAATGTTGTTTGTGTGAGTGCCTGTGGGATGATGTATGGTTGCTTGTGTTTGCCTGAACCACTCCTGTGTGTTGTCCTGTGTGCATGCTGGTCTGCCTGTGTGCTTGGGATAGGTTGGGGTTGAGGGGAATGGGACTGGGTAGAGGATGTTGGAGGGGGAGGCTAGAAACAGGGACAATGGCTGCCTTCAGAGAGGAGGCCAGAGCCTAGATTGATCTCTGTTGTCCGCCCTGCCAGATTGAATGCCATCTAGGAATGCATTAGTTTGTTGCAAATGGGCTGCCAGCCCCTGGATGGCATTCACAATGGTTGACTGCCCAACAGAGATGGATCACAGGAGATCAATAGCCTCCTCACTCAGGGCAGCAGGGCTAACTGGGGCAGGGTCTGAGGTGCCTGGGGCGAAGGAGATGCCCACCCTCCTGGGTGAGTGGGCACAGGAAACTCACTGAGGGGCTGCTGGGAGGATGGTGCTGGTACAGGGGTGGCGGTTGTACCTGTAGTTGGGGTGGCCACAGAGGTGTCCGCCACCACCAGGGAGCTTCCATCGGAGGAGGTATCACTGTCTCAACTGTCCACTCCTGTCTCCGCCGTGGTGCTTCCCTTGCCTTCCATCCCACTGGTGCCCTCATCGTCAGTGGATTTGGCCTCCTGGGCCCTGTAGGATGCAGCTCCCTCCATTGCTGGTGCCTCAGCTCCTCCGCCAGATGATGGTAATGCATGGAAGGACAAGGTGACAAAACAAAAAGGGGGGAGACAAAGGATACACTGGGTCAGTGGCTGCTCCAACACCACTGTTGGCGTACACCACACACACACACACACAGGGACAGCCCTACCCATTAGGCAATGCACTACCAGTCACAATGCTAGTCACCAGCCCATGGACAGTAATACGTAACACCACTAACAGCATACCAGAGACCCACAGACTGCTGCCCAGTAGTGGATGCCTACTCACTTGGTTGGAGGTGGTTCACATCATACCCTGCCCAACATGGGACCTACCCTGCAATGTCCGGCCTGGCCTAGGGGCACTCACAGGCCCACATCCCCCACCTGGAGACCACCGCACCACGCGCAAGTAGTGTATTTGGAAACTGTACTCACCCTCTTGTGGCTGCTGTGATGCCTATCCAGCTCCGGATAGGCCACCGCCAGTATGCAGGCCATCAGGGGGGTCAGGGTTCCACGGGCACCCCTTCCTTGTTGGTAGGCCATCCCCAGCTGGTTCTGCGCCGTCCTCCTTGCCCAGCTTCTCAGGTCCTCCCACCTTTTCCGATAGTGGGTCCTCCGCCTGGCATAGACCCCCAGGGTCCACACGTCCTTAGCGATGTCCCACCATATACCCTTTTTCTGATGGACGCTTACCTGCAGAAAAATACACATAGAAAAAAGGTATCAGTTAGACCGTCTGGCCTGTTACACTCATGTCCCACCATGGCCCTCCCATCTCCTTATGCACAGACACTGCCACCATACATGCAGCACGCTGTGTTGCGCCGCGCAGCGCGTTCTCAGGACGCGGCGCGCCCCGAGTCTTCTTTGTACAGCGCGAGGCCCCAGATATTATTTTGGGCCTCGCTCTGCCTTCTGTTGTGTCCCTGTTCTCCCCTGACCCCTCCTTACCTGTTTCTTTTTCTTTCTTCTTCTTCTTTTTCTTCTTTACTTTTTCGAGGCATTTTTCTGTCCTTTCTTTATGTCTTTCCCCCTTTCCATGTTACCTTTTCCTTCCCAGCATTCCTTGGTCCCTATTTTCTATGGTTCCTGTTCTATTCTATCCTATGTACTTTTTCCCTATCTAAAATGGTGTCTTTTTACTTCCTGTTGGTCACTTCCTGTTTCTTGGTATATAAGGGCTCTGTTTTCTCCCTTTCCTTGCGCTGCATCACTTTCTGCTCAGATTGTGTCTTCGCTCCTGATTCTTAGCCTTCAGTTCTGAATCTTTTCAATTTTGCATTTACCTGCATTTTGTTCCTGTTTGATTCCTGGTTTTGTTTTCGTTTCAGGAATCCTTTTTTTGGAGGTTTTTTCCCCTTTTATTGGTTTTTTTTCCCTCTGGCACTAATTCTAAAGGGCACGGTCTGTTCTTGGCGTTTCCACTGCCTGCAGCACCGTGGCTACTAGAAAGAGTCGCCCTTTTCTGGGCCAAAGCCGAACCCTCAAGACCTACGCCACTAGATCTGCGGTTTCCAGGCGCCAGCAGCACGTGAGTCGTGACACGCTGCCCAGGACCCTTCCACCAACCCCCCCCTTACACGAGGCCCTCACACACAGCACTCCATGTATTCATGCTCACCTGTTGGTCTGGAGGCCCATACAGCATTCGGTACTGGGGTAGGACCCCATCCACCAGTCTCTCCAACTCTGCAGCAGTGAAGGCAGGGGCCTTTTCCCCAGTGACATGAGCCATGGTCTGTTCCAGACACAGGTCACAGCAGCACTTGCAGTGTAAGTCCTCTCCTGTTGAAGGTAAGGTAGCAAGTGGGTGAACAGATGGTGGTCACGTCCGAAATGGTGCATACCGTCACCGCCGGCGTACATCACCATTGGCCACTGTAACCCACAGGGTCCAATGGGATCCAATGAGGAGTTGCTTGACGGTTTCGTCCGCCTCCCGCAATGGCGCACAACGTCAGCAGAATTACCTCGTTTCCACATGTCACTCCATACAGGACAGGCGGATGCCATTTCAGGGGGGAGGACAGGCCATGGCACCTAACTGTGTCACAGTACACATATGTACCAATTGGGCTCATACAACAATCTTGTGTTACAGTCACAACATGCTATGCAGTGTAGTGATTTGAAATATGGGTTACTGACCAGCTACTCACCGTTTGCCCCCTAGATTGCAACCACTGCGGATGAATCAGAGATAGAGACATCCCCCCACGTACAGGACCCTGGTAGACTTGGCAACAATGGAGGACAGGCACATTATCCTCACTTATAGACTGGACAGGGCCACAATCACAGAGCTATGTGCCCAATTGGAACCTGACCTGATATCTGCTATCTGTCAGCCCACTGGGATCCCCCCTCTTGTGCAAGTCCTATCGGTGCTCCATTTCCTGGCACCTGGCTTCTTTCAAGTGACAGTGGGCTTGGCAGCAGGAATGTCTCAGACAATGTACTCAATAGTGCTGACCAGAGTGTTGTTTGCCCTGATTAAACACATGCGCAGCTACATCATTTTTCTCCAGGTGGAGGATTTGGCCACACTGAAAGCAGATTTCTATGCAATGGGACATATCCCCAACATTATTGGGGCTATTGATGGTACACATATTGCATTTGTACCCCCTCCCCCGGTGAAATGAACAGGGGTTCAGAAACCGAAAGAGCTTTCACTCCATGAATGTGCAGATAGTGTGCCTGGCAGACCAGTACATCTCCCATGTCAATGTAAAGTATCCTAAGTCTGTACAAGATGCCTTTATCCTGAGGAATAGCAGCATCCCATATGTGATGGCTCAACTCCAGAGGACTGGGTGTGGCTAACAGGTGAGCTCTGGTTCCCACCCAGTGGATGTTGGTGTATGGGTATGGTGTGGGCCCTAAGGGTTAGTGTGTGTCCCTCGATATTTGCAGGTGACTCTGGTTACCCCAACCTCTCATGGCTACTGACCCCTGTGAGGAATCCCAGGACAAAGGCATAGGAACGTTACAATGAGGCACATGAGCAAACAAGAATAATAATAGAAAGGATATTCGGCCTCCTGTAGGCCAGGTTTCGTTGCCTACATCTAACAGGTGGATCCCTGTACTACTCACCCAAGAAGGTGTGCCAGATCATCGTGGCATGCTGTATGTTGCACAACCTTGCCTCACGTCGCCAGGTGCCTTTTCTGCAAGAGGATGAGGCTGGAGATGGGCGTGTGGCAGCAGTGAACCCTACGTACAGTGAAGATGAGGTGGCAGAGTATGAGGATGAGGACAACAGAAGTGCTATTATAAGACAGTACTTCCAATTACACACAGGTAAGACACTGTAGTTACACTTTACATTGACAGTTTTGTATATTACATTGCCACTGGCAGGCTAATTTTCCAAATTCTATGCTCACTTACTCTACCTTTTGGCATCTCTATTTTCAGATATTTGTGTCCCACTATTTCTCCTGGTTTGTGGACTGCAGCCAACTACAGGTCATTCCTATGTATACAATAGTGTACAGTTATATTGCAGTGTTTGAAGCTTGTTAAACGAATACATTGTTAAATGATTTGACAAACTCCATACATGTATTTATCAAATGATGTTTATGTAAGTGCTAATGATTACAGGGGGATTGGCAATGGCCTGGGGTGAGGATGGAGGAAAGTCCAGGTTGTAGTCCTGTCTATTTGTATCATAGGTGCATTGTCCAAGGGGGCATAGGAAGGGGAGCAATAGCAGTTCAAGGTGGACAGGGTGACAGAGTGGTACACAAGGTTGACATTAAGTTGAGTCTTATTTCCTGGCGGGGGTCTTGGCAATGTTCTCTGGCTTCTGCCTGGATCGCAGGGAACGTTTGCAGGGTGGTCTCCTTCTGCAGGGGGTGGGGTGCTGGTGGCCTGTTGGTCCTGTGGCAGGGCCTCCTGTCCACTAGCGGCAGCGGAGGTGGAAGGCTGTTCATTGGTTTGGCTAATGTCAGGGGCCCGATGGTGTGCCACTGCCTCCCTCATGGTGTTGGCCATGTCAGCCAGCACCCCTGCAATGGTGACCAGGGTGTTGTTTATGTCCTTCACGTCCTCCCTGATCCCCAGGTACTGTCCCTCCCGCAGCCGCTGGGTCTCCTGCAACTTGTCCAGTATCCAGCCTATCATCTCCTGGCAATGGTGGTATGCACCCAGGATGTTGGTGAGTGCCTCCTGGAGAGTCGGTTCCCTGGGCCTGTCCTCCCCCTGTCGTACAGCAGTCCTCCCAGCTTCCCTGTTGTCCTGTGCCTCTGTCCTCTGAACCGTGTGCCCACTGCCACTGACCCCAGGTCCATGATCGTCCTGTGTTTGTGGGGTGGCCTGGGGTCCCTGTAGTGATGGAGACACTGCTGATTGATGTGTCCTGGGGAGAAAGGTATGGGTCCGCTGGGTGGGTACTGTGGTGGTGTTTCCTGAGGGGGAAGGCTCTGTGGTGGTATGGGACTGTGCCTGGGTAACCCACTGTCCGGAGATCCCTGATGGGCCAGGTTAGTCATCCAGATCCAGGCGTCCAGAGCTGCTGTCATTACTGTGGGCCTCTTGGGGGGGACTGGATGTTGCTGGCACCTCCTCTCCGGTGACGTTGGCTGGGGGACCTGTGGGGATGTAAATGCAGTGTTATTGTTTCTGTTTGTGTCATCTTGTGCATGGGTGTGTTGCCCTGTATGTTTGTTATTGCCCTGGCAGCTTTGCCTTGTGTGAGTAGTGATTTTTTTTAGTGATTGTCTCTAGTGTGCATGCTTTAGTGATGGGTGTCCATGCAGGTCTGTGAGGGGTGTGCATGCCTTGGTGTTGCATGCAGGGCTTGGTATTGGGATTAGTGTGTTGTGATGGTGGGGTATGTGGGAGGTGGTGAAGTGATGGGAGTGACGGTAGGGGTGGGGGTTTGCAATGGCATGCAGGTAGCGGGGTGATAGTAGTATAGAGTTGATTTACCAGAGTCCAGTCCTCCTCCTACTCCTGCCAGGCCCTCAGGATGCATCATCGCCAAAACTAGCTCCTCCCATGTTGTTAGTTGTGGGGGATGAGGTGGGGGTCCACCGCCAGTCCTCTGCACAGCTATTTGATGTCTTGCTGCTGTAGAACGCACCTTCCCCCGTAGGTCATTCCACCTCTTCCTGATGTCATCCCTTGTTCTGGGGTGCTGTCCCACGGTGTTGACCCTGTCCACGATTATCCGCCATAGCTCCATCTTCCTTGCAATGAACGTCTGCTGCACCTGTGATCCGAATAGCTGTGGCTCTACCCGGATGATTCCAGCCACCATGACCCTTAGCTCCTCCTCAGAGATCCTGGGGTGTCATTGATGTGACATGGGTTTAGAGTGAGTGGTGTGGGTGAGGGTGTGTGGGGTGCTGTGTTGGGGTGTGTGATGTGGGGTGCGTGGATGGTGTATAGGTGATGGTGTGTGTCTGTGGTCTTGTCTGTGGTCTTGCTATCTCTCTTGTGACACTTGTTTGTAATGGTAAAGGGTTGTGGGTAATGTGGGAGTGTGTTTTATAGTGCTATGGGTGTGTGGGTGTTGTGTTTGTATGTGTATCAGGTGTGTGTTATTCAAATTGTCCAATGTGGTGGTGTTTTGTTAGTGTGTGTGTATTTTGAGCACAGCGGTATGTGCCGCCAATGGTTTAGCGCCATTGAATGTCTGCTGTAGTGATTTGTGGGTCATAATTGTGTGGACGTAGTTCTGTTGGTCTAACGGTGTGGGTTTTGGTTCTGCCAGTTTATCACTGACCTTTGTGCTGGCGGACTTGTGTGTGTGGCTGTATAGTGACGGATTGCTATGTGTGGGTCATAATATGGGTGGCGGTAATCTGCTGCCGCAGTGTTATGTTGGCAGCAGTCAGCATGGTGGTAATGGGATTTACCGCCAAGGTCATAATGAGGGCCTTAATCTGTTGTACATAAAGGAGAGCGGTGAAGAGGAAATTTTATAGGAGAAGAATATATATTCGTATAAAAAGCAGCTCGGTCCATAATTGACAGGGGCATGTTTACACATTTACTAAACAAGTTCTAAATCTTCGATATAAGCAGAACATAATTTAGTTCATAGAAGTCATTGACATTTTCAAAAACATATACCCCAAACTATCGTTTTGGTTTAGCATTGATTTATTGGCGGAACTCATCAAGTAATGTGTCCACAGCGCAGTTACCTAATAGCATCTCTGTTTTAGATTTATTTATTTTATAACCTACAAGCTCCTGATATAGCTAAAAATCCCAAAGACCTGCTCCTGGATTTCTATACCAGCTTTTAGGAACAACACTTTATCGTCCATGTATAATTTGATATTAGTCATACCGCCAATTGGCACTGACACCCCTGAATTAACACAAATTGTCATTGCTAGTGGCTCAATAAAAAGAGCAAATAAGCCATGTTGCGTGCCCCTGCTTACATGACATGTACCAGTATTCTGGGAGTTTATGATTATTTTTGCCCTTGCATCCTCATATAGGCGCTTTACAACCTTACGGGGAGGGCCAAATTCCCTGAGAATAATAAACAGGGTTTCCCAGCAGACCAAATCGAAAGCCTTCTCGGTGTCTAAAAACATCACCTGAGCTGGTATTTTATTTTGTGAGAAATAATCAAGGGCTTCAATTAAGAAATTTGTATTACTAAACAATTGCCTACCTGGCACAAAGCCACATTGATCTGGATTAAGCTGGAGAGCTCATCACTTTGCGAAAACGATTAGCCAGTAATTTTGTAAAAATGTTGTAAGCTACATTTAATTAACTTATGGGTCTATAGGAATTAAAGTTTTCCCTTTTCTTACTTTTCTTTAGGAAACTGACAACGACAGTAGTTCAAAATGACGGCGGAATCCCCCCCCACATTTAGGATTTGATTAGCTAACTTAAGAATATTTAAGACAGGCGCGAATTTCTTTTAAAATTCAGCCAGAAGGACATCTTCCTCAGTTGCTTTGCCATTGGGCAACAATTTAATGGCCTCTTCGACTTCCTCTAATGTGAATTTAATAATCATAGCATAGGGCTGAGCTGCTTGTAGTTTATGTATTGAAAGTTTGCCCAGAAGGGATCTTACTGCGCTTTGTCAACCTGCTGCTGTTGTTTTAGAAACTTGAGTGTAGTGTTTTAAAAAGGTAGTATACATTTCAGTGGGTTCTGTGATAGACTATGCTTTCAACTATCCCAGAGTGATGAGATACTATTATTCAATGAGCGTTCTTGTGCCTCTTGAGCAAGAAATTTCCCCGCACATTCACTTTTCTCATAAACCTGTTGTAGTATGCGGTATGGGAAGTGTAACCTAGTTTGCAATAATAATCTAGCATGGCATAACTAGCCTGCCTCAAGGCATCTCTGCTGAGAGAGATTCTATTTTACGAAAAATGTAAACTATGCAAAGAAGCTTCAACTTCTGTCCTCTGCTCTGCTAGCTCTCTGTGATGTGAAATTTCTTCAGGAGTATTTATGCTGCGTATAGAAGCTTTAAAGGCTTCCCAAACGTTCTCCACCCATGAAGAGTTTTTGTTAACCCTCAAATAATTGGTGATTTCAGAGTGCACACCTGTGCACCACTCTTCCTTTTCTAAATTGACTATATTAAAAGACCATCTAGCACTTGCAATTTCTACTCTAATACCTGAAATCTCAATTTTCACTAAGGCACAATCTGAAAACCGATTTTGGATATGGTGATATTTTTTTAGTTGCAAATTTTGTGAGCATAGGAAGTAATCCAGTCTTGCTGCCGAGGGATATTTGGCTGAAAAACAAGTAAATTCACAAGTTTATGGATACTACTCTTGCCATAAATCAGTGAGATTAAGTATTGTTGTATACTGTGCTAAGCAGTTGGCACTGTGTATTTTATTTTGCTTATGCTTTTCTACTGAAGAATCCCACCCATGGTCCAGGAGAAAGTTAAAGTCCCCCCTAATATAACTAAATCTGGAATGTCGAGTAGAGGCTGACATAATTTTGACAGTGGTGCACCACAGGTGCATAAACAGAGGCGAATGTAAGCTTAGTTTTAGCTAGCCAGCCGCCTAGGCATCTCCCATTCCCATTGGTCTGTGAAAATGCAACCTGCATACGAAAATGCTTATTTAAATACAGTGACATCCCCCTTTGTGCCGTATTCACACTAGACAAACCACTATACGGAGCCCATTTGCCGAGCATTTTATAAGCGCTGTTATTCTTATCCTTAAAATGTGTCTCCTGCAGAAGCACAATGTCCAGGTTATGTACCCTAGTCCATACATCCACAGCTCGTGCCTTTTGTTAATTATTGAGACGATTATTCTCAATGTAACTACCTTTATATTATCCTTATATGATGCTGCATGGTGATTTGAATAACTGGGCTAAGACCATCTTCCCTCTTATTATGCAAAACAGATACATTGAGGCCATATGACGTCCCAGACCTGCTATACTTGTTGAATACTTATGATCATTGCACAATAGTAGTAAAAACTCTCCCATTTTAACTCCTGCTGTGAGCTTCCTACTCCTCACCCAAGTCCTATTCCATACCTCAACCCTCCCCTGATAAGGAGGAATTTCCCTCAATTCCTTCCTTGGACCCAATAATCTCCTGAGTGCCATCCAATTGCACTCTCAAGCGTCTGTAACCCACCAGTATGCATCTGGAGTTTCTCGGCCTTACCTGCCCATAAAGAAAGCAAAAAACACAGCCACACCCAATTCTCCTGTAGAGCCCTCCTCCTGTCATTCTTGCGTGGGAACCCTTCAGCTATCATTCTGCCTTTTTTGTTTATTCCTGAAGGAGCACCTGTGCCTTGCCCTTGGCTAAGACCATGAGTTTTAGTTTTGCTTGCTGTACTATGGTAGCCTTTGCCCCATTGGCTTTAAAAGCATTGATCAATCAATCAATATTCTTTATTCAGTCAAAGACCATAAAAGCACAACAAAAACAATAAAAGCAGATACACATTTCACATAAAACTTATTAACACAAATCATTACAGTACTACAAGGAGTATTACAAAGACATTCACAGAAATCTAATTTTACTCATACCACCTTCTAGTTAAACTAGCACTCCTAATATAGTTAACCACAGAAACACACAATTCCAAAGAAGCTAAGATTTGTAAGTACCTCATACTTTCCTTATATGATTTAAAATCCTTATTTGTAAGGATCGGCTTTAGAAATTGATTTCATGAGGAACCATGTGACCTGCAAAAAAACATAAAATGAACAGTTGTGTGGGACAAGACCTAAATACCGACATATGGGCAAGATGGCAAAAATAAAAACCAAGTGCCCATAGTTGGAAAGGCAACAAGATAATGAACTCTATTTGTGCATAACCTGGTCAAATAAAACCATGATCCCAAATTATCTGTCCAATATAAATACTGTTCTAAACCTGAATTAGTAATTGAAGAAAGATGCTATATAATAGAATTAATATTCAGTGCCATTCCAATTCTTTTTTCTTCTCTATAGGACAGGTAGGGCCATATGTACGAAAGATTTTTCCCATAGACACAGAATGGGTAAAATCCTTTGGTACATCTGGCCCGTAGTTCTTTATTACCAGACTTTTAGTTTTTGGCCCAATAGTTTCCAAACTATCAAACAAAGATGTCATCCTCAGAGCATAAAACAATCCTTTTGCATAGGCCATCCAGGGAATGCTACCACCTTTATCCATCTTTAGACAGTCAATTATAATTTCCCTTGATAGAACTGCCTCTAAAGTATTCCAAATCTTTACCCATAACAAGAGCGGGCCATGATTATTTGATCATTAAAAAAAAACAGACCTAGCTCTAGATTGGTAACAAAACTGGCAGTACTCTGATGAACAGTTTAAATTTTATCCCAAAACTCATTTTAAACCGTCTGCAACTTTCCTATGACTACATACCCCCATACACCAGCACTATATATTCCTACCTACAAACCTTCACTGTTATATAATGCAACCATATGCTTAATAGGCTCCTGTGCTCTTTGAGAAACCAGCCGGGCCAAGGAATCATTTGCTTCTACCAAGAGACCTAAATAATAAAAGAGCACACGCTTGTTCGGAGATCTCGAGAGAATCATGCAACTTTGAGGATTTGGTATAGGAACAAGTGAAACAGTGTACATGGTCTCCAGTGAGTTATGATCAAAATTCTCAAAGATATTTATAGTAGCCCTGACAAAGTCTCAGTGATTATTTTCACTTCACGAAACACGTGTTAGCTGGAATGGTGGCTGGAACTGTGATTATATGTATGAAATAAAGCAAGATGGAACTGGAGAATATGCAAAAGAATGACACTAAATGTATTTTACTTTGAAACCTGTGCCTTGGAATTTTATGTTAAGTATTTTAAGAAATAAATGAAGCCTACTTTAGTAATATGAACATTGTCTGTACAAAACTGCATTGGCCCTGTGATCCTTGGGCCACATATCATACAGAACGATTTATGCTGATTAACGTTCAGGACAAGTTGAGACATAAAAGAATTAAAACTATTTAAAAGTCTCTGCCAGCCATTTGCAGTTACAGCTAAAAGAACTGCATCATCCCTGTAAAGAAATACAGGTACAACGTGGTTTGAAGCATGCGGAACATCCGGGATGCAAGTATGTAGATAACTTTCCAGGGTGTTTATATAAATCAAAAACAAGATAGGGGCCAAAATACAGCCTTGATTTACCCCCCTTGTAATCTTATTAGGCTTAGTGCAACCCCATATTGTATAAAGCAAACCCTGATGGTTGTCTCTTGGTGGAGGAGTCTTACTAAATTAATGAAGAAAGGTTCAACTCCCACCTTAGCCTTTAGTTCCCATAATTTACTCCTGTCCCCCATGTGACAGACACAGGAAAGGTCCATAAAAGCTACGTGGACAGCGCCTCCCCTGGCTCTGACATACTTACCTAGGACCAGATGTAAGTTAAGAGCTTATTTTACCATCCAAAGGCCTCGCCTAAAGCCATATTGAGCATCTGAAAAAAACAATTTGCCTCAGCCCATTCCTTAACCCCTTAGCTGCTGGGCCTTTTCCCCACCAGTGCTGAGCCCTTTTTTGGCTATTTGGGGTAGTTCGCGCTTAGGGCTTGATAACTTTTTTTCCACATAAGCTAACCACACCAAATTTGCGTCCTTTTTTTCCAACATCCTAGGGATTCTAATGGTACCCAGAGTTTGTGGTTTGCCCTGGAGGAGACCAAGAAAATAGCCAAAATACAGTGAAAATTTCATTTTTTCCAAAAAAATGGGGAAAAAGGGCTGCCGAAGAAGGCTTGTGTTTTTTTCCCTGAAAATGCCATCAACAAAGGGTTTCTGGTGCTGAAATCACTATCTTCCCACCTTTCAGGAACGGGCAGACTTGAATCAGAAAACCACATTTTCCAACACAAATTTGGCATTTTACTGGGACATACCCCATTTTTACTATTTTTGGTGCTTTCAACCTCCTTCCAGTTAGTGACAGGAATGGGTGTGAAACCAATGCTGGATCCCGGACAGCTAAACATTTCTGAAAACTAGCCAAAATTATGAATTCAGCAAGGGGTCATTTGTGTAGATCCTACAAGGTTTTCCTACAGAAAATAACAGCTGAAATAAAAAAAATTGAAATTGAGCTGAAAACAACAGCCATTTTTCTTTATGTTTTACTCTGTAACTTTTTCCTGCGATGTCAGATTTCTGAAAGTAATATGCCGTTTTGTCTGCTGGACTCTTCTGGTTGCGGGGATATAAAGGGCTTGTAGGTTCATCAAGAACCCTAGGTACCCAGAGCCAATAAATGAGCTGCACCCTGCAGTTGGTTTTCATTCTATACTGGGTATACAGCAATTCATTTGCTGAAATATGAAGAGTGAAAAAGAGGTATCAAGAAAACCTTTGCATTTCCAAAATGGGATCAAGATAAGGTTTTGAGGAGCAGTGGTTATTTGCACATTTCTGAATTCCGAGGTGCCCATACTAGCATGTGAATTGCAGGGCATTTCTCAAATAGACGTCTTTTTTACACACTCTCTTACATTTGGAAGGGAAAAATTTAGAGAAAGATAAGGGGCAATAACACTTGTTTTGCTATTCTATGTTCCCCCAAGTCTCCCGATAAAAATGATACCTCACTTGTGTGGGTAGGCCTAGCGCCCGCGACAGGAAATGCCCCAAAACACAACGTGGACACATCCCATTTTTTGACAAAATACAGAGCTGTTTTTTGCAAAGTGCCTACCTGTAGATTTTGGCCTCTAGCTCAGCCGGCAGATAGGGAAACCTACCAAACCTGTGCATTTTTTAAAATTAGAGACCTAGGGGAATCCAAGATGGGGTGACTCGTGGGGCTCTGACCAGGTTCTGTTACACAGAATCCTTTGCAAACCTCAAAAAGTGGCTAAAAAAACAAGTTTTCCTCACATTTCGGTGACAGAAAGTTCTGGAATCTGAGAGGAGCCACAAATTTCCTTCCATCCAGCGTTCCCCCAAGTCTCCCGATAAATATGATACCTCACTTGTGGGGTTAGGCCTGGTGCCCGCAACAGGATTAGATCACACAACGGTCAATGATGGCCTTTACGTGAGGCAGCTGTTGACCCTGGGGTGATCCATTCCTGACACAGGCACTAGGTGTCGGCACTCAAGTGGGGTAGTGTTTTTATCAGGACAGGTGAGGAGTCACTGGGTGGTAGGAATGTTGTGGATCCCAGCATTTTCCTGTAGTTTGTGTGACAGAAATGCAAGAAAAATTGAGTTTTTTTTCCAACATTTCAGCTTTGCAGGGTATTCTGGGTAAGAAAACTTTGGGGAATCCACACAAGTCACACCTCTGTGGACTCCCCCGAATGTCTAGTTTCCAGAAATGTTTGGGTTTAGTGTGTTTCTCTATATGGCCGCCGAATCCAGGACCAAAAACACAGGTGCCTGCCTTACAAAACCAGTTTGTTTTGCCATAGATCATTTTGATGTCTCCACAATATGATTTGGGTGGTGGAATTTGGGGCTGAACTAAATTGGGGAGCTCCCAAGAGAGCACTCTCTCTCTCTCTCTCTCTCTCTCTGCTTGCCGCCGCATTCACCTGCTCTCTGGGTTGGCCTAACCCACTATTACCCAGTTGCACGAACAGCTTGCGAAGGGACAGCAGGACTGTCCTCATCACCTCCCTCATAATGTACTGGAAGAGGAGTTATCGAATGGGACTCCTCTGACTGAAAAATCACTCCCAGAGTCTGGGCCATTGTCCTATCTCTCAGATGCTGTCTCAGTATCTGATGTCTCAGTCTCTGATCCTATGTCAGAGCGGTCCTCTATAACCCGAGTGCAGGCAGCAGTCATCCATCAAGATGCCATCTCTGCTATTGGCTAAACTGTTGCTCTAAAACACTAGCCTACGTAGACAGTCACAAAATCGATGGTGTGTGTGAGATACGTGCAACAGTAGAGGCCACCTTACCTGCGCTTCTTCCCTCAATCAGCACGTACTTTCAAGACACTCAAAAAAAACACCTTGTCACATACCATTCGTCACAGTCTTTAGCACCTCCTGCGCCCAGTCCAACAATCATTATTGTGCTCCCACTCCCTCCTCCTCGGATTCCCTCATTACCACCCAGCAAAAGTGCCCTTCATCTCTCCATAGCCGCCCTCCACCCCACACATACATTTCATTGGTATTATAGCGCAGGTAATGGCTGACTTTACTAATGTACTCAGCTATTTACATAAAATACAGATTGGCTCTTTGCAGTAGGCATATAAACCTTCTGCGCTCCATTATGGCACTAAAACTGCCACTAGACAAGTCGGACCCTTTTCCCCCGAGGGAAACCACACACATATTGACAAAAGTGATATATATATGACAGCCAACCACCTGAAACTCAACTCAAGCAAAACCGAAATAATCCTCTTTGGCCCACACAAAAACACCTGGGACCCCTCATGGTGGCCCACCACGCTAGGCCCTGCACCCACCCCCGCCAACCACGCACGCAACCTCAGAATCATCCTAGACTCCTCCCTCTCGATGACCCAACAAATCAACGCTCTCACCTCCTCATGCTTCAACACACTCCGTATACTGAAAAACATTCAAATGGACCCCCACAGAGACCAGAAAAACTGTCACTCACGCACTCATCAGCAGCAGGCTTGATTACGGAAACGCCCTCTACGCCGGCACCACTCTAAAACTCAAGCGCAAACTACGCGCATCCAGAACTCAGCAGCACGACTCATCCTCGACCTCCCCCGACACGAACACATCTCTCCACACCTCAAATCCCTCCACTGGCTCCCCACTGACAAAAGGATCACCTTCAAGATCCTCATCCTCGCACACAAATCACTCCACAACACAGGCCCTGCCTACCTCAACGAGCGTCACCTTCCACACCCCCACACGAAACGTCCGCTCAGCTGACCTCTCTCTCGCCTCTGTCCCCCGCATCAAACACACCACCACCGGGGGCAGATCCTTCTCCTACTTTGCACCCAAAACCTGGAACGCCCTCACAACCCACCTTCACAAGACCCAAAACCTACTTCTTTTCAGGAAGGGCCTCAAAACCTGGCTTTTCGAACAGTGAACTTCCCAGCCCCTTTCCCTCCCCCCGTCCCCCCTCCAGTGCCTTGAGACCCTCACGGGTGAGTAGCGCGCTTTATAAATCTTTGATATATATAGAGATCTACCTCTATATATATATATATCTACCTACATAGATATATCTATAGATATATATCAATGTACATAGATATATCTATCTACATAGATATATATATATAGATCTATATATATATCTATTTTTTTTAGTTGTTGTATGGAAACCTGAAAGTGTTTCCTGGCCCCCGATCGCAGGGGAGACTCTCCCCTTTCTTACGAGGCCTTCCCGAACGTGGGAAAGGCCGTTTTCCCCATCAAAGCAGGAAGCGGCCGCAAGGCTGCTTCCTGCTTTGATGGGGAAAACACCTTTGAAACGTCAGCGCGCCGCGGGCGGGTGGGGGGCGGGGGGAGACATGGAAGCTTCCGTGTCTCCCGGGGGAAGGTTTAAAAAAAAAAAAATCCTCGGGTGCAACGCACCCGAGGATTTATTAATACCCTTCCTGGTGTCGGCCACTGGTCGTGACCCGGACCAGGGAGGGTGTGTGGGTGTCGGCCAATGGCCGACGCCCGCATCCAACAGGTTAAACTGATCTAAAATATTTTTGAAGAGGCATCTGAAAGCAAGATCGGGCGATAACAAGTGGGCAAGCTCTTGTCTCCCTTTTCAAAAATGTGAATTATTATGGACTCACACAATGAAAGAATTAATTCTGTCCTAACTACTGCTCTGAGAACATTTTTAATTAATGTGGCCCTGACATCAACATTTTGCTTAAACAAATCACAGGTACTCAATCAGAACCACGTTCCTTCCCACTGGCCGAGTGTAATATTTCTTTTCATGCTGATGCTAAATCTGTACAGTCTGTAATCCAATGATCATTAATAGGTAAATGATCCCCATGACCATCACTTTCCGGACCCCGTTCTACAGTAGATGAGTTAAAAACTTTAAAAAATGATCCACCCAATCCTGCTCAGGGATATGAAAGTCTAAAGCAGCGAACGATTTATCCACAAAAACGATGGTTCATTCTCTCCCAAAATTGCTTGTTATCCCCTGTTTGGACAGCCTTTTCCAGGTCCACCCATGCCTTCAGCCTAAGATCTTGTTTTCTACAATCAATAACACCCTTATACTTCCCTGGGGCCTCCCTAACTTCTTCCATATCCTGTGGATTCCTCTTAGTGGCTTTTTTCAGGGCTTTCAGGGCAGCAGTGCATTTTGCAATAAACAAGGAATGTGATGAACCGAATTTCAAAAACGTTTTGATAATTAACATTGTGGACACTGTTTCCCAAATACCAATACAACTCTCCCTAATAGCCTTGGGCTCTGCATTATCTGAAAAACAGCTCTCCATTTCTTTTGTAACCAAATTAAAAAGGCCCGCCAAAAACATATTAGAGTCTACAGTTGCCCATTTCACACAGACTCCTTTATTGGCACTGTAGTGCACCGAAGATCCTGATAGATCTTGGGATTGAGAGAAAAAAATAACAGAAAAATCCAGAATAATCGGGTTATGATCACTAAACGGGAAGGTAGACCACATACCCATCCAAATTCTGGATTAACTCTTGAGACAGCAATACAAAATCCATTGCACTACCTCTTCCTCTACCCACGAAAGTGGGGAAGCACCCATAGCCCTGATCCTCAAAGTCAGAATCTGGGAAAAAGTACAGGTAATGAGAAAGGATAGTCTGATTTACTGCTTCACCATAAGGTGAATGCACAAAATAACTAAGATCAACCCTAAAAACATTTGAGAACCCACAGACCGGTGACCCACTATGGGAACATTTCCTAGTATTAAAATCAGCAGCCCACATTATTGACTAATGATGGTTCCTATAATTGACAAACTCTGTCAAAGACTCCCCTAGTTCATAGACAAAATCCATAGGTTGTGCCACAATTACATGTAAATAAAAATTAATGTTAATATTCTTTTGCAAAATAAGACTTAACACTTGAAAGTAAAGATCAGATTTCAAAATGTTTATCTCCAGGTTAGTAATGTAACATAAGACAAAGATGGCCAACTCCCCTTTTCCCTACCAGCTAAGGATGGAGTAGCATGAACCCAATATGATCTAAAACCATCAATAAACAAAAGTTCCAGTGCCTATGTCTCCTGACAGCAAATAAAAACAACATTATAAATAAAAGACAACCAATCTTCGTTTTGAAGTTTCTTACTAGCCCCTGCAATATTACAGGACACAAAACACAATGCCTGGTCATTTCTCCCACTTAATACAGTTTCAATCAGGGGGACTGAAGTAACAATGTTAGCGGGCTGTGTAGCCGCTAACTTTATCTGGCCCAATACCTCAACCGAATTCCTTTCTGTTGGAAGTCAATCAATATCTGATAGATTTGATACTGCATCAAAATGATTTATGTAAATATCAGGGCCGTGTGAAGGAACCCATTCATTGGTATATGATTTGAGAACTTCTGAGTTCCTAGGTTTTTATTTAAATAAGGTAGTAAAAGAACTCAGTGGGAAAGCACATATAGAAAACTAACTACAGTACATGGGGTTCAATCGTGACAATAAAAAACTAGTCCATATAGAATCCTTAATATTCAACACTACGCAATCCCCGTTTACCTTTTTTTCAGAAGTGCCCAACCAGTTCACCCTCCTACCCATGTTTATTTTATTGACAATTTCCAGGTGTTTATCTGCATATTTAGTTAACCAGTTTTTTTAGTTCCTTAAAATCAGACAACATTTTTTCTATGGAACTCATTAAAAGAACATGTCATGAACTTATAATGTCTTTAGCAGCGGTCTGAAAAGTTTCAGCAAAAAAGTGAGGGTCTGATGAACAAACATTAACCTAATTTGTCCCATTGGACCCACTGATTACTCCATTTCCTATATGACTAAAATATGTTGTTTTCTGAAAAGGGTTTTTCCCAAGCTCAGATGTTCCTCCCTCCTCTCGTTTCCTTTTAAATAGTGGCACACTTTTTGGAGATTAGGGCATAATGTGTCATCAGTAATTCCAATGGATTCTTCATGAACAACACAGGGATATCCCTTCTTACGTTAACTAAATATTACTGCTTTTGACTCTTTAATGGATTCCTTATTTAAAGTAAAAGGTTTGCCCAAAGCAAAGCTAGAATCTTCAGTTTGTGACCCCTAGATTAATACTGGGGGCAATGGCATCAAAATCATTTTTTTAACAGCCCCAATACAATCGTCAACCTTGTGCAGTTCAGTAGAAATTACGCCCACAGCACTGGTGAAAGAGGTAGAGCACAAATAATTTACACCACCGTTCGAAACCTGGAGGTTTTTCTTCCCCATTATAAAGTGATAAGGATGATGATCACGCTATAAAAGCCAGAATTAAACTCTGCAAGCCAACAATATTACCATACTCTCCATTAACATGCCTGATTACACTCACCCATGCTCCTGCATACAAGGATCTAAAATGGAATCGAAAAACCCAGAGAGCAGGTCCAGTCCAGCCTCGAACGGCAGAGGACAGACACTGACGGGCCCACTCTTGACCCGGTCTTCACTCAGGTACGCGCCTGGGCGCGTCCTGCACTGTGGGGTAAAGATGAGCGCTGTATAGCTAACTAAACAATTGATGACACACAGGTGAAAAATCACAAAGCCTCCTCTTGGGGCCCTGTGCACTCTGGTAGATCAAGACCCCTGCAGGAAGTTGAAATGGAGCACGTCTTATGCCACAGGGTAAAGACCAGCGCTTTATTACGCACTAAATAGCTGATGGCATACAGGTGAAACATTTACAGAGACACCTCCTGAGGCCCTGTGCACTCTGGTAAATGAAGTGCATCCCGTGCCGTGGGATAAAGACCAGCACTTTATGGTGCACTAAATATCTGATGATCTGATGACACACAGGTAAAAAATCACAAAGCTGCCTCCTGGGGCACTGTGTACTCTGTTAGATCGGGTCCCATTCAGCAAGGTGAAATGAAGCGGGATCATTTTAACAAAGTCTCTGCAATTCCATGCCGAAAACGAACATGTCTGAAACAATTCTGATGTGGCCACCTCAGGAGTTAAAAAAGCATTTCTTGCAATTGCTTTACTTTAAAATAAGTTACTTTACACGAAAGTATGAAAATTCAGCAACATCGTATGAGGATTCTTTGCCCCGAAACTCATTGAGCGGGGACTTTGTGCTCCTTTTGATAGTCAGATCCCTAGTCAGCTCTGGGCTAGCATGTTTCAAAAGAGAGCCTATCCATTCTCTTACTTGTGGGCCTTCTCTTCCCTTTGCAATGTTTTCTTGCTTACCCTGCTCCTTGCCCAGCATCTCCTCAGTCGTCTGCGTCCTCTAACAGGCCGACACTTCCACTACTGGGAGAGGGGGGCCTAGGCCAGTAAGCGCTCCAGCAACACAACTTGTGGGCTGTCATGCCGTCCCCGTAATAATAGCATTCTTTCATACACTCATTCATTCTTACTACAACTGTTACCTAAGCCATTCATCCTTCCATGCCCTCTGCCCCTCCCAAATCTGCTTAGCATGCACAGTTAACCAACAAATGAATTTAAAAAAGAATAATACGTTGAACCTTGTGCCATATTTATAACCCAGTTTGCATTGCTCTTGCACCACCCAATGTGATGCAAGATTGAAGCAAACTTTGTCAGATTTTAAAGCCACACAAAACCACTTTGCATGGATATTAGTGGCTTCAAAAATCTAGAGAAAGGCAACACAGCGCAAATTGCTGCATTGATATACTCTGCTCTAGGAAGGCATTCCATGGATGTTGCATAGGTGTTCCTACGCAACTCCCATGGTTTTTGCATTCTGCAGCACACATAGAATGAGGAAGGTGCTTCCCAAGATTGCTTTTGGCCAGGAAGATGTCCTTCCTGCATAAAACCAATCATGCATGCAACATAGGCACCCTTGCACCATAGTGCAAGGATGCCTGCATTGGCACCAGACAGCCCATTGTGTGCCAGAACTGAGGAAAGGACAGGAATGTGTTGTATTGCCTTAAATACCACACATACCTGCCCTTTCCAAATGATGCACACAGAATAGCAAGGTAGCTTGCTGCACTGCACCAGTTCTACAGAAATATACCCCCTAGTGTCTGTGACAATGATTGTTCAACATGTAGACTACAATTGCGTTTTTCAACAAAAGGCTTAGCTATGCGTGAGAAATAAATGTCATCCTGTTATTAGCAATTGCAGATTTGCCTTAGAAGTGCTTTTCTTGGTCTGAAAGTGCTAGAATACCATACAAATGAAAAATGAGACCCTGCAATGACAAATCTGTATCACATTGGTAAGCCTGAGGTATAAATGAAAATTGTGGATTACCCAAGTATAATTACTGACAAGGCAACTAAAGATTAGTTTTGAAGTAATGGTTCATGGAAGGATAATTGCCTCTACATAGAGACCTAGTGGCGTATTTATGAGAAACTGGCGCAGTGTAGGGAAAGGGCAGGAATGTGGCATATTTAAAGCAACACCACACTTTCCTGGCCTTTCCCCTGCGCTGGAGCACAATGAGCTGCCTAGCACCAATGCAGGCACCCTTGCACTAATTGTATTCATTTGCATTTATCTAGTGCAATAGGTGCGCTCAAAGTATTTAATTAATTAAAGTGCTTGTATAAAATTCTGATAAGGGTAAAAAAAAGAAAAACTTAAAATGTAATGCTTTAATCTACCTGACTTTAACACTCACCAGTCAGTGATTTCATTAAAAACGCATTCTAGATCTTATCCATGTTGTTCACTAACAGCAATATAATATGGTTACAGCTCTCTCGGCACACAAATGATCATATTTCTGTTATGCATTCCTCTAGCCTAAGAGGTCTTTCCATTTCCTTCTAATACCTCTGCTGGATACCAAAGTGTCCCCCAAAAATATATTTAATGCTTGACAATTTGATATGGTAAAATATGAGCAAGCTTGTAAGAGTCATTTTGAAAGATAACTCAACATATTGTCTAGTAAGTTAATATACTCAAACTTGCACCTGTACCTAAACGTTTTGCATGTAGCTCCATTCTATGAAAATATGCTCCCAGGATGCAATTGGATTGCTACAATGTACACAGTCAGTATATGAATTGGCAGTGTAGTATGGTCTGAAAGTCGGATAATTCATTAGAACCCTAACAACAACATGAGTTTCTTTGCAATTATTAGTTAACTCAGAATCTGTTAAATTTGGCTCATCCTGAAGCCATTTACCTTGCATTTAAACAAATGAATGTTTTTCATTTTCTGAACTCAGCTCTGCCCTGCTGATAACAGGCTTGTTGGCCAACAGACTTTTCATGGTGATTTCACCACCATGAAAAGGCTGGTAGACAACAAGTGCAGGGGGGCGAAGGGAGCCACTGCACTGCCCATGCTGTGCAGACAGTGTGCACTTCAAGGGTGCTGTTGCACCCTACATGCAGCAGCATTGACACCGGCTCAATTATGTGCCGGGAACAATACTGTGGCACCGTTCCCACTAGGCTGACTGGTGGAAATCAAGGTTTCAGACAGTCAGCCCAGTGGGAAAGTTGTAATGGGGCCAGTGGGGAGACCACCAGAATCATGGTGGTCTCCTTGTCTGTAGTTTGGCGGACAGATGTTTCTGTCTGCCAAACTCCTAAAGATCCCGTAAATTTCTGGGGTTGACACACTTGAGGACTTTCTACTGATCCAAAATGCCAGTGGTTGGCAAGCAGGCTCAAACAAACGAACGTACACACACAATTGCATAGTTCTGAATTGAAAATGCAAGACAACCATGTAGTCACAGTTTGCAAATATGCTTTATTACTATTTATATACTGCAATAATGCAAAGGTGGACATGTGATGTCAAGCATAGGTTTTGAAGTGGAAGGGTGTCCTTGCACACACTATTACAAAGCTTTACAGCTGCCTCCAGGAGGCCTATATGTTTGGCACAGAGTCCTGTCTTCTTTTTTTGTGGACTACTTATTCTCCAACGCAAATCAGAGTTTGTGTTGTAAAGTAAATCCCAGTGTAACACTTTCCCTGTGTTTGTGTTACTTTGACTCTTCCAGGCTGGGAACTTTTAGGTCTATCAACACACAAGACACTTTTCTTTAAGGAATCAGCAATTTCTACATACAGATTTCTGAAGTAGTCAATTTAAACAACTAAGCTTTCCTACCAGAATAATCAATTTTTCACAGATTATTTTATCTTGCATTTATTTTTCACTTAAGGAGTCTGCATAATATTTTACATGCAGTTTTTGCTCATGGTCAGGGACACTGGCATTATGCGGCAAGGAAGAACAAATTATGTGGCAGGGTTGACTATATTATGCAGCAATACAAAGCAACATGTGCTATAATGGGCATATCATGTGATGGTATTACTTCATGATTTTGAAACTTTAACACTGGACAAACATTTTGTGTCATTAATACCAGTTTAAAAGTAGGCCTGGGCATGGAGATCCACTCCGTTGCTGGCATTTCCAAAACTTGGGCACTTCAAGATACGTGGAGTAGCGCAGAGTTCCTGAATTCCACAATCAGGCATGGAGCAGATATTGTTCGTGTGTGTGAGGTTGGGTTTTGGTGCTCTCTCAGGAGTGCCACGATACTACTGCATCACTAGCAAGCGCGCACAAGACTTTGCATTCGCTCAAGCTGTTTCCGGCCATATGCACAAGACTTCACTTTTACTTGCACTGCTTTTGGCTGCAATGGTCACTAAAACAGTCCTGCTTGCGAGCGCAATTGGACTTGGAGTAGATTCTCTACTCCAGATAAATCTAAATCTAGTCAAAAAGTGTTTTTTGAGTGGATTTTCTTCTCATGTGGACCCTTCAGGTTGTTTTTAAGGTTGAGAAGCATTTTTCTTTAAAAGGGAAGGAAGTGACTTAGAGATTCCAACTTCCTGTTCCTGTCCAGCAGGCTCCTCCCAGTGCTTTGTCTACCTCCTGGTCACTTTTCACTTGGATTTTGAGGTGGAAGGATCACTTTTTTTGTCTCCTGTGTATACCTTTGGATTTAAGGTCTTTGTTTTTGTTAAATCACACACATACTTTCCAAAATTATTGAATAAGGGTGGTGTTTGTTTGCATGGGCATGCACCAATATTTATTTATACCTTAATTTAATTAAAAACAATTATAGTGGTGGGTGGCCTGGAGTTTAAGAATGGGCCTAGTTATTTATTTTGCATTTCATTGATTTTTCTTCTTTTGTAAAGGAAAATTATTCCACAGCTCAGTACTTGTCCTTTTCTACATGTTTGCAAAATTTGCAATAATATTTCACTATTTCCAAAGCCATCTAGTCAGCAGGCCCAATACTAGTAGTCATCAGTGCATAAAATAAATATTTTAGTGGTATATGTTCTGAAAAGTTCATATAGGGCAGCGATGGCATTGGATTTAATTAAAAAGGTTTGCTACTGTTTGTATTTCATTTTGTTTTTCAAAAAGTGTGTATGTTGTGTGGTAATATTTGATGGCATAGAATGATGTGTGTATTGTTGTTGTGAAATTTTGTATAGCTCAGTTGTCAAGTTTTGCATTTTTTAGTGTCCTCATAGTACCACCAATGAGTACCAACTAGGTTACCACCATCCTAAGTACTTATGGTCAAACTCATTGTCAGTTAACTGGGCCAAAGAATGAAATCACTGCCCAAAATTCCTCCAATTTGGGGCTAGAGGCAAACATGTGAACACCCTCTACCTCGCTGCTGCCACATCACTTAAACACAAAACTAGGGGAAACCCTATAACCCTAACCTGCCCAGGGTAAATACAACATAAAAAGAAATAAACCCAGAAGTAACAGAATTAAGGACTGTTCTTAAAACTTAGTACTAAATTTGTCCCTACCTGTCATTTTTTGCCTTTTTATGTTGTATTTACCCTGGGCAGGTTAGGATTATAGGGTTTCCCCTAGTTTTGTGTTTAGTCTTTGTACACATTGTTAGGTGTGAGGGAACTATTTAATCATATGAGAAATACTCTACCCCCACGAGTTGGAGGGTGAATAAAATATAATACTTAGTTAAAAAGGATGCAATTGGTTATCCTCTAGTTGTAGTGCCACAGATAATTTATAAAGCTTAGAACGTTGTGCCTTGGAGATAATATGTCAGATCACCAAACAGTCTGTTATACTGACGAACAAATTTCGAAGCTTTTGGAATTACCCTCACTCCTAAGCGGAGAATCTCCATTAAGTGAGACTCCAAAATTTGATAAAGTAGAGAGACTAAAACAACTTAAAAAGAAAAATACAGGAACCCAATTACATGCACAGGTATTACTCGAACATCTAAAAAATAACACAATCCCACTAGGTTTACAAGTCAAAAATATTCCGGTGATTTTCACTGGTGACCCAAAATATTTGACACAATTTAGTGGGGTAGGCACCAAATGTTCTCGTGACTGGTTAGCTCTATCAGTTGAAACAGCTCTAAGGATTAGTGAGTGTGAACTAAAAGAAATAGCTGCCCTTGAACAAGAGATATCGGCAGATAACACCATACAAAATGCCCAGCAATTGTTGGATTCAGTGAATAAAATTATAGCGGACTTCAAAACCAATACGATTAGTCAAAAGACAACCAAATTAGCTCGAGATATAAAGAATTTTGATATTCTACATACTTATCCCTACTTAAGAGAAGACTTCTATAAAAACAATAACCCCATTAACCTTAACCTGCAATTTCAAACAAGATCGCGAAAAAAATGTATCTCTTTCTCAGATACATCTTCTGAATCTGATCCAGAGACCTCTTTGTATTGCAAGTGGATTGGGCTTGCTAATTAATGGACTATATTGTAAAGATTTGAGATGCACGACATCACGCTTGTGTGAAAGAAATACACAAGTTAGTGATAGTTAAGTGCACAAAAAGCCCAATGCCTTAGCGAATAACTGTGGATCACATGTGGAGTGACATATTAGTGACCATATTTCTAATACATAGGGCACCACCTCAAGATGTTTTTTTCTCTTTTTTTTATATTCTTAAAAAAAAATTATATGTAATTTATGGTTTGTGTATTGTGAGTAATATTTTCTGTACACGTATTTATGTAATGTGTTTTAAGTCTTGTATTATATCACCATAGATCCTTTTTGCTATATTAAATTTGTTTTGGAAATAAATATGAAAAAGAAATAAACCCAGAAGTAACAGCATTAAGGACTGTTCTTATAACTTAGGACTACATTTGTCCCTACCTGCCACATCACTTAAATTCAGAGGATGCACTCCCTCCTATCTTTGCCAATTTCTTAGGCGTCCAATATATTCTCTGAAGGGTGAAGAAATTATTTCTCCTTAGTGCGGCAGGCTTCACCACTGAGTATAAAGTAGAAAAAGATAGTTGCCATAACTCTTCCAGCTCTGCATCTGGCAAGCATCCACTCCACACAGCATACAATGCTTTCATCCTTCTTCCACTGCCTTCAGAAAATGCTGGTACCACCGTGCCACCTCCTTCTGGTCCTGGTTCAAGGCTAAACATCCCCCCGGCAGTTGAGCCATGCATTCACCTGATAGATCTTAAATCTGGGGACGGCCCCCTCTGTCTTATTACTCCAGAACTCCCAGGTTAACCTCTGCCCATCATTCACCATCTGCTCCCATCTAGTGACACCACTTTTTTTTAAGAGCTTAGAAAGGCTATCCAGCAAGAAATCCGGCATTCTAGGAGAATCCCAAATGGGAGATAATCTGATGTAGTAAGCAAAGCCCAGAAGGGATCTAATCTTGTACCAGGTGGTGGCTGCTGCCTGCTTACATTTCAGTCTGACCTTCTTGAAAAATGTTGGTATCCCAAATTTATAAGGGAATCCATCCTCAGATAGGCCAGAGAGCATTGCTCCAAACATGACCCCCACCAGGGACATATCTGGGCATAGTAACAACATCCTATTATTCTTTAACTGGAAAGCCCAGCAATAGAGCTGAAGATCTGGGAGAACCAACTGACCTAAACCAACCCTTCTCCTTAATTTTTACAAGGTAGGCGTATACCCTTACTAGCCAGCATAAATGAGGTTATCTTGCCTTGTAGTTTTGAAATGGTCTTTTTATCAAAGGTTAACATAATATTGTCTAACAGAAAGATACTTTTGGGTAAAATAGACATCTTCACCAAGTTTATCCGCCCATATAGAGTAAGTGGGAGATTGCCCCATTTTTTTTAACAAAACTCCAACCTCACAATCCACCCTCTCGAGATTTACTGCTGGCATTTTTCCTACATTTTGGATTATTTTTATACCCAAATATCTCATCTCAGCAATACTTCTAGCGTCCCCACAGTTGTGATTCCAAGCCATTATTTCTGTTATTTCTTAATTTATCTCATATTTAACAAGTTTCACAAAAACCCAAGCTTCTCTCATAGGATGTGGGAGGAGAGAGTTTACATCCGAGGTGTACACCATAAGATCGTCAGCAAATAAAGCAATTTTCCTAGAATATTTGCCTACCACAATTTCTTTTATCTGTTTATTTAGTCTCAGACTCTCGGCAATAGGTTCAATAGAAAGGTCAAAAAGAACAGGAGAGAGGGGGCAGCTTTACCTTGTCCCACTTTCTATTTCCACTGGTGAGGACAAACAAGCATTCACAGGAATCTGTTCAGTTAGTGCTCTGTAGATCCCTGACAACACATTTATCAGAGATTTGCTCACTCTAAAATGGGCTGAAACTGCCATAAGATATTGCCAATTAACGTGGTCAAATGCCTTAGTGGCATCAACTGTCACAACCGCTAATGGGATACCTAAAATTATAACTAAATTGATTTACCCTATAAGTGAGTTTTTTCATAGTCCTTCCTGGCAAATATCCCCTTTGATCCTAGTGTACCAATTGCCCCACCACTTTATTTAAATGTGCTGCTAAAATGATGGTAAAGACATTGTAGTCACAATTAACCCCTTCGCTGCCATGCCTTTTCCCCCTTAGGGTGCCAGGCCTTTTTTTGGCTATTTGGGTCAGGGCACGCTTAGGCCCTCATAATTTTCTGTCCACATAAGCTACCTACGCCAAATTTGTGTCCTTTTTTCCACCATCCTAGGGATTCTATAGGTACCCCCACTTTGTGGGTTCCCCTGAAGAAGTCCAAGAAATTAGCCAAAATACAGTGCAAATTGTGTTTTTTTCAACAAAATGGGGAAAATGGCTGCAGAAGAAGGCTTGTGTCTTTTTCCCTGAAAATGGCATCAACAAAGGGGTTTAGGTGCTAAAATCACCAGCTTCCACGCTTTCAGGAAAACACAGACTTGAATCAGAAAACTCAATTTTTCAACACAATGTTGGCATTTTACTGGGACATACCCCATTTTTACGATTTTGTGGGCTTTCAGCCTCCTTCCAGTCAGTGACAGAAATGGGTGAGAAACCAATGCTGGATCCCAGAAACCTAAACATTTCTGAAAAGTAGACAAAGTTATGAATTTAGCAATGGGTAATTTGTGTAGATCCTACAAGGGTTTCCTACAGAAAATAACAGCTGAAATCAAATAATATTGAAATTGAGGTGAAAAAAACAGCCATTTTTCTCTACGTTTTACTCTGTAACTTTTTCCTGCAATGTCAGATTTTTTAAAGCAATATACCGTTACGTCAGCTGGACTCTTCTGGTTGGAGGGGTATATAAGACTTGTAGGTTCATCAAGAACCCTAGGAACCCAGAGCCAATAAATGAGCTGCACCTTGCAGTGGGTTTGCATTCTATACCGAGTATGCAGCAATTCATTTGCTGAAATATAAAGAGTGAAAAATGGGTATGAAGAAAACCTTTGTATTTCCGAAATGGGCAAAAGATAAGGTGTTGAGGAGCAGTGGTTATTTACACATCTCTGATTTCCGGGGTGACCATTCTAGAGGGTGAATTAAAGGGCATTTCTCAAATTGATATCTTTTCTACACACTGTCTTACATTTGGAAGGAAAAAATGTAGAGAAAGACAAGGGGCAACAACACTTGTTTTGCTATTCTATGTTCCCCCAAGTCTTCCGATAAAGATGGAACCTCACATGTGTGGGTAGGATCAATGCCTGCGACAGAAAATGCCCCAAAACACAACATGACCACATCACATTTTCCCAAAGAAAACAGAGGTGTTTTTTGCAAAGTGCTTGCCTGTGGATTTTGGCCTCTAGCTCAGCCAGCTCCTAGGGAAACCTACCAGACCTGTGCATTTTTAAAAGCTAGACACCTAGGGAAATCCAAGATGGGGTGACTTTTGGGGCTCTGACCAGGTTCTGTTACCCAGAATCCTTTGCAAACCTCAAAATGTGGCTAAAAAAACACTTTTATCCTCTTATTTCGGTGATGGAACGTTCTGGAATCTGAGAGGAGCCACAGATTTCCTTCCGCCCAGCATTCCCCCATTTCTCCCGATACATTTTGATACCACACTTGTGTGGGAAGGCCTAGTGCCCGGCGACAGGAAATCCCCCAAAACACAATGTGGACACATCACATTTTCCCAAAGAAAACAGGTGTTTTTGCACAGTGCCTACCTGTGGATTTTGGCCTCTAGCTCATCCGGCACCTAGGGAAACCTACCAAACCTTAGCATTTTTTAAGCCTAGACACCTAGGGGAATCCAAGGTGAGGTGACTAGTGGGGCTCTCACCAGGTTCTGTTACCCAGAATCCTTTGCAAACCTCAAAATTTGGCTAAAAAAACCATTTTTTCCTCACATTTCAGTGACAGAAAGATCTAGAATCTGAGAGAAGCCACAAATTTTCTTTCCACCCAGCGTTCCCTCAAGTCACCTGATAAAAATGATACCTCACTTGTGGGGGTAGGCCTAGTGCCCACGACAGGAAATCCCCCAAAACACAACATGGGCACATCACATTTTCGCAAAGCAAACAGGTATTTTTTGCAACGTGCCTACATGTGGATTTTGGTCTCTAGCTCAGCAGGCACCTAGGGAACCTACCAAACCTTAGCATTTTTTAAACCTAGACACCTAGGGGAATCCAAGATGGGGTGACTTCTGGGGCTCTCACCAGGTTCTGTTACCCAGAATTTATTGCAAACCTCAAAATTTGGCTAAAAAACTATTTTTCCTCATATTTCGGTGACTGAAAGTTCTGAAATCTGAGAGGAGCCACACATTTCCTTCCACCCAGTGCTCCCCCAAGTCTCCCGATAAAAATGGTACCTCCCTTGTGGGGTTAGGCCTAGTGGCCACGACAGCAAATCCCCCAAAACACAAAATGGACACATCACATTTTCACAAAGAAAAGAGGTGTTTTTTACAAAGTGCCTACCTGTGGATTTTGGCCTCTAACTCAGCCAGCACCTAGGGAAACCTGTGCACTTTTGAAAACTAGACACCTAGGGGATTCCAAGATGTGGTGACTTGTGAGTCTCTTAAAAGGTTCTGTTACCCAGAATCCTCTGCAAACCTCAAACTGTGGCTATAAAAACACTTTTTCCTCACATTTTGGTGACAGAAAGTTCTGGAATCTGAGAGGAGCCACACATTCCTTCCACCCAGCGTCCCCCCAAGTCTCCTGATAATAATGGTAGCACACGTGTGGGGGTAGGCCTAGTGCCCACGACAGGAAATCCCCCAAAACACAACGTGGACACATCACATTTTCCCAAAGAAAATAGGTGTTTTTTTAAAAGTGCTTCCCTGTGGATTTTGGCCTCTATCTCATCCCGCACCAAATGAAACCTACCAACCTGTGCATTTTTGAAAACTAGACACCTATGGGAATCCAATATGGGGTGACTTGTGGGGCTCTCACCAGGTTCCGTTACCCAGAATTCTTTGGAAACCTCAAAATTTGGCTAAAAAACACTTTTTCCTCACATTTTGGTGATGGAACGTTCTGGAATCTGAGAGAAGCCACAGATTTCCTTCCACCCAGCATTCCCCATTTCTCCTGATAAAAATGATACCTCAGTTGTGTGGGTAGGCCTGGTGCCCGCAACAAGAAAGCCCCCAAAACACAACATGGACACATCACATTTTCCCAAAGAAAACAGAGGTGTTTTTTACAAAGTGCCGACCTGTGGATTTTGGCATCTAGCTCAGCCAGCACCAAGGGAAACCTACCAAACCTGTGCATTTTTTTAAAACTAGACACCTCGGGGAATCCAAGATGGGGTGACTTGTGGGGCTCTCACCAGGTTCTGTTACCCACATTCTGTTGAAAACATCTAAATTTGGCTAATAAAACTCTTTTTCCTCATATTTCGGTGACAGAAAGTTTTGGAATCTGAGATGAGCCACAAATTTCCTTCAACCCAGTGTTCCCCCATGTCTCTCGATAAAAATGATACCTCACTTGTGTGGGAAGGCCTAATGCCTGCGACAGGAAATTCCCCAAAACACAACGTGGACACATCACATGTTCCCAAAGAAAACAGGTGTTTTGTGCACAGTGCCTACCTGTGGATTTTGGCTTGTAGCTCAGCCGGCACATAGAGAAACCTACCAAACCTTAACATTTTTGAAACCTAGACACCTAGGGGAATCCAAGATAGGGTGACTTGTGGGGCTCTCACCAGGTTCTGTTACCCACATTCTGTTGAAAACATCTAAATTTGGCTAAAAAACCAATTTTTCCTCGCATTTCGGTGACAGAAAGATCTAGACTCTGAGAGGAGCCACAAATTTCCTTTCTCCCAGCATTCCCCCAAGTCTCCCGATAAAAATGATACCTCACTTGTGTGGGTGGGCCTAGTGCCCACGACAGGAAATCCCCCAAAACACAACGTGGATACATCACATTTTCCCAAAGAAAACAGAGGTGTTTTTTGCAAAGTGCCTACCTGTGGATTTTGGCCTCTAGCTCATCCGGCAGCTAGGGAAACCTACCAAACCTGTACATTTTTTAGAACTAGACACCTAGGGGAATCCAAGATGGGGTGACTTTTGGGGCTCTCACCATGATTGGTCAGAATCAAATGTGTTTGCTGACCAATTTCTGGGTGATCCAGCTGAGTTTGAAGACAACTTCTTCCTGGACTGAGTACGCCAGTGCTACCATACAACTTTTCAATTATTTCTCATTGAACTTCTTTCATTCTTTGAAAAACAAATGCTAGTGGAACATTATGTTTATGTCAGATTTATGCTGTCCCACCATTTTTTAGACACATATATGGCCGGTTTGGAGTTGGACCCATGTGTAGTGAAGAAGCCCATACATTCTCTTCAGGATATTGGAGACGATGCTTGCCTCCCTTGCTTGCCATTGCCTATCCTTTTTTCACCTAGCAGGTGCTACCTTCAAAGAGGAAATCCATGCTTGATTGGAAGGGGTAACTCCTAACTATTGCACCAATGGGTGGGTGATATATTGAGTTATTGTGAATGATGATGTATGTGGTAGCTGACAGTGAGGGAGGGAGTTCAACAAATTATTAAACTTATTTCCACTGTTGTGCAAAGTTTGAGGACAGATGTGAATCATTTTTTCCTGAAAGTGATTAGCCTTTCACACTTTTAAATTCACAATGTGCAGCAGCAGTCTTTAATCTTCACAAAAGATTCAAACCATATTAAACATGGCAGTCAATGCTTGTAGTTTCGAGAAACACCAACCTTACTTAATATGCCGTGCAGATCTCATCAGCATTGATTCTTTAAAAAAAAAAAAAACAGAATACGGAATAACTAGGAATATGAAAGTGGCTTACTGGAAGGGTATATTGATGCGTAATCTGCAGATGGAACACTGAGGGGAGGATTCACTCGCGTTTTTACAAAAAAAAAGTGCTTTCATAGAACTGATCCGTGCATTTTTTCTTTCAGCATTCAGTTTCTGCTCTTCAGCCCTCTAGTGGCCAGACAGAGAATCCCATTCTACAACTCGCTAAGCGGGCTGTCTTTCCAAAACTAAACAAAAAGCCGATTCATAAAGTCTGCTAAACATCCCGTAAATATGTTAGCAATGGCGAGGAGTCTTCCCCATAAGAAAAATCAAGCTGTACTTTGCTTGGCATTTACTCCTACTGTTCCTTCAGACTAATTATTACCATTATAAATCAAAGGTTCCTATGTAAGGAAAATGTGCAACATTGTCACATTTAATAAAATATACCAGTTGCCAATGACAGTCTGCCATATATATAAAGTGATTCATGTGCAGCTTTAGTACTACGTATTGGCAAATTTAGAATAGTGCTTGTTTATATAGAAATCATTGCTTATTCTTCAGAATAGCAGCAGAATAGCAGCAGTGTATTTGAAGAAAAAGAACTCGCGAAAGTTAGCTTGACTCAGTGGGGTTCTCAATGGCTTCGAATGATTTATTCATTGCTCTCCAACAACCGCAGTAGCCGGGCTGGCTGTGGACAAACATGTTGTAATCATTTTTTGAAGTTTCTTGCCCTCGCACGGTGCTTGTCATTTTTTCCCAAATTTCTTGCATGCAGTAGGCATGCATTTTATAATCAAACAACTTATTAGTAAAGGACCTCGTTAGACCTTAGTATTTTAGGTCTTTTTCACTCTCCCTTGCCTTCAGCCTCCATATTTAGAGCACTCAGCTTTGTGGCGACCATGGTAAAATCCTGCAGATCTTTCTCTTTCAGCGTGGCCCAATTGTTTACTCCATCATAGATAGTTGATAGTAAAATGAAGGATATTTTATGACTGCCTCAGAACCAAATGTACATTTTTCTGTGTATTGTATTTTTGGGTGTCTAGACAAGTTTAAAGCATGCAGAATACTTATTAAGCTAATTCGCACATGGCACCTGCGGTTGTGCATTCCTGGATTCCCATTCAAAAATATGTCAATGTGACTGATCCTTTGACCATTTCCACTAAAGAAGCCTGAACCTTTGAGGTGTTTGCCTCAGTGGCAGCACATCCTTAATTCATGTAAAGTGCACCATGTGTACTTTACAAGAATACATCTACTTTACTATGCATGACTGAACATGAAACAGGTGAATGTGCAAATCATGTATGTCTACTGTTTGAAATGTGTGTCCCACTTAATACCACCTTTTTTCAGTAGCTCAGTCGCTACAAAATATGACTACTGTGTTAGAATCATGGAAAAACTGGGCTGATTGTAGAAGCCCCCTGACTTTTTGCCCCCGTTTTTCACTTATGCTGGTGTTTTCCTGACTCTGATGTGCCCTTGGCACTGCTAAACAGTTCCAGGGCCTGTGCTCTGATTAAAATGAGTATGCAAATTAGGCTACATATAATCGGCTATGCCAACCTACCTATAAGTCCCTAGTATATAGTAGGACATGTAGGTTTAGAGACCTCAGCATAGATAGTACCTCCATTGGTGTACTGCTGAGGTGTCCAGTGTAATTGTAAAGGTAGGTCTGCCTTGCTGGCTGTTTTTGATTTAAAGTTATCTTTAAATTTGGCATTGGAATTAAAAGTACTTCCGAAGCTTTAAAATACCTTATTTTTACATAAAAGTCACCGCTAATGTGTGCCGTAGGTGCCCCTAGGGTTGAGTGAAGTGTAACTTTAAGCAGGGACTTTTAAAAGATGTTTTATAAGCCCTGGTGAAGGAAGAATAGTAAAATTCATGTTCCCACATTTTAGTGAATGGGCTCTATAGGCTAACACGGGAAGACTTCATTTTTAATTCATAAAGTCTCAAAGGACCTAGATATTTCAAGTTTGGTATCAAACTTATTGTTTTAATAAATCCAACAACTTGCCATTTTTTAATTTAATATAACTAGCTCAAGGAAAGAGTTGTGGAATTCTACCTGAAAGTTGCCAGTTTCAGCTCCGTAGTGCCCTTCTCTGATTGGTCAGCCTCTGGCCACCTGGCCAGGCCGCCTTGATGAGGTGTGAAGAGGCCTGGGCTGAACACAAAGGAAGTGCCTGAGGGAGAAGAACTGCCTCAGAAGATGGTGAAACTGGATGAGGGGAGAGCAGCTAAAATGTGCTTCAACGGAGGGTAGGACATTTGATCCTGCAAGTGGACCTCCCCCATTTCCTGGAAAACCAGACAGCCAGGTGCCCCCCTGATTAGATCAGGAAAGGGCTGGAGAGCGGTGTGTTTGGGGAACTTAGCCACACTAGTGGGTGGGCTTAGCCAGATCTAACCTCCAAGATTGAACTTCTGCCATTTTGGATTTTTGAGGAATGTTGCTCCATGGGATTGACTTTTGCCACACTTTCCAGGAAGTGGTCATCCAATAAGGTGGTGGCCTGCAAGTGATTGGTCAAGAGGCCCCCCTCATGCTTTCCACCACAGGAGCAAGGACAAATATGGCAGAGCTGCACCCACACAATGATTCCTACCAGGAACAAGACAAGAAGAAGAAGCACTGCCCTGCTGGACCCCTGACACTCAGAAGGACTCCACCAGCTGCACACTTGGGCCTCACCGCAAAAAAACTTTGCCTGTCTTCATCTGGTTCAAGAAGCGACTCCCTGTTTGCTAAAGGTAGAAAATAGCTAACCAGCTAACCAGAGTCCCCTGCATCAAAACCTGAAGAACCTGATTAGCTGACCACTGTCCAGTAATCATTTTTTGATTTAAGCCAGGTGCATTCTGGCAGTTGGAGTCCTATACGTGAAGGAGCAACTCAGAGATTCTGGAATCTTGGGGTGAGCTGTGGACTCCTAAAGGAGCTTCAAAGACCTTCCAGAAGAAGATTCAGAAGTCTGGAGAAGATTGGAGAACTTTTTTCAAAAAAACTCCAAAAAGGGATTGACCCAACATTGTGAGTCAAATCGGCTTATGTAAACCGTGACCTCGCCTTTAAGAAAAGACTAAGGGCCTCATTATAACGCTGACGGTCTTAAGACTGCCAGTGCCATAGTGGCGGTCAGACCGCCGCCAATGTGGTGGTCTGACAGCCACATTGCAACTGCCAACACCACCAGTGTTCCTTCACTGGAGGGACTGGGGCTCCTAATCCGCCAGGGCAGCGCTGCAAGCAGTGCTGCCCTGGGGATTACCAGTCCCTTCTCCGCTGGCGATTACATGGCTGTGACACAGACATGTAAAGGCTGTTAGAGACGTGGTGCAGGGGGCCTCATGGGGGCACCTGCCCTCCCCATGCACTTGGAATGGGCAGGGGCCCCCCTGTCCAGGCAGTTGAGATTTTCACTGTCTGCTTTGCAGACAGTGAAATGCGTGACGGGTGCTGGTGTCACCCTACGCACTGCAGCATTGTCACCCACTCTATTATGAGTCGGCGTCAATGTTGTGAGCTGTTTACCGCTGGCCCAGAGGGCAGACACTCTGTTTCTGCCTGCTGCCCAGGGGAAAACTCGTAATAGGGCCCGCCGGAAGAGGACCGAACAGGCTGTAACCTGACCACGGGACTTTGGCGGACGGCCTTTTCCGTCCGCCTAAGTCATCATTAGGCCCTAAGTCTGAAGGTAAAACTTTGACCGAGGCCTCCTGCTCACTGTAGCCGGGCAGGGCTCCATCGCAGTCCACCTCAAATTTAGATTTTGCCCCGGTCAAATGAGACCGGATGTCCAGATTGGCGCTTTTGTTTTCTAAGCACCAGAAAACATCTAGGGCCTGATTACATCCTTGGCAGAGGGTATTACTCTGTCCCAAAAGTGACAGATAGACTGTCCGCCATTTTACAAGGCACCTAGAAAGGAAAAGCAAACAGACAATCACAATTTCATGTCATATAGTTACCCTCCAAGGGTTGGGTCAGCACTCAGGTTCGGTCTTCGTCTTCAGGACACCAGTTGATTCGCCATCAGTCAGGAATTCAGCTCAGGCAGGAAGGGCAAAGGGGCACTTCCCTCATAAGGAGGTAAAGTGTAAATGGGCAATCAAAGGACAAGGTTTATTCTGAGTAAGATCAGCAAGTCACCAAACAGAGTGACAAAGTTTCTGGATCATATCACCAGCATTTCCCTAACCATTCTAACCACTTCCGTGTGTCGTAGGTTTTTATTCCTTTTTGTTGTACATTGCCCTAAAATCTGGTTGGACAAAGGTTGCACCCCACTATCTTTAACCAATTAAAAAACATATTATGTCATTAAGTCTTTCACCCCGCATTAGTTCTCAGGCAGCTTATTGGTCCATATGATTGACGTCTTCAGAGGTAGAATGTCCAGTATGATTTCATCCTTTTGTAATTCTTTGTGCATCTTCGGTCAGTAGCTCCATTGTCTGTACCGGTTTGGTCGACCTTGTATTCAACATTAGTCTACACTGTTGCATTTAGTTAGTACATTTCTACAGGCAAATATGAATTTTCATGAGAACGGATCTACAATAGTTACATTCAGCTTCTAGTTTGAAGAAAACAAGAGTTCATGTCCTTTAGCAACTCAGCACATTGCACGTTAGGAAAAATACATTTAATATGAGAGCCAGGCAGCTAGGCTCCGGCTCACGCTAACTTAAGGCCTACAAGATTTACTAGCAAAGCTTTAATAACATAATCATTAATAGTTAGTATAAAACTATTTAAATGCAATAATTCATAAACATTAGTCATTTTTATTACTCCACGTAGACATTGACGGCCATTCCCCGTGGTCACATTTTAAATGCACGTTTTGGCAAAACATGTTAATATAGTTTCTATGTGGCATTATTACACATTAGTTCATACACATTTCATGTTAATATAAACTATATAAGCTACACTCTCTCAACACAAACATATGCCAGCTATATGGCACAGCCACTGTGGCATGCAATGATGAAAAACACCTACAGCTAGATACAGTCCCTCCTCTGATGACCCTAGACGCGCGTTTTGTGGCGGCAGGAGGCGGCAACAATTCCTCTTCAGGGCAGGAGCCCTTTAAACACTCAGCAGGGCTCCCGCCTTGCGGGACGCGCGTTTTGTGGCGGCAGGAGGCGGCACCAATTCCTTTTCAGGGCAGGAGCCCTTTAAACACTCAGCAGCGCTCCCGCCTCGCGGGAAGCGCGTTTTGTGGCGGCAGGAGGCGGCACCAATTCCTCTTCAGGGCAGGAGCCCTTTAAACACTCAGCAGCGCTCCCGCCTCGCGGGACGCGCGTTTTGTGGCGGCAGGAGGCGGCACCAATTCCTTTTCAGGGCACGAGCCCTTTAAACACTCAGCAGCGCTCCCGCCTCGCAGGAAGCGCGTTTTGTGGGGGAAGGAGGCGGCACCAATTCCTCTTCAGGGCAGGAGCCCTTTAAACACTCAGCAGCGCTCCCGCCTCGCGGGAAGCACGTTTTGTGGCGGCAGGAGGTGGTACCAATTCCTTTTCAGGGCAGGAGCCCTTTAAACACTCAGCAGCGCTCCCGCCTTGCGAGAAGCGCGTTTTGTGGCGGCAGGAGGCGGCACCAATTCCTTTTCAGGGCAGGAGCCCTTTAAACACTCAGCAGCGCTCCCGCCTCGCGGGAAGCGCGTTTTGTGGGGGCAGGAGGCGGCACCAATTCCTCTTCAGGGCAGGAGCCCTTTAAACGGTACCAATTCCTTTTCAGGGCAGGAGCCCTTTAAACACTCAGCAGCGCTCCCGCCTCGCGGGAAGCGCGTTTTGTGGCGGCAGGAGGCGGCACCAATTCCTCTTCAGGGCAGGAGCCCTTTAAACACTCAGCAGCGCTCCCGCCTCGCAGGACGCGCGCGGGCGGCGCCCGGGCAAAGCCCGGGCCAAGGGCGGGCCCGTCCTGCACCCGTCATCGTCCGAAAGAGGCTGGGCTGGGCCACCCCTCTTTCGTTTACAGTAAGGAGTGACTGCTCAAATCCATTTTTAATTCCTGGTACATAATTTGGAGTCTCTTTTGCTTCTAGTGGACTCTTAAAAGCCTATTTAGTACCATCTTGTTTGTTGCCACGCTGCTGTATTGTTTTCAGCATTGTTAATATGGGCAGGAAAAAAGGAGCCCTATCTGGGCCTCGCGGGGGGGGGTGGTGGCAGTAGCAGACAGGGTTATGGCACCACCACATTAGACTCCTTTCTTGCAAGAGCCGTTGGGGTTGTTACAAAAGAAATTGATTTGGCAGAGAGGAGGTTATCCATGGAATTGGAAGATTGGCACCAGGCCCCAACAGAAAATGGCCCTTGTGAGGCCACGGCTGTGGAGTGGGCTATCTGGGGATAGGGCAAGGTGCTGGTATGGCTGAGGCTGAGCCTGTTCAGGCTGAGCCAATAGAGTCAACAGAGGATCCTGGGGGCCATGGCCCTTCTAGAAGAAGTAAAAGACTTCTATTGTCTTCTCCCCCGGCCTGTCCTGTGGAAAATTGTAGCCCTCCCCCGAGGAAAAAAAAAGCCTTAAAAAAACTGGTACCAAAGACTAAAACACCTCTCCTGGAGCTCCCTAAGGGTGCGAGCAGTGATTTTCCACCTTGTCAGCACTTGGGGCACGACACAACTAGTATACTGACTAAATTTCGGGAGATTATTCAGGAGCTTTTGTCTCCCGTGGTGGCGAAACTGTCTGCCATAGAAAAAACAGTATCCCTGATTTTTGCGCAAGGAGGTCAAGGAAGCCAGGGTGTTGGTAGAAGTGGGGCTTCGACGAGGCATCCCTGTGCCAGTAAGGAGTTGTCCTTCCCAGAGGTAGCCGCAGGACTCTTGGGGCCCATGGAAAAATCATCTTACCTTTTGGTGAATCCTGTAAATAATGAGGGTCAGGGTGCCTGTGCTGAAACTGCTCCGACTGCACCAACCTCTTCATTGAGGTCAGAGAGGTCAGTCAATATGTTTAGCTGCAGTAGGCAGCCTGATACGGACTCTGTGGCAGCGGGGGGGGGTGGCCAACTGCTGTCTGAAAATGACAATCTGAACCAGCCTGTTTGGATCTCCCCCCTGCATGTGCCCCTTATGTGGTAGTGCTGACGAATGTGCCTGCTCTTGTTTATGGGGCAACTGAGTCTACAAACCAACTCATAAATAAGGTTGGACATTGGCTGAGCAAAATTTGTGATTTTTCATGTAAGGACTTCAACGATATCCTGTTTGCCAGAAGAATTGGGTGGGCCGGTCCTAAAAATAAGATGGGGAAGGACGACTGTATTGTTATAAATGTCAGATATCCTGCCCTGACTAAAAGGCTTCTCACTAGCCATCGCTCTCCTGTCCCTAGTGCAGGCTCTATGGGTATGGTTCCCCTGGGCTATTTCTATGATCACATGCAAGTGTGTACTGGGGTCTCTTCTGCATCTGGTAGGAACCCCCGCCGGGACAATTCTGCCTGCAGGCACATAGTAGAAGAACCAATAGCAACCTATCCCTGGAAGGGGTGGATTGACAATGCGCCAAGGCACTGGCTATACAAGAAGAGGTGCCCCCACAGTGTAATCTTATCTCATGGAATATTGCGGGCTATGACACTAAGCTATCTGATCAAGCATGGGTTGGGTGTGTGACTAAATATGATGTTATCATGCTTCAGGAAACTTGGTCGGCGGGACTGGCTGTGTGGGATGGGTATGACAGATATGCGATTCAAGCTGTACAGTCTCTTGGTGGTCGCTCGAAAGGTGGCCTGGTTACTCTAATTCGCCTCTCTAAGATAGTGGGTGCTTTCCAAATTAACTGTAACCATCAAGGTATATTGCTGGTATGGGTACTCTTCTCCAATCATTTTAATGTATTATTGGTCAACTTTTATAATGCAGTGTGGGATATGTGGTGTCAAATTGGGGCCCTATTCTCCATTCTTAAGATTATGAATTATAGAATGGAGAAGGTGGGATTAGAATTTCGTGCCATCATCTCGGGGGACTTTAATGCCAAGTTGGGCCGGTCCAGTACTGTGGTTAATCCCTTCATCCGTGACTGCGAGGTCTATTCAGCGCAGGGTCCGCAGGACTCTAGAGGCAGAGATCTACTAAAGGAACTCGGGGAGATGGGCCTCTTGAATTTCTATGATATTGAAGCAGTAGGCACTCACCAACTTCCAACCTATGTCGGAAGAGGGTCTGGATCCACCATCGACCATATTTTTGTGTCCCCTCCTATGAGAGACTTGGTGATTGGGGGTAAAGTGCTAGGCGAATGCTTTAGCGATCATAATCCCCTTATTTTGTCCTTTAAACTCCCTGGGGCGTTTCGCTTACTAGGACGAGGCAGGCCTGTAACGGTGGTGACAAAGGACCAGGGTAGGCGGCTTGGGTGGAAGCAAGTAGACCACCAAAAAGTTGTGGAAAGGGTTGTGGGGGATAACCTACATCTATTTATGGAAATACTCCTGACAGAAGCGCCAAATCCCATGACTGTTATAGATGCGATAACAGTAGTATATGCAGCTGTCAGAGACTGTCTCTTTTTAGCAGGCAACCACCCTAATAAACGTAAATGTGGCTGGTATGACAAAGAATGCTATGATGCAAGGGCAAATTTAAAGAGGGCTACCAAGACCCACCCTAGAGATTGGGTCCTCGTTAAAGAAGCGAGAATAAGGTATAAAAGGACCCTGAGGGATAGTAAGCTAAAATACAAAGATAAAGCCTGGGAAGAGTTAGAGCGTGCTACAGCTTTGAAAGACTCCGGCCTGTTTTGGAAGGTGGTGAATAGAGGTTCCTTTGAAACAGAAAACTCTGAGGGCCTTGGATGTAATATAGCCCCGGAGGCCTGGGTAACTCATTTCTGTAGTATATTTGAGGGTACCCCCCTAAGAAATATGCGGGAGAGTGTGTATGATGTGGCTCCTAACCTAGCAATCAGATTCTCACTACAGGAGGTTATTGATGCGATACAGAGTTGTGCGCATAATAAAGCTCCGGGCCCGGACTCGATCCCGATGGACCTGTATAAAGCTAACCCTCAGTTATGGGCACCCATTCTCCTAAATGTTCTCAATGCAGCCGTTACTGTGGGCATCCCTGCCTCTTGAAGATTGGCATGCATAGTCCCAGGCCCGTATTTATACTTTTTTAGCGCTGCATTTGCGTCGTTTTTTGACGCAAAAACGGTGCAAACTTGCAAAATACCATTGTATTTTGTAGGTTTGCGCCGTTTTGCGTCAAAAAGCGGCGCAAATGCGGCGCTACAAAAAGTATAAATACGGGCCCCAGTGTTTAAAAAGGGTGATCGAAATGATCCTAAGTCTTATCGCCCTATTTCACTGCTGGATTCCTCTGTGAAGATTCTGGGACGGATTATCCTAGGGCGTCTGGAGGCCTGGATGATAGGAAATGATATCTTAAGTCGGGAACAGTATGGCTTCAGGGAAGGCCTCGGCACGCAAGAACAGTGTCTCAATTTACTGATGATAATCAACAAATACACACAGGCCAGGAAAGGTACCCTTTATCTTGCTTTTATGGACCTTAGCTGTGCTTTTGATAAAGTGAACTGGTCTTTATTATGGGAGAGGCTAATTCAGTTAGGGTTGGACCCTATTATTCTAGAGCTTCTCCGATATCTCCATTCAGGGACAGTAGCAAATGTGAGGGTGGGCCCAAATGGGGAATGCTCGGAGGCTTTCAAGCTTTCAAGGGGTGTGCGCCAGGGGTGTGTCTTGGCCCCTACCTTGTTCCTTCTATACACAAATGGGCTGACAGATTTTCTGATGGAACACTGCAGGGATGTCCCGAAGGTGAAGGGTATTGATATCCCTGTGCTGACGTATGCGGATGACACAGTCCTTATGGCCCGCACGATGAATGGTCTCCGAGAATTAGTTAGAGCTTATGTTGTCTTTATGTCAGCTTTGGGACTGGAGGTCAATTTTAAGAAATCGCACTTTATGGTTTGTGGCAAACCTATGAGTAGAGTGGGGGAGCTAAGGGTGGAGGACCAAGTTATTAGCAGAGTCCACGAGTTCCCATACTTAGGGGTCATTTTTGATGAGAAAGGATCTTGGAAACCCTGTATTGCTTGAAGGATTGTGCTTTTTCATGCAACAGTTGGTGCAACCTTTGACTTTGCGGCGAGGGTAGGTAGCAAACCGATCAAACCCCTGCTTGAAATCTTTAGGCAGAAATGCCTACCTGTCCTTCTGTATGGTTCAGCACTTTGGGGGTTTAGGGATACCTGAGCCCTTATGGTGGAAGAAAATCGTTTCTGTAGAAGGCTTCTGGGTGTTGGTCAAAATATTCCTGGATTTTGCCTTCACCTGGAACTGGACCTTGAGTATGTACAGGACACTACCCAGCTGGCTCCCCTTTTGTTATAGATTTCAGTTTGGAGTAACGAACATGCCTCTCTTAATAGGGATATCCTAAGGGATTGTTTGGCCTGCGACAATGTAAAGCATATTCTCTGGGTGTCATACATAAGGAAGATGGCACATGGCCTGGGGCAACCTGAATTGTTTGATTATCCCGAGGACCTGACTAGCTACGATAAGAAATGGGTTAAGGATAACTTTCAGAGAATCCAGGAGATCAAGAGGGAGGGGGAGGCTCTAAGGAAAAAGTCGATCAGGGAATTTACTATGCTAAAGATGTGGGTGGGTCCTGAGCGATATCTCTTAGAAATCAAGGATGTGAGGGAAAGGTCTCTCATAACTCGATTTCGCTTGGGGATCATTAGAAGTAATTTGTGCTTCCCCCTAGGTCAGTATGGGGAGAAATGTATTAGACCCTGCCCCTGTGATGGGGTGTCCCAACAGACTTTGATCCATTTTACACTGTTCTGTGTCTTTTATGCTCCATTTAGAACCCGATTCCTACTACCGCTCCTTAGGCCCAAGGGTTTTGTGCAACACCGTCCTGCTTTCATGTGGCTGCAAATGGCCTCAGATGTTCTGGCATGGAAGGGCCTGGGATCATTCCTGAAGGGAGCTACTACTTGGCGCAAAAATGTAGAATTTTTAGAATGATCTCATTTATTTTTCTTCAGTTTTTATGAATGAGGTTTTTATCTTCTTCAGTTTTTTTTTTTTAAATATATATATAAATATATATATATATATATGTGTATGTGGATATGTATTTGTATATTTATTTATATGTACATGTTTTTTTTAAGGGTGCTTTTATTATACATGGCTTTTATTGGTATTCTTATAATGTTTTGTTGATTATGTGTTGTAATGGATGAATTTTTTTATACCGAATAAAGCTTCTTCTTCACACAAACTTTTCCCTTTCAACCTTTCACTTTCAATTTTTCACTTTGCGCATAATGCGCATTTCAACATCTTGCCCCTTGTGTGAACTTTCCCAAATTTCATTAAACATCTTCTCCCTTTCATTTTCTTCATTTCTTTTTCTTCGTTTTGTCCAATTTCTTTTGATTCTTTCATTGATTTTGCATGCTCCCCATAAACCCAATAAACAGATCAAGGCAATTAATAGACCACCTAATATTTTTGCAAGAACCCCGTTCCAAATATTGCTAAACCAGCTCTCTCCTCTGGCAATTCCTTTTCCAACTTTCTCCCAAACTCCAGGTTCCTTCAGTTCCTTCAAATCTGCACTATCTCTCGTTAGTTTAGTAAGCATACCTCTAATCTTTTTGCTATTATCAGGAATAAACAAGCAACAATGACGCTTGTTAAGCATTTTACAGACTCCGCTGCTCTTTGCTAAAAGAATGTCTAAAGCAAGCCGATTTTGAAGAGTCATAGCTCTTTCTGCAGCAAGTTCAGTATCCATCAGGAGTGTAGCCCCTGTGAAGTTTGTCAGCATGTTATCCACAATAGTAGACAACTTTCAAATCTTTATGGAGTTTAAAATAACCCCTACTGAAGGAATTATGGCTCCAAATATGTCACCAACGACAGCAGCCGCTGTCTCTCGTATTTGTCTAGCATTTTGTAATTCAGACATTTTAGGTATTTGTTGAGAGTCATCAATCTGGTAACTCTTTGGGAAGACTATTCCCAAATAACATGTCCCATACCATCCCTTAGGGAGACGGTAATAAGCATTAAGCCCACAGATAAAATAGATCCCAGGGATCGCTGGATCCTGTCCATTTAACATGAATGTCCATTTACTCTGAAACAAAAACACATGCCTGCATTCACTCGTTCCCGCAAATAAAGTGTCATGCTCCGATTTCGACCTATATATACAAAGCCTTCCTACATGTAATGCATCTATAGCTAATTTGCCTTGCGTCTTTATTGCGGTGTAAGCATAATCATTTGCATATGTGCGTTTCTCTAGCCCCTTTTTTAACCTCTCTTTCAGTGCCTTGCGTCTATCATCAGTGTGATCTAAAAACAATTCTCTACAGGCGTTAGTAAGCAAGTCAGATTGTTGCGGTGCGCATAACCTGTCCCAAATGTTAGTGTTGGTTCAAAGAAACCTCTAACTAATTTTATACTATGCTCCTTAGCTAATTTGATCAGAAACTCAATCACAGGAACAAAGGAAAACACCACATCCAAATAAAAATAAAAATATTGCACATGTTCCTGGTCATAGAATCTTGTTAGCAGCAAACTACAACTTACTCCGTAGGCTAGTGGCAGGCTATGGTAGGTGACCCCTTCTTGTACTGATGAAGGAATCTTTGTGCACACATAACAATTTCTCGCATCCATTGTATCAACATTCTCATTCAGCAAACGATAGAAGACATTAGTGGAAAGTTCCCCCTTTGAATTAGTTCCCTCATGCAAGTGTTTTGTATCTTGTTCAAACTTTTCCCACGGTGTTAGTGTAGCAGTCTCAGGTTTTGAAGCATTGTTAGTCACTTTTTTATCCAACCATGGCATTCCCACAATCACACCTACAATTATTACTGCACACACAATACCTAAAATAACACTTAACCAACCACACACCTTACCCCTTTTGCTACTACCTCTAGTGTAAGCCATGGTCTGTAAAGAATCAGATAGCAGAATAACTCAAAACAAACAATCAACTTGAGGACGATTTAAAAGCTCTCTTTTTTTTTTTTTCTTAATGCAAAGTCTCTCTTTCTCTCTGCGTGTATTTACAGCGTTTCACTCACCCCAGGACCCCCTTCTGTCAAATCAGGTTTAGCAGCTTGTCATAATCGGTTTCTCAAAGTCAAATCAGGTTAGCAGTGTCACATCTGGTAATTTATAAGTCTCTTTTCTCAGCTTTTCAGCTTTTAATTTCAATTTCAATTTTAACACAGTCTCTTTCTCAGGTTGATTTCAGATGCCGTAGTATTGACCTGGTACCTCTCGATCAAAACAGAATGCTAAAAATTCTTGTTGCCATTCAGATGTTGCTGCATATGCCCATTCAGGACCTGCGTACCTTTTATTTGCGACCCTTTTTCTTTTCAATCTGCGTTCATTCTGCAACTCTCCTTCACTAAGATCCTCTTTTCTAGTGGTCTCAATTTCTTCCGCTATTGTGTCACCAGGAACCACTTTCTCTATTGCAGTTGGTTTCTTTGGCCAGTTATCACCTTTATGTGTTTTCTTTCTGCCTGTTTTTTCAAGATGCTGAACAGCACCCTCCTCTTGTGCTATGGTGTTTTCTCCTGACGGACCTGCAATTGGCTCAGGAGTCGGTATGCTTTGACCTCCCTCTGCTCTTCCCCCCTCGTCTTCAGGGTAAGTAATGGGCCCAAGTTCTAACCCGTATCCATCTACTTCTGGGAGAAACTCTCCTTGGTTTAGTTCTCCTGCTGCCTCTACTGAGATAGGCTCACCGTCACCTCTCTCGAACTCGTTTACTGTTTGAGGGACTAAGCCGTCCTCAGTGGGCTCCCCTTTAGTCTCAGTTCCCCTTTGACTGTTCTCTGGCCCTGAGACTTCCTTCTCTGGAGTTGCTGAGTCGGAAACTTCAAGTTCCTCATCAGTCGGACATGTCACCTTCTTTGTGTGACTGGCATGTATCCAGTTTGGAACGCCTGCACATTTCACAGCAGTGGTTGTCGTCAGTATTACTTGATATGGCCCTTTCCAGCGTGCCTCCAAACACAACTTCCTCACATGCTTCTTGACAACCACCCAGTCACCGGCTTGCAGGGTGTGACCTGGATCACTGATCACCCAGACCCTTGCAGTTGTCCAACACCATATCATCAGTGATATTCACAAGAGCATTTGCAGGTACTGCGGGCAACCTCATAGCTCTGCTCATGAGTATCTCATGAGGGGATAGTCCTGTCTTCTTATCAGGTGTGTTTCTCATTGACATCAGCACTAAGGGCAATGCATCTGGCCATTTCATATTGGTAGCTGCGCACATTTTTGCCATTCTCGACTTCAAGGTACCATTCATCTGTTCCACTAGTCCTGATGCTTCGGGGCGGTAGCTACAATGCAGCTTCTGTTCGATGTCTAATGCAGCACACAAGAGCTTAATCACCTCATTGTCGAAGTGTCTGCCCCTATCTGATTCTAAAGAGACCAGAAATCCGAACCGTGGAATTAATTCTCTAAGGAACAGCTTCGCTACTGTGAGACTATCATTCCTACGTGTAGGGTATGCTTCAATCCAATGACTGAAAACACACACAATCACCAACACGTACCTCAAGCCTCCACACACAGGCATTTCAATGAAATCCATTTGCATCTTGCTAAACGGACCTCCAGCTCTCCCTATATGGCTCAAAGTCACTACAGTCCCTTTTCCTGCATTCATCTGTTGACAGATGATGCACCTGTGACAGGTAACCTCTGCGGCTTGTCTGAATGTCGGGTTGAACCAGTCAATTTTGAATAATCTGATCATTGCGTCTCTCCCAAGATGTGCTTGCCCATGGTAAAGCCTTGCAAAGTGAGACAAAAGACTTTTTGGCAAAACCAACTTCCCCTCCTCTGAAACCCACAAGTCGTCAGCTCTTTGTACACATTGAATTCTCTGCCAGGAGCACTTTTCCTCTCGGCTACCATGGCCCTGCAGTGATTTTAGCTCATCTAAAGTATCAACCATTCTTAATGCAAAGTTCAAACATGTTTCATTTTCAGTTTGCGGTAACAATTCCCACTGATCCTTGAACGATATACAGTTCAATGCGCAGAATCTTGTGACTTGATCTGCATAGCCGTTTCCCATTGACACAAAGTCTTGTGACTTGACATGAGCATTGCATTTCACCACAGCAATTTCAAGAGGTAACTGAATCGCATGCAACAAATCCTTAATTTGTTTGCCATTTTTCACTGGTGAGCCAGAGGAGGTCATGAAACCCCTCTGTGACCATAATTGGCCAAAATCATGCACAATTCCAAATCCGTATTTGCTGTCAGTATAGATAGTAACCTTCAGGTTTGCAGCTACGTGGCATGCCTTAGTAAGGGCGATTAATTCAGCCACTTGTGCAGAGTACGTTCTTTCGAGCCAGGAAGCTTCTAAAATACTGGTGATTGTACACACAGCATAACCAGCTCTCAGTATTCTGACTGAGTCTCTCAAACATGATCCATCAACAAACATAATGTAGTCATTTTCTTCTAACGGTGTATCTTTAATGACAGGTCTGGGTTTGGTGCATAGTTCTGTTACCTCAAGACAGTCATGCTCCACTTCCTCTGTGTTGCTAATCTCAGCATTTTCAATAGGAAGTAGAGTTGCCGGGTTCAATATTGTACACCTCTTCAAGGAAACATTGGGAGGCCCCAGTATGACAGTCTCATATCTTATTAACCTCACATTTGTCATGTGCTGCGTCTTGGTTCGGGTTAACAGAATTTCAACTGAATGTGGAACCATTACTGTTAAGGGATGTCCCATCACTATGCCTTCACATTGTGTGAGGCTCTGACCAACAGCTGCAACTGCGCGCAAACAACCCAGTAAGGCTGCTGCTACTGGGTCCAAAGTAGCTGAAAAATATGCTACAGGGCGGTTTGCACCTCCATGGACCTGTGTTAAGACAGAAAAAGAACAAGCATCACGTTCATGACAAAACAGTAGAGAAGGCTTTGTGTAATCAGGCATATCCAGAGCTGGTGCCCTGCACATGCACTCTCTCAATTCCATGAAATCCTCAAGTTCTTCTTCAGACAGAATTATGGTACACGAGTCATCCTTAACTTCCTTGCCTGTCAGTTTTATCAATGGCTTAGAGATAATCGAAAAGTTGTGAATCCACTGACGACAGTAGCCCACCATTCCCAAAAACATCCTGACATCTCTCTTTGTTGTCGGGGGGTTCATCTGCAGTATGGCCGTCACCCTTTCTTTTGATGTTCTCCTAGACCCTTTCTCAATCAAGTGCCCTAAGTATTTTACCTCTTTCTGACAATACTGCAGCTTCTTTGGGGACACTTTGGTGGTCATTCTGACCTCGGCGGTAAAAGGCGCTTACCGCCGGTCAGAAATCCTCCATAATTCCGCCGCGGTAATCCGCCACGGTCATTCTGACCCACAGCAGCCAAACCGCCGAAAATCCGACAGCCACAACAGACGGGGAAGGTGTGTCACATCATCGTGGCCTGCTGCATGCTTCACAACCTGGCTTTGCGCCGCCAGGTGCCTTTCGTGCAGGAGGATGGTCGAGACGGTGGTGTTGTGGCAGCTGTGGTCCGGACTTCCTTGGCGATGGCATGCCAAATCCCGATCTTCTCATGGGCGCGGACCTATGTGACACGTACAGGGAGGGAGAAATACCACGTTCAAGTTTGTCTGCATTTTCGTTGCCAGTGGCCCAACGCCCCCCATCCCCGCCATGCCCCCCGCCAGGCCCAACATGCCCCCCATCCCCGCCATGCCCCCCTCCAGGCCCAACATGCACCCCATCCCCGCCATGCCCCCCACCAGGCCCCCGCCAGGCCCAACATGCCCCCCATCCCCGCCATGCCCCCCGCCAGGCCCCCCGCCAGGCCCAACATGCCCCCCATCCCCGCCATGCCCCCCGCCAGGCCCAACATGCCCCCCATCCCCGCCATGCCCCCCGCCAGGCCCAACATGCCCCCCATCCCCGCCATGCCCCCCGCCAGGCCCAACATGCCCCCCATCCCCGCCATGCCCCCCGCCAGGCCCCCCGCCAGGCCCAACATGCCCCCCATCCCCGCCATGCCCCCCGCCAGGCCCCCCGCCAGGCCCAACATGCCCCCCATCCCCGCCATGCCCCCCGCCAGGCCCAACATGCCCCCCATCCCCGCCATGCCCCCCGCCAGGCCCCCCGCCAGGCCCAACATGCCCCCCATCCCCGCCATGCCCCCCGCCAGGCCCAACATGCCCCCCATCCCCGCCATGCCCCCCGCCAGGCCCCCCGCCAGGCCCAACATGCCCCCCATCCCCGCCATGCCCCCCGCCAGGCCCCCCGCCAGGCCCAACATGCCCCCCATCCCCGCCATGCCCCCCGCCAGGCCCAACATGCCCCCCATCCCCGCCATGCCCCCCGCCAGGCCCCCCGCCAGGCCCCCCGCCAGGCCCAACATGCCCCCCATCCCTGCCATGCCCCCCGCCAGGCCCAACATGCCCCCCATCCCCGCCATGCCCCCTGCCAGGCCCCCCGCCAGGCCCAACATGCCCCCCATCCCCGCCATGCCCCCCGCCATGCCCCCCGCCAGGCCCAACATGCCCCCCATCCCCGCCATGCCCCCCACCAGGCCCAACATGCCCCCCATCCCCGCCATGCCCCCCGCCAGGCCCAACATGCCCCCCATCCCCGCCATGCCCCCCGCCAGGCCCAACATGCCCCCCATCCCCGCCATGCCCCCCGCCAGGCCCAACATGCCCCCCATCCCCGCCATGCCCCCCGCCAGGCCCCCCGCCAGGCCCAACATGCCCCCCATCCCCGCCATGCCCCCCGCCAGGCCCAACATGCCCCCCATCCCCGCCATGCCCCCCGCCAGGCCCCCTGCCAGGCCCAACATGCCCCCCATCCCCGCCATGCCCCCCGCCAGGCCCCCCGCCAGGCCCAACATGCCCCCCATCCCCGCCATGCCCCCTGCCAGGCCCAACATGCCCCCCATCCCCGCCATGCCCCCCGCCAGGCCCAACATGCCCCCCATCCCCGCCATGCCCCCCGCCAGGCCCCCCGCCAGGCCCAACATGCCCCCCATCCCCGCCAGGCCCCCCGCCAGGCCCAACATGCCCCCCATCCCCGCCAGGCCCCCCGCCAGGCCCCCAAGCCAGCCAGTGGCCCCAAATCCATATTGAATTAAACTCACTTGTTGGTCTGGAGGACCGTAGGGTAGCGCATACTGGGGGAGGACCCCATCCACAAGTTTCTCCAACTCTTCTCCAGTGAAGGCAGGGGCCCTTTCCCCAGGCGCAGCAGCCATTGTCCCTTCCAGGCCGAGGTCACAGCAACACTTGCAGTATAGGTCCTCTCCTGTGAAAGTTCAAGTCGCGAGTGAATAAGTAGATAGAAAATGGCGGTCACGCCCGCGGCAGTGCGTACCACGGCGGTGCGTACCGCCACCGCCGGCGCCCTTCGCCATTGGCTCCTGAAACCCATAGGCTTCAATGTTAACCAATGCGGCTTCGCGCCGCGGTCTTCGACCGCCGACCGCCGCGGTGTGCCACGCCAGCGCATTGACCTCACATCCCATTGTCACACTTCACAGGTCAGGCAGCCGCCATTTCGAGGGTCCACATGGCTCAATTTCAACTGCGTCACACAGGCCTAGGCCTTGCATAGCCACTCATACACGCCATTCACTGCATAGAGAATCGTTTACTGTGCAAGCTGTGAGTACGTACCTGTGGGTTGCTTGACTGTGTGCTCCATGTTGTCCTTCCTAGGCACCGTCCGCTTGGTTTGGCGAGGAGAAGGAGGAATCCTCCCGTGTACAGACCGCTGGTGGACCTGTCGACAATGGAAGCACGCCACATTATCCTGACCTACCGGCTTGACCGTGCCACTATACATGAACTGTGTGCCCAGCTGGAGCCCGACCTGATGTCCCCCATCCGCCAACCCACAGGGATTCCCCCTCTGGTGCAGGTCCTGTCAGTACTCCATTTCTTGGCAAGTGGGTCATTTCAGACAACAGTGGGAATTGCTTCTGGGATGTCTCAGCCCATGTTTTCTAAGGTGTTATCCAGAGTGTTGTCTGCCCTGATGAAATACATGAGGAGCTACATCATTTTCCCTGAGGTGGGCGAATTGGCTACAGTGAAGGGTGATTTCTATGCCCTTGGACATATTCCCAACATCATTGGTGCCATTGATGGGACCCATGTGGCTTTGGTTCCCCCAAGAGACAGGGAGCAGGTGTACAGGAACAGAAAAAGTTACCATTCCATGAACATCCAGGTGGTGTGTTTGGCTGACCAGTACATCTCGCATGTAAATGCCAAATTCCCTGGGTCAGTGCATGACGCCTACATCCTAAGGAATAGCAGCATCCCTTACGTGATGGAACAGCTAGAGAGACACCGTGTATGGCTATTGGGGGACTCTGGGTACCCCAACCTGTCGTGGCTACTGACCCCAGTAAGGAATCCCCGGACCAGGGCAGAGGAACGGTACAATGAGGCCCATGGGCGTACTAGGAGGGTGATCGAACGCACCTTCGGCCTCCTAAAGGCCAGGTTTCGGTGCCTGCATATGACAGGTGGATCCCTAATGTACTCACCTAAGAAGGTGTGTCACATCATCGTGGCCTGCTGCATGCTTCACAACCTGGCTTTGCGCCGCCAGGTGCCTTTCGTGCAGGAGGATGGTCGAGACGGTGGTGTTGTGGCAGCTGTGGAACCTTTGGAGAGTGACGAGGAGGAAGACGACGGGGCTGAAACAGACAACAGGGACAGAATCATTGAACAGTACTTCCAATAGGACACAGGTAACAATTCAAACATAATTTAGTAAATGTCAACTACTCTCCTGCATCTCTGCTGCCTGTCTATTTGCCCCAGTGTATGATGACTGAGTTGTGGCTTTTCCCTCCCTATTTCAGATCTGGGGTCCCCACTACGAGTCCTGTGCTTCGTTTCCCCATGTACTACAGCTTTGTGGCAGCTGTTTGTTGACTTCACTATGTACAAGGACATATTTGCACTGTCATGTCAATTACAATATTTTGAATTCACAGCCAGACTCCAGATAGTTTTGTGCAAAATAGGTGTTTATTTCAGTGCTCAAAATGGGATGGGTGGTTTCAAGTGGGTGGGGGCTATGGTGAAGGAATGTCCATGGCAGAGTCCAGAGTAACAGTCACACAGGTGCATTGTCCATAGGCCTGTGGAGAGATGGAGCATGGGCAGTTCAAGGATGGACAGGGTGACAATGTGGGACAGTGGGATGACATCAGGTGGTATCCTTTGCTGGCGGGGGTCTTGACATCCTACTCTGTCTTCTTGCGAGATCTCAGGGCCCTCTTGCGGGGTGGTTCTTCTCCTGCAGGAGGTGGGGGTCTGGTGGGCTGCTGTTGTGCGGGGGCCTCCTGTCCACTAGCGCCGGCGGAGGTGGTTGGCTGTTCTTGGTCCAGGCTAGTGGCAGGGGCCCTTTGTTGTTGTTGAGTGTCCGTCCTGGTGTTGATGAGTTCCTGCAGCAGCCCTACCATGGTAACCAGGGTGGAGGTGAGGGCTCTGATGTCCTCCCTGTACCCCCAATAGTGTTCCTCCTGCAGTACCTGGATCTCCTGGAACCTGGCCAGTACCGTCGCCATCGTCTCCTGGGAGCGGTTGTGTGCTCCCATGATGGTGGTGAGGGCCTCGTGGAGAGTGGGTTCCCTGGGCCCGTCCCCCCCCTGTCGCACAGCTGCCCTCCCAGTTCCCCTGTTTCCCTGGGCCTCTGCCCCCTGGCCGGTGTGCCCACTACCACTGCCCCCAGGTCCCTGTTGTTGTTGGGTTGGTGGGTTATCCTGGGTGCCCTGTAGTGGTAGACACACCGCTGATTGACGCGCCATGGAGACAGAGGCATGGGCCCGCTGGGTGGGAGCTGTGCTGGTGTTCCCGGAGGGGTTTGGGTCTGTAGTGGCCTGTGGCTGTCTGAGGGGAACCGACTGTCCAGAGGTCCCCGATGGTCCGGGCTGGTCATCAGTGTCCAGGTCGACAGAGCTGCTGTCATCGCTGACGGCCTCTTGGGTGGGGGGTGTGGAGAATTCTGGGGCCTCCGTGGCGGTGTGTTGGCGGTCGGGTCCTGCAGGGGTATAGAGGTATGGTTATAGTTTCAATGTGTGCCATATGGGTGTATCTGTGGGTTCCCGTGTCCCCAAGTGCTGGCATTTGTGTGTGGGGGCTTTGGTGAGGGTGGCTTGTGGGGGGGATGTGTATATGCATTGTGCATGCTTTGGTGATGGGTGTCCATGCTTAGTGAACGCATGCAGGCCTAGGTTTTGGGATGTGTGGGTTGTGATGGTGAGACATTGGCAGGGAATAGGTGTGCTGGGGGTGGGGGTGAGGATGGTGGTGGGGGTGAGGGTGGGGGTGAGGATGGGGGTGGGGGTGAGGGTCGGGTTCGAGGATGGGGGTGAAGGTTGGGGTATGATTTGGCATGCAGGTGGGGGGGAAGCAGTATTGAAGCTTCAACTTACCAGAATCCATTCCTCCGCCGACTCCTGCGAGGCCGTCAGGATGCAGGATGTTCAAGACTTCCTCCTCCCATGTTGTAAATTGTGGGGGTTGAGGTGGGGGTCCTGCATGGCGATGTTGTGCCTAGATACCATGGAACGCACCTTCCCCGTAGGTCGTTCCATCGCTTCCTGATGTCTTCACGATTTCTGGGGTGCTGTCCCACAGCGTTGACCCTGTCGACAATCCTCTGCCATAGCTCCGTCCTCCGGGCAATGCTGGTGTATTGGACCTGTGTGCCGAAGAGCTGGGGCTCTACCCGAACGATTTCCTCCACCATGACCCTGAGTTCTTCGTCTGAGAAGCGGGGGTGTCTTTGGGGTGCCATGGAGTGGTGTGTATGATGTGTGGGGTGGAGTATGTGTAGTTAAGTGTGTTGAGTGTGGTGGTGTGTGTTGTTTTGTGTGTGGATATTGTGTGGGTGATGGTGTAGTGTGCCTCTGTGTTATGGTGTTCTATGATCGCTGCTGTGTCTCTCAGTGCTTCTTTTTGGATTTTGGTCGAAGGGGTTTGTGGGTGATGTGGGTGTGTGTTTTATATTGTATTGTGTGTGTGGGAGTGGTGTGTGTATGTGTATCAGGTGTGTGGAATTCTAATCGTCCAATGTTGCTGAGTTTTGTTCGTTTGTGTGTATTCTGACCGCGGCAGTGTGTGCCGCCAATGGAAAACCGCGATTGAAAGACCGCCGCGTGGATTCGTGGGTCAGAATGGCATGGGCGTGTTTCTGTTGGCGTGACGGTGGAGGTTTGGTCACCTCCACTTTTCACTCCCCAGGATGGCCCAGTGGGCAGGCCACCCACTGTATGGACTGTATGGACTGTGGCTTTGCACTCCCCAGGATGGGCCAGTGGTCATGGAGTCTCCTCGTGGATCTGGCGTCGTGTACTCAAGTGGCTGAGGTGCCCCCCCTTCCCTTCCCCCTGAGGTGCCTGTCCTTTTTTCTTTCTAATGCCCCTGCAGTGTTCTCTCCGTGGAGTTCTTGTCGTGGGACTGGGCCTTGCCCCTTTGCTCAGGACCCCTGTGGTCCACGGACAGTGGTTGGACTACATATAGTAGATGTATATATTTTGTGCATAGTTTATTTATTTATTTGGAATACTGCTGTCCATTTTTCAATATATCTGCCCGTTTAAGATCTCTTCTTTTGGTCTTTGCATTATTTCGGAGGGGGGGGTTTGTGGGTTGTGACAGTGATCTGTGGGAATGCATTGATGTGTGTGTTGTAGTGGGTGTGGGTGGGTGGGTGTGTGCCGGTAATCTTTTCCCTCCCCTGTGTCGTAGGTGCAGTACTCACCGATGTCTTCCGCGCCGCCGGGCGTGCTCCTGGTACAGGAGCAGGTATAGGAGTGCGGGGATGACCTGTAACTCGGGTTCCATACTGCCGGAATCTCGCGTGGAGTATGTGGAGGTGAGCGTTTTCCCGTTCGTAGTCTGTTTCCGCCGTGTTTTTATCGGCGGGGCTCCCGCCCCGGAAAAGGTGGCGGATTGGTGGGTCGTTATCGGGTAGGCGGTACATTGTCTCCCGCCGGGCTGTTGGCGGGGACCGCCAGGCTGTTTGTTTGTACCGCCGTGGCGGTCGGAGTGTTGAAGCGGCGGTCTCTGTTGGCGGGAACCGCCAGGGTCAGAATTCCATTTTTTGGACCGCCAGCCTGTCGGCGGTATGGTCGCGGCTTTAACACCGACCGCCAGGGTTGGAATGAGGGCCTTTATGTCCGTTCTTTCCCAAATGATTCAATAAGGCAATTGTGTCATACCTGCAGTCGTCTTTTGTTCTGGACGCAATCAGCAAGTCATCAATGTACTGTACTAGAGTCGAACTGAAAGGCAGTTCTAATGACTCCAAGTCCTTCTTCAATATCTGATTGAAGATGGATGGTGACTCAGAAAACCCTTGAGGAATTCTGCACCAACTGGACACCTTGTCCAGGAATTTGAAACTGAAGAGAAATTGGCTATCCTCATGAAGAGGCACCAAAAAGAACGCTTGTGACAAGTCCACAACCGTGAACCATTCTGCATCACATGGAACCTGAAACATGATCACTGCCGGGTTTGGCACTATAGGGCAACATTTTACCACAATCTCATTTATTTTTCGCAAGTCCTTCACAATTGGAACCTTCCCACAAGGCTTTTTAAGGCCCATTATTGGTTAATTACATGGGCTGCTCATCACTTCTTTCAGAACTCCTTGCTTTACAAAGTCTGCAATTATATGTGATACCTGGACGAGGACATCTTGTGCCATGTGGTACTGCGGCACCTGGGGAAACACTGCGTTTGGCTTAACCTGTACTTTAACTGGTTCTACTCCTTTTAACAGTCCCACTTCCTTTCCTGTCAGGTCCCACACTTTCTCTGTCACTGTTCCCTGTAACTCAGCTGGTAAGTCAGTCACTGTAAGCATCAGGAATAAGGTTATCAAAGGGTAGTCTTCGTTTGTGCTTTCCGACTCTAGATCTGTAAATTGTCCTTCGTCTCCTTCATCATCACTGTTTGTCTGTACCTCAATCCCTTCATTAGAACAGGTAATCGAACACTTCGTCTTGCACAATAAATCTCTTCCCAGTAGGGACACAGGACTAGAATCACAGACTACAAACTTATGTAGTCCCTGAAAGTTTCTAATCTCAACCTGAACCGGGTCTGTAATGGGGTTTGTCAAATACTGGTTTGCTACTCCTACCATTCTTATGGTACGCCCTGAAAGTGGCAGTTTCTGAACCTATGCACTTCTGACTGTAGAGGGTGTAGCTCCTGTATCAACCAGGAAGGAAACCTTGTGACCCATCACCTTTCCCTCTACATAGGGTCCCCTCTGATCTACTTCTAGGGACACTGAAAGCCTGCACTCCTCACTGTCTGAACTATCATCTGACCATTCATCGTTTATTCCATCCTCACCACGCAATGGGAACTGCTGTACTGTGTTATTTTGACTCATCATTTGGCCTGTGACCTGCTGAAGAAGCATCACCTGTTGCTGTCCCATTGGAGCTAATGGTAATTGCATTTGCTGTCTAGGTACCATGGGAACCTGCTGTTGTACTTGCTGCATTTGTGCAGGTTGAACACACGGCATTTGTATTTGCTGCATGGGCTGTAACCCCTGCATCTGAACCATGTTATTCTGGAAGTTCTGATTTTGACCTCTCAATTTTGGAACCCTCATATTTTGAAGTGTGCCGACATCACTGCTTTGTTGAATGACACCATCATGCACCATATTCGGGCATTCCCGCTTCCAATGCCTCACGCCCCAGCACGCATGACATGGTGACATCTTTTTCATCCCCTGCGCGTCATTTTGAACCACAACAGTATTCCAGTCAGGACCGCGATTCACAAATCCCCGACCTCGGCCTCTCGGCTGTGCCTGAAACATGCCATTCCCTTGCGGTTGCTGCTGTACCATCTGTTGGATTCCATTCCCCTGCATACCTGCCTGTGCTGCCTTAATCTGCATCACCATCACTTTCTCCTTCAACTTTCTCTGTTTCAGCTCAATCTCGTCACTGCAGTATTTCGTATATTGTAACACCTCATCAATTGGCTTTGCTTGCCAACAGATCAAATGATTCTTAATCATCTGGCTAACCTCTGGTCTCACCCCTTCAACAAATCTGAACACAAGATGGTTCATGTCTTTCTGCTCAATAGTCTCAGTGCCACTGTAATGTTTGAACGCTTTCAACAATCTCTCATAGTAAACATGAATAGACTCTTTAACCTCCTGTGAGGTTCGATCGATTTTCTGCCAATCAGTCACTTTAGGCGATACTTTCTGCTTCAAAAACTCAATCACTTTATGATAGTACTTCATCACCTCCTCAGATGGTGCTCCAGTTACCTTATCCCTTGCCAGCTCCTGTGTCGGCCAGTCCACACCCCTCTTGCACTCAAGCCATAAGCCAGGTGGAACGATAATCTCAAACAGGATATTCAAGTCTTCCCAGAGACATTTCGCAAGCTTCACAAACCTATCTGTCTGCTGGTACCATTCTATTGGCTTTTCCCTCAACCTGGGATAGTCATTTGTGAATGACAGAATGTCTCCTCTAGACCACGGTACATGGACTAGAACCCCTCCAGCTGTTTCCCTCATTGGTAATATCTTTACTGTCCCCGTGTCCGGTGAAGCTTTAGTCTGATTTGATCCCGGACTGTCACTTTTCTCCTTATCTCTTTCCTTTGCCCATCTGCCTTCCCACTTTTCTAAAGCTCCCCAGATCTGCACACTTTGCAGTATCTCTTTAAGATGCGCTTTCATTCCGGCAGACCTCATATGTTCAAAGTCCTTAGAGTCAAAGTCTAATCTGCAGCTTCTTTTCAGATGTTTAGTATTCTCAATATCTATATTGTATTTATCTGCCAGGTTCGCTAATCTCTGATGTACCTTGCCCACTTCTTTAGTGATTTTGGGGCACAGATACCTCAATTCTGCCTCTGTGTATGACTCTAATCTGTTCACCCCCATCGTCCCTTCAACTAGTTCTGCAGCTTCTACTCCCAGTCTCACAAAATTTAGGTATTCTTCCCTTTCTGGCTTTTCTGCAGTTACTGCAGTATTTCGTGAAGCATAAGTCTTTTCTAACCATTCATTCAATTGTTGCAGCGAAAAAACTTGCAATGAAATATTCCCTGCATGCATCATTGGCGACTAAGAGGTATTTGTACTTATTGTCTGTGGGGTTAACACACCCAACCCTGCTTGCCTCATCGCCTCCAAAGGTGTTTCAATTGGACTAAGGTCTAACAAAGACCTGGGTCCTTCGACTGATTGCTCTCTTGGTATCATTAATTGGGGAGTTCCTATGGACCATCCTCTTATTGCCTCTTGGGTCATCACTCCCTGATCATACATACCAGGCTTACCCTGCACATATAGCGGTATTGGCGGACCAACAGTAATTGCTAATGATATGGCAGCTGGTGTCTGACCTGGTCCCAAACTCTGTGGAGCGGTAACTCCCAGAGCTTGACTCACTGTGGCTGGTGCTGGTACAAACGGAGGTCCTGCCGCTGGACTATAACCTGGAATCAGCTGTTGCTGCTGCTGGGGCAGCAATTGCGGAGTTGGCTCAATCTGCACTAACCTCGATTTTGTATATATCGGATCAGGTGGCACCATCAGACTCCTAGTAGTCTCCAATACTGGGATGTCTGGATAGATTCTCTGTATCTGTGACGGAGGTTGCAACTGTATCTGCATGTCTGGCGCAGTGGGTACACTAACACCATTCTGTATCAAACCTGTATCACTTGTCTGCACTACATTTGTAACTTCCTTACTCTGTGTCTGGTTCCCAGGACCCGCACTAGTGCTCGAGGCATTGTCATCTATCGCATAAGGTGGCGGGCGATCATGAAATAATTGATTAAGAAACTCTTCATCATCTGAATCATCTTCATCTATCCAAGACCTCTTAGTCTCTTTAGGCTTATTGGAGTCTTTGTCTGTCTTGCAGGTGGCTTTCTTTCCCTGTGTTTCGTCTCCCTGTGTTATTGCTGGAAACAATTTGAGTCCGTCAACTATTCCCCTTCTCCACATTTTACTCTCATTGTCCCACTAGCCTTGGCTAAAGTCTTTTCTGCCCTTTTCATTCTCCTCTCAAATTTCTGCTGTCTTTGTCGTATGGCCATTAAGTCCCAGACTGCTAGTGCCTCATACTGAGCTGGCCTCGGAGGTGGCTTTTGTACACTCAACATCCACCTCAAGTTCTCTAAGATCCTTGTATTGAACGTTCCGTGCTCCGGAAATGCTAAACATCCCTCCTCTGTTAATTTGAGCCATTGCTTTATCCAAAGACAAGGCGCGACTCCCTTCTCCTCCTTTACTATATAAGCTGGAATACCCGCAGGCGGTGTAGGCTCCCCCTCACTCGCCATAATATATGCATCTCCTTTCAGGGTGCTCCTAAAAGCTTTAAGAAAATTCATAATTTTTGCATCTTTTACTCTTGTTTTGAATCTAATCAGAAATTGACTTTAATTCCCAGGACACTCTTCACCCACCTTTCTCAACCTATTGCCTCTCACAGACGGATGCCAATCCGTGCGCGACCCCTCTCGGCAACTGACCTATCCCAGCGCGGTACCACTGACGTCACACTCACACACTGCAGCTGACAAAGTCTTGCTGCTTGTCCACCTCACACTGGATTCACACCAAACTAATGCAATGTATTGCAAGCACCTTTAACAATAACAACAACTCAAATTTGTCGGTTTACTACAGGAAGGGTAACCCATTCGCTTCAGAATTTTACAGGGATTTCTCTTGAAGCCTCGGCCGCTACTCCCTCCTTCTCAGCTCCCGCATACTCAAGCAGAATCTGACCCGCAAATCCTACTCTCGACTTGTCAATAGTTCGTTCTAGTGCACTATAGAACTTGCCAAATCTCCATCGAAGGTTTCACTCACACAATTAACTCAAACTCGACTTGTCAACCACGCCCGATTGACCTATTAAATTGCACAAATTACAACATAAACCCAAGTGTCTACTACACTTATCAATATACTCGGGAGTCTTAGACCGCGACGGGTCTGTACATTACCAACCAACCATGTGGATAATTTTTTAGCACAAACCTCCACACTCATATTAAGTACGACGACTTCCCTACTCTCATACTGCGGAGTATGCCCACTCCTCCTAAAACAACATTACCTGGCCTAAACATACACAAACTTCACAAATCACCTGCAAAATGCATAAGCTGAGCAAGCACAAATTAGACACCACACATGCTGAAACGCCGAGAACATTCCCAACTCACTTAGGCAGCGTCCGAGATCCTGGGAAAGTCATGGTGAATTTAGAAACACATCATACCTTCAATTTGCATTATCTCAGAAAAACAATCTAAACAATAATTCTCCGTCCTAGGGCCCCAAAGGGCCTAACCGTCGCTCTGCTACCAGAACTGTTAACGTGTCCCTCTATGATCATTTATTACACATCAGGACTCGTTTTAGGCCAATGAATCTAGTTGAGAGACACCTTAGGACGAGATAGCTAATCAGCATGTCAATCAATACGTCAATAATGTCATCAATATTTATCACAACAATGCATTTCACTTTAGTCAATGACATTTAATTAAGTCAAGACAACACCATGACCTTTCAGTCATGAATAACCACACCAGCTTAGTATAATTTTAATAATATTTATTCCCTATTAGTTACATCACTACTAGCATGTTTATTAATCTCAAAACCAATAAGCACAATAGCATAGTCACAATATGGCAACTCTGATAAGATTTTATCAAAGCAAGAATCACAAACATCAGAAAATAACACAGTGTGACCATAAACTATCTTCAGTAGAGTATCTCAACAAAGCATTGGTTCAGTCATTTGTCTATTTGCGTCAGTCTAGTGAACACCTCACCTAGCCTCAAATTAGCATTGGCATGTTGGGCTTCATGCAAAACAATTTAGTAACACCAATTTGGAAAACATCTAGCTATGGTCTCTGTCAAAAGAAAAGCAGTTGGTACCTAGAAAGGAAAAGCAAACAGTCAATCACTATTTCATGTCATATAGTTACCCTCCAAGGGTTGGGTCAGCACTCAGGTTTGGTCTTCGTCTTCAGGACATCAGTTGATTCGCCATCAGTCAGGAATTCAGCTCAGGCAGGAAGGGCAAAGGGGCACTTCCCTCATAAGGAGGTAAAGTGTAAATGGGCAATCTAAGGACAAGGTTTATTCTGAGTAAGATCAGCAAGTCACCAAACAGAGTGACAAAGTTTCTGGATCATATCACCAGCATTTCCCTAACCATTCTAACCACTTCCGTGTGTCGTAGGTTTTTATCCCTTTTTCGTTGTACATTCCCCTAAAATCTGGTTGGACAAAGGTTGCACCCCACTATCTTTAACCAATTAAAAAACATATTATGTCATTAAGTCTTTCACCCCGCATTAGTTCTCAGGCAGCTTATTGGTCCATATGATTGACGTCTTCAGAGGTAGAATGTCCGGTATGATTTCATCCTTTTGTAATTCTTTGCGCATCTTTGGTCAGTAGCTCCATTGTCTGTACCGGTTTGGTCGACCTTGTATTCAACATTAGTCTACACTGTTGCATTTAGCTAGTACATTTCTACAAGCAAATATGAATTTTCATGAGAACGGATCTACTATAGTTACATTCAGCTTCTAGTTTGAAGAAAACAAGAGTTCATGTCCTTAAGCAAGTCAGCACATTGCACATTAGGAAAAATACATTTAATATGAGAGCCAGGAAACTAGGCTTCGACTCACGCTAACTTAAGGCCTACAAGATTTACTAGCAAAGCTTTAACAACATAATCATTAATAGTTAGTATAAAACTATTTAAATGTAATAATTCATAAACATTAGTCATTTTCATTAGTCCACGTAGACATTGGCGGCCACTCCCCGTGGTCACATTTCAAATGCACGTTTTGGCAAAACATGTTAATATAGTTTCTATGTGGCATTATTATACATTAGTTCATACACATTTCATGTTAATATAAATTATATAAGCTACACTCTCTCAACACAAACATACGCCAACTATATGGCACAGCCACTGTGGCATGCAATGATGAAAAACACCTACAGCTAGATACAGGTCATACAAAAAGGGTGTTTAGCCAAAGTGAAGGAAAAATGACTTGATCAAAAGCTAGAACTACATATGTTCAGACCACATGATGACACAAATGATGCATTAGGCACATCATAAAAAAACACAAAACAAGTGCAATGGCCACTTCTGTACCTCCACCCAAGCACTGTGCCAACTGTCTTGCTACAGGTCTCATACATCCAAATGCTGCAACCTACATTACCTGGAACTGCCCATGCCCACTTTGTATGTCAGATACCTGCCAATGTCACAACTCTGAAATGCCCACATGAAGATGACATGGTGAAGGTACCTGTACAAATAACAAAACAAGAAGTATAGACTTGAAACAATACCTATGACACAAGTCACATAGCAAGCAAATGGAAAATAAAGTACATTGCAAGGAAACTGACACAAACAAAGCAACAACATCAAGGTGGGGATGTGTCAAAAGCTATCTTATCAAGCAGCCTTTGGCTTAATATTGCAGAGTATCAGCTCCCAGCTGATTCTAAAACACTCAACTCCACACATTCTCACAATTACAGTTCATCATACATTCACAGTCATAACATCACATAACATATCATATATAATTCACCCTTCATATTAGCTAAATCCTCACGTTGCTCGAACCTGACATAGCTCTTAATGTATTTCAGCGTTGCTGAGAGGAAATTCTTCAACACCAGACTAAACATAGGTTGGGACATACTAGCAGATAGGGCAACTGTATGTTGGAAGAACCCTGTGGCCAGGAAGTGCAATACTGACATGACTTGTACAAAGGTTGGTTTGGTGATTGCAAAACTAAAAACTGCCTTCAGATCTGGCTCCAACTGACAGAATAAGTCCACTTTTGTTTCCTATTCAGATAGTTCAGCTAGATGAGATAGTGCTCTTCCATGGTCTGAAGGTCTGACAGTGGACGACAGACAGGAGGTTGCCGCATCTTTCTTCTCTCAGGGTACCTATGTGTGACAAGACAGGATTTGTAACATTAGTCAGTGTGCTCCCAGCAACATACATGATGCATCATAACAATATCATGTAACAGAGCATTTCTGACTGGCTAGACATGAACTCATCCCAGCTGGGAACTACACAAGGGTCACGTGTGACACCCATGGTGTTCAAAACATGTGTCTACAACATGGACTTGGATGCAACTCAAAGACGTGCTACATAATTGTCCCTCAAGATGTGAATGTATAGTCTACCAAAACGACCACCGGCGGTGATGGTCGTGCACTGCTGTTAAATGCCATTTATGCCCTGCCACAAACTGCAATGATGGTTGAGTAGAAGGACCTACATAACAAGACAGAATAAGGATGTCTGTGCTGAAACTAAATGTTAGAAATTAGGTATTTGGTTGGCAGTCAGGTTACCCTCTGTCCAAGCAAGGACCCTCACTCTAGCCAGGGTAAGTCACAAACAATCCAAATTTTCCTGTGCCCACCCTCTGGTAGCTTGGCACTGAGCAGTCAGGCTTAACTTAGAAGGCAATGTGTGAAATATTTGTGCAATAAATCATGCACTACCACAGTATAGCACCACAAAAATACACTACACAGTGTTTAGAAAAATATAGAATATTTATCTGGATAAATGTAGGTCAAAACGATCAAGATTTGATAAATACACATTGAAATATCATTTCAGAGAATGATAAAAATAGTCTTTAGTATATAAAAAGCAACAAGTGTTTCTTGCGAGTACAAAGTACCTGGTTTGCGTTCAAATTCTCCGCAAGGGACTGCAGAGGAGGAGATGCGTGGAAAACGGGGAGGTGTGCATCGGTTTCTCCAGGAGCACAGAAGCGATGCGTCGATAATTTTCCACACAGGGAAGGCTTTGCGTTGATTTCTGGTGTACCCACGGATGATGTGGAGAAATCCTGGGCATGCAGGACGAAGTCACAGGAAGTTGGGCTGTGTCGTTCTGGCTCGGCTATGCGTCGATCCAGTGGGCCGCGCGTCGAAGTTCCAGTTGCAACGCTGGCACTGCTTTCATCTCCTATCGGGGAGCTGGACTGTGTTGTTTCGGTTAGGCATGCAGTGATTTTCTCACCGTGATGCAGGCTGTGCATTGTTTCTGGCAGGCTTTGTGTCTGATTTTCACTGCACAAGTAGTTCTTTGCAGGAAGAAGTCTTTCTGGTCCTGAGACTTCAAGGAACAGGAGGCAAGCTCTAGCCAAGCCCTTGGAGAGCAAGACATTCAGGGACCTGGGGTTATTGGCAGTGGGCACACCGTTCAGGGAACAGAGGCACAGGCCAACAGGGACACTCGGAGGACTGCTGTATGTCAGGGGGAGGACAGGACCAGGGAACCGACTCTCTAGGAGACAATCTCTGAGTTCCTGGGAGCCTACCAACATTCCCAGGACACGATGGGCCAGATCCTAGACAACGTGCAGGAGCACAGGCAGCTGCAGGGCGGACAGTATCAGGGGATCAAGGAGGACTTGCAGGCCATCAACACCACCCCGATTTCCATAGCAGGGGTGCTGGCAGACATGGCCAACATTATGAGGGAGGCAGTGTCACATCAGTGGGCCCTGACACTAGCCAGTCATCTGAACAGCCCTCCACTTCCACTGCGGCAAGTGGCCAGGAGGCCCCACCACAGGAACAACAGGCCATCAGCACCCCTCCCCCTACAGAAGGTGAACAACCCCGCAAACCTTCCCTGCGAACCAGGCAGAAGCCAGAGACACTTGCCAAGACCACCGCCAGGAAATGAGACTCTCCTGATTGTCCACCTTGTGTCCCACTCAGTCACCTTGTCCACCTTCAACTGCCATTGCTCCCCTTCCTATGTCCCCATGGACAATCCACCTGTGCTACAAACAGACTGGAACAATACTCTGGACTTTCCTCCATCATCACCCCATCCCATTGTACTTTCCCCTCTAGAGATTAGCACTACTGTAAACACTCTTGGATACAAATCAACTTCGAGTATTTCATATATTTCAAATATGTACTGACTGAAAAATGTACAACCGTTGCAATTTAACTGTATATAGAATGAGCATAGAATTAATGACCTGTAGCTGGCTGTTGTGATCACAGCAGGATAATTTGTCAAATCACCAACAGCTGTAAAATGAATATCCAGAGATAACAGTAAGTGGGCAAGGAAGTGGGGAATGCCAGCATGTCAGTGCCACACAGAATACAACCAAAGTCAGACAAGTGTAAAGTTGCACTGTCTCACCTGTGTGTCATTGGAAGTACTGACGTATCACAGATGTTCTGTTGTCAACATCCTCAACCTATGCCTCCTCATCCTCACTGTCCTCAGGGTCCACTGCTGCCACAGGGGCATCCCCAGCCTCCTCCTCCTGCAGAAAAGGCACATGTTGTCTGAGAGCCAGGTTGTGCAACATGCAGCATGCCACCACTATCTGGCAGACCTTCTTGGTTGAGTAGCACAGGGATCCACCTGTTAGATGGAGGCACTGGAACCTGGCCATCAGGAGGCCAAAGGTCCTTTCAATGATCCTTCTAGTTCCCCTATGTGACTCATTTTAACGATCCTCTGCTCTCGTCGTGGCATTTCTTACAGGGGTCAGCAGCCATGATAGGTTTGGGTAAACAGACTCACCTGTAAATATTAAGGGACAACATTTAGCCACACACTATCCTATATGGCCAACACCATTGGCATACACCAACATATACTGGGTGGGAACCAAGGCTCACCTATTATCTACACCCTGTGCACCGCCGCGGACGTGACCGCCATTTTCTTTTGAATTCCTCACTTTTTTCCTGATCTTCCCTAGGAGAGACCTACACTGCATGTGCTGCTGTGACCTGTGTCTGGAACCTATTATGGCCCGTGTGACCAGGGAAAGGGCCCCAACCTTCACTTCATTGGAGTTGGAGCGACTTGTGGATGGGGTCCTACCCCAGTACGGACTGCTGTATGGGCTTCCAGACCAACAGGTGAGTACACTGTGAGCACAATGCATTTGGCATGAATGTCTGGAGTTGTGTGTATGAAGGCCTTGTGTAAGGGGGGTGGGTGGATGTCCTCTTTGTGGAGTACACGTTGTGTGCTGGGCTATGTGTGTGCCAACAGTGATGGAAACAGGTATGGTGGGCCATTTGTGTTACTGGCTGGACTGTTTGTCTGATGATGTTCTCCTGTCTCTATAGCCTCTGCGGGTCAGCGCTCATCAAAAGAAGGGATTATGGCGTGCCATCGCCAAGGACGTGCGGACCTTGGGGGTCTATGGAAGGCGGAGCACCCACTGTCGGAAACAGTGGGAAGGCCTGAGACACTGGGCAGAGAAGACCACAGGGGCCCAGCTGGGGATGGCCTTCCAACGAGGAAGGAGTGCCCATCAGACCCGGACCCACCCAATGGCCCTCGTACTGGTGGTGGCCTACCCAGAGCTGGATGGGCGCTTGAGGGCATCACAGCAGCCACAAGAGGGTAGTACAGGGGCTATCATTGAAACTCATGGCTGGAGGGGTGGTATCCGGGTGTTGGTTGTGTGTCAGTGGGTGCCCCAGGCCAGGCATAGCAGCATAGGTCCTTTTGTGGCTAAGAGAATGACTGTGAAATACTGCTTACCTAGCTTGTTAGTATTCACTACTGGTCAGTGCTGCGTGGGTCCCAGGTGTGCTGAAGTTGGCGGTGTGTACCCCTCCTCATTCCTTGTTGAGTAGCCTTTTCACTGGTAGTGCCATGCATAGTGGGTAAGCCTGTTCCCTTTGTGTGAGGGTGCTGTGTACGCCAACTGTGGTATTGGTGCAGTCATTGACCCAGTGTATCCTTTGTCTCTCCCCCCCTTTCTTGTTCTGTCATCCTGTTCCTGTGCGCATTAGCATCATCTGGTGAAGGAGCTGCATCCCACAGGACCCTGGAGGCAGGGTCCACCGAAGGTGAGGGCACCAGTGGGACGGAGGGTGAGAGGAGCACCACGGCAGAGACTGGAGGGGACAATACAGACTCTGATACCTCCTCCAAAAGGAGCTCCTGGTGGTGGCAGACACCTCTGTGACCACCCCAGCTGCAGGTACATCCGCCACCACATACCAGCACCACCCTCCCAGTATCCCCTCAGCGAGTTGTCCATGCCCGCTCACAGACACCCAACAGCCATCCACCTCACAACAGCATACAGCCATGCACCTGCACCCATATCAAGCAGACAAAAACCTCCAACAACCATTCCTTCATCCTCACCTCCCATTACTCCTCCCTCTTCTCGTCCCAAGGTCCCTAAAAAGCTTTTTCTTTCCAAGATTGACCTCTTCCTACCCCTCCACCCCGTCCTGCACATATGGGCAGGGTAGCAAGGACCCAGACGAGCCCCTCAGCCAAACATTCAAAAGGCCCAGTGGTAGCACCACCTAATCGTGGTGGAAAGGATTCCAGGCAAACAATACTGAAGGGGAAGGAGCCTGCACCAGCTGCAAAGAAGGGGAAGGAGCCTGCACCAACTGAAAAAAAGGGGAAGGAACCTGCACCAGCTGCAAAGAAGGGGAAGGAGCCTGCAGCAGCTGAAAAATAGGGGAAGGAGACTGCACATCTGCACATCTGCAAAAAAGGGGAAGGAGCCTAGACCAGCTGCAAAAAAGGGGAAGGAGCCTGCACCAGCTGCAGAGAAGGGGAAGAGCCCATCCACCAGTGCCAGGAAGGGTAAGGGACCCCCAAACCATGAGCAGGTCAAGATGCGGCAATCTACGCCAGCGGAAGCTGCCAGCCCTACACCGCCACCATCACCAGGTGTCACAGAGCCCCCACCGACAGCCATGGTTGTGCAGCCATTAGAGGGTGCAGGGGCTGAGCAGGAATCTCCCACAGCCACCTCAGTGCAGCCATCAGAGGGTGCAGTGGCTGAGCAGGAGCCTCCCAAAACCACTACCACAGTGCAGCCATTGAAGCGTGCAGGGGCCGAGCAGGAGCCTCCCAGAAGCACCACCACAGTGCAGCCATTGGAGGGTGCAGGGGCTGAGCAGGAGACTCCCACAACCACCACCATAGTGCAGCCGTCACTGCCGGCAGACGCCATATAGTCCAGCCTCTAAGTGCTGCTGTGCGGCCTGCCCCCTTCAGATCCAGTGGGGAAGTCACCCACTTGAGAGACTGTGGCCTTCCGCTCCCCAAGACCAAACACAGGGCATGTTGGCCCCTCCAGAACCAGTGGGGAAGTCACCCACTTGAGAGACTGTGGCCTTGCACTTCCCAGGACAGAGCGCAGGGCATGTTGCCCCCTCCAGAACCAGTGGGTAAGGCACCTACTTGAGAGACTGTGGCCTTCAACTCCCCAGGACCAAGCACAAGGAATGTTGCACCCTCCAGAACCAGTGGGCAAGTCACCCACCTGAGAGACTGTGGCCTTCTGCTCCCCAGGACCAAGCACAGGACATGTTGCCCCCTCCAGAACCAGTGGGCAAGTCACCCACTTGAGAGACTGTGGCCTTCCACTCCGCAGGACCAAGTACAGAACATGTTGCCCACTCCAGAACCAGTGGGCAAGTCACCTACCTGAGAGACTGTAGCCTTGCACTCCCCAGGACACAGCACAGGGTATGTTGCCCCCTCGAGATCCAGTAGGCTTGTTTCCGCATCTGGCTGAGGTGCCCCCGCCTCCACCTGAGGTGCATGCCTATTTGCCAACTGATGCCCATGCAGTGTTCTCTCCGGACTGGGGCAGGATTCAGGCGGGGCCTTGGACTTTGCCCTCTGGCCATGTGGGCCCTATGACCCACGGCCTGGGTAGTGTCCCTTTTTTATACAAATGTACAGATGTATTTAATGTGTAAATCAGACTGTTGAATTTATTGTTGGACTGATTACAAACATTTTCATAAATTCATGTTGCCTTGGCATTATTCTGCAGATTTTCGTGGTCAAATTGTTTTTGTTATGCATATAGTTGTCTGTATGGTGTGTGTGTGTCGGATGTGTGTTGTGCGTGTATGTGTCCCTCTCTTTTTCCTCCCATCGTCCCTTGTGTGCTAGACGTCTGTACTCACCGTCATCATCTTCGCCGGAGTTGGTGTTCCAGGTGGAGCATAACGTAGAAGATCATTGGGAAAACATCTAGTTCGGGTTCCATGGTGGCGTGGTTCTTCCCTGTGTCTCTAATGGTGAGTCCTTTGACTTTAGTGCTTTGTTTTCACCAGTTTGATGGCATTGGTACTGCTCCGGAAAAGGTTGCGGTTTCCTGTGTCCAGATATGGTGGGTGGTACTTTGTCTTCTGCTTGGCTGTAGGCGGCTACCGCAGGGGTGACTCTTGCTTGCGCTCTGGCATTCGGTGTGGTACATTGGCTGTCTATTGCAGATTTCACCGCTATGGTCATAATTTGGCGGTAGTTACCGCCAGCCTGTTGGGGGTATTACCGCCACTTTATCACCCACGCCAGGGTCATAATGAGGGCCTATGTCTCAAGTATTGCTGTTCTCAATAAAGAAAGAAACAAGATGCGGCAGAGACAACAAGGCAGTTAGATCACAGTGAAACCTTAATTAATCACTGGAAAACCAAAAAACATGGCTAGGCTCAATAGCTTTATTATTTATAATCTAGGAGGTGAGGATAAGGGTACACCAACAAGCCCTAAGAATGTGCTTAGTAACAAATATCAACACAGTGAAAAACCGTACCAACACAATAAAAAAACGTTTTAGATCAATATTGATTCCTTTCCCATATCTTTTTCTTGATGGTTGTGTTTTACAATATAAATCCAAGGTCAAATATATGGAGGTAGTTGTAGGTTGGTGGCAGAAAACAAAAGGTATAACACTCCTGGAATGTATAATACACTGTCACCATCCACCAGTACATATATTTCAGTAAAACTCAACTTCCAGTTCCTCCGGGAAATATTATTGATGCGCTTCAGGCGAAATCCTTAAGGGCCTCCCCAGGATGAATAGGGGAAGAAAACCTGATTAAAAACCACAGTTATATATAATAGAAGAAAAAAAATCAGTAGTGCTTTCCCAAGTATCATACTTAGAGTTGCAGTGTCACCAATGGAAGTGAAAAACAAGAAACGAGACAAACCCTTAAACCAAGACTGAATTAACAAGTGCTACCAAGCTTTACACTAAAGGAGCATCTTGTGCTTCAAGTATTAAGGGCACTAGCTCAGACCCTATTGCCAGAGAAAAAAAAAAAACGTATTGTCTAATAAGCAACCACTCCTATAAATGGTCCAAAAGTACTTACACAACAAGAAGTCAATACTAAAGCCTGGACCTATGCTAAAAAGTAGGAGAGAAGAACATCAGATGAGTGCTTACTATCTGGATATGTTCAATGTGAAAATGAAGGAAAATGGGGCCCTGCTCAATTCTTCCCATATCTTAAAGGGGTGCATGGAATCTCTGCATCTCTCTCTTTAGATTCTCTCTGGACTAAGGGCCTCATTTGTGATGGTCAGACGGTCTCACTCCAGAGAAGGAGACAGGGAGAACCCACCAGGGGATCACCATCCCCACCCGGATTATGGTTCCCGATGGGGTGACGGCAGTCTGAGTTGTACTCAGCCACGGAGGTGCTGAACTCAGCGCCACCTGGTTAATTACAACTCACCTTTCCACCAGCCTTTACATGGTGAGGACCCCACCATGGAAAGGCTGGTGGAAAGCCAGTGCTGGGGCCCCCCTGCCCAGCACCATCAGAATGCACACTGTCTGCAATGCACTACAGGCAGTGCACATTCTGATGGTGCTGGTGTGCTATGGTATTGGCCTTGGCTCCATTAAAGGAAACGAGGCCAATATCGCAGCACTGTTCCCACCGTTCAGCCTGGTAGGAGTGCTTAATACAATTATCCTGGGGTCCTTAGTACTCAATGTGTTCTGTGCGTGCAGGCACAAATCCAAGTTAAAACCACTCCGCTCTCTCTTGGTCAGGATGTAACTCACTGACAGAAGGGACACTAAACAACTAGTCCAACCAGAAATACTGAGCTCAGATTGTGGTTGTAATATGGAGAAGACTAAGAAATTAATCATAGAGTCATCCCACATGTGCAAACAATTAATGGAGGAAGCGGCCATCTTAACGTGGAATGAGGCCACATTTAAAATGCTAAGCCTAGCAATGTCTAGCTGTAAAGCAGGCATCCTGGTGGCACAAATTGCCCGCATGGAGAACGGCATACTTCAAATGCTAAAAGAGACCTGAGTGTGCTCACGCTGAATCATGCCACTGGCCATATAAAATATATACTTAACTCTGCAGCTATTTTGAAGTGCATCAACTTCCAACAGAAAACCCAGCCCCTGACATATATCACTAACCTGTGAAAGGGAATATTTGTAACACTTCCAAGTGGTGCACTGCAAATCCAAATTAGAAATGTCAGAACTGTACTCTATATAGTTGCTGACAAGAGCAGATAGTTAACAAAAACAACTCACCAAATATATTCAATAATTCTCACAAGTTCATCAAAGCACGTCCTTCAAACAGGATAGTAAAAAATAGAACAGTGATAATAGCTCATTCCCCCACAGTAAATTGAGTCTAAGTTTCTATGCACCTTTTTTTATTGGTGCCAAGAGTATTTCTAACACATGCTATACAAAATATAATAACAGTAAAAGTCAAATTATTATTTACAAGAGCCATATAAAACAACTTCACTGATGTACCCCTAACAAAATGATTGCCAGGTCACATACACATATTCCCATCATCAAATTGCTCAAAAGCAAATATGCTCTCTTTAAAGGAGTCTCATGGTTGACAACCAAATTTTTATGCCAAATATTTCATAAAGAATCCCCAGAGGAATTAATTTTTTCTGTTGTGCTATGTCAAGTTGATAGAGTAACATCAGCACATCAGCACAGCATAAATAAATGCAAAAAATAATCAGTGACCATATCTCATCTAAGTCATTGAAACCTTTTGTGGCAGTATAGAATTTCTCAACCAGGCTTGCTTCCATTTTGTTCAATAATCTACAAACCCCACCACCACCTCTTTGATTGCATTTGGCCACATACAACGCAGACAAAAAAAATTCATATATTAAATGATTGGCTGATTTCCAATGAGCTGACTAAAGATGGTGACCGTGTATTATACATTTTAGGAGTGTTATTATTTCCTATGTTTTCTGCCACCAACCTCGAACATCCTCCATATATTTGGATTGGCATATATTTGGACAGCCATCAAGAAAAAGATATGGGAAAGGAGCCAATGTTGATCTAATAAGTTTATTTATTGTGTTGATACAGTTTTTCACTGTGTTGATGTTTGTTACTAAGCACAATCTTAGGGCTTGTTGGGGTACATTTACCCTCACCTCCTAGGTTATATATAATAAAACTGTTGAACCTAACCATCTTATTTTGGTTTTCCAGTGAAACATTAAAGTTTCACTGTGACATAATTACCTTGTTTGAAGATTTGTCCTTGCAGCATCTTGTTTCTTTCTTTCTTTATCTTTATGACCAGATGTGTGCCTCGGTATTTGGGCACACCCCTATTGTTTCCATAATAGGTATATTTTTCTCAGCAGACTTTAGCATCCCCTGAAACATTTAAATATTCCATAATGAATCCATGAAGATCTCAATATTTCTTCATGTAATTTAAAACCTGGTGTTGCAGTTTTTGAATGTGCACATTGAGATGGGTTTCTCTATCGATCTTTGGTGGTACTCACTAGCAAGTGCAATTTATCCATCACATTTCATGGCCTTGGTTGAGTTTATTTAATGATACTTCGCAAAGGAGGTTAAAAACTCTATCCTAATTAATTAAGGTTTTAAACCACATGGGATATTGTTTTATGTGGGCCTAGATAAGGATTTTTCCACATTGTCCAGAAGTCGTTGTTCTCATGGACCTCCTCATTTGGATTGTATAGTGTATTTTTGAATACATTATTTTCTTTTTGACCAATGGCTTGTATTCTCCAACTCTGTACTTAACAAACTAAAAAGTATGTAAGTGTCCTTTGATGTTGTCTTAGGGTTTTATGTGGTTTTCATTGTTTTTTCTACATACTGATTTTTATGTTGGACAGTCATTTGGGTTTCATTAAAGATTGAAATACGGTCTCGTATTAATAAATTGTCTGTTTTTAAGCAATCTGGATATGAATACTAGTGATCAGTCCAAGAGTGTGTCTACCTTCCACCTCAATTCTACACAGGGATAAGCCACGAGTGTTGGTGATGAGATGTGAAATTCCAAACAGCCAAAAGAGATACCTTTCTAAGATGTTTAAAAAACTCTAATTATTGGTGAAAAACCTCCTAAAGGCTCCAGGTCAATCTGGCCACATTACTGTCAGATTCACGGAGCATGGAGGTGCCATGTTTCAAACAGTTATCTCCAATCTGCTTCAACACCTACATGAGTCATCATTCATTGCCTATAAATATTAACAATATTGGCTTACATATTTATTCTGATGACATCCAAAAAGTTAAACATAACACTGAGCATGGTCGGAAGGTTATGGACTAACTCTTGTATGTCCACTAATAATGAGGGTGTATCTGGCTGTGTATAAAACATGTAAAATGGAGGCAGTGGCTGCTAACTGTTGCCATTTGGCTTTTTGTTCCCAAGGAATTATACACATTGGCTGTCATTTGTTGTCAGTTATTTAAGACTGATGTTTGTAAAGAATGTATCAGTCAGCCTGCAGATCAACAACATGTTCAGTTCTGGAATCTGAACTCCTATTAGATAGCTGAATGCCCCGATTCAACCAGATATCCTTTCCTGTGTGTCAACGTGTGTTTATATATTTACGTACTTTGTGTAGGCAGAGCAAGGGCATGTTTAGCCTACACAATGAGGACCAGAACAGTCTTCATATTTTTGGTAACCATGACACAGTCAGGCAAAAAAACAGCTTTGTGAGAGCCATATTGCTAGTGGATCAGTTCCTATCATGTGTTGGGCTACTTTCAAGAGAGTGTATCAAAAAAACATAAAAGCACACTCATGTTTACTTTTGTCTACTGCACAATTTTACCCAGTGTCAAGGCACGGATGAAGTTAGAATTGTAAATACACACCATTACAAATCAATTGTGGGTCCTCGTTTATAAGATGTGTCTTTCACTGTACATAGTGAAGTGTTAGATATGAGGAGAGTCACTTTTTAATTTTTTTCAGAGTTTACATATTTGACGTCGTCTATGCGTTATACATTTGTTATATTTACATTCTAATAATGATATTTGCATAGGCTACTGTAATGTTTACAGATACTTTTAACAATCCATTTATTTTTTTATTTTTTTGTTTTTATAATGTGATCTTTAGAGGCGTTTGTAATTTCTAAGTTATGTGACCATTTATTTTCTTTTATTTATTTTTATAGTATTTAGGTGTGAGCTTTGTGCTGTTACTGTTATTCCATGCTGCCATTGATTTCTATTTGATATCCTTGCATTACCGGTGAGTGATCACGTGTGATTTATTATTTCTTTCAAAGCTTGACTGGTGTAAATTTAAAACTCACTTGCCATAGAACAACTTATGATTAGTAGTAATCAATTGCAATTAACTTATCATTGGTTGTGCTTTTTTTATTTGCATGCCTCTCCCTGTGCCCCTTCTTTTCCCATGGGGATACGTTTGTAGTAGAGCTTCCCCTTTTTAAATCACTTCCCTTGTAACCCCATATTTACTTCTAAAATGTAGGACTATGTTTGCAGAGTTCTATGCACTCTTTGACAGAGACCTCTGCATTTGAAAGATGGGACAGGCATAGGTGAAAATCCCAGGTGCCTTGTGAATTACATTTATCAGTACATGTAGTAGTACAACAGGAGCACTGCGCCACATACTCATGAATGCCTTTTGTGAATTAGAGCCCAAATTTGAAACCCATCCAAATTATCGCTCATGTTATGTAAGCATTATGGCATATACAATAAAGTATAAAATGCATGTTAGTTATACTAGTGTATATTGTAATATTTTCGGCCTGCGGTACAAATATCTTGCTGTGATTTGATCTTATAGTATTCCAGCAAAGTACTGAATTCCAGGAGTTAGCAAGGAGTAGCCAGGGTTCAGGGGTACTCCTGGAATTCAGGATGAGCCAGAGGTACTCCAAGAATAAGTCTATGGAAATGCTTTGTCAGGAGAGCCTTCAGATATTTTCAAAGTGTGCAAGTGTGTATTTATATATCAGTTTTAATTCCTAAACTGTCAGCAACAAAACTAGTTCAAGGCGCCTAAAAACTAACCAATAGCTCAAAAAAATCTATTTCATATGTTGGATCATCTAAAATTAACAACCAGTGCTGTGTATTCAATGAGATGCTGAGTTAGTACATGAGGTATCAACAGTGTGATTTCATGAAATACAGGTGCATATCTCCATTCTGCATCTGTGTTCAGGCACAGGACAAATTCATGATAAGGCCCCCAGGCAAGTATCTCGACTGTGTGCTCTGGTGATCAAAACAGCTGCGCTCCTGTTTCTGTGTTGTCGTAATGTCTAAAGCATACATGTTTAACTCAGACATTCTCTTAGTTAGTGCATGAGATGCTGACAGCATGGCTCTAATATGAAGTAGTTGCTGTTTCCAGGCTGTGCTCAGGTGACACAGGAGGAGTGCACTGGACAATATATACTGAAAATGTTCAGTTTAAAATGTATCTACTAAAGCATATTTGTATATGCTGATATTACAGATCATGCAGATAACAAAATATCTAGCAGCCTCATTACGAGCCTAGCAGTCCCAGGACCTCCATGGAGGTCCGACTGCCACATTACAAGATACCCTCCCATAGTAGGTCTGTCCCCACCAGGAGCAGAGATCCCAATGGGCTGATGGCGGTCTTCATTGTAGTCGACCATGTCGGAACTGAACTCAGAACTGTTGTGCTGATTACAACCTTGTTCTCCGCCAGTCTTTTAATGTTGGTTTCCCCACCATAAAAAGGCTGATGGAGAACAAGTGCATGGGGCCACAGGTTGGGGCCCTGCACTGCCCATGCCCATGGCATGGGCAGTGCAGAGGAACCACTGCCCAGCACTCTTGAAATGTGCACTGTCTGTTGTGCACACAGTGCGCATTTCAACAATGCTGGTGAATCCTGCGTGCGGCAGCATTGTGGCCGGCTCTATTATGAGTCTACTGTGAGATGGAAACAATGCCGCTGTACGATTTTTCCACTGGGCTGTGTCAGCCAACTAGGATACTCGTAATAGGCACTGTGATAAGACCTCCATGTCCGCTGTGGTCTTCTCACCACAGGGCTGGCAGGCTGACGGTCAGACCGTCATCCTTGTAATGACGTCCTTAGTCTCTCAGCAGAGACCTAAAACTGCATTTTACATTGTAGGCAAGTAGACATGTTTTGTACGGGAAATAATTATCGCCACACACTGCCAGTTGATTATTTCAGCCCAGCACCATGACCTATCCTTCGCCCAGAGTCAGTCAAAGCCAGATTGTCTCTATTTAGTCAAATCGCACACTGTCCCTCTGAAGCCAGACAACAGCTGCCATCCTTTGTCTTTGATTAATGAGGGCATGGGTCTCTAATTAATCTACGTTGTTCTAGCTTAATCTTCAGATCAAATGTGCCCTCTTATGGATTCCACCACATAACTCATTAGGCACAAACCCCATGGCACTCTTTTGTGAGTAGGCACGCAAATAGGAAGCATCCTCACACAAAGGACTTTGCCCACAATAGCCAGGCAGAATAAACACAGGCAGGTTTTAGAGCCGATCAGATGAAGAGAATGACACATTAGCTGCCAGTCCAAGACATCGAGATTTCTTTGTGGCTGACAAGGTATGTGCACATTTCCATGGCACTTTGTTTCCACCTCCATCACTAATCCAGGTAGGGTGCATTGTAAGAAAGCACGGAGTATTGAGCTAATGAAGCATGTTGAACGAAGCGCCAAGACACTCGCTCCCATCCGAAGCCTCTTTGGGGCTCGTGTGCCCATAAGAAATGCAATGGGTTTATAGCCAGAGAATCATACATTTACATGCTCTGTAGGAATAAGTTCTGTGTTTATGTCTCGCATTTACCCATACAGAATAATTATAGTGCACATGATCCTAGCTGCATCCCTGACTCTGTTCAAAATTAGATTTAGTGTGGGCGAGTCCTAGAGTTCTACAAATGTTACTGCGAGGCTGCATCACACTACAACTTTCATATAAAGTTTTCACGTGTTCATTCGTTACAGTTGATAGGACGGATATGCTGACAATAAAGAAAGTTGAAAGAGTTAACATAAAAGTGTGGTTACAGACGTTAACAACTACTACCTGTATTAAGGGACCTGAACATGCAAATCTGCAAATTTGCAATTCCGAGTAGTAATGGATTGTCTACGTGCAGGTGCATGATACCATTTTATCCAAAGGATAATGATTTGCAATTTCGTTTCTCATTGACTTGGCTAGGTGCAGTTACATGATGAAAGTTAGTCTTTTAGGGCTTCATTAAAATCAAGACTATTTCGGTTATGAACAAGCAGGATCCACACATTGTTTCGCTTATATACATTCGCTCATGGCAGCACTCATCTATGAAAGAGTATTGCTAGCCTTTAGGTCACTGTTCATTCAGTTTCGTGGCACAACTGGAAATGATAACATTGATGGGAGACACACTAACGAACCTCCTTTTTGGCCCCTTTCTATCGCTACTGCACTTCGTATGCCTTCAATAATAATTCAGTGTTAATTCATGCTCGATCGTTCCACGCTGATTGAATTGACTTTTTGCATGAGAAATGAATATAAGGAAGCTATGATGCTTGATCGAAATTATGGATTACAATGGTTTGCCCATGCTGTAAATGTAAACATGTGCTCTTATGCAATATTCTTATGCAGATTTTTTTTTTAATTTAGTTGAATGTTAGGAAATCAATTGCTTATGAGTAATCTAAAACTGTCATTGGAAATGAACTCACAATAGAAAGGGCAAACCTGACTACTTTTTAATAGGGCAGCTAATATGAGTGCTCTACTTTATACTATTGTAGTTTGTGGTCCCTTTTGGTGTTAACCGTCTTTTTTATTATTATTTGTATTGCAATGTGGACTGGCTCCCTTGACCTGTGAACAGAATTACACCAAATTTGGCAGAAAGCTAGATGAAAGTCAAAAATGATGCTTTTTGTGACTTGTTGTAAACCCGTGAAGTAATTTTCGAGAAATGATGGCTCAAAATGTATGCATGTATGGCAATGCAATAACTTTGTAGTACTTCAGTGGAGTACTGTGGTACTGCAAGCTCATAATATGAGAACTGAATGGCAGGTGCAGTACTCCCTTGGTACTACAGCCGTAGGACCAAACGTGCAATTTGATTAGATGGCCGCAACGCAAGAGAAAGTTGCATTCCCCATTTTATGACTCTGTGACTTTGAACCATGTGTTGTAACAAAACATATAAAAATAAGTAATAAAGGGACAGGGTAGTGATACCCTGCCCCGGCCATTGTGGGATGGGCCCAGAGCAACACCTACTAGGGCCAAATGAAAAAGATTTTCTTTTCACTGAACAGTGGTACCATATTACTACCACAATGATAAGCGAAACTCCTGTGCAATTTTGCGATACTACTGTCGTACTGTAGTGCCACACAAAAAAAGTGACAAAGCCTTGGGGTGCTGCGAAATCATCGGTGTTGGCCAGCAACAGCTTTTTGGCCACTTGTGCAGAGTTAGGTCAAGGGCTGGCCCTGGCCACCCTCAAATCCATGTCTGGACATGGCTGAAGGTCACGCACAGCAGGGCTGACAACATGTGAAGGTGTGGGTGCATGGCTGGGTCTGTAGCTAGGCCCTTCGGTCCACGCCACACCATGCATGGCCAAAGGCCATGTGAGGCAAAGGAGTAGGCTTCAGTAGGTATGGTAATGAAATATTACTTTATGTTAAATAAAACCTAGAAAGTCACTGAAAAAAACTCAAGGGTTAAAGTAATTCTATAGTCAGGTGAAAATTTTAACTAAAACATAATTTATACTAAAAAAGCACTGAAATTCACCAGTTATAGTTACTGAAGTAACTATAACTCATGCCCCCGCCATACACTGCTTATTACCTCACATACTACATCACTCATGACATGTTCAATTATATCATTGATAACATCAAAGTGACATCTGAAATTACATAATTGAAAGCAACACTGTGAATGATAGGGGTGTAAGATGTAGTATATTAATAATATTATTAAGCTATATATAGAATCTTCACAAAACATTCCAAAATAAAAGTTCATCCACCTCATCTCATTCCTGGAACGTGTTGGGGTGGCCAATCAAGCAGGGGTGAGAAAAGAATGGGGGGGGTGGAAACATTGTTTTCCTATGTTAATTCCAATAGGGCATTTTGGGAAGTTGTACAGAAAAAATATCTGAACATTATTACACCAAATGTGGTAAAAATGTATAACTTTACTCAGAAATGGTGCTTATTGTTATTTGGAGTAAATGGGTTCAGCTGTTTTTTGAAAGTTCCATTTAAATTATAGTGCTATCTAGATGATGGATTCCTGCAGTACCAGTGTTAAAAAAAATATTGGCCCAGATGGCTTTATTTCCATTGGCAGTTTTGGTCCTGCAGGACCAAGCAAATTGTTAGACTGACCACAACCTCATGGAAAATGTTGCAGTTGTCATTACAGAACTTGATGACTCAGTTCCCATGTCCAGAACCTAATAAAATAAAAAAAGATAGAAGGGGTCTTGATTCAGGTGCCCTGGCCCCCAGCACTTCTTGAGGGGATCCAGTAGGGAGCCCCCCCCCGGACCACAAATTAAAAAAAGCTAATAATGTGTTGCTGAGTTGCCCTTCTGTGAGGTACTGTGGGACCCCTACACCAGATTAGCACCACAACACCACCCAAGCTTTACTCAGTGCAGTTTGAAATGTCTCACGGTATAAGACTCCAACAGAAGTCCCGCAGGAGACTATCTCAAGACCATGCAAGTTTCACCTGGCCTAGCTTGCACAGTCTTGTGATACCTTGGAGTGATGCTTGAATAGTAGTTAAATGTGGGTTGAGGGTCCATGGGGTGTTTGCCAAAAGTGGGGCTATAACCTGATAAGGGTTATTGGGAACAGGGTATGGCCAGGCCCTGCAGTCAAACCCCACTGCTCACAGCTGAAGGTTGAAGCCAAAGTTGATGCATGGTGGGTGGTTAGCCACATGTGCCACATCCCTCTCAGCCAAAAGCTTTGTTCATTAGAAATGTTAGGTATATATGGTGATAAAACTTAAGAAATACACTGAAAAAAAAGGTAAAAGTGATGTTATACTTAGGTATAGTAATAAAATCATAATATGCCTTAAAAAAAGAACATGAGAAAGTCACTATAAAATACAAAGGTTAAAGTGAAAATGTAGTTAGGTATGGTAATACGATCTTACCTTACATTAAAAGCCACAATGATTTACTGAAAAATCAAAGATTTAAGTTACTTTATAGTTAAAATATGGTAATAGTATTTATCTTACATTTAAAAAGCTCTAGAAACTCAAATAAGTAATAATCCAATTTCTTACATTGGTGTTCAGCAGTGGTAATCAGGACTTGTGTTTTGCAGTACTATTCATGATTTAAGGTGAAAGTAAAGTTCCTTTTTTAAAACTGACAGGTATAATAAACTTTTTGGGTTTTAATTGGATAGATATTCTTCATTGAACGATTATTCAAAATTATTACAATGCAGCTAAAAAAGGATTCTTCAGGGGTTAATACATAACTTGTATTTTCTAATGAAAATGAAAACCTGTGGTACTAAAACAATCTTGCACCGTTGTGGCAGTGACGTTAAAGTGCAATGGTTCATATTTATACTTTTTTTGCGCCGCATTTGCGTCATTTGTTACGTAAAAGTGGCGCAAACTTACAAAATATAATTGAACTTTGTAAGTTTGCGCCGCCTTTGCGTCACAAAATGATGCAAATGTGGCACAAAAAAAGTATAAATATGGGCCTATATATCTCTAAGTCCTGCTGTTCTTAAAGGACATTTTTTCAAGTGCCCAAGGTGCAAAGTTGGCTTCTAATAGGAATACCATCTCTAAAAGCCAGGTAAAGTGCAAGGTATTCAACCCCACATCACACGGACCCTCTATAGCAGCAACATTAACTGTCCTCCAATGGAGATTGTGTCGTCTGTAAAACTAAAAGTGTTTTTAAGAAATTGCACAAATCATGTTGCTAGCTGAAGTGGTTTGCCTTTCAAACTTCAAAAAAAAGATCTATCTCTAAGGGCCAGGTAAAGTGCATGGTATATAGCAACTTGGTAACACAGTCCACCTGTAGAAGCAGTATTAGCCGTCGTCCAGCAGAGGTCGTGTTGACTGTAGAGCTGGTGAAGTGCTTTTTAAGAATTTCAGAAATTGAGTCGCTAACTGAGTTGATTAGACTTTCAAACATGTCTGTATGGTGTCCTGGCAAGTCCTGTTGTTTATTGCTCACAATATTACACAAAGCCAGAACTTTCTTAACGGGAACAACTTTTCATAAATGTAAAGGATGTGGGACAAGGGTTCCTCTTCCCTTGCACAGAGTCTGCATTGCCTGTTGTTGTCATCAAATTTCCTCTAGCCGTACCAGTAGGTTTGTAAGGGGATTCAACAAAATCTTAGTTTCATCAGCTGCTTTTTCATTCCCTTGTCAATAGGTAGAGAGAGATAGATTGGGAGGACACCTGGTTCATACAGTATTACTGCCCAGGTGCTGTGCACTTTTCCCTTCACTACGTGAATATCCCCCTCCCTTGAAATTATTATTATATGTTTTATCAACAGTTTCTTTGCTAGGGACAGAGAAAGATTACTTGTTCAGATCCCTTGTGCCTCCAGGACGTTCAGTTCAGTATTCCAGTAGCTCTGCCATCTTGTTCGTGGGGTGTCTATGACTTCCCAACTTGCATGCTTTAATGTGTCATTCTTTGCTTGTTAAGCTTCAAGGAAATAAGCTAGAAATGTTGCCTTCAGAAACAGACAAGCACAATTGGATTAGGTTTTAATTTGATTTTAGCCTCGTTTGGGTTGTTTTTGATTTTTTCCTAAGTTCATATTTACCTCAATTTTTGCATGTAACGTTTTGGGTACATGGAGGTGGATCTGACTAATGTGAAGCACCTTCACATGGCAGAGCTGGAGAAAATGTGCAACAAAGGGGCCTGAAGCTGAAAAAGAAGTCCAAGGAGAAGGATTATTATATTACCCTCGGAGCCTGGGAGGTAGACTGTCAGCTACGGTTCACATTAGAGGGAAATAAGGATAATGTTTGTAGGGAATTTGGTTATTAATTGTATATGATGTGAGGTCTGCACAGGTAGTAGGTACACAATTTCCCTTTACTGGGAACCAAACACTCCATAATATCTCTTGACTGTCTCAGGGCAAGCACAACAGACCAAGGCCTACTCAGGTGGTGTGGACTAGTAATCACCATTTGCTGGCACTCAATAATAACACCTAATAAATGAATGATTGCGCAGTCAGTGCTTTTTTCGGTGCTTTTTCTTTACAAATAGGAATAGTATATTTATTACACACACTCTACTAAATACTATGCATTGATTTACAAATATATGCATAAGTCAGATCAAAAATATCTTGGATTACATTATAAAATCACCTTTGACCTCAAAGGGTCATGATCCTCAGAATCACAGTGCCCCTCACCTAAACCAGACAACACATCACAATATAGGAGGGGGGTTTCACGTAAGATAACACTTGCCTATTGTCTTCATCAAGTGTTCGCTATAATACAAGAACAACACACCACATATTAAAAACACCATCATTAGATGTGAAAATACAATAATTAATGATAATCATGTGTAAATGTAATTAGTAATGTCAATAAAGCATATCAACCTTGATTAGTAATCACTGTCAACATTATAAAAAATAAAAAGCATTTTAAAATGAATATAACATGTATCTGTGTGTTTTATATGCTTCCCGGCTATAAAACAATTCAACCACGTCAGCCCCTAGACAACACCACCTTCAGGCCACATAAAATTCAGCCATATAACCAGCTCCTAGAAAGCACTCCACTCCACATATATCTTTATAAAGCTTCAGGGCACATAAAATGCATCCATAAAACTAGGTCTTACATTTTTCTCCACTTCCAGGTGCAAGCAAAAGCTTCAGCCTTGGGAGTACTTCGGTTGAACTTGGAAAGAAAGGGGAGGGGATCATAATTTGTGCGACCCCACAAACATAGGGTCACTGATAGACCTGTCAGCCTTAGGGTGGGCTCCCCCCAAACCTTTTGCCTTTCTCCTCCATTTTTGCTGATCTCAGTTTTGCTGGCCTTAGGACTCTGTATACTTTACAACTGCTAACCAGTGGTAAAGTGCAAGCGCTCATTTCCTGAAACATGGTATCACTGGATTATCCCCAATATTTAATAAACTTATAAGTCCCTATTAAAGTGGTACTACAAGTACCCAGGGCCTGTAAATTAAATGCTACTATGGTGCCTGCAACATTATTGTGCCACCCAATTACATAGCCCTTTAAACATGTCTGAGACCTGCCATTTCAGCCTGTGTGTGCAGCTCCAAACTGCCATTTCAGACCAGGTAAATAAATCTCTTGCCAGGCACAAGCTTCCCTTTTCAATACGTATATCACCCATAGGGTATGCCTTAAACAGCCCTAACAGCAGGGTGCAATGTACTAAAAAAGTAGGACATGTCTTACATGTCCTGGTAGTGAAAATCTCATGAACATGTCTTTTACAACTGTAAGGCCTATTGCTCCCATAGGATAAAATTGGGGTTACCTTATTACACGTGATAAGCTGCAACTTCCAAATGGGAGCAGGTAACCAGTTCATGTTTTGCATCTTTGGAGTTGTAATGAAAAATGCTTTCATATGGTGGAGTTGAATTTTAAATTACAGTTTTGACAATGCCACTTTTAGAAAGCTTGCTGTTCCTGCTTTAGCCGTTTGGTGCCTGCATCCTGTCGCTAGGTCCATGACAGGGTGTAGCTGACAGTTGAGATTTGTGTATTCTACGTAGACTGCCACACACAGTGAGGATCTTAGTTGTGACTGCTTAGGCTATCACTGGCAGGATGTGTTGAAGGAGCTGGGTCCAGCCCCACTTACACTTGAATAGGCTGTGCCGTGCCTCCACACAAAGGTTGCACACACCCTGTAGTTTGTCTAGAGCCAGGACAGGGAAGGCAGGATGCCTGGGGACTTCAAAGGGAAACCTCTAGAAGCTTCTTCCCACTTCAAAGGAACAACAGATACCAGCTCTTGAGTACACTTCTGGACCTGTGGATAATCTGCCAGGAAGAAGACTACTGTGCTACTGAAAGGACTTCACTTTGCTGGGCTGCTGCTCTAAAGGATATCTGCCCTGCTGATCTGCTGCCTTCTGCCCTCTTACCTAGGTCAGAAGGACTAAATCTGCATCCAGTGAACCCAGGACTCCTAAGTGACTCCAAGAGCTGTGTGGCTGGCTTCTGACTTGAGTCTCAGCAACAGGTATCTCCAACAACCTGAACGCAGCACCTGTCCTCTGATATCTGAGACTCTATCCTGTCAAGTGGTGCCACCTCAGTCCTGGACCCTTGGAAGTAGGCCTAAGGTGATCTGTCAACCTCTGTTGATTCAGTGGAATTGATGCATCTCATCTACTGTGTGACGTAACCCTGAGCAGAACCAAAGCATTGTCGCTGCTGCGTGGATTAGTTCTGTCGCAAAGACCTGCATTGAATCATAGCTTCTTTCTCATCAGAACCGCAGCTGTGCTACACATCCTCGGTGCAGGCTCCCCAATCCCTCACCGATGGCAGCCTTGATGGCAGACTATGCATCGCAGCCTCACAGCTCCTTGGAACTGATGCATCATCCTGATTGCACAGCGTACCCTTGATGCCGGACTCCGCATCTCAAGCCCTCGTCAACAGGATCCCAGAGGCCAACTCAGGACTTCACACCTTAGCCTTGACACATCTTGGAACTGACCCATCACTTCGGCTACTTGATGCATTTTTGATGGTGACCCTCGCAATGCTCGGTAAACTAGGATTTACTGGGGTTTTCACCTTTTACTGAATTCTATATTTTTGCTGGCTTTATAATTCTGTGCACTTTACCACTGCTAACCAGAGGTAAAATGCTTGCACCCCTCCTTTCCACATGATGAAATGTGTATACTCCTAATTGGCATATGTCATTTAAACATAAATCCCTAATTTAGGGTATAAAGTATGCCCAGAGCCCGTGGGTTAAATGTCAGTAGTGGACTGCCACACCTATTGTACCATCTACCACAGTATCAGTGCAAACATGGCTTCAGGCCTAGTAGTTTAGCCTGATTGCAGCACTGGTAAAATTAAATTAGACTTGTCAAAATAAACCCTTTTGACAGCCAAAATCTCCCTTTTAAGTATTATCAAATAACTCCTATGCAGGCATTGTAGTCCACAAGGCAGGGTGCATCTATTTAAAATGAGGATATATAAACATTTAGGGGGTCATTCTGACCCCGGCGGTCATGGACCGCCGGGGCCAGGGTTGGCGGGAGCACCGCCAACAGGCTGGCGGTGCCCCGCAGGGCATTCTGACCGCGGCGGTTTGGCCGCGGTCAGATTCGGAAAACCGGCGGTCTCCCGCCGGTTTTCCGCTGCCCATTAGAATCCTCCATGGCGGCGCAGCTCGCTGCGCCGCCATGGGGATTCTGACAGCCCATACCGCCATCCTGTTCCTGGCGGTTCTCCCGCCAGGAACACGATGGCGGTATGGGTTGTCGTGGGGCCCCTGGGGGCCCCTGCAGTGCCCATGCCAATGGCATGGGCACTGCAGGGGCCCCTGTAAGAGGGCCCCACTTTGTATTTCAGTGTCTGCTTTGCAGACACTGAAATACGCGACGGGTGCCACTGCACCCGTCGCACCTTCCCACTCCGCCGGCTCAATTCTGAGCCGGCGTCCTCGTGGGAAGGGTGGTTTGCACTGGGCTGGCGGGCGGCCTTTTGGCGGTCGCCCGCCAGCCCAGTGCAAAAGCCAAAATACCCTCAGCGGTCTTTCGACCGCGGAGCGGTATTTTGGAGGGGGGAACTCTGGCAGGCGGCGGAGAGAGAATCACCCCCTTAATGTTAGCATTCCTTACAGCGACTGGCCCCAAAGATTTTTTCACTGTAGCAGTTGATTTGTCTTGTGTAGAAAACCAGAGATTGGATTAAAATCTGAATACTGTTTTTTACTAATGAGGCTATCTATAACAATATTTAAACAACTATTTTTTATTGTTATTAAAAATACAATTCAGTGGTAAAGTCAGTTTTGTTGTATTTTTTAAGAAAATTAAACTTTTAGAAAGTTACCTTTTCCCTGGAGGCTAATTTGTATTTGCTCAGAAACGTTTCCTAACCACTATTTTGTATTTGAATAGATGTGTGAATTGCCCCCTATAGGAAAACGATAGACTGACTTGAATGGGGACAGATGACTCCTCTGACTCTCCTAGAATATATACGGTGGGGGTTGTGAGCATCCTTTTTGACATTACAGTGTAATATTCTGCTTCAGTGTGAAAGCCTGATTAACAGATCTGCTAGGTTTCACATAGCACTTTGGGGCACAGTTGAAATGCAAATAAGAGAATGCCAAGATAGTTCTTATATACCCTCTGTCTGGTTATTTAAGGACCTGCTTTGTCCCACCTGACCTCTGCCTCATAGTGCTACATATAACACTGAGAGCACACTTGAAAGAAAGGGTAACTGAATACAAAAAAGTTATGCTATACACTCTGTCTGGTTGGTGGAAAACCCTACTTTTTCCATCAGAAGTCTGTCTCTGGGATTATTGGGTGTACAATGGCTGCCTCAAATTGGATTTCTGTGATTGCTGTGAGAGGACATTATGATTGCCATAGAACTCTCGTCATACACACCCAATATTCAGAGCCCAAGTTGAGTGTGGCAGAAGACTTTCACCATCTTGAAAATGCACAAAATGGGTAGGGTTGGCCCTGGGAACTTGTATCTCACTGGTTAGGGATTTTCCATGTTTCATTTCCACCCACTAACTTGTGCCAGTCAAAAATATGACACATCCAGACACTCACTTTAGAACACTGTTGGACCTGAGGAAGATCAGAAAAGGACTGCACCTGCTATCTGGATCAGTAGGCTTACCTCCTGTGTGGCTACAGGGTTTCAACTAGCTACAAGAGGCCTTTCCTACAACTGTCCAGCTGACCCGTGGTAATCTTGCTTTTGGCCTTTGCCTGACACCCTGTCAGACTCTAAGCACCTCTCTGAGATCCTGGGGGGGCTTTAGAAGGGTACTGCTCTGGTGGATTGGAATATAATGGTCTAAGGTCAGAAGGTAAAATCTTTGACCCTTATGAACCTGGTTGGTTTATTCAACCTGAACTCCATTGTGGTTGGCCTCAAATTGAGCCTAGGTCGTAGTCTACAGTGAACATTGATTATCATTGCATTTCTGTGTTCTTGGGCGCTATTTCTACTTAAAACTTTAAAAAATCATATCTGTTTCTGCTTATTATTTTTATCATGTTGGTGTCATTTTTTTCATTACATTTTACACTATTGCTTCTAATTTGGGTTGGGGTTTTCATTGTGCTACATTTGGGCTTTGTTATTGTTTTGTTACTGCATAAATACACATTGCCTCTAAGTTAAGCCTGTCTGATCTGTACAACAGCTACCAGGGGGCTGAGCTCAGGTTTAATTAGTGACTTTAGCAGTTCGCTCTGGCAAGGGTTCTGATTGTTCCTTGAATTGGGTAGTCACTCACTCCAAATGCTAATCCATAATTCCTACAGAATGAAATATACTGAAGTGTTATGATGGTTCCTGTGTCTCTGCAGAAGTGACTTGTGTGCTCATGCTCTATACCCTCTGTTCCTGTAGACTCACACTCACAGATCCTGCTGATCAGCTGCTCCACTACTGCAGCTGACTGGAAAAGTTCATTGTATGCCCTAAAGGAGCACCTGCAAAACTGTGAATATAACCATGCAACCTTGCAACCTATACCCCGCTGCAAATTGTGTCAGTGGAGAGTTTCATGAGATAGAATTGCACTTGAGAGGGAGAGAAGATGGTTAACAGTGTGGTTTGCAGGTTGCTTTGAGCCTGGACATTTGTCCCTGGACCTCCAATTTGGACTTTTGGCTTTGGTCTTCCTACACTGCAATGGGTTGGACCTAGTTGGACCTTGATCCTGACCCTCGAAGAGCTGCAGGGCGTTGGAGCATTTGAGATTTTAGACTGTGATTAAATACATCAGAGGGTACTCCCTCACCCCAATTTTCTCCATTGCATAACAATAAAACAAGTTGGAGCACTCCAGCAATCAAGAGGGTGAATAGAGGAGCATGTGAATTTTGGGAATCCTTGGGATGAGTCTTTGAAATAAGCTGCACACTACTAACCAGTGAATCTTGGCAATCAAAGGTGTAAATAAATTGCACACTACTAACCACTGAATCTGGGCAATTAACGGTGAGAGCTATTGTGCGAACGTGGATTATTGATTAACGTGGATGGTAGACACCACAGGTAAAAATGTCCCTATTCTTGTTAGGCCAAGAAAAAGTTTCAGTAATATAAAACTAAGCTCAACCCCTGGTAGCTATGGCAAAGTCCAGGCAGGTTTAACTTAACTAAATGTATGCATTTAGTAATACCAAAACAGTTAAAACGTAAAAACAAAATACAATAAATATCCCACTCTAATTTATAAAAATGAACTAAATGACATCAGGACAACCAAAGTCCAGTAAAAGGCTCTGGAGATATGTTTTTTGTACATGGAAACAGTGCGAAAAAGTGTTAAGCACAACCACAGTCCTCTAATTGTGCTTGACCAATACCTAAGCACAACTTAGGGCTAACCATGATGGAGCGCAGGTCAGGTATGGGCACCAGTTTTGACCAGGTCAGACGTGTCTGAAATTGAAGTCAAAAAGTCATCAGCGGCTGGGCAAGCCTGCAGGCTATGGCTGAGAAGGGCTCTCCAGGCCGGATATCCATTGAACGAGGTCCTGGTGAAGCCATTCAGTTTTGGCAGGAGAGCGATGAGGGAACATTTTCAAAATTAGTGCTTAAGAAGATCCCTGGCTGGATGAATGCTTTAGACGCCTTTGCCTGCTGAAGATTTCTACATTCGGACCTAGGGCCTCATTGGGAGATTTGGCGAGCCAACTGCTAAACTCGTAGGGGGGACGCCACCATCATACCAGTGGCACCCCCCCTGAGCATTTTACAAGGTTCCCTCCAGGATGACCAGCGGGATTATTGTATTACACATTCCCACTAGGCTGACAGGCAGAAACAATGCTGCAATATTGGCCTTGGCTCCTTTAAGGAAGCAGAAGCCAATACTGCAGCACACCAGCATGATTGGAATGCACATTGGCTGCACATGGTGCTAAGCAGGGGGCCCCTGCACTGCCCAAGTGCATGTGCCTGCCTGTGGCCCTCAGCACTGAATTTTCACCAGCCTTTCCATGCGGAGTCTCTGCCATGGAAAGGCTGGTGGAAAGCTGAGTTGTAATCAGCCAGGCGGTGCTCAGTTCGGTGCCATCCTGGCTGAGTACAACTCCGACTGGCGTCACATCAGGAACCATGTTCCTGGTGGGGGTGACGGTCTCTGGGTGGGTCCGCCAGCCAGGGTTGTAATGTGGCAGTCGGACTGCCACAGTTGCGGCAGTTCAACTGTCACTGCAAGGCTGTCTGTCCTTGGACCATCAATTCTCATAATGAGGCCTTTACTCACTTTTATTGAGCTCGGATTCCTCTAGTCGGGCAAGACTGAAAGCTGTGAAAGGAAGGGGCTCAACATGGCAAGATACCCTCACTTCAACGTCCCACTGAAATTGATTTGCTGCTGTACAATATCTATGAGCGCTAGCCTAGTTAGAGCTGGTCAATAGGCTTTTCTCAGAAAAGGCTTCTTACAGCTTGTTGTGTCCATGTAGCTTAACAGGGTGTCAGCTAACCCTTGGAGTCCACTTCTTTGTCCTCAGTACAAGTGGGAGCAGGTTCTGCCCTTCTGTACTCCTCATAGGTCTCAACATCAGGTGCAGTCATTTTTCTGCCTTCTATAGGTCCAGTTGTGTGCTGATGAGGGTGTCCAGAGGTTCCACATTTATGGCTGGTACTAGCCTGTAAGATAGGGGTGACTCCTGACCTCTCACTAACCAATAGGGGAAAAATTCCCAGGGATAATACTACCTACTTCTTCACCAGGTCCCATGTGCTCTACTCCAAACAATCCAACAGGGCACTTCTTTACCAACAACCAAGATGGCAGGACCTGTAGTCCCCTTTTCAGAGCTCCTGTGCCCACCCAAGAGGTATAGCCAGGCAACTGTGCAATCGCTCCCCTGTGTTTGAATGAGGGCCCTGTTAGGTGTCCGCTATCATCTGCTTGTGATAGGGTAGGCATCATTGAATGTAATCAAATTCATGGGCATATCTCAGATGGTTCTCCTGCCACAGGAACAGAACAGGTTCCCCACAATCAAGGCCTTTGTTCTGGTCTGGAAGCAGTTTTCAACCTCATAAAGGGGGGTATTCAGCCTCCAGGTGATAGTGTGAGCTCATGCAAATCATCCTGTAGAGGCTTAAGACAATGAAAATGTAACTTTCTAAAAGTGCTTTTTCTAAAATGTGTATTACAAATCTGACTTTACTAGTGAATTGGGCTTATAATAAACATTTTAAAAGGAGCTAGAATAGAATTTGTAGCTATTTCCTAGATGGAGATAACATGAAATTCAATACTGTTCCCCAGTGCTTTCCTTTGAAAAAGGTCTGCTACAGTGAAAATAGCTTTTAGAGGCTTTAAGTTGTAAAGACATGTTTAACATTAAACCTCCACATTGCCTAATTATAAATACCGTTCACCTTATCTTATAGGCAGTAAGACCAACCTGCGGTAATTTTGCTAATATTTAAAAGCAAGTTTTAGGCCTGTCAAAGGAGGTTATTTTGGCAAGTCTGATTTGTAGTTTGAAAACTGAGCAGCCAGGCTACAATTGTAGGCCTGCAGTCATGTTTGCACTGTGACTGTAGTAGGTGCCACAATAGATGATTCTGCCCACTAGTGTTATTTAACTGGGTACACTATCTCTGTTCTCTTTTTAACAATATTGTACCTTACTGAGTCCTGATTCTCTTGAGGGCCTCAGAACAACAAAGTATTTATTGATCATATTTATTAACATTTACTGAAAATGTTTTATGTTACTGCCTTCCAACACACACCTACTCCTCACTTAACTAGAATGAATCTCTGAAAGTGCATTAAGTGCCATGAGAATGGAAACAGTGGCTCAGATTCCATGTAAACTCTACCGAACCTATCCAGCGTGTGAACTTAAGCCAATGTATTTATTTATTCATTTATTTATTTTTGATAGTTTTATATACCACGGACATGACCTGAGGGCATCGGTGCACTTAGGGAATACATATCATGCCTATCAGTAAGTTGGTGGTTACATAGAACATGAGGTTGCAAATAATGTTCATCATTTTAGGCGGTGTTTTACAATAATGTTCATGATTACAAATGATAGTTTATGTAGATTACACTGCAAGATGGCTCCTAATAGGTTGATGTTGACATACAAAAGTTAATTTCCAGTGGTGATCCTCAATATAAATGGGGAGTACCGCTTTTTAGCTAAGATCAATTCTGCTGTTTGCATGTGGCATGACAGTGTTAACCTAGTTGTCAATATGGCTGTGTCACTACATGTTTTTCAGAGTTTCTATCTGTTTACCCGTGCTGTTACACAGGTGTAGTTGCCTGTGTGAGGTTATTGCCAGGTAGTAGTGTGAGAGAGAGATTTTTTTCCTGGATGTCTTTGGTGTCTAGGTGCCACTCCTTGACAGCTTATCTAAAATCTGTCACATAAACACTTTTAAAATCAACTGAATGCCCAGAATTCAGGAAACTAGCTGTTTGAATCAATTCCACGTGTCATTTAAGTTCTGTTTGTCAGCTTTAAAACTGATAAATGAATGGCTATCACAAAACTGATCTACTGATATATGTTACTAGAACTGACCTATGATGGCTAATTATACACTCTAAAGAGCTGGATCTCTTGGAAATGTAGTTGTTCAATAGTCTGATGTATTGACAAACAGGTCCAAATTTAAGAAGGCTCTAGCACTACCTAGCGCCACATTAGCGTCATTTTTTCGATGGTAATGTGCCGTTGGTAAAAACACTGCACCAAATTCACAAAGTAGTTCAATGCATGTATTGCACCACTTTGTGAACCCTTGTGCCACATTATTCCTGTGCCAGGCATAATGTATTCAAGAGGGGTATTCCTCCGTTAGGAGGCTCAGAAAAATGGCACAGTGCAATCTATGAGATTCCACTGCGCCATTGTTTTCGTCATTTAACTCCTGATCAGTGCAGACATTAAATTGAGGCACACCACTGTTAATGATGGCCTCTATGTATTTTGCAGGATTAGCTCCAAAGGTTTTCGCACTAATCTTGCAAAGTACCACAGTAGCATCAGAAATTATCATGCTATAGAACCTAACATGTGCATGGTGTGCTGTATCATTAAGAAGGCACACACATGGTGGCGTTTAGCGGATGTAATGGGGCGCAAAAAAAGTGGCACTTCATGTAATGAAGCATCACTTTTCTTAAATTTGGGCATTTTCTTTCTGATTCCTGGTGCTTTCTGTGACTCTACTACATCTGTAAATTTTAAAGGTTGACATAGACAACTAGCCTTAATCTTCTGTAGTTTGAGATCAGCCTATAAAAATAAAGCCTGATTTGGCAAACTGAGAAAAGAAGCTATTGTGATTCATTTAAAGTATCTTAGAAAGGCCAGATGAGACTGCCTAATCTCTCTGAGTAAAAATGAATGACATTATACTGGTGCTAGGTCTTAGGGGAGAAGATTCTTATTATCTTTCTGTTTCCAATGATCTACGGAACAATGGGATCAAGCATCTCTGCCCCTGAAAACATCGGTGGTGTTAGCATGCCAGAAAATATCTCTTAGATGGTGTACATTTAATATTTACCCCAGATAATAACCTGTACTTTTATCAGTATCGTGGAAAGCCTTTGATGTGCCTCTATATCCGTTTCTCTCTGGGAACCACCTGAAGCCCTTATGTTCAATTTTAACAACAGAGCTTCTCTGTTCTAAATTAAGAAAGGTTTGTTATCAGTATCAGTTTAGTGAGAATACAGCAGTTTGCAGAGATGTAGTCTACACATGGTTGTTCATTCAGAGAGACCTCTGGTGGGTTACAGTCTTGGAGCAACTACGGAAGCAGAGGCACCTGTTTCATCTGCAGCCATGAGACTTGCTTGGACAAGTACTGTATTTTGAAAATGTCACTGGGAGTCAACTACTGAGAAGACTCCATACACTATGCTAATCAGCTGTACTCAATTAGAAGAGATTTGGAGGGTGAGCTAGAGGAATAAAACATGTTGCAAAAGCATTCCTCAGTCCCAGATAAGTTGCAAGAAGTCCTCAAGGCAATGAATTGAGAATATCTAAGAAGGTGGCAAGAAGTCTAGAGAAGGCCTGTGATGGAGCCCTTGGAGCCTAGGTCACACAACCTCAAACATGTGCTATTTTGCACACCGAAAGCTTGAGTATAGAAGTCAGGGACAGATATATAAAGCCCTTTGCATTCACAATACATGCAATTCAAGTATTTGTAGGGTTTGGGCTGCAAAAGTGTTTTTTTTCAATGTGGAAAAAAAGTTTGAGAAGTCTTACAAACTCTCAAAGGGCTTTTTCATTTGCAGCTTTTCTGAACAGCAAACAGGAAGAATCCTGACAACTGCAGAAATATCAGAGTCTCAAAGAAAGTTGTAATTCTATACTCTCCAAATTCCCCTTCATACAAAAGTATATTTACTACTTTCTGGAATTCATAAAGATTCCCAGAAATATGCACAGAAATCTGTGTTGGGTTCAGGTTCCCATACATATTGTGCATATATGTTCCAGGAAGGAAGGATAAGTAGAGGCGATGGCGACTGCCAGAAAACAGCTATGTTTCTTGGTGTTCACAAACTTCCTAAGCTCACCCCACCCCTTACCCACCTCTTCAGTAGGATTTACTGGTGCGGAAAACTCAGCACACATAAATGTCTTATATTTGGAATATATTTCTTTGTGACTGAATGGCAGGCATAAAAATGTGTAGTCAGTCTCCTAAACTTGCATTTACAATATGATTTTGTCAAAGGTATCCTAACATACATTTGAGAAATTAACTTATTTGCAAAGAGGAAATTGCACCCATGGTATAACTATCCCTCTTCCCAAACATTCCCAAACGTAAAACCTTTATTTTTAAAAGCAAAACCTCTCCCTTTAAAGGAAATAGACTGTAATGAAATTTGTTTACTGCTTGGGAAAACAAATGCAAGGATGGAAGTCTGCGGCCCCTGCAAACAACACTCTTGACCCCTCACAATCCGGGTTCCGTAAAAACCACAGCACGGAAACCGCCCTCATCGCATGTACTGACGACATCAGGACCAAAGTCGACAAAGGCGAGACCGACGCACTCATCCTCCTAGACCTCTCCGCAGCCTTTGACACCGTCTGCCACCACACACTCCGCACACGCCTCCACAACATAGGAATTCACCACAAAGCCTTAGACTGGCTCACCTCCTTCCTCACCGACCGGACCCAGAGAGTCCACCTTCTACCCTTCCACTCCAACACTCCCAAGATCACCTGCGGAGTCCCCCAAGGGTCCTCCCTCAGCCCCACGCTCTTCAACATCTACATGATCCCCCTAGCCAACATCCTCCGAGCACACGGAATCACTATCCTCTCCTATGCAGATGACACCCAACTCATCCTCTCCCTCACCCGCAACCCCACCACCGCCAAAACCAACCTACACGCCGCTCTACTCGACACCGCCAACTGGATGACCACTGACCACCTCAAGCTCAACTCAAACAAAACCGAGATCATCATCTTCGGCCCCAACAAAACCACAGGGGACGACTCCTGGTGGCCCACCGCCCTAGGCCCCGCACCCACCCCCGCAAACCTCGCACGCAACCTCAGCATCATCCTTGACCCCTCCCTCTCCATGACACAGCAAATCAATGCTCTAACCTCCTCCTGCTTCCACACACTCCGCACTCTAAAAAAATCCTTCAAATGGATTCCCCCAGAAACCAGAAAGAGAGTCACCCACGCACTCATCAGCAGCAGACTGGACTACGATAATGCCCTCTACGCCGGCACCACACTTAAACTCAAACGCAAACTCCAGAGAATCCAGAACACAGCCGCACGCCTCGTCCTTAGCATCCACCGCCACGAACGAATCTCACCACACCTCAAATCCCTTCACTGGCTCCCCATAGAAAAGAGAATCACATTCAAGATCCTCATCAACGCACACAAATCCCTCCACAACACCGGCCCAACCTACCTCAACAAAAGAGTTAACTTCCACACTCCCACACGCAACCTCCAATCAGCCGACCTCGCCCTAGCCACAGTCCCCCACATCCAACGCACCACCACAGGAGGCAGGTCTTTCTCCTACCTCGCCCCCAAAACCTGGAACTCCCTCTCCACCGACCTTCGCAAAACCAAAGACCTCCTGGTCTTCAGAAAGAACCTCAAGACATGGTTATTCAATCAGTGACCCTCCCTGACCCCCCCCCCCGATTTCCCCACCTCCCCCCAGCGCCTTGAGACCCTCACGGGTGAGTAGCGCGCTCTACAAATTGTTTTGATTGATTGATTGATTCATTATCCCTGCTTTCACAATTTAGCCCAAAGGGCATATAAATAGTGATCACCTAAACTGATATTTATTAGGTTGGTTGAATTGAGAGCTCTATGAATAGACAGTGCTTGATGCTACTTATTAGTACACAGGTGGCATCACAAAATGCATTCTAATTTGTAACCAGTTGCTGAAAATTACAAATTACAAAATCCTGGTTTGCGGGCCCTTAAGTTTGACTTTCCAGTCATCAAGTGATAGGCACCCTTTTTGGGAACTTGCGCTGACTTTGAGAGCGTGTGTGATTCTTATGATTGCCATAAATATGTCAATTATACCTAATATACATGGGTCACAAATACAATGATTCTTGGTGTTAGAAATGGGGTCTTTGGTTGAGAGTCAGGTTACCCCCTGTTCAAGCAAGGACCCTCACTCTAGTCAGGGTAAAAGAGAATCACCCTCAGCTAACCCCTGCTTGCCCACTTGGTAGCTTGGCAGAGCAGTAGGCTTAACTTCAGAGTGCTAGGTGTAAAGTATGTGTACCAACACACACAGTAACTTAATGAAAACACTACAAAATGACACAACACAGGTTTAGAAAAACAAAGAATATTTATCTAAACAAAACAAGACCAAAACGACAAAAATCCACCATATAGAATTCAAGTTATCAATTAAAAAGCAAAAAGAGTCTTTATGTAGTATAAAACACACACTAACACTTTTAGCATGAAAATGTACCTTGGGTGCGTCAAAAATAACCCCGCACGGGCTTGCGATGCATCGATTTCACTCACAAGCGAGACTTTGCGCTGTGTCTCCTTTAGTCGGGTCGGGCGCGTTGTTTCTTCTCTCCACAGGAGAGCGATGCATCGATCCAGTCAGCACTCTCGGGTCCGGGCAGGCCTTGCGTAGTTTTTACACACCCAGCTGCACGATGATTCAAAAACCACGCAGCGTGGGCTTTGATCTCCGAGTCTCCGTCAGCGATGCTGCTCGTCATTTCTCCAACTCCGTGCATCTATTCTTCGGTCGTGTTTCTGGCTAGCGTCAATTTTTAGCCACAGAGCCGGTAGCACATCGTTTCTTCAGCCGCAGATCGGAGTTGCGTCGATCTTTTCACTGCGTGGCACTCTGTGCGTATATTTCTCACTCTTGGGCTGCCAGCTTCTCCTTTCAGGGTCCCAGGACCTGGATGGGCACCACATTGCAGAGTGGGAGTCTCTCCAGAGAATCCAGGTGCTGGCAGAAAGAAGTCTTTGCTGTCCCTGAGACTTCAAACAACAGGAGGCAAGTTCTAAATCAGGCCCTTGGAGATTTCTTCTCAAGATGGAAGGCACACAAAGTCCAGTCTTTGCCCTCTTACTCTGGCAGAAGCAGCAACTTCAGGATAGCTCCACAAAGCACAGTCACAGACAGGGAAGGTCTTCTTCCTCAGCTCTTCAGCTCTTCTCCAGGCAGAGATTCCTCTTGTTTCCAGAAGTGTTCTAAAGTCTGTGGTTTGCGGTGCCCTTCTTATACCCAATTTCTCCTTTGAAGTAGACCTACTTCATAGCAAAGCCTCTCTTGAATGTGAAATCCTGCCTTGCCCAGGCCAGGCCCCAGACACTCACCAGGGGGTTGGAGACTGCATTGTGTGAGGACAGGCACAGCCCTTTCAGGTGTAAGTGACCACTCCTCCCCTACCTCCTAGCACAGATGGCAGACTACATCCCAGCTCCCTTTGTGTCACTGTCTAGTGTGAGGTGCAACCAGCCCAACTGTTAAACTGACCCAGACAGGGAATCCACAAACAGGCAGAGTCACAGAAATGGTATAAGCAAGAAAATGCCCACTTTCTAAAAGTGGCATTTTCTAACACACAATCTTAAAATCAACTTTATTAAAAGATTTATTTTTAAATTGTGAGCTCAGAGACCCCGAACTCCACATGTCCATCCGCTCCCAAAGGGAATGTACCCTTTAATCAGATTTAAAGGTAGCCCCCAAGTTAACCTATGAGAGGGACAGGCCTTGCAACAGTGAAAAACAAATTTAGCAATATTTCACTGTCAGGACATATAAAACACGTTACTATTGATGGAGCGTGATTAAAATCTAATAATTAACATGAGAAGCTTGCAATATAGTGCTTAGTGAAATCGCATAGAAAATGTAAACGTTAACACATGTATGAAATGTGCCCACGGGGAGTGGCCACCATTGTATTCGATGATTAATGAAATTGACTAATGATGGATTACTAATGTATTAATGTATGATTTTTCTGTATTAATGTTAGATATTATGTATTAGAATTGCTAAATGAACACTAGGCCTTAGTTAGCATGAGTCGGGCCTAGCTGTCTGGTTTCATATTAAATGTGTTTTTCTAACGTGCAATGTAATGTTTCTTGAAGGATGTGAAGCTGTACTTTTCCAGGAGTTAGAGATGTGTGTGTAACCGTAGTAAATTTTCTCATGAGACATTCATGAGGAGACATTTTTGTGGAGTGCAACAGTGTAATTCGCAACAGGTACAAAGTCATTTAGACTAGGGAAGACAATGGGACTACTGACTTGAGTAACAAATGTCACTTATTCCTCACCTGACATTCTACCCGTTGGAAGCGTCAAACCCAGGAACCAATGAGCTGTGTGAGAACTGTCAAAAGTGGAAAGCTCTAATGGGGTGACCGTTGGACTATTGGATGGAGATGATGATGCACCAAATATTGACCAATTGGAAAGTAGAGACTTGTTCGACAATTTTAATATAATCTTTTGACACCAGGAGAAATCAGCCACTATATGCCATTCCTTTGCCATAACTACTACGTGCCTTTGCTATTGCCTAGACACTTTGCCACTCTGTCTTACAGACTTTGCGGTTTAATTCTTCGAACCATCCTTGCTTTGCCTTGCATGATTCATACTATTCCTCCTTATGAGGGAAGTGTCCCTTATTACCCGTCTTACTGAACTTTGCTGTGTTTCTTGGCTGATGACAAATCAACTGCTGACCCATTACGGAGGGTAACTATATGAGGATGAAATTGTAATTGTCTGTTTGCCTTTTCTTTCTAGGTACCAACTGCTTCTTTTGATAAAGACCATATTTAGATGTTTTCTAAATTTGTGTTGCTAAATTGTTTTGTATGAAGCCCAACATGCTAATGCTCATTTGAGGTTAGTTAAGGAATTCACTAAACGGACGCAAATAGACAAATGACGGAATTTATGCTTTGTTGAATAATGCTCTAATGATATTCTGCTAAGATTAACCCATGTTGACGTTGTGCTTTGTTCTAATGTTTATGTTTTTTGCTTTGATGAAACTTATTCGAGTTGCCATATTATTACCGTGTTGATGTGGTTTTCTGGTATTGAGACTAATAAACTTGCTAGTAGAGTGTAATCAATAGGGAATAAATATCATAAATCTTACGAAATATTGTGTGGTTTTTCATGACTGTGAGATCTTGGTGTGATTTGATTCTTACCTATGCCATTATCCAATCTGAATCAATTTGCTATAGTGAATATTGATAACATTATTGATCTATTGATTGTTATGTTGATGAACTGTCTCTTCCTAAGGTGTCTTCAATCAGGGCAAAAGATTCATTGGCCTAAAACGAGTCCCAGACTAATTCATTATTTAAGACGGGACGCGTTATCACTATATGTCCTACCTTAACCATGCACTGCACCCTGCCCTTGGGGCTACCTAGGTCCTACCTTAGGGGTACCTTACATGTAAGAAAAGAGAAGGTTTAGGCCTTGCAAGAGGGCACACTTGCTAAGTCGAATTTACAGTTAGAACTGCACACACAGACACTGCAGTGGCTGGTCTGAGACATGATTACAGAGCTACGTGTGTGGGTAGCACAACCAGTGCTGCAGGCCCACTAGTAGAATTTGATTTACAGGCCCTGGGCACCTCTAGTGCACTGTATTAGGGACTTACTAATTAATCAAATATGACAATCCTGGATAAGCCAATTACATACACATTTTGTAAAGGAGCACTTACACTTTAGCACTGGTTAGCAGTGGTAAAGTGCCCAGAGTGACAAAAACAGCAAAATCAGAGTCCAGCACACATCAACAACCTGAGGAACAGAGGCAAAAAGTTACGGGGAGACCACGCCAAAGATGAAAAGTCTAACACTTGGTATCTAATATGAGCTTGAATATTCAAAACAATTAAGAACTACTGGCCAGTTCACTGAATGGAGACATGGGTTGGGACTGTGATAGAAGGTCAACATCACTTAACTCTGAGACGGAGGGAGATGATTCCATGCCAATTGCATGGTTTCTTGCACCTGTCAGCAAATTCACTGATAAGTGAAGTCCAAATTAAGAAGGGAAGCACATCTGAGGTTATCACCAGGGTGTGCAAAAATGCCCCGCATCTGACAATGACCTGTTTTATAATTGTCTATCTCATTTCAAGAAGGAGTTTGACCGAACACTGATGAATGTGTTGAAATGATGCAAAAAAGTAACACAGGTAGGCAATAAAGGAGATTTCCAGAGAGTTCACCACTCAACACCTAGTCAAAACAACACACCCTAACTCTTATAGAATGTTGATGTATTGGGCCATAAGTGCAAACCTTAGGAATACAGATTTCCAAATTGTGATTATCTCCGAATCGCAATTAGAAAATCTGTATTCCTATTGTAAGAAGTACTTTTATTCTCAAATAGGGATTCCTAGTAGGCCGTAGATTGACTTATCTCATGAATATTAAGGAAGTAGGCTGCAATTGGTGACTTATTAGGAATTATAGCAATCACAAGAATGGTGGCTTGCTGGGGTTAGCAGACCACCATGCCTGTGATTTCTTTTTAAGAAAGCAATCTTTTTTTAATGAAGTTTGGCACAAAACTACTCAGGCTTAACTTAACTCAGGGCAATTTGTGAATCTGTGCGGTGTATTTGGCTAAAACATACATTTACATCCTAAAATACCTTTGTGTATAGGCCTTTGGGTTTTGGAAAGGAATCAAGCACAATGAGAAGAGGAAGAAATTGAAACACTGACACAGGGAAATAAAGAGGGGATGCAGGAATGGAGACAGAGGGCCACATGTACAAAGCCCAGAATTTGCGATTCCCTATTTACGAAAGTTATGACTTGCAAATAGGGAATCACAAATAGGGATGTATGTAGGGTTGACGTGTTTAAATTGAGACTTTCAAAGCATGTGAGTCGCAATATAAGGAATCACATTTTGCGATTACCTATTTAGAAAATGCATTTGCAAATTGTGAATACTTCAAACAAGCGGAAAAAAAACACTTCCTGTAGCATGGGCCACAAAACAAGCCCTAACATCTGGAGCAGGAAATGCAAACCATTGCCTGCCAGAGAAGATAAGAGAGAGGGAGGAGAGGCAGCCTGCTCTGAGTGCTTACAACTGTGTTCCTAGGAATACTACACCCAAAACTGAAACAAGTCGGCAAGCCAAGAAGGAGAGAAGGAGATAGGGGGCAAAAAGCAAAAATACAAATTTGGTGAGAAGGAGATAGAAATCCCGACAGATAAATGCTGCACCCCACACAGCTTGTCATTTGGCAAGGCTTCCATGACCGTCCCTGAGGCCCAAAAAAGGAACATCTGGATAGACATGCAGCAAAACATTAATGCTGTGGGGGTCACTCAGCACTCTGGGGAAGAAATACTTAAGAGATGGTATGCCCTTGGGTCCAGATCAAAGTAGAAAATTGCCAGATGCCTTGTAGAGTCAAGCAACAGGGCTGGACCCTCCACAATACCCCTACCCAGAGCTAAAGAGACAATTGTGGAAGGCACCTTAGAGCCTGAGGCAGTTGGTAGAATCGCCCACCAGAACACCTCAACTCCTGACATCAACCGAAGTAAGTGCTGCATGTACTTTGTATTGTTAATGCAAATTGGTCATACATCTTAAGATAACACTTACTCCTGCCATAATAATGCTTCTTGGGATATGTAGTACCATACACACATTGAACTCAAACAAAGTTTATTGTAACCAAAACACAAAGGTATGAGTAGTAAGCATGCAAACAGATCAAACAGAAGTTAACTAAATTATTTTCTGCAACACAGGTGTATTGGGACAGCACAAAGAAGGAGCAGGGTTTGAGGCAAGTGAGGCAAGTCACATGAAGGAGGGTGTTGATAACACTCAACCACAACATGACACATCCACATCACACAACATCCCAACCAATGCTGTCACTTCACACTAGTCTGCTTCACCATAGGATGATGAGGGCGATCCACAGACAAGTCTTACTTTGACTCCCATTGTGAGACCATGCCAGCCACTTGTTACGGGACATGGTCAATAGCGATACAGGGCATGACCTGTGCCACCACCACTTCCCCAAATCCCACAGGCATCCAATGATGCACATGTATTTGAACGGCTTGAAAAATCAATGTTGCAGATTTAACGCCTGCAACATAAAGAGATGAAGCAGGTGAACAGAAACTTGCACATCATGCATGACTGTATGGCAGTGGGGTTGCAAAAACTTGCTACACAAATTGTAGAGAACCAAAGCCACTTGGACCAGAAAATTGCTGTCATGACAGCTGCCATCGAGAAGCTGTGTTTAAAAGTCTCAAACACTGACTCAGGACAAACACGGAGGAATAGACACAGTGCAGCCAGGATGAACACCCTAAGCAGGTCAATCGCAAAACTGGCACATGCTTCTACAACTCTATGCAGAAGGACTGTGAGTGTACAGGTGGAGATGAGCCCTTTAGTGGTGATGTCACAAGAGGTCCGCAAAAGATAACATCTGCTTTGAGGCATTGCAGACTGATTGCATTGCAGGGGTCACAGGCAGAGAAGGGGCTGATAGTGAAGACAGATCAAGCATCAGTGTCTGTGCCTCAGATGCAAGCGTGACAAATTACAGAAGGGAGTTAGCCCATCTGGTGGTAGGAGCAAAAAACAATGAGAAATGTATGCCGTTTAGCAAGTCATACCTATATTAACTCCCATCTGACAAACTAACCAGCAGAGTTGTAGACCAAAAGTCTAAGTTTATAACTTTCGGCAATGACAAAGGGCATTTACGAGTAGTATCATTGACAACGCACCTCCCAAGTATTGTATGGCAATGTGGTCCCTGTGCCTTCTCCCATCCACTACTCCGCTCCCATCTCTTGGCTGCTGTACTGGTGGTGCAGGATCATCACCCACTGACTCTGACACCTCGATGTGGATGCCTCTCCTGGCAGTAATGTTGTGGAGGAGGGCACATGTTGCTATTACTGTGCAAGCTATTTCTGGGGCATATTGTACTCCTGTTTTGGCACCTGAAACGTGATTTTCATAGGGCAAATGTACCCTCAATCACACTTTTGGTAGTACGATGTGCATTATCATATTGGCGCTCACTTGAGAATGTGGAAGTGAGCTATGGGGTTAAGATCTATGGCTGTAGAGCATACGCGCTGTCATCTGCAAGACAGACATAGTTGTGAGCTTACATGACATGATGAATATATATACATATATGTCATATTTACTTTGTATTCAGTACTGAGTAGATAGTCATCATCAAAATCCCCTCTTTCCAACTGTCATTTTATTCCTCTGTGTCTAAACCTGTTGGAGTCATGGCTGCTTCTGGGATATTGTAACACAATACCAGTTATGATACTGTGGGCATTACATACCATCTGTATGTTAAGAAAATGTGTACTCTTCCTGTTTCTGAACATTTATTCCAGATGAGATGGGGTCCCATCTATACACCCCATGACATGAGCAAAATGTATAATCCTGTAAAACTCTGAATTGTTATTTTGCAGTTCCTGGGCGTTACTCGGTAGGTATATATGTTGGTGAATGTAGATTAGCATGGCATCTAGGAATGCACAGACCTGTGAAAGCACACGTTGTGACACCCCTCCTGCTACAGCAATCACACCCTAATAACTGCTAGAGTCTAATAGGTGCAATGAGCACAACACCACAATGAGTGGGGATTGCATTACTGCATAGGCTCCTGCTTTCAAGATGTTTGTGTGGGAGTGTAATAATCTCCAATATGACAGTGTTGCATAGCCTGTATTTCTTGTATAAGAGGGTAAGCCCGATTCTGGAAATTCACTCTTGTCTCCGTCTTATTCTCCTCTGAACAGCTGGTATTTATATCCTCCGTGCAATAAGCTAAAGGGCAGCCATTGTAGTGGTCCCTGGTGCATTCTGGGGCAGTTTATGTACTCTCCACCCGTTTACCATCTGTTCTAAATTTGTGCTAAATTGCATGTGCAAAAATTATTTTTTGTGACCGTTTGCTAATTGGGAATGCATTGAACATACTGTTTGAGAATCACAAATATGGATTTCCTTTTTGTGATTCATAATTTGCATTCGCTAATGTTTGTGGCTCACAAAACAGTTTAATCACATTTTGGGGTTTGAGAATGGCTTCTGTACATCGCAGAAAACCATTTTTGCATTTACTAACCTCTTTGTGACCGTTTTGCGATTTGCACAAGTTTTGTACATGTGTCCCATAGAAACACAGAGTTAGGAGGACGCAAAACAGAAACATGGAGACATGAATACAGAAGGTCAGGAAAACAGCGACATAGGGGAGAGTAATAGGTACACAGTAATATAAAGCTTTGGGAAGGAGCACAGAAGCAGGGGCAGTAAGACAGGAATTAGTGAGGCAGGGAGCCTAGAAATAAGGATCTAAGAGTAGGAAACATTAACACAGAGGTGGTGAGATAAGGACATAAGCTGGGGATGCAGACAAGTAGATGAGAGAGAAATAGATGCATTTAGTATTGTATATGACATGGGAAAACAGGAAAACAATCAAGGAAAAAGGAAGAGTGACAAAGGAGCATGAAGACTTACAGCAGAGGAAGAGCAACGAGTGACATAGTCAGGGGGTAGGGGAGGGAGACAGAGACTTGGATGAACAGGGAAGTGAGAAAGGGGCAGAGAGACACAACAGTAAGGGTGAGGACATGGAGGCACACAAAATAGGGATAGGGCCAAAAGGAACACAGAGAGATATTATAGTATGTTGGTTTGGAGAGTTAAGATTGTACAAGAGGTGGATGAGATCCCTGGAATACATTTCAGAAAGCAATGCTGAAACCCAGCAAAATATTGAAGAGTTAGTCTTGTCAATTGTTAATGCATGTTTGTACAACAAATCTGATTAAAAATTGTTATTTTGCCGAAGCTCATTTTTTAGATTAATACTATTTTCCTCTGTTTCAAAAAAGAGTGGCATTGATAAATTGCATGGGAAGATTTTCAGTTGTATCTGGGTCCAAAGAGGGGTGGGGATAACTTGGGAAAAACTACAGAGGAGGAAGACCAAAGGAGATCTAGGGCTACCAAACTTTCAATATTAAGCATGGGCCTTATAGTTTAAAAAACGCAGAATTATCAATCCACAGGCCTCTAATTTTGACATATGCCCGAGACCCTGAACTACCCAACATAGTAATACAAGTTGCTTCCTAACACAAACAAGGACTGAGAAATCAACTCATATAAGACGTAGACACTCTCTAACCGACCTCACCATATCTAACACACATACTATCTACCCCTAGATAATAACTTGTTACAGACGGAGAAGTACAGAACGATCTACTCTTAGGCCTGAACAAGCTAGTCTCAGGATACAAAGACTCTCTGCCTACCTCGAGTCTCTTCATCTTACATCACCCCGCGATTACCCTCCCTCTTTCTTCCTCTTTCTTCCCCTTCTCTCCCCCTCCTCATTTCATATGACTATTTCGTCTCTCCCCTATACCAAGATCAACCCCTCCCACACAACCCTATCCTCGCTCCCCCTCCCCTTACCACCCCCCCACCTGTTTTCCATTTTTCTTCAAAATAAGGGTACAAAACTCAACTATGCAACTGAGAATTTTTACTTACCTGACAGTACATGCATATATGCTCACAATGGAAATAATTGTGGTAAAAGAACAAAAACAATGTTTTGAAAGCTAAACAGTTTGTTTATATGCTGTATGTACCGCATTATATATTCTTAATAAAACTTTTGAAACTTAAAAAAAAAAAAAAAAAAAGGGATGGTCATTGATCAAGATAGATTTATATTTTGAAAGACCAAGTTTGCAAATTGAACATTTCCTGCAAGTGTAAAAGCCTTTGGGTTGTTGTATCACACTTTGGTTACGTGGTTTGTCAAAATAAAATAATGAACAAAGTTTATCTTTAAAAAAAAAAAAAACACAGAATTTTAGTGAGAGAGTGGAGGGACCTACAGAGCTCACAAATTATCTTGATGGTCTCAGTAGGAAGGATATGAGATGGGGTAACCAACATTTCTGTTATAAGTTTAAAGATAAGCAATTTTTTAGGAAAGTCAAGTTTGAAGGGTTACAGGCAGCTGCCAGGTTATGGATGCAATACAGGAGAACAACTGGCTTATCCTACCAAGGTGACTATACCCCATATAGGATTCGAGGGTACTCAAGAGTGTCTGGAAGGTACATTGGCCAATCCCATGAGGTTAGGAGGAGTAGACAGGTGGAGACAGGTGATGTGAGAAGGGCAATTGGTGTCTTTTAACCATTTGATTAAGATTACTGGGGAAGGTCTCTTGTGGTATAAATATCATCAAGCGAGAAGTTGGGCCCAGACCATGGGAGACAAGGGGTCCTCAATGAATGAGCTAGAGAAATTGATCTTCACTAAGGCTTAGAGGAAAAAAGAGATAGTGACATGCCACTGGTCGATACTAAAAGTTGCGGATGGGAATTTCAAGCACCTCGTGGAGTTATGGGGAGGAGACCTACAGGCGAACACTATACAAGACATATGGCAAGTATCAATGACTACACTGTTTAGCACAGTCAGACCTGCTTTTAAAAAATAAAGAAATTGTTCACTTTACACAGGGTGTATTTACCCCCTATAGGTTGGAAAGGTTCTATGTGTGAAGTGTGGTAGATAGAATGCACATGACATCCACATGGCATTGGAATGTCCACTTATAAGGTTCTCCTGGGAAATAGTGAGTAAGGTTATCACAGGCATTTTGCAGAAGGAGATCAAGGTAAGCCTGATGTTGGTCATGTTGGGATACTTGCATTACTTGGATGCAATTAACTTGGAAAAAAGAAAGATTATTTTTTACCTGGTAAAAAAATGGCTGTCAATCTCACCACCAGCCATGAAAGATTGGGCAAGCACTGTAAGGAATGTCATGGAAATGGATATCAGGGATAGAGCACGCAAGAGAATAAGGATATGGCAACCTGTGATTGACTGGGTGAATACGATTGCATAAACATTCCAGTTCTACAGACTATTGTTAAGGAACCCGAAGGGGGCTAGGAAAGAACAATATCTGTCTGATGATTTCACCTACTTCTGGCTTCAGCACTGAACCTTAGTTGAGTGACTCTGATACATCATTGCTTGCCACAATGGAATGTTGAACATCTGGTTCCCGCAGAAATGGTGAGGAAGGGCCGATGGTTTTGAAAGCATGGTGTAAAGGGAAAAATATGTCCATTCACCTTTGAATTCAAGGTGACAAATCTTCTCAGACCCCGGATGTGGATGAGGCACTCAACTTACTCAAAGAGAGTGATATGGAGATGTGAGGGGTGGCACAATGTAGCTAAAGCAGCTGAAAAATGCATCCCAGTGACCCTGCCTCTGAAAGACTCCTTCTCTGCTTGTAATCTCTTCTCCATACCTTTTTTGCTTTTCCCAGCTCCATAGCAACCAGATTGACCTGCTCATTGATATATGTGGTTACACAAAGGTATGTGTGACCACTGGAAAATTTCACTGTTCAGTTTCTCCTCTTGAAGACAAATTGGCCCTCATTACAACCCTGGCCGTCGGTGATAAAGCAGCGGTAATACCGCCAACAGGCCGGCGGTAACAACAATGGAATTATGACCACGGTGGTAACCGCTCAGACAAACAGCCACTTTAACACACCAACCGCCACGGCGGAATAAACAAGCACCATGGCGGTAACCACCAACAGCTAGGAGGAAGACAATGTACCACCCACACTATTATGACCGGCCTATCCGCCACCTTTTCCGGGGCGGTACCAACGACATCAAAAGCCTGGTGGAGACAGATCTCAGAAGTCAAAGGACTCACCTGTGGAGACTCAGGAAACAACCACGACGCCATGGAGCCCGAGTTGCACATATTCCCCATGTTCGTCTACCTTCTACTGCATTATGAACATCAACGCCGGCAAAGACGACCATGGTGAGTACTGCCGCCTAGTACACAAGAGAGGGGGGAGGAAAAAGAGAGTGACACACACACACAACACGCAACATCAAACCCCCAACACCATACACACAAACAGATGCAGTAACATTATATATTCTCCCTGTACCGCTCAGGAATAGTGCAAGGACAAAATGATTTAAAGAAAGTGAGTGTAATACGAAAAAATACTAGAAATAAGTGCATCAAAATCCAAACACATATACATATTTACAAATGTAGGGACACTGCCCAGTTCTCAATGTCCATGGGCCATAGGGCCACATCACATAGGCCAAGGCCCACTTCACTCCTGCAACAACACAGAGAGAACACTGCAGGGGCATCAGGTCAAATATACATAGGCACCTCAGGGGGATGGGGAATGGAGGGGCACCTCAGCCAGAAGGCCACTGGTCCTGGATGGGGCTACATGCCAACTGCTTGGTCCTGGGGAGTGCAAGGCCACAGTCTCTCAAGTGGGTGGTTTGCCCCCTGCTTGGTCCTGGGGAGTGGAAGGCCACAGTCTCTCAAGTGGGTGAGTTGCCCACATGCTCTGGAGGGGGAAGCATGTCCTGTGCTTGTTCCTGGGGAGTGCAAAGCCACAGTCGCTCAAGTGGGTGCATTGTCCACTGCTTGGTCCTAGGGAGTGTAAGGCCACAGTCTCCCTAGTGGGTGGCTACTTCCACTGGTTCTGGAGGGGGCATTGTGCCCAGTGTGCTTCATCCTGGGAAGGATGGGGTGAGTGGATGGCATCTCCACTGGTTCTGGAGATGGTATTGTGCCCAGTGTGCTTCATCCTTGGAAGGATGGGGTGAGTGGATGGCATCTCCACTGGTTCTGGAAGGGGCATTGTGCCCAGTGTGCTTCATCCTGGGAAGGATGGGGTGAGTGGATGGCTTCTTCCACTGGTTCTAGAGGGGACATTGTGCCCAGTGATGCAGATCTTGGGGAGTGCAAGGTCACAGTCTCTCACCTGAGTGTCGGACCTACAGGATTTGCAGGGCCCAGGCCGCACAACAGCCCATGGATGCAGGACTACACACTGCTCGCCCGCGGTGACGGCTGCTTATTGGTGGCAGTGGCGGTGCAGGTGTCAGTGCTGGCAGTGGTGGGGGAGGCTCCAGCCCTTCCCCTGCAGCCTCAGACAGCTGCCCACTGGGGCTGCTCCTGCTGGTGGCGGTGCAGGTGTCGGGGCTGGCAGTGGTGGAGGGAGGCTCCAGCCCTTCCCCTGCAGCCTCAGACGGCTGCCCACTGGGGCGCTGCTGCTGGTGGCGGTGCTGGCAGTGGTGGGGGGAGGCTCCAGTCCTTCCCCTGCAGCCTCAGACGACTGCCCAATGGGGCTGCTGCTGCTGCATGCAGCGGTGCTGGTGGCGGTGCTGGTGGCTGTGCTGGCAGTGCTGGGGGGAGGTTCCAGACCTTCCCTTGCACCCTCGGATGGCTGAACCACCATGGTTGTTGGTGGGGCCTCCGACTGTGTCCCAGCACCAGGCCTCTTGTCCTTTTTGCCTGCTGGTGCAGGCCCCTTGCTCTTCCTGTCAGCAGCCAGGGATTGCCCCTTGCACTTCCCTGTAGCAGCTGGGGGTGCCTCCTTGCCCTTCCCTGTAGCAGCTGGGGTGCCTCTTTGCCATTCCCTGTAGCATCTGGGGGTTCCTCCTTGTCCTTCCATGTGGCAGCTGGGGGTGCCCCCTTACCCTTCCCTGTAGCAGCTGATGGTACCTCCTTGCCCTTCCCTGTAGCAGCTGGTGGTGCCTCCTTGCCCTTCCTAGATGCAGCTGGTGGTGCCTCCTTGCCCTTCCTAGATGCTGTTGGTGCAGGCACCCTTTCAGTGTGTGTGATGCTATTAATTGTGTTTGACCAATGACTTTGTGTTTCACCACTGCACATATTACTTGCTCAGTGTTCACCAGCAGCACATTACATGTTGTATTCAGTTTAGCTGCCTATTGGATTTAACATGACATTAGACATTACATTTGATATTTAGGTTAGCTGCCTATTGGGTTTAACATGGCATTAGCCATTACATTCTGTATTCAGTTTAGCTGCCTATTGGCTTTGACATGGCATTAGACATTACATTTGGTATTTAGGTTAGCTGCCTATTGGCTTTAACGTGGAGTTAGACATTGCAGTTGAGACATTGCAGATGAGCTGTGTTTTTCCAAGCTGTGTTTTTCCACATGATAGACCAAGCTGTGTTTTTGACACCAGACCCTAGCTGATAAGAGCACACAGATTTTGTGTTTACCTCTCAATCCAGTCTGAGAACGAGTGAGGCTCGGAGAATTGGCCGCTCTCCAAGTTTCTTTGGTTCTCACACTGAGTTTGCCTTTAAGGATGGCTCTGGACTACAGCAGAGTTAGATTGAAACTATCTTGACTTCAGACAGGAATGGAGGCTTCGGTTGCCTGTCTCCCGTTTGGGTAGAAAATCTCTTTCTCGCAGTTGAACCGGAGTCATCAACTTGCAGGTCCCAGAAAGATGAAGCTGAGTTATAGGCCCTACAGCCTTGCCCTACGGTGATGCAATTTTGACTTTTATGCTTTGCTTTGAAGTTATGCTATAATATAATCACAAGTATTTTCTGTGTACATTGCAACTGAGAAGTACTTTGATATATTTTGCTTTCATTGCTGCGACTACATTTGAACGTGTGCTTCCAACCTACTGATTTCATCTCTCAGGAACCTCGTGGTGAAGTAATAATAACAATAAATGTCTTCTTTAAACTCAGAAGTGCATTCCAGAGAGGTTCTGTAAGTTCAGTCATGAGATAAGAGCAGGAAAGCAGAACATTTTGGCGAAGTCGTCAGTTTTGGGAGTCAAATTGGAGATTGCAAGTGCACGATTTAAAAGTGTAATTGTTTCTTTGTTGTTTGGAGAATTAAAGAAGCATGGCAGACCATGTTTGAAAATGCATGTGAAGTTAAACTGCCTTATGGTGCTGTGAGAAACATGTTTTCTTGCTTATCAGGACTGTGTGAGTCTTGGGATGAGTGCTGTGATAAAGCATATTTAGAAAATGTGCCTTTTGAAAGAAATGATGCTCCTTTTGTTTTTGACAGAAGGGTTTGGATACTTTTGCCTGCTTACAGAAAAATGCAGAAGAGATGTAGGCAGTTAGAACATGAAAATAAGAATTTACGTGAGCAAATTAGCCAGAACACATTAATGCAAGATAATGCTGAAATCTATAAAACTGCTGTTTTAGAAGAATCTGGCTTTTCCCATTCCAGTAATGAGGGGGTTAAAACAGCTGTGTGCCAGTCTGAGCCTCAGTTTGAGCAAAACACCTCACAGTTTTTGGCAGTTGAAGAGCATTCCTTAACTGATAATAAGTAATAAGAGTTTCTTACTATTTGCACTAAGCAAGAGACACTGAGTTTCATGAGCTTGTTTGATTTTTGGAAATAGAAGAGCCCTCATCTGAGTGAAATCTTAACACTTTGGTACAAAGTAACTAGGAAAAAACATGAGCAGCTGCGCGCTTTTGATTTGGCAAATGAAATAATTCAGACTTTAGGTTTCTGCGCAGTGCAAGAGGGAAACGCTGATTTACATGTAAATCAGGAACAGGGGAGGACAAGAAGGCCTCTGGAACTTTGGAGTAAGCTTTTGAATAATGTAATTCTGAAACCTGAAATATCAAGCATGCAGTGGGTGAAGAATTCACCTAAATCTCACAGTTTAGGACAGGCACAGGAAGATAGTATCATACACTGGATCTGGTACATGCAAGACAGGGCTAGAGTCACTGCAGCCCTACATGAACAGGTGTCATAAGCCCCTTTTCAGGAGGTGGAGAGGGTGCAGGGAGTACACAGGTAAAAGAGTCACCAGTGACATTGAGTGCACCATTTGAATTTGTGTCCCCTGAGGATAAAAATCATGTTTGTTTGACTAATGATTCATTGACTGAAAAGTTGTCTACCACAGGAGAAGGAACAGCGTTGTACAATGTGTGCCAGACTTTAAAGCAAGAGTTGCTTGAGATGTGTCATTTTCACACTGATTCTTGGTCCACTGCCAATGGTTTAGCCGTTTGGTTTTCCACATGGCTTGTACCTAACTGGTTCAATTCCCTTGCAGATGTTAAAGAGAAGAGTACAGAAGTGTCCACCCAGAATTCTGACTTAGTGGGGATGGCTAAGTGGGTGCACCAGAAATGTGGAAATCTAGGAGAAAAAGCCACTTACAGGTGGGCAGAGATTAGAGAGATGCACATTCCCTTGATTTGATAAAAACTCTGATTTTGCAAATTGATCAGGTTTTAGGGGGAGTGATTGCTGCAGATTACCAAGGAGAAATTAAAATTATACTGATAACTAGAAAATAATCTGATTCATTCATACTGATTGGAGACAGAATTGCCCAACTTGTCAAAAGTACAGTGAATGGAGGTTTGGTAAAGAAGGAGTCTGCCCCAACCCTTCTGACAGTGCAAGGAAAGGGAAGCTGTGGTGCAGCAGATAAAAACCTCAGTGCTAAGGTTTGGGTTGAATCCCCAAATGACCCTCCAGAACCTGCGGAAATTATAACAAAGGGCCCTAAAAACGTCCTGCTGATTATAAAACAAGGAAAGTAAGGGCACATTTCAGATGACAAATGTTTTTTGCAAGAAAATTCATACTTTTTTCTTTTGCAGATCCTACCACGTCTCGCCACTGACCATGAGTGTGCTGTGTGGTCTCCCTTCGGGTGTGTGCATGTGTGGTCGGGGGAGGGACCGAACCCCCAACCTGAACCTGATTGATTAAACTACAAACCCCATGGATCCATTTTGCACAACTGGCGCCTTCAGATGTTTGATTACCTTCTTCCACTGGAACTAAGCAACCTTACCAGTTAACTGTCTGTGTTTGCTTACATTCCAGCAAACCTTTCAGGTGGACCGTGTACCTTTACAAGAGTAGAACTCATGCTACATCCACTTGCTGTTTTAGATACACTGTTTCTTTTCATTGTAGATGTATCTGATGTGAAAGGTTATGAGATCAATATGTTAATCCATTCAAATCTGATTTGCTTATAATGTTTTTTTGTGTTGATGTTTTTGTTTGAAATAAGAGGTATGTAAACAAAAATTCATTGGTCATAGGGTGGAATGTGATGCTATTAATTGTGTTTGACCAATGACTTTGTGTTCCACCACTGCGCATATTACTTGCTCAATGTTCACCAGTAGCACATTACATGTTGTATTCAGTTTAGCTGCCTATTGGCTTTAACATGATATTAGACATTACATTTGATATTTAGGTTAGCTGCCTATTGGCTTTAACATGGCATTAGCCATTACATTCTGTATTCAGTTTAGCTGCCGATTGGCTTTGACATAGCATTAGACATTACATTTGGTATTTAGGTTAGCTGCCTATTGGCTTTAACATGGAGTTAGACATTGCAGTTGAGACATTGTAGATGAGCTGTGTTTTTCCAAGCTGTGTTTTTCCACATGATAGACCAAGCTGTGTTTTTCACACCAGACCTTAGCTGATAAGAGCACGTAGAATTTGTGTTTACCTCTCAATGCAGTCTGAGAACGAGTGAGGCTCGGAGAATTGGCCACTCTCCAAGTTTCTTCGGTTCTCACACTGAGTTTGCCTTTAAGGATGGCTCTGGACTACAGCAGAGTTAGATTGAAACTATCTTGACTTCAGACAGGAACGGAGGCGTCAGTTGCCTGTCTCCCGTTTGGGTAGAAAATCTCTTTCTCGCAGTTGAACCGGAGTCATCAACTTGCAGGTCCCAGAAAGATGAAGCTGAGTTATAGGCCCTACAGCCTTGCCCTACGGTGATGCAATTTTGACTTTTATGCTTTGAAGTTATGCCATAATATAATCACATGTATTTGCTGTGTACATTGCAACTGAGAAGTACTTTGATATATTTTGCTTTCATTGCTGCGACTATTTTTGAACGTGTGCTTCCAACCTACTGATTTCGTCTCTCAGGAACCTCATGGTGAAGTAATAATAACAATAAGTATCTTCTTTAAACTCAGAAGTGCATTCCAGAGAGGTTCTGTAAGCTCGGTCATGAGATAAGAGCAGGAAAGCAGAACAGTGTGGCTGCCTGGTGCCCGGGATCCTCTCCCACCTGCAGTAGCTGTCGACACTACTGTGGCCGTGGACTGGGTCGCTGAGGTGCTCGCCTTGGTTCTGACCACCCAGTGCCGACGTGAAGGATGGGAGGAGTGGTAGGGAAGAGGTCAACGGTGGAGAGGAAAAGCTTCTCAGAGACATTGGGGCGGGAAGAGGGTGAAGGTTTGGAGTGGAGGAAGAGGAAGTGGTTGTAGGAGGTGTCTGGCTGCTGATTTTGGGTGCAGGTGCATGGATTTGATTCTGTTGTAATGTGGATGGCTGTTGGGTGTCTGAGTGCTTGTGTTTGTGTACTTTGGGAGGAGAGGGCACAGACACAGTGGGAGAGGACACAGAGGACATGTGCATGGATGTGGGGGTAGTGACTGCCAGTGAGGGTTGTGTAGTGATAGGCGTGATGGTGGTAGTGGATGAGGATGTAGTGCATGCAGGTGTGAATGTAGACACTACTGGGAGGGAGGAGGACGATGAGGAGGAGGGGACACAGTGGAGGCAGTGAATGTTGGTATGTTTGATTCTGGATGGTGTTTGTGTGAGTAACTGTGGCATGAAGTGTGGTGCCTGTGTTTGCCTGAACCACTCATGTGTGTTGTCCTGTGTGCATGCTGGTCTGCCTGTGTGCTTGGGATAGGTTGGGGTTGAGGGGAATGGGATTGGGTAGAGGAAGTTGGAGGGGGGAGGCTAGAAACAGGGCCAATGGCTGCCATCAGGGAGGAGGCCAGAGCCTGGATTGATCTCTGTTGGGCCGCCATGCCAGAGTGAATGCCCTCCAGGAATGCATTAGTCTGTTGCAAATGGGCTGCCAGCCCCTGGATGGCATTCACAATGGTTGACTGCTCAACAGAGATGGATCGCAGGACGTCAATAGCCTCCTCACTCAGGGCAGCAGGGCTAACTGGGGCAGGGCCTGAGGTGCCTGGGGCAAAGGAGATGCGCACCATCCTGGGTGAGCGGGCACGGGAAACTCGCTGAGGGGCTGCAAAGAAGGCAGTCCTGGAACATGTTGTGGCGGCTGTACCTGTAGTTGGGGTGGGCACAGAGGTGTCCGCCACCACCAGGGAGCTTCCATCGGAGGAGGTATCACTGTCCGAACTGTCCCTTCCAGGCTCTGCCGTGGTGCTCCCCTCGCCCTCCGTCCCACTGGTGCCCTCACCATCGGTGGATTCGGCCTTTTGGGCCTTGTGGGATGCAGCTCTCCCCATTACCGGTGCCTCTGCTCCTCCACCAGATGATGCTTATGCACAGAAGGACAGGGTGACAAAACAAAAAGGGGGGGGGAGAGACAAAGGATACACTTGGTGAATGGTGGCAACAACACCAATGTTGGAGTACACAGCACACTCACACAGGGAACAGCCCTACACATTAGGCAATGCACTACCAATCAAAATGCTAGTCACCAGCACATGGACAGAGACACCTAACACCAATTGCAGCATACCTGTGACTCACAGACCCCTGTCTAGTAATGCCTACTAGCTCGGTTGGAGGTATTTTACATCAGAACCCTGCCCAAATTGGGACCTACCCTGCAATGTCCAGCCTGGCCTTGAGGCATCCACAGGCCCACATCCCCCACCGCAATGCTACCCCACCACGTGAAAGTACTAATTGGGGCATTGTATTCACCCCCTTGTGGCTGCTGTGATGCCCCCAAGTGCCCATCCAGCTCCGGATAGGCCACCTACAGTATGGGGGCCATCAGGGGGTCAGGGCTTGACGGGCACCCCTTCCTCGTTGGGAGGCCATCCCCAGCTGGGCCTCAACGGTCTTCTGTGCCCAGCATCCCAGGTCCTCCACTGTTTCCGACAGTGGGTGCTCCACCTGCCGTAGACCCCCAGGGTCCACACGTCCTTGGCTATGGCACGCCATATACCCTTTTTCTGATGGGCGCTGACCTGCAGAGAAATATACAAAGGAGAAGGTATCAGTCAGACCATCCTGCCTGTTACACTCATGGCCCACCATAGCCCTCACATCCCCTTAAGCACAGACATGGCCCATCAAACATGCAGCACTCTGGCCAGTGCCCTTCCACCAACCCCCCACACGAGGCCATGCATTCATGCCCCATGCATCGTGCTCACAGTGTACTCACCTGTAGGTCTGGAGCCCCATACATCATTCAGTACTGGGGTAGGACCCCATCCACCAGTCGCTCCAACTCCACCGCGGTGAAGGCAGGGGCCCTTTCCCCAGAGCCATGGTACGTTCCAGACACAGGTCACAGCAGCACATGCAGTGTAGGTCTTCTCCTGTTGAAGGTCAGGTAGCAAGTGAGTGAACAGATGGAAAATGGCGGTCACGTCCGCAGAGGTGCATACTGTCATCCCTGGCGTACATCACCATTGGCCACTGTACCTCAGAGGGCCCAATGTTAACCAATGAGGAGTTGCATGGCGGTTTTCGACTGCTTCCCGCAACAGTGCAGAACGTCTGTGAAATTACCTCATTTCCACATGTCCCTCCTAACAGGACAGGCGGATGCCATTTTTGGGTGGGCACGCCATGGCACCTAACTGCATCACAGTACACATAAGCACAATTTGCGCTTATCCAACAACATACTGTTTCAGTCATAACATACAATGAAGTGTAGTGTTTGGAAATGTGGGATATTGACCAGCTGCTCACAGTTTTGCCCCCTAGATTGCAACTGCTGCGGATGAATAGGAGATGGAGACATCCCCCGTGTACAGGCCCCTGGTTAACTTGGCAAAAATGGAGGACAGGCACATTATCCTCATCTATAGACTGGACACAGCCAGAATCACAGAGCTGTGTGCCCAATTAGAGCCTGACCTGATATCTGCTATCCGTCACTCCACTGGGATCCCTCCTCTTGTGCAAGTGTTATCAGTGCTCCATTTCTTGGAAGTTGATTTCTATGCAATGGGGCATATCACCAACATTATTTGGGCTATTGATGGTACACATATTGCATTTGTCCCTCCCAAGGAGAAATGGGGGAGGGCTGGTCATCGGTTTGGCTAGTGGTACCTGGCCGGTGGGGTGCCACTGCCTCCCTCGTGGTGTTGGCCATGTCTGCCAGCACCCCTGTAATGGGAACCAGGGCGGTGTTAATGGATCCCCAGGTATTGTCCCTTCTGCAGCCGTTGGTTCTCCTGCAACTTGTCCAGTATCTGGCCCATCGTCTCCTGGGAATGGTGGTATGCTCCCAGGATCTTTGTGAGTGCCTCCTGGAGAGTCGGGTCCCTGGGCCTGTCCTCCCTGTGTCACACAGCAGTCCTCCCAGCTTCCCTGTTGTCCTGTACCTCTGTCCCCTGAACCGTGTGCCCACTGCCACTGACCCCAGGTCCCTGATCGTCCTGTGTTTGTGGGGTGGCCCGGGGTCCCTGTAGTGGTGGACACACTGCTGATTGATGTTCTGGGGACAGAGGTATGGCCCGCTGGGTGGGAACTGTGGTGGTGTTTCCTGAGGGGGGAGGCTCTGTGTTGGTATGGGACTGTGCCTGGGTAACCAACTGTCCGGAGATCCCTGATGGGCCAGGTTGGTCATCCAGATCCAGGCATCCAGAGCTGTTATCATTACTCTGGACCTCTCCTGGGGGGTCACTGGATGTCGCTGGCACCTCCTCTCCGGTGACGTTGGCTAGGGGACCTGTGGGGATGTAAATGCTGTGTTATTGTTTCTGCGTGTGACCTCTTGTGCATGGCTGTGTTGCCCTCTAAGGTTGTTATTGCTCTGACAGCTTTGCCTTGTGTGAGTAGTTATTTGGTGGGCTTGCTGTTTCCCTCTAGTGTGCATGCTTTAGTGATAGGTGTCCATGCAGGTCTGTGATGTGGGTCCATGCATTGGTGTTGCATGCAGGGCTTGGTATTGGGAGGGGTGGGTTGTGATGGTAGGGTGTGTAGGAGGTGTTGGAGTGATGAGAGTGTGGGTAAGGGTGGGGGGTTGTGATTGCATGCAGGTAGGGGGGTGATAGTAGTAAAGAGTTGAATTACCAGAGTCCAATTCTCCTCCTACTCCTGCCAGGCCCTCAGGATGCATGATTGCCAAGACTAACTCCTCCCATGTTGTTAGTTGTAGGGGGAGGGGGTGGGAGTCCACCACTAGTCCTTTGTACAGCTATTTGGTGTCTTGCTGCTGTGAAACACATCTTGCCCCGTAGGTCGTTCCACCTCTTCCTGATGTCATCCCATGTTCTGGAGTGCTGTCCCATGGCGTTGACCCTGTCCACGATTCTCCTCTATAGCTCCATCTTCCTAGCAATGGATGTCTGCTGCACCTGTGATCTGAATAGCTGTGGCTCTACCTGAATGATTTCCTCCACCATGACCCTCAGCTCCTCCTCAGAGAATCTGGGGTGTTGTTGTGGTGCCATGGGTGTAGTGTGAGTGGTGTGGGTGAGGGTGTGTGGGGTGATGTGCTGGGTGTGTGATATAAGGTGCGTGGATGGTGTGTGGCTGTGGTCTTGTCTGTGGTCTTGCTATCTCTGTTGTGGCACTTGTTTGTATTCGTAAAGGGTTGTGGGTAGTGTGTGTTTTATAGTGGTGTGTGTGTGGTGTGTGTATGGGTGTGATGGGTGTTTAGTTTGAATTGTCCAATGTGGTGTTGTTTTGTATGTGTGTGTGTATTTTGAGCACAACAATATGTAGCACCAATGGTTTACCGCCATTGAATGGCAGTGATTTGTGGGTCATAATGTGGCCGTAAGTCTGTTGGCGTAATGGTGTGGGTTTTGCTACCGCCAGTTTATCACTGACCTTTGGGCTGGCGGACATGTGTGTGTGGCTGTATCGTGACAGATTGCTATGTGTGTGTCAGAATATGGGTAGCAGTGATCCGTGGCGGCGGCGGTATGTTGGCGGCAGTCATCATGGCGATAAGCGGTACTTACCGCCAATGTCATAATGAGGGCCATTGTCTACTTTACATCATAACCAAATGGAGAAAATATTTGCAACTCTGCAATATTATGCTTTCTAAACGAATGCTTATGTGTCGTTTGTCGGAAATCAAATGCTTTGATGTCAAACATATTACATTAGTTATGAGAGCTTATATATTGTACGTTCGACAATGTTTATTTGTCATTTCCTGATTTCTTTGAATTTAGGGCCACGTGTGGGCCTACATTTGCACAATGTGGAAATAATGGGTGTTATTTAGGGTTTGATAGATGAAGCCCTATACATGCATTGAAGCCCCATACCTAACTAAATAGAGCGGATGGGACATTAACCACTTTAAAGCAGATTTCCCATTTCAGCCAAACTATAAATAAGGCATTGTCTCCAAATTTTCTTTGTGGATCGGCCCCTTGGTATAACATTTTAGAGCAAATTGTACCTTATTTTAATCACTGATTTTTTACACTCAGATGTGCTATACTATGAAAATGGATATATAATCCAGAAGAATTCAGCTCATGCCATCAATGAAAAGAAAGTCTGTATTAGAGAGCTGTCCCCGCCTGGCTTAAAAGAAATTAACAAAAAATTTATTTTGAGGAAAAGAATTCTGTTTGAACATGTGTGTAAGTGAGAACAGTTGCTGAGTGAACAATCCAGTTGAATGCTTATTATAACTTCGCCCAAAGCTGTGAGCAAATCAATATTATCACTTTCTTCAAGATGTAAGAAATTTGGTACAAGCAAGAATTTCCATTAAAAATTATTTTCTAGACCCTGGTGAATGGAGGTTAATTGCCTTTCACTAGGTGAAGAAAGATCAATACGACCAGCTAAGTGTTGCCCCGAGGTATCATTCATGTGCTGTAAAATGGACTCTGAAACACAAGGAAATACTCGGACATGTGTTTTAGTAGTTCACTTTTGTCTTTATCAAAATATTAGCAACTCTAATCAGTGGCCTTCTTTAAAAAAAAAATACACTGAGATAATCACAGAAGAGCAAACGCAGAGATTCCTTAATTCATAGATTATTTTTCATATAAAGGACGTATAAATAGCACACCACTCAAAATATATCTGTAGAGTCTGTAGAAAGGAAATGAATACCCTCTAATTGGTGTTATGCCTTTTGTGAAATAACCCAAGCATTGAGAGTACGATTAGCAAAAACTGATTTAAAAATTAGGAAGGAGAAAGGAAGGGGGGAAATCATTATTTATTTTGAGGGAAGATGGCATTTCTTGAGGCAAGTGGAGAGAAGGGAGAAATGGGAACAGCACAGTAAGAGCATTAGAAAGAGATATGGTTGTGCAATTTACGGCACAGGTTAGATGTTTAGAACTCTGAGTTACTGAAGCATTGACAATACTTGGATTAGCTGAAGGGTGACACAGTATTGTTCAGACAAATTAGTTCTAACGGGGGTATGCGAATAAGAATCAAACTGCTAAGGTGTTAAAGGCAATATGATTGCCCTTTGCTAACTTTTCTGCTGTATTTTGTCAACGGTGCCATACAATCACAGATTGCTGGCGATCAATGGTATACCGTTGTTTCTGTGCAGTAAAAAAATAATAAAGGTTACGGGTGGTTTGTCAGATAGCAGTAGTCTTTAAATTGAACACAAAATGCAGACACATTGCCATACAAGTCCTTCTGTTAGGAAGAAGGATGTGAACATGTGTCTTTTAATGCAAGTGTTTCTATTTATATAGGTATTAAATCCTCTGATGAGCTTCACGTGCCTCTTCTGATCCCCTTGCATTCTGATCATATGGAAACAGTCATGGTTAATTTATTTTTTAAATGACCTAGGGAACATAGAGGAAGTTGTCATGTTAACCCTTCACTAATGGCACTGTGAGACCTTTCATAGATTCTTTAATTATGGCCCTTCTATAACATTGGGATGACAGTCAATATAGGAAGCTGTAGCTGCACCAACTAGTTTTGTTCATGTATCAGCATAATCTTTATATTATTACATTTACATCATTAGGACATTTGCTAAGCACTAAGGCCCAAATTTATAATTTTACACACAAAATTGCATTAGCGCAGTTTTGTGTATAAAGGTACAGCGCTGGCTAGCACCTATCCTGGACGCTGGCCGAATGTAATATCTATGGAATGGCACTAGACAGCGGTAATGCCCGGTTGGTGTCATTGTATATGACGCTAACCGGGTGGGGGAGGTGTAGGGGGAACCAGAGGTTCTGGGTAGTATTATCGTGCTACACTGTTTAGAGGCAAAAAAATGCCTCTAAGCAGAGTAACGCAATTTCCTGGAGGACAGCCTCCCTGGACATGACTCCTGTCTTACTAAAGACAGGAGTCATGTCCACCACCCCAATGGCCATGCCCCTGGGACAAATGTCCCCTCGGCATGGCCATTGGGGCCAGCGCCATGCAGGGTAAAAACCAAAAAAAGGAAATACTTACCGAGACTTACCTAGGATGGGTCCCCCATCCTGTGGTGCCCCTCTGTTGTGGGTGGGGGTGTCCCCGGGGCCAGGGAAGGGCACCTGTGGGCTCTTTCCATGGTCTCTGACCATGGAAATATGCCTACAGGTCCCTTTATGCCTGCCCATACCCAGGTATTAAATAATAGTGCTAAGCAAGCTTAGAGCCATTAATTAAGGCCCCCATCCATCCACCATGCACAGGAACGCCTACCTTGCATCTCATTGACGCAAGGTAGGGTTCCACGTCCAGAAAATGACGTAAACTCTATAACTTTGGTGCTAGCACCAAAGTATAAATATGGAATTAGGTTTGCGCTGAATAAGCGTGAAAATAAATGACACTAATTCAGTGCAAACCGAGTATAAATATGGGCCTAACTGAGCAGGGAAAGGCAACAATGAAGTGGATAGGAACAGGGAATAAAACAATATAGCGGAGTGAAGTATGATTTCAGAGTACACCTCACTGCATCTAATTGACTGAAATGATGTAAAAGTATAAAGAAGGAGCTAAATGGATGCTTAACATGCCTAAATATACCAATACAGACAATACCACCACCTAAAAAGATGTATACATGTGTAAATTATAAGGTTAAAGTTTGGGTATGGCATAGGGATAAGGGTGAATGTGTGATTGAAGTAAGGATAAAGAGTAGGTTTAGCCATAGGTTCAGGATTTGGTGTGAGAGTAATATTTGTGGTAAGGGATACAATGGTCCTGAGCACTTACGTGCCACTATTTTTTCTCTCATTTCTACTGTTCCCAGAAAATCTAGAAACAAGTGCCCTGCTCCTCCATATGTCCAACGCACGCAATTATGCACTCCTGTGACTTTAGGGTTGTACCCTACATATTCTGGTTCCCCTCACCAACATATAGTACTAAATTCTGGCCTCTAACTATAATATAATACATTGAGTAAATGATGCTGCACACCCAGTGCCCAGAGCCCTGCACCATCACTCTTTATTTTGAATGCTTAGAGCTATGCATACCCATCACCCTTAAGTCCCTAACTTTCCACCCTTTGTTATTTGAGTGTTTTGTGTCCCACACAACTGTGCAATGAAGCCTAAACCCCGATCCCTAGGAAATTTGAGCGATTGACACCAGAAATGTTCATTTTCATCCACTGAAGATTTATCGTTATACTTGGTTTAATCAAAGAGTGCTGTGACCAACATCCCTGTATACTAATACTACATGCTGGGCTCTCTGCAATCTGAGACATTTGTGCAAACAGAGGGCCTCATTATAAGTATGGCTGTCCGTGGACCGCCACACTTGTGTTGACGATCGTACCAACGCACTCTAGGCAGTCCAACCTCCCAATTACGACCCTGGTGGGCTGACCCAACAGAGGACAACCGTCCCCACTGGGAACATTGTTAGCAACTGGCAGACAGCAGTCTTGGTTGTAGTCAGCCAGGGCGGGGCTGAACTCAGCTCCGCCTGTCTGATTACAACCATGTTCTCCACCAGCATTTTCATGTTGGTTTCCCCAGAGAACAAGTGCAGGAGGCCACAGGGGAGCCTCTGCACTGTCCATGCCCATGGCATGGGCAGTGCAGGCCTCCCCCCTGCTGAGCCCCATCAGAAGTCACACTGGTTGCTTTCCAGACAGTGTGCATTCCTAGGGTGCTGGTTGGCCCCCTCTGTGCTACGTGATAGCACTCGGCTTCTTTAATGGAGCCGAGTGCTATCTCGTAGCACAGTTCCAGGACGGTCCTTATGGCAGGAATGCTGTATTGCAATGTTTCCACTGGTCAGATGGGTGGGGACCTTGTAATTGGGTGGGAGGGGATGCCACTGCCATGGTGATGGCATCCTTCCTTTGAGTTTGGTGTTCCCACGTTTGACTGGCAAACTCATAATGAGGATGTCAAACTTTCTTTTAATAACCATGCTGTATCAGTTACAATGCTCTCCAATGAACATAATCCTTACTGTTGCTCTTGAAAATCTAAGACCATTTCCTTCTGAAAGGTCATTCCTGACCAAGAAATACCCAATTATCACATATCTGCCACTCACCTTCATACCTGTCCACTGGACTTCATTTTGGTCTATGAGTTAATTAACCCACTTTTAATCCCCTCCTATCTGACCATGCACATGACAATTATACCACTTATCCATTCCCCTCATCATTCCAGAATCTTTCCGTCATTCTTGATAGTCTGACTCCTGAAAGCATAGTTCAAAACAGTGCATAATAACTTTTTTCACTTCAAGTAATTAACAAAATGTTATGATCATTTACAGAAACATCATTCGAACTCAGAACCTTTAGCTTCTGCACCACAATCAACATAAAAAACAACAGTCAATATTTTCCCACACATGATCCTTGAAATCCTAATTTCACAGATAGATGAAATCACATACATCAGACTTTCTAAAAGCTTACCAATATTAGCTGCGTAACCATACAACCAAAGTGGATAATGCCAAAACTTGCGACTACCAGAATCTCTCCTCTCCAGCCACTGAGAACTTTTTTGTTTACCTTGTGATTGATGGTCTCTCCATCCTTGTAATAACTGCTCTCTTCATCCTTCCTGCTAACTCATGCTTTCCCATAGAAAGTGACTATGCTAAATATTCCCACTTGAAAGTCTCCAAAATCATGTGCACACTCATTGCTTTCTCCTCTGGACTCCATCTCTTTCTGTCACTCATCCAATTTAAAAGGCTTGAGTCACTCTCTTCATTTTCGTCTCCCCTATCCTACCATCCAGATAGTTTCTCATTCTGAAATCCGATAATCCCTTTAGTTCTGACATGCACTTATTGCTGCCTAATTTCACAGTCTTTTTCTCTCTCCTCTAGTACTCTGATTTTGCTCTCCCACATTTTTACTATTTCACTACTCTCTGGCTCCAGTTCAGTACAATGAATCCTCCATGGTACTCCCTTTAAACCAAAAAAATCAATAACAGTGACAGAACTCTCTTCTTATTTCCATAACTGCCCCTTATCTTCATTCCCCTTCTCCAATAAAATTTGTGAGGATTTTACATTTTGCAGGGTCACCCAAAAAATAACCCTTCACAATGCACTTAGGCCCAGATTTAAGAGGGCCTAACTCATCCTTGCACCACATTAGCATCATTTTCATTTTTTTATGCTACTGTGGCCCAACAAGGCCAAAATTGCACAACCAGATTTTTACAAAGTGGGGCAATGCATACATTGCGCCACTTTGTAACCACTTGCACCACTTTATGCCTATGCCACGCATACTGTATGCAGGGGGTGTTCCCCCATTAGGGGGGGCCGAAGAAATGGTGCAAAGAAATCGAAACAATTTATTTTCACCATTTATTTCAACATTTTTAATGCCTGCTCGGAGCAGGTGTTAAAAGGGGGCACTCCATTAGTTACAATGGGCCCCTATCTACTGTTCAGGGTTAGTGCCAAACTTTTGGCACTAACCCTGACCATTACATTAATAGCGTCAAAAATGTTGACACTATTGCCCCCTACCCTACGCCATGGTGTACCGTATTCTAAGGGGTGCAACGCTACTTTTCTTAAATCTGCCTCTTTCACTTGGGAATCTTAATTGTCAATCTTAACAACTCCATAATCACAGTCCATCACAAACCCTTTTTATTTTCTTCCTCTATGGCCTTTATATTGCATTCACTATTACCAACCACTCAATATTGCAAAGCTACTCTCCTCGTGGTATGCCAAGGGTTGCCCATACCGCCTCATCCACTCACTGGGTACTCTAAAGACTTCATGTCCAATCCATTCAAAGTGCCAATGCCTCAAAGCACAGTCCTTGGCTCTCTACCAGTATCAACTTGCGATCTTCTCCTCTTTTGGCACATCTCTCTCACTCTACTGTTGAGTTATAAATGGTGTTTGGACTGAATATCAGGAAAAAATATTGTGATGCAAAAATATCTTTTCAAGCATATTGGGACATCAAAAATTTAATCAACAGGAATGTCGAAAGTAAAAATAGTTTTTAGTGTTATTGTTAATATTGAAAAAAAATGATGTAGCAAATATTCTATATAATATTACTTACAAGTGTTAATTAGTAAGTGATTTATTGTACTGTGATTTATTGCAACTTTCTTTATATTTGTGTTTTTAATAAGATATTTTTTAAGTCATGAAATTGTTGAAATGTGTATATTTAGTTGTTTTAATCTATATCAATCAATATTTTTGTAGTAGGAAGATATTGGGTTTTTAGAGAATAAGGGTGAGGACATTTCTTTAAAAAAATTTTTTTTTAAATAAAATGAATATTATTAAGTTAGAAGATATGCAAAATATATATATATTTTTTTAATTAATTAATTTATTTGTAAAGTACATTTTTAAATAAATTATAATTTTCTTTTCAATTAATATGTATGAAAGGTAAAATATATTTCTGAAACAAAAAATAAGAATGTATAGTAACATTTTGAATAAAATAAACTATATTTGTTTTGTCAAACTTGAATCTTATTATATTTTTGTCTAATGTATAGTTTGATTAAAAAAAATGTTTATTTATAAAAGCATAAATCTTATTTACACCTTTTTGTTTTGGAATGATAGTTTATTATTTTATGGTTGAAAGTTTAGTAATGGTAGAAAATAAATTATTTTAACTATTAATAGCAGTGAACATTTTAATGTTTGAATTTGTGTATCAAGGTTTGCAGTACATGGTATTTTATTAGACATATTTTTAATTTATTTTTATACTAGAAAAATAAGTATGAGTATGTAGTATTAATTGTGAATTTAAGTTGTTTAATGTGTATCACCTTGTTGAAAATTATTTATATTGAAGCTCCGATTGTCAAATTCACTTCTTTAGTGTCCATCGTCTTTATCAAATAGCCTTGGAGGCTCATTACAAGTCTGGCGGTCATGAGACCCCCAGTCTTGCGGTGACAGTTAGACCGACTCACTCAAGGCAGCCCGACCACCCTTTTATAACCCTATCAAGCGAACATGGTTCCCGATGGGCTGAGGGTGGTCTGAGTTGTGGTAGCAATGGCAGTGCTGCATTCAACTCAACTTTCTACCAGTGCAGGTGGCCACAGGAGGTCCCTGCACTGCCCATGACCTTGGGCAGTGCAGGGGCCCCCCTTCCCAGCACCCTCGCAATGTGTACTGTCTGCTTTGCAGATAGTGCACATTCCAGGAGGGCTGGTGTGCTATGGTATTGGCTTTGGCTCCCTTAAGAGAGCAGAGGCCAATACCCTAGCACCGTTCCCATTGTTCAGCTTAGCCGGAATGTCGTAACACAATGTTCCCACCAGTCAGCTAAGCAGGAACAATGCAATAGGATAGGGGACTCCGCCAGCATGACGGCAGACTCCTCCCCATGAGTTTGGCGGTTCGCCAAACTCATAATGAGGCCCTTAGATTTGCATGGGATTATTAAATGTCATCCCTTTAGTTTTCAACGCCATCCCCAAAATAGTTTGGATTTGAATGGGAACTGTAAATGTAACCCCTTTAGTATCCAACACCTTCCACAAGTTGATTTAGATGGGATTGAAAATAGCAAATGTCAATACTTCAGTGTCCAACACCATCACCAAATTGATTTAGGATGGAGTGGGAATAGCAGCTGTAACACCTTTTAAGCCAGTTGAACCAAACTTTTTTGCATTCGCAAACAATGGGAATCGCAAAATTCGGCTATTTGCCAATGCAAAAATGCCTTTCACGATGTATGAAAGGCATTCGCAGTACACATATAAGGTATCGCTCAATTAGCGATTCCTTGCAACTGCGACATGAATTTTTGTGTCACAAGCTGCGTATCGCAAATAGCGACATGATTTAGTGAATCGCCATCTGCGTCACACAAATTTCAACCTAGATTTGCGATTCGCAGATAGTGATCTGCAAATTCATGTCGCTATTTGTGTGACGCAGATTGCGACATGCAAATTCCGTCTCGCAATGCTATGCATTAAAAAATCACAAATAGCGAATATTCCCAGAATGGCCTTTTGCACATGCAATATACCACAAATTGAAATCAGGTGGTAACCATGTGCAACCTATATAAAGAGGCCCAGAATGACGCAGCCCTTTCCAACAATGGCTGCGGTCTACGTGATGGCGAGGAGGATGAGGATCCTGGCAGGTTTGAGGAGAGGGAGGAGGAGACAGGAGCACATTTTTAGAGTGCTCATAACCCTTTTTGACCAGACACAGGAGGAGATATATGAGAAGTACAGGTTAGACTCAACCAGGTTACTTGACCTGATAGTTGATCTTCAACCCATATGTGGCAGTACGCGGAGCCCGGAGCTGGAGGAGGAGTACCCCGTGGGCACTCCTGGCGGTGCGGACGCCATCCCGGAAGAGGCAGGAGCTTATGGGAGGCGTGACCGCAACAATGACACGGAAACCATAGGGGTTTTAAACCCGGTGCGGGAAAAGGAGGAGGAGGTGTTTTACGCGGGAGCAAGAGACGAACAGAGGACGGAAAGCGGGACTGACTGACCAGTGTCGAAGGTGAAAATCGTAAGAGGACTGCGTGGAGGGAAAGCGTCGACCACTACCGAAGCAGAGATCATGGAGGACGTCTTTGAGGAAGGAGAAGCGGAAAGGCCGGGCACATTCTGGAAAGAACGTGGCCCATTCAGGTACGGGCTACAGCCGAAACGGGACGGAGGGAGGTGGGAATGTCGAAATAAAACAGAAGGGGGAGTGGGGACCGAATGGAACAATCACAGAAATGCACAAAAATAAGTTTTGTTATTTTTTTTCACTCATGGAGCACTAAGGATATTAATAAAAGAGAGAATCATATATATATATATATATATATATATATATATATATATATATATATATATATATATATAGGCACAATAGAAAAATGAAAGGAAAACAGAGAAGAACAAAACAGCTATTATTATTAGTAGAAGAAATACAAGGAAAAGTGCAAGTAAATACAGGCCAGATATCATAGAGACAAGAGACTACAGAACAGCCCAAAATAAGAAAGAAAGAAAGAAAGAAAGAAAGAAAGAAAGAAAGAAAGAAAGAAAGAAAGAAATCCAAAGGACAGGAAAAGAGAAAACAAAGAGTAGAAATAGTATTGACAGAAAACAAAAGGGCAGAAAAGAAAGAGAAAAGAAAGGGGAACCAAGAAGAGACAGCAGAAAGAAAACAAAGGTCAGAGAAGAAAGGAAAAGAGAAAATTAAACCATACATACCTGCTAAAGGTCTTTTCTTCTCTTCTTTCCTCCTATGAACTTCCCGGATGATCTTTGAGACACCGTCTGAACGCCAAGAGAGAAAAAGACGAAACAGAGTCATGAACCAGAATAACTCCTGGAAGACTTACCAGAAAAGAGAGAGAGAGAAAGAGACAATCATGTAGAAAGACTATAGTACAAAATACTATGAAAAAGAAATAAAAACATAAATACTACGACGCCTGAAAGCCTCCATTATTTCTGACCCTGTCACACCATATTGCAGCGCACAACATACAGGACCAATAGTATACCCACCCATGTGCATGTATTATGCTCCCTGCATCTATTAGCCTCAGGGAGGTATCAAGGGGTTATAGCAGCAGCAGGAGGGGTCTCACAGAGTGCCTTCTCACGATTTTTCAATGCATTTCTGAATGCCATGCTGAGCAAAATATAAGATTCCCCAACATCCCACAGGAATTACAACAGACAAAAATCGATTTCTACCAGATTGCCCAATTCCCACATGTCATAGGTGCCATCGATGGGACACAAGTAGCTCTCTGTCCACCATTGGCCACAGAGTATGTTTATCGGAACCGTAAAAATCCACATTCCATTAACATACAAGTAATTAGCAATGCCTCCAACATCATAATCGATCCCATGGCCAGATATCCAGGTAGCACACATGACTCCTACATCTTTCACCACAGTGTAATTTACACAAGACTACTAGCTGGGGAGTTTAGGGAAGGATATCTACTGGGTAATATAATAGTTGACAATGTTGCATTGATGTAAACGTGACGTAAGATATAACAAGAACTCATTTCACTCATTTCATTCCAGTAGATAGTGCCTACACAGTGTGGTCCTTCATACTGACACCCTACCTGAGTCCTGCTACACCAGCCGAGAGGAGGTACAATGCTGCTCACAGGACAACCTGCAGTGTTGTGGAGAGGACCTTCAGACTTCTGAAGAGCCGCTTCAGGCGCATCCACAAGAGTGGTGGTGCACTACAAGGTATCCCTGAAACAACCTGCAAAATTGTGGCTAGATGTGCTATGTTGCACAACTTTGCAACAACAAGGGGCATACCTGTGGAACCCACGGAGGCGGACTCAGATGAGGATGGCGATCCCTTACCACCCCTTCACCCAGTAGACAGGAGCAGTGCAGCAGAGAGCAGACAAAGACGTGCTGACATCACGCACAACCATTTCTGATGTAAGTAATGACAATACTACGTCAATTATATGTATTGCTGTAGGTAGCATCTTTATTACCTTGACTTCAGGTAACATATGTGTGAATAGGACATAGCTATGCACTATAGACAAACAGGTGCGAGTAACATTGTCACACTATTAGCATCATAGTAAAACTGTATTGCTACATGTCAAGCTAGTCCCCTGTACCCCTAAACATTACTTCCTACTTCCACGCACCCCACTTGAGTGATCGGTGGCCTCGGTGGCACCTCTTGAAGTGGGTTCATAGACAGTACTGTGAGGGTCATTCTGACCCGGGGGGCCATTCTGACTTTCCCGCTGGGCCGGCGGGCACCCGCCAAGGGAGCGCCCGCCGGCCCAGCGGGAAAGGGCCTGCAACACAGAAGCCGGCTCCGAATGGAGCCGGCGGTGTTGCAGGTGTGCGACGGGTGCAGTAGCACCCGTCGCGATTTTCACTGTCTGCTATGCAGACAGTGAAAATCATGCTGGGGCCCTGTTAGGGGGCCCCTGCAATGCCCGTGCCAGTGGCATGGGCAGTGCAGGGGCCCCCAGGGGCCCCACAACACCCGTTCCCGCCATCCTGTTTCTGGCGGTAAAAACCGCCAGAAACAGGCTGGCGGGAAGGGGGTCGGAATCCCCATGGCGGCGCTGCTTGCAGCGCCGCCATGGAGGTTCAGCCCAGCCAGGGGAAATCCGGCGGGAAACCGCCGGATCCCCTTTTCTGACCGCGGCTTTACCGCCGCGGTCAGAATGGGCAATGAAGCACCGCCAGCCTGTTGGCGGTGCTTCCGTTGCCCGCGGACCTGGCAGTCTTGGACCGCCAGGGTCGGAATGAGGGCCTGTGTCTGGTACTGCGACACCTGGGATCCATCACAGGGACTGCTGAGGCTAGTTAGCTCATCACTATCCCCACCACCCAGTTCGCTGTTGTAGCACTCGTTCTGTCTGCATTGCATCCAGAACATTGGTGATTTGCACCAATCCCTGCACAATGTCCCGACTGCAATGTGCCATCTCCACCTGTATGCCCACTGCACTTCGTGATATCAAGGCAGTTGAGCTAGCGAGCCAAATGACCGATCTGCAGAAGCCATCCAACCTGCTCATCAATTGGTGATGGCGCTTGCGCTGGCTGACATACTCCTGCTGAATCTCAGTGCAGAGTTCCCTAATAGCGTTTGTCATCTCCTTTGTGTTTTCTGCTGCTGTTTGTTGTCCCTCATGCAGCTTACACATGTTTTCATTCAGAGACTCCAACTGCTTGTGCATTGATCCTATGTTCTCATTGAGTGCATCCACCTGCTTGTGCAGTACTCCCATGTTGCCATTGTGAGACACCAACTGCCTTTGCATTGACCTCATGTGTTTGCATTGCAGGTGCTGCACTTTAAGCATGGAAGCTTCAAGGCCGCCAAAAAGTGATGGGCCCTCTCCTTCATCAGTGCACTGTCTGCCTGCATTGTGACACCTCCTGAGGGGCGGGGACTGACGCTGGGGCAGGGACTGCTGTCTTCCTGTGAATCTAGCCTCTGGGGGTGGTGTGGGTACTTTATCCGGCATTTCATCAGAGTCCAGGTTATACTCTAGGAGAGGTTACACTCTTGCCCTGTGTCTAGTTGATGCAATAATGAAGGACTCACTGCTGTTTGAGTCTGACTGTGGCTGTGTTTCGCTATCCCCCACATTTCCACTTTCTGCTGCGGCAGGGCCTGGGACATCAACAGCGACAATGTGCAGCATGTCATTTATGAATATTTCCCAAAATATTGCATGATAGTATTAAATGTACACTAACATTGTATCACTATGAGTCTTTTGTGTTGTTTCTCTATGTAGCTGAACACTATCTTGCTATTTATGTAGTATGTGCAATTTAGGGGTGTGGACTGCCACTCCCAATAGGCATTGTTGCGTTGTATGTAAGATGGGGTATGGACTACTTATCACACTGCAGCGAGCTAATGGCTAATTTCTAGGGGGCATTTGTACATGCACATATGGGGATACACACCATTTCTGCCCTTACCTTTGCTGGTGATGGGTGTCACTGAGGTGTCAATGTCAGTGATACCACTGACAGCTTCAGGAAGCAGTGTGGACTCCACCATGTCTTCCATTGGTGTGAACGGTGTCTGGGTGGGTGTTCCTCCTCCGGTGCTCCTTGCTTCCTTTAGCCTGCTGGCTACCCTGTCTTTGGCACTGGAACACAAGTCGTACCATCGCTTGTGTATGTCCTCAACAGAGTGCTGCGCAACACCCACTGCGCATATTTTAGTCTAGATGTTTGCCCACAGTTTCCTCTTCTCACTTTCAGGTACCTGAAAGTTTGTTGTTGTTCCTGACCACCTCCTCAGTGAGCACCTCCAGTTCCTGCTCACTGAATTTGAGTTTGCACTTCCTGTCTCCTTTCTCCTTCACATTCCCAACATTGACCATGTTGCTGTTTGGTCCTGGCTAGCTCACAAGGCTGCTTCCCTGGTGCTGGGCTGTGTCTCTCTGCCTGCTCCTGTGGGTGTGGCTCCTAGAAACAGCATGGGTTGACTCACTTCCTGGTTGTGATGTCATCAGGCTATTCCGGTTTGTCGTTTTCGCAATTTGCAATTTTCAAATACCGATTCGCTCTTTTTTTGCGATTAGGTATTTACAACTCACAAATTGCATTTACGAATATTAAGAAATCGCTATTACCGACTCTCAATTTTGATACATCCCATATTGCATTTCTTAAATAGTGATTTCTTAAAATTCGCTATTTAAGAAATGCAAATTGGGAGCTTGATACATCTGGCCCTTGGAGTCCAGCTCCTTCCCTCAGTATGATTGGATTGGAGTGTGAATAGTAAATATCACCTCTATGGTGTCTAACAGTTTTTTAGTTGTATTTGTATATAGTAGAAATAGTTGGATTATTTTATTATTACTGATTGTTATTAGAAATACACAAAAAAATAGTTAGTTGTATGTTTGTGTACAACATTATTAATAACATTGTTTTATGTGATAAAGACATTTCACACATTAAGTTTACCAGATACCGACGCGACTGGCGCGGTATTGCTCCACGCTTTACTAGGCTTATCATGGTCATCATTGCTACCTTTACTCCTTATTATTGATTCACCGGGAGTTCAACATCAACCATTTGTTTGGAACTCCTGTTTACTTTTCTCCACTTACATGTGTCCACATAGCTGAAGCCTTGACAAAGTCCAGAAGACGAAACATGTGTCGGCTGTTTTGCTGTATGGACTCGTGTTGTATGTGGTCATTTGACTGGAACTCTGACCACTTGTTCGCACCTATAATAAATATCCAGTGTCACCTGTTTGCCGGACTTCGACTCAATTCTTGAAATACCGCTTGGATCCACTACACGGAGTTTGACTTTGTGTGTGCCCTGGCCTTTGTGTTTTCGTTGTACAGGCAACCACTCACTGGTTCAGTGTGTGGTCCTCTGACACCTGTGGTGGCAGGTGTATGGCCTGCCTGGCACCCATTACTAGTTGTTGCTTGTAAAAGACTACTACGGATGGACATTAGATAAACCTTTGTTGATGTGCAAGCGCCTTTGGCATTCTCCACCCTCTTTTCGCTTAGATTGTACATTTTATGACATATTTTGATTTATTTTTCATGTTTATTTTTTTTACTTTTTTATTCTTTATTTCACATTTCCCATTCTCATCTATGAGGAAATAGTCATTTTTTTTTAGATTCATTTGGCAGCTTTTGTTTTTACTGCTACCTTCTATTTTGTAGTCTATTTATGATATTTTAGTCTATTTTTCTGGGGCCAGGTTGCAGTAATGTGCAGTAATGTTTGTCTGAAGCGGTAAATCTTTTTTTAAGGACTTTTTAGTGGTTTGGAGGGTAGGGGATTTAAGGGGAGGTCTGGAAGGTAGTTATAGGGTTTCATTATGAGTTTGACAGACTCACCACAGGACTGCCAAACTCACAGGAAGGATGTCACAGCCATGATGATGACATCCACCCCAGGTGTATTACAATGTTGCTGCTGGGCTGACCGGTGGGAACAGGCTACACTATTGTCCTTGGCTCCCTTAAGGGAGCTGAGGCCAATATCGTAGCACTTCAGCAACCTTAGAATGCACACTGTCTGCGATGGTGCTGGGCAGGGAGGCTCCCAGCATGGCATTCCACCAGCCTTTCCATTGCTGGGTCCCGCAATGGAAAGGCTGGTGGAAAGCTGAGTACCTCAGACTGCCATCAGCTCATCAGGGAGAATGCTCCTGGCAGGGACGGGGCAGGGTCTCCTGATGGGTCCGCCTGCCAGAGTTGTAATGTGGTGGTCGGACCATCACAGTTGCCGCAGTCCAACCATCACAGCAAGGCTGGCAGTCCATGGACCGTCAGCTTCCTAATCAGGCCCATAGTGTTGTTGGTGGTATTTTTTGTATATTTAGATGAATTACTGTTATTGTTTTTCAAGTACTTTATAGGTTTTCATTTTTTACCATAATTTGGTAATGTTTTCCCATGTTATGCTTAATTAAGTTATGTTAGTTATGTTTGAAGATTAACTGTTACATATATATGTATTTTTGGGAGCGTAACGTATTTTTGTGGGTGAGTTGTTTATTTTACTTTAAAGGTTTTTGCCTATGATTGTGTGCTATGGGCATTCAGAGGTTACATTTTTTTTTTTTAAAGAAGTCATTTGCGACTTATAATAAACTAAAGCTTTATAGTTTTATATGGAATCTTTTTTATACCCTTTCAGTTGGTAATAGTTCCTACATACTTTGGATTGCTTTGATGAAATTTTATTGGATTCATTTCATTTGCTTTATTTTATGGGCCTTGGATTTTTTGGACAATATGTTGTTATTTTTGGTGGATTACTATGTTTTATTACTTGGATACTGAAAGATCTCCCTCTACAGAACAGTGGGAATTAATTATTGTATTTACTTTTGGGTGGGAAATGCAATTTTGAAATGTTTTTGTAAATATTAAGTGGTATGTAAGTGGAATTGTTTGGTTTAAATGTTGTAATTCATTTATGTGATGAATTGAATTTGTTTTTTAATTTTTAGTTGTTGATTGTTACATTTTATTTTAAATAATGTATATCTACTTTTACTGTATCAGTCTTTATTAATATTGGTATTTTAATTATCTTTTTGACTGATCCAATAAAATGTATTAGTTACTTAAAATAAAAAAAACATTTGGTTTGTTGGATTAGAATTTGTCATAGTTTGAGAGGATTTCGGTAGGTTATTATTTATTTTATAATATGTTTTTAGCAATCATTTGTAATTAATGTACTCCTTTGTTATTTATGAAGAGTTTGACTTTAAATTGTAGCATATTTGACATTCTATTTATTTTGCTAAGTTTGGAGGTAATTTCTGTATTGGATTGTTCCATTGGTATAGCCAGATTACGACGTTGGCGGTCCAAGGACCTCTAATGCCGTGGTATCTGTTACACCCCCGCAGTTGACCGCCAAATTACGAGGTTGGCGGGCACACCCGCCATCCTACCGCTGTCCCCGCCAAGATCCTAGATCCCGATGGGCTGACAGCAGTGAAGGTTGCAATCATTCAGGCCTGACTGATTACAACCTTGCTCTCTGCTGGCCTTTTCATGGCAGTTTCACCACCATGAAAAGGCTAGCGGAGAGCAAGTGCACTGCGCCACAGGGGGAACCCTGCACTGCTCATGCCCCTCGTATGGGCAGTGGAGGGGACCCCAGATCAACACCCTTGAATTGTGCACTGTTTGCTGAACAGACAGTGTGCATTTCGAGGGTGCTTGTGTCCCCTGCATGCAGCAGCATTGCCGCTGGCTCTATTACGAGCCGGCGACAATGCTGCCTTCACTTTTCCACTGGGCTGACTTGCAAAAACCTTGGTTTCCGCCAGCAGCCCAGTGGGAAAGTCCTAATGGGACTGGCATGGAGGTCGCCAGAATGACAGCGACCACCTCATCGGGAATTTGGCAGACAGGTGATCCTGTCCTCCAAACTCATAATTAGACCCTTAGTTGTTGATAGCTTTGCTTCTTTTGTAATGCTTCTATACATTTATAAAGTGTATGTTGGGTTCTGCCTAATGTGGATTAGAGAAATGTGCCATCCACCCACTGCATTGTTTGTTTTTGCTTTCTGTGCAAAGGTGCTGACATAGTCATTCCACCATGAAGTTTGGAGTTTACGCTGGCGCATGTGTCCTGATCAATGCAGTCTGTCACCCCAAGTGTCTGTGAAATAGTCCAATAGGGGGCTAAGTATGTCTTCATTTTATCCGTAGAAAGGGCTTTCTGTTAGTAGTTTGTAGTGGTTGGTTACCTATGTGACAGGGACATAGGCTAGTGCTTCATTTATTTGATTTGAAAAGCAGAATATGCTACACAGTGTGGAATCTTGGAGGCGTCTCCATTTTCTTTGATTGAAATGATAGTAACAACCTTCTATAGTTGTGTGGGGGTACATTTTTAGAATGTTTTTTAGAATTTTTAGAATCCTAGGTTGCTCAAAGTCTATGATTTTTTTTTCTGGAGCTAGTATTTTTTTAAAAAGTTTGATATGGTTTAAAAGGTTGTAGTAAGTGCTGTTTTGTTTATTTAGTAGTAGCGCACATATAAAAGTGCTATTTGTATTTTGATATTCACCATGTATTGTGTACATCTAGGTGAATGGTTTGGGACGCATTTTGAAGGTCCCATCCATTCTCCATGTTTGACACTGGCTAAGGGCCTGAATATGAGTTTGGCGGTCAGAGAAGCCAACTGAAAAGTGTTACAATGTTCCCACCAGTCAGCCTGGCGGGAACAGTGCTACAAAATTGGTCTAGGCTCCCTTAAGGGTACTGAGGCTAATACCATAGCACAACGGCACATTCTGAGGTTGCTGGGCAGGGGGACCGCTGCACTGCCCATGACATCGTCGTGGGATTCCAGGGCCCCCCTGCAGACCCCAGCACTTTCTTTCCGCCTTGAAAAGGCTGGTGGAAAGAGGACTCATGAGCAATACGGCTCAGTCCTGAACTCAGTGCTGCCATGGCTGACCATGAGTCAGACCTTTGTCAGCCCATTGGGAACTATGGTCCTGGCGGAGACCGCAGTCCCTGGCGGTCAGAATGCCAGGGTCGTAATGTGGTGTTCAGACCGCCAGGAGTGCGGCGGTCCGACCACCAGCCTCGTAATGAGGCACTATGCGCCTCATTATGACTTTGGTGATCCCGTGACCGCCATGTTGGCGATAGTGGTCTGACCGCCAAATTATGAATTTGGCAGCGGTGCATACAGAAGACCACCAAAGCACTGCTGGCACTGCCAGGCAGGACAGACTGCTGCGGTCGAATGGAGACACAAACAGTCCAGTGGAGACCGTGTTTCCACCGGACTCATTACGAGAATGCACACCAACAAACATAATTGCTGCGATCGAATCATCATGGAACACCAGGTAGAAACAAACAATATAAAAGAACACACTCATCTCCAGGAAGCCGTACACATCTGGAGCAGTCATGGAACCACAACTAGACATCATCTCCCTGCTCTTGTTCACCGAAAGACAATGGAATCATCACCAACGAGGAGAACAACAACTGTAAGCACACACATTCACCTGTTACATTTCTAACAAATTCTGTACAGTTACATAACATACCATAGGTAGTGGGGGGTGCAAGGTCTGCACACACACGTAACAGTATAGTGATATACACACTCTCATACTGCACCAAAGACACCCACACATACACAGTACACACATTGCAGCCAGCACACACACACACCACATGTCAGTAACAAAAAGTAACACACTGCAACACAGCACAGGCCCAGCCTCACACATTCCCATACAACATACCAACATGTCACAGCAACACTACAACCGCACCAATATGAACACATATCACACACTCACAACCAACACTGGCCAGGGACTTGACACACATATAACACCATGAACAACCATCTGTGATGGAGCAGGCACAATTACACTATCATAGAACCTAGCAATCGACACACATCACACACACGCAGCACTTTGAACCCATTATGCGATGCACAATACCCTCAGACTCAAACAGTCAAAACAAACAAAGCCACACAGCACAACAAAAACACATATCAACACAAACACACCACAATAGCATGACAAAAACATGTTTTTCTACATGTACATAACCCATCACACACACACACACCCTATCCATGGGGGACAAAAGCACTGCACACAACCTCACATACTGCTCTAACAATACATGAAACACAAGCAGCACACACACAGAAATACAGGCACACTACCAATGACAGCCAGGAACAACTCAAACCTTGGAAAGAAAATGCAAGACAAACAACTAACCAAAAGACCAACTACTGGTTGGCTTTAATGTGTTTAAACTTACAAAAAATCAGAATGTCCAAGCCTGTAGGCAGTAAATAGTCCATTTGATTTGCACCAAAGGCACATAATAGTGCCCCTACTTGGCTCCTGACTGCCATGTAAACTCCACAGGTAGGGGCATCAAGGGGACAGTCAGGCACCTTAGGGAATCTTGTGTGGTGGTGAGGGAGGAGCTCCCCGGGCTGAAATAAATTAATAAAGGGGGTCCATTGCGGATCCCTGGCTCTGGGGACCACAACCTTCCCAGGGCAAAATTTTATGACAGAGGGGGCTGTGTGGCCCCCCTCAGAGAGCCATGGATGGCTCTGGGGATGGCTACCCCCAGGGCCAGCTCCTGCTACCTCCCACGGTACCCACCCTTGAAAGGTAGCTGTTTTCTTTTGCCTAGTGAGAGCTGACAGCTCCCACCGAACAAAAGCAAACATAACTCCACTTTCTGCAAGCAGGCGCTATCAAACAGCTCCCGCTTGCAGAAAGCAGAGTTTTCATCTGTTTTCCTATACACCAAAATGTGTGCAGGGAAACAGATAAAGCAGGGAACTGCTATTTAAAGCTGCTCCCTGCTTGCAGAAGCAATGCTGGCTCCCTCAGGACAAGGAAATCCAGGTGGGACTGTGGGGGACTTCAGGCTTCCCCCATGGTCTTGTCACTCTATCTCTATCTTTCTCTTCCATCCCATAATGGGATGAAAGAGAGAGAGAGAGAAATTCTTATAGTTACATTTTACACTTCTGGCCTACTGGTATAGCTATTGCTCTGTCATTTAGTAAGTGGAAGGTTCAAATCCTGGTATCTCATACAGGGTGCCTGTTTATTTACTAGTGTTTTGAATGATATACATTTCTAGTGATGGAACATTTACGTCTTTTTGCAATAAATCTTTGGGTTTAATGTCATATATATGTCTGGAAACTACATAGCAAAGACTCATTGTGGCCTAGAGGTTAATGTCTAAACCCCTCACCATGGAGGTTGTGGGTTCCAGTCTAGGTGTGTTATTAGGCATGTTGCTACTTTACCTGTTAATATTCAAATATTTAGGATATACAATGAAATTTAATTGCACTATTTTTACTTGACAAATGCTTTTTTATTTTCAATTTGCCCTAAGTTATGTAATTCTAAGTAGATCATTCATCAAAGTCTCGAAAAACTCTCTTGGTGGTTACAGAGGGTTGGCCGCAAGGCCTAGACCCAGCCTCATCACGTACAGTTTTCTCATCAATTAATTTAGTGCAGATCTTACAGTGATATTATCAATAATGTCAAAGAAGATGCCATATGTGATTTAATATCGCGGGTAATCAGCAGTGCATGGTGAGGACATGAGTTAGTTACCTTACAGCATGAGCTATAGCTACTTGAAATAACTTTGGGGCTCATTATGAGTTGGGCAGTTGGACAGCTAGACCGCCATGCTGGCGGTCTTTCAGACAACCCCATTATGAGTTACAGAGGCATGACCGCCCACCAAAAAAGATAGACTGCCAATGGCGGGGCGGCCTGGAAATAGGCAGTCTGACCTCAAGCACTGAAAGCACAGTGACCAAACACTGACCTTATTACATGCACACATTCACCGTGGTGGAGCCCCATGGCCGTCAGCCAATGGCAGTCTGAACCATGTGATCCTCGGTCAGCAAAGTAATACATAACTGCACATTGGATGAATTTGAAAACAACACAGCTGACACACATTGCTACACAGGCTACACCTGTAAAGGACACAATAAAACACACCCCTTCACAGACCACAGTCCTTTGCATTTACGAAGCCTGAGTAACTTATTTTGTAGAGTACATAGATTAGGCACCCCTTTTTTTCACCACCACGTTGAACACCCTGCACACATTTTTGTCTATTCACCCCCAATTGCACTTCCCTTACTTAGTAAGTCACCCTTTTGTATTTATGCCATCATGTCACTGTTCCACCATGTCACTTTATAATATTCCGATTTTTTCAGACAATGAGTTAAGTGTCTTGGTGGATGAAATCATAAGAATAGAGGCACAATTGTTTGGAGCACAAGTCCACCATAGTCCTTTCAGTAGGAAATTAGAAATGTGGGGCAGGACCGTTGACAGAGTGAATGCTGCAGGCACCACCCTGCGCATAAGGAAGGACATTAGGAAGAGTTGGGATGACCTCAGGGGCAACTTCCGTTCCATGGTCTCCAGGCACCAGCTGCCGGAGAAGAAGATTGGCAGTGGCCTTCCCAGTACCGCATTACAGCTCTTTCCCTGAGAGGAAAAGGTATTGGTCATCCTGCATCCTGAGTGCTTGACAAGAATATCTGGGGAGCTGAGTGTGGTAAGTCCCAACACTAAAAATGTCACAAAAATGTTATGCTTATAGCTCACCTTTTGCCTCTTTCACTGTTACTCCACTCGCCAGCCCAGTGTTCTCCTTTACTAGTACCTCTATTTGGTATCTCACAATTGAAAAGTACTCACCTGGGGAGATGACATTTGTAAAGTGTGTGTAGTACAGGAACTGACATGACTCCAACTCCCAGCAGGCACTGTTCCTATAAATCCAAACACCAGACCAGTATTCACTTGTCCGAATAACCCTATTTGTTATCTATCAAGTCAATTTAAGGGTACACACCTGGGGAGATAACATTAGTCAAACTTGTGTAGTACAGGGACCAACAAGACTACAACTCTCAGCAGGCACTATTCCTCGAAACACAAACACTAGCACAGTGGCCACGTGCTACAATACATCTGTTAGTGAACTCTCAATTGATGTGTACTCACCTGGGGAAGAACATTGGTCAAGTGTATATAGTAGAGATAGTGACCTGACTGCAAATCACAGGAAACCCTCTTCCCATTACTCCAACCACCAGCACAGTGGTCACATGCCCCAATACATTTGTTTCATAATCAATTGCAGTGTACTCACTTGGGGGGATAACATTGGTCTAGTGTGTCTAGTAGAGAGAGTGACATGACTGCAACTCCCAGTTTCATATAACCCCAAACACCAGTCCAGTGTTCCCTTTTCCAAAGCCCTCTGTGTGTCAACTCGCAAATTAACTTTACTCACATGGAGGATAACATTGGTCAGGTGTGTGAAGTAGACGGAAAAACCTGACTGCAAGTCACAGGAGACACTGTTTCTCCGACTCCAAACACCAGAACAGTGTTCATTCATGGGAAGAACCCTATTTGGCTACTCTCAATGTAGGTTTACTCAGCTGGGAGGATACCATTTGGATATTGTGTGTAGTAGAGGGAGTGACATGACTGCTAAGGCCACGAGGCTCTGTCACTGTTACTTCACTTACTAGCAGAGTGTCATCTTCTCCAAAGACTCCTGTTTGGTAACTCACACATGATGTGTACTCGCTTGGGGGTATAATATTTGTATAGTGTGTGTAGTACAGGGACTGACATGACTTCAAGTTCCAGGAAGCTCTGATACTATCACTCCAACCATCAATCCAGTGTCCTCTTCTCCAAATGCCCTTGTTTGGTAACTCATAAACAAAGTGTACTCACTGGGTGGATGGCATTTATCAAGTGCATAAAATAGAGGGAGTGACATGACTTGCGAGGCCAGGAGGTTCTGTTTCTCTAACTCCAAACACAAGCCCAGTGTTCACATGCCCAAATACCCATGTCTGTTAACACTCAATTGAAATTTACTCACCTAGAAGAATACTATTTGTATAGTGGTAGGAAGTAGAGGGAGAGGCCAGAATGCAAAGCTCAATAGACCCTGTTTCTCTAACTCTAACCACAAAACCAATGTTAACTTCACCAAATCCATATATTTGTGAACTTTCAAATTAAGTTTACTCACCTGGGAGGATAACATTTCTCAAGTGTGTGTAGTATGGAGAGTGTCATGACTGCAAAGCCCAGGAGGCACTGCTACTATAAATCCAAACACCCAAACAGTGTTCACTTGTCCAAATACCTTTCTTGCTAACTCCCAATTGATGTTTACTCACCTGGGAGTGACCAAGATATAGATCAGGATCAACTGTGAGATATGTCTGACTACCAAGCTCCAGCTTGACCTGCTAACCCAAAACGAAACTGTTGATGACAGGAAGGGCAGCTTAAACAGTGTGCAAAACAATGATCCCAAAGGCCACAAGATGCCTAGCCAGAATGGTATTGGCAGCAGACACATTCGCACTGCACTGACTACTTGATGCCTTCAGTCACATATACACAAACCTCCTGGGTCTACCTGCATTACAATAATCTAGGCCTCAAAATGACCAAAGCCATATCTTGCCTAGCCACTGTTTTGCCTGCACTGGAGGCAAGATGGCATTCTCAGGCCATCCTGCCAAGAGTTAATGATATGCACACTTCAGCAGATGATTCAAGCAAAACAATCTGGCATGCTCCACATACTTCATGTCCATACAGCCAATACCATGGGTACTTGTCACAATAGAATTAACTGAAACATAACTTTGCACAAGGTCTCTGCTTAATGTATCACTAAACTTTTGGACGTAGATGTCACAATACAACCAGTAACATTGTATCTTTCACATAAATTGGTCGAGCTGACTCTGGACACAGACAGGCCATAGAAGAGACTGGATGAAGCCCTCAGTAAAGAAGACACTCTTGGACATCTGTACGTGAAGGGCAGCTCTGGTCAATCTGGGCAGCCTGGTCAGACACCAACAGTAAGTCTCACTGTGCCCTCAATAACACTCCCCAGCCTGGTTGCCTCAACATCACAGGCAACCATTTGCCCCCCAACCTGTGTACCATGCACAGTGTCTACCATCCTGTGCCCCCCAGTCCTGAATACTGTGTTGTAGCACAACACGTCAGACAATGAGGTTCCAGGACACAGTGGGAGAGAACACCCTGTGTCTAGGGCACATGGTTGTGGGGTAGGGTGCATGGGAGGGATGCTGTGGGCCAGCAGGGTGAGGCCACTGAGGCTGCTCTGGGCCAGGACACCATCAGCCATGTATTAGGCATGATGGGCCTGGTCTTGACTGAACTCCAGGAAATCAAGCAACTATAGGGGGACATGTGCAGAGACATGCAAGAACAGATGGAGGCCCACAATACCAACATGGCCTTCCTAACAGGGGTGATGAGGGACATGTACACAGTCCTGAGTAGGGCGGCTTTTCAGAACATTAAGGGGGTTATTCCAAATTTGGAGGAAGTGGTAATCCGTCCCAAAAGTGACGGTAAAGTGACGGATATACCACCAGCCGTATTACAAGTCCATTATATCCTATGGAACTCGTAATACGCCTGGTGGTAAATCCGTCACATTTGGGACGGATTACCACCGCCTCCAAAGTTGGAATAACCCCTAAATCTTTTCCTTCCTTTGGGCCATCAACACCAGGCATGATAACATCAGTGCCAGCCACTGGAAGGAAGACCCTGTCTGAGGAAGAACCTGCCCCAGGCACCCTTGTAGCAGCAGATCCGTCTTCCCGCAAGTGGGGACTTCCCGCAAAGAATCTGAGAGGTGAGGATGGCAAGATGTGTACCACTGCCAGAAAGTGACCTCATCCTGAAGGACCTCCTTTGTGTGCCACATATTCACTCTGTTGACTGATCCTCAACCACCTACCAGTTCCAATGGGAGGGGTACTCTAGGCTTTAAACTCCCAGTGGTGTGGCAGCTACCCCAAAGATTTCATTCAACATGACTGACACATTCACTTTACTGTTTTTGTTATTTTCTGTTAACATTTTATTTTCTGCATCAGCATTGTAATAAATGCACCCATTAAAAAACTAATTGCTTGTTTAATCTCCTCAATTTGCTATGTAAAGATGTAAAATCATGTGACCCATACGATAAAGACACAAGCTACATGTGCAAGGATGGATATGTTACTGGTACACAGAGTCCTGCTCAGCATTACAACCATTACACACAAACACATTGGTTCAAGTGTCTGGTCACACCAAGCATTTTATTCCAGAGTACAACACATAAACTGTATATATGTCTGGACTTTTTGAAACAGAAATTTGTGACTCATACTAAGTCAAAGTAAATATTTCAAAGTGCAGACCCACAGGCCACGGAAAGAAGGAATTTGGCAGACATTGTCCTGTGGAATAGGCAGATATTGAAGTGGATGATGTCACCAGCTTGAGTCTTATCACATACCACACCTAAGTAATCCAACAAACTTAGGACCTCATTAAGAGTTTTGCAGCCGGAATGCCAGACTACCCCGATGGTGGTCCTGAAAAGACCGCCATGCTGTCAGTCTGTCAGACCACCCTATTATGAGTTACACCGGCAGGACTGCCATCCACCAAGCAAAAATGCCAGGCCGCAAGCAGTGTGGAGGCCTGGAAAAAGGAGGTCCGACCTCAAGAGCCATCAGCAACCAACCATTGAGCATATTACAAGCACATAGTTGCAGTGGTGGACCCTCATGGCGATCAGCCAATGGCAGTCTGAATCACTGAGGTTTGCAGTCAGCAAAATAATGGACAACTGCACATTGGATGAATTTGAAAACATCATAGCTGACACACATTGCCGCAGTGGACACACCTGCAAAGGACACTATAAAACACACCTCTTCACAGACCACAATTCTTTGCATATTCGGTGCAAAACACAGAAGCCAGAGCACCTCATATCCAAAACACTGCATAGATAGGGCACCATTTTTTTCACCATCCCATAGAACACCCTGCACACACTTGTGTCTGTTCATGCCCTTTTGCAGTTCCTCTGTATAGTAAGTCCCTGTCAACCATATCTTGTTTATTTTCCACCACGTCACGGTCAACCAATCTATGCTTTTCAGAAGATGAATTAAGAGTCATGGTGAATGAAATCATAAGAGTAGAGCCACAATTGTTCAGAGCACAATTCCAGCACACTCCTCTCAGTAGGAAACTCAAAATGTGGGACAGGATAGTTAACAGAGTCAATGATGTAGGCACCACCCTGCACACAAAGGAGGACATCAGGAAGAGGTGGAATGACCTAAGAGACAAGGTCCATTCCCTGGAGTCCAGGCACCAGCTGCAGGCCTAGAAACTAGTGGTGGCCCTCCCAGTGCCCTATTACAACCCTTTCTCTGGGAAAGAAGGTTTTGATCATCCTGCCTTCTGAGGGCTTGACAAGAATACCTGAGGGAGTGATGTCTGCTAAGTCACAACACAAAAATATGTCACCAAAATGCCATGTCATTCATGCTAACAGCTCACCTTTACCCCTGTCTTGATCATGCACCCCACCAAAATCCAATGCCCAGAGTATATGAGTGCACACACTGCCAATCTGTATTGTTGGATGCAATAGCACAGCTATTAAGGTCCATCACATGCCATTGGCCAAATTGGGGCCTGTAAGTCTTTCAATATACAGAATGAATCCCATGACTCAAGGTGTGTCTCAACAGGTAAATGTATGCCCAAACCTAAATGCAGTCTGCATACAGATATGTAATACACAACATTTGTATGGTATATATTCTAGCAAGAGTGACCAGACTACAACTCCCAGGAGGTACTGTCTCACTAACTCCAAACACCAGTCCAGTGGTCACTTGTCTAAATACCCCTTTTTGTGAACTCTCAAATTAAGTTTACTCACCTGGAGGGAGAACATTTGTCAAGTGTGTGTAGTAGAGAGAGTGAACTGACTGCAACTCCCAGGAGACACTGTTTCTCTAATTCCAAACACTAGCCCAGTGGTCTCTTGCCTCAATACATCTGATAGTGAACTCTACTCTCAAATAATGTTTACTCACCTGGGGGAGAACATTTGTCAAATGTGTGTAGTAGAGAGATTGAGCTGACTGCAACTCCCAGGAGGTACTGTTTCACTAATTCCAAACACCAGCCCAGTTGTCACTTTGCTCAAAAATCTGTTAGTGAACTCTCAAATGAAGTTTACTCACCTGGGGGGAAAATATTTGTCAAGTGTGTGTAGTAGAGAGAGTGAGCTGATTGAAACTCCCAGACGGCACTGTTTCACTAATCCTAAACACCAGCCCAGTGGTCACATGGGCCAATACATCTGTTAGTGAGCTCTCAAATTAAGTTTACTCACCTAGGTAGATACCATTTGAATAGTGTGTAGTAGAGAGTGTTACCTGACCGCAACTCCCAGGAGGCACTTTTTTACCAATTCCAAGCACCAGCCCAGTGGTCGCTTGTCCACATACCTCTGTTTGGCAAATCACGAATGACCTTCACTTACCTGGGAGGAAAACATTTGTCAAGGGTGTGAAGTAGAGTAAGTGACCAGACTGCTAAGGCCAGGAAGGCCCTGTGTTTGTAAATCCACCCACCAGCACAGTGTTCTCTTGTCCAAATACTTGAGTTTGGTAAATAACAAACGAATTGAACTCACCTGGGGAGATCACATGTGTACAGTGTGTGTAGTACAGGGAGTGACATGACTGCCGAGGCCAGGGAACTCCATTGCCGTTACTCCAAGCAGCAGCCCAGTGTTCTATTGTCCAAATATCATTGTTTGGTAAACCACAAATTAAGTGTACTCACCTGGGAGGATACTATTTGTCAAGTGTGTCAAGTAGAGGGAATAACCTGCAACTCTCATGAGGCACTGTTTCTCTGACTTCAAACATCAGACCAGTGTTCACTTGCCCACAAACCCCTGTTTGAATACCATTTGTGAAGTGTTGAGAAGTAGAGGAAATGACTTGACTGCAAAGCCCATGGGCCCTGTAACTCTAACTCTAAACACTAGCACGGTGGCCACTTGTACAAATCCCCTCGTTTGCCAGCTTTCAAATGAAGTATACTCACTTGGGACTGACCAAACACAGATCATGCCCAAATCACAGAAGTAATTGTGAACATAGCTCTATCTTTATTAGCTAAACCAAGATGAAATATTGGAGGACAGGAATGACACTTTAAACACTGTGGCCCTCATTACAACCCTGGAGGACGGTGTTAAAGCAGCGGTAATACCGCCAACAGGCCGGCGGAAAAATAAATGGAATCATGACCATGGCGGAAACCGCCAACATAGACAACCACTTTAACACTCCGACCGCCACAGCGGTAGAAACAAACACCGTGGCGGTAACCGCCAACAGACAGGCGAAGGACAATGTACCGCCCACTGTATTTCAACACGCCCATCCGCCACCTTTTCCGGGGCAGAACCAACGCTATCAAAATCAGGCTGAAACAGTACACAGAAGGGAAACCACTCACCTCTCGACACCCAACAAGGAACCAGGACACCATGGAGCCCGAGTTACACGTACTGCCCATGCTGGTCTTCCTCCTGCTGTATCAGGAGCAGGACAGATGCCGTTGACGAACAGGGTGAGTACTGCACCTACAACACAGGGGAGGGGGGTGAGGGAAAATAGAGTGATCCACACATGCAACACGCAATACCCCCACCCCCACCCTCACCACAGCACCATACACACAAATATATGCCGCAACATTACATATACACCCCCTCAGCCTCTGGAAGAACGCAAGGACAAAATTAAATGATTGTAACAAGTGTAATCATGAAAAACCAGATAGTGAAAGTTCAAAACTCAGTATATATAAATATATGCACCAACTACACAAGTCCGGATAGTGTATCATCCGTGGACCAGTGGTCCCAAAATGCATGGGCAAAGCCCACACAAGATACCTGACTCGAAACGGAGAGAACACTGCTGGGGCATCAGATCGAAATTAAACAGGCACCTCAGGGGGAAGGGGAGAGGGGGCACCTCAGCTGGATGAACGCACAACGACACTGCTGCAGGAGGGGGCTCCATGCCCATTGCTGTATCCTGGGGAGTGCAAAGCCACTGTCTCTCAGGTCTTTCCAGTGGTGGTTTGCCCACTGCTCAATCCTGGGGAGTGCAAAGCCACAGTCTCGCAAGTCTTTCATGTGGGTGGTTTGCCCACTGCTCAATCCTGGGGAGTGCAAAGCCACAGTCTATCAATGGATGTCAGTCTCCACTGGTTCTGGAGGGGGCCTGGTGCCCAGAGTGCTTCATCCTGCCAAGGACTGAGGTAGTGGATGCTTTTCTCCACTGGTTCTGGAGGGGGCTTGGTGCCCAGAGTGCTTCATCCTGCCAAGGACTGAGGTAGTGGATGTTTTTCTCCACTGGTTCTGGAGGGGGCTTGGTGCCTAGAGTGCTTCATCTTGCCAAGGACTGAGGTAGTGGATGTGAATCTCCACTGGTTCTGGAGGGGGCTTGGTGCTCAGAGAGCTCCCCATACAGGGGGTCATTCTGACCCTGGCGGTAATTACCGCCATGGCGGAGGTTGGCGGTAGCACCGCCAACAGGCTGGCGGTGCTCCGCCGGGCATTCTGACCGCGGCGGTACAGCCGCGGCCAGAAGCGGAAAGCCGGCGGCGTACCGCCGACTTTCCGCTGCCCATGGGAATCCGCCATGGGGATTCTGACAGCCCATACCGCCATCCTGTTCCTGGCGGTTCACCCGCCATGAACAGGATGGCGGTATGGGGTGTCGTGGGGCCCCTGGGGGCCCCTGCAGTGCCCATGCCAATGGCATGGGAACTGCAGGGGCCCCCGTAACAGGGCCCCACAAAGAATTTCAGTGTCTTCTTTGCAGACACTGAAATTCGTGACGGGTGCAACTGCACCCGTCGCACCTTCCCACTCCGCCGGCTCCATTCTGAGCCGGCTTCCTCGTGGGAAGGGTGTTTCCCGCTGGGCTGGCGGGCGGACTTTCGGCGGTCGCCCGCCAGCCCAGTGGGAAAGCCAGAATGACCGCCGCGGTCTTTTGACCGCGGAGCGGTCTTTTGGCGGGAACCGCTTGGTGGGCGGCGACCGCCGTCCGCCGCGGTCAGAATCACCCCCACAGTGTGGCTGGTCCCATTACCTCACATGGGTGGGTGTGCCACAAGTTTGCCTAGGAACAGGTAGCATGATATGCCATGGAGGAAGAGACATACCCCACCCTGCTGCGGCTTCGCCTTCCACCTGCAGGTGCAAACAGTGATGAGAGTCATGCCTCATGGAAGCTGAGCAGGGTCCAGGAAGTCTCCTCCAGCCTCTGACGGCTGCTCACTGGGGATGGTAGCCATGTCAGCTGTGGTGCCACTGACCAAGCACGTCACGGGGCTGGTGGCGGTGCTTGCGGAGGGGTCTGTGGTGGCGGTGCTGGCACTGGTGCATGTGTCAGCACCTGTTGAGGGACACAGCAGGACGTCTCCTGCAGCCTCAGATGGCTGCCCACTGGAGAAGATACTGGGGACTGTTGCTGAGGCTGCAGACATGCAGGTGGTGGTGCAGGTGGCTGTGCAGGTGGCGGTGTTGGTGGCGGTGTAGGTGGCGGTGTTTGCCGCCGTACAGGTTGGTGTAGTCATTGACAGAAGGGGTGACACTAGTCCCTCAGTCGGTGCCACCGTGCCCTGTCCTGACCTGGTCTTCGGCTTTTGTCCCTTCCCCACCTTTGATGGTGCCGCAGGTGTCTTGCCACTGTCCCCTTTTGTTTTGGAAAAGCCCTTGGTGGCTGGTAGGTGCGGCTTCTCCCTCTGGGATGTGGGCACCTTCTTCACCTTGGCAGGTGGCGGAATGTCCTTGGCCTCGCAAGGCGGCACACTGGCAGCCCTGATGGGTGGCGCACTCGATGACCCCGCAGTTGCTGGCACCACTGTGTCTGGGGATTTGGTGGCTGAGGTGCTGGGCTGGGACCTGGAAACCCTGGCCCTAGTGGAAGGACGGGGGTAGGTGTAGGGAAGAGGTCAATGTTAGCCAGGAAAAGCTTCTTAGACACACTGGGACGGGAAGATGGAGGGTGTTTGGGAGTGGGGGAAGAGGTGGTGATTGTAGGAGGTATACGTCTGCTGAATTTGGGTGAAGCTGCACGGGCCGGAGGCTGTTTTGAGGTGGATGGCTGTTGGGTGGGTGTGTGCCTGCGTTTGTGTACTGTGGGAGGAGGGCTCACAGACACTGGGAGAGGACAATGGGGATGTGTGAATGGCAGTGGGGGTGGTGATTGCACATGAGCGGTGTGTGCTGATGGGCGTGCTGGTGATGGAGGTAGTGGCTGAGGATGTAGTGCATGCAGATGTAAGTGGAGATGAGACAGGGAGGGAGGAGGAGGATGTGGAGGAGGGGGACACAGTGGAGGCAGTGGATGTTGCTGTGTCTGCATGGGGATGGTGCTTGTGTGAGTGCTTGTGGGATGTGTGGTGCTTATGTTTGCCATGTCCACTCTTGTGTGTTGATGAGTGTGCATGCTGGTCTGATGGTGTGCTTGGGATAGGCTGAGGTACAGGGGATTGGGTCTGGGTGGAGGAAGTTGGAGGGGGAGGCTGGACACAGGGACAATGGCTGCCATCAGTGCTGAGGCCAGAGTATGAAATGCTCTCTGTTGGGCCATCTGCCCAGAATGAATGCCCTCCAGGTATGCATTTGTTTGTTGCAAATACCTCTCAACACCCTGGATGGCATTCAAAATGGTAGATTGCCCAACAGTGAGGGATCTCAGGAGGTCAATAGCCTCCTCACTGAGGGAAGCAGGGCTGACTGGGGCAGGGCCTGAGGTGCCTGGGGCGAAGGAGATGCCCACCCTCCTGGGTGAGCGGCACAGGACACACGCTGAGGGGCTGCTGGAAGGGCGGTGCTGGTAGGGGGGTGGCAGCTGTACCTGTTGATGCAGTGGGCACAGAGGTGCCCACCACTGCAAAGGAGATCCCATCAGAGGAGGAGTCGCTGTCGCTGGTGTATGCTCCTGTCCCCGTCATGGAGTCCCCTCGCCCTCCATCCCACTGGTGGCTTCAGACTCCGTAGATTCACCCTCCAGGGCCATGTGGGTAGCAGCTCCCTCCTGCTCCGGTGCCACTGCTCCTCCGCCAGATGATGCTATTGCAAGCAAGTACAGGGAGACAAAACAAAAAGGGGGAGTTAAGACAGAAGAAACACATGTTCAGTGTATGCAACACCACTACCGTTGGCGGACACAACACACAGGGAGCAGCCCTATGCACTAGGCCATGCACTAACAGTGCAGGTGAAAAGCACATGCCTATGGGGGAGTCTGCCTAGACCCATTTGATGCACACCTGGAACCCGCAGGAGCCTGACTAGGTGTAGAGGGCCATTACCACTTTTGGGGTTGGAGTGGCACTGAGCATGCAAAACAATGGATCTACCTTGGCGCATCTGTCCTGGCCTAGGGGAACCCACAGCCCACTTCCCCCACCCAGAAACCTCATAAAGCGCACAGTCAGCTGAATGAGACTGTACTCACCCCCTTGTAGCTGCTGTGATGCCCTCAAGCGCCCATCCAACTCAGGATATGCCACCACCAGGATCCGGGACATCAGTGAGGTCATGGTGCGACGGCACCCCTTCCACGTTGGGAGGCCATCCCCAGCTGGGCCTCCACCGTTTTCTTGCTCCAGCGGCACAGGTCCTCCCATCTTTTCCGGCAGTGGGTGCTCCGTCTATGGTAGACCTCCAGGGTCCGGACATCCTTGGCGATGGCACGCCAAATACCCTTCTTCTGGTGGGCGCTGATCTAGAGGAAAAGTGAAGTAAAAATGGATGTTTCTAGCCCATACATTTCATCTCACGCATTGCCAAACACCTCCCACCCTGCCCAGACATACATACACACACAATCCTGACATGCTGGTCTGTCCCCCTCCCCACCGTCTTCCATCCACGACACTCCATACACTCACCATGCTCACAGTGTACTCACCTGTTTGTCTGGAGGACCGTACAGTTGCGTGTACTGGGGGAGGACCCCATCCACCAGTTTCTCCAACTCCTCCGAAGTGAAGGCAGGGGCCCTTTCCCCAGACACTGTAGCCATCGTAGCTTCCAGACACAGGTCACAGCAGCACTTGCAGTGTAGGTCCTCTCCTGTTGAAGGTCAGGTATCAAGTGAGGGAACAGTAAGAAAATGGCTGCTACATCCACGGCGGTGCGGACCATCACCGCTGGCGTACATCGTCATTGGCTCCTGGGACCCATAGGGCTCAATGTTAACCAATGCTGAATTGCGTCGTGGTCTTCGAACGCCCACCGCAATGGTGTACAACGCCAGCGCAGTTACCTCATTTCCCCTTGTCCCACCTTACAGGTCAGGCAGCTGCCATTTCAGGGGGCCACATGGCATGGAAAAAAACAGCGTCACACCTATTTAGGCCTGGAATACAGACAGATACAGGCACATTGCGATTTTCCAACGTTTTACCAAATAACACATTGTGATAACTAAGTGTTGGATGACCCTCTGCTCGCTGTTCTCCTCCATAGAGCACGTCTGCTGGGGCAGGTGACGAGATGGCGGCATCCTCAGGTGTACAGACCCCTGGTGGACCTGTCGACAATGGAAGAGAGACACATCATTATCACATACAGACTTGATCGTGCAACAATCCTGGAACTGTGTGCCCAGTTGGAGCCAGACCTGATTTCAGCTATCCGGCATCCCACAGGAATTCCCCCTCTAGTGCAGGTTCTGTCTGTACTCTATTTCCTGGCCAGTGGGTCTTTTCAAACAACAGTGGCCATGGTATCAGGGATGTCCCAGCCAATGTTCTCTAACGTGTTGTCCATAGTGTTATCTGCCCTGCTGAGACACATGCGTAGCGACATCGGTTTCCCTCAGGTGGAGGATTTGCCCACAGTGAAAGGTGACTTCTATGCCCTCGGACATATCCCCAATATCATTGGTCCCATTGATGGTACACATGTGGCATTTGTCCCCCTCCCACAGGAATGAACAGGAAAAGCTACCATTCACTGAATGTGCAGATGGTGTGTTTGGCAGACCAGTACTTCTCCCATGTGAATGCCAAGTATCCTGGCTCTGTGCATGACGCTTACATTTTGAGGAATTGCAGCCTCCCTTGTGTGAAGGGGCAACTCCTGATGCACCTTGTGTGGCTAATAGGTGAGCCCAAGGTCCCAACACAGTTGACATAGGTGTCTGGGTATGGGGTTGTCCCTAAGGGTTAGTGTCTGTCTAACAGTCGTCTCTCAACATTTGCAGCTGACTCTGGTTACCCCAACCTGTCATGGCTACTGACCCCAGTAAGGAATCCCAGGACAAGGGCAGAGGAATGCTACAATGAGGCACATGGGCGAACTAGGAGGATTGTAGAATGCACCTTCGGCCACCTGAAGGCCAGATTCCGGTGCCTCCATCTTACAGGTGGCTCCCGATACTACTCACCGGAGAAGGTGTGCCAGATAATCGTCGCCTGCTGTATATTGCACAACCTGGCTTTGCGACGCCAGGTGCCTTTTCTGCAGGAAGATGGGCCAGATGGTGGTCTTGTGGCAGCTGTGGAGCCTGTGGACAGTGAAGAAGAGGAGGCAGAAGAAGAAGATATAGACAACCGAAACAACATCATCATGCAATACTTCCAGTGAGACACAGGTAAGAAGATGTAACTGCTTCCCACATCTCATACTATTGTTGGAGCTAGCATAAGTCTGTCATTTTCACTCAGTGAATGGACCCTGACTTGTTACTTTGCCTTTCCATTTCACAGATCTGGGTCCCACTTTGTGCCCTCTGCTATGTTTACTGCTGGCCTACAGCTGTGTTACATTGGTATGTGAACAGGTACATTGACATTGCTATATTCCAGAGGTTTTTCAATTACACATTAGTGAATGCACAGACAGACTCCTGATTTTTATGTGATTCAAGTGTGTTTATTTCTGTGCAAATAAGTGGAGGAGGGTGTGAAATGGGCTGGGATGATGGTGGGAGAATGTCCATGGCAGAGGCCAGTCGATTTATTTCACAGGTGCATTTTCAAATGGGGCATAGGAAGTAGATCAATGGCAGTTTAAGGTGGACAGGGTGACAAACTGGGACAGAGGGTGACATTCAGGGGGTTCTTATTTCCTGGTGGGGGTCTTGGCAATGTTCTCTGTCTTGTTCCTGGATCTCAGGGACCGTTTGCTGAGTGGTTATCCTTCTGCAGGGGGTGGGGTGCAGGTGGCCTGTTGTTCCTGTGGCGGTGCCTCGTGTCCACTAGCGCCGGCGGACGTGGAGGGCTGTTCATCGTCCAGGCTAGTGTCAGGGGCCCGTTGGTGTGCCACTGTGTCCCTCCTGGTGTTGACAAGGTCTGCCAGCACCCCTGCAATGGTGACCAGGGTGGTGTTGATGGACTTCAAGTCCTCCCTGATCCCCAGGTAGTGTTCCTCCTACAGCTGCTGGATCTCCTGAAACTTGGCCAGTACCGTGCCCATTGTCTCCTGGGAATGGTGGTAAGCTCCCATGATGTTGGAGAGTGCCTCGTGGAGAGTGGGTTCCCTGGGCCTGTCCTCCCCCTGTTGCACAGCAGACCTCCCAGCTTCCCTGTTATCCTGTGCCTCTGTCCCCTGAACCGTGTGCCCACTGCCACTGCCCCCTGGTCCATGATCGTCCTGTGTTAGTGGGTTTACCTGGGTTCCCTGTAGTGGTTGACACACTGCTGATTGATGTGTCCTGGGGACAGAGGGATGGGCCCTCTGGGTGGGTGCTGTGGTGGTGTTTCCTGAGGGGGGAGGTTCTGTGGTGGTTTGTGACTGTGTCAGGGGAACCGACTGTCCCGAGGTCCCTGATGGGCCGGGCTGGTCATCTTGATCCAGGCGTGCAGAGCTGCTGTCATCACCGTAGGCCTCTTCTGTGGGGGAACTGGATATGTCTGGCCCCTCCTGTCCAGTGACGTTGGGTATGGGTCCTGTTGGGGTGTGAATGAATAATGTTAGTATCTGTGTGTGCCATCTTGCGCAAAGGGTGAGTTAACCTCTACTCCTGGGCTTGCATTATTGCCGTGGCCCTTGTGTGATTGGTGATTTTGGGGCATGAGTGAGTCTCTCTACTGGACATGCTTTGGTGATGGGTGTCCATGCATTGGAGTTACATGCAGGGCTTGATTTTGGGATGTGTGGGTTGTGGTAGTATTGTATCTGTGGGGTGTTGGGGTGATGGGTGTGAGGGTGAGTGTGCGAGTATGTGATGGCATGCAGGTGGGGTGGGGGGGATAAAGTAGTAAAGATTTGCCTTACCAGAGTCCATTCCTCCTGCTACTCCTGTGAGGCCCTCAGGATGCAGTATTGCCAAGGCTTGCTCCACCCATGTTGTGAGTTGTGAGGGAGGAGGTGGGGATCCACCACCAGTCCTCTGTACAGCAATCTGGTGTCTGGATACCACGGAACGTACCTTCCCCCGTAGGTCATTCCACCTCTTTCTGATGTGATCCCGTGTTCTTGGATGCTGTCCCACTGCATTGACCCTGTCGACGATTCTCCACCACAGCTCCTTCTTCCTAGCAATAGACATCTTCTGCACCTGTGATCTGAATAGCTGTGGCTCTACCCGGAAGATTTCCTCCACCATGACCCTGAGCTCCTTTCTCAGAGAACCTGGGGTGTTTTTGAGGTGCCATGATGTGGTGTGGGTGATGTGTGAGGTGCTGTCTGTTGTGATGTGTGAGGGGATGTGTTGGGGTGTGTTGTTTGAGGTGCGTGGATGTTGCATAAGTGATGATGTTGCGTGTCTGTGGATGCTGGTGTTGTGTTAGCTAATCTCTCTCTCTGGCCTTCTTTCAAAATTTGTATTGTAAGGGTTTGTGGGTGATGTGGGTGTGTGCTTTACATTGGATTGGGTGTGTGGGTTTGGTGTGTGTATGTGTGTCATGTGTGTGTATTTTGAATTGTCCAATGTGGTTGTGTTCGCCAGTTTATCACTGACCTTTGGTGTGGCAGACTTGTGTGGGTGTCTGTATTGTGGCGGATTCCGAGCTGTGAGTCGTAATACCTGTAGCGGAATTCCACAGCCGCAACAGAATGCTGGCGGTCTTCTGCACAGCAGAAAGTGGGATTTACCGCCAGGGTTGTAATGAGGGCCTGTGTATGATAAGTATTCATAAGGTCTCAAGATGCATCACCAGTTTGGTATTGGTAGCAGACACACTCACACTGCACAAGGCACATGATGACTGCTATCACATATATAATGTCACAACTCTGAAATGCCCATATGAGGATGTCATGATGAAAGTACCTGTATAAATACAAAGCAAGGAGTATAGGTTTGAAAACATACCTATTACACAAATCACATAGCAAGCATCTGGAAATGAAATTGCATTGAAATGAGACTGACACAATCAAAGCAACACCCTCAAGTTGGGGATGTCAAAAGCTAACTCATCAAGCAGCCTTTGGCTGAATATTGCAGAGTATCAGCTCTCTAGTTGTTTCTAAAATACTCAACTCTACACATTTTCACAATTACAGTTCATTGTACAGTCACAATCATTATATCACATGACATACTTACACTCATGAAAAGTAGCTGTTGATGAGATCTTCCCACATATCTCAGCAACTTTAGTACTCCCTCCATGACTTAATTGGACAAATATCACTTAGTGAAGTGTGCACTGTGAAACTGCTTTCAATGTGACAAAAGTATTTCCATGTCACCTTCTCTAGGCTATTGTACTGTTGTCAGCATGTTCTGGGAGCATCATCTATTATTGTTCTGTCATTGTGTATGTGACAAATAGAAGTGTGCATGGCCTTGTGTGGGATCTGTGGAAATATAGTTGGCATTGGCCTACAATTGTATGACAACAGGTAAGTGATGTATGTTCCAAGAGGCAAAGCATTGAAGGTGATGAGGTCTCCTGCCTGTTGAATGGTTACAGTGATTGCACAACTTCAGTCATGCAATTGTAGTTGTGAAAGATCCTGATTTTCCTGTGGGCAACTGTTGACAGTTCAGAAGGCATGCATGCATATGGTATGGTACAAGTATGCGCTACTTAGGAGGAGTTTTTTGCTGGGGCCTACTTGACATGATGCAAATCATAGCTGTTGTTCAAATGTGATCATGGGCATGTGATGACCCTATCTCTCTTTGTATTTGCAGCATCTGTCCAGGAGACTGAAGGTGTCAGGGCACAACCAAGTGGGAAAGCATCTGGCCACAGGGCCTCAGGTCAAGACTCCACCTACACAGTGGGACAGAGTGGGCCAGAGGGTGAGGTGAGTGCCATGGGGGAGACCGGATCCTTATCATAATCAGATTCTTCCTCCTGTGGCCACTCCTTAGTGGTGGTGGACCCATCGGGACGTACCCCTGTACCATCTTTGTCCACCACCCCCAGTTCTTTCACCACCCTCCCTGTAGCTCCCCACCCAGTTGGTCGTGCACGCTCAAACAATAGAGTGCGGGTTTCCTTTGCCACAGGCACCTGCGCCCCAGTCCATGTTACCAACGCTGCCCTCAGTGAGGAGTTTATTGAACCCCTGAGGAGTATCCCTGGGGGGTCAGACACCCATTGTGAAGGCCATCCAGGGGTTGTCCACCCAACTGCATTGCATTATTGCGTTCTTGAAAGGCTTTCATAGTGCAATGTCTGGCCACCAAAGTCTTTTCAGACTCTGGCCTCCACACTGATGGCAGTCGTCACCCCCCACCTCCCTCTTCCCAATCCAAATCCCCTGTTCCCCCACCTATCCCAAGCACACAGACTGATCCACAGACACCCACCTCAACACACAAGAGCAGCACACAAAAATACAAATACCACAAAACACACCAGCATGCAAGAACTCAACAGACATCCACACGCACAATATCAGCCACTACTTCCCCAGGAACAACCCACCATCCTCACTGGCCCACTCACCACATCATGCATACCCATGGGTACCTCCACAACAGTCAGACACACACCCACCACACCTACAATGCCCACAGACACCATCCCAACAGACATACAGACATCCACCATATCCACTATGCCTGCAGACACCACCCCAACAGAGACACAGATGTCTACCACTACAAGCATACCTGCAGACACCACCCCAACAGACACACACACACATCCACCACTCCCACATCACCCAGTATTTCCACCTCCCAGCCGCCAAGAGAAGCAAATGCCCACACTCACACAGGCAACAGACACCACCCACACATACGCATACCTCACACTCATATGCACAAGACATCCACACTGACACAGCAGACAACCACTCCCTTGACCTCCAAAACCTCTACCCTTTCTGCTGACTCTCCCCATGTTGCTAAGAATGTTTTTTTTTGTTTGAGCTTCCACTTTTCCCTGTTCACTCCAACCTTGTCCCAAACCCAAGAGGCTTCCACCCATCTCTGAAACCATCCCTTCCACCTCCAAGTTCTCCCCTGTCACACCTGCCCCCCCTGCAAGCACCTATACCCCTCCCCCCAAGAAGAAGCCCACCCCTCATAAGAAGCAGTCCACTACTCCCAAACCCACCCATGTTTTAGGTTTTACCACTTTGATTCAATCAAGATGGCTTCAGATGTGCCACGCTTTTGTCATAAGTAAGACTCTTAGGCCCATATTCATGAAAAACGCAGTTTTGAGTAATTTTTCCTAACACCTGCTAACCCATTCCTTAGAGCCATTTTGCACCATATGTATAACATGACGCAAGATAGCGCTAAGGAATGGCTAGTATCTAAAAAGAGACGCTAGCCGGTCAGGGATGGCGTTAGGGAAAATGTCGCTAGAGGGTTTGAAATGACGTTAGGATGGTTAGCAGCAAAAAGTATGCCGCTAATCAGCCTAGCATCATTTATTTGACTCCCAAGCAGCCAAATAATGACTCCTGTCTATATGTAGACAGGATTCATTACCACCACCCCAATGCCCACCACAGGGCACTAGTGTCCCCTGGGCAAGCTCAAAATACTAAGGGGGTTATTACAACTTTGGAGGAGGTGTTAATCTGTCCCAAAAGTGACGGTAAAGTGACGGATATACCACCAGCCGTATTACGAGTCCATTATATCCTATGGAACTCGTAATACGGCTGGTGGTATATCCGTCACTTTACCGTCACTTTTGGGACGGATTAACACCTCCTCCAAAGATTTAATAACCCCCTAAGTGCCATGGCACGCACAAAAAAACAAAATTATACTTACCTTAACTTATGCAGAATGGAGTCCTCCCTCCTGTAGAGTACATGTGGTGTGGATGGTGGTGTTCCTTGGACCTGGTGTGGGAATCTTTGTGCCCTTTTTATAGTTCTTCAGCATGGAAATGGGCCTACCTGCACCCTAACGTCTGGTCGGACCCAGGTGTTAAATAATGGCGCCAACAGGGCTTAGCACCATTATTAAGGTCCGCCTCCTCCTTGTGCGTCATTTCTGTGTCTGGAGTTAAATATAGTGTTAAGGAGTTAGCATTGTGTTTAGGACCGGGAATGCCTACCTTGCATCTGATTGACGCAAGGTGGTTTCGCACATCCTAAACATGGAGCTAATTCCAATATTTTGATGCTAGACGGGTCTTGCATCAAAACATAAATATCGAGTTAGGTTTGCGCCATTTTAGTGCCAAAATAAATGTCGCTAAAGCTACGTTATCCATTCATAAATATGGGCATTAGTGCTCTAGTTGTTCTTTAGAACACTCTGTGGCAAGCTACAGTAGAACAGAGGGAAATTAGCTTACAGACTGCTCCTGTTGGAAGATCATGTTTTACTGAAAATATCAGACTTCATCCTCATATAGCTGAGAAAGATACTGTGAATTTACAGAAAATATGCTCTTATTTTATCTCCCAGAGCACCTTACATAACCACTATAGGAAAATCTTGAGAAAACGGTTTTCTCTCATACATGATATCCCACTAGCGTAAAATGACCTTAGAACACACCCAAATTCGTAAAATGAGTGTGGTACCATCAACAAATGATTTATCTTGTAACTACGTTTTGTTATCATCCTTTATTTGTTCTCCTTTTCGTGACAATCAAATTTCATACACTTCAATGCATTTTAATGGGGTGCTGTCATGTATATCGGTCCCAAGATGGCTTCCATCAATTTTTGGTTGCAGTGCTGTCTGCCAATCAGCTACAATGCGACCATATTTTCTATAAGTTCACACTATCTTTCTCAGCCCTATTGGAATAAAATTTGACATTCTCAGTAAAACATGTCTCTCTACCTCTCCAGGGTACTTGCAATTCACTATGTGAGAGTGCTAGCATGGCACCCCCCACGCTCCAGGGGCCACCACATCCCCGGGGCTTAAGTTTATAAAATAATGCGGGTGGCCTATGTGGCCCCCCATGCAGCTCCAAGGACTGTCACCTCCCTCTGGCAATTCAATCAATTCAAGGGGGGACATATGGCCCCCTGCAACCCTGGGGACCACTACCTCCCTGGGTCATGTCATTCAATTTAAAGGGGGGGGCACACAACCCCCCAGCTCCAGGAACTGCCACCTCCTGGGGCTAAAATAAATTAATGAAGCGGGTCTGTTGCTGACCCCTGGCCACAGGGACCACCACCTCCCTGGGGTGACATTAACCCCTTTGCTGCCAGGCCTTTTCTCCCTCAGGTGGCAGGCCTTTTTTTGGCGATTTAGGGCAGTTCGCGCATAGACCCTCATAACTTTTTGTCCACATAAGCTACCCATGCCAAATGTGTGTCCTTTTTTCCAACACCCTAAGTACTCTAGAGGTACCCAGAGTTTGTGGGTTCCCTTGGAGGAGACCAACAAATTAGCCAAAATTCAGTGAAAATTTAGTTTTTTTCCAAAAAATGGGAAAAAGGCTGCAGAAGAAGGCTTGTGTTTTTTCCCTGATAAGGGCATCAACAAAGGGTTTGCAGTGCTAAAATCACCATCTTCCCAGCTTTCAGAAACAGGCAGACTTCAATAAGAAAATCACATTTTCAACACAATTTTGGCATTTTACTGGGACATATCCAATTTTTACTATATTTTGTGCTTTCAGCCTTCTTCCAGATAGTGACAGAAATGGGTGTGAAACCAATGCTGGATCCCAGAAAGCTAAACATTTCTAAAAGGTAGACAAAATTCTCAATTCAGCAAGGGATCATTTATGTAGATCCTACAAGGTTTTCATACGGAAAATAACAGCTGAAATAAAAAAATATTGAAATTGAGTTAAAAAAACAGCCATTTTTCTCCACGTTTTACTCTGTAAACTTTTTCCTGCCATGTCAGATTTTCAACAGCAATATATCGTTACGTCTGCTGGACTATTCTGGTTGTGTGGATATATTGGGCTTGTAGGTTCATCAAGAACCCTAGATACACAGAGCCAATTAATTAACTGCTTCTTGCAATGGGTTTTTATTGCATACCTGGTATACAGCAATTCATTTGCTGAAGTATAAAGATTGAAAAATAGGTATCAAGGAAACCTTTGTATTTCCAAAATGGGCAGTAGGTAAGGTGTTGAAAAGCAGTGATTGTTTGCAGATCTCTGAAATACCGGGGTCCCCATATTAGCATGTGAATTACAGGGCATTTCTCAAATAGACATCGTTTTTACACAGTGCCATACATTTGGAAGGAAAAAATGTAGAGAAAGAAAAGCCACAATAACACTTGTTCTTCTATTCTGTGTTCCACCAGGTCTCCGGATAAAAAAGGAACCTCAATTGTGTGGGTAGGCCTAGTGCACGCAACAAGAAACACAACATGAACACATCACATTTTTACATTGAAACCTGACGTGTTTTTTGTAAAGTGCCTAGCTGTGGATTTTGGCCTCAAGCTAAGCCGGCACCTGGGGAAACCTACCAAACCTGTGCATTTTTTAAACCTAGACACCTAGGGGAATCAAGGAAGGGGTGACTTGTGGGCCTCTCACCAGGTTCTGTTTCCCAGAATTCTTTCAAAACCTCATAAAATGGCAAAAACAACACTTTTTCCTCACATTTCAGTGACAGAGAGTTCTGAAATCTGAGAGGAGCCACAAATTTCCTTCCACCCAGCATTCCCCCAAGTATCCTGATAAAAATGGTACCTCACTTGTGTGGGTAGGCCTAGTGCCTGTGATAGGAAATGCCCCAAAACACAACGTGGACACCTCATATTTTCCAAAAGAAAACAGACCTGTTTTTCGCAAAGTGCCCAGCTGTGGATTTTGGCCTCTAGCTCAGCTGGCATCTGGGGAAACTTACCAAACCTGTGCATTTTTTACAACTAGATACCTAGGGGAATCAAGGAAGGGATGAATTGTGGGGCTCTCACCAGGTTCTGCTACCCAGAATTATTTCCAAACTTCAAAATTTGGCAAATAAAACCCTTTTTCCTCACATTTCGGTGACAGAAAGTTCTGGATTCTGAGAGGAGCCACACATTTCCTTCCACCCAGCATTCCCCCAAGTATCCTGATAAAAATGGTACCTCACTTGTGTGGGTAGGCCTAGTGCTCGCGACCGAAAAGAAATGCCTCAAAACACAACATGGACACATCACATTTTCCCAAAGAAAACAGACCTGTTTTTTACAAACTGCCTAGCTCAGCCGGCACCTAGGGAAACCTACCAAACCTGTGCATTTTCGAAAACTAGACACCTCAGGGAAACCAATATGGGGTGACTTGTGGGGCTCTCACCAGGTTCTGTTACACAGAATCCTTTGCACACCTCAAAATTTGGCAAAATAAAAACGTTTTCCTCACATTTCGGTGACAGAAAGTTCTGAAATCTGAGAGGAGCCACAAATTTCCTTCCACCCAGCATTTCCCCAAGTCTCCTGGTAGGCAGAAAACTTTGGCCCCACCCTCTGTTTTTGAAACAAACTCTTCCCTGGTCTCTGGTGGGCTTACTGCCCCTCTTGGGGGCAGATGGGCCTTCCAAAAATAGGCCAATCTGCCCCCAAGGGGGGCAGATATGGCCAACAGTAATGTGCCCCTATGGGGAGTGAGCTTTGCCCACGGGGCTGCCCCCCAAACAAACCATACACACACACCAATCCCTGGTGCCCAAGTCTTTTCTGCCCCACTTCAGGGCAAATCAGTCTATTTCTATTAGGCCAAAAATATGTTCCCCCCCCGGGGAGTGACCCGTGCCTAGTGGTTTCTACCCCCCTTGGGGGCAGATCGGCCTAATAAACATAGGCTGATCTGCCCCCAAAGGGGGCAGAAATTACCTAAAATAAAATTGCCCCCCACCTAGGGGAGCGACCCTTGTCTAAGGGGTCACTCCCCATGTGTATAAAAAACAAATAAAAATCCTTGGTGCCTAGTGGTTTCTGTGATTCTACAGTGATGATTGATTAGTGGTCTCGTGATCTTCCAAGGGGCGGGTATGAACTACCATGTCTTTAATGTTAGAAGTCCTCTTAAAGGTGAACAAGGGTTTAGGAATACATGTGCCTCCACTGGTTATAATTGACCATCTTTTGTTGATCTACTTTTTAATGTCGTTTGATAGTGGAGTGTAGTATGTTGATACACAGGTCAACCGAGTGTCAGGGTCCCTCACCGTGTTCATCAGTAGTGCGTCCCTATTATTGTTCCTAGCTCATATGCGGGCCGTATTCACTACGTGCAGAGGGCAATGGCGTTCGTGAAGTTTTGTCTGGAGTTCTCTTGCTGGGCAAACGAGCTGGGAACAATAACCCATAGGATGTTGGCATTTGACCAAGCGCACCAGCTGTAACACACGGAATTGCATCTATATGATCACTTGCCCTTGTGGCCTCCATTACATTGGCATGACAACTAGACCAGTGAAAGTAAGGATACTACTAGACTGAGCGTACATTTCGTGGAGTCCCACCATAGCCCCAATGACTTGTGGTGGGTGGTTTTGGACGCTCCTAGAGCCAATTCTGACAATTCCCGCTCCCCGTTTGAGGTCAAACAGAGATGGGTTTTTAAATTGGGGACCCATACCCATGGGCTCAATGATGACATACCTTGGTTAAGTCTCTCTCACTAATTCTCAGTGAATGCCCTTGGAATTTATCATACTCGGCACTTTTCATTGTGGATGATATGCCATGGGCATGTCACACTCATTAGTCCTTGGATTCTGCCAATCCCAGGACACACCGTTGTGGATTTGAGATATTTTTTGAGTCATTTTTTGAGTGTCTCTCTCCCATATTTTGGCCTTTGTTATTATTTTTTTGGATTCAACACAATATTTATATACCAATCGTTTATTCCAGTGGTTCCCAACCTGTGGTCCGCGGACCCCCTGGGGTCCGTGACACATTCCCAGGGGGTCCGCAGACCTGGGCTGGGAGGAAGGCACTTCTCCAGCTGGGGCCTCTGACAAACACGTGCGTGCGTGTTTTCATATTTATTACTTCCTTTGTTGAGCAGTTTTAAACGCACTGCAAAGCTCCTTGTACTGCAAAAATAAAAGCGTCAAGCTAATTGAAGTGATTAATGTATCTGCTGGAGAGAGATGGGAGTTTTGTGTTGTGGCAGTTTTGATTTAAAGGTAGCGCAGATGGTTAATATGCCTTCTGCAAAGAATGTGTATCATGCAAAGAACAGTATTTTATGTGCATGGCACAGTGGGTTACTGCTTTTGTCACAGAGATTATTTTGTTAATATGCAGTTCATAATCGTAATCTAGCACAGTGAGCTGTGAACTGCCATTAAAGAGCTGAATGCAAACCGCATGGCACAAATTAGAAAGTCGTTTTTTTCTAGTCTTTCATTTTCCTTATGCAGCTAAAAAAGGTTTGCTTGTGTAGAAATACATTCTTATTAACGCAGTGCTTAATTTGTGCTTGTTGTTTCCGGTGCTGAGCACCGGCACTTATTTTTGAGGGCCAGGGCTTATTCTTCTGCCTCAAGCATTTGCTGCGAGCAAAAGACACTTATGGGAAAGACGGGGGAAGGGAAAAACGAAAAAGCGTCACAAAGGGAGAAGGTAGAAAGCTGCAAGAGTGAGCTGAAGTGGCAGGGAGTGGTTTTATCTGGATTGAAGAGTCCTGAGATGGCTTTAGGATTATGCTGCCTCAGTATTCCGTGTACCCACATTTAATTGCAGCAGCTGTGTGTTTAACAGGAGGGCTTTGGGCACCGGCACGTTTTTATTTACAAATTAAGCACTGTGCTAACGTCATCGCAAATCACTGTGCTGTGTTCTGAATCCTACGTTTGTGCTTCTCCGGACCAAGCACTCTTAGAAAATGCCTACCAGTGTGGATGACATGTGAATCCTACACCTTGTAGTCCACTGTAAAGTGCCCTGACACCCTACAATGGTGTGAGAGGTGCTATAAAACAAATGAAGTACATGTGACAGAGAGGCTAGGGAGAGATGAGAGGCCCTTATGGCTTACTTCCTTTCCCCTTCACTTATTTATGTGAAAAAGCTTTCTCATATCTTCCATACCTGAAAAATAAAAAACAGAAATCTCTCCGGAAATATAGAATCTGACCTGAGGATTCACCTTTCCTAAATAAAACCAAACATTGAAAAGGTAGTTGCCAAGATGCAGCGCCAACCTTCCCAGTAAAATGTTTCGATTTTTGCATATTTTTTCAATATGAAAGAATTTTATCTTTAGTAATTTGAGTATTTGTTTGGTGTGTACTTGTTATATTTTTTGCGAATTACTTTTTTAATGTTTGAAAATTAAATCATACAAATTGCGGGGGGTCCCCGGCTTCCAGTAATGATTCTTTGGGGGTCCTCAGGAGTCAAAAGGTTGGGAACCACTGGTTTATTCTATTTGTTTTGTGTTGACCTTTTTCTTTGCCTCCCTCCATTCTCAAATAATCTTCAGTATCTGTTGATGACAATTAGGTTTGTGACATGGTTTTTCCTTACATACAGTCCTATTTCTATTTCAATGCAAGGCTGACAACGGAGAGGTGCCCGTGCATGCCCGTTTTCTATTTTTATAGCTCTGCTGTACATGATGAGGAATTAGCCAATCAGTTGACAGCATCCGGGACTGCCTTCCGGGTCAGGCGGCTTTTTCTTTCACCCACCACGTCCCGTGTTCACTTTGTAGGAGCACGGCCGAGGGGGAGGTCTTGAATTTAAGACGTGGCAGCTAGCTTGTAAGTACTTCTCTCTGAACTGATGACTGTAGTCTGTTCTCTACATCTTACGATCGCTGTAGCAATCGTCTTCATGGGATTCTGATCAGGTTTGATTTGGCACGGACACTGATCAGGTCCCTGAAATACATCTACTATGGGGTGCTCGGTATTATTTAGCTCCAATCCCTGCAGTAGACGACGGTCCCTTCTCCTCATCAATGGGGAAGACTCCCTTACATGATGGCCAAGTCCTATGAAATGAGTGTGTTGTACAGTAGAAGGTCGGATTTTGACTACAATTGTAATTAGACTGTGACAAATTGCCTTTTTTATTGGGAGGTGCATTGAGACAAGTATGCAGCAGTAGTACTCACTGTTTCTCTCCCATGATAACAATCGGTTCCGTGGCTCATTGTCTTTTTTGTTTTTTCTGTTGTCAAGATGACTCTGTTTTTATATTTCTTCAGTTCTTGAACCAGTCTCATGGCTTGTGTTTACCTAAGGAGCCGTTTCCAAAGTCTGGGATGGTCGACCTTTTTTCTAAAATGTACCTGATGCACAGATTTCTTAAGTAAGTGGCTGATTTTTTTGACTGATAATTGAGACTTAGTATCGTCTGTGTGTGTAGTAAAGAAGAAGTTTTGAGTTTTGGTCCTGATGAAGCGTCATTGGGTCCTTTGGGACAGCGGAGACGCGAAACATGTTGTCTAATGATTAGAGGGTACACAATATTTTCCTGTTCTCTACCTAATCATTTTTGTGAAAGTGAATGAGCATGATTTCTCAATAAGCACTCTCCACTTGTGTTTTTTAATCTTGGCCAAAAGCTTGTGCGGATAATAAATTTATGACACAGTTCAAAGTTTTTGAGACAATTTTATTTATTCTATTCTCTCCTGCTTATACGGTGTTATACGGAAGTCACTGTGAAAGATCTCTGGCAAAGAGCCCCATATTTGTGGAGCCCGTTAGACATTGCAGCGCCAGTCTGACGAGGATCATCCCCGATGACGAAGCATGACATCCAATGGGTTTTGTGAGGGCTCTTGCTCCTATTAATTAGGTTTCCCTGCCTTTTTCAGTTGGAACAGTGTACTTGTATTTTGATTATTGATTATACTTGGGAGACTGTACCCTGGACCATTAATCTCCCGGTCCCTTTCCCTGTCATATAAAGGGGAGTGTGGCCAGGCCCTCAGTCCACCCTCCACAACTCATGGCATAAGGCTGTGTGTGGCATGGGTATGGGTTGGTATGGGAGTTGGCTGCATTGCTTGGTTACAGGCCAAGCCCTGCGGCCATCCCTAGCCATGCATAGCCTTGTGTGGAGTTGGGTGTTTATAGGGGCTTGGCCGCAGGTCCTGGCCGCAGGTTCGGCCCTGCAGCCAACTGCGGTGGTTGGATTAACATATACTAATTCAAATTACATTACGTAAAAAATATTACATCCCTGTAACATTTGTCCTTTTGCAGTGAATATAAATATATATATAAATATACATATGTTGGAAATGGAGTCCCTAGTTGGCAGAGGTATACACCCTTATCCAAGTAGGGGCCAAAATCCTAGTCAGGGTAAGTCACACACAATCCAAATGATCCTGTGCCCACCCCTCTGGTAGGCTGGTACTGAGCAGTCAGGCTTAACTTAGAAGTCAATGTGTATTTGTGCAAAAACTCATACAGTAACACAGTGAAAACACCAAAAAAATACACCACACAGGTTTACAAAAAGATATTATATTTATCTGGTTAAATTAAGGTCAAAATTATAAAGATTCAATAAGCACAAGCTAAGATATCACTTTTGCAAGATTAAAAAAGAGTCTTAAATCTTAGAAATCAACAGTTGTCTCTTGTTTGCACAAAGTACCTGGTTTGCATCAAAAATAACATGCACAGAGACTGCACAGGAGGAGATGCGTGGAAAAATAGGGTGTGCGTTTGAATTTCCGGTGCGACACAGATGATGCGGCGATTTGTCCATGCTGCAAGGGGCTTTGCATTGATTTCTGGAGCGCAGTCTTGGTTCCTCGCTGCGATGCGGGAAGCCTTTTGACGCCCTGGAATGATGCAGGGAAAATCCTGGGTGTGCGGAAAGAAATCACAGGTGTTGTGCCGATCCGGTAGGTGATGCATAAAACTTTCTGTCGCATGACAGGAGCTGCGTTGATTCTTCACTTGGGAAGTCAGGCTGTGTCATTCCAGTTCGGCTGTGCATCGATCCGGTAGGGCTGTGCGTCAAATTTTCAGTTGCAAGGCAGGCACTGCGTCAAATCTTCACTCGGGAAGTCACGCTGCATAGTTCCAGTTCTACTGTGCGTTGATTTTCTCGTCACAAGGCAGGCTGCACATCGTTTCTAGCAGGCTGTGTGTCGCTTTTTGGCATACAAGTAGTTTCTTCAAGAGATGAAGTCTTTTTTTCCCTGAAACTTCACAAAACATGTGGCAAGATCAATCCCAGCCCTTGGAGAGCACTTCTCAGCAAAGTCAGAGGGCAGCAAGGCAGCAGGGCAGCAGCAGGGCAGCAGTCATTCTCAGCAAAGCATTCCAG